>NC_046262.2:20973735-23853735 GCF_009819885.2 Catharus ustulatus | reverse complement strand
AGATTTTTCAGTTGGAAGCTGCCCATCTCCATCACTGATGTGGGCTCCAGCACGAAAACAAAATTTCAGAGGGAGGCAGAAAATGAAAGAATTGAAAGAGCCAGTGGAAAATGAGAAAGCCTAATAACAACAGGAAGGAAACTATGAAATTCTCTTCATCATTTTTATAATAAAATATAAACAAGCACATTGATTTAAAAACCTTAACATTTCTGTCTTTTGTAAATTGAGACCATTGCACTGTTTTGCATTAAAAGATGTTATCCATCCAAAAGAGCAAGTATGGTCTTATGCAACTAATATCTGCTAAAACGTACCTGACTGCATTGGAAATGTTGCAGTAGATTGGTATAGCAGAGAATAATGAACCGCTGCACCCCATTGAAATGTAATTACACAGCACTCTTGTTCTTAAACCTATAAGGTGAAAGAAAGATGAATAGTGAAAGTAAAAATCGCTGACCCTTCAAAGTTTAATTTACGTTATGCATTCCCTCGCCCTTCTGATAGGTTTTAGAAAGGTCATAATTTAGGGTATTTTGCAGTTGATAAATGATCTGTATGTTTGTGTTCACACGCACCGATTGATTTGTTATAGCCAAAATATTGTTTCTATAACAACCTGCAGGTCCTTAACTAGGCAAACAGCAGATGAACAGGAATCCAAGTGGGAGGTGAAGCGAAGTCTGATCCTCCTCAGACGATGGAGAGCAGGAGGTGGAGAAGGGAGAAGAGGAGGAGGAAGACTAGAAGGAGGCAAAAGAAGAAGGGGAAGGAGTGATTTTAGGGACAGTGGAAGGTGTGGAAGTGAAGGGGGTGGCAGCAAGTTGCCCGGCTCTGTCCTTGCCCTTCTGTGCTCCTACTGATTTTCCTCCCTGAGACTGCTCTGCTCTCCAGGGCCTTGTGTCAACAGCCAAGGAAGCCTTTGCAGCTCAGATGGCTCCCACCGTGCAAAGGGCTGTTGGGGCAATTTTCCCGCCTTTCCAGCCTTGGAAGAGGCTCCTGTTTCCGGGCCCAGTTGATGCATTATGCATCAGGGCTGCCGGCAACTGACAGCCCCTCAGCCAGCGTCTACTTGAAAAGCAATGGTGCTAATCAAAGTCGACACATTTGAATGTCCAGACACACACACAGAGAAATTTACTAATCAAAAAGTGTATTTCCTAGGGCTGTCTCCAGAGAAATCCACAGGAAGAAATTGGAATAATTTATTAGCTTACAAGTTTTCGTTGACAGTTAGCCCAAGGCTATTTATCTCTGTAATAGAGAACGTCTCCAATGTGGCAAAATTGACCAAATCAAACAGCTTTGATCAGAAAATGAATCTGGCAAGGCTGTCTGTCTGTGGGTCCCAGGGGAAAGGTGGGAAACAAACAAAAAGATTTAACAAGTGGTCAATAGGAGAAAGAGAGAGAGAATTTGCAGCCTGGAAAGTCAGAAGCCTGCAAAAATCTTCACACACAAACACTGAAATGAATTACAGAAGAAATAAATTACGTCTCGCATCGTAACATTTAATATTGTACTTGTGCATAATTGGAGCTATGCAGCCCAATGTGATTCTTGCATTAAGATGATGAAAACTAACTGCAGGAAGGGGAAAATGTTTTAGCTTCTCCTTAAAGGAAAACAAAATTCAGAGAATTCCACATCTTCACAAGAACACTGGTACCTTCACTACAGTTTGCACTTATTGCCCATTAGTAACACCTGCTTTGCCAGAAGGACTCAGAGCCCCATAGACCAGTATGTTGAAAGCACCACAAAACCACCACCAAATTCGGTTTAGGGAATCAGAATGTGTTTCAGCTGTTTCACTGCACAATTCAGACACTGATTTAACCATCTTCCTGTTGATGACTAAGACTTTTAAAATGAAAAAGAATAAAATGCAAGAAGTATTGGGGATAAAATTAAAACAAGTATAGAATTTTGATTTATGTAATAAACTAGACTGGCCTTCTCTTGCAAATAAAATTTTTACCTGTCAAAGATCATCCCATAGCAGGGAATACAGAAGAAAAGGTTTAGGATAGTAATCAGAATATTTTACATTGCCACAGTTCTATTTTCATATTACTTAGTACTCTTTGTTTCTAGTAATCCATGTGAAATATCAGATAACAATACCTATGAGTGCAAAACTTCATTATTTTTTGGAATTAAAATGTTTTGTGCTAATAAGATATAGGTGCCTCAAATGGCCATTCCATTATAATACTAAATTCTCAATGCCTCAGTGAACAGACTAAAGGACTGTATGCTGGCTCCCTTTTTCTAGGAATTGCAACATCTCTTCCCTGGTAGGACATGGATTTATTTATTCAGATTCTTGTGGTACTGGCTTTAAGCAGGAAAAGGCAGAAGTAATGTCTCTCTCTCCTAATAAATGTTTCAGATTATGTGAAAGAAACAAAAGTGCAAGCCATTTTAACTTAATAACAAAGGATCAGCAATTTTATTTTGCTTATATTGGTGAATTGAATAAGAAACCTGCAAAGAGAAGCACTCAAACAAGTTCAGATTGAAAGCACTCCAGAAAGCAACCCGGCAGCCTAGTCAGATACCCAGCAGGAAACTGAAGGCGACAGGTTTCCTTCTCACATCTTTTCAGGCCATTTTATGGGACCGTAAGTCCTCACACCTGATCTATATTGTTATATACACTTAGAGAGATCAGTAGGGAATAGTCAGGGAATTTATTTATTTATCACTGTTTGAGGTGATAAATTTATCAATTCGAGGAGAAGAGAGAGGCTGGCCTCTTGAATGTTGTTCATCAAATTCAATTTTGAATGGTTTTGTATTTTTACATGAAATCTTCAATACAAGCTGTTTTTATACTTGGAAAAATGGAAACTCAAGTAGTTCATAGTCTGAGGATGATTGGCACCGTCTAAGTTATGTTTTGGTGTCACTGGGCTGGACCATGACCCCCTTCATTATTTCTTAGATGCTTGCGAGGCAAGGAGGACTTTTGCCTTATTAAGAAATTGGCAGTATTTTGTATTTGCTTGCAGTATGTTCCCATAACAGACTAAAACAAAGTGAAAATGGATTGATTATCATTTCTATATAATAAATAGAAGTTTAATATTTTCATGGCCTGGCAATGCAAGAGGCAGAATGGTCTGAGTAATAAAGCCAAAAAAAAACATGTTTCCATTCTTTCCTCTTCCACTGTCTTACTGTTTTACTGTTTTGTAGGACTCAAGAAACATGAATATTTCAACTGTTGAACTGTCACCATTATGCCTGCAGTTGATATGATCTTTAGACACTTAGCTTCTCCTGTGAGATTTGGTTTTCTATCTCAAGGTGTGGTCCCTGAATTTACAAATATTTTGAAAAGGTTTTTCCTTTGCAAGTCTTCATGTGAATTTTTCTTTTTGTAAAACAGAACCATATGCTTTACTTTTTATTTTAAAGGCTATGAGTGCTATACATAAGAAATATAATAATGTCCTAAGTTTTAGATTTTATATTTTT
Source organism: Catharus ustulatus (assembly GCF_009819885.2). Taxonomy (NCBI): domain Eukaryota; kingdom Metazoa; phylum Chordata; class Aves; order Passeriformes; family Turdidae; genus Catharus; species Catharus ustulatus. Next base: position 23,850,246 of record NC_046262.2, on the reverse strand, counting down.
CAGATTCTGTACTGCTTTAGTGTGTGACTCTGAACATCACATAAAGTGTTAGCAAGTTCTCTTCACAGTTCAGCTAGATTAACAGTCCTTTTTCAGCCTGAGAACCAAGGACACCGTTGCAGCTTCAGGCCCAAAAAAATGTAAACAACAGTAAATTGGGGAGAGCAAACTGGGAGGATGGCGCTTCATAACCAGAAGCTGTAACTGGACAATTGACCCCAGTATGTAAATGGACCAAAACTTATAAAAGTCTGAAAACTCATGACTTGGAATCCGTCTTGGGTCCAGCTTGGACCCCTCTTGGCTATCGCCATGGCCAGGCTCTTGTATTGCCCAAGGCATATCCTTTGAAGGCTTTTTAGAAAATCTTGCTTTATTCCTTTAACACTGGATAGCCTGTGTTCCAGGTAGCCTCTTTAGGCATCAGTAATATGGGCCTTCACTCAACCCAGCACAGGAACAGAGGCTGAAGGGTTATCGCTCTATAGAGTTTGCTGATCTGTGGAAGCAGGGAGGAAGGTGGTTATTGCTCTGTAGAGTTTGCTGATCTGTGGAAGCAGGGAGGAAGGTGCACATCTCCTCTCTCTGGGTTCCAGCGATGGGATGAGTGGAAATGTTCAAAACTGAACCAAGGGAGGTTCAGACTGGACATCAGGAAGCATTTCTTTACCAATCGATGGTCAAATTCTAGAATGGGGTGAAGACACCCCAAGCCTATTACTGTTCAAGAGGCGTTTAGACAACGGCATTAGTAACATGAATTAACTTCCTCTCAGCCCTGAAGTGGCCAGGCAACTAGACTAGATGATTGATGGAAGTCTCTTCAAACTGAGGAATTCTGTTCTATTCTATTCTATTCTATTCTATTCTATTCTATTCTATTCTATTCTATTCTATTCTATTCTATTCTATTCTAATTCCTAATAGATACCTAAAACCATAAAGCAGCAAGACTCTTGTAAGGCTTTCAGTTAAATTTCTGAGAGCAATTTAAGATGCTAAAGATAATCTCTGGGATGCTGAATGGTATGATGGTCTACTTGAAAAATTACGTGATCCTTAAACCTTCAGATAACAAGTCTTCACTTCTTTGCTCCTTTTTTTTTTCTGGATGAATTTCATCACTGACCTCCCACAAATTCCTTTAAATGAAATTGCTGAAATGCATTGCAATGACGAAGAGAGAAACTGAAGAAAAAAAAGTATGCAAAATGAAAGCCTGAACTAATCAATCAACCAACCAACCAACCAACCAACCAACAAACAAACAAACAAACAAACAAAAAACAACCAACTAATCAACCAACAAACAAGTGTTTCTGTCTAGAAACAGTTAATAAATTTTAACATGGGCAATGTGAATCAAAGAAAAGTTGACAGCTTTCTTTTTCTTCCTTTCACACTAACTTTTTCCCAGAGACAACCTCTTTTATGCAGTCATGTTTACAATGATACTAGTAACTGTCACAGTACAAAAGCCCACAAGAAGTAGAGTATTTGTTCTCCGCCACTGCTGGCAACTCTCTCCAAGCCAAAACTTACCTGACACGTTCTTCTGTGCTCTCTGATGGAAGTGACGTGGCCAGGTCAGTACTGTAAACTTCAACATTTTTAACGTGCAGAAAGCCATTGACTATGTTTACTTTCTTGTCAGAACAGAAATACACATTGTCAGATGCTGCCCCTTTGCCTCCTACTGACATGAACTGTACTACTGCTTTTTCTAGTCTTTCCTGGGCTGAAAGCATGGAAAAATTGTCTATAGATGCATAAAAAGTTGGTTTTTATTTTTAACCTGCTTGTTTAGATCTTGGTCTTCCCTTTATTTGCAAATTAATCCTTTTTTGGCAATGTAGTATTTAAATTTCTTTTATTAATATTATGCTTCTCACTCCCTACCCCAAAGCCAGAGATGAGATACACTAATCTTCATCAGGATGTCTTTGGTACTGTGTCTTAGGTTCTGGTTCAGAAAGAACAAGAACGAGCCTATAAAACCTTGAGCTGGGCAAGGCTGGATGATATTGAAAAGTGTGGGTGTTTTGGGATTAGTAGGGCCGTGTACAGCTTTAATCTCATTTTTCTTTTAATTTAGTTTACAGTAATTTCACGATTATAAGCTGCACTGAGTATAAGCCGCACTTCTGGGTGTCAGCAACTTTTCGTTCTTTGTCCATACATAAACCACACCTAATTATAAGCTGAACATTACAATACAGAGTGTGATAAAAAATATCTATTCTATCACCATCTGTTGAGGGTGGGGGCAGTGATCCTTATGTCAACAGCAGATATTCTGCTAGTGGGCCATCCATTGAAACCAGGTAGGGCATTGTTCTTTATCTTTTCACAACCCATCCTTCCTCCAGGGAGTCATTTTCTGCTAATGGCATTGAGTCCCACTGTGTGACTGATAAAATTACTGCATCCCGTTGGAAGTAGCTCCAGCCAGGGGGAAGAACCCAACATTTCTTACCAAGATAAAAACAGAGATTTTGGGACACTAAGGTAGCCCCTTTCTCCACTGGACTCCAGAGGAAAACCGGATTTCTCCACATCACCACTGGACCTTTAGAGGGAAACTGCACCTTCTACAGGAGCACTGCTCCAACTGAGCCACATCTGTCACTGCAGGAGGATGCAGCCACCATTTAATGTGACTGCTGCCAACACCCTGCCTGACAGGGTGTCAGGTTGTACTCTGACTTTGTCAGGGTTTGGAGTTTGTTTCTTTGTAGTATTGTATTTCTATTTTAATTTTCCTAGTAAAGAACTGTTGTTCCCAATTCCCATGTTTTTGCCTGAAAGCCCCTTGATGGCAAAATTATAATAATTTGGAGGGTGGGGGTTTACATTTTCCATTTCAAAGAGAAGCTCCTGCCTTTCTCAGCAGACACCTGTCCTCCAAACCAAAACAGCAACTTTTTGTTCTTTGTCCGTATATAAGCCGCACCTGATTATGAGTCGCACTTCGGGTTCGGACAAAAATTTTAGTCAAAATGGTGTCGCGTATAATCGTGAAATTACTGTACTTTATTATGTTATTGAACCTGTTTCTTGGCAGGACTTAGTTTTTACTAGTTTTGTACAACTATGAGTTTCTTCCATTGTGATTTTACACAGCAATATTATCTAGATGAATTGGTAAGTTATGGCAAATGCCTTAATTTGTGTTTTTGATTTACCAAAATATGAGTATTGGTCTAATACCGATACTCAACTGTGACGGACAAAAGACTCTCCAACAATTTAAAGTTAGAAAGGGTATGTTTATTCAGGGCTGGGCAGCAGCGTGGGGTAGCCCCCTAATACGCACTGCAAAATTACAGGTGGTCACAGAGTCTATTTATTAACAAAAGGTTTAAATAAATACATATTCATCATACCAGCCCCTCCCATCCCCTGCTTCCTACGGTAATTAGTTTGAATGGCTATTAAGCATGCGTGGTTGGCTTCTTGAATTAAGTCTGGGGTTGTTTTTGTGGGGAGGGGTCCTAAAAGGAGGAAGTAAGGCGAGTCTTCCTCGCCCTGAACTTTCTACTCTTTTCTATTAATAACAATACAAATGATTTCTGGGGATATTCCAATTTTTCAAAGAATGGGTTTCTGGTTGCGATTGTTCGTGCTTCTTCAGGCCTACTTACCAGTTTCGTCTTTTCCCATTGTAAGCACACCTGAGCAAACATGAGATGACAGACGATCAATCAATTATTTAAGTTTAACTAAAATCTTAATTTTTCTAAGGTTAGTGTTTCATTTTGATCTGGTCCACCTAGTATTGAAAGGCTTTTAATAGAACATGGTCCCATATTGTCTAAAACAATAATGCAGTTCTAAAGAAAAGCAACCTTAAAAATCTTGTAGTAATTTTGTGATTTCTAACAAGGGACATTCAAACAGACCTCAGTCAAGTCTGCTGTGACCAAATACTCTACCTCTCCCAAGTCATGAGGTTAGGGGTATTCCATACATCTGAGTTAAATTACCAGTGACCTCAAAGAACCAAATTATTCTAGGACTGCATCACCAACCAGATCCTGGTAGTGCAGAGAAAATCAAAATGCTTCTCAGATGACTCATAAGGGCAGATCTCTGTTCTGCATCCTCTCACATAACACACACCTTTTGCCTTTATCAGCCATTGTCCTCTATCAGGTCATGCAGTAAGGCCATATTGTCTTTATGTGTTCATTATATTCATGGAGAAAACATGACTGTAACACGTTTTGATATGTTTTTTAATGTAAATCATCCTGTGATACTGTGGTAGCCTGCGATTTTGAAGGGATAAGTCTCAATGAGGCATGTAACTCAGTACTCAGAACTAAAATTCTGGCAAACTTTATGGACCTGTAGGACTCTGGAAATGTCTTATTTCTTGCTGAGATCTGAGCTGCTTTCCACACAGAATACTTCTTTCTGACTTTAACTTTTCCAGACCACCCTGGCATGACCTAAGCAGGGATTCCAAATATTTTTGGTAACACTAAGCTGTAGTGTGCGAATCCCTGTGTACATATAGGATCTCCCAGCTGAAGGTCCTTGAGATTAAAATTTCCTTCCCTTATAGAGCACTGGTCTAATGGGCTTTTGGTGTGGTACAAAACACAGATCCTGTACAGTCTCTTATTCTTCACAGAAGCGCACAGTAGAGCACAAATTAGGGCAAACCCATTTTGAAAGCAATGGCAGAGCCAGTCCCAAGCGGACTCATCGCAGCGACACAGGGCAGCAAGGCAACCACAAGCATGCAATGCTGGGCAGACTCTGAACACATACAGATATCTAAATGCCCAGACTTACTGGGAGGGCTTTTCACTCACTGGCCTTGCAGGAAGCCCATGCGAACACAGTAGAATTCACTGCCTACTTCTCCTGTGGCATTTTACAGGAAGATGTTGAAGGCAGCTGCCTCTGTCATCTTTGACCCACCATGGACTGCCATCAATTCTGAGACATGGAATGCAGAGAGGTTTTTAGGAATACAAACGGGTACAACAGACAGAGATGCAAGACCAGATGCTTTCTGAGTGGGCACTTCTCTCTACATGTTTGCTTCCATTGTACGCATTTCAGTAGAAGGAAAATTAATTAATTTGGCTCAAATATGATTTTTGTGTGTTTATTTATTTGTTTACATTTGTTTCCGTCTCTTTTGCTACTAATATATTTCCACTTCATTAGCAAATGCTCAATCCTTCATATTGTTATATGCTATACGAATTTTTTCATGGTAGTTTTAGTCAGCTTCCTAAGCTACTGTTCCCAGAGACACGTCAGGTTTATAGACAGGGTTTATACTGATGCTTTCTGCATATAGATGAAAACAGAAACGTTTGAGAGGAAACCTTCTTTATTATAAGGAAAGGGGAATTCTGCCTCATCCTATTTTAAAATAAACTTTAATATGTACTGTTTTTACATGAGCAAGATTTCTTCTCTGAGATTTGCCATATACCTCTGGCAGCAGATGCTTTCCTGGCAGCTTCTTTCTCAGACCTTTGGCCATTATCCTCCAATGTCACCCAGCTAACTATCACCATAGGCAGGAAATCACTCATGAATCATGACTTCTGTGCATCTCTAGGACCTCAGATCTCCTCTGACCTTAAGCACTCTCTTCAATGCCATTAAATAAATTAAATGTTTAAATTATCTATATTAGCTTTAATTGTATAATTATAGAGTCAATGAGAAATAAATCTGTAAAGGGGAAGGTCTATTCTAACAAAAGACTTGCCCTCACTTCAAAGTGGATGAGCATGCCAGTGGAAATGATAGAGGCCTTTGTAAGAAATCAGCTTATGTCAAGGTTTAATCTGCTTTAATCATATGATATAAACAATACCAGATCTTTTAGTTGAGGGCAAATGTCCTCATGTTATTTCAATGCTTTATCATTTCTATCATTTATCTTATTGTAATATCCAGACAAAACAGCAGCTTTTATGCACTGGGATGAAGATGTAGTGAAAGCCTTTCTCTGAGACACACGAAGATTCCAGGCAGAGGGCAGGGGACGAGAATAACAAATAAAAATTCTAGTACTACTGAAAGTATCTTAAAAGAGATCTGAATTGTTTTAACATGAAGAGTTGAATTATAAGCTTAATTTAATGTAATTAAATCTAGTTAAGTTTGATGAACTCAGACTTAAGTTAAACTATGCTCTTTTACAGTGTCAACAGCAGCCTCTCTTATCTCCATTTATCTGTAAACTGTCCCTGTGAATAAAGCTGTGGGAAAATGAGTATCCAGATTCATGTTGTCCAGGGATTAAGTTGTAGGTGATTGAATATAGGCTCAAGACTAGATCTTATTATTTCCCTTTGTACAGGGTTCCAGGTGCAGACATGTCCCAGGTAGTGATGGGGAAACTGCATCAGCAAAGGCAGCTTGCAGGAGATACCAGAAGCTCAGTCCTTTGCTTTTTAAATTTCCCTTCTGCAGATCAAGATCACCTTGCAGGATGGATAGGAGCTGTTGGAGCTCTATTCAGGCAGCAGAGCAGAGGACCAAGTGGATGAGAATGATGTGTCTTGTGAGAGCTGGCAGCAATACCTCTGTATTTTCCAAATAGTATTTGTCTTCAGTTTTCTCCTATTACACTGGGGACTGACTGCAGCTGGCCTCCATGTCTGAGTGGTTAATAAAGTTGATTTACACTGTTTATTTCTGTCAGGAGTCCATCAAGCATACTTTATTTTGCCTCTGGTAAGTCCCCAATTTGTTACTCTATAGTCTGCTTCCCCAGACACATCGATTCCATAAAAAGAAAAACATCATTACAACATATTGCCAAACTAGTCATTCACAAAGGAAAGGAGTGCATTTATTCTTAGCACCTACTAACAGTTAACTCTTTTATGCTGGCATTATCTTTTCATTGGTAAAATACTCGTGAAAAATGTGTGTAATGTGCAACTCACCCTGACTACAGTGATTTTGACATAAAAGTTGGTGTGTGGGGTGCTCTAACTTAGTTTACCAATTGTTTTAAATAAAAATTGTGTTAGGGAGGTAAAAAAACTTCCTTGTCTTCCATTCTTTATGAATTCTTTTCTCCTTTAGGTAAAATTTCTCATGGAAGGGTTTATTTTTTCCTTTTACCTCTGCTGCAGATTTTTGCTGATGGTTCTTCCTGGTGCTGTGCTCCCACCCCCCAGGTGGGAGAATTCTTCCTCCAAGAAGAAGGGGAAAAATATCTCCCACAGAGAAAGAGGGGAGGAGAGTTACCTCTGGCACCTACAAAGCTGGGAATTACAATAACCGAGATGTCCTGTAGCAACAAGGGAGAAGAAACTCTGTCGTCTCCCCACATCCAGCAGCTCCTGAGAATTAGGACCAGAGTTTTATAAAGACAAACTGTCATTGCATCACATATACTGAAAAACAAATTGCAGGGAAGCTGGGCTATGAATTGATTCTCATTGATTAAATTCTCATCTCAATGTGCTGGAATAGTCTGGAAGATCCAAAGGATCCTGTTGCATGACAGGTCTACATAAATCCAAGGATTTATGTCCACGCTTTATGGAGCACCTTGGGAGTATCCAGTTTTTGTCTCTATTTGAATATAAAACTGTAGTTGATTTTCAAAGAAAACATTAGCTAAAACCTCATTTAAGATTCAGGATTAGTAGGGCATATCATTAGTCTCACAAAAGTCTTCCCAGCGTCCAGAGTTGTGTTTTTGGCAAATAAGATTATAAATGGAATAAAGAGATATTAAAAAAACCAGTTCACTTAGCTCTCAGAAAATTAGAATTGTCTAGATAATTTAAATGACCTATATGCAAAGGTTTGCTAAGTGTTTGAGATACTCTAAGGGCACACAGGAGCGCTTGCTGAAAGAATTTCTTTCCACTTAAATTCAACTACCATGCCTGGGCATGGCCAAGCAACCAAAATGAAACGCACACATGTCTGAAGCCTGCAGTAAGGAATGCCTGAGAGACCTCCAGATGAGCTCTGATGTAAACCAGATGCACACAACACCTCCAGGCTCCACCCCTATAGGTCTGGGGGAATACAGCCTTCAGGAGATGGAGCAGAGCTGTGCTTTCACACGTTTAATATCAAGCATGGCGTTAATCCTCATGAAGTCCCTTGGCTCAAACACAGCAAGGCCAAGGTGAAAATATAAGCTGTATTTTTTCACACCAAAGTTGTACTAGTTGCAATTGTTTTTGAGGTTAGTTTGCTACCGTCTGTCAGAGCTGGAGGATACTGTTAGGATACTGTTGACTTTGTCAGAGTTTTGTCCTGTGCTTTCTCCCCTTCACATGATGATGGATACTTTCCATCCATCTTTGTATTGCGCTGTGCAATTCTCTTGTGCCGAGATGCTTGACAGTGTTGAAGCTGCTAATGGATGAGCTGACATCCCACCACTGACCAACACTATACAGCTCTGTTTTGTTGCCCGTGGTAGAATTAATGCGCTATCTGCATGTTTTCCAAAGATTCTATGCTTCTGCTTTTGTACAGCTTTTTGCACAATGGAGTCCTGGGCTGGTTTTTTATTTCAGGTGCTATGTTCTTACATGAAGTGCAGATGTTCTGTTATTACAAACAATGAGTAGTAAGAACAGTGGACAGATTAATCTGAAAAATACTTGAAAGCAAATGAAAATTTGGAAAATACCTGAAAGCAAATGAAAGCTGAAGGAGCAGATGCTAACATGGGGGGGTTGACTAAAGGTAACTAATAGGGGGTGATTAGATTGTATTTTTGGCAAGGCAGATTTGCCATGAATGTTTTGAGGATGGTTTACTACCTTTGTGGGAGATGGAAAATAGTGATATATATCAATACTCACAAGACTGTGAAAAAAAGGCTTATTTTATTTTTCATGGGAAAAATGTTGATATCACTGCAAGTTAAAAATCTCAGAATGCTTGAACATTTAAGGTTCTAAAAAGACACAGGATAAAGACAGCAATGCTGTCATCAACCTCTCACAGATTCAAAGGTTCTGGAATTTACTTAGCTTCTCAAAAAAATGACAGTCTCAAATGAACAATGAGTACTTGCTTATTTAAAAAGGTAGACTTGAAAGAGTTACATCAGCATTTTGTCTGAAACAATTAGCTAAATATCAGTTATTGACAGTCAGAAAATCCATGCATATTTTTTGCTCCTTTCTGGTCTGGTGTCTGGTAGTGGTGAAACAATTAGTGAAGACAAGGGTTGTTCCTGTTCTGGAATAAAATTGCTTGCTGCATTAATTTTGTTCTGGTTTTGTGTGACAAAAAGTGTCCTTTATTATGTATCGTATTTTTGTGGTTTGAGCTGTGTTGTAAGTAGAACTTTTTGCAGTCTTGGAAAGTTCAGCCAAGTCTGAAGTGAAAGTCACTTTGGAGCACCTCTAACTTGCATGATTACTCCCTTAACTGATCACCAAAGGACTTCTTGGTGCTGGAAGCTTCACAGAAGGCAGATTTCTCCAAATCAAATTGGCTTTTCTGAACTAGTTCAGTGATGAATTAGACATATAAGGAGAACTTTGTTGCGTCTGTGAACAGGAGAAGGATGCAGAAAAGGTATTTCCACAGACCAACAACAAATGATCACTTAAGGCAACAAAGCTGAAAGGCAGAATATATACGAATGAGTGCATGTGTGAGAAGTCCATGAGTGAAAGATGAAGAGAGAGGAACAATGAGATAGTCTGTCAAGGAGAATAAACCAAATTGAGGGTCAAAACTCCAGTAGGAAAACTACCTCGATTTCTCCCTTTTTCATTTTTCTAAACTGCTCCACACCGAATATTGCCACTTGCAAATTTGAAAGTGAAAATTTGGCTGACTGACAAAAGTATGCTGGAAGGTTTTTGTCAGAACCAGTGCTATTTTGGGCTAATAGCTGTTCTGCAAAAGTCCACCAGTCAACCAATCCAAAATTCAAATCTCTCTCCGAAAGACCACTTTAGCATAACAGAATGGGAGATCTGAATAGATTATGATTTCTAACATTATGTCATCTGTATAAAGCAGTGCAGAGAAATGCTTACATGAAATTTTGTATCTAATGAATATTCTCAGAAAGTATGGAGGGAGAAGTAGAAGTTATGAGTCATTTTAGATAAATTAATTTTGGAGTTCTCAAAGAAAGAAAGCTTAAAAAGAGATGATGTTGAAGCAAAATGTTGCCACTCATGTTCTCTTCACTAACCTTTCAGGAAGATTTGAAAATCAGATGTTTGTAATCTGTATCTACTTCTGAAAATCTGGGCCAAAGTGTTTTCTTAAGTACAAGAGGTACCTAGTGTTTTAGTATTTTTATGAAATGCTATTGACAAAGCCACTGTGTTCTAAGTGGCCACTGTAGTTTCTGGCCCTGTGGAGGAGCAAATCTTCTTACTCCCAACCCAAAAATTTCATAACATGGAAGAAAATTTTTCTGTCATCTTCCCCAGGACCTCTCTGCTTTATAGTACTCAAATGTCTAGGCTACTTTTTCAGCAATATTTAATTTTTTTAAAGAATGGGCTAGTCTGCAAATTGAAAAAGGAAGGAATAAATTGCCCTTGTACTAAGACACTCTGTGGGATTGCACCACATCCTAGCTGTATGGTATGGGCTCCAAGGGAGGATGTGGTATGATCATTGCTGTGTTTGCATAAATTTCCTGGGCAATTTGAAAGCATAAAAATCACAAATGCAGAGAATGCAATTTTGTAACAGTGATGAGGAACATGTGAAATTTTAAAACTCTCAGTCAAAAAAGAAATGAGACATAAACTACCTCTGTGTTGAGCCTTCATTAGAAGCTTCATCCAAGTTTCAAGGAGAAGCAACCTCTAACTTGACTATCTTTCTTTGCTGAGATAAATGTGGGCATTAGTATTTCTCCACTACACTAAATTGCATCATACAAGAGTTAGAATGCTACTTTTCCAGTCCAGGCTTTTGGACTTAAAGACAGACACACAAATCTGCATAGAAACTATCACCAGGGATCAATGGGAAACGAATTCTCTAGTGTTTATTTATCTCATATTCGTGCCTTCTGCAGTAATATCAGACTGACACATGCAAGCATATAATTTTTAGAGGGATAAATGAGAGGAACAGTCAGCCTGTATTAGTCAATAATGACCACTGGTCAAACTTTCGCAGGTTTTTGCAAAACTTCCTTTTTGCAGGGAGGCAAGACCTGTACTGCACTTGGTAGTCCCATCAGGTCAAAGCACAAGGAAACAAATGGTGTAAGACCCAGATGGCTCAAACCAGAAAGCCAAACATGAAAGAAGGGACATTTCTGAGGTTCACATATCTTACTTATTGAATACACTTTGCTTTGGAGCAGTAGCCTTTGTGTCCTTACTAGGGGAGATGTGAGGTGAATGAGCAGGGGGTTTTGCGTGCATACTACTTGTCACTTATTACCTTAAAGACAACATTATGATTTTCAGTGCACAGATAGTCCTGGGCACTCTCAGAGAAATATTTCGTTTAAGTGATAGGAGAACAGACATGTCCTTGAAGAGCAACAGTGACAAGGGAAGTGTCCTTAACACAGAAGAGATTTTATTTTAAAAAATAAGGAGGGAATATAAATTCAAAGAAAAATATGAAGCATAAAATGAGTTGATGAAGACATGTTGAAACAAGAAGCTGCCAGTAGCTGAAACACTGATGTCTATGATAACTATTGAGATATGAGGAAACCTGTTTGTACTACAGAGCCAGAAAGTAGACTACCTGATTCCTCCTGAAGCTAATATCTAAATATTTATGAAGATGTATCAAGGCTCTGTGAAAATATGATATATAATATAATAAGATAATGGAATGCGTTTGGGTGGTTTTGGCAAAAAGATTGTTCATTAATGTTATTGATGTACACTGGAAGACATCTGATGTGAGGTTCGTAATTGAAATGTTACAAACACTTCAGCATATGGATCCTTCACATTCACTTAATTGCCAGTTTAGTAATAATTTTATGTAATGAGGAATTATTAATAATACGTGAAATACTAAATTGACGTAATCACCAAAAAAAGTAATATGACATCCACTGTGGAAAGGATGTTATAATTCCAGGTGTCTTTGTTATATTTTAAGCAAGTAATATATCTGGCCAAATTCATCTTTCAAAACGATTGACTCTATAAAGTAGTACTAATTTTTTTAATATTTGTCTTTAAAGGTAAGACTATTAATCAGATATTTTTTTTCCTTCATCCTTAATATTCTTTATTAACATCCAGTTATGACAAAAAAAATTGACCAATTATCATTAACAAACTGCTTTACAGTTTTGTGGGGCAAGTCCTGCTGTGAAATAAATCTCTATATCCTGATTTTTTGATTATGTAGGCAGATACCAACACCCTGTTCAGACGGGTGAGAAGAGGGGACCAAATTTGTCTCTTTCCCAGTTGCAGTTTAATCATTGTGGAAGACTGTGATAGTGGGACAAGAGATCTTTTATCTCCAGCACACCAATAAAAATCTTCCCTAAGTTTGCAATTACTGAAAGTCAATAGCCTATTGGTATGAGAAATGTACTCTTCGAGGACAAATGTCCACAACACAGTTATCACCTCTATTGCCACACAGAACAGATTGAGCAGGCACGGAGAATGTCAGGCACCTCCCCAGGTATTCCTCGTCACGGCAGGATCGGCGCGCTCTGATGTGGGGACCAGTGAAGTGTGCAAGGCCGCTCATTCTCTGGGAGCCCTGTCTAGTCTATGACTTCATTTTCCTGAGTCATTATTCTGACACATCTCATGGGCAACATCTTCAGTGAGAGAAAAGAGCCAATATGAGTTTTACTTAAACTGGTATAAATCAAGAGAAACCCTACTGAAGCCAATGACTTTCCACACAAAATCATAAACGCAAGAGGTAAACTGTAGCTGCTAATGAACAACAAAATAGAAAGCAAAGTCTTCAATTTCAGTTTACTACAGTTTTAAGTGAAAAATAAAAAAGGAATTGAAGACCTCTGGTTCACCTGATCTGGGAGCAAATCAGCAGAACTGTGAGACTTAAACTTTGATGTATAAAATTCGTTGTCTGCACTTGTCCAACTAAAATACTAGTAAACCAGAAATACTACATGTGCCTTTGGCTCTTCTACGCCTTTTCCATAAAGCTTGTATCAGTGATAAACTCTGGTGTAAATTTAAAGGATAAAGACCTGTATATTTACTGGAAGGAGGCATTTTCCAAACATAATTTAAAGAAACTAGATAACAAACATGAACATGTAAATTAAAGGTCAGTTTTTTTCAATTTTTGGTGGACACTGCTTTCAAAAGTTAGGAAGCTTTGGATAAAGGAGATCTCACTTTGTGCCTAAGGAATGCTCCATTCTAGATTTTACACAGATCAATCAGTGCGTATTCATAGGGCAACAGTTGTATGCAAATGATTCAGGACTGGAGTTTATTCATTATTTCATGCTTCCTTGAACAATTTTATAATAAAATCTTACAATAAAATACGAATTTTAGTACTTCCAATGCCTTGTAAAGTACTGAATTAGGGGATCTGAGCAGTTCCTTTCTCATTTTCTCCCTGGAAGGATCTATATAGAAATAGTGTAAACTATATTCAGCAGCAAATACAACGCTGCTCTTAAGAGAGGACATGTGTTTATATTTCATAACGGAGGTCAAGTGAATTATCTGTACATCCCACTACAATAAAGTAAGGAATTTTTCAGGCTGTGTAAAAAGTCTGTACTCCTTGGGTGATATAATTTCAATGCTAGTACATATGCTATGATTTGATGAATTGCAATAATTACTATGTGCATTGTACTCTTCCCTTCTTGTTTTCACATTTGCAGATTTTTTTCTCTGGGTGGCTTACTAATGGCTTGTGTTTTAACCAATTTAATACCTCTTTTCTTAAAGCATTTAGAAGCATTTTTTATATAGAAAAATTGCTGTTGAACAGGCAAAAAGGATCTATTTTAATATTTCAGAAATCAGCAAAATAATATTGCAGAAAAACAAAGCATTAAATATTGTGAGAAATGATACAACAGAGTATCTTATTTCAGATAAAATGTATTAAGCAATGGCAATCGTTTTAGGCAAATGTTTATTTTTTATTTGATCGCTAAGCAAGAGAGAGTTTCATTCATCTTCATTTTTGCATTTTTAAGTCCATATAATTTAGTTCACACTCGAGAATGAAGCTGAATGTTAATAACTTTCCTTTCTGCATTGTGAGAGGCAAAATATTTCTTTTTTTTTTTTTTTTTTTTTGGTTTGGTTTGTTTGATTTTGTTTTTGCTTTGCTTCTGCTTCTGGCTTTGTTTACAGTAAAGGAAGCATGATGTCCAAGAAGATCTCTTGTCATCTACAACAAAAGTCACAGTTTGAGATGGCTATAATGTTCTTCTTCCCCTCATGAAAGAAGAGAGAACAACTCAGAAAGGGAGTGAACATGTTAAAGAAAGCACTCAAATTGAAAAGGGGAAATTTGGAAGACTCTTTTTCAGATGTCATTTGATTCCTGGTAGCCTAAAATTACAATTAATATTACTTACTTTGTGGCACTCTTTTCCTTTCTAAGTTCTCTGTCCTTAGCTGTAAGATTTGCATCAGAGGAGGATACTCTTGCTTATATTAAATAGTCTCTTGAACTCCTAGGAGTGCCACTGACATAAAACACCAACCCATACCAGTTTATGAAACTACAATCCTGCAAATTTCCTGTGGTCTTTTTAAATCTTGAATACAATTTCACAGAATATAATAATAGAGTGCATCAGGCAAAAATTAGGCATTGACAAACATAGTTAAATGTTGTGCATTTCAACCAGGTCATCAAGAAGAATATTCCTAAAATTGCACAAGTGGGAGAGTAGGCACAATTTTCTAAAACTGTAGCCTGTAATAAGTATAGTAGAACACATATACAGTAGCAAGAACTAGTGATCCAGTCCTGAGGTTACCAGGCAATCTCAAATATTGTTTAAGTTCATGGGAACCCTCTGTGCTTAAATCTCTATGAAGCATGCCCTAGACAACAAGCTAAGAATTTAATCTCATAAGAAACTAGAAACAATGGATATTGGCCTTACAAAAATGACAACATCACTGTGAGATTTTTTACATTAGAGCTGGTGAACATTTGCTGAAAATTATCTGCAGATTCTACCTTTATTTCTCTTTGAAAGCTGTCCACAAAGAGATAGTGACCTTGTAAAATTTTCAGCAGTACTTCTTATTCAAAATTAGTTGCACACTTCTTCAGTGAGTTTACTCTTCAAAATCTGCTTTTGGTGAATATTTGAGCTAGCATTCACTTTTTCATGAGTTATTCATACTAATAAAGCTTGAGCACTCAAGTGTTCCTGGAAAGCAAACGTGAAAGCTTTGCAAACATAGTCTAATTGAAATCCACTTTCCACTTTGAGCAAATATTCGCACAACATTTTTCCTACTATTTACTTCACTTTAGTTGACATTATGGGCTAAAATCTCACTGATGTGCACTAAAGAAAGACGTCAGAGCAGAACCCTCTTCAATAATGCAGGTGTAATATTCCTGGAAGAGGCAAGTCTCTTGAGCAGGCATAGCACGATTTGACCTGCTCTGTACTTTCATTTTGTTCAGAGGACACCTTAAAGGAGACTGTTCAACAGCTAAGTGAACCCTCTTTGTTGTTTCAACCACACATTAAAATATAAGAGCCCATGTTGTACCTCTCTTTAAGCTCCCCTTCAGTATTAATCAATAAAGTTATCCATCTAGCTTCTTTCATAATTACCAGTGATCAGCTTATTGCTGGTGTTAAGACAAGCTTCTTCAGAACACATATTTTTTGCTGACGTGACAGGACACAATACAAGGAGTGACCAGTGATGCAACTTGTCTTACATTTACAGTGGATGGATAGATAGATAGATAGATAGATAGATAGATAGATAGATAGATAGATAGATAGATAGAGAGAGAGATAGATGGATGAAGCTATTCCCCCTGAAGCATCTTGCTCTATGGAAATATCCAAAAATCTTCATAGGAACATGATGAGGTCTGTAGAGCAACAGGTTTCTTCAGAGGGCAATTCTGACCTTGGTTGACCAGTGCTACGTTGTGGATGCGTCCCTATTTCCCCCATCAGGGAGAAGGAGACCTTGCAGAGGCATAATGCCCCATGGATGAGCCTCAGAAGAGTGTTGGTGTTGGGGAGAAAAATCCAGTTCCTATTGTGTCCTGTGTCAATATGTAAGAATGTCCACAGTTCTGCCACCAAACTCCTGGGAAAAATTATCTTTTTTGTATCCTCCTTGAGATGTACTAGTCTAGTGAGAGTCACTCATTCATGCTGGCAATTCCCTTCTACTTTGATTGCCTTTTAAGCCCATCTCCTTATTTACTCATTCATTACAGACTGTTAAGCGAAACACTGAAAGGGATAGGAGATATGGCATCTCCCTCAGCACTCTCAGAGGAAAAACATCTTCAGGAAAGTTTGTTACAAGTTGTGTTTATATTTCTCACTGTGAAAGCTGCATTGCTAATGTTCACAAAGCCTATCATCAGTTTTTGGGGGATTTTGTTGTAAACCTAGTGAACACCACCTTTCCATAGCTTTGTGCATGGCGCCTCTGGGTCAGAATTCAGCCATTCAGATGAGTGTCCTTATGTCTCCCCAGATTTGTACTACACACAAGTTGAAACAACTGGCTGAGAGGAAACAAATAAAAAGCATTTTCCCCATAATCCTCAACATAATACACAACATACAAAACAGATAATTGCAACATATGTAATTCACCTTGTGGTTGTTCAAATTTGTGGCTACCCAAAAGTTTTTATTGGTACATATATCTTGTCACTCCAACTATATCCACTGACTACATGCAGATAATAAAAATATCTCTACTGCAATAGTTCTTCTTACAATAAGACACGTCTCGTTGCAATAAATTTCCTTCAACAAGGTTGCAAGACATGAAGTCAGCTCTCTCACACAGTGGTTTTTTTTCCTTTTCAATTCTAAGTACTCAGTCATTAAAAAATAGTTTCCTACATACTAGATAGTGTCACCCAGTCATTTTCATACAGTTAAATAAAGCACTATGGGTTGGATTTTAGGTCCAATGGTCACACCATGAGAATACAATTTATTCACTATTTAAATGCCCACACCGCCATCACCAGTGCCTGCCAACTCCAAATTTATATTGCAAAGAACTTTCATTTTATATGATGCATAGAAAAGAAGAAAAAGAAGTGGGGGGGAAAAGACCAAGACTATTAACATGTAAAAAAATTACCTCTTTAAGGTCAGGAACACCTCAAAAAGAGTCACTGGAAATGGAACAAAGACTCTGAGGTTTATAATAATACACTAATGATAGAAATACTAGCTCTGACTTTCTATATGTATTACAAATAGCTAGTTGACATGCTTTTGTTGCTGCTCTGTAACTACTGCCTTATTGCCCTATTGGATGGGGCAGAAAGGCATGTCAATTTTATATGGCTTATTGTCAAAGTTCATAAAGCTAGATTAGGCTGAGTTCTTGTTATGTTTGCTCCTCCCTTGCAGCAGAACTACATACTGTTTTTCCTGGATGTAAGTGTGAAAATTAATATGAATATTTATTTTAGAACTGGTTCAGTTTCAGCTTCCCTTCATCTTTACTACCTCTACATATTCATACACACACCTTATTTAGTTACCTTTTTTTAGAGGTTATTTTTTATATTTTTAAATGTTCGGTAGACTTAGGATATGTAACAATGGATAACTGCAATACATTAAATACTTATGCGTATATTGTGCCTTCTGTTATAATATAAAATCCATCTATTCTGGTTGATGGGTTTTAACCTCACACAGAATACTTTAAACTCCATTTGGACTTGTGCCTACAATCACCTTAGCAAAGTCTCTTAAGTAACTGCGCACAGCCTAATTAGTATGCATTATCAATTAACAAACTTAATAGCCGGCAGATTGATTAGATCCTCTGTTGCAGGGGCAGAGCTGAAGCGAAACAGAATGAAAAATCATTGCACGCATACACTGCTGCTTTGTTATTTTCTCAGATCCCCTCCTCCTCCTCCACATTCCTTTAATTAATGCATACATATGGTTCTGAATATCTTGTAAACTGGAGCTTGCTCTAACTCTTTAATAAAACTCACTCGTAGATGAGAGAGCCATAGTCCATGCCTTATTTATTTCTGGCTGAAAACATAAACCATTTGTTTTCACCCAGGTCTTTCCTCTCTAAATGGTGCAAATTTTAGAGATCTGCTGCTTCTAAGCTGCTTGTTTTCACAGTGACTGATAGAGAAAAACAGGTAAGTTGGAGCTGCGTGCATCACTTCAAATAAACATTATCTGAGAAGGTGATTCAGGCATCATGCTGATGGTATGCTGACACATACCACAAGGTGGATGCCATAATTACTGTTACTAACAAAAAGCATAGCACAAAACAAGGCATGTAATTTTCTAAATTCTGCTATACTGGTTAGCTGGAAAATAAGAATACTGGAAGAAAAGCCTTCCTATTTTGAAATTAGGAATCATACTAAAAAATTTAACTGTCAATTTTAGATAAAATGTTGGTGTTAGAGAGGATTTGCATCAAAGGATGCAAATCCTCAAGGACTGAAAACAACACTGAAGACTATCAATTTCTGCCTTGCAGTGGTGGGAAGCTCTATCCTTGGGCAAATCAGCCTTTGTACACTGAGAAAGAAAGAGGTGCTTACTATAATGGTGGGAGCACTAGCAGCAAGTTTCAGAGTTAATATCTATTTAACATGTATATAGCATTTACCCGAAGAAATATTAGGTAATTAATCCACAAAACATAGTGGTCGGGCAGGTCATGTAAAAGTATCTATGATGGTTGATACTGGTAAGTCCAATAAAGGTGCAAGACTACTTTCCCAAAGGCATAACATGTGCTGTTGTCAAGACCTCAATCGGTGCTCAAGGCTCCCTAATTCCCACATCTGCACCCCTCGGTGAGGTTGTGCTACCACAGTTCTTTCCATTTTCCTAAAAACACAGTCACAAACCCAATGGCTGAGCTTGGAAGTGACCTTTGGATCCTCTAGTCCAAGCCTCGTACTCAGCCTGAAAGGAAGATTTCTTACAGAATGGCTGCTCCTATGAGTCCTCTGAGGAGTCATATCTGAAGAAGCTGTGGCTATAGTCTCATCTTGGTATAAAAGTACTCTATTCCAACTCCATTCCCTAGCTGAGAAAAGAGCAACAGTTAAGGGTGGTGTTGTAAATTGTATTTTTCTTTTCTAAGTAAGAAGTTATGCATGCTGATACAAACTCAGTAAAATACTCTGCAGTACCTCGCAAGAGGAAAGGTGGCACTTATCACTGGATTGAGCCATTCTTTGTCAAAAAACCCCAGAAACTTGTAGATCCAGCTGAGCTCAGGACTCTGCACGGTGGGAGGTACTTCCTCTGTCTTACTGGCACTTGAGAGTTCCTACTACTCCACTGTCCTATTGCAAATCATTCAAAGACTTTGCATGTGTTTTTCTCACTCCAATGTAATTGACTTCTCTAGCCCATCATTTTTTTCTTTGTAAGCATGTTCTCCTAAACAAAAGAGCCTAAGGCAGGTGGAAACAGTCTGCTCTGTACTGTCTTGGTAGTCTATTAGTATGCCATAACATGGCTTTTTTTCCCATCCCCAAAAAGGCAAACACAACAAGTTAGGAGCTATGTTTACTCTGAGGTGCAAATAAGTATGCGTATTTTAAATAAAACCAACTTAACTGAAGTTGGAGACTATCCTCCTCTCAGGTCCTGCTGATCTCATTCCAGTTTTGCATAAAGTGTCACACAGTTTTATCTACTGTCTTTTCAAAACCAAATAATTCATACTATTTCCACCGCTATGAAGATTTTTTCCCCTTTGTTAATCTTTTTTTAAACATATATCAATTGATCTACTACTGGTGAAATGAAAGTGATTTTAAAAAGAAACCCACACAAGAATGCTGCTGTGTGTTTTGATTTAAAGAATTAGAAAAAGCACAGAGATTCAGAAATGTAATTAAAGTATTTTACATTAAAAATAAACTTCTTTGGATTATAAAGAAATCTGAAATAGTGTTAGAAGAAACAATAATATCTAAAATAGCAAAGATATCATTTCCAGCTGAAAAAGGCTTCCCTTATTAAAAAAAAATTCTTTGAGAAATAAGAAGACTAGAATTCCTTCGAGTCTAGGTAAGGATGGAGCATTAATTAGCTGCCAGAAAATGGTCTCTTAACACTGCAGTAAGAAATATGCCTCTAATTCTCATTATGTGACCCAAGAGAGGGGCATTAGGTCTGTAACCAGTGAAACTAAAATGTGAAAACTTTTTTTTAAATGATTGGACTACTCAGAGAGCAAGAGGTGAATAGTCACATGCTATCAAAGTATTCACTTCTCTGGATTAGCCATGGCTCCATACAGGCCCTTTCTCCCCACCTAAACTTGATCAAGTTCTATTTAAGATGGATCACTTTACACAAAATACAGTTATGAAAAAGTAAAGAGATCATAAAAAATAGAAGAAAGGATCTAACGTGGAAAAGTCAAAAGTCAATGCACCAACTTCCTGTTATCTCTATGGGCATTGTTACAGTTGTTTTACAGTTCTAGAGCTGTTCTACAGCACCTGTGGTTGTTCATGTTATGGGTATATTCAATGCGTATCCATTACTCTCCATGTAACAGAGGCCCTCTGTGTCTCTGCATCATGTAAAAGACTCTCATTTTAGGTCAATATTGCTTCTTCAACACAAGTCTAACTCAAACAGTTCCAAAATAATTAATGCCCCAAGAACTCTATATACTTTAATGTGTTTCCTTTTTGCCAGAATCATCTTTCAAATATTTAATAAATGTGTGCGATTTTTGTTGCCCTATGCTGTATGTTACCCTTTCCTACATATCCTTTTGACAGCTCTCTGAAAGAGTGTACAGTATCCCTGTATTCTCTATCACACGCTGGAGGTATGAACTGGTATGCACTTCAGATTTAGTATCCCATTTCTTTGATCTGGTTGTTCTGCACACTTTGTATCTTTTTCTTTGTGCCACCACATCTGCTTTTCAACTACAGTAATTTCACGAATACAAACCGCACCATTTTGACCAAAATTTTGGTGGAAACCCGGAAGTGCAGCTAGTACTCCGGGGTGGCTAATATATTAACAATATTCTAAAAGCTACCAACATGGAAGTGAGAGCCCGTGGCAGCCCCAAGCCAAGCTGGAGCCCAGCCAGCCCCGACAGAGGTGGGAAAGCCTGGCAGAGGCGGGGCCAGCGGTGCGGGGAGCGGGCGGCAGAGCCCGAGCCAGCAGCGTGGGGTGGTGGGGGGGGCAGAGCCTCAGCCAGCAGCGCGGGGAAGCCCAGCGGCGCGGGGAAGACCAGTAGAACCGTGGCTAGCAGTGCAAGGGAGCCCGGCGGCGCAGGGGAGTATGGCAGAAGCGGGAAGCCCAGCGGCATGGGGAAGCCCAGCAGAACCGGGGCCAACAGCGTGGGGGAGCCCGACAGCGCAGGGGCCTGCAGTGCTGGCCTGGGCGAGCAAACGCGGCGGCGGCGGTGCAGGTGGCGGGGGGGTGAGTGAGCCTGGCGGCGGCGGTGTCAGCACCTCCTGGCTGGCCCCGAGCGGCCCTGCTGAGCCGTGGCACCGAGCTGGGCCACCCAGCCCCGTCGGCAACCATGAGCGGGCCGAGCCTGCCTGGTCCCACCCCAAGCCAGTAAACCCCGCTATGCTGCGATTCTGTTACTAATTGGCAAATTTGTGAAAGTTGCACACGGATCCTTGCTATGAACGAAAGCGCGGCTAATATTCAGGGTGCGGCTTTTTTATTGACAAAGACATCAACATTGTCGACGCACTGGAAGTGCGGCTTATAATCCGCGCAGCTTGTATTCGTGAAATTACTGTACTTCTTTTCCTACATGACATGATGTTACTGTTCGTATTTCCAGGGAAAGATTACAACAGCCCATATCTTCCTATATTTTTAGGGATTTATAATGCAAAAGAAGAAACAAGACATCTTTTAAAGTGGACATACTAAACTTGACAGGATAAACAACAACGTACTCTTACATATCTGAGAGAAGATACATAGCATATTGCAAAACAATTTATCTACATTTTGAAGACACTTTGCTACATTTGTATTAGTTTACGTCTGATGTTTAAAAAATCGCAGCTGGATTACTCATCTGCCATGGTCCTAATGATATTAGTATTTTAAGTGCAATTTTTCAAGTGTCTAGTAATTCTGTCTACTTAACATTTGGAGGGAGCTCAAATTTAAAAGAGTAGATGTTCAGCACTTTCTGAAAATCAGTCCATTTTATATGTCAAATGGAATTATTCCTGCATTTCTTGTGCAGAATTTGCTCTACTTCTTATACCAGCAAACAGACCCTAAGGGGAAAGTGGAAGAGATGGTGGAACGGATGAAACCAGTAAAACACACCAGCAGACACTATTGGACAAACCTCACAATTGCTTCTTACATGTTTCTACTCCAGAAAACTGTAATATGTGTTTCACCTGCTCTGGAAGCAACCGACAACTTCAGACAATCCAGGTAGACTGGCCATATAAGAATTTTTTTCCATGTAAAGCATTCTATCAGGCAGCTGCAATGACATTCAAGGGCACAATGGCATTCTATGACATTTAACCTTCTCTTAAAGATGTGTCCACCTCCAAAACTGAAGAGAAGTCACAAACTTGTTTGCAATACTATGCTGAAACAAGATCAATCAAAAGAAACCTTGCAAGGTCTTCATTTAAATTGCTGTTCAAAGACATGTTCATATCAACTGACAGAGCTCCTGCTGCTCTTTCAGCACTCACTACAAAAGGAGCACAAGAATTTCAAGTAGTTAACTGAGCAGAGATAATTCAGAAAATGGTGAGAGAGATACCATTTTCTCTTCTCCCTTCCTATGACCACAGACTGAATCCAACTAGAATGGGGGCCCAACATTTTCCATGTGGCTGACTTTTGAGACATTTGAGAAGCTCAAACCTGTTCCCTGATTTGGCATTTGAGTATGGCTGCATTAACAGGAATCTATTTCCGATAGCTGATCTCAGGTGAATGAGCCTTATGAAGGGTAAATCTTCACAGGACCCTGAGCCCACAGAAGACATTTCAGCTGTCTTGCTGTCTTTGAGAAACTCGTATCTGTGACGGCTGTATTTATGGACATCTCACCCCTACCACAACAGCCCATGATGGGACTTTAGGAAAAAGATGCAAAAAGAAAATTAAAGCTGCAGCATGTCTAATTCTAACTGGTCAGGAGATTGTTGGGCACATTTAAGCAACTGTTCAACATTCTTGCTATTATTGTGGTTTGGAAGAAAAGTGTGTTTTAGAACTTCCCTTACATCAAAAGCATGTTCAGGCCATATGATCATGACCGAAATGTCTACAACAAAGGGTCCCTCTGTAAATTCAATCTGTCTGCCTTACAGGAATACACTATGATAGATACGAATTACAAGATTACATACTTACTTCTTCAGGAAGTTCTCATTCAGTGTTCATTGTTTCTTTTATTCTCATAATTCAGTCTGTGACTTTATTATTTACTATACACCATTCAAATGCAGCACTGAATACACTATTATTAAATCTCTTCTAAGCTTCTCATCTTCTCATACAATGCTCCTGCATTATTTTCTTTGGGATTTACAAACACAAATTAATTTATCTTCACAAGATCCCTCTGAGATGAGGAAGGATTCTGGCTTGCAAATTATGTATAAGGATTTATGTCACTGAGGTTGAAAGCAAGACCTGAGGTAATTTTGAATAACCAAGTTTTTAAAACTGGGGACCTAATTCTTCAGAGTAAGAAGTATATCAAAAGCACTCTATCTGTTCATAAGAAAGTTCCCACTGAGCTTGAGTTCAATCATCAAAGCTGATTGCTGCTTCTAATCAAAGGACTTTTTTTGCATACCCAGAAAGTGAGAATCATGCTTATAATGCCCTCTGTCATATAAGGAAGTACATGATCTCTGTTTCACATTATATGGTCTAGTGTCATAGATGGAGCTGAGACTAGAGTCCTCATCCCCGTTTTTTTTCCTTCTGTGTTGCTGTGAATGGGTTAGCTGGAGCCAGAACAACCTGTTCCTTTGTATTGCCCTCTATTATGTGGATCCTTACAGACAAATACGTTTAGTAGTAAAGCAATCATAAAAAGTTAAACAAATTCATACCAGAAAGACAAGCTCCTTCAGGTATTTTTGGAGTGCTTTGTGTGCTCAGTTTTGTAAGAATGGCAATGTAATATTTATTTCACAATATGTTTAGTTCCACTAGACAACAGCCTTTGCTAGTAGCCTTTTACTGCTAACCTTTTTTCCTTCCACAGAAAGATTCCGCTCTTCTGTTATTTTCTTCCTGCTTCATGCAAGTTCTTTGATGCAGAATATGCTTTGCTTCCTTTTAACTTAGTTGAATATGGAGCACACTTCTGAGTTGTGAATAATTCATACAAGAAATCCTTATTAAAGATTTTCTACCTAGTATCTGCAGAAGACACAGAAAATCACATCATCTATGACCTTGTGGTAGAAGAACTGCTTTAAAAATTATCAAGTTATTCTGATCATAACCCAAATGCACTGACTTTTTCCCATAAGGAACCAGGAAATGCCACCCATTTAATTTTTTTTAATATGGAGGTGCAATCAATAATCTTCTCTCTCTTTCTGTGGGAGACCCTTTATTCATGATTCCAAACCTAGCTAAATAATAGGTAGGCCAATGATTTATTTTTAATATGAAAATCTTCTTATCTATCGAATATTTTAGCCCCACAAATGTCAAGTCATTTATTCAATTGTTAAGGTGACTGCTCATTTTCCATATTTTCAATGGAATTATTTCCACTTCAGTGCTAAAATATACTAAGCTTCAAGTAAATCAATTCCCTCCTTGTGCTAAAAATTAGCATAGCACAAACTAATCAATGCTATCAAACACTAGTGCAAAAGCTGTGACAATAACCGTATCAGTGAGGAAGTAAATTGCTTATTATGCCAAACTGGGAAAAAAGCCTCATCAGTCACAAACCATCTGATTCACAGAAATGCAGTCTGTGGGCCTATTGTTCTTAGAAGTGGGCAAGTTTGTTCCTCATGTTATTGAAAACACACCTCCTGCTATAATGCATTACCCCTGCAACATTTCTCTGCAGCAGCACCTTTCCCCATGCCCTAGTGCAAAACCTCAGAAATATTGAGCCCACATGATATGGGATACAGTAAGCTGCAGTGCCCGTTCTCCGTCATGCAGCAGCTCTTGTTTGGTGGAACCCTTGCTACAGTTCAGACGAGCTGGGGAGACGGCATTGCAGCTAGGGTTGAACTGGGAGAGCGGGACCTGGCGCTCACCTTTGTCTCCAGCTTCCCGCATGACTAAGTACAGCTGCTCTGTACCTCTGCTTCCCCATCTGCAGACAGGGGTAAATATGTCCCTGCTGACTAGTGATGTTGTGAGGACAATATGACTAATATCTGCAAAGTATTCAGGTGCCTGAATGTAGGGGTTTAATAGAAAACCTGTGTAATAGTTCATTAAGGCAGGGCTGCTTCCACGCCTGTCTAACAAGACTGTCAGCAAGGACGGCAATTAGTGCCAGTGACTGGACCAAGACCACCAACTCGTTTCCTCTGGGCCCCCAAGCAGCCATCTGATGATAATAATTTTGGGTCTTTACCAGGCAGGGACAGACATGAACGGACGAGCTAGAAGGGAGAGGTTCTATGTTCCATTACTAATATCCTGAGCTATCCAGTCCTACTATAAAAATTCACTTTTATTAAAAGGTTATTTCTGTCACTTGCTATAGTATCGCTATCATTCTCTGGGATAGAAATGATGAAGGATCATTTTAAATGTTATCAATGCAATATTTAAACAGCTCTTTTTTTTCCCTCAGAGAAAGTGCTTTGAAAAGACACCCCCTCCAGCATGTGTTAGTTCTTAACAGGGCCAACCTTTTTTAATCTCACAGTTCCTTGCACATTGTAGGGAGAGGAAAAAGAACAAATCTGCAGTACACTCTGCTACATTGTACTGCTTGCAACCTGAAGGGACGCTTCTTATTTTATGCTTAATAAATTGTCACAAACAGAAGTTGTTTAAGTATGTGGATATTCATTTCCAGTAATACAGTGACATTGATATAAAATGAATGTAATATCAGTATTAATATCTTACACTTTTAACAACACCTTTTGTCCCAGAAGGAAAACATAGTATTTTCTGGGGATCACCTTGCTCCCAGCTGTTGTCCAATGCCTGTATGTTAGAGTGTTGCTTTTGTTTCCTTCACAAAGAGAGTCCTCCCTGACACCTCTTCGCTATTCACAGCTAGAACTACCAATGCCCAGATGAAGTGGTAGACTGCAGGAAGCAATGTACATGTTAGAGTTTTTAAGATACTGCAGCTGACACCCACACACTTTAACCCAATCTTCTCAACAAACAACTCTTTCCTCCCTGTCTGCCTGCAGAAGTGATGAATACGAACTAGCAAGCCTTGGCTTTATGCTCTTCTGCAGACAGGACTTCCCCTAACAGCACGCATGGATTTCCATTACATTCTGATTCAGCAGAAAATTGTATCATCAGCACCACTTGTGCAGCTGAGATTATCAGAGTAGTCCAGGGGATTGAAACACACAGTTTCCATTAAAATGGATTAGAAGTTCTTCCTGGAAAAGGATCTGCAAGTCACTGGACCAGTTCAGTTCTCAGTAAGAGACAGAACACACTTTGGGGAAGAAGGTATGGTGAAGTATAAAAAGGACAACTATAAAAGAGGTTGTAGCAAGTCAACAGAAAGAACCTTACTTTTTAATAAGAGTATACAAAGGCACTGCATCTTACAAAACCATTATGTTATGTAGTGTAATTACTCAATGTCTGCTTTTGCTACATTTCACATGCTGGAGTAGGGGGGCTGTTCACAGCCTTCATTTATGCAGAACACAGGGAGACTGATTATTTTCAAGGTTTTTGCTAAAAGGCACCACAGCAGCATAAAAATAGCCCTATTTTAAGAGAATACAGTAAATTCACGAATACAAGCCGCACTGACTATAAGCCGCATCTCTGGGTGTTGGCAAATATTTCGGTTTTTGTCCATAGATAAGCCGCACACGAATATAAGCCGCTCTGTCGTTCGCAGCGAGGACCCGCGTGCAATTAGTAACAGAACCGCGGGAGGGCGGGGTTTAGTGGCTGAGCTAAGGCTGTGCAGACTCGGCCCGCTAGGGGCCGCTGACGGGGCCAGGTGGGCCAGCACGGTGCTGCAGCTCGGGGCCGGCCGCCGCTGCCACTGGGCTCGGTCACCCCGGGTCGGTGCTGCCCCGCGGTGGCAGGCAGGGACGGAGCTTCCCCTGCTCCTACGGCAGCGGCGGCGGGCGGGGACGGAGCTTTCCCGCGCCCGTGGCGCCGGCGGCGGGCAGGGACGGAGTTTCCCCGCTCCTGCCGTGGCGGCGGCGGGCAGGGACAAAGCACCCCGTCGGCTCCCCGAGCCGCGGCAATGGCTGCGCGGGGCTCCCGTCGGCTCCCCGGGCCACAGCAATGGCTTGCGCGGGGCTCCTGTCGGCTCCCCGTGCCGCAGCAATGGCGGCGCGCGCTTCCCCCCCCTCCCTGGGCCGCAGCAATGGCAGCACGGGGCTTCCGTCGGCTCCCCGAGCCGCAGCAATGGCGGCGCGGGCTTCCCCCCCCCTCCCTGGGCCGCAGCAATGGTGGCGCGCGCTTCCACCCCCCTCCCCGGGCCCCGTAGGGGCGGCCCGGGTCCCCCCTCTCCTCCCCGGGCCGCGGTAGGGGCGGCCCGGGTCCCCCCTCTCCTCCCCGGGTCGCGGCAATGGCGGCGCGGGCTTCCCCCCCCCTCCCCGGGCCCCGGTAGGGGCGGCCCGGGTCCCCCCTCTCCTCCCCGGGCCGCGGTAGGGGCGGCCCGGGTCCCCCCTCTCCTCCCCGGGTCGCGGCAATGGCGGCGCGGGCTTCCCCCCCCCTCCCCGGGCCCCGGTAGGGGCGGCCCGGGTCCCCCCTCTCCTCCCCGGGCCGCGGCAATGGCGGCGCCGGGCCCCCCCCCGTCTCTCCCCTGGGCTGTGGCAGAGGAGGAAAGAGAGCTCTCCCGCCTCTCTCCCCGCCCCCCGTGCTGCCTACAGGGAGCCAGGCTCCACCCGCGGTGCAACAGAGTAGCGATTTGTAACAATCGCAAAATGCCGACTTTGCAGCTGCTCGGCTCAGCACTCTGGCAGGCACTTCTGAGGTTGTATTAGCCGCTCCTGATTATTAGCCGCATTTCCGGTTTAGGAGCAAAATCTTAGTCAAATTGGTGCGGCTTGTATTCGTGAAATTACTGTAGTTTAAATACAAACTTCCTAGCCATCGCTGAGGAAAGCAACAATTTTGTGATTACAAATACTGGTAAGTAGGAAAGCAAAATCCTTGATATGGGAACCTAATTTACTATTGTGCTTTAAGATATAGTTAAATAATCTTGGTAATGAATATACTAACGTGTTTTTTTAGATGAACTTAAACTGGTGACTTTGATTGCAAAAGAATAAAATCGTTCTATTGAGGAGAAATGATAGCACCACTAAATCAGGTGTCTATTACAAAAAATACAATTCTACAGATCTTTTCAACGTAAATGTCTTTAGATATGATGTGCAAAGTGCACGAAGTCCCCTTAAGGCTCTCTCCTGTAATGCTCAAAGCCCTGCCAAGTTTAGTACCAGCTTGGTTCGAAGTGCAGTAAGAGCAGATACAGGGGGGGAAAAACTATTCAGGTATCATGAGTATGCATTCAAATATTTCTATTGTTATTCACAGACTTGATCCATAGCAAAATTTCACTATTTCAGTCATTGCCATGGATAATCAGAGTACAGATATCTAGACAATATACCCATTGAAAATCCTTTGCAGCACAAAACTTTCTGTTTTTATAAAAAACCCACAAAACCCCATCTGCACCAAAGCAAGCTCCGTTCAATAGGGTCCACAAAAACTTTATGTTGACTGGTGCCATTTCCAGATGCCCCTGGCAGAACTCCAGAATTGTCATACTGCCTCATCGCATCCAAAAATGCCAAACAGCTCAGACCCGCTTGAGAATGGTGAGATGGTGCCTGATGACAAAAGATGCTGCCCATCTTGGGACCACCCTCATGTTTGGCTTGTCTTCCATCATGGAACAGCCCATGCAAATACTGGCATTCATCAGCTTTCCAGCACATCTTGCAAAACAAGAAGTGATAGGGTTGTGAAAGATGAAACATAAAATATTAGAGAGTTATAAACTGAGCCACATAAAAATCCAGTAACTCATTAAGTTTTCTAAGAAACATGAGAAAATCCCCACATGAGCAAAAATTATGCATGTGAGTAAAGACATAAGAGAACAAGCAACAGCTCAGGTTTTTTGGGCAATGTGGACATTTGCAGTCCAGATGTAGGAGAAGAGTTTGTTTAACCCTTCAAGTTCATGTAGATAGTTCCCATTTTCATCAGAGCAATTAGCTATGCCAGGGTGCCTGGCAGCCTCAGATAGAACAGCAGTGACGCAGTAGCATGAAGATCACACTCCATGCCATTTTTCTTCTGTGCACATATAAAAGGTCCCTGCTTATGGTGCCATAAGTGTCATAATGTCTCTCAGAGACCCTAAACTCACTCCCCAGGATGGAGAGTATGAACATTTATGTGGTTATTTATGCTACAGATTGAGGTGCAGTACAGGTAAGTATGACAGAAAGAGTTACTGAGTGAACATGTAGCTAATCAATGTGTGTGAACAGATCTGCCATACTTACTCATAAATGTGTAAGTGTTGTAAGTAATGAACACACAAAATATGAACACACTCATTTGTCTACTTATGAAGAATCAATTATTTCCTTATCATTTTCTGTATTCCAGCCCATATCGCAGAGGATCATTTTGTCTTACTTCACTGAAAATATAATAAATCTTCAATACATCACCAAATCTAACAAATTAGTACAAATCTCGCAGTATTCTTTCTTTTCTAATCTAAAAAGGGCACATGCAAGACCAAACCTCCAAAGCTTCTTAGTTCAAGTCCATTTAATTTTATAAATTCATTACTCCTTGTACATAAAATTACTTTCCTTGATGTTTTCAAATACACTTTTTTTTCTGATTGCACTGCATTCAGGCAAATATTTCCACAGAACTCAGACAAAAAACCCAAAATCTTCTCACTGTTAAATAAGAGGTAGATTTCTGATTTATTACTAGTATGACTGAAGTACTTGTACTGCTTCATGTAGTGTCATACTAGATCTCCTCTGTTTTTCCATGAGTTTAAAGAGCTTTAGCCACACAAATCTATCTGAGTCTAATTCATAGAAACTGAGTCAGAAATATATAGTAAAACCATACATAATATGAAGTTTACTTTGGGTATTGCAGGAGAATTTTTAAAAGATGTCTCCTAAAGTTCTCTAGAAAAACGAAAAATAGTAGGATTTTGATTCAATACACTGGTACTCCTTAATGAAGTGTTCCTTTTAGAAATGAACTGTTTAATAATGGAAGTCAAACACCTAGCTGAATTTATGCTCATCCCTTTGGTACCTGTACATTCCATCTGCTCTTATAACTCAGGAAAACCCACGTGTTTCTCCCTTGTTGCAGAGAATTTTCTGTTTATTTATGATTTTGCATGCAGTATGGTTTCCATCAGATCAACCCTGCTAGACTGAAATAAAAAAAATGGATTTCATATTCTGATCTACATTGTGTAGTCCTGATCTCTTCTATGGGCATGAGCAAGCAGATGCACCATTACTGTCTTCCACATAATGGGTTTTTTTTTATTTGAAGGTAACAGCTCTTGGAGAAAGGAATTTCCGAAGAAGTTTGCAGAAGGATGCCTAGCACCGAGGCTGAACTCCAAACATAATTACATTGCTTATCACACTGCAAAAGTATAATCAGAAGCTTTGTGTCTGAGCCGGGAGTAAACATTTTGATCTGTTCAGAAGTCATACGGTTGGCATGGGTATTGTGCAGGTACTGTCACATTCTGATACCACTTCAGATAATTATATGTTGCTGTGTCTACAAGAGAAAGTGTATTGCTTCATACCTTGAAGAGGCTGTGATTTCTGCTCTTCCACAACATTGCTTTAGCAATGATGGCAGATTAAGAAGTGACATCTCCTCCTGCCATTGGCTACTTGTCCCCCCTCTAATGTCTCAGTTTTCCCTCCCAGCTGTTGTGCCAATGCAATTCAATAAAACACGAAACAAGAAGGGAAGAATGAGGGAAGTTTAAAACAAAACGCAGCAAACTTGCAAAAGAGGGCTAAATTTACCTGAGCACAAAGTATTTATTTTTTCTTGTAATTTTTTTCATTATCATCATTTACACAAAAGTAATTTCTGAGAGTTTGTCTTTCTTGAGAGTTAGGCTTCTTTCCTTTTATTATTTTTTACTTAGAGAATTTTCTCCCATAAGTTGCTAGGAAACACTAACAACTGGGTAGTTAAGAAAAACTAAAGAAGCAGTCTTGGGAAGGTAAAGGATGGGGCTGGGGCATCTGCAGCTCTCTGTCTCTGTCTCTGTCTCTGTCTCTGCCTCTGTCTCTGTCTCTAGCAGAACGGAATTCACTACTGCCACCAGAGCTCAGCCCAGCTGGTCTGCCTGTGAGAGCAGCCACTGAACTGAGACCTTATTAGCACCTACCTCACTAAGAGAGGAACTATCCCCATCTCCTCGGGTGTCCAGGATCCTGAGCTTGCCTCTTCCCTGCCCTGCTGGGAGCTGGGCCACTACTGCCCCGTTCCAGCTTCTTCTTCAACACTGCTCCAACTTTTCACTGTACTGTAGCCCCATACCCCCTGCCTGCCAAGACATCTTGCCGGTCCAGCTTGTTCCCGTGAGTCCTGCAGGGACACAGGGATCGACACTGCCCAGGGTTTACGAACCAAGGCCTCCCTCCCATCCCTTCAGCCCGGGCCCTGCCGCCATTCCCGTGTGCTGCCTGAGCCCGCCCCACAGCGCCCCGTGCAGGTGCGAGGAATCACTGCACCCACCCTGCCCGGCCCTGAGCCTGCAGTGCCCCTGCTGGCCGTGCCCAAAACTACACCATGGGACAGCACCTGCGGCCGGAAGGATCCCTGGGCTCCTGTTCTGGTTGTGGTTGATGCTGTGGCTGTTGCTTGTTTGCTTTATTATGCACTAGTAAAGAACTGTTATTCCTATTCTCATATCTTTGCCTGAGAGCCCCTTAATTTCAAAATTATAATAATTCAGAGGGAAGGGCTTTGCGTTTTCCATTCCAAGGAAGGCTTCTGACTTCCTTAGCAGACACCTGTCTTTCAAATCAAGACAATCTCTAAGATTGGTCTTGGGATTGCTGTCGAGTTCCTTACTGTCAAGCGTCTCCTCTCTTACAAGTTTGTACCATGTTGCAAATTAAGTTCAGCTGTCCATGGTAGATCTCCATTGTTTACAGTGTGGTTTTGCAAGGGAAACAGGTGCAGGTTTTGGTTTCCCTTGACAGGGCATGTTGTAATTCACTGATATACAAGGGAGCTGATTTACAAGGTGGATTGTGTAGTCACAAGAACAATTCCAACTACACCAGATTTAGGGTCCTTAGTCACAAACTCCAGATTTGTAAATGTAAAGGCAATTATGCACCCACTAGAGATGCATGTGTACCTAGGCAAATTATAAGTCTCTTTGCAGTTAAGCCTACCCACCCTCTTTTACATCATACAGTTACAGTAGTTTCACGAATACAAGCCGCACGGATTATAAGCCGCACCCCCGGTGCCTCGACAATGTTGCTGTCTTTGTCAATAGATAAGCCGCACCCCGAATATTAGCCGCACTTTCGTTCGTCGCGAGAATCCGTGCGCAGCTTTCACAAATTGGCCAATTAGTAACAGGATCGCGGCATAGCGGGCTTTACTGGCTCGGGGCGGGGCCAGGAAGGCTCGGCCCGCTCATGGTTGCCGACGGGGCCGGGTGGCCCAGCTCAGCGCCACGGCTCGGCGGGGCTGGCCGGGTGGTGCTGCCGCCGCCGCCGCCGGGCTCGCTGGCCCCCCTCTCCCGTCAGCACCGCCCCGCTGCCGCGTTCGCTCGCCCGGCTGGCAGGGCTGCCGCCGCCGGGCTCGCTGCCCGCCCCGCTGCCGCTTTCGCTCACCCTGCGCCGCGCCTCGCGAGCGCCGCGCCCGCCCCGCGGCGCTTTCGCAAGCGGCGGCGCTTTCTCGAGCGGCGGCGCTTTCGCGAGCGGCGGCGGCTCGCGGCGGCGGCTCGCGGCGGCGGCTCGCGGCGGCGCTTTCGCGAGCGGCGCTTTCGCGAGCGGCGCTTTCGCTCGCCGAGCGGCGCTTTCGCGAGCGGCGCTTTCGCTCGCCGAGCGGCGCTTTTGCGAGCGCCGTTTTCGCTCGCCCCGCCGGCAGGGCTGCCGCCGCCGCCACCAGGCTCGCCGGCCCCCCCCTCCCGTCTGCACCGCCGCCGCGTTTCCTCGCCCTGGCCGGCACTGCAGGCCCCCGCACTGCCGGGCTCCCCCACGCTGCTGGCCCCGATTCTGCTGGGCTTCCCCCGCTGCCAGGCAGCCCCACCCGCCGGCCTTCCTGCTTCTGCCATGCTCCCCTGCACTGCTAGCCCCAGTTCTCCCGGGCTCCCCCGCCATGCTGGCTCAGGCTCTGCCGCCCTCCCTGCCCTGCCCTGCTGGCTCAGGCTCAGCCGCCCGCCCCCCACACTGCTGGCCCCGCCTCTGCCAGGCTTTCCCACCTCTGCCGGGGCCGGCCGGGCTCCAGCTTGGCTTGGGGCTGCCGCGGGCTCTCACTTCCGTGTTGGCAGCTTTTAGAATTTTGTTAATAGATTAGCCGCCCCGGAATATTAGCCGCACTTCCGGGTTTCCACCAAAATTTTGGTCAAATTGGTGCGGCTTGTATTCGTGAAATTACTGTAATTTTCCTTCAAAATAAGTACATCTGTACCTTAGACTGTATAAAAATTTGTATATAAATTTTATCTAAATTAGTATAAAATTCATTGTCTATAAATTCATAATGAAAATGTCATTCTAATGATAAGAACAATCTAAAATTTGATCCAGAGATGTGTCCGCTTCTGCCTTTACATTGCTTATAGCACCAGCAGATGGCTGTGGAAATTCTACGCAGCCAGACTTTGCTCTCATTGCTTGAGGAAGAGTAACACAAAAGAAAAGCCATCATGGATTTCAGGTTAAACTAACCAGATTACACTAAAATTTTTTCAATGGAGACTTCAGTGCAGCTGTTTCCTGAAATAAGCAAGACTAAACTAGTGCTGATACATCGACAAACATCTCTGTGTAATTAGTCATCTCATGGCAATCACAGAGGTATCTTCTTGAGGCCAGACAGCATACAGTTTGATGCAATATCAAAGAAATAACACTGGTCTAGTGAGTCCAGTTCTAGTTCTTGCACTATGGCTGTTTATGCTATGGCCCTAAGTAACCATACACACAATATTTCAGCCATACATGGCCTCGTTTCTAATACAGTAAGAAGAAGAAGGCAAACAATGAACAATTCTTGTGATAATAAGGATGAAGTCCCAGTAGTGAATTAATGAACATAAGACAAACATAAAACTTCTAAATATGCCAACAAACTCTAAATTAACTAGATTGCTTCAAAAGAAGTCTGACTTTAAATACATTAAAACTCCTCTTCAAATCAAGTTTGTTAGATATACTCTCAATTATTCTCTCGTATCTTTCCTTTTTCTTATGATTATGAACTGGCATTGTCCATTTGTACAAAACATCACACAAGCAGGGTGAACCATTAGCATGCCTTCTGCACTCTATAATAATAAATGCATGAACTCACATTTCAATGTATTTTATCAAAAAATATGAATAAACAGGCATTGAAATATAACACTTCAATAGTAATTTTCAACCACAAAAACTACTTAATAAATTTGTTGTCAACACATTGCACATTGGATTTTTTTCTATATATGTGCAAGTTGCTATTTACCCTGGTGTCTCGGGTTTCTTCCTTCACAATCTGCCTGTCAGAATATTCAAACATTCAGAATAAGTAATTCTGAAGGACACAGAGATTTGGGAAGCAGACCCTACCTCCCTTCAATCAGTTGTCACGCTCTCTTCAGGCTGAAATTGTCATCATTGCTACAGCCTTAACTCAGTTTGACAGTAGCTGCATTTATGTGTGTTGGTCTTCATCTTTTCTGGTTAAATCCTTGGGCCTGCTTATTTTGATTCAATATTCATAAGGGATAGTAAACTTGCTAAAAAAGTTTGGCTTCACCATTATTCAGAGGAGCAGCAGTAGACCCAGACTCCACTAAAGATTATCTCAAATTGACAGGAAGACAATGAATGTCTTTAAGACCCTAGATTTTGCACCATTCCTCTTAACAATGCTGAATTTCACTGAAATTCAGATGTTAAAATCTTCTCTTTGTGAACACTATAATTTGAAGCAGATTATTTCACATATTTGATGGGTCATCGAAAACTTTGTGGTTTTTTTTTTCTTCTTCCCAAAAGGATGTGATGAACTCCATTTTTCTGTCGGGTTTGAGGAACAGAACTTCTTTACTTGCTCAACATATTCATTTCCATTCAGTAATGCTGCTGTCAACTGTCATCCACAGTGTCTGAGTCCGCACTGGCTTCAGCCACTTGCATTGCTACTAGAAACCACAGACTCAGCAATAAGGATGTCATCAGCGTACTTGAGATTACAACATCTCCTTCTGCCAATGTTAATACCACTATGGCAACCATCAACAGCAATACACATTATTATTTCACTATACATATTGAACAGATGTGACAGACTTGTCAAACTCCTTTCCTGGTGTCCAACTACTCCGTTGTACCTCCTGCTGCTTTGACTACCCTTCTCTGGCCATGAAAAGAGATGGCACAAGTTGACCATGTGTGCAGTAAAGCACTTTTGCAATGTCCAGAGCTGGTCTGTATTTCCGTATAATGCACCAAACTAAGGTGTTTAAATGCAGTTGCTAAAATATAACTGCAATAGAGTTACCATCTCTCTTTTTTTTTAAATTTTTTTTTATTTTAAATAACAAATCTGTGACTAAAATCTATGCAGATTTTCACCAGTTTCACCAAGGTCAGCACCATACAACAACCACAGAACTCCTATTATAGTCAATAGCTGGCTGAATCTACTTTAGCCATTTTTTCCTGAGGTGATCAGTTTCCTTGAAAGACAAAGAAACAAAAATACTGTCTCGCATTTCTGATTCAATCCTTTATGTACATTCACTTCATTAATATTTCTACTTAATTTTAAATGCCCTAAAAATGTTCTTGCAGTATATTTAGAAGAAACTAAGTTCATACAGACTGGAATATTACATGTTATTTGTTGTTCCCCTTAAGAAGGTTTTGCAGCACCTCACTTGGAGAAGACAGTTGGTGAACCTTAAATTACAGGATGGAGTTAATTTAGCCCAAGACTAGGTCAGCAGAAGAATGAGAAATAGGCAAGAACAACCTAATCCAATTTTCCATCCATTTTTCCGCTCAACCACATACCATTCAAAAAACCTAAAAGGTTATTCAACATCTAATTTTGTAGGCATTAGCTTTTAAATCACAGCAAAGCAACTCGAAGAACCTGGGGAATGACCTGCCAAGTTCTGCTTCACCTCCACAGGCACAGGTTTTCTCTCTGAGGGTTCAAAAGAGGCAACACAATGGCTTTGTAGTAGCATGGCTTTATATGGCAAAATGTACTGTGCATCAGAAAAAGGAGTCTCATAGTGTTCTAGATGTGATTGCCCTGAAGAAACCAGTGTTTCAGACAGCAGCTCTGATTTCTGTTTTTTCTTCCTTCTGGGTTGGCATCTGTGGGGTGTGGAATTGTCGGTGGTGAAAAATGGTGAAATGCTGGGCAGACTTGGTGGAGTTGGACATTACACAGGCAAGGGAAGGTGAGACCTGAATCCAAGGACTAGATATAGATGTTCTATCATGATCCAAGTGCTGCTGAAGTTAATATAAGTGTTTTATGTGGAAGAAGAGGCATGCAAACTCTATACCCTCCATTGTTAAATCAATAACATTGTGGTGTGCTGCCGAAATCCAGCTGCACATTTCCATTTTTTTTACCTTTAGGTCTAATCAATATAGAAAAGGTGAAGAGGAAAAGAACAAACAGTAGTGTGAAGCAGCTTTGGTTCTCATTAAATATATTCTCTTCAATCTGGGTAACATGAGATCCTTAAAAGAAAATTCAGGAGATATTAGCTGGCAAGCATAAGACTTGCCTGCTTACTTAAAAGTTTTTAACCTTTGTGTCTCCTCAACTCCACCCATAAAAGTGATGACAAAGCCTTTAGGCTTGTACAAAAAGTTATCTTTGTCTTACTGGTATAATTTCTATGCCATAATATCTATTATGCAAAACTTTGAAATCTCCAAGGAATCATTTACTGAATGTAGGAGATAAGTGGCACCTCCAAGACTGACAAGTGAGTCATGGTGGTGCACAATACAAAAAACAAAACTAGAGCATATGAGTACAGTAATGTTTGAGCGGTCATATTCTAACATCAGCTGGATGCTGCTGGAAAAGAAATGAGATGGGTTTACTATTTTTAAAGGATAGCCAATCTTTTATTTCTTTAGTTTACATTTTTAAAATTACTTCTAAATACTTCGTAGAACCATAGACTGTACATTGCCTAATCTTAAATGCATTCAGAAGGACACATAAATAGATACAAAATGCCAATGAAGAAATAATGTAAAAATATTCCATCCTAAATTTAAAAATGTAGAAAGTCATTGGAGAAAAAACTTGCCTATACTTCTTAAGAAATGCTAAAGACAAGGACTTTGAAAATATGTGACAATCTGAAGTTGGACAAAAATCTCTAAACCTGCTACTTCAGTTGTAGTTTTGCATTGCTGTAGACAAAGCACATGTGATCAGGGTAATTTCTGCTTTTGGACAGCTCCTTGGCATGGTGCAACACAATAGATTAAGAGACTTAACTCTTCCAATGTCTTCCAACTCTTCCAGCAGAGAGCAATAACAATGTGCTCCATGCTGGCCTCCCTTCAGGTCAAGGTTCTCACAGTGCTTTACAAATTATTCACACCTCAAAAACACATCTGACATGTGAGTATTTAGCACTCATTTCATCCCAGCTGATTTAAATGTGTTGCAAACCCTTCTTGCTAAATACTTATGTGAACAGGTATAACTCCTGAGAGTATATCTAAAAACTCCAAGGTCCTACTTTAGCTTTAAGCAAAAGTAGTTTCTTTGAACATTGTAGGAGTTCTCACATCCGTAGAAGTGATACAAAAGGTGTTCTCAGCGTCATGTTCGTTAAGGGCCCTTAATGGGTAGGGCAGTTGGCAGGGGACCACATAGAGAAATTCTGTTAATGTGTAACGTGTTAAAAAGATGTCAGATGAAGAAAGCTCCCTCTGTAGGTGACATGCAAAATCTCTCTCTAGAACATCGGTGGCTGTTGGTTCTGCTCTGGAATACTTTGGTATAAAGGAAACTAAACCACTTAACAGTTGACATTAAATAATTAAGTACCTCATCAGAATAAAGGTTCATCTGTACGCAGCTTTTAAGGTAATTTAAATTTGGTTGAACCTAGTGAAGATGCTGATTTTGTGGATCTCTAAGGCTAGTATTTTATTTTCACAAAATTTGTTCAGAGTATTTCAGATTTTTCTGTTCTTGATAGTTAATACTATGTTCCCCCTCCATAAGAGATATTAAAGAAAAAGTACAGCACCTTACTCTCTAGACAAGACAAAGTCTGTGCTGTTTAACAAGCTTAGGGAATAAAGCCATTGTTGGTTTAAATGAAAGGAAAACTCCCAATTGTTTTCAGTAATGGCCAGGATTTCACTTTTTTAAAAAGATGAGCTTCTGTTACCTCATGGGTAGTACAGATTAGAGGAGTTATATAGGGTATATATCACCTTCAGGTTTTCACTACAGATTATGGGTATACCTTTTTTCATACATTCCCTATGAAATTTGTTTTTCCCAAATCCTTTTCCTCCCTCCCTCCCTTTCTCCCTCTCTCTCCTGGACCCCTTTGCCCCCCACCTTTTCTTTGGATTTCTTCCACTTTCCCTCCTACTCCTTCCACAGCACAGTGGCACAGCCTGCAAACCCATAAAATCAACATTTCAATTAAACTTTCAGGCTCTCAACATTTAAATGGATTAGAATAGAGGTGAGCTAATAAGTAATCCCTCTTGCAGATTTGGTATAAAATGGTGGCATCAGGACCAGTGGGACAATTTCCCCAAGAGCACAGTATTCAGGAGACTATGAAACTTAGTTTTGGCATATGCTATCTTTTTATTTTTCCTCTCTATAATAAAATATGAGAGGAACTTCCTTAATTTTCACATCAGGGTTTGCAGCTCAGGACTCCATTAATGCACCCCTCTCCCTGCTGCTGTTCTCTGCCCTAGTTTGCAGTCAGTTCATTCTGCACTGATGTATATTTCATTGCCCAAGGCTTAATTTTGATTTATTGTCCATCCATAAATTAGAAAAATATGCTCTGGAATTCCATCCTGCTGAAAAGCTGTGCCTGATGTCAGGGGACTGGGTGATATTTAAGATGTCAGAAATACATATTGGATTAGTGTGCTTTGTTTCCCCACAACAGCAGGTGTTTAATCATAGCTGATGGCTGAAGTTAAATGCATTAGGACAGGATCAGCCAAGAAGATGGAGTTTTTCTAAACCATACAAACTCCAGATAAATAACTCAAAACTAATTGTGTGTCCACATCTTAGATACAATTTTATTTACTTTAATACATTAAACAATGAAAATAGACCCTGGCACTTAACTCCTCATTTAAAATCTGTACAAATCTTTGACACTAATGAGTGAGTGGCTTTTGCAGGATATTCATGCTCCCTTCTTGGCCCTTCAATGGCTTAAAATATTTTCTACAGTAAAGATAACTAAGAAAGAAATACAAGGGAATAAAGGAGTTACAGAGATGGTACACTGCTATTTGAGGTTAGGGAGGTTAGTCCCATGCAAAATTCAGGACATAAATTTTTAAAAAATTATTTAATATACACAAGACCCTAATAATCAGACCACATTCTGCATCCAAGAGTTCTCTTGAATTTTCTTCTTCTACAGCTGATTTTTGTTTATTGCAGTTAAGCTTGCTGCTCTCTTTATGTTAATGAGAAGTCTCTGTGTATAGAAAAATGATCAGGCCTGGTCTTGAGCAATTTAGCTGGAGGCCAAAGAGAAGACGCTTAGGAGAGCAAACATTTTCAAGGTCAACCGGTGAACTGTAACAAGCCAGTGAGATTCATGGCGAGAATTGTATATTTTGACACAACAGCGATTTGATTAAAAGAGAAAGTAATGGGTTTAAACAGTCGCTATGAGGATGTAGCCAGACTTTGTTAGCTTTTCGCAAATTACTTAACAGAGCAGTGATGGAACTGGAAATAGGGCTGTTTTGTGCAAGGTAAAGAAAAGAGGGTTATGTTTGAAACAGGAATAATAAAGGATGCTAATGGTTGGTGTTCAATGCATTTCACTTTATTCACATTGCAATGATTTCTTGGAAGTTTAGAACATTATAAATAATACAGACAGTTATAGTAAAGTTTTCTAATATTCAAAACACGGTTGCTGTTACTGCATTTAAAACCACAGCCCTTTATGAATAAATAATACTCTGCATGTACAAGACCCTCCTCACAGAGGTTTTAGATCCATGCGAAAGGCAGGCCATGGAAGAGCTACTGTTTGCTTCACATGCTGCAGAGGGAAATTGAGTCAGAGAGGCTCTGACTTGCACAAAATGAGTGACTCAAAGGAAAATATATGATACAGGGCCTCACTACCCAATCTTTAGATCCAGGCCTGATTGTACATGGTGTTTAAATGTGAGCTTCTAGTGTAACACTGGGTATTTCAAAATAACATGAAGCCCATCTTTCCAACCTCAGTTGTATCTGCAGCCCAGCTAAAGAAGGTATACTAACACACAAAAAGATATACTTTTTAAACTGACATTGTGATTATTTTACCTTCCTGATTTAAAATGATTTTAAACTGAATTTTGAAATCATGGTACAAATTCAACCAAAAAGGAACTCCATTTTGCATGTGTCGTAAAAGAGACATTTTCTGCAGGTAAATTCCATCTTGCCTGAAAGCAGAGACTTGCTAGTATATGAACCTTATGCAGAAAAGTAAAACTCCATGTTCATAAACAGCGTTATAAGCATTTAATCAGGCTGGATGTTTTAAAATTATATTTACTCTGAGTGTCCACTGGAGACTCGTACTCCAGCAAAAAATGTTTCTTTCCCTCTGCCTGTAACATCTCCATTTAATGTTGTTGACGTTAGTTTCTTTGCATACACAGAAGTTATGTGACTGAGGGCAGGTCTGCTTTAAAAAAATCCCCAATGAGTAAACAAAAATTCCTGTTAGTAATGAAGGATCAGTGCCTTACAATGGCAGAGCTGGAGCAGGTGCTGGAATCTTCCCAGGCTTACAGGCTGGAAGATAAGAACATGCTGGCAGAATGTCAGAGATGATTGAATGTGAGCATAAACATCAGAATCATAATTTCTGTTGGTGCAGGTTGTATTTCACAAATAATCTGTCTAGAAAAAGTTATTGTGCCTTCTTAATTGTAATTTCTTAAGCTCCCAGTATTCAGGGTATATTATAAAGCTGTGAGGTGAATCTTCACATTTGAATTAAGCTTACCTCAGGCCACACTGCCATCAGAAAGAAGTAGCCCTACTTTATTCAGTACCTTGTGTCTGTGCCCTCCAGAGTGGGACCACACTGAGACTGAAACCAGTTCTCCAACCTGGTTGAAACTAAATGTTTTTTTGTGGTCAGCCGGGTCACTGAGTCAATCCAGCTTACTACACAAAACCACAGTCCCCACCAGTTACCTTCAGGAAGTGGAGGGAACATGTCACTAAGGGTTAGATGGGGCAGGGCAGGAGGGACCATGCTGACCTCTGACCAACTTTTCTAAAATCACCTTTGCGTTAGGTTCTGGTGCTTCAGCACAACTTCAAGATCTGTTCTCTTTAGTCTTTAAGGCATAAGCAGATGATGATCAAAACCTGCTAAATACTAAGGTGGGTGAGAATCATCAAGTAATTTGGCTTCAGTTTGCTTTGAAACTGTTTTAGAATTACAGCAATTTCACAAATACAAGCCACACCATTTTGACTAAAATTTTGCTCCCACACCGGAAATGCGGCTTATACTCAGGAGCAGCTAATATGTGAATAATTTTCTGACATTTACAACCCCAGAAGTGCCAGCCAGGGTGCCGAGCCGAGCACCTGCCAGTAAAACCCAGGATTTTGCGATTGTTACAAATTGGTTACTGTGTTGCGCGGTGGGTGGGGCCAGCTCAGTGCCAGCAGCGCGGGGGGAAGGAGGGAGGCAGGGGAGTTCCCTGCTTCAGGTGGGGGAGAGGCAGGGGGCTCTGTGCTGACATCCCCACGGTTCGGGGAGGAGGTGGGGGCTCCGTGCTGCCATCCCCGCGGCCTGTGGGGTAAGCGGGGGGCTCCAGCTCCCGCCTGCCGCAGCAGGAGCAGGCAGGCTCCGCCCCCGCCCTCCGCCGCCACGGTGGGAGAGGGGGGTGCTCCGTCCCCGCCTGCCACCGCGGGGCAGCGCCGGGCCAGGGC
Organism: Catharus ustulatus; assembly: GCF_009819885.2. NCBI lineage: Eukaryota > Metazoa > Chordata > Aves > Passeriformes > Turdidae > Catharus > Catharus ustulatus. The sequence goes on along the minus strand of NC_046262.2, from coordinate 23,807,468 downwards.
GAGCGAGCCCAGAGGCGGCGGCTGGCCCCAAGCGGCCCCACCAGGCTGGGCCACCTGGCCCCATCAGCAGCTCTGAGTGGGCCGGGCCTGCAGAGCCCAAGCTGAGCCAGTAAACCCCACCATGCCGCGGTTCTGTTACTATTTGGCAACTTTGTTGCACGCGGGTCCTTGCCGAGAACGACACAGCGGCTTATACTCAGGTGCAGCTAATTTATGGACAAAGAACAAAATGTTTGCCAACACCCAGAAATGCGGCTTATAGTCCATGCGGCTTGTATTTGTGAAATTACTGTAGTATGATATTGTAGCTGCCCTCAGCAGACAGATTTGCCAATAAATCCTCTCTATACTAAGGCCAAATGAGGTTCAACTTATACTCCTTGCAAGAATTGGTGGACAGTGAAGATGGTTTTTATTTTGAGGAAAATAAAAATATTGAATTCTCAACTCTGTGTCATTTATTCAGAAAAAAATTCCACTGAATTGCTCCCAATAAGTAAGAGCTGGAGCATATAGCCATAATTCAGATTTCCTAGGAGTATTAGAGAATGTAATTCACAAATTAATGCTAAATTAATTTTTTTCTAAGGAGTGGTAATTCTGATTTGAGACTGGAAGTCAAAATCTAATGGGATAACATGTTTAAATATGCATAAATAATAAATAACAGCTTGTCTTTATCAGAAAAGTAATACAATACAGGATCTACATATTTTAAATAACTAGCTAGTTTAAATGGAAAAATATTAACAATGATAGAACTCGATACTAAAAAGAAATGTCCAAGAAAGATTATTCCAGATTATTTCTCTATGCAAAAAAAGCCCAAAAAAACCCATCTGTCTTCACTTGGTCTCTAGATTGAATGCTTTGCAATTCGAAGCCAATGGAAAAGATCTTCCAGTTATTACATCCTTTGACCCCTACAAAATCATAATGTACTACCCTTCGTATATGTCCTGGGTTCCTTCAATTTTCACAAGTCTTAAAAAATACTTTCCAGGCAAAGATCTTGGATTGAGCAGGATGTTTATCAGGAATCACAATTCCCAATTTCTCAGCTCTTACATGGATTCCTTGTGTGACCTTGAATAAGTCAACACACTTCCATTTCCATTGCAGAACAAAAGATATCCTATTTATCTCCCAGGGGCCTTGTGCATCTTAATCAATCAATATTTTTCATGACATTTTGAGATCCACAGATAATTAGAGATTCTACAACAATAAAATGTAAGTATTGTGCACATCTTAGAGGCTGTATTTTCCCCTTCAGTGTCTTGTAACTCCAGTGGGATTAATGAATATCTGCACACCTTTCTAGTGTACACTGAAAGGAAATAACTTTCTAAAAAACCCCAAACCCAAAGAGGACTACCAAACATTTCTGCTGTTTCATTATCCAAGATGTCCTATGAAGGAAAATAGAAATTCTGATGAGCTCTGACCTCTGTCTTTTCCTGTAGAATCACATCACTACAGGAAAATTACTTATCATTTTGAAAAGGAAGCACAGAAAGTTTGATTGTGTTGAAAGTCTAATACAGAACTTCAAGATAATTGGAATCTTAAAAAAACCTGTCAATTACCAGTAGTATCATAGGACATTTCTTTGGAGGCAATACACAGGGAGGGTCCCACCCTATTTGTGTGGTAGACACTAGGTGTTTCAGTATGATCTGTAATTAAATGATAAATGATATTGTACTCTGCTATGTTTCCACTTGCTCTAGTAATAAATCATTGGGACATTGGAATGTCCTAGGTTTTGCTACCAGGCCTGCTTCTCCTGAGGCAGAACTTTGAACTATGAATTTTCCCCTCTGCATGAGATATTGTACACTTTATAAGCAAGAAATAAAGGCAACGTTTCATATGAAAACTTCTCCAGGCAATACTTACCCTTTTGATTTGTGGTTACACACTTTGCACTGTAGGGTCAGCACAGGATAGAAGTCTGGGACAGTTCACAGAGAAAACATGCGAAGTATTTCTGATGAGTCACATATGCCACACTTAAAGACATCTGAAAATATGCATCAGAAATAAAATCATTATTAAGAGTCTTAGCTTTCTGGAGTCCTGTCTTGTCTAGAGACCACAGGAATAATCTTTATTTCCACAATAAAATTAATCTAGATACCACATAGGCTGAGATGTTGGAAGTCAAACTTTTGTTCTAGCTCTAAGCAAAACCACCTTCTTCATCATCAGCTGGGTAATTTGTCTGTCTGAAATAACTGAATTTGCAAACAACAATGTTGATAATAAAGTCATTATTTCAGAGTGAAGACAAACGAATGACTGCAGATAATGAAAAGTAAGATACGCATTTTTTCTCTAATAATTTGGAAACTACTGAAGTACTATTTAGAGCTGTTGAAATTGCAAAAGAGGCTCATGACTTTCTGGATGTGCTTCTAACTCCTTTTGCAATCTTCTAAATGTTTAGTAACTAATTAATCTTTCATATTTCCTAGTGGCACAGACGCTTTTTTTTTAGCTGTTTGTGATGATACACATATGGTAACGGTAAGATGAGGCAATTCATGATTATGCATGCTGTTCATTCAAAAAAGTGAAAAGGTAAAAGACACTCTTCTCACAAAAGTCAATTAGGATAATCGGATGTCAAAGGGTAATCAATTAATTAATTTTAAAAAAGTTAAGCAGACTCCAAAATTTAATTATTTTTAATTTAATTTATTTAATGTTCTAATTGCCTATCTACAAGTAGGATAATTTTGCTAGCCCCATGGTTTTTAAGGTGGGACCTCTCTTCTATCAAAATTCTGTTGGCAACAGGCAGAGACTACAAATACCTCTGCAGCAGTCTAGTTCTTTTTTTTTTTAAAAATCATGCATAAAGCAAAATACATTTTGCCTGACAGATGTGAATCTTCCAAGATTTCACTTGAAATCAGATTGAATTTAACTACTTTGGGAATTTTGTCACAACTCAAAAAATCATACCAAATTTTTGGATATCCTGAGTATATAACCTGAGACAAAAATGTGGTTTTGTAAAAACCCATAGCATCTAGTTTTGATGAAAATCAAGCTAAAATTCCCAATGCTGGGAGGTGATTTTGCCAGTCTGAAATTTTACAAAATCTGTCGTGTCACAGTTTAATTTTATTTTGAAATTATTATTATTCTTTAGGAGGCGGAGTCAAATCATCTGAGAAAATGGAAATCCTTGCAAACAGAAATGGATACTAAATTAAAAATGTAATTCTCCATGCACCTCTGGTTTAACTTGACAGAGCATAACAATTTCAAAGGAGTATTTATAGTTATTTAACCAAAGATTACAGAGAAAATACTGTTCTCCCCTACTCACTTCCTCTTGCCACAGCTGGAGCTTGTGAGAGGCCTAATTAATTACCTCCACCCACTGCACAAAATTATGCTTCATAGCTTAGCTTTAAGAGAGAGGAGTAGAATTCTTTCAGAGTTAGGCAGCTCTGTGGTATGTTGGGAATGGAGAAGTCAGTGAGGAGCTCAGGTTAATCTGAAGAGTGAGTAGCACCTTCCTTCTTCTTGGTGATTTTCATAAAATCATAGAATGATAGAACAGTTTGGGTTGGAAGAGACCTTAAAGATCATCTAGTTCCAACTCCCCTGTCACTGACAGGGGCATCTCCCACTCGACAAGGTTGCTCAAAGCTCCATCCCACCTGGCCTTGACCACTGCCAGGAACGGACATCCACAATTTCTCTTATTGTCTCACCATCCTCACAGGAAAGAATCTCTTCCACATATCTAGCCTAAATTTCCTCCTTTTCAGTTTGAATCCATTACTGCTTGCCCTATCACTACAGCTGCTGATGAAGAGTCTCTCTCCAGTTTTCTTGTGGTCTCACGTAATTGATTTTATTAAAGTCAGAATGTCTGTGTTGCACAAATATAAATCTGCAGCCCTCCACATCTGCTTCAACATGTTGGACTCATCTATTTGTGCTTAGTATATGGAGGTAATCAAAGGTCCATGATGCACTTCTGTCTTCATAGCAGCTCTTTTAATTTCCACAGTTCCACTTCAAGTGCATGTTTTGAAGAACCTTGTGTACTGATGAGGACAAAGGGAGTAATCATGGGCATAGAATCGATTCCAAAGACAGTAATTTCATCTTGGAAAAGAGACAAGTGACTGAGCACATAGTGGAGGCAAGTAAAATCAAGCTGATGAACTGATGAATAAATGAGAACAGAATAACAAATAGGGTCAGATAGACTAGACAGTAGGTTTAAAACAAAGTATCTTTTCATAGAACATGAACATAAACTGCAAACATTCCCGGCTGAGGAAAGCCCAAATATGTATTTAATAGAGGATTAGATACAATCCTGGCAGGTAGAGCTACCAAAAGTGGATAAATACATTATTCTAACATGCCTTAAATTTCCTAAATTGTTGATTAATGAAGAGAAAAGGGATCACAATTCATTCATACTTCACAGAAGCAGATTTGGAAAGCAAACTACACTAGGCAGGTCTTTCAAAGAGTTCTTCTAATGTATTTTACCTTAGCTAATGTAGTATGGTGTGTAAACTGAAAAATCCCTAATCTGAAAAGTTTTCAATGTCTGAGCAAATAAATTATGAGAGCTGAGAAGCTTTTGCCAAATGGCAAGCCCTACAAATTTTCTTTCACAAGACAATGGTCTAATACTCTTCACCAGAATAGAGAAGCAAATAGGAACTGAACCACATCCTTTAGGAGTGTTCCACTCCCGGTCTTCACACTACAGGTGATCACTTTGCTGCTGGATCTTACACATGAAGTTAAGGAACAGGGGAGGTAAAATAAATCTGACCCACAGACCAGGGCTTGTTTAAGTTTCTTCTCCCTGTAACCCTTCTGGATTTGCTGTCTATGAATGTTGTTCTTCTGCCACTAATCTCAGGAGAAGCTCTGATGTCATCCACACCTGCTGTGCTCTGCTGATGTTGTGGGCACAGTGAAGAATTCCATGGCATGATAATCTGGCCTTGGGTGTTTTTTCAATGCTGCGACCAACCCTGCAGTATCAATCCACTTTATGGTCCTTCACAGGGAAGAAACAAACCATTGTTCAGAAAGATACCCGCAGAACTCTGACAAGAGAATAAAGAGGCCTGAAAATTTTCTATGTGCAGTCCTTTTCATGGCAAGATACTCTACTACTGCTTAATGCTCTTCTTCCCCTTTGATTCTTATTAATTCTCACCCCAACTAGGTATATTCAGAAGGTGGGAATGAACATTACTCGGTCATATGCCTTTTTTCCCAAACTGGACCCATGTCCCTCTCTGGTTGTGCCAAAAAGTCTGAAGGAAGTGGTAACATGTCCATGATCCCTGAAAGTCAGGGGCATCCTAACAGGGCATGGGACCACAGAGTCTTTGGCTCTGTGCTGCTGATTTCTCCATATTTATGTTTTTTATCATTACTCAGTTCAGCCACACAAGGCAAATTGTGTTTAATAAATTAGCCTAATGGATTCAGCAAGTGGTTTGTGAGCAGTGTGCTTCCTCTGGTTAAGGAAAACATTTATATTCCCTCTCTCTTTGCTTTTCATGACAAAGAGGGTAAGCAGAGGGCAGGGTACAGTGGGGAGGGGGGAACAAGTCTGCCTGTCATCCCTGGGGCTGGGGACATCATCAGGGCCAGCCCCAGAAGGTTTGCACGGAGCCTGGGGCGCCGGTGCCCTTTGTCTCACCAGTGGTCAGGCAGCCCAAGGCTGAGGTACCTACCACAGCCTCCCTGGCAGGCAGCTCCCTCCCCTTCCCCGTGCTGCGCATTAAACTCTTCCAAAGGGGCCTCTTTAACAGCTCCCCATGAAATAATAATTCATTATGTCACTAGGAGGGAAGAAAGGGAGTGTAAGTGTCTTGATGGGATTAGCGTAAACCCCCGCAGAGATGATTTAGGAGCCGTGATAATTCATTTAATAGGGGCCTGGGGTAAATTGCTAGACAGGGAAATGTAAGTGAACCAGCTTAGAAAGGGCGCATTACAGGTCTGTATATGATAACTGGCTTCATTAGCAATATTTAAGAGATTTCATTTAAGAATGAGTCATAAAATGCAGAACTATTTCATCCACCTGGTTTGGTGGCCTTTAGCTTTACTCTGTCTGAATATTAAATTGGAAATGGCACCACAGCAACACATTTTGGAAACTGTTCTTTTGGCTGTTATTTGTATGGTTGGTTTAGCTTCTCATTTGTTAACCTTTTAAAATGAGTATCATTGAAGCGGCTAACAGTACACTCAGAATTCAGGGAGATGAGAAAACTACAACGGCTGAGAGCTGCAAAACTTAGCAAAAACTCCAGGTTCCAACTGCTGTACATGCACAAGGGTCCAGAAAGTGTCAGCAAGCAGCAAATGCTTTCCATGAAGCTCAGTAAGCTGGCTCCTTTCCCACTGAATACCTCTGATTTTACAACAGCTTGCAGGGGTGGAACAACAAGCATGCACACAGACATAGTCAGATGGGCTTTGGGAAGCCTACCATCCTGTACCATGGAGCTGAGGATTGCCTTGGATACTATTATTAGTAAATGCTGGGTTTGACTTCAGAAGAGGAAAGATAGATATGATAGCTTTCTTCCACTCACCATCATTTTAAAACTGATAATCCTGAAAAAAGTTGGCTTTTTTTAAAGCATAGTCCAATACATTTTAAGTGTGGCCTAAATAACTGACTAGAGATAATAAAAAAAAAATCCTATTCTCCATATGGATAAAGATTAAATGGGTAATTTTTAAGGGGTAATTACTCATGGGTAAAAGTGAAAATTTGTTATATGAGGTTAGAGAACATAAAAAACTTAATTCTGTATGGCCTTGCAACTTCATTAGCTCCTCTGGGGTTGTGACTCATAAACAATGGGAGAACTTGACCTGGCACTTGCATGGTTTGGATGTGTGTGAGGGGATGTCCATTATTCACATAAAAGGAATTGTTCATGATTACTAGTGTAAAGTGTTTTTTTCATCATAAATATAGGGGTCTTATGCTTGTCAAGTAATGTTTCAGTAGTATTTGTCACCAGTACTTATGATTTTGATCCTTTGGCCCATTAGATGCATTTTAGGAGTAACGATGCATTTCAAGATTTGAGAGAATGTTTTGAAAAAATGGATCATAAGCCTACAAACTTTTTCGGAGGTCCTTTTTTATTTTTTTTTGTAAATCACAGAAAACAAAGGAAATGCCCTTACAAAGAAGCACCATCAAATAACTTGTTAAAATAATTATGTCATAAACATGTGTGCTACTTATTCTTCTGCTGACATATTGAAGTGAAACAGTGGTATTTTAACCACTGCATGGTATTAGATTAAGATTTGATGATCATATTCTATCTGAGGATGTTGCCAACTGAAGTGCATTGTAATTCACTGTGCAAGCTACTATCAAAGAAAAAAAAAACCCTGAATTATTTTTAACCCTCAAACAAAGTGTGGATGTATTAATAAACTCTTCTAATAGAAACAGCAAGTAATAATATGCATAACAATGCAATAAGAAAGAGAGGGTTGTAAAAGATGAACCAGATTTTCTTTGGGTATTAAAATTTAGTAAAACCTCTTGTTCTGTCTGTCTACCAGAGAAATCCCAGAGATATCAGTACCCTTTTTTTCCAACTTCAAAACCCCACAATAAAGACGTTGCACTTCATGTTCTATTGTAAACCATTTTAAAATATAGTAAGCAATATCTTTATCAAAGGTAGCTAAAGATATTAATAACCATGACTGTCAAATGTAGGAATAAGACAAGTGTTTTAATAAATCTTCACTAATACTCCATACAAATAAAAAAGAATGACTAGCTTTCTCTCCCTTCCTTTCCCTAGTGACCACTGCCCGTTATGACTTTGAATGATTCCCTCTAATGGAAGACAGCCAATACTGTCCATTATTCCAGATGGTCAGCTCGGCTGTGAAGTTCTGCTAATGCCTCTTAACATTCAGACATAATTCGGCAGGTTGGATGTTTTTGGTGTTTTTTGTTGTTGGTTTTTTTGGGTTTCATTTTTTTTGTTTGGTTTTGGTTTTTTGTTTGTTTTTGTTTGTTTTTGTTTTACATGTATATCCAGTCCAAGACCAGCCATCTAATAGCTGGCAGAAAAAAATCTGGGCCATCTTGCCTATTACTTACAAATTCCATTTTGGTATTCATATTAGAAAGTGAACAGTGGTTTCCTGCTCAGCTCATATTAAAGAAATTCAAAACAGACCAACAGCTCTGTAATAGCCAGCAGAGTAATACATTAATCACTTGATTCTCTGCAGCTAAGAGGTGACAGGTAAAAATATAAGCAGACTTTGTGGGTACATTCTCAGCTGGGCTGTACCTGCAAAATAATCCTGACTGTTACCACAATCTGTACTGAATGCAAACAGGATTTGGTCCAGTATCTTCCATGTAGCAGATGTTGCTTTTTCATGTATTGGGAATATTTGACATGCTCTGTCCTGATTTCTGTAAAAGCAATACAAATCATGCAAATATTTCATGCTCTAATCAGCAGAAAGTAGATAAGTACTGGCCTGTGCATGCAATTTACCAAAGCTCAACTAATTTTTCAGTTAGTAGATAATGGCTGGATATTATAAAGTAATGCTCATCACTTCACACAAGCAGCATTTGCTTAGTGCTGTTCTCTGTTAATACAAAGAGGCATTAGCAGACACTTGTAAATTTTCCTATGTACAGCTTACATAAAAACTAATGACAACAACAACAAATGACAACTGCTCCCATTTAAAGGCACTGCACCTAGAATAAATATTCTAGGTGTCCTTGGGGACAAATATTTCAAGTGCTTAAATATCTTTTTGGTATGCCTTCTAGCATTCTTCTCCTCATAAAAATCATGCCACAAAAAGTAGGCTTACACATTATTTACATGATGTTCTGTAAAAGGAAGCTTACAGTGCTGCATTTCTGGCCTGAAAATTAAAGTTATTTGATTAATTTTACAAATAACTCTATTAAAAATGGACTGGTAGTTTTGACACTGAATTATTCTAGGATTTTATCTTTGCACAGGAATACAAATTGGGCTGATAATTGTGCATTTCACTGCGAAAATAACCACTATTTAATTAATATATTTTATTCCAGGCAAGAAGATATTTCTAAATATAGAAGGCACCAGAATTTCTTTTTTTAAAAAAAACCCAAAATTGCTTCTTGAGAGAAAAACTAGCTATACATTTGATTTGCTGACTTTTTCAGAAATTATTGTCCCTAAAGCACTCTCGGTACTCTCAATAAAATAAAGTTTAACTTGTGTTTGAAACACACATTACAAATAGATGTATAGATGAACGAGATATTGAGAGAAGGAAGAGTACAGATTATGAATATTAAGATTTATATTAATCTATAAGCCTATTAAAGTACAGTAAAACCTGTCCTTCAGACCACCTTTTAAAAGATATCACCTCCCTGATGGGACCACTAAATTTCGGGCCAAATTATTTTCCCATAAAGAACAATGAAAAGAAAATGATTATATTAAGACTACTTCTACTATGGTTTCTTTTCATTGTTCCGCCAAAAATGATTCCAAACAGTAAAATAACATTGGTTTTGACCTTGTTAATGAACCTGAAGAACTTCAAGGCATACTTGACCATAGATTTCCCTTTAATCAGGAAAAAACTGACATTTAGTCATCATAATTTCATCAACCTTGGCAGAAGGGATGTAATTTTACTGATATTTTGGATAACCAGCTTGTCCTGATATTGTTAGCGTTCCACAGGGACAAAAGCATGGGGTTTTTCATCATACCAACACTCTTAAATGGTTCTGTAATTTGTATCACGTTGATTAGGTCTTCAGAGAGTTAGGAATATTTTAAAAGGCTGTGTTGTACAGATTTATATACTATTATGAAATTAATTTAATTTTTCCAAGATGTCCATCTTCCCTATGGTTGGAACTTTCCAGAGGTGTCTCACTGGGACAGCCTCACTCCCTTTAAGAGGTTACACCTCATCTGTGTAAAGCATAGATCACCATTTCCATTCACATTATAAGTCCTGGAGACTATAGGTCCCAGAGTGCAACGTCCCATTTTGATTTAAGCTGCTTTGCATAGACAGGGTCCTCCAAAAACCATACCCATCTAGTTTAGGAGATTCAAAATATGAGTTGGAAAAAGCATATTGGTCTGCCACCAGCCACAGCCGTTTCTATATTTTGACAATTCTACCCGTATGCATACACAAAATCCAGTGTGTTTTCCACATGTCTTTTCTACCAATTTTCGTATGTGTTTTGATCATTCAGTGTATGTACATGAAAACATAAAATATGCTGAGTTGGAAGGAGCCCACAAGGATCATAAACCCAACTCCTGGCCCTGCACAGGACACTCCAAGGGTCACACCATGTGTCTGACAGCAATGTCTAAATGCTTCTTGAACTCTGTCAGGCTGTGACCACTTCCCTGGTCCCTGGGGAGCCCCTTCCTCTGTCCAGCCAACACTGGGCCAAGAGTCTTTTCCTGACGCCCAACCTAAACCTCCCTGGCACAGCTCCATGCCATCTCCTTGTCCTGTCAATGGGCACCACAGAGAAGTAACCACTGCCTCGCCCTCTGCTTCCCCTCAGGAGGAAGTTATCTCCTTTCAGTCTCCTCTTATCCCTAGTCAAATTACCTCAGCCACTCCTCATAGAGCCTACCCCCCAGCCCTTTCACCATCCTCATCATCCTCATAACCTTCCTTTGGACGCTCTCTAATACCTGAATGTTTTTTTGTTTTTTTTTAATTGTGGCAGCCAGAGCTACCCCCAGCACTCGAGGTGAGGCTGTCCCAGCGCAGAGCAGAGCAGGACAATCCCCTCCCTTGTCTGGCTGGTAATGCTGTCCCTGATGTCCCCCAGGACACAGGGGGCCCTCCTGGCTGCCAGGACACTGCTGACTCATGTTGAACTTGCCACAGACCCCTTTTCATGGAGTTGCTATCCAGTGTCTTGCTCTCCAGTTTGTCCATATGTGCCCTGCTCCAGGTGCAAAATTCTTACTTTTTGTGAGGCATTCCTAACCACTGCTGTCACTGGGAAGCATATCTCTTGGCCTTTACAACTATGATACTAAAATCTTATTATGTTCTAAATTGTTTTCTTCCTAAGACAGTGAAAGAACAGTTAAAAACCAAACAAACAATGTCTTCCAAACTTGGAATACACTTGAATCTGAATGTAAACTTAATTTTCCTGGAACTAAGCCAGTCGTTTCTAATGTTAAAGAGTAAACCCACAATCAGTTCGTTAGGACTATTATGTTGCTGCTTTCAGAGCTCTGGATGGTTTGTTTGGAATTCATATCTTGCTGTAATGGTACACAGGGACTTAGTGATCCTCATAGATAGAAGCGGAGAGGAAACGCATTTAGAGAAGAATAAGAATTTCCCCTCATTGGAATTTCTTTGGCCTCTCAGTAGTGGGATGTGTCTTTCCTACCCAGGTCCTGATGTCATACTTGGAAGATGCCAGGGAATTTTTCGAGGTGTACTGTTGTTCGGTGTAGTTTAAGTTGAAAGGCTTGGTATACCTCAGCTGTCCCAATGGAAAAACCCTTACATCTGAACTGGGGGTTCTCAGAGGACCCTGTGCTGCTGACCCGTTCAGCCAAAACTGCCCCACTGTGACTGAAAGTACCAAAGGTGGTTTCTGCACCTTGACTTATTTTCACTTGTCAACATGAGATTCAATTAAATTATTATTCTGCTAGATGAGGCGCAGTCTACCAAGCTGCCACTTGCTTTTAATCCAGTGCATTTACTGGACTTGTTGTGCCCTATTGCCTCCAATTCACAAGTTATTCATTGTGAATGCTAATAGTGTTGCTAGTAACTTGGGATTTGTGTTAGTAGTCTTGGAGCAGGAGTGCTTTGAGTTAGTGTTGTCACTAGACAATTCATACAACAAAATCACAATCCAGATCTGCAATTGTAGGAGTAGTGGACTCATGGTTTGTCGATTCCCAGAGAGGCAGATCTTGACTCCTCTCCTCACTAATCCTTTCTTCTCTTCCCCTTCCCCTCTCTCTCTCACTCTTGCCACATGGTCCCACCACCTGCCTTGCACCATCTTCTTTGCTCATCAGAACCTCCCTCCTTTTCTTTCAGCTCAGTCACCCAGCACAAAATCATCTCCTTTTAGCTGCATTAGTTTTCTGCCAGGTTGGCACACTGAATCAGTTCTCAGAGGAGCCTGGAGAGGGTCAGTGTGCATGACAGGTGCCAGAAGTGCTTGTCTGGGAGCAGGGGAGAGGAGGGGAGGAAGAGGAATGGAAATAGGACTTGCCCTCACTGGTGGCTGTGGACTGGCTGAGTGATTGGCTGATCCCATCATGCTGAAGAAACTGAAAACATGAAGGCACTTTATAGGATCCAGTAATTGATTAGATAGATTATTCACATTTCTTTGAGGATGTTCAAACTCACTGGTAAACTCTGCTTCATTAACTCACATTATTAACCCTTCTAATCACAGCTTTTATTACTAAAGAGAATAGTTGCAACTTACAGTTAGCAGTCTGGTGCTCACAAAACAGAGTATTAAGAGAAACAAAGATTAATAAAAAAAGCTGATTCACTGAAATTAAACTCTGCAATTTAGGCCTTCCATGCCCAGACTTTAATTTACGCCATGACACTTTGTTGTGTGAAAATGTCCAATAGAGCCAAGACTGTACTCCTGTTTCAGCCCACCTTTCTGTAATGAGTGTTTTGGCAGAGCAATTTGGCAGCCCTACAGTACTTGAAAGGTTGTTTTTTTCTTGTGCTTTTTACACACCAGTACCCCTTTTTGTTCAAATGAGATTTTTCTTGAAGCCTGTAATAATTTAAACCAACCCTCAACTCATATTTGTCCAAACACATATTTTAATATGATGTTTAAAATGTTTGTGTAGGCGTGTTAATACCCATCATGTATTTGGGCTAAAAAGCAAACCATCATTTTAATATTGTTTCCTTACTAGTATTTGATGTGTGACACAAATTCATGACTAGTTAATGAACAAATGTCAGCGTGGCACAACTATTTCTGTTACAGAGCAATCAGTGTCTCAATAAGGGTTTGTTAAAGCCAAGGTTTAATTGTTTTTCCTTCCTCAACAGTTCAGTGAACTAAATGCAATTTATTGTCTTCTCATTTTTTTCTCATTCTTCCTGAAACTTCCCAGTGTTTTCCTTGCTGCATCTGTACTGGAAGCCATGAGCATCTCTTTACTATTATCATCTATATAGCATGATAGATGCACTTGGACGATTTATATATAAATAAAACAAAAACTCTTTGCCCAGAGGAGCCTAAAATCAACTGTTTGAGTGCTGCAATTGCTATCACGTGGGCGGGATTGCTGTGTCCATGTGTTATCAACTTGAAAATTGTGGCTGAAAGCTTTAATTCTGCAGTCAGCTCTGTTAGTGAGGAATAGATTCAAGCCCCAGCCCTGCAGTTGGCTGTGCTGGCCAGCAGCCCAGTGCCTTTGCAGAGCCTGGCAGCGGGCATCACCGGCAGACAGGACGACGCAGTGAGGTCCTTCACAATTGAATTTTGCTTGTTAGTACTGCAAATCAGCCCATCTCTTTTTTTTTTTTTTTTTTTTTTTTTTTTCCCTGCCCTGCTCTCTTTCTGCAGGAAGGGCTCTAAACTCTCAGATCTAGTGGCCCATTCCTGTTTGTGGAGAAGAAACTGGCATTTTCTTTTGGGCAACACTATTCAGAATTCCTTGGTGCAAAACACTGTGACTGGCATGTTTTGCTGCTAATCGTGCAGTCCTTGTTCAGGCAAAATTCCTGTCATCTCCTCTGGGCATTTTGCCCAAGTAGGGAAACAGGATCCATTTCACAACAGTCTGTAAAAACAAGCATCTTCCAGTTCTAACCTGTTTGAAACAGTTCATTGGCTACAAACAGTGAATCTATATGGTTAAAAGACATTAACTGGCAGATTTTAGGTAATTAAAATATAAAATATCAATATTACATACAGTTAAGAAAAGCTATCCTTTGATTTATGATTCTTTGTTGATATACTGAACAGTATTGCCCAATATACATCATACCTATTGTAGTAATTATGTATTACAGGGTTGTATAGCTTTTTGAAACAGCAAAATGTAAAATGTGTATTTAAAGACTTTGGTCACCTATTGGGAGCGATGTTAATTATGATTTGTGAATTATTTTCTGCATGAAATCACAATCTTTACAATAACAATATATAGATTATGAACTTCTCAGAAAACCTAATGCCTGTGGGTGATATTTTGGTTGTTTAAGCACTGTCATTCTGGCAGAGCATTAATTTAGATTTTCATGCTCTAGTCAGCACCTTGGATGTCCTTAGAGTTTTACACTTGGATTAAAAATACATTGAATTCATCAAGCATATTGTTAGCAAAATGAACTTGGGACTTCCCTGTTGCAAACCCAGTTTTATGATTTTCTGACTCTATATGACCTGAGAGAAAACCAGGAATGTTTGCAATTTTGAGGTATAAACCTTTACTCCCTAGCCTTGTGTACTTTTGAATTTCTGAAATAAACTGTGTGTAAATAGATATTGGACTGGTTTCAATATTGAAAATTGATCCTATTCCTTCTCCAACTATGTCAATAGCAAGGCCACTACTTCCCAAAAATCGTTAAGCAGAGTAGATCAGATCTGCAGCTGGTTCAATCCCAGATAAGGGTATTTGAAAAGATTGTAAGTGAATCTACAGAAAATTCAAAGCTCACAAACCCAAGGTCTGTCTCCTGCGCACAAAAAAATCCTAGCTACAAGCAGGGAGAGATCAGGATGCAAGAGAAATAAGGAGAATTTGCATCAAAGAACATTCTATTGTGTTACAAAAGAAATAAATCTTACGTGTATGAAAATCATAAGCTTTAAGATTTGGAGAGAGTTGTGCAATTGACAATCAAATGGAGCCTAAAGGAAATTATGAGGTTTTACACTAAAGTCCTGAAATAAAGAAAGTAATATTTTACATCAAAAAATTGCAAATGTCAAGATTAAATCATAAGACTGTGCACCATTGAGCCACTAGCTAGCTCTATAGCTTCTTCAGTTCTTAACACAGGGAAAGACCAACTTTCATGGTCAATAAAACTTAAGAACTTTAGAAATACATTTAGCCATATAAATCATATATTTGTGACTTTTCCTTCTTCAATAGCTAATTATGAGGAAAAATGAATACATGGACTCTGTGGCTGCTAACATATTCTTGTATTTGTTTTCAAGCTCATTTTTAATCACTTTTGTTTGTTCCAAGGAAATAATACTAATTTCTTAATTTAAAAAGAAGTAAATGAAGAGAAGAGGGTATTTTTTTGTCGGTCTTACTGCAGTAGTGAAATCTTGAGTAGCTATACCTTGGAATGAGGGAGCTAAACCAGATTCAGAAGTGGAAAATCCAGTGCTCAAATGCCTAAACTGCTTCCTCCAGTCCAAAGCTGGACAGGTGGTGACCCAGATTGAATCAGTAGTTGTGGGAATGATTTGATTCACAAACAGGGTTATAAAATTTTATATGGAGATGCCAGTGAAAGTCACAAGATCATAGAGCAAAAGACCTTATTCACATAAATTACCTGAATGGTTGTGAAGCATAAAGGAAATAAATTGAACAATATTGCCCATACTTAGCTTACAGGCATATGGTACGTAGCTTCACATGATATACATTACAACAATGGGCGTATTTTGTGAATCCATAGAATAATATTGATATATACCCCCTCAATAATTCAAAGAAGGGAAGAGTTGCCTGTTCCGAGGCTTATGAATTCACACATATGGATTATGCATTTTACCGCATAAGAAGGCTTTTTTTTAGCTCAGAAACTTGTCTGTCTTTCCTCATGCAGTATCAGCTGGTCTAATACAGTATATTACCTTTCCTTACAGGTCTTCTTCTATCACTGACACAATCATGCATACATATTGGGCATCTTTATAAGGAATTAATTTTGGTGAGTGTGGGGGCATTCAAAGGGGGATATTAATTTCTGGGGGGGGAGCCTCTGCTGGTACCTGGCAGTACAGCACACATGGTTCACATCTGGCACAAAAACAAGTTTATTTTTTTTATAGCTAGTTCCACACCTGTACCATATGTAAATACATATAACAGCAAAATATTTCCAACCCTGTCTAGCCAGCTGATGCATTGATCTCAGTGGATTCTGAGATATAAACTTCAATTTGGCCCCCAGTCACTTAGTGGACACTGCCACCAGCAGCTCTGACACCGGGTTATTTGTTGTTGCTGTTTGCTGTCCCTGTTTGCACATTAATCCAGTGACAATTAGGTGTCAGCGAGCGTTGTTTCTGCTCGCTGATAGCCTTGGGCTCTGCGCTTGAAGCCCTAATCAGGAGTGTAAACTCTGCTATATTTCAATTTGGAGAAGCGCTCTTCCGCTAAGAGGCCCCTGGCACTGCGATAAATAAAACGCCTATTTACTCTATTGCCACACTTAGACATCTAATGCACTTACTACCGGCCCCCTAATCATGGCCCACAGTTAAATCCGCCTATAAATCACTCCATTCTCATCCTGCAGATTAGTGAAGCCATTTTCCCCAAACCCCACAATGAGCACTGTTTCCTTTTCTTGTTAGTCAAAAGCGAGATGATTTTTATTAGGTTAAAGACAAGCTCACAGATGGTAAATCGTGTGGAGGGAAATAACATGAAGAGTCCTGTGGCCTAGTGGGGATGGCAGGTGGGACAGGGCGGGCTGTGGCTCTGGTAGGCACCATCCCACCCCAGAGCACCACACCCCCAGTAGTGCATTATCCTACAGCTCCAGATCCAGGCAACAGCTCTCCACACATTGCACAAAAGCCAGCAGCCCACAGGTGTGACGCATGTGTCCGGCTTCAGCAGCCATCAGTGCAGGCAGAGGGGAAAAGGGGTGTGTGGGGAATCTTTCCATGTTGTGTCACCCACTGCTGGATTTATCCGCAGAGGTTTCTGGATGTGCATAAATGTAGCTGGCACAGATCAAGGTCTGGAGAAACAAGCACATGCCATCGATATAGTCCCACCAGGAACAGTCCAGCTTTATCCTCTACAGCACTGCTACGCACAGTGGGAGCAAACACAAACTGATGCAGAGCATTTACTACAAACAGCTTGGTTCTCCTTAAAAACAGGACCCTCTCTCAAACCTCCTCCATATACCTTCAGATAAGTAGCACTACCTAGTGCACAGATGTTTTAGCATACCCAGGAACCTAATGCAACTGTAATGTACATTACAATACATTTTGCATTTTTTTCCAGTGGCTGGTAAGGAAGAGATTCTGGGTTTTTAAAAACAGGTTCATTATTCTCAACCATTCACTGAATAATTTCTGTGAACAGTTTCCAGTCTTATTCAGGTGAAATTTGTTGCAAATATCTGATATTTTTAAATTCTGCTTGGGTTAATCGGTTGCATAGGTCACGCACTTGTCTGCATATCTTTGATTGAAGGAGCACTGTGCTGAGATATCAGATTTTCTGTGCAATAACTATAATAAATTCAAAATTCATTATCTGTAAATATTCTGTGACATTTGCTCTAAATTTTGGCGTAAGGTTCTGATAGCAGACCCCTGAGTAAGGAGGACACAGAAAGCAAGCAAAACTGAGAAGCAAAGCACAGCATGCTCAAAAACCACCAAGTTAATCAAAGAAATCATTGGGAGATGCTTTTATTTTCACAGCATCAGTCTGCTATCTTGATACGTGGCAGAATTGCGTCCCCTTTCTGGGTACAAAGCTTTCACATTACATGTTCATGCAAAAGCTATCCAGAGGGATGACAGAGATTTACATCACCCACAGCACACGATTTGCCTCATACGTGGACATGCACCCATATGGGCCATTGACGGGGAAGTGGCAGCTGTCACTGTGCTGGGGCCCACGCTGCCACAGGCTCTGCAAATTGACCCTCCAGCACTAAGTCCCTGCTCCATCTCAACATCCACCAGGATAAAATTCAGCCCCTTCTCTCAGCCTTCTCTCTCTGCTCCTTGCTTTTCGGGTCCTAAACAGGATGGATTGCAGGGAAGAGCTCCCTGTAATCTCTTTTTAACCATTTCCATATGACAACTGCTTTGGACCCCCACAGCCGAATGAAAAGGCCAGAAGCCTTGGCTCTGCTGGGGGGTGGGTGCCCCTGGGGAAACATATGTAAACAAAGCCCAGCTCTGTAGCCTTTTGCACCTCTCTCTCTTTTCCCATTCTTGCTTGGATCTCAGGTGGAATTAAAGGGATTAAAGCTGAGCGTAAATGAGGCGAGTGTGTAAAATGACTCCTTTCTGAACCAAACGGCATGTTCCATGCTGAGGAAATGAGATGCCCATTTAAATCTCATCCATCCACCGCCTGTGGCCACCACCATGTACCTGCCTACTTAGCCCAAGGGTTAATTAATTGAGGCTTCAATGCACTATTGCAAGAGCATTATTGCATTTGATACTCTACATCTGTGATTTAAAACTCTTTCAGTCCCTTGTCAGCAAGGGAGGGTTTTAACTAGGAAATTAGCATTCAGATAAGGGTACGCTCTATTTGCTTCTGAAAGGAAGGAAATATTAAGGATGCTGGTGCACAAACCAAGCTGTAATATCCTGTCCCATCCTAGAAAGGGCTCTTGGGCCCCACTTCCCAAGGGGACACTCTGCACAAGGGGAATAGAACATAGAAAAAAGGAATTACAATTTTTAGTGGAAATATCATAAAGTAGAAAACAGACAACCAATTGTGATTTATTTTTTGGAAACTTCTCCTTATTCTATGATAATTACATGTTTCCTGTCTTGACACCTGGCTTATTTTAAACACCCAGTCACCCAACCAGCTTATATCCATACCATATTTCAGTCTTCTTATTGAGTTTGTATATTAATATTACTACCTATCTAGTTAAAAATATTTTAATAATAACTTTTATTTTCTCTAAATAATCAGAAAAAAAATCATTCCTTGCATTATAGTCAATGGCACGTGTGTGTAATCCCCAATCACTGAAATGAAACACACATTTTCCAGCAATAAAACACAATAGTTTGGGATATGAAGTGACAAAGGAAGTATCCAACTGAAACAGCAGAAAGAATTAAAGGTAGAAAGAACGCAATTTACCCAAACTTGAGTCTAGCTACCAAACCTCAAAACTGAGAGAAAAGTGAAAGCCATACACAAGCTATGGTGATTGACACAGTAGGTCACCTTTCTTCAAATTTCTCATTGTAAGAGGAATGCTTAGTTAACATGGAGCTTCATTAATTTCTCTTTTGGAAAGGGCCACTTGCACAAAAAGAATTTCAGAAATAGGGTCATTCAGCATGGGTTTAATCTAGAACCACGCAAAAGTCACAGCGTGCTCCTGCTCTGTATCTCCAGAGCAGAGCCAGAATCCTAGGAATGGGTTTGGCCAAGCAAGAGGACTGGAGTGAGATGGACAGCCACAACTACCTGTGCCAGGTGAGATGGTCCATAAAGCATTGTGCCTTGGAAAGATGGAGTTACACGACTCAGCAGCATGTCCCACCAACTGCTTATTGCTGTTTGCTGGTGTTGCAATGATTGATCTATTCTGAGGAGCTCATTCCCTCTCCAGGATGTTACATCGTTTTGTTGAAAATAAAGGTTGCAACTCTTCTTCCACTCTCCTTGGGGAATTGGGGTCCCATGCCACGTTCAGTGTGCCTGCCCTGCCTGCCACTGGAGCATGTCACAGAATGAAGCACAGCAGCTGTGTGTCCGAGCACAGCAACAGTTGCACGGATATCTAAAACAGGAAGTGCAGATTAACTTGTCCAGTTGAAACTACAGGGGGAATTTAGGAAGACAGAATGCAATCAGCCAGGACACTGAGGTTAACACAGTTAATCTTGTGGAAAGTGCAGTGGGACCTTTAATAACTGCAACTGGTCAAGGCCTCAGTTTTATGTCTCATCCCAAAGATGGCACTTACCAGTGTTTGGTGGTGCTGTTGTGGCTGGAGGAGGGGAATAGTGCCACCTACTGCAACAGCATCATCTCTCATAACACCTGGGCTCACCTGAAAAGAGTCACCAGCATCTTGGATTGTCTGAAAAAATAGAGTGCTAATTAGAGTTTTTACTGGTTTTCATTTATAGGTGGTTTGTTCTTCCTTAGGACCCTTTCATCTATTAGCTATGATGTCTGACCTTGGCAAGCAGAGTTGTTAGTTGGGGGATGGCCAAGCACTGTCTCTGAGGGTTAATCTATTATCCCACCAGGCATGGGGATGGGAGCAACTGGTGCTCTTTTTGACCAAGTCATGTCACTTTTGTTTGAGCTTCTTGACAGACAGCTCTTAAGTACTTCACAGGGCTAATTGTCATCGACTTAAGAAGCTTGTTAGATGTTTGCACAAAGGTTTTTTATCCTTTCAACAATTAATCTTTGAACTACAGAGCTTAATAAGGCACTATGAACTTCACTGTGGTATTTTAACAAAGCACTGAGACTGCTGTATGCAGTTCAGGTTTATGAACAATGACACAGGACTTTATTTAGCAGGAGGCAATCTATCCACTGTAAATCAAATATCTCTAAGCCAGCCTCAGAACAGTGGTGGGTATAAATCAATGTGTTGTCAAGCAGGCCATATCTAGTCTTTAAGACATGTGTCTGTTCTGTATCTTTCTTTGATCCATGGGGCATACACACTGTTTTACTACAAGGAGCATTTAATGAGCCCAGGTTTCTTAGTAATCCCTGTACTTCTGGTATAGCTCCTTAAAGTAGGACTACCTTTAAAATTCTGTAAATTCTGTAAATTTTCTGATACCCACTGGTAGTTCTGATATTCTACCCACAGTGCTCAGGGTACCTGCACAAATGTTTTGATATGAGGCATAATGCATAAGGCCTAAAAGCAACAGGAACGTTGTCTATTTACTCTCCTTAGATGCAAAGAAGATACAAGCGTGTGTTCACTATATATTTGTTGCAGAGGTTAAGAAGAAGACAACATTATTAAAACCAGATGTGTGATTCCAAAAATGAGGAGTAAGGACCGGTGTCACAAGGGCTTAAATATGCTCTCAATTTTGACAGAAAAAGAGGGGACCTTGGGGAAGCTCATGTTATATGATTGCATGTTTATGTAGGGTGTGATTAACAGAGAAGAAACTAAAAGAGTTTATCAGATTAAGGTCTACATCCTGTGTCTTAATCAAGCACAGGGCAGAGAGGAAAGTACCTAATACTCCAGAGATGAAATGGTTTCATGAGAGCCACACCCCCGAAGTTGCCTTTTTAGAAAGTGTAATAGGACTTTTTCAGTTTCATAAAGTATCTTGATAACTGGAAAGTGCCAGTTAATGGTACAATGTTCCAACTATGAATTTTACAAAGATTAATCTACCCCTTTAGGATCCAAAGGAGCCAATCGAAAGCTGCCCAGTCTTTGATGTTTTACAGTCTCTGTGGGCAAAAAGCTGAGCTGAAACTACCGTTCAACATCCTAAACTGTCATCTTCATCTTCTTCTAGCATAAAAATACATATTTTTCCCCATAATAAAGATTTTTTATAATAGCAATAAAGTAACTCTAGAGAACATGGTTGCCTTGAGATAGCTTAACTGTGTGTGGTACCTCATAACACCCTGGGGACCCAGCCACCTCATAATATTCTCTTCCTTTACCATGCCTTCCTTAATTAGGGAGTGAAGCCAAAAGGTCAATGCAGGATAAAAATGTAAATCTCAAAGTTTTCATGTGGACCCTAACTCCATATCATAAAATACAAATATAGTGTGCTCATCACAAAGCTTAGTACATTAGAAGAGAGAAAGTGCAATGTTTTATGTTCTCAACATTTTAGTATTTTAGTGAAAAAACAAATAAAAGCCTTAGGTTCTTCTGTATAAAATTAACTCTTTCTTCTGCAACTAATAATTACAAAGTTATTAATTCATTCTCTGTGTACAAAACCTTCTTTAGCCTTGTACTTGTCTTTTACAAATATGATATATATGATAAATATAATACTTCCAGAGTATTTGGGTACACCTAATATTCCCTTTGTTTTGCTCACATACACCAAACACTCTGGAGAGACATACGATATGGTACTGCAATCTTCTCATTGTTATTCCAGTTCTGCAATGAAAGCAAACATAATTTCATTTCCAGCTCTTATTACTAAATTTAAGTATTGATGTCATAAGCTTTGGCTGTTTATCTTATTGGTTCTTTCATTATTTGTTGTGCTCCTTTCCAGTTGCATCCTGATGACAAAAATATGCCTACATTCAAACTGTATGTATTTCTGACACTGTTAGATATATTTTTAAACTCCAGTCTCAGTTCTTAACCTGTTTTTATCATAAGTGATGGTTGCAAACCAGTAAATATTCAATGATCAGTGTAACAGTGCAATTCTGTTAGGGATCCAAATATGGTTTTCTTTCCTTCTCTGATTCTAGGTAAATAAGTGGACAAGATGCACGTCACTCTGACATTTGACCAGCTGATCTGGATTTAGATCAGATGGAAAATATAAGAAATACAATAGTTTTGCCCCTCAGATCTTGATTTCCCCTTGTCTTTAAAATAGTATCACTATTCTAACAAAGCATATTGGCTCTCAGAATTGCAGGTACATGATTTTTCTGGATATTCAATTGTGAAACATTTCTTATTTTCACTTTTATGGCATCATTGCTATGAGTGACACCCTCTCTGTATCAGAACCCAGAAGAGTTTCATTAGGCAGTATATTGAAGTAGGTAGCTGTTTTACAGATTGCTCTAAAATAAGAGAATGTATTTTCCCTTTTGGTTCAGCTACCTATTAAGGAATAAACAGCTACCTTTACAATTTCCATACAGGTTTTCCTGGCAGCCAAAATTAAGTAAAGGTATCACTCTGTCGATGTTTATAAGTTTATTTCATCTATTATTCAGATATATCACTTACATAATACTTTCTGTAACGAGTTGTAGTTGACATGTTTGTACACTATTTTTGTATGATCCAAAGAACAGGTAGTTCAAGAATCTACTTAAAAAGTGCTGGTTGCCTTGTGTTATCCAGTCTAAAAGTTCCTTCAACTCATGATCTTTAGATCCTTCAAAACCAGATTCCTCTTTTTATTCACTAGCACAGTAGACTGCAACAACATAAGCACATCTAATGGACCTCAGCTTTGAACTGAAGAAGAGCACATTCTGTTCCATTACCCTGTCTCCATTTCCATTCTGAATCTTCTCTAAATTGCTATGCAGTGTGATAATTGTTTCTTACAGAGTGGGCAATTGCTCCACTGAAAACTGGAATGGTACTTCAGATAGTTTGGAAGAGGCCACCACTCCTTGTTATCAGCAGCAGGGCTGGTAGCAGCAGAGAAGGCTAGCAGTTGCCTGCTGGAAACCTGGAAACTCTCCAGACTCTCTAGAACTCTCCATTCAACCCAAATAATATTTCAGCCCTTACCTGCAGTTCTAACACTGAAGAAACATGAAAGTGTAAATTGTGTATCTTCCATTCTGCTGGGTTTGCGTTTGGATGTGCTGACAAGCAGAAATTCCAGCAATGCTAGGAAGGGGTTAAAAATGTTATCGATAATTAAAACAAAAAGGCAGAAGTAAGATTTTTTTTTCTGTTCCCCAAACAGAAAAAGATAGCCATGGTGTTAGAAAAATAAAACATCTAAAAATTTACCACAAAACCCTCCAAGTCGCTTCAAACACACACACACACACACACCCACCCCCACACACCCACACACACACATCCTCACACTCACTCACTCACCCACTCGCACACACCCATACGCACTTTTCCAAAGGATCTTTTAAAAGGGTGTGAACATCCCCCTGGGTTTCAGGTCAGGGCAAAGTGTTCCAGAAATTGACAGGATATTGGACCATGAAATTATTCTCCTACCATTTTACCCTCATCTCTTGCTCTAGAAAGAACGAAAACAACCAATAACATTTTTAAAAGGGTAAAAAATGAAAGAATCATGCCACACCAACATCAACATTCCTCTTCCCATATTCTGTTTTTAGATGTTAAAAAAATTATTTCCATTGTGGATGAAAACGGAACAGAGTTTATTTTTTGTGTGTTTTTGCTTACCTCAACAAGATCAAGGGAGTCTGAAGCATTAGGACCCAATACTGGTTACTAGGAGGGTTAAGACAGCAGTTCTAATGACAAACTTCACATTTTTGGTACCTGTTGAGGTGATGGTGCATCTGTGCCTCAAATTTGCCCTGTTGTACCTCAAGATGAGCAAAACAGTAATCCTGACTATTCAAAACATCTCCAAAAAGTACAACACAAAACCAAGTTGTATTTGTTTTCTCCTTTTCAAGGGACACACCTTTGAATTCAAACAATTATCTTCACAACCCAAAGTATAAAGCCCATCATATAGGTCCTGTATGGAGACAGGTCATATTCCTAACTCCGGTCAGCAGCGGCTTGTTAAACATTGCTTCCCAGAAGTTAATTACTCTTTGGTGTAGCTAAGAAATTAGGATTCCAGTTGCATCTCATGGGCAATGGGAACTGTGTCTCTTGTCTAATTAAAATCCGTTTTTGTAATGCAGAGCAGAAGAGGAAAATAGGTCTCAGATTTGATTTGAAGGCCACTGATTTCTTGTGTGAGGATCTGATAGGGAGCTGTTTTATGCTTAGTAGAATATTCATCACGTAGAAGAGATGAATTGTGTAAAACTTGCTTAAATAACATATACACACTCTGGGGTACCTATGTGTTTGAGGACAAAGAGCTGAAAGAAAGTGAAAATATCCTATTAAACCTCATTTAAGAACGGCTTTAGCATTTGTGAAGTGTAGGGCCTCATTAAAGCCACCATTCCTGGAATCCAGGCAAAACACTTTGTACAATTCAATTGTTGTTTCTACAACTAATTATTTTTATTTTCTAATATACGCCTTGTGCCACGAGCAAAGAGCAGATTTTTCCCCCATTCCATTTAGCACAGCTTCAAATGCTTACAATAAAGGTGAGTGCATTTTACTGCTCTTTGGCTTCAGCTAATTTTGTTCTATAACAAAACCAATTAGACTGGTGTAGTCCCAATTTTTCCCCCTCATTTCCAGCTGCTGAACCTGAATCTCTCTCAAAAGTACTTTATTCCTCAGCCACAATATTTTTTTAATGTCATAATCAATTGATTGTTGTTTGGTTTAAATAGAAAAGATGAGAAAGCAACGGAACAGGCAGCTTCAGAACAAAAATTGGAACATGAAGAGACACTTCAAGTCTTTGCTTTTCTACTGATGAGGCAATCTCTATTTATGAAAAATAAATTAATTCCCTGCTTATGTTTGCTGTTTTCCTAGTTATATGCATTTTCACCATTAATTAATGGAGAGATGAGAGACTGCAGAACAACAAGCCCTATGCAATATGAATGGATGCTTGGGCTGTCTGAATAGCTATTCTCCTTCAAGCATTGTTTTAGGTGGTGGCTGCATCAAGGATAAGACTCTTTCTCCCTTTTTGTGGTGTGTACTGAGCAGCCGCTAGAGACCTAGCCATGCATCTGAATAAAGGATAGGAATCTTACCAACAGGCAAAACATTAGTACGCCAGATAATATGATGTTCTCTATAGGAAAATAGAACAACTCCTCAGTTAGTTTGCTTATTTGAAAAAAAAACCCCAATTCTCTATAGATACTGCCAGAGAGAGACAAGTTATTTCTAGCTGTCCAGCTCCAGTGCATGTTCAGTGAAAATGGATTTGTTTGACTACTGGCCTGTCTTGAAATTCTTCCTCTGTAGGGCTTTTCTCTAATTTAGATGTCCATTTCATAGTGCAAACAGGTGCTGTGTCTTTGTCTTATGTTAAAAGAGCAAGGGGTCAGAGGGAGAGCACCTAGCCTTTTTCCAGCCATGCGTGTGTGTTGCATGCTAGTTACTCGCTACAGTACTAAACTCTATTTTTGGTAGATACCAAGCAAACTTCATCCCCTTGTTTAAGATTTGGCTAAAAGGAGTAAGAAGCTACAGTATCTTCAGATTTCCTGAGAAAACAGTTTGCAATAACTGGAGAAAGGAAGATCCTCCATACTGCTATACTCATACTTTATATGTTAAGTCTTGTTAAGCTTTGAAAAAAGTTCCGCATAATGCATAAAACATGCTGAAGACCTTTAGGAATGACAATAGTATATCTACAAACCTAATGTTAACAACCTTTTCAACCTATCCTAGCAGTAAAATGAAGGGAAGTGCAAGCAGCTAGAGAAAGTTCCTTAAAAATGTGAGACTCCTTTAATCCACATAAGCTTGTCACAGAGCCATATAATAAAGCTAAGTCATGTGAATTTGTCGTTAAAAGATGAACCAATTAGAGACTGAATAATTTGTGATATAACTGATAATAGGTCAAAGCAAGGTTATTGCAGGAAATGGACTTGACTTTGGAAAGAACATTGGATATTTGCAGGGCTAGCAAAAACATCTTCTCAAATTAAAGTGTTAGTAAGCAGTGAAAGAACAGAAGCGCATCTCATTAAAAACAAATATCAGGATATGTAAGGGTAAACAATCACAATACACGACTGCAGCCAGTGAAACAAAACAAATATAATGAGAAGGGAAATATCCCATGTATGATTTGAAAGAAAACATGCTTAGTTTTCATCAAACGTAGACTTTCCTTTAAAAAAACCAAGATGTTTACGTATGCATTTAGTATTCAAATAATGCAAAAAATCCAGAAGAAACAGGCCAAAATTGTGGCTCACTTATTCTCAAAACATGCAAAACATCAAAGATATGACAAAGAAAATCATACCAAATTACCTGCAGCACAATAAGAGCAGTATCTGCTGGTGTGCTTCCAGAAAAAATCTTCGTCGTGACAAGGTTGTGTTGACAAGTCTCTCTATGGTTTACTTCTCAAGAAGTAAACAGCAAGGCACCTAGATGAGTTTGACAAGAATTATATACACACCTCCACCTTCTTATAGAATCTGTTGTTTTCCTTCTGTTAAAAAACCCACCATGCCTTTTGTAAATACAAATGGAGAAACCATGTTTTCTCACGCCTAGAGCTGTGAAAAAATATGTTTTCATATGGGAAGCACAGAGACCTGTACATATACAACAAAAATCTAAATAACTCATACTATTTTTCTTCTGATTTGTCTAGTCACCACTTTGAAAATTTTTCTGATTTTGCCATTGTGCCTAAGGCTACCTATTTCTTTGCCATATTTGGATACTGTGCCATGATGATATCAACTCAGTCTCTTTGGCTCTTCTATAAATATACTACTATGAGTGGAATTTCAGTGAAAACATCAAGAAACCCTGAATTTGAAGTGGGTGTGCCTGTGAAGGAGAAAAAGCAAGAGCTTTCCAGCCAAACTTTTTTGGGTTTATGTGACAAGGTTTTGGTAGTGAAGGGTTACTGGGGTGGCTTCTGTGAGAAACTGCCAGAGGCTTTTCCCAAGTCCAAAAGAGCCAGCACCAGCCAGCTCTGGGACAGACCTGTCACTGCCCACAGCCAAACCCATCAGCGATGGTGGCAGCACCTTTGGGATAATGTATTCAAGAAATGGGTAAAAACCTGCCCAAGGGCCACTGCAGTCCCAGAGAGGAGTGAGATTATGTGAGGAACTACTCTGCAGACACAAAGTCAGCGGAGAGGGAGGGGCAGGAGATTAACCAGGCACCAAAGCTGAGATTTCCCCACAGGCTAGATCACGGTGAGGCACATGCTCCCCTGCAGCCTGTGGAGGATCATGGTGGAGCAGAGATCCACCTGCAGCCCATGGGAGACCTCAGGCAGTCTTCTGTGGCAGGTCAATGTCTGAAGGAACTGTGACCCCCTCAGAAGCCTACCCTGGAGTGGGCTTGCTAGCAGAACTTGTGATCCCATGGGCACCCACGCTGGAGTAGCCTATTGCTGACGAACTGCACCCCATGGAAGGGACCCACACTGGAGCAGTTAATGAGGAACTGTAGAATAACGGAGGGACACACACTGGAGAAGTATGTGAAGGAACATCTCCCATGAGAGTGACCCAATACCGGAGCAGAGTGTGAAAAAGTGCCAAAGTGTGTTGAACTTGCCACAGCCCCCATTTCTCATTTATCTTGCTGCTGCTGGGAGGAAGAAGAGAAAAAGGGGAATGAAGACGAACCCAAGAAGAAGGGAGGGATGGGGGAAGTATTTTTAACATTTAGTTTTATTTTTTATTGTGTCATTATCTTACTCTGATTTGCTTAGCAATAAATAAATTTCTGCATCGAACCAGTTTTGCCCATGACAGTGGGTGATCTCTCCCAGTATTTATGTCAAACCATGAGCCTTTTGTTTTATTTTTTAGCATCTGCCAGACCAGGAGGGGAGTGACAGAGATGCTTTGTGGGAACATGGTGTCAACTCACTACATAAACCCATTAACTAATTGCAGCTGAAATGAAGAATCAAAGGGGAAGCAACTTTTACAGCAGCTTTCACTTCAAAGCACATGAAGGAAAACAAAGGACACATTTTCAGTTAATACAACTATACCATCCCCTTAAAGGTTGAACCCAGGTATTGCAGCACACTGCCAGTCTCACCAGTGCTCACTATGCTTTTTACTTTCAGGTGCTGGGGAGAAGCCATCCAGTGAGGACGCTGGAAGCATTGCACTGGCAATAGTGTTAATCTTTCCTTTTCCTTTGTGCTCTTCAAGTTGGTCCAAGAAATTGCCTTCAGAAGTGGATCAGTGAAGAGAGACTTCCTGGAAAACTCTGTTTACAGCCATGGGTAAGAGAAGAAGGATGAATGTACTCCAAATATTATGAAATTGAAGGCAAAGATAAAGACCTTGAGGAAAAAACTCTATTAAAACACAGTGACTTTTAAGGGTCACTGGTAATCCAAACCAAGAATTTCTTTGCGGTTAAAAGAAGTATTTTCAAAAAAGCAACATAGGAGGAACGGAAATAACACATATTGTATTTTTGATGGATCCGATGATGCTGGAGAACATGTTTGTGCATGTGAGAGGAATGGGGGGGCATGGGGCCAGAGCCACATGGAGGGGATTTGTATGCAATGGGAATAAATCTGTGAAAACGTCTAAGTGGAGCTGCAGAAGGGAATCTGCAGCCGCCCGAGCCACGCAGTTGAATGGCAGAGAGGATGGAGGCTATTTGAATACTGATGTGGCCCTCACTCTAAAGAATCTACCTGGTTCTTTAAAAATGAACAGATTTTTTTTTCCTTCAAACATATCAAATACAGTGCTTGGTAAATAAACTGCAACATTTCAAATGGAAAAATGCACAGAAAAGCTGAAGCAATCAAAATGTGTGCCAAGCTATGAAGAAGTGCTTTGATAATAAGGCCCTAAGAAAGAGGCAGCTCAAATACCTTGTCAAGAGAGATATGACAGAAAGCAACAAGGGTAAACAGGTGAATTAAGAAAATTAGCAATAGAGACAGTGTTACCTTACTTTTTAATTCTTCCATAGAAAGATTTTTCACCTCCTGAGAAGCACATATTTCTGACAAGCAAAATAGGCAGATATTTTGCTACAGAGAACCAGTGCAGAATATAGTCCTCCTCTGGAAAGGGAAGAGCTAGCAGTACTTACTGGTATAAAAAAGAGTCACTGTGAGGTGCATTACTTAGTTGCAATAATCTGAGTACTGGAAAGTGAGTAATCTTAATTCATAATTATCCACATCTTCATAATTGTGTGTAAGGCCACTTCACAGACCAAAGAAAAAGAAAGGCAGACACTTGGCCAGGAGATGAGAGCACAGAAAAGAGCAAAGCAGATTCCTTAGATATTCACAGGAAAAAAAAAAAAAAAAAAGGTCTGGAAATTATCTTGTCTGTGTCCTAAAGCTGTACTGTACGTCATCCTGACAGATTCTTTACTTTACTTGTAATGATTTCTAGTTCTGGAACTTCTCAACCTCTCCAGCCAGCCTGTTCTGTGATTGTACTGTCCCTAGTGTCAGATAACTTTCCTGTGCCTAAATCCAGCCTTGCTACTTTACTTTCTATCCATCATGGACATGGGGAACACACTACTCAATGATCTTCCCAAGGTTCTTTTAGGTATTGAAGTAACAGTTTGCATGTTACCCAACGGCTATTACACTATCCTCCACAAAGGACTGGCATAACCTGTGAATCACAAAGCTGTTTACGCAGGAAAAATTGTATCTTCCCTGAAGAATAAAGACTGGTGAGTTAAAAAACTACATACTGATTAGGAAACACTCCTCTTGCTCACAGTGCACTGTTGTATGTGCACAGATCTGCTCTGTAGATGACAAATCCGGACTGTCCTTTGGATGTCATCCACAAAATTCCTGAGTTGCAATGCCAAAGATAAAATCTATCTCTGACTTATTCACACCCAAAGAAAACAAGTTGTTGATGACTTCTGTTCTCCACTGAACTCATAGGAGGGCTTAGCAATAAAGCAAAATATGGAGAGCTCTTTGACAAGTCAAGGTGTTACAAATGCAGGAGCCACAATCTCACCTCAAGCAGGTAAAGTCTGCTTGAGATGATGACACTCCAGACCAAGCGTGCAATCACTGCATTGTCACTCTCTGCACGCCCTTGGGTACAGTAGGTATATCCAGCTCATTTGTTTCAGCTTTTATGGTGTCCAGCTGAAGATGGGCCAGGGACTTGCTTCTCAGAGGACCATAAATTGAACTGAGAAAATCATGTGTTGTCTGTAGTTTCCAGTAACATATGATGCATTTAAAATTACTCACTGTTTCTGAAAATGTATCCCATAAACTTTTTCTATGGAAGTCTGTTCTCCATTTGTAAGTTCTTCCTCCTGGTGCCAGATTAGATGCATATCTGTCATGTCTTCCAAATTACTTTTTAAATGATAGGGACTTATTTTTAAAAGTAGGGCAGTAGACAATTTCTTCAGAACAGGATGTAGTATTTTTCTTAACTTGTTTCTGTTGTCCCTGATATTTGTGTTGTGCAAGATGCTGTTTCAGGATGACTGCCACATAAAGTTCTTCTCCACTAGTATTCAAGATGCTAACATTTTGGTATCTGGAAAACAATTTTTGATATATCAGTTTTTGAAAATTTTCTGCTTTTTCTAGGTGGGCTACTTGCCCCCTAATTTTGTTCAGATGTTGCTTGTGGTTGTGATCCAGGAAGATGGTACTTGCCATAACACCACAACTGGCTTTAATTTTAACATTTTCAGCATATTCTTAAAGCCATTCCTGGATATATTTCTGGTGAAGAAAGACTGGTTTTTGGGTGTTTGCCAATGGAAACAGTAGAGAAACCTTTTTTTTTTTCTTTTAATTTGAGCTGAAAGCAGCCTGATAAAATGCAGTTTTGGCAATTTGTTGAATTATTAAACTAAGCAGAAATTATTAATAATTTTAAACAAGAGAACTTACAGGTTTCTTCTCTTGGTCTCTCTCAACTTCAATTGCCCTCTTTGAATTGATGCCCAAAGGCAATTATTATCTATATCACAGCAACACCTAGAGGTTCCTATGAAATCAGAGTGCTCTTGCACAAAGTACAGAAAGGTGAGACCCAACCTGTATTCTGCAATCCAAACTGGTCAATAAAAGAAAGAAGAGCAGAGGAAGCAGTAGGAACAGAGACAAAAGAACATATCTGTGCTCACAAAGGTCATCATGCTGCGATGTACCTTCGGAACCTAAGTGGAAACCCAAATATTTCACCATCCTTCTCCCAGAGATCACAGCCGAAATCAGATGGATACCATCACTGCACTTGTTCCAGGACCCAAGCTGCAGGGAACTGAGTGCTGGGGCAGTCCCCACAGACACCAGTGGAAGAAAAGCACCTGTAAGGGCAAACACATCCAAGACCAACCCTATCTACATCCCAGTAGGATTTCTGAGTCAAGAGCACTGATGGGAGGAGTGTGAGGAAGGACAGTATGAGGAGGCAGTGATTTTGCTTATCAAAATGTTTTGTAACAGTTCTGCTTCTGCTATGTAGTTTTGGAACTAACTGAAGATTTAGAAATGACAAATGGAAAATCTCTGGGCTCTTTCTCTATCTCCTGGGGTTAAACAGGGATACAAAAACGTTCCAAGGTTTGGAAATCACCCAGGAAAGTACATTCATTTTTTACTTCAGGCTTTTATTGGAGCTTTAGTGGAGAGAGCTTTAGTTTTGAGGTTAAATTACTGGTTGGAGAGGACAAGAGCAGACAAAAGGCAAGGGGTACCACATCCAACCTGCAAGCTGGATGTGTAAAGAGAGTGATTTGGAAATAGTGGAAAGAGCAAACTGATCCTGGTGGTAGTGTCAATAGCCTCCCCTGTGAGCACTAATTATATTATTACAGAAACAGACTAACACAAAACTAAAGCACAAAAACATACATTTAAGATCTGGCCAGATGCCAGTGTGTTCAAGGTACATTCTTCATACCAGCAGTATGATATTGTGTTATTTGTTTTGTTGGACTGCTCAGGAGCACTAATGGTCAACCTGTGTTCTGACGTGGTCCATGCATAAAAATACAGAATGCAAACACACCACCTGCCTCCAAAGAGATCCCACTGTACATGCAGGATCAAAGGGGCACTGGCAGCCTGGTGTACCCCAGTGAGATGGCCATTTGTCTTCAGCTATCCATGGTCTGGCTGTTATTAAAGCACAGAAATTTGAAGGAAGGTTTTGAGGGACAACAGTATGACTTTAATGATGTTTTCAGTAATATTGTCATTAAGGAGGCATATAGATTTTTTAGTTATTTCTCTTTTTGTCTTAAATCCTCTTACTTCATACCTACTAGGTGAAATGTTCCAAACCAAACATACTGCAATGTATTGTAGCAAAAGAGGTCACTCAGACAAGCATCAATAGCTGCTCATGAGAAAACAAGGACATTACAAACAATATATCAGCCCCTTGCTTGATGCTTCAGGTTTAAATAAATAGCACCTTCCATTTCCTGGATTGTAAATAGCAAGTATTTGGTAATGGTACTTAAGCAATTCACAGGGAGGAAGGGAAAGAACACCCACTTTATTTTTGGTGGATCAGATGATGCTGGAGAACATGTTTGTGCTTGTGAGGGGAATGGGGGGGCATGGGGCCAGAGCCACATGGAGGGGATTTGTATGCAATGGGAATAAATCTGTGAAAACGTCTAAGTGGAGCTGCAGAAGGGAATCTGCAGCCGCCTGAGCCAGGCAGTTGAATGGCAGAGAGGATGGAGGCTATTTGAATACTGATGTGGCCCTCACTTTCTTCCATTTCCATTAATGACATGCTCATCAAGGGCAAACAATGGGACCGGCTGCCTGCGCCTGTCACACTGTGTGGGTGCTGGGAATGCCAGGCTGTCATCCCGGGGCTGCATTTAGAGACCTGCACGCTAATAAGAAGTGCTCTGTGCCGTCAATGCAGACAGGTGCTTCCGAGGCTGGGACATGCTCCATTCCCTTCCCTGAAACCCTCCTCTCCCGGCCCCCTGACAGACACCATGAAATGCACAAATTAACAGCCCCATCATGTTGGGCTGCTGCTGCCTGCGGTGAAAGCAGAAAATCAAGTTGTCACCCAGGGTGCAGTGATAAAGCCACAGCCTCATTTCTCTGTTGGTGCCCTATAATAGCAAATGCCAGACAGCTGGATGGATTGGGAGGTTTTAGATTAGGGTCCTGATGCACTTTGGCCACTAAATTAGCAGTTGCTGTTTTCATGCAGATTATTTGTGTGCAAAGCAAACATCTGGAGAAAGCAAAGGCTCCAGGGTCAGACAGTCAATGCTTCTTTCCCCTAATGAAGCAGAATTAACAGAAATTCTACAGTGCCTTTGAAAAAAAATCATCTCCCACATAAATTAAAAAGGAAAACCCTTCCTGGATTTGTCTTTAGAGACCTTCACAGCAAAAGCTTAAGGCCATGTTTGCAAGCATTTGCACACAGACAAACTGAACTAGAATCTCCAACCTAGATGTGTGCCTAATTTTATGACAAAACTCGTTGGAGAAAAGTCACAGCAGGTGTCCCTGAGAAGAAAGAAGGAAGGGTGAACACTATGAAGTAATTTTATTTCCATAGAGCAGCACACCCTTTTGTCAGCAGGTTCCAGCCATCCAAGACCCACTGCAATAAGAGGGTTTGGCCATTTTCACACTAATTGCTCAGCCAGAGTGGAAAATTGCTGTCCAGAGCTCAGAACCCAAAGTGGGGCCACAGCCATCCTGAAACTTCATTTGCCTCCTCACAAGGCAGGTATCTGAGCTTCAAAATAAAAAAAAAAAAAAAAAAAAAGAAATGGAAGCAAAGAGAGCCATTAACAAGGAAAGTGAGCATGGACAGAGACTGGTCACACAGACATTTGCCCCACAGCAGGCACTGCACCTGGAAGGAAGAGGCCTGAGCCCTTCAGACTCCAAGGAGTTTAATGACATAACGGCCTGAGAACTTCAACATAAAACAAGAAGAGCAACTAACGAAACTTACAACATAAAACCCCCCTCCTGTCATTTTTATAGTAATAGTAAAACACTTTATTGAATTTATGAGCTACATAATGACTATGAAGAATGTAACTTGAATTAGAACCAACTCAGAAGTATAATATCAACTATAAACCCTTTTCTATTACCCTATCTCTTTATCATCATCCTATCCAGCTCTTTTTAAACCAAGGAATATTGCTTTCTTCAAAATTTAGTCTGAGATCCATCTCTGAAATTCTCAATAAATCAAGAAAACCCCAAGCATCTGTAACAGACACAGAGCCAAAAATCAAGGGATGGCCCAAGCACAGATTTTTATAGTTAGAGTTAGGAAATAATTAGAAAACCAAAAGAAGCAAACATTTCTGTGAAGACTGTGTCTGAGAAGGCATGGAGGAACATCCTGAGTCCTGAAGGTTTTGGTTGTGAAGCTGTGTAGCAAAGCATAGCACAGCATTATTAGGCAGTTCAGGTCCCAAAATGCACAGACCTTTGAAACAAAAGCACAACTCCACAATTCAATCCCTCAGCAGTCTGGAAGTCCACTTAGGAGCAGAAGCATTAGCAAGACTTTGTAGCACTCTCTCAGGAGCCCTTTCATACCCAGGGTTTGACATGAACGAGAAAGTCTGAGTAAAGCTGGAGAATGCATTGAGGGGCTGTTTATATCCAGATCCATTATTTTTGCAGAGCAGTTTGTAAATGAATGATTGCGGGGGAGGGAAATGTATGTAACACAGCTAAAGCAGCATGTTTTACTGTGTTTTCTGATTCCATTTTACTTCTTTAGTCTCTCTGGTCCCCAAGGATTTTTCTGAAGCGCCGATAAAATAAAATGGGTGAAACAAAGCCATAAGCCAGTTAAGTCTGAAAGACATGTCATCTTATCTAAAAAGAAGAAACGGACCATTTCCATGCCTAGGGCTGACAGCAACGCCTGAGCTAGCAATAGCGCTATTCCATTTGATTTATAGAATAATGGGGTGACAAATGATGACAAAAATAAACTTTTACTGCACTGAACTGCTCCTTTATTTATGAAATTTGGCCAAGTAGTGAAATCTTTTATCTGCAAGTTGTAACATGGAGTGGAAACGAGCGATTATGGTGTGGTAATAGTAATCCAGTGATGGAGGCCGAGTCAGTCGGAAATGGATTGAGGTAAAATAACTACCGCACCATGATAAATGTGAACAGCGCTTTGCTGACAGATGATCTAACAGGTGTTCATAACAACTATATAAGAGGATTTATTTATGACTAGCCACAGCCGCAGCACTGTAA
The DNA here is from genome assembly GCF_009819885.2 of Catharus ustulatus. Lineage (NCBI taxonomy): Eukaryota > Metazoa > Chordata > Aves > Passeriformes > Turdidae > Catharus > Catharus ustulatus. Next base: position 23,771,662 of record NC_046262.2, on the reverse strand, counting down.
ATCAACTCCAGCAGCTGCACACCACTGAAACCAACTCCCTGATGGAGAAACAGTGCAAGAACCCAAAAGAACGCAATTCACTCCAGAATTTTAATCATCAAATAACATGTTTTTTTGAGCAATTACATCACAGTGCAGAAATCAAAATGACTTTCAATTACACGAAGCTGAGCCACCAACTAACTTTGCCCAAGCCCAGGCACTGGCAGAGGCCCACAGATCCATATGAAGCAGAACAGCTATTTTTGGACTCAGTATCAAAGAGGCGCCTTTTTTGTTTTCTGACAAAAGTAACCACTTTGGTGCTGTTCTAGCATAGGGCTGACACATAGGAAAAGGCAAGAGGAAAAGAATGGGAGTACATTTTGCCTTCCCACAGTGTACTCCTTCCTAGCTGTATCAAATCCACATGCCTGTAGGGCCACATTCCAAACTGTATCACCAAAATCAACTCCAAATCCCACCAAAACACTGCTGTCTCATAGAAAAGGTTGAGATTTTTAAGCCCAGTGGGTTCCAAGTGGGATAGGTTCCTGTTTTTTTGACAGTATTGACAAAAAGTCAAAAGAAATAACTGAACTGGTATCTCTTTCTTCTCTCCTACCTCCTTCACAACTGATATTTCAGAGTCATACCATTCACTTTTCAAACCAGTTTCAGTAAGTGCTGGCACACTGTGCACTGCTGGTGCATGCAGGGAGCAATTACGTGTCTAAAAGTCCTCACACAAATGTAAAAAACTGGGATAACTAAAATGTAAATTATAGGAGATTACAGATACTACAGGATCAAATTATTCCATGTGTTAAACACCATCTGCAAAGAGAGGGAAGTGCCCCACTGTAGCAAAGTACCCTGTTATACACGAGCAATTTCCTAGACACCTTTTAGGAGACCAGAGGGTCTGCACTGACCCAGGGCAGAGCCAGCTCCCCCTTGTGGACCTGCAGCTGAGGTCAGGGTCTCCAAGAGTGGCAACTGTCACAACAGGGAGGCCTCAGACAGGCATAGGCTTCTCAGCCTAGAACTGCCCATAGCAGATATGTTCCAGAAGGAAAATGGCTGATTCTGCCTCTCCGAAGGGTTCTGCCTTCCCTGCATCTCCCTTGGCTGCTGTTTTGCAGATGCTGGGCTTAGGCTCATACTGTGAGCCCAAGCTGGTGGATGTGCCACGGTCCAAGAAATGGTTGGAGCTCTGCAGGGTGGCTGGAAGTACCAGGGTGCTCCCTCACCTTCCTACCATTTCCTGTGCCTGGCAGCTAAATGCCTGCCAGGCATGGCTGCTACAAGAGAAGGCTTTTCACCACCTCCCACCACATATCCAGAGTCCACCAGTGTTTTCACAGGACGGGAAGGTGGACCCAAGGACCCAAGAGTGCCAACAGCTCTTGTTGTTTCCTGAACATGAAGAGCAACTTGTCAGTTAATTTTGGAAGGCTTAGTCTAAATCCTTCTCACCAAGGAGAAAAAGCAAGTCTGAGTTGAGCCAGAGTGGTGTATGAAGGGATAGATAGCATCTCAGAACACATGCTCCATGAGACGGTGCTAGGGGCAGAATCATCTTCCCTCTTTTCTGAAAGCCATGACTGGAAAGGTGGGCAAAGGACAAGGCAAGTCACCAGGAGCAGGACGAGAGCAGGCCAAGACCTGGAGAGAACTGGAAAAGCAGTGGTGCAAGCCAGCAAAATTCAGTTTTTCCCTCTTTCTTACACACGTATAATAGGAAAAAAAAGAGTTTAGAAAAAGTAGTAACTTGTAAAGACCTCAAAATCATAGAATGTTTTGTGTTGGAAGGGACCTTACAGACCATCTAGATCCAACCCCCCTGTTAAGGGCAGGGATGTCACTCACTAGACTAGGCTGCACAGGGCCCCATCCAATCTGCCCATGAACACTTCTAGGCATGGGGCATCCACAGCCCCTCTGGGTAATGCAAATCTTGCCTCTGTGGCAATATAAATGTATATGCACCACAGTGTACACAATTTAAGTGGATCAGGTCAGGATTTGTGGCACTACAGTCACAGCAGGGACTCAAGAGTTACCAGCCATCAAAAAGTAGTTCACCTTGCACATTTTGAGGCAAAACCTGTGGGACTGGAAATGAAGTGGCATTCACAATCCCTTTCTCTTCCAAACAGGTTCACTGGACTGTGCTATATAAAAGCACAACTATACCAGCTAAGATGAAGACAGTAGAATTATTGCTTTTATCACAAGGGTCATGCACAAAATCTCCTATCAGCAATTAAACCACAAGTGTAAATACAGCAAAGCATGGCTTCTACACTACAAAACGTTTAATGTAAGTGTTAAACAAGTGTAATCTTAATGCTAAAACAAACAGAAATATGCAGAAGGGGAGAACAATAAACTGCCAGAAAAAGAAGGGAAGAGTCCAATCCTTATACTTGTTTCAGAGCACACACAGAAAGTCAGAAGAGGGCTTGGGATGATTTAACTTAGCTGTATATTGCTTACCAAAATCCATGTTAGGGCATTTGAGTGCTAAGTTAAAATTAATTCAAGCATGTAAGATTCTGTATGCAAAACTAAGCAGTTCAGCAATTGAATATTAAAAAAAAATAAAAAGAAATTAATACAACTTATGGCAAAGGACCGTTGCAAAGCAAAGTGTGCAAAAGGATTTCATTCTATCACCAAATATCATCAATTAGCCCAAAGCCTCAGATAAAGGGAATTTAGAGCCCTTGGGTTTTTGCAGCCTACCTAATACATATCCGTATATTCCTTTGCTGATGTACACTTGCAGTTTTGTTCCACTTTTAGTAAACATCACACTACCTTGTGACAGTGGGTGACCAGAACTTAAGTCCATGTTGTGCTCAAAAAACCAGGGGGAATAAAAGTAAATGCCCTCCTCAAATTTAAATACATTGCTTTGGAAATGTTGCAAAATGTCACCTTGTTCCTAAGTTAGTAGAAAAGATCATCAGGAAAGCTCAATTTATCTTTTCTATGTAATTCATTATTTCTTGTACTGTATCATGTCCCTGTTCTAAAACCACTTCCATTATTTCCACTATCATTTCACATACTATTCTATTTATATCTTCCATTATTTTGTCTCTAGCTCCAGGCCCATTTTTATTTCTGCTATTTTTCTTTAGAAATTAATTATTAGAATTAAAGCAGGGTATGAAGGGAAAAAATACATTATCCTTTTATACAATATCATAAAATGTCAAAGGAAAATAAGCAGAAAAATTACGTTATTTTTACTGTCATGCACCAAGCCTATGTTCCTATTCAGCCATCAACAGAAACAAAACAATTTCTGCTTGGACTCAATTCTTTCAAAATGGTTTATTTTGGAGTAACTGAAATTGAAAGTTTAGTTGTTAAAAAAAAAAAAAAGCAAACCCCTCCTCTTCACTAAGGAGAATATGTGGAATATTTGTGTTTCTGTAGAAACAACAAGGCAGCAAAGCAAACTATCAGTCTCTCACTATGCAAAAACTTTCTTACCTGTTTGTCCTTGCTCTTGCTGAATAATTCTTCAATTCAGAGTTGCCAGCACTAGTCCTATAGCTTGTAGTAGACCATAATAATTTTGTAGTCTTTTTGAAGTTCAATACCTACAGCATGATTAAAGTTAATAAAATTATACCCCAATTTCCATGGTTGTTATTATTTTTCCTATGTTCCTGAATGTTCTGTTGCATTTGAAACCTTGACAATATAAGTAAACAACCCTCACCTCCCACTCCTTAAACTAGACCTTGACACAATTGCTAACAGTTTTAGCAAAACCCACCTCAGCAGCCCTGCAGTACTATGCTTTAGCCTTGTTCTTGTGTTCCAAGCTGTGCATGCACATATGTTGTTCCAAGTGTGCCCAGGTTTGGATATTTGCTGAAGCCAAGTGGCTCTCATTGTGCAGCTCCTGACTGGTTAGCTGCCCACAGAGGTAAGAGCTGCTGCTACCTGGTACAAGCAAATCACTCCAAAGTGAATTCTAGATTGCAATTTAGACTAGGCATCAACCTTTAATATGCCTCCACAAATGATTAACGGAATGGAAGAAGTGAGTACATATGATATATAGCCAACATAAGAAACAATCGTTAACTACTGCTACTGGTTTAATTATGACTGAGTGCAACTTCTATAGTTAATGTAAGACAGGTACACATGCTTTTGTTTAGATTCCTCAAGAGCTGAGTTTTAATACACACAGAAATATATGGTTATTTAAATATATATTCTTAAATAAACTTTATCTCCAAATTACTATTTTGGGAAGGCAGCACGAACTTGCAAATTGTAATATCAAGCTGGCCTGACAGAGTCACAAGAGGTAATGCTGCCTACCAGGGTCTAAGATCCATGATGCTGCCAAGAGGGTAGCCCAACTGGTCAGCAGCATGGACCAGTACCCACTACCACTTTCTAATGTCAGTACAAATTATACCACAAGCAAAAATATAGGCAGTGCAAACAGCTGTCCCTGAAGAATACCCATGAGCAGGTGGAAAGCCTGTGGGGAGGAGCTAGAGGCTGAGGCAGCAAAGGGAACCTTGTGGCTGGGGTCTGCTACAGCTGCCTCAGCAAGGGGAGCCCATTGACCAAACCTTCCCACTCCAGCTGCAGGAGGCTTTGTGCCTGCAGGGTCTTGTCCTGTGGGGGAACTCAGCCACCCCAGCAGCTGTTGGGAAAGGAGCTTGGAGGGCTGTAGGCAATGCAGGAGACTCCTGGAATGCATGGAGGATAACTTCCTGAGCCAGGTGCCAGACAGCCCTGCCGAGGGAATGTGTTACAGGATCTATTGGTCACCAGTGCAAGTGAGCTAACTGGGAGACCAGGAGTGGAGGCAGCCCAGGCTGCAGGGATCATGCATGGGTGGAATGTGCAGTCCTGAGGGATAGGGGTCAGGTGAGGGGTTAAAGTCCAGTTCTTGAACTTTAGGAAAGCAAAACTTCCAGTCCTTTGGGAACCTAGTCAGTGGGGTCCCCTGACAGGCTGCCCTCAGGGACACGAGAGTAGAAGAGAGCTGGCAGATCTTTAAGCAGCTCTTCCACAGAGCACAAGAGCACCTGAATGTACCCAAGGAGATGCATCCCAAAGTCCTAAGGGAATTGGCTGATGTAGTTGCCAAGCCAGTCTCCATGACATTTGGAAAGTCACAGCACTCAGGGCAAGTCCCAGGTGACAGGAAAAGGGGAAATGCAGTAGCCATTTTTAAGAAGGAAGAAAGGAGGACTCTAGGAACTAGAGACTTGTCAGCCTCACTTCTGTACCTGGGAAGATGATGGAAAAGATCCTCCTAGAGGCTGTGCTAAGGCACATGGAGGACAGGCAGGTGATTTGGGACAGCCAGCATGGCTGTAGGAAGGGCAGGTCCTGTCTGACCACACCAGTGGCTTTCTGTGGTGGGGTGACTGCACCAGTGGGTAAGGGAAGGGTTACAGATAACATTTTCCTGAACTTCTGCAAAGCCTTCGACATGGTCTCCCACAATATTCTCCTCAAATTGGAGAGAGGGATTTGATGGGTGAACTGTTAGGTGGATTAGGAGTTGGTTGGAGGGTCACATGCACAGGGTCAATGTCAATGGACACCTGCGACAAGTGGTGTCCCTCAGGGGTCTTTACTGGGACCAGTGTGATTTAGTATCTTCATTAGAGGACACAGGCAGAAGGATCAAGTGAACCCTCATCAAATTTGCAGATGACAACAAGCTAAATGCACTTCATACCATCCAGAGGGTCCTGGAAAAGCTCCAGCAAAGGGCCCATGGGAATCTCATGAGGTTTAACAAGACCAAGTTCAAGGTGCTGCACCTGGGCCAGAGCAGCCCTGGTACCAGCACAGGCTGGGGATGGACAGATCAGAGCAGCCCTGCCCAGAAGGACTTGGGGGTGCTGTGGGTGAGAGGCTGGACGTGACCCAGCCATGGCACTCCCAGCCCAGAGAGCCAAACGTGTGCTGGGCTGCACCCAGAGCAGTGTGGGCAGCAGGGCAGGGAGGGTATTCTGCCCCTCTGCTCTGCTCTGCTGAAACCCCACCTGCAGTGCTGCACCAGCTCTGGGGTCCAGAGGAGGGACACCAAGATGCATAAAACAGAGGGAAATGGATGAGAGACTTGGGATTGTTCAGTCCAGAAAAGAAAACACAGAGCTATTTACAATGGTTTACAATGGTATATAGAGACAGGACAAGGGAAAATGGGTTTAAATTGAACGAGAGTAGGTTTACAGCTGATATTAGGAAGGAAATCTTTACAGTGAGGGTGGTGAAACACAGGTTGCCCAGCATAATTGTGGATGCCCCATCCCTGCAAATGTTCAAATCCATGTTCAGTAGGGCTCCCTCACGACCTTCTCACAGGGTCTTAATATTACAGATTATCTATGGACCAATGTGCAGTTTTCCCAAAACAATAGTAATTTCTACAATTCATTTTTCATCTGTTTGAATAGCTTTTATATCACAGTTGAAAACTAATTCAAGAGCAAACTTATTGCAGGATAAGGACTTCAGAAAATAATGTGAATGTTGATTCAGAACATATACATTTCTCTTGAGGGCATAAGGTTCTTGTTTCTTTTTGAATGTTACAGCAAACTCTAGAACCACATTTCTCACAGAAGTGCAAGATAAATGCCTTAAAAACCTTTTGCATTTGCCAATAACCTCTGCTTCACATTGAAGTCTCTTTTTAGTTCTACCAAATTTTAATAGAAAATTTTAGAAGAATTTAGTGTGAAGTAATGCAACATTTTTTAAAAATCAGTCTTTTGTATCATTCTAAACTAGAACAGCACTACTTGGGCATCTAAGAACCATGAAAAGATCCTGGTGACAGAGGAAGGTTACACTTACTCAAGTATCTTCTCTGTAGCAGAGCCATGAGTTACTAGGAAAAAACGTTTTGGAAGTGAGGGTAACTGGTAAGAAATGAAAATGCTCAGCATCTTCTTCCATCCCGCCATGTAACCAGAATGTGAAGGGAAGGTCAAAATCAGTGACCTGACAAAGAAACCAAGAAAACTGGGTACACCAACTGGTGCAAGGCTATTGGTCTTCTCCGGCTTAGTTCAGTTGATAGGGCTATGAATTTCTCTCTGCCTCAAGCCCTGGTTTATACAAAGTTGGGAAATGTTTTAATCTAGTTTGAAAAAGAAATTTGAAATAAAGCTGAACTAATAATCAAGCTAGATGACAGCATTTGCCACAACAGTCTAACAATCAGTATTTCATTTAATACTCATTTGAACAATTCAATCAGTATTTTATGGGTAGGCCAATTTAACAACAGGTAGTTGCTGGTTTTGTTTATTAACAAAATGTAACTGTATAGCAGACTATTATCATAGGAGCACAAATACTGGCTACTTTTGCAAGAACAATTTACTGATATGAATGTAGTGTCCACCTCATTTGTATTTGCTTTAATTAACCAGGTATATACAATACCAGCATGTCCGTTATCAATTTTCTACCAAAATAAGAAAGATGGAGCCTCTGCTCATAGGCACTACTTTATTAGCATCTTAACAAAATATTTGAGAAAATGACAGTAGGTAGGAACAATGTTCTCAATAGAGGAGTTCAGGTTTACAAGCATTTCTAGAAAACAAACACCATTTTGCTGTACTTACTGTTTTCACACTTACACCAAAATTCGCTCCGAACCAATACTTGTTGTGTATGTGGCTGGAACACACCTGCCATTTGAACTCAGTTTTCAAGCAGTGTGATTTCCCTCGAACTTTATTACCTAGTATTTGTCCACTATGGGGTGGGGGGGGAGTGGAAACTGATGAGGAAGGAAGGTAGGGGGGGAAGTGAAAAGAGAGGGAAGGACTAGGGTAGAACAAATGGGAAATACATTTAAAAGCACAGATAACTGACAGTAAAATATATGTTCTTTGGTTAGCAAGCAGAAAAAAAGGAAAGGACTTGCATACATGATAGATACACACTAGCATTCTAAAGCAGAAGACAAGAATGTCAAGAGTGTATTCTTTCCCCACTGCCAGATGGAAGGGCTATTATTATAAATGAAAGGCAGCAGTAGTGGATGCCAGGCACTTTTGTTTTGTGCCAGATTCTGAAGTCCAGATGTAAGCAGGTTACCCCTGGGACAGGACAGGCTTCAGCTCCCGCAGCAGAACAGAACCAATCACAGTTTTCTCAGTGTTTATGATGAGTTGTGCTGTAGAGTTCTCCTTCAGCTCCACTGTGACTAGCATCAGTGACCCACTGTGCACAGTCTTAGCTGCAAACCTGGAGGGCAAAAGAAAAATAAAAAAAAGAAAAGAGAAAAATCACTGAGGATCTTAAGGCCAAAGACTGCTAATGTTTCCTTCTGCAAGAGTTAAATGAGCTTGAATACAATAAAATACTTCTAAATTCATTAATGTGTTTCAGGGGATGAACCACAAAACCTCCCATAAATTCTTCAAACATAATTTATGTAAATATTTTTGCACTTTACAAGGGCAAAGAAGCATCACACAAAATTTTGTATTTAGTAGTACAAACTAAATCTTATATAAATAATTTTTAAATGTAAATATTGATTCTTCAGTTCATTTACAATATTCATACACACTGACAATCTGACTACAGCTGTATAGGATTTTCCAAGGATTTTCATTATTTGATGCCCCAAAGACAATACAACTATGTTAAATGTAGTACAACACATACAAAGAGCCAAACTGTTGTACTTTCTGAAATGTATCTCCTCCTGTAACCCAAAAATTAATTCATACTAAAACTAGTCAAAATTATAAACATACAAAACAATCAGTTTGAAATGACAGTAAAAGCAAGGCAGAGTTATTCTATCTGTGAATTTATTTCCAGAACCATAAAAATGTGGCCAATATTTTAAAATAATTTATTTAAAAGCCTACAAATGAAATAAAAAACTACAAACCAATCAAACAAAAGTTAGAACTAATGCACCATTACTAAATTCCAAGACATGAAGAACCCACTAATTACATGGAATTAAAAGCAAAACTAGCCTTTTAGGCACCACAATTGACTGAAAAGCCATTTTAGGCACAATGAACTTCTGTCAATCCTGCTAATTCATTCTGTGTGCAGAGCCCGGCCCAAGAGACAGGAAGCAAGAGGACGGCAACAGCGTCCATCTTCCCATCTTCCACAAGGAGCCCAACATGATTTCTCTTCCCCCTCCCCTTCTTGGTTACTTCTCAACAACAAAGTTGCTGCACATGGGCTTTTGAAAACACTAACAAGTGTAGAGCAGGTCTGTGACCCCGTCTGACCCCACTTTGCAGGGCCAATCTCCTCTCCTCTTTCTGAATGACACGTGTCTGAATCAGAGCCATCTGCCTCAATTTGCGCAACATCTTCAGTCACAATAGGACCCAGTTAGCCCTGACAACAGCTCACAATACAAAAAAATCAAACTGCTGCGCTGACAGCACGCTGTGGGCTATTCAAGAGCAAACCAACTGGTCAGTGTCTCCTGTCTGACAATCAGCACGGGCCTTGCAAAGCGCCTACCCAAGCCCTGGGGGATCTGTTTAATTACCATCAACAGAAAGGAGGGAGTTTATCAGGAGATACTCAAAAAACTTCACTCCAGACTTAATTAAAATATTAGCCACTTAAGCAGGAAGCAGGTTCTCTTTAAACGAGAAGTAATTTCTGTCTTTTTTTCTTTTTAAACTAAGCATATCAAAATCTCATAACACATTATACTAATTAAGGAAACATGGGGCACTTTTCTAATGTCACCCATCACAGGTCAATCTATTTCTTTTGTCTGGATTACAGATACATTCAAAGACCTCCCTTTTAAATAGGAGGTTAGAAAACAATATTACTAGTACAAAAATTACCTACTTAGCTAGTTATATCAATGATTCCATCTATTTATTCTGCAACGTAGAAGATGACTATTTCTCTTGTTGACTTCGACAGGGGGATAATTATAGAAACAATAGTCTTATTAGTCACTTTATTTACTTAACAGTTGTGTCTTGGGACAACACAGAAGCAGATTATCTCTGAGTATGCACATAAATAGGTTGCTAGTTGGCACTCCTGCTGTGCTTCATAGCCTCGAGGCTTGATTTTACCCTTTTTTATCAAAAGCTGAAAGTGATACAAAGTCAGCGTTCTGGGAAAGACAAGGTGGTCCGAAGCATGAGAGATGAGTTTTGCGCTGATATTTTTACATGTGAATTTGCAAAATCACTTAGGAGATCAACAATATTTTTCCATAGCCCTGAACAAACCACATAAAATCAATAAATGTGAGTTTGCATGCGGCTTGCAAGATGCAAAAGGCCTGATACTCGGATATTTTACACGAAGTGTTAATATGCATAACTAGCAGCAGCTAATCAGCTTCTATCAATGGTTACCGATGTGGGATCTGGAATTGCTCGGTGAAGGAAGAATTGGACTGCAACAGAAAGACTTATTTCATCATTAGGAAAGCACAGATAGAAGTAAACCACTCAGTGGGTTTACAGCTGCTTTTGAAATTTGGAAACCAAAATCTGTTCCTTACAATAGGGAATATAATCTAGTTTCTCTATGATCTGTAAAACTGAATACAGTTATAATAGGATGAAGTAGTTGGTACTAGCAGTAAAACTGATTTGCCAGTTATTTAGATGTTTTAAATACACTGAAGGATTGAAGGATTTAGTTAATAGCTGTTTTTACAACTAAGTATATGCTACTGCATTTATACACTAACTCTTACCGTAAACCCTCGAGGTTTTTCCAAAAGTTGTGTTGTGCTCAACTAAATCTGTAGAAAAGCCTAGAAAGACATCTAAAAAAAATCTCTCAGCAGCAAAAAATTTATCACTAACAACATATGTTCACTCTTAGTGAGAAACTTCTATTTTCTACATGAGGTCAGTAATAATTTTTCACTTTGTAGGTTAGAATTTGTATTAAAAACAAACAAATCCCCAAACCAAACTAAATCAAAAAAGACAATAAACCAACAAGAAATCACTGACTTTAATAAGCCTTGAAAACTGCACTGTGTTACATTTAAATCTAGGATGTACATTGATGGACTGCAGGTCCAAAAGAAGGAACTTGTCCTGTGGACAGCTCATAATATAAGAGATATATTATGAGCATGGTTCTATAGCAACAAAGGACACATCCGTAAATTAAAAAAAAATCCCAAACAAACCCTGAACCAACCAACAACAACAACAAAAAAACCCCCAAAACCCCCAAGCCAAACCAAAACACCCCACAAAAAACCAAAAAAGACAAAGCAAATGAGAAATGAGAATACATCCAGAAAACAGAACAAAATATTTACTAATAGATTCAAGACTGCTGTTTCTGCTGTGATGCAGTATTTAATTCTGTGAATTTACTCTAAACCTGATTTCACATCACTAAAATATTCAGTTGTTTGCAGCTGTTAATATTTTTCCCATTTAAAAAAATCAAGACAGATTAGAACAAAATAATGTGAGAAATATTTGCATAACATGAATGTTTACAATTTTTTTTTAAAAGAATGTTAAATATTCTGAGCATATGTGACATGGAAAAAAAAAGTTAATACATTGCTTTTATACAAATAAAGTACTTGTCAGGGGAGAAGGAAATATACATTATGAATCAAATTCAACATGAATAAAATGCTACATATTTTTAGAAAGTAACTCGGTCTTTCAGGAGTTAAAAATAAAGTATAGTTTTGGTCACTTCCCAAGAAAATAAAATTATCCATGCAGAAAAAACTGATATATAGATGATATAAAGAGAAAACACAGAGTATCAGATACTACAATGTGACAGCATTTGCCAAATACTGACTTTGCAATGATGACTAGTCTGAGTACAGACTGACAGTAATTTTCTCTTTTTCTGTAGACAAAATATAGCTACACTGTAAGAGATGCATTTTTATGGGGAAAGGTTATGAAAATTTCATGGCACTGAATATACAGCAGCAGACTACCTCACTTAAAATCTACTCTTTAAAATTCAACATTTGAGAAAGTAAATTTCCTGAACACTCACTATTGGATATTTACAGCAGAGCAGGGTTCATTATGCATAATTCAACAGCATTATAACACACTCTCTCCTGTCCGGTGCTTTTCTTCCTCTTTGACTTTTCTATTCGAGGTACATTTTCTTCTTTTTCTGTTCTACTGCTTACCACAAAGAATGACAATGGCCCATGGAGGCTAAAACTTTTTTTTCTTTCACCCTTTCTTTAAATCTTGTACATGAAGCCTTCAATTACCGCCTGCTGAAGCAGACAGAATCCTATTAGTAAGGAAGACAATCAGAAGATGCAGTGCCCTGCCCTAGCTGTAGAAAAATAATTAGTCCAAAGCTGACAAATGTGTAATCAAGTTATGCAATGAATATATTCAAAGGGGAAAAAATACTGCTGTGAATTAGTCTTCAATTTGTAAATATAAGAATGAATACCTACAAAGGACCTTCCAGTATGTCAACTGGACAACAAAGATAGTTACACTAACAGTTTCTTCCCATTGCTCTGCTGTCTAAAGATTTCACCTCATAAATAACAACTCATCTAAATATTGGCTAAATTACTAATTTACTTGTATTCATTCTCTGAGTAAGCCTTAGAATGTGAAAAGGAAGTATTTGGGTATTAGTTCTGACCTGGGGATAGAGAAAGCTTAATACCTAAATCGTAAGCACAAATATACTCACTAAAAGAAGGACCTTAATGAGTGATTTTAACTTTGGTTACGACTAATGAAATTTAATTGCTATTTACATTGAAAATCATATTATGATAATGTGACTTTTTCCCCCAGCGTATTTAATACAATTTTAACACAATTTTTGAACAAATTGTTCAAAACACTTAATTCATTAAAATAATGTAATTATTTTCCAACATAATTTATTTTTTCAGGGGGTATAAAACACCAAAATTATAAAATAAATATTGCCAAAATAGATTTTGAATCTGTCCTCATTTTTCAGTAATCAGATGTAATGTACCTCTAACAAAAATGCAGAAATGCAAGTGAGTTGTCTGAACTTACTGTCCAATACATAGCATTAATCCACATGTTCAAAAAGATGCTGCATGAACTTCTAATCATCTTCAAAATTTATCACTAGTTTAAAAATATCAGTATTTTTATATGTAAGTATTTATATCTCCTCCCCAAAACTTCAATGAGCTAAAAGCTTGAATCAAAATATTTGGTCCTCCCACCCAGAAAATTCTAATTTTAATACTCAATCAATTTATTTTCTTATATGCTTTACTCTTTTTTTTTTTCCTGTAGAATTGGGCATTTCATATGATACGTGCTTGAGAATTATACTCAGTCTATTTTTAAAACAGGGTATACATTTTAATTTGCAGGAAAATTATTTAATTTCAAGAAAGCAGATTACCTTATAGAAAGATATTAAAATACTAAATGTTAAATACTCAGAGATCTTTGCAATCAAAGACAGTCTTCTGCTCAGTTAGTTCTTTAAGTGTTCAGCAATTGTTGTTTAAATAACTGGCTCAAAAGGCTCCTGTTTGTTTTTCAAAGAAAATGCTGCACATATTTATCACTTTATACCATTCAGATACAAAAGCAGTGCTGTCCTCTAGTGGACAGCAAATAAGCCAGGCTAGAACAATCTGTTTTGATTAACTACATATCTAAAATGACTAACTCATATACTTTTAATGTTAAGACTAAATTTAATTTGCTAAAGTAATTTTAAAATTTTGTGATTTGCATATAAGCTCCTTAATACAATAATATATCTACAGTATTAAAGGTATTAAAATGATTCTGTGTGAAGGTATTCTCTTGATCAAGTATTTTGCACCAGTTAAATAAAATCTTCATATGATGATAACACATGAAAACAGTATTAGTATGTACAGGGCAATTTTGTTAGCAGAGAGAAAATTTCAAGGGTTTGGAACATTAGGATTTGATTAGGCTTGATTAAGGAATAGTTATAATAGGAAGAGTAATATGAGGAACTACAGAATGAGTACTTTCATACTTATAAAATTCAGTTTTCTTTTCCTCTGTTAATAAAAAATATTAACCAAAGAGTAGTTACTAAGTTACTATGCAGAAAGACTTCTAGTCCTGCTTGTTTAAAGAAATATAAATGGTTAGGCTAGTGGGCTCTTTTTTTTTTTTTTTTAATAAAAAGAAAACAAAACCAAAACCCCCAAAACAGAAAACTGGAATTTCTTGAATTATTTCCATCATACAGCAAGAAAACATTAAGAGTTTACAACTTCTGGCTAAAATAAAGGCTGAAATAACTTTGGGCATGGACATACTATTCCATTTAAAATTGTCTCCTACAGGTAAAAACTACCAGAGAAGCTGTTTTGCCTAGGTTATTTAGCTCTCTAATTAATTCCTACTTGAGAGATTAGGAAGTGAAACTAAAGCTGCATGCCTGTTGCAAGTTTATTTATGCAGCTACCCACTGAAGCCTTCTAGAAGAGTAGAAAAGGAAGACTGAGCCCCACAGCTAAGGAACTACAGAAGGAAAAAAAGCCTTAGGTAACTGCATCAAAGGAGCTACTTTGCAGGAGCAGAGGTTGATCTCACTTCCTTAGAGCCCTCCAACAGGCTAATTGCTTAGTAAAAACCCTTAGAACATGTGTGCTTGCACACAGAACAGAAAGGGCTTTTAAAAAAGTCTTTGTGGATTTATAGACCTGTTAATCAACTACTGACAATATACAGTTGGATTCAAGTGAATAACTACAAATAATTTCTACTTCTCAGAAATTTATATATGGTGTTTATCCTCAACAGATGGGTATTTTACTTTCCAACAGACATGCTGGAAGCAGATGCAGTTGTTAGTTATGTTAAGCTGATGGTGTCTGATCACTAACTTTCTGCCTGAGAATTCTTTCAAATTTAGTGCATATTGGAAGAAGACATACACAGAAAAATTTTCCAGGTGGACATCTTTAGATGGAGTTTGGTTCAATATAAATGTACCTACAAACATGCACAATTGTATACCTTTTCTCCCCACATTAAGTGTTGCTGGATTAAAAAGATGTGGGGAGGATAACTGATTACTAAGCACGACATTCTCTGATAATCAAAATTGTCTGTAAACAAAACCCTCTTTCCTTTGAGAATCAGTCTGCCAATATACTATAAATGGGACATGACAGGTTGCAAAATGATAAAAAGGGGCGAATACAACCAGACTGTCAGGCTGATGCACGGAGTGAGAAATAAAGGCTAGTGAAACACAGGCCCTTGGATTCTGTATTTTCTGGATTTTAAACATTTTATCCAAGTTTCTGCATTTGGTCTTGCTTTCATAATATTCAGATTATGAATTCTCACCCATTGCAGTGTGTTTACTGTCATAATAAATGATTTACACAGTATGTTTCTGATTTTGCTAAGACAGTTGGATGATATTTTACATCTTTTCCAATAATTGCTTGCTTAAGAAATCAGATAGTTAAGGGTACACTAAGCAATGGCATACCACATATAGCAAGCTCTGAAGAAACTACCACATGTATGTGGTTCAGTGAAGCATCCCTGAAAATGTAAGTATCAGAAGCCACACAGTCACTGCATGCACTGCTGTGCTTGAGCTAGTTAGACTTGCTCCAGCAATGAGCAGAAGTGCTGTTTCACGCTTCTTTAAAACCTAGTTTGCTTGCTGCTAATTCAGGCATCTACTATGACACACACTAAGAGATGAGAACCATCCCTCTGCAAGTCCGGGTCATGTTTAGAAAGAAGAGGTGGCTGTTAGTAATGCCACTTTTGTGACTGTAACAAAGAAAGACATTAAAATCTCTACTTTTGTTGAAAGAGATTTGATTTTCTCCAAAACCTCAGATTGTTGTATACTGGGTTCTTGAATTATAAAACTGACCATGTGAAATTTAAGGACTGAAATTAATTCTGTCATGTGTCTCAGAAAGCATGTAAATGCTTACAGTCATTCTGAGGAACTGCAGAACAAAGATAGATATATAGATATATGGATATATAGATATATGACAGCATGCTCACTTTCTAATCCTGTTTGCAATTGAGGATTCCTTCCAGAATACAACAGCAGCAGTAGACTAGTGCAATGGACTATTAAATAAGTTGAGGTTGACTAAACTTCATTCTTCATTATCCACCCTGCTGGCTCCAGAGTTTTATCTCACTGACTGATTGGGCAATGCACAAGTAGTCTTTAAGAATGAGAAAAGTGAAAAAAGGTGGTCTATCTTGCACCATTTTTAGAGTCACAGTCATTGATGTCAATAATATTCTGTAGTGCAATGCATCCCATTTAAGAAATATTTTGGGAAGTAGAAAGTAGAGAGGTAGGCAGTTGAAGACTGCCTAATTCTCCATCCCATTACACATTATACTCTGACGTCAGTAGAAACACACAAGTTTAAAACAAAATGAGAGTGAAGAAGAAGTTTGTGATCTTAGCTCTGAACAGATTTTTCTCCCATATGCTGCTGTCAACACTTTAAAAGCTTTGCACCATATTTTTGTTGGTAGTGTGAAAAAAAGTCTGCTATGTGCATTTCTACTACTTTTTTTTCCTATGCCAATTTAGCCTGAAACATATTTCTCCTTCATGCTTAGGACTTATGTAATAGTAGACAATATTTTGACACTTTCTAGTGGATTATGAGAGCATTCAAATCCTTGTAAGATTCAAGTCTGCAACTAGCCTTTTCATTTTATCACCATCTGTTATCTTTTGCTATATTCAAAATGAAGCAGATGATGACTACCTATACTTGTAACAGATGAAAATCAATAAAGGAGGAAGAAACCAGAGGAACTTTCAAAATATTCATCTGAGAAGAATAAGTAACACCCGTTGAAAGTAACACTAGCATGAAGGGCATTTCTGGGTAAATAAGGCTTGTGTCAGTCAAACAGAATATGACTGAAAATCTTAAAGTCTTCATCTCATCATATTTTGAACTAGAACAGCCTGAATTTTTTTTTTTTTGTTGTTGTATCTAAAGCAATGAAAGCTACCGCCCAAGTAGAGACCAGGAGCTCAAAGTGGTGCTCTATAAAAGAATCAGCTCTGAGGGAATAAACGTCCTCCACCGTGTACCCTCTTATCTTGAGGATTGAAAAATTCCTAATAGGCTTTCCCCACTAACAACAAACAGCAGACATACTTCAACTGAAAAATACTTGTTCCCTAAAGGTAGTTATTCAGAGTGATTTAATTCCCTGCAGGAACAAATACTTTTCTTTTGTGTCTTTGTCTTCAGATATTCAAATAGTGCCCTCAGGTTTGAGGTCTGAACCACAAGATAGAAGCTTGGTGCCTTAGCTGACTCTTTGAAATCACTTTATCAACATCAAGTAATGGTTCTTAGAATATTAAAAGCACTATGAATATTCTAGCAATTACTCTCATCAGTTTCATGAAAAAAAGAATCAAGGAAAAAAGGACTCTTTTTGCTGAGGTTTTCATATTTAAAAAAACTCCACATTTCCCATCCAAGAAAATATCTCTCTTGAAATGCATTTCACATTCTTGCTTCTAGTAGAAACCTTTAAAATGGAAATGTTTCTACTTATTAGCAAAAGCAAGAAAGATCAATACATAAAATAGCTAAATCATATTAAGAACACACAAATACATTCCAGGTTGCCTTACAAGGCCCACTAATCTAAGTCCTTGAATACACTCCAATGAATATCAGGCAACGATTCTAAAGAAAGTAAAACTGTACAGCAAATTTATTTTTCAAATATATAAATATTAACCTGCATCTTTGTGTGCTGATATGTCTATGTCTATGTCTACATCTATGTCTATGTCTATGTCTATATGCTATCGAATTAAAAAGTTTTGCAGTTATCACTTCAAATATAACCAGGTCAGAAAAAACAGTTTAAAGCAGAATCAACTATGTCATCTGGCATATTGTTCACTTAACAGTTAAATTATTGCACTTTAACTAAGCACACAAATTCAGTAGCCACACGGTAAAGAGAGAAAAGAAATGCAGTTTCTAGAAAAGAAAGTGTTGCTATAATGAGATATGTTCAGATACATAGCTCATGTATTAGACATTTGTTTTCACTTATTTCCTTTTTCTTTGGTGACTATATGCTACTCTGTTCATATTTATTCCAAATATTTACTTTCAAATCTTCATTGTATTTGCTCTACTTGGTGCAAAAATAAAATCCTAATAGGGTTATTAATTTAAGGACCAGTAATTGGATTCCACCAGCATGACAACATCTTCAGCATGAATGTGAATATGTTTAGACTGAAAGAAACTATGAAACACACCTGTTCATGTCCATTAGATACCCTTGCACTCGTATTAAACTGTACAATTTCATTTTGAATGAGTATATTGCATTACCAGGCAATACAATTTTTTTGGCATTAGCCATCATTAAGCAGTAATGGGGATGACCAACTAATAGGTTAATGCAATTCATGCTGCACAGTGCAGAACTCCAGTTAAAAAACAGTATTTCTGTTTCTCTGTAAAAAGGTATGTTCCAAGCTCTTCCAAGAAGTCAGCTGAAAGTAGTCCTCACAGAACAGCATGGTGAGCTAAAAGTTTTTGGATGCATTTTTTTTCCTCCAGTATCACTTGCAATAAAACAAGACAAATTAAAATCCTATTAAAAAATTAAAAGTGAAAATTCACTTTTAACATTTTTTATTGAATCTGTAACTGTTTATACAAGATAAAATGTGATTGTTTATTTTATTATCCTGAAATTATGTCAACATTCCTGAAATATCCTGAAATTAGTGTCACAATTCTTATATCCATGAGACTTCTGCAAAAAAGAGGCTTAATTTCTGTTTCCTCTCATGACAGAGTTCATTTAATCCAAATGTATGTTTGCTTTAGATTAATATATCTATATTAAATAAATAAATAAATAGATAGAAATTATTTCAGACATTTTCTCAGCATTTTGAAAGGATTAATTATCTAAAATCTATTTCAAATATTCATTCATGTGAATCTAGGATTTGCTTTAATGATAAAGCATTACTGTTTAAAAGATGAACAGGTTAATCACAGTATCAATTAGGTAATGTTCCTGCTCAGTAAAATCTAGGTGGAATTATGACTACATAATATCTGTGAACTCCATTTACTTATGCTGAAGCAAATGAAGGACTGTTTTCTTAATGCTCATCAACTGCTGGGCATTTCTCATAGGCCACCTACATTGTTACAAACTACTTGTTTTGCTTGATGGATTATTCTATAGTCTATTCTATAACCATTGTGGTAGACTAAATTGAAAACATTGTATTTTGAATTTAAAAAAATGAAAGAAGACTTTAGGATGTTCTGAAGCATTCTAAATACTTCAGCTTGACCTGAACGTGCCTTTAAGCACTGCCTCTGAGGAGTGTACCCAACAGTAAGCGCATCTTCAATTTATTTACTGCTGGTTATAGACTGTTGAAGAAAACTTCTTTTAAAAGAAACAAAAAGAGCAAAAGAAAACAACATCAGATTAGAAACTTATCTAACAACATCAGATTAGAAACTTATCTACAACAGGAAAACCTGTGGCTGAACTAGGAGCTAGGTTATTATTTTAGGAAGCCTTTTTGAGACTCAGTCAACAAAACAATCCATGCCTATGTGATAAGTCTCATGTGATAGATAGGATAAAGAAGGAGAGCACCTGTAGATTGCAGACACTTCAGTCTCTCTTGATTGACACTCTCACCTAGTCTTTGAATTGATGTTGAGAACACAGGCTATACAGATCCCTCAGGGATGCAACAAATGAGGACTCTCTCATGGAGGATCAGGTGTCAACAGTGACAATCATTTCAGTGCAATTGCACTAGCTGTGCCATGTTTTTATGGTGAAACAGAATTTTATCATTAACCGTATCAAATACATAGCAAAATCCAGCTGGGTTAATGTTAATGCAATGCAATACAAATGCCCAGCAATGCAAAAGAGACTAAATCCAACAATATCACGTTATTAATCCTGTGTAGGCTACAGTATTCTCACCCTTTCAAACAGCCATCTCAGTCCACAAAATTTCAAAGCAAACCATTGTTCTTCTCTTTAAAAGCAGGTACTTTGCTCTTATTGAATAGCAAAATTCAGGGAATTAGAGAGAATTCAAAATTTAATGAACAGTTTTAGTATCTGGTAAGAGAGATGTATTTGTTTTCTTAGTTCAAGACCAGGTTAACCTGTTTGTTCCTGCCACAAGTGAGAAGCCATACAGATTCACAGGATTAAATATTTTGAGTCAATCACATTAAAAGCTGTCATTAACCAACAAGTGCATCAATTCCACTGACATTCTGTACCATAGCATTTAGATGAAATGGATTAATCTATAAGAAAAAACTGGAAATTTGACAGGGCAAACGACTTTCTTGGTTGATAATTGTTTTTTTGTTTTTGCTTGCAGAGTGCATATATACATATATATGTAGCAAAGTAAAAGTAAAAAAAAAGTAGGAAAGCAAGTTGCTCCTCACAGATGATAAAACTGAAGCAGGCTACTTACTATGGGAAACAGAAGCAAATGGTAAAAACATCTCCAAAAACCTTCTTGAAAATACTGTGCTCCAAAAGGCTAGCTCCTCCCTTTGAAACAAAACAAGTGATAGACAATTCCCACTAACTATGTAAAATCTAGACACTTCTATAGACACTCAAATAATGAGCTGCAGAGTACTCAGGCTCAACTTACTATCTGCTTAGTATTATATATTACAGTATAATTTGGTACCTTCTCCCTTAAAGCTATGGGTAACAAATTTTTCCCTAATATTATCAAATGTTGAAGAATTTTGAACTAACAAATTCATATTAAAAGATGGTCATACTTTGAATAACATAAAATCTTACCTGTGTATGTTATCTTGACCAGAAGGGACTACACCCAGGTTTGCTGCTTTCAGTACTCTCTCAATTATTACAAGTCTAGCAGAATTCTGTGGAGCAACAGCTATTGTAGCAGATGTCTCATTCATTCCTGTCAGCATTCCTGAAACATTAAGTATTTCATTAGGAATATACTAAGATTGCCTACTTATTAAGCATTAAATGAAAATAGTAGACATCTAAACAAAAAAAAAATTGCATTAAAAGTTAAATTATTTATTGAGAAAATAATTTTATAAGAACACACATAATTACCTTAGTTTAATGTCTTACTTCCAATGACCTATTATCAGAAACAAATTAGTAATAGCTGAACAATGACGTGTGATATTAATGCAACTGTGAAACCAAGGTAGTTCTTTTCTCATAAAAATCTGAATTTAAAAGAGAATGCAAATGCAGAAATTAAATATTAAGTAAGACTGATTTGGATAGTAAGTAAGAGCATATACAAAAATCCTTATAGTCTTTCATTCGTACATTTAATTATAATTCCATATGCAATTGCTAAAAATGATCTTTAAATTCAGATAGTGGTAATTGATACAATTTAGTTATTTAAGAGAAAGTGAGCACATTAGAAACTGGTAAATTCAGTTAGTATCTAGCTCTCTAAAATATCAACATAAACTATTTGAGTAAAATTATTTGAATATCACTACAAAATGGAACAGAAATGTAAAGATTATATCCAAACATACAATGAAGAAAAAGTAAAGATGGATATGCCATTCAAAGACATTTTAACAAAACTCACACCTTTCTATCAATACCTATTGTTTAGAAGAATGATTTGTTGGATGTTCATGTTGATTAAAACACAACAGTAATTACAACTTAACACTGTGTGTGCCTTTTTACAGTATGTTCAGAAGCTGAATATGCAGACAAACAAAGGAGCATTGTACTTCAGGTAGAAATATGAAGTATCTGAAGCAAAACTATCAATGAAAACAATGGAAAAGTCTCAAAAGGCCAATGTTTTAGGGCTGGACATACAATTCTAGCCCAGATAAACAGTAGTACCAAGATGCTTAATAAGAGCAATTAGAACAATAAATCCAGTATTTTAATGCCCTGGAATGTGCTGCTGTCACAGGATAGGAATTATGAAAGTAAAAATGGAATAGCTGATGAGTAAATAATAGGCTATTTTGGAAGAGAACAAAAATAAGCATACAACTTTTATAACAATAAGATTTATCTTGAGAGTAGAACATTCTGGTTTAAATTGTTTAACTATTAGGCAAAAGCTCTACAAACTACATACACAGACTAAAATGGCTTTTAAGCAGAGCACGGGGACTGGCATAACACTGCTGAGAGATATGTGTACTTATTTAGGATTTAAACCTTCTCCATTAAGCTCTACTGAAGAGCAAATGCTGAATAAATGAATGCAACTATGTTTATGTTAAAAGCCTGTTTCCCGCAGCTCGTAATTAAAGGAAATGTTGTACAAAGCCAGTACTTTTGTCAAGCTCCTGTAAATGGAAAGATGGATAGCACTCAGAGAAGTGAATGCATTGCTTCATATTTAACCTTAACACTCTTGTCATTAATGGTTTGTCTAACTTGTTCTATAAAAGACAAGGTACTGCTCCATTGAAGTAAAATTAAAAAAATCAACTAAACCATGCTTTTCAGAACAGAAGATTCATTATCGTCGACTAATGTATTGGCATAAAGCAAAGTAACATCCTATCAAGTAAGGCACACATTCAATCTGCTTTTTCACCCCCCTTTATTTTTAACTCATGCTGTTTTATTGTTATAGGCAATTTGTACCACTCAGCATGACAGTGTAAACTGAATCAAGATTAATTTACATGCAAAAGAACACTTAGGAGAGCAGCGTGGTAAGCAAATGTATTGTCTCGATTGCTGAGGTGGAAAAGAACCTGGAAATAAAAAAGGGTACTCTAATTAAGGAGCATCAAATATGATTGCTTGGGGTAGTCAATGGCCAGAAAATAGTAAATGTCCAATCATTTAAAGAATTAGCATCTTGCTTGTTAGGAAAACAAATTTTATATATATAATTGTAATAAAATTAGGTAAACTATATGTTTATACTTAACCAAGATTGGGTTTTGTTGTTGGTTTGTTTTTTAAAATGTGATTCAGATATACACTCCTAAAAAAAAGTTGACAAAACTACTTAAAAATGTGCCACTTGAGAGAAAAAAATCCTGAAGTAGTTTTAATTTTAAAAACACCACCATAAAAATTCTGATTAATACCCAGTTATAACAATCACATGACACATTTAATATTGCTTGAAACACGAGAATCTAAGAAAACTCTAGCCCAAGCACAAAGCAGCAATTACCCTGGGTCAGCCACCTGATATGGTGAAATAACTGTACATATTTGAAATAATAAAAGTAAATTATATTGGAAAAAATACAGTGATGGGTAACAAGGTATGCTAGCCAGCAGACTCATCCTATTCTGAACTGAGGGAAGGAGAGTTTTGCTACTGATTTTTAAAAACAACAGACAAGTCGAAATCTGGCTACAGAGCTCCAATACTAAATATTCCACTCATATAGTATTCCCACTATGGTAACTCGACTTTTCTTGGGGATGTGATGTAAAATAGGGTAAAAAATTCTGAGGCCTGAGGATCAGAAACAGTATTTGAGCACAAAGGTAGAGTGTTTGACAACATCATTTTAATTTACTCATTCCAAATGGTCAATCGCAACAACCACTAACTCAGTTGCTTTTCTGGGGAACTACTTCACCAGAGGATTCCCAAACTCAGGAGGGAAGGAAAGGGGAGATGTGCAGCAAAGCTAAGCGTATCATGCACAGTGTGTGGACAAAAACAGTTTTTCAGGTTCTGCCACTTCCATCAGATAACCTTCACAGCCATGAATATTCAATAACCTGTCTGCTCCACTCTCTTTATGCCATCAGGAAGAAAATGGACATATACAAATGTAACAGACAATGCAAAACAGCACAGTATAATTGAGTAAATATGTGTAGCTATGATTTGTCTTCTACATAGCAGTATAATACCAGATATTTTCTCTTCAGCATACTTATTAGGTTACACATGCAATTTAGATGTAAAAAACCTAAAAACCCATACATATTTTCATTCTCTCCTAGTGTTACCTTGCATTTCTAATGTTCTCCTCATTCCTTCACTATTTTTTACCTATCTGTTTTGGTCACAAACAAAACCAGGCATCTCCAGTTACAGGACTTGAAATATTTTCAAAACCAACCAGAAAAAGAAAAAAAAAGAGGGAAAAGAAAAAGCATGACAAGTGAAAAACAAGTTATATAAATCAAATTCATTTGGAGAATACAGGCAAATTGAAGTTAAACACAAAATAGAATAATATATACCAACTTCTAAATTGCCCTGCATTTATTATTATAATTTGGATATTTTATTTAGCAAGAACACAAAGTAATTCTTCCCATATGCTATCTGTTCCTAGATCTTTGTAATAAATACTAATGTAAAATGTAGAATTGAGAGTTCTGTTACCAAGAATATTCTGATACAGCTGATATCCATAAGAAAAAAAGATGCAATAGGAAAGGTTTTTAAACCTGTAGTAAATTTGCCAGCCTACAAAGTCCTGCATCAAAGAATGAATTCAGGAAGACAGAGTAAGCGATACAGAAATGCCAAGAGACCTTCATGGATTTACAAATACTTCATATAAACAAATTTTCAAATAGCTTTATTCAGAGTAGCCTTTCTGCTCTATTAAACATAGCAAACAGCTGCCAGATTTATTCAGACAAATAATCAACAACCATAGAAGTAAAATGGCAGAAGAAAAAGGAATTTTGGCAACAACTCCACAGAGGACCACAGCTATTCTCCAAGTACACTTCTTCTATGTGCTCATGGTTCTGTATGGCCAGTCAGGAGGAAAAAAAAGCCCTCAGTCACAGCAAAGCATACAAAAACTCTATCAGAATATCACAAAGCAAGCAAACATAAAAACAGGGAGTGAAGAAGCACAGAAACCTGCCTTCTTTTCACTACAACCTCAGCTACAATTTTTAGAAGGGAACAGTTGAAAATAAATGTACTACAGCCTCATTCAATCACTCACCTTGGTTTGCTGAGCAGGTATAAAGCAGAGAGGCAGGCTTTAGCCAGCAAAGGGTAAGAATAGCAAATAAGTATCAATTGGTTAGGAAAACAAAGCACATTCCTAACTTTTCACTGCAGCCATAAGCTTAACTGTGAATGACCTAGACAGTATTTAAACTACTCAAAAACACAAAAGCAAGAAATGGTCAAAAGCAAGAATTAATAATATATAACATTATTCATTGGTGTTCTTGACTGCTTGATGGATATACTGAGTTTCTGAGCCTTACACAGCAATAAGACATGATCCCATGGGCATATTCTCATCTCAATATGAAGAGACATACACATGTAAATCCCCTTACATTGAGATAGATGAGTAAACACTACAACATTTGAGTGCATCCAAAATGTTACCACTTATATTAAAAAATACCCAAGAACCATATCTGAATTAACGACAGCAGTATTGACTATTCCATTTAACATATGGTCAAACCTAGGCATAATTTTCTCTAATTATTTTGAATAAAATATTCAAGTGACTAAAAGCTCTTATGGGCGTTTGTGCCCGGACTAGTATTAGAGACTTACATTCTTTGAAAACACAGTATTAGTAGAATGCAGAAGTATAAAAAACAAGTCACCGTTCTAACACAAGAGTATTTTTTAATTTGTGAAGTGTTTGACAGTGAAAAGGTTAAAACATTCTTCAAAGTAGTTGAGGAACATGTACATTATTAGTATTGAAAATTACTATTGGAATAAAGAATAGCAAAATCCGATGCAATACCCATGTAGAAATGGTTCATTTCCTTGAGCTGGAATCCCAAGTTTCTGTTTTACTGATAGTAGGAAAAGCATTCACACTTCATGATGGGAAGTCAAAACTCTTTGAGCAGAAAGACTGTTTTAGGTTACAGGTGGGCTTTGATCCTTTAAAGACTGCATCATATCATGGCACATCCTTCTTAAGATATTTTAAAACTACTTATCACTGTCAGAGTGAATACTAACAGTGGTTAACTCAACCACCTACAACTGGAAGCACCCTCTTTATGTTTGGTAAACTGAAAGGCATGCAGCCCTCTTCCCATCCAAGTACATTTACTGAAGCTGCTGAAGTATTTCTCACCTTGCTCCTTCTTAAAATCTTTCTCCGACATAGTGACAGGCAAGAGCAGTTCTCCAACAGGGGGTTGGATGTTAACATGGAACTGATCATCCTTTGTGCTAGAAAAGAGAAATTACAGAGAATCAACCAAGTGTTTCAATATAGATTAATATACACATATCAGTTCCAAATTTTCTGTGAAATCATTAAAAAGTGTAAGAACTACCTTACGATTTCTACCTTATTAATTTGAAAGCTGTCTACCTTTTTACATTAGTAAAGCTGATCCATTTTCTCTCAGTACAAATGTGGTAGGCATGGTCATGTATTTCTGAAAATGTAGCTTTTATTCAGATCAATGTTTATTCACGATCTGCAAAGCATCCCACTCAATCTAAATGCTTTCAAAGGACAAATAATTGTGCATTTGACAAATCCTTTGAGAGACCTGTTACATGTCCTGTCATCAGCTACAGCCATCCTAGAAATGATGCTAAACATAGAAAAGATATAATTTTAGACAAAAAGATGATACTGTCTGAAAAAAAACCCACGAACAATCCAAACAATAAATACAGTAGTAAAGAAGAAATATTTTTGATAACTTCAATTTTAGAGTATTTGGTGTATTTAAACAAAAACACACAGCATACTGTTAATGTAAAAGCACACTGGAAAATTACAGAATGTGAGGCCATTTTCTTAATGGAAGAGTTAAAAAATACTATCACAAGAAACACAATACTATTAAATATTACACATGTCTCCTTAAGAAATAAGTATCATGCAGTGAACTTCCTTTCCTTACCCATTCAATTCTCTAAGTTTCTGACTATTTTGTCTGAGACTTCTTCAAGGCTAAAGAAAGTCAAGATACATTCACTCTGCTATGTTTCATTGACTAACTGTACCATAAGGGATTTGCCTAGCAATTCAGGATCAGTACAGAATCTTTGTTAATGCTTTAAGGCCTGAGAAACTTTTAGAAAATAACACTTTCCTTTTTTTTCTCTTTTTTTTTTTCCTGGTGTAACAAATAGCCACTATATATTGATTGGAGATATGCCTCAGATATCTTACTTAAATATAATGATACAATCATTAGAATAGAAAATACATTTCATCCATTAACATCCATGTTATTTAAATTAACCTAAAACATGTGCTACTGATTTTTTATAACTCTGCAACTTCAAAGTTCTGAAACAAGATAGACTGATGGAAAGCAAACAGCACTACAGGTCAATAGTATAGAAAACATATGT
The DNA here is from genome assembly GCF_009819885.2 of Catharus ustulatus. Lineage (NCBI taxonomy): Eukaryota > Metazoa > Chordata > Aves > Passeriformes > Turdidae > Catharus > Catharus ustulatus. The sequence continues at coordinate 23,744,314 of NC_046262.2, read as the reverse complement.
GTCTCCCTCCTAAAGGTGCAAAACTAGCCACCTGGAACAGAAAAGCATTTTACAGTCCACCTACTTAAAATTTTAATAATTATAGTAATTACCCATTTTCAAAAGGAAATGCTTAGAAACTAGTACATTCTTATTTTTTAGCTTCTAACGTGTTACAATTATGCTTATGAGTGCAGTCTCAAGTATGGGCTATTCAAATAAAACTGAACAATTATGCTAACTCTTTTGAGAACTGTTACTTAGTAAACATACAGGAGAACAATCCCTTCAAACTTCCTTGTACTTTCTTTGTAAAAAATCTTCTATGAAGTGCTGCTTTTAAAACCTAACAAATGCAAACTTTTTTCCCCTGTACTATTTTTCTCCTCTGTACTGCTTTAAATGCCATCCATCTCTAACGTAATTATTATAATAAAAGTCATCATTATAATAAAAGAAGGATTGCTTGATTGTCTAGCCTGATTAAGTGCACAGTAAAATAAGCAAGAAGTATTTTTTCTCTAATTTTTCCTTTGAAAAGTGATTAAGAACTCAATCAGCTTAAGAGCTGATGGAAAGGTCTTTAATCAACTGCCTCATTAATTTTTTGCTGTTCATACCTACTACTTGGACTATAAGAATAACACTTTCAACAATACCTTCATTGACACTGTTCAACTGATTGTTCAACCAATGTTATGTTTCATATTTAAGCAAGACTTGCTCTATATAATTCGGTATGAAACAGATAAACCATTTTGTGTACAATGATTTACGTCCTACATTGACTGGGGAGATGCCATTTGTACATTAACTTGACTTATAACATCAATTATTAGATTGCTTTAATGCTTATAACAATATTTCCATGACAAGAAGGAATTAAAAAAAAAAGCATGAGTACAGTTTGGGTTTTTTATGTCCATAACTGCTCGAGAGGACCACTTGACACTTCTGCTGTTAACAAACATTCCACTTCCATTTCCTCTAGCGAATAAAAAGCTAATATATATTCTTTGATAAAACAGGAACTTCACAGCCTACAAGCACAAATTCTGATTGCTAGTTGTCCTTCAAAACCACTTTGTTCTTAATTTCACTTTAGTCAGCATCTAGGTTACTTTGCATTACTTTAATTCCAGTGTGCCTCAGTAAATTTCTTTCACAGTTACAGAAAATCATCCTTCCTTATAGATTCTCTTTATCAGACACTTCACAGATTAAATATACAGCTTTTGTTTATTGATCTGCATCTATTTTATTACATCTTTATATTAGAGAGCTCATAATATCTAATTTAACAAAAGTTACTTCATAATTCCATGTAACCACGCTACAATTCAGAAGGGGCCTTAGAAATCTCCTGGTTCCTACCTCCTGTTTAAGCAAGGGTCACCTTAGCACACTTTGCTCATGGCCTTGTCCGTTTGAGCTCTGACAATCTCAAAAGAGGGAGATTTCATCAGATATCTAATGGAGAAGTTCCAGAATAAAACTGAGGCCTGGAATACAACTATTTAACTTCCCCCAATACCTAGTCAATTAAGTTTTGGTGTATTTAACTTATTAATTTATATTTTCAAGACTATAATTAATATAAATGATGCTTAAACAAAAAATTACATTAACTTTTAAAAATCTGCTGGACAATTGGTTCAAGTTACACTGAAGCACCTCTCAGGTAAAGTTGCTTTAACTGTCCTGGAAGAGCAAGGTGAAAAATCTTACTGGAAAAAATACCCAAAGTTTCTCAGGCCAACAGAATGCGTTTTTTGATTTCACAAATGAAAGGCTGCATTGTCTGGTATTAGAAAGTGCAGCTGGTAAGTTAGAGCATTAGAGGAATATACTCAATGAGAAGTTCTTAGAGGGAATCTCTAAAAGGGTCAAACAGTTGGGGGTGTCTGACAACAGTACCATGCCAACACTAGCTTGCAAAATCTGTTACGTATTTAATGGTGAACTTACGGGCAAATAATATTAGACATCATTATTCTTACTCCTTAAAAACTGCAAAATTGTACACATTATATTTTTAACAGACTTACATGACTTTCATGAGTCAATTTCAAGTATGATATTACAGTAATTTCACGATTATAAGCCGCACCATTTTGACTAAAATTTTGGTCTGAACCTGGAAGTGCGGCTTATAATCTGGTGTGGCTTATATACGGACAAAGAACAAAAAGTTGCTGTTTTAGTTTGGCGGACAGGTGTCTGCTGAGAAAGGCAGGAGCTTCTCTTCGAAATGGAGAATGCAAACCCCCTCCCTCCAAATTATTACAATTTTGAAATCAAGGGGCTCTCAGGTAAAGATATGGGAATTAGGAATAACAGTTCTTTTCTAGGGAAATTAAAATAGAAATACAATACTACAAAGAAACAAACTCCAAACCCTGACAAAGTCAGAGTACAACCTGACACCCCGTCAGGCAGGGTGTTGGTAGCAGTCCCATTAAATGGTGGCTGCATCCTCTTGCAGTGACAGATGTGATTCAGTTGGAGCAGTGCTCCTGTAGAAGGTGCAGTTTCCCTCCAGAGATCCAGTGGTGATGTGGAGAAATCTGGTTTTCTCTAGAGACCAGTGGAGAAAGGGGCTACCTTAGTGTCCCAAAACCTGTTTTTATTTTGGTAAGAAATGTTGGGCTCTTCCCCCTGGGTGGAGCAACTTCCAATGGGATGCAGTAATTTTATCAGTCACACAGTGAGACTCAATGGGCCATTAGCAGAAAATGACTCTTTGGAGGAAGAATGGGTTGTGAAAAGATAAAGAACAATGCCCCGCCTGGCTTCAATGGATGGCCCATTAGCAGAATATCTGCCACGGAGATAATGTTCACTGCTCCCACCTGGTCTCAACAGATGGTGATAGAATGGATACCTTTTATCACACTCTGTATTGTAACCCAAGACAGTTGCTGGCACCCGGACGTGCAGCTTATAATCAGGTGCAGCTTATATATGGACAAAGAACGAAGAGTTGCCGACACCCAGAAGTGTGGTTTATAATCAGGTGCAGCTTATAATCATAAAATTACTGTAATTTATCTTCTCCTGCACAAATAAAGATGAACAAATCAGAGACAATAATGCTCCCATAGGAACATAGGGAGACTTACCAGCTGCACGATAAATGACACTGCAAGCCTAACATTCAACCCTTCAGAACATGCACAGCTTAAAAACTTCTGTAGATGTCTGCAGATGGAGTGGGAGCAGCTAGCACCTGACATTTGAAACCCTTGGCTATTCCCTATCTCTTATCTCAGTTTGGATTTTGTTTTAAAGAATTGTCTCTGAAGGGCTCCTGGTAAAGAAGTTCTCTACCATAATAAAAGACTCGAGAACAGTGATGGCAAAATCTTTAAAACAAAAGTAAATAATACTAACACTTGTGAATGAGCTCTTTTAAAATTCCACAATAGCAGTGGTTAAAGTCTTAACTTTCAAGGCTTTTAATAAACTAATTTTCTAATCAGACTGGGAATATTCTTCTTGCTCTTTATACTACCCTTTTTTGTTTCACTGCCAGCAGCAGCTTGTCCCATTACATAAGAGCAACACTAAGAGAGAATTAAGTTCCTGCAAAACAAAACATGGAATGGAGAAGTATAGGAGACTTGATTCATAGTCTTGGATTGCATCCTGCTTTGACGAGACAAAAAGGCCAAAGCAATAGAACAAATGAAAGCAGTTGTTCATGTCCAGCCTTGTTTTTTTTCCAGGTCAGTTATTTATCTTGGCATAATTGTGTTCTGGAATAAGGCCAACTGACTACTTTAGAGTAATGAAATAAAGAGAAGAGTACCAGATTGCTTGTCTTACATCTATAAGCAACTTGGTGATCTGCTGACAAAGCACTAGGGAAGAAAACAGCAAGAAAAAAGTGAAAATGCAAGTGGCAGGGATGTGAAGACAACCCTACATCTCTAACATCAGCTTTTAATATATTCCATAACATATTCCACTACATAATTTTAATCAGATGCTTTTGTGCAAGCATCTACACCTGAATGCATGCTTGCCCTCAACAGAAATACCAACTGCTACCCAACCAACCCTCTTCATTTACTCAGCTTTGCAGGTAGAAGTTCTGCTTGGGAAGATCTACATCAACACAGAACGAAGTAAATGAATTTCATGCTGCAAAAAATCTCTTCCTTTGAAAATAAAATTCAGAGCAAAAGCTTCTACAATAAGATGGAATCCGCAGAGAACAGAGTGAACAAAGTTTTTAAATCTTATTCATAGAATTTACTTTATTTAAGAAACAGCTAGATTCTTTTTGCTACACCCAACTTTTCCAGAGTAATCAGCAAAATGTTTTCTTTATATAGTACAGCACAGATGAAATGAGCAGACAGCTTAATTTTCCATCAGCCCAAGAACTATAGAAGAGAACGTATTCTCCTCATCTGAAGGAGACGGTTCTTCTGATGACACTGGGACATTAAAAAATGTCAGCATAAGGTAACTGGTTAAAAACTTCTGTTATGTCACACTATTTTCCTATTACCTAATTATTTAGAAAAATAGTGGAAGGCATGGAAGCTGTTGCTTTCATTTGATTTCTCTTTCTTCTTGGGAGTTCTGGTTGTGTTCTTTACACTTAAACCTTGACAAAACTAGCGAGAGAGATGTGAAACCAAAACTAGGGAGAGAGATGCATGGCATGGACATCTCCACTACACCAAACAGTTTCAAAGAAAGCTAAACAACTTCCTGTGTATGTTTTCAAAGAACAGAAAAAAGAAGAGAACAAATTCTCCATAAATTAATTTTATCTTTAAACCTGTGGTTCTTTCATGGTTTTGGGAACAACTAAGATAATTTGGAAAGAGAGGATGAGAAGAATAAGAGAGAAAAGCTAAAGACAAGTTTTCTTCTCCAGCTTTCAATATTGTAAAAAGGACCTCTCTCCTTCACCTTTCATCATACCTACAAGAAATTGGAGATTTGCCTACTGAGTTATACAAACACAGATAGGAATTCATGATGTTAAATACATACACAAAAAACAAAGTACAGGTATGTATATGTTGTAACTCCCTGCCTCTATAATCTTCCTTGTCTTTCATCTGAAGGGATTCAAATATTTCCATTCCAAGGATCCATGACCAAAATTCTGACACAGCAAAGCTCCCAAATCTTTGTTCATACATCTCAAAAAATTAGTAAGTTGAGAGAAAGTCTTGAGAATATCTGAAAAGTAGAGATATGCAAGACAAAGATAACACAAGTGGTAGGAATGTTGAAATGGTGAACACTGGGAGCTCAAAGATTCAAGAAAAAACACACTGATGTGGAAATCTTTAAGTTCTGATGTGGGGGAAAAAAAAGAGTAGTTCTGCAGTCAGTGGAGTACTGAAGATAGTTTGTTATATCAAGGATCCATTCCAACCTTTTCTCTGCTCAACTGATGTTTACCTGCTGAGCTAAGGCTCAGGTCTCTTACTTGGATGGTGAATACGCTAAAATTTAACTAGAATTCAACAGCCTAGCAACCTACCTTGCATATGAGTTAGCCAATAACAAATTGCATTAAACTTCTAACCTGATCTAACCTGATTCTAAATCCTGATTGCAAAATGAGAACAAAGTAACACAAAAACAAGCAGTAACATCCAAGAAATCTTTTAAAAGGCCAAGTTCCTCCATTTATTCCTCTTTAACTTTCTGCTTGAGGGGCATTATCATGCAGAACATCAGTGTGGCTGAAATAGCTGCCTCTGCAAGGAGTGGCATGAGAAAAGTAACAATGAAGAGATGTTGTTCTTACAAGTACATGCTGTGAACATCCTAATACACATTCTAAATAAACGCATTAAGCAGAGTTTTCAAGTAAAGGTGTTTCATCCCACTTTAATTAAATGTGTGATCTTGGTAAGGTTTGCTTACCAGAAATAGTATTTGAGAGGGAGGCCTTTCAAAGCACATTCCTTCAAACCTCTCTATTGCAGTTTTTCCTTCATTGTCCTTGACTTGTACAACGAATTCAGAAAGATATCTAAATATTTTATGACTCATGTTAGCTTTTTTCTTTATAGAGTTTGTATTTATCGAACCACTAGTACAACAGCACATCTCTCAGCAGAAGGGTAGTGTTTGCTATGCAAAACACACAGTCCATGATTGGCATCTAAGACCAATTGATCTACCCATTACCACTATGTCCCTACCCCCACAAGCTTTACTACAAAGCTATTGATTTAAACACTGCCGATCGGTTTCCATTTTCTGATTTTGGGCAGGCCAATTAAGAAAGTGAGTAATTGTGATTACACTGCTTCAGGATCAATTACATTTGATGCAAGATAAAGTGTTCCTCTTAGAACAATGTAAAGAAAATTCTTATGATCAGGAACACTTTACCGCTGAACATACTTCTAGCAAAAATACAAAATAACTGACAACATATTTCATAGAGATATGTTAATAAGAAACATGAGAATATAGACACCTTTGTGTGTACATTATTTCAACTATGTTTTGACAAACTTCTAGAAGTCATTCCTTTTGGAAAAAAGCCTTTTAAAAAAATGGTAAGTTACAGAGCCTGCAGCTGAGTTCTTTGAGATATTGCAGCCAAAACATCACACTGCACAATTTCTTCAGTGATACTGAAAATCAGTAGGATTTTGAACAAAATAAGTTTTCAGGGTAAAATAGTAAATTTAATGCAAATAACATTTAACCTATTTTTATACTGTTTTCCAGGAACTAACAGTGAAGAAATAAGGCCTATCAATTAGCAAAGGAACAAAGTAAGCAATTCCTATTCTTAATTTAATTTTAAACTTAGCTTGAGCGCTTTGTCATTGGACTCACATTGTCTAAATCATTAAAATGAATACACCACTGAGGTCTGAGGCAAATCTATTTACAGTGATGTTACTCATAGTCTGGTTGGTGTTCAGGAATATTGATCTGTCTTGTTTGTCTAATAGGAAAATAATAAACAATTACTAGGCAATGTTGGAGAAAGTAATCAGTTTTTATATATCACTAATACAGCAGACCTCCCAAAACATAAAGGTGATAATCTGCATAAAATCAATGTGTTATGCCACATTGCTTACCCTCATCACTGCTAAGATTCTTAGCAATAAATGGTGTAAGTTAAAAATCAAATCATTGGTACACTGAAAACACATACTTGAAAGAAAAATATCTGCTTTATTTAAAAAATAATGTTTCTGCTTGACAAACTGATAATATACTATTTCATAAAACTCAAAATATACTTAGATAAAGAGAGTCAGAGTCCATAATTTTGAAGCAATTTTGAAATTGCATTGCCTACACAGGAATCTCCTTCCCAAACATCAGGCAACAGTTCAAAGCTGTTTCCAAATTCCAGCAAATAGCATACACACCAGCTATAGCAACGTGATGTGCATAAACTACATGCTGCAGACATTTTGCTGGGTGTACAAATATGTGCAAACTGACTATGCAGGAGCATCCATTGTACAGGGAAAAGTTTGAGAAACGGAAAGAAAAAAATCCAATAGTAAAACCTCCTTACCCCTAGAACAAGAAATTTAGCACTTATTTTAGCAGTGGTACTTTAGGACTCACTTGGGTACATCTCTATTATTAGGATTTTCATGCTATCTTCAATAACCTGTCAGTAGAACAAGCTGTGCTTAGCAGCAGTACACTAAAATTGCCACAGAAATTTTCTGAAGTAAGAAGTACAGAACTTTCACAAAGGGCTTCCCTTAAACTGAAATGCAGCAATGTGAATGTTTATTCAATACACCTATTTTTGTGCTGAGTATTGAAAGCTGTGCTTCTTGCAACAAAACATATAAAAAATCCATTATCTCAAAATATGTAAAAACTATATAAAATTGTGCAGATCTGTGTAGTGCTTTTGCATAGTTTAAAAGACTATATAAACTATAGATTTCTCCCATCCATTCTTCCCCCATGTTAGCACATTGCTACTGCAAATTACCTGGGTTTCAAATACTAGTTTTTAACAGAGTTCTCACTGGGTGAATGGGTTCCCTGCTAGCCTAGGATGCAGAAAAAAGACCACATGTGTCCCAAAAATGAGCACCAAAAACATAAATCAGGCATGTTAGAAAGATTTAGTTGGCCAGACAGTTACTTGACTTCATTCTAACTATTGATTAAAAAGAGTCTACTGTATGCGAAATAAATTTCTTTGGCGAGCAAATTTTGGGGTGGTTTTCAGGCAGTCACGTTACAGCAACCACAAGCAGCCATAATCAAGACTCAAGGCAGTAAAACTGCTCACACTATGTGCCATTTTGACTTTTTTTGGTGCCGTTTCTTACAAGGAAGAACACACACAAAACACTACAGCAGAATAGTCAGACATGACTGCTCCTGTCAAGATGGTGTTAATAAGAAGAATCCTGAGAAGAGTGGGACAAAAAAGTAAACCTTCTAAAAGTAAAACTGAACATTAAGAATGTTTTATTTCTCTTAAAATATCTTGGATATATATCATGTTGCAAATTTTGTTTAATTCTTTGAATATTTAATAAAACAGCAAGTCTGATACCGCTAAGTAGATTTCCAATGAACACTACTTTTACTTTCTGGGAGCAAAAAATTACCCTCCCCCTCCCAAGAACTTACCATAACTGGAAACTGGCTGTCTGGGTAGAATCACAGAAGTCAATACCCATTGTAGCAGTCAGGGATCCTCCAGGTTCAAGGCACTCTGCATGAAGAGATTTTTAACAGGTAAAGCACACATGCAAGGCAACTGAAGATGTTAGCTGCAATCCCCTAAACTTCACGTAATTAAAACCCCCAAAGCGCTCTGTAAGAAAAAAATCCAATTTATTACAAATAGGTATCACTCAAATACATACTTGCATGTTTAAGCATCCTGGATTCCCTCTCTCACACAGTTAATGCACATGAAATGTTGCCATTTCAGTCTTAGAGCCCCATCAACAAAATAAGGCCTTGTATTAGAAAACCAAGGAAAGAAAAATTATTCACAGAAAAAAAAATTATATATTGAAGTGACATCCTTTTAATTGTGCACAGATCCAGCACTGAGATTTCATTTTCAGTAACATTGGTTTGCAGATTTAGTTAGTAAATAGCAAAACACAACAAATAAAATTTACATTAATACACATCGTAATGGAAAATAAGCTGAACTTAAACTATTTCATAATTACTGTGGGTTTACTTGTGTCTCAATATTCCACTTGCATTAGTTGGAAGGGAGAAAAAAGATTATGGACACTAAATAGAAGATCCCTTTGTGCTATATGAGCACTGTGGACTGAGACACTCTTGGCAGTGAAGATATCAAGAGACATACTCATTCTTAGATTCTTGGCTAAATCACTATTTCCCTAATGTTGTAGGGGGAAAGCTTTCCTAAAAGTTTTTCCTTGTAAGCTCTTTCTTTGCATAAGTAAAAAACAAGCATTAAAGCAAACTTTGTCTTCTCAAGAGTACAACAAAGAGCAGAAAGCACACTTTAAAATAAAGGAATTAAAATTAAAAGGATTAGGCAGGCAGAAAAATGTCTGATTTCCAGATTATTCGTAATGTACCTGATACTTTTCAGGAACTGATAGTAGAAAGCTGTTCCATGACAAAATGTGACAAAATTTAACTATTTCAAGATTAAGTTTGTAAAAATACAGAAAACATGGAGTTAATGCTGCTGGTAAAAGTCTAAACTAACACTAGGAAGCGAATAGAAAACAAAGTATTCCAGGGAGTATTCCAAGCATTGGAAGATTACAGGCTCCAGCTCAAACTCAGAATTAACTTCACCAAAGTCTTTGAGTTTAATGTTTCCAAAGGGAGTTTCAAACATACTTAGGAAGAAGAAAATGTTGTGCACAGGGACTTGGGTGAAATAATTTGAACCATTTCTACTGAAGAATCAGGACAATTGCCAACACTAATTTCAGTGACAGAGGCAAAACTAGACTTATACTCCAGCAGGAATACCTGCCTACACTGACACTTCTTCTGTTGGGTCTGCTGGATAAATTTATAGGATGTGTTTTCCAAAAGCTGGAAAAAACAAAATGTAGTAAAAAAAGGGTGCATAGGCTTAGTTCTACAGAAAATGACAAAGAATACAGAAAATTCACACTCAAGCAAGAAAAATAACGTTTTTGGAAGAACTACAGATGATTGATAGCTTATTTTATGCAGAAGAAACCAACAGCTTTGCAGGACAGATACCACAATATCTTTCTTGGGGAAACAAATACTTTAAGGGGTAGGATTGTTTGGTGGAGCTCAGGGAAACTGAAGTGTATAATTTATTAATTCCACCTTTTTTTCCCCAAGAAGACAAAGGGAGGCTACTGCTAGTTGACTGTTTTTTGGGTACAGTATCTCCTGATCTGATTTATAATATTACTGTATTTCTACTTGTAAGTTTTTGTGCTTTATTTCTTCAAATGATTACAGGCAGGGATATAAAATAAAGTTCATGGGCAAAACTAACTTAACATCTCAATTCTGACCAGGACTTATTTTGAAGAATAAGCAGCAAAATGTTCACTCAAAAAAATAAAAACTTTTAGCAGAGTTCTAAAAGTAACTGCCTTATCAAGTATGTATCATTACCAAGATGCAAACAGTTATTATTAATAATTTTAACTCTGAAATAAACTATAGCACTGGAAAATTACTTCTGTAGCTATTTGGTGTAAATCTGTATAACCTTTTCTATGCTAAAAATATATTTCAATAGTTTAGAGCCATTTAATACAAGCTGAAACAAACAATACTCTTTAGTTTACTGTTGTGCTTTAAGAACATGTTCTTGTATTTTTTTTATCATGATATATATTCACATAATAATGTAGCTCATTGAAGGAGAAGAATTTTCATTATGAGACATTTCCTTTCTTTTAGACTACCACAATGTCCTAAAATAAAGAACTGCTGAGGACAGAAAGCAGGCTGTGTACACAGGTATTACTCTTGAAAAAAACTTGCCGTAATCTTTGTTCTTTCTCAAGTTTTATACTCTTCTCCACAGAAACGTAGCAAAAACCTTTCTGATTATAAAATAGAAAGTAAAACAATTTAGGTCAGGTCTGACTACACATTATTTTTTGTCTATTCTAAGCAGACACTTTGTGGAACTATGCTATACAGAAGCAAAACTAAAATATACACTTCCACTGTACTGCCAGAAGATCACAAAGAAAAAAATGACAATGCTCTGAGCCACCAATATAAATAATACATTTATAGATTTATTTAAAGCTTTATAAGAAAATAATTGTGAGTATAAAAATCAAAACCTCATTTCTAATAGAAGCCCATAATAGCCAATCTAAAAGAAGACAGTAAAAGAATCAAAGTTTGTAGGGATGCAGAAAGATTTTGCCCTAACAAGTGAATAGTTGATGAGTGTGTATGTATACCTACCCCCACCCACCACACACATATATATGAGTATACAGGTAACTAGGCACTTTCTTTCTTGTATTTGAAATTTTGCTGAAAATTAAGAGTCTGGTTTTTTCTTTTTTTTTTAAACGTAAGATATGGTTACCTATTGGATTAAATTCATGCATCCTCATGCCTGGAGGTAATTTCTTCTCCCCAATGCGAATATTCTCTATCTTCTGATCAGTTGTGTTTGTTACTGTCACTTGCACAGGTACCATATGATCACCAAAAGTGCCTGGCTGTCTCGAGAAGCAATAATGAGCTGCTAATCCTTTCCCACTCATTCGGTGAAGCAGTTCATGTGTTTTTGTTGGCAGAGAGACTTGTGTAGGGACCTGTTAAGTATAACACAATGGTTGGCAAATGCTGTAAGTCAAGAACAGTGAAAATTGAATATTGCATTTTTCACTACGAGCACCTTCTTTTGACTTGGAATTTTACTGAACCAGAAACAGAAATATGTAAGGACATACTGAAATGCATAAGCAAATTGCAGTAATAGATACCAGAGAATAAATAATTTACAGATAATATACAGATAAAAACATTTCTGGTGCTGTAAATACCACTATTGCATTTGTCTCACTTTCCAGTATAAATATGTTTTCAAACTTTTATCTTTGCAGTTAGCTATCAAATTATTGTGTTTTTTACAGGTAAATAGTTATGTTTTTCCAATGAGAAACATTCTATGCATCAGAATTCATGGGTATTCTCAAGCTCATTGTGTAAGGTGAAAGGACAGTGAGAAATTGTCTTCTGTTTCTCTTGTTAAAAACACAAAAAATATTGTCTACACTGAAGAAATAGTAAAAACATAGTTAAATAGAACAGAAGGGTGCTGCCACTTTTTAAATAGTCTTGCAACTAGAAGCAATAAGAAAAATCTCAAGAAGTTTCAGTCCATTCTATCCTGCAGAAGTAGCATGAAAAAAGGACATTTAATGTGCAAACAAATTCCCAGATACTGCTGACCAGGAAATAATGAACTCAAATATACAAAAGTAAGGCTTATACAGAAATACGCAGACAAGTAAATTTGAATTCTTTACACGAGTTTCAAGGAAAAATCAGGGTTACTTTAAATTATATTCATAAAATAATGGCCTGTAACATCACATGACTAGACTTACAGCTAACACAAAATGAATGGAAAAGATATAATTTGTATAGACCTTCTCAGTTACTGAAAATTCAAAACATCTTTAAAATAGAAGTCCTCAACTTTCACAGATTAATAAGCTGCTTATTTTTCTAGAAATAACTGACAATCAAACTGTCAAAAAACCCCCTCAGTTGTCAAGAAATAATACAGGAAATGCTTTGAATATCTTATAGGTACACAGAAAGAGACAATAATGGTAAGAGGTTATTAGCAGTCTAATTAGCACGTTGCATAATAGATTACTTATTTCATGAAACGGTTCTCCCATTTTATATTAACAGGTTTAGGATATATGTTTATTTCATGTTAATACAAGTATTTTGAAGTAGACTAGCTTCTTTTTGTTAACTTACAACTGGTTTTATTAACAATACTTATTACTAGGAATGAAAACATAAAAAATAGTTAGAAGTCCATCATGTAGATTCTTCAGAATCATAAAGCCACTGAGGCTGGAAAAGATCTCTACATTCTGTGTCCAACCGTTTATCCAGCCCTGCCATGTACAGTTAAAGGAACCATGTTCCTAGGTGTAACACTCACATGCTTTCTGAAGACTCCCAAGAATGGTGAGCCTTCCATTGCCAGCTCATTCCAATGCTTGGTAATTCTTTCAGTGAAGAAATTTTTTCCTAATACCCAACCTAAACCTCCCCTGGCATAAGAGGAGGCCATTTCAACTTGTTCTATTGTTTACCTGGGAGAAGAAGCCAATCCCCACCTGTAGTAGGGCTACACTATCCTTTCAAGCAGCTGTAGAGAGTAATAAGGACCTCCTGAGCTTCCTTTTCTCTAGGACAAAAACTCCCAGCTCCCTCAGCTGTTCCTTACCAGACTTGTGCTCCAGACCCTGCCTGAGCTCCACTGCCCTTCTCTGGACTCACTCAAACACCAGAATGATTCTCTTGTAGTGAATAGCCCAAAACTGAACACAGGATTTGAGGCGTGGCCCCAGCAGTGCCCAGGACAGGGGGACAATCCCTGCTCTGCTCCTGCTGGCCACACTATTGCTGATCCAGGCTAGGATGCCATTGGCCTTCATGGCCACCTGGGCACACCCTGGCTCATGTTCAGCTGCTGTCACCAGCACCCCCAGGTCCTTTCCAGCCACTGTGTCCCAGCCTGTGGCACTGCCTGGGGTTGTTGTGACCCCCTGGGAGGACCCAGCACTGAATCTCACAACATTGGTCTCAGCCCTTTGGATCCTTGCCCTTTACAAATCTGTGCTGGCTGGCCCAGATCCCCTGGTTGTGCTGCATGTGCTGCACAATGGCACTCAGGATGAGCTGCTCTAAAATGCATATGCATAGAGAAAAAAACTCACTATTATTAAATCGTAACACTGATTCAAGTTTTACTGAATCCTTTCTGTGATTTTTAGATATTTTAATCTATGCCTATGCCCCTTTCAGCATTACTTCCTATTTCAGTAATAAAAAGCTTGTGAGCCCATTCACTTTTATTTTCAACATCATACTATACATAGCAGCAAAAATGCAAAGGCCACCCAGAGTAATTACATTAAGTTTAAGTCATCTTTCTTTGTACAGAACATTAATTTTCACTTGTATTTAATGTGGAAGTACTATAAATAAATAAAACATATGTATGTTGAACAAAGCAATTTAATTCTGGAAAACTGGAATTTTCAAAGCCTCTATTTGCTAGCAAGGATTTTGAGCTGACAAGGTCTGATATGACTGTAATATGGTATATTCTACAGCTACATCAGTCTGGTAAACAGTTTTTTGTTTTAATTCTAAAATTTTTAATGCAGTTGCAATAGAACCCACAGGGCAGGTACCTGCAATCACTCTGGGGTTAAAATAAAACTACACAGAGTTAACAGAACAAGAAGCATCTACTAACCAGGAGATAATCTCCTACAAATCTTACACAGCATATGTTTAAATAATGGAAGTCGTTTGTGTACTTTTGGATGGTTTATGAAAATAACCAATCAATTCTGCAGACACAACATTATTTCTAAAGGAAATCTATGTGACTCGTGATGCCTGCAGATACACAGAGACAAACCACACATATTTTATCAGTTTATTACAGTAAGCAAATAAGCGTGGAATGAGAGTGCACATAACTGTCTACTTAACGCTTACTGAAACATTTATAAGAGCTGTTATCTCCCTAATAACAGACAGACAGTGTGCAATTTTAGAGAGGAGAAAAGCTTCATATTTTTTAACACTTCACTAAAAAGTAACTGAAGAGTGTAAAATGAAAAATACTCTGTGCAGTTAGCTGGTAATGGACCATATTATCAACTCAAGTTAGATTTATAGGATACAAACTAGTCACTAATAGTTATTTTATGACAGAGCGTGTCTGCTTTTTGGGTTTAGATTATTAAGATTAAACTTGCAAAACTTTTTTTTATACAGCTGTTTAGAAAGACAGTAAAAAAATTAAAATATTGACTGCCCTCCCACCACATTTTGACTGAAAGCAACCACATGTAGGGACTCCACATTAATACTGTATGGTTACAGCATCTTGGTGCCAGTCAGACTGGTCAGAAGGCCAGTTTAGAGACAATTGTTTAGAGACAATTCATCACCCTAAAAGAACTGCAAGTATTTTTAAACTAGCTCATATATGAGAACAAGAGCAACATTAGGATTTTCCCCTCTCCTTTAATCATGGCAGAAAAAAAAGGGAAAAGTGTAAGATCACTGATGGTAGTAGTTGTGGCTTTCTTTACAACAACTGAGCTGACTAGTTACAAACCACTGAATCCTCCCAAAATGAACGTTTCTTTTTGCCAATTCAGTAACTTCTTATTAATTAAACGTACATTGATAAAAAAATCTATTTCCCATAATTATTTAGAACAAAAAACTCTACATGGTTTATTAAATCTACTACAGCAAAGAGAAGCAGACACACATTCCTGTCCAAAGTACCATGGAGTCACAAAGAATCAGAATAGTTTGAACTGAGAGGGACCTTAAAGAAGCATTATTACTATTAATACTATTATTACTACAGGCAGAAAATTCTGTTTGTTTTCTTTTGTATTTGTTCCTCAGTTAAAAAATCCTGCAATAATGAACAGACTAATTCTTGATCCTAGTTCATACAGGTATATATGTTTGGATAAAACATGTATTATTGGAAAAAATATTTGCTTCTAAGTATTATATATAATTATATCTTTTTCCTCTAATTTACATTCTGTTAAAGCAGTGGACTACATCATTTAATCTAAGTAATCCTCCTCCTGGCAATATCCATGATATAATCCAAGAATTACCTACTGAGCTGTGAGAGCTATAACCTCTCACACTCATGGTGAAGCTATGCTCCAGTAACTCTGCAACAGCTAAGAGGAGAAGGGCTATACCACAACCCAGCCACATTTACATGATCTTTCAACTGAAGCCATGAGAGCAACTTAACTATAATTTTATAGTATTAGGAGAAAGACGGAAAAACTGAAAAACAAAAGTCATCTACTGGCAGGAAACGTGATCTTTTGCTCAGTTAACAGTTATATATTACTCACAAGGCAATGTCTCCCTTATACAGCTCTTACAAAAATAATTGTTAATTCATAAAAAAGATAAGATGAAATAAAGCACAAGCAAAGAATGTCAGCATCCTAGTCTGCATTATTTCAAGAGGCTGTTGGAAATCCCAACATTACAGCACACCTAAGTCATGATAATACGGATTACCAAAGTAATGACAGAATCCCCCTGACGAGGAGCAAGGAAACCAAACAAGCAAGCAAGCTAGTTCCTATTTTGTACAATCTAAGAAGAGTAACTGGATACTGTTATTTAATATGGGCTAATTTATCTAGATGTACAGACACTCAAGGATCTATGTTGAATTCTGGAAAACACTTTCCACCAAAGATGCATTTAACTGCTCTACATCTACTAAATACCTTCTAAAAGCCATGTCTGCTAGGAACACCTTCAATTTCTAATAGAGCCTAACTCCCTTCTTTTTGCATTGTCACCAGCTCTTAGGCTCCACACTTCCCTTAATTATTAACATGTCAATGAGGCTAATTGAAAATTACCATATTAATGATCATATCTTTAAACTGCTAGTAGTTTCAGACAATTTCAGACATCATGAAATGAGTTCCAAAAATTCTTACTTGATATCTATATTGATAGATTAATACTTTTGACTCCAAAACCTTGCAAGAAAATAAAAATAAAAATAAATAAAACACAAAACTGCTCAACTAGCTTCCACTGTTTTAAAAATCACCCACAGATGGATCTCAAAAAAAGGACCACTTCTATTATGCTGCCCATAGTCTGTCTCTGTAAAGCTGCCAAAATTAATTGTTTCTCTGCCTTTTCTTTTTTCAACTGTAGTATTTCTGTTTCTGATTAAATAATTTCTGATTTCTGATTCAAATCATCCTTTCAAGAAGAATCATGTACTCAAGGTAATCATAGAATGGCTTGGATTGGAAGGAATCATGAAAATCATCAAGTTCCAACATGCCTGCCATTGGCAGGCACACCTTTCACTAGTTCAGGTTGCTGACCATCCAACCTGGCCTTGAACACTACCAGGTACGTGGTATTCACAGCTTGAATGGACAACCTATTCCAGTGCCTCACCACCCTCGCAGAACAGAATTTCTCCCCAAGAGCTAATCTAAACAAGCCTTCTTTCAGTCTGAATCTATTCCCCTTGTCCTTTCACTGCATGCTTTTGTAAAAAGTCCCTCTCCAACTTTCTGGTAGGCTTCCTTTAGGCACCAGAAGGCTGCAATTAAGTCACAAACTTCCTCTTTTCAAGCCTTTCCTGATAGGAGAGGTGCTCCATCCCTCTGATCATCTTGGTGTCTCTCCTCTGGACTCCCTCCACCAGGTCCATGTCCTCCCTGTGCTGGGACCCCAGAGCTGGTGCAGCACTGCAGGTGGGGTCTCAGCACAGCAGAGCAGAGGGGCAGAATCCCCTCCCTGCCCTGCTGCCCACACTGCTCTGGGTGCAGCCCAGCACACGTTTGGCTCTCTGGGCTGGGAGTGCCATGGCTGGGTCATGTCCAGCCTCTCACCCACAGCACGCCCAAGTCCTTCTGGGCAGGGCTGCTCTGATCTGTCCATCCCCAGCCTCTGCTGGTACCAGGGCTGCTCTGACCCAGGTGCAGCACCTTGCACTTGGTCTTGTTAAACCTCATGAGATTCCCATGGACTCTCTCCCAGAACTTGTCCATGTGCCTCTGGATGGCATTCTGTCTTTCAGGTGTGGCAACTGTATCACTGCACTTGGTGTCACCAGTGAATGTGCTGAGGGTGCACTTGATCCCTTTGTCATTAACGAAGACAATAAGTAACAGTGGTGTATGAATGATACCCCTTTGTCACTAATGTCCATCACGACTCTGAGATGCTGAACACTACCACCCAGATGGGGCCATTCAAACACTTTCTTATCCACCTAGCAGTCCACCCATCAAATCTATCTCTCCAATTAGATAGGGGGGAAGGCAAAATAGGGAGAGGAGGAGGGCAAGATGAAGGGCGCCCAAAAAACACAGGGGAATCCCATTAGTCCCCTTATCCCATTTCATTCCTGAACCCCAACTGATCCCCACACTCCACTTCATCCCAGCCTTCCCCCTTATGAGGGTACTTTCATTATCCCAGTCTGCCCCACTTATCCCACCTTCTCCCATTCCAGTGGACTGTGTCAAAGGCTTTGCAGAAGTCCAGGAAAATGTTATCTGTAACCCTTCCCTTACCCACTGATGCAGTCACCCCACCACAGAAAGCCACTGGTGTGGTCAGACAGGACCTGCCCTTCCTACAGCCATGCTGGCTGTCCCAAATCACCTGCCTGTCCTCCATGTGCCTTAGCACAGCCTCTAGGAGGATCTTTTCCATCATCTTCCCAGGTACAGAAGCGAGGCTGACAAGTCTCTAGTTCCTAGAGTCCTCCTTTCTTCCTTCTTAAAAATAGCTACTGCATTTCCCCTTTTCCTGTCACCTGGGACTTGCCCTGAGTGCTGTGACTTTCCAAATGTCATGGAGACTGGCTTGGCAACTACATCAGCCAATTCCCTTAGGACTTTGGGATGCATCTCCTTGGGTACATTCAGGTGCTCTTGTGCTCTGTGGAAGAGCTGCTTAAAGATCTGCCAGCTCTCTTCTACTCTCGTGTCCCTGAGGGCAGCCTGTCAGGGGACCCCACTGACTAGGTTCCCAAAGGACTGGAAGTTTTGCTTTCCTAAAGTTCAAGAACTGGACTTTAACCCCTCACCTGACCCCTATCCCTCAGGACTGCACATTCCACCCATGCATGATCCCTGCAGCCTGGGCTGCCTCCACTCCTGGTCTCCCAGTTAGCTCACTTGCACTGGTGACCAATAGATCCTGTAACACATTCCCTCGGCAGGGCTGTCTGGCACCTGGCTCAGGAAGTTATCCTCCATGCATTCCAGGAGTCTCCTGCATTGCCTACAGCCCTCCAAGCTCCTTTCCCAACAGCTGCTGGGGTGGCTGAGTTCCCCCACAGGACAAGACCCTGCAGGCACAAAGCCTCCTGCAGCTGGAGTGGGAAGGTTTGGTCAATGGGCTCCCCTTGCTGAGGCAGCTGTAGCAGACCCCAGCCACAAGGTTCCCTTTGCTGCCTCAGCCTCTGGCTCCTCCCCACAGGCTTTCCACCTGCTCATAGATACAAGCTGTGAATCTAAAGATGATCAAAATCTTCAGTGGTACTAAATTATCTATTTTCTAATAGATTTTATGTCACTCCGATTTTTTCCTATGGTTTTCTTAAAACAGAATCAAATCGACAGGAACTGCAATTACTCTGTATCAATCGAAAGTATTGCTCTTTGAGCATAAAAATGACTACATGATATAAAGGAACCAGAATTGGGAATTGGAGTTCATGAACAGCAGAAAATTCTAGTAGTTCCACACTAGACTAATCAAGAACTTTCAAAATGGAGCATGCACCTGTTCTGTGTAAATGGGGGCCAGTGATGCCAGCTTGCATTTTGCATAAGTAATAGAGCCTAAAGCTTTGTATTACAATAACACCTGGTTTTATTTGAAAATTGGCATCTTTGCCGTTTTCTTCTCCTGATCATAATGAATCACATGAATAATCCAATGAAAATATTAGTAAAATGTTTTTAAATGCCAGATAAGAAAGAAGTCCAGTAGCAACAAAATGGGAATATTCTCGTGATTGTCAGAGTTATTAAACAAGATATTATGAAGAAAAGGGATAAAGTTAGTCACATAATTACGGGATACAAACCTTGGTATAAATTCTGAAGTACATATTCTCCCTCAAAAGGTCTGCTGAGATCATTAGTAGACTATAAAAAGCGCTTAAATAGAGACCAAGGAAAATTTTTTTGTAGCAACACTAACAGAAAATTCCTACACTTAAATCGGTGAAGTTCATAGCTGTGTATGGGAGACCCCAAGATGTTCTATCCTTTTGTCCTGTGTATACTTCCATGAGGTGAAAAGCAGACGGTCTGGTGGTTGATGCATACGTGAGACTTTCATCAAGCAGCATGAAACACTTAAGTCATTAGGTGTTTCAAAGAAAAGGCATTCTCCCAATACAAACCCAAGTAATTAACTTCAATTTAGGGAATCCATTTTTCCCCTGACCACTAACCTTAAAAGTCTGAGAACTGCACTTCAGGACACAGTTTAGTGGTGGCCTCAGCAGTGTCAGGTTTGCAGTTGGACTCTATGATCTTTTTCAACCTCAATGATTCTTTGATTCTATGATTACCTGAAGTAGTTTAGAAGTTAGAAAAACAGAGTAAGGTGTCAGCCTCACCTTGCATCCTAATTATAAATTTGAAATAGTGGACACTGTTGAGAAGGATTAATATAGATTTTGGCATTGAGTCTAAATGACTTCAAAGAAGTTCCTACAAATGGTTTCTAGTATATTGTTTTGATTTTTGGCATACAGCCAGACCTCTAAAGTGAAAACATACTGAACCCTACTGGCCATAATGTATAATCTTACAGTTAGGTTTATACTATAACAACTCCTGCATATTGGTTCTTTTCAACGGAAGCATCCAGCTCAAAGTTTTCCCCAGAAAAGGACATAATCTGTCAGGATAAGCGTATAAAGTAATTTAAACACTTCTACATAGTATTACCCACAAGCCAAATTGAATTCTGACTTTAATACACTATATGCAAAATCTAGGACAAGTATTTATGAATGTCAAAATGTAAATCACATCTTTGCCACCTTCATACAACTATATTTGAATCTCATTCACTACATTGTTGTGGAAGAATGCAACATGTTATTTTGGTTTCTATCAGGATGCACATTCTAACATACAGTAGACCACTCTCAAGGACAAAATCCTGAAATAAGCACTGAACTCACTGCACGTAGATATCTGTATCAGCACTTCCTGAATGCAGGAGAAGAATCTCTTGTGTACCACACTACATTTTTTATACATAATATTGACATGCCAATTTTGTCCATGTTTTATTTAATTATAAACATAATATTTTAACCTAAACAAATCCATAGTCCTTAGACTGCAAAAAATTACAGCTGACCCGAGGCCATGTTCAGCTAACCTAGTTTTTCTGTGTTTTGTTTTCCTTAAGCTTTGTTTGCCATCCTTAAAGAGCAAGAAAAAAAAAAATCATGCACTAGTTAGTAGTCTGTTAAGCAACAAAGAAGTGTATTTATAACCAATCACCTCCAGTTTATTTGCTTAAATTTAAAAGCACATTTCTATTTTTTTGACTCAGAAACAAAATTTGTGGTGTCAAATGACATATTCATCCTTCACAATGACATTTCTTTTCACACTCATAAGAAACACCACTCAATCCCATCCACACTGCTCACAGCAATGCAAGCAACACCAAGCACTTTATGCTGCAGACAAAAACCTCACCCCATGGATCTTCCTAATGAAGGCGCCACTACACAGACACTGAATGTAGGCAGTAGCTGTGGCCATGGTTAAAGGCATTGACTATCTGGCAAATTAGGTATGTAACTTCTTCTCATCTACCTTTGAAATTATCTTGGACCTCCTAATGTAGAGTATTACTGCTACTATTGTCTAAAACTGCCACAAACTGTAAGGTCGCTGAGCATAAATGCAGAAGCAGGAAGACCATGACAAATGACCATTATTAAAACTTAGTCCATTTTAAAACATCTTTTAGTACACAAATGCATTTAATAGTAATTCAAATTTATGATTCATGTAGAAAGCATACATTCTAATGCTGCTGATAAAGAGTAGAATGATTTTTGTATAATCAAAAAAAGTTTTACACAAACCTCCTTTTGCAGTCATGAATTCCTGAATTGCACTATGCAACTGAAAGATATATTTTAGAATTCTTACAAATGTACCTTTCCCCATTCTTCTGCCATTTTCAAATGAAGAAACAGATGTCAGGGACTAGAAACAATGAGCAACACTTGCAACTATATACAGATGGAAATGTTTCTCAAGCCAAGTGAACAAAAGTTAAAAATGAAAATTTTTATCAACTTCACAGAAATCAATGCTAATTAAGAAGATTCTAGAATTACTTTTTTTTAGTCTTAACATGTCAAGACCCTGTTCACCAAGCCATCTGGGAGAAAAATATGTAAAAATAAGGTGAAAGTCTGGACTAAAGCAAGCTTCTAAAAACTCTTCTCTCTGTATAGTTTCTACATGAATCATAAACTCATCTCTCTGATGATATGTGTTTAATCATAGCACTGTTCTACAGCCGTTTAAAGAGTCTTCTGTCTCTCCAATATCCTCTAGAGTCTGTGGCACAGGAGGGCAGAAAACATTTCCAAATTATTCTGATTTGAGGAAACAATGGCACATCATTTACCAGCCTTTTTAAAAACAACCTTAACACATATTAGGAGGTGGGTAATGGAGGGTACTCCCGTCCTGCAACTGTTAGCAGGAACTTTTAGGGCACATTACAATGCATCTTCATTGACATAATTTAAAAGATTACAAGTCACCCCATTTTAAAACCTGCACTGTCCTTGCATTTCACTTACTCTGTACTGCTAGCTTACAAGTCATGTGGCAACATACTACTAGTGCATAATGGGGAAGATATGGCCTATTAGCAGTAACATCTCTCCAGTAGTTGAGTTAGCCCCAGGCTTAGCTTTTACTTTCAATGATAAAATACTTATTTTCTCAAAAAAAGTTTTATACTTGACATTTTTGGACAAAAATCTCAGTATTATAATTTGAATACCAGGTGTTTCATGACGTCATGGTGATTCCCCAAGTAAAAGTGCAGATGCAATCCTACACGCATCAACCAAAACCTGGTTATTTATTTTTTCAAGTATGCCAAGCTAAGAAAAAAAATCAACATTTCATCGATCAAGACATTTTGTTAGTTAAGAAGCATTTACTTCTATTTCCATCTATATTTAACAGCTAGAACTTAACTTCAAGGCTTATAGACTCTCTCGATAGTAAGATATATGTGGAACTGGAATGACATAATTTAAAATTATAAAGGACCCCCTATGGTTTTTGGAGTCATCTCTCTTTACAAAAATCCAAAGTTATAATCAGTCATCTTAAAAAACCCACATATGATTTTTCGATGTATATGAAGCTGGGAGGCTTCTAAAGAATATTTGAATAACAGCAGAAGTCATTGAATGCAGAGATTATGAGAAGTTGTATTCTAAAAAATTTTACAAAAGCTCAAAATACCCTTCCTATTCTCCTCAAAATACTCATCATAATCTCTCAATGTTGTGTTGCAGAAGAAATGTAAGAAGTCTTAACATTGGGAAACTCAGTTTTGTATATTTATCAATTTTACGTAGGATATGGGGTAAAAAACTAAAATATTATAACTTGCTGAACAACAATTGCATAGACAGTTTCAAAAATAATTTTTTTCTGCACACCTCAAAAAAGTAATGTATTAGGCATACCGTTGTAATGAAACTGATTGAGTACTGTGTATATTTAATGTATGTTACATAAACATATATTGACAGCATTCTAGGTGATATATAAATTTATATTCTATTTCTATTATAATTCTGGTTTTGCAGTTAAATAAACTTTGTCATTGGATCATCATTTACTGTGACCCTCTGAAAATAAAGTGAACACTGATTAGCACATTTTCTGGCACACGTCGTGTCTCTGTCACTAAACAATGTCTTATTTTAAATTCTGGCTCAGAATAACTGCTTTGACAACTACTGTCACTGTTCAAGGTCTGCACAAAGCTTCAAACTGCATATTATCACCCATTGACAAACTCGACATTTTATGAAGAGCCCCTTCTCTCTCTGACTTATCCTCCTTATCCTGTGTAAATAAGTAACGATTCATTTTATAACCTTGACTTTAAAGTCCAGCCATTCCACCCTCTTTTCTCTTCTTCCTAAACAAGTGACAAAGAACAAGGAAGCTGATTGAAGGGGTCCATTATGTATCAACTTAAAGAAAGGCAAAGTGATTGATGAAACTAGCAGTCACCTTCACTGCTAGCTACAGCACCTGTATCCTTTTTGTCAAATGACCTGAAAATCCTGCTGACAGTTTAACATTCACCACAAGGATACACTGCCTAGTACTGTAGTTTTGAATATTTTTATTTGCTCAGAAATTTGTGGAAACATTCTTTAAGATGGAACTACACATTTGAAATTAGTAGCAATTAATATTTTCTTCACACAGAACTCATGTTTTCTTAATAGTTACCTGGTAAAACTATTAAATAATACTTGCCAGTAAACCAGCAAACCACAGCTCCTCTGCAATTGTCATACATTTAAATTGTTCACATTATAATCACTTTTACAGTAAGATTTGCCAGTGATGATAAGAGGATCTTAGTTAATTTCCTATCACAGAAGAAAATCAGTTTGCAGGTGTCAGACTAAGTTTTACAGCTTTTCAGTACCCATCATTCAAAAACTAAAGCAACCAAACAAAACCCTCCCCCACACACCACTTTTTCTTTAATTATTATTTTCAGTTTTGAATAATATTTGACTATTTAAATATAACTGTCAGTTAGCAGACCAAGTATAACTTCCTTTTAGTCTCAAAAAGAAGATTAAAATTGCCAAATCCATTCCTACAGTACTGGAAAGGGTTTTCTGCTCACTGTATGAAATAAAATTTTCACTGGGAAAGTGACAACTGAGAGGCAGGAATACCTCAGAAAAATAACAACACCACACTCCCCACTCCAGCTTTACTCTATGTGGGACAGAGCACCATTTCCTTTGGGCATTTATTACCTGTTAAAAACCAATCTTTTGGTGAGTGGCAGTTCAGGGTTTTTGAGAGCAAGCTGCAATATTTCTTCGGGTCTGCAGAGTCATAATTAAAGCTGAACTGAGTGGAATTGGAGAGGGAAGGTCAGCGAGGTGCCGTATGAGAGATGAGGCTGGGCTGATGGGCACCAAATGAACAAATTATGATGGGCCCCACTCAATGTGATGAGGTCAAATGCTTGTTTCTACCCACTGACAGTTCAATTTCCCTGAAATGTCTCTCGGTTCTCTATGAGCTAATTATGAATGAAAAGTTATCAACTGCCCTCACCAAAAAGAGCTTTCTTGGAGCTTTTAATGTCAAAATATTGTTGGAAAAGCATGCTGGCCAGCTTTTTAGCCAACACAATACCTAGAGTAAACGAAATACCACTGTTATACAATATAGTCTCAACCTACAGCATAGATATAAAACTGCTAAACACATAAGTAAGTTTTATAAAGTAAACCCATACTAATATTATTGCTTATTATCAAAAGACAGTGTGCTTATAGTTTTGTGTAACATAAACATAACTTTCATAGATAACTTTCAAATATATCCATGTTAACAATAATTTCCAAGAAAGCAGCGCTGAATTTCTAGGTCTAAAGTAACAATGTCTAGGTATATTTCATCATGATATTTCAGCATTAACTCTAAAGTGCCTGATAAAAATTGTTCCTTCATAAAACTTTAGTTTTTAAAGTAGTGTCCTGATTACCTTTTAAAAATATTATCTTTTGAATATTCAAGAACATATGGTGGCATATACTTACAAAGTTTTAAATAAGGAGTAAACATAGAAATTGTTAAATACACATAGAGAAGATGGATCTTTAAACTGAAGAGAAAATAGAAGTGAACAGACATTAAAATAGCAATTCAGAACAGGAGTGTCTGAGAAATTCCAGACTACTTATTTGCATAGAGAGAAGATTTTGACAATTTATGTGGACACAATTATTCACTGCTTCAAAATTAAGAAATGAAAGAGTAGTTTAATGTTTTGATTCAGAATGTTACTTTGTTTTTTCCTTTATTACAAAGCCATTTCTACTTGATATATTTACTTACAAGCTAGAAATTTTAAAGGAATTCCTAGAAGTGATCAGAACTTTACTTTGCAAAGTAATTTTACATTTGCAATCTATGTGCCTACTTGGCAGAAATATGCACAAGATGTGACTGTCTGAAAGCATGACTCATACTAACTTCTAAATTATACCAATTAATGCAATGACAGCATACATGTAGTTACAATAAGATGTTAAAGTCAGAGTGCATCTGATAATATATTGATTTATAAACTAGAATTATTTGTCAGATGTTAAGAATTTCTCATAAATTCTAGTAGGGATAATGTAAATGAAAACTTTTAAGTAAGTGTTTTGTAAAATTCAATATATTTTAAAGGTTGTTTAAAGAAATTGTCTAAAATAAGCAACTGCAAAAGAATAAGAGAAATAAATCTAATGACAGTGTTCAAAACAGTCATCTATGTGTCCAATACATACAGCTGCAATATAAATGTAAGTCTGAAGGTTTTCAATAGAGCACGGTATTAAATTTATCAATATAAGAGTTGCTGTCACTGTGGTTGGCATACTGTCTTATTAGAAAGACTGTTGATCAACAGTTATTACCACAACAACAACAAAAACCTATGCTGCACAGAGTCTCCATGTTAAAGTACCACAATTAAAAACAGAAAAATGCAGTTCATTTATTACAGAACCTTTTCAGGAAGTTGGTTTTTTCTAATTCTTATTGTAATTGCATTGTTCTAATCCTGTATTATAAAGGCAGCTGCTTGCCTATCATTTGTACTTTCCTCGTTAATCCTGACTCAGTGAATTAACCTTTAATTACAGCCGTTAAAATTGAAATGAGCCTCTTGTCTGGCTGGGGCTGCCCCCTTCCAGTGCATGAGACTGATGAAAATTTTTAGGGTCAATGAATATGTCCCATGTCATGTCTGATAGATGCTAAAGATGTGAGGAGGTAAATGTTACCTTAGGAAGATGTGGTTGAAATTTTTAAGAGCTACATTTATTGACAAAATAAGAGAAAAATACAGCTTAGGTTACCTCTCTCTTCTGTCTGAGTTACAGAGCATAACACACATTCAGACACACTCTGTTTTACACACATTACCACAATACACATTTAAAGAATAACTTAAGGAATCATCATCATGCATCATGCATGCTTTTTTCTAAACACCTGGCACCAACCCTGTCTGCAGCAGCCCTACTTTAAGGAGTACAATATATGTATTTTTCATGTTGGCAAGAAAAAGAAGGATTACTTTAAACACTACCATACACCTACGCATCTAACTACATTAAAAAAAAAATTAGTTTTAAGGAGTATTGAATTTTAATGGAAGGCAAAAAATGATCAAAGGTCTCCTCACAGTAACTTACTTAATTGAGTTTCTGTTTTACAGTATTCCCACACTTTAATTTCTATTTTATAAATAAGACTTTAATATTGCAATTGCACTTTACTTTGCTATTTGGGCACTTTTATTTTTAAATACATTTGAATGCTGAGTTACTCTTTATAATTCAAAGATAACAGAAGAGCAATATAGCAATACAGCACTGAATCAAGTTAAGCAGTGACCTGGTTATTCAGAATACAATTACATTAATATACAAGTTGCTAACTACTTACACATTATATTTATAAAATTATATTAATAGAATTAATATGATTATAAATTATATGTATATAATTTATAGTGTATGTATATATTTGAAGAAAACAAGTTGGAGATTTTGAAGTGCAGATTTTGTTAAGCATTAACGCATTTAATAAACACAAGGTGTATTTTTCAGGCTTAAGCATTATTAAATATCACAAATACTTGTAAATGCATTTATAAGTAAAAAATAGAGGTGGAATGATAAAACAGTAGCGTCAAGGTAGGTGGTTTTTCTCTTTCAAGCTAACATTTTTAGAAGCTTGCGGAAACAATTTCTGAAAGGACATTATAGTTTTCAAACATCTGATCCTACACACATCCTCTGTAACCAAATTAAGAACACCCACCTACACAGCAATTTTACATGAACAAAAAAAAAAAAAAAATAAGTATATGTGAGTCTTTGTTTCATTTCTTCTTCTAACTTGGCAATAGTTAATATCTGCTGATGAGCAGCTACATTCATTTGTAGATTTCCAAGTGCTTTCCCAAGGTGAGTAAGCATCATTATCCTCATTTTTCAAATGGAAAACTAAAAGATTAAGATACTCCCTCCAGATCACACAGTAAGTAGTAAGCCAAAAATAGAACTCATTTTCCATATGTAACACCCAGTTCTGTATCCACTGGACCACACTGCCTTCCCACAAGCATCAGTCACACCTAATCAGCCACATAGCTTAATTTTGAGCAGCAAAGACAAACTTTTTAACTCCAAAATTTAAGTCTAAGCTTTGTCACTTGCTTCATGTGTACAAACTTTTCCAGGCACCCGACTAACATACACTGTAGAATGTGGTTTCAATTATGCTTTATGCAAGTTACAAATCTTGTAGGGCACAACAGAGACTGTTCCATAGGGAAAAACCTCCACCTTCACAAATTAAATTTAAAACTGCAGAACTGAAAAAATATCTCTGCCTAATGTGCAGTTATGGTCAACAACAGCAAAGTTATAAGCATTCACAGGAATAGGATATATGCATACTGTCCTGTATACTTTCTCCTTTCATCTCCCCACAACAAACCTTCCCAATTTCAATCTGCATATAAAAACATGGGCTTCAGAATTATAATGAAAACACTGAATATATAGGAAAAAAGTTGAGATGAAATAGCAAAGGGATAAGACTCCTTATAGAAAGCCAAAAACAAGAGGGCAAGTGGTAAGCTATAAAAATAATAAAATGCTATCATATGCTTGTGTTATCTTAAAACAAAACTACAAAAACTTATGATAGAAGAGAAGATGAAGCTAATATTGAAACTGTATTTACAAGTATCCTCTTTTGTCTGAGTAAAAAATTTTACAAGCATCCTTATGAGGATATGGATGTACTTACAGAAATGTAAAACTAATTATTTGAAGAACAATAGTGGTTGATCAAAACTTGCCTGAGAACAATTGGCAGAAGACCACTGCTGCTCACAATCCGGTGCTATCATAAATGGTTGCACTATGTCTCTTTCATGACAATAACAAGTAAATACTTCTTCTGATGTAGCCATTCCTGAGGTAAGCACTCAGACCAGAGCATATATGAATGCCAAATGTATAATAGTAAAAGAATAATTGCTGCCAGCAAAGCTCTGGAAAAAAAAAATCATGAAGTGCATGCCAATAACTGTTTGGAAGAACTACTATTTATTTCTCTACTGTAGAACCTGAAAATTCTTAAAACACTTCACGCTTAGCTTTTTTACAAAGTGTATACCAGACTAGAGCCATTATATAATTCATTATTGCAGCCTTTGTGTTCCCAGTATTTCTAAGCAGAGATGCATCAAACAGGAAAAGAATAAATTCCAGAGTCAGTCTTAAGACTTATTATAGTGGAGTTACAAACAGTCTAAATGGACAAAGCCACCTAAATTATAAGAACGCCTTCCCCTCTAAAGACAATGTCAACAACTTAAAAATAAGATACCATTCAAAGTGTTCTCCTAATCAGAAAATACCTTTAGTTAAATATTGAGGGAGTTCATATTTGCTGTTTCTCAAGGAATTCCCAAAATCTGTATTCAATTTAAAATTAAATGTATTTATCACCTGATTTGACAGGTCTGCAGCTTGACCTTGACTTTTGACAAAAGCTATTATTTCTTCTTCATGCATCACCACTCCAAAGAAGCTCTAAAAGTGTAGATTGGTCAAAAGTTCTTTCGAAGATATGAAACAGAAAACAAGATTATTAACTCCTCCCTTCCTAAACTGTTTCTCTGGAAGGCCAAGTAGTAGGGAACAATAAAACAAACCATTGTAGCAACAACTATCAAGAAAAAAACAACATACTGAATAAAACCTTAGAAAGTAAAGCAGTACCACTTCTACAATTACACCTTGATTCTATATGCAGAATAATTGACAACAAGTCTGAATTGCTGCAACAAATATTTTTATAAGCACTTCACCACTACAACAGGAGTTTTCTTCCCCATGTGGTACATGCATTTTTTGTGAAATTTTCCTAGTCACTCTCACTCCTGACCTTTTCCCCAAGCAATCCTATTTGGGGTAGAGAAACAATCCAATCTCCTCCCCTCAAATACTACTCAGACCATACACCCACACACTATTTTCCTCATGCAACTTCTTCTCTCACCAGAGGTCATATAGACCTGTCAGTTCTCCCTTGCACTAACACTGTTCTGAACCATAACAGGTTTCTTGCTACCAAGGAAAGATTTCCTTCTTACGAATTTTATTCATGAAAGCATGGGTCATTTTTACCAGTTAAATATCCTATGCAGGATATTCCAGGGCCTCCACATTTAGGAGAGTACAGTAAATTCACAAATACAAGCCGCACTGAGTATAAGCCGCATCTCTGGGTGTTGGCAAATATTTCGGTTTTTGTCCATAGATAAGCCGCACACGAATATAAGCCGCTCTGTCGTTCGCAGCGAGGACCCGCGTGCAATTAGTAACAGAACCGCGGGAGGGCGGGGTTTACTGGCTGAGCTAAGGCTGTGTAGGCTCGGCCCGCTAGGGGCCGCTGACGGGGCCAGGTGGCCCAGCCCGGTGCTGCCACTCAGGAGCGTCCGCCGCTGCCACTGGGCTCGGTCACCCCGGGTCGGCGCTGCCCCGCGGTGGCAGGCAGGGACGGAGCTTCCCCCGCTCCTACGGCAGCGGCGGCGGGCGGGGATGGAGCTTTCCCGCGCCCGTGGTGCCGGCGGCGGGCGCGGACAAAGCACCCCGCCTCCTCCCCGAGCCGCGGCAATGGCGGCGCGGGGCTCCTGCCGGCTCCCCGAGACGCGGCAATGGCAGCGCGCATTTCCCCCCCCCTCCCCGGGCTGCGGCAATGGCTGCGCAGGGCTCCCGTCGGCTCCCGGAGCCGCGGCAATGGCGGCGCCCCCCCCCGTCGGCTCCCCAGGCCGCAGCAATGGCGGCGCGGCCCCCCGAGCCGCGGCAATGGCGGCGCCCCCCCTCGTCGGCTCCCCGGGCCGCGGCAATGGCGGCATGGCCCCCCCGCGTCCTCCCCGAGCCGCGGCAATGGCGGCGCTTCCCCCCCGTCGGCTCCCCGGGCCGCGGCAATGGCGGTGCCCCCCCCCCCCGTCGGCTCCCGGGGCTGCGGCAATGGCGGCGCCCCCCCCCCCCCGTCGGCTCCCGGGGCCGCGGCAATGGCGGCGCCCCCCCCCCCCCCCGTCGGCTCCCCGGGCCGTGGCAATGGCGGCGCCCCCCCCCCCGCTCCTCCCCTGGGCTGCAGCAGAGGAGGGAAGAAGAGAGCTCTCCCGCCTCTCTCCCCACCCCCCGTGCTGCCTGCAGGGAGCCAGGGCAACACGGTAACACTGTAACAATTGCGAAATGCCGGCTTTTACTGGCCGGTGCTTGGCTCGGCACTCTGGCTGGCACGTCTGGGGTTGTAAATGTCAGAAAATTATTAATATATTAGCCGCACCCGACTATTAGCCGCACTTCCGGGTTTCCACCAAAATTTTGGTCAAATTGGTGCGGCTTGTATTCGTGAAATTACTGTAGTTGCTTATACACTTTTACCATTTAAAATCCTAATAAAGAAAGAAAAGATGGTTCAGCATTTTTTTTTTTTCTTATCAGCTGTGTGACAGGTAGGAACAGATCTTTGTCCTCTTCAGCTCTCTATTATTATAGTTCTCCTCTCTAAATTTCCACTCAAAATATTAATTATTGTAGCAGATTATTATCCTCCCTTGTCCTTAGGTCAGTCATGAGTTTTGCTTTCAACTCCTTTTTCACTTTATAACCCCCCTTTTGGGGAGAACACCCATTTCTAGTGTTTTCAAATAACTGCTTCACACTGACAGCCTGCAGTTTTCTCTTGCCTCCTGTTTTTGATTTGCACTGCATCTTCACATATAAAACTGCAAATTATCCATCTGAAACTGAATCAACACCAACTCAGTGTCCTCAAGCACTTAGTTTAGCCATCACTTGCCTGCATACAATGAGAATCCCCACAGAAGCCTGCACTGCAGTGACCTAGTTCACTTAAACCTGAAGATGAGCCACACATGCCAAGGCAGAAGCATGCACACAGATTTACTACATTTTGCATTCAGTTGGAAGAAGGTTATCCATGAACTACAAGAGAACTTTTTTTTCCTGGAACAAACTATAATGTGCATGCATGCGTTTATCTGAGGGGGAAATGCACTGTATGTAAACATGATGATAAAAACAAATGAGCCACCAGACAAAGCATTAGATTGCACAGTTTCTATTCAAGAGTATTTTGGTTTTGTAGGTTTTCCCGTAACTGTAAAACCATTCTTGTATTTATTCTTTCTATAACATTCAGCAGCAATGAATTTGGAAGTTAAAGGTTTTCTAAAAGCTTTATCCAATTACATTGCTGCATGATTTGAATAATAGACTGCTTGACATATTCCAAGATAAGTGGCTGCTACATTTCTTTGATATTAGGATCATATACTGTACTTATCTATTTTTATCCCATGCTTTCCATTGCCTAGTAATAAATTAATTTCTCACTGTTAGTTTGGCATGTGCCCCACAGTTATATTCACCTTTTCTCCCATGGAAGGAAGAAGTTTACAGCAGTATTTTTAGAATTAGCCATCACAGATTAAATTCAAAATACTATTTGAAGAGGCACATTCCACATAAAGCTGGATTTATGTTTTTATTTTCAGAAAATTACATGGTGGTGCTGAACAACATGGAATTATAGTTATCTAACTACTTGCTTGCACGTAAGACTTCATAAACCACATGGATATAATTTGAAGTAATGAGTTTTAACCTCAGTATTTAATTTCTGTTGCTCCCTGGTGCATAAAACAGTAAAGGACCTCATGTACATCTGCAATTATCAATAGCAATGAGAACTGAGCTTAGATCAGAAAACTGAATACAGACCAAAACATGGAATCACTATCCAGGCAGAAACAATTAGTTCTTAGATGATCCGGGTTCTTTCCAGAGCAGAGAGAATGAGGAAATATTCCAGTTTCTTTGCTGGTTACCAGACCTCAGTAATACTAAGGAGGCGTTTTGGACAGTCATCATACAGAACAATTTCTACTCTTCAGCCTACACCTTCAAGCTCTGTTTATCTAAGAGCTCTATTTCTTTGTAGTTGTCTTCAGAAGAATGGGGAGAAACAGTTTAGCAAATGAACACTGGTAATCATGAGGAAAGCAAGCATGAATATGGGAGTGGAATATATGTTCATGTATTTAGACAATCAAAGGAATAAAGACATAGGCAAGCAGTGGCACCTAAGCCTCTGGCATTACAGATTGCTATCTCTAATTTATTCTCAAAAGTAATAATTTTGAAGTAAAGCAAAGACACCAGAGTCATTCTTAAGATAACCTGGAGCAAGGTAAATATATGACAGCTTCTGTTTTGAGCTGTCAAAGCCATAAGGGATGGCAAAGAGGCAACTATGGTGTGCAATCAAACA
This sequence comes from Catharus ustulatus, assembly GCF_009819885.2. Classification (NCBI taxonomy): domain Eukaryota; kingdom Metazoa; phylum Chordata; class Aves; order Passeriformes; family Turdidae; genus Catharus; species Catharus ustulatus. The sequence continues at coordinate 23,710,838 of NC_046262.2, read as the reverse complement.
GTAACACTGCAGCTGCTGTTAAATACAGACTTGCCACCTAACTGTACACTGTTCCACAAAGTAACACGGAAGAGAATTTCTCCCATCTTCAGACTGTGTGACATGTCAGTATTACACATCAGTTGTAATGACTGCGTGTCCATGGATTGTTACTGGCCTGCTTGAAATTTACATCACATGCCAATTTTCTTAGATAACACTAATATTCACTAAATTATCTGAAGTTTCCCATTTCAACACCAAATCTTGAAGCCTGTAAACATGAAACAGAATCATAAGAAAAGATCTTCTTTTTCTTGAGTCAAATCACTCATGCAGCTCCTTTACTTAACAAATATTTGATGTTGCAAAGTATTGTTTCCTATGGGAGACCAAAGTAGGTTACCAGAAGCCATTAAAATTGCAGTATAGTTTCTAGACACCAGCCTCAAAAGAAACAAGGTTAGACTAAAAAATGCCTGTTTCTCTGGCATTTAGTCTGGTCACTTCCATCCATGTTCACAATGATATGAACCCTATGTAATACCACTGCAATTTCTATTTAAATTGCAAATATAAATTGGATACACACAAAACACTAAAAAAAACCCAAGTGAAAGAGAACAACCTACTATCCTTTCCCACAATAAAGAACACTCTCTACTTCCATGAGTTTGCTAACCTTAATTATACCTATATTTTTGAGATTCCCTAATGGAAAGTGCTACAAAGCACTAACAGAATGAATCATGACACATACTGATACACTACTGATTGTAAATCTATAGCCTTTTTATTTGCACCCAAGGGCTATGTTTCATATATTTATGAAAAATTACTTTCAAGTAGCAAAACATCATGATTGCAAGCATGTATGGTAAACAAACAAAGTATTAGCAAGTATGTGATGTTCTTGAAGTTTATTTTTGATAGTGTAGCAAATGAATTATTTGAAGACCTCTGTAGTTTGGATACTTAATTTCTGAATTAAAGTTTCCCTGAGGCAGAGAAAAAGACAATTTGAAAGAGACGGTTAAAAATCCTTGAAGGAATCCTTCTCAGACATGCAATATTCATACTTTTCTCCACATTTCAGGATGCAAATACAGATCAAAAAATGTTGCCAGACTTGCACGTAAAACATAATTTCATGTAAGACTTTTCTTAGAAAGAACTTTTAAAAAAAACACCTTAGTGATGGCCTCAAAACATGTGAAATGCTTAAAACTGACATGCCCCTTCTCACTTTTTAAAGGCTACTTACATCAATGACTGATGAACTCGACAGACTTAATCCCTCTAGATCTGCTGCTAAACTCGGGGACAAAACAGCTGCTCTAGGAACTGCCACAGGAGTTGTTACAGGACAAACTAGAAGCAAAAGGGCAAGAGATACTTAAATTTAAAAACAATTTAAGATACTGGGAAAGACAATTTTTTGCACTGCATACAAGGAGTTTCATTGCATACAAGGAGTTTCTCATCCTCATCTAAATGTTATATTCTTGTATAAAAGTTTCTAAATACTGGATTACTTTTCCAGACATATAACCCCAACACTCAGAATAAGCAATGAAAATACAACTCATATAACTGTAGACCATGTGATTTACTTCATGTTTTCTCCTCCTTTCCCATTTTTTCTCTATTTTATCCTTCAGTTTGATACATACTATGTAGCACTTTTTCCTTTACAGACTACTTGCAAAGTACATGTTAATGCAGTTCTGATACGCTGCAGCTACAGAAGAAAACTTTTAAAAGGCTACTGCAAGCATAGCCAAAAACCAGTGCCAACTTTACCTTACCCTTCCAAGAGTACCATTTCACACTGTTCTTCGGAAATGTGAATGCAAATGATTTTTAGCATCTCAATATAATACCATAATTGGCTCATAGATTGCACAGGTGTTGTACAAGTAACATCGTTTATTAACTGAGAAAATAAGCCCACTTTAACAGAAAACATGTCCAGACACATATAAATTCACAAAGTAAATGTTTTATATTGTGGTACATTCTAAATTTTGAAACAATTTCTCAATTATGAAACAAAATCTTGTAATAACTGCACTTAAAAATTACTTGATTGTCTAAGCATCTATTTTGTCAGGAAACCGGTACATTAAATCAACAGAACCCATGTTTCAGACATTTAAATTCATTGAATTAGCTGAAGTGAATTTACACCTTGGGAAAAATGAGGCTTCAATCAAGATACTTACAATCATCTAAATCTAAGAGAAACATGTCTTGGTTTTTTGGAGTCTTTCTGTCTTGTACTGGTTTTTCTTCTTTCTGTCAAAATAGAGGAATATTTAATGTGTCACCATATCAGCAAAAGAAAAGCATTTAGTACTTTTATAAAGCAAGTACATATATTTTACTAGTGTCATAAAGCAAAACGTATCCATTTTCAGGGTTTTACATCCAGAGAATTCACCTACTGAGAAAGATTTGTTTATGTAGTTAAACTGAACCTAAATTCCACAAATTAATTTCTGCAGCCCCTGTATTCTGTTAATGTTAATAATTGTTGCTACATAGAAACTATTCGGTGACAGATGAGATAGTTCTGTTGAGAGCATTAAAAAAAACCCCAAAAGCTACCCCCTCTTTAAGACAAAAGATTTGGGTACTAACACTTCCGCTTTCCTGTGAAAAACAGGTCAAAATCTATTCAATACAAAACAGAGTGCTATTTGCACTTATCTGGAACATGGAATTCTGTCCAACTATCTACCGTGATTTACTTAACAGAAAGTTGATTTTCATCACCAAAAAAGTTTCTGCTTTAAGCCTTGAGATGAGTTCTGATAATAAGAGTTGGCTGTACCTTAATCAAAGACTAGAGAAGTAATAATCCCAGTGCCTTGACAGAGTATTTCAACAGAATTTGTTTCAATACCTAAATAAAAAGTTCTAAACAAATCTCATAAGTGTAAATGTTGGCCATATCTACAGAACATGCCTAGACAGTGGCGACTCAGGAAAGAATTCAGTGTGTTACAGCTCAGTATAGACTGCCAAGAGGGTGGTTTAGTATAAAGCATTGATTTTTGGATGGAATCAGAACCTTGTGTATCAAAGAGTTTTGTCATCATGTTATTCCTACCCAGACTAAAGCATCTTTCATTTATGTAAGCTGAAGAATTTCTTCTGCCTTCATCCTCTCTGGATCACATACCAAGCAGAAGGCTTTGCCATTTATTTTAGAAAATATGTTAACTGTGTTTAGACCTTAAACACATTGCTCACTACCCAAATTATCGCAAGTAATTTAAATGTAGTCTTTCCAGGAGTCACACTTTCTAGTTTACCTGTTTCCTCTTAAACAGTAATATGACATCCAAATATGTATACAAATATAATTATTTTACCACTTCTAATAAACTAATAGGTCTAAATAAATCAGTAAATCTCTTATGCTCAGCTAGGCCATCATTTCTTGAGCATTTCAGACACTCAGGATACAAACTGTAGAGTCAACTCAGCAGCAAGAACCACTTCCTTTAACCAGCACCATAGAAAAAAATGACACCTCTCTTCTTAAGGTGCATTCCCTTTCTTCCAGTCTCCCAGCTTCACAGTCAGTTGCAAACAGATGGTAATAATGAGTTTATTTTTTTCAATTTTGCAAGAAATTCTATGGTTCCCTCCAAAGAACATGAAAGAAACTAGCCAGTGCTCCTACTGCTTCAAGCCATCAACGTTAATGACTATCAGGTTTGACTTCGGCCGTGACGACATCACTTATCATGTTCTTCCTATAAAAACCATGGTTCAAACAGACAGGAGTCACTTACATGTCCCCTACAGATATGCTGCAGGTATTCTGGGAGAAAAATCATCTCGTGGATTGAAAACAGGAGCTACTATTTTAAAAGTAATTTTAACATCATCATACTTTGATGGTCCTTATCTCTATGGTACTTGAGTGTTCTACTGCTGCTTATTTATCTGAAACTTGAATCTCCTTTGGACAAAGAAAATATTACAAAAATAGCTTTAAAATGGCAATGAAGTTATAGGATTTCTTATATGTTTTGTCCAGTGAGGGACTCTTGCAGAACCATTCTGCACACAACTACTAGACTTTTCTCTTGACATGTGTTTGTTAACAAGTCACTAAGCTTGTTTTGGCTACTTTAGTTTGAAATCTGTGAAATAAGGACAAATAGTGTCTTTCATAAGCTGCAAGTTCTCCTTAAATCACTCATGTCAGACATAATTTTGTGACAATCCTTCTCATTAATTCAAAGCCACTTTATAGCATCATTTGGTGAACACTCACGCCTGAATCTTGGGATTAGCTGTTATTTCCAGCATTTTTAATATAAATTATGTATCACAACATTTTTCCTAAACTAGAAACTTCTCAGAAACCAAAACAGACTTAAGAACTCAGTTAAACAAAAGACAAATATCTTCTAAAAATATCTCCAATTTCTGAACTTTGACCCTCTGTCCCCACTTATCCATGAGATACAGTTCTGCCTTCAACTATTATTAGGATTTAAAGCTATAGCTTTATATTTGCTAAATATTTCCCTAGAGATGGGATGTCTCCATCTCCTTTAATTATGCAGCCAATTAAATGTCTCTAAAAAGTGTCTCAACCCACATAAGAGCCACACAAAGATATGAATTCTATATGCTTCAGTACAGATTTCTAAAAAAGATAGGAGCCACTGCCAAAGAATCCTCTTATTGTTTACTGAATCTATTTACTGAAGATATCTAGGATGGGCAAAATCACAAATAATACAAATAGTATGCATCAGTTTGCTTTTTCTGTCACAAGTACAAAAAGTACATAAAGCTTGATGAGTTCTTTTATAAGGTGAAATCTAACCCTGCACTGATACTACTTTGAACCTACAACTTAAAAAATGCTTCAAGAGAATTTACTTCTTATACTTCAAAACAAAGTGAAATGGTTCTAAAATAAGGCACAAATAAAAAAATATTGAACCAATGTATGGCAAGGAAAACTTTCACTGCACACTTTATCAGAAAACTGCATTTAAGTGTATCAGTTGACTACGAAGAACAAGCAAGCAAATAATTCCACCAAACAGAAAGTAAAAACCACATAAACCTGACCCCACCATTTCGGAAATGTAAAATCAAGAGCTAATTGAATCAATACAAAGCTAATTTTTAAGTGTGATCATGTCTTATTTCCAACTTAAGTTGAGTGTTCAAAATTAAGAGAATACTGGGCAACTCATATGTCTTTCGGCGCTACATATACACAAAACCACAAATATTGTCATGCTTACATGTATTTCTACGTATGGGTATGAACATTAATCATGTGCAATTCTGTATAAAATACCAATGAAATCTATTTATGTGGATCCTGCCTATTATAAACATAATTATTTTTAATTTGGTTTTTCCGAGAAAAGAAAATTGATTGGCTATCTATGACCAAAGCGGCCAATGACTACAGATATTTCAACTGAGTAAAAAAAGCTTTGCATTTGAAATCAAGACAATAAAAAGGTTCTGACATGTCTGACATTCCTCTGTAACACAATTTTTCATCTTTTTTTTTCTTAAAACCAAGCCTACAATATAACCCAAACAGTTTTCTACCAAGAAAGCCCACTATGGGAAAAGCAGAATACTAAACAAAGAAGTTAAGGTATATTCCATCAAACATTTCTCCATTTGCAATTCATCTTGATAATAGAGATAGAACCTGGTAAATGCATATAGGACTTGAAGCAGGAGATTTCTCTTGCTCAATGCATAATTCATGTGCTCCGCCTGCAAAGTGTGTAAAATGAGAATTTCACACCGCAGCATGAGCCATGGAGCTGCAGAGAAAAGGCAGATGAAATCATATTCTGCTGTGCGAATTTTATTTCTTATCCTCCCAATATTTATACAAAACCATCACTGACAATCCAAATGCATTGACAGATCACCCACTGTTTCCATTGTGTTAGCACTTGAAAGGAGATCAGGCAGAAAGATAGACAATTTGTTTTTGTATATTTTTTAAATAGTGGATCAGGTTTTTAACAGCTGAGTGACTGTATTATACTTGTAGAAGGAGGTCAACAGTAGCTGATTTTAAATCCCACTGTAGAGACATCTACTTATACATGCATCATCCTCAAATCTGCATTTCAGGTCTCTGTATTTATGCTTACAGTATAATATGTATCTGAACACCTGAAATTATCCCTATTTCAAAGTGATATAAAAGACTGCAGTACAAGAGACTGACTTTTCTATTCACTGCAGCTCAATTACAGTGAACACAACAGCTTTTTCAAAACAATTTGTCAGGAGAAAAAATACTAAACCATTCATAATATATTCAGGAAAATAATCTGAATTTTTGCAGTGCATTTTAATGCCGTAAGTGCATGGATGTATGTAGAAATTAAGCTCCAGTGTGAATGCAATAAAACCTTTTTTATTAAGAAAATTTTGCAGAACACGGCAATGGCACCCAACACAATATATATAGAATGGTAAACATTACCCAAAACATCTGCGATGTAAGATAGTTGATAACATGTGGCAAACTGAGAAACCATAAAAATAGAGCTCACTAAATATAACTTCTTCTATTAATATGTGTTTCAGAAAATAATTTTCAATTTTACTGAAAAGGAAATCCTAATGAAAAATCTCCCCATACAGACTGCCCAAACTAAGAACACATTATAGCATAATAACATATATTACATCCTTTCTAATGACAAACTATCGGAATAAAACATGGATTTCTGAAAGAAGGCCTGGCAGAAACCATCTGTTTCCTGGGTGGTCTGAAAAATAAGTCAGGAAGGAAGCAGAAAAATAAATATGTGTGGTTCTTTTAAAATGCATCTTGACCCATAAGGGGTCTATATATAAGACTTCAACTATAATCTTCTTTAAAGTTTGTTAAAAATGTTTTTTTCTTTCCAGCTTGGAAGGTGTTATCTAGGTAACTATCAGTTACCCTCATCTATCACGACAGAGCTCAAAACAGGTTTCTGTCAAAAAAACCTATTACACTAGTTAATATAGCAATCACTTTTAATAAAAAAAATCTGTGATTCTCTTCCCCCACCGCCTTATCTAAATGTCTAAAAGTAAACAAGTACTAGAAACACCTGAATGCAGGCAACAAACATAGTTTAAGTGGAAACTAACTTCAGGATTCCAGGGATTAATATCATATACTGAAACAGTCCTCCCTGTTCAAAGAGATTAAATTAACTACTCCCTGTCCCATTATATATGACCATTGATGTTTACAGTTCATCAGCCATAGTTTGTTGCCCTTATATTAAATGTGCTAATTTCTAAATGAAAAAGAATTTAAGGACCATTTAGCTTTTGCACAGTGATCTCTATGCTGTCCGTTCTTTTCAATAATCTCCTTACTATTTTTTTCTGCCATGCATATAAACCCATTGCTATTTATTTTAACTTCTTTTATGATGTTTAACAGCTTTGCAATTTTCCCCTTTGACTCTACTCTTAGCAATTCTTCTGTCAACTGCTTGAAAATACTTCCTGTTCCTAACACATTTCCTTTTAGGTGCTTCTTAATCAAGTAAGAACTTCAGAACTACAGCAACACTCTTTCTCTTCTCTTAAAATCCAAGGCCTTGACAACTTTCCATTGTCTTCAACAATTCAATCTCAAGTTTCTTATACATTCCAGTTCTCATATTCAGTGTATTTGACTTCACACATTCTGTTGTTTTAATATACAAAAAGCTTCCTTATGCTAGTAGTCCTCACACATCCTGTGAAAGAACCAAATAGTTTAGAGAACTGTAGTGAAAGAAATTATCAACACCGTGTCAATATCCTGAGAAAAAATGGAAAAATGCAGCAGAAAGAAGATAGTATAGTTTGAACACGGTTTTGCAGTATCTGCTCAAAACTAAGCACATCAGAGTACATATTACCACTTCTTGGTGAAAAAAAATACTGTGCTGATGTGACAAGCTGTAAACTGTTACAATTAATTCATGTCCCATCTAGTATGAAAGCAGTTCATTCTGAGAGGATTTAAGCTATATTTTTTTGTGCTACCATTCTTTGGTAAGATCCAGTCTGGCTGCTCTAGAATAAAAAACCTTTGACACAGGTGTGTTACCTAATGTGTTATTTGGGCAGGAAACAACATTTCTCAAGTAATACAGCCTCACTTCATCTTTTGTTCTACTTGGTTGAAGAAGGGAAGAGATTAAAAGTTAAGGTCACAACTCAAGAGTTCTTAAGCAGACCTATTAAGTTAAAAAACAAAGATCATGTACAATATAAATTCAACATTTAGAGAAATAGAACACCTTACATCCTTAATTAAAGTAAATACCCAAATCAACAGCTTAATCAAGTAATGGCCTTCCCTCTCAACTGGTCAAAACACACCTATTCACCAGCTTCAAAAATTGCCAGAAATGCAACAATGACTATTCCGCCATCTATATAGGTGTCCTGACTGAAATGGCTTAGCTTAATTTAAAATACATTAGAGTTTCACTTAATTTTCAAGACCATGTATCAGTATTAGAACGGAAACTTCTGAGCTACAATTCTACCCATTAGTACTTTTTTTTGTAAATATATAGAAAGAAATGCATAGGAAATATTTAATAACAGAAAAATAAGTGTCAGAAATTCTTGTACTCTTCTTCCTGAACAGATTTAGCAAAAAGTTCCTCATTTATTTATTTATTTTAAAATGCAAGGTAGGTGGGCAAAGAGTAACCAATTCATGCTAATAGCATGAAGAGTTAGTTATATTAGTTTGAGTATATTTTAAGCTCTTTTTCTTCACTAAGGTAAGCATTAAATCTTATCTGACACATGTACGGTTCTGTTGCACATTTTCGCATCTTCACATATTTTGAAACCAGTTAGAGAAACACTTTAAAGCTTGCTATTTCATACCTGTTTTAAGAAAGCTAACAGAATTTGTAACTCCTTATTCCGTCCTATCAAACAGACAAGTAAAAGTTCACTGCTCAGTAGGAATATTAATGCTACTCATTTATATATATACATATCAGTCATAGATTCATTAACTGCACTATTCTCAATTTTAACAGAAAATTCTAAAACTAAGCTAAGAATTCCATTGGAACATCTTCAAACATTTAGAAGCAATATACTAACATTTGGTTCTTTCTTTCCTCTCAGAAATCAGGTACCATAGCTATACTTTAAGATTCCATTTCAATAAAATAACCATCAACATCCATGTATTAAGTCTTACCAGTTCAACAATAAACCAAAAATTAAATTAAAAACAATTAAAATTAATTTTATTATAAGAGAGTAATATACTATTAGAAAAAAAATATTACATTCTGTGTACAAAAAATAGACTATATTATTTTTCTTCAACTATGTGCAGTAAAAACATGAAATTCTAAACTGCAATAGGGTTTGTTGTTACAAAAACACTCTTACTTGCTTAAACCATCAAACTACATTTGGATTGATCTCTCTATGAAAAGTAAAAAAATTTCATAAATTCTGGATTGTTTTAGTTACACATAAAACTACTACTCATCTTCATTCTGACAGAAAGAAATATGGATGGACTGTTAGATGCACATTCTTATATTTTATAGAGGTTTTAAAAATACGTATTTTACCTTACTAACCTTGTTAGAAGTAGCATTTCTACATTTTCCAGATTCAGAGTCACTTTTAGAGTCAGAGTCTGACTTGGAGCCTGTAGAACTTTCATCTGATGAAGTGTACTCTGTATCAGAGGAACTGGATGTGCTTCTCTTTCTGGAAATGCCTTCTGCTTTCTTTTTAATATCCTCTGAATCACTAAACATTTAAAAAAAATTAAGAGACAAAGTCACTAAAGGAATCTGCTTAGGCAATATCCTACATCAACATTTCAAAGTTTTATTAAATGACTTTTTAGTCATTATTTCTCCACAGTAAAAAACTCAGCTATGAATGAACTAGTTTATTTCAGACTACACAAAACTGTTCTATTACACTACACAATACACCATCACATGTCATCTAAAACAGCGAAACAGCCAAACAAAATGTGAACATATGAGATATTAAAATGATTATTTGCACGCATCAAGCTTGTGACATTACAAAAGGAAGTGCAGCTACCATTTCAAAAAAAGATGCTTTCATACTATTCCATCTATGGTGAACAGACTGTTGGTGTGTCATCTTTTTGTACAGTAATATTGCTTTTTAAAAATCAATGAATTCAGTTTATTCCTCTGTTAATTCTTCAAAATAAAACCACACCACCTAGAAATAAGACCTATAACATCTACAAGTAACTCAAACCTTAAGAGTTTATACACAAGAGCTCTTATATTCCTATACCTTTGGTCAAACTAAATGCCTTACAGCTTCAGACACAGTGTTCTTCATGCACTGAAGTTCACCCTGCCAATGTTGGATTATGTTGGTCTGTGTTAACAGCCACTGAATATTATCTGCCTTGTTCATGTCTAATAATACTTTAAATACCAATTAGTAGATTACCCTTTTGTCCCAGGGGGAGTTACTACCACAGGAAATGAAAATTGTTTTCTAATAGTTGTCATAGAGTAGAAAAATTAATATTGCATATAGAAAAAAAAACTCTGTTCTTGGATATGCAAACAACCATTTTATACTTCTAAATCAGGTGTTTCATACACTACCTGATTCAGCTTCCTTCCCAAGACAATAAATTGGTTATTGAAGTGCTTGAAGGGTAACAAGGTCAACAATAATTAAACAAATCGAGACCACTCAACTATTAAGAGTCCCTTTAGACTCACATTAAATTGTTACACGTTTTTGCTTAGCTTTAGGAGCACTACAAAAGAATGTACTATGCTGCATCACTGAGATTGCAGTGTTTTTAGATGAAAAATATATAGAGAAGGAGAAATGAAAATCTAACATGACAGAGATCAAAACATGAGTAAAGTCTTCCCCTTCTTAATAACTTCCTATGACTGAAGTGCCTAAATAAAATTTAATAAAAATTATTTAAAATTTAAAATAACATTTAGACCATGCCTACCCACGTACATGAAGCTAGAATTATCTCCCCCAAGTTTTAGTCAAAAGCATAAAGCAGTAATTTGAAGCTTGTAAAGCTAAAAATGGAATAGTACACGTCACAAAAACAGTGTAACCTAGTATATCTGATTGTTAAAATCATGATGAAAAATAGGTACTGAAAATTATGTTTCAGTATGACAACATTTAAACACTTGAGATCAATTACTTAAAAAAAAATTCACTACTCTATACTGTTCAAAGTTTCTTCACAAGAACAGAATTATATATATTTCTTTCACTGCCATTCAACAGTAGCTGTAGTTGAATTAACAAATAAGTTATTGTGAACCCATTATATAAATGAAGTTGTTTTTCAGTAATTTATCTTTAGCTTAGCTTTAAAAATAGATTTGAAGATTAAAAATGTTACTTTACTGCACATCAGCCAGTTTTGATGGGTAATAATTGTTTATCTTACTGCTTAAAATTTCAGATGTTATTCTAATGAAAAGAATTTACTGGTAACTAGCTTTTTAACTTTGCAATGATGAAAAGCCTGTATTAATTTAACCTACAGATTTCATTTGTTCTGAACAGGAAAAACAATATAAATCACTTTTAAAATCATTAAATCCTGACTTAAATTAATAAAGTCATAATTAGGGCATTATGCTGTGTTTGTTATGGAAGTGGCAAGGCGAGCTGCTTTAATTACTGTCTGTAATAAAAGGAGCAGAGTGTGTACTGCGCCCCAATCAGCGCTGTCAGCCACGACTGAGCTGAGCTGCAAACTCATCAAGTGAGCTGGCAGCAGACTACAAAGTAAAGGGCGATTGTGTCTGCAGGGGCAGCTTGCTGACAGCAGTGGAAGAAACAGATTCATACAATCCAAGGTATTAGCCCCAATTACTCAAAATTTTAATGATACTTTAATACATGATAATGCTGCTGATAATAGGCAATCTTAAAAGCGCTAACACTTAAATATCTTATGACCGTTTCCCTTCACAGCCCTTGCCTCTAATATTTGGATCATAATCTTTTTAATATAACATTATTTAGAAAAATCAATTGTCTTAGTTACATAATGGCAAAGTGTTGAAGGACTTAATTTTAGCTCTCAGCAAAATTGCGGCAAAAGGTAATTAAGTGTTTCACACAACTATTTGATCACTTATTCAGCCTCCCAAGGTTACATCAATTTTCAACAAGCCACCCAAGATTTTACTGAAGTCAGAAATTAATTCCAAACATAAGAGTAGTCTGATTAATGAAAATATGAACTAGGTTCATACAATGACTATTACTAGTATACATTGACATCACTCCTTGGCCAACACATGCCCAAAATAGCCTAATTAAAGGCTTGGCAGACTGCTAACAGGAAGAGTTCTTTATAAGCTAGTATCACAAAAAATTAAAACCAGACAAACATATACCTACCTTTCATTGACAGCTCTACATGTTTTCTTAGCAGCACTTTCTTTGCTGTCTGATTCACTGTCAGTTGATTCTTCACTGGGAGAGGAACTCCCACTACTCTCATCAGTGCTGCCTTCCTCTTTATCTTCCTTCTCACTTTCACTGTCAGATCCACTCCCTGAAATGAAAACAACCTTTACAATTTTGATACAAATCTTAAATAATTAGTATTTTAGAAATCCAATTTTGTTTTAAATTAAACAATGGTTTAATATTTTAAGATCCAGGTGCAAGCTTTAGTGTTATTTACCTTGTGCCAAAAGCAGGCGTGGGAATTACTTTCTCCTTATATTTACAAAATTTTGTTAGTTGAAAGCCTGTCCTGTTCAGCCTACAGTATCACACTTTTCAAATTAGAAATGTGAATAATAAATTAATCACATGTGGATTCTTCAAAGTTACATAACCCTATTAGGAGCTGGAGATGACCTTAAATTTTCTAGTCTTTACATTCGCTCAGCTGCAAAATTATCTTCTCAAACAGTTGCTTAATTAGATAATCTGTTCTTAAATACCCATAGTGACTATGATTGAATCACTGATTTAAACAAATTATTAATACTCTAATTAATCATATAGTTACAAAATATTCAAATACCTGAAGTGAGCGCATGCTTCTGTTACTTCAGAAATCACTAATTTCAGTGATCCAATTCTTAAATGTTTCTACATATTTCCTCAGTTTAGGAATTGGAAGGAAGCAGCTCCATGTCCATATTTTAAGATGTCCCTCTTCCATTCAACTATATGATAATTCTTTCAAGTCTCCAATGCTAAACATTTTCTGTGTCTAACGCCTGGATCTGGGAGAATTATGAACTTCACTACATCTGAAATATACATCTTCTGAAATGGCTGTCTTGGGGAACTGCTTATCCAACAATAAATGGGAGAACAGTTAAAAGAACCTCTGCTTTCTGAACTTGCAGCTGTTACCTCCTTCATCAATATCCCCATTATAATAAACAGAAAATACCACGTAGAACTTCAGAAAAATACTGTAACACAATTTGCTGAATAAACCTCATGGAAGACTACACAATTAAGCAAATCTGGCCATGTATCAGCAAGCAGCACACGCAATCAAAATAATTCTTCACCACCACCAAATTCTGAAAAACAATTAAGACTTAAGGTTGCTAAGCATCTGGGCACTTCTCCTGCAAACAGCCATTTGCTTTCAGTTTCAACTGGAGTTACAAGTTCTCCTTACTCATATCGGACTCCAAGAAGGATAAAAATAGCATGGCAGCTTTTTCAACTGGGAAACAAATCAAAGACTCTTACATAATATAGTGAATGCAAAATTTCACCCCCCCCAAATTTTTTGAGTTTATACACAGCTCTGGTTTTGTTCGCAATTTTTTTTTCTTTTTATGTACCAGAGAGTTGTCCAGGCAATGAAAATACAAGTTGCTTTTCCATTTACCTGATGAACAGGTACTGGCAGACTCATCTTCCTCCTCTTCTGATTCAGAGTAGAATTTTTCAGTAGGTTTCTCCTTCTTTGGCTTGCCTAGAATTCCAGTCCATTCCTTTGCCTGTAAATAAATTTCAATTTAAGTTTACTTTTGCAACCAGCAATACAAAAATACACACAACAACATATCGAATAAAAACATTCAGAGTAGTGGTATTAAGCTGTTGCTAAATAAATCATCTAAGCAAGACAAGAGAACCTATTAAACTTCTCTTACTTTACACAATTAGAAGTTTGGTACATACCTATAAAAGGTGAGAGATGTCTATTAGGTAGTCCAGAAAAAGATTTAGGAAGGTAGATTGAAAGCATCAGTAATGATAAATAAATTTCTATGCCAAAAGAACCTGAAGTCTGAGAGTTTTATTTCTAGATCCATCTGACTATGACTAGAATGAAGGTTAAATAGGGCTAGCCACCACCTTTATCATCCCAAGTTTTAAGCAGAAAACAGATGTGGCCACTCTAGGCAGCCACAGACATCGCAATTCTCCAAATAAAAGTAATTTTTCACCAGCAAGAGAATCCCAAAGTGAGGCAGTATTTCCCTCAGACTTTTTTCTTTCCATATACCTCTATGCTACTAGAGAAGCAGTGTTAAAATTCTGGCCAGGAGGAAAAAAGGAACTGGCAGACAATTCTATCAACAGTTTCATACAGGTCTGCCTCATTGGCTGATCTGATCTGGAACAAGACTTAAGTTTTGAAATAGGCTCTAACAATGACCTGTAAGGCTAAACAACTCTAGAGATACACTGGCTTCTTCTTAAACATCAAAAGCTCCTAAGGCTTAAATAGTCAATATTCATATAAATGACAGTTTGCATGTGGATTGCAACTTAACTCAGCTTTACTCACATATGCTATGTAGGCATATGCATTATTAAGGAAAATACAAAATTAACGAAAATGAGATACTCTTCAAAGAAGATATGTGCAAAAAAATCCCCAACATGGCTGAAGGATTTTTCCTGTTTGCCTTCAGGTTTGAATAGTAGGGGTTTTATTACTATGTTGTAGATGCATGCTGTGCCACTTGATCAATTTCCTGCAATACTTTTTGGTCTTATGGACCAAAGCACCTTCACGCATTCTTTCATGCCAACCCTATAATTTATAATCCTATGTTTGAGCTGATTATCTAAAATTCTTCCCATAAAATCTGGTAGAAGTTTGCACACAAATATCAGTTTTCCTGAAATGTACATAAGAAGGCAGACACATTACAGTACTAAGGAGAAATGTTTGTTCTACCAGATTGCTGTCCACTGGCTTCTGTAAGTCAGATCTATTTTTTGAATTTTCTTGTTCTTTCAGTATGTAACATCTGATAAACAAATTAATTCACATGTGATTTACTGAGGAAGTTGGCTCATTACCAGAACCGCCTGCTTTTCTGTGTATATTTGTTACTTTGCTATGCCTACAGGAGCACCATCAGTACACTACATACCCACACATTTACATTTCAACTATTGCTCAACAGCTCTCACCAGCATTCCGGCAGGACTCTGGTACTCAACACGTAAATCACAATTCTGGTACCAAAACATGACTTTGCCTTAGAGTTTACACTACAGTAACAAAAAGCTATTGCTAGTAGATTATGAGCCCCATGTGTCAACACATGACTAGTGCACTAATAGATGGTATTTTCCAATCATAAACTTCCCTAATCCTCTTCAGATTATCTGAAATGTAAACCCTCATCTCTTCCAAACTTGACACTTCAAAACATACATAATCTAAATAGTCCAATTCCCTGCAGCAGCTTTTTGTCATCTGTATTACTTTTTTCCTTTTTTTTACATTTTGCCCTGGATTTTTTACAAACCAACCTCTTAATTTCTGACTTTGGTAGCCCAGCTACACTCAATTAATATACTGCAGCAGAGAGGAGATAAAAGATATGAAATCAGAAGTGAGATGGAGGTGGAAAAAAGCCTACTTACTCCACAAATGAAGCAGAAGTGGCCTATAGTTTATCCACTTTTGTCACTGAAAAGAACTAGCATTAAGCAAGTTTCGGATGCTGGATTTCTAAGATAAAATATGCAACAGGGACATTCCCCGGCACCAGTGGCTTTCAACACAGCCCATAGATAGTATTTAAATACTTGTGGTTTTGGGCTAATACTCTGTATTGACAAGGGCCTTCAGCAAAGTTAGTTTCAGTGACGCTGACGTACCGATTCGGCCACGTCGACGTTTCGGACGGAGGGGTCAGGTGCCACCTCTGGCCAGTCGGACAGCTCCAGGTACCCAGTGGCTCGGCTGTTCAGTGTGTGAGACAAGGTGCCAAGCTGGAAATGATCTCGATCTATTAAAAAAGCGGGGCAAGGGAAGAAACACACAAACACTGTGAGCTCTGCCACAAAGAGCAATCTTAATCAGGGCTAAAGGTAATTGCCATTGTATTACCTCAAATGTCATGGAATAAATATAAACTAGGAAGCTCTTCATAGGTCAAAAAACTGATTTCAGTCCATAGATTACAATAATCTCCCCCATAATGGTCAATAAAAAAGCTAATCAGTCAGTGTGTTTAGAGGTGTTGCTCTGAAATGTAGCTTCTCTAAAAATTACTTTACTGTGAATATTAAGAATGACAGCACAGTTAAACAATCCATATACATGTCTTGGTACAAACACATCCAGAATTTTAATAGTTTTTCTTCAAAATGGAGCTCCTTTTAAAGCTTGAAAACTAGACCTAAGTAAGTATGAAAATTAAAATGCAAATTGTCACAGTAAGAGAGTATTTTTAATTTAGATAGCCTGATAACCTTTTAATTAGAGAAGACAGACAATGGATCTTACTTGTAAAACAACAGGCAAAATAGAGAGGAAAAATTATGATTTTGGAGGAAAAAATACCTACAGAGATTCAATTTATTTCAGACTGATATAGCATTTGCAATACGCACATTAACAATCTTCTAATAAAGTCTAGACAAAATCCTAGAGCTCTTTTCCCAAACAGAAGAATAGTTTTCCTCGAAAGACATACCTTCTGTTATTTAAATAAAATTTACAATCCACATTAACAGAAATGGATCAGTTTGCCAGGGTTTTTCATTAGAGAAATGCATTGTGCACCTTGCTTGCTGTAAAGTGACTAAGCAGACTGAGCATCCTTGCATATTAATCTTTTCTATTTGCTAAGTGACACAATTTGTGAGAGTATTTGAAATAGAATAAGCTGCCACATTCCTTTACACAATGAACATTTACCAAATGATTTTGGCAGTTATACCTTTAAAAGGAGACTCAAGCAATGGGGCAGGTTTCTGTGCCAGAAATATTTTTTTGGCATATTTGCTTAAAGCTCCACTCTTCTCATTCGGAACAATAAGCTGCCTAATAAATCTTGTACGGTCTCTGATGTCGTAGCTTTGATCATACTTGCCGAGATTTAATACATACTGGGTAAGCAATTTTGTCTGTGGAAAAAAACAGGACAAGAACAGAATACAAGTTATTTATGATTATTGATAACTCTGGATAAACATATTTAAAGAGGTAATAAAAATGAATGGTTATGTCAAACAAATGTTGCTCCACAGGGAATATGCATTTCTAAAGCTGCAAATGGAATTCTGCAGCCAAAGCACATGTCCTCTTCTGTATTGGGGAGGTGAATGCTGAGTACTGAGAAGCAGCCATGTGCTAGATTATTAAACTGCTGAAGTGGAAAGAAAGGCATCATTAAAAAAATAATCATATATGGCAAACCCGCTGAAGGGTCTACGTGAGGATAATGAATGTGGAAATACAACTAAAAACATGGCACTCAAAACTTAATCGGAAAAATATGCAGGACATCAAAACATCAGAGGGTATTAGGAGGCTGGCAAACTGCTTCTGCTGAGGTGTGTTTTATGAAGAGATACTGTCCCTGGCATAAGCAGTGTCTGCACTCTGACTGCACTCAGTTACTTTATCCTGAATTATGACCCATTAAAGCAGACACATGAATCACTGAACTGGATTACTGCAAATTATTTGCAGTGCATTTAGCTGTTACTTTTTCATAAAAGCAAGCTGCTGATGCCCTCTAAAAACCAGGATAAAAGACTTCTTCCATTTTTTTTGTGAAGCTTAAAGCCTTCAGTAATATCAGTCATTTATTTATTTATGTAAGAGAGCAACTTATACTATCAAAGGTTTTGACAACATAATAACAGCTTCCTAATTTGATGTTTGAGAATATTAACATGTCTTAAATAATTTTAGTAATTCAGATAATTTTTTAATCTAAGAAAGGGAAGGAAGGAAGGAAGGAAGGAAGGAAGGAAGGAAGGAAGGAAGGAAGGAAGGAAGGAAGGAAGGAAGGAAGGAAGGAAGGAAGGAAGGAAGGAAGGAAGGAAGGAAGGAAGGAAGGAAGGAAGGAAGGAAGGAAGGAAGGAAGGAAGGAAGGAAGGAAGGAAGGAAGGAAGGAAGGAAGGAAGGAAGGAAGGAAGGAAGGGAGACATAGAAAATAGAAATAATGTAGTGTAACCAGAACAATAGAGGTGAATAGACTGGAATCCACTAGATGTATTTGAAACATGTATGCCACTTCCTTTATATACAACCAAACTGGAAAAAAAGCAGAAATGCTATATCATACTAAGGAAGTATATTTTGGTACTTTAACTCAGAATGCATGAATAACACAGGGTTAAAAATGTATCATCATGAGACATTTATCTGCTTTATACAAAGAAACAACCTTGCATATATATATTGTTTATCATGCTATTGCTATGACACTAACACAGTTTCAATCATGGGAGCAGAAAAATATGTACAAAATATCAGTGTATTTTTGAAAATACCATTTGCTAAAAAAAGTTCAAATTAATAATTTCCAACTTGAAGATGCAAGTTGAAGTTTTTTTCTGGAGATATAAAAATGCTTTTTCAGAATACTGATTTAACTCCTGCCAGCAAGATACACAGTAAACAGAAAATGGTTCTAATTCAAACCCCATAAATGCATCACATGTAAGCATTTCAATAATTAGCTATGGCACCAAAGATTGGAAGAAATCAGTCATTATACATTAGAATAATATAACAGCATAGTTTTTAAAAACTGTCAATGAAATATTTTTTGTTTCTTTTTTCTCTCTGATACCCATGAATGCCTCTGTGAAAATATATTATTTTATCCTTGAGGTACTGTCTTAGCTCTGGGAAAGGCAAAACTTTCCCATATGTATTTCACAGTTTATTGGCAGCTAATTCTGTATGAGGGTATAAAATTTTAAACAACTGCATCAGACTGAGCCTACATAATCTGCACTCATGCAGGACTTACACTGTTCAATCTAAATGGAATTGGAAGGGAGGGTTCCCAGGTAGCATGAATTAAACTAAATGAGGGACACCTCCTGCAGCCTTTGCCATCACTTCTCCACTGTAAAACAAGACAAGACTCCTTGCTGTCATGGCAGGAAGCTCAGGAGAATGGATCATAAAACACAATGATCTTAACCTGTGAATTGCTATAGGGATGGGAAAAGTTGAAGGCCTTGCCATAGTGGGCATTTTTTCAGTGAGTGTTGATGGAATTACATAAAGGCAAGTTAGACAGATGAAGAGTTGATCCTGAAAGGCTGCATTTCCTTTAATGGGATCATTTACACTATAGTTTTCATTGAAACAGGGAGCAAACCTCTTTAAAAATTATTTTTCTTATGGTAAAGCAATCAAACAGGCGGATAGATTTCTACATGGAATAGAAACAGTTATTTTTAATTTAAAAAAAAGAAAAAAAAACTAACAAATGCACTAAGTTTTTCCAACAAAGGAGTTTTCCAAAGGAGATGAAAATCATTTCAGCAAGCACATTGATTTGGTGAAACATGACAGATTGTGCATACTGTGACTGCTTCATAGAATAGTGACAAAGTATTCTGATGTGTGATTTAATGCATTTATTATATGTCAATATTTCCTGATATCTGGACACGCACATTATATAGGCATAATATACTTTCTTTTATTCCCATACTCTTGAGCCCATTACTATTTTTTGTACACTTTGTTTTGGCTAGAAGAGTTAGGTTTAAATATTTCTAGAATTCAACAACCCTCCAGCAACATTTCTGGAATTTTCTAGCTCTATTCAAGGATTTAATGCCCATCGTATATTAGTAGCAATTAATTTTTTGATAGATCTCCACTTGAAAATTTTACAATACAGGTTTTACCAACAGATGAGGCTCTACAATGAGAGAGAAACAGTCATCTATCCACTCCTAGATATCATTAGCTTTCAGTAACTTGATTCTTTAGACACACAAAATAAGGCTATTGTGCTAAACCACGATTGACATATCTATTTACACCCTACAACTACTTGGGACTTTTTCTGGTGGGATTCCTACTATATTAGACAACAGAAACCCATCAAAATCTCTTTATTCTTCCTGCTATAAGCGAGAAACATCTTAGGCAACTATATGACATATTTCTCTTATACGAGCTCCATTTAGACAGCTATCTAGCACACTCCAGGTTTTATGATCCTAAGTGTTGAAAAAACAAAGCAAGTTTACCAAATAATACAGACAACCAGAGGGAAAAGCCTGTTTTTATTACATTTATCCAGATATAACTGAACCTGAAACTTCCTTGATTATAAGGAAGCCTTTGAAAGTTCACAAGGTGATTTCAGGATTTAAAGTATACCTAAAATTGTTATAAGAAATCCTAAATGTTAAAAATCATTCCTGTGAATGTGCTTCACTAAGTGTTTCACCATACACTTAAGGAAACTACAAGCAAATAAAATAATATATTTAGACGAAGGGAGTAAAATAAGCAAGTCTTATTTCCTCCCGAACTTTGTTCTTTTCTCCAAACAAGACTTAACAGATGAGTTCAACCTGCCTTTCCTTCATCTGGTGAAACAGCTCTTTTCATCTATTTGGTCAGCATTGAGTATCTCTTTGCATTTCTACCACCACTTTTCAATAAAGTGAAATTTTATCTTTGAGGTATTCACAGTTCCATTAACTTTGGATGAAACAGATGATTCAACATCAAATTTTAAAAATTAAACTGAAAAATGGCTGGACGTTTTAGGAACTGAAGTAATTCCAGGAAGTACAGTAATTTCACGATTATAAGTTGCACCTGATTATAAGCCGCACTTGCAGGTGTCGGCAGCTTTTCATTCTTTGTCCATACATAAGGTATCTATTCTATCACCATCTGTTGAGGGTGGGGGCAGTGATCCTTATCTCAACGACAGATATTCTGCTAATGGGCCATCCATTGAAACCAGGTAGGGCATTGTTCTTTATCTTTTCACAACCCATCCTTCCTCCAGCCAGTCATTTTCTGCTAATGGCCATTGAGTCCCACTGTGTGACTGATAAAATTACTGCATCCCATTGGTAGTTGCTCCAGCCAGGGAAAAGGGCCCAACATTTCTTACCAAGATAAAAACAGAGGTTTTGGGACCCTAAGGGAGCCCCTTTCTCCACTGGACTCCAGAGGAAAACCGGATTTCTCCACATCACCACTGGACCTTTAGAGGGAAACTGCACCTTCTACAGGAGCACTGCTTCAACTGAATCACATCTGTCACTGCAGGAGGACTGCAACCATCATTTAATGGGACTGCTACCAACACCCTGCCTGATGGGGTTCAGGTTGTACTCTGACTTTGTCAGAGTTTAGAGTTTGTTTCTTTGTAGTACTGTATTTCTATTTTAATTTCCCTAGAAATGTTATTCCTAATTCCCATATCTTTGCCTGAAAGCCCCTTGATTTCAAAATTATAATAATTTGGAGGGAGAAGGTTTACATTCTCCATTTCAAAGAGAAGCTCCTGCCTTTCTCAGCAGACACCTGTTCTCCAAACTAAAACAGTAACTTTTCGTTCTTTGTCCATATATAAGCCGCACCTGATTATAAGCCGTACTTCGGGTTCAGACCAAAATTTTAGTCAAAATGGTGCGGCTTATAATCGTGAAATTACTGTAGTAATTTTAATAATGAGTGAGTAAAGAGGAGTTACTCCTGGAAGTAATCATGTAGATATAGGAAGAGGGTTACCAGCCTCTAGTGGGAAACCCATGGCATTATAGTTTGAAAGGAACTTTAAATCAAGCCAAGCCACCAAACCTACACTGTTAGAAATTTTATGTGAACACCTTGACCACTTGAGATAATAACTTATTTTTCCACAATCTTAAACTACATGAGGAAAACACCCTTTGAAGAAATTCATCATTCAATAGGCATCTCTGGAGACAGTTTCATCTGCTTTATCATCATTACCATGTTTGAATAAAGGGTTATGCAGCACTTACAATGATGATTTAAAATGTATTAAGATGTGAAATAGAAAAATGCATCACAGAAATCATCATCTTCACGTATGCAATGGATTTTTGACCAAATACAGTATGGAAGAATTTATGTGCAAAATTACAAAAACTATACAGAAAATTAGTAAATATAATGCGCTAAAAGCAGACAGTTTAGATAGTAAAACCCAATCTTTCCTTGTCTCAGTCAGCATTTACTTTAAGATGAGCATTGCCAGAGAGGAGTCACCTTATACTACTGCCCCATTTTAGACTGTATAAACAAAGCATGCACTCCTATCTGAATGCATGGCAAGAAAGTTCATCTCCCAGACGCCCTACCAAAAAAAGCCTAAGACAGATCACATCTGTAATTGAATATAACTATCAAGGAACAAGAAGACATCACAGTTGCAGAGGTTCAAGATCCTCTGCTGTGCAAACTGCTATAAAACAAAGAGGTCTAGGAGCCCAGGGAAGCATATATATCAGATAATGTATTTCTTCTACATTTGGAAAAAAATAAATATTTGATTTCACAATCTTTTACAACAATAATTGAAATTACAATTACAGTGAAAAATTAGTGTCAAAATGCTACATTCCACAGTCAGTGATGGGGTTCACAGTGCTGTCACTTAGAAGAGTGAAGCACCTTTCATTTGTTTTCAGCTTTTCAATTGTTTTCAGCTGCTTGGAGATCTAAGTTCATCTCTTCGTGTTATCTGACATTTTTAGATTATTTTAACTACTAGAGATATTAAAACTCACAGCTCCCCAAGATTAAAGGAAATAGGAAAAGCTAAAATCAAACCAGTTAACCAACTAAATACAACAAAAAAAGGGAAAGCAGTTACTATCTTTAAAACAAGTACTGATGGAAAGACAAAACAAGGCCTACTACTGGCTCTCCTTTTAGATATCCTGAAAAAACAAGTGAGCAGCTTTTTGTTCAAAATGACGGTATTTTCTTGAAAGTTTTGGGTTTGGTTTGAGAAAACATTAAATCACATCAGCAAAATCTCCCACCTGGTATTACTAACACCATTTACATTTCTCTATTTATGTGAAGTAAAAATTTCACAATTTTCCAAAGACAGATACAAAAAAGACTTATCACTACATTCACATTCATGATCCAGCACACACTGAAAAACTCAATGG
This sequence comes from Catharus ustulatus, assembly GCF_009819885.2. Lineage (NCBI taxonomy): Eukaryota > Metazoa > Chordata > Aves > Passeriformes > Turdidae > Catharus > Catharus ustulatus. The sequence continues at coordinate 23,687,408 of NC_046262.2, read as the reverse complement.
TTAGATTTAGTCTGTTAGATTTTTTGAAAACATATGTTCAGATTTTCTTCATGGAATTATATGGACTAGCTTTGGTTACTTACACAGAAGAAGTCATTACCAATCTATACAGACTGTACAAAACCTGCTATGACTCTAAATACAATACTGAGTTTAGGCTTACCTGCTTTGAATTTGTTAAATAGAGTTTTGCACCCAAATTTAAGATTTGCAACTTTACAAGGTCATCTTCATTTGTGAAGCTCTTGGCTGTCTTTCTCAGAACATCAGGCGCGATCTTTGGAACCCGTTCACAGTACTCGCCAATGAGCCAGAGAATGCTGGCTCTGGCTACTGGAACCTGAGAAAACATTGAGCACTCTAAGTTAACAGAGTCACAAAGACTACTTGCATACTTGTATGTGTCTGTGTTCATCAACAAGTTAAACAAAATACTATTTAAAGACAATTGCCATGCAAGAAATGCAGCACGAAAGTAAATGCAGCCACTGTGGTAGACCGAGCATTCATACAAAAGTACTGATTCTGACCCAAAACTCATGCATTACAGGTTGATGATACAGAGACACAGAAGTGACATGTTGATGTTCAAAGTACAAGTTGATAAGATCCACGAACACAGTCCAAGCCTTCAAGATCTGGTTGTGAATTCCTGTAACACCGTGTTGAAACAAAAGAGAGCTTTTTTTAATTTACTATATTAATACAACAATGGTTTCCAACAATGCAGTTTTCTCAATTCCTGCCTATCTAGTTTAAAAGCATACGGATTTCTTTAAGATCATTTCTAGCTTTTCTTAATTTTTATTCAGAATTTTATGGCAGTAAGATTTATATTTTTGCAAACGTCCAAGACCAATTGAACTCAGAATATTGGTGAGAAGTCCAAAACTGCAATTCACAATTTCTGAATGGGATCTACTATCTTAACTGAAACACTTCGACCAAAAAGTTCTCACAGGTCTTAGCATTTTGGAGCTACTCAACAGCACCACTGAAATAACTGGCAGTAGTAGCTTTTAGATGAACTCCCAGTCTATGATGCCAAGTTCAGAAGCACAGCAATGCTAAAACCAGAGGAAGGTAAAATGGAAAAGCACAGAAGGAAACAGAAACTCATGCTCCAAGCAGTTTGAAGCAGTTAAGATTTAAAACAAGCAATAGACAAATACTCTTGTAAAATGTGAGCTAGCCTACATTATCTGGTGGCCAAGTTAAACATTTTATTTGTGTTACATACATCCCTTGAAAACATTTTTCTCCTTCTTTGAGTAGAAGGAAGAAAGAATGAAATGAGAAATTTCAGAAGTATGTTTTTTATAGTGTCTACAGACTGTGGTGTTCTAACATTTTGTACAGACTCTTGTTCAACAAATGTTGAAATGTCAGGGGAAAAGCCTAAGTGTTCTAGTCTATCAAACTGACTAATTTAGAAAAAGAGAGAAGTTTCCTCTGCAATTTCAGCAAATTTTATTGCCTTCTCTGAAAGGATCAAAACCACTCATACTAACATTTTTCATTAGTCATTACACTACACAGTAATCTTTATTAATAAGTTTACACTAATGGCAGGGTGAGTATTGCCTTAGTTAAGATTCACACGGATGTATGCTTTAGAAATGCAGCACTGTGGTTCTCAAAGCATTTATTCTTACTAACTTTCATATATGCTTTAATTATTTTTCCAGCATGTCTGTTATTAATATATGAATATCTGTTTCTCAGAATTACAATGGGAAACAACTATTAAGTATCTTACTCAGTAATTCCGTACCATTTGAAAGTACTACTTATGAAAGTATATTCTAAGAGGGCCAAATGGCTCATTAAGCTTACTAAGGAAATACTAATCATATTCACAAGAATTTTTAATGATTACATGTGCTCTGAAAAGTTTGGAAACAACTCTGAATAAAGTCAGCTTGATAATACTTGCCTCTGTACTTGACATGGCTGCAAATATATATGTCAATAAAAATATAAATAGGTATGTCATGGGGAAAACAGAGGACTGCCTCCACTGAAAGAAAAAGCACATCACGGATAAACAGAATGCAAAATCCAACAACAACAATACAAAGTCCAGCAAGAGATAAAGGCCAATTATGATTATGGGGAAGAAATTTAAGACAGAGGTAACAGAATATTTTGAGAGTGGTGTAACACAGTGATTTTAGATATATAGATACATGTAAATAATGATCCAGACACAGATGAGTTCTTTTTGTGTAAGTTGACAAAAAAATTAAGCAACCTTGGAATTTACAGTATGAGTGAGACGAACAAGCTACTGAACAACAGCTATGTATAAAAAACTTTAAATGCAGTCAGAGTACGTTCATCTGCAAAATGGTAAGACTGATACCATTACTGTACACTGATTTCAAAAGGGAAAGAGGTTATTTCTAATGTTCCAAAGGTTACACTGCATTAAGACCTCACACCCAATCCATTATTTTAAATTGGGCTAAAGAATAGTAATTGAGTGGTACATTAGATTTTCCAGTATTGGAGCAGTTCAAGTTGCCTACTGAACAGATAGATACCTCTAAATAAGAATATATAGGCAACTTCAGATTTCAGTTATGCTAGATTTATTTTTCTAAAATATTTCATTACAGACTTGTTAAAATACTAAAATTCTCAAGAGATCATCAAGTACCATAGTTTGAATAGCAGCCTATCAAAAACATTCATCTTGTTGCCTTTTAATAAAGCAAAAATAGCTCACAAAGCAGACCAATTTCAGTAATAGCATTAATAATGACACGCAAATATCATTATTGTACTTCTCCTTGTCAAGTCCAGGACCACACTTTAAAACCACAACAAAATGTATTAAAAAAGTTTAAACAGTGTGCATTTGAGCACAGTGTTTTACTTTTCAAGCTTTTTTCCTAGTTTGTAAAATAAGATTATTAGGGTAATAAACTAGTTGCATAATGCTAAATAATTAGGCTAAACAAAGCCTCATTTGAAAAATAGTGACAATGGAAAACAGAAATTTCTTGTGATATACTGCCTTTTAACCAGGTGGTTAGGATACCATGTAAATACCGCATATATATTAAACAATTTGTGGTGATTTTGTGCCACAAGAATCAATACCAATTAGAGACTTTTTGAATCAAACCCTGAGCAGAAGCCATTTTAATGAAAAGTGTATGTCGAACTGATGAACCCAATGTTTCTGTGTCACTGGATTCATTTGGGGTCAAAATCACACAATATTTTCAGACTTCTTTTTCCCTGCTTAAGTCTTCCCGTTATCAACCATGTAATATGAAGTGCATGATCTTGCAGCTGTTGTTTCCAGGGCACTCAAAACAGCAAACAAGAAATGAAGCCCTTCTAGACCTTCACTGCCTTTTTCAGTATAGCTTAAGTAGGGACCTTGAATTGACAAAAATGCCGGAAATAATACTTTCATTATTCAGGCCTGCTCTGCATTATCCTCAAAGGTAAACAGGATTGTAAATTACTTTGCCTGATGTTTTATTCCATATGGCCCGAGCAAGTGGTTAAGAGCACTTTTTAAGCCTTTAGTACCAGGAGGCAGTTTCTATTGCCATTTAAACCCATTACCTGCCTCACGGAAAATAAATAAATGGTTAAAAAAGAAAAATTAAAAAGCAGCCAGACACTCTCCTCAAAGCAAAACTCTAGTTATTTATGGCAATTAGAGAAAGATACTATAAAGACTTTAGAGATTGCTCTAAGTAGCACAATTGAAAAACTACTGAAAAGTAGTTCGGCTCTTAATATATTCACACAAAACACAAGGGTAAAGTACAACTTAAAATCACCAGTCTGGTTATTCACATCTGTCACAAAATAAGAGATACTCAAATTGCAAATGAGGCATTAATTGCTGCATCCAGAAGAAAATTTGCATAGCTAGCAATTTTTAAAATTTTTACTTTGAATCAGAAATGGAAAGAGGGATAAAGTTGATTTGAAATGTCATACTGACTGCAAGAAGAAAAGGTACACAGGAAAGAACTGGAGCAAAAGAGAAACATTCATTTTTTGTTTTCAAATAGTAGACCTTCAAGGACTCCTTGATTTTTTTTTTTTAACCTCCACATATAAAACTCTGTTAAAACAAAATTTTTATTGGTAACTGCACCTCTTATACAGTGCACTAATTTTTTAAAAAATTGTGTTATCATCAAATTATGAGACTTGTTCATTAAATTGTTACTAATACAAAGGTTTAAAAATGTCTTACTAAAGTGTATCCTAGGTAAAAGAATATGGCTAGAATTTGAAGATTGCAGAACCAAAATACATACAAAAATATGGATGTCACAGTTTGTGACAACTTCCCAACGCTGCAATTTAAAGAAATTAAAGAAAGTAAGCTGCCTGTTCTGTGAAGCCAGAAACATAGCTACAAGCAGTATTTATGTAAGACTAGGAAGTCAAGTTCGTTATCAGTGGATGAATGGACAGTGTTAAAAACTACGAGTCCACTACGCTTGCAATAAGAATCCCAATTCAAAACAGTAAATAATAACACCTAATCGTGTCCATAAGTAACATGATTTTCCGCACATATTAAGCTCTTCAAAATTACAGTAATTTCAAGATTATAAGCCGCACCTGATTAGAAGCCGCACTTCCACGTGTCAGCAACTGTCTTGGGTTACAATACAGGATGTGATAAAAGGTATCTATTCTATCACCATCTGTTGAGGGTGGGGGCAGTGAACATTATCTCTGTGGGGAGACATTCTGCTAATGGGTCATCCATTTAAACCAGGCGGGGCATTGTTCTTTATCTTTTCACAACCCATCCTTCCTCCAGCCAGTCATTTTCTGCTAATGGCCATTGAGTCCCACTGTGTGACTGATAAAATTGCTGCATCCCATCGGGAGATGCTCCAGCCAGGGGGAAGAGCCCAACATTTCTTACCAAGATAAAAACAGAGGTTTTGGGACCCTAAGGGAGCCCCTTTCTCCACTGGACTCCAGAGGAAAACCAGACTTCTCCACATCACCACTGAAGCCCTGGAGGGAAACTGCACCTTCTACAGGAGCACTGCTTCAACTGAATCACATCTGTCACTGCAGGAGGATGCAGGTAGCCACCATTTAATGGGACTGCTACCAACACCCTGCCTGATGGGGTGTCAGGTTGTACTCTGACTTTGTCAGGGTTTGGAGTTTGTTTCTTTGTAGTACTGTATTTCTATTTTAATTTCCCTAGAAAAGAAATGTTATTCCTAATTCCCATATCTTTGCCTGAAAGCCCCTTGATTTCAAAATATAATAATTTGGAGGGAGAAGGTTTACATTCTCCATTTCAAAGAGAAGCTCCTGCCTTTCTCAGCAGACACCTGTCCTCCAAACTACAACAGCAACTTCTCGTTCTTTGCTCTTATATAAGCCACACCTGATTATAAGCCGCATTTCCAGGTTCAGACCAAAATTTTAGTCAAAGTGGTGCGGTTTATAATAATGAAATTACTGTACACACCAGCATCTTATTTTTGCTCTACATTTTCAATGCCTAATCCCATCAAGAAGTATTCCTCCTCATCTCTGGATCAGAAAACCATTCAAACTTGTTTCCTATTCTTGCTCATATTCTAGAAGGCACTAGGAATAAGTCTAATGAAAAACAAGAATATAAGAATTCACCAGCTATCAAAAGAGAAAAAACCTGCCTTAGTAGTACTGTCACAGAAAAATCACACCGGAAGTCAAGATTCCCATGACCCAGATAGCAGTCCCTACTGGATCCAATGTAACATAATAAATTATTTTTATAAAAACAGAAAGGCAGAAGCAAATTTGGAGACTACTGGCCTTGTAACATTAAGAACAGGACACAAAAAAATATTCTACACATACTGATGAACTCCAAGATCTTTCTAAGGAAAAACACATCTTGAAATCATGAACGTTTTCAGAAAGTTGTAGAGTTGTTAAGTCAGTGTTCCGCAGAAGTCAAAAGGCAGGCCAGGAGATAAAACTGAGATAAAAAACACAAACCAAGCAATATCACTACATCATTGCATACAGTAAATTCACGAATACAAGCCCCACTGAGTATAAGCCACATCTCTGGGTGTTGGCAAATATTTTGTTCTTTGTCCATAAATAAGCCGCACCTGAATATAAGCCGCTCTGTCGTTCGCAGCGAGGACCCGCGTGCAACAAAGTTGCCAAATACTAACAGAACCGCGGCATGGCGGGGGGTTTACTGGCTCAGCTAAGGCTGTGCAGGCTCGGCCCGCTAGGGGTTGCTGACATGGCCAGGTGGCCCAGCTCGGTGGTGCTGCTCGGGGCTGGCCGCTGCCTCTGGGTTTGCTCGCCCCGGCCCCGCTCCCGCCGCGGCGCTGGCCAGGCACGGAGAGAGCGCCCCGCTCGCGCCACGGCGCCGGCCGGGCACGGAGCATCCCCTGCTCCCGCCACGGCAGCGGAGGGCGGGGGCAGAGCCCCCCCCCCTCCTCCCCGAGCTGTGGCAATGGCGGCATGGGGTCCCCCCCTCCTCCCCGAGCCGCGGCAATGGTGGCGCAGGGTCCCCGTCGGCTCCCCGAGCTGCGGCAATGGCGGCGCAAGGCCCCCGCCGGCTCCCCGAGCCGCAGTAATGGCGGCGCAGGTTCCGCCCCTCCTCCCCGCACCGCGGCAATGGCGGCGCGGGGCCCCCGCCGGCTCCCCGAGCCGCGGCAATGGCGGCGTGGGCTCCCCCCCGTCTCTCCCCCGGGCTCCGGCAGAGGAGGGGAGAGCTCTCCCGCCTCTCTCCCCGCCCCCGTGCTGCCTGCAGGGAGCCAGGGCAACAGAGTAACACTTTGTAACAATCGCAAAATGCCGGCTTTTACTGGCAGGTGCTTGGCTCGGCGCCCTGGCTGGGACGTCTGGGGTTGTAAATGTCAGAAAATTATTCACATATTAGCCGCCTCCGAGTATTAGCCGCACTTCCGGGTTTCCACCAAAATTTTTGTCAAATTGCTGTGGCTTGTATTCGTGAAATTACTGTAAGATTTCTCCAGCATATCTGACTACTGTGTACATTTCTGGTCACTCCACTTTAAAACTCACACATCAGGAAAAGGCAAAGAGAAGAGAGAATGGCTGATCAGAGATACAGAATATGAGGAGAAATTACAGTTTTTAGATTAGTAAGCATGATGATGTGGACAGTAAACAGAAGCATCCAGTAATCAGATGAGAAGATAAATACTGGAGGTACACCACAATGAATTTCTCTTATCTTTAAAACCCTTTCCCTAAAGCATCAGATTTTGTTGCTGCTGGAGATGAAACTCCTAAGACGGGTTTTGAATTTATCCTTCTTTAAATGGCTCTTTCCCATAGGTATATTTTTAAAACTTCTGTCACTCTAAAACCTGTATACACAAAACTAATTAAGCCTTCCTCAGAGTGCATAACTAACACAAATGAGCACTACTACAATCTCTGGCCCACAGCTTAGCAAATCAATCAATTGTAAAGCATGACAATGTTATTAATTCATTGACAGCTAAAGGGAAATGTTTTTATGATTTTCAAAAACGGAAGTTTAAAGAGATCCAATTTTCTCTTGTTTAATATCTTCAGGACACCATCAGACATGTATTTCTCCATAACAGCTTTTGAAGGGTATGAGGAAAGGAGCTGGAACACAGCTAGATCAAGCTGTACCATGCACAGGTCTAAGTCCTCAGCAAGTATCACACACGAAATAGATCTCATAGATCTTTCCCTATGCACACCTGGATAAAAGTTTAAGGTACAAATGAAAACACACAACAGCAAAGGAATAAAAATAACCACTATTTTCAGAAATGTAAGAAATGCTCAGTCAAAGGATAAACTGAAACAGACTTAGTCTTCATCATAATTTAGAGTCAGTGATCTACAGGAGTTCAGTATTTTTTAAGTGAACTTCCTAATATTTCTCATCATTGGTCATACTATTTTTTAATATATGGTCAATATTTAGCTTCTTCTTATTTAGTTTTTTTATTTATTCTACAAGGCAAAACTGTTATCTTCTAAGTATTCTATACCCTGCCCCTTTCTAAATGGCTTCTGTGGATGAAGAAGATGAAAAAAAGAACAAGTAAATTTCAGTTAAGTAAATGACCTGAAATAAACATTGCTGTGAAAGATTTTTAGGCACCTCAACATTGCCAATCACAACTCAGGGTACCACAACTGAAATATGTAACAACATCAATGAGAAAAAAATCAGGTACAAACCCAAAAATTGATTCCACTGAACTTACACCAATTTTGCTTATTTTAGTGGTTGTTTACCATTGACTTAAACTAAATCATGACAGAACAATCAAAAAGTTTGTTTTTCTTAAAGGCTTTTTGATTTAACAGTATTAAATTCTATTAAGAACTTCCTCTTCATGTTTTCATCTGTGTAATACATAGTACTAAATTAATTTCAACTCTAAAAAGCAACAAAGAATTTCTTTGTTCACATTACCCCACCCTTTCATTTCAAGTCCATTCAAGCTCACATTTGGCTGCTTTTCTACATTCCTACATCCAAACGCAAGAGTCCTTTAAAAACAGTCATATACTCCTGTAGAGGGCTATAGGGTAGGTCTTCTGTGTTTCAATCCTAATAATTTACAACAACAGAAGAAGGCCAAGAAAAGAAAAACAACGACCAAAATACCAAAAAGCCCTATGCAAAGTATGTACACATGTGTGTATATATGTAAGTATGGATATTGTTTGTCAGCATAATAATGGTCAGGAATCCCTGCTCTGTCTCTGTCTTATAGCAGACAAAACCCAAGGCATTTACGTTAGGTGAACTCACAACCACTTCTGGCATAGTAAGATCAGTGTTTAACGTTAAGTGCAGATGTCAGGATCTCCAGTAATACTATATTAAGTATTGACATCTCAAACTAACATCCCCAGTAATTAAATACTCATTCTGAAATGTACACACTTCTCCCTTACAGAAGTAAAGGTTGAGGGTTTGGACTAGATGATATTTACAAGTCCCTCCTAACCCAAATCATTCTGTGAAGGAATACATTAGTTTTCAGGGATAGTAGGGCCAGTCAGAAAAATGATACAGCATTCAAGTTATAAATATGAGCTTCTTCAAAATGTATTCTATTAACCAAATTCTAGACCATACAAAGGAAGGTATGTATCTTGAAGTTGTCAGTAAAAAATGACATACAAGATGTAAAACAATTACCTTGGAGAACGTACAGTTGTTTGTAGGTTCAGGAATAAAAGACATGATTCACAACGAGATTTGGATTTTTACTTTATTCCAATGACTGTTCTATCCCACAGACTGTTCTCCCACTGCTTAACATTTTCTGATATTCTGTACAACCTCATACGGGAAAACCTCAGAATGTTAAAGCAGCGTAAGTACAGCATGTCTTCTCTGCATCCCCTTTATTTGACTTAAAAAAGGATTTTCTTTTCCACAAAACTAAGAGTATTTACTTGAAAGTATTAATTGTATAAAACAGCTACAAAACTCTATTAAGTTTTAAACACACTATTTAGAAAAGTACCAATTTTCTCTTGCTGAGTATGTGAAAATTAGATGTCAAACTCATTTGTTTAAGTGCCAGAACATAAATTTTGAGATTGTAATAATTCATCAAAATATTGCACAAATGTTCTGAAAATATAGGTGATTATTATACATGAAGAATTACGGTAATTTCACGATTATAAGCTGCACCATTTTGACTAAAATTTTGATCCCAACCCAAAAATGCGGTTTACACTCAGGAGCGGCTAATATATGAAAAAAGTTCTGAAATTTCCCAACACGGAAGTGCACGCTGAGGTGCCAAGCCGAGCACCTGCCAGTAAAACCCAGGATTTCACAATTGTTACAAATTGTTACTCTGTTGCGTGGCGGGTGGAGGCGGGCTCTGTGACGGCAGTGGTGGGGGGATGCGGGGGGCTCCCTCCTGCTGGCCCCGTGGCCCGGGGGGAGGAGGCAGGGGGCTCAGTCCCCACCTGCCGCTGCAGGTGCGGGCGGGCTCCATCTCTGCCTGCCACTGCGCGTGCCGGCAGGCTCCCACCGCCACCACAGGACACCGCCGGGCCGGGGTGAGCAAGCCTGGCAGTGGCAGCAGGCCCCGAGCGGCCCCACCGAGCGGCAGTGTTGAGCTGGGCCGCCTGGCCGCGTTGGCAGCCCCCAGCGGGCTGAGCCCGCCCGGCCCCGAGCCAAGCCAGTAAACCCCGCAATCCTGCGATTCTGTTACTAATTCATTACTTTGTTCGCACACGGGTCCTTGCTGAGAACGAGAGTGCGGCTTATAATCAGGTGCGGCTTATATATGGACAAAGAATGAAAAGTTGCTGACACCTGGAAGTGTGGCTTATACTCAGGTGTGGTTTATAATCGTGAAATTAACTGTACTTATTTTGATGCGTAATAAGTAACAGTATCTTTTGGTACGAGTAAGTCAGTAGAATTAATTTTCTTTATATCAGTTGCAAAGTGATCATCAGCTCTTAGCAGCCAAAGATTTATTTAATCTTTCAGTAAGCATGAACCAAGACTACCATGCTTTTCTTTTCTCTTAATACTCCAAACCTTGCTGAATTCAACTATGGAGAAATGAACGTTCACTGATTTAGAAACTGCTCCATTATCAAAAAATGTGCAATTTCATGAAATATAACAGTTCTATTTATTTCTCTACAGAAAAAAACCTGTTGACAGATCAAAATCTGACACCTTCGGTTTAGGATATAATAGTTAGCTACTGGATGTCATCCCTATACTCTAATTTACAACAGATTACTAAATATTTTATCAATTACTGGGCCTGTGAGGAGAATTTGGAAACTAAATATTTGCATACCTAAAGGTCAATTAAATCTAAAGACAGATAATAGGGAATAATTCAAATTTTAATTTTAAATATCACAGAACCTCAAATATCTAGAAGATAAAAAGCTTCAAGAGACTGCAACACACTCATAGCAGCATGTCTGATATCATGGAAAGGTTTGGTAATTAGGGGAAAAACGTTTAAAATAAACTTTCAAACTCTACTCCAGATCACAAAGACAATTGGGTAATAATCCTTAAGTTAATTGTTTGTTTTCATTTCAGTTTACCCACTCCACATTCTAAACCTGCGATTCAACCTGGAGTAACAGGACTACCACTCAACATTTTCAGGGATCTCTTTAAAAATAGCTTCCCAGACCTAAGGCACAAATTGGAGCCATCTGACAGCTATTTCCTTTCCATTAAGATAATGAAAAATTAAATTTAAGTCAAAAATAATTTTTTTTTTAAAATTTCTCTAATATATCTACTTCCATTTACAGCACAAATTCAAAGAAGATAAAATTCTCATTATCAGTTGACAAGGCAAATAAGAGAGTGTGAACAAATACTCACTGTAATGTTATCCAGGAGTTTGGCCATATGCTTAATAATTTCACCATGGTGTGCTGGCTGGGTTTGCAGCAGTTTCTTAATGACAACAACACTTTCAGCAACTACAATTTCTGTTTTAGACAAAACAAATTATTAATTTTAAAAGCATTTATGCAGAAGAAAAAGCCATAAATAATTGACTGTAAAAGATGTAAAAGCTTTCCAAATACACTTTGCAGAACTGAATTATATTAATTTGGTAAGAAAGAGGTAAACCATTCTACTAAGTAATATAACTAGCTTCTTGAATCAAGTTACAACCAACAAAAAGGAGACATAAACATTCTAAATGCAAAAATACCAACATAGTACATACTTGCATGAAACTATTTTCAGTGAAGCTGCAATTTGTATTTCTCCTATAAAACTGAGAAACAGTCTAAAAAAAAAAGATCTGATTTCCAATAAAATTATGCATATTCAAAAGCAATTTGCAGTCTGCAATGAGAATGAAAATGCTTGCATTAAAAGTAACAGCTCATTCATACGCTAGAGAAATATCTAAACGTCTCCTTTGCATTTTTTTCTAAATGCAAAGAATGTTTCTGCATCTAAAGAGCCTCTCCCAGGTCTGTAGCCTAATCTCTAGTACATTCAAATGACGCTTCTAAATAGCAAGCTGTTGCAAGATTCATGCCAAAGTCATGCACTGAAGTGTTTAACTATTGCAAGAGGTAACATTCACAGCCCAATCAACTTGTATGAAATGTACACTTTTTGAAGCTGAAAAGACACCACAGAGGTAAGCTTATGTACAAGAGTAAACTCAGCTAAGGAAAGATGAAGCAGCCTTATCACCATTTGTTAAACAGAGGTATTCCTGCATTTCTGTCCGATACATAGACCATTCATTCAGCAATCAAGCATGCTGAAGTTTCAATAGAACATTTTGGGGAAGAAATGTCTAAATTTTGGGGGTTGTGAGGTTTTTGTGTGGTTTTCTCTTTTGAGAAAACAAACTTCTTTATGGAGAAAGGCTTTCCAAGAGCTCTGAGCATATCATTATGCCATATGCCTCTGAAATGCTTAGATTTTAGCTTGTAGCTTTTTGTGTCATCTTTTATTTGACATGACATCTGTCATTTTTCTAGACTAATTTCTTGAAGCAAGGTTAACATCTCAAGGTCTTGCACAATCTTTCAGATCAATTTAATTTACACTGTATTTCGCCAGATATTAAAATAGGAAGCCAATTCTTGAAACTTGAAAATTAGAATCCGGAATATTTATAGTGGGGAACATCAGAATGGCAACTTTCGTCATTCAATATTTAGAGATACACTGAAGAGTTAAGAAAAATAAAACTGAACCAAAAAAATGAGTAGACATGAAGTCATTATCAAAAACAACTGTTGTCAATGTAAAACTGACTGTGGTAATATCAACTGCATTAGACATGATGTCACCATAGGAACTACTTTAATGCTAGCTCTGTGGGAGTAAATTTAAAGAAAATAAACCAGAATTGTAAACAAATTGTAAATTACAATTGCAAACAATTGTAAACTAGTATGGTTTTTTCATACAAGTCTAGATACTGGGAAAAAAAGTAGAAACAAAATCAAAATGCATTTTGTATCAGAATAAGGACTGGCATAGTTACCAAACCTCATACTTCATTAGGTTTGCTTTGTGAACACATAGGATATATAAAATGAGCAGGAATTAAAAGCGAAACACTTAGGTTCAAAACCATAACAAGCTCCAGCAAAATACTAGAAGGGAAGATAAAACTGGTGTTCTGAATGTGCAGTAAGAAAATTTTACAATGTAACTCCCTCTAGAATTATCAAAGAGGAAGTGCATACAAGACAGTGATAAATAAACACAAAAATTTTGTAACAGTATAAATACTATCTAAAGGATTATAAAAAGTAAATTAAATTATTAAAGACTGACAATCACAGAAAATCTTACCAGGAATGCCTTTATCAATAAAGAAGACTACATTAGGTATCACTTTCAATTTTCATATCATAGTAAAAATCTTTGTTTCTTCTAATAATTTTGAAGTGATGTGGAATTGACTAAGAAAGACAATCTCTGAAGACCCTGCAGCCTGACAATGTCTCAATAACTTAAAATATCCTCAGTCATACAGTCATACATGTTCCATTTTGTCAAACAATGATGTATGCAAATAAATCAACAATGCAGCAGATCAAAATCAACATGCAATAAATTGTAGAACCAAATTAAGGACTTTTTCCATAATTGGGAATTTGGCTGCATTATAACAGAATCTCATAAAATCATCTCAGCATGGAGTATATTACCAGAAAACACTCAAAAGGTGAATCCTGAAATACAACATTTGAAATCTTTAATGTTACATCAAATTTTCTTTCACTTACATTAAAGCACCCTTGCAGCAACTAAAACATGCAAGTGAAGACTAATTCATCCACAGTATACAGTTTGTATAATCACTCTTTCTGAAAGCAGCAAAAGTGAATCAACTGTTTTTGGACAGGATGCCATTTTTGTTCCCCAAAAGCATTCAAAGTCAGCATAGATGGAGTTCTGGGCCCCTTGGTCTATGCAACGTGTCCCTGCCCATGGCAGCCAGGTTGGACTACACAGAATTTAAAGGTCTCTTCTAACCCAAACCATTCTGTTATTAGGGTTACTAACAATACTATTTGTTAAATAAAATGCTAAAATGCAATCACTACAGCTAATTACCCAGACAGACCTAACTTTCTGCTTTTCAGAACTAGTCAAAGTTTAAGCTTTTACCTTGTTAACTTTTCCATCCTTATAACATAAATAACAAATCTCAGAAACCCTATTTATACACATAAACTGGATGCTACAAGTTGCTTTTATTTTATGTCATTCTGATAGTAATTAAAAGAGATATGTACTAGCTACCGGATGTATTAACAGTTCCAGTAATTTTATGACTTGCAGTTTCACATAGATTTGTAGGGCAAAAAATGTTTTAGCTATCCATTCTACAGTTGTGCTTTCCTTCAATCTGCAACTTTCAACAGAAAATGGAAGTCATCCATCTAAGAAAAACCTGCAGGATTTCTATATGCTGTACAGTCAGACAAGAGACTTTCTACAATCTCATCTGTGTCTCACATCTAAAATGACTTCTATGTAACAGTGGGGCCTAGGAGTCACTTGAAGCTATCAATACAATTGCTTAAAGGAAATGCATCAGCCAAACACCAAATACATAGTAGAGAATGAAAATAACTTTTCTTTTTGTCCTTCCTTCTTCAGCAGATGAGGAAGAAAAATAATTCTCAGCCCTCACCATGGCTTCACGAAAACAAGTCTCTTCAGGAATCAGTCAAGTTTAGCTTGTGATAATCAAACACTAAAGTGTCTCATCACTGAAATTTCTAGTTTCTGTTGTGCTTCTGTATTCAAATGTTGATGGATTTTTCCCCCACATACCACAGCTTTCCTGAGTAAGGAAAATCTGCCTTTAAGTCACTTAAAAGCATGCAAAGAAAATTTCAAAAGTAGCTCTTGACATCCCCAGAGCCTTGTTTCTGGAACAATGCTCTGTCTCTCATCACCCAAATTGCAGAAACGTTAACTGTAAAGCTTTTGTGCCACAGCCAAGATATCCTGAGTGTTGGGCTGTATCTACAGTTACAGAATAAGCACATGGAAGCAGAAGACACTTTTCCCACAAGTTTGTTCTTCAGGATTCTGTTTTACTTTTGTAGAATTAGTACGAGTGCCTCCATTCTGCACTCAGATGAATTCTTCATAATAAGAAAATGGTACAGAGAAAGCACAGTTGACTCTGCTGCCACACACCTCAGAACCTGCTGGATCTACCCCCTTGCGCTCCATGCTACACAAAGCAGCAGGACTACTTCCAGGCTTCCAATGACCACAAAAGAAGCAGCAGTGCAAACAGATTGCTTGCATACTTTAACAGTAAAAGTTGGGGAAAAGCAAGATTAACCAAGACTCTTAAAGCTATTCTCCTACACTTTGTTAAATCGCTTTTTTATTCCCTTACCATGCTGAAACTCTTACATTCAGTAAGCTGTGACTATCAGTAATTTCCTGCCACCTGGGGAAAGGTACCATGTAAATTATGCCATTCTATTCATTCCTTGAAAGAAGGAATAAAGACACTGCAGCTATGGTGAAGCAATTTGCCAGCTGCCAGGTTTAAAAGATCCTCAATATATCCTTTGCAGCCTTTCAGAACAGTAAGCACAAGAAGATAATTTTATTTGCTAGACAACTACTTAGAAACAGACATGAAAACTAATCTTGTTGAGACAGACCTTTGTATACATGTATATACATATATGTGTGTATATAAATATATACATATATTAATATTGAATCACTCTGAAAAAATATTAAATTGACAATCTATAATAAAAGAAAAAAACTTTTTCCACTTAATATTGGTTCTTTTTTAGCAAAACAAAAACAAAGCAAGAAAACAGAAGGGGTTGTTAAGTAACAAAATCTATATCCTGAAGTGACAGTTTCATTATTTCTCTTAAAACAGAAAAAATATGGAGATTTGCACATGCTGAAGGAAGCCTACTCAGAGGAAGATTCCTAGAAGAATAAGGCAAAATCAAGAACAACCTTTGAAGCTTGTATTTTTATTATGGTTGTTGCTGAATATCATACAAGAACGTGCACTGTACAGACATGGTTGTTGTGAAGATATTTTAAATGCAGTTGATAATCAGAAAGGTTTAAACAGAAATAAGATCTACAGCACTAAGAAATGAAAGTCATATATTTAAAATACAAAGCTATACACTGAGGCTACTCAAGAAATACTGATACAACATGAGGTGGTCGAGAATGACAACTCAGTTCATAAAATAAATGAGAGAAGGATCTGTGTGCATTAGTGGGTCACTGGCCAAATACATGCTGCCAAAATGATGTCCCTAATATAGGCCTTCTCAGGATTACCACGAGAAAATATCCAGGAGATATAGAGAGGCATTAATGCTGCTTTTCAAAGCCGAGAGCAGTATCACCTAAGTTCTTTGAACTGTTTGAACTACTCCAGGACACTCCAAAATTATGCTTTTTCTCCTTCCTGACATTATTTATTAACTCACATTACTGACTTCTTATGAAATAAGAATCTGCCATATTCATTGGTAACTAGTAAGAATATACAATATTATTAGGTATTGAGTTACCATGCTGCTATACTCAATTTGACTTTATCTGCTCCTTGTTGTGTTCCTTAGTGATTTGAAACTTTGTTTTGCTCTCCAAAAATAATAGTAGCCTAGACTACAAAATCAAGCCAAATTCCCTAAAACTATTTAATACGTGTTTTCAGTTAGGCACTGATGCACTACAAAAAAAAACTCCCAAGCTTTCAGCACCCTCTACAGGCTAACTGCTTTGATGCAACTTGAATTGTAACTAACTATTGCTACCTATAATCAAAACAGCACACTTTAATAATCACAGTGTTTTAAAAAAAGGTAGGTAAACATGTAATTGAGGGCCACAACGAATTAATTTCTCTAACAGAAGAGAAAATAACTACTCAGTGAATAACACGGCCTTTGGAAGTGTGGGATTTTTATCCAATCATGTCAGCGAAATTCTTACAGAAGTCAACTCTCGCTTCTTGATGTGATCTGAAGCTTTGTGTGGTTCTTTCTAAGAAAACATTTCATGTCATCAGCTACCCAGAAAACAAAGACAACTTTAGCTTACCATCCCTGTTGGACAGCAAACAGACGAGGCCGTTAAGGCATGTGTCAGTCACTTCGGTGATGTTAGTTGCGCATCTGCCTATAGCCTGAATCGTAGCTGCAGCAAACTGCTTATCTTGGCTTTTCACATAAGTCTAAAGAAACAGGATTTTTGTTAGTCAATATGTTAACTCTTGTCAACCAAAGACTTACCATATTATTCTCACGAGGTAGACTTACTGTATAAATTAAACTTAGAAAGCTGCACTGCATATTAGAAGCTATAATTTTTCACCTCACTGTCACTTTTAGAAGACATTTTCTTGCATGCTTTGGTCACCCATAGCCATGCAAACCTCTGATTTCAAGAAAGCTTGGGGCAGGGGGCAATTACCCAAAAGTAGCCATTAGTTTGTGTGCAAGGTTGGAGGAGTTGATGAGCTCTCTCTTCAGAGGTTTCAGTTCATTTAACTAGGAGCATCTGTGAAACTATGAAAAACCTACCTGCCTGAGAACCAGTACCTTTCACAGAAATCCAGTCAGAGAACTGAAGCAATGCAAATAGATGTCACAAGCAAAGAGAAAAGAAAAAAGGACAGACACTGTTTCACAATACAGACAGAAGATCTTGCTGATACATAAAGATACTGGAGACAATAAAAACTATTTCATAAAACGACTTATGGAAATGAGGTCTGGCAACCAATGCGAACGGTCAAATACTGTTAAAAGTAAGACCCTTATCACATAGTGATTTGCAGTGTCAGTCAAGTTGCTGGAATACATGTTTAAGATTATGGAATGATTGAGTTTTTCTCATCGTTTCTTTTTCTTTTTTTTTTTTTTTGGTAGCTGGAAGGAGAGTGAGAAGTAAATATTTGAACTCTTTTCCATGTACAAATAGCTCCCTTATCCATTACAGTATGAGATGGTTTAATTTCCGTTTTTGGAACATGTCATCCTCGAGAACACTTACACTTGAAAAATTTAAGCCTAGGAGAAACATCCAACAATAGAAAAAGAGATCATAAATATAAAAAGAATACACTTTTGCACAAACCTGAAATTCTCGAAGCAGAGTTGATATGTTCGCTTCATTTGCTAAATTTGTCAAGATTTCAAGCTACAAGAAAAAATACCCAGACATGTTGTCAAAACTTAATATAAAATATTATAAACAGTATGACATGTACACTATACCTTCATTGTCTATAAAATATATTTTAAAACTACCACTCAGAATTCAACAGAGTAAACCAGATATCAGTAAAAACTGGTAGCACCACTGCACTCAGGAGGCTTATTTTCCTTGCAAGCACTTGCAAAGTTTACAAAGCAGGAATCTAGGGTTCAGTGACGCATTTTTTATGAGCCTGAGCTTTAGTGTTTCATTGCATATCAAATGGGCTTGAAATACTTCTGTCAGCTTTCCAATGTTATACAACAGGCTTTAGCATATAAAAACCACATGCCAGTGTAGGAAGAAATAATAGAAGTCACAACCGCATCAGGGGAGAAATAAATTGCCCATAATATCCAGATGGACTGCAATAAAACTTTTAAACTCAGTAAAGAAACATTTGCATCTATGAGATTCCTCAGATCTTATTTAACATCAAAAACATCAGACCCCGGAAGCCCTCCTCTTTGTTCCTGTTGAACAGAAGGATCGTACAGAACACTTGGCATATATTGTTAAGATGCAATGCTTTCAGGCTGTTTTAACTTTGAATTAAATAAACTGAAATCACAACCCTGTCTCTCCAAAGGGAAGTCATGCCTCAGAAATATGTTGGTATTTTTTGACTTAGAGGCATCCAGATAAGGATTCTCAAATGATACAGTCCACCTGTACCTCAAAACAATTTCGTAAGACGTATCACTAAAGGCTCTTAGAGATACATATCTAGAACAGCATAGAAGGTGAGAGGATGAATGAAAAAGAGAAACAGGAAAGAGCAAGGAGATTATTTTATAGTACAGGGTGGCTATCAGTGGAATATCACAAATATCTTCACTGGCCTTTTCCACAGATGAACTATGAAAGTAAAGAGAAGACAGGCAACAAAGTTTTCAACTAATGCATTTCAGGGAAATGAAGACAAAGGTTGACTAAGAAAAGCTATATAAGAGCTCCAGATAGTAGAAAACTGACTAATAAAACAGAAAAACAAATCAACACATGTCTGCAAAGTAATGCGCACAATTGGGAAAAAACCTTAACTGTTCAGAAAATGACAGACTCTGAGATGATGACAACAAATTATAACTGAGAATTTTTGATTAAAATAGGTTACTGTGAAAATACATGCTCAATGCTAACCACTGATCAAAAGAGTAAACTTAATGTTGGAAAACAAAAAACCAGAAATCCAAACAGTATGAGAGATATATTCCAGGGTGCTCCTAACATATTAATTGCTGCCATGGGTCTCATCATCCTATTTTGAAACAGGTAGGCTTGAACTACAGAGGTAGAAGAGGGAGAAAAAAATATTCAAGGGTCTTCTAAAAATGTAATGTAATCGTAAAAGTTTAGGATCTTCTAAATTTTTCAGCCATCATGAAGCAAATGAGACAGCGATAGAAAAAAACACAGTTTCTACTTCTCCACCTCTTCTCCAATATATTATCAATTAATATGAGAATTTGAATATATTAACTTTCTATTATTTTTGGACTGACTATTCTTGGATAACAGTAAGGAATTCCTCACAATATTCCTGAAATGCAGAGAATATTTTTTTACTTCGAACTGCCTCAAATTTACTTATGTCTTATTGTTGGTATAAAATAGAAAAACATATTTAGTTTGTACATATATAAACATGATAGTTTTGGCATAGCTATCTTGTACATACACTACTCTTGCATATATAATGTAAGTACAATATACATGTAACACAAAGATAAGGAAAAAATAACATTTCTTTCAGAAAACTACCTCCCACTCCTGAACATGAGTGCCTATAACAATCTAAAGCAAAACAAGAGAAAAGGCACATAAGAGTAGACACTTTTTTAGCCATTGTTTTGTCAAGGATTTCACATTTGTTAAAAAATACGTACAGAGAAAACAACAAGACAACAGCTGAAAACATGCATTGAAATATGGCCTTGAGGAAAGCCTAAAGTACTTCTCCTGTCAAATACGACTTCAAAGAAAATTTGGGACTCAAACACTGTCCCATTTTGTACAGGGGGATAGACTCTTTTGAAGCTAACAGTATTAAAGACTCTTTTCTTCTCATGAAATAGTCAAACTCTCAATGTTAGAATGCCTGGATGAAAAAATATTATAATGCTATCACTGAAAAGCTGTAGTGGAAAATACAGCCACTTCCAGCTGCAACTCAGTAACAGGAACTTTCAGATAGCCTGACAAGCCTGAAGGCCCCTTGTGCACTTAACTAAAGGCCTCGGTACTTCTAAGCGAGCTAAAGAAACAGCACAGAATTACCTGCGTCATATAATGAAAAATATTTTACCTTTCTGTTGCAAACTGATTAGTCCAGCAGTACATAGAAAAATTTGCCTTTAATAAACTCACCTTGAGTGTTTTGATCATAGTTGGATCAGTTGATCTAACATAGAAACTCTTCATATAAGGTTCAAACATGCCCTGAAAATCAGAACATATTTAAGTAACTCTCCTGTGTTTCATGTACAGTGTGATTTTAAAAATTCTAAATAGGGTATACCTTTCTCTGAATTGACATAGTGGCAATATTTTGCAGGACAATATACTGCACCTCCCTAGAGTGTGAAAAGAAAAACAAGAGTCATACCATAAAATTACTGATACATAGAATAATTCAACGTGGCAAAAGAAAGTCCAATTCTATTTGAACACCAGGTTAGTTACCCACTTGTTTTGGCACAAACATAGAAGGCAAAGCTTATTGCCAACCGCTAATTTCATCATTTGTTTCACAGGAAGAGAGACACATGATGAAACCAGGCTCTCATTTTTAAAACTCCAATATGCAAAAATACTCACCAGTACAATGATGCCTTTTGTAGGCCTTGGGTATTTATTCAAACCAGAATTACATTAATCATTTTAATATAATGGAAACAGCTTTAAAAAGCCATACATTTTATCCACCTTCTTGAAATAAATATTTCAGGATGACATAGCTGAGAACAAAAACATACAGGCTCCATCTGCAGTGTTGAAATAACGACATTAACTACAAGAACAGTTAAACATTGCACAATCAGCAAGAATTGCTATGACTTATTTGTCTTAAGAGTTTTTCTAAAAATTCTCAAAAAGGGACAGAATCTCCTGTGACTCAAGGGTATACATTGGCAGACGTACACATCTATAAAAAACTAACACTTTTACATAATAGATTGTGCAAGAGACAATAGATTTATGCAATATTCTACAAAAAACATTAAACATGTTTGGAGAGGGCATTCTCATCATTAATATATGAGTTTAAAAGCTTCTACACGAGCAAGCAAAAAAAAATCTGGGTACTAGTCTGAAGCTTTTAAAGTGCATATTTTGTGTCACCAATTGCTTAAAAACTAAGTAATAATTTACACACAATTTTTCTGAACCATGAGTGCTCAAATCCTTGGATGCTGCAAATCTCATCGTAATAGAGAAATCATCATACTCATTATCCCCTCTTACTCAAAACTGTCTAATAGCCCTAAGGTAATTACAGCTGATGCTTACAAAGAAAAGTGATAATAGAGAACACTTAAGATCTTTTAAACTTACTTTATGTAATTCTTACATAGGTGCATGGCAATAGTCAGCTACACATAATGAAACAAGACTGGAAATTGCTATGAGATGCTCTTTCGGGCACTCTCACCCTAACTAGATTACAGCTTAGTTGACATTAATTTAAAGGCCACAAGCAAATCACTTCAAGGGCAAACAGCAAAAGCTTATTTCAAAGTGTCTCTAAAAGCAAAAATGATTTGCCCAGAATGGCAACAAGAGAACAGAAAAGCCATTCAAGACAGAAAAATCAGAAGACTAGTGCCATTTAAGGTACTAGCTGAGATACAGGAAAGAATTTTTTTTAAAAGATTTTTCTTCTAATGAAACCTGAGTATAAACAAGCAAAAAACCATATGCAAATAATCCTTTCAACCTGTGAGTACAAGTTTATACACTACCTGCCAATTGCTTTAGTCACTTAACTCATTTTTGCATAAAGAGAATGGGAAGCATACTGTACTATAAACCCAAACACAAAAATAATAGTGATTCATTCTTATCTGAAATAAAGCATGAATACTCTACCTTTTACTCACCTTACTTCTTTACCAACTTTTAAACAATAGAGCTACTGAGCTGCAGAACTTTTACAGAGAAACAGGCCTTTGATGGCAGGGCTTACGAAAGTTAAGGTATATCTCAGATGAGTAATCTTGCCAGACACAACAAAAGTGAGAGTTTTTTATGAACTTTTGTGTCTGTTTGACATAACTGATTTAAAAAGTAAATTATTTTCACAGTGAAGTTCTAGCCAAAAATACCATTTTTAGTTAAAAGTCATTCTGAAAACAATTAATATTGTTTCAAAACCCTTCAAGGCTTTTTACACAAATACGTGGAAGTTCAAAATCTAAGAACTGAACAGGGAAGAAAAACATTTTTGTGCAGTAAATATGGGCACACTATGCAAAAACTATTAAATACAAATTAAAAAATAGCACTAACAATCTTATGAAATGTGGCTGATAAGACCTTTCACAGAAAAGCAGACAAAATACTATCAAAGATGACGAACTCCAAACAGAAGATTCTGTTATCTGATATCCAGAGATATCTTCTAAACTCATCCATTTTGGGATTTGTGTTACAGTGCAGGAACATAAAATATATATCAGAAGACTTCTTTAGTGCTTAGCAAGGCAGTAAGGAAGTCAACAGAACTAAATTTCCAGTAATTTTTAAAAAATGAAGATATTACGCAAACCACTTAGTACTGAATCTATTTAAATACTAACTAGGCAGCCATGATTCTTGTCAGAACAAAAATCATAGGAATGAAACACAATAATCAATGATTCTTGGATGGGATATCAAAAATGATGGAATTACTTTTAGTGATCCTCATTTGTTGAGTGAAAGTGAGTATCACAGGACAATTTCAAAATTAAATGAATTGTGTAAGTTACATTCTTATAACTATGTCTAAACAAATATGCACAAAAAAGTACACACTGTGATGTAAAGTATGGACTTGACCTACCTGTTACTACGGAGTAAACGCACTAATGACTTAGAAACAATACCAGCTTCAGATTTTGGTGCCAAATGCCAGTACAGCTGTGCAACTGCCATTACCACCTAAAGGAAGAACATTCAGGGTAGCATGTTAACTTCTAATCATCATTCATATCTACCACATTTGTTTCAGACCTGCAAGACCACCAGCTCACTCTTCTTCAGAAAGCTAAGTGCATACCTGCGGCCTTTGAAATGAGGAAACTCACTTTGAAATGAGCAGACTGAGGAAAAACATTGGAATAAATATATTTTCACTAATTAAGTACCTTTACTTCCTCCCAGTACTTACTGTATGCTATAATAAATAGAAGATCATAGAAATAGGGACAAGGAGAAAAAGCACTAGATAATTTAAATGACAAACATAGTGATATCATCCTTGATAAATCAGTATTGCTAACATCAGCTGTACAAAGTAATGAAGAAATATTCTTTACAAGTTTTGCTAATGTGCTTTTCCTTTATGACAGGTTCAATATCACCTTTTATTTAGTTTCCACCCAAAATCTTTCATTCCATTATTCTATTGTGCAATTTATAAAACAACAGCTGCCTTTGCTGGAACATTTTGAAGTACCAAATCCAACAGAAAGCAAATGGTACACAGTTGTATACCAATATCCAGGCTAACAAAATTCAGAAGACTGAGACATAAGCAACTTAACACCCGTTTTCTTTCTTCTCAAACTTTGTCATAAATAAAAGACAAAATATGATGTTTATGCTAGTAAGTGTCATGTCACAACCTTTCCTACAATAGTGTCATAACCAACTCTCTGTTTCAAACAAAAAAAATCATAGAGACTCCAAGTAAAGCCCTCATGGTAACACTTCACTTGGTACGTTAAATCCTATTATCAACAAAATTGAAATTATTATTTAACAATAAAAAGTGATTAAAAACATCTAAAGCTAGGAAATAACTTTAAGATCTTTAGCAATATACCACAAGTATCTTTTACTGCTGACAAAAATATAAGGTCATACAGAAGGCCATTAATTAAATTAATCACAGGTAAATTCTGTGAATAGTATGAGTATCACTGTAATAGCAATTAAAAATAGCATAATTTTGATAACACTTTGCAACGTGCACTTTAGCATCTCAGTTAACTTTAATATCAGAAAGTTAAAGATCAAAAATATGAGAATCAATACAATATTTAATAAAGAAAATTATTTCTAGAATGAGGGCAATAACTAACTCAGCCTTTTCGTGAAGTGGGACGGCAAACATATCAAACATATTTGTTCTTTGCATGAAATTAAGACATATCAAAAACACTGAACAGTGATTTTTAGCAGAAAGTTGTAAAAATTTAATCAATTTGTTTCCAAAGTCTGCCTGGTTGCCAGATCATAGATGATTTAGAGAAGAGTCAGATATTGAGTTAGACTCTCAAAATATATTTCAACTATAACCTGATCTGTTTAGCATCTTAAGAATACATGGCAAGGTGACTTAATCATGGTCACTGTTTTTGCAGTGCTATGAATATTCATTATCACTGGAAGACTTTTCTCAAAAGATATCTAGTCTTGATGCACAGGACAAGGTGAGGTTAGAAGTAACATTCTGTGATCTGATTAACAACACAATGATACACCATGAGCATGCCTTTTTCCAGTTCTAAAAAGTTAACTATATTTTAAAATCTAATGGAAATTATCTAGCAAACCAAACTCATAATGTCATATCTATCCTGGAACCTGTCAAGGCAAGAACTCTTGAAATGTGGTGTATAATTGTCTACTTTTAAAATGTGAAACTCAAAAGAAAGAACAAATTAATTAACTGACATAATTTTCTTTGTAGATCTTTTCCATTAAACTGTGACAATAAATTGTACCAGTTTATGCCATCCTAACTGCTGAGAGTTTTAGCATTAAGAGCTACCTTTGGTAGAGTCATCTATGTAAGCTGGATTCAAATGCTCTCATACTTTTTCCTAGTATATTGTTTGTCTGCGTTATTTCGAGCACATATCACAATCAGTTTAGGTGTTTCACTTACAAGCTATATTAAATTCAAAATAGATCCATCAAACTTCTCCTAGAGTTACTAAAGTGTGTTTTCACCAGTTTTAAAGAGGTGTAGATTTTACTTTTCAATCTTCTAAAGTTTCTAAAAACAGATATTTGTAGTTTAACATTTTAATCAAAAGGGAACTTGTCATACAGCAGCATTTCGGCTTTGAAGCAGTGGCTTTGTATTTCGTAACAGAAGCCTGTGATCCGGGTCCATAGTATAGGTGGTTTTCAATTTCTGACCCTTCTCTTTCTGTTCTTCATCAGATTCATAGAAATTGTTTTCATTGTATTCATCCACCACTTCATCAACCTATCAAAAGACAAAATGACAAGGATATACATAGAATATTTGAAGCAAAAGGTTTTATCCATTAATGAACTAACATACAACACCACAGTTTCATGCAAGATTTATGTATGTTTTTTAAAAATAGCTTTTGGTTTTTTCTACCCATTTGCTCACAACAGTAGAT
This sequence comes from Catharus ustulatus, assembly GCF_009819885.2. Taxonomy (NCBI): domain Eukaryota; kingdom Metazoa; phylum Chordata; class Aves; order Passeriformes; family Turdidae; genus Catharus; species Catharus ustulatus. The sequence goes on along the minus strand of NC_046262.2, from coordinate 23,661,557 downwards.
GTACTGACATGAAAAACAGATTAAGAGTATATATAAAATTTCCTTAGGAGGAAGTTGCACTGACAAATCAAATATCTTTACTATTATTCAACAAGCTATTTTAGGTATGTATATTGGCCTTTTTTGGACCTAAAGCCTATGATCCACAATTGACACTTCTGGAAAATAACTAGAAATTAAAATAAGACATAGGTCTTCAGAAAACTTGGCAAGGTTGCATGCCTTGATCAAAAGTCAGGTGTAGTGAAAGAATCCATAAAATGTCTTTAACAGAGGTAAGAGGATGGGGGGAGGGAGGAAATAAGTGACAAAATAAATTAAAATTGTTTTTTTTTTTCTGGTTTTCATTACAATTTGAAAGGATTTTTTTTAAAAGGAAGACATATGAGGGGAAGTTTCATTACTTGATGCCAATTTTGCTCTCAGTGTTTTACATGATGCCTAGTAAACTCATAGATATTTAATGCAATAGCAACTGAAGTATTTTAATTTCCTTACTTCTCTTCCAATAATTCTTTGTGGTGGTCACATTCTAAACTAAAAACTCAGAATGCTATATCAAGTCCACTGGTAACTGAATTCCTCCCTTGCCTACAGGACAGACAATGAGAAAGGAAATTTCCCAATCCCAGTGCATCACAACCTGCACTGAAGAAGCTTCCTCTAACAGGAGGAGGATAATTCAATCTTCATTGATTCAGTCTTCAATATCCTTGCCTTGACTGCTAACAGACATGCAGATCAGTACTATTGAATTCAACAGGAATATTGAATTTGAAACAGTATTTAACTCATTAATAACTGTTACAAAGAAACAGCCTGAACTCTGACATTTCTCACTTCCTTTTTTTTTTAAGAATTGTTTGCATGGAGCATACTTGGAGCAGCAGAGTTCCAACAAAAAGTAGCACATGCCTCTTATGAAAACACTTCTGTTCTAAATCTGATTAAGGTCCTTCTTCATACCCCAACAGCAGAAGCATATTAATATGATCTTCTCATGATCATGTATTTTATTGCAATTTTAGAATACTCCTCTTTTCTCAGATCTGCTAAGATCTGGTAGGAAATTCCAGACAAAGGGTGATGACAATACCCAGGGAAATTATTTTAATGAACTGAAATTCATGAAAATCAAGTCGATGAATCCCTAAGTATTTAGAATTTGTAGTCACAAGGACCTACTAAAACAAAGAGGACATGTAATGCTGCAAGATTTGTGCACTGTGATGGATAGGAAAGCAAAGTACTGTGTAAAAGAGTCAGAAGATTAGGTTAAAAACCTGCAGGTCCTTGGTGTATAAGAATTGTTATTTCAAATTCTATTAATCATCCCACACATGGAGAACAGTTACCAAACAATGCAAAAACATTCACTCAAAATCCCTTAAGCCTCAACTGACTACTGACCTACTGACTATATTCAATGCCAAAGAGATACAACTCTTAAGTTTAGAATCATAGTGTTATTTATGTCAGAAAAGACCTATCAGCTCATATAGTCCAATTGTTAATCAGCACTGCCAAGTTCACCACTAAACCATGTCCTGAAATGCCATGTCTACAAGTCCTTTAAATATCTCTAGGGCTGCTGACTCTACCCCTTCCCCAGGTAGCCCATTCCAGTGCTTGAAAACCCTCACTGAAAAAATTCTTTCCAATATCCAACCTAAATCTCCTCTGGTCCAGGATGCCATTGGCCTTCTTGGCCACTTGGGCACACCCTGGCTCATGTTCAGCTGTTGTCACCAGCGCTCCCAGGTCCTTTCCAGCCACTCTGTCCCAGCCTGTGGCACTGCCTGCGGTTGTTGTGACCCAAGGGCAGGACCCAGCACTGGGCCTTGTTGAACCTCACACCCCTGGCCTTGGGCCATGATCCACCCTGCCCAGATCCCTCTGCAGAGCCTTCCTCCAGCAGATCAATAACCCACCCAGTTTGGTGTCACCTGCAAACTGACTGAGGCTGCACTGAATTCCCTTGTCCAGGTCATCAGTGAAGGTATTAAACAGGACTGGCACCAGTACTGAGCCCTGGGGAACAGCATGTATGGACAGCCACCACCTGGATGTAACCCCATACACCACCACTCCTTCCCAGGCCTGGCCATCCAGCAACGCTTTTAACCAGTGAAGCATACGTGCATCCAAGACACAAGTGGCCAGTTTCTCCACGATAATGCAGTGGAAAACATTTTCAAAGGCTTCACCAAGTCCAGTTAGACAATACTCACAGCCCCTCCCTCAATGACTAAATGGGCTACCCTACCATTCTAGGAGGTTAAGTTTGTCAAGTAGGACCTGCCTTTCACAAACCCACACTGGCTAGGCCTAGTCCTCAGGCTGTCCTGCATGTGCCACATACCAGCAATGCAGGAGGAGCTGCTCCGTAACCTTGCTCAGCACTGAGGTCAAGCTGACCAGTCTGACAGTTCCCCAGATCCTCCCTTAAACCCCCTCCTCTGTGCAGACAGGTGTCATATTTGCCAATCACCAATTAACTGGAATCTTCATGGTTAACCAGGACTGTTGCTAAATGATGTGAAGTGGCTCAGGCTCTGGCCCCTTCAGTACCCTTGGGTACTAGGATGCTATGTGTCCCAGAGACTTGGCATGTGTAAGCGGTGTAGCACACTAATTCCCCTTGGATCATGGGGGCTTCATTCTCCTCCTCCTCTCCATCTTACAGATCAGAGGCTGGGTACCTTAAGAACAATTGGTTTTACAACTACTGCCTTCTTTGCTTCAGAAAAGGCACCTCAGTCTTTTCCTCATCCTTAATACTCTATTTCTCCCCACAATTTTACTGGCGCACCTTTTTGCCTCTCCAACAATGAAAAGCTCTGCCATCTTGTGATCACAGTGGCCCAGAGAGCCTCCAACCATCATATCACATCACCTGCCAGTCCTTCTCTGTTCACAAACAACAAGTCCAGTAGGGTGCCCTCCCTTGTTGACATCCTGACCAGCTGTGTCTGGGCATTATCATCCACACATTCCAGGAATCTCCTGGACTGGTTCCTCTCCACTGATTGTATCTTCAGCAGGCATCTGGTAACTTGTGAATGAAGACTATCGACTGTGAGACTTCTTTCACCTGCCCGTAGAACATTTCATCTGCCTCTTCAACATTTCATCTTCCTCTTCCAACTAGCTCAGAAGTTTGCATTTACCTGAGTAAGCAAGGCTGTTTTGGCATGCACTAGGTTATTCCTACAATTTCTGCTATCACTGCCTAGCTTATTTCCAGATAGAACACAGTTCTAGGATTCTCTTCATTCATTTCAAGTCTAGGTAGAAAACCTGAAACTGAACTGAGACACAATAAATTACCAGTAAAAGTTCACACCACCAAGCCAAAACCTCACCTTAAGACACCTAGCTGAATTGTTGCTCTGTTCCCAGATAAACCTTGCAGTACATGCACTGAAGTCTGTCCTAAGAAAGAGACTGGGATAAGCAGAAATTCTCTTCTGAAGTGGCACAGAACCAGCTTCAGGGGGGCAGGCACAAGCAAGTTGGCTTTTTTGAAAAGACGTTTTATTTTCACTAGGATTAGTAAAATGATCTGTCTCACTCTGTAGTCATAGGATCACTAGAACTACTGGATTTTAAAAAGCAGTAGGTGATAAAGGGAGAACAGAAGAGTGGCAGTTGTTAGCTAAACCACATTAAATACATTTAACAGCTTCTAGTACCACATGATTTAATTGTGCAGTTAATAGCTTTTCTAAATTGCAAAATGACTAAAGTTCAGAACTCTGCGAGAATAAAATGATTAAAAAACTGAGACCACAGTATTCCAGACTACATTTCGCAAATAGACTCTGTGCATTCCCCATCTACTGTGATTTATTCACAGCAAAGAAGTGAGTATTTTAGTGTGGATGAAACATGCATAGTTCTTTTTTACGTTATTCCAGATATACAATTCAGGGACATCTTCATAAAGTATTAACACCTTAAATGAAGAAACTGACAGATAGCAAATTCCATTAATCTGTTTTTAAAGTCGCTAAGTAAATGAGCTAACATTTAACTGAGATTTTCCTAGAAGTTACATTTAAAATGGCATAGAAGTTGAGAATGTGACTTCCATTTAGGATTAAATACATTATATAAATACTATAATTACCTCCAAACAGAGCTTCACACACCCACGTACTGAGTTAAAACAAAGCTTCAATGATATCCAAAGCATGAATACACAGTATTTCCCCACTTTGGCAGCCTTAATTCCATCTTATGTTGAAAAAAACTATTCAAGTATTTGTATTCCTTGGTTAGGTATAAATTATTTGAAGTTTCTCTCCTCAGTTTCACATGGAAATATAGTCACAGCTTTTTTTGATGCCTGTAGTAAAATTTTGGCAAACAAAATTTTCACTATCTTCCAAAAACCTTTCTAATACTTCCAAAAACTGTCCTCAAGTGAGTTTTGCATAAGCTAGATTTTGAAGGTAAGAAGAATTTTGGTACTAGTCACTATTTGGTGAACCTGACTACAATATCAAAAAACTACTTTAGCCCATCATGATCACTATTCACCTGCTGTATGAAGAACAGTTTATTTGAATAGGGAAAATGGTGGATAATCTTCAGAATGGTTTGCTACTTAAAGCTTTTATGAGTTATGCAAAACAGATTGGAAATTTTGATGCTGAATGTGAACATGCCTACCTAAATCCTTCCACATGCTTTTTAGATGAGTTTCAGAACACCAGAAAAGACCTGTCATTACTCAGTAGTTTAGCTGTGAGAAGTTTCTGACAGAAGAGCAGACCTCAACCAATTACACTTGTTAACAGTCACATGCCAGTAGAAGTCTTCATCTTCTCAACAAGAAATCCTTCAATACGATTCAGGTTTGTCAGTAAAGTTTGAAAAGAAGAACTGTCAGTGCTCTTAAAAAAAAGGCACAACCTCACATCATAAAAACACTTGAGACAGTAAAGTGCAACCAACATAATTTGTAGTCTGGTTGGAGAGAGGCTTTAGAAGGTACAAGTGAAGTTTGACAAGTTTGCCTTATTAAGCCAAAACAAGTTCAAGAAATAAAGAATAAAGGGACCAGATCCTCCACTCTGTAAGTAATAGTTTCCTTTCAAGTACAGCAAAGACTCCTTCTAAGATAAACTGCAACTTATAAACAGTTGTGTGATAAAAGCTTGTGCTACTGTGAATGGACTGATAGAAACTAGTGATGACTCTGATAGCCCTGCAGAAGCAGGGGAGTATTTCAAATGCTGAAGTGTAAGCCTTTAGTGCTATTTTAAGCTCCCTTAAGCATGAAAAAAATCTGCATGGATCTGGCAGACTCTGAAGGTACAGAGCCTACAGGAGAGCCATAAAAACTGAAGACTAGGCAGGGTATCTTGTAGCACTTTGAACAACACTGGACACCCAGCTAGACGACAGAATTATCGTTTCCTAGTCTGTCTAAAGGTTAAAATTTTCAGCTACTTTTCCCTCCATAGGACAAAATTATCCAGCAAACAATCAAAATATTTTCCTGTTTAAAAATACTTACTGAAACATTTTCTTGTTACATTGAAAGAAAACAATTTTCAACACCTAACAAAGTCCTGACGCTCATGCGTTAAGAATCATTGGAAAGGAAAAGGCTGAGGATTACAACACAAATGAGAAACAAACTGGGTCACAGAAGCAGGACGCATGTTACAAAAATGATTACAAACTGTAGCCATTCCAGAATGGACAGAAAGCTGGTGTCTTTGCTTTCACTAGACCAGAACAATGTGCTCTGGGTGGTCTTGGACACAATGCGTTTATAGCTTTCAGCAACAAAGTTAATTTTCTGAAACAATATGAGTATGTAAACTCTTTTTTTACCTGAAAAACACTTCAAATCTTTCAATTCAGCCTTACAGAGGCTTTTAAAAACTCACTTAGCTAATAGCATACAGTAATTTCACGAATACAAGCCGCAGCAATTTGACAAAAATTTTGGTGGAAACCCGGAAGTGCGGCTAATACTTGGTGTCGGCTAATATGTGAATAATTTTCTGACATTTACAACCCCAGACGTGCCAGTCAGGGCGCGGAGCCAAGCACCTGCCAGTAAAAGCTGGCATTTCGCGATTGTTACAAAGTGTTACTCTGTTGCACTGTGGGTGGAGCCTGGCTCCCTGCAGGCAGCACGGGGGGGCGGGGAGAGAGGAGGGAGAGCTCTCTCCTCCCCTCCTCTGCCGCAGCCCGGGGCAGAGACGGGGGGCCCTGCGCTGCCATTGCCACGGCTCGGGGAGGAGGGGGGGGCCCCGTGCCACCATTGCTGCAGCTCGGGGAGGAGGGGGGGGGCTCTGCCCCCACCCTCCGCCGCTGTGGCGGGAGCAGGGGGTGCTCCCTGCCTGGCCGGCGCCATGGCGTGAGCGGGGCGCTCTCTCCGCGCCCGGCCGGCGCCGCAGTGGGAGCGGGGCCGGGGTGAGCAAACCCAGAGGCGGCAGCCAGCGCCGAGCAGCACCACCGAGCTGGGCTACCTGGCCCCGTCAGCAGCCCATAGCGGGCCGAGCCTGCACAGCCTTAGTTGAGCCAGTAAACCCCGCCCTGCCGCGGTTCTGTTACTATTTGGCAACTTTGTTGCACGCAGGTCCTCGCTGTGAACGACAGAGTGGTTTATATTCAGGTGCGGTTTATTTATGGACAAAAAACGGAATATTTGCCAACACCCAGAGATGTGGTTTATACTCAGTGTGGCTTGTATTCGTGAGTTTACTGTAATTTCTAAATATAAATTTGAAAAGGTAATGAAGTAAAAGCTTAACAAAAACTAAAACAACCCCCCCCTAAAAATTCTTAAGAAAACCAATATTCATGAAAGTTTTATACTACACCTCTGAGGACCACTGAACATTAATTTTTTGCCAGTATTTCACAACTACAGTAACATCTCTGCTAAGTAACTTCATAGCAAACTAATGTGAAAATTGAAGGAGTGTTCATTCTCATTTCTCTAAGAAGTGATTAGGTCTAGGACTGGTGTCTAAAAATAGGGGCTAAGACTTAAATACATTGCAGTTATGAACATCTTTCTTCAGCAACATCAAATGGGCAATCGCTGTTGTAATAAAGTCTTGTGACACTTGCAGATAGAACTAAAACAATCCATTATGACTTTAAAATCACTTTCATTTACTCAAAAGAATTTCATACTCCTCAAAACAGAAGCAAGATACAAAATAGCTTAGTCTTATCAAGAAGAAACCCTTCCTTTCAATGGTGTGAGGAAAAGGCACAATGACAATGCAAAGACTGAAAGATGCAAAGCAAACAACAACAAAAAACATTTAGAGCATAGGAAAAGAGAAAGAAAGTACAAGAAAGAACAGGAAGGGATAAACTAAACATTACAAAATAAAATTAAGGAGTAAAGGTGAAGGGAAGAAAAAACATACCATCTACTAAAAGTTCATCTCTTTATTCTCAAACCGAAAAATTAAAGTGGAATTTGGAATTTGTACTCAGATACACGTTACAGAATGCATCTGTATGTAACATGCATGTATTCAGATGCATGTTACATGTATTCAGATGTTTGGTTACACATTTACCTGTTTTTCAGGATAAAATTTAATATCAATTTAAGTATCTGAAGAGGCAGCATAAGACATCAAGATAGCAAGCAAATATTAACCAACTGCCAAACAAAAATATTCTTCCACAGGGTTGCACAGTAAGTGAACCATGAAGAAAACCAGTTAATTGTTAGTTAATTTGGGACTACAACCAAGAGAAGGTACTTCATGCTCTAGAATTAGTAGTCACCACCTCTCATGACTTACAGACAGGGTATGCAGGGACAGGGATGTCCCAGATCTTCAGAACTGCACATCACTCATGGTACAGTTCCTGTACAGAACTGCAATTGTTACCAGTGGTCCTCCTTTTCTAGTGTTCCAAGTACACATTCCATTATATCAAACCATGTATACGTCTTAAAACAACTCAACTTCCTTCTCTCTCAGAAAAAAATACATGATTTTAAAAGTTAATTCAAGAGAACATATCAAAATACACTCATAATTCATTTTCATGTATCTTTAGGATGGTTTACGGCTAATAAAATGTTTATCCAACAGTTAAATGATATTTGGACTACAGTCACAGCTGAATATGTTAATTAGGAGACTCATATTTTTAAAACACAAAATTATTTTAAATCATTGAAGAATGATAACTGTACCCATACTTAGATCGGCAGTCTGAAAGGTATCAGCAGTTTGCTACTCTTACCAGAGAGTTTGACATATTCATCTAAACATCATCAATAGCCATTAAATCCTGCATTACAGAATCTTTTTCTTCTCCACTGTAATACCTAAGTAGGCAAGGAAGCTGAAAGCATCTCAAAACATCTGCTGATTCACATTAGTTGTATTCTCACACTAAAAACTGGTGGTGTATTTATTCTATTGATAAACAGATGTGTTATAATTCAAGCCTCAGCTACACTCACTCTTTTTGGTACTTGGTACTGGCACTTTTCCAACCGTAAACCGCAATAAACTTGTGCATACACTATCAAAGATATGAATGATCCAAATAATTTGAAATGTTTTTACATTTACTATTGCCCACAATCATTTAGAGAGCTGCCTCAACCAATCAAGAATTCTACCTGATATTACAAACAGAAGAAGCGTACAGGCTCAGACTCAGGAGCCTAAAGCTTCCTCAGAGCAGAGGTCCGATCTCACATACATGTTACCTCACACGGCAGAAAAAATTAAATGTTTTTGCAAAGTAGCTAAATAAGTTTATTTTACAATTTTTCTAATTATCCACAGAAAATCCTGGTTCAAAAATGAAAAGGCCACTAAAGTTACTAGACAGAGAGTAATATTCTACAGACAGATGCCCAGAATGAAATTCCTGAGTACTCTGGCAACCAGGAAGGCTTCAAAGTAATCTAACAGAGCATTAATTTCATACACTTTACATAATTTTCTATGACCAAATAGCATTCATATGTCCAAAATTAAATCTAGAAACTTTAGTGGCTCACGAGAATCTGGGGATCTGCCACATATAATATTTAAATAAAAAATTATTAGCAATTATACAGTTGATACGTAGATTTCTATAAAAGTTTGTTTCCTTCCAATTAATTCTTGTCTCCCTAAGTCAGAGAAAACTATCCAGACAGAGATAAAAACGATTTTAACAACTTATTTGCAACAGATGGTTGAAATGCCTCTTATCCTACATAGAGATAATAAAAAGAAACTGCCTGAGTCAAGAAGATGAGACTACAGTACTGAACAGAAACATGTAAACTTTGCTGGTCAAAGTTGTAGGAAAACAAAGGGCTCCTTTCTTAATTTGAGTTGATACAAACGTCCCAGAGAACCTGCCTAGAGACATTCTACCCACTGCTGCTGTTCCACTGCAACTCTGTCATGGGAACTAACAAAAACCCCAGCAATACATTCTGCTGCATATACAAATGGCATTTTTATCTGCAGACTGTACTTCTGCTGAATCAACAGTAAGTGCTGAACAGCTACAAACCAAAATAAATTGGGAAATTGATGAGCTAAAAATTTTACCCTCTTTTCAATTTTTCTTCTGTTGGATTAATTTTTTTATCCAAACTTTCCTCATCCAGTTTGAGATAATTTTTTTTTTGTTATAAATCTATGCACTAAGTTATTCTCATCTTACTACATAGTATGCATGAAAGGAAAAAATAAAACTGATGTGACAGTAAATTAGCTAATCAGTCCATTTCATGCCCCAAACACTACACTAAATATCTTCAAATAAGTTAATCTAATATTAAAAATTAACCCCACATGGTGCGTATCTAAAAGAAACTGGCCAGAGAGTACTGCACTCTGATAAAAAGGGAAACAGTAACTGAATCCAGACTGCCCCAATTCACACTGAAGATTCTGATGGACATGATGGATGTATTAAAAAAGGAAGAAATAAGTAGCATAAGACAACTTCACTGTAAACTAGCTTTCCTAATTGAATTTCTTGCTTTTAGCAGCCAATTCAGGGTCAAGAGAATTCTTTGTCTTGAATCACAGTCTTTTAGGACAGGGGAAAAAAATTAATAATTAGCAAGAATATCACCTGGTATATCTACAAAGAAATCTCACTGAGATGATACATTAGATAAGTAATACGTACCATATTATGGTTAATTTTACCCTTGAAGATTGAATGCTATTCTGAACATTTCTTAAATATGCATCTATGAGTCCTTACTGCAGAAGAGCATAATAAAACTTGTAGATCCTCTACTGAGTTGGAAAGCAAAAGAAGGGAAAGGTGTATTCAGGCTGATTAATTATTAAATTATGATATACATACAAAATACTTTTAAAGTATTTTATCTAAGTAACCTAGTTAACTGGAGGCTATTCACCCTTCCCTTCTTTTTTCAGCTTCTAAGCAAAGGATTTAGAAGTTTTATTAAGCTCTGCAGTAAACCAGCAGAACTGCCTCTGGATGCTCATTACTACAAACAAATTCTACATAAGTAAAGGATAGACACTATTTTCTGTGTCCTGTGCTTGAAGATTTATTATTCACAATTACAGTTCCCTCAATGCACACCCCAACACAACAACAAAAAAATAAAGTCTCTAAAGCAGTTTTAGATACTGCTGAGCTGTCTTAAGCAGCCATTAGACACTGAATACCATCACACATAACCACGACCTTTACGGCATACACTAAGAACTAAAAGATATTAAGAAAGTACTGCAAGAGTAGGAAACATAAAGCATTTAACAAAAGATAAAGAGATCATAGAACAGCTGAGGTCAGAAGGGACCTTAATATTTTGTCAGAACAATCAAGCAAAATAAATATTTTTAACCTGTTTCTTCCTGTAATTACTGAGAACAGGGTTGCTTTCTATGATTCATGCTTTTAGATACATAAACATTCAAATACTTTATGTTTTTCTCATAGAAGTCCTTATTCTTTCGGATTGTTTTCTTCATGCCTAATTTCCCCTTCCATCCCTTCCAGCCCAACAATTATGCCAAATTCTGAGCACTTTAAACTGAGCAATACTTCAATAATTAATCCTAAAATGGAAGCCTGAGACATGTTTCTCATAAATACTTATCAGGAGCTTTGTAATGACTGAAGCCTGTGATCAATCTGAATTCACCATTCTTTTCCAATCCTTACTGAACACCCAGAGTTTATGTAATCTTCAACTGTCTGAAATGAAGCTGAATGGCCCTGAGAATCCCTCGTTTTTTGCAAGACTACAGCTCCCAGCTTCATCTTGCTCTATACAAGACTGTTGAAACTTCTGATCAAGTCACATTTTCAGAAGATGCCCTCCCAAATGTCACACAGGCTTGCTGGTAAATCTGTGTACCACGACAGCTGAAGTAATTCCTACCTCCTGCAGGTCCTCATCTCCTTGCAGAAACAGGGATGGCTGAACAACCTGAAAATCAGTTCCTCAACTGCTAGATGCAACTTGATGTATTCAAGAAAACTACCAACAACTTTATTTTACCCATCTTGATGTATTAGGCTGTGAGTTTTCATGGTTCAGGAGGTATTTACAAACAGCTTGGAAGTCCCAACAACTTCTACATCAAGGGTAGGACAAATATTTAAGCTGAAATGCATCACAGTTTTATCTGCTATCAAGCATTTTGCTTCCCAGAAAACATGAAATTGTTCTTGGCTGGCTTTAGTCCCAAGCAGGTATGAATAGAGAATATGAGCATCTTGTCTCATTTCAGCTAACACGTGTTAAAGTTGAATTCATATAGTTCATATAGAAAAAAGGTTATTCTGAAACTGCTGTATACATAATACTCAAAAAGCTACTCCGTTCACCTCCAACTATATCACGACAAATAGATTAAACCAAGGACATTCTTCCTTACTTCATTCACAACTAGAATAAAAATTATACTCTTTGAAGAAGCCAGAAATAAAAAAAAAAAACTAAGTGGTTTGGGTTAATGGGTAATTTGAACCATTTTAAGCATATTGCTTAAAAAAAGATCTTTCTCCATAACTAGTGAGTATTTTTTTTTTTTTTTTTGACATTTCTAAATGCTCAAGAAATCAGTTCCAAACATTACACCATTACTTGCTAGGAATTAGCTCAACTGAAACAAAAGCAACATATGCTCCTCAAAAAGTAAGGGAAAATTTTACTGAATAAAAATGCAAATATGCATTTTAGCAGCCTTGAATTTATTAATCTGATAGGTTTAATTTCCATTTTCCTGCATCAGCTTTATTTATAAAGTGTCGTGCCCTATAAATATGCTGTTATTTTCTATAGTCAAGCACCCTCTTAACAAATCTTCTCATTAATATGTAAATTTAAAGTCAATCGGTCTTCTCCCTGACAGCGCCATGAATTCCTAGTGCACTGTATAATCGGCTTTGACTTGGCATCCACTATTTATCATCAAAGATGTCAGTTAGAAAAATTATGGAAAATGCACCGCAATTGATATGACTGCAATCTACTTTGTCAACACTTAATTGTTCCTCAAATCATACATTTACATATAAACAGCCTAAATACTGATCCATAATGATGCAAATAAACTAAATTAAAAATCTCTTCTACTGCACAAGATGGTCTGTTGTATGATGAGTTAATTTAAGAATGTATTGACAAAGGCATGCAAATCAACTAGCACCACAAAAAAATCTGCTAATTAAATTGCTGAGTAGGTAGACAAACCGAATTTTACACTGAAGATCTTGAAAGTGAAAACAAAGTGTTATTAATACTATACCACTGATGACTAATTTTAGGTTGACACAGGCACTATTGTCACACAAATCTTTTACATTCCTAGAGCAGAAGCAACAGCAGCAACTGTCATCCATCCAGTTTCAGTGAAAAAAGAATTAAAGTCTTAAAGAAACCAAATCCTATCAAGACTTCTGACCTCTCAGAAGTCCTATCCAAGACAGGATGTCATCCTCTTCAAGTTTTCTTTTGTCCAATTACAGACTAAAATTGGCTGAAACATATTGTGGGACTGTAGCTTTAGCTAAAATAGATTATCAGTTTTGATTTTCTCTAAATGTCGGACAGAAGAACGCAAGTTGCCTCCTTCCAGTAACCAAGATGTAATAAAAACTGCCTCAAGGACATTAGGAAAACATATAACTTAAATGTCTCATTATCTAAAAATACTTACCTTATTTTAAGCTATTTTCTGGAAAGATGTGTTCTTACAACAATTTTCAACAATTGTGTTCAACAATTTAATTTTCATCAAAAATGAAAAAAGGTGTTTCAGATTTTAACTAGTAGTACAGAAACATGATTCTAATTCAGACATTTTTGCTATAGTCATTTTAATCCCTGCTTTTTCAGAAGAAATGAATATAATCGTAAAGGAAATCAGACTGAATTGTTTTTCCAAATATCTCTCTTTATAATTATTTTCACACAATAAATTACACATATATTAACACAGAATGGCACTGTATGTCCATCTTTTTTTCCCAGGCAAAGGATATTAAAAGACAGCTAAAAAGAACTCAGTGATAGAGTGATAGTAGGTGTCATTCTCTATTCCAATGCTGAAAAAAGAAATCTTTAAAAAATTGTTAATGTGCTAGTTATAAATGACAATAATCTGCACTAAAATAACACTTTTAAACATGAATATGAACATGAATAAGTAAACAAAGTAAATGGTAAAACCTAACCCCAGTAACATCCCCAAGCCTTTAATAAACACAACCAACCAGAGTTGTGGAGCAACTTTGAAGTGTTCTGTTCGGAAGTATTTTTTTAATTTAAATTGTTACTCAGAGTTGGATCTCTATTAAAATAATGTTAATGTTTCTTTTTTACTATAAGAAGTGACAGAATTTGTGTCTTGAACACTCATTTTTATAATTTTTTAAAGCGTGATCAAATTTACACAACATTAATGAAAATAACCACTTCGTTTTCTATATTTTACATTTCAAATACGTATGTTCAAGCTTCACAGAGTGCCTCAGCACATTAACAAAGCCTAAACAAGCAGTGCAATGTTTGTCATGCAGTGATACTGTGTATCTGCAATATAAGCAGAGTCTACCCAGTTTCCGGACAGAATGGCAAACATTTCTAGTTTCGACTCACGCAAAATTGTCTAAAGTAAAAAGCAACATGGTTCAAAGAACCACAGAAAAAGGAGTCTCTCTGCTGGCCATGGGATGTGCCATGAGAAGATAAGAAAAGTTATATATACCCTGGAAGGAGAATTCTCAGGCTTTGAAGAAAGATAGATGTCTTGTGTTAGTGAAATCTTAGAGAGCTAAGACTTACGTATTTGATCTCTATTTTTACTAAAGTCTGCACAGAAATGTATCTTAATCCAACAATGGAAATAATTCAGAATGCAGGCTCACAACAGTAATTTAAGAAGTTGCAAACTTACCTTCCATGGACTTACAAACTGAGTACGTGCATACCGAGTTAACATGTGGATTATAACAACTTGACCCCACTCTTCCACATCAACTAGCAAGTTACAGAGCTTTCGGTAGTTCTTGTGAATCAGATCTATTCTATCTGGACACACTTCCTCGAATGCCATCACCACACTCCCAGCTACCAGCTAGAAAACAAAATATTCACCAGAAGGTCAGTATTAAGTCTACAGTTAAACCACAAGTGAGAGTCAGAATTAATACTAGCAATTCTCAGCAATTTCAAATTATTCCTATTCAGCAAAAACAAACAAAACAACGACAAAAAATAAGCTCACAGAAATGGTATCTTATTTAAAATAAAACTGGGGTAAGGTTATTAGAACAGAGAAAACATTTGCTGTTTCTGTCACACACATAAATCTTAGCTCCCAGCCCTGAAGACACAGTGCAATGTAAGCATATTTTTTTTTCTTTCAGATTTAGCTTCCATTCCAAATAAATTAACAGAGAACTTGCAATTAACTCAGAAGTAACGGAAAACAACAAGAAGTAAAACATATGCCCAGCAAGATCTTCTGGGATTCTATCAACACTGGCCTGACCAAAGTAAAGAAGAGCTGGACCAAGTTCCCTGGGCATTACTGGAATTCGAACTTCCCTCTCAATATGGTACAATTAATTGTTACAGAAAATTTTATATCTAGTTTCATGAATACACTCCTCTCCCCCCGCCAAAAAAAGGCATAAAAATCAGCAATAGAATAGAACTTTTCTCCAAAGAAAGCGAAAATAATTTCTGCATGTTGTTCAGCACTTCCTTAACAGTTACACAATTGCAGGAATGCATCATTTATATCCTGCCATGTTCTCACACAATTTTTTGCCTTCATAAAAACGATTTCCTTATTCATGCACAAAGACTGTCATGCTATGACTTCAAAATAGCTTTGTTTTAATGAGAAAATTTAATAGATTATCAATGTTCTAACACCTCAAAGGTTACTGAAACCTTCTGCCTGGGTATTTTCTTCTAAAATGATGGGAAGAAATATATATTGCAGTTCCAGTTAAAATTCTGTCAGCAGGCTACTTTAACTGTGAGAAAAGATCAAGAGCTGACCACACCTTGTAAGGACATATAATTGTGTGCCTGGGATTAGTGTTCTTTCTCTTCTAATTGCTTTAATTAAGATTTGTTTTGTGTCAGAGTGTATGTTAAGTCAAATAAGTAAATTTATGATACTTTATATGAAGCAGCTGATATGTATGCAGTTGGCATGCATGCAGTATAGCCTTCTGGCAGCAAATTAATGTCATATTCTATCTGAGCACTAGGGATCTGCATTTCAACCTCTACAATTTCCCCAATGACTTAAAGTAAGCAATTAAATAGGAGTGCAGTTTATTGAAATGATACTTTTTGAGAAATATTAAATACAATGATATTCATATGTTACATTTTTCTCCCTGTATTTGGCTGACATGTGGTTTATTAGTATGCGCTCAACATTACAATTGAAAGAAAACAGCTCAGAAGATAGTCTTGCTATTATGCTAAACAAGCCTCAGGCTCTGTGGGGATTTTATGAATTACCAATAAGAATAAACGTGAAGTTGCATTTATTGTCTCCAGCCTCATCCACATACTGGTATCTGCTGGTCCCAACAAGAATGCAACTCATTCCAGAGAGCAAAATTTGATTATTTGATAGAGCTAAATACACTTTACATCTGAAATAGTTTGCCATATCATAAAAACAAAAGCTTTATTTTAATCTGGTGCTGCACTAAACTTTCTTCTTAATAACGTGTTGCAGCAGTAACCTATCTGTAATTAAAAACTGTCACAAGTTGATGCTAAGGAGGGTGTTCAAAGCCCAGCACAAGGCAAACAAACCACTATCTGTCCTGAACAGGTACTCATTCAGGCCACAGAAGCTGAGGAGCTTTCCCACTGGAAAAGTGCAAAATCCTTTTACTGGGATGCAGAACTCTGAAGTACAGTTAAGGTCAGCTTGTAGAGGCCAATATGATAGACTTGAAGATTTAGAAGAAGGAAATTATACTTTAAGACCACATGGAGAGACTTTTCATAGGTTATTGTTTCATATCAGAGACAAGAGAGAACCACACACATCAGTTTATGATTATCAGAATATCCACAGTCTAATGGTTAAAAATATCCTTTTAGGTTCATAGGTGAAGGTTGACACAGATTTCCAACAGTAATTCTAGAAAGAGTCCCCTTGTCTTTTACTACTAGTAGTTCAGTACACACATTTTGCTATATTTCCCTTTCATTTAGATATGATTTAGTTGAAAGCTGACACAAAATACATGTAACACTAACTCAGACCATTTTAAAACTGAGAGTATATTCTATAAACACTGCTGGCTTTTTAAAAGCTCGGCTACTATGAATAAAACACAACAACTTAATAGAAAGAAAGAGTCACAGTGGAATACAGGAATTCTAAATAATTACTTATTCAAATTACATCTATCTCCTACTTAAGTTGACAATGACCATGCCATCGTTTGTGAAGCTTAAGAAACATTAGTAACATATGCTATGAAATGCAAGAGGTGCACTGGATAAACAAGCATTTTATCCCTGTGGCAAGTCCCTTGATTTACAAGTTAATATAGAAACGGCATTCATCATGCTTCTTTCCCCATTATTGTATTTTCTAAAATTAGGCTTTTTATTCAAAAGTGGAAAAAAAAAGTAAGAATATGACAGACTGAAAATGCACTGGTAACAAGCAAATTGAGAAAATTTTGTAATGCTTTCTTAGTAAGAGATTATTTTCTAGTCTACGCTGTTTCCCCTATAGTATGATCCTACTATATATCTAAACATCAGTGGAACAGCTAATAATCTTTGTTTATTAAATGCTCAACATTCCATAGAAGTATTTAAAATTAAAACAAAATGATTCAATCAGAATATAAAACAAAAAAATATTGGTTTCTAAAAAACAGTCAGTTAATTTCCATCTCACTGTGTCAATAGTAGCTTTTTGTATAAGGAGAAAATATAAATCACTCCAACAAAACTAGCAATGAGCTCATCAAATTCAAATGCTGCTTTCCATTTATGTATTTTTTATATTAAAGCAATAAACATGGTTCATTTGT
This sequence comes from Catharus ustulatus, assembly GCF_009819885.2. Lineage (NCBI taxonomy): Eukaryota > Metazoa > Chordata > Aves > Passeriformes > Turdidae > Catharus > Catharus ustulatus. The sequence goes on along the minus strand of NC_046262.2, from coordinate 23,644,013 downwards.
CTTCCACTAGGTGCCACATTTTTCTGTGCTGTTGCTATGAACTTCAGCCATTAGCTGTGCTCCAAGGTAAACTATATGAACCATCAACAAAAGTGACACCCAATCTATGGAGTTCATATTTTCTCTAGATTATCTATGCTAGTTGACAAGCTGGTAATGAAAAAAATCACACTAAGCAAATGGTTCCTCTAATAACAATAAATTTTCTATAAAATTATGAAGGGTACAAAACGTTTCCTTGCATCTATTTTGTCATGAATTCTAATTAACGCTGCGAAAACCTGAGAGTGCTGGGTCATCACAAGAAGTGCATCGAGGTTTGATTGATAATACAGTGCAAGTTGGTCCATGCTGCCAAGATTCTTCTCTTTTAAATTAATGGCCACCCCACCTGCCCTAATCATACAGCCCAAATGATATTCCCCTTCTTATTTCAATTTTCTGTAGGCAAGGAAAGTGGAAAAGATCAGTCATTTATCTTCTAATAGCTAGATAATAGATCTATCACAACAAAACATCTGCACAAACTCAGTAATTTTCTTCCACAAAATTGAAGCATTTACTATCATGAAACCAGTAAGTTAAGAAAACATTGCCTTGCCACACATTTGGGTTCTAAACGAAAATATTACATTATTAACTGAAGACTCCTGTTGAAAAGAGTGCCCAGTTTTCTTTCCCCACTATGCCCAAATACACTGCTTTAGTGTAAGAGTAAGATCTTAATCACAAAGCCATTATAAATTCCTAGGATGATTTTTTAAATCAAAGGAATATCACTGAGAAAGAATCTGCACTTCATCTAGTAGCCATGCACTCTGCAGAAGAAATCTCTACACTCGCATATTTGCATCTATACTCACATATTTGCATAAGGTCTTCTCACCCCCAAAATGCAGTTAATACAAAGTTACATGTTATTATTAATAGTAAATTATCACACCAGAACAGAATAATAAATTCATTATAACGGAGGTATGCACCCAAACAAAATCTAACCAAAGCTACAGATGTAAATCAGCAATAAATCTGGGCATTTTTAATTATACCCATAATCCATACAACTACATCCCAACTCCATCCTCCCCTTCCTTTATTGATGAAGTTTTCAATACATTTGGGATACTTCAGTTTAGACTGGGGAATGCATGTTCCAAGTTCCTTTTGCTTTACAGGTTTGGATAACAGGTATGACTCCTTTTCAATGCCAACACGTATTTTATTTTTCTTTTACCTGCTGTAACTGAGATATCATCACTGAACTTGATTTTCATTGTTGTTTACACAGTACTATAAAATACATGGGCTGCTAACTACAGTCCTTCACAGTATCTTCTTCTTCCAAAAGAAACTTATGCAACAAATCTTGCCTTAAACCCTATGCATCAAAGCTAGGTTATCACTGAATAGAAAAAGTAGAATTAGAGTGAAGCAACACAGAATAGACTAAAAAGAGAAGAGAATCAGTTTGCTCTAAAACACCCAATTATACCTTCACACATGACTAGCCATATTACTTTCAGAGAAAACCATTTTAGCACAGAATACAAGCGTACTCTTATTTTCCCTTCTACATAAAATTGTATCAGTTGCTTAGCTATCTAGAATTACAAAAGGAGCAGGTATTCATGCTCTTTTACCTGCGTATCAAAATGTGAGGTACTTGTAAAGCAAGTGTAAAAACATACCTAGGAGTTTATAAGCCTCATTAATAAAAATATTTGTAAACTTATTATCTATTAAAAATCTAAATACACTTGCACAAAATCACAGATTTGTTGACAGACTAATTCCTAGTTAGCTGCCCTTGAGGGTATGTTAACAATGGCTCACACTTGGTAACTCCGCATTTTAGATTAACAGAGAGCTTGTGTTTTAATTGAATCTTTATGTTAAGACACTCAAGGAGTAAAGTGATTTTTCATTTATCTCACCAGAAATTTTAATGAAGTCCTGGGCTAAGGTTAGACCTCATCTCATTTTAAGTTTTGCTTACCTCAGCTTATATTAAAATTTACTAGTGATTGAGACATAAAAAAATAAACACATCCTATACTGTCTAAAAAAGGTCTTAATTTTACTATAGTAAAATTCTCCTCCATATAATGTCTTGCTATTTCAAATGTTAAATTATGCTGGCTAATTGAAATACATTGTGTTTTCTCTGTGCAACAAAACTGCATTAATAACACACAACAGCATGCTCTCTCTGAAAAAACTTCTTGATTTACAGAAATTTAGAGGTATCTTCATTTATTAGCTATTTTACCTCTAACAGAGATTATGCCAGTAAGTTTCAAAAATCCTGCTTGAGTTCAAATAGTTACACAAAATAAACAAATTTTGAGTAAAAGTTTACTTCTCAATAAAGTGCAGTCTCAAATATCACTTGAATAATATTAGACTGTTATATACATAGTGAATGTTATTAATTACATTCTCCCTCCAAACATGTCCAAACCAAATGGATTTTTTAAAAAATCAAATAGATTGAAAACAAAAAATATCAAAAAATAAAAAGTTATTACCAAAACAACCAATAATCAATCAACAGTGGACTATCTCAGATCCAGTGGTTAACATGCAATATATTATGGCTTGTCTAAGAATTATCAGCCCTTAAGTACACAGAGGTGTCAAAAGTAACCCGACATTTTCAACAAGCGAAAAAGATGGAAAACCACTAATATGCAACAACGTCATTAGGGTTCTCCCACTCTGGTAAAAAAATAATTTAATGAACAAACTGATTTTCTGACACTAAATCAGAGCTAGAAGGAGACAACAACTAATGTTAACGTAAGGGAAGAGCTCCGCATTTAAATAGAAGGAATCCCAACATCAGTATCAAGTAAACATTTGTGGTTCTAGTTCCACATTATCACCCTACAAATTCCAGGCACCTTGACTGTCAAACAGGCAACAGGAGCTGCAAAAAGCTGAGATGTACCACTAATCAAATACAGGCCCTTCACCAAAAGCTGTTTTTGGTCCTTTTTGAAGAATTCCTACGGCAGCAAATGGACCTAATTTTCTTCAGCAAGACTGCAAAATACTTGCTAGAAGTGTTTGTCTTTTTTATGTATGTTGAAGGAGCTTTCTCTTTTAGGCTAAGTGTATGAAGTGCACCTTGTCTCAAAGAATTCAAAAAGATTAAATAAATTAACACAAATTTCCCCAGGATGCAGCCTTATAAAATCTGTAAATTCGCCAGCCTAATGCCACATATGTACACACCTGTGCTTAAGGACCACCACCTATAAGCAGCTGCATCTCCTCCAATTTTAACAGCTTAAACTAGCTAAAATGGCACTCTTGATTTCCCCACTGTGCGCAAATTGCTGTTTTCCAATTAGGGGTAAAGAATGAGCTTATTCAGATTGGAGTTACCTGCTAACAAAACACTTGTGCACTATGCATGTTCTGTTAGCAAATGTGGAGGCTTTCTGGGAACACTCAGTGGTACGTGACAAAAGAACTTCTTAAGATAAAACTTTGCCATGCCAGACTAGTCCTTCCAAAGGTATGAAAGACTAAAGAGAGATTGATCTGTTTTAGACCACTACAAGCCGTGGAGTCTGGGGTGAAAGAGCCATAGTTAGATGCAGAGAGTCTTAAAAAGAGATGTGTATGTTCTCTTTCTGAAATAATTATTCTTCATATTAGCTCTCAAAATAGTAAGACTTCTGAAGCTGAGATGTCAGCCCAGACTGGAATCAAGTCTTGCTAGGGAACAGACAAAGAGAGATCAGAAGGAGCAAAAAGTTGTAGCAGTTAACCATGTATGCCTACAAACAAATTCAGAAGACCTAAGTCTAGTCTATCATTTTTAGCTGTTGCTTCAGCTGGTATCTTTATAAACCTGGTGTCCATTACTCAGTGTATAAGCTCATTAGGCAATGAGCCCATCATTTCCTTATAAGTAATTCCAAATTCCAAGGTGATAAAAGATCCAAATCTACTCTATATTTTTTGTTTAAGTACAGTAATTTCATGATTATAAACTGCACCTGATTATAAGCCCCATGTCAGGGTGTCGGCAATGTTTCATTCTTTGTCCATATATAAGCCGCACCAGATTATAAGCCGCACTTTTGTTCGCAGTGAGGATCTGCGTGCAACTTTCACAAAGTTGCCAATTAGCAACAGAATCGCGTGATCACAGGGTTTACTGGCTCAGCTTGGGGCCGTGCGGGCTCGGCTCACTGCTACCCTACCGCCGGGGCCATGCGAGCTCGGCTTGGTTCTGCCCCACTGCCGGGGCTGTGCGGGCTCCAGCTTGGCTCAGGGCTGAGCTCAGCTGGGACTCACATTTCCGGGTTGGCAAATTTCTGAACTTCATTCATATATTGGCCGCACCTCATTATAAGCCGCACTTATGATGGCTTTAGTCAAAATGGTGCAGCTTATAATCGCGAAATTACTGTAAATATGTAAATGACTAGGCATGGGACAACTATTTACCATATGATATAAGGCCTAGGAAACAAAATACAAACTCAGAGACAGCCTTTTTTTGGTAGTTTTTAGCCCTTTACTCCTCCATTGGTACTAACAACCTAATCCCACATTCACAGATTGCATGTATACCACAAGCATGAACCATAAAATACATGAAGAACCACTGCAGGTGCAACTTCACACAAGCACAAAGGCCTCTGTCAAGTCAAGCACAGACGCAGTCAGGAGGTTTACTGTCTGCTGAGCCACTGACACAGCCCTTTCGGGAACCCTTCAGTGGCAGTTGCAGGATGTCTTTCAGTGAACAGCACCTCTTATGCTCTGAACACCTTGACTGTGCTGGAACAATGGAGGATACAGTCATAAGTGTTACAAAAACACTTGGCAAATAGCAGATGAAACAAAATACTATCTGGTACCTAGTAATACTTTCATTTAGTCAAAAAGGATTACATTCATTAAATTAGTGACCTGATCAAGAAAAACATGAGAATGTTCTGATTTGCAAGTCTTGTTTCTCTTTAAATTATAACTTTGATTCTTTGCTCGATTCCTTTCTAGTTTATAAGTGGGAAACTTATTTGAAAAATAAAATGAAATAAAATGTGTGACCATTGCGAGACATTCAGGAGTTCATATGGAAAACCTGTAGCTATATAGGGGAGGTAAAATATAACGGGAGTGTTAAATTTAGAGAAATTATTGCCAGATTGGAAGTGGAGACACTGGCAAAAATAAACAACAGTACAGCCAACACTCAATTTTTTATATCCACTGCAAGATAGATGGATGTGAATAGACACACTGTGCATCATACACATGTAATTTATTCTTACAGTACTACAAACTGATTAAAATTATCAAACTAAATTCCCAAGGAAAGTGTATACGAAAATTTATAGATAAACACTTGCACATTGATATTATTATATAACTTCAATTTTCAGAATAAAGTTTAAATAAACTTTAATAAAACACACATTAACAGAAACATTAATAAACAGACTCATGGTGCAAGTAAAATTACATCTTATTAAAGCGTAGTCACTATTACAGTCATACCAATGCATATATACACAATGATACTTGTGTCTAAAAACACAAAATCACATTGGCAAGTGTTAGGAAAGTGTATTACTTACTGCTGAATGACAGACTTGGGAGTAAACTCTTTAAAAATATACACATGTGTCACAAAAGCTGTTTCTTACCGTACTTCTATCCTTCAAAAGCTTTTCTATCACTTCAATCAACATCTCCTTCTGCTCTGGGTCAAGACTAGAAGGAAAAAAAATTATTTTACCAAATTTGATCAGATGTATCCAAAGTTAAAGCAGGCTTGGTTTTTTGACCTTTTGACACAAACCAGGAACTAAGAACTTCGAAGAAACCACTTCCAGAAAAAGCAAATATTCCAAAGAACTCCTTGCAAAAGAACTTGACTGAAAACAAGTTAGGAGTATGAAATTAAATTATAAATATTATTCTATCTTATATCCTTTATGTGTGCTCTATAGAAAACTTAAACTCATAAAGAAACTAGGATCTAAGAAACATTAAGACAGGCCAACCAACATAACAAAGAACTTGACTGAACTTCAGATGTTAAGTGACAAGGTTCTCACTGCTTTTGTAGAAATTAATTTCAGCATGAACATAATACAGCAGTGAATGAACATCAAGACAAAGAAGATTAGTACTTTTATTATCTAATTATCAACATAAAGCTTTGAGTAAGACACTTCAATCACCTTTAAGTTAACCACTAATTTTAGTCAGAAGTATTTGAACTCAAAAATGTGGACATTGTATTCAAGTGTACCTACAAAAAGCTGGTGTGCAAGCTAATGAAAAATAGACTGCTTGAAATCCTAGATAGATAGTAAAAGCAAAGGAAAAACAAAAGTTGCAAGCAACAACCTTTGTAGCATCTTTTCATTACAAGAGCAGAGAAAAAAATTGCCAGAGATATCCACTACTGTCAAACTTGCTTCTTAGGCAATATGGACAAACTTTTCCCTCCAGTTGTTTCCTCTTCATGGATCTATACAGCACAGAAGAATTTAAGGCCAAGTCAAAAGAAAATATAAAGACAAAGTGAGTACAAAGACCCATAGAAAGGTGCAGTTCTATGCCTTTGAAAACTCATTTCAACATGGATACAATTACAGGTAAGTAAGAGAGTATTTGGTCATTATTGCATACTTCAATTTTAATGCTGAGTGATGGATTCCGTAATGAACAGTATATCCTTCCGTTTACAGGTTCATAAAGTCATTATCTGACTGAGTACTACTTCACTAAGGCTCTAAGACCTAGCAATATTAGAACAAGCATAGCAAAACTTTGTTAGAATCCACCATCATCATAAGCAACAAACAGTGTATCATTCCATAAGTACTTTTACGATCACCTTCCATTCCAAGTTATATTTTTGTAAAAGGAGTTTTTGTAAAAGGAGTTTACTGGATCTTCTGCCAAACCTTCAGAGGAAAAGCCAAAAATCTTTCAAAAAGGTCTTATTTCAAATGTCAAAAATTGGCAGAAAATTTAGAAAGAAAGGAAAACTTAAAGCTAAAAAACTTGAGGAAAAGTATTTTTTTGTGACGAAGAAAGTCTTCAGTAAGGGGTCAAATAACTGAATTTACACTTTTCCCCCTGCATTGTTCTGATATTTAAGACACGGAAGGGACCATTTTCAGAGGGAAAATGAAAGAAGAGGCTAAAAAGGTCTGTGATTTACTCCCATTATGGCATTTAGTACTAGTATAGAACCTACTACTAGTGATGGGAAGTAGTGCCTCTCCAAACCTCACTGTAAACACAGTACAGTTTTCAACTGATAGACCAAAGCCACTAACACCTTTAAAATGCACTCCTAAGTGAAATAAACAAAAGGTCAGACATCTTCAGTGATGAAATTTACTTCAACAGATCTGGCAATGTTGATTGCATTGGACACAAATGTTGCTGTTCAGACTATGTCTGAAGTCTTTTCTGTTTGATATGTAAGCTTCCTGCTGTTATGATTGATGGAACTGCTAATAAACAAGCTTGTCTAGGAGAGACATCCATCCAAACACCATGACTAAATACAGGGAAGATTGGAGTATTGAACTTGCATCCAGAACCCTGACTAGAGCACTAAATGAAATACTGAACTATCAAACAGGCAAAGAAGCTGGGAAAACCAAAAAGCAAATGGAGCTTATCAGAATAAACTGCTACTACTTACTCAAATGGCTGCAGAAGATGGAGTAGCAAAATGCAGGAGAGCATATTAACTCTTTTTACTTCAAAGATCCACCCCCCTCAGGATTCTGATTCTGAACAACTTAAAAATAAGTATTCTGAAATTACCTGTAGGCCAATAGTCAGCCTTGCCACCAATGTATGATTAGAATTGCTGAATTGTCTAGCTACCAGTCATGAACTTTTCTAAACATCTACAAAGATGGTCTGTTAACTACTACCTACTCCAACTTGCTGGCAAGCCAACTGGGTCTGCCTGTGGGCAGGTTAATTTGATAGCCTCTTAACCAGTTTCCAATACTTCTGCTTCTTCCAGTGACGAAGAAAATTAGACTCTCTCCCTTGGTTCCATGGTTAACTAGCACTATGAGATACAGCATTTGTACAAGTAAGTTTTGAAAACGTGAAAATAAAAGTTCACATGCTTCTTATAAACAGGTCCCAAATCCTACTACTAAGGACACAATTTTTAGCTACAGATCAACTCAGAAATAGTAATGAAGCTCACTCCAGTCCAGGTAAGGAAGAATTTCCAGCTACAGCAGTTTGACATCCTGCATTTTGATACCTAGGATGCTTACATGAAGTGAGCTTTTGAAGGATGCACTCTCTGAGACTGTCTGAACCATTAAGGAAACCTTTACAGAACATCAGTTTCACTAGTTTTCCTTTGTTACATAAGCTCTATGTTCATTTTACTACCACTATGAATTCATGGAAAGTAGGAGGAGAAGGAGGTAAGGCCAGTTTCTACAGATTCTGCTACTGTGTTTTTTACCATGTGCCCTACCTTTTACTACAAAAAGTGTCTTTTTATTGTATTTGTAGTGATGACTTCCATATAAGCACAGAATAATATATCAGCCAGAGATAAGAAAACATGCACATTATATCTGGAGATGCAATCATATCTGGAGATTAGATGACAGATGAAAGGTTATTTTTAATCATTAGATTTAAGCATTTTCCAGTTTTGCACCAATTACAATAAATTCTTTAATCTGCTAGTAAAATAAACTTTGCTGTCATGAAGAGAAGAAATGGAGGCATCAATTTCAGTTAAAATTCCATTAAATAGCCTGCTGTCCAGACACTACTGTGCCTTGCTGCCACTAACAGACTATTTTCTCCTGCTGAACTCCTCCGAAGCGTTCTAACCCTATCAAGAAAAAAAAAAAAATAGCCAGCAAAAAATGACACTCAATGTATAGAGAATAATTCAGGCCAAAAAGTTTTTGTGTACTGGAACCAGTTGTATTAAAAAATAAACTACTCAAATAGCAGGAAGAGACTTTAAATCCATTCTCTGTCATTAGGCTACATGATAAAAGGGCATCACATGACAGCACTCAGCTCACCAAAAAACCCCATAAAGATCACCAGAAGGAAGGAATCTCTGCCCAGGTTTGTCAGAGAGTTCTTATGGAAAAGCCATCAGCCTCATGGTCTTGAAATGAACACACCATACGGTAGGATCTCCAGCGTACCTTCAAGATTTAGAGATATTACTAGTTACAGGGCTAAGACTTACTATGAATGTCAGCAAGACAAGACTTACCGTGGGATGTTTATGGGAGAAATGAAAGACAGGGAAATGGAGTGATGTAAATGATCTTGGGAGGAACAAGAACAGGAAAACAGAGGCAGAGGTGCATAGAAGGAGACAGTTGCATGCAAATGCTTTGCTGCTCATTACACTTATCTATCCATGCGGTGAACATGGTAAGTACAGAGGCAGTCTCTATTGTGTGTGTATGTGTCATAGAGGAGCTAAACCATGTGATACACAAGCCTGCACCACTGCAGCACCAGCAACCAGAGCAAGTATGTATGACACTGTGTGACTGCCTGAGAACATCAAACCACACTTGGTGGCTTGGGAAGCCAAATACTCAAGTGGGACCATAGATCTAGGCTGGACAACTGGGTGTGTGTCTGAGTGCAGTAACTGGAGATCTACCAGAGAGCCCACGGTGTTCAGGCAAACTACTGGAGAAACTGAAAGGTCTGGAAGTTTATTGAGATACACATTTGAGTGTCTCAATCTCCATTTCCCTCCCCAGTTCCTCTCCACCTAACTCAGGACAACTGGAGATAAGAAGATATCTGGGCCCCTCAAAGCACAGTCTTAGTGTCTAAATCCAGATACTGTGGAATTCATGAGTGTTCAGGGAAAAAGTTGGGCATGTGTGTGTCTGACTGAGGGAATCTGTAGTAGGAAGTGGAGAGGGCTTGCAAGCATCGTGCATTTGTGTGTGTCAATGACTGGGAGACTGGAGATTAAAAGCCTGTTTCTGGAAACACTGAGCATCTAGGATTATCATAAGGGATCCATATTGTACACATCCAGCCATGCTAATGCGTCTGTATACTGACCAGTCAGAATGCAACAGAGTAAGGCTGCTGGTGCTGGTATTGTGTGCATGACTGCTCATATCCGACTCTGGTGATCTGCACAGATGGCTGTGTGTATGTGTATTGTATGTGTATCTGTGTGTACATGCCCATTAGGAACATATGCTCAGCATTGTGACGAGGTGGTTTGAAGGGGCATGGAAATTGCAGCAGTCTCAGGTTACCTGACTCAGAACTTCTAATGTCTCTCAACCTTCATTTTTTGGCATATATGAAACAGAAGTGAAGTAGCAGAATAAATGCCTGGACACGTTCAGCAGAGGTACAGGTTCTGTTGGCTCCACCTATGCAAACCACTACCCACATCTTTATTGGAACTCTTAGAACAGCAAGAATTTCTGAAGTAGGAGAAAGATCTGAAAGATTTAGACTTGCATAGACTAAATTTCTAGAAGTTAGCATTCTTCTGTCACATGTGCCACAAACCACGTTCAGGCAAGTGCCTCAGGATGAAAGACAGAGGCTTGAAACAGTGAATTCGTAGATTGTGAGAATTCCTGTCAAACTGTTACATAGATGAAAATACCTAGTATATTAAAATACAAAAGACAGTGTAGTTTCTTTTTGTATCTCTTTCTAGTTACTCTGTTAAGTCTAGCAATCAAGAGAATCGCTTGAATTACAACCAAACCCATTGAGTGACAGAATGGCTACACCCACCCCAAACTTTTAAAGAAATGGATCTGAGACATGCCAAAGTCACAGTAGCATTTATAAACACAGCCCACAACTATAGTAACATTGTTTCTCAGTAATTGCCAGAATCACTTACCTATACAATTTTTGGATTGCATGGGCTGCATTCTTTCTCACATAAGGAGATAAATCAGAAGAGGCTTCCTTAATAGCAAGCATCATAATAGGAACAATAATTGGGACACGTATGCTGGATAAAACTCTTAAAGCACTTGCACGGATTAACTGATTAGGATCCTAAAGAATAGGAGTGAAGAGAGAAATAAAATCAGATAGTGCAGATAAAAATAATTAAATTCACTGCTACGTTTAGACTAATTAGTGACGACACATTGAAACATGTAAACCTATCTAAGTCAGACTTGCAAGTGAAGGCCATGCTAGTAAGTAAATGTGCCCCACTCCACAAAAAGAAATTTCCAAAACAAAAAAGTAAAACAAATGAAGAGAACGTTACACATTATGAAAATATCGTAATTTTACAAAGGAAGACATTAACAGAATGCAATTTTCCAAACAAGATATATTAATTATGGATAAAAAAGACTAATATTTTATTTAATAATCTGATACATTTGCTGCAATCCATGGGTAATTCAGATATTTTGAGAGACAAAGTAACCCAATTTTATTATCTATGAAATGTCAAATAAAAATGTTGTTCTCAGTTGTGACATTCCCATTCAAGTTCTTGACAAAATATCTATTGTATGCTTTACTACAAGATACAAACTGAAGCCAGTAACAAAACCAACTTTAAAGAACATGTCAAAATATCAAGCTAAATGCTTTGAGCTAAATGTTAAATATCATGAAGAACACCAGAAACAAAATCATTTGAATTCTAGCTTTTCATTGTAGTCAGAGATAGTGAAGGCAGTATATATGACATTGGGATGAAAGTTCAAGGAAAGGGGGTAGAAAACTCTCTAGTTGATGTGGGATCCTCCTACAGATGCACAACTGGTGCTCTGACTGGAACATTTTCCAACAAGATGCAAGGTGTGGGTTAAGTGGCTTAACAGAAATAGCCTAGAGTACAAGAAGGGTACACGGAAAACCCAATCTCCTCTTATAACAAAAACTAGCCAAATTTCAGAACAGAGACTTAATAAATATTTCTTCTCTCCACAGCAACACTTCAAAGGCAATCCGAAACTTTGCTGTCTAATCCCATTTCTCACTATTATCTCATTTGAAACAAGAGTACAAAAAGCTATTTTTCTAGTGCTTTTAAAGAGAAAGTACCATGGGCAAGACACTGAGTATTTTAATTTAGGTACTACTGTCTTCCTTATGTTTCAATTCTCTGATGTACACAAAGCTCTTTCTTTTACATAAACTAAAAGGAACATTGGTGGTTCATGCTAATAATGGGGTCTTCTTTCCATAGACACAAGTTACATTGGAATGAGAAAAGTGATTGCAGAAATTAAATGTCTGGCATGCGGATTTGAAAACATCATTCTGCTATTTTTCTGTAGTGCAGTAATTTTACTTCTTTCAGGCTAACTTAGTTGCTTGACAAGGTTTGAGGTAGCAGACAAAAATCTGGTAAATCATGTAGCTTAAAACTACTTTATCAGATGTAGACATTTACATGCTTTAGTTTATCATACTACCCTTACACAGGCATTTTTATTTTTGTGCTATCAGCTCAGAATTCCCTATAAAATGTTATTTAGTAGTCATTCACCTTTAAAGCACGCTGGAAAGTACTGATGGACAACAATGCTAGATCTTGCTGCTCCTCTGCGTAGCGCATAAGGTAAACATACACAAGTTTTTTTATCTGAAAAGAGAAAGCACAGGGAATATCACTATGAGAAAGTTTTAGAATACTATAATACTAGCTTCTAGGTTTCACATTTTTAACAACATTTTCTCCTTTGAAGAAAAAGCTGGAGCACTCACGTGCTTCTCCAATGTCTTATGAAATGCCTTAGGTGCTGCAATGCTACCTAATTAATGAAACAGTCAGATGAAAGCTACTAACACAAAGTTCTGCTTTATATTATTAACTAGTAAATTAAGACTTTAATAATCTAAGATGTTGACGTGGGGAAACTGATCACTTGAGCACATTTTTTTCTTTCTTATAGAAAATAGGTTAAAGTGAAATAGCCAAGAATTTCAACAAGTCCATTTTATTTTACCGTGAAACTCAAATTAATTTAACACATTTGAAAGTGAATATAACTTACAGCTGAAGTGTGGTAACTTACACATCTCAAATATGATTAGAAGAGCACTTACCTTGAATGAAAACAAAGGATATTAGATTCACCTTTGCATGATTACAAGCATTCAAAAGATACAGTGTAAGTATACTACAAAGGATGAAATGTCCAAAGATCAAGAAAACCTCAGTATGATTTTGGGGAGGAGGTTATTCAGCTTAGTTCACTTTACCCCTCATACCCAGCAAGCAGTAAAAACATTTTTTTACATTTGAAAAAGTAGTAAAGTGACTGTTAGAGTTTACAATGGAAAATTCTGGAAGACCCTCAACTACAGCTGTGCTAATAATTACTGTCACTATCAGAAGTACTATCTTTGTGCCAATTCTGAAAAAAACCCCATAGTATTAAATCACAGAAGGTTACACCATACTAAATTGTTTTTTGTTCAGCTATAGAGAAGCAGCAATCAACATTGACCACAAGAGGCCTGTGCACTGAATGACTGCAGGTGTGCAAAGAAAGCCTCCTTTCCTTGAAACCACTCTGTGACTAGAAATGGAAGCACTCAGAGCTTCGTGACTACACTATTCTTTTACCATTTACCTTCACTCAATGTTAAAATGCTCTGTTCTATAAAGCTAATCATAACAGGGGCACATTAGGCTTGAGGAACAGAGGCAGATTTGTTTAATTAATTTATCAATATAAGCACATCAAAATCCATGAATTATTGATGAAGACTTATTTTTGTTCTATACAACCAATTGTTTATTAGGTCACTTTTTGTATCCTTACCATCCATGACGTGTACAACAAAAAAATCATAAGGCAATTCTGTAAACAATAAGATGCCCTTTGCTTCTCTTCAAATAAATTAACATGTTATACTACTTCTTCATCTCCATTTTCCTTCATCAGAGCACTAAGCTGTGATTAAAAAAAATACAGCAGCTATTTCTGGGCAGGAAATTCACATGGATACAAAGTCACAGAATTGCAGAATGTTCTGAATTGGACCACAAGGATCATTGCGCCCAACTCTTCAATGAATGGTCCACACAGGGATGGAACTCACAACTTTGATGTTATTAGCACCATGCTCAAACCAACTGAGCTACTCTCAGGGTTACTCAGATAACTGAATGTTATGCTACCGCACTGCAGCAACTCGTACATTCAGTTTTGGGTAAGAATTCTTAGGAACAGGGCAAAATTTGGCAAAACACTTTCAGGAAACAGGATCAATGTACTAAGAATCTGACTAAATCTAGTAATTGCTCACAATTTCAAAAGCATCCTAAAAAATTGACCATGATAAATGTTCCTGAGGTCTAACTAGATGGCTGACAAGTAGCTGAAGTAGACTGGGAAGGAAGTAGGTGTGGGTGAGAGCACCTAAGGGCAAGACCCCAGGAGGTGCTGCCCATGGCATAGACCAGTGAAATCCCATCCCGTTGCAAGGAAAGCCCTTGCCCTGTGGGTCTCTAGGGGCAAGAACCATGTTTTTTTGTGCATCTCTTTAAGGGCATAACCACAGGGGGTTAGATAGTAGAGTAGCAAGGAAGTTCTGGCTAGGTCCAGTTGTATGTGCACACAGGTACACACACACCTGTGCGTCCAAGGGTGAGTCCATGAGAGAGCAGGGGAATCCTAGATTGGAGGCATTCATATGTGTAAAGAAGGGCTACAGTCTTAGGGTTTCATATATCCCCCCTATCAAAAGGGTGATGAAATCCATGGTCAGACATTAGGCAGACTCTGTGTGGATGAACACTATATATACACACATTCCCACTAGCAGACCATCTTGAACTGCCAAGCTGCTGGTGCTGCTTGTGTTCACCTGAATACCCTGTGACAATTTACGCGGCTGCCTCCGCATGTACAGTAATTTCACGATCATAAGCTGCACTGAGTATAAGCCGCACTTCCGGGTGTCGGCAACGTTTCGTTCTTTGTCCATATATAAGCTGCACCTGATTATAAGCCACACGTTACAATACAGAGTGTGATAAAAGGTATCTATTCTATCACCATCTGTTGAGGGTGGGGGCAGTGATCCTTATCTCAACGACAGATATTCTGCTAATGGGCCATCCATTGAAACCAGGTAGGGCATTGTTCTTTGTCTTTTCACAACCCATCCTTCCTCCAGCCAGTCATTTTCTGCTAATGGCCATTGAGTCCCACTGTGTGACTGATAAAATTACTTCATCCCATTGGAAGTTGCTCCAGCCAGGGGGAAGAGCCCAACATTTCTTGCCAAGATAAAAACAGAGGTTTTGGGACACTAAGGTAGCCCCTTTCTCCAGTGGACTCCAGAGGAAAACTGGATTTCTCCACATCACCGCTGGACCTCCGGAGGGAAATTGCACCTTCTACAGGAGCACTGCTCCAACTGAACCACATCTGTCACTGCAGGAGGACTGCAAGCACCTTTTAATGGGACTGCTACCAACACCCTGCCGGACAGGGTGTCAGGTTGTACTCTGACTCTGTCAGTGTTTGGGGTTTGTTTCTTTGTAGTACTGTATTTCTATTTTGATTTCCCTAGAAAATAACTGTTATTCCTAATTCCCATATCTTTGCCTGAGAGCCCCTTGATTTCAAAATTATAATAATTTGGAAGGAGGGGGTTTACATTCTCCATTTCAAAGAGAAGCTCCTGCCTTTCTCAGCAGACACCTGTCCTCCAAACTAAAACAGCAACCTTTCATTTTTTGTCCATATATAAGCTGCATCTGATTGTAAGCCGCACTTCGGGTTCGGACCACAATTTTAGTCAAAATGGTGCGGCTTATAATCGTGAAATTACTAAATATTTATGTGTATGTGCACACCCAGCAGGGATACAGTCTCAGCTTCACTTCTGGTTGGGCTTAAAGCCTGCAATTCAGATAGTCTTGCCTCTATCAGACTACAGGTTGCAGCCCCAACAGTGAAAAGCAGTCCAGATGAATAACGTTGTTTAAGGCACTCCTCTTTGCATAAGGTCTCCCTGTTTAAAATTGGACTTAAGACTCATAACTTACAAACACAAATTACAGTGGAACAGATTATTTAGCTAGTCTGATTTCTCATCCCATATCTTTTTATTGCCTATTACTAAAAGTACAATTACAACTCCTAAAATTATTTTAATATAGTAAGTTCCTGAAAGACTGCGAATTAGCATCTTTGCAGACTTACACCTTCTTGACTTACCAGTGCTCAGTATTTGGCCTCAGCCAAATAAATCCACTCTGTCTCAAAGAACAAAAAACTCCAAAGTTTTCAAAGCAATAACTAAAAAAGAATAATTTCTGTAAAGCTAAAATTAAACTCAAACTTGACTATTACTATCCATCCATGTAAATATGGAAGAAAACTGATGTTTTATCCATTATATCACAGCATGTTAAAATGAGAAAGGAGTTTGCTGAAGCCATTATTATAAGAAATATAATCTTTAGTGTCATAAGCCAGGGGAAAAAATATTTTTTTGTTCCCATTAATAATAAAGGCTGAAGTACACATTTTCCAAAGAGGACAGAAGAACTGAAGCAGGCATTCAAATGACGTGTCTCCTTAAAATCCAATACTTCAAACAACTGTTGCCCACATTTTTCAAAAATTACAATCCTGAGCAGTAGGAAGTAACTGAAGTCATTGCACTCCACTTTCATCAAACTGATGCTTGTTAGGCAACATGAGGTCTCAAACTATAGACTTACAGATGCTATTTTTATCGAAATCTTATTTGTCAAGTCGATTATAACTCTGACACTTCTGCAGGGAAGCTGTCAGTGTATGCACAGTAATGCAGTGAGCATCAGAGTTACACTTTCTACATACACCCTGTGGTTATACAACAATAACCCTGCGGATTTAAACACATCATCATTTAACACAACCTCAATTTTTTAGCATTCTGGAAATCTGAATTTTCATTACTCCAAAATTGGTTTTTTTTGACCTTGCTTTCTCATGAGAAACAACAACAAAAAAATTATATCCAAAAGCAAGCTACTTTGTGTGTCTAATGACACTCAACAGATATGCAAGAACACACTTTTTTTTTTTTTTACCCAGTCATTACCTTTAAGTTGAAGTCTAACACAATTAGATAAAATCTTCATAAACAGATTTTCTGTAAGTATGTTTAACAGGTTAGAGGAATACCTCAATATTTTTGCTGGCAACATTCTTCACAACAGCAGGAAACAGTTCAGAAGCATTTTTTCCCTTTGCAATCATCTGAAAAAAAACCAGAAGAGGCAAATCTTACCAATGTAAAAATATAATTTATTAGAGTGTGGTTTGGGTTTTGTTACTTCATTAGAGATCTGTATTTCAAATCTAGTTTCTGTGAAACCAAAGATAGAGATGTGAGTTTTTGTTAATATTTAGACCTTACAGGATACAATCCATACAATGAAAACTCTTGAGTGCTGGTAGGTTATGACTTTGCTGGAGTGAACTGGACTTTAACATATAAGATAACAAATAATTTTCAATGCTTTCAAAATTACTAAAAACAAAGACACTGCTAATCTGAAAAGCCCTGCAGAATTGCCTTTTGGGAGCTGGAGGAGAAAAAAAAAGGCACCCAACAACCCTACAAAATCCAAGAAGTTATACAAGTTTAAGTTACACAGGTTAAGGGAAAAGTTCCCTTTCCCCTGGAACAACTGTGATTTGCAACAGAACCAAGGAGAAAAATAAACATCACACCTTAAAAATAAAACAAGGTTTTTTTCCATAGCAAGTTAAATACAGAAGGCCATAAAGTGTTTATAGAGAACAAAAAAGAACATACAAAAGCCACACAGTAAAAGCAAGATCAATCAACCCACCATTTTTTTGTTGTTTTTGGAAGGAAGTTTTCATGTTTGATCATGAACAAGGCATGCTACAAACAATAAAATTCACAATAAAGATCATAAACATCAAAACCCTGATTTAGCTTCAGTTCTTGTACAAACAGCTTAAGAAGGAAGTTCTCTGTAGGAAACCGGGTACATAAGAAGGAGTAAAATACTTTCATATACACTATAGCTGCATAACATTCTGCTTAGATGTAATTCCAGTAGAATGTCTGGCAGTACTTTATGTCTAAACTGCAAACCCTGGAATTTCAGGATCATGTTACATTAAGCTACATCAAGTTCAGTGCTGCTGAATACAGACCCAGACCACACCTATCTCTAAGAACCTGTGCCCTGCTCAAGGTCAAGATTCAGCCAGCCAAACACCAAGTTAACCAGAAAACACAAAATCTCACTAAGGAATCATAGAATAGTCATCTTTAAAGTCATCTAGTCCTGCAGCAAGCAGGAACATCTTCAAGATGTTCACAGATCAGGCTGCTCAAAGCCCCATCACTTAATGCTTCCAAGGACGGAGTATTCACCCTCTCTCTGGGCATCCTGTCCTTATATAGAATCTAAATCAACAGTCTTTTAGTTTAAAACCACCACCTGCTCATCCAGTCATCACAGGTCCTACTGGAAAGTCCCTCTCCAGCTTTCTTGTAGACCCCTTTACCTACTGGAAGGTGCTATAATGTCTCCCCAGAGCCTTCTCTTCTCCAGGCTGAATGAACCCAATTCTCTCAACATGCCCTCACAGGAGAGGTGCTCCAGCCCTCAGATCCTTTTTGTGGCCTGCTCTGGACCCCTCTAACGTGTCTGTTTTTCCTGTCCTGGGGACTGCAGAACTATATGCAGTTCTTCAGGTTGGGACTCTGGTAATAGAGTGGAGTAGAGGAGCATAATTATCTTTCTCAACCTCTTGACCACACTTTCTGGGCTATTAGAGAACACTGTCAGCTGACAACCACTACTTCATCCACCAGCATGACAAGGTCCTTCTTGTCAGAGCTGCTCTTGATCCCTTCATTCACCAGCCTATGCTGATACTGGGGGCTGTCCTAACCCAAGGGCCGGACCTTGTACTTGGCCTTGTTGAAGCCCATGGTAATGCCGTAAGTCTACATCACAAGTTTGTCCAGATCCCTCTGGATGACATCCCATCCCTCACGCATGTCAACTAAACCAGTCAGTTTTGTGTTGCCTGCAGATTTGGTGCACTCAATTTCACCATCTATGTCATTAATGAAGATGTCAAACAGTACTTGTCCCAGTACAGACCCCTGAGGGACACCTCTTGTCACCAATGTCCATTGGGGCAACAACGAATACACAGGGATCCAACAAATGAACAAGACTTCTGCAGCTACAGTTACTCTTATCCATAACTATTACGTTCCAACCACTACTCAACATATTACAGCTGATTAAACTTCATATTCTCAACTCACAGATTTGTTTGTGTATTTAATTGATAAAACATTTTAAAAGTATAAAGAGTTAGGATCTCATGCAACAAAAGCAAGAACACACAAAGCCAGGCAATACTGGTAAACTGCATATTCTGAGAAACTTTTAAGAAGAATGTTGGGAAGAAGAAAGAAGGAAGCTGCAGCTCAAGGTATTACTCAGTCTTTCAAAAGGGTGTAAGAGCATCTGTCCAGCATGATATTTTGATCTAACCCATTTACTATCTTAAACTGTCTATTGTGCCTCTATTAAAACACAGAAAGTTACACAAGCACTATTAAAAAGTAAGCACATTAAATGAATTTCAATGGGTTTTAACTAAGAATCTAAAATCAATTTACTACTTTCAGGACTGGGGGGTCTCCACAATAAATGCCAAATTCAGAATGACAAGGTAGTACTTAGCAACAAGATGCATTGCAGAGAGCGCCTGAGTTCGTACAAATGTGCGTGAGTGTAAAATTATAATCTCTTCCTGGCTCAACAGAAGTTAGAATACACAAAACCAGGGATGATCCTCAGACCTTCCTGATAGACTGTAATTGTATGACTCTGTGCATTACTGGGATTATTTAACAGATCTACTGTAATAGCTCCAGTGCACCATGTAAATATGTATTTAGGGTCTTTTAAAACAGTGTATTTTGATTCATTATTGCATAACGATTCATGTAGATCCTCCTTAGCTAATGGATCATTAACGAGAAAGAACATAATGGCTCTTTCCAAGACTGAAGTCTATCAGGTCATTTTTGTTGCTGCGCCTAGACATTCTCCATTTGTGCTGTCTTATGCACCTGGAGTTTCTGCACAAAAACTTTCATTCCAGCATAAGTGCTGTGTAATGTCAAGATGTACTAACCTTTTTTTTTTTCCACGTGAGACACAGAGACATTGATGATACTCTCTGAGGGAAATCAGGCACATGACTGTTTCCTAAACATATGCTCTGAAACCTTCAGGAGTGAAATTTCACAGATTTTTCCCCAGAAATTCAATCAGGTTACAAGATCTGGCATTGGTTGTTATAATATCAGTGAATGTTTTAAAAGAAATATGAACTTTATGTTTTCATGCATATAGTGGAATATGTATACACAAAAATTTATTTCTAAACCAGCAGTGTTGTTCATATTCTTGCAAAGATTGCAATTATTTTATTGCATGCATATAAGGAAGAAAACTACAAAATAACATACTGATAAAATAAAAAAAAAAAGGTCATTGATCATGAAAGTCATATTTTAGCTGAAAGTAGGCTTAGGTACCTTCATGCACAAGGGAGAAGTGAAAAGATCAAAACTGGACCACTCCTATGCTTGAAATTATACTGTTTTAAGTCTCTCTCTGGAAGACAGATTTGGTTTTATTTGTAAGGAATCTCCTTCTCCCTAGGAGAAAATTCACAAACTACCTTAAAGGAGGAAGCAGTCACAAAAAGTACCATAACCAGCATTCTCCTGCTATTTCTCCATCATGACTATATGAACAAATGAAGTTTTAGCCTCATCTACCAAAATATGAAGCTAACTATTAGTATCATAGAATCATAGTCATACAGAACAGTTTAGGTTGGCAGGGACCTTAAAGATTGATCCCTCTCCTGTGGTTAGGGACACCTTACTGAAAAACATCCCTGTGAGGATAGGCTGAGAGAGTTGGGATTATTCAGCCTAGAGAAGAGAAGGCTCTAGGGAGACCTTATAGCACCTTCAAGTATGTAAAGGGGGCTTAAACAGGGCTGGAAAGGGACTTCTATAAGGGTATTTAATGACAGCGTAAGGGATAACAGCTTTAAGCTGACAGTGGGTAAGTTTACACTAGGTGTTAGGAAAAAATCATTGTGAGGGTGGTGAGGTAGTAGAACAGGTTGGCCATAGAAGCTGTGGATTCTGTATGCACAGTTTTTTCAACTACCTGAATCTTTGTAAATAAGCATTCCAGTGAGACCTGTTAAATAATACTTTTCCTTTTTTCCTCTAATAATAAGGCTAGAGGAAGCCTTTCATCTCTGAAAAACACATCTCATCCCTGAGAGATGTAAGCTCCTCTCTGTATGTAAGCATAGAAGCACCTTTGTGCTCCACAAGAACATAATCACCATTGTTACGAGGCCTCATGCTCATATTGTGCAATGTCCCGGTCCTGACCTGTAAAGTTCATTGTTTGAGTTTGTTAATGTCAACCAGAGGTTGGTGCCAGGTATCTGGTGTGAAACACACTTTCAACATAGCACAGGAAACAGCAAATACCTTGAAGATATGAAAGAAACTGAACACAGAGGATCCACTAAATCAAACAACTCACTTGTGGTTAAGTTTGGTCAGCCTTACAAGCTAGAAGGCTGTTTCTGCTTTAAGTAGCAGCAGCTGAGCAATGGAAAAATATCCAAAAATCAGAAGGTGCCCACTGCCACTTGGGGAAATAGTACTCTTCCTGAAGTGCACAGTGCTTAGAATAGGAACAGAAACCAAGGACCATGAACTTCACAAAGGACAGAAATGTGGTACTGGAAATTGGAGAGAAATATCAGAATTGGAAAGTGGTGGACCAGAAGAGAGAATGTGCCCAATTAGTTCTGCCTTCCCTTGCTGAAGACTACTTGAGCCTGCACTTCAGCCTAAGTCCATTAAGGATCACAGTTATCACTGCTAACTACACATCTCCAGCTTCATAGTATCACACACTTCCAGAAAAATTAAAGAAGCCATTAAGGACTCTTTTGAATGTTCAGCGGTAGCAGGTATTAAAAATTAGTGAGTTTGCTCATTGCACACTTATTTGTAATGACTGTATTTTATTGTATGAATAAAGGAAAGTAAAAAAAACCCAAAAAAACCCAAACCAGTAAAGCCTTGGTTTAAAATTTAAAGCTTATTCAATTTACTGTTTTCTAATTCCCCCATATACACATACACACATCTACATTCGGTTTCAACAGTTTCGAAACACAGCTAAAGATATGGCCAGCTTTTCAAAAAAGAAGACCAAGGGAGCAAGAGTCAACTTGCCACAACTCTCCTGCCCACAGTAATAACCAGGAAAAAAAAGATTTTTCTTCTGAGGGAAGCAGAAGAATGTAAGTTTACCGTGGCACTTAAAAAGGTCACTATAAAAGGCCTTTTTGCAATAGCTACACTGGTCAAACCCTTGAGCAATCCCACATGATGTTGGAGAAGATGGATTAAAAAACCTTTCCCAAACCCAAGAAAGACATTTGAAATAACAGTTGGTAAGTCACCCAGATCTCATAGGTAACTGGTGTCTCTGGCAAGACTAAGGGATTACAGGCAAACCTGACAACCATCCTGAGTAAAATTCTCATCACTGGATGATCATGAAGGAAGAAGAAGTTAGCTCTGGAGTCCGAGGAAAGAACACAATCACATGAGACCACTCTTACCTACTCACTTTGATGTATACTCGGACAGGATTAAGTATGCAAAAACCAAGCAAAACAAAAAAGCAAATCCAGACTAGACTGAAGAAACAATGACAGAAAACAAATCCAAAAGCCCCAAAACAAAGAGGTCAAGTGGACACTGAACAATCTTTCATAGCACATTCTTTCCATACATGTAAGAATAAATAAATACTATCAACTTCATAATTTTTTTCATAGGTTTTAAACATACAGTGGTACTAAACATTATTTAATCACCTCTGTGGGTGCACATTCACTTGAATACAGTATCAAATATTCAGGCATCGTGCTCAATCAAAAAAGAGAAACCTCATACAATTTAATGAAATAAAAACTGTAAATGCAAGTTGTCATTTTATTCTTGCAAATTTCTGTTGTTTCCAGTCTGACAAATTAGAAGCTTCTCTTCAGGAGCTACTTCCTATTCAAGGTGTCACTGAAAATAGTTATTTACAGGCATATTGGCACTGTTAAATGAATATTTTAAAAGCATATGACTGCATATATCCAAATATACCAATTTCTACACAAAATTTCAACTTAAGAATTTTACCATTTCACCATCACAACTTTTAAAGATCATTTAGAGACTTAAGTGCTAATCTGTTACAGGATCTGTAAAAAGAAAGCATTATTTCTATCCAAAACATAAAAATAATAATAAGTTCCCATACCCCTTAACAAATAAAAACAATAACAACAAAAACAAAAATCACATACCCCAACAATCCTTTTCATAGCATCCAGCTTTGCAGAATCTTTATTGCTTTCCAACATTTGTTTTAGGTCTTCATTTCTATGGTAGAAATACATTAAAGCATCAATTAGAAAAACTAAAAAATCAGACCAGAATACCATTTTCATATTCTTGCATCAGTTCAGCAAGTTATGGTGACGTCTGCTCCCTCTTGCCCACTTTGAAGTTGTGTTTACTAACACTCTGTGTAATGAAGTATTTAGCAAAAGAAAGTTTCAGATTCTAACAATAATGTAAGACCATGCAACTTCAATCTGCTGTCAGCTGAAACTGTCTCGAAGGCTGAAATCTTAAAGCACAAGAAGAGCTTAGGCAAAACCAACAACTCATTCACTTCTCCCTTGTCCCCCAGGGAGAGCCAGATGCAATAACTAGAAGTTGGCATGTTTGTCTTAAAACATAGTATCAGCTTACACAAGTCACCGAAAGGCCCAGACTTCAGTATGCCCTGAATTTCACTAAGAATCAGGGGTATAACCTTTTGCTCCTGCCTGCCTTTCAGGACTGTAAATTGCTATACCCTATCCTCAGGATTAAAAGCCTCAGATCTTGTATGTTCTACAAGCTGTAACACTAAAACCGCCTAAGATTAGACACTTATAGTGTCCAAGCACTTTTTATGGCTGAAATAAAATTCTTCCACAAAAATACCAAGTTAATAAGAATATTCTCTTGTAGATACTGCTTCTCATCAGTTGTCACTAATAAGAAACCTCATCCTGCTTGGTGTTTTAGATGCAAACAGATTACAGTCTAACTATACTTACAGACTATGAAAGTTTATAAAAAAGATTCTTTGAAGAAACAGTTTTTTTGTAAAATTTGGATTGCCTGATTTACTGAAAGATGGAAGCAAATAGAAACTTGAGACACCTGCAATATTCCAAAGAACTCTGAAGAGCTTCCAAGTTTACAAACCCTGCGAACTTCCACATGAGTGAAAGGCAACATGGTTGGTAAACCATGGCCAGACACCAGATGCCCACAAAGCCATTCTTTCACTCCCTTCCAGAAGTAAGATGGGGGTGAGAAAATGGGATGGAAAAAGCCTCATATGTCAAGATGAAGACAGATGAATAAATCAAAAGGAAAGGCTGCACGCAGAAGCAAAGGAAAACAAAATATTTATTCTCTACTTCACATCAGCAAGCAAAGTCCAGCCACTTTCCCAGGAAGCAGGGCTTTAATATACATAGCAGTTGATCTGGAAGACCAACACCATAAGAAAGAATGCCCGCACCTTCTCCTAGTTCCTCAAGTTTACTGATGACCAGTCACCATATGGTATGGAATATCCCCTCGGTCTGCCAGCGCCAGGAGTCCTGGGTACATGTCGTTCAAGGTCTTGTCCAGCCCCAGGCTACTAGTGAAGGGGGATATTGGAGAGACAGTCTTGACTCCTGTGTGAGCACTGCTCAGCAATAGCTACTACACTGGTGTGCTACCAACACCTTTCCTACACCCATTACAAAGCACAGCATGATGAAGACTGCTGTGAGGGAAAATAATTCCATCTCAGCCAAACCAAATATACCCAGACAAGACTCCAAAAGTGAATGCAGAACCTGGATACATTGTGATGTAACACATTCAGTCACAAACCTTTAAACAGAATTTTTCCTCCTTGCAAGGGACAGAATTACTCTAACAGAGATTTCCTCGTATTTTCAAAACCAGTACTACATCTGCTTTGTGCCTCTCCACAAGAAATCCACATTGCTCACATTTCAGTACACATCCATCCACGTAAGAATTGCAACTAGATGGAAAGAAAAGCCCAACAAACCAATCAAGACATTTCCTACTAAGCTAATGCATGTAAAATTCAGGATACCTACATGCAACTTACAATTTAAGTCTAACTCCTTCTTCAAAACCAAGAGTTTAATGAAACAATTGGAGCAACCTATTACAGATTTCCTATACTGTCAATATTTGCTTCACTTAACAGCTTAGAATTTAATTATTATCTTTAAAAAAAAAAAAAGAAAAGAAAAAAAAGGAGGTATTCAATTTCCTTGTCTGCTTTAGTACCACTTCCCAAATATCACTGGTAATTCCCTATTTTGTCTGCATCACTCAAAGGTTTTTACTGTCTTTAGTTACTCCTGGACATGTTCAAAGATCTATAAGATCAGTCTTCTACTCCTACATTAGTTTGGTTGTGTACTTTGGTCATTTAAATTATATGTCCCATTCAATTTTGTCCTGGAGCTCTGCATTCTGCTAAAATAAGCTTAGCAAGTCTATGGCTGGGCACCTTCTTCATGGCAAGTGGTAACATCCAACATACCTTCTTTCCGTAACACCGCTCAAGGATGACAGGTCTGTTAAAAACAACTAATGCTGTGACGTCACATGTTTTCCTATTGTCTGCATTCCTGTTCTAGGATAAAGGCACACCCTTCTTCTCTACATTAAACTCTACATTTCCCTGATTTTACTCAAAGATGCTGTCTCCACCTCTTCATCATCACACTTCTTTCAGTCACTCCATATTTTCCTCTCAGATCTATATCTTTATTTTTTATCTCAGAAATAAATTAGTTGTTGGTTTGGAGCTGAACATAAAATATCATTAATTTGGGCTTCTTACTTTTCAATCCCTCTGCATAATTCTGTTTACAATTAACTCTTTAGGAAGCATAGCTTTGATCTAATTTTTAGCAGATCTCTTTATTCCCATCACTCTTGGCCTTAGGAACAGGTCGTTTTGCTGACCATTCCCAACCACCTATTCGTCACAAGATACCAAGTAAGTCTCAGTTCTTTTTGATCAGCCTGAAGTACCTTGCCCAAGACTTTGCTCTAGCTGGATATAGAAATTCAGAAACCTCTAATTCCTTCTGCTTAAGTCGTAATTCTTACCTATTCAAGAATCTGTATGACAACGCAGGAAGTTACACAGTAAAAGACAGAACTCGATTTAGAAAGTTGCTTTTACTCCCATGCTCCTGCTTCCAGTTTCCTACTGTTGTTGCAAAATGTGAAATAAATAAAAATTTTCTTAAGAAAGTATGTTCTTTCATGTTTCACCTTTCTATACTCTCAAACCTAATCAACAACAAAAAAGATTCAATCAATGAAATGGATAGCAGCAAACAAGCAAGTCTGAAGTGAGGTCTGAGTGTTAGAAAGACAAATTACTTTTCTGTAGAATTGCCCCACTAAGGTTTGGGGCTTGACATATTTCAATGATCTCAAACCCAAGGTGAGGTTAGCAAAGCTTGGGAAGAAGGACGCACCCCTGGGGGCGGACAAAGAATGCAAAATTTATGGGCCACAAGGACATTTTGCAGAACCCCCAAGACAAGGAAGAAACCAATAAAGACAACAACAGTGTGGAATCAGCCCCAACTGGGTAAAAGGCAATTCTGACTGGAGGAGACTGTGACCACAGCTCACCGACTTAAAAAACCACTGACCCAAAATAAGAGAAAGGCTGAGCATGTGGACCAGTCATCATGAGAAGCGAGAGATTCATTAATCAACAGAAGGAAGAATACTAACTAACAAACACACATACACACAAGTCAACAAAATGGAAAATGTAGAAATAAGAATTTTAACTTGAGGATCAAGTAACAAAAATGAAGGAAGTTACGCAGCACAACATTCAAGTACATGCTGAAGACTATCTCCCAGAATGAAACACATAACAAGAAAAAATAAAAAGGTGAATTTAAGATGTGAAGACAGAAGAAATGTTTAATGATGAACTATACTTCTAGATGCTTATGGAAAATATTCCATCATACACTTCAAATTAAAACATTTTCAACTGTTAGCTAGGAAGATATAAACCAAAGAAATTTATATATGAAGACCTGTTTTCAGCCAGCCTTGTTTCCATAAGAGAAAAGTAACAGGGGAAAAAATAAAGAAAGAAAAATAGGAATTAAACAACAAGTTCTTGATGAATCCATTTGGAAATTAATTGTTATTTGAATTGATGGAGTTTTTGGATTTTTAAAAATATTTACTAACAAATTTTAATCCAGGATTAGCAAATATTAGATACTTACAGAGTAAAATATTGCTCCATACATCCACCCAGATCACCACCAGCAGCAAGCCTTTTTTCTTCTACAGTTAGATATGGTTTCAGTGTAACGTCAAAGTTTTTCCCCTTAAGTGCAGACTTAATAGTGCAAGACACCTCATTTATTTTGCCCAGCATTGTGGAGTTTTGTTCCATTCTTTTAAGCAAAGTATGTAAAAAACCCAATAAAAAAAAAATTGCTGCACTCAACCAAGCTTGCCTGCCAAGAGTGAGGTCTAGTCTAAAAAAAAAAAAATCTTACAAAGTAACAGGATACCCACTCCCTTGCTGTTTCAACTTCCAGAAACAAATACTGTATGCAGATTTCAAAGGTCATTTCCCTCCAAAAACAACACTTATCAGCAGTCTCAAAGAACAATAGCAAAGGCAAATGCATTTCAGTCTTTCATAACACAGTTTTTGTAACACAGTAAAATATTTTCATCATTTGATCATTAAGAAGTTTGAAGGAAATTTCAATCCTTAAATAAAATCTGTCAAAATAGAAAGCATAAATGTAAGCTTTGCAGTCACCCTGGAGTTCATGTTTCTATACTCATTAGTTATGCTGAGGTGACAGTGCCTATATACACAATCCTAGACAAATACTTTCTTTATCACTTATCTCCACTTGCCAGGGGCTCAGGAAAATGCAAGCAATCCCCAGCAGTGTCAATACCTTTGCCTCTCACTACTGAATCTTTTAGAAAGATTCTACCTTTACAGAGTTAAGTATTATGGATGATTGAAATATAAACTTTATTACTACAGGAGCAACACCAGGTTTAAACAAGCCTAATCTGATAGTTGACAAATTATGTGGAGCTATACAAAGCAGATAAGTAATAGTCCCAATAACAGCAGATGCAAAAACCACCAAACTTTTGCCAGAGTACAAATATATAGTCTCAGTCATTTTCCCTAACAGTAACAACAGGTAAAATGACTTTCCAAGAGCAAAAAAACCCACAAAAACAAGGAGATTCCACCTGTCTGCCCAATTATGTATTCTAAGAACTAAACACGATTTCCTTTGAAATCCCAAGCCATAATCTAGTGTCTTAACATCTATTTCAATACAGGCAACTGTCCTCAAAAGTTTGAAAGCACTGGTATAGAATACAATTTGAAATATTATACTTATATGAAATATTTAGCATGTGCTATGAACTATGATCTTAAGTATTTGTATAGCATCTACCATAAAAGGCAACAAGTCAATTATTAATATATTAAGAAAATCAGTTCCCAGCTGCCTTTGTAATCTTTACCATCATAGGTTTGTATTCCTCAGTATTAGAATTTGAAAGTTAAAGGAGTGTAAATCAGAAATGCAAACTCATCACCTAAGTTTCATGGCAAGCAATGACACAACATGATGGGCATCACAAAACACATCCATAATAATATGTTCTCCTTGAAACATTGGTTGAATGTTAAGCGGAGGTAGTTGGTTTCTAACTTTGTTTTATGCTTTTATATTTTACACTTGTATCATAAAGATATATACACTACTTCTTTCTTTCTACATAAAAATAGTGCTTTCTTCATACCTTTGCAGTATTTGTAGACACAATAAGGGCATGGGTATCATAGGATCAGTGACAGACCTAACAGTTTGGATTAATCTTACAGATGTTACTATCAGAAAGTAAACAAAAAACATGAGTTAATCTTTTCTACTTCTCATGTTCTTTCTTGTGCCCTCTATTTCTCTGCCATTAGAAAAGGAATAAGCCACAATCCTTACACCTGGCCCAAGATAAAAGGGGATGGTGGGGGTAGGGGTGTGATAAGTGTGTGGAGTGTAGGCAACAAAAGAAAAGACAACAAACAACCTTAGATCTCGACAGTCACAAGATTATGCTTTAACAGCCTGGAGTTCTATGACAGAAAACACTTTGATCACGTTACTTTGCATGTTCATTATGGCAACGAGCATCCAAAGAAAAATTCTGAATATGCCATACTACTGTCAGCACACCCTTGGTCACTAAAACCGGCATCTTGCTGAGGTTAAAACTAGGATTATAGATTCCATTGAGAAATGTTACCCACTTCTACAGAAAAAAAAGGTAGGTGTAGCTATGAATCACTGAAGTTGAAAAAGCTTTGTCAGCAATAAATCTGGTTCTCTCACTCAGTTACTTTGTCTTCCCATAGGAACTATGACAAACTTCTGGTAATACTAAAATACTAACCCAGAATCTGTGGCACGTCACTTGGCACTGCATCAACATGTTCTGAACAACTGTTATTAAGAAAACACTTTCTCTGGTAAAATACACATTTATTTTCTATTGGTTTTACCAACACATAAGATTAAACCCATCAATTTTCAAGTTTTGCTACAGTTCTGACATGCCAGTTACTGAAAGAAGTCACACACTAATCATGAGCCTTCTTTGTAACAAAGCAGGTTCATGAGTATCAAAAATGCAACTGAAACTCAACTAGCAATGTAGCAATAACCTTGGGAACAGCTGTAATGCCCTCAAGGGAAGGAGAGTGAATTCTAAACAAATAAACCCTAGTGAGACGGAAGGTCTTCATATGTACGTACAGCACTGCAAGGTAAGATACAGGAAATTATAAATAAATCCACCACTGGGGAGGAAGCAAGATTCACCCGTTTTGGTATTACAGAACAAAGTTCTTATAGAACAGAAGTTACAAAAGTCTCACTCAGAGAGTTTTAACAATGCATTTCTTGTTTCAAATTTTCCATCTACCACATAATTTCAGTTACACAACATCAATTGCACTGTTCTTGCTTTTAGAAGACTTCAGTTGGCATGGCATACTTTTAACGACAGCATACTAATTTTTTTTTTTTTGCCTTCAACACAAAATGCAAAATACTGTGGATGTTACCAAGTTTGAAGCAGAAATTACACATTGACAGACCAATGTAACCTTTACTCTTGGCACCTGAGTAGCAATGAAGTTCTAAGGAGTATCCCATGTTTCCTGAATTTTTTTTCCTCTTGACATTTTACTGGCACTGCAAAATCCTTAAAATAAATTGGTTTATGCTAAGTCATGCTATTGTGTAAACTCTAAACAAGTTTGAATTTAACATTTAAAGAGGAACTGCAAATTTATTTCAGACCCACAAAATACAGAAGCTTAACTGGCAGCAAATATTGCTGCAATTTCAGTTAATTTTGTTGATTTAGGGTTTTCTTCTAGCAGGAAATTAAGAAACCTGAATTCCACTGTGTTTTGGTCTATGCCACAAACTGTTTGAATGACATCTTGTGGTGTTGTTCAGTACTACCATCCTCTTCCATTATAACACTGTACTTACTTCTAAGTCACAACATAGAATTCAACTACTGCTTCAAGGAAGTCTTGAATCATGTGGCTATGAGTGTACTTGTTCTATGGTTTAAAGAGAAATTGAGATAAAAATTGATTTCCTTTTCAGCCACTCCTAATTTTTCAATCTGATAAAGAAGCACATTACGCAAAAAGCAAACTCAATAAAGGATAGACTAGAGATGTGAGGGAAACCAGGACAACTGGTACAGCATCCTGTAAAGGTGAGAGCCACAGAGAACTAAACCAGGTACAGTCTGACCAGAAGCATAATTTAACTGATTGAATTGTTATTTTTCCACCGATGTCTCAAAGTACAGTAATTTCACGATTATAAGCCACACCTGATTATAAGACACATGTCTGGGTGTCTTGGGTTACAATACAGAGTGTGATAAAAGGTATCTATTCTATCACCATCTGTTGAGGGTGGGGGCAGTGATCCTTATCTCAACGGCAAATATTCTGCTAATGGGCCATCCATTGAAACCAGGTAGGGCATTGTTCTTTATCTTTTCACAACCCATCCTTCCTCCAGCCAGTCATTTTCTGCTAATGGCCCATTGAGTCCCACTGTGTGACTGATAAAATTACTGCATCCCATTGGAAGTTGCTCCAGCCAGGGGGAACAGCCCAACATTTCTTACTGAGATAAAATAGAGGTTTTGGGACACTAAGGTAGCCCCTTTCTCCACTGGACTCCAGAGGAAAACCAGATTTCTCCACATCACCACTGGACCTCCGGAGGGTAACTGCACCTTCTGCAGGAGCACTGTTTCAACTGAATTACATCTGTCACTGCAGGAGGATGCAGCCACCATTTAATGGGACTGTTACCAACACCCTGCCTGACAGTTGTACTCTGACTTTGTCAGGGTTTGGAGTTTGTTTCTTTGTAGTACTGTATTTCTATTTTAATTTCCCTAGAAAAGAACTGTTATTCCTAATTCCCATATCTTTGCCTGAGAGCCCCTTAATTTCAAAATTGTAATAATTTGGAGGGTGGGGGTTTACATCATTTCAAAGAGAGGCTCCTGCCTTTCTTAGCAGACACCTGTCCTTCAAACTAAAACAGCAACTTTTCATTCTTTGTCCATATATAAGCCGCACCTGATTATAAGTTGCACTCCAGGTTCAGACCAAAATTTTAGTCAAAATGGTGCAGCTTATAATCGTGAAATTACTGTACTTGCAATCTGGATAGTTAGTTATACTCTTTCCTTCTCATGGAGGAAACAGGAAAGTATAAAGTTAAAAACTAAATAAAGCATCTCCCAGTTCTCTCCTGTGAACACGTAGTACCTGAGCAATATTTTAGCAACTGAGTGCATCAAAACCTGTAAGTTGCTGCTATCACCACCATCAGTGTAGATATGTAAACTACCTACATTTCAAAAGCTCTAACCAGACTGCAGCTAGTACAACAAAGCAGTTTGAAGTCCCTTCTGTATCGGACTGTGATTTGAGCTAAGATTATAAGTTGTCAGTAAAACAGCCAGAGACACTATTTCACTCAGCAACAAAAAATGTTGTCTGAAAGGATGAAGAGATTCAGTCTTGCAATTGCACTGCATGTAATCATTTCTGATAGTATCCACACCACCAATACTGCAGGGAAACTTCTGCCACAGAGAAATCCTTCTCAGTGGATGATAGTTTTCTAAAGGCTGAAAGAGTGTCACTGGGTGTGATGCTGCCACTCAAATGGTTGTGTCAACTTAGAGCCTGTCTTGAGGCTAGTGCTCAGAATCTGCAGACATTTGAGGATCACTTTGCAGCATTTGATAGTTGTGAAGGGATTATAAGAAACTGAGAAGAAGTATCACACAATATTCTCAGCTGGA
Organism: Catharus ustulatus; assembly: GCF_009819885.2. Lineage (NCBI taxonomy): Eukaryota > Metazoa > Chordata > Aves > Passeriformes > Turdidae > Catharus > Catharus ustulatus. The sequence goes on along the minus strand of NC_046262.2, from coordinate 23,611,298 downwards.
AAGGACCCATAAGGATCATTGAGTCCAAGTCCTAAACAACATTCCAAAAATAGTGAGAAAAGGCTTCTTAGAAATAAGAAGCAGAGGTGGTATTGCTAGAATGTACTCAGTGCTAGTATATTTACATATATGTCCTGGTTTCAGAAACACTGTTTAACAGCATTACAATGCTGTTCATCTTCTGGCAGAATGCCAAAATTATTCTGGTTTCCTCCAAGTATCAAAACTATCTAGGACAGCCTTTAAAAAAAAAACAGAACTAAAAACACGTGGAATTTCAGCCTTGTAAGTTTACATAACACCATTTATTATAAATAAACCAGTTTATTTAATACCATTCAAGATGCAGATCAAAGCAAATGTCTAAGGCAGAAAATATGCAGAACCCACAATGAAGGCCTTGAACGGTAAAACTTGCCTTTCTGAGCAAATAAAAAAGCCCCCAATAATATAGTGACTTCATTACAGAGAGCCACAGCAAATCAACAGTTCATTGCTTGCATCCTCATATGTGCTAAGTGCATGGCAATAAGAACATATTCACTGTGTGTCACTTTCCATCAGATCTGACAGATTTCAGCTGGATAAGTGTTCTGCAGTAGAATGCCCACATTGGTATACTGCATTTAGTTCCTGTCCTTGTACTGACTAGAGGGTTCAGATTTTATCTTGTAGACTCATCAGTCCATCGAAACCATTCATCTTTGCTGGGTTGTACATCCTACTGAAACTGGCATATCACCATATTGGTGGGCATTGGGCCATTTTAACAGATGGAGAAAGAAAGTAGTTGTGCCAATGAGCTAGCGGATGCATCAAGTTTGAATATTAGAGCTGGAGTCTCCTCCAAGAATTTCACAAATGGCAATCTATGTACAATCTCTCCATGACTGGTTGAACAGAATATGCCAAGACAAAACTAGATCAATTTAAGACTCCAAGAACACCTCTGGCAGCTGTTGAAAGCAAGTTTTTAGCTCCAATGGGTTTGGAAAAGTCTTCTGCACAGAGAATTGGGGAATGAGTATCTTAATGAAATCACCACCTTCAGCTCTCTGCAAAACAGGCTTGCAAATCTCTGCAAAGAAAAATGAGTTTGCAGCACTGCTGAGTTTTCTGACGAATGGCTCAACAAAACATGTAAGCCAGACCTGCAACAAAAAAAATCTAATAAATTACAAACGTATTTTGCTTGGCAGAAATACCGTTTCAAGATGCAAATCAGTAAAGTTGAAAATGTGTGTTATAAATTTTGCCATCCACTTCAATACTGTACTTAACAATTGACAACTGCTGTTATTTCTATGGTTCACCTCTAAGTTTTCACATTTTATCAGAAAAAGCAATAACTAGTTTTATTGCTGAAATTGTACAATTTCCAAGTACCAAATTTATTATATTTTAATTTTACAAGCAGGTAAGTTTTGTTTAAAATGCAATTAATATAGATTAAAATCTTTGGTCCACCTGCAATTAACTGTAGGCAGTTATAGTTGTACCCTAATATATGCAATTAACAGGGATTCTGTGTTTCTAATTAGCTCTCTAGGTACTCTTACATGTTGGAAGCTGGTTGGAATTTTCACTCCTCCACTTAGAGCAATAATAATGCAATAAAGTATAATGTACTATAAAAATATTCCATTAACTTAGGTGATGTGAATCACACGGTATCTCTCTACACTAAACAGGAGATTTTGAGATTCCAAGTAGGTAGTGCTTACTGCATGGAATTCATCAATCTAGAACACGGAGAAATAGCTTGAGGCCCGCAAGCTGGATTCAGCTTGACCATAAGATTCAAATAACCCATTGGCTCTTACAAATTTTCTGCAGAAAACTTCTGTCATGAGCAAAGACTTCTCTGCAGACTGTTTCTATTAATCTGGGGACCAGAATCTGAGCCTTTTTCTTCTTTTTGAAACATGTGGGATATGTGAATATCTAGGATATAACCTAGTTCAAAGACAGGTATCAAACTACCAACCCGGACACATGAACGGATTCTTAAAACATAAATACACAAGTTGTATAAAGGAATACTACATAGGCCAGTTCATGTGACAAGTGTGAAAGAGGAAGAGAGGAAGAAGAGCAACATGCATCACCAGTCAGGCAACAAGGTTCTTTTCACACAAGAAGGTTCAGACTGACTCATCTCAGCTATGTAAGATCTTTCAATTATTTAGTTACTGAGATGCTTAGCGGAATGAACACAAAAAATCCATTCTCTGAACACCAGATCCCCTTCATTCATCTAACTAATGAAAAGGCTTTAAAAGCAATACATACCAAAACCACAAGTTCTATTTGCCTCTTTAGTCAGGATTAAATACTCACAGAAAAAGCTAGCACCAGTATAATACATGTTATGAAATCTCTTATTCAAGAACAGTTTCACTTTGAGAAATCAGGTTTTTATGCACGTGTTGTAATACTATACAGAGACTAGAAAACCCTCCTCCTTTCCTCCTCTTTTTTGTCCCAAACACGTAAAGTCATCTCGTCATCTCACAGAAGCAGATCAAAGTTGTATTTTAATGTTTTCTATTTTCATTCACTGCAGTGGATACATACAGTGTGTTATCTAATGAGATATGTTTGCACATGGTATGTGCAACATAATGCACTTTGCTTACATTAAGATAAAAGATCATGAAATAAACAGTTATCTTTAATAATCTTCTAACAGTAAAACTTTATACTTTGTCAGGATTAAGATGTCACCAGTACAGAAATTTTGATGAACTGAGATATTTTTAATACTGATAGGACATGTTTGAACTGAACCACAACACAAGCATGCAGTGAAAATACTGTGTTCACTAATCAAATTGAAATTGTATTTGTAATTGAAAGTTAGATCATTGAACACTAAAGGTAAAAAAGGCAGCTTTAGCAGGACGACACTTAGGTTTTTACACCAAGAGATGCTCAGAGCTCTTAGATGAGACGAACTTCAGCAGAGTAGTCTTACTGAAATGTGAGAAACTAAATAGGACAAATAATTTATATTAGACCAGCTTTGGATTTCAGATTTAAGTCTACCAATACTTACTCGAGCCTCTGTGTGCCTCTGTGTGGCCCTTCTGTCACAAGATCAAGGACAACTTACTCTAACAACTTCATTATCTTTATAACCATTTTGGCTTACTTCTTCATGACAAACAGGAGAAGACAGCCAATACAATGAAAAGAGACTGGAACTTTTTCAATGAAGTGTTATCTTGATACTTATACATTAACTACATTATATCATTCTGATTGACTGGCAACAGGCAAGCGTGGGTTTCTGGTCCAACTGTTACTGTAGTAACGCTCTGGACCACAAATTATACATGTGTCCTTCTGTTGAGAAGGAGTATTTCTTGTATCATCAGTAGACCTGAGGAAGAATCTCCCTTCCTCAACAACAAGAAAAGTTTGCCAAGCACTGAAACTACACAATGATATCAGACATGAGTATATCAGAATTGGTGAGAGACAATCCAGAGAGATCAGCAAACAACCTTTAAAAAGCTCTAACAGTAATTTTCATTTCACCAGTGGAATACTTCACTAAACCCATGCCTTCATGCACAAGATGCAATGACACATATTGCACTTCTCTGTATTCTCTTATACTGCCTTCTGATGAGCAGGTTTTGCATTATTACTAGAGTGAACTATTAGAAATACAATGTACATGCTTGATGAATGACTACTGCATTTGCCAACCATAGTGCCACACAATCTGCTTTTCTAACAATAATCCTCACTTGCAGTCCACTGGCTTTTTCACACTACACAAATCACCTTCCCTGCACAGTGTCTGTTCCTCAACTACCCAATCCATACTCAGAGCTTAACCATGCAAGTGTTAAGGTGAAGTGAATTGCATTAAGTGAACTGTGAGTAACGCCCTATTTCAGCAAGAATTTGCTTGTCAGCTACAAAAGACACAGACAATAATGTCTGTTTTCCTCTCAAGCCATTCCTTTAGAGGATTACACTCCTGAAAGTGTAAGAGCAAGTCTAGAGCAGTGATTAATTAATCTGGCATGGTCATACACCACAAGCTGTTCTGGTTCTTCCACACTAAAGGACATCCATAAATATACACACGTAGAAAATATCTCAGGACCCCAGAGCTGTATCTCCCCGTGATCACTGGGGAGCCTTGGGTAGAATAAGCAACTTCAGCTTCTGCAGCTAATAAAACAGATACTTCGCCTGCAAAACAGTCCTAAGATTATGAATGATATAGAAAATTACGGCCATGATCAGTGAAGAGGATACACTCCACCCCGTGGAAAAAAAGAAAGTAGCAAAATAATGGCTTACAAATAAAGTGCAAAGTTGTTTCTATGGAAGGGAACAAGAAAAGATGGGCAAAGACAGACCTGCAGAAGCACATTTATAACAGAGCAGTGAAAATCTGAACTGGAACAGCATGAAAAAGTGAAGTATTTAGCAAAATAGAAGGGGAAAAAGCAACGAGACTCATCTAGCAAACTGAGGAGGCCCATCATCTACTGTCTCATAGAGCTATGCATCCGAGTGCCAGCAGTTTCATGTTTTTGTGATTTACTCTGCTGTAGCTCACAAATAAACACACCAGGCAAGGTTTCCAGAGCATAGATGTTCTCCTTGTGAAGAACAATCAAATTGAAGATGCAGCAATTGATTTTCTAATGTACATGAGACCTTAAGTTTATGGTGCTTTTTATTGGTTGCTCTTGGAATAGATTTCCAATTTGTTGTAGAATACAATTCCAGCTTAGCAAACCTTTTGATCTTTTCATTTGGACATTTTTCTCCTCCAATCCACTTTTATTTTAAGGAGCCGAAAGCTTTCTGTACCAGTGCACTTGGCTGGGTTTTTTTAACCTTCTCCATTTCCTCATTTTGACTTCTGACCAGGACACTGTTAACACTGTTAACACCCACTTCGAGCTGGCCACCTCGCCCTGATCCACTGCATTTCCAACCGTAATTCCCACAAATACTTTTTTTTACAAACACTTACATATATATACATTTTTGAAGGTAAAATTAGAACAATTCTACTGCGGCTAGCTGTCGAAACAGAGGAGAAACAATAAGCAGCTTTTCAAACAAACCAAAAGAAACACTTTACAGTTCACCCACTATGCACACTTTACACGTAAGCAGGCGAACTTTTCCGCGGAGTCAAGCGGAAGGCGCGGCTTCCCCGCCGGGGCCCCCGGCGCTGCCGCTGCCCGCGGGATGCCTCGCCAGCCCAGCACCGCCCGCCCCAGAGCCCGGCGAGCTCCCTTACTTCTTGGTGTCGCTGCTGAAGAGCCCGAAGGCCGCGGGAGCCGAGGGGGTCACGGCGGGCGCCGCCTCCTGCGCCAGTTCGGGCGCCGCCTCTCCGCCCTGCTCGCTGTATGTGAGCCCGTTGCCGGACATGGTGGTCTCGGTGGTGCCCCCGATGCCGGTGCCACCGCTGCCCGCCCGCCCCGCCAAAGTTGCCGTCGCGACCCCCCCGGAGCTGCCGGCCCGGCGCTGTCCCCGGAAGCGCGGCGGTCACGCGGCGGGGGGCGGGGCGGCCGGGCCCGGACGTGCGGCCGGAGCCCCGGGCCGGGGGAAGCGCTGAGGGGAGGGCCGAGCGCATCTCGGGGGGTGCTGCCCTGGCCTCTGCCGTGCTCCTGAAACGCAAAGCCTGCCCTACAGCGTCAGGGATCGTTTCTTGTTTCTAGCGACCCTTTTACGAATGCCGGTACTCCACGCTGATAGTAGAGTAAGGTAACCTAGACTAGAAGCAGCTGTTTGCATATGAGAGGCCAGAAATACAAAAGGATAGTTAGAAGTTTCTGAAGGAAGTTTCTCTTAATTCCTTTTTACAATCCTGTTTTCTGACGTGCAACTTTCCGCTCTCCCCTAGTCTCCCAGGAATAATCCGTGTTCATTAAAACAATTCAATCCATCTCCTGACATATGCTAGTGGGGTGCAACCTTTTCGTCCTTAGAACTGAGCTCATTTCCAAAAGGTTACCTGTTCACAATCAATACTTTATTTCTCGCAGAGAAGAAAAGAAGTGACAGAGATTGTCATATTCCTCTGAAGCAACGTTTCTACTTGCCTGCTTTTCAGCAACTTGGACTTTACTGATTGAAACTGAGACAGTACCAAATAAACTTTTTACAAAAGGATTTACCAGTAAAGGATTTATTAAGAGTATGGAGCTGCTGTAAAGGTAGTTGTCCTCAATAGCTGCCTTCTATGGCTGCCACTGTCTTAATTTTTCTTATGATCTCTCACAGCTTCTTTTTCTGTGTAGCCCTGTTTTTTTTAAGTCATGGTTCAGATTGTGAAAGTCCCAGTGTGAATATTTTTGACCATCTCCACTTTGCTTGTTGGTTTTTTAGACTTCCATTTTTTTCTGTCTTTTGTATTGTTTACAGTAACAGTTGTCATAGTTTTCTTTCCCTATAGAGAGAAATATCTAATTACAGTAATTTCACGAATACAAGCCGCAACAATTTGACAAAAATTTTGGTGGAAACCCGGAAGTGCGGCTAATAGTCGGGGGCGGCTAATATGTGAATAATTTTCTGACATTTACAACCCCAGACGTGCCAGCCAGAGTGCCGAGCCAAGCACCTGCCGGTAAAAGCCGGCATTCCGCGATTGTTACAGTGTTACTGTGTTGCCCTGGCTCCCTGCAGGCAGCACGGGGGGCGGGGAGAGAGGCGGGAGAGCTCTCTTCTTCCCTCCTCTGCCGCAGCCCAGGGGAGGAGGGGGGGGGCGCCGCCGTTGCCGCGGCTCCGGGGGGGAGGGGGGGAAGTGCGCGCAGCCATTGCCGCGACCCGGGGAGGAGGCGGGGTGCTTTGTCCGCACCCGCTGCCGGCGCCGCCATTGCCGCGGGAAAGCTCCGTCCCTGCCCGCCGCCGGCGCCACGGGCGCGGGAAAGCTCCGTCCCCGCCCGCCGCCGCTGCCGTAGGAGCGGGGGAAGCTCCGTTCCTGCCTGCCACTGCGGGGCAGCGCCGACCCGAGGTGACTGAGCCCAGTGGCAGCGGCGGGCTGGGCCACCTGGCCCCGTCAACGGCCCCTAGTGGGCCGAACCTGCACAGCCTTAGCTCAGCCAGTAAACCCCGCCCTCCCGTGGTTCTGTTACTAATTGCATGCGGGTCCTCGCTGTGAACGACAGAGCAGCTTATATTCGGGTGCGGCTTATCTATGGAGAAAACCCGAAATATTTGCCAACACCCAGAGATGCGGCTTATACTCAGTGCGGCTTGTATTCGTGAATTTACTGTATTACTACCATAAAGTGTCACAGGAACTATTGATACTTTCATCTAGTGATTTGATTTGACGCAGACACCTCTCAATCATACAGAGCCTGAGACGATTCTACATCCTGATTTTTAAAGGATTAAAAACTAGAGTAGGCTTGTGGAGAACTGGTTCTGAACCAGAGAAAAATGGAGAGCCACATCTCTGTACAGAAAGATCTGAGAATTCCTGTCAGCAGTCCAGAAATTGTCTCTGTTTTTCAGATCATGCCCATTTATTTCAAATTGTAACAGAGACAGCACTTGAACTTTGACTCCAAACATGATTTTGTTTACATGAAGAGGGGGCTAGCTATGTCTTTTATTTGTGTGCCAGGCACATATAGTGTAAGAACGGGTAATTTATAGGAGGCCATCACCATTTTGTAAGGTAGATTGGTTCTAGTTTCTTTTAAGACTGTATGCTTGTTCTCTGAGGCATGAGGTTAGCACTGCTTGCTTCTTTGTGCAAATCTATAAAGTAAGACTGTGTTAGCACTAAGAAACTCCTTAAGTACAAGAAACTAATTTTTGTTACCATGTATATCTACTATGTAATATTTATTACATGTACTACTTAAGAAATCTTAGGGTAAGTGGCAAAAGGAAACAATAGACTTGTAGAAATCAGAGGATTTTGTGGGAGTAGAAATTGCAAAATTAAGACCAATGGCTGTTGAGGTAGATGATCATGGAAGTATGATATGAGAAGAGAAGGAAATAGTAACAGTGATGCAGAGCTTGAAAGGGTCTTGAAAATGAGAAAATAAATATCTGAAGGTTTATTAAGTGTAATTAAAAATTCCTATCAAGAATGTTAGCTGTGAGCATCTGCTATCAGTTCTTGATGTAGTTACAGCCTGAAATCTGCCATACTGTTCGGTGAAGTGCCTTTTCCTGCCTGAATTATGTTTTCAAAATCACCATGCAGTGATAAGGTACTTGCGCATTAAATTTTTACCTGTATGCAATTACGTCAAAATTACAGAATCATCAAACACAAATTACTCCAAATAGAAATTCTTCACTTACCTTCATTGGTTGCAGCATTCTATATTTCAAAGTTTTGTGCAGCATAAGAAAATTAATAGACAGGGCTTAAAAGAGAGAACATAAAAGGCTTTTGCTTCTCGGTTTTCTGTTTACATTTCTTTCTGAAATTATTTCACCTCCATTATTCATACCTTATCTAGTTTACCAGTGTCTGGTAATTACATAGTTTCTTACTTTCCATTCATAGATATTAACACCTATACAATATGTAGACACATACAAGCATGTGTACATATAAGCATTAACACAGCTTTTCGAAGTAATTGCACTGAGAAATAGTTTCCAAGGCTCAGTGGATATATGTTTGGATGGATAAATACATACGCATTTTTGTCAAAACTTATGCATAGTGGTGTATACATATGCGTTTGAGGGAAAAAAGATTTACATTGCTCACAAGATGAAACATTAGGCATTATGAAACATTTACGCAAGATACTTTGCAGTGTGTTTTACAAAGTTATATGCATTTTGTGGCCACTGGGCTGCCAAATGCTTGTTGTGTGCCCTCTTGTGGCTCAGATTATTAGTGTGTTATTGGTCATGAAAAAGACAGGAGATGCATTGGTAAGAAAATGATTTTTAAATAGAATTAAAACTCTGTACAAGAGAAATGTCAGGCTACTAAAAGCTTTGCTTATATTTTGTATCTTGCTGATAGACTCGCATATATTGCAGATTCTACACAAATGTGTAACAGTATTGACTTGTAAATGTCATGCTAACGGATAAGTAATGATACAATCCAAACTTCTTGTAATACGATTTTTCATTCAGTAATGATTTAGAATTCTTATGCATAATAAGTTACTTTAAAATTAAGCACCAAGAACTCATTCCCCAACCTGAAATAATGAGTTTTCAGTCTGAGGCATGAACTCAGCTTCCAGTACTCCTGAGAATGAAAAACACTTTAAACTGCCCCCCTCCAAGTGAGTCAAGACTTGTGACTGTAATGAAAGCAAATCAGTGTTTTTGCAAAAGAACCACTTCTCCATTCCTTCTTAGCAGGACTGGCTACTGTGTTATCCATAGAAATGGAGCTCAGATATCAACTCTTGAAATCAAGAGACTCCAAATTCTCTTTTATTCTTTTTATTATACAGCTCTTCTGTAAACTCTAAAATTACTCTCTCTCTCTCTCTCTCTCTCTCCCTCCCCCTCGCCCCCCTCCCGCCATATATATGTATATAAAATCTTGATCAGTTAATATTCCTTCAAAGGGTTGTGATGATTTTAGCTAAATGATGAATAGGAAAAATAGAAGGTAACATGTGAAATACTTATTAGTAGAACTGGAAACATAATACTAGATTTCTATTTTATATAGAGAATATCTTGGAATTAAAAGGATTTGGATTATATTAAAAACTATTACAGAAATACAAATATCTCCAATGGAGTAAGTGCTGTGATACTCTTATATTGATATCAGACCTGGTGTGTTTGATGGTTATTAAAATCCGTGTAAAATGGAAGGTGAATCAGTTTTCAAAGCTTCCAGTGTTGTTGAAAATATTACAGTAATTTCACGATTACAAGCCACAGCGTTTTGACTAAAATTTTGCTCCCACACTGGAAATGTGGCTTACACTCAGGAGCGGCTAATATGTGAATAATTTTCTGACATTTCCAACCCTGGAAGTGCAAACCGAAGTGCCGAGTCGAGCAACCTGCCAGTAAAACCCGGCATTTCGCGATTGTTACAAATTGGTTACTTTGTTGCGCAGTGGGTGGAGCCGGGCTCCGTGCAGGCAGCGTGGGGAGAAGGCGGGGGACTCCCTCCTTCAGGCAGCGCAGCCTGGGGGAGAGACGGGAGGCTCCCTCCTTCAGGCAGGGCAGCCCGGGAGATGTTGGGGAGCTCCCTCCTTCAGGCAGCGCGGCTCGGTGGAGGCTGGGGGCTCCCTCCTGCTGGCCCCGCGGCTTGGGGGGAGGCAGGGGGCTCCCATCTCCCATCCCCCAACCTGCCGCCGCCGCCGTGGGTCCCAGCAGGCTCCATCCCCGCCTCCCACCACCGCCGTGTGTGCCGGCGGGCTCCGTGCCCCACTGCCACCGCGGCACAGCGCTGGGCCGGGGCGAGGGAGCCCAGCGGCGGCCGACCCTGAGCCCGAGTGGCAGCGCCGAGCTGGGCCACCTGGCCCAGTCGGCAGCCCCAAGCCCTCACGGCCCAAGCCAAGCCAGTAAACCCCACCATCCCGCAATTCTGTTACTATTTGGCAACTTTGTTGCACGCGGGTCCTCACTGCGAACGACAGAGCGGCTTATAATTGGGTTCGGCTTGTGTATGGACAAAGAACGAAATGTTTGCCGACACCCGGAGATGCGGCTTATAGTCAGTGCGGCTTGTAATCGTGAAATTACTGTATATGTTATTTTTTCATTGTTTGATCTTCCCAGATGTTTAAATATCATACCATCAAATATTATGTCAAAGCAGGAAAGCTAAATCAACTCCCTATAATTACCCATTACTCCCATGAGAAGCATGCTCAAGTAATAGGTTTAAAATATTGAAAACCATGTTCAAATATTTGTTGCACTATATCCTAATTTTTAAAAACCCCTGCTCCTGAAGAATGAAAATATATGACTTTTTCTCAGATGTGTTTTAAGTAGGAGAAGAAATTCAGGGTGTGATGGATTCTCTCAAATACCCCAGCTAGTCATAACTATCATTCTGAAGAAGTCAGCAGTTACAGATTCAGTCTTGATTGGCCTTTTTATATGAATTCTAGGTTTCCTCCTACATCTGTGAGTGAAAAAATTATGGGCTTGGATTTGCCAATTTATCTTCTCCTTTTCTTAATCTAGAGAAGCATGGAGTCTGCAGTTAGAACAAAACATTTAACTGGTTTAGGTAATGAAGCTGAAATAACTTTTTTAAGCTTATATAAACAATTTATACTATATAATATGCCTATATGAACAATTTATACTGTAATGTATCTGCCTTAATGTTTTAGTTTGATAGTTACAGTTTGTAACATACATTTATTTAAAGATCTTTTTAATCTAGTTTGGATTAAAGAAGGGAGTACATGTACATGTTTCATGTGTTTATAATAACATCTTTATTGTGCTGCCATTATCTAGACCCTCCAATGAGTTAAACTGCTCTTGAAGTACATGCCTTGGAATACTTCAAGTGTCTTACTGGATCCTGGGTTTTTAAAGCAAGTCAAGCCACACTTAGTAAAGACTCCAACCTTTGTGTTGCTTCATGCACATCCTTCATGTTCTGTCTTTAAACTACACTCGTGAAGGTAATATATATTTGTGTTCACATTTGGTTTCTAAAGGTACTGCAAGTGAGTTGTTTGGCAGAAATAGATAACTATTTGTAAAAAGAAAGCTAGTTTATAAGATTTTCTCAGAGTGTTTCTGTATCTTCCAGTCATCTTAGATCTGTCCTAAAGAACCTCTATTCAGTTCTTGAGGTTGTAATTTGCTTTACTTCTGGATAAAACAGCAATTACAGTATTTGCAATAATAAAAAGAGAAAATAGGCAATTTTGAGCAACTGGCCATAAGCAGAGAGAAGGCTAGCATATCACAAGAACACTGTAAGCACATTGTGATTTTCTTGGCATGGAGTCAACTATGCATTAGTCCTGGTATGGATTCCAGTGGTACTAGAACAGGTTTTACTGATGTTGAGTGAATATAGCATGCTCCTTTCCTCCGTAGCAGGAGCACAATGCCCTTCAAAAATAACATCTTATTTCTACAGCATGCAGCATGTGTTATGTCCTGTGGAGGAAAAAAAAAATAAAAAAAATCCAAAAACTGCCTGTTTAAGGAGATCACAGAATTAAAAAGAATCATGGAACCAAAAAGAACCATCAAAGAACCATCACATGGCTAAGGTTGGCAAGGGCCACTCTAGGTCATGTAGTCCAACCTCCTTACACAAGCAGACTTCCCTAGACCAATGATACTTACGAATGTGTGCAGACAGCTTTTGAATAATCTCTTTTCTGGAGAAACAGACTCCATACTCTCTCTGAGCAATCTGTTCTGGGTCTCAGGGACACTCACAGTAAACAAGTTCTTCCTCATGTTCTAATAGAGCTTCTGTGTTCCAGTTTCTGCTGTTGCCTCTCATTCTGTTGTTTGGCTTCTCTGAGAAGAGCCTGGTCCATCCTCTTGACAGCCTTCCTTCAGGTACTTACGCATCAATAAATCCCCTCTAAGGCTCCCTCTGCCTTCCCTAGTAAGTGAGGTGCTCCAGTCCCCCCGTCATCTTTGTAGCCTCTGCTGGACCTGCTCCAGGAGCTCCATGTCTCTTTTGTCCTGAGGAGCCAAGAACTACAGCTAGAGTGCTGTGTCCTCGCCATGATTGGACAGGATCACCTTCCATGACCTGCTGGCAATGCCCTTCCTAATGCCTCCAGGATACCACTGGATTTCTTGGCCACCAGCACACACTGCTTGCTCATGGACAGCTTGTTGTCCACCAGGACCCCCAGGTCCTTCTCTGCAGAGCTGCTCCCCAGCAGGTCAGCCCCAGGCTGTGCTGGTGCCTGGGGTTGTTCCTCCCCAGGTGCAGGACATTGCACTTTCCTGTCATTAGAGAAAGTGTCAAAAGACTTGATGAAGTCTAGGTAGACAAAACCCACTACTTTCCCCTCATCCATCCAGGTACTTACCTGCTTGGAGAAGGTGATCAGGCTGAGCAAGTGTGATTTCTCCACATTGACGACTCCTGATTACCTTCTTGTCATCCATGTGGATAGAGATGGTCTCTAGAATGAGGTGCTCTGTCACTTTCCCAGGGATTGAGGTGAGGCTGACTGGCTGATAGTTTCCTAGGTCCTCCTTTGTACCCCTTTTGAGGACCAGGGTGACATTTGCTTTCTTCCAGTCCCCAGCACCTCTCCTGATCTCCATGACCTTTCAAAGATGACTTCACAGTGATGTCCACCAGCTCTTTCAGCAGTCATGGATACACCTGTCAGGGTCTATGGAGTATGGATATTGAATTTGGCTGAATGGTCTCTTACCCAATCCTTCTCAACCAAAAGAAGTCTTTCTTTTTCTGGACCTTCTTCCTGATCTTCTGGGTTAGAATTCCTAGGAAATCCTTGTAATTCCTTCAGCCTTGGAAGTGAAGGCTGAAGCAAAGATGTTCGGTAGTTCTACCGTATGTGCAACCTGTCACTGGGGTCCCTGTTCCATTCAGTAGCAGGCTCACATTATGCGTAATATTCATTTTGTTATTGATAAATTTATGTATTGGTGTACAGTAATTTCACGAATACAAGCCGCAGCAATTTGACAAAAATTTTGGTGGAAACCCGGAAGTGCGGCTAATAGTCGGGGGCGGCTAATATGTGAATAATTTTCTGACATTTACAACCCCAGACGTGCCAGCCAGAGTGCCGAGCCAAGCACCTGCCAGTAAAAGCCGGCATTCCACGATTGTTACAGTGTTACTGTGTTGCCCTGGCTCCCTGCAGGCAGCACGAGGGGCGGGGAGAGAGGCGGGAGAGCTCTCTTCTTCCCTCCTCTGCCGCAGCCCGGGGAGGACGGAGGGGGGGGCGCCGCCATTACCGCGGCTCCGGGAGCCGACGGGAGCCCCGCGCAGCCATTGCCGTGGCCCGGGGAGGTGGGGGGAAGTGCGCGCCGCCATTGCCGCATCTCGGGGAGCCGACGGGAGCCCCGCGCAGCCATTGCCGCGGCTCGAGGAGGAGGCGGGGTGCTTTGGCCGCGCCCGCTGCCGGCGCCACGGGTGCGGGAAAACTCCGTCCCCGCCCACCGCTGCTGCCGTAGGAGCGGGGGAAGCTCCGTCCCTGCCTGCCACCGCGGGGCAGCGCCGACCCGGGGTGACCGAGCCCAGTGGCAGCGGCGGCCGGCCCCGAGCGGCAGCACCGGGCTGGGCCACCTGGCCCCATCAACGGCCCCTAGCAGGCCGAGCCTGGACAGCCTTAGCTCAGCCAGTAAACCCCGCCCTCCCGCGGTTCTGTTACTAATTGCACGCGGGTCCTCACTGCGAATGACAGAGCGGCTTATATTCGGGTGCGGCTTATTTATGGACAAAAACCGAAATATTTGCCAACACCCAGAGATGTGGCTTATACTCAGTGCAGCTTGTATTCGTGAATTTACTGTATTTGAAAAAAAAATATAAAGTGGAACATGGATTTAAATAAGATAAAAGAGGAAAGTTGGTTTTAGGAACTGGAATGAGTAAAAAGAAGGAAGGAAGTCTCAGAAAACTATGGTGGTTCTTTCAGGTGGTGATCACAGAAGATACAGTTCTTAACAAGAATGTATTAGGATTTGTGTGAGAAACATAGGATAGTCATGAAACATTGGAGGAGAAACAAAAGGAGAAATTAAAGGTGTAATGCCAAAAAATGGTTATTCTTCACATTTTCCTAAGGGTGAAACACTTCCATTACTTATCCTAACAGATTTTTTTAAATGTATAATAATTTATAAATAGTTTCTGTAAAGAACATAATGAACTGGATGAGAATAATGTCTGTAAGCAATTGCTACACTCAAGTGCACTTGTACATTAAAAGGGTGAACAGGTCAATAAATTATTTTCCTGGTAGACAAGGAATGAAAAATAACATCTTGAAAATAACACTAAACACAAAGAAAATAATTTCAGAAAAGGGGGGGAAAACCAAACAAACCAACATTGAATTTACTATGAAAATTGAATTGTATTTATAGAAATGCTCATATAATTACAAGAAAGTTTAAATTATTAATATATAAATTAAGAAAAAATAGTTTAACTGGCATTTTAACATGACGATATCTGACTATGACTCTGATACTTATTCTCTTTACTCTCACTGAATCACGTAAATACACATTTTTCCATACTTTTAAATAGGAACTTACTTAGAAGAATGTGAGAAAAGTAGATTTCTTGCATTTATTGTTTTAAAGACTAAAATAAAGGACATATAATGCATATTTATAAGCTCTAACTGTTGAAGCTTTTTCAGTGTGTATCCACAAGCCTTTTTTAGAGCATAGGCTTCATTTAAATAAACAGATTTGTAGTTAGTCCTGTTAAGTGTATCTAAGGCTGTATTTAACACCCTTGAAATGATACAGAGAGATCAAGATAAAGAATGACTTATATATGAGAGGAAAAAACCTGAATAGACTTTAACTCTGTGACCTAGCAAATAGACATTTGATAGAGATCATTCTGGTTTATGATCTTTATCTATAAAGTCATCAATTGCACAGAGAATGTGACTCATCCCATCTTCTAGGAGCTATCAGATAAAACCTGTAGATTGTAGGTCCAAAATAAAGAGATATTTGTCCTACAGCACAACTAAATATGTACTTTGATAGTTGCCGTGAAGTACTGTTGATGCAGAAGCTTCCATAAGTTAAAAAAACATGAAAGGAAATATTGTGAAAGAAAAGGTTATTGAACACAAAGGTTATTGACACATCAATGGCTCAGGAAGTTCCTGAATCACAAGTTTATTACAGAGAAATATCATTATACAGTCTCCTTGTTCTAGTATTCTCCCATAAGAATCTGATTCTGGTAATACTTATTTGAGGCTAGATAGACCTTTGGTGGTGCATCTGTTCTTCACTATTTCAGTTCACTATTCCTATTGTAGCTAGATAAATGTGTAGATATTCTTTTTATAACACAGCTCAGCAGCTGAGAAATGTGAATTGTGTGAAGCACAGAAGAAATTACCACATATGTTATCCAATGGAATGGTTCAACTTCTACTAAAGACTTATAGTCTGGTAAAATGGTAACTAAAGTCATGCTTCCTTGTTTTTTCTGCTTTCTCTTCTAAGGGACACATCAGTCTACTTTATCTGTATTTGAAGAATGCCACATATGATGTAGGCAGACTACATAGCCCCTTCGGATCACAAAAGCTGACACTTTATTCAGGCTTCCTGTTATATTTGAGTGAAAAACAGAAGCATCCTGTTTTCAGTCATATTTTTCCCTCCAGGTCTTGTTTGATATTTCTTTTGAAACTGTGAAAAAATGTGTGTTTTCTCCTGCCAAACCATTGTGATGAGTCTTTAAAAATATTAAGATGTTTGTAGGACTATCTTGGCTATCTTTATTATTTACTTGAGATGATACAGCAAGGATGACCTATTCTATCTATTCCGCTCTTGGGGACACCCAAGTCCCAGCTTGCTGGCTGTCTAAACCTTCATTTATAATGCTTTGGTGCTGCATGGTTATTAGATACAGTGCTTCACAAAGCAGTTCATCAAATCACTTGAGTCAAAACAGCAAATATCACACAAAAATTCCTTTTTCTCTGAAGCAGTGAACTGCAATCCAGGGTTTTGTTTATAGATTCCAAGCTACTTCAGTCATTAATTTTCCTATGCAAGAAAAATTAAATAAGATGACACTGATGAGGCAAAATCCCATTTGATTTTCTATACCTGTTTGTTACATAACTGAACTTAAATGAGAAAAGCTTTTCTACAAAAGTTCATTGGAAATGAATTGGTATCTTAGGAGATAGGTGTATTATTCAAATATCAGACAAACACTTAGCATGTAAGAGTAGCAGAGGTCTTAGACATACTTCATTTCAAATTTTAATAAAGCATTTAAAGATTTGCCAATGTGTCGTGCAAACCTTTTGACACCATTTTCATCAGAAAGTTCTGCTTCCATGGCCTTTGATATCTGCATTTCTTCCTACTTTTTATCATTAGTGACTGAGTCATGAAATTCTAGTGAAAGAAGACAACTGCATTTTCATTACCCTTTGTTACTGGGTAGAGAAAAATGTTTTTACTGGGAAAAAACATTGCTTGTTAGTGGTCTGAGTTGCTTCACAGCAAGCAAGACTTGACATAATTATTCTATAATAAAAATAAATGGATGGTATAAACAAAGCCAAAGTAGTGGTCAGTGTTGTACAAAAGGAGCATGTCTACCAGGACATTCAAAAGGAGTGTGAACTACAGTAATTTCACGATTACAAGTGGCACTGATTATAAGCCGCACTTCCGGGGTGTCGGCAATGTTTCGTTTTTCCTCCATAAATAAGCCGCACCGGATTGTAAGCCGCACTTTCATTTGCAGCGAGGATCTGTGTGTAACTTTCACAAAGTTGCCATTTAGTAACAGAATCGTGGGATCATGGGATTTACTGGCTCGGATCGGGGCCGTGCAGGCTCGGATCGGCCCCGCTTTTCCCCTGCAGGGGCCGTGCGAGCTCAGATTGGTCCCACCTCCCCTCTCTGCCTGGGCCAGGTGAGCTTGGATCAGTCCTGCTTTTCCCCTGCAGGGGCCGGGCGAGCTCGAATCAGTCCCGCTTTTGCCCTGCCGGGGCCGCGCAGGCTCGGATGGGCCCCGCTTTTCCCCTGCAGGGGCCAGGCCAGCTCGGATCAGCCCCGCCTCCCCTCTCTGCCAGGGCCAGGTGAGCTTGGATCGGCCCCTCTTTTCCCCTGCAGGGACTGGGCGAGTTCAGATTGGTCCCGCTTTTCCCCTGCAGGGACCAGGCGAGATCGGATGGGCCTCGCTTTTCCCCTGCAGGGACCATGAGGGCTTGGATCGGTTCAGGGTCGTGTGGGCTCGTACTTCCGGGTTAGTAAATTTCTGAACCTCATCAACATATTAGCCGCACCTGATTATAAGCTGCTCTTCGGGTTCGGACCAAAATTTTAGTCAAAATGGTGCAGCTTGTAATCATGAAATTACTGTACTTTGAAACTGCAAAATTGAGCATGTGGCATGGACAAACCTGAGGAATCCAGTTGGGACAGCAGGGAATACAGCTATGCAATGACCGGGATGGTCTGCATCTGGGTCTCCTCAGCAGAGTTTTACTGGGCTTTGCTTCTAGGGCAGAAGATAATGCTGAGCATTGGAGAAAACCTCACCCATGCACATGTCCAGTTAGATTTGGGATTGAGGGAACTGAAGAAAGCATTGAGACTTCACTCTTGATCCAAACACCTTTCTTCTGCTTTGATGAAAGCATTTCTTCAGTATGGCTTAGTACACAATGTCCAATTCTTTGAAAACAGGGAGACAAAGACTAAAATGCAGTTTCCTTCTGCAGTTTCCAAGCCATGTTTTTAGTATTCTGGGGCCAACTTCTATTCTGCAGAGGGGAAATCACACCAAGCAGCTGAGAGCTTTGTCTAAACACTTCTTGGACTCTGGCAGTTTTGGGGCTTATGAGTAGGTGGTCTGAATAGATGAGAAAAAACTGTGGATGTATTCTACGTGGACTTCAGCAAAGCTTTGATACTGTCTCCCACAGCATTCTCCTGGAGAAGCTGACAGTCCATGGCATGGATGGGTGCTCTTTTACTATATTTTTACTCTTTCCTGAATCAAAGAACTGGCTGGATGGCCAGGCTCAGAGAGTGGTGGTGAATGGAGTTACATCCAGCTGATGGCTGGTCAGCCAGTACTGGTGCCAGTCCTGTTTAGTGCCTTCACTGATGATGTGGACAAGGAGTTGAGTGCAGCCTCAGTGAGTTTGCAGGTGACACCAAGCTGGGTGGGTTATTGATCTGCTGGAGGGCAGGAAGGCTCTGCAGAGGGATCTGGACAGGCTGGATCATGGCTGAGGCCAATGGTGTGAGGTTCAACAAGGCCCAGTGCTGGGTCCTGCCCTTGGGTCACAACAACCCCAGGCAGTGCCATAGGCTGGGACAGAGTGGCTGGAATGGAGCTGGGAGTGCTGGTGACAACAGCTGAACATGAGCCAGGGTGTGCCCAGGTGGCCAAGAAGGCCAATGGCATCCTGGCCTGGATCAGCAATAGTGTGGCCAGCAGGAGCAGGGCAGGGATTGTCTCCCTGTACTGAGTACTGGTGAGGCCACACCTCAAATCCTGTGTTCAGTTTTGGGCCCCTCATGATTGAAGAGGCATTGAAGTCCTGGAGTGTGTCCAGAGGAGGGCAACAGAGCTGGTGAGGGGTCTCTCAGAGCTGGGGGAGGACAAGTGCTGTGAGGAATGTCTGAGGGAGCTGGCGTTGTTTATTCTGGAGAAAAGAAGCATCGGGGGAGGCCTTGTTTCTCTCTGCAATTGCCTGAAAGGAGAGTGAAGCCAGGTAGGGGCTGGTATCTTCTCCCAGGCAACAATAAACAGGATGAGAGGACATTGCTTTGAGCTGCACCAGGACAGTTCAGATTGAACATCAGGAGGAATAGATTCACTGAAAGAGTAGCAAAGCATTGGAATGGACTGCTCATGGAAGTGGGAATTCACCATGGATGATTGCACGTGGCACTTAGTATTGTGGTTATTTTCAGTGGTGATGATTGGTAAAAGGTTGGATTTGATGATCTTGAAGGTCTTTTCCAGCCTTAATGATTCTATGATGCTTTTATACTCACTTTTCGAAAAAAAATTGAGGACTTAAATATTTTCCAGCAACAATTAATTTAAGTGGAGATAGTACCGTAATTTCACAACCATAAGGCGCACCGGACTACAAGGCGCACTTCCAGGAGTCGGCAAATTTCACAACTTTGTAGGTCATATAAGGCGCACCAGACTGTAAGGCGCACTTTTTTTTTTGCAGCGAGGATCCGCCCCCAGCTCCCCCGGCGCAGTTGCTGGCCGAGGCCCCGCCTCAACCTGGCAGCCATGGGCCCCTGGGACCACCTGTACCCGGCGGGGCCAGGCTATGCCTGCCGCTGCTCCATGCCGCCTCCACGGGGCCGGGGCATGTCTGCCGCCACTCAGCACCGCCTCCATGGGGCCAGGGCCCCCCTGCACCCAGAAGCCATGGCCCCACAGCCCTGCCTCCACCTGGCAGCCGTGGCTTTGCCGGCTCCCCCCGCAGCTCACGGCTCACACTTCTGGGTTGGCAAATTTCCAAACTTTTGCCCATATATAAGGCGCACCGGACTATAAAGCGCACTTCCAGCTTCGGGCGAAAATTTTAGTCAAAAGGGTGCGCCTTATAGTCATGAAATTACTGTAGTTAGAGGAGCAGGTTACTTTTAACCCAAGTCCTTGCAAATGCATTGAAGCGTGTCTGAATTCAAGCACTCTTATTTAAAGGGCTAGGCCTTACAAACACCAATAGGTGAAAGTTTAAAGCTGTATAGAAACTCAATAGTTTTGCTACCTAAGTGCATCCCTTCTCCACTACTTTGGACTTACATGAATACTGCTGTTCCTTTCTGTGCATTGTTTTCCCCTTTTTAGTTTCTCTGAGTGGTAGTCAGCTTCCCATACGTTAGCAATTTGATATCAAACATAAAGCAAGACTGGGGGAAATCTCAAGTCTCTCCTCTTTGAAGACAGGAGACTAAGAGATGACCTCTTGTTCTGACCCACTGTGGCATTTCTGATGTACTTTTAATTGAGACTGTGACATGGAAACAGTACAGAAAACCTCTTCTAAAGTAATAAGGGCAAAAAAAGTATGCAAACTTAATGAAAAATGGTAAATCAGAAATAAATTGCGTATAAAGTGAAGTTTTAGAAGAAGAGTTGGAGGAATACAGAATAGAAAACCTTGCCAACATCTCTACAACACCAGGTTAAAGACACTAATTCTGTCTGTCTAAAGATTTTTATACCATTTACTCATTTCTACCCACATTAAATAAATCAGAATTCCAAGCCTCCTAACAGCAAAATATTTATTCATCAGGTACTTTTTGCACTTGAAGTTACTCTAAGATTTTTGAAGTAAGCTTAGCTTTGGCATCTAATTTAACTTAGTTGCATTAGAAATCAATGCTTTTGAAACTTAATAATAATTGTTATTGTTATTGTTATTGTTATTGTTATTGTTATTGTTATTGTTATGTATTGGTTAATGACAATTGCCTGTGGCAGTTCCAATTTTGGGCACAAGAGGTAGGTGTTTTCACATGAAACTTCCATCAAATACTTAACATTACTAATCAGCTACTATACTTCAGGATAAGGGGTAGTCAGATGTTGCTAATTTCCTCTTCTATGTTTTATGTAGTAATACATTTACAAAAAGTGAGATTAATTTTAAAGATGTAATGTGAAGAATGGGAGTAGACAAGCATTTATTTATAATGGGTTATTTGTTTTGCCCAGGGGATCTTGGGGCTTCAGAGGGAATGAAGTGTCTTGTCAATATTTTGTTCTCTGAACAAAATATTGTTATATGCACTTATATGCCCTTTTGAGATCAGAGTAGACACAGTGAAACTGATTTTGTGGGGGATTGAGAGAATATGTCACTGGCATTCACCCGACCTGTGCTGAATCTATTCTGTGTGGATTGGGACAGTTTTGTTAGTTATTTCGTGCTCTCTTCAGCCTAAGGAGATTAAAGATTGAAAAGCCAACCTGATTAAAAGCCAAGCATATCTGTACCATTAAACACTGTTACATTTTTTAACATATTAAGTTTACATTATATGGTTTGGAGTTTATTTAATTAGAAGTCATAGGGAAAAATTACTCAAATCCATTAATATATTTAAATTTTTGACATTGTGAAAACTTTTCTGTTCCTAAATATCATGGAGAAAAAGCATCACACTACCTTTACTTAATTTTCATAGGGACAACAAACACATTCCCTGGTTAACAGCTGCATAGAAGAAGGATTATCAATGATGTGATTATGGAAGATTTTTGGTTGAATGTGAATACGAGCATAGCTTTGCATACAGACCAAAATCAACCATTATGTTAAAAATACTAACTGTATTTTAATCTTCTTACAGCTACGTAAATATGGTACTGCTTTTTTAAAAAGGCATCAGTGTAGACTTTAAACATACTTTTTCACAGACCTGTGTGTTACACAGACTCAAAGACTTCAATATAAAAACCAATCTTTTTCATTTTAGGTCTCTTTTATGATGTGGGATGACCAGTATAGTGAGATCTAGTTTGTGTATTTGTTCATTAGAAGACACATTAACTTTACTGTAGTTACTTAAATGAGTGAGGATGCTTGAATGAATAACAGTTTCAGAAAGGGAACTTTCTTTATCTTATGTTGTGACCTGTAAGCTTTCTTTTTGTTCCTGGTAGTTGTTTTACCAGGTCGTGAGAGTGCTAATATCGATCAGCCATCTCTCAGGAGCTTACATTAGCCGGCAGAGAAAGACTGGAGGCCTTATTTGACGTGTTCCACAAGAATCTTCATGTGAAGGGTGGTCAAGTAGCCTCTCTCAGAAACAAAGGAGAAACAGTCATATTTATAGCTTCAAGGGGGATTGAAACTACAGCCAATAGAAGTTTATACAAAGAACAGCATCAAATCTAATTCAAAAGTTCTAAAGGTGAGCTGACCAATTACACAAACTAATTTCTAACCAATTATCTTCCGAAGTGTTAGAGAGTGACCAAATTCCTAAGGAATTTGGCTTAGCCTTGGTATCTAGGATACCTTATCTATTATAGCAATTTCCAGGGGCCAGGGGAAGATGGATTTGGAGGAATTGTATCATCCACAGTGGCCTGTAAAGCCTTTTCAAGAAATGCAATCAGTGACAGACTTCTTACTTTTGCAAATCACTATTTCTGCTTATTATCTGAAGATTTCATTTTTTTCGTCAATGAGAAAGTTGTTGTACGGAGAACTACAGTTACTTCAAAGGTCCCTGAAATTTTAAGTAATTACCTGCCATTAATTTTCTAAAATCCTATGGATAAATTTTTGTGACAGTTCTAACTTTTCTGTAATGTCACTTTCCAATGGATCATAAATTTATGCTGTTATTTTGTGATAATTCATTTTAATTGTGAAAACTGCCCTGTGCAGATTCCTGTATCAAATGTGTCCACTTTCTTCATATGTCATTGTTCTGAATTATATCAGGTAAATTTTGTTCAGAGGCTTGATTCTGTGAGTACATAATCCTTGCTGTGGCAGATGATTTATAATTGCTGCCTCACACACTGCAAAATACCAATAATACAAAAAAGTTAGCCTTCTGTTGATCCTTGTAGCATTCATTGGCTTGTCAGCCATTCACTGTATTCCACCAGGTTGTTGAAGTTGAAAGTGAAAAATAATTGATTTGAAGTGGTATATTTGTCAATACCCACAGAAATCTCTGCAATACTATTCCACATCAGTGAGAGCATGAACATTACAATGCTAGCTTATGTTAATTTAATAACTATCTTCATATACATGCAACATTTTCCACATAAAAGAAAACCAGTTGTGAAACAATAACTGAAGAAAACTGCAGCTAATGCAGTTTCCTATTTCCAAATTAAGACATACTGAACATGAACAATTCAAGTACAGTAATTCCACGACTATAAGGCGCACCCTTTTCACTAAAATTTTGATCGAAACCTGGAAGTGCGCCTTATAATCTGGTGCACCTTATATATGGACGAAGTTCAGAAATTTGCCAACCTGGAAGTGCAAGCCACAAGCTGAGCCGCGAGGCGCAGCGGGCGGGGGCAGAGCCACGAGCCGAGCCGGAAGCCGAGCCCCACCAGTTGGCACTGGGGGTGGGCGGGAGTGTTTGGGCCCATGGCATGGGGAGGGCACCTGGGGCTGCATTTAAAGGCTACACCAATCTGTGAAAAATGTTTGCAAATTGAGCACCTGCCAGTAAACCCTGCGATCGCGCAATTCCGTTACTAATTCATTACTTTGTTGCACAGATCCTCGCTGCAAAAATAAGTGCGCCTTATAGTCCGGTGCACCTTATATATGGACAAGGTTCGGAAATTTGCCGACACCCAAAAGTGCGCCTTATAATCTGGTGCGCCTTATAGTTGTGAAATTACTGTAAGTTTTGTTTTCTAGTACTTCTGGAATTTAAGCAGCAAAAGCCAGAATGAGACAGGCTTATACAGTAAAATGCTCTCCCTTTACCTTGGGGTGTTTGCAGAAACCTCCTTCAGCACAAACTGATTGCAGATTTGGTTCGTAGAATCCATTCTAAGGAAAACCAGTCCTGACTGCAGGAGCAGAGCATGACTTTAAATGAACCACTTTTCTTATCAGTCAGACTGTGACAAGCTATTTCATGCAGAGGGACCACAGACACACTATCCTGTCCCCCAGGCTGCGAGAAGCCAAAAGGGGCAAATCTGCAGTACTGTAACAGTGTGTATTTCAGGTCACAGATTGCTTCTGTGAGCACAGATCAAACACCACAGAATAGTTTTACAGTGGTTCTTTTTTTGGCTTCACATCCTGACTGACCCACTTGACACAATTTTAGTAACAAGGTTTGGAGTTCAGCTGGCATCCTGGTTTTCTACCACATAAAGCATGAGCAGCCTAATAGAAGGTAGTCATATGCTATAATAGAGTACTATGTGGAATAGTGCCTATACTACAGCTACCTAAATCAGCTCTTGAATACGAGTGTGCCTATGATATGTGATTATTGTTTGTGAAGCAGTCAAATAGTTATGTGACAAATATCAAATATAATACGTTGCACCAGGAAACTGAAGCACAATGAAATTACAAAAGCAGGTTAGTTTGTACTTTTACCCTGAATTGGATTTCCTGTTTCAGTACCAAAAATGCACCAGACAAGAAGGTAGATGGAACTTGTAGAACCAATGGAAAATAATGGGATGATGAATTGGGATCACTATTTCAAATTCAACCTCTCCTACCTTAAAATTAGGTGTGTAAAGTTTAATACTATGCAGTTTACAGCTTTTGATGTTTTAGCATAGCAATGTATTAAAAAAGCTAAACATAACAGAATTTAGTTGAGGTCCTGAAAAGCCTCCTGGTTTGTTCTTGTCAGATCCAACTGGGAAAACTTTTTGTATACAACTGCAGCTTTCATCTGAGAAGAGGTTATGGATACTGGAAAGTTACCAATAGAATAATTTAGACCATTCAGCAAAGGCAGAAGAGAACTTGTTGAGAAGTTGCTAAAATGTGGTTTGTTAAGATTTTTCACAACAGCCTAACTGCTAATAGTGATAGTTATTAAATTCAGAGGTTAAGTTTTTTTAAATGTCTTATTGTTTATTGGACGTCTCTTTTTGATATTAAAATGGTAACTAAATTGAGGTTAAAGCTAATGAACTTGCAATGAATAAAAAGCCCCACCTCTTCTTTCACTTAGTAGCACAAATTTAGATTATCCCAGAAACATAATTACAGAGGGGTGGATTAAGTTAGCTAAACTATTTTAGCCTCTTTATCTGGGACAGTAAAAATCACCCAGAAGTTTTGGATGTTAATTTTAATACACAGCTTCAAAATATGTGACTGAAATGAACATTGCTCTCTTTGCTGTCAGGAGGCATTGAATTCAAGGAGCTCATTCTGTTCTGCAAGAACTTAAATGGTCCTGTGTGTTACATATTTAAATTTATCTGTCATTTCCATCCAGCTGTTTGACTTGCACTAATCTACAATCTTCAGATGTGTTTCTTAGAGGATGAGGCTCATTGCTTCTCTTCCAGATCTGCTTTTCCACAATGCACTTCTTCTAGATTATTCTTATGCATGACCTTGATCTACTTGCAAAAAGACGGAACTTCAATCTTATGGTTCCAAGCTTTTCTAATTAACTATGCACAATTCAATAAGTGGCAGGATCCCATTTAGGCTGTTACTTAAAAAGAGAAATAGAAGATATTTTTCTCTACTTACTTAAGTGTTAATATTGCACAGATTACCTAATAAATTGTTTCTTTGTTTCTTATTTTTGTTTATCTTAAAATTACCAGAGAGACTGTAGTAATTGCTTCATATAAATGCATATAACTAATCTGTTTATGAACAAAAGCTAGCTTTGGAAAAATATATCTCCAATGAGGAGAATAACAATACTTCTACCAACTTAACTTAGATTCTCCCTGTTGCAAATCTTGAAAAACTGTAGCCACTATATATTTCAGGGGAAAAAGGGCATAACTTTGTTAACATAATTTTCATATTTGTATTTGTATTGCAAGGAACTAACAAACAGATATCTGCTCAGCCTGGCTAAGCTTTTGAAAATGTACTACTTAATTTGAAATCCAGAAATTTCTCAGTGCACACTAAAGTGCATGCCAAATGATGATTGTTAATGCTTTTGAAAACAATTTTGCAACAAAACAAACTACTATAAAAAACCCAAAACATTAAAAGAAAAAAAATTAATAAGAAAGCTGTTCCTGAGAGAGCTGCAATTTTGGTTTCATTGACTATGGAACAGGCCTTAGCACTAGCAAAAGGACATGAAAATTTAGAGAGATACTATTTTTAAAATGAAGTCTTATTTGCAGATTTCCTTTCCTATAACTGACCATTTCTTAAGACTTGTTGGAATATGCTGTCATGGTACACTTCAGAACCCTTGGAAACAAAAGGAAGAAAGGAAGGTAAATATACTGGAAAGCATTCTAGTCCCACGATAAAAGGAAAACAGACAAGTCAAATGATTTGTTACACAATTAGTATGAAATTTGTCATTTCTGTGGAGTCCTAGGCTGCATTTCTACATTAATTCATTCTATGAAATACAGCCTAGGCTGCATTTAACTGTGAAAGTAGTTAAAAGAAGAAGTAGTAGTAACTACGTTCAGTTCTGCTATCAATAAAAAAAAAGGTGGTTTAAAAAAATAATTAATTAAAGCATTAGCAATAGCTTAGCACTGCCAGCAGGTTGAGGGAGCATCTATCTTATGAGGAAAGGCAGGGGGAACTGGGACTGTTCAGCCTTGAGGAGACAGAACTGCGAGGGAACCTCATCAATGTCTATCAGTATTTGAAGGAAAAGTGCCAAGAAGATGGACCAGGCTCTTCTCAGTGGGGCTAAGCAATAGGACACGAAGCAATAGGACAGAAAATGATGCACAGGAAGTTCCCCCTGAGCATGATAAACAACTTGATTACTGCAGTGGTGACTGGAATAGATTGGTTGTGGAGAGGTTGTGGAGTCTCCATTTCCAGAGATGCAAAAACTGTCAGCATTTTGAGCGCCATTGGTCTAGTGGCAGAGAATTTGGGCTAGATGACCCCAGTGGCCCCACCCACTTAACTAATCTGTGTGTTTCAGTGAGCAAGGAAGGCTGTGAAAGGGAGTAAACAAAACTTTTCAACAGCTCTAAAGAAAGATAAAACCTTAGAGAAACTTAGAATTGTATCAGTTCAGTTTGGGCAACCAAAAGAAAGAAGAAAGATGACTTTATTAGGATGTACTTGTATCTCACCAGGGCAAAATAAATGGCAGCAAAGAATTAAGTTACGCAAGGTAAGCACAAAAATAATAAATTGAAATTAAAGACATAGAATAAAAAATAAGCCATTTCTTCATGAAAATTGAAGTGGTTAATCACTGGAACAAAAAAAATTAGAAGGCATATTCAGAAGAAAAGTGAATGGTTATTTTCTTCTCCACTTGTTTGGTTTAAATTCCATGTGTTTGGCTTAAAACTGGATTAACCATATAAAGCTTTGTGGTCCATGAAAAATCTAAATTATTGAACTCATGATTTTACCTGACCCTTTGAAACTGTGATTCTGTGAATTTCAGGTTTTAAAAAACATCTTCTGTAAGTACTATGGAAGAATTTGAAGAAACCATGATACACTTTTTGTCCTGTTTTCCCTGTTCTCCATCCCAAAATGTACACTGCAAAACAAAATTAACCTGAATCTGGCAAATGTGGACCAGAATAGGAAGCTAGGAAGCTTGTAGTTGTGTATGCAAGTAAAGCAGCTGTAGACACAAGATACCATTATAATAACCTAGCATTTTATTACTATATCAGTCAAGTACATCCCTTTGTCCTTCACAGCTCTAAAAATCATCCATGCTCAAATTTTTGCGTACTTACTACTATCCTCTTCCTCCTCCCCAGTACCATCAGTAGGTAAAGGACTCAAACCTTCTCCTGGACAGGAGTTAATGCATGGCCTACCACTGTACGTGGCTAATACACAGTAATGAAGATACAAAAAGATGATTTAGTGAGTTGATGAATGTGATGGACAGCTACTTAATTGCAGAGGAGAAAGTTAATTCACTGCTGAAATGTCATTATTTAAGTAATGCTTCTCTGTTCAATAGGCGTCTACTTAACAGAGATGTTATTAAAGCTAAATTACAGCAAAGTGGTGAGACATCTCCATCTAAATAAGACAGACAAGTCAAAATGAGTGATGAGGTAATAATTTTACAAATTTTCAGTTAAGCCATTTATTATAATTACCATATGGTGCATCTTTCGTTGCTTCATTTGTTAGTTCATGTGCAGCCATTTGATTTGTATTTTTGTTTTACTAAGCACAAAACTAATATAGACTTTTTTTTTTTTTAACTTAAGAAGTTATTTAGTTGAAGGCATAATATGAAAGCGGGAAGAGATATGAAGTAACAGAAATTTGGATTTAGTAGGAAAAAAATTAACATCAACTCTTAGCTGAAGATAGGCACATGAAAATATCTACCTTGAATATGAAGTGTCGCATACTGCAAGAGAGCAGCTTTAAAATATAATAGAACAGCTACCTCAAACATACGTAAACTAGAGTACATATTAAAATTACAGTAATTTCACGAATACAAGCCGCACCAATTTGACTAAGATTTTGCTCCTAAACTGGAAATGCGGCTAATACACAGGAGCGGCTAATATGTGAATAATTTTCTGACATTTACAACCTCAGAAGTGCCAGCCAGAGTTCCGAGCTGAGCTGCTGCAATGTCGGCATTTTGCGATTGTTACAAATTGCTACTCTGTTGCACCGCAGGTGGAGCCTGGCTGCCTGCAGGCAGCACGGGGGGCGGGGAGAGAGGCGGGAGAGCTCCCTCCTTCACCACAGCCTGGGGGAGAGATGGGGGGGCCCCGCACCACCATTGCTGCGGCTTGGGGGGAGAGGGGGGACCCGGGCCGCCATTGCCGCGGCTCTGGGAGGCAGCGGGGGACCCGGGCCGCCACTGCCACGGCTCGGGGAGGCGGCGGGGGGCTCCGTCCCCGCCCACCGCCGCCACCACGGGAGCGGGGAGGGCTCCGTCCCTGCCTGCCACCACAGGGCAGCGCTGGGCCGTGGTGACCGAGCCCAGTGGCAGCGGCGGCTGGCCCCCAGTGGCCCCGCCGAGCTCCGGCGCCGGGCTGGGCTACCTGGCCCCGTCAGCAGCC
Organism: Catharus ustulatus; assembly: GCF_009819885.2. NCBI lineage: Eukaryota > Metazoa > Chordata > Aves > Passeriformes > Turdidae > Catharus > Catharus ustulatus. The sequence goes on along the minus strand of NC_046262.2, from coordinate 23,581,939 downwards.
CCTAGCGGGCCGAGCCTGCACAGCCCGAGCCAAGCCAGTAAACCCCGCCCTGCTGCGGTTCTGTTACTATTTGGCAACTTTGTTGCACACGGGTCCTCGCTGCGAACGACAGAGCGGCTTATATTCAGGTGTGGCTTATTTATGGACAAAAAACGAAATATTTGCCAACACCCAGAGATCCGGCTTATACTCAGTGTGGCTTGTATTCATGAATTTACTGTAGTCTTTGGCTATTTCTTGAAGACGATTGGGTTTTATGGCAAGCTTCTATTTGGAAGCAGAAAAAAATAACATATTTAATAAAGACTACAACACATAAATACCAATATTAAAAAGAAAAAATATATCAGGACCTAATACCTAATTCACCAAAAACATTCCAAACACTGAGAGGAGAAATCTCTAGGAAAGAAAATTGCTTTACAGCAATCACAGATCTAAACAATTAATGCAGAATTTCTGTGTCTTTCTTCCAGCTCCCGTGAAGGAGCGAGATGTGGTCTCAAAAGCCTGCGGGATTCCTTTAGGAGACTAACAGTAATGAAACTTCTTTTTCACACCAATGGCCTTCCCATTTGTTTTCATACTGAGGTCCTAGACATGGCAAAACCCAGCGGGTTTGACTGGTTTCCTGCCTAATGTTAAGCACTAGCCTGCTTATTACATACATACACACCAGCAGAGGGAGGGGGCAGCTGTATCAAGGCCCATTGCAGAGCAGATACTGTAGGCTCCAAATCCCGCCTGCAGGGTTTCCATCAGACAAAGGCAAGCTTGTGTCAGTGTCCCAGCACCAGCCTGGGAATTCCTCTCTCCCTGGACACCTCCCATCCTCCCCAGCCCCTGCTCCCAATGCCTTGCCAGGCAATGCCATTTCCTGGGTCAGATAAAGGAGGGAGTTTGATGTCTCTTGGGTGCAAATCCTAAAGCTGTGAGAAGTGAGAGGATAATGTTCACACCCGCTTTGCTTCAGCTAAGGAGGTCGGTCAAGGTCCAGGATGGGAGGCTGATCCTTTATAGAGAAAGTGAAACAGAACTACTGCTTCCTTTGTAGTGCATGTGGCCATTAATGTTATAGAATCGGAGAGGTTAGAAAAGTCCTCCAAGGTGGTCAAGTCCATCTGTCCACCAAAATTCAACAAAGCTCTGTTGCTGGGTGACAGAAAGGTCTAAAACCCACAGCTTTTATCCTTCCAGGCATAATGAGACAAGGCCAATTCATTTAGACAAAATTCCTTGAATTAAACAAAGCCTCCCTTTCCACTCCCAGCCGAGATTTTTAAGAATCAAAGGATGAAACCCCACCGTTATTCCCTTGGCAGTAATGGGGACACACCTTTGTAAGTCCTACCTGCTGAGTTGGGCTGGGCCTGCAGGAGGAGGCACGTGCTCAGATTCTTCTCTCGGGGCAAATGCTATGTTTGCAACACCAAAGCAGTGTAACAAACACTGCTTCAGCAATTTCAGACAAAAATGGACAAAATGGAACAAACTTTTTTTATTGAACAAGACAGCTTTTTTCCTAATACAGACAAAAAGACAAAAGATGGAACATATTGAACAACACCCAACCTCTTAGAATTACTGATAAATCTAATGCTACTAATACATTTTTAATACTACTAATGAATCTTAACTAATTGAGAAATGCCTATCTAGTAAACAAAACAGAAGAATAAGGAAGCCTAGAAACTTCAGAGTCATTCTAATTTCTATCTAGTCCTCTTGACAACTAACTCTTGCTAGCCCTGGACAGCTGCAGGGCTAATTTGGTCTTTCCTTCTTAGCAGGAGGCTCTGCTTCCTTCTGTGGGCAATATCTTCTCCTGTGTATGTTCCTTCCCCTCACAGTTGCAAACACCCTGGAAGATACAAAACACAGCATCCAATGTTCATTCAATACACACCATTAAAACAAGCTCCCAGGTTTCAGTTTCTCTATGAATTTCTGTCTTTGCTGGCTGTGACACCTTTGTTAATGGATCAGCACCATGAATCTGATCTCTCTTGTTTCAATTTCTTCCAATTTCTTTTCTCTTTTCCCTTAATCCTATTTTGAATTCCACCAGCACCATCAAACCAAGCTTTGATGTGCCTATTCCTGCTTGTGTGAATTGTGACTTGTTGGGGCGCGGCAAGGTTTCATTCTGAATGCTGGGGTTTAACAGAGCTGTTTGTGTTTAAAGTGGGCGGTAACCACGTTGAGCACGGCGGCGAGGGGCCGTCCTCCAAGTGTCCTGGGCTTGCCCTGTGGTGCCTGTGCCAAGGGTCAGCCTGTGTTAGTGCAGAGGGCCAGGCTGCGAGCAGAAGAGGAAGAAGTTGCGCACCTTTGGCACTGCCCACATGGAAAGGAGCCTCCTGCCGGACGGGGCAGCTGGGCTGGTTGGCAGCAGGGACACTTGTCGGTGTGGGCCCTCTTGCAGCTTCTCTTCCCTGTCTCTCCTTGCTCCTTTCTGGGAGGGCTTTTGCTCCTCTTTGCTTTGCCCACAGTCTGGAAATCAAAGAATCCTGATCAATTTTTCTTTCCTCTCACAAAGCTGAAAATCAGAGTGTCCAGCGCAAAAATCTTTCGGGTAAGCAAAATTCCTCCAAACCCCGAAAAGCTGAGAAAATGCCCGGATTTGGTAGTGGGTAGCAGTGGGGTGCCAACACAGCATCTTGGAAGAAAAAACACCTCCTTTCTACTGCAATAAATATGTGGATATCTGGAGTTCCACATTTCTTATTTCTACCTCTCTGCTTAACATTTCTTTATCCCTACTTTTCCTCCACAAGTGTCTAGGGAAAGGGTTTTCAAATCTGTTCAGTTAGTGAAGACACATCATTACCCAGTTTCTACTCCCCAAAATGATCTCTCTCTCTCTCTCTCTGTGAACCAAATTCCATTTTACCGTTAAGGAAAGTTTGAGCAGAGCCACAGAACCGGCAGGTCCTTTTTGGGGAGTACGCTGGGATGCTACAAAAGATCCCGGAAAATCTGCAGCATCTCTGTGAACACAGCCAGCATTGCTGATCTTAGCAAGCAGTGAGGAATGAAGGATCTGATTGGAATCAGTGAGGGTGGCAGCCCTTGAGAAAGCAGCCTATAGAGAGTCAAACCCCATTTTGGTGGAGGTGCTGCTTTGTTGGGTCAAAGTTCTGCTCCAGAATTCCCTATTTCAGAGCAGCAGCACAGTGAAGCTCTGGGCAGCATCTGCTGTGCCTTTCCCAGTGTATGGGACAATGTGATCCTGGCAGAGCGGCGTCTCGCATGACTCACCAGCAAGTTTTCTCCCCTTCTCCCTGTTTCGTGACCCTCCTGGCGTATCTTGATTTTCTTGCCACTCACCTGAGCAAGAGTGTGGGCAAGTTTCTGTCCTTTTTTCCAGGAGTAATAGTACTCCACACACTGTGCCACGGTCTTACTCTGAATCTGTTGTGAAGAGAAAAAGGAGGAATCTAAAATGGCCATCCTGTAGGGTGCCTTGAAGAAAAAGTAGAATATGGCATAGAGGAGGAAGTAAAATCATGGAGTATGTTCAGTAAGGCATAAAATGAAATAATTAGGGAGTAAAAGAGGCATTCTGCCCTGTAGTAAGCTGTGTGTTATGCTACGGAATGCATGACACATGTAATGCACAGTTGAAAAACAAAGCCATCGAACACTGTTTCTCCTTCCCCTGTTCATTCCAGTTATTCCAGCACAATGTGTAGAGGAAGCACCAGCACACGCATGAGACAAATGGGACAGAATAAACATTTATCTTCCAAAAGAACTTTGAGAAAAGGGCTGGAGAGGCAGATTCACTGCTTTCACCCAGCCTTTCATCCGCTTTTTTATTTCAATGTTTTGGTATTTGACACAAGACAAACTGAATTCCAGTACTTGGTAACAGAAATAATCAACATTTGCTTCTGATGCTCTTCCAGGGTAAAGAATGTGCTATGGATTTACCTGCTTCTGGATGAGATGAAAATCCTTGCCATAGGTGTGCAAAGCCTTTTGGAAGGACTCCTTTTCCTCAGGTGTCCATATATCAGAGTCTGGCAATAAAAAGCAGCAGGTAAATGGATCCCTCTAGTCACTTGAGGTAGATCCCACTGGCCTTAAAAATGAAATCGGCGCCATCCATCATTCACCTGTGTACATGTCTGCTCCTCAGAAAATAATGAAGGCAGGAGCAGGCATTGCCCAGGGAAAAAACCACAGGAAACAAGTCAAGCTAAAGGACTAGATGCTCCTGCTTTCTCCACCCCCCATAGAAGACCAGACCCTATGTTGATTTTCCTTGTTTAAGCACTGAAGGCTGGACATGGCAATGAAGGGGAGGGCAGTATCTGTCAGTGAAGGAACAAGCTGTGTTTTGCTTACCTGCATAATGGTAATCAGCCAAGGGATGGCCTTGAGGTGTCGGAGGCCCCCCTGAGAGCAACATCTCCAGAGCCTCCTGCAAGATCAAAGGGGAAAAGGCTTTAGCTGCCTCACCACACGGAAAGGAACCAATAAACATAAAACACTGCCTTTCAGCCACTTGGCCTCTTCATTGATTCAGTCCACTGGATCTCATATGGGTCAAACCTTGTGATTTGCTACCAATCCCTTTGATCATGCTCCCCAAGAGCAGCATGTGACTCACCAACTGCATGATTTTGTTCCTCCTGCAGCCAGAATTACCTCAGATTACTGAGGCTTCTGGGAATTTCCCCTCAATCCACCCCAAAATGTCTTAGAGAGCCCAAAATGTCTTAGGAGATTTTCAAGGCAGCAGGTTGTGGAGCCCTTAGGTGGTGTGTTCAGGAGAGATATTCTCCCTGCTGGAGGCATTTGGACTGAGCCCTGACACAGGTGGAGGAGACAGAGCAGACAGCAAGTGCTGTGCTTCTTGTTAACTCCCTTCTTCAAAGAGCAGCCAGGAAAGGCTGTCCCAGTGGGCAAGCCTTATTAATTCTTCTCAGTGCCCTCTCCTCTGCGCTGCTTCTTACCGGAATGCTGCCGCGTGCCTGGTGCAGGCAGTGCAGGGCAAGCTCCAGGTTAGCTGCTGCCCGGGAAAAGCCACGGGAGCTGGCCATGTCCAACAGTTGTCTTACTGCAAGCACAGCAAAAACCCACCAAAAGTCAGGCATGAGCCAAGAGGGAAAGGTTGAGATACAAGGGCAGAGGAAAGCACAGGAGCTGAAGACAGCAGGTTGTAGAGCATGAAAAGGACAGCAAAGAAATAGGCAGCTGAAGCAAGAGGTCATGTCATAGCAGCTTTTGAAAAAGGAAGGGGGCGGGGGGCAATCTCCTTGCTTGCGGTGGCAAATGCCCCAACCAAGCTGGAGATCAGGGAAGTTGTTCTTTTTCCTTCTCTGCTGCGCAAACAGAGCATTCTCCTTGCCTCTAACACACCCACGCAGGAAGAAGAGCGAGACAAGGAGAGAAGCAGAGAGTGCTAGAGGTGCCTTTTGACAAAAAAGGTAGCATTTTACAAACCAAAATATCTCAGGATGGAGGAAAATCTTGACAGTTACCTCTGTCAGGTTTGTCCATGTCAGAGTCATCTTCCTCCCAGGGCTTCCAGACTAGGGATGCAGGCTCTTCATCGTCACTGGGTGGTCTGGTCTGCAGCTCAGGGAGCTCAGCCTGAAAGTCACTGCCAACGTTGATGTGTCTAAAAGCAAGAAGGAAGTGGAGGTAAGAAAGGCAAGTGGTCAAGAGACTCTCCCCATGGGCCCACAGGCTTGAACCAATGCCAGTCCGACTCTGAAACAGCAGTTCTGCTCCTGGCCATTCCTCAAGTTTGCCATCCTTTCATGCCTATGCCAAAACTCACGGCTGAATGTGGGCTCTTGCTTTCCTTCTCATTGTGCCTCTCCTTTCCACCTGAAAGAGATCAAAAGAATGCCCCAGGTAAAAATCATTCTGCCACCGTGTGTCGGTAGCCTTCCTTCTTGTCTTCATCATCGCAAAGCGCAAACTCCTCTGTCCAAGCTGCCATCTGTTTGGTGTAATTGCCTTTTTTCACTTGGAACTTTGGAGGCAGGGCTCCCCAGTAGGCTGCAGCATCTTCAAGAGGGGAAGCAGGAGGGCATGCACTGCTCCCTCCAGTCTTGGAGCCAGTGAGAGGACCCAAAGGAATGGCATGAGAGTTGTGTCAGGGGAGGCTTAGGTTGGATATGAGGAAAAGCTTCTTCAGCCTCAGGGTGGTTGTGCACTGGAACAGGCTCCCCAAGGAAGAGATGAGACCACCAAGCCTGCCAGAGCTCAAGAATTTTTTGGGTGTTGCTCTTGGGCACAGGGTGTGATTCTTGAGGCTGTCTCATGCAGGCCCAGGAGCTGGACCCAAGGACTTCTGTGGACCCCTTCCAACAAATTTTGTGATACTGTAATTGTGTTCTTGAGAAGGACCACACAAGATGGTATTTCAGGGCTGCCTCTGTGCATGAGGCAGAACCAGCCCTACGGGCATTGAAAAACATCAACAAATATATACCAATATCTCTAGGGGAAAGAGATATAAAGCAGATGGAATAGAAAAAATCTATAAAGATATTAAAACATAATGTATCTGTAAGTGATAAAAGTAAGTAAGTGCATAAGAATGGCTGAAACCAGACTGTTTTTTGTAGGTGAAAGCCAGTATTGAAGGACAAGCCTGTGCAACTGCTTGCATGCCCTGACCAGCAGGGATCACAGAGGAGAAGTTCCATCTTTCTGGTTTTTAAAGCTTTGGAGGAGGTGTGAGCAGAGCCAGGGCCCAACAGGATTTGTTGACACTGAAACCTGGAATTTCTCAGAAATGACCAGATTGTTTTGGGGTCACCACAATGTGGTTGTAGGACTTCAATGGTTACCAAGAACTTTTAATTGGGTCATTTGTGGATGAGAATCTGAAAGTGCCTTGTGACAGTTCTCTTGGTCTTCTAGGAAATAGTGTGTATTTCCACTGGAGGCATCATTATTCCTAGGGACGTTTGAGCCCGCTGTCATGCGTAACCTCATGTGGAGAAAGTGAGCACAGACCATGTCTGTCATGGTCGGTGGGACAGGCAGCTGGAGCTCCTGCCTTTCTGTGAGTGGTTTGAGGGCAAACGGGGATGTCCTTACCTTGGACAGTCCCAAAGTGCTGTTGGGATGCTTGGTGGCTGACAAGGAGATGAGGATGTGGATGCAGAGGCTGGATGTGGCGCTGAGGCCAGAAGGTGTCTGGTCAGGGCCAGCCGAGGAGCAGATGCTGCAGATGCTGCTGCACTGCTGCTGCACCGCTGCTCCACCAGTGTTCCACCAACGGCCGCAGGAGCAGGAGACAACGACGGTTGCTATGGGCACAGCCCAACATTCCATGCAGAACCCCAGGGCACCCAGGGGACCCAAACAGGGATGGGCCACCTGTGCCTCTTTTTCACTGCTTCTGCTGCAAATTTGCTCTGAAGACCTTCCCACTGGGGCATTTCTTGTCCATCCTCTGGGTGGGTCAAAGCAGTGCAGGGACAGCTCTGGGTCCTCTTCTCTGTGCTTCTCTCTAAGGTGCCTGCAGCTGAAGCTGCACAGGAGCCTGGCTCTGTCCAGGGACCCAGACCACACTGTTTGCACTGGAGAACCAGAAGGACTCTGGTGCTGGCTTTTCTGCAGCTCTGAGAGTAGCAAGAGATTGCAAGTCGTTCTATGGAGAAGCAACTGCAGAGCTTTCTCTGCAAGTGGAGGCATTCATCCTGTTGCTTTCTAAATTGTCTGGTGCCTAATAATGTGGCTTGGTGTTTTCCCTCTTTTGGGCACCTGAGCTAGTCTCTCACCTCAACACTCATTCCTAGAAACTTGGAGAAACAGGATGTTTTGCAGGGGAATTGATGGGGACAGCCCACCAGCAATTCCCTAGCAAAGAGTTGATGAAGAATTTGGGTATCTTTCTTGCAGCTCCCTTGAAGGAGCAAAATGTTGGTCTCAAAAGCCTGTGGGATTCCTCTAGAAGACTAAGAGTAACAGAATTCCTTCTTCACACCAATGGTTGTCCCATTTGTTTTCATACTTAGGTCCCAGATAAGGAAAACCCAGAGGGTTTGGCTGCTTTCCTGCTGAATGTTAAGCAAAAGCAAATTTTGCTTCCTTGCCAGCCTGCTTGTTAAACACACACCAGCATATGGAGGGCACAATTTTGTTAAAAATTGTGTGCTTCAGAGTAAATACTTTGTTTGTTATGCTTGTCTCACCCTTGACTTGCTGAAAACCATGGCTGTAAAAACAACATTCATGAATTCTGGAGCTCTGGCCTCCAGAAACAGCAAAATATCTCCAATGGATGAAGTGCCTTTCTCCTCTTCTATCCTCTTCCAGACCATTGAAAGTTAGGCACGAAACTCTTGTATTTTTTGTAGTTTCTAAGAAACTTAGGGAAATTACTTTCATTTATTGCCAATATAACCAGAGCAGGATAAAGAGGTCAAAAACCAGATCTCCTCTCTTGCTGTGCATGCACTTTATTTTTTCCCCCTTCTTTAATATGTTATTCCAGAAACGCTCCTGCTTTTTCTGATGCATTGGCCTTGGCCAGCAGTGATTTCATCTCAAAGTCGAGGTGACATTGGCACTGGCTGCATCAAACCTGTGGAAACTTCTGTCAGCTTCTCACTGAAGCCATCCCTGTAGTTCCTTACATGAAGTTCAGCCAGAGGATCTTCAGCTCTTTTCTTTGCCCCAGGAAAGCCATGAGCTGTGTTCCTGAGAGTAAGAGCCACCACAGAAAACTGTCTGCTTTTTTTGTGGGAAAATGTTTAAAGAATAAAAATTCTATATTTTGACATTGTCCTGTAATTTTTGTCAGCTAAATTGCTGAGTAAAATCAAAGTATTTTCCTCAGTGTTGTAGCTATTGGTGCACTTCCTATGTCACTTTTTCTTATAGAATTTATTAGTTGTATATTGTTGTTATTAATCCAATAAATAATTGTAAGTTACGTATTTTGTTTATTTCGGTTCACTACTGATATGGAGTCTGGCACCCTCACCCAGCCCATTAGTGAAGTAATTACAATCATGTTGCTGTTGTGTTATTAAAATATAATTTGGGGCATCTGAGTATAATTTGGGAGATTTAATGGAGTCATAATATTAAACTGTGGGATAAGTAATACTTGTAGACTGCTGATGTATTAAAATACCTGAGGAACTTAATTGCCACCCACCTTGTTTGCTGGCATGCAAGGGTGACACCAGCAGGGAGACAGAGATCACCGGGGGAGCCATGGTTCCATCCTCAACAGGCTCTCAGGGTTTGCAGGGATGTTTTTTGTATCCCACTGTCTCCAGTGACAGTTCCTGAGTGTTAATGCTTCTCATGTCCTGCACCATAACACAAAAAAGGAGACAAGGGAAGGTCAGTGGGCACTAGTCATCCAAGGACTTCAAAGTCCTTTGCAAACAATTCTCAAGTCCTTAGGAATTGCTTTTTTGTTATGTAAAATATAAATGTTAATCATGGTTGCTTATAAGCAACTACACCAAATTTCTCTGAGCACAGTGTAATTCAGAGAGATCAGAGCAGAAATCCTTAGTGTTCAAATTCCCTGTCTTCGTTTTTAAAAAAATGAGCTTGCTTTAAGCTAGAACTATTTTTCACTTCTATTTCACAGCTAAAAGCTAGTAACATGAACCAGAATAACATTATAAGGAAGGAAAAGACATGGACATTTGTTTTACTTACCATATTTTTAATTTAAAAGCCATTTTGGAAAGCCAAGTTGTGTAGGGACACAGAATAAGGTGGAAGGATTTATCTACTGAAAGCAGCAGTTAGATTTGCTTACATTTTTATGACTTTATGTTCATCATATAATATACGTAATAGATTTGGGAAATATTAAAGAATATAGGTTTCTTTCAGCAATAGGCAAATTAATTAAAACACTCTAAGTCATATACAGCACTGTTGTTTAAAATACTAAAAGATGGCAGATGACTTCAAAAGTGTATAGATAATAGATGTTTTGGCATTATTATTAAATATTACAAAGATGGAGGACCTATTTCAATGGTATATGGAATGGCAATTTTTTACTCTTTTGTAAATGTGAAAATGTTAGTACCAGTAAAAATACCTGGTGAATTCTTCAACTTTAAATATATACTAGAACTTTAGTTCTCTTTTCTTGAATCTGTTAATCCGCAGAATCTTGAGTAACTCTATACCAAATAATTAAACAATTCCTAAATGTTAATTTGTAAGTTAATACACAAACTAGAACAATTGAAACAATGCTGTGGTAGGACAAACAAGGACAATGCTGTGACAAAATTCCTGAAGGAAACATGTCTTCAGAAATACTGAGGGAATGGAATTTATGGACCTCAATCCTGTAAGGTAGCTGGATCCAAAGTATTCCATTTATTTACTCACCAATTCTTGCCAGCATAAGCAATATCTAGAATTTAAAAGCATAAGTGGCAGTCTATGGCACATTGGGCAATATACAATTAACCAATATAAATACAATGCATAGAAACATACACATGTTTACATACACAGAGAGAGAGGAGAAAGATGTTTTCACTCAGGCTCAAATGTTGCTCAAATGTTGCTCAAATCTTAAAACAATAACTGTTTATCTATGGCATACAACCTTGGGAAGCATTATGTTTTTAACAGACATATTTAAAGATAACTATCTCTGATAGGAGTTTTTAAAAGCAGTCACTTACAAAAAGTCAGTCATTAAAAAGCAAACTGATAAACTCTTTACCTCATGGCATGTCATACAGAAATTTGCAACCTTCAGAGGCATTGGGAATTGTTTTGTTATGTACTATTTCAATGCTATGTTTTAAAAGGCAAAATTCAGAACTCCGAATTTATGGAGGACGGATTGCAAATATGAACTGACAGCGAAAAATCAGAATGAGCTAATGCAGATCACAACTGTGACATCAGAATTAATCAAGCGACACAAATTCAGTACTATCTGTTTCATGGAACATTTTGATTTTTTAAAATTTGCCAGTATTGTTGTCCCATACGTCAAGGTGAAAGATTACACAGGCCCCACTTTATATAGGAAATAATGGAGAAAGGCGAGCTCATATAGTGCTGTAAAACTGAAGTGGAAATGAATTTACCAAGCATTCTGGGAAGAGATGCTCAATGAAAAAATGGATTAGTCAGGGAAACATTGTTACAGTAAATGAGACATGAAATGATGAAGTCTTGCTGAGGGTTTTTAGGTGTTAGGGTGGATAAGAAAAGGGTCCACTATGACTGTGTATTTCTAACATTTTTACTTCACTTCATTGCAAATGCTTGACAGAATCATTGCCAAAGTTATCTTTTGGACGGGACATCTAAGTGAAGCTACTTTGCTTTTTAGCATTTGACAGATAGTTACTAAGAGGATGGAGTACTTTTGTTGTATTTTCACATAAATTTTCATCTGAATTAAATACCAAATATATTATTTTGCTGTCTGCACTTTCTCAGCCTTTCTGTGATGCTTTAATTGATGTCCTTTCACAAAAATAGGAAGAAGTTTATTTGGTTGCTAAATATTACTCAAATGTTAACTGCATCTCACAGCATGGGCATGAAGCAGGAAGTATACAGCATTCTAAATCTGTTATTATGAGTATTGCAAATCAAAGAAAAAATGTTTTACAATGAAATTACTCTGTGGAATAGAAATCCCACAAAACTAGTATTCTTGATTCAAAATTCTGCACTTTGTGTTCTGTATCTCTTTTGGGTTCTTTATTATTCACATTTTCACTGATTTTAAATATGGGTTTCTTCTGAGTTATATAGCGTGAAAAAGAGAAAGTGATTTTGAGTTACAGTTGTAGTTTGCATCAAAAATATTAATTCCTTTGAGTCTAAGAATATACTTCTCTATACTTTTTCTAAGAGATGTTTAGCAGGCAGGTACCATGTTTCAAAGTGAGTTTCTTTCCACCAATTGGATCACATAGCTTCTGGTGACCTTTTTAAAAATTAAGTTTAAAATTATTTTAATAAAAGTGGCATCTCATGTATGAAACCAGACACACCAACCAAAGGCTACCATAAAAAAAAAAAATGGAAAGAGCTTAGGGCTTTCAAGGCAAATGTGTTTTGAGAACAAAAATAATAGTTTATTGTACCATCTTTTCCTGGCCACTTATGACTATTTAGACTATGCTGGTACTCTCAAGATATTGATAATCTAAGACATTAATTATATAATAGTAGATAAAATCAAACCTTAATTTCTGCTAAAAATTCCATGACACTTATCAAAGAAAGTTATTTAGCAATTTACAATACCTGGTTATGAGCTGTACTCCAGCACTTTCAGTGGTTTGAAAAGTTTACAATTATTTCAGTGATCTTGTAAGTCTTTAATTCATAAGTCATTTACTATGAGAGATGGAATTTTCTAAGGGGAAAACTGGCTTTGCATTCATTCACAGTATTATAGTAGTACATACTTTTAAATGGTTTTTATTCTATGAGATCACAAGCTGGAACAGAGCACTCTGCATGCACTACAGCTATACCACACAAAAATAATGGTACCTTATGATATTTGAAATAATTTGGCAACCCAGTTTAATAGATCTAAGTACATACTCTATCCATAACTCTTTATAGCCACATAAATGCTAACAGTATCATGTATTTCATCCTTATGGAAAGACACAAACAAGAATATCTTTGGCAAAACATTCACTTTGTCAGTGGCTAGTCTTTTTCGTCATGGTTCTGAGTGTTTTCTCTCCAACACTTCAGATCTCTGTTTACTAAAATGATGATTTACCATTCACAGCTTCTAGGTTATTCTGAGCTTTGAATTTTCAAGTATGGGATAGAGCTTGCGGTTCATCACGGACCTGCTTGTTTTCTCTCCAACACTTAAGATCTCTGTTTACTCAAACAAAGATTTACCATTTACAGCTTCTAGGTTATTCTGAGCTTTGAATTTTCAAGTATGGGATAGAGCTTGTTGCACATTTATACTCCAGTATTTCACAGGGAATAGTGGTTCCACTTCAGTGTGCTTATCAACAGCAGTTCAGTATTGGTGCCATGACCCTTAATGCCAAGCATTTTGTGAAGTTCTGGATTTTTTTACCTATTCATTTCAGATCATATCAAAGTTTATCACCATATAAAAACATTTTTGGTGTCATTTTCAGTTATTTTATCATGGACATGAAAGGCTGCATGGTCAATAAAGGCATGGGTTGGAATGGAGATTAATGGGCATCCTTAGGTAATTCTGCAATTTAATGTAAATAGCATCTTTCAAAACTAGAGAAAAAGCATTTATTTATTTTAAATGAGGGACAAAGGGATGTGACCCTAATAAGAAAATCCTTCCTCATGAATTGCAGGGATTTTTAGTATGTAATCCCCTGAAGAACTTTAAACTTTTGAGTTAATAATGCAGTTTTGTTTTCCTTCTATGCAGTGCTTCAGAGAGATAGGCTTTTTTCAAAGGCAGAAAAGGTATGGAGAGTTTTTCCCTACTTCTGATGTGCTTCCAGTGATCCTTGTATCAACCATTGAACTGACTAACTTTTGGTAACTTAACATTTTAAAGACTTTCATTAGAACACTGTTGTAAATAACAGATCAGGATCACAATAAAACAACTAATCTGGTTCCTGTGTTCTGTTTCTTTCCTGCAACCAAAGTTAGTGATGTACTGTGTCCTTTGCTATCTCCCATGCCCATTTCTTAAAACAAATTTGGCCGAATAAAGAATCAGTAAGAAATTGAGTCAATGTTAAAATCTTTTCCTCTAGAGATCTGTGATGCTTTAAAGAAACAATACTTTTTGTCTTGAAAGTGTGCACTGAGCTACTGTTACTGAAAGGAGAGAACAATTACTGCATTTTTAACATTAAATAGACTCATTTTCTAATTGACTTTAAATCTGAGCAGGCACAAGTTTAACAAACAATTCATGCTTCTTCTTCAGAGACAGCCTTATCTGCATGCTGAAATCTGTCATTTTTCATACCTGTAATTCGCCCCTTCTGAAAAGTGACCACTGAAATTAACTGAGTGAGTAGCTTTTTTTAGTTCTATCACAATGCCTTTTCTTTTAAGGAACTGATTTACAACCTGTTATGTATGTTAAATGGAAAATTCAGAGGGACAAGTTATTAATTAAAAAGTAAGTTTTTTATATAAGCCCTTGTGCAATAAATCTCTAGCACTTCAAACTATGCTGAGTTTACAGCTATGCGCTTGAAAAGCTATCAGAAACTTCCAGAGTTATTTTCTGTGTCCATTCCCACTACTTGCTCAGTGTCTGCACACCTTTAGAGTATGCAAGTAAGATTCAATTGATTTTTCAAAAGTCAGCTGTTAAATGAATGTATGTCGGGGGTTGGGTGCTGGCCAAACATCAGTGACCCCCACAAAAATCATTCACTCATTCTCCTCTGCTATAGCTAAGCAGAGGAGGGGGAAGAAAACACTTTAATGGGATTCATGAGTTGAGGTAAAGATTGGGAAGAAACACTTTAAAGGCAAAAAAGGCTTAAAACTTAAAATGTATAAAGAAAAAGATATTAACAGAATTAAAAGATGATAAAATAAACCTTTAGAACACCTTTTACTCCCCCAGCCCTTCTTTCTTTCCCATTGACAGTGCAGGGAGATGAAACATGGGATTTTTAGTCAGTTTGTTACTTCTAAAGATCTTTCTTCAGTTCCCTTAAAAAGAGGAGTCTCCTTTGCTTTGCCATAGCATCTTTTCCATGGGAGACAGTTCTCTGTGAACTTTTCCAACAGGATTCCAATTTTCAGGAGTAGCAGTCCTCCCAAAAAACAGCTGAAATGTGAGACCCTTCCATGGGCAAAACCAGTCTTTCCATAACTGTTTTTCTTCGTGGGTCATTTAGTTCTTTTTTTTTTTTTTTTTTTTTTTTAAGGATGAGCTGTCCTAGTATATAAGCAAGGGTTTTGTTTTTTCTGTCTCTGGAAGCGAGAGTTCTCTCTCTCTCTGTTCAAGCTTTTCACCAGATCACAGCTTCTCAGCATCCACACGCTCCAGTGTGAGCAACTTTTCTGCATGGGAATAAAGTTTGAGCAAAGAAAAACAAGAAAAATACTGCATGCTGTTAAAAAACGTAGTTCTACCCAAACTGGGATATCTGTTACCTAACTTATGGTTTACTGTCATCTCTGTTCCTTCCACTTGCTGGAAGATATTTCTGGAAATTTCTGGAAATCACTTCTTTCACTGAACCAAAATCTGCCTAATTTTTGTTCAATGCTATATCTTTCCTATTTAATATTTAAATTGTTTATTTATGTATCCTTCTGTCAGCTTCACTTCATGTATGCTATTACAGCCTTCCGAACAACTACACCACACTTTGTATTTCCAGCAGTGTGATTATCTGCAAGATGAATTTCACCAAGAGATCCTTAGATTTAATAATTCTGGTTTTTAATATGCATGACTTAGCTTCCAACTGTGTGGGATGTTTTAAATTTCCCTTTTTGCCTAAAGGTATTGTGGCATTCATGCAGTTGTGCACTGTCATATTGCCTGGAATACATGTCGGAGTCAGTTCTGTCATGAGGGCACTTTTCCAACACTGTTGCTTAGTTAGCAAGAGCTATTAATGGAGGTTTCTGGATGGGGAGAAGCCTGGTACTCTGCTGCTTTGTGTGGAGCCATTCAATTGTTCATCATCTTTCCCTCTGGGTCTCCTTGTGGACTGCACTCATTAGAAGAGCTGGCCTTCTATGTATCATACCAGAGTTTTCCAACATTACAGGCCAGGAAGAAACCTGTCCTTAAATCACTGTCTACAGGCAGGAAGGACACCATTCAGCATCACAAAAGCAATACGCTACTTTTGCTTCTGATGGTGTAGTGATTGCAGCAGCAGAGGCACAGGTTCCTGCCTGATGACAGCTGTATGTGTCCTGACACAGCTATATTGAGAGTCTCTGTGCCACACATGAGAATTCTTGTCCACTAATGGTCACATTCAGGGAGATAAGGCATCTGTAAAGATGGAATGACACCAAACTGCCTCAAGACAAAAACTAGCAATTTTTGGGCTTTGGGTGAAGAAACTACAGTAATTTCATAATTATAAGCTGCACTGAGTATAAGCCGCACTTCTGGGTGCCAGCAACTTTTCATTCTTTGTCCATATATAAGCCGCACCTGATTATAAGCCTCACGTTACAATACAGAGTGTGATAAAAGGTATCTATTCTATCACCATCTGTTGAGGATGGGGCAGTGATCCTTATCTCTGCAGGAGATATTCTGCTAATGGGCCATCCATTGAAACCAGGTGGGGCATTGTTCTTTATCTTTTCACAACCCATCCTTCCTCCAGCCAGTCATTTTCTGCTAATGGCCTATTGAGTCCCACTGTGTGACTGATAAAATTACTGCATCCCATTGGAAGTTGCTCCAGCCAAGGGGAAGAGCCCAACATTTCTTACCAAGATAAAAACAGAGGTTTTGGGACCCTAAGGGAGCCCCTTTCTTCAGTGGACTCCAGAGGAAAACTGGATTTCTCCACATCACCACTGGACCTCCAGAGGGAAACTGCACCTTCTGCAGGAGCACTGCTCCAACTGAATCACATCTGTCACTGCAGGAGGATGCAGCCACCATTTAATGGGACTGCTACCAATACCCTGCCTGATGGGGTGTCAGGTTGTACTCTGACTTTGTCAGGGTTTGGAGTTTGTTTCTTTGTAGTACTGTATTTCTATTTTAATTTCCCTAGAAAAGAACTGTTATTCCTAATTCCCATATTTTTGCCTGAAAGCCCCTTGATTTCAAAATTATAATAATATGTAGAGAGGGGGTTTACATTCTCCATTTCAAAGAGAAGCTCCTGCCTTTCTTAGCAGACACCTGTCCTCCAAACTAAAACAGTAACTTTTTGTTCTTTGTCCATATATAAGCCGCACCTGATTATAAACTGCACTTCGGGTTTGGGCCAAAATTTTAGTCAAAATGGTGCAGCTTGTAATCGTGAAATTACTGTACTTGCACCTGTGCAACAGAATCAGGCGAATCCAATTGTGAAGAATGCACTCTGAATTATTTTATGCAAAATCCAATATTTGTTTTACAAAACTGTATACTGTTGAATTTACACCAAAACACCTTTTGTTTTTAATCCTTTATAATTTTTTATTTTATTAACTCTTGACTTTTGATAACTACAGTTTTGAACTATTTTTCAGACCCCAGAACTGCAATTCAATTGCTTTCTAATTGGTATTTAATAATTTAATAGTTACAACTTACTGATCACGTAATGAAGAAAATACAAGTGATTAAAAGCAATGCCAAAGATAACCAAAAAGCACACAACTATTTATGTTCAACTAGAAAAGTGCAGTTTTAAAATGGAAAGGATGAGAGACACACTGCAAAGTTATTTGCCAAGATCATTTGGCTGGAAGGGATCATAGCGCAAGTTGTGCCACTGTCTAGGCAATTCCCACTGATGGCTACCTGTGAACTTCTTATTGAGGGGTGCACACATGAGGAGAGGTTGGGGAGGTATAAGAAAAGGGGCACAGAAGACAAGCATCTGCAGTATAATACAGAAAGAGAAAATAGAGTGGTAGGAGAGACTGAGATCTCCCTGGCTGAAACAGCTGTTTTATAATTTTCCTTATCTTTTGCTCTTCCTCCCACTCTCAAGTTGGTAAAGGAAACATATGTAAGCAGAACCGTCAGTGCTGCTTGGCTTCACTCCAAAGCTGCTTGGAATGCTCTCCTCACTCCCAACCAGCATATGTTTGCTTTGTCACACCTTTCCTCATGACTGCAGCTTACTATTCACTGCTCCCACGTCCTGGCTTTCGTGATAGATTAGCCATCCTTGTAAAGGTAGCATTTGTGGCAGTATGTGGCTGCATCCATACCTGTCATGATTCTTTAGAAAGAAGGGGAAAATTGCTGCTGTTCTAGACAAATAAGTTAAGTCTTCTTCCAGCAGGAGTAACTTTTGTTACATGATTACATCCTGTTGTTTTGGCCAGTGGCCGTTTACTGTCTGTGGGATGGGAAACAGGCAGACAAGTTCGGCTGGGGGGAAGAACGAAGACACCTTGTTAGTGACAATTATGATGTGCCTGAACATTCCTAAAATACAGGCAATCCCTGTCACTGGAGAAGGGCTCTGCTCCTTACATGAAGACAAGCAATTGGTCCACAGGGAAAAACATATAGGGAAGGGTAGTTTGCCAATGATTTACTTTTTGTCCCAGAACAGATGGACTAAAATAGAACTAAAGGGAATAAGACGAGCAGCAGCATCTAAACCTTTGTTTCAAATAACATGACATTGAGAAATACCATTCTAAGTCAGCGAAAGTGTTCTTTATTGAAGTCAAGACTGGCATGAGTTTGTTACTAGACAGGGAGCCCTTACAGCAACCGGACATCAGTGAAATCAGTTACTTTGAGAAGCAAATATAAGAAGTTCTCTGAGTATAAGAGAATATATAAGAGTTCTCTGCTGTAAAGTAAAGGTCAGTTCTGATCCTCCTGAGAGGTGTGAGGAACACTGTCTGGTTTCATATGTTCTCGGTGTGGGTCTGGGGTGGTGTACAGGCCAGCAACAGCCACAGCCAGAGTGGTGTAGAGCACAAGCATGCAGGGCAGGAGATCACTGGCAGTACTAGGCTGTCTTTTGGCAAAATGACCGCTGTCTGGCTGTGCACCATTTATGTGTTGCCTTCTGCAAATCAGCTATTGCCCTGGAAATCATTCTCCTCCTAAACAGCTGAGCTCTTTACAGAAGAATTCCAAATATCCTGCTACAAATCTGGAACACAGTGAGAAAATCTAAATGTAGAGCTTTAGAAAGCAGTCAGGGGTCTCATAAGAAGGGCAAGGTGCTCAGCAGCTTGCGAGCATTCACTGTTGTCCTTGTTAGGTGACTCCAAAGGCTTGACTTGATTACGCACTGCTTCCTGTAAGCTTGTTCTACTCAGAAAGAGTGCTAGCGTAATTTCTGACGGTAGAACTGACAAAGCTGCTGCACTCACAAAAAAAGACTAATGCTACAACTTCAGACTATTAAAACAAACTTATATTAGCTTAACACTCTGTATGCTGGAAACAAAGAGATTTTAATTCAGTCATCGGCGCAGTGAAACTGAAATTATTATTTTCTGGAATCAGGGCTTCCTTGATTATAAAAATGAGAGGTGGAATGGAAGTCTGCATGTATAGTTCTGCATGTTACTATGATTTCTGACCTTTCTCCCATTTTTCCCATGCATTTTTCTTTTAAATTGATGTAAAAGATTTTGGGAAATAATGCAGCTCATGATCTTCAAGTATTACAGTGAAATAAATGCCTGTTTATCACGTTTCTGTTCCTTCCCCTAAAGTTAAAATATTTCTAAAATTTTGCAAGTAAATGTCTTTCCTGTAAAGCCTAGAAGAACTATCTAGGTATTTCAAATTGTTCTAGGAGCTACTATTTAATAACTCTTCAGTTAAAAGTTTTACCTAATAGACGAGGTGTCTTCTGCCTAAACTTTTGCAAGACTTTATTATTGGTATCCGCACATGATCTTATTTGATCTTGTAACTTGTACTTGTGCTACCTCAGAGTTCTACTTCTAATTTCTACTACATGACTTTTTAGCAGTCATCTAGTCTTCCATGCCAGTAATTCTGCCCAGCTTCTGCAGTCTTAGCTGTGTGCTCATGTGGCATTCACAATCACAGACATTCACAATCCCTGCTTTCTTCTAACATCATGCTTGCATTTGATGCTGGAAAAATTGCTCCATTTTATAAGAGGAAACACTCTTTACAATAATAAAGTGAATAGTAAAGTGTTGAAGGTCTTTGTTACAGCTTGGTTTTATTATTTGAAGGTGCATTATCTGTAAAACTGTGATCTGTTTCATTGAAATGGATTACTGATCAAGACAGACCACTTGATGGTCTGTTCAGCACTTAAACATTTTAGACTGAAAAAACCTGATGGATTTTCTTGTCAGCTGATCTGAGTAACCAGCATTTGAGTTTGACATAAAAATACAAATCCCACAAGTCATAGAAAATTGAGAGAACCAGAATTTGAAAGAATAATATAAAGTCAGTTCCTTACACAAGACTTTGTAAACACAAGTATCCAAGTATAGCACTCACAGAAGCAGCTTGAACTCCTCTTTCTGAAGACATAGGTCAATTCAGATTAAGATAGTTTTGTTTGCTAAGAAAGCCTCTGATTCAGAGTTACTGAAAAACACTGAATTAAACCAGTTCCAGAAGAAATCTCCAGTTAAGAAACACATATTTATCTAAAGCAATTCACCCATTCTCTACTAAAAGTTATTTATAAATAACTTACTAGCATTTTATAAATCAGAATGATGGATTTATGAGCTATTTCTTGTAACAGAATTAGAAACAGTGAAGATTTGGACTATCAACATATATTGAGTCATGATATATATAGCCGTGGGTGAATATTGGAAAACAACATGATTACATGTGCTGTCACCATAACTGAGTTATATGTATGATTGGGACTAATACTGCAACATACTTTTGTTGATTGTGCTACAGCTGCCTTTTAACTTTTTAAAAAAGAATTTACACTTCATAGCAACCAAGAAGTTAAAAGTGTTTTTCTTAGAAGCTATGTTTTTATGCTTTGTTCCATTTCCATACCATTTTTCGTCTCTCAGTACTTCACAAAAACTTCTGCATAAATCAGAGCAGACCTTGAAGCAAGTATTGGTTTCTCTACTGATCCATGCAAAATCAATTCTCATGTACATATAGGATTCTTCCTGATCTGTTGACACAACACCTGATTGTAATGACTGTCAGAGTAAAGATCAGGGTGATGATATGTGTAGAGATATTAAAAATCATAGAAGTGCTAACACTAGTGTGCCTCACAGTCTAGATTGTGTGGGGGAAAAAATAAACACATTTGAATAGCAAAAAATAACAGGTCTGCTATCATTAACAATTTCATTTGGTCTGACATGCCTCAAATCTCTTTTTTAATTTATTTGGATTTAAATCAAAGTTCAAATAATTTCCCTAGAAAGCATGCGAAGAAATTCAGGATTTTCTGTTTTTGAAGGCTTTGCATCAATATAGACTGTTCTGGTAGCACTGGATTTCATGTTTCAACCATAGCTCTGGAAAAATAGTGCTCCTTTGCATTTATTTGCATATTTTGGCTGTTCAAACGGCACTGCCAGCATGACTAAGGAAGTATTTGAAAAGTCTTTTAACTCTTGGAAATTCTTAAATACTTCCAAGAGGCCTTCTTAATGCTTCCTCGCACGGAAGGTGGATTTTGTGAGCACGGTTCAAAGCTGTCCCTTATCTACCGTCCTTGTACAACCTTTGTACAAGTCACTTGAGCAGCCACACGCCGCATGAAGTATTTACTATGCCAAAAGGAGGTGGGAACGAGAGAGTAAATGCGTGGTTTCCAAGTAAGGCTCTCTGACTACCTTTGCACACCTACTTCACTCCCCCAACCAGACCGGCTGTCCCGACCCGCCCTGAGGAGCGCTGGAGCGGAGCGTCTGGGGGACGGTCGGGCTCGGCTGGGGCCGGGACACCCGCGCACGCACCGGGCCGAGCCGGGCCGCCCCTGCCCGCCCGCCGGCCCAGCTACCCCGCCTCCCTGGGGGAGCCCCGGGCCTCCTTCGCTTTCGGCTCCCAGCCAGCGCTGGCTACCGAAGGCGCGGGACAGAGGCCCCAGTGCCCCACACGAGCACCTGCGACCACGGGGCTGGCCGCTAACTGCAAGCCCTCCCAACCAAGAGCTTATGCCCGACCCTCAGCCGGCCCCGCAACCAGCTCTTCCCGCACGCCCCGCCCAGGCCCCAGGAGCGGCGCAGCTCAGGCATGAGCTCCGCTCCCGCCCACCCCGGGAGCAGCCGCTCCGCCCTCATCCCTCTCTCCCTCCCGGGGCCATCCCACCCGTAACTTCACTTCCGGGGCGGCCATTTTGGGCGGTCCGTGCTGGTCGGTGCGGCGGCGCGGGCTCGGCCCGGGCCGCGGGCTTGTGACAGCGGCTGGGAGCGCACCTGCGGGGGGCACACCTGCGGGGGGCACACCTGCGGGGGGCACACCTGCGGGGGGCACACCTGCGGGGGGCACACCGCCGCCGGGCACTGTCGGGGCGCCGCCGCACGGGCAGAGCCGCCGCCCGGGCACCGCAGCACCCGCCTGCCCCCGCCATGTCGGACTTCGACAGCAACCCCTTTGCCGACCCGGACCTCAACAACCCCTTCAAGGTGAGGGCGCCGTGAGGTTTCCTCAATGTCGGTCTGCGCCGAGCCTCGGGCTTTCCGCAAGAGGAAGCCTGGCAAGGAAGGAAGGAAGGAAAAAAGGGGGAAGAAAATAAGGAAGGAAGGAGGGCAGGGCCCCATGGGAGCTGCGGGCTGGGGTCTCTGCGCTCAG
The DNA here is from genome assembly GCF_009819885.2 of Catharus ustulatus. NCBI lineage: Eukaryota > Metazoa > Chordata > Aves > Passeriformes > Turdidae > Catharus > Catharus ustulatus. The sequence goes on along the minus strand of NC_046262.2, from coordinate 23,559,558 downwards.
CGGGCTACGGAGGCCCGAAGCGGGGGCAGGGGCAGAGCGGGGAAGATAAGCAGCGGTTCGCAACTTCAGGGTTCCGTGTTTCCTTCTGTAGTTAAAATAGCATAATTCGTGTTTCAGATGAGTTATTTTGATGGAAAAAAAAAAAAGAGTTTTGGTTTTTTTAAATTTTGACCCTAACTTTGTGCTAGGGGTAACGCTTCTACAGTCTTTTTTTTTTTCTCACCTGTTTCAGCCAAATAGTTAAACTTAATGAATTAGTCAATTTACCTTCTTCTCTAGCCTCCTCCCACCCCCTTCAAGCTTACTGCTTCCCTTATCTTATGTCTGAAGTAATCAGGGTACCAATGGCTGGGTGCGAGTTCTATGCTGCATCTCAAACTGCTGTGTTGTACTGTGTAATGTACTATAAAGCTTTTAGATTTTGCTCTCCTGACTTGTCACAGAGCTGTGAGTTTTTCTTCACCCACTAGCCTCAGCTATCAAAACGTACTTGACCTCCCTGGGTGCTTCCCCTCCTGTTTTTCTTTGTTATTTGAATCCAGCTAAACTAACTTCTGAAGCTACCTACTTTGATAATATTGCTGAACATATTGCAGGCACTTTAAAGCACACAGATAGTATGTGGCAGTGAGTTCAGAGTGTTAGCTGGAAAAATTAAGCTTTTTAAAAATGGAGCTTTCACATTTCAAGCCAAGCATACTTCTGTCCACATAGATGCTGGAAGCGTAATGTTCCTAACGCTTGTTCATTGAAGTTGGTCTGAATCATTAGTTTAGTTTTTATGGTCATAAGACATAGCAATAGTATTAATTAGGCTGGAATTCCTTAGGCTAAGATCTGTTTTCACTTGTTGTATCCAGTGGAGTGATATTCCAGGTGAACACAAGTCCTGTCGTTGAGTCTGCTGCCAGCAGTAGTTTGGGCTGGTACCGGTGTCGGTGGGCGCTGTTCTTTTTGGCACCAAAAACTGAGAAGGTGTCATTCTAGAATGCATCTGCAAAGACAGAAATACATGATACTTTTCCTCCTACTTGCCTCTACAGTGCTCATCAGGTCCTGTGAAACATAAACAAGACACGCACCTGAATTATACTTCCAGTTTGAAGATACTGCTTAAAGTGAAAAAGCTTATTCCAGTTTCTCTTTAGGGAAAGACTTCTGTTGTAACTGTTGGGCAGAATCCATGTTCTGCTTCTCATCTACAGTGCATCATGATAAAAGGTCTCTGTAACAGCTTCTCTGTAACTTGAAACTCTCTGTTTGGATTTCTTCGTTTGCAGACTGTGGTTCAGGAATGCTCTTTATTTTTCTTTTTCAGAGGTTTTTTTCTTTTCTTCAGTCTTTGCTAATTTCCATCACATTCTACTGCCCTTAAAAGGTGATCTTCCATACCTTTACTTACCCGTGCATTTAACTTGAAGGGGCAAAAGGCCTTATACATAAGCTAAAGCTTGATGACCATCTTATTGGCAGAACAGCTTTGAAATTAGTGGGTAGTAATGCATGGGTGTACTTAAGTTTTGTCTGTGTTTTAAAATACTTCATGCATAGAACCAGTATTTTCAGATGGACCCTGATAGCCTAAGTCATATTGTCTAAACACTGTATCCTAATATACTCGTATTTTGTTTTTTCTTGGTAATTTTATGTATGATCTGATTAGTTGTTTTCCTTGCTTTTGAAGCTGCTTCCTATGCTTATGTAAAATCACAAAGTAGTATGGCAGAGAAGGGTGGGGAGGCATCAGGTGGAAGAGTTGTTGCCAAGGTCTAAAGATAGATGCTTTTTTTTCTTAAACATTTTGGTTTTAGTAGCTGTCTGTGATCTACATGGGAAGTTTCCTGTGACTATTCTTATGCCTTTTAATAAAAAGATTAGAGCAGAGCTTCTTGCTTGATGTTGAATCTAATAAAAGTGTTCTCTGGAAAGACAAAGGTAAAGCATAAACATCTAGTGCTCAGTATTTAGGGTAGTTAGTACTTTTGGAAGTCTAAAAGTAAATTGTCTTCTGGCAAAACTGAAATTAACTTATCTGGCTTGATCATTAAGTGCTGTGGATTTTGGGACAAGTGACTGCCTAACCTTTGCATTTTTTTAATTCTTTGTTTCTTTAAAAAAGTATCAAACTGGAACTGAATCCGAAGTCATAGATATGCTTTTGAAGTCATAGTTTTCCTCTCTAAATAAATGTCCTCTGAATGCTGTACCAACAAAACCAAAAGATGGACTTTTTGAAAGACAGAAGGTATATTGAAACAAACAGATAAGCAAAATGCTAACATTTACAAGCTTTTTATAACATTAAAGTTGTGCAGAAGCAAATGCGTCCACATACCATACAAATGAAGATGTGAGAATCCTTTTATAATATGATATATCAGCAGCGTGAAGAAGTACACAGTTGGTGTGACCTCAGTTTTCATGACTGGAAGGAGGTCAGTAATGAAGTCTATTAATTTTGTTTACTAAGAGACACTGGTCTTAGCTTGTGAATTCACACTTTGTAAAGTTCTCACTTAAAAAAGCTGCAGTCCCACAGTACCCAAACAGACTGAGCAGAACAGATGTGGTGATGGTGACTTCATTCAGTGCTAGGCAAATCTATAGAGAGCAGACAGATCTGAGGCCCAGTTATAAAGCGAAGCAAAGGTCAGGATCATGTCCAGTGAAAGTAAACAGGATCAGCCACCAGTCCTCTCATGACCAGGTAAGGTGTAAGGGTGAGTAAGGACTGAGGGTCTGACCATTTAAGAGGAGTTTGGGAATCCTTGGAGTCCTGACCATCTATCTTAAATAGGGTAAAGCAGCAATGAAATAAATTTTGTATGACAAAACAACGGGTGATTTGTAATGTAGCTGTCTCCTTGAGTTTGTTTTTTTTTTTTTTTTTCTTTTAATGTCATAGGATAGGTGATAGTTGTAGTCTTCTGTCTTGGTAGGTGATACAGTTACAAAGGTTCTGAAATGGCAGTCTCAAAATTCAGTGTAGGTATCATTTACTCTGAAACAATCAGCAGTTTATCTACAATAAAAATTGTTGGTTCTGTGTTCTTGGTTTTTTCCTTTGATAAGTGAACAATCCTATACTCAGAGAAAGTTTTTTAAATAGATCAATGAATTTCATAGGCCTTTGGATCTTGGCTGACAGCAAAAAGTTTGAAAATTGACTGTTAATTATCCATACATATGAAACAGTTATTTTTTGGTGTCCATAGAATGTGAACTATAAAAATGAGTTGTGCAATAAATTCTGTTGGGTCAGTTCATCTGATGTGTTTTATTCTGAGCAGGTGCCTGTTTTTGACACCATAGAAATTATGACAGATATGAAAATTAAGATACGTTTCTATTCAAATGTGAATGGTTTCCTTTTCAGGGAAAAGCCAAATCCCTATGTGATAGGAAGGTTTTTCTTGATCAGATTCAGTACGGGAAGGTACAATCAGAGCAGACCTCAGATGCATGTAATGTTAAGTATTTGAGTTTTTCTTTGAGTGGGAGTAGGGATCCAAACTGTGATTACTTTTGAGTTGTTACTTCAAAAAGACACAGATCTTATGTATTACTGTCATGAATGACATTCTTGTTTGGATGGCTGAGATACCCAAAAATGGCACTGAATTGTTCCCACTGAGGTCAGCGGATTACTTGGGTCACTAGAGCTAAGTGCAGAAGTAATTCTAGTTGTAAATTGGATATTACACTTAATCTTGACTCACATGAGCACGAATTAATCTCCTGTCTGGTTTGGTGGGAGATACAACCTAGACGTTTGATACTGAAAGCAATTGTGTGAATGACTGCTGCCTTCTGTGGCAGCAGAATCTCCACAGTTTATACCGTGGATGCTAAAGTGAAGCTAAAGTGATAGAAACTTAGATGAAGGAAGAGAAGTCCTGATGTTTTTTGAAGAATTGGGAGCCTTTTAAAATAAATTGTTTGTGCAGCTTTAGAATGAAGCAGTTTTGTCACATGCCTATATGCATGAGTGAGTTTTAATTCCCGTATCTATAAAATACTGACTATAAAATATACTGATTTAAGTTATCTGTCTTAAAGTTGGTAAAGGACATAAAATATAGGTGTTTTTTCTGACTTTTACTGTCTGGTTTCCATTTATGTTTTCAAAAATTATGAGTAGTCCTAAATCTTGCATAATTTAATGCTGAATATTGTGGTAGTGGATTGTCCTTTAGCTGTCCTGCATGGAAGTTGGCTTTCAACAGTACACATCACCAGTGCTGTAACTGTGCTGCAGTCTGTTAAAAATATGAAGCTTTTTGATAGCTATTCAGTATCTCATAGCTGCATTTTTCCCTCTAGATATTCACTGAAGTGTTAGCACATATTGCCTAGTCTTACTATTGCACCGTATACTGAGATTCGATGTACACTGGGATTTTTAACATTACAAAGAGGAACATACACATATCAGAGCTGGGAAAGGAGAATGACTTCAGAATAGCTGTGAGGTGGAGGTGATACTTTGTTAGGCATCCAGTACTCCATTGTAAGATGAGGCTCTAAACTTTAGGACAAATTTCGTCTTGCCAGCCTCTGAAGTTCTTTTAGGTTTCTGAGGTGGGGACCTTGCCTTACTCAGTTGCTCAGAACCCTTCGCAACTCTGCTTTCATGTGATGACTATGACATAAAACAGGAAGCATTCAAAGGACAAGTATAAGGAAACCCAGTTGGCTACATTTGCAGTATCCTATTTAATGATTGTGTTCAGGCAGAGTGGGAAAGAGAGCTATTTGAACATCATTTCAAGAGTGGGATGGGAAAATGGCTGATAAGTGATCGATTTTTTAAACTTAAAAAACTTGAAACTTAAATGGATACTTGGGTATTTAAAAAAATTTTTATTTTTTTTATTACTTTAAGTCCAGAATTTTTTAATACATGTTTATTCAACATGTGTGAATTGCAATTTCAGAGCCTTAATCTGACAGTTCTTTGAGGTTGAGAAACACTCCAGAACCTGTTTATGAAAAGTGTGATGGATAATTTTCTCTTTGTCAAAAAATCAAAAAAGTCAGACCAACAGTTTCAGGTATTTTGTGCTGCATTTTTGCTTAATTTTCTGACTCAGTTTTGTTATCTTAAGGATACTTCACGGAGAGTGACTAGTACAACTGCTGCTGTTACTTTAACCTCTTCCCACCCCTAAAGTCAACTTCAGGATGAATTCTTTCTTAAATCATACTTTCCAGCTATTTTTTTTTTTTGTTCTGTATAGCTTAAATGATTTTTATTTGAAATTGTCTTCAGTTGCTGATGGGTTGTAAGAGCACATTCCCTATCCAAATCAGTGCTTAGTGTTTATAAACCCTATTTCCCAGGCTCTGCAATGAAATACTGCTTTTACTTCCCTGCTAGTCCTTAGGACTAAACTGAAAATATGTTCTGTGCAAAAAGTGCTTTTGCCTTTTTGGTAGAAGAGTAGGTATCCCTCAAAGTGAAAAGTTTTTTCAGCAACATGGATGACAATTTGGAGGGGCTGATTCCTAGTTCACTATAGTCCCTTCACTTAAATCAAAATCACAACTAACAATGTAAACTTTGCTGATGGTGTTTTTCAGTTTATTGCTACGTTATGGAATTTATAGATGTATCTACTGGTGGTGCAACAGTCCTGGACCCAAATCCAGTGAACTGTAATACTAAGCATTGCTACAGATGTATTTACTTCTTCAGTTCTTAATTTGGTAGTGTCTTGTGTGTTCGTGAAACTGGGAGCTGATGACTAGTTTTGGTCTCCTAGACAACAGAGGTCTGTTGCCTTCAATATTGTTTTTTAAAAAGCTTAAAAGATCGCATAGAATGGATTATTATGCTTTGTTTTTAACATTCTCATTTCTAGTGTTTTTCATTCGTGTGTTTTTACACCCTCTGTGATAACTCGATATTCAGTTAATTTTATCTATATCTGAGTGATGTGAGCATAATTTGTTAGCTTGGCACAGAATATGTTTTTAATAATTCTACAGGTGCACTTGCCAATATGAAATATAAACGTGGTGTTCTTTCTGTGTTTATTCTGTCAGTTTGTGTGACTGTTTGTTGGGGTGTTTTTTTCTGACTTTTCCATTGCTGGCATAAAAAATACTTTGCTGCTTGTACCTGTCTTGTTGGGATTTTAAAAAGTGTGTTAATATTTCCTTTTCAGAAATTACAGGAGAGAGACTGCAAGAAAGAGGTAAAATGAAAGATTTAGGTGGAAAATGGCTAAATTAAGTTGTGCTACTTTCTTAAAACTTCAGTCTCCTAAACTAATTCAGATGTTGAAAATATCATCTGAAATGACTGTGTGGCTTAAATGCACTAATAACTGGATATGAAAAATAGTCTGTTTTTAATTTTGTTCTGTGATTGTATGACTAATAGTTAAATAAAAAGATCAGTGACTCCAGTTTGAACTGGCAGGAGTTTGGATGAGATGAGGCTGGGTGGAATGAGATACGGAAAATAAATTATTGCAGTATAGATTCACTTATTCCTGTGGAATATTAGTTCTTACTGTTTTTAACCAGTAGAATATGTATGTTGTGCAACATAGACATTTGCTAGCATTCAGTTAAATGCCACTTCTTCTGAGTATGTTATCCTGCACAGCATTTATTGTTAAAATTATTCAAACCCTGAACAACTTCTAAATTCAATGGGTTTTTTTATTCTGCAGCAGTGAGTATGAGTGCTTCACAGTTTTCATCACTGCGTTTAGATGAGTTGGCATTTGCTCCATTTTTAAAATGAGATGCAGTGAATGCAAGGTAAATTATTCAAAACAATCCTCTGTGTTTTGTGGGATGTAAGGTCTAATCTCTTCAGGAATATTGTAAGTAGTGTTTAGAAATATGAAGTGTAGCTCCTGTTGGTATCAGTCATTTGATGCACTGTAGGTGTTCAGAACAATTAGAGTAGCAGCTGCACCAGCGCATCCTGACTGTGAAGAGCTGAGGATAATTCTAGCAATGAATGAGTTACAGGAGAGATACAAATTTCCAGGCTGATACTTGCTTCCCTCAGCCCTGACATTCCTCTATTCCTGTGATGACTGGTTTACTTTGCCTTGAGTTTTTGTGTGTCACAAACTTCTTTGAAGTCCAGACTGTGTAATTTAAGTTTTCTGAATGCAGAATTTGAATGCTGCTTGCGGTGTTGGAATTAAATTTGTGTATTTCAATGCAATTGTAATTTTCTTTCTTTACTGGGTAATGAAACTTAACTTGAATAGAGCTGTTATTGAATGTCCTCTGGGTCACTTAGGTTTTTTCTTAGCAAACAATAGCAATATTTGGCAGAAGTGTAGCAATTGTTAATTCAAAATGGGAATGGACTTCTGATAAAGGGCTTCCTACTTTAATTACTGTGTGTATTTAAGTGTTGGATTTATTTTTAAGTGCAAAGACTGTTGCTCTGGTACACCTGGTTGTCTCAGCATATGTTCTCTTTCATTTGTTAGTGTTGGAATGTCACAGTAGATGTACAAAGAGATCTGAGGCCCTGGTCTTCCCTAAAACACTTTGAGACAAAAGGCTTTCTTTCATCAGATACTTATTTTCGTTTGTATGTTGTATTTCTGAAAATAGGTTGCTCTTCTGAATTTGACTTGACCACTGTTTCATGGTTTTTGGGAATGGCTGCTGTTCATTGGGTGTCTCATATGTCTGATATTGTAGTTATTCAAATAATTGAATTTATGGTTTGCAAGCACAACCGGGCTGAGTTATTTGGTTATTTGGTTGGAGTGCATTCTTCAAACACAAATTCAGTGTTGAAGTTCACTTTTTAAGCAGCTGATTCTACCTGAAATCCTAAGTGATAATCAAGTAATAGTACAATAATTTCACATGTATAAGGCACACCCTTTTGACTAGAATTTTGGTCCCAACCCAGAAGTGCGGCTTATACCCCGGTGTGCCTTATATACGGACAAAGTTCGGAAATTTGACGACACCTGGAAGTGCGCCTTATACTCCAGTGCACCTTATACTTGTGAAATTACTGTAATTAGACCTGCTGTTTTCACTGTGTGGCTGATGGTTAGTGATCACAAGTCGTACGTGTGTCTATACTTGAACATTTTCCTGTGTAGGAGGAGTTATATGAGAGCATTTTTGGAAGGGGTATCATTCTGAAAGCATAAACAAAGTGTTTTATGCTCTACTAATTGACATTAACATGTAAAGACTGGGATAAGTGTACTGAGTATGACTAGCATGGAGTTTATTTTTTTCATGGCAGTCCCTGTTGTGCTGTGTTTCAGACTTGTGACCAAAACAGTGCTGGGAAGGCACTGATGTGCTTGCAGGTTGCTCTGCAGTGCTTGTGCAGCACCAAGACCACCTTTGTTTCACACCCTTACTTCCCCTCAGGGAATAGACTTTGGCAAGAGGCTTGGGGGGGGACACAGGCAGGACCGCCGACCCCAGCTGACCAGAGGGATCTTCCATTCTGCATAACATCGCGTTGGCAGCTGGTGACGGTAGTGTGGGGAGCTGTTCCAAGCAACCATTCAACCATTGCTCAGAAGCTGAATGGTCGTGTGTCTGTTGGTGGGATGGTGGGAGATGGTGAGCAATTGCCTTTGCATGACTTGCATGACATGACTTGTGTGGTTTGTTGCTTTTTTTTTTTTTTTTCCCACCTCTACCTTCTCGTTTCCCGCCTTCAAACTATCTTTTTTTTCGTAGTAGCCACAAGTTTTATTTGCTATTTCTTTTTGGTTCTCTCCCATATCCCAGTGCAGTGTGAACAACTAGTCTGAGGACTTTACTGCTGGCTGCAATAGATGTACCACAATAAAATAAAAGTTTTCAGCTGTATACAACTTTATACTATTCTGTCTATTGAATTATGAAATTGGCTTATTTATATTAACTTTGTTTTAACGTAATCTTTTTTGATCTTGTACTGATGAGTGTAAACTAATGTGATATTCAAATATTATATTTAATTATTCCCATATTTTTAATGTACTTTTCTAATCAACATTTCAAGTAATTTCTGGTTGAATTTTGACAAGAAACATACATGTTTTCCCTCTTTTTTGTTGTTCATCTGCGCAGTATTTTGTGAGACCCATTTTAGCAAAGAAGGTGGTAACAATTAATTATTTTACCTGTTTATTCAAGGTGATAGTTGTTACAATGTATTTGAGTAACATGGTAACTGTGGCAGGCTTGTGAGGGAGACTCATCAGCGGGGTTATTTTGAAACGACTAATTAAAGATGAGTCAAATATAACAAAGCTGATGTTGAATTGCATTTCAGAAAGGATGATTCTTGTTCAGTGACCACTGAAATACTGCTTTGCAGCTAAATGTATGCTTTAAGGAAAAGTGGTTTATGACCAGAGCTTATGTACATGAATTTGTTTAAAATATACAACATACAATTTTTTATTTTTGAAGCAATGATTTTTCTTAAGCTTTTTTGTAGTGAACTTTTAAAAATTGCCTCATATGAACAATTTTGTGAGTATAATTTTTAATTGGAAAAAAACAGTCTTGCTCTCATTTTCTCTGTCCCTTAGGATTTTAGAACTGCTAGGTGTTTTGCCCTGTTTTTTTTTTACTAACTGTAAATAAGTTGACTGCAACCATTAAGAAAGTTCTCTTCCTGCATCTGCAGATTAAGTTCCTGCTAACAAGACTAAGCTGATAGTGGATGCTGATTTTAAGAAAGCAGATTCTGCATTTAAATTGATTTTTATTTTATTTAGCTTAATAATTTCTGTATTTGCTTAAGTGTAGATTAAGTCACTTACTGTGTTTCTTTAAAAAAAATTACATGTAAGTGGTAGAATCAGAGAACAGCTTGGGTTGGAAGGGACCTTAAAGATCATCTCGTTCCATGTCTCCAACCAAAGGCAGGGACACCTTCCACTAGACCAGGTTGCCCAGAGCTCCATCCAGCCTGGCCTGGAACACTTCCAGGGATGGGGGATCCACAACTTGCTTGGGCAACCTATTTCAGTGCCTCACCACCCTCACAGTAATGAATTCCTTTGCAATACCTAATCAAAATCTACTGTCTTTTGTTTGAATCCATGGCTCTATTCCTGTCACTATGTGCTCTTGTAAAAAGTCTCTTTCCATATTTCTTGTAGGCTCCCTTCAGGTACTGGAAGGCCACAGTTAGGTCACCCTTAAACTTCTTTTCCAGACTGAAAAACCCTACTTCTCTCAACCTATCCTAACAGGAGAGGTGCTCCATCCCTCTGATCATCTTGGTGTCTCTCCTCTGGACTCCCTGCAGCAGGTCCATGTCCTTCCTGTGCTGGGACCCCAGAGCTGGTGCAGCACTGCAGGTGGGGTCTCAGCAAAGCAGAGCAGAGGGGCAGAATCCCCTCCCTGCCCTGCTGCCCACACTGCTCTGGGTGCAGCCCAGCACGCGTTTGGCTCTCTGGGCTGGGAGTGCCATGACTGGGTCATGTCCAGCCTCTCACCTGCAGCACCCCCAAGTCCTTCTGGGCAGGGCTGCTCTGATCTGTCCATCCCCAGCCTCTGCTGGTACCAGGGCTGCTCTGACCCAGGTGCAGCACCTTGAACTTGGTCTTGTTAAACCTCATGAGATTCCCATGGGCCCTTTGCTGGAGCTTTTCCAGGACCCTCTGGATGGCATGCCATCCTTCAGGTGAGTCTGCTGTGCCACTCAGCTTGGGGTCATTTGCAGATTTGCTGAGAGTGCGCTCAATCTGACTATGTCATTAATGAAGATATTAAATAACACTGGTCCCAGTACAGATCCTTAAAGAGATGTCACTGATGTCCTCAGTCACCTGCCTGTCCTCCATGTGCCTTAGCACTGCCTCTAGGAGGATCTTTTCCGTCATCTTCCCAGGCACAGAAGTGAGGCTGACAAGTCTCTAGTTTCTAGAGTCCTCCTTTCTTCCTTCTTAAAAATGGCTACTGCATTTCCCCTTTTCCTGTCACCTGGGACTTACCCTGAGTGCTGTGACTTTCCAAATGTCATGGAGAGTGGCTTGGCAACTACATGAGTCAATTCCCTCAGGATTCTGGGATGAATCTTGTCATGTGCAACAGATTTAGGTAAATTTCATTTCTCAGGTCATAAACCTTATCTTTTCTTGAAGTGGGTAGTACTTTGTTCTCCCAGTTCTTCTCTTCTTATCCATCTGCTTCAGAGGTGTGGGAAAAGAGGCTGCCTATGAAGACTGAGGTGAAAATGTTGAGTACCTCAACCTTCTCTTCCTTCAGTTACCAGTTTTCCATTGCTACCACCTGCATTATCAGGGGTGAACTTCTTTGACCTTCCTTTTCTGTTTAACATACCTGTGGAAGCTCTTTTTGTTATTCTTTGTGTCACAGGTAAAGGTCTTAAATATATGTCTTTAAAGGGAATACAAATGTAAATACATATATAAATATATATTTATTTTCTTCTCAGTCTTTATCACCTCCAGTTTATTTTCTAATGTTGAACTAGACTGTTAGAAATTAGAAAATACCTATATCTAAACATAATAGTTATAAAATAAAGTGTATATATGTAGCTCTTTTTTGTGCTTGGTGTACATATAGAATATTGTATATTTGTAAATGTAACTGGCAGTATTGAATAAATGAATGTATTAATTTTCAAGGAAACCTACCTTTTATCCATTGTTATATTCTGAAAATGCAAAAACTTCCAGGCACAGAAACAATGTGGTAGAACCAGGCATCGCATAGAATAAGTACAGATTTTTTCAAACTGAGTTGGTGTGGTCCACTGTGATGGGCACTTCTGCTTTTCTTCAGAGTGAAGCCTGCCTGTCTATAGCACAGAGAAATGTTTCATTTTTGAAATAATTTTCTCAAGCTAAATCTTGAGCAGTCTTTCTTGCTATATAATTAATTGAAGTAGAAAGAATTAAACTTTTTTCTGTAGTTTTGCTAATTCAGATAGAAACTTAATCAGAAGTGCTTTTGGCATTATGGGACCCTGTTTCTTCAGCTCCATTTTTTAAAAAATGCTTTCTCTGCTCTTGATGGGGTTGAATGTACTTCTGGGTAGAGAAGGTTACAGAAACCTCTTCTGCCTGGTCAACATAGCAGGATTGAGGTTTTTTTCCTTATAAATCAAATATATGACAGATGGGGTTTCTGTTCTACTGTGTTAATCTAGGTTTATAAGAAGATCAGAATGAAATGATGTTAGTTTGGAGATTAAGAGGTGGATGTTTACAGACATCTTTAATGAAAATGGACCTTTTTTATTTTGAAAGAAAAATCTGACTTTTATATGATATATGATATGGGTGTCAACTTTTTGATTATATACATGTGCACAGATTTACACAACTGTTTCCTTTTCTAGGATCCTTCTGTTACACAAGTGACAAGAAATGTTCCTCCAGGGCTTGATGAGTACAATCCGTTCTCTGATTCAAGAACAGTAAGCATGTTTATTTCTTAATCATGCTGTTAATCTTTGATTTGTGAGGTTTTATTTTCAGATTCGTGACTGATATTGTGGAATGTATAATGGGCTAGCTACAGGTAGTGGAAGATGTGTAAGAATAGATAGTTCCATTAAGTATTTGGAGGATGCATTGGCAAGATTGATTTCAGAGAGCTTTGACTTGTTAAGCAAGATTGGCCCTCTGAAAGGGAGCCAAAACAGAACTGATTTTTTTCCTGTTTTTACTAACTTGCTTTTCCTGTTTTATCAGGCCTTTGATAGTCTGTTTCCTGCATTTCACTAGCTTTGAAGTTTATAAGTGTGACACACTTACCCAGGGTTTTGCTTTTGATTTCTGTTTCATTTAATGAAAATGCTGTTCAGAATAAGGAAAACACTGTGTTGTTTTACGCCTCTAATTTATGTTTACAGTAAACCTTGTGCTTTTCCATTGTGGGGAGGAATACAAGAAATGGGATAGTAAATTAGTAAACACATTTTTCAGTGGCTGCTTTTGATATTGAAGATCTTGTGCAAGCTTATCAAAATGTGTGGCTGGTTTTTGTCTGTCAGTATAATTTATAAACATTTAAATACTGTATTTTTAAAATGCAATCTTATTTCTTATGACAAATCTGGTCGTGCTGTTAGGGAGTGTTCATATTTGAGTATTTGTAATGCCATGGATGGAACAACAGAATTCACTAATGAGAGAGAAGGTTAATTGTTAATTGATAAAAAATTGAATGTTAATTGATAAAAACCAGCATTTTAACGAAGTTGCATAGCAAATACAAAGTTTGGTAGTAAAATGGTTTAACAAGATTCAATGGTGAAGTACATTTGGTTACTGCCTGTAGGACATGGTCAGAGAAAGCTATCAAGAAAGTTCTATTTAGTCAAGAGGTTCAGAAGGGGATCCATTGCATTCTGGATTCCTTCCTGAGAGGAGTTTTGGTTTGTGCAGATCCAGACTTTGTCCCAGGTTTTGTCAATTATATATATCTAAAGGATTACATGAGCACAATCAGTCTTTTCTATCACTTAGCTAAGATTTCAAAGTTTAGTGTCAATTGCTGAAAATCTGTTGTGACAAGGAATTTCTCTGCTTTGAGGAGTTACACTGATATCTGTCCCTACTCAAGGGGAGGTCCTGATGCGCAGCCCTTTGCTGTGTGAGAGCTCAAGGGGCCCTGGGCTGTGCACTATTTATGAAGTAAGGTGATTGATTTATGGTCATGTTTGCATACCAGTGACAGAAGTCAGGTTCTTCCAAATGTGACTTGAGTCAAATCTTTATTATCACTGTTGTTGGGTTGGTGCATTGGTCAGATCAGCCCTTGGGTACTATTATCTGTCTCTCCCAAAACCTACTTAAGAACCGAATGCAATCTTCATGACCAGATGGATCCATTATAACTGTCACTGGTTATAACTTGAGCTAGATTGTGGGAAATAGTGGGGCCAGGGAGAGCTGTCTCTCATAGCAATGGAGTAGTAAGGTTTCATACCGTTTTAAAATTCTGTGTGGAGGAAACTTGATTTTGGGTATGCCTTGAATCAACTGTTTAAGACAGAATGTTTACACCTAACAACATTGTTGAGTAAATCTCCAAAATTATTTTCTCCTGGATCTCAAGATCAGGAATTGTGTTAGATTTAGTTTTATGAAGCTCGAAGATGTTCAAAATTGCTTTGTATTGACCATAAGTAATAAAGAAAGTAGATCTTCTATTAGAAAAATACAATCTTGAGCTACTCTGACTTTTTTATTACTTCTGTACTTACTTTAACATGCAAAATTGTGGGAAAAGGAGAACAGAAACATATGGCTAAGATTATCTGGCTTTGAACAGTTAGATGTACTTGGATAAAAAATTCTAATTGTTCATTAGAGTTGTCACTCAAAAAGCTGGGAGGATGGAAGAAGTCTCAGTCAGTGGTTAGATCTACAATGCACTGTGATTCAGTTAATAATCTACAGCATGTTTACAGGTTAATTAAAATTGTCCACTGAATGAACACTTCTCTGCAGAGAAGTTCTCCTCTCCACAGGTTTTCTTGACAAGAGCAAGACTGAAAAAAGACAGCTAAGAGTGCTGTAATAATCAACCTTTACATGTTACTTCCCTTCCACTCTATCTTGTGGACGCTGAACATATGAGTATTTGTTCTGTAGTTACATGCATTTGAAGGAATGTACCTAGGTACCTGAGGATGTACTCACAATTCCAAGCACTCACCTCTCTTTTCCTCACAGCTTTGTATGCAAGAGAAGAGCATACTATGTGTGTAAAAGAAATACATGCTACAGGAGTAATGGAAGAGAAGTGGAAGTGAATGCCTTTGTAGATGGGAGAACAGAGGTAGAAGCAGGGTCTGTGAATTTTAGACTTGGGGGAATACCCGGTTGTCTGTCAATATCCCTGTCTCATCAGGTAGGGATGGAAATCGCTCTGTGTTTTGTGTGCTACTCAGAGCAAAAGGATCCAAGTAGTTTTGGTGGGAGTTAATTTCAGATTTGTAGTGGTTGTAGCAAGATGGTATCTTTCAGTCTCTAGAATTAATACAGCATTCAGTTTTGATCCTTGCAGTACAAAAAAGATGTGGACAAGCTGGAGAGGATCCAGAGAAAGGCCACAAAGACAGTCAAAGGCCTGGGAAGCCTGACGTACGAGGAATGGCTATTGAAGCTCTGTTTGTTCAGGTTTGAGAAATGAAGTCTTAGGGAAGACCCTAATTCCATGTTCCAACCTCTAAAAGGTGGCTACAGAGAAGATAGAAATTCCATTTTTACAAGAGGTCGCGTGCAAAAGATGAGAGGTGATGGGTAAAAATTCTTGCTGGGGACAGTCAATTGGACACAAGACAAAAATGTTTCACAATGAGAACAACTGATGTTTTTCTCACATGATCAACAACTTGGCTAGACTGATCTCCCAAGGGAAGTATTGGATTCTGCAGCATTCAGATTGTGCTGAACAGGGTGCTAGGCCCAGTCTTGTTCAGACTGTGCTTTTGCTAAGAAAGGTTGGACTAGATGGTCCTTATGGTCTCCTTCCAGCCTAGTGTTTGTGACTCTTTCCCCATTGTCCCTAAATGGAGGTTAAGGAAGTGTGGTAGAGTGCAAAAATATTTGTCCATTTCAAATCCAGACAAGATTCGATGGATGTTTATTCTGTGAGAAAGTGATTTCAAACTGAATACTAATATGTGTTACATTATCTCAGGTGTGCTCCCTTTGTCAAATGAGGCACTTCCTACCAGTCTTTTTTGGATACAGACTGGGACAGGGGAAAAAAAAGTAAATCCTACTTTTTCTCAGTACTCCTTATTTTGTTTACTTACTTCTGGTACTTTTGTACCTTGACTTTTTTTTTTTTATCCTTCACCTTTGTTGTGGGTTGTCGAGGTTTAGAAATTTTTCCCATTATTATGTTAAACTAGCCGGGATGGCTCTCCGATTAGCCGTTAAGAGTTGGAGACAAAGGACTAGCTGAAGCAACCTGATGGCCCCATTAGGGAAAGGTGGAGTCCTGCTTTTGTTTTCGGCAAGTAAGAGGACACTGGGGGTAGGAGAACTGGTACAGCTCACCGGCCGAACTGGAGGAGAGAGGTTCCTTTTCTCCTGTTGGGATCAGGCTTCTTGGATTTGGACTGCTAAAGCTTCCTGCTTCCTCTGAACAACTGGGAACTGGGACGCCCACGGTGAGCAGAATTCCTTCCTCACCCTTTCTTCCACCTGGGGCGGTGAGGCCACCTGGCCCCCTCCCCTGCCCCTGCAGCAGCCGCGACTGAGAAGCCGCCTGCCCTGCTCCATCAGAGAGCCATCGGTGACTGAAAAAAGGGACTAGGACTGAATTCCGTTCTGTTCTGTCACTGGTTTTTTTTTCTTTCATATAGCTGATGCTGTTTTCGTTTGTCTTATAAATATATCAGTAAAGAACTGTTATTCCCAACCTATACCTTTTTTGTGCCTGCGAGTTCCTGAATTTCCTTTTCCTGGTAATACTGTCCCTTTAAACTGGGACAGATCTTGGCGCCCAACGTGGGGCACGAGGTTAAGGAATAACAGTTCTTCAGTTGCCTGAGATTGTTTTTTTTTTTTTGTGTGCTAGCAACATGTGGTCCACTTTAATCTGGTTTGGTCTGCACGTGTTCATACATGTATATCTCCCATTTACAAACCCTTACATAAGCATGGGCCCTGTAACTAAGGCTACTGTGACTGTTATCGAACTTGCTTTATGGATTGATAAGGTGAGGAATTCATGGATTTTTAACTTCCTTTGGACGGCGGGTACATGGATTCAGGGATACCACACACTAAATGCATGTTTTTGGGATTACTTTAATAATGGCAACTACTGTGAGGGAATAACACCAGGGGAAATTTTCTCCCAATCCCTCACCCAAATTTTTGGGTCTACCCCACCAGTTTTTGAAGGGTTCAGATTTCCTCTGAATGCTAATGATATCGTACAGTGGCTGGTGTTACTGATAGGCTTGTCCTATTTAACATTAAGAGATAACGGGGGATTGAGCTGGATAACAACTCTGATACCTACTCCAGGAAATAGGGATGCTGCCCCAGAACCTGACCCTATCCCACAGCCCGTCTCAGAAAGAAACCAACCGGAGTGGGTGGGGCTTCTAGTGAAGCAGATGAGTGAGATGGGCCAGATGATGAAGGAGTACCTCTCCCCAGCTGGTGAGAAGCCCTGCCATAAAGGGGGAGAATCCAGTGATGCTGTAGTGGAACCCATAGGTGTTACATCTGCCTGGGGTCCAACTGAATTGCAAGGGCACTCACAGCCAGCAGCAGTCGCCCCTGTAGAAACTAGGAAGTCTAAAATGAAAACAAGGCACCTAGACAAAGAGGACCAGAGAGGAGGGCCCTCACAACCAGCAGGGGAGCCAGAGGTTGAAATCATCACTGAGTCCCTGTCTTATGAAAATCTCCGCAATCTGCGGAAAGATATTGCACGACGGGGCCGGGAGGCTTTGACAACTTGGTTACTTCGGGTCTGGGACCTTATGGGTACAGGTGTGCACTTGGATGGTACAGAGGCAAGGAATTTGGGATCCTTGTCCCAGGACTCAGGTGTGGACCAAATATTCGTAAGGGAGCCAGGCCCACTTCCCCTCTGGGAGCGGCTTTTAATGAGTGTAAGAGAGAGGTTTGTCAACAGAGAAAGAATGCAGGAGTACCATAATAGAATGCATTGGAAAACCGTTGAGGAAGGGATTCAACAGCTGAGAGAGGTGGCGGTACTGGAGGTACTCTTTGGGAGGGATGGACAACATGACAATGACCCTGACAAGGTCAGGTGCACAGGTCACATGCTGTGGAATCTGGCAAACCGAGGGCCATCTCAATACACCACCTTCCTTGCAATGATTAATGCTGATGATCACTGAGAAACAGTGAACTCTGTTGCTAAAAGCTTAGGGATTTTCACAGTATGATGAATGGCATAGTGCAGGCCCAGGTTTCTTCTGTGGTCCAGGAGGTGAGGGGGATGAGGGAGGAGATGAAGGAGGTGAGGGGGATGAGAGGTGACATAAGTGAGATGAGGGAGGAGATCAGGAAGATCAAGGCAGCACCAGTGCGAGCCTCATACCCCAAGGTTACAGCCCCACGCCCCTCAGCTAGTGGAAGAGGGTACCCCCCACGAGCTGACCTATGGTTTTTCCTGCGTGACCATGGGGAAGACATGGGAAAATGGGATGGGAAACCCACTTCTGTCTTGGCAACATGGGTGCGTCAACTCAGGGAGGGAAATGCTAACCGAGGGAGCTACACTAAAGTGAAGGTAGCCTCAACCTCCCATGACCAAGGTGCTGGGCATTACAGAAGGGAGGATGATCTGTCAGACCCACTTGAAGGAACCTCCACTATGTATGTTCAGGAAAGGAATAATAGCCAGGGCTAGAGGGGCCCTGCCTCTAGCCAGGGAGAGGCACGGGATAACAGAGTCTATTGGATGGTGTGGGTCTGATGGCCTGGCACATCAGAACCACAAGAATACAGGGTATTAGTTGATGCTGGTTCACAATGCACTCTAATACCATCAGAACATGTAGGGGAAGAGTGTGTTTCCATTGTTGGGGTGACGGGGGGATCACAGGAATTGTCTTTGCTGGAAGCTGAGGTGAGCCTGACAGGAGAGGGGTGGCAGAAACATCCGATTGCGACTGGCCCAGAGGCACCGCCCATTCTAGGCATAGATTTTCTCAGGAGTGGCTACTACAAACACCCAAAGGGATACGGATGGGCTTTTGGAATAGCTGCTGTAGTGGCAGAGGGCATTAAGCAGTTGAACACCTTGCCCGGACTGTCAGAAAACCCATCTGCAGTGGGACTCCTGAAGGTGGAAGAGCAACAAGTGCCAATTGCCACCTCAACAGTGCACCGCCGGCAGTACCGGACGAATCGAGATGCCGTGATCCCCATCCACAAGATGATCCGTGAGCTGGAGAGCCAAGGGGTGGTCAGCAAAACCCACTCACCCTTCAACAGCCCCATCTGGCCCGTGCGCAAGTCTGATGGAGAATGGAGATTGACTGTGGACTATCGTGCGTTGAACGAAGTGACTCCACCACTGAGCGCTGCCGTGCCGGACATGCTGGAACTCCAGTACGAGCTGGAGTCCAAGGCAGCAAGGTGGTATGCCACCATCGACATTGCCAACGCATTTTTCTCCATTCCCCTGGCAGCAGAGTGCAGGCCTCAGTTTGCCTTTACATGGAGGGGCGTGCAGTACACGTGGAATCGTCTGTCCCAGGGGTGGAAACACAGCCCCACCATCTGTCATGGATTGATCCAGGCTGCACTGGAAAAGGGTGAGGCTCCAGAACACCTGCAATACATAGATGACATCATTGTGCGGGGGAACACGGCAGTGGAGGTATTTGAGAAAGGAGAAAAGATCATACAGATTCTGCTGAGAGCCGGCTTTGCCATTAAAAAGAGCAAAGTCAAAGGACCTGCCCGAGAGATCCAGTTCCTGGGAGTAAAGTGGCAAGATGGACGGCGCCAGATCCCCACTGAGGTCATCAATAAGATCACCGCAATGTCTCCACCAACCAGCAAGAAGGAAACACAAGCTTTCCTGGGTGCCATAGGCTTTTGGAGAATGCACATTCCTGAGTACAGCCAGATTGTGAGCCCTCTCTACCTGGTCACCCGTAAGAAGAACGATTTCCACTGGGGTGCTGAGCAACAGCAAGCCTTTGCCCAGATCAAGCAGGAGGTCGCTCATGCAGTGGCCCTTGTCCCAGTCAGGATGGGACCAGAGGTAAAGAATGTGCTTTATTCTGCAACCGGGAACCATGGCTTGCCCTGGAGCCTTTGGCAGAAGGTACCTGGGGAGACTCGAGGCCGACCTCTGGGATTCTGGAGCCGGAGCTACAGAGGGTCTGAAGCCAACTACACTCCCACAGAGAAGGAGATCTTGGCTGCCTGTGAAGGAGTCCAAGCTGCCTCAGAGGTGATTGGGACGGAAGCACAACTCCTCCTGGCACCCCGACTACCAGTGCTGGGGTGGATGGTCAAAGGAAAGGTTCCCTCTACCCACCACGCCACCGATGCCACATGGAGCAAGTGGATTGCCCTCATCACACAACGTGCCTGCATCGGAAACCCAAATTGCCCTGGGATTTTGGAGATAATTACGAACTGGCCAGAAGGTGAAAATTTTGGTCTCGCCAATGATGAGGAGCAAGAACAAGTGAGCCGCGCTGAGGAAGCCCCACTGTATAACCAACTGCCAGCAGATGAAACATGCTACGCTCTTTTCACCGACGGCTCCTGCCGTGGGGATGAACCGGAAGTGGAAAGCAGCCGTATGGAACCCCACTCGACAGGTTGCACAAGCTACTGAAGGAGAAGGTGGATCAAGTCAATTTGCTGCACTCAAAGCTGTTCAGCTGGCCCTGGACATTGCTGAAAGAGAGAAGTGGCCAAAGCTCTACCTTTACACTGACTCGTGGATGGTAGCCAATGCTCTGTGGGGTTGGCTGGAAAGGTGGAAAAAGGCAAACTGGCAACGTAGGGGAAAACCAATCTGGGCTGCTGATGAGTGGAAAGACATTGCCACCCAGGTAGAGAAACTACCTGTGAAAGTTCGTCATGTGGATGCCCATGTCCCCAAGAGTCGGGCTAATGAGGAACATCAACACAACGAGCAGGTAGATCAGGCCTCAAAGATAAAAGTGTCAAAAATAGACTTAGATTGGCAACACAAGGGAGAATTGTTCCTGGCTCGATGGGCCCATGATGCCTCAGGTCATCAGGGCAGAGATACCACGTATAAGTGGGCACGAGATCGAGGGGTGGATCTAACCATGGACAGTATCTCTCAAGTCATCCATGACTGTGAGACGTGCGCTGCCATCAAACAGGCCAAGCGAGTGAAGCCCCTCTGGTATGGGGGGCGTTGGTCCAAATATAAGTACGGGGAGGCCTGGCAGATTGACTACATCACACTGCCTCAGACCCGCCAAGGCAAGCGCTACGTGCTGACCATGGTGGAAGCCACCACCGGATGGTTGGAGACCTACCCTGTGCCTCACGCCACTGCTCGGAACACCATCCTGGGCCTTGAGAAACAGGTCCTTTGGAGGCATGGCACCCCTGAGAGAATTGAGTCAGACAACAGGACTCATTTCAAGAGCAGCCTCATAAACAGCTGGGCTAGGGAACACGGCATTGAGTGGGTGTACCACATTCCCTACCATGCACCAGCAGCTGGGAAGGTCGAACGGTGCAATGGCCTGCTTAAAACCACCTTGAAGGCACTTGGTTGGGGGACTTTCAAGAACTGGGAAAGTGATCTACCAAAGGCCACATGGTTAGTAAATACCCGAGGTTCCACTAACCGAGCAGGCCCTGCCCAATCTGAGCTCTTGGGAACACCAGATGGGGATAAGGTTCCAGTGGTACACATGAGAGGTATGCTAGGGAAAACTGTTTGGGTGAACTCTGTCTCCAGCAAAGACAATCCTGTCCGTGGGATGGTTTTTGCTCAAGGACCAGGTTGTACTTGGTGGATGATGCAAAAGTATGGAGAAACCCGATGCATACCCCAAGGAGACCTTGTTCTAGGGTGAACTACCTATGATACTGTGTCTGTAACTGCATGTATGTATGTAATTTAAAGGTTCTAATTTAATGTAGTATGTTAGCATGGAAAAAATTTGGGGTGGATAATGTTGTGGGTTGGCGAGGTTTAGAAATTTTTCCCATTATTATGTTAAACTAACCGGGATGGCTCTCCTATTAGCCGTTAAGAGTTGGAGACAAAGGACTAGCTGAAGCAACCTGATGGCCCCATTAGGGAAAGGTGGAGTCCTGCTTTTGTTTTCGGCAAGTAGGAGGACACTGGGGGTAGGAGAACTCTTAAAGCTCGCCGGCCGAACTTGAGGAGAGAGGTTCCTTTTCTCCTGTTGGGATCAGGCTTCTTGGATTTGGACTGCTAAAGCTTCCTGCTTCCTCTGAACAACTTGGGAACTGGGACGCCCATGGTGAGCAGAATTCCTTCCTCACCCTTTCTTCCACCTGGGGCGGTGAGGCCACCTGGCCCCCTCCCCTGCCCCTGCAGCAGCCGCGACTGAGAAGCCGCCTGCCCTGCTCCATCGGAGAGCCATCGGTGACTGAAAAAAAGGGACTGGGACTGAATTCCGTTCTGTTCTGTCACTGTTTTTTTTTTTCTTTCATATAGCTGATGCTGTTTTTGTTTGTCTTATAAATATATCAGTAAAGAACTGTTATTCCCAACCTATACCTTTTTTGTGCCTGCGAGTTCCTGAATTTCCTTTTCCTGGTAATACTGTCCCTTTAAACCGGCACAACCTTCAGTTGTAGGAAGATAACCTGTAAGACATATAGAGAAGAGCAAGTAGGTGTGGAGATTTTAGCTTGCATGTGTCACTGCCTTGGTATCTAACATGAGGAATCAGGAGTTTTATTAGGGTTTTTTTTCCTTTATGTTTATCAGATTTCAAAATCTGTCTTGTTTTTGATTGTTAGACAAAAAAAAAGTAGGGAATGGTGTAAATGTCAGATTAAATATCCTTGGCTGATCCTCAGTGATTTTTGTCTCGAGCTCCAAGGGTCACCATGGAAATTGCATTGTATCTTTTGTCATGTTTCTGAGGATCAGCAATGAAAATTAATTACACAATTAGTATTTTGGCTTCATCATTTAATGAAATTGTTAAATAAAGCTTTTAATCTCTTCTTGCTTCTCAGTTTTGAACTTCTCTGAGCACTGTGTATATAGATGAGCCTGTATACCTGTATATGCCTATATACCCTTACATAAGAATGTATAGCAACCAATTTCAAACTGCTGCATTAAAAAAAATTGGAAAAGTCATTAGTGGAGTTGGATTTTCTTTCGTTGTCTCAAGAGATGTATTTAAATGGACTTTTTTTTTTGTCCAGCACATTTCCTGGATAGCTCCCTATCCTTCCATCTTGTATTTAAAGTCAGCAGAAAAACACAGAAGTAAGAAACCAAACTGGTCATCCATTCTTGTCTTCTTCTGGAAGTTTTAACCTGTCCCCAGTAAATAAACTTCACTGTATGAGGAAGTCAGTTCAAGAGAAAACTTGTTCTGAGTGTGTATTTCCTATCAATTTCGCCTATTAAACAGTCAGCTGTTGAAAATAAGTTTAGTTAGGTGAATTTTTTTTAAACTGTTTTTTTGATTGTTTTTAAACTGATTGCTGCTGAAACCTTAGGCTGCAAACTACAAACTTTCACCTTGGGAAGTTGAACTATTATTTAACTCTTACTTAATTTTGTGAAGGGAGCCTCTAAGACAAGTGCAAACAGAAAGATTAAGAAGCTGCAATCTGTCCAGATAAAAACAACTACACATAAAGAATTCTGTAAAGAACTAGTAGGCTCCACATAAAAAATCAGATGAGACCAAAAGGCATACGCAGGGCACATAAAGAGCACGTGGAGAATGAGTTCATTGGTTGTGAAGGTATGAACCCAGGGACTTCTTTGTTCTAGGGATTCTCTCAGGAGGCACCCAGCTCAGGCTGTCTTTGAGGTACTGGGAGGTGCTTCCCAGAGCCTTCTCTTCTCCAGAACAAACAATCCCAACTCTCTCAGCCTGTCCTCACAGGAGAGATGCCCCATTCCTCTGATCATCTTGGTGTCCTTCCTCTGAAATCACTGTTTGTGGTCTTCTTAGACAGGGTGCCCCAGAACTGGATTCAGTAATCCAGTTGGGGTGTCACAAGAGCAGAGGGGAGGGGCAGAATTGCATCCCCTGACATGGGCTGCTTCGGTTAAGCTTCTTTGAAAGCAGCCCAGGTTGTGAGCACAATGCTAGAGCTTGAGAGTATACTGATACAAACTCAGTACTTCTCCATTCCAGGAAAATCCCAAACTCTGCAGCTATGTTTTGCAAGGCTTTTTACTGAGCATTATTTTGGGAGCTAAATGATTTTCCAAGGCATTTGAATACTCCTATTTGTTTCATTGTAAGTAGCTGTGGTATTCTTTTTGCTTCTCAACTTTGATTAGGGTATAAAAATAAATACTTTATTTTGACAGAAGACTTTGAGGAAACTGGGTTTAAAAAGCATGATGGTAATTTTTTAAAGAGCCATCCTTCAAGAACTCAGGAACAGTCAATTTCAGAGTATTGTAATTCAAGGAAACAAAGCTGAAGGCCAACTTGGCTGAGCAGGGATCCTTTTCTAAAACTTTAATAAAAATGGGAACTGTTTGGACATAAACATCAAGGACAGCTGACACAGGAGAGCTGCAGAGATGCTGTTTGCCACTGCAGGGAGGAGATTTGTGTGGTTAAATCTTGATGAGTATGTAAGCTGGACAGCACTGTGGTGGACAACAAAATGGCCTTTCAAAAAGGTCAGCAGCAAAAGGATGTTCAGAGATAATACTGATCCATTACTTGCTGAGGTCAGTCACCTCACAATTAGGGATGTGAACAGAGCAGAGATGTTTAATACCTTTTTTATCTCTGTCTATAACACTGATGATGGACGCAGGGACCCCAGTGACTTGAAGTTTTTGTAAATCTCAAGCTGTTCAAGATTTACTGCTCCAGCTGAATACGCATAAGTCAGTGGGGCCTGATGGAATTCATCCCCGTGTACTGAAAGAGGTGGCTGATCATATTGTGGGTCTTCTCCGTGTTATTTTTCAATTGTCTTAGGAGTCTGGAAAGGTACCATTGACTAGAAGCAGGCAAATGTTGTCCTGGTTTTCAAGAAGATTAAGAAGGAAGACTTTGGTAATTACAGGCCAATAAGTTTCACTCCAATGCCTTGTAAAATTATGGGGAAGGTTATTTGGTGAGCAAGGGAAAAACACTTGAGAAACAGTGCAGTCATTACTCAGAGCCAAAACTGGTCCATGAGAGGAAAGTCCTGCTTAATCAACTCAAACTGGGAGTTGGACTCCCTGATCCTTTTAAGTCCCTTTCAACTTGAAATGCTCTATGATCATGATGCTTTTCTTCACTAGGTTCTTCATCTATCTTAAATGATTTATAATACCTGTGCCTATTGTGCATTGTTGTGATCTTTGAATAGTAACCTGGAAAAACACATTAAAGCCATATTGAACTTCCAGCATTTAAGATCGTTTTGATCACTGTGACTTTGTTTCCCTGTGCACACGTTATGAAATATGAAGCTAAGTAAATATGAAAACAGAATATCAAAAACATGCACTTTTTTTCTGTACTTAATGAAAGAAATACTGTTACATTTCAGTAATACTGTGTATCCTCTGAATACAATGTCTGAAAGGCAACTTTTGCTGGGATTGTGTTCTTAACACATATATCAACCTAGCAATTCTGGAGTGATACCTAGCAAAATTGGTGAAATAATCAAGCAATAGATTATGGATCTTGAATTTGAACACTTCATATAGCACATTACTTCTCTATTTAGCCAGGTGATATAAGCCTTCGCTAAATAGAAGGCTGTGGAAGACATTATTAATAAATTTAATTGTGTTTTGGAGTATGAATGGATGACTCTTAAATGCTGCAATTCTCTGATACTGGCTGTATTAATATTCATGTCTGAACAAAATTAAAATTCCATTTACTGAGTTAATAAAATATTTTGAGTGTTAATTGAAAGTAGTGCAAGATAAGCTGTACCACAGAACTCAGCTGATGTCTTTTTTCTAAAGATTGTAAATATTGCAAGGAGCATATCAAGTTTTCAGTTTATATCGGTATCACTTCCTTTAAGACATCTTAATTGGTTCTTACAGATCTAATGAAAAGAAGTTTATTAGAGTATAATAATCCCTATAATTGTCTTTTGTTTTCTTAGCCTCCTCCAGGAAATGTGAAAATGCCTAATGTACCCAGTACCCAGCCAGCAATAATGAAACCAACAGAAGAGCCATCTTCCTACACACAAATAGCAAAGGTTTGTCTGCAACTTTTAGAGACTAGGTTTCTTTTAATAATAATTATTTAAATATGCTTCTGGAATAATGTATTTTGTAAGTAAGCAATGCTTTCCTAATTAAAATTAATACTGCCTTAAAGTAATTAGTAATATGTGAATTTGTGCTATATTGCATCAGTCTTCATAAATGGTGGTGGTTGATTACAGTGAAAAGAGTAGGAATATTTATGCCATGATTATACTTTTTGTCAATATCTGGTGATATTTTTGTTCAGGAGCATGCCTTGGCCCAGGCAGAACTGCTAAAGCGTCAAGAAGAACTGGAAAGAAAAGCAGCTGAACTAGATCGCAGAGAAAGGGAAATGCAGAGTCTCAATCAGCAAGGGGGTATGCATGAAAAATGTACTTTAAACTTCAGAAATGAAACTTTTTCTTAGTAACTTTTAATTTTACAGTGACGTTGTGAAGCAGATTTTGTAACATCTTCAGGAAAAGGAAGTTTATCTCCCTTGAGAAGATGGATACAGTGAATAAACTGGGCTACCCTTTTAGATTTTCAGTGAAAAAATTTTAGATGTAGCCTCTGTAGCATGTTATTCTCTTCTATTATTCTCTTCTGTTTTTATTCTGGATTAGTATCTGAGTAATACTGCTGAATAGAAATAAAGTATTTCAAGATGAAGTAAAACTAACTTCTTAAAGTAACATCTCTTTCACTTCTCATCTGTCAGTATTTATAGCTGTTGGGAAACTTTCTGGTTTGAAACAATTTCTTTTGCTGTGCTACAAACACAATATTCTGCACAAGGAACAGAAAGATCTATTCTATTATTATTTTATTAGATTTTTTGTATGCCACAAACTCTCTGCTATGCAAAATCAACAGTTTTTTATAGCAATTTCACAAATGTGAGAAGATTTACATAATGTTAACTGAAGATACTTTTCTACAAGTACATCTGTGGGAATATTCCTTTTCCAAAGAAAGAACTTCAGACTGAAGTTCAAAAAAACCCCAAAACCCAACAAAGCAAATGACTATGTGTAAGGTTGACTTTATCTGGTCATTTCACTTTTATCTACAGTTCTGTTTTATTTTCACATATGCTGGTTTTTTTTTTTTGAATATGCAGTGTTACAATTCCAAGTTGCATAATTCCTTAGCAACTCAAGTTATCAGGGAATTTTGTAGAATAGAATAAAATATTTTCAGTAGGAAGGGACGTACAGTGAATCACAGAATAGTGATTGGAATAGAGTTGGAAGGGGATTCTGAAGGTTATCTCCTCCAAGGTAGGGTTAGCTGGAGCAGGTGATGCAGAACAGGAATGCATCCAGGTGGGTTTTGAAGGTCTCCAGAGAGGGACACTCCACAAAGCCTGTTCCAGTGCTCTCAGTGTAAAGAAGTTCTTCACGTTGAGTGAAACTTCTTGTGTTTTAGCTTCTTGACTTTGCTTCTTGTCCAGTATCTGGGCATCACTGAAAAGTCTGGCATCATCCTCTGAGATATTTATGTGCATTGATGAGATCCCCTCTCAGTCTTATCTTCTGTAGACTAAACAGGTCCAGCTCTCTCAGTCTCTCCTCGTAAGAGAGATGCTTCAGACCCCTCATCATCTTTGTGACCCTTCACTGGTCCCTCTCCAGGAGCTCCTTGTCTCTCTGGTACTGAGGTGCCCAGAACTGGACACAGCACTCCAGCTGTGGCCTCACCAGGGCCCAGCACAGTGGGAGGATCAGCTCCCTTCACCTGCTGGCCACACTCTTCCCAATGTAGCCCAGGATGCCACTGGGCCTCCTGGCCACAAGAACTCATTGCTGGCTCATTGTCACCTTGAGATCCACCAAGACTCCCAGGTCCTTCTCTGCAGAGCTGCTCTTTAGTGGGGCAGCCCAGCCTGTGATGGGACTTGGGGTTATTCCTCCCAGGTGCAGGACCCTGCCCTTGCCCTTGTTGAACCTCATTAGGTTCTTTCTGTCCAGCTCTCCAGCCTACCAAGGTCCAGCTGAAAGGGAGCAGAGCCTTCAGGTGTATCAGCCACTCCCCCAGTTTGTGTCATCAGCAAATCTGCTGAGGTTGGATCCCTTCATCCAGGCCAGTGATAAACAAGGTGAGTGAGACTGGACCCACTCTTGATCCCTGGGGAACAGAACTGACTACTGGATTCTACTGCTCTGATCCTGACCCTCTGAGCTCTACCATTCAGCCAGTCCTTGGTCCACCCCACTGTCCATCCATCTAAACCACATTTCCTGTGCTTACCTGTGAGGATGTAGTGGGAGATGGTGGCCAAAGCCTTGCTGAAGTGGAGGCAGACAACATCCACTGCTCTCCCCTCATCTACCCATCCTGCCCTGCAATCACAGAAGGCTGTCACATTGGTCAAGCATGATTTCCCCTTGGGGAATCCCTGCTGACTGCTCCTGATGACCTTTTCTTCTACATGCTTGGTGATGGCCTCCAGAACGTTCTGTTCCGTCACCTTTCCAGGGATGGAGGTGAAGCTGACGGGCTGGTAGTTTCCTGGATCCCCCTCCTTCTTACCAGTTTTGAAAATGAGAGTAAGATTGGCTTTCCTTCAGTCATTGCACTCTATTCCTGTTTTCTATAGTTTTTCAAAGATGGTGGAAAGTGGCTTAGCTACAGCATCTGCCAGCTCCCTCAGCACCTGTGGGTGCATCTCATCAGGGCCTGTGGATTTATGTGTATTAGAAGTCTGCACAGTTAATCTCTAACCAAACTATGATAGGGGAAGTCTTTTCTGGAGCCTTCCTCTCCTTGCCCCAAGGTCTGGGATTTCTGAGGGCTGGCCTCAGCAGTTAACAGAAGGAAAGAAGGCATTCAGTAATTCTGCCTTCTCTCTGTCTTCCTTCACTTAGGACACCCGTCTGATTCAACAGTGACCTCACATGTTCCCTGGTTTTCTTTTTGCTGCTAATGTACTTGTAGAAGTACATTCTGCTTCTGCTTACTCTCCTTGATATCATTTGACAGACTTAATTGCCAGTAGGCCTTAGTTTTTCTTGTCACATCCCTGCATACTCTGATGATGTTCCTATAGTCCTCCAATGTGACCTGCTCCTTCTTCCCACATCTCATAAACTTCTTGTGTTTGAAATTTACCAGAAACTCTGTGGTTATCCATGCAGGTCTCTTGACCCCTCTTCCTGATTTCTTGCTCATGAGAATGCTGGACTTGAGGAAGTGATGCGTGAATATTGATCAGTTTTTTGGATCCCCTTCTGCTCTAGAGCCCTAAACCATGCAATTCTGCTAAGCAGGTCTTTGAAGAGGCTGAAGTTAGCTTTCTGGAGGTTTAGGGTTCTAGTCCTGATTGCTGCTTTACCTTCTCTACACAGTATCTTGACTTCTACTATCTCTTGGTTGCTATAGCCCAGGCTGGCCTCAGCCTTCACATCTTCAAACAGTCCTTCCTGGTTTGATTGTTGTCTCAGTTTAAAGACAAATTTTAGGAGAAAATGCTCTGGAATGAATGTTTCCTCTTAAGAGGACTTAAGTAATCCCATTTTGCCAATGAGAAATGAATACCAGTGGATGAAAGTGAAAAAAACCTGTTTATAAACAAAGCATGGTGCCCACAAGGCACAGAAAAAAGAAAATACTGAATAAATGCTAGATATTAAAATTATAGAACTTTATCCCCCCAACTCCCACTTGGTCATGTGGCTTGGAAGGCAAAAAATGGCAGCTGGCCCCTTTGTCTCAGGGAAAGGGAAAACAGTCTTCATGTAGCAACTCAGGCAAAACAGATGGGAACCTGTTGAATTTCTGGTGTTGGTGTCCTCCTTGCAGCAGAGGAAGCTGGTGGATTTTGGTTCCTTTTCTTCCCTGAGGTCTTGGGCTCAGAACAATCCTCTGATGGTCCACTGTCTTGGAGATTCAGATCTCTGACCAAAAATGCAGCAGAAATGGTTCAAGAAAAAAAACAAAAAGCTTCTGAAAGAATTCTTGCTGCAGCCTGCAGGCCAGGGGAAAGGAAGAAAAAACCCCTTCCTGCTTCAGCTAGCAAAAACTAATCTAGTGCAAATAAGAATGTAATATCTTGATGTGCACCACAGCCGCATGCTCCAGAGAGAGGCTTTGAGTAAATCCCATGCAGGAACTCAGGGCTCCCCATCCCTCCCCCAGTTCATCTTAAAGGTACAGCAGTCATTTCTGGGAATAAAGCAGATGATTAGAGAATAGAGTATAATCATAAAACCACCCCAAGAAAATCATCCAGCAACATATCTTTCTTCATTGGTTCTTACACCACGTGCATCAAAAATTACCTTCAGTGATCTTTAGGAATTTCCTGGATCATGTGTGCTGGGCCATGTTGTCCTGTGAAAAAATACCAGGAAGTCCCCAGGAGAACCAGGGCTTATGACCATGAGGCTATTGCCAGATGTCCATCGAAAGCCTCATCAACTTCCTCCTGTTCATCAGGTGGCCTATAAGTAAGCACCCACAACAGTATCACCTATATTAGCTTGTCCCTTAGTTTGCCTGTAAACTGTCAACTCATTTGTCTGCCCTGAATAGAATCCAGTTACTTTCTTGTATGAAGAACAACTCCACTACCTCACCTCTCTGACCTGCCCGTTCTAAAAAATTCACAGCCATGCATGACGTTACTCCAGTCATGTGAGCTGTTCTACCATATCTCTGTAATTGCAATGAGAAGATAGCCTTGCGACTGCACATAGATTTCTAGTTGTTCTTGTTTGTTCCCCAGCTGCTGTGTGATTACTTCAGAGAGGTAATCGAGCATCCAGATTCCTTAGATGGAGTGTAGGAGGATTCATTATAACCATGAACACCATTGATGTCATTAGCCCTGTGATTCTCATCTTGAGAAGCAGTCAAGGAATATGGTTGATATGACATCCTCCCTAGAACAAAGCAATAAAATGATCTATGGGGGGCCTTAGGTCATTGACTTTTGACCCCACTCCTGTGTCCAGTAGTCTGAAGTCCATCTCACCAAACTGGTCAGCACACTGACAAAGATTCTCTTGCCCTTTTTTAAACAGATGAATCCCATTCCTCCCTAACAGGCTACAATCATTTAAGCACAACCCATTGTTATGAAAGCCAAAAGCTTGATGACAGCCAGGAAGCCAGATGTCTGTACACTGTGGCTGCTTCTAGCTGTCCCTGTTTCTGTGACCAGGAAGATGAGAAGATGACTTGGGCACCAGTGTTTATCACTCATCTTGTCAGTGCCTTATAGTCTTACTTAATCTTGCCTATATTTTGGCTCGTGGCATAATTTGTACCCACGTGCGAAAGTAATAGTGGGTAGTGGTCCATGCTCTTGACAAGTTGGGCTACCCTCTTGGCAGCATCATGGATCTTAGACCCTGGTAGGCAGCATTACCTTTTGTGACTCTCGATCAGGTGCTCGATGGGGCCTCAGTGACCCTAAGAGAGTCACCAACCACACTTAGTCAGTGTTTCTTCTTATAGTAATGACTATGTCTACTGGTCCAGATGCTCCTTGTTGGACTTGCTAATGGATATCTAAAACTTTTAAAGCGTCATATTTGTTCTGCTGTGGATGTTGGAGGGTAGAGGTTGGACTTGAACTCTGTATTTGTGGGTCACCAGGATCCAAGGTGTCTCACACTTAGTGATGTCCATTGTAGACATATGGTTTTGATGCCATTTCTGTATCTCTGTTTAATCTCTTAACACTGCACTGCCTATTGCAATTTGTCCACCTTCTGCAACAGTTCATCAAACTATTTGCATTTCAAGCAGGTGCAAACCTTTTCTCCAGGAGAAGTGTCTGTGCATCCATTTCAAGCTACCACCTGTACTCATGTCTCTTTTCTCTCCAGTTCCCTCAGTGGATGTGTCACTCAGACTTCTCCAGGGATGTCTCAGTAGACACACTCATTTTGATTCTGAAACAAGTGCCCACCATTATGGCAGAGACCTAGGGCACTTAGCACTTACCTGAGGCATGGACCTACCTGCAGATTGCAGCCCCCTCCCTGCTCACCCTGCTGCACAGACTGCCACACCACACCTTTTTGAATCACCATGTCCTGGTCACTCATGCTCCCTAAAGCTGATTGAATCTCCCACCCTGCTCCACTGTGAGAGCTCCTGAGTCCTGATAGGGCTTTGGCTGCTGCTGAGGTGTCTCTGAGCTCAAGAAAACTCTGGACAGCTTGATCTAACGTTCACCCCCGCAACTTACTTTCATTGCTGCGGCTGCCCTTCTGACTGATAAGGGCCATATAGTCCCACTGCCTGCCCACTTCAGTACTAATAAATTAAAGCATGTTATTAAGGGCATTTTTCATATGCCCTGAAACACTGATAGGCTGAGGACATTGACCACCCATCTAGGAAACCCATTCTAGTGTTTGACTATGTTCTTGGTAAAGAAATGCTTCCTGATGTTTGCTGTGAGCCCACTCTGGCACAACTTTGAACTATTCTGTGTATCACATTTCTGTATCCCAGGGACATATGCACTGATTTGAACTCCTCTAAAAACACCGTAGAGTGGTCTTGATTGGAGAGCAGGGCCTTTTGCAATTCTCTAGCTATTTGCACTCATTTACTTTAAGACACTGGCTGCACATCTAGGACACTGTTGTTATATGTTGTCTTAATTGACTAAAGTGAAAGATCTTCAAGCTGGTACATCACCTCAACTTGTTGCCTTTGGCCTTCCCTGCTCAGGTTCTGTGCAGCATTGCATTTGAGCTAATAAAAGTGTACTGCTTCCTATTTCAACTAATTCATTTGGTTACATGTTAATTAATACATATCTTTTGCATCCAGAGTTTGAAATGCTATGGGCAAAGGTTTGTTGCAGTGATTGTCTCAGTTGAATCTCCGAGTCTGTGCTTGGTATGACTTGTGTTCAGCAGAATGTACACTCTACCCTGTGATAAGATAAGCATACAGGAAATCCAGGTGTCTGATCCTATGTCCTTTGCAGTGTCCTCACTCTGTCACACAGCTGTATCAAAATACAATGATGTGGTAGGGCATGTTCTTGTTAGATAAAGGTACTTACAGACCATTTCAGTAATTGTTTTATTTGAGACTTCCTGCCTTTTAGGTAAGTTTAGTCAGGAAACCGTATTGGAAACTAGAGATACTTTGACAGTGAAAATATCAGGATTCTGAAAATTAAGAATGCTTTTCAGACCCCTGAAAGATAGCCCCCATCTTTATGTTCAACAAACTATGTGAGTATAGTGGGACTTTAGGAAAACACGCATTTAAAAGTCAAGGAATTCTCAGAAATTGTTTTTCTATCCATATCGGTTTTGTGAAAAATTCTCTTACTTTTTAAGAAACGTCAGATGCCTGCTCAGTTTTTTATGTAGATAAAATAGAGTATGTTCCTTGACCTGACTCCACTTAATTGTATTTAATTTCTGAAGTTTATGCAGAGGATTGCTTTAAAACTCTTGGGTTTTGGTAGCCCAAGGTATTCATCCAGTTGAGAAACGCGTGCATTAAACAGTCCAAACAAGTTCAAATGTATATCTCTTTCAGGTATACAGAGACTGAAACTACATTATAAAGGCCTTTTTTTTTTTTTTTTATTTTCTGTTTTGCAGGTAGAAAAAATAACTGGCCACCTCTTCCTGAGAATTTTCCTGTAGGTCCTTGTTTTTACCAGGATTTTTCAGTAGACATTCCTGTAGAATTCCAGAAGACAGTTAAGATTATGTACTATTTGTGGATGTGTAAGTATTTTCTTTTTAAGAAAAATGAAATGCCTATTCAACTTGGTAATACATACTTGCTACTTTGGCTTTTGGGACATCTGTAATGAAAAATTATTTTAAATCCAGAAGCCAAATGTTGAAGCAAAATTTTATGTTAGCTTCAGTTTTAAAAGTATTGAATTACCTTATAAAAACTTCCACAGGAAAAAAGGAGGATTGTCCTAGGGCAGTTTGGTTCTACTTTATCGCAATTGTCTGGTTTAAGTTTCTCCAGTTGTAAAATGAACTTTATTAAATTAGAAATTAACTTACTTATTAACTTAGAGATAATTTTACTGTTTTTAAAATCAGCTTATATATTAAGGAATAAATCTCATAATTGGTGTTAATAGACTTTTGAGTTCAAGATGTATAATATCCATTTGCTTTAATATACATAGTTTTATATCGTTTAATACTGTTTTAATCTATTGCAAAGGCTCAATACCGTTTTACTCTTTTTTTTTAAGAAATAGTGTCAATTAGCTGAAGAATCAGTACATGTTAAACCTATCTTTTGTAGGCAAAGAATGCTCTACACCATCTTTGTAGGATTAATTTTGATCTCGCTGGCAGGCTGTGTTTTGACTGGAGAAATGCTGGATTAAGCAAGTTGCCGTACTTGTTTCTACTGCCTCATCCACTATGATTGATAAAAGTCTGATAAATACTCTGACTGATGAAATTGCAAGATTCGGATACTTTGATGCCTTTAATATATTTTTAACCTTCTACAAAAATGCAGATTTCACATGTTTTCTGTACTTTTTTTCATAGCTTAAAATGTACTTAGGAAGTGTCCATAATTTCACACGTTACTCTGGTAATCTTACTGCTGTGATTGAATCACGTAATTGAAACACATGAAATGAGCAGACAGCATTGAATGAAATCAATTCCACTTCATCATAATCTAGAGGTTTCTGTATTCGTTGCTAGATCATTAATCTTCAAATGAGCAACTATAGAGCATATGACTGGTCACTCTCATAAAGTTGACAGGTAGTTTAGATGTATAAAAAATCTAGGGTGAAATACTCGGAATTTTAGGATGGTTACCAATTCTGTCCATTTGCAGGACTGAGTTCTGAAAGTCCCTATGTTACAATATTAGGTGAAGTTGGGCAGTTAGAATTGGAATATTAATACTGTTCTTAATTTTCCTTCTAATGGCAACAAGTAAAGGAAGATGCACTATTATATTATTTTAAAATGTATAGGAGCTGTGCTTTTATGCTGACATGGCAGCTTGTCTTCTAGATAGACTGAGGTTTCAGACAAGTCTACTTGCATTCTTTGTTCTTTAGCTGTAGTGCTCTTTAACTTATATATTCCTAATGAAGGCAGGAACAGGACATAATAAAGGAAAAGAAAGACAAATCTTTCACTGTAAAAAAATAACTGGGTATAGAACTCTGTCTCCTAGGGTTGGCCGTTGAATCAATCCTTGGGACTTTTCTTTCCTAGGATTGCATCTATGTGGTTTGCCTTATTTCTCATTGACTGTTTTTCCTCTGGGGAGGTATTTACTCCTATAGTAGACCTGCTTCAGCAAGCCACTTCCAGAACTTCCTATGTTTTGTGAGGTCTAGGGGTTCTGTGAACTAATCACATTTGGGTAAATCTAGTGCTGCATTCTTACCACTTTGTAAAGTAGGTCCTTTTCCTTTGCAGTAGCCCTGGGAATAAACTTAATAATTTAGTTTTCTGTGTTTCCACAGTTAGTATTCATTTTATATCATCATTCTTGGTTTATGTATCTCTGGGAAAACTTCTTTACCTATTTAAGGTCCATATGCTTTTCCTTTCATGAAAACCAATTCTGTTTGTATCCCTATTTCATTAACTCATCCCTCTTTTCTCCTTTTGTATCAGAAGTCAGAGTTTTCTAATAGTTTGATGTCGTTTTATCTTTGCACATTTTTTCCTCGGGGGGAGCCTTTTTTTTTTAAAACAGACTGAATGCTCACATGTTTCTGTAACAATCAATTAGCATTTTCAGAGTTGCCGTTGGAGCTTTTCTGTTCTATCTTGGCTTTGTAGCCATTGGTGCTTTAAGGGTGTGCACATGAAAATGACAGTTTTCCTAGCTCATTAGCATTGAGTACTGGTTTTTAGATCTTTTTGTGCTATAACTGTGTCCAGTGTCAAGTACAATGTTTCTTGACTTGTGCTAACAGTCAAAAACAGGCCCAAAAGCATGTTTTCCAACTACTTTCCCCACAGACTTATAGCATGTGCCAAATAAACACTACTGATTTTCTAAGAATATTTCTTATTTGAAGTTACAAAGTGAAGAGATTCTGGTAGAAAAATAATACCCTGAAGTGGTACCTTTGTTTTCTTTTTCTGTTTGGGAGAGTTTAATTTCATGCTCTGTCTGAGGATATGATAGATGGTGTGTATATAGATATATATACATAATCAGACTGTATGGATATTTGTTCTACCTGTCTCTGAGAACCTCAGGTGACAGACACTTCACAAACTCCCTCCAAGCCTGTTCTAATGGGTTGCTGTCTTTTAGGATTGTAAGATGTTTCTTGGTATAATAATTTAATTCTCCCCTTCCTGTGTTTGATCTTTCCTGTTCTATCCATTGTTGTTACGGAAGACATTTTAATCCCCATTAGTAATCTCCTTTTGCCTTATTTAGCATAGTTCGCTCAGCCTTTCTTTGTGGGTGATGTTTCTTGATGTTTGACTGGTTGCTGTCATACAGATTCACTCTTGGTCCACTCAGTATTATTACATGTTTTTTAGTGTGTAGCATCAGAAAATTTTTAAAAAGTACCTTCACATTTTAGATAGCACATGTTTATGTGCTGGTCCACAGTTTAACGCCTGTGCTATGTTACCTAAGTCTGTTTTCGAATTTATTTTTTCCCCTACAGAAGATCTTTCTCTTTTTTTGTAAGGCATGTTAGTATGTCTCTCCCAAGTGAGCAGAACAGACTAGGAACAAAAACCTGAACAATATCTGAAGCTACTTGATGCCCAAGGTTATGTGTGATCAAACTTCACTAGCCCAGTCCTCACTAGTGAGTTGCCTTGTGGCTTCAAAACTCTCCATTCTATAGGCACCCCATTTGCCTTTAGGCAGTTGCAATCCAGAGTGACAGTCATGTGGCCTTGTGCGGACTTAGATTTCCTGAGAATGTAATCAATGAAACATTACTAAAATTAAACTTAGTACAAAACTTTGTTTTCATACAGTCTCAAATGGAATAGCAAAATCATCTCAATAAAGTATGTGCCAGATATCTTCAGTACAACTTGTAGTCTATCTGCAACTCACTTTCAGACATTTATGGATGATAAAGTGTAGTTAATTAAGACTGTATCTAAGCAGAATTCTTCTGTTCAGGGAAGTTGATACAAAACAAAAGAGTAAAGTATTAATATTTACTAAACCAATGCAGTTTCCCATTGCTGACTCTTATTCTGGCATGAGCACCTTTTTTTTCAACTTCAGCTGCTTCCATGCACAAACTAGGAAAAGACTTTATTGAATCACAGAGTACTCTATTGCTATAGCTTTGATGTTGTCAAACCCGATGTTGCATGTTGCCAACTTCTGCCAAAGCCCTAGGTGATTTCAACCCCCAGGTGAAATTATTATTTTCTAATAGCTTGTATTATGGTTTAATTTGCTGAGGCAAGTAGGTGGAAGGTAGTTAAAACTGTTACCTGAACCTACAAATATGTCTGTTCATATAAGAGCTGAACTTGCCTAGATCCCTTAGTGAAGGTGTTGGCTTGAAGGATAAATGATTCTCTGTACCTTGCAGCAAGCAGGCTGAGTGAAGGGCAAGCACAGTGAAGTGAGATTTGCAGTCAAGTCTGCTGTCTTCCTCTATAGCTTGCTAATACTTATTTTGTACAGCTGACACTCTGTGTTACAGTAGTGAAGTAGACCCCTATGTTGCTGGTTGTAGTATCAGTAGTGCATGTGATGTTTCACCCTGCACTGATGGTACTTTTAAAACTTGTCCTGTTACCATAACTGCTGTTACAAAAAAAAAAGTAATTTTGGAAAGTTCAAGCTCCACCAGAATTTGAATGTTTCTAGTAACACAGGGGTCTCCTTGTGTTCCAGTATTGAGTAGAAAAAGAGAGAATGCTCCTTTCTTGTACTTACCAAAGGAAGGCAGAAACTGGGATTTTTAATAGTTTCTTGTGCTTTATGAGGCATAAACACACAAATTCTGAAATGGGTTATTTTCCTTACCCCTTGGAGCAGTGCTAAGATATGCAGGTGCAATAAATACCTTTTTTTTAAAAGAACAAAATGTTTTGATTCTGGCAACTCTTACAGGAAAATATGGTTTATCTGAGGAAATGTTTTCAGTTTCATCAGTCTTCCATGCAATGATCTGTGCATTTTGCTTGTAAGAGTTTTTTCCCATTGTGTTGATTTAGAGCTCGAGTCATAATTAAGACAGCAACAAAGAGTTTCAGGATTGTCTTTTTCAGAATCTTTAGTATCTTGCCTTTTCTGTTAACCTTACCATCCAGTAGAATGCCTAAAATGTTGCTCTGAACTTAAATAAAACAAAAATCATTGCTGTCAGGAGCAGTTTTTGCTATTACAAATACCCTATTTTATCCTGATATACAAGGAAAGAAATTGTTCTCTGAGGCAGCAAAATCCCTCCTGAATCACTGGTTATTGCTGAACAAAGAGAGAAATCCATGTTCATCTTTGAAGTCTAGCAGAACTAACTTCTGTGCCAGATAGCATGAAGGTAGTAGTTGTAATGTTTCTTAATATTGCCTTATTCTGAACTAAGAAGTAAACTTAGTTGAAATAAAATGTGCAGTCATAATTCAAATGTATGTTCTTTAGTAAAAATTGAATAGTTAATGTGCAACAAGGTCTGCCAGTGAGAAAATTATAGTATTGAGCAAACCACAGACCACCAAAAAGACAGATGTTCTAAGAAAGACCAGTGTTCTAAGAAATATTTGAATATGCAAAATATATTAAAGCGTCTATAATAGCTTGCAGACCATGTTTCACTGAGGAACATTCTTAGTAAGTGGGTTTTTTGTTTTATTATATGGAAGACAAAGAGCTTTCTGTTGAAAGAAGATTATTTTAGAAATTTTTATTTTCAAATTTGAATGTGTACAGTGCTTATTTTGTGATGCACTTTATGTAATTTTTAAGCTTTCTCTCAAAAAATATTCAGCAGTCTCATAAATACTTGTATTCAGTTATTACTGTAGAAAAAAATCAATTATTGCAGCTGTAGAAAGCTTTTTTCTTAATTTAATGTTTGAAAGTGTTTTATTTTTATGATGAGATATTTCTGAGTGCCAGGTAGCTGGTAGTACTTGAATTTTTATGTGGAGTGCTCTCACTTGTGAATACAGAGTTTACCTGAAATTTATAAAACAGTATAAATCAGTTTATTACAGAACCCTTTGAGAGGGTATTGGTATTGTCAGCATGCTGATGTTCTGTTTAAAATGCTGTTTTGTTTAAATGTTTAAAACATTTAAAAGTTTGGGTATAACTATAGCAGTTATAATTTATTGTTTAAACATAACTTAATTAACACTATTTTGCTTTTGCTTCTACAGTCCATACAGTGACACTGTTTCTTAATATCTTTGGATGTCTGGCCTGGTTTTACGTTGATTCTACACGAGGGGTTGATTTTGGATTGAGTATTCTCTGGTTCTTGCTTTTTACCCCTTGTTCTTTTGTCTGCTGGTACAGACCACTTTATGGAGCTTTCAGGTAACAACTTCAGCTTGTCAAAATGCATTAACATTCCAGAATTTGCTTGATTATCATGATGATAGTCCTTTAAAGTGTTTTCATTAGAAACAAAGAGTGTTTGCAGATGCTAGTAGTTAGTAATATCATGGAA
The DNA here is from genome assembly GCF_009819885.2 of Catharus ustulatus. Taxonomy (NCBI): domain Eukaryota; kingdom Metazoa; phylum Chordata; class Aves; order Passeriformes; family Turdidae; genus Catharus; species Catharus ustulatus. Next base: position 23,520,092 of record NC_046262.2, on the reverse strand, counting down.
TAGCCTAAAAATATATATCCTTTTTACCGCGGACAAAGTATTTGTCGGAAATACTTAACTTTGTTAAAGTTAATAGGGGCTGGTAATATTTGCATAGAACATTCTCATTTAATCTCTGTCTTTTCACACCAAGAATTTGAGTAGGTTAGTGTCAATAGTGTCTTAATTTTTCTGCTTCCTGAATGAACTTCATATATAGCTACTCTTCAAATCTTGAATTTTTAAGTGATAGATGCCTACAGTATCTGTAATTGAAATAGGCTGAGAGTCTTAAGAATTAATAGAGCAGGTATATAGTAAACAAACTAGTATTTTTCCTAGTCTTAGTAATCTTTGCAAACTTCAGAAGCATGAGGTGTGTGATTAAGAATAGAATGGTGTGTTTGCATGCAAAATTAAACTTCTTCTTAGTGAAAACCAGCATGTAGAAGTTTAAAGTCCTTTACTCCTAAAGTTTTTGGTTTTTTTTACATTGAAGTGATTCAGGATGTTCTCAGTTAAAATACTCTTAGTCTTGCATTAAAAGATTGATGACCAGAAGTTGCAAGTAGCTGTAACATTTAGACTACAGAAGTATTTCTTTTTCCTAACTTATCTTTGAGGAAAATATTTGAGGAATCATATTTCATTTCTTGTCTAGTAAATCCATAGCTTTTCTTAGAGAAAATTGGTTGGTTGAAGAAGGAAAACTACTACTTGCATATTCAACTTTCAGTTGTTCAGCTGAAAATGAAATAGTTATTGAACTGAACTGGTTGTATAGAAATTATAAACTCCCCTCTGCAGGAAGAGCTATTGAGGGCAAAATCTGTTTCTGTAACTTAATTAAATTATTTCTGCTTTCTTAAGAACTCTAGCAGCAAGCATATCATATGATCAATAGTTTCCACGGTAGTAAGTTGAGTCTTCGTTGAAATTTTGCCTGTACATTTATATTTGGCACTTTAAAAAAAAATTTATTTTCAGTCTTTGTAAGGCTGGCATTTTATTAATTTAAATGACAAATATATTTTGTACATTTTACTTAAAATAATAGCTGCTTCAGTATTTTGGTGTGTCCTGTGTTTCAGTAATTCCATTTTTGAGATTTTATTTCCTTTCATAAGTTAAATATTCTCTTCCCATCTTGCCATCATTGTGAACTTCAGTCTGAAAGTGGAGCAGAATTCTTTTTACAAACTTAAATTGTTAGTTGAAGAGGCCCTGCTCTGGGCTGAACAGGGCTTTTTTAGAGATGCAGGTGGCAAAATCGCTATATAAAAGAAGAAACAGCAGCTCTTGTAAATAAACCCTCTAAAAAAACCACAGAATTGCTGATGCTTCAGGTCACTTGATAAATGAAAGTACTTATCCTATAGTTAATGCAGAAAAGAGTTAGATTGGTATTACATAATATGAATAAAAATGATGATTTTACTGGCTGTTTTAATCTTTTTCCCTCCCACCTCTTTCAGGAGTGACAGTTCATTCAGGTTCTTTGTGTTCTTCTTTGTATATATCTGCCAGTTTGCTGTACATGTACTTCAAGCTGCAGGATTTCAAAGATGGGGAAACTGGTGAGTATTCTGTTTGCCATAATGTTGTACTGTCTGTAAGACAGTCAGATTTGAGGTAACAACTGCAATACAGTCTGAGATTTCAAAGAAATAATCTTGTGTTCATTGGAATGTTACATTTAGTGCTTAAAAGAAAGCATTTTTGAGTGCTCTTAACTAGGAGAAGTGGGTGAAATGTATCCAAAGAATGTGAGGTACTTCTGTTGCTTGGTTGGTCAAAATTTTATTCTTCAATTTAAACCACTTTGAACCAATTACTCTTTCATTACTGCCTCCATTTTGGTGGTAAGGAGTTATTACTTGTTCTGTATTTAAGGTAAAGGAAAGCAAAAATTTAGACATCAATAATATATACTTTGCATATTTTTTGTATTATGAGGTATTTCTAATTATATTTATATACTTCCTACTTACTGAAAAATTCATGGCTAAAATTTGTAGAATGAGTTAACAAGGCATTTGGGTGAATATAGTGGTATATCTGATATTATTTTAAAAGTTCATTTGACTGAGTCACATCCATATTCTGTAATAAGTTGATCTTTCTTTTAAATGTTTGCAAATATATAAGCTTTTACATGAAACTTGTATGTATATTATCTTTTATTTGAGTCTTTGAGGTCTAATATTTAGATTTTACAAGGAGAAACTATGGGGAATCAGTCACTGTCTCCTTGAACTAAAGGAATTAACTAAAAGCAAGGTTGTAGTAGCCAAATGCTAACATGAAGTCACGAGTGGCAGTAGCTGGGTAATGGCACTTCCCTCTATCAGTGATTTTTGCTGCAAACCTCAAAATATATGCAAGGCAGACCAAACAGCATTGCATTAGAATTGTTATATAAGAAAAGATCCTGCTTTATTATTTTTGCTCTGGAATCCTCTGTTGCTTATTCATCCAAGTCTGGGAAGTGTGCTTTTAAGCATACATGGGGAAGAAGAGTTGAAAGTAGTCAGATCATCAGAAAATCCTAATTGCAGTTCGGATTTTGGGGTTTTGTGGTGCATTACAGTGGGACATAGTGGATATCAATGAAGTATGAAGCAGGTAGGGGAAAGTTTCAGAGTTTGGATTTACATAATTTTTTGCCTTTTTTTTAAATAACTTGGAAAAATCTTTTTCATTTTAATGCTTGGGATTTTGTTCTTAAGGCAACCTGCTTTTTTAGTTTTCAGGTCTGAAACTGTTGGTGTCTGTTGGTGTTTCAATTTTGAAGAATGGGGAAATGCTTGAAGTAGATACTTATATTGCAGTTTTTCTGTTAGTTCATCTGATGCTCTACTTAAAAAAAATTTATTAACCTCAGTTGAAAAAGCATCACTATGTAGATACACAGTGGATCTTCACATGGAAGCTGTGTATGTGTGGTGTTTTCCTGTTCTGTATTTAGAGAAGTTAGAAACTATATTTTAGGGATATTTTCTCATGTAGTTTTGAATCAATCTGTAATGACAGTATAACAAAATAACTTCAAGACGTTGAGAAGCAGCTCTTTAATTTCTCTACAATTTTGTTCAAGGATAATAATATTTACAGCAATTTTTCATATAGTTTCACTGCATTTTCTGTGAAAAAATGGAAATAAAGCTTTAAAAGCATATCATAGAACCAAAATATGCTTATGTAAAATTTCCATGATTTTTCTTCAAAAATACTCAAAATGATTCAGAACCAGGAGGTTATGAAGTTTTCTTTAATGAGGGTATCTTTGGTTAAATGTTCATGTGCTATACTAGTAAAATTTGTTCTTTCTCCTTCCTCCAGTGGGTGGATTTCATCTCTTACTGGACTTAATAAGAGTATTCCTGTTGGCATTATGATGATAATCATAGCTGCGCTTTTCACAGCATCTGCTGTTATCTCACTAGTTATGTTTAAAAAGGTAAGTTGCATATTATTCCCCTCTTTTGTTTTCTACATTTGATTTGGATTTTGCTTTCTGTCTTGAGAGAGGTACTCTTTCACAAAGTAGTGGGGATTAAGTTACAGTAATTTCACGAATACAAGCCGCAATTTGACAAAAATTTTGGTGGAAACCTGGAAGTGCGGTTAATAGTCGGGGGCGGCTAATATGTGAATAATTTTCTGACATTTACAACCCCAGACGTGCCAGCCAGGGCGCCGAGCCAAGCACCTGCCAGTAAAAGCCGGCATTCCGCGATTGTTACAGTGTTACTGTGTTGCCCTGGCTCCCTGCAGCGCCATTGCCGCGGCTCGGGGAGCCGACGGGAGCCCTGCACCGCCATTGCCGCGGCTCAGGGAGGAGAGGGGGGGGCCGCGCCGCCATTGCCACGTCTCGGGGAGCCGATGGGAGCCCCGCGCAGCCATTGCTGTGGCCCGGGGAGGAGGCAGGGTGCTTTGTCCGTGCCCACCGCCGGCACCACGGGCGCGGGAAAGCTCCGTCCCCGCCCGCCGCCGCTGCCGTAGGAGCGGGGGAAGCTCCGTCCCTGCCTGCCACCGCAGGACAGCGCCGACCCGGGGTGACCGAGCCCAGTGGCAGCGGCGGCTGGCCCCGAGCGGCAGCACCGGGCTGGGCCACCTGGCCCCGTCAACAGCCCCTAGTGGGCCGAGCCTGCACAGCCTTAGCTCAGCCAGTAAACCCCGCCCTCCCACGGTTCTGTTACTAATTGCACGCGGGTCCTCGCTGCGAACGACAGAGCGGCTTATATTCGGGTGCGGCTTATTTATGGATAAAAACCGAAATATTGGCCAACACCCAGAGATGCGGCTTATACTCAGTGCGGCTTGTATTCGTGAATTTACTGTATATTCTTCAAGGTGAGCCTTACCCTATTAACAACTGTACAGTTTTGCTTATACTGCTGTGGTTACAAAATGCTGTTTCTACAATGTTGGTATTTTCTGCAAATGGGGAAGGATAGCTCTGAATTAGAGAACCTGAGAGGTAGCCCCACCACAAAGGAGTAGGTGAATGCACCGGACACTGTGATGGCAGCTGTAGATGCCAGGTTGTCCATCAGGCGCAGAGAAGGGTGACTCAGCTGGTTGCTGAGTTTCAGCTCTTACCCAATCATTCATATTAAAATCAATAGGGAGATGCTCAACACCTCAGAAAAGAGTTTTTATTTCTCTGTCTCTATTTTAAAATACTTTTTTGCCAGCCAATGATGCAGGAGTATAAAAACTCAAAGAAATAAACTCTTTCTCTGTGGTTACTTTTGCTGAATTTCCAGCCAGAAGAGTTAAGTATAGACATTGATGTGTTAGTAAGTCATTGAGATAAATGTAACAGAGAATTCTGATGATGTTGTGCTGGCTGAATTCTAGTAATTCAGCCTCAGTTACAGTTAGGTTTAAAGATTTTACACATACACAAATTCAATTCTTTTGACCTGTTCACAGTAAACTAGAAATTTTAAGTGTGTGCCTGGAGATGTTCTTTCTTGTCTTCTGTGGAAATACTCTATAGATGAGAAGAAACAAGCAAGAAAAGCATGTGGTAGAATATATTTTTACATTTTTCTTACTGTATGCATCCAGATTCTTCCCAAAAATTTACATATTCATATATGACTTTGCATATCTTTCTGGATGAGAAATAGTCACATTTATAACAGAAATTTTCCTTCTACACTGGAATGGAAACGTCTTTGTAATATTATTTGACAACCTTTTTGTGACTTAACTGAGTCACAAATAGCATTTGCATTTTAATACTCAGGTAATTGGAAGTTAATCAGGATTTTTTGTGTGTTTTTGTTGATTTTTATTTTGTTATATGCCATATTGTTAAGTCATTTGTAAGTCATGTTATTTATTCCTCTGGTTATTATGCAGAGCTATTGGTCATCACACTAGTTTTGCAAATATACCTGTGTAATTAGGATATTTTGAAATTTTTAATATTCAGTGATAGTGTAGCTTACTCTTGTAACCAGAGTAACTAACATGTTTCTAAATACTGTTGTAGAGAAAAATTCACCAAATATACATCACACATTTTAGTAAACATGATGAGACGCCTCTGAACTTGCAGATAATTATAGATATCCCCCACAGTCAAATTGTGTGTGCAACAGGACAGTGAAAAATTCAAAAGTTTGTGGGAAAAAATTCCATGTTCTCATCTCTGGATTCTCTCAAACACATGAACAAATCCCCACCTCACAGCTCTGCTTTGCATTTGAGACTTTTCTGTTGGTCTGCTGAGCAATGGGAAGCACAGCACCATTTTCTCAGTGCTTTTCCCCTCCGCAGGTGCACGGGCTGTACCGGACGACTGGTGCGAGCTTTGAGAAAGCACAGCAGGAGTTTGCCACGGGGGTGATGTCCAACAAAACTGTACAAACGGCTGCAGCCAACGCCGCCTCAACAGCGGCCACCAGTGCAGCTCAGAACGCCTTCAAGGGTAACCGGATGTAGAGAAGCAAAGTCACTGCAGTTCTGTTCAGCTGTTCTTTATTTTCCAGTCACTTACTGTATTCCCTAATTGCCTAGGTCAAAATTCACACAGCATGTTTGTCTCTTCTGCAACTGTGCATGGGTTAAACCCAAAATGTTTGGTTTATTTTATTATAAATTTATTTATTTTAAGAAGAAAACCATTTTTTCCCCTTCTTTAACATGTTGAATTCTGTAATGTAAAGCTTTCCGTATGTTATGGAGGATAAATAATTTCAACAATTGGCCTGAGAATGAACTACAGTACATAATGATCAAATCAATGTAATGAGAAACTGGAAGTTTTTTTAGCAATTAATTCCAGTATTTTTCTTAGGTTCAGGAAAGCACTTTGGATTAATTATTTTTCTTTGCAAGAACTCATTTCCCTGTTTCTACCATAAGAAGTGGGGTATACTGAGAGGTATTGTTAGGTTTGACTACTGCTTTTGCAATTTCAGCAGCTGCTGGGAGTCAAATACAATAAGGCAGAGAGTATAAATTCTTCCCTTGTTTGGTTTTGTGGTTTTTTGTTTTTTTTTTAGTTAAGTCTTTTGATATAAACCTGTAAGTTTGCATGAATACTGTTTAGTTACCTGATCTTGTTTAAGTAGTGTTTTGGTCCAGAATTTACCTGCACCACTGTATAACATTTGTTTGTGTCTATTTCCATGGAGTATTCTCTGCCTGTGAGAAATTACTATGGGGCATAAACATTTTCTGTAATAGAATAGTTCAGTTTAAGGAAGTTAACTGGTGATTTCAATCACAGAGCTGAATGATTATATATTTGCTATTTTTAACTTCAGTATTCACATATCCCCTGTCCCTCTTCTATGTTCAGTGGTATTTTTGTTTTATTTGGGATTTTCTTGGTTAGTTTTTTGTTTGGATTTCTTTTCAAGTATAGATTTATGTGTAACAATGGTATAAATCTCTGGCCCGGACAACCACTCGGTTTGCTGCCTGTCCAAAATACTATATACAGTATTTAGTTTTCTAACAGGAATGTTGTCTAAAACCAGGCTCTTTAAGCAATGGCATTTAGCAGATATTTGAATGAATTTTAATATTAACTCAGCCATCTCTGTGATGTGATTTAAGCTATAGGAAAAAAACTTTTAAACTATTTTGATTCAGCAAAGGGAGAAATGTTTATTTTTAATAAAGTTAAATTTTAACTCATTGAATTGGAGGCCTAAGAGGTTGGATTGGTGCTGGGAAACTAACAATCCATAATGGTACATACCATCACAATATTATAGAATATAATATCGTCAGGACTTAGTATGAGTTTCCCTCCTTTGAAGATCTTGGATTGCCTCATGAGACTTAGGCAGTTTTTCAGACTCTTCCAGAAAATAGAAAGATGTTGTCCCACAACCTGTGTTAAGTATACACCATGGCTGAAATTAATTCAGTTTTTAAGTTAAATCATCTTTAATAACACAGCATAAAGTTCTGAAGCCCTTCCATGTTCTTAAAGTGGACTGAATTGCATAGAGTCTGTTTCACTACACTGTATTAATAATAACAGAAGCTTATTTTAAAAAATACTTCCCTAGCTTCGTCCTTGAATCCATAATATACTGTTAGCATGAATTCTCCTATTAGTCTCCTTTTGTTTACAAATTTTTTTAAACCAGCCTTGAATCTGAATAAACGTCATAGTTTCCCCTATGCTGAAGTTCCCATTAATGAATATACTTGCTTAAATATTCTATCTAACAAGGCTGTTAAAATGTCATAACAGTGGACATGATAACATTGGACTTAAATTTGCGTGGCATGTTTTTAAAGCTTTCCAGATGAAAGTCACTGTCCTCAGCTGAGATTGGGGACCATCATTCTAGAAGCTGTATATCAAGATTCTTCTTTTCATATTTTAAATTTAACTTGAGGGTTGTATCTAGGAACTCTGCTATGGATTACTTTTAAATCTAAATTTAGGGATTTCTTTTGGTATCTCTTGGATGGGAATCTTAGGGACTTCATCCTTACAACTGTAGTTGAACATTGCAGTGTAATGTTCTGTGTATAAGAATTGTTGATTTGTAATATCATGGGTTGAATGTACAGCTTTAAGCCTTCTGAGTGAAATTCAGGGTTGCGTCTCGTGAATTCTTGAAACGAGAAATCTGTGACACTTTGCAGCCCAAAAGGGAGGGAAGAGTTTGTTCAGCTTTGACAACAGAAGGCTGAGATTTGTTAAAATATTTTGTACCTAACAAAAATTAGATTTTACAATCTCTTATTAATCAGAGTATGACACCCACTTGAGTTGTCTTTTTGTAGTATTGTGACAAACAGAGTACAAGGTATGAGGTTTAAACACTGGAATGTCAGTAGTCATTGATCTGTAATTTAGGAGTTGTTTTTATTTATCTGAGGATGTTTGTATATTTTGTAAATTACTAACAATGTTCTGCCATCCTGGTGAATGTCATGGTTCTGTACAAATACACTTCTTCTGTCCCTCTGTTGCATGTCTGGGTAGTTCAGAAGTTTTGTATATTTATTGTATTAACACAGTGTCATAGAATAAAAAAAACCTTTTTTCCTAGGTGTTCGCTCTGTATAGTTTTGACCAATAATGGGGATTTTTCTTCTAACAGTCAGGGTGATGTGCAGGGAGGATGATCTATGTGAAAGTCTGACTTGCTTTTTATAATTCTGTATATAGATGCTGTATTTCTGCTGAAATGGTGAAGCAAAATGTCTACTATCAATAAATCCGGTTAAAGATAATTAGTCTACTCAACTGTTATGAAGAAAGTTCTTAAAATACCTGCAGCTTACCTTCTTGTGCTGTAAACTCACGAAGGTTAAAATTAAACATGCTCTGTCATGACTGAATGGAATTCTAGAGGTATGAAGTGATTCTTAAAACATTATTGAAAGTAAAATGAAGTTGCTGAAAAAAGCTTTGCTTTGGTAGTATTTATTTTCTGCCGCTGAATCAACTTTTCTGTCACTGCTGTCCTGCTTTTTCTTTTTTTTTTTTTTTTTTAAGTCACTGTCACAATCTGTTGATTTTCTTTCATGTAATGTCAGTTGCAGCACCTGCTCTCTAGTACTCATCTTTCCGCTGGGTTTCCTCTGAAGGGCTGAATGACTTCATCTAGATGAGTGTGAGGTAGGTAAGTTTGCAGTCTGTGCATCAATGCATGATGCATATTCATGGAATGATACAGTGAACAGTGCTCTGAGGTACAATCAGGATTATTTTGGGAGATGGCAGATACGTGGTTTTGAAGATACTTTCACATGCATGCATCAATCAGTATTGAAATTCTTCTTGATCTTTCTTTGTTATTTACAGACCTAGGATGGCAGTGTCCACAGACTAAAGGAAGAGGTTTTGTACTTTCTTGTAAATGTAAGCATGGTTGTGCCATATTATCCAGTCATGTTTTATGATTAGAATTATTACACAATTTTTTTGCTCTTCATGGGAGATAATTCCTCTGGTTTGCTCAGGTTATTTTCCTCAAGAAGTTTTAAGTATGGAGTTGGAAAAGCATGCACACACTAAGAGAAAAGCATGGGTTAAGAGAACTGTAATTAAAAATACTCAGTGATACTTCTGGAAAGGTATTTCTGTCAAGGAAAAGGCACACACCTAGAATATTCTGGTTATGTATCCCATAGCAGGGCATAGTAGGTCAGAGAGGTAATTAGGTTTGACTCAGTCACATTAAAACGTGTGAATTAGTTGGTACTTTTTTTCTACAAATTAATTTTATGTCTGCAAATAGCTTTTATTTTCATAATTAGAAAAATCAGGAAGATTTACAAAGGAAGTAGTGCAGATCTAGCTCAGCAGCAAAAACCAGAGAAACTTTATACAAGTATTAAACTAGATACAGTGTCACATGATAGGAAAAGAGAAAGGCATTGGTAAGGATGTATAACTTGAGGCTCATGCTGCCATACATTTTGTTCTTGAAAACAAAAATTAATTTTCTAGCAGTTTAATGGAAATATATACAGCTCAACTAAAATTTGCTTTTTGTTGGATGAAAGTGATTACGTTGAACAGTTGTGGTTTAAATACATTTGTTTTATTGTCTCTCAATACACTTGGATCTTCCTGTTCACTAAGTAAAGTGTGTATGTGTGTGTATTACTTTTATATATCTATATATATAAAGGCAACTAAGTAAAGTGTGTATGTGTGTGTATTACTTATATATATATATGTAAAGGCATACTGTCCTGCTTTTAAAGAATGCTCCTTCGTGTTCCTGTTACATTACACTCAGACATGAAGATAAATACTTCAATACAGAGAAGCTGTACAGAGAAATATACTTCAATACAGAGGAGAATATCAGGTTTTACTACTTTACATGCATGATTTAGGAAGGAAACTTCCAGCTGGAGAGGTGGGAAATGTTTGGGACTGATGTTTAGTGATAAAATTTGAGGCTGTATTAGTAAAAACAGGGCTGGTACAGGCCAGGAAGACAGACTGGCCTCAGTCACTTGTGGCCCTGCACTCAGCTTTTCTGCTTTGTGATTCTGTACAGCTGGAGTTGGGTAGGCAACACTGGCTACAGCCCAGACCACTATACAACTGCCTCTGGCCACTGGTGCCTCTGTGGCATCAGCTGCTCTGCCACTGCTCCAGCTGACAGTGCTGCTAGCAGATTTTATAATGTTTATAGCCTAATTAAACAACTGTGTATGTTTGAGCTGTACTTAAACAACTGTGTCTGTATGAGCTGTACTTATTGCACACGTGCCTAAGCGTGGATATTGTTTTTCAGTGCAGAGCTGTTATCTTTGTTGTGCCTGGTTGTTTTTAGAGGAGTGCATGATGTTTTAAAAGAAAAAATGCATATCCTGCATTGGGCAGTGAGGTGACACTTTTGTCCAAGGTAAGAGAACAACTGAAAGTAGTCAGAATACAGAATTGTGCAATCAGTTAGGATGGAAAATACCTAAATACTCCTAAGATCACTGACTCCAGCCTAAGACCTATGTGATTAAATTTGGCTTTCTTTCTCCTTCACCTTGGCCAGACCAAGTTACTGATCCCACCACATCTGAGTGATACCTTAAGCCAGTTACAAGATATTGATTCCTACACTCTCAAAATTTCACTAATATGAAGATACTCCAAATAAAAGGTGGGAACAAGCTTTCAGTGAATCACAGAACATGACAACATCTTTATATTTCTGTCCCTCTAACACTGATAACAGACATCCACTTTGTGATTGCTCCACTATTCTAAACCAGCTGGAGCTTGGAGAGTAAGTTACAAGAAAACGGAAATCTGTAACACTACACACAATTAGAGGCTTGAACTCTCTCCTATTGCCAATTCCATTAACTTTACTGAAAAAGGAAGGTAATATTTTTAGCTGTTCAAATCAGTACTTCATAATTTCTTTGAGGCAGTATTTTATATTTGGAGAAAAAGTGCTCTCTACACCTGTTTTGAAATGCATAAATTGACTAGTAGTAATGCATTAAGTGGCACCTATCCCCTAACTTCTGGACTATAGGTTTCTAAATGTACCAAGCTGTAATCAAGAGCTACTTCTCTTCCCAACAGTTTAGGAATTGTTAGAAGTGTAATTAAACTATATGAGATTAATTATATATAAATTTACTAGAAGTGAACTCTTGCAACTGATAAATGACATGCCTTGTTTCCTCTGAACTACTGAAAGCCTTGTTCCTGATTCTGCTATAGACTGGCTTTGTAACCTTTCTCTAAGGTATGTCATGTCACAGCTGAAAGCTAAAACACACCGTGGCAAACACCATTTAAAAAATTGTGTATGATGAAGCAATATTTGTTTTACAATTGTTACTACCCTTTTTCAGGAGAAAGGAAATTCAGTGCTTAATTTGCAAAATGAAACACGTTTTGTCAGAGCTATATTCAATTGGAAAGTCTCTTTAATGCACCTGTATTGTGTAACACGTAGTTACAATATCAGATCACATATTTCTGATCAGTTAGCAGTAATAAGTGTTCAAGGCAGATGGGAATCTGAAATACATCATTGGACTGGGATCTTAAATGCTATTAAAGTTACAATCGAAGCTCAGCTTGGCTCAACTTGTCTAATATGCTTGTATTAAGGCAGTCAGACTCCTGTTAAAAGTTCAAAACCTCACATTTAATTGAAATTTAGATTAAAAAGAAGACATTAGGTACATCATTCATGCTAACAAATGTACATAGTGGTGAGTCAAGAACAGAAAAACAGTACCACATATAAACCATGGCTCAAAACCTACTCAAGCTGGATTGCTGCAGCTGCTCTTCCTATACAGAGGAGTTGTGTGTTTGTTGCTGCCATGCTCTGCTTTTGTTGGACTCTGCCCTTTCCTTGAAGTGTAGGCACCAGTGCCCATGGCTTTCAAGGAAGGCCTGAACTCCTCTCCATTTACCACTAGGATGTGCGAAACTTCGGTGGGGGTCAGGGGATAACAATGCAAAATGGAAATTACTTGGCTGAAAAAAAAAAATCTTGGAATCCAGAGAACTTTATTGAGTAAAACAGAATACAAATGTGATATAGACAACCCAGAAATAGCTCAGTAGCAATGTTTTTTGCAGTGCCACATTACAAATAAAGCACACTAAGAAACACTGCTGAGCCTTTTCAGCTTTTAGAGTGTACATGGCCGGATTACATGGCCGGAGGTGGACACAGCTTCACACTGGAAGTGTCTGTATTCTGAGTACAGTAAATTCACGAATACAAGCCACACTGAGTATAAGCCGCATCTGTGGGTGTTGGCAAATGTTTCGGTTTTTGTCCATAAATAAGCCGCACCTGAATATAAGCCGCTCTGTCGTTCGCAGCAAGGATCCGCGTGCAACAAAATTGCCAAATAGTAACAGAACCGCGGCATGGTGGGGTTTACTGGCTCAACTAAGGCTGTGCAGGCTCGGCCCGCTAGGGGCTGCTGACGGGGCCAGGTGGCTCAGCTCGGTGGTGCCGCTCGGGGATGGCCGCCGCCTCTGGGTTCGCTCGCCCCAGCACCGCTCCCGCCGTGGTGCCGGCTGGGCACGGAGAGCACACCCCGCTCCCGCCGCGGCGCTGGCCGGGCACGGAGAGAGCGGCCCGCACCCACCGCGGCGCCGGCCGGGCACGGAGAGAGCGGCCCGCTCCCGCCGCGGCCCCGACCGGGCAGAGAGAGAGCGGCCCGCTCCTGGTGCGGCGCCGGCCGGGCACGGAGAGCACACCCCGCTCCCGGCGCGGCGGGCGAGCACGGAGCATGCCCGCTTCCGCGGCGGGCGCCTGGTCCTGGCGCGGCGGCGGCGGGTGAGCATGGAGTGCCCCCTGCTCCCGGCGCCGCGGCGGAGAGCGGGGGCGGAGCCCCCCGCCTCCTCCCCGAGCTGTGGGGATGTCAGCACAGAGCCCCCTGCCTCTCCCCCGCCTGAAGTAGGGAACTCCCCTGCCTCCCTCCCTCCCTCCCCCAACACTGCCGGCGCTGAGCTGGCCCCACCCGCCGTGCAACACAGTATTCAATTTGTAACAATCGCGAAATCCTGGGTTTTACTGGCAGGCCCTCGGCTTGGCATCCTGGCTGGCACTTCTGGGGTTGTAAATGTCAGAATATTATTCACATATTAGCCGCTCCTGAATATTGGCCGCATTTCCGGTTTGAGAGCAAAATCTAAGTCAAAATGGTGCGGCTTGTATTCGTGAAATTACTGTAATTCAAATCAATCAAGAAGATACTTTTGTTAAATCTTCAAGCTGCTATTGCTACTGTTGTATTGATCTTCAACATCAGTGATTTTATTGCATTACTCTATATCCACACCACCAAACTCCAGCCATTCTTCCCTGGGAAGTCCCTTTTCAAATCACTTGTTTGAAAGCAAAAGCTAAAATTAAAAAAACCCCAAAAAACAACAAAACAACCAAAAAACCCCCACAAAACCCATTCCTTGTATTGCACGTCTCACACAAGTTTGTGTATATATATATTTAAATATGCTACAATTTAAAAAAAAAAGGTCTATGGCACTTTACTGAATATAAGTTTAAGAAGTTGATGAAACCACAGATGTTTGAAGAAATCTTCAATACCACAAAACAAAGTTAAACTGAACTAATTGGCACACAGGTTTTAAAGAATCCACAGCAAATTCCTCTAGATCCTATGCAGTGCATGTACATTAAGAGGCAGTTACACTCTGCAGCCCTCCTCATGAAATAATTAAATTAGCTTTAAGCTGATTTTTTTTTTTCTTTCCCAAAGTGCCTTTGAAAGCTACTGCTGAGGTGAACTTCAGGAGCAATTTAAACAGCTGTGAAATTTAATGAGTGCACCCTGCACCTGAAAACCTCATCCAGGGGAAAAAAAATATCGCAATATATACCACCTTATCACTTGCTAGAAAAACAGAACCCTGAGAAAAGAAATTCTGATTATTTCTCCTCTGTATTTCTTTCCAGCCTGTCTTCTGTCTGTGCTATGTGATGAACACAGATATTCTCGCAAGTTAGTAAATTATGCTGTTGCAGAGCAAGCTGATAAAATACCAGCAAACAAGCAGAAACGCTGGTTCTTCTTGGTTATGAATGCAAATAAAAGCAAAATGTGCCACTGAAAATCTCTCTTTTGTACTTAAAAAAACCAAACCCAAACAAAACGCACAATTGAAATTTTTTAAGCATCATGTGAATTACAGCAGAGGTCAGCTAGTAACATGAATAAAAGTTGCTCATTGTTTACTTCTCAGCCAGAGCCAAGTATGCCCTCTCGGCCTTTGTAAGAACTGACTTGATTCTGACTGATCAAATGCTCAAGCCAAAGCAGCATTTTTTACCCTAATACTGTGTCAAGACTTGTTGGCAGTGGTAACCTGGACTTTGGATTGCTACTCACCTAAGGAAGCTGAAACTGTACACCTACTTCGCAATTCATTTTTAGCTGGTTTATATGGTACTCATACAACTGCTTGCCCCCTCTTTCCCAACTGCAGGGCCCCCGAGGGGAGGGCAGAGCTAAGCTGGTGGTCCAGGTTTAGTGTCTGCTCCAGCAGGGGCTTGGGAGGGATGCCTGAAGGAAGCCTTGCTGGACCCCAGGTACAAGCCCAATGCATATCCTTCAGGTGGGGGGGATGTGTATGGGGCAAAGCCAATGAGACAAACACAGGTGTGGACATGGTGTGTGGGCTGTGATTTTTCACCCTCAGGCACCACTGTTGGTAATTTTGCTTTATTAAAATCTTGATTTGCACAGGCAGTTGTGTACACTATAACTCTTGGAGGGGATTTAAATTCATTATTTAAAAGAACAGTGAGTTACTATTTTAAAGTAGAAGATGGTGGATGTGGGTTGCAGGAGCAGGTGAATGCAAGAAGAGGCTAGGTTAAAAACAATCCCTTTTTTATTACAGGCAGAAGCTGACCTTGTTGGACTGTGTCACCTGTGTATCTGTCCAGCGTGCAGGCTGCAGGTGCTGTGGGCACAGAGGCACAGGCTGGGAGCTGCTCTGTGTCTCTGGTGGGCAGCAGGCATTAGACAGGGACCTCAGCTGTGTGACTGCTCACCCATCCTCCAGGCTGCCCCAGGCCCACCATCAGGACTGCAGAACAGCTCTTGTGCTGTGAAGCACGTCAGCAGTGCCTTGAAAGCAGCTACCTACCTGGACACTAACAACGATTTTTTTAATAACTAATGGCACATTTTAAGGGACTGACCAGCAAAAACAAGAATCTCTGCTCTGTGTAATAGCGAAGTAACACTGTCATTGGATGATGTTAAACTACCAAGAAATAAGAAAAGGAATCTAAAATTCACCTAGTATTTCATTAGAACTACTTCTCGGATGAATTATCCCCAATGCTCCTATGGCACAGTTGCATCATTCCTTTGTTTGTTAAAATACCTTACAAACTTGGTATCAGAAGTAGTTCTAGTTAGTGAGGCAACACCACAAATAACACAACCAGCTGGCTTTGAGAAAAAAATGGCATTTGTGGCAAGGTCTGTTTAATTTCTGCTGGTTTAGTTGGAAAAAGGTCTACTGCTACACACACACACAAAAAAAAAAAAAATAATTTCCCAGCCATATAGAATTTGCCAAGGCTTCCTGAAAAATTTAACTTCCCTAATGACTCATGTGCATCTGGGTCATGAGACCATCTGGGTCATGAGACAGACTGATCTGTAGACTGGGAATGGTGTTTCACTGATGAGAGAAAAAGTAATACTGTTGAAGTACAATGTGAAATCCACAGTTGTAGAGGAGGCTGCAGCCCAGATAAGGCTGGTGCTGTGGGGAGCTGTTGTCTGTTTGGGACTACGGAAGTTTTAATAAAGGTTTTCAGAAGTTTTAATAAAGGCTGTAGAAATATTTCAGTTTTACCTGAATCAGGTGAGAGCCAGTCAAACAACAGCTTCTCTGTCTAGTCAGTGGAAACAGTATTTATCTGCTAAATAACAAGTTGTACACACTTGTGCTCTGTTTTAAGAGAGAGAAACCTGGCAGGGACTTGACTTTCTAAATGCCTAAAGATTGGCGTAAATATCAGCTTTTTTCCTCCAACATAGCGTTAATATCCAAGAAGGCACTGTACTTCCAGGAAGTTCAGTACCACAAAGCACCTCCATGAATATGGTACCAAACCAGGTGATTGGTGAAGAAATATTCACCAGTGAGGGGAGCCCTTAGAAACAAAGCCTCATTAAAATAGGCTTCTCTTTTGCTTAAGAAAAGAAAAAAAACTGTGCTGGCTTTTATTATTTTAAACCCAAATTCTTCAAAGTGACCAAGGTGGGTTTGACAATCTGATCAATCAGAATTTGTCAGTTTTAACAACATTCCTGCTATATACATGTGATTACTCACATCCCCAGTCGGATTAATATATTCCACTGTGTCCTGATCACAGAATGAAACTAAAAATATCCCCAGGTATTTACATTCTGCTTTCTTGGGATCCTTTCTCTGATCCTCATAGCCCAGCAAAGAAGAAAGACCCTTTCAGTAGTTCAGGGTTGGAATGCATGGGGCTCAATCACACAAATGTAAAAACAGGCAAATGGATCTGCTTGTCCAGTCAATGGAAAGCAGATAAAGATCCAGGTGCTGGTGTTCTTCCCCACTGGAGTTAGAGGAGGCAGATAAGGTTTTTTCCTTCTTCTATTTCTTCTTGCACTTTGTCACTGGATGTGGCTATTTCAGCTTGCGCCGAGAAGACTGCACAGATGAATGTCAGAACAGTGCCGCCGATAGCTGTGTAGAAAGCCCAGCCCAAGGAGCAGTCTCCTAGTTTGTAAGCAGAAGCATAAGGTCCACAATAGCTTATCGCCTTCTGGCATCCCCAACCTGCAGGGTAAAGTATCAAGCCTAAGATAAGGAAGAGCCCTAGAAATAAAAACAGAAAGAAGTTCAGCAAACGATCAGTTTAACACCAAATGCAGCACATCTAGTAATGATTATTTATGGTCACTAATACTTGCAATTTACCAGGATTAGGAGAAAACTGCCATCTCATTCATCCAACTTTCCTTTACTGATTGTTCCCTAGTATATGCCATGCAGTCTTTTAACTACATTTGAAGCTACCCTGTGATTTATGTTGTGAAAGGCTTATTTTTTATAATAATGGCCTAGTTCCTTATTTTATTCTCTGTACTCCTCCTACATCTTTTGCTCTCACACATTATTGCTGCAAATACAGAGCATGCAAAATTTTCAAGCATCTCCACCTATTGCTTGTGCTTGCACTTCTCAAAAACGTAGGAGTACTTGCATCCACTTTTGATTTTGTAATTAGCTAGCCCTCATTTAGCTTTATTTAGCCATTCATCATAAACATGTTTGCCTTTTTTCTTCTGGATTTTGCCTACATTGATTTTCTTGCCTGGAAACAAACAAACAAAAACCAAAACCAAAACAAAAACCAGCAAAACAAAACAAAACAAAAAAAAAAACAAAAAACCAAAAAACCCCACTCACACTTCTGCTTTTTTGGTCACATTAGAACATAGCAGAAAAATAATGCTGCCAGTTCACTAAGCTGCATTTCTAACAGAGGGATTCTGGAGTCAGTCTCAAACAAACAGATCCGTGTACCCACAGCCAGGGCATAGTAACCCAGGGATCCTCCAAACAGGCTGACTACTTCAGAAGGAAAGCACTTTCCTAGTGATGGCAGGGGCAAAAGCCTCAACTTCCCATCTTGCTACACAGCCCAAACACTGGTGTGCCTCAGGCTGGAAGTGAAAAGCTCAGACTAGTTGTTTTGCCCAAGGGATTGTCCCTCATATTCACAGATCTCTATGAAGACCATCCAAGAGATGAAGACCTTCATTAAGGAAACTGGAAGTCACATTGGTGTCCCTACACACGTGTCTTTGCACAAAGAAAGGAGATTTACCCAAAATGTCTAACATGCTAGTAGCTACAGCGCTTTCTTATGGGCACCAAAAAAAAATCACAATGAATTAAACACATACCTCCCTCCTACACAGAATGCAGGAAAGAGCTAAACGTAAGAACAGCTCACAGTATCAAAATTTGCTTTCTGTTTGCCTCAAAAATTTACAAAAAAACCCTGGAAAATTATGAAAAACAGTTTTTGTTTAAATACAACCAGTTTGTCCAGAAAATTAATACAGCCCTCCAGATCCCATAAATATTTCTGATTAACTTTTCCTGCACTTTAGAGTCCTTTATTTAATCTGGTACCTTGGATGAAAATGGCTGCTAAAAGTGTTGTCACCTTTTAGAAGTAAACTAAAAGTTGTGCACTAAAAGTAGTTGGCTTTGTTCTTTCCTGTAACCAAGAGTTTACCAAGAACAGGTTTACAGACTTGTTTACATCTTCTTCCATTCAGTTAGACTAGCTGCTAGGCTTTTCTGCAGTATGTTACAGTTCCTTAATCGTTTTTTCAAAGAAATTCAGCCAGATGCATGAAATTTTCCTCGCCAGTAGTGATAACGTGGATCCTAGCTAGTAAGCAGTTAATTTACACAAAATGCAAAAACCATCATCCAACTGTCTAAAATTAATGTCTGTGAATGCCAGACATTTCACAAAACAAAGTCCTTCCTCCAGCGTTTTTCTAATGATGACACAACACCATGGGCATGAATGACCTAAATGTCATTACTCTTTGGGGCGGCAAAATCCATTAGTGAGTGATATCCGTTCTCTGTGGAGGGATTTCATCACTGCTTACATTTAAGAACCAATGACAAATTTTATGCAGTGTTTCCTGGCTGGTTGGCCAAATACATTAAGTATAAAGAATTGCTTTATCTTGGACAGACCTGGATAAGCTGTGCATTCATCCTGCTGAGCCCTGCAGCCATTTCAGACTAAACACCAGCAGTTCCTTCTCCTCTATTCATCACTAGTTTCCTGTTCTGCACAATCCAGTATGATCACACTATGCATCTTTCTGACTGCACATTGGTATGGGCCATTGCTGCTCTCTAACCATCACAAGCCCTTTGGTAAGTAAAAATCTCTATCACTGAATTAAGAAGCTGGATCTGAAATGCCAGTGTAGCTGCTGCCAACCCAGAAGTTTTTTGTTTACCACTCCATCACTCACAAACCTAGACAGCCTGTGTTTAACAGCAAACCTGGCTTATGACTGAGTGTCACAAGCAAGACCAAGAAAATACATCCATCATTTTTATCAAAACTTAGAGCACTGAGCAGCTCCTGAAAGCTACTGGTTCATGGAATGTATGCCCCAAGCTGTAGCTGTAAAGCCATTACCCAAAACTCAGGCTCTCAAAAGGCACAGCGCTGCTGCCAAATGTAGTCACCAGGACTTAACTGATTCAGACCATTTTTTTCATAAGTACAGAAAATTCCTGGATATATAAATCTAATAAATACTATAAAAGGCTATAATTTGATAAACTTCAGCTGTTTTCTCAGAGATGAAAACAAAATCTGGAGGAAAGCCTCAACTATAGATTTGAATGCAATCAGTATGGACCAGCATAATATACCTTAAGAAAAAAAAATAGTATTTTCACTACCAAACCTCCTTTCTATTATTCCATTTCAGTGCAGACAGAAAGCATCTCATGAGCCCCTTAACACTACCTCTAATGTTTATTACAATTTCTTATTTCATTAATAACTGGGTCCTGCTT
The DNA here is from genome assembly GCF_009819885.2 of Catharus ustulatus. NCBI lineage: Eukaryota > Metazoa > Chordata > Aves > Passeriformes > Turdidae > Catharus > Catharus ustulatus. Next base: position 23,500,021 of record NC_046262.2, on the reverse strand, counting down.
GACAGGAAAAGTAAATAAAGATGATTCCATTAAGTCAATTCAAAATACCCACAGGAGAAAGGTTGACCGAACCAAAAATACCTTTGGTTCATGCTAACAGCAAGCAGAGAGGCACAGGCCCCTCATCACATATTCAACTCAAAGCTCCAATATCAAGAGCAAAGACTGAGGTGTGCAGGGTTCCTTCCTGACTGTCCCAATCTGTCCAGAAAGGAGTGTTCAATTAAAGAGGAGCTTTGCCTCCTGCTACCCAGTGTTTCAGAGGAGACAGTCACAAGAGCCCATGTCAATGACTCCTACAGCTTGAACAAAACAGGCAGATGATGCTCACCACCCGCTAATAGTGCAAACCATTGCCTAAAATAGAAGAGAGCAAACCAAAGTACTTAACTGTTCAACTATTGCAGCCAGACATCCCTCAAAAAGAACCACCCCTCTACTCCTGGGATCATGCAAAGAAACAAGGAGGAAAAAATTATCTTCTGTTGACAGTTTGTCTTGAGACTTATCTAGCAGGAGGACAGTAAATATTAGAGGATTTTTTCTTAATAAATCAGTTTTCCCTGTCATCTTTGAAGAGAAGCCAATACTCAAGAAAAAGAACAGAGAATAAAAATTAAGTGCTCCATCTGAACATGTTTTCTACAATAAATCTTTTCAGTTCTTCATGCTGCTGTACAATAAATGATTTTTAATTCACAGCCAAACTACCTGTGGAATTATTGCTGTTTGTTCATCCTGCTGGAAGAAACAAATTCACTCTGAAAACATTGCAAGTTATTTTCCACTGTGCTCCTCTATAGCCTCACAGAGCTCATGCTTTCACTGTTCTAGATTTAACCCCCTCTCTGGGCAAAGCTGCACTGATAAAACTGCAGCTTCTGCTGTATACATACTTCTGTTCCTACTTTTTAAGCAGCACAATCCCACTTCCTGAAATCAGTATGATAATTTTCCAAAATGTCCTTTTTGTTAGTTGTTGCCAGCTCTCAGTTACCTTTCCTCTTAGGAATCCTCAAAACAGAGGTATGAAAGAATGTCAGATGCCTAGGAATGACAACAGAAAACTCTTCAAATTACTTTTTTACCTAAGGACCTCACTTGTAACTCTTCAGTGTAAGTTCTATCAGCAGAGCAGAGAATATTTTTATATCTTTCACTGAAGGCAATTTCGCCACATAACTTTATATATCAGGCCCTAATTACTTGGTTTCAAAAAGACGCCTTTATGAGATTTTGATTATTATATTACTATATATCTCCTGATTACAACATCCTATTAAGTGCCAGGCATTCTTTACTTACATGGTGTGAAAGCACCTCCTTTCTCCTAAAATACCAAAGCAAAACCTTACAACACACTGAGAACATCAGTAACAACACAGCAGACTGCATCACTGTGCAAAAAATATTTCAGAAGACAGTTCATTAATGCTTTTCCTATAGGAGAAAACTTTTTGTATTTGTGCACCAAGAACTTTTCTCCTGTAAAAGGCCTGCAGCTGCAGCAAGGTATTGCTCCTCCTGGTGTTTACACACTGCTGCAGTGCTGCCAGGTCAACACTGTGGAAAACCAACAGACCAGCCTTTCTTTCATCATGGGCATTTTTATGTCACATTATGAACTGGGGTCAGACCTTAGGAAAACCTTTCTTCTTCCCTGGAAGCAACCCTTGAGAGAGGAGGTGGGGCAGAGGCTTGTTTAGCCAAATGAAGGCATGCTATTTAGTTTTGACAGTCTCCCGTGCAGCTCATGTTGTGCCATATAAAACAACAGCATATACTAACAAAGCCACTTTCCATTGCAAAGCCTGAAACTATCTACTCATTTCCTAGCAAAATAGTAAAAAACCACTTCTAAATACTGCTGAAGAAACAGGAAATTAAGCAGCTGTGATCAATGAGGTGGCATTGCAACAGGCTCCTATGGAGCAGCACAACTGAGCAGCAAAATTTTAAGAGAGGAAAAGAAAAAGGGTAAAAAGGTAAAAGCAGGGAGAGACTAGCTTTGCAGTGCATTGCAGGTGGGCTGCATTCCCAGTGGCACTGATCCTGATTGTTTTCATCTTCTGCAAAACCACTCAGAAGACTGAGAATCAGTCCAGGGGCACTTCATCAGCCAGGCACCCTGCCTTTATTGCTCACACTTCCACACGTGACAACATGCTACTTGAACCATTTCACGTGTTAGATTTCTGTACAAATGTACTAGTGAACCTTAAGCCAAGGATGCTGTCCCATATGCAAATTTCTCCTGACAAAGGGATGCTACCACGTTACTGCTCGGGCACTTTTGAACACTCTGCCCCCTGACAGACAGGTGAAGGGACAGCCTCCTACTCGGCAGCCGCACAACAGACACCTTCAGCCTGCGAAGTGATTCGGTAACACCACTTCGATCAGGTGAGAGCTCCAGAGGTGGGCTCAGGCCTGCTGACGTAGTGCTTCTAGCACTCCCCACTGGCTATAGGAAAAGCGTGGGATGCTGAGTGGAGCGCTGCTTACAGCACCCACAGCATGGAGCCCCACACCTGCCTGTGCAGGTGCTCTTCAGCCCCCTGGATGGCCTGCCAGACCCACCAATGCAAGCAGCTGACCAGAGGCAAGTGGGTCTTCATCCAGAAAGAAAAGGAGACTTCGCGTGCCCTAGGGCCTAGGAAATGGCCTCTGGCCCACTCGTTAATGCTGCATGAGAAACAGGAGAAAAATTCACAGCATTATGAAGATCAATGCTTTAAAAAGCCTACCTGGACACCACAGGTGGTGCAAGCTAACACATCCAGATGTGTTTTGGGTAAGTTGGAACACAGCTACTGAGGGTGGAAGGGCTGCCAGCAGGCAGTGCACCAAGGCGTGCACACCTTCCTACCTTCAATCACTGCAGATGACTGCTCACATACATAAATTTCAGAATACTTGGGATACCCTAAGCTGAGGCAGGAGAATTAGTAGTTTAATACTACAAACAGGTGATGGCTCAAAATCCGCATGGATTTTTTTTTCTGTTTAAAATTGCCTCAGAGTACTGTAAGGGCATGCTCTTACCACATGAAAAAATATTTCCCTAGCACTGCCTTCCTCAAGCTGAGGAAGAGGATAAGGTCCCCATCTCACATTTCTTTCCCTGTGTATTATGCAAATCAGAGATACTTATTCATAAACAAACGTATGCAAACATCTGATGACTTTAGTCCTGTTGCAATCTGGAAACAGAGATAGAAATACAATGCAACTGGTGGGAAGCTCAACCATTATGTTTTACTGCCCCCCAAAAAAACCACAAAATAACTCAGTTCATTAGCTCAATGTGAGGAATTTGGGGGTTGCTTATTACAGTAATTTCACGAATACAAGCCGCACCAATTTGACTAAGATTTTGCTCCTAAACCGGAAATGTGGCCAATATTCAGGAGCGGCTAATATGTGAATAATTTTCTGACATTTACAACCTCAGAAGTGCCAGTCAGAGTGTCGAGCCGAGCTGCTGCAATGTCGGCATTTTGCGATTATTACAAATTGCTACTCTGTTGCACCGCAGGTGGAGCCTGGCTGCCTGCAGGCAGCACGGGGGGCGGGGAGAGAGGAGGGAGAGCTCCCTACCACAGCCCGGGGGAGAGACGGGGGGGCCCCGCGCCGCCATTGCTGTGGCTCGGGGAGGAGAGGGGGGACCTGGGCCGCCCCTGCCGCGGCTCTGGGAGGCGGCGGGGGACCGGGGCCACCCCTGCCGCGGCTCTGGGAGGCGGCGGAGGGCTCCGTCCCTGCCTGCCACCACAGGGCAGCGCCGGGCCGTGGTGACCGAGCCCAGTGGCAGCGGCGGCTGGCCCCCAGTGGCCCGCTGAGCGGCAGCGCCGGGCTGGGCCACCTAACCCCGTCAGCAGCCCCTAGCGGGCCGAGCCTGCACAGCCTTAGCCGAGCCAGTAAACCCCGCCCTGCCGCCGTTCTGTTACTATTTGGCAACTTTGTTGCACGCGGGTCCTCGCTGCGAACGACAGAGCGGCTTATATTCAGGTGTGGCTTATTTATGGACAAAAAACGAAATATTTGCCAACACCCAGAGATGCGGCTTATGCTCAGTGTGGCTTGTATTCGTGAATTTACTGTATATTGGTATGATCTTACTGCTTAGACTTCCCTGAAGTGAAATATGAGTCTACAGACTGTTGTTTTTAAGAAAGGAGATGGTAAAATCACCATTAGTATTAGTTTTGTAATAATTTTTACATATGTGGTGAGAGTGCCCATTAATTGGGAGGGAAGAAAATGTGTAGGCTCAAAGTAAAATCAGTCTGAAGCCCTGAAATGAAACTGCTGCCTGTTTGCTGGGTGTCAGCCGTGTAAAGTCACCACACTCTGGGGGCTCTCATGTCCATGGCTGTCAACCCAGAAGTTAAGTCAAGATAAAGCAACCTACAGGGGAAAAGCCAATTGTTTACATGTTTTCAGCAGTACAGAGGTAAACAAAGACTCTCCACTCATGAGGTCGTTCTCAGGCACAGCCACTTCTCAGATTTTACCTTAAAACCCAGTAAAGCGAGTGTTTTTGATCTAGGATGACCTAGTAACAGGCTTAGTCAATGCTCCTAAATGAGAAATTCAGTTGTGAGTGCTAAATTCAGGAGGCTTCTGAATCAGGGAAAGAAAGGCCATGTCAAATATTCTGTTCGTGAAAGAGAGGTGAAGGCTCAGTCTGTTTCCTATCATTCACCATAACCTTTTCCACTGCTGTTCCACCACTGAGTGCTACTGTCTCCAAACCACTGATTGCTCATGCTGGACTAGCAGAAAGGGAATGAAATGTGACTACAGCTTAGTAAGGGAGGCCAAAACAACCACCTCCCTTAACTTACACAGAGGTAAAAGGGCTGAAGGTCACCTTTTACATGGTCTTACATTTCCTCAATACTGATCCCGTAGTACAAACAGAATCTCAGTTTGGGGGTGGGGGAGAGGAGCTGCAGAGAAACTAGGACTCAGCCTGAAAGAAAAGGCAAATGGAAATGCAGGAAGGGGAGAATTTCCTGTGGCTTCATGAGCTATGCAGCAGCAGAGTGCAGGGCATCTGTACAGGGTAACAAAGCACAATTCAAATCCAGTTATTTCCTCACCACCACATCAGGAACACCAAAGACAGGAGCTAAGCAAAAGTTAGTCCCCTTTCTTGAAAGAGTGCATTTCATCTTTTTTTTCTTGTGTTTGACTGAGAGCACAGCATTTGCTAAGTTTAAATATTTTCCTTGTCTTTGCATTCTATATACAAATAGCAGCATCTGTCTTGTCTCTGAAGCTAGAACCAAAAATCTGACAGAAACAGCCCTTGTGCCCTCTGGATATCCGCATGGCCTCTTGGGGTCACCAGCACTCTTTCCCACATCACCAGGGCAGGGGTGTAAAGAAGTGCTCAGCATTTCACTTATGCTGGTAGAAGTAGAGACCCCAGTGTGCACATGTGCCCAATAAAATGTTTCTCAGTGGGTAGCGCGGGAATCTCTCTCATACTAAGTGCTGTTTATTGGAAGAGATTTATGCTTGCCAAGATAATCAACTGCCAAACTTGATCACTAAAAACCTGAATTTTTTGTTTATTTTTCTATTTCAATCTGCTGTGTGTCTGCTGGTTTCCGAGTACCCACCTTGATAGTGCGGGAGATGAGTTGACCACCAAATCTAACAAAACACTGAAATCTTCTTTTTGTTTCTTTGAAGTTACTAATGGTCTCCCTCAGCCTCAATACCAATTTAGCACTTGAGCTCAGTGCTCCTTCCCTGGCATATTGCAAGGCAGCAGTCCCTTTTGCTTGAGCTTTCGGCAGCCAAGTGTGTATTCGATACCATGCTGGCATGGGGCCATATAGGTTACAGGAAGCACTATACCGCAGACAGCAAAAGCAGTTCAGACTGTCAGGATTTCCATCAGAAATCCCTCTCCCCTCCCTTTTCTTCTTTCTTCCCACCCCAAGAATTCAGAATTCTGGCATCAGAAAAGAAAAACTCTGAGCTGAATCCAAAGAGGAAATGTGCTTTTTGAAAAATGCATGCTCTGCGTTTTAGAAAGACAAACAAGAAGCTTCCTTGTCTTCAAGGGCAAAACCACTCCAGCTCTGCTCTCCTACTGCTTGGGCTCCTTGACTCTGCAAGAGTTTCTGTTGCCTGTGGGCAATGTCAGCTCACAAGGTGCTTTCTTCCTTATTCACCTTTGTCTCTTTCTCAGACAAAATAATGCTTTTGTACAGCATGATGCCACCTGTAAACAAACCTCCTAAACTACAGTAGTTTCATGAATACAAGCCGCACGGATTATAAGCTGCACTTCCGGTGTCTCGACAATGTTGCTGTCTTTGTCAATAGATAAGCCGCACCCCGAATATTAGCCGCACTTTCGTTCGTAGCGAGAATCCATGCGCAGCTTTCACAAATTGGCCAATTAGTAACAGGATCGCGGCATAGCGGGGTTTACTGGCTCGGGGCGGGGCCAGGAAGGCTCGGCCCGCTCATGGTTGCCGACGGGGCCGGTCGGGTGGTGCTGCAGCCGCCGCCGGGCTCGCTGGCCCCCCTCTCCCGTCAGCACCGCCCCGCTGCCGCGTTTGTTTGTCCTGCCGGCGGGCCAGCCGCCGCCGCCAGGCACGCCGGCCGCCCCGCCGCTGCATTTACTCGCCCTGCCGGCGGGCCAGCTGCCGCCGCCCCCGCCAGGCACGCTGGCCGCCCCCTCCCATCTGCACCGCCGCCACGTTTGCTCACCCTGGCCGGCACTGCAGGCCCCCGCACCGCCGGGCTCCCCCACGCTGCTAGCCCCGATTCTGCTGGGCTTCCCCTGCTGCCAGGCAGCCCCACCCGCCGGGCTTCCTGCTTCTGCCGTGCTCCCCTGCACTGCTAGCCCCAGTTCTCCCAGGCTCCCCTGCCCTGCTGGCCCGTGCTCTGCCGCCCCCCTGCCCCGCCCTGCTGGCCCAGGTTCTGCCGCCCGCCCCCCACACTGCTGGCCCCGCCTCTGCCAGGCTTTCCCACCTCAGCCGGGGCCGGCCGGGCTCCAGCTTGGCTTGGGGCTGCTGCGGGCTCTCACTTCTGTGTTGGCAGCTTTTAGAATATTGTTCATGTATTAGCCGCCCTCAAATATTAGCCGCACTTCCGGGTTTCCACCAAACTTTTGGTCAAATTGGTGCGGCTTGTATTCGTGAAATTACTGTACACTGCAACTACCCTAACCTTTTCTGTTTTGGTCTGAATATGAAAGAGCTCTACAAACCTCATGCCTCTTCTGCCACAGCTCATGTCTCCTGCTTTTTCTCCCCTCTATGATGAAAGGCCTGGCTGACCTCCCACTTCCTCCCCAGCTTCCTCCTCCGCAACTCCCACCAGCCTCCGTAACTTTCAGCAGCCAGGAGTCTGCAGTCGCATGGCTGCACACACCATGAGCCCACCCTGAGTGGCTGGATCCTACTTCACCCACCCCCACAGGCAGCTCCAGATCCTCATCCCCTTCAGATGGTTCCTATCACACTCTGCTCAAGCCATCTTCCTAATCACCCAGCCTCCCAAAATGAAAACGGTGCCAAGTCAGTATAACAGGCTGAACAACTTCTCAGCTCAAGAGATGTAAAACAAACTTTTTCAGCAGCAAAGACAGACTGTTACACACACAGCTGCTTTGAAACAGAATTTCACCTCTTCATTTTAGAAAGTTGCAGAGAAGTTTCCTTGCATTTGAGGGTGAATGGTGAACTATTGCCAAGGTACTGCAGCAGCTCCTGATGGAGGAACCCTCCAATATACCAAGGGAAAAGAAGACATGGACAGCTTTAGAGAGAAATAATGAGAAGTCAGAAGCAAGAACGCAGAAGAGCTCTTGAGATTGCCAAGACGAGAAAGTACTGTGGAAAACTATCATTGCTTGGGATTGAGCAGGGCAACTGTCAGGGGGAAAAAACAAGCCTCTCAGACCTTGGAAAAGAAGCTGAGTCATTCCCCAGCAATGCTGGAGTAGAAACTTCTAGGATGACAGAGAGAGGCCCAAAGCTGCAGCATCTGGGCCCAAGCAGATAGACTTCAATTAAGCATCCAAGGGAACTTAATGCTCTCTGGCCTGCCTGCAGCAGGCACTGAAAACATAAACCTCTGCTTTGGCTGACTTGACATCTACCTGTTAAGGATGCAACTACCAGTGGCACAGCCAGCTAAGCCACATGACAGCAAAATGCAGCCATGCATTCACTTGAATAAACCAGAGACACTCCTTGGTGTGCTGGGACACAACTGGTCTTCTGACTGATGCAACCCAATTTTTATATGCTTTTTTGATGCACACTTCTGTTCAAGGCCCATTAGAGCTAGGAGACAGCAGAGTGTGAATAGAGGAAGAGATTAGAAAGGGTGACCCACAAGAGGCCTCCCAGATTAATCCATCAGTACCCTGGAAAGATTTTAGTGAAGAGGAGCTATTTTATCCTCTTTTGGTAAATCTTCCTGGAAAGGCAGCCCTGCCCCAGCACAGCAAAACAGCAACAAAAGAAACTGAGCTCCCAAACCCATTAGCGTTCCTGACAAGTCAGCTCCACTTCCTCACTGCTCTCCCCACAGCCTTTGCAGGCATATGATATAGAGCTCCCCACAAAAAACTCACAGGGGCTTGCTCAAGTTCAGTAGTTGATATAATATTGGTGCAGCTAATTTAGCTTCCTCCCCGTGGTGTGCAGTCAGGGGGTTGCTGGTGCATTGTGGCTCAGCTGCAAGTCAGGCAGACATTGGCTGTTCGGAAGGGGTTGTGTCTTCCCAGCCATGGAAGAGGCCAAAAAGGGAAGCCAAGTCAATGATTATGAACTTCATAAAGGAAACTATCAGAGATGAAAGCCAAACTTGGTTTTAGGCTCTGTCCTAAGCTCTCCCCACCCTCCTCTGAGGCTAGATTATGTTTATATTATATTACTTAGCAACAAAGTGAAGTACACAAGCCTAAATAAGACTTGTAAAAACATATGCAAATACACTATAGACATACCAAGGTATGCCACTACGGGATCACCAATTATTTACTTCCTATAGCTACATGATTACTGTGAAAATTTACTTTGAATTGATTCCCGTCAGTTAGCATGTAATAACATCCTTCCTCCTCCAGCCTCTGCATTTCAAGCTATTCACAGACTAAAAGTAGAACACTTTCCCTAAAAAGACATACAAATGAAAGTCTGCCTGGTCTTCTTGCTGCTGGATAGTAATTATCTATTAGATTACATGTCTCCATTCTCTGCACTGTCTAATGCAGAGAAAAGGTGCTTATCCAGATGAAACAATCCTCAAACATCTCCAAAAGCAGGGCTATTGATTACTGCTTCTACAGCTGCAAATGAAAGGCACTGCAGTCTCAAAGTACAGTGGTAGAAGTTCTTGCTCTGTAACAAAGGAATTACAGGAGTTTAAACAAGAGTCATATTTTCTTCCTTTATGGCCTTGTATTTCTCATTTTCTGCCACAAAATAATAATGAAAAAAATCCCTATGGTCCAAATATGTGTATGGCTTCCTCCTGTTGCACAGGAGGAAAATTTGCACATTTTTCCAAGGGCCATGACAGAAGAGATGTTGTTTTCTGTTCTGTAATTTCACCGTAGGCATCATCCACAACCAATCTTGCTAGACTGGAAAGATATATCCGGTGTCTGTTATTGTTTTGTCATTATGAATTCCAGGAATAAATTAGGTTGTTGTATGTTTTTAATTATATTAAATCTCTACTGAAAAGATATAGAGATTTTAAATGAGATTAAGTCTGCAAGATCCTGAGTTCCTGTAGATGACTCTACCATGTGTGCATCCCATGTTTGAAAAGGACATGTTTGACATACTTGTAAGTTTTGTACTGATATAGGCTGATTAACAAAATTATTTTGTGAATTCTTCCTTTACGCTTATTAAAAACATAATTGTTCACATTAGAAAGAATGATGTTATGCTTAAAATGATTAAGACGGAGTTATATCTTGTTCTCTGGTCAGGGCATTAGTTTATCATAATCCCTGTTTGGATTAACCATGCTGACAACTGTCCCTCTTAAGCAACTTCCTTAAGCATTTTTCAAAACTCAGGAACTGAGAAATTTTAAATTAGCAGCCATCATTAGTCACAAGGAAAATAATTGTAAGTAAGTAAGCAGATGCTGTAATACTACTGGCACAAAAGTAACAGTGGACCCAATAAAACTAATCTTGAGAAAATGACCTGTGAGCCACAAGACTCCTGGCTGTAAATACTACTTCCCATAGCCATGTTTCAGTGGGGTGACCTTTCTGTTAACAAGTTTCATGCTGTGTCATTTACCTGAATAGTAAGAAGGAAAGTGCTTCTATGGTCAGTAAAGCTCAAGAATGACTGATCTATGCCCTACCACGTAAGAAATGCTTTATCAGCTGTACAGTTCAGAGTTTTAGGCTGCAAGTCCCATTATGGGTACAGTTGGATTGATAATAAAACTTAAAACATAAAACTGTCTTAGCATTTTCTCAGAAATGCATGGTCTCCAGAACACTGTCCTAAGATAGAAGTACCCTCTACTGCTAATCCTAGGTGACAGACTTGGTATTTTGAGATGGTATCTGAGTTGTAAGTAATCTTTTCAAAAGACCCAAATCTGACATGCCGAAGATCTATTTATGCTGCTAAGCAATCTCTCCTATACAAATACCCCTCCAAAAGAAAACAAGTAATAATTGCATCTCCTGGAAAAAAATAGTCATGGATTATTTCTGAAATATACAGTAAGAAGACAAGAAACTAACAACTTCCCCTGGCTTAATCTGCACTGCCAAGCTGCTTCCTTGTCACAGTGCTTCTGGCAAAGTCTGTACACCAGGAGTGACTACAGCAAAACCTTTCATGCTCACCTAAAGGACCTGATGAGCTAATTGTATGCCATCATATGTACACCATAAGTACAGAAGCATCTTTAGCCAATCTAGGGATATAATTCTGCTCCAGAAGCACAAACCTTACATTGTGGGTGACATGAAATAAGTGTTATGCTTCTATACTGAAGATGAATGAAGTAGCCAATGGCAAGAGCCACTATGGTAGTGCTTCAGGAGCTAGCATCAGCCATGTAACACTGGCTCTGGAGGGTTGCAGCAGGCAGCAAAGCCAGTTTGTACTTACTTCCCCGTGTGTATTCAAAATAAGATTACGTGAGGTCTCAACTAAGCAAATGAAACCATTCAGCTTCAGCTAAAGGTCTGAATATCTGTCCTTACATCTCCTGTTTAGGTATAACCATCACAGACATGTCTGGCCACCTCAGTGGAGGTGAGAAGGTGGAAAACTGGATTCACATTTCGAGCAAAACATGCTAAAATCTAATTTTTGTTGCGATTAAATAATTTTGTGAATTGAAAACATCTGCTTAAGAGCCCCACCGAGACAGTAAAAGGAGTTGGCCCTGCTCATTCCCTCCCTCCTAACAGGGTTCTGAGGGCTTCCAGAGGCAGGGCAAAGACCACTCTCCTCCTCCAGATGACCACACACACAGAGAACAAAAGATAAAAACCTGAGTATGAGACAGATTTTCTCCATGGCTCAGTGGTAAGTACAGAAAAATGAATATTTCTCTAATTAAGGCTGTCCAGGATTGGTTTACTAACAGTCATTTAATCTCTGCAAAATCTTTGGGTTTAAGCAGAAACACCAAATCTCTAGAACTAATTCATCTTTTCAGGCAAAGCACAGCTGATCCTGGAACAGTGGAAAGACAAGCTCACTGGGCTGTGTAACTGCAGCTGAACAATAAGCTTGCTAAAGGAAAGGTTTATCTCAAGACATCACTTGTCAAGCTCACAGCTTTGAAGGAGACTGCTTAGCATGAAATGTTGGAGGAACTGGGTGTGCAACAACAACCAGTTCTTAACACTGGGATGGTATTTACTCTCAGCACAGTCAGGAAGCCTTTGAGACACTGAGGGAACTGCCTTTGGTCCATGTAAAAATTACTAAAGTAGTGAGAGGGAGATAGACTGCCTTAATATGAGTAATAACTTTGTTCTCTGCTGGTAGCGAAGGAGAAAAGTTTTTTAACTGAAAGAAATTCAAGCAGAGGGAAAAAAATGAACAGCAAACAAAAGCAACACTGGTCAGTTCATTTTGGCACACAACAGGCTGCAATTCTGCTGCCAATGTCAATGTATTACATGCTGCGTAGCTATAAATTTCAGTTATGTTTGAATAAACACCAGCATACAGAATCACTTTGGGTTTGCCTAATGTAGGTAGGCCAGAATTGCTGTTTCTTCATCTGAATTACCCCAAAATTAAAAGTTTACTTGCTCTCAAAGTGCACGTACCTGCAATCCCTTGTAGCAGCCCACAGACATTAAAAATGCTTTTCTTCATAATACTCTGCACACACATAGTAAAGACAGACACAAATGCCACGGTGCAGAGAATCATGATTCCCATGGGGAGGAAAATAGCGGTTGCCTGCCAGAACCCACTGGCAATCTCACTGAAGTTTTCAGCGTAAGGACCACAAAGCGTGTCTCGCCTGGAGAACTGCATGTGGGAGATCCTGGTGCAGCGCCCGTAGATGCCCAGCGTTGGCCGGTAGGGCTCCTGAGATCCCCCCGTTCTGTTGTCCACCTCCTCGGAGCTTGAAGGCTTTGCTTTGCCAATCAGCCAGTCTGCACTCATGAAGGCAATGAGCTCTGCAAAAGCCACCACGATACTCAGGAGAGTCCATAGCATCGACCGACACGTTACAATGACATGACACATATTGATCTCCAGTGCTTGTGATCAGTGCAGCACGCTTAAAATCCAGACACAAAGGAGAAAAAATTAAACTAAAAAAGGAAAAAAGGGCCCTAAGAAAATCACTGTGGCTGTTCTGCCTACTTTCTCAACTCTCTCACAAAGGCCAAGATGAAGCTTCAGGAGAAAAAATGAACAGCCTCAAGTTTTGCAAGGAGTGCAATCATTTGTTCTCTCTGTGTAGTTCCTCCTTTTTTCTTTCTGGGATGCTAAGCTCTGAAGTATGCTTTTCTTTCTTAATATTCATACTGGCACATGACACTGCAGGCTGGTGGGGGAGGCTACGAGGACTGCCCACTGTTTGACATCACACACCTACAAGAAAAGAGAAAACACATCAGCAGCAAGAAAAAAGTCATTTCCACCCCCACAACAAACCAAGATTTGGCGCAGATTCACATCAACAATACAAAGCTCTAACAAGGGCTGGTCAAACAGACCCTGCTGGTAAACCTCCCCGATTTGTTGCAGAGGACTAATTAATCTCCCCTCCAGTGCTGCCAATACTTACAGTATCTGCTGTGCCTTACTATGGTAGGTGTTTGTCAAACACTTTGCAAGCAAAGGTCTCAGTAACACCCATCAGTCCCACCCACTCCTACCACCACACCCCCATCATCTTCTTCTGGTAGAAACTACCAAGGGTGCTGGCAGTCACCCAGCAAAATGTTTGGACACGTTTGAGCAGTTCCACAGATGTACAGCTCCTGTCTTCACTCTGGGGACGCAGCACAGCCTGCCTTCAGGACAAAGGCTGAACACAGCTCCACGTGCCATAGGCACCTAGGTGCAAGGGGCAATGAAGGAAATGAAGGAACCTTGTTCTGGCCTTCTGAGTTTCTGCTGACTGTAGTTCAACCCCGCCTCAAGAGGGGGTGAACATGACTTCAGTTGCAGACAGCTCACCCTGTGATGAGGTGACCCCTTTTGAAGCCTGGATGTTGCAAGGAGTGGTGCCTCCCTGGGTTCAGGATCAAGGTTTGCGCCAGTGTTTCAGGAAAACAATCTGCCTGCAGGTATGTCACACATCTCATCTTGAATTGCTGTCAGTACTGGCAGCCTTTAGTGACTTATGACACTGTAAACAGGAATCTGTGGAAAAGCATCCCAGTCACTGCCAAGGGGCCAAAAGCCCCAGTAAGAGGAGCTGCCAGTCAGCCTTGAGCTTCCTAACTCCCTTCAATTCCCCTCCTCCACAGCCCTGTGTACACTGCGACTGCAGCAAAATGCTCCCCAGGGCTTTCCCTGAGCCATTCTACTGCCTTCCAACAGTGGCTGATGACATTCCCAGAGTTACACTTATCTTAGCACAAGAGGCAAAGATCACTATACTTCCAACTCCTATCCAAGTATCAGCCTCAAAATAACAAACAGGTCATCGCATATGCCTCTTCTCTAGAACTGAAACAGTGTTGCCTGAAAGCGAGGGTGGGAGCAGGAAATGACCTCATGTTACCCCCTCCATGATGAGAGTGTAGCACTCTCAAGTTTTCCTCACCAAACACCAGATACTGACATTGAACTAGAGGCAAGAGAAAAGAATCAGATCTGGACCTCCCTGCTGTGCTGCTGCAGTCACCAGATACCAAAAAGACAGGTATCCCAAATATTTTTTTAGGTTTGTCATGGGATTGGTATTTAATTTCTTAGGAGTTCCGAGTCAGGTTGAATATTAGTCTCATTGAATGCAAAATGAAACACACACACACAACTTCACACATTCAAAAATTCATCCAGAAATTTCTACTCCCTCCTGTATTAGACAAAGAGAATGATCTGCAAGATTTCATCCACCAATTTCTACTCCCCCCATACTAGTTGTAGTGAATTATCTAGATCTGCAGATTCTTTTGATATAAGAGGCTTAAAGCTGATGTGCCAACACCAGAACTTGTCTCCTGTAGTTCAGTGTAATGTCATTGTCTTTTAAAATGGCTTTCAGACATAGTGCGAAAACAGTTCCGCTAATTTTCCATTTTGGCGGGGGGAGAGCATTAAGTTTTCAAGCAACCTGACATACTAATGACTTGAAAACACCCTTTGTAGTAACAGAAAGCTGAAGTGTCAGCCTGCCACAGAAAGTTAATTTGCTCAGTATTTCCACTTTAAATAATGATTGGAATGTAGGAAATGTCCACTACAAACCTATATTCTTCTGATGTCATCTGCATGACTAAAGAGAATTTTATCAAAAATGCCTTTATTTTTTTAAAAGATGCTCCCAAAAGCTCTAAAATCTGTACTTTTCTGCAAAAGCTGCACCTATATAAACTCCTCATCTTTGTAATTCCAGGACTTTCAGTGAGGTGGAAGGGACATAAGAGCTGAACACCCATAATGGTTGTTACTGTTGACTCCGTACTGCTGGATATAGAACACCATTTATTGAACACAGATGAAAACAAAGTTCATATTTACTTAGGCAGGTGGAAATGCTAGATGCATACTGGCAGCCATAAAAATATGCCACTGATAACAAACATGGGATCCTATACTACAAAAAAAGACCAAATCATGGGGTTCTTCCCCGACTGAAATGTAAGCAGAATAAATTGCAGCAAAATGTTAAGACAGTATCTCCAGAAAAGTCACTGCATGAACAAAACAGCCTGTTTAAATCTGACATGGAGATCATGTTCAAATCTCAGGAGTTCACTTCCTTGTTGTGCAGCTAAGGGAAACTTTTCAGCATCTGAAAGTGAGCTAGTAGATGTCATTGAGATCTATAATTCAATTGAAAATATTTTGGTTTTGAATAAAACCTATACAATTTGGTTTTTTCTAGGTAATGAGTACAGTAATTTCACGAATACAAGCCGCAGCAATTAGACAAAAATTTTGGTGGAAACCCGGAAGTGCGGCTAATATTTGGGTGCGGCTAATCTATGAACAAAAATGTGGTATCTGCCCTTACCTAGTACCATAGCAGTCCAGTCCCGAGCCGAAACAGTTTGAAATCCATGGTTTCCCGTTGTTCCGACGATGAACCAATCAGAGAACAGCTTATTGCCTGCCTGTGGATGGCGGCGTTACTGAGGGGCGGGGGTTGTTATCGGGGTGAGTTACCTCGGCGAGTTACCTCGGCAGTTCGATAAAAGTGTGTGATATTTCTCTGTACTTTTTAAAGTGTTTTCAGTCTTGTGTGGCTACGGGGCTGGCTGGACTTGCAGGGAGAGGGCTGGGGGAGCCTCTCTCCCCGCAGGGAGAGGGATGAAGTGGGCGATCGGCTCGCAGGGAGAGGGCTGGGGGAGCCGCTCAGCCCACAGGGAGAGGGGTAGAACGGCCACTCGGCTCGCAGGGAGAGGGCTACAACGGCCGCTCGCCCCGCGGGGCCGCGAGGGCTACAGCGGCCGCTCGCTCCGCGGGGCTGCGAGGGCTACAACGGCCGCTCGCCCCGCGGGGCTGCGAGGGCTACAACGGCCGCTCGCCCCGCGGGGCTGCGAGGGCTACAACGGCCGCTCGCCCCGCGGGGCTGCAAGGGCTACAACGGCTGCTCCCCCCGCGGGGCTGCGAGGGCTACAACGGCCGCTCGCCCCGCGGGCCGCAAGGGCTACAACGGCTGCTCGCCCCATGGGCCGCGAGGGCTACAACGGCCGCTCCCCCCGCGGGGCTGCGAGGGCTAAAACGGTCACTCGCCCCGCGGGCCGCGAGGGCTACAACGGCCCCTCCCCCCGCGGGCCGTGAGGGCTACAACGGCCGCTCCCCCCGCAGGGCTGTGAGGGCCAGAGCGGCCGCTCCTGTGCCAGCACGGAGATGTGGCTCCGCTCGGAGCTCAGCTGCCTGCCCGCGTGGCTGAGCGGCTGTTTAAAGGCAACGCGGATCCATTGGGAATGCTCGCAAAATGACCACACTATTGTTCCTGTCTTTTTCGGCTTGTAAATAAAGGGTGTGTCTTTTTTCACTTGGAAACAATGTTTCCGAGGTTGGCAGTAAGCCAGTAAGCCCCGGCGATCCCACGATTGTGTTACTAAATGATGACTTTGTGAAAGTTCGTGGCGAACTTAAGTGCGGCTAATATTCCGGGTGCGGCTTATTTATTGACAAAGACATCAATGTTGCCAACACACCAGATATGCGGCTTATACTCTGTGCGGCTTGTATTCGTGAATTTACTGTACTTTATTCTGGTGCAAAACATACCAGGAGCCAATACACATACCAGTGTACCCTTATCCATGGAAGAACTTAGGCACAAGCTTTTTCTTGCACTAGAGACATGCTGAAAGGAGAGCATCACTCACCTGCAAGTCCTTTTTGACAGACAAACAAAAACATACAAAGTAGGATGGCGAGCATAGAGGAGGGGGAGAGGCATTTCTTTCTGAGACTTAGTAAGGAAAGACTGCAGATGAAGTACTGAAGACAAGTTCCAGCTCAGTCACATTTACGTAGTTAACCTTTTCCTCCCAACAACCTCTTTCCCCTTTTCCTTCCAACAACATCCTACCCCCTTTGGCTTTCCCAATGAGCCTAACCATCTCTCATGTGGCTCCAACAATACGTGCTATACATGGAAGCCTCTCCAGCTACAGCCTGTGCTAAGTAACTGTGCTTCATGAAGCTTCACTCTGCTCACTCCTGCTTTTCTTCCCCTCCATCTTTGCTCAGCAGAAACTCAAACCAGGCTTTTGCAAGGCTGAAAACTAGCTGTTTATTCTTCCTCTCAGTTTCCCATCCCTCTACAAGATTTTCCATGACAGAACCATATGTTCTTCACAGCACGCCACTCAGTATCCACTTCTAACCGACTGTCAAAATATTTGCTTTGACAACCCAAATTCAAAATACCCAATGGTTCTTTAACCCTTTCGGTATTAACTCATTCAAAGAAGCAGATTACAAGAAGCAGCCTCACCTCTTAGTCATTTGGGTCTCCCCTATTTTGACTGCTGCATTCAATCACACTGGTGTGGAAGGAGGCTACCCATGCTCTGCACAGCACTGCCCACTTGAGCTACATACCACAGCAGCAGGAGGGTCTTGGCAGTGCCGTTCTGGCCCACCGTATAATCCACATTTCTTGTCTGGACAGCACAGCTTTTGGATGGGTCAAAACTAAACCTTCAGCCTCATTGACCTTGGCTACCAGAACCATGCTCATAGTGACGCTCTGCATTAAATGAAGTCTAACACAGTGAAAAGATGTCAACAAGAACATCAGATCCTCAAAGCATCCAAATAGAGTAAGAGTTCTCAAATGCAAATTATTTTGGTTGTTTTAATCTAACAAATCAAGCCAACTTAAAACATTGCTAAAACTTTCTTTCTCTTCAGAGACAACCAGACACACTGTCTCCAGTCATACTTTCATGTCTCTAGCTAGGACTATTCAATTGCTGCCTTTTACTACACAATATGTCTTTGTGCGAAGTATACAAACAACATTTATTTTTCTGAACTAGATAAAGAAACAAAATTGCCTCCATTTACACTGACAAAAACAGAAAGTGAGAAGCTTACCCAAATTATAATATTAAGGTTTTGATTTTGAAGACATTGAGCTGCAGGGTTTTGCTTTGGCATACCAGGCAGATAGGAACAGCTGCAAAGTTCAAATCTGAGTCAATCACATGCCATGGCAGTTTATTTTAAAAAGGTGTCTGACAAACAGTGTACAGGAGAACAACAAGTACCTTGCAGAACAATGTTATGGCTGGTCCTTCATGCTTCCCTTATGATCTGACTGAAGTCAGAGGCTTAGACTACGATTCAGTTTTCACCC
The DNA here is from genome assembly GCF_009819885.2 of Catharus ustulatus. Taxonomy (NCBI): domain Eukaryota; kingdom Metazoa; phylum Chordata; class Aves; order Passeriformes; family Turdidae; genus Catharus; species Catharus ustulatus. The sequence goes on along the minus strand of NC_046262.2, from coordinate 23,481,520 downwards.
TTTCCAGCCTGGTTCTGTCAGCTCAAGAGTGAGAATAAATCATCTTTAGATAAGTGGCTTTTGGCTTGGCTTAAGCAAACAGCTGAATGGAAGGCCACACAGACTGCTGAAGCCACCCTGGTTTATAAAATAAATCCAAGCACAGTTAGACATTTTCTTCTAAATTTTGTTGGGATCCAAAGTACAACTATATAGAGGAGTTGCTCAATCTTGTTTACCATACACAAGCTTGAGCATCTCATAACCCAAAATGTGCAAATTTTGGAAGCCTGGCTTCTGCTTTCTCTGGAATGCTGTTCATTAGCAGTTATAAACTCCCTGAATATGCTCTGAACTATGAGTGTGGAAGTGGCTCCTATTTGTGTTGATGTTGACTCACTATTTAAAACAAACAGAAAGAGGCTCACACACTAAGATTCAATTAGCTCAAGCTGACCCCCACCCAGGTTGACATGAGCTCCCACTTTAAAAAGCTTCCATCCTTAGGTGTTACTGGACAAGCAAACTATTTAATTGTGAGCTCACCCTGAGCTCAGAGTGAGACAGTCATCAACCCACTGAGGTAAGAGGGACTGCACTTAAGACAATGTGGTATGAGCACTAGAGATTGTTCATTTTATGGATAAATGTTGGTAAATAAACTTCTCCTCCTACTCGATCCTCTCAGCCTTCTTACAGGAACTGCTGTTCAGAAGGGGATGGCAGGTTTCTGCCAGCTTCGCTGCAGTCTTCAAAGCAGCAGAGCAGACACCTAGGAGGATTTGTCAGGAGATAGAAAGGTGCATGTCTGCATTTCTACCCCACACATTTAGAGGTGACTTGCAAATGTAAGAAGTACATTCATCACGCTCCGCTGTCAGAAGTGAACAGCAACAAGAATTAGTATTTCAGGAAAGACCAGTTGTCCCAAATGATTCAGTGTAGGCTCTCTCTGCAGACCACAAGGAGTTCTGCTGGAACTGGTTTCTGATAAGCATTGCACACTCAGGACAGGAAGCACCTGGACCAAGCAGGGGGAATGACACTTCATTGCATCTTTGTTTTGTTTTCTAAATGTAATACATTACAAAGTGATCAAAAATATTCAATGTCAGATAACAAAATGGAGAAGTGCTTTAAAGTTGAAGTGGTTGCACAGCTGAGAATAAGCAAAGGATGCTCCATTCACCTCTGTAGTTTCATCAAATTACTGCCAACCTAAACAGCATTCCAGAACAGAGTTTTTTACTTGAAGAACAAAGAGCAAAGTTTTGATTAGTGTTCACTTGTGAATTAAAGAGAGTGAATATTTGTACATCTCATGAATATTTAACCATTATAAACCTGCACAGGTATATGAATGAGTGCATTATTGTGACAGGTGGTTGAAAACACATCAGACTAAATAGATTAATTTCACTGGTAATGGAAAGAATGTAGACTTATGATGCATCATGTTTTGTTCCTGCTGGCACAATGTAAGATACGAAATGGAAAACGAAAATATTTTTCAAAATAGTCAAAACTCACTGAAGTAGCCTAATCAAAGCTTTACTTCCTTGTCTTTCCTGTGTATTACCCCCTTTACTTCAGCCTCTCCCTAACAAAGGAATGCAAAAGTAAAATTTAAATTAAGCTATCCCTTATGTGCCCAAACATTATGTACACGAAATGAAAAGTAAATATATAAAACAAAAGAAAAAATTATGACAGTGATTTTTGGTCTCCTGAAACTGGACATGATGTTTATTCCATGCCATCTTGCAAATGCTATGGAATATGCCATTTAATTATAGGTGGATTTGTTTCTATAATATATCACTGTAAAATAAACAAATATAAAAAACTTCTTTCCAACTTAAAAAAACCCCAAACCAGTTGAAATGTACTGGTTTTTTTCTGACCTCATTAAAAGCCATGGCAAAACTCCCACTGACTTTAATGGGGCCAATACATCACTGAAAAATCACTACAAGAATGAAAGTTTCAAATTTTCAGACCAACTGTAGGGGAAGTTTAAACACAGAATTCATTTCCCTCTTCCCTCATCCAGACAAAACTTTGCTTACTGCCCCCCCACTAAGAGGAGATCAAGCTAACTCAGATTTCCAGCATTGCCTCTGAAGTACAAATTCTCAAGCTGGAGATTTGTTCCAATGCTCTGTATTTATTGACTTACAAAATTCCTTAAATCTGCAGCCATTATGCGGTGTTTTGAAAATTTACTTAGGATCTTTTTTAATTCCAAAATTTATTAAACCTACACTGTTAAAAAAAGCTAATGTGTGGTATTTCTATTGTTGCGTCTCAGGAGAAAATTACACATCACATCAAAAATCATCACTAAGGGAGCAATCTTGGCTACAATTACTGATAGTCTAACTGCTCAGGAATTTACCAACTGGGAGCAGAATCATGACTTTCCTTTCCTAGTTTGATTCCTCAGTAGGTCACTGAAGTCTCAATCTTCAAAAGTCTCATCTGAAGCCCCCTTTCACTGATTACCTACATTATCATATACGCAAGCAGACTTAAATATTCACTGTGTTGTAATTACTTCATACCAGAAAAAAAAAGGGACATTAAGAGAAAAATGGGAAATCAAAAGGAAGGAACTACTAATATTTGGTAGTAACAAATCTTTGCTATTTTTACACTAAAGATTTTTACTTTAAAAGGAAGCCAGACTATAATTAAATAGTTAATAGTGTGTGCATAAACTAGAACATCAGACCAAAACCACACAGAATCTGTGTTTATTGTAAAAAACAGTTCACTCCCATGAGTTCATTGTGACAGATTTGGAACTACTCTTAATAATTTATTAATACTGTACTAAGATATTTATTATACTAATACACTGGTAATTGTTTAATATGAGACTAGTGAGAAAAACAAGCAGTAAAGGAAAGAGTGACTCAGTTGTGACACTTCTCAGTAAACTCTAGGGAATGGCTTACTAAAAAGACAGTATTAGCTCAGGAAAAGCCTCACAACCACAGCAGATCAAAGACCTGAGGATTGTTCAGGAAGGAACAGTCTTTCATACTGGCAGGAAAAGAAGCTGTTTTTGACAAACAAGCTTCAGAGAAAGGCACCTTAGGGATGTGCCTATTGAAGTTAAGCCAACATGGAATACTATACTGGCCTCCTCATTTGCCCTTACACAATGCAGACAGCCCTGCAAACAGCCTTGCTTCCTTAAATGAAGGGAACACCAGTTAATTCCCTATAGGAAACCATTGCAGTATTTCCTTTCACATTTGTAGCTCTGTTAGCAGAGCAACCACAAAGGTTATGACTCTCCAGCCTATCTAAACAGTTGGGGTGGGTCACCCTCCTCCTGAGACAAGAACTGAGGCTGTAGACACAAGGACTTTGCATGAAGGAAGGACCCAGAGGTGTTTGCACTGTTACTCACAGCAAACAATCTTCTACGTCAGTCCTTCCAGATTGCTGCCAACCGTAAAGACACCTCACAGGTATTGACTGCTCCCCAGGTGCATGACGTGTAACACTCCCACAGTAAGAAAAGGACACACCTTTGGCACAACAGGATCTTTGCACTTTGGAGTCAAGACACACAGCTCAAGCAAACCACCTGCTACGACAGCAGAGATTGATGAGATGGAGCACCTATCTTGTCACAAAACCTATGTAATCATTCTTGTTCCTCTTAATTCAAGCTGAAAGTAAAATACTCTTCAAAAACAATCAACACAGACAAGCAGCTCAGCACAGTAATGCACAAAACGTGCGTACATTACAGGAATGCCTTTACTGTGACTTTTCATTGTACTTGAACTGAGAAGAACCAGTAGTGGCTCAAGTAAGTGAAAAGGGCTGTGATGGATCATACCTGCCATGTTTCTGTACTGGCAAGGATGTCTAGAGTATCTGGGCACCACATGTAACAGTAAACTTGAAAAGATTGCACAAAAAACCTTTTATCCAGGAAAAGGCAAAGTACTCAGACACTGGCATATCTCTGTGCACATCAACTAAATGTGAGCTATAGTTGTTACTAATGGTTAACCTCTTGACTGTGGCCAAAGAGAATAACTGAAATGATGTATTTTCAATACTGCATATTTCATTCATCAATAATTACAGAACTGCTGAGTTGGGAACTCTAAAATGGAAGGTCACTGAAAAGAGCTTGGAAAAACCTAGACTAATATCTGAAATTCTGGAAACCCCATTTCAGAGCAAGAAGGAAAAATACACAGATTATTTATTTTAGCAACTGGATTTAATTCTAAAGCCAAGATTGAAGGTACTTCTACAAGTTGAGCCATGTGCAAAATTCTGGCTTGTTTTAATTCAGCTTGACTTGCTAGAGTAGATAATGCTAACAGTCCTCTTCTGTCCTTAAAATGTATGCATCCACAAAAATTAGTAACTAATGAATGTTTGTAGAAACTGAAAAGGGTCAGACAGGGAAAAAAGTGCATCTTTCTCAGCTTCACTTTCTCCAGAAATGCTGTCATGCCTCTGTCCCTGATGTCATGTGGTTGCACTAAATGGTGCGATCTACAACAGTGTGGGGATATGCTAATGATCCACCTTACTGCCATATAAATACACAGGTAAAATAAAAGGAAGAAAGCATAAATAACCATCCCGGTCCTCTGGATGAAATGTTCCTCACTCATGTAATGAAGTCTGTAGCAATACTGTGAACTGAACCCAAATGCTGCTGCTAGAAACCCTAAAACTTTGGGGATTTAATATACTCTGTAGTGTGCTGCACTGTGCCAAACACTTTTCTTGTCATTCTTCAAACCTCAGCTATTTCTCTGTCACTTCGAATCTCTAGCCCTGACATACCATATGCAAATGCACCTTTCCTTCTCTACAAAGGAGGACTTTTGACATGGTCAGATCTTCATTAGTGACTTTAACTTTCTTCTCACTGAGAAATGGTTTAGGTACTAAACTGCAGTTTCTTCCTATGGTATCCACTACTGAAACAGGCAATTATCACAGCAACATATCACAACAGCTGCAAAGAAATTCTCCTGTAAAGAAACAAACTTACCTCTATGACTAGCTTTCTCCTCTTGTGCTTCAGAGAGGAACATAAACTCATTCGTAACACCCATAGTGGATGAATTCCCAAACATGTACCTCATTGAAGAGAATGAAGCTACAGATATTCACAGGTCCCACTAGGTTGCAGGGAGTGGACTTAACTTCATGACAGACCACCTTTTTACATATTGGGTTGGTTAGCTTCTTTCAGTTCTCAGTGACATTAATCTTTTTGAGAGCAAATGAATTCTACAGACTAGCTGGGAGGGTAACATCTGATTGTACTGTTGCCAATAGGTGGAAAGTTCTTGATTATCTCTTTCCCACTGGGAAATGCAAATGAATCAAAATGCATATCTGAATATCTCCCAAGGAATAGAGAAAATTACTAAGAAAAAGGTTCCTGCATACTACAAGCTTTATGGAAATCTCTCTGCTCTGTAAGTTTCAAACATTTAACTGAAGTCTGAAAATTATCTTTAAATATAAGATCATCTATTAGATCTCCTTACTGCATTTCAAGTTCTATGCAAGCATAGAATTTCATGGCAAAATTAAAAAGTACAGTACAATAAACAGTTTCATTATCTGTCCATCATGGAAATTGCTGTTTCAAACCAATTCTAAACACTGCACTCACTGGATTCTGTATGTTGATATTGACTATTACTAGCACTAACTGGTTCTTTAAAATACATGGTTGCAAATTACAAATTTTATCTTCTGCTTCCTAACAAATACTCTCCTAAAAACCAATTCATTTAATCAGAGGCAAAATTAATTAATTAGAATAAATCATTAATATCATGTACAAAGTGAAAAAAAAAAAAAGTGGTAATTCAGACTAGACACGTACTTAAGCTTATCAGAATTTTACTCAGAATTCTGTATAACGACTCCCCAATTTGGGACAAACATCCTATTTTATGTAGTTGCACATTTATCTTTATCTCAGGTAAACAGGACATGCTCTTTTGCCAGTCTCTATTTGGCTATGTTAAGATTGCAATATTAAAAGTTCAGATAATGCAATCAAATAAGAAAAACCATTTCAGCCTAAATCAGAATATACTGAATAAACCATATTTTCTCTATTTTTTAGTTTGTTTGGATTTAAAAAATATAATGTCCTCTGACTTTTGAGCAATAGAGTTATGAAATGTCCAATGCATCAAGGGAGAGGAAAAAAAGAAAATAAATAAAAAATGGACTACTTTAATATAGAGAGGATGCAGGTAGAAAGATCAGCATTGTAGTCTATAAAACAGGCTTGGGGATGGGGGATTGAGTTTTTTTCCTAGTAAAGCACTGTCTAATGTACTCAATTTTTTTCCAATGATTGCTACCATTATTAAGTTCCAGATCTCTGATGATGTGTAAAATACTGCTATCTAACACAGTTGAAGTTTTTTGTATATGTGTGTATATATATTCAGTACAAAAAGTTTGGAAACATTTTATCCTTACAAAATTTATGTTCTTTCTGAAGAGAAATTGATTCAGGAGATTTATCTACTTTGACAGATAAAAGATTAAAGACACCTAAATTCTTATTTTATTTAACCTGCAGAAATACTTCTATAAAAGTTAAACTTCAAAAACTATAATCTCAAAGCTTTAAGAAAAAAAACACAAATTGTAACAAATTGCACAATCCACTAAAAAAATCAAGCAGGAAGCAAAACAGCTTCAATGCACACCCAGTACCCTGACAGTCTCCCACCACTGTTGGATGAATGGTGTCTACAACACTTGAAGACCATCAGTTTGGCATCCCTTGTGCCAAAATGGCACAACAGGCTCCCTTTTTCTTCTTTATGTCAGAGAACACAATTCTACAGGAAACTGAAAATAAAACTCATTAATCTGTGTTCAGTGAATGCCACCTTTAGAAAAAATAAGGGATTGTTTCTTTTGGAATATTGCTTATCTTTAACAATTTAATTCATTATCTAGAGTAAGAGCTGACAGATCCATCTGATGTTTTGCACAGGATAAATTCCAAGAATACACTCACTGGTGTAGACCGCATTTACTTCACTAGGGTAAGCCAGAACATTCCAAGGTTAAAATCAAAACCCAAACAGGTTCAATGAATCATTTGAATCCTTGGTTCTCTAATCACTTTTTCCCTGGTCTGTCATGAGGGCAGGAGTAACAGAAAAGAAGCTCTCAAAGATTTTTAGTGCAGCCTGGTCTATTTGCAGCACAGTCAGAACAAAACATTTAACTGGACTGACTCACCATTTGGAGAATGAACTCTTCTGAACTAAGCTGTGAAAATACCAATTTGCTTGAGATGACATAACTGCTGTTGCAAAAACTAGATTCCTCAGTAGCTCTCCTAGAAAGAAGGCTTTGTTGTAATACACAAGTGAGAGGCTGTTCAAAGCAGATGGTGCTGGGGATGTGCCCAAAGGCCAGTTGGTACATGTGCATAGCCAGGTCAGAGCTGCCAGCAGTGCTGCAGCAGCCTCCTGGCAGCAGGCTGTCTTCTCACAGTTGCAGTTTGTGTTCTGTGCCCTTGCAGGTTCTGCTCTTGTGGGGCCAAGATCCACATCAAATGCTCACCCTTGCATTTGGAAAACCTCAGCACACACCAGGTATTGATGGTGAAGCCACCACCAGCATTTGTTGCTGGTGTCATCTGCACTGCAGGTGATGCTTGTTTTGCATCATTATTTTAAGATGCTGTCTGAGTAATTCTGGATAGAGCAAAAGGAAAAGTTGCTTATCTTTGACCAAAATTCACAGAAAATTCCACTTGCTCTGGACTGGAAGAGACATACATAGATTGCTACAGGAGATGCCACAGCTGGTGGCAGTTGTGTTCCTCTGTGTTCAAGGTGTATATCATTGGCTTCAAGAACATTCACATTTGTTTACTGCGCAAGTTTTCCCCCAGAAATGAAAGAACTACTTTGTTCCTTTTTTGCTACAATCAAAATCTGCTATCCTATTTAGGAAAGGGAACATAGAAAGCATAAGGTACTAGATGGCAAAGCTATCCTTTATTATTTTTCTTTCCTAGTATGGTGCTGCTAAACTCTTATCCTTGTCCAGTTTCAAAACCAAACTTAGGGTAATTCCTGACCTATAAGCAATATTTATATTTGCTCATCATGATCATGACCTTGGCAGTGTGATTTAAGACTTCTGAGTCCTTGCAGCTGTACTGAACTCTCCAATGCTTTTACAAAATACTAGAATTACAAAAGAGCACTGAGTATTCACTGCAGAGTGTTTAATAAATTATCAGAACAATTCTAAAGCATTTAGCAGAGTCTTAGTCCTTTTACCTAGGATATGCCCAGTAGCTTGTCTCCGAACTGCAGGCTGAAATAAGACACTGTAGAAATTGTACAGCAGCTTTGCACTGGAGCCAAACACTGCTTGCAGCATGTGCATGCCCCAATTCTCTGTATTCCGCAGACACTGTCTTGTATGCAACAGGGCTTAAAAACCAGTTGAAACTGCAAGGAAATACACTGAAAAAACAAGAATGCACATAGCTCCTTTCCCCAGAGTGGAAAAACCCCTGTGTACTAGATTTTGGCTTTTTTTATGACCTGTTACAACAAGATTATATACAAATGGTCTAGCTGGTTGGTTTGTAAACAAACAAACAAATGTGACAGGCTAGGTTAGATTAGATGTGTGTGTCTGAAATGTAAAACTAGCATGCTGGTCACAGTCATACCGAGTAAAACAATCCTCTTCCTTGTTTTCAAACTTGTAGTTTTGTTTAAGGGTTGTTTTTTTTTTTTTTTTCACAGGAAGCTATAAAAAGAAACAATAAGCAGAAAGTGCTTAAACCACAAGCAAATGCAAGGAAGAGATAAGGTGAAACACTAAAAATAAATTTGGAGCAGTTGCAAGCTGGTGAGGAAGCAAAGTAACAGTAAAACATCCATGTCTTTATGCAAATACAGTTAAAAAGAAAATAAATAAATAGGAACCAGCTGGTGAGAGGAAGAGCATGGTGGAACAAAGCACACTATGGAAATGAAAACACAGGCTGTTACAATAACCTGTACAGGAAAGCTGCCTGCGTAAGAGAAGGTCAGTGCAGTATTACTGTAATCAGAGACAACAACAGTGTGCTACAATATGAAGACAAACAACAGGAATATTGGACATTCCACTGTACCTGTGTGGAGATTGATAGCTCATTCATACTCCAAGAGGCTGGCTGCTGACAGCCAACTCAGAAAGTCTGTGCCATTCCCCAAGAAAACCCAACAGGTCATCCATGCAGCACTACCACTTCTTGACAGCACTGGAGCAAAAACAGTCTGACTGACCTGGAAAAGGTCTGAGGCAAGCAGGTGTCCTTGCGCCTTACATACTCTTTTCAACACTCACCAGGTACAAAAAGAGACATTACTAGAAGTCTTATAATACAAATATTGAATGATTACAGTAATTTCACGATTATAAGCCGCACTGATTATAAGCCGCACTTCTGGGTTTCAGCAACTTTTTGGTTTTTGTCCATATATAAGCCGCACCTGATTATAAGCCACATGTTACAATACAGAGTGTGATAAAAGGTATCTGTTCTATCACCATCTGTTGAGGGTGGGGACAGTGATCCTTATCTCAATGGCAGATAATTTGCTAATGGGCCATCCATTGAAACCAGGCAAGGCATTGTTCTTTATCTTTTCACAACCCATCCTTCCTCGAGCCAGTCATTGTCTGCTAATGGCCCATTGAGTCCCACTGTGTGACTGATAAAATTACTGCATCCCATTGAAAGTTGCTCCAGCCAGGGGGAAGAGCCCAACATTTCTTACCAAGATAAAAACAGAGGTTTTGGGACAATAAGGTAGCCCCTTTCTCCACTGGACTCCAGAGGAAAACCGGATTTCTCCACATCACCACTGGACCTCCAGAGGGAAACTGCACCTTCTGCAGGAGCACTGCTCCAACTGAGCCACATCTGTCACTGCAAGGGGACTGCAATCACCATTTAATGGGACTGCTACCAACACCCTGCCTGACGGTGTCAGGTTGTACTCTGACTGTGTCAGGGTTTGGAGTTTGTTTCTTTGTAGTACTGTATTTCTATTTTAATTTCCCTAGAAAAGAACTGTTATTCCTAATTCCCATATTTTTGCCTGAAAGCCCCTTGATTTCAAAATTATAATAATTTGGAGAGAGGGGGTTTGCATTCTCCATTTCAAAGAGAAACTCCTGCCTTTCTCAGCAGACACCTGTCCTCCCAACTAAAACAGCAACTTTTCGTTCTTTGTCCATATATAAGCCGCACCTGATTATAAGCCGCACTTTGGGTTCGGACCAAAATTTTAGTCAAAATGGTGCGGCTTATAATCGTGAAATTACTGTATATAGGAAAAATTATACCGCATTTTATAAGAAACTGTAAAAGAATGGTAGGTAATTTAAATGTGTGCAAAAGAATGGTCAATCACTGCCTAACCTTTGGAAACTCTTGGGGACTTTGTAAAAAGAAGTTTAATATAAAAGATTGGAATTTATCAAACAGCAGTAACATTTCAATATTGAAGTGCTGTATGGTCAAAAAAATCAACCCATACCCAACTAAGTCAAGAAACAGGAAACCTATTCCCACAGAGTTCCTACAGAAACTCTTGTAAGCAATTCCCTTAAATACATTAAGAACATGAGATTGTGGAAGTAAGTCTAACCTTCTAATGGACTGTTTCTTTAGAATGGCATGCTAAACCCCAAAGTGTAAAATACTATTTCTTTTGGAGAAGACCAAGAAGGGTCTTCAAGCAGGCAGTGATCCCTCTGTGCAATTTAAGTTATATTTTGTCTCCTGAAAATGCTATGAAAAATTGCACAGAATATTGCTGCTGAAGACAACTTGGGTTATATTAAATCTGGACATATTATGCCATTTTCAAAGTCTAGATAATCCAGTTTCCTAAGGGTAGGCTACCATTGAAAGTCTTCTAACTGAGGGATCACAGCGTTCAAGAACTCTATTCAGCTCTAAGATTAACAGAAGTTTCCCTTCACTTTGCAGAGTCATGCCATGAAGATCATGATGAATAAATACTAGCATTACTTAGAAAACTGGAATTACCCTAAGCTTGTTTTGAAACCATCCAAAAACAAGTGTCTAGCACCACTGCACTGAAAAAATTGACTCGCCCATTCCCTCATTTTCTTTCTAAGACAGCAGAGAAAAAAATCATTCATTTAGGTTTGTTGGCAGCGTACTTATGTACACTTACTACTCACGAGTAAGCAATTCCTTCATAAGACAAATGAAGCACACAAACAATTAACAGAGAAAACCTCAATTTGGCTTTTTTCCCTCCCTGTCTTGGTAGACATAAGTTGTATTTGCATTAATAGTGAAAAAATAGAGATACTGCACATTTTTGAAAAGCATGTGATTGTAACAATGTTGGATGTTTAAATGAGGTAGCATACAAGGAACATAGTTTAAAAAAAAATCATATTTAACTTAATAAAATTAGCATTAGTGTAGAGCAGATTTTTAAGTCTGACAATACTAAAACACATCTAAACTAATTCAAAGTCATGCTCCACCATAGTTTCACAGGGAGAAATTGTTATTCCAGTGCACATAAGCTGCAATGGATGCTGTCAAATTGATGCTCTGTAAATGCCAGACAAAGAGAAAAAGAAGAATACATCCCATCCATTTTCCCCCCTGCCACAAAAGCAAGAAATTGAGGGCCATTTGTTTCCAACAACAAAATTCAGGCAGTGTTCTCTGAGGTGAAGTGATGGGGATGTGTATTTCGTTTCACTTTGAAAAAAACTGTTAGATATATTCTGCAGATGTATAGATATATTAATGCATAATATTATTTAGCTCGTAGATAAAATTGCGGCTTAAAGCCCAAAACAAATACAGACTATGATACTGATCTCTGAGCTGGTAAAATTCTTTCATGTATGCACCAGAATATTAAGACACAAATCCCTCTGGTTAGTGACATTGTCTGAATTCAGTTCCCAGAACAAAGTAATAACGAACACCAAGGCTGTAGACATATCAGACTTCTCAACTACAGCAAAGCTTTTGAAACAGTAAATAAGTTTGCATATACTTTTTTTTTCTCCTGCAGAGAAGGATTTCACAGGATATTGGAAATGTTCAGTATAATTTAAAAATGCTAACTTAATTGCCAACAGTTTATGAACTCATCATTTCCATGAGGCTTGCCTTGTATTTGACCACAGGAATAAAAGCTTCTTTGGACACTAAACACACTAATCTACAACTGTACTCTTAGAAACAAAATAACAAAGTGACTCACTTACTATGTTTTCACTTAGATCGGCTGGTATTCAGGAAGTGAGACTCTGATTACTAATCATCTGAGAGAACCCTTGAAATGATGAGTGACCTTTTAGAAGTTCAGAAGAATAAACACACAACATGAAATCACCGGGAAACAGCTTCTTGAAGAAAACAGGTAATGGAGAAACTTAGTTGAGAATGAATGCATATCTAACACATCCCGACTTCCATGTTTTGAACTCAACAAGGCTGAGCATCAGCCCTCTCCAGAGAGCAGGATTGCTTGTTTTTCCTCTTTAAAATTCAGACCCATGCTTACAATATATTCACAATGATCACACATGCTGTTGACACTAGAAGACTACCTATGCTAGAAAAAATTGTCGTGCTGTATTGCCATATTGTGAGTTCAGACAGTAGTTTACACTAAGTCCACCAAGCAGCCATCAGAAAATACAATAAGCGGTTTTCCAAAACTGCATGTGGAAAAGACAGTAAAAAAACTGGAGTATGCAAAAACTGATTAAATCAAAGGTAACCCTTACAACCTTTCACTGTATGCAGATAGGATATTTAGTAGAGAAATTCAAGAGGCATTCATGTAGAGGAATTCAATCTATTGAAATAGAAGTCAGTAATTGGATCTGCCTAGAGTAATTGCATATCATAAACACAAGGAACTTGAAGCTTTGGTGTGTATCAAGGGCCATGAATTAACCAACGCCAATGAGATTAATTGAGATAAAGGGCTAATAGGATACTGATGCACTTTCAATCAGCTATGCTGCTTTCTCAGCTAGTACATGAGAAGAAGATAATATTTTGCTGTATCTCAAGAATGTATGTCTGTGCTCAGATGTCCAGAGAACTGCAGACAAGAGAGATCTGGTATGTTTCTGGCAATGGAAAAAAAAGAGGGGGGTGGGGATGGGGTGGGAAGCAGGGTCTGACAGGGGGATGGGATCAGAATGAATTCTACATCAAAACTGCTCCATTTTCTCCCTGTCAGAAAGGGGATGGTGAACGAATTTTAATTTTTAAAATCAACTGAAGCACCCAGGAATCTGGACATAGCAGAATTCAAGTATTTCCTAAAAATACTTGACATAACATAAAACATACATACATTATACACGCAGCATAAACTAGCATGAAACCAGAAAAGACAACATGCAATGAGGGCAAGTAGCAAGAAAGGGAAGTATATAAATACAGAACGAAAAATAGCTAGCAGTACTATAGGAAAGGAAGTGAATGTAAAATGGGTCACAGCTGAGTAGGAGTCAAAAGAATGACAAGAGGACAAAAGCAAAATTAAAATATTCTAATTCAGAGATGTATTAGTACTCCCACTAAAACACAGAAAGCACTTATTACATGCACATTCAAAGCATCCAGCCTCTTGCTTAACATTTCAGCAAAATATATAGAGATAGCAAGAGAAATCAGAGGACAGCAACAATGGCCAGAGATCATAAAAATGCAACAGAAGGGAGGATATGACAAGTCTTAATTCATATGAAAGAGTAGATATGATATTAACTGAAGTTATATCCTAGAAACAGAGCTCTGGTTCACAATCAGTCCATAAATCCTTCATGGATTAACATTTTGTCCAACAAACAATTTCGACTTTAAAACACAAAACAGAAGCCTACAGCAGTTGTAAAAACTGCAGCACTGAATAGAGCCATAAGAAAACATAATGGAACAGAAAACAATCTGTGTAGGGTTATCATTAAAAAAAATCTGTATAAAGATTTTCTCTACCTTTCTTCCAGTTTCAAGTTTCAGCAAGAGCTACGAAAGCAGTTGTGGCTGGGGTAAGCTTGAATGGCTGGACAGAAATGTGGTAAGAATTTCAGGGTGAACTGAAAAGAGCTTTCTTTTACAGTGCAATCAGGCAAACCTGAGAATCATGCCCTTCATATGGCCAGTCTATAAATTACAGGACAATAAATCAACCAAATCAAAACAGGATGTGCAGGGTAGTTGCTGTGTTTCTTGAACACCTCCTCTGGGATGCATATGCAAGATACCCAAGAGGGTTTGCAATAACTTCCAGTCCAGGTGATGCATACACTCAAAATGGTCCAGAACTAATTATAAAACTAGATCCCATAACAAAATCTACTGCTTGTCTTCCTGTCAACATTTGCAGTGTGCTACAGGAACCTGCAAGAACACCATTGCATGCTGTCACAGTCCAAGATTATTTTTTCCTCAAGTTTTAGTTACATTAGCCTAGAGCTTCTCCACTCTGGTAACAGCTAAGGTTACATAAAATAACTATGTAAGCACTAGAAAAATGTTCAATTGACACAGTTGTTTAATGAAGAATTTCAAGTTGAGTAAGGGCATCCCCTTACAGGAAAGTGGAATGAAAGTTGTTGCAGTTCAGCCTCAAACTCCATCACAGGTTCCCTTTATCCACCAAAATATAAGTTCTGCCTTACTGCAGAGATTGTTCAACACTTTCCACTCTTAAAATATATTTTCATTGCTTACAACTTTGCCAAAATAGCAGTTTGGGCTGAAACTTTCCACACCAGATGCCTGCCTGAGGCTCAATTTCTTTGCACAAGTTTCAGTTTAGATATCCTAGAAAATGAAAATACATTTCTTAGTATTAAAAGTTTTTGGTGACCTTTTCTTCAACAAAGAAAGCTTTTTAAGAGTAGATAAAATCTACTCCATCAGATGGTTCATGACACTGAGGGGTGCACATCTACCCTGATTTGGCAGCTGGAGGCCTTTTGTAAGTTTGCCCAGTGACTTGAATCTCCATAGTCCGCATCCTCACTTTGCACACTTTTCTGTCGAGCTGGAGCCCTGACCAGACCAGCAGACACTCTCCCTGAGGGACAACATGTGATTTCAATCAGCTGTGGACCATGTCAGATCATAACTGAAATCAAAGCTCAATTCAGAGTGCGCTTTTCCCTCTCCTGCCAGTTACTGAACTACACAAAGGGCCATGCTGGGGGGCTGCTTTCGAAGGAAACAGTGAAACAATTTTTAAAACTAAACCCAAAAAAACAACCCACCAAGCACACACACACAAAAAAAAAATAACAACAACCACACCGTATCTGGAGACTGGGTGGGCTAAAGGAATGAAGAGAGCTGGAAGAAGATGGAGAGAGTCTGGATCAGTGAGACATAGTTCACTAATGAAGAAACAGGTAAGGCCTCTCCAGGAGGCACCCCAACTCAGGGATGGCAAATGGGTGTTAACAGTAACAGATGAAAAACACCTAGAAGTGTACAGAATTTATTTTGTGCAAGTACCCTCGAGTCTGGCATTTCCTTGCATTTTAAAACTCTGCATGACAGCATTCTTGAAGGTCCCTTGCTCTGCATCTGAATCACTATTTTACAATGTCCACACACATGTTGTGAAGAAGGGAATTAGATGCTACAGTGGAGCCAACCTAGCAGGGACTCCTTGGAGACCAAACATGATCCTTTCCTTCCCATTCCCTGACACACTTTTCTCCTTCCTTTTACCATTCTGGAAGCCGCTGGATTTCTCCATTAGGTGACTGAATCAGACAACCCACCAAAAAGTTAATCCAGAAGAGAGAGGTAGGAAAGAAAACCAGGAAGGAAGCACACAGGCATTTTCTCAGTGAACTGGCTACCAGTGAAGATGAAAAGCACCCCATCTGGCAGAAGGAAGATAGCAGGATCACACCCCAGGGAGCACGGGGGAGGAAAGCAAGGCCTTCCCCTTCTTTTCAGATAAAGGCCTTCACCATGACAAGTTGAAGGACATTTTTACAGAAGTTACAGTGTGACATAACTGTAACATTTTTTGTAACTTAAACTTTGTAATTTACAGTAATTTCACGATTATAAGCTGCACCTGATTATAAGCTGCACTTCCGGGTATCAGCAACGTTTAGGTCTTTGTCCATATATAAGCCACACTGGATTATAAGCTGCATTTTCGTTTGCAGCGAGGATCCGCGTGCAACTTTCACAAAGTTGCCAATTAGTAACAGAATTGCGGGATCGCAGGGTTTACTGCCTCGGGACCAGGTGGGCCCAGCTCAGCGCTGCCCCTCTGGGGCCAGGCTATGCCTGCCGCCTCCCCGTCCTGTTCCTCCAGGGTGGTGGGCTCGTATTTCCAGGTTGGCAAACTTCTGAACTTCATTCATATATTAGCCACATCTGATTATAAGCCACACTTCTGGGTTGGGACCAAAATTTTGGTCAAAATGGTGCGGCTTATATTCATGAAATTACTGTAAATATTTTGTAGCTTTAACCTCCACCCTGATTGCGGGCCCTAGAAAAAGAAGCTCCTTCCAGGTAACACGTCAAAACTATTGATATTTCTTCACTCACAGTCACAAGTCAAGTCATATGCTGGAATTATTTCACTTGAGCAACGCTTCAGTGACTCACAGGCTGGTGTGCAGTATATTACCCACAAAGAATTCATCTTTTTTGTTTAGCTTATATCTAGGTGGTTGGAAAACAATATAGTTTTATAAGTCACTCTTACTTTTCTGTAGTTCAGTCGCACTGGTCCAATTGTATTCAGGGGCAGCCCACCCACTTCAAGATTTCTAAAATTAGAAAATAATTCTTCTGTTTTCATTAAAAGTTCTTCCTCCTCTACCCACATTACAACAGCACCCATACTCAAACAATACATTCCAGAAAAAGTTCTTAAGAGTTCTCATTCTATTTTTCATATCTAACAGCCTGCTGACCCCACCACAACATCAAATCCTGGCAATCCCTGCAGTGTAAATGAATAAATAAGCACTTAAACCCACCTCAAAAAAGTGATTGGGACATCCAGCTCCCAGCTGCAACACTTGTGTTTGAAAATTACAGCAGCAAGTGGCCTGAGGAGCAGCACCTCTGCCCTTGCACTGAACAGCCCAGCCTTTGTTTCGCTCTGACACTGAGCAGGTGGGCCGCTGTGACCAGACTGGGTCACAGAAGAAGCCTGTGGTCCCCCAGATACCTGTCGGACAGTGCTAGGCAAGATCCCCCCAAAGTTTCAGAGAGACCTGGGGAGAAAAACTTTTTTCATGCCATGGGCTTAGAGCAAGGATGCTAATAGCAATCATGAAGCTGCTGATTATCCTGAGCATGCAAAAAGACATGCACAACTTTGCTTTCCAAATTATTCCCTGCAGGTCAATCCTTACTGCGTAGACAGATAAATCTGGCTGTGGCCTCTCCCTGCCCCACAGTCCTTCTGGGTAGAGTTGGGTCTGCATCACAGATCTGCAGCATGAAGTGTCCTGAAGTGGGAAGGGTATGCCACACCACTCCCCAGCTACAGACTAGCACCATTCATCACACCAGCTGACAGGTTAGACTTGTGCACTTGGGAAAACAGGGAAAAGCAACCAAAAACCCACCACACACTGAGCAGTCTGCAGCAAGAATCAAAGATTATTGCATCACATTCTTGTGCTGCATTCAGGGCTTTTTTGGCCTGAGCTCTCTTCCTGACCTCATCTACCATGATTATCCTCCAAGTTCTGTCTCAGAGCTCATTTCCTCATGGGAGCTCAATAGTCAGAACTACAGTTACATATGCACATGAAAAAAACTAAATATGCACACACCGTCCAAGCAAGTTCTCAAAGAACAAACTTTCAGTTGGTTTACTCATCTAGTTCCAGCAATATACTTTTTTTCCAGCCTGTTTCTCTTAGCTTCAATATCTTGATTTTATTGCAGGATGCTTTTGAAATCACCACATTAGATATGACTTCCCAACACAGGATTAGTGACAGAAGGCATCTGGTGGAGGCTTATCCGTGCTCCTGGAGGGTGGAATATTTAAAAAAAAAATTCCATCTCTTTCTAGACTGTCAAGTGCTGAGTGTTTTTAACATTACATGCTTAATTGAAAACACCTTTACACTCACTCATGTGAGTTGGGCATAATAATTCTGAACACAAAATGTGTCCTCTCAGAGTTTTAAATAATCAGTGTTAACATTTATATTTAAACATTCCAACTGCAATAAATACTTAGTTTAAAGATGGTTGCAAGTGTGTATCACATAGAAAAATAAAGTACAGCAGTAAGAAGTCTATAAGGATACACAGTAAAGAAAGCAACAAGACTCAGTTTCCACCAAATAGTAAGTCCATTAATAAATTTGTATTTAAAAAAAACAAACCATATTTTCCTTTTCTCCTTCAGGAAGAGCGGATACTAACTTCAGTAATTTGGCTTCCAGATAACAGACAGGAAAGAATTTCTCTGTGAGAGATGAAAGGATTCAGGTAGCACTGTATATGCAATTAGAATTCCCAAATGTTAGTATCACTGGCAGCTCCTGTGGGTGCTAGGGAAAGATTAGGCTTGATTAAATTGCAGACTGTAAACTCAGTTGTGAAACACACAATAAAAATCTATTTGAGACAAAACTCAGAATTTGTTTGCAAAACATCTGAACTAAGTTTCCCAGTTATTTTCAACTTAAAACTCCATCATGTTGATGTGAGCTGAGAAATAAATGAAGTGCCTTGAAAGTGTTAGATGGAGAATTAAGTGGAAGAGAAAAAAACTACTTCAGTTCAAGATTCCTAAGTAGATATTTCACTGCCTATTTGGACAGCGATTTCAGATGTGCTTGTCACATTGTTCTAGTGCCACATGGTAACGATACATTCAGTTCAACTGCCATTTAGTTTCAGCAGTAATTATTCATTAGCAGATGCATTTTGTCATGACAAGATTTTGCTGCTGTGAAAAGTATTTTCTGGGTAGTTTGGAAGTTCTGCCATATTCTAAACCATATGCCCATATGGCTGATTCAAAAATTGAAAATCTAAGGAAATAACCTCCCAGCAACATACTTCAAGGGAGAAATTGGAGGTCAGAGAGGAAAGGCCACATAAATTTAGCAGAAGGTTCCATTTGGTCCATGCTTTTCTTGAGAAATGTCCAGGTCAATCAGACAACAAAGTATTCCTATTCTTCGTGGGGAAAATTAAGGTACTCATTACTGACAAAACAGGATATAAATCCAATCTAACAATACTGAATATAGATTTGAAAGTTGTGTAAGAGTTTACAGTCAATACTGAAGAAGCTGAATTTAACCTGTTCAACTCACTCCCCAGAATACTTTTTAGGGAGGACCACATTCAGCCATTTTTTAGATTTCAAACCTTTTCAAGAAGTATCTGACTGAGAAGAAAGAGAGGAAAGCAGATTATGTTCCTGAAAGAGTTTAGACAGTCCAGAAGTAAGCATTTATTTTCAGGAACTCGGATTTAGATGCATTACACAAGATCCTCAAAATGTAGGTAAAAGAACAGCAAGCTTTTGCTGCTACCTTGGCACATGAGAACAAAAACCCCAAAACAATTAAAATTACAAGTCAGAGCATGAAATATTCCCTCCTTTGATTTTTTTTTTTTTTTTGGTATTGTCTTAGTTTGTCTAGGCTTTGAAAATGTCCTACATTGCCTGTGTGCCAGAGAAATTGCGTTTTCAACCCACAACTCTAAGCAGTTGTTTATGTGAAATACACTGCTGAGTTAGCCTTCATCCCTTAGGTCTAATCATAAATTATACTGCCAGGCAGATTTTATAAAAGCTTTTAGCACTGATTTAGCCATGGAGATTGAAAACATAATGCCAAAATGGAAAAAAAGCAGTTATAGATGGAATATTCTCTTACTTAAGCCACATGTTAAAGTTCTCTAACACAAATCCTATTTCAGTCAACTAGACGAAAGACAAAACTCAGCCCTTTAAGACTTTTCATAGTATTACAGAGGTTGAAGAATTGAATTAGCAAAAAAACTTTGAAAGCAATAAAGGGGCTTGTGTAGGGTAGAGCTAGTTGACAAGAAGTGTGCATAGTAAATGCCAATATGGGAAATGCTCTGAGGTGGGTTAAGCTGCCACTTGATGCCCAAAATTCCAGGTTAATAAATTAATATGCCCAAACAGAGTAAGATCCTACACGAAAATCAAACTTTTCACAGTTTGTTTGGGGTATTTTCTCAGCTAGCCACCTCATTCTCCTTAACAGATGCCTCTGACAGTAAAGAAAGTAAAACATCATTCCATATTTTCACTTTTGTAAAGTAAACATTATTCACACAGTAGACTATAAGAATATGCTTCTTTTTCAATTCTTCTTACTTACATAATAAATATACGAATGTGCCTGGGTTTTATGTCCACAGCAATGAATTCCTGTTTTGCAGGATTAAAGATTACAGGGCGCTATTTAAAAAACATCCCTAAACACACACAACCCTTTTGAGAGAAAAGGTGCTTCTTTTGCTCTGAGGAGCTCTGCAAGTTGAATTTCAATGCTTCTTCTAACATCCGCTTTCTGAAAAACACCATTCACAAAGCTGAAAACAATCTGTTACTCTTCAACTGCAGCCACTGGCTAGAGCTGACAAATGTTTGAAACAAATCTGAAAATAACATTTAAAATATATCCAATTCCAAGAATGTTGCACTACTTACATTAGAACATATAGAGAAAATATATTCTTTAATCCCATACAGTTAAAAAAAAATCACATATGAAAAATATGTACAGCAGCTTGAAAAAAATTTCTTCTCTAGTGTAGTTAATTGCATTCAGCTATGAGACACCTTATTAATTAAAAATAACCTTTTAATGAGCTTTAAGATCAACATTAAGTCACTCTGTTGGTAGATGTTCTCTAAAAAAAAAAATTAAGCTTAGGTGTGGGTTGAATTGATTTTCCTGTTCTGTTTCATCGTCATTTTAATTCAGACTTCTCAATTTCTGTCTGGTTTTTTCTATAGAGTTAATATAACATTTGGCAAACAAAAAAGTAATGATACTTGTATTCACCTCTCCCTTCCCTGTCACTCACCTCCCCCCCATGAAGCGCAATCTACAGGCTCTCCTTTTTTCACTGTTGTTGCTACTATCCTAAGAGCAAAGGAAAACTTGTTACATCTTTTAAGGCAATCTTTTGGCAAATCAAAGATAAGTCCTTATAAAGAAGCTGATGCCTGAAGTCAGATTTCTCTTTTAAGTAGGAATCTTCTGTATAAGTACGAAGGACTCAAGCTTAATTTAAATCTTCCTTATGCTGTTTCACGAGTTGATGAAAATTGCATTTAAAGCCCAGAAATCAGTCCTTACAAAAGGAAGAGATTTGCCATGCTCATCAAAGCTTTAAACTGCCTCTTTCAATAGCTAGTATGAGAACATTTTAACAAATACTTAAAGCAGAATAACGGACATCCAGTTCAGAAGTCCTTAAAAAAACCAAGACCAGACAAGTTATCACACTCTTCTGTAAGAGTGTATTTGACCTTGGTCTACCAGTATAATCATAAAATGGACCACCGAACCACAATGGTAGCAAGACAAAGCAAGTAGTTAAGGTTTTGCCAGTCCATGCTCTTAACACTTCATGTCACAGATACCCATCTGTCTCAAGAAACAAATCAACTACCCACTATCAAGAAACAAACTTCCACTGCACTATCTCCTCTTTCAAAGAAATCCTGCATTAAGTCCAAGAAAACCAGAGATAAACTTTATCAATCTCTGTGCAAAGGTGACAGTTCTTTGTAATCATCTGCCTTATCCTCTAAACAAAATCCCTGCTGCTACTGACCTTTTGCAAAACTCACTGCATGAATGCTGTCAGACTGGAGAAGTTGCAGAAGCTCAACCTGTCACTCAGCCTGTCTGTCCTGTTGGTTGTTCTTCTCTTGCACTGTTGTGATTCATAACATTTAACAACAAATAAAAGAAGCAAATGTCTCCACTTTGGTTGGCATTGGAAGAACAAAGGAAAATTATGACAAACTAAACAGAGGAAACAAGTTATGCTTTATCTGAAGATGGGAGAATGTATGGTGAAAACAGAAAGCATTCAAGTGGATGAAATATTGGATTAAAGAGACATTAATGGCCTGAAAATTATCCTAAAGATAGCATATATAATCATCCAGCCTCACAAAATGTTTCATTTTTTTAAATTTTAGGTTTGTTTATTTTTAAAAAAAAAGATAATCAGTGTGATTCTACTCACAATCTTAGTGAATAATGCTCTGCATAATTGTTTTTCTCCTGTGCAAATATTTACAGTAATTTCACGAATACAAGCCGCACCAATTTGACCAAAAGTTTGGTGGAAACCCGGAAGTGCAGCTAATATTCGAGGGTGGCTAATACATGAAAAATATTCTAAAAGCTGCCAACATGGAAGCGAGAGCCCGCGGCAGCCCCAAGCCAAGTCGGAGCCCGGCCGGCCCCGGCTGAGGTGGGAAAGCCTGGCAGAGGCGGGGCCAGCAGTGTGGGGGGCGGGCAGCAGAGCACGGGCCAGCAGGGCCGGGGAGCCTGGGAGAACTGGGGCTAGCAGTGCAGGGGAGCATGGTAGAAGCAGGAAGCCCGGCGGGTGGGGCTGCCTGGCAGCGGGGGAAGCCCAGCAGAATCGGGGCCAGCAGCGTGGGGGAGCCCGGCGGTGCGGGGGCCTGCAGTGCTGGCCAGGGCGAGGAAACGCGGCGGCGGTGCAGACGGGAGGGGGCGGCCGGAGAGCCTGGCGGCGGCCGCCCCGCTGGCAGAGCCTGGCAGCGGCGGCGGCAGCCCTGCCGGCCGGACGAGCTAACATGGCGTGGGGCGGCCGGCGTGCCTCGCAGCGGCGGCGGCGGCTGGCCCGCTGGCAGGGCGAGTAAACGCAGCAGCGGGGCGGCCGGCGTGCCTGCCAGCGGTGGTGGCTGGCCCGCCGGCAGGATGAGCAAACGCGGCAGCGGGGCGGTGCTGACGGGAGAGGGGGGGCCAGTGAGCCCGGTGGCGGCGGCAGCACCACCCGGCTGGCCCCGTCGGCAACCATGAGCGGGCCGAGCCTTCCTGGCCCCGCCCCGAACCAGTAAACCCCGCTATGCCGCGATCCTGTTACTAATTGGCCAATTTGTGAAAGCTGCGCATGGATTCTTGCTACGAACGAAAGTGCGGCTAATATTTGGGGTGCGGCTTATCTACTGACAAAGACAGCAACATTGTCGAGGCACCGGAAGTGCGGCTTATACTCCGTGCGGCTTGTATTCGTGAAACTACTGTACATTGTATTAGTGGAAGAGAAACCCATACTCTTCCATCCCTGGATTAAAGCATTACCACCAAGTTACACAAGAAGTCATGGCTAACTGGAAACAGCTGCTAAGCCACTTGCATCTCTGTTGTTTTGTAATACCCACTAGTAACTCAGAAGGATCATATCTTACATCTGCTTCTCTTCACTTCTACATCAAAGTCTTAATAGACAGCTTGTAAGAGAAGTTGTCATTGAAGCTAGGTCTTGAGGAGAGGCACAGAAAGTTGTGCTGCAGCTGCTGCAGATGTTCCTCTGTATGTTTACTAATAGCTGCCTGCTGAGTTTTAACATACTTGGAGCCAGGATTTCCAGATGTCTCCTCCAAAATTAATACAATCAACCGGGAAGTTTACAGAAGTAAGATGATCTAAAAATTTCTCTTTTCTCACAATTTTATTTCTGATTTCTGCAGAGGAGCTATACACCACAAAACAGATTTGCTGGCCTAACATAAATATGCACAACAACAGCATACCAAATAAAAGTGCTGCGGAAGATCCCAGATCATAAATCACCACTTTTATGTACTAGAGATAGTCCTTGATGCTCAGCAGCACTGGTCAAGCCACTGCATTCCCTCCTTCTAGTGCTGTTCATGTGTTATCAGCTCACCAAAATAGGAGCTAAGGGCTTAGCCTGACACTAATGCCCATCACCTTTGAGGAGACATTATCCATAAAGTCTGACAGTATAAATGAGATACACACTCAACACAGTAAAATCTAATGAAAATTCACACCAGCATAAACTTTAACATTTTTTGTCCATCTTATCCTGCATTTTCCTTAAGCAAACTCATCTAGTTTATTCTCCAATAAATACCATTTAAACAAAAAAGAGAAACTAAGATATGATACACACTCCCAAACTTTCAAGCCATGTTTTATTATAAAATGAAACCCTGTCAAGTCTCTTTATCAAATTTATCAAGTATTTTCCCACTCCTATTGAAGAATTAATGCACAGCCACTCTTTCTTAAAAAGAAATAATTAAAATAAAACCAAACAGACTGCAGCTTCACTGTATGCTGCATCTTATTCAAGGACTCAAACTGTTTCCAGCTAGCAACCCACAACTGCCTCTGATTAGGAGACATAACAGGCACTTATATTCCAGTGAAAATTTTGCAAAGATGTACACACACAAAACAGGTGTGTGTATTTACAGACCTTCTTGTGTCCTGCCAGAATTTTTTCTTTAAACAAAGAACTCCTGCTTTTCCTAATGGAATGAACATTTCTAAAGCCCGGAAAATCTAGCTGCAATTAGACAATATAAATCACACCACAGTAATGAAACACACAGATGACCTAGTTTTCTAATCAACACAGCAGGAAGGATTTTTTTTAAGTATTTCTAGTGATTTTTAGCATTACTATGCAATGTATTTTTGTCTGTTAGATAGTTATTGTCCCTTCCTGGAATTTTTTTTTTTTTTTTTTTTTGTTCTGCATTGGGAAAATAAAAATGCCCCCCAAACCAAAACCCAACATCAAAGTATATAAAACAGAGCAAAAGAAACAAGGAAACACTTATGCACTACAGCTAAATGACAGCTGTATACAGGGGAGAGAAACCATTCAAATTTTCCTCCATCACAAGAGTTAATTACATCAAACACAGACAAGACTTTCAAAATTTTTACCTAGTGTGAGTGAACGAGAACACAACTCAGGACTTCTGCATGTAATGTGACCAGCTTTGTTCACTGTTTCAGGGCAAACTAATCTGTCTAGTTGTACCAACAATTCCATTCTTGTCAAACTCTGTAATACAGACCTATGAAAAATACTGACTTAACGAAGTTTCAGGATTTAAGAAAGTTCCCAGAAAATTCTTCATCAGCTTGTTATCAGGCAGCATCAGCTGGTAAATGGCAAGTTGAAACAATTGCAAACTATTCTGGAGAACACTAAGTTAGAAAGAGATTTGATAAAAGCACATTTCAAAACAGTCTTGGCACAATATCCTTTTCCAAACAAGCACAGTGTACTTGTTATTGACCAACATTCAAACTATTGCTATAGGATCTTATCCATCAGCCTCCCATCCACTCTGCACCTATTTTCTTTCTCTTTTTGAGCTAAAAGTCATTTAGAAAATGTGAGCAGGATAGCAGTAAGACTTTGAACCTGAGAACAACAGACTCTGCAAAGAACTAGTGTTTTCTCATTAACCCTGGGATAACAAAAAACCAACAAACCCATCACTCACTGTCAGGAACAACATCTTATAACTTACAAACTTCACAGTCCCCACTTCATTTGTACATCACCATCAAAATGGTTGCTCTCACTGCAGGTACAGTAGCACTCTCTTTATAGATAAAGAATTTTCTCTCAGAGCTAAAATTATTGTTTCAATACTAATTACTTTTTATAACATCTAAATGTCAGCTTAGAACAACAAAAAACTCTACATTTCAAAGGTGGTAGCTACAGGTTAAAAAAAGCTGTGCTAGAATACTGCAGTGACAGAAGCTACATAATTTATAGTTTCTATATGCACTATAACACTGAAAACTCTGGAGCCTACAATGGCTGAAAAGAAGCAGAAGTCAAGCAGTATAGAATGCTTTTCTCTGAATACAGCTGTAGGAAAGCTTTCCACTAAGCAAAGAAAGGACTGGAATCTTTCACTAATGTTTAATATAATGCGTACAACTTACCAAATGTCTGTGTGATTCAGCACCTCAAGTTTTTCTTTTTTCCTTCTGCAAAACTACAGCTTCTCTTAGCCTCTTCCACTTTAAAAGGACAAATCACCTATTAAGAATTGCTCTGTACCAAGTATTGCTCTTTGTTTCTGCCTTGAAACAAAGGAGCACAGTTCAATTTACCTTTCAAAAGGAGTAAGCAGGTAATTCTATTCAGCTACAACTAACAGATATAACTACTATCCACTAATGCTAACATTTAAGAACTAAAGGTAGTAATAATGATCTGGGACAATGCCTCTTCTTTTATGAAAATTATAAAGCCAGCATGTTACACAGTATAGCTGCTGTAACCCTTATTGTGTTAGCCATCGCGCACAAGTCAGCAAAATGCTTTAGCAACTGGAAAACTCTGTCTAGATCTTTATCAAGAGCTGATCAGAATAATAAGATCACAAGGACTTGTGCATCCATTTAATTAAAATAATATGTTCCTTGCTGCAGCATGTACTTCATCACACTTCAGCAAACCAACTCCATTCCATCACTGTTTAAATAACTTTTCCATGGCAAAACCATCTCTTCTGCTAAAATAAACTTAGATCAAATTATAAATGTTTTACTCAACACACTTTGTTCTAGACAGTGTCATAGAAATATCAGACTGTTACGGCTCTGAGAGACAGAGTTCAGTTTGACTAGGTCGTCTTCTTGATCCTCACATCCAAGAATTTAAACAAATCAAGATGTGAATTGCAAACTATTTATAAATAAAAATGTAGAAGTATATGAGCCATTCACAAAAGATTTTTCCATCTTAATACACTCTTGTCCCAAAGACAAACACTGCTTTTGTTCCAAAAATAATTAGGGTAATCACAGAAGGTCCAGTGTTTTATCTGCTGCTCTCTATCTCTTGCTCTCCTCTTCCCAAAGACTTCTGAAACATCCATGGCTATTATCTGCAACATTTCTCTCTGAGCCTCTTTTAACCAGATGATTTATAGACTCCAGAAGTGGGAAAAAAGTCTCAAATATAATGAGGTGGAAGAAATAAAGCTAGTTAATAGTGTTCTAGGAACAACCTTTTGCAGGATTTTTCAAATAACATGCCAAATTCTATGAAGTTGTAGAAGACTGTTTTAGCATGAGGTGTGTTTCAACATATACTGTACTGTTAAAGGTGTAGTAGTTCTCACTGAAGCCAACTGGAGTTTTATACCTAACTTTACAGAACACTGGACAGATGTATACCTGTGTTACTACTGATACAGAGATACCCTTCCTTGGTCAAATGTAATTGCATGCACACAAACAGCATATGAATAGCTCTTGAAAAAGCCACAGCTGTTTCTCACTTCAAGGATTAAATCCAGGTGGATCATGTAGCAACTTTTACAGTTGTGCTGATTATTCCAAATTTGAACACTGCCAACATTTTAAAAATGTCTAAAAAATTGGGTGGATTAGGCCACCCTGGTTGGAAAATCTGACAAAATACGTAACTTCATATTATTCTCATTGATTCAGGCATACTGCAAATTGCTGGACCTATACAATAGACACTGCATCATTGCACTCTTTGCCAGTTAGGAAATGGGACTAACATACACAAACAGCTGAGAATATGGAACTGATCTACAGATTAAACTCTAGTGGAAAACGGTCTCATTTTCTCTTCACCCAAGAGTCTGCTATTCTGACTCCTGTTTCTGTTGGAAAAGATTGTAAATATTCATAGGAATATTGAAAGTCCAGATTTATAGACCTATTTTAGAAAGTGATCCTGCTATTAAATGCATTATGTTTTATAATACATTAGCTTCCAATGAATCAAACTGTAAAGTTCTGTCTCACATTATTTAATATATTGTGTTTTGCGAATATGAAGTCCAACTTATATAGTCCCTTTGTGAAGCATAGGTATAATTACTTAAATCAATACTTATTTCATCAGCTGGCACAGAAAACAAAGTTCCATCCTCAAAATACCACTGCACAGTTCCCAGTGTTATTAATTTCCTTTTTATTAGCATGGATAATACCACAAAAATATGCTGCTAGCTGAACCTACAAGCATGATCCTGTAAAGAAATGTGCAACTATAGCCGATACCTATCGAAACCAAGTGAGCTCAAATGATTTCCAGCTGTTGTGATTTTATCATGAGTC
This sequence comes from Catharus ustulatus, assembly GCF_009819885.2. Lineage (NCBI taxonomy): Eukaryota > Metazoa > Chordata > Aves > Passeriformes > Turdidae > Catharus > Catharus ustulatus. The sequence continues at coordinate 23,453,308 of NC_046262.2, read as the reverse complement.
ATATCTAGTGTTTTCCTTGAGTCACACATTTAGGAGCCTCAACCGTGGTGCCCATAATTACACTTTACAATTTCATTACTGTGGTGAGACAGAGAGGAATCTGTCAGTTTACATATACGCATCAAGACACTAAGCGGGCAGGCAACACCCTTGGTCACATGCCAGATTATTTTGTATCAAATTTTGGTGAAACAAAACCAAGACATAGCTACAAAAGTGCTTTTCATCTGCTAATGGTAATTTCTGAGAGAATGTGCAACAAGATCCACTTACATAAATTCCAATGTGTCCTCTTTGCTGTGTAAAAATTTCACAAATGAAAGACCTCCCATTTTTTTCCTCACAGAGAAAAACACGTACAGTAATTTCTTGACTATAAGGTGCACCCTTTTGACTAAAATTTTGGTCCGAACCTGGAAGTGCGCCTTATAGTCCGGAGTGCCTTATATAATGTACAAAGTTGCAAAATTTTCCCACCTGGAAGGCAAGCCATGAGCCAAGTTGCGAGTGGGGGAGGCACCTTGGGAGCGCCGAGCCGCGAGGGGGGGTGGGAGCTGGCGGCCGTGGCCAGGAGGAGCTGTGTAGGGTGGGTGGGACCGGGCAGCCCTCAGCCAGAAGGAGCTGCGCGGGAAGGGAGGGTGCGGGCAGCCCATGCTGGCCTGAGCCGTGGGGTCCCACGCTGCCCTGAGTCGTGGGCAGTCCCGCCCCACCCCGAGCCGTCCCAAGCCGCGGGCGGCCCCGTGCTGCCCCAAACCTCAGGTAGCCCCGCACCACAGGCGGTCCTGAGCTGCCCCGAGCCACAGGCAGCCCTGAGCTGCCCCGAATCATGGGCAGCCCTGAGCTGCTGCAAGCTGTGGTGGCCCTGAGCCGCCCCGAACTGCAGCAACCCCGAGGTGTGAGCTGTGGTCGCCCTGAGCCGCGGCAGCCCCGAGCCCCACCTCGCCAGCCGGGGGTGGGCAGGAGTGCCGGGGCCCCCGCAGGGCGGGGACGCTTGGGGCTGCGTTTAAAGGCTACACCAATCTATGAAAAATCTTTGCAAATTGAGCACCTGCCAGTAAACTCCACGATCGTGGGATTCCCTTACTAATTCGTTACTTTGTTGCGCGCGGCACGGATCTTTGCGGCAAAAAAAAAGTGTGCCTTATAGTCCGGTGTGCCTTATATAATGTACAAAGTTGTGAAATTTGCTGACTCCTGGAGGTGCGCCTTATAATCCGGTGCGCCTTATAGTTGTGAAATTACTGTGTTTATTTATTGGACAGCTTTTGACAGCAAGGGTATGCCACTCCAGCTACATGTAAGATGGAAGAAGCCAAAAACAGCAAGGACATAGATGAAGTTAAATCTTATGGTTGGGTTATTTTTCCCTCGACCACCCAAATTAAATTAATGAGTAGTATCAGTAAGTAAGTAACACTGACTAGGCCTTGGTTGTTAAAAGCTCTTACTCTGTTCTATGATTTCAAAACCATTCAGATGCTATTCAAGGTACAACTGGGTATGTAAGATTCAACACTTTATAAATCAGAAAGTGAGAGAGAAATCACACAAGTGAAGACATATTTAAATATTTTAAAATTCAACTCCTCTGCATACCCTCAAAACTCTTACGAAGTTTTTGAAAAGCCATAAACATACTGCCTTTCAATATCCACATGAACATCTATAAACCTGAACCACTGTTGAGAGCAGATCCTGCTATTGCAGCACAGACCAAAACAATTTAAGTCAGTAGAGGAACAAGAGAAAAAAAAACACTTCTGCCCTCATTTCCAACATGGGAAGTACTAAAACCTTCTCTCAGGTTGCACCCAGCAGGAAGCAATTCTGAATCAGCAACAGATTAAGTAGATGAACTAACAGATCTCTGTCACATCAAATTCTTACAATATTTCATATTTTAACTAACTTGCCATTTAATATGGAAAACCAAAAAGACCCCAAAATAAATTCTCTCCACAAGACACATTCAAGTGAACATGAACAGAGCTTAATGAGTATGGGAAATTTGCAACAAAACCAAGGATGATCTTCTAGAATATGCTGTCATTTGCTAAAATAAGTAAGAATGTGCTCTGGTTGCTATTCTTAAAAACATCCCCATCTGGCCTCAGCAAACAGGAAAAAAAAGATGCAATTTTCACGGCACCCACAGCCTCAAACCCAGACACTCATCACCTAGGTGTTAGCAAGCTCTTACACAAGGCTTCTCAAATTACTGCTTCCCACCAAGACCTGAAACTGGCTCCCTTTTAACATCTGTTAATCTAATTGGTTCCTATGAGGCTGTAACAATTAAACCTGTTGTTGCAAGGAGCAACAGGGAAAGGGGATTTTATGTATCCACAGCTGGGCTGTTAGCAGAACAAATGGACTGCACCTTACTCAAGGGCTCTCACCAAAATTCAGTTACTGAACTGTGAGAACAAGCACAAGCCCCAGATGAAGCTGACGGCCTCACCAAGTGGGCTGAGCTTAGTGCACTGATCAGCTCTGTCACAACAGCAGTCATAAAGGGGGACAAAAACTGCCCCATTTCTCTTGTCATCAAATACAAAAACTCAGTGAAAGGGATGACAAGCCATGGCAAAGACGGATTGAAGAACTCATTCACAGAGTAAACAGAATTTTTTCATTATCTATTATGAAGCTGACAATTTTTGATTAGCGTGTAATAAGAAGGGGGAAAAATGGAATCAAAGTCTTTGTTTAGATTCAAAACATTTTTTTAAAAGGCAAGTAATGCAACAGCCAAAGAATCTGAGCTCTTTGCTTAAGCAAAACACTTATTTGTATTTTAAGCTGAAACAACTTTTTTCTTCCCTCAGAAAAAGTGAAAATGGAACAAAATAATAACCAGCTCAGTATCAGTCTTGGTCCCTTTTCCACACCCTTCAGAACATCTCTTCATATTCACAGCAGATTGTCACCCACAAAAGGAATTTTCATACATTTAAGCAATTGTGAATACAGGCTTGCAGAGCAGGAGCTGTAACATACTCACTATCATTAGCCACAGAAGAAAAGGAATAAAAACTTTGTTGTAAGTTTTGCAGATATCTAAGCAGAAACATCTTACACTCTGAGAAAGTAAGTGAGCCCTGTGGTTTTCTTGCAGTGCACCAGATAATAATTATTTATTGTCCTTTCTACAGTCTAGTTTAAGTATGACTTAAAAAAACCCTCCTCAAAAGTGGCTTTGCTCTGTGCTCTCTGCCCTAGTATTAAGCCCAAAGCAGCTGGGCACGATGCTGAATTGAGGTGACACCATCACAACTCTTAGAAGTTCCTCAGAAGCTCCTGCAACAGCCTAACACTGTATGTGCCTCACACTGGACACCTGAAAGTTTACCAGCTCCCATCATAGTGTGTGGGAAGAACAACTGTTAGTTACTTTGTGGGAGACAGAGAATTAAGCTTTTAACCTTTGTTTCTTTGCTCTCTAACCACTGGCTTTTACTTTTTAAACTCTTTTGCTTTCTATTCATCCATTTCTTAATCTGTTCCTCTAGCTGTCATCAACCTTTGTGAAACTCCACAAAGACAACATTTAAAAACAGGAGTGTTTTTAACATAGAAGTTGAGACTTGATACTCAGAAGTGAGTGCAGAAACTTTTTGCTTTTCCACAGTATTACTGAAGAAGATCTATGTATCTGAAAACCCTTTGCCCCTGCTTTCTGTACGTTTCCTTAGACCATCACAATTACACACAACTACTACATTTCATAACCTCAGCAAAGAAACAATTTCTCTGATGATTGCAATACACTTCAAATATATAATGATTAAGTAATTTTGAATTGAACTCAGGCAACATTAGAAGGTCACTCATGATATGTAGGGCTATTTGATGCTTTAACAGGTAAAATTATTAGAAGTGTGCCAATGCAATAATTCTAAGGATACCCAAATATCTGGAAACACACAAACCTTCTGACAGGCTTTCCGTAGGTTTAATGTTTTGAGCTGTCTCTCCAGAGACATTTGCAAAAAAGAACAAGTAGTCTTTCAGACTGTCACAAAACATACTAAAAAACATGATTCTGCACAGCTAATCCTAATTCATATCTTATCACTGTTAGCTCAGCACCATTCTAAAGTGGAAGTGATGAATTTTTGAAATAATTTGCTGAAATGTAGCACAAATTAGCGTGCTACTACTATTCATTGACTTCTTTTTAATAAGAAGGAACTATACACATAGACTGGTCATTAAAAGAAGTAAAAATACGTAGGATAAAGACTTCTCATGGCATCTGGTCCATTTTCTTTTGATTCAGATTAGATTTAGATTAGTTCACATGCAGACAAAGCAGCATCCCCTCTACATTACACAGCCTTAGTGTGCTAGTGGTAACTCTGAGGAAGAGTCCCTCCAGCTGCCAGTAAAACAATCATTAAAAAAATACACTAACAAATAAAAAGAACTTGATAACCATCCATGAGAATGCCAGGGAAGTAGACCTAGAAAATGCTTTAATTGCATTAAACATAATGTTGTATTTACATATGCCCATGCAGGGGTATTTTAGTATCATGTCTCTAATGGATTTGACAGTTTCAGGAAGAAGTATGACTAATAGTAGCCAATTTCAAGAGAGAAATATGCTCAACACAATCTGGAAAACTAGTTGGATTTCAAGGGATGTTTTCAACCTCTCTAGTATAGAATTTCTTTTTGTTCTTCTCAGATTCAAGTTTTCCAATGCAAGAAAAAAAATTATCTGCAGGGAATGATTTTTCCCTCATTTAATAAAATCCATAAATCTTTAGAGATGATATTTTTTTTCACTGTCTACTGCAGTAAATTTTACCCCAAAAGAATCTTTATGAAAATATTTATCTTCCTGCATGATTTCTGTAAAAAGTGGATTAAAAAACCATCTGGTAAAGGACAATGGCAACCTCCTACAAATAGACAAAACTATTTTGCTTTAGGGAAAAAAAAACAGATTTAAAGAGATATAAAAAGTGCAAAAATCAAAGAAAACAATCAGCATACATTAGTACAATAATTTTTTTCAATTACAGTAACATAGAATTTTATCAGGGTTTTTAACTGTATTTCACCAGAATAACATTTAATATCGAGAAACAATAAAATACAGTAATTTCACGACCATAAGGCGCACCGGACTATAAGGCGCACCCCCAGGAGTTGGCAAAATTCGCAACTTTGTAGATCAGATAAGGCGCACCGGACTATAGGGCGCACTTTTTTTTTTTGCAGCGAGGCCCCGCCCCCAGCTCCCCCCGCGTGTTTGCTGGACGAGGCCCCGCCTCCATCTGGCTGCCGTGGCACCGTGGCCCCGCCTCCACCCAGCAACCCCGACCCCGCCTCCAGCCAGGAGCCCCGGCCTCGCAGCCCCGCAGGCATCCAGCGGCCCGGGTCCCGCAGGCACCCAGCGGCCGCAGCCCTGCAGGCACCCAGCAGCCCCAGTCCCGCGGGCACCCGGAAGCCCCGGCCTTGCCTCCACCCAGCAGCCCCTGTCCCGTGGCCCCGTGGGCACCTGGAAGCCCCGGTGCTGCCAGCAACCAGCAGCCCCAGTCCCGCGGCCCCACGGGCACCCAGCAGCCTCGGCCCCGTGGCCCTGCAGGCATCTGGAAGCCCCGGTTCTGCAGGCACCCAGCAGCCCCGATCCCGTGGCCCCGCGGGCACCCAGCAGTCCCGGTCCCGCAGGCATCCGGAAGCCCCGGTCCCGTGGCCCCACAGGCACCTGGAAGCCCCGGTCCCGCAGCCCCGCGGGCACCCAGCAGCCCCGGTCCCACAGGCACCTGGAAGCCCCTGTCCCGCAGCCCCGCGGGCACCCAGCAGCCCCGGTCCCGCAGGCACCTGGAAGCCCCGGTGTGCGGGCCCGCGGGCACCCAGCAGCCCTGGTCAGGCAGGCACCTGGAAGCTGCGGCCCCGTGGGCACCCAGTAGCCCCGGTCCCGCAGGCGCCCAGCAACCCCAGTCCTGCAGGCACCCAGCAGCCCCGGTCCCATGGCCCCACGGGCATCCAGCAGCCCTGGTGTGCGGCCCCGCGGGCACCCAGCAGCCCCGGTCCCATGGCCCCGCGGGCACCCAGCAGCCCCGGTCCTCCAGGCACCTGGAAGCCGCGGCCCCGTGGGCACCCAGCAGCCCCGGTCCCGCAGGCGCCCAGCAACCCCAGTCCTGCAGGCACCCAGCAGCCCCAGTCACATGGCCCCGCGGGCACCCAGCAGCCCCGGTCCCATGGCCCCGCGGGCACCCAGCAGCCCCGGTCCTGCAGGCACCCAGCAGCCCCGGCCCCGCAGGCACCCAGCAGCCCCTGTCCCGCGGGCACCCAGCAGCCCCGGTCCCGCGGCCCCGCAGGCACCCGGAAGCCCCGGTCCCGAAGGCACCCAGCAGCCCCAGCCTCGCCTCCACCCGGCGGCCCCGGTCCGGCGGCCCCGCCTCCAGTCAACAGCTCCGGCCCCGCAGGCAGCCGGCAGTCCTGGCCCCGTGGGCACCCGGCAGTCCCGGCCCTTCGGCCCCGCCTCCAGCCGGTAGCTGCAGCCCCGTGGCCCCGCCTCCACCCAGCAGCCGCGGCCCTGCCGGCTCGCCCCGCGGCTCGCAGCTCTCACTTCCGGGTTTGCAAATTTCCGAACTTTGCACATCAGATAAGGTGCACCGGACTATAAGGCGCACTTCCGGGTTCAGGGGAAAATTTTAGTCAAAAGGGTGCGCCTTATAGTCGTGAAATTACTGTACTTTATTTTAAAGGCATTTTTCATGGACATTCAGAAGTACTCTAGGAGGCATATACAGCATAAGATTGACCCACCTTTGGGTCAGGTATGTTACGTCATCCCCTCCCATCCATTCCTCTCCTCCATTCACTAAAAGTTGGTAATACTCTCTCACTGCTGTATAGTCCTTGTCTCAAGTCCTTCTGCACCTAGCAGGGATGTGTGAGTACTCCTCTGAGAGAAGCACTGTCACTATGCAGAACTGCAGCAGCACGATCAGGCCACAACACTCAACTGTCAGGGATGCCTTACTGCATATACTGGTAGATGTCCTTGATTAAGTCACATCTCAATCATCTCATGCCAATTTAAAAATTAATGAATGAAATCTGGTGGTTCCCTGGTATTTGTAACAAGTTCAGCCAGCAACCTTTGCTCATCGGGCTGGTCAGTTCTCAGTTTGTAACTATCATTGAATGCTTTTTCCATGGTCTGCCTGTATAAATTACTGGGGGAAAACACATTGTATTCTTACACTTCAATTCCACAATTTTAGAAGCACAAATTTGAACAGCCATCAACAGGTTATTTTCCAGCTTGCTTAGAGGCTGTAACACCTTCCTCCACTTATAGTAGCTTTGGGAAGTAATCTAACAGCTCCAATTGTTTAAGCTAGAAAGGGCCACAAGGATGTAAGAGAATTCCTCTGGGGGACATTGAAGAAAAATGGTAAGATGGCCTCAAGAAATGCAAAAGGAATTCTTTATTTCAAGCAGTTCAGCTCTAGTTGGTAATAAAGTACTTGGCTCCAGCACTGAGCTCTGTGCACTTACTTTCTTCATAAACTAAGTCTAGTCAGCCAGGGTTGAAAGCAGGTTTCAATGATAATGTTGGTGAGTCCTGACACAATATATATAGATTTCTCCTTTCACTCACAGTTTCTTCTTAAGAACATTGCTTCTCCAGGACTTTGTGATGACCCCGTTTTTAAAAAAATATTTACATACACAAGAGTAACAGATCTGCTTATCTTCAGACACATATTGAGTATACATCTCACAGATCCTGCACTCTGGAAACAAAGTCAGTATGCTGCAGTATGTGGTAGAAGAAAGGGGGGTGGGGGAGGGAAGAAAGGTAAAACATAGTGTATTTAGCACATCTGAAAATGAGCTCAAGCTCTTTCTAGTTCCAGCAGCTGCCTATAATGGAAAAAATGAAGACTGGCCATTGCCAAAGAAGTGGGCAGTAAGAAATAACAGATGTGAAATTTCAGCAACATCACTGGCTAGGTCAGTTTCACAGACTGCTTGAGAGCCAGGGTCCCTGCTGGGCTGCAGCATTCTCAGAGGCACACTTGCCTTTTTTGCTGCTGAACTGCTGTTACTCCTGCTCAGCTGAATTCACTCAGCACCTCACCCATGAATGCAACTGACAGCAAACATTCATGTCCTCACAAGCATGTGTAAAGGCTTCTCAATTAACATTAGTCACTACATTTTCCAATATCATATTAATATTTCATGTCTCTCTTCCTCAGTCTTGTTCATTCCTTTTTTTGTTTCATGGAAACTTACAGTGACTGGGGAAGACAGGTCCTTCAACACAAGATCTTATTACATGAGGCTCACAAAGAAAGCAAGATCAAAGAAACCAATCTAATCTCTTGTATACATTTTTAAGAGAAAGGGCATTGAGTAAAAAATGCCCTTCATAGAGTCAACTCCAATTACACACGTAATTTTCAAGGACAAATCAAGTTTCTTGACAGAGTTTACAGGGGAAATTATGAATATAAGTATGAACTATCACATGAAGAGCAGCTCCTGCCACCCAATTTGCAGGGTTAAGTGGACTTCAGTTTAAATTAAAATTAAATATAAGGTTATAATTAGGCATCAGAAATATGCCTTGAAACTGTAATGTGGATAACAAAGATAACTGTTACTTTAGGAAAAAAAAAAACAATTAAAGAGTTGTATTAGAAAAAAATACACCCAGTGAAGAACACCCAGTAACAGCAACAGACATAAACTGTGGCTGGGCTGTCACCTTCACTGCAAGACACTCTTCTCTTGTGTTCAAAATATGGTTGTAAAATGCAACTCTTAATAAGCCTAGGTTTCCATGCGATGTCTCATCTGGTATATTTATTACCTGTTGCTGAAAGAAACAGTATCACTCTCCCCATCTGCTTCCAGCTGTTTATAGTGTCTTTGTCCCTTTTGCTGCATCCATTAATTTCTCAACCACACAGGACAAGCCAGGTCACATAATTTCCTGATTTAGTTTTACTTCCCAGGCAGTTAGGGTTTTTTTTTTTCCTGAATCAGCTGCTTACCTTGAACTCACCTTGGGACTGGGGGTTGATGTAAGAGAGGGAAAGAACAGGCTGAAGTATTCCTTTTGGCATCAGCCTGCAGCTGCACAAGACCAAATGCAATATTAAACCATGCTCTGGAAAGTATTACTAGCTCTCTTCTTGTAGAATAAATATTCAAGTGTCCTCAAGATTTCACATAATATAGTGAGTGTCTGAGAGGTAATGAGAAACTCTGCAAGGAAAAACTGTAATACTATAGCAAATTAAGGACTCCACAGGGCACCAAAGCACAGTGACATGAACTGAGGCTCAATACATAGGCAAAAGGCCTTGCAATCTAAATTGACAAGAGGAGTAAGAAATTCATTGCCTTTCCTAATATCATTAAGCAGGTTAGTAACAGAGGCAAAAGTCAAACGCAGGAGCTGGGACAGGCAGCTCTATGCACTAGATCATACTTCTTCACACAGCAGCAATTGCTATTTACTCACTGCTTGTGGTATGGCATCTCCATGTCAAGAACTGCATTAGGTTCCAGAAACAATAACATGAAAATGAACCATTGTATTTGCTACTCCATAAGCAAATTATCAGTTCAAAGTGGTTTACACCACCTGAAAGTTCCCAGTGCCTTCTGAAGGAAAGAACTTCAAATGATAATATTTTTCTGACTCAGTAACATGTCCTTTCTCCCCTATAATGACAGACTAAAGGAAGCAAAACTGAAAAAAATACACTTTTTTTTTGTTTCTATTAAATAAAGTGGTGCAATTTGGGAATACTTTTAGATCATCTTAAAGTTCTCCAAAGAAGTAAACCAAGATGAACTCCATGAAAAATAAAAAAGGCAAAGCACAGACATAGAAAGGAGATGGTTCAAAGAGGAAAAGTAGTATAGCTTCCTATTTAATCTGGCTATTAATAGATCCAAATAAATACAGCAACACTGGTCACATCTCTATTTTTTCCTCCTAAAAGTAAAAACCCATTCTGTCCCTGTGCTGTTATGTACATAGTACAAAACTGCATTGTCATAAACAGAACTGTATATCCCAAACCATATACAAATCCCCAAAATCAACTCCCTCTCCACATGTGTATTCTGCTGTTAACTATGCAGATTTGAAAACAAAGAAAGAGACCCTTCAGTCACTTCAAACAAGTTTTCCACTTCAGGCTTAAGATACGGCAGGACTTAATCAGAAACACAAAATATAACTCCTGAAGTCACAAAATACCATCACACAAACTTCAGCACACAGATGACAATTAGAATACAGTAAATTCACGAATACAAGCCGTACTGAATATAAGCCGCATCTCTGGGTGTTGGCAAATATATCGTTTTTTGTACATAAATAAGCCGCACCCGAGTATAAGCCGCTCTGTCGTTCGCAGTGAGGACCCGCATGCAACAAAGTTGCCAAATAGTAACAGAACGGCGGCAGGGCGGGGTTTACTGGCTCAGCTCGGGCTGTGCAGGCTCGGCCCGCTCGGGGCTGCCGACGGGGCCAGGTAGCCCAGCCTGGCGCTGCCACTCAGCGGGGCCACTGGGGGCCAGCCGCCGTTGCCACTGGGCTCGGTCACCACGGCCCAGCGCTGCCCTGTGGTGGCAGGCAGGGACGGAGCCCCCCCCACTCCCACAGCGGTGGGCGGGGACGGAGCCCCCTGCCACCTCCCCGAGCCGCGGCAGTGGTGGCGCGGGTCCCCCGCCGCCTCCCAGAGCCGCGGCAGTGGCGGCCCAGGTCCCCCCCTCCTCCCCGGGCTGCGGCAATGGCGGCGCGGGTCCCCCGCCGCCTCCCAGAGCCGCACCAATGGCGGCGTGGGGCCCCCCCGTCTCTCCCCCAGGCTGCAGCAGAGGAGGGAAGGAAAGAGCTCTCCCTCCTCTCTCCCCGCCCCCCCATGCTCCACCCGCGGTACAACAGAGTAACAATTTGTAACAATCGCAAAATGCCGGCTTTGCAGCAGCTCGGCTCGGCACTCTGGCTGGCACTTCTGAGGTTGCAAATGTCAGAAAATTATTCACATATTAGCTGCTCCTGAGTATTAGCCGCATTTCCGGTTTAGGAGCAAAATCTTAGTCAAATTGGTGCAGCTTGTATTCGTGAAATTACTGTATCTTGAGCAAACTACAGCTTTTTTTACTCTGATTGATGGTTATCACATCACAAGGAAAGACCTGAAGAAAGACTGCTTGCTTTTCTTCATCTTGATTACTCCCAATTGTTCCCAAAGCAAAAGCCCACCAAAGATTCTATCTAGGGAAGTTAGGTAAGCGTATTACCTGAAGAGAAACAGGATTATCTAATGAAAACATTTCTTTTCAAGTAACAAAGAAGAATATATGTCACATCAGCTGGTAGGTTCCAGAGTACAGTAGTTTCACGAATACAAGCCGCACGGATTATAAGCCGCACCCCCGGTGCCTCGACAATGTTGCTGTCTTTGTCAATAGATAAGCCGCACCCCGAATATTAGCCGCACTTTCGTTCGTCGCGAGAATCCGTGCGCAGCTTTCACAAATTGGCCAATTAGTAACAGGATCGCGGCATAGCGGGCTTTACTGGCTCGGGGCGGGGCCAGGCAGGCTCGGCCCGCTCATGGTTGCCGACGGGGCCGGGTGGCCCAGCTCAGCGCCACGGCTCGGCGGGGCTGGCCGGGTGGTGCTGCCGCCGCCGCCGGGCTCGCTGGCCCCCCTCTCCCGTCAGCACCGCCCCCCTGCCGCGTTCGCTCGCCCGGCTGGCAGGGCTGCCGCCGCCGGGCTCGCCGCCCGCCCCGCTGCCGCTTTCGCTCGCCCCGCTGCCGCGCCTCGCGAGCGCCGCGCCCGCCCCGCGGCGCTTTCGCGAGCGGCGCTTCGGCGAGCGCCGCTTCGGCTCGCCGCGCGGCGCTTCGGCGAGCGCCGCTTCGGCGAACGGCGCTTCGGCGAGCGCCGCTTCGGCGAGCGCCGCTTCGGCTCGCCGCGCGGCGCTTCGGCGAGCGCCGCTTCGGCGAACGGCGGTTCGGCGAGCGCCGCTTCGGCTCGCGCGCTTCGGCGAGCGCCGCTTCGGCGAGCGCGCTTCGGCGAACGGCGCTTCGGCTCGCCGCGCGGCGCTTCGGCTCGCGCCGCTTCGGCTCGCCGCGCGGCGCTTCGGCTCGCGCCGCTTCGGCTCGCGCGCTTCGGCGAACGGCGCTTCGGCTCGCGCGCTTCGGCGAACGCCGCTTCGGCGAGCGCCGCTTCGGCGAGCGCCGCTTCGGCTCGCCGCGCGGCGCTTCGGCGAGCGCCGCTTCGGCGAGCGCCGCTTCGGCGAGCGCCGCTTCGGCTCGCCGCGCGGCGCTTCGGCGAGCGCCGCTTCGGCGAGCGCCGCTTCGGCGAGCGCCGCTTCGGCTCGCCGCGCGGCGCTTCGGCGAGCGCCGCTTCGGCGAGCGCCGCTTCGGCGAGCGCCGCTTCGGCTCGCCGCGCGGCGCTTCGGCGAGCGCCGCTTCGGCGAGCGCCGCTTCGGCTCGCCGCGCGGCGCTTCGGCGAGCGACGCTTCGGCTCGCCCCGCCGGCAGGGCTGCCGCCGCCGCCGCCACCAGGCTCGCCGGCCGCCCCCTCCCGTCTGCACCGCCGCCGCGTTTCCTCGCCCTGGCCGGCACTGCAGGCCCCCGCACCGCCGGGCTCCCCCACGCTGCTGGCCCCCATTTTGCTGGGCTTCCCCCGCTGCCAGGCAGCCCCACCCGCCGGCCTTCCTGCTTCTGCCATGCTCCCCTGCACTGCTAGCCCCAGTTCTCCCGGGCTCCCCCGCATGCTGGCTCAGGCTCTGCCGCCCTCCCTGCCCCGCCCTGCTGGCTCAGGCTCTGCCGCCCGCCCCCACACTGCTGGCCCCGCCTCTGCCAGGCTTTCCCACCTCTGCCGGGGCCGGCCGGGCTCCAGCTTGGCTTGGGGCTGCCGCGGGCTCTCACTTCCGTGTTGGCAGCTTTTAGAATTTTGTTAATAGATTAGCCGCCCCGGAATATTAGCCGCACTTCCGGGTTTCCACCAAAATTTTGGTCAAATTGGTGCGGCTTGTATTCGTGAAATTACTGTAGTTGCAATGACAGAAGTCCATGGTCCAAGAACTGCACCTTGGTATCAATCTCTGCCAAAAATACCTGCAAGTGGCTGGTGAAACTTCAGCTATTATAAGAGAGGATCAAGTCTTCACATCTTCAATGATCTCACTATGACCCATCAGAGTTTTGAAGCTAGCACTCTCCAAGCACATTAACACCTGCTGTTTTCCAGAGATGTCTAGCAGCAGCATCTAGCACAGCATCTGTTTTTCCTGAGTCATCTCACTGTAGTGTGGATAACCATCAGCTATGATGTGAGATCCTGGAAGATCTTAGCACCCCCGCACCAAGCAATCATTTCTTGGCTAAACAAAAACAACTGGTGCTTTCTTGCCTAATACAATTTCAGAGTCTATCCATCATGTTAATTAGAAAAGGCATAACAAACTTCTATCCTACTTGTATTGCAAGAAAAGGAGCACACACAAGTGAGGAACTATGTGAATGCTTTGAGTAAGCAAAGATTTTATTAAGACATTAGCAGAAGGTAATTTAATCCTTTAAAGTTCTATCTTTGTTTTTTATTTATTGCTTCCAGTTATAATCTTATTATTTTGCTATAACTGAAGATTTTTATGCAAATAAGTGCTTAACTATTTTCAAATGTTTCCCCAAGACAAATTATGCAATGCCTTTGAATAAAATGCAGACAATTCTACTTTGCTGCGCTCTAGAGAGACAATATTACTTAGATATTTTTTAATGAAGGAAAAGTTCTAATTTCAATTTTCATTTCAACATATTAGATCTTCACACAACTAATCTTATCAATTGTGCAATTTTATCATCACTGCTACACTTAACCCTGTACACTGGCTACCCACCCGCTGCTGCTAACAGCTCAAGCTGTTTTTTAAGTTTGGTTATTAATGCACAAACTAGTGCTTCTGTTCTGTTCTTAAGCGTCGTAGGCCACCCCCACCCCCTTAGCTGGTCTGAAGGCACTGTTATGAATTAAGTTATATTATCTGTAACACTATCCAAAAAGCAATTCTAATTTAATAAGAATCTCTTTAATTCTTAAGTGCCACATTTTTAAATGGCATCAAACTTGAAAAGAAGAATACCTGTATTTTTTGCTGAATAAAGATAGATGAACTGTCTATAATGCTTTCATTCATATAATGCACTGATGATAACACAGATATAGTAGTTTAGCCCTGATAGTTGTCAGGCAGTAACGTATGGGAGCACAGGGGCAGATTAAAATGTAGGCAGAAAAGAATCATCCATAACTAACTGACAAACTTTAAATTCACTTATCTACTTTTTCTAGTAAAATACTAGCAGAAATAGAGAGGTTGTAGTAAATACAGACCTACATGAATGCAGATATTCTAAACTGATAGAGTCCATCAGAGTTGTAACTAAACACTAATTTTTGAAATTAGAAGCAAACATATTTTTCAGAGGCCATTAAAGCAAAAAAAAAAACCCAAAACCAAAAAACCAAGGCAAAGGTTTCTCACTGCATTGGTCATCAAAGTTAACACATGGAACAAAACACATAGGTTCAAAACAATGTGCTGCCAACAGCATTGACATCAAAGAAAATCCCTTAAATATGACCTATTTCACGTAAATTGGCTCTGCCATGGAAACCAGGGAACTAGAAACATTACAGTACTCCTAGCAACTATCTCTTTGCAAGAAAATACAGCTGCTCTTTGGAAGTATTTATTTTACTCTTCTTCCACTGGTCTCTTTTCCCAGATAGCCAGTGATAGGGCAAGAGGAAACGGTTTCAAACTGCACCAAGAGAAGGTTCGGGTTGGACATCAGGAAGGATTTTTTCACTTAAGATGGTTAAGCATTGGAATGGGTTCCACAGGGACATGGTAGTGTCACCATCCTTAAAAGTGTTTAAGAAACAACTGGATGTGGCACTTTGTGTCCTTAGCTGATATTTGACCAAGGGTGGGATTCAATGATCTTGGAAATCTTTTCCCATCTTAATGATTCAATGATTCGCTTCTGTTCTACAGTTATTAAGTACAAGTAACACTGATTTTATTTGTGCATTTAAAAGGCTCTCTTTGACAGCCTACATCTAGAGACAAGGAAGTGTAAATAATGTATTTATAAAAAGATCACAATGAACTATTTTGAATTTTAAAAATTCTTCCCTAGATCCTTCTTGCACTCTTCTCTAGTCAAAATGATATACATTTGGCACACACAGTGCAAAGAATCAGCAACAAGCATAGGGGATCAGGAAAATAATTTGACTTTACAAAGGATACCACAGTTTGCAGAGGGGGAGTTAAAACAACAAAGTTTGCAGTTTATTGAATGAAAAAAATCAGCCTGCAGTAATTTATTAACTTACTTATTCTATAATTATGTATTCCAGAACAATATCTCATTTTATAATTGCTAAATTTATGAAGTTGCCTTATTCTGAAAAGCCAATTCAGGCATCATTATTTTAATATAATGGGTCAAGTTACCACTTCAGTAAGCAGAGGCTGAACTGTTACATAAAAATTTTTCCAAAGTCAGGGTGATATGAGGAGAGGTTTCACTTTTCAAGAGAAGTCAATGAGACTACGTCCTCCTCTCCTTAAAACCTCTGTTTAAAAAAATTGTCTGCTCTGAACAGGAACTTGGTGCTCAGAAGAAAATATTCAAAAGGTATAAACTACTGAACGTCTTTGTTCCTTCATACAGTAGTAAAATTTCAGAGTTAGACAGCATGTGAAAACACAGAAAATATAACCAGAATTTCATTTACTCACCTCTGTTCCAAATCCTTAGGTCTTAGTCAACCGCTTCAAATGACTGGTAATACCTAGAGAAATAATTGACGCAAAATGTAAGAAAGGTACAGAGCCAAAAGTATCAAAACAACATTAATAATAAGTATTGGTGGCTGGAATGGTAAAAATGTTGCTTCTAAGAGATTACAGTAATTTCACGACTGTAAGGCGCACCCTTTTGACTAAAATTTTCCCTCGAACCCGGAAGTGTGCCTTATAGTCCGGTGCGCCTTATATGATGCACAAAGTTGTGAAATTTGCCAAACCAGAAGTGTGAGCTGTGAGCCGTGGGGGAAGCCGGAAGTGCCACGGCAGCCAGGTGGAGGCAGGCCTGGGGGCCCATGGCACCTCCCCTGCCAGGTGGAGGCGGGCCTGGGGGCACACGGCTGTGGGTGAAGGTGGGCCAGGGGGCCCGGGGCACCACCCCCCTCCGGGTCCAGTGGGGCCCGGTGGCTCGCGGCACCGCCCCTGCCCGGTACAGGCGGGCCCAGGGGCCAATGGCTGCCAGGCTGGGGCCTCGGCCAGCAACCGCGCAGGGGGAGCTGGGGGCGGAGCCTCGCTGCAAAAAAATAGTGCGCCTTATAGTCCGGTGCACCTTCTCTGATCTACAAAGTTGCGAATTTTGCCAACTCCCGGGGGGTGCGCCTTATAGTCCCGTGTGCCTTATGGTCGTGAAATTACTGTATATGCACATGGGTAACATTTCACTACCATGCCACTTCTGCTTGGCTAGAAATTCAGCAATCTAGACATCACTCCAACCATGAAGGCACTAAGAAAATGCACAAATCCCAGACTTCAGGAGAGTAGAGTTCAGCCTCCTCAGGGATCTGTTTGGTGAAGTAACCATGGGATAAATCCCTGAATGAGAGAAGGGCCCAAGAAAATTCACTAATCTTCAAGGACGTCCTTCAAGCTGAGGGACAGTGCATCCGAACAACAAGGAAATCAGGTAGAAATGCCAGGCCTGCATGGATGAACAAAGAGGTCATGGAGAAACATAAAGCAAAGGGCAGAAGCAAGCACAGGTAGCCTGGAAGGAATACAGAGAGAATGTCTGAGAAGCCAGGCCTAAGGCTAGGAAAGCTAAAGCCCTGATAGAATTAAACCTCACCAGAGATATCAAGGACAACAAGAAAAGCTTCTATGGATATGCTGGTGATAAAAGTAAGATGGGAAAAAGTAGTCCCTCTCTGGAAGGTAACAGGAGGTGTGGTTACCCCGGACATGCAGAAGGCTGAAGTACTCTATGACTTTTTTGCCTCCATTTTCACTGGCAAGTGCTCCAAGCTACACTGCTCAAATTGCAGAAGGCTAAGAAAGACTGGAGAGGGTCCAGGGAAGGACTAAGAAAATCATCATAGGATCACAGAATATCCTGAGTTGGAAGGAACCCACAAGCAGGGTCCAACTCTTGGCTCTGCACATGATAATCCCCAAAATCACTCCATATGCCTGAGAGCATTGCTCAAACATTTCTTCAATGCTATCAGGCTTGGTGCTGTGACCACTTCTCTGGAGAGCCTGTTCCAGTGCCCAACCACCCTCAGAGTGAAGAATCTTTTCCTGATAGCTAGAAAACAGAGCTTCATGCCCATTTCCCATGTCATATCACTGCATAGAAGAGAAAAAAGATAAATATCCATTTCAACTTGTGAGGAAGCTACAGACTGCAGTTACGGTTAGGGGATTGGAGTATTTTTCTTCTGAGGAAAGGCTGAGAGAGAAACCACCCACTGTAGGACAAGATCAGGTTTGCAACCATCCTCAGGAACAGAGGGTGCACAAGTCCATGGGATGTAATGGTGCAAAAGTCCATGGGACCTGATGAGATTCATTCTGAGGAAACAGGCCATTATCCACCACATTTCAGAAGTTATGACAGTCTGGTGAAGTTCTCATTGACTGAAAAAGGGGAATTATAACCTCAAGTTTTTTTAAAGGGGAAGAAGAATAAGACTACAAGCCACTCATTCTCACCTCTGTGCCCGCCAAGACAATGAAGCAGATCCTCCTGGAAACTATGCTAAGTCACATGGAAAATAAGGAGGTGACTGGCGACAGCCAATATGGTTTCACAAATTATGCCTGATTAATCTGGTCTTCTACGATGGGACTACAGAGTTGTAGATGAGGGAAGAGCAACTTATTTCATGTACTCGGACTTGTGCAAAACATCTGACATGGTCCTTGTCCCTAGATGGGAGAGAAATGGATTTGACAGATGGACCACTCAGTGGATAAGGAATTGGCTGGATGGTTGCAGTCCAAGAGTTGCAGTCAACAACTCATGTCCAAGTGGAAAGCAGTGCTGGTGGTGCTCCTCAGATGTGGTTTGGGGTAACTACTATCTAACATCTTTGTCAGGGACATGGACAGTGGGACTGAGCACACCTTCAGCAGTTTGGTGATGACACCAGCCTGTGTGTGGTCAGGACATGGGAGGGAAGGGATGACATCCACAGGGAACTTGACAGGCTTGAGAGGGGGACCTGTGCATCAAGCTCAACAAAGCTAAGTGTAAAGATCGTGTACATGGGTCAGAGCAATCCCAAGCACAAATATAGTCTGGGTGGAGAGATGACTGAAAGAAGTCCTGAGAGGAATGAACTGGGGCTGTTGGTGGGCTTTATAAGACCAGAAAGATAGTCATGTCCTGGACTGCATCCAAAGCAGTGTGGCCAGGAGAAAAGGGAACTGATACTCCCTATCTGCTCTGTTCTTGTGAAAACCCATCTGCAGTGCTGCTTCCAGCTCTGCTGCCCCCAGCACCAGAAGTACATCGACCTGTTGAACTGAGTCTAGAGGAGTACATTCACTGTGAAAACAGGCTAAGTGAGTTGGAGGTCTTCAACCTGAAGAAGAGAAGATGCTGAGGTGTTTCCTACAGGCCACCTGATCAGGACAAGGAAGTAAATGAGGCCTTCTACAGACAGCTGGAAGTAGCCTTAAAGTCGCAGGCTGGTTCTTATGGGATACTTTAACTACTCTGACAACTGCTGGAGAAACATCACAACAAAGCACAACACAGTCCAGGAGATTCCTGGAAAGCATGGATGACAAGTGCCTGCCACAGGTAGTAGGGGACCTCACCAGGAATGATGTGCAACTCAACCTCATACTAACAAGTAGAGAAGGCCTTGTTGCAGGTGTGAAGGCTGGGGGCAGCCTTGGCAGCAGTGATGATTAGACTGTGAAGTGAGTATCCAGTGAGGAGGAACCAGGGTAGCAAGCAAGACTGTAACTGTGGACTTTGGGAATGTTCCCACAGGAACAGGCTTTGCAGGAAATAGGGGTCAAAGACAGTTGGTCTTCCTCCAGGCTCAGAGTGAATAGAGAGGCTGTAAGAGTAAGATGAAATGACACAAGGAAAGCCAAGGCCCACCTGAAATTAAATCTGGCCAAGGATGTCAAAGAAAACAAGATTAAATTCTTCAACTATATCAATAACAAAAGAAAAATAAGAATTATGTGGCTCTGTGGCTAAATGGAGGGAAGGACTCTGGTAACAGAGAACGAAGAGAAGCCAGAAGACATTTCACTTAATGTCTTATTTGGTTTAGTCTTCACTGAAAGACCAGTCCTCTGGATTCTCTGGCCCAGAAGACCAGGGTAAAGCAATACTGGATTGAACACTTTCCCTTGGTCCAGAAGATAGGAGTAGACATGACCTAAGCAAACCTGACATCCACAAGTCCATACATCCTGACAGGATGGATCTATGACAGCTGAGAGAGCTGGCAGACATGACTGCGAGGCTGCTCACAATGGAAAAAAGCAAATGTCAACCTAGTGTTGAACAAAGGAAAAAATGAGGACTCAGGGAACGAGCAGCCAGTCACCTTGATCCCTGGAAAGGTGATGGAGCACCTCATTTAGAATGCTATCCACATGGGTGATCAGGAATAGTCAGCATGAATTCATTCGGTTAAATCCTCTCTGACCGACCTGCTTGCCATCTTTAATTAAACCAGTATCTGGAAGGATAAGGGTAGAGCAGTGGATATCGTCTGCTTCGATGTCAGTAGATTTCCTCAGAGAAACTCAGGGATGTGGGCTGGATGAGTGGACAGTCAGGTGGATGGAGAACTGGCTGAATAGCAGATCCCAGAGGATCAGTGACACAGGGTCTAGTTGGAGGGCTGTCCCCAGCGCTGTCCCTCAAGGTTCAATGCTGTACTGTTTAACTTACTCATCCATGACTTGGATGAAGGGGCAGATCTCTGCTCAGCAAATTCAGAGGACACAAAGCTGGGAAGAGTAGCCAATACCCCCAAGTGCTGGATAGGCTGAGGGAGCTGGGCCTGTTCACCCTCAAGAAGAGGCAAGTGAGGGGGACCTCATCAACGTCTATTAGTATCTGAAGGGAGCATATCAAGACGATATATCAGGCTCTTCTCAGAGGTGTCAAGCAATAGAACAAGAGGCAATGGGCAGAAACTGATGCACAGGAAATTTCACCTGAACATGAGGAAGAACTTCTTTACTCTTTGGCTGACTGAGCACTGGAACAGATTGCCCAGAGAGGTTGTGGATTCTCCCTCACTGGAGATAATTCAAGAACTGCCTGGACACAATCCTGTGCCATGTGCTGCAGGATGCTCCTGCTTGAGCAGGGAGGTTGGAACACAAAATCCAGTGGTTGGTCCCTTCCAACATAACCCATTCCCTAATTCTCAGCCTTTTAGCAAATTTCCAGTACCTGAAGAGGGCCTAAAAGAAAGCAAGAGAGTGACATTTTTGCAAGAGTAGCGATAGAACAGGGGGTAGTGGCTTTAGACGGAAAGAGGGAAGGTTTAGATTAGATGTAAAGAAGAGGGTGGTGATGCACTGGCAGAGGTTGCCCTCCAAAGTTGTGGATGCCCCATGCCTGGGGTTTCCAAGGCCAGACTGGATGGGCTTTGAGGAACCTGGCCCAGTAGAGGATGTCCTTGCCTACAACAGCAGGCTGGAAGCAGATAACCTTGCAGATTCTTTCCAACTCAAACCATTCCATAATTCTGTGCTCTTGTGATTCTACGAAGCAGTAATACATAAACTAAGTATACACAAAATCACATCTTTTTATCTTCCTCTATTTTGCTAACAAAGTATACCAAGATCTGAAAATACATTTAAGGTTATTTACATATTCTGTAGCAATTTATAATAACACTTTAATATCAGGTATGACTTATCAGGTATGACGGAGGAACAACTCTAAAAGTTCCTAAACAAATGCAATACAAACCAAAATTACATACATAGCCTGGTCATCCCAAAAATGCACCTCTAAACTTCTGCCACCCTATTTCATGGAACTAAGCAATGACAAACCCAAATTCTTGTACCTGAGATGAACTAATCCCTTGGAGAGACTGAGCACTGGCTACCCAGGACACACTTTCCTCAAACAGAGCTGGGGGTTTGGGCAGAAAGTGGTCTAAACATGAGCCAACAGTTAGCCTTGGTAACAAGAAAGGCCAAGAATATCCTGGGATATGTCTACAGGCTAAGATTCCACTAATAATCTACTATTCAACTTCAGCCAGCACTATCAGGAATATGCATCTTGAACAGTTTTGTAACCCCACTACCAAAAAGTATTAAATTAAGGTTATGTTGATTCAGCAATACTGAAATACAGAATTTCCCACAGTAACAGAAAATCCTGTATTTTTATACATTCATCAGGACAAGATCTACGAAGAACCTCCCCTTACATAAACGAACAAAAGTCGAAGATCAGTTCATTCTTACAAAGGAACATAATTTGGCCTTGGTGAAGATGGTTAAAAAACAGAAAAGCTGGTGCAGAACTTCCAACAAAGCATGTTTCTGAGGACAAAGGAAACTGTACTAGGAGCACTGCAAATACAAGCATAGCTTAAAATGGCTTATGAATTCCTGGCACATAGAATATTCCTTCAGGAAATAAATAAAAAAGGAAACAACACCAAAAAACACCAAGTGACTGGACCAAGTAGCTGTGATTACTTCAACTTTTCTGTCTCAAAAACAGTTAGCATGGCAATGAAAATACAGCAGGTTAGCAAAGTCTGAGACCAGTTTTCAGAAACAAAAAGGACCAAATATTTTTCCTTAAACTCAAATACCAAAAAATGCAGGATAGATTTTAAGTACATGTAAACAAACCTAATTGTCAGAATAATGCATTAAGTGGCACTTTTAAGGAAAATTTCTTTGCTTGAAGTCTGACCTCCCTAAAAAAAGACTAGTACAGGCAGGGAAGACAGGATCAGCCCACAGAGAAAGCTGTAGAAAAGCCTCTCTCTCAGAGCCATCCACCTGCCAGGGGCACAGCAATGTTCTTCCCCACATGTGCACAAAAACTATAAAAAGCCCTAAAACTTTGAAAAAAGAGGAAAGTCAGTATTATATTTTAAAAGACTCTTTCCTGTCACCACATTGGTGGCAAAGTTAGGAAGAAAAAAGTCCACACACCTTCCACTATCCCATCACCACACAGGTACTTCCCTTATGCTTCAAAAGGCAAAATACTCCCAAACAAATCAAAATGGGAAAAACACATGTATGCTCTCACTCTTTCTCATAGGTGTACTTTTAAGTTTTGCAATAGCTCTGACAGATTTCTAGAATAGTTGTCAAAAATAGACAAAATCTCTTTCTTCCTTTCTACTCAGCTAGCTGTAAGTTTGGTTGTATCAACTCCACCCCTCCAAAATAGGTGGAAATACTACATTCTTCATTTTTAGCTCCTTTCTCATCTGCAAGGGATAAATGTCTTACCAAAACTAAGGGACAAAGAGTCTCTATAACAAGCAGAGCCATTGATTTAAAGTTCTCTTATTTACAGCAACAGGAGAATCAAATAGACTGGACACTGCTAAGAGAACACAATGGGTTTGACAACATTCCCATGTCACGTACCCTGTTTTGGACACAGTAGGAAGTGGGTATACTTAGGCTCCCCAGTAAAAATACACTAAAAAAAGAATACAGATATATCTGCTGTATCTTAAAACATCCTTTTCAAGTAGCTTTTTCTTTAGATATACTACTGTGTGATACTTCCATGTGTTATATAATGGCAAGTCCTGAAATCAAACAAATATTTGCTTACTTCAAGGTTTGTATGACCAATTATGTCACTATGAATAGAAATAATGCATTCAATGGGCTCTTTGTCTTTTGCCATCAATGCAGAACAACACAAAACGAAATAATAATTTTTTTAAAAGTAGTAT
Source organism: Catharus ustulatus (assembly GCF_009819885.2). NCBI lineage: Eukaryota > Metazoa > Chordata > Aves > Passeriformes > Turdidae > Catharus > Catharus ustulatus. Next base: position 23,430,257 of record NC_046262.2, on the reverse strand, counting down.
TTCATAGGCGTCATTAAGGCTACCTTCAGAAATAACAGCAAAACAAGATAGACAAAGTATGTTCTTTAGGGATACACTGATAGTAGGTTAAAAAAATCTCTCACAAATAAAATCACCCTCTAAATTAACAAGAATGCTAACCATAGGAAGAAAACAGCTCAAGATATACAACACATTTTTTAAACATTTCTTCTCAGGCTCATTATTTTCTCTTTCACACAAACCTACAAAGAATAAAAATCCAGTTTTCCATTTTGTATTATCTACCTAATGTGTTCAATCAAGAATATCATTCTACATACCTATATGCATGTAATTTAAAGCAAATTCAAGAGTTATATAGAACAGCTTAATTTACAAGCTGTTTCAAAGAGAAGAAAAAATCCTTTTTCATACTACAAAAATATTTTCCCCAAATGCACCTGTCTTGAAGTTTACACTTAATAAAAGCCACATGTACTTCTAATACACTGATCCCTGCTCTTAATGCCGGTTTTCTCACTGCACCACCTTAACCAAGAAAGCAGCACAGCAGTTTCATACATCATTAAAATGTTTAAACCAAATAATACATTTTTATAATCCTAGCAATTCTCACAAAACTAAGCAAAATAAATACAGAAGCTTTAAGAGACCTGCACAGCAGATGAAAGATTGCTTTTAGCCTTTTACCTAATACAGTAACACTGACTAGTAAATGAGTCAAATGACCCTTTTTAAACAAGCCGGTCATTACTAACCAAAGCAAAAATATGCAAATTTGGCTTTAGAAAAGTTATTATCTAATATTTGGTTTGGCTTCTAAGGTTTGTTTTAGCTAAGCATAAATCTTTATTTGAAGATAGTAATATAGAACATCAGCCATGAGCCCAATCCCACATTCACTGAAATCAGTGGGAGCTCTTATCTTTAGTGTTATCCGCAAGGATAAAAAAATACAGTTTATTTTAAAGGCAATGTAAAGGCACTTTACAAGTTCAATTTACAACATGCTTCTCGAGTCACATCTCTGAGTCACAGGGATTATAAAGCAAATGGCAAGTCCTCCTTCCACAGCTGCACCATGAGTTACACTACAGCCAGTGCTCCTGTCTTGCCCGGTACAACCCTCTACCAAGTCAAGGTAGCCTAAGCTTTGCAGCAGCATCCACGAAGTACATCTACAGCCACTAAAATTGTTCCTTGGCTCTGTTTTGGCCATAAGGCTGCCCTAGCACTGAGAAGAACCAGACAAGAAGTGATTCAGAAAGCAGCTTCACCTGGGGCCAGAACTGCCTAACAACATGCTGCCTTGCAGAGATGATGAGAGGGACAAGTCCCACGGGCAGTCCAGCGACCATTGGACACAGGTCACCACCACAACAGCTGGGGACTGGAACAGGCACACTAGCAACACAGCTCCAAAATGGACTGATGGCACCAGGCTGGGCAGAAACACAATTCTGGGTACTCAGGTAAGAGCACGGGCAGGACCCAGAGGAGACTGAGGCACATGGGTGCCCTGGAGCCCTGTCATACGGTTGCTACTCAAATGCTCTAACCAGTGGCATGCTGCTTAGCAGTGAGCTACAATCAATTGGCAAGCTCTGGCCATTCTTCTGAAATGTCAGCTGGCTTAATAAGTAACAACTTTTGATGAGTATTTATTAGTATTTGAATTATTGTTCCCAGATTACCACACACTGGCCTGCAAACCCCGAAGTTTACAAACAAAGCTGTCTTCTGGCTGAAGTGGAAGAGAATGTCTCCAAGGGAGACAAGTCAGTTATCTTTTCCTCAAGGTCTAGAGATGGCAACTCTATTTATTTTATCTATTTTGTTATGTCATAAGCAATTAGAAAATTCTTTTATTTAATCTGTACCACACATGCTCTTTAAAGCAACAGATGTAGGACTTCTTTGGTTTTCAAACCCACACCTCCTTTTCCAGCCGAAGTTATAGTCAGAGTATCATCATGGTGATGCGACTATAAGAAAAGAATGAAACACATTCCTGCATTTTCCAGTAATGCTGCATTATGACTAAATTAGTAACTAGTTTGTTTGGAGGTTTCATCCTAAAAAAACCCAAAAAACAAAAAACCCAAACAAACAATCCCCCCCAACCAAACAACAACCCCAAAACAAACAAAACAAAACAAAACAAAAAGCCAAAAAAATCGCCCCCCCACAAAAAACCCCCACAAACAAAAAAACCACGCCCAAAAACAAAACACCAAAAAACCAACAACAACAAAATTTTGAACTTTCCTTACATTTGAGAGAAGATATCTAACAAAGCAACCAAACACAGAACTAGGGCCCAACTTACTAAGACACTAACAAGCTGTTAAAAGTCCTCAAAATACAAATTCAAACTTCTCTATGGTGTCAGAAAACGAAATTGTTTACGCTATGCATATACTCTACATTGAACTAACTTCCATGGCTTCTTCACGGCTTTCATCTACATTGAAGCAATGAAAATACACACACAAACAGTAGTTTACCAAATTAAAGCACCCAGGTGTAACCTGTGACCTTCTTCCACTGAAAAACTGCTTTTTAATCATGAAAGACTTCAGTGATACACACAATGATTTTGCTAAGTGACAAAATCTTGAGCTTAGGTCATTCAATTTGACATCAAAGCAAACCTCCTTCTCTCAGTAGTTTACCAGGATATTATCCAGCTAACACACCTATCAGGCTCTGAAGACCTTAATTCAAGGCTAAAACTATCACATATTAATTACACATTAAATTCTATTCAGCTCTTCTACAGCTTATGTCTTAGGACCCTTCTTCAGTCTTGTAAAATAACAAAACCCAATATCCAAAACCTAAACCCAATGTAAGAAAAACTAAATGAAGATGAGACTGAGCAACATTACATGTGCCTTTCTTGAGCATTTCAGTAAAATAATGTTATAGACATGAAAATCCTTACTCAAGTCCTGTCTGCCCAGTTAACAGCCCTGGAGAACACCCTGCAGTTTCTGCAGACCTCCAGAAGAAAGTCCTGAGCCATCTCCATCCAGCATGCTTTTCCAGCTGGAGCTTACAAACCCACAAAGAGGCACTTCCTCTGATGCTAACCCAAGGAAATGGAAATGAGCTAGCCACTGCTTGGTAAGTGTTAAAGAGCATATTTAATTTGCAGATGGGAGAATTAACTAGCCCTGGGGATGGTGGGAATTGAAGAGCAACAGCAAAAGATACTGTAAAAAATACAGTAATTGTGGTTTTGTATACCACAGTGATGCTGTTTTTATGCCTTTTAAATTTTTGTCATTTTAAGTTTTTTTCTGAAGCAAATTTACTTAAACATTGCTAAAGAAAATACCTTTTCAGAACTATTCTGGTAATACTAAATCCAGGTTTAGTTTTCCCCGAAGTCAATAACACCCTCTTCAAAGACTGTCACAGAATGCATTTTTAAAGAAGTTATAAATACCCTTTAAATTCCTCCAAATATTTTAAAAATTATTACTTAACATCCATTTCTGAGTAAAACTGAGATATAAGTTCTTGACCATCTGAAAGAGTAGGATTTTGACAACAATCACTCAAGAAAAACAGCAGAGATAAGAAAACTCTCTAGTTCTGTCAGAGGCTGATGACATGATATAACAAGTTCAGAAAATAAACAAAATTCTAAAAATTAATGAAACAAGCATACAAGGAAACAAACTCCCTTGCTAAAGGCCTTCTACAAAGATCTTTTTTAAAGTATATTAGCATACCTCTCACTCACCTCTCAGTAAAAACATTAAACAGCTTGAAGCTGTCCCAAACCCCTGTGTCAAAACCAAGTCATGCAATCTAAACCCATTTAAAATATTACTCATCAAAAATGCTGTTTCTCATTTGAGTTCTATTAGCACCATACAGACCTATTATCTGTATCCCAGGCAGAATTAAAGGCAGAAGTCAACTACATTAATAAGTCCTGATAATGCACATAATATCTACATCGACCACACTCACAAAGCCATGTTCAAAGAACATTAAATACGTAGTCATTTATTTCATTTTAGACAAAGGCTAAAAAACAAGATATGGGGGTATAAAGATGTTTATTTTGAATGTTATTATCTCTTTTTTTCTTCTGTAAAGCATATAAACAAAATAATATCCATGAAAGAAAGTTATTTTGAAAGAAAACATGAAAATTAAAGGTCAAGCAGACCTCCCCAAAAACAAAGAAAAGCAAGAGATTGGTCACTTCACAAAGCACAAGTAAAACAGCCCTAGGAAATCCATATGAAAGATTTGTTTAAACAATATATAAACTCTGGTTTAAGTTTCACAGATCTCTCTGAAAGTCAAGCTAAGAGTCAACATGCCTCTGGAACATAACAAACATTTCTGAAAGTTCCTTCTGTTCTCTCCACCTCTCAAAACACTGTATTTTGCTATCTTAGTAGGAATTAACATTTTGATTGGCTTTGGCCATTTGCTTACTACCAGAATAAACATAATGATGAAAGCGAAGGTGAGAAGTTAAGGAACAGCCTGTGGGAGGCAGGAAAATGCATCATTACCATTCTCCTCATGCCCCACTTCAAGTGTTGGGGGCAAATCTGTTATTTTCAAGCCAAAAAACCATACACAGCTGAGTCCTTAGCTTTTTTAACCTTTCAATATAATATAAGGCTAAACATCTAAGAGAGTTTCAAAACTTTCAAGGAACTACTATAAACCCTGAAATATGGCATAATCTTGTCTGCTTAATCAAGTTCATCAGATTTAAGAAGCAATAAATTAATTAGAGTCTCTCTTCACACCCCCACTCCCTTTTTGTCAGAAAGACAAATTATTTCCAGGCTACACAGGATCAAGTAACTGAAAATACTCAAATACATGTAAGCTACACATTTTAACAACAAATTCAATTCAACAGCAGCAGAAAATGCAGATTCCTACGAGGAGGTACTATTTTTCTAGGCCTACACATACTTCAAAGAGGGCAACCACACAAGGAACAAGTATCAATAGTTTCTTTTCCATGAGTTTTCTTATCAAGTAGGAAAAAATATGTTTCCAAGAACAAGAATCCAACAATTCCTTAGGTCTCAGTTACCTTCTAATGCACTGTTCCATAATAAGAACTCTGTAACGTTGAAGCTTGAAGTTCCAGAGTCCCCAAATAGTGATGCTTTCTCCCTCAAAACTAGCTTTCTGAAGTAGTTGTATGAGCTGTCTTAAGTTATTTTTTAATGAATGCTAAGGTTTAGAACACAACATGAGTAGGTTTTCCGACATAATTGCTCTCTTATGGTTTTCCAGCAATTGAACATTGACTTCAAATCTCTTACAGGCAAAGCTGACCGGTTTAAGTAATTGTTTTTGAAAGCACACAGATGATAAGCAGCTACTCCTTGGTATCTTTACAGCATCAAAAGAGCTCTCAAATAAATGAAAATTTAACATACATACACAATCTCTTTCATATTCATCCACATAATATAATGTAGCTCTATTCAGGTGGTCCCCTAAGGTTTTTGCTCTCTAGAAAGAGTTAAATATCTGAAACAGACCCGTGTCTTGTTCATATATTAGTATTGTTTTCAAAGGGCTGTTCAGAGAATGAAAACTGAGAACAATGCAAATTCTCCACTCCATGCTCAACTAACAAGGCATCCAATCAGTTTCCACTGAGTTCCAGTTCATTTTGTGTCCAGATGTAAGTGATTAACAGTACATTGTTTGAAACTTAATTCCACATCTGTTCTTCTGTGGGACTTGGGAAACAGATGAAGCTTTCTGACAATTGTTTGCAGAGTAGATAATCGCAAGCATGTGTAATGGTATCCCAAAGTGCAAAACACCATGAGTCTAAGAAGCTTTTTTTGCTGAATGTTTTTGTTGCTTTCCTAAGTAAGATAAAAAAATAAGATGCTCTTGGATGGAAATGATTAATACATGCTTAAGAAGTCATTTTCTATAACTAAAAAGGCAAAGCAAAATCCAGACCTTCTTCCTAAAGGTCATCATTTCACATCCTAGTACTGTACTCAGACGGCAAAAATTAATTTTATGGCCTATCAGGTAACCTTTAAAAGTTATGCAGAAGTGGCAAATTCCTGCAGAACTACAACAGACAAAATACATTGTTTTGTCATGGAGTACTATAGTAGTGAAAGAATGTTCCAGGCTGTAACAGTATGACAGTCAGCATCTTTTGAATAGATCACAGATTTAAGTGATATGGGTGTATTTTCTTTTGATCCCTAGAAAATGTGGATAAGCACAGAAAGGAAGACTAGATAGGAACTGTCCACTATATTTGCCAAAACAAGTGCAGACAGCATCAAAGCACATTGGAAAGTGTTAGGCTCAAGAAAGCACTTTTTTTATGCAAGATGCAGTTATACTGAAGAAATCTGCCACAGTTTGCTCTGGATGCTTAATTCCACATTTGCTCAAGGAACAATGAAAGGAATTACCAAAGCAATGATCCACTGATAGCCATTAAATACAAGTGCTTCCTCCAGTAAGTCCTCAAGACAAAGAGCAGTTGAAACTATGAAAACATCAGTTCAAATTTCCTCTGTAATTTAGGCAACTGTCTATTACCAGATACTTCTAATTACAGTAATTTCATGTCTATAAGGCGCACTGGATTATTAGGTGCACTTCCGGGTGTCGGCAAGTTTCCGAACTTTTGCTGATATATAAGGCGCACCGGACTATAAAGTGCACTTTTTTTTTGCAGCAAGGATCCGCCACCAGCTCCCTCCATGCAGTGTCTGGATGAGGTCCCCGCCTCCACCCAGCAGCCGTGGCACCGCAGGTCCCCGGGCTCGCCTGTACCCGGCAGCCGTGGCACTGCAGGCTCCCAGACCCGCCTGCACCCGGCAGCTGTGGCACTGCGGGCCCCTGGGCTCGCCTGCACCCGGAAGCCATAGCCCCGCGGCCCTGCCTCCACCCAGCAGCCGTGGCCCTGCCGGCTCCCCCTGCGGCTCACACTTTTGGGTTGGCAAATTTTCGAACTTTGTCCATATATAAGGTGCACCGGACTATAAGGCGCACTTCTGGGTTCGGGCCAAAATTTTAGTCAAAAGGGTGCACCTTATAGTCATGAAATTACCGTACTTTATTTACGGTCTTAGGCTATCACCTTGGACCTTCATCTGACCTCCACATACAACAAGTGCAAAAGTTATGTTATCTACACTGATTGAGAAAAAATTCACAGGGACGGCTCAGGATAGGTAAAAGACACTGTTTTTAAAAAAACTTGTTCTAATTAATTCTGAGACTAAAGTAAACTACCAAGATTAGCTCATTTGGTTAGAGCATGGTGCTAACATGAAGACTGTGCATTTAACCCCCTAATGGGCCACTCCCTGAAGAGCTGGACTTGATGATCCTCGTGGATCCCTGCAACTCAGAATATTCTATGATTCTGTAAACCATTAGGTAGGTATATATAAGAATGCCTCAGAAAAAGGCCAAAATTTCAATTCAGTCACACACAGATACCAGATACTGCTGCCAAAAGCTACCATGGTACTGTGAACTTCCAAATACTTGGTGTTTTCTTAAAAGGGCACATGTCTGAGATATGGAATTCTGAGATACTGGAAAAGGTGTTTTCAGACTTTTCTACACAATAATTAAGATGAAAAATATGGATGAAAACAGAAGCTCAAAAAAACCCCAAAAAACCCAACTCAAACAACCAAACAAAAATCATAACATTTCATTTGTAAAATAAGAAGTATCATTATTTTTAGTTCTGTATCACACACACATGGGTACACACAGACACCCCCCAAGTACTGATGAGAGATGAAACCAGGTTAAACCTGGGTAGTTCCATGTGCCCAGTGTGTCACAGCAGATGAAGCAGATGAAGAACGAGAAACAGAAACTTCCTAAAATGAAAGCAAGAAAAGGTGCAGAAGAAATCGAGTTCTAATAACATAATTCACATAATTTATGTAAAAAATAAACTATTCAGATAAGGAAAAATGAGGTCTGTCTTCTATAGAAAAGGACAGTGATGGGTTCTAAAAGTATTCCGCTCAACACAACTGCTGACACTACTTAATTAGGACAGCCATTTAAAATGCATGCAATAACCAATTCCATAAATTAAAAGGCATGAAGAGGATGCACTGCATATTATAATTATAAATTTTCATTTTCATTATGTAACTTAGAGAGTATCAGAAAAGTAATATTCATAATACAGAGCATATGATCAGATACGATTGTGCTTTCAAAGAAATGCTCCTAACAAATGGAATTCCAGTCACTACAACATTAAAAAGATAAGCAATATGGCTTGCCAGAGATTAAAATAAAACAAATATTTTTATTTATACAGGAAAAAGTAGGCAGGTTATGCAGATACGATTATCCTGCCCATCAACAAACTGCAAACAACAACAATTTTGAGTTTCAGTCTATGGTTTTAAATGTCCTTTTTAATGTAAAGAATCACTGAAGGCTTTCTGAGGCAAGTGAAGATCAGAAAAGTCATTAATGGTCTGAAGAGAGTATCAAGTGAAGAACAAAATTCCCTGCTACACATATAACCCAACAGCACCAAAACTAAGTATCCATGCTGCTGAGTTATGCACCAGACCTATGCAAGTCCACTTACTTCAGGGAAATGTCCCAAGGAAGAGTTTTGACTCTTCCATTTGCTGTGAGCACTGAGAGTACTTCTATTTTTTTAGCTTGAGTACCCTCTGCCAACAGCACTTCCTAATACTACGGCACATATACATGCATATGAAAAAAAACCAACCAAAAAACCCAAAAAAGCGCCACATCCCCATATTCATACACAAAGGCTACAAGCATATCTGCTTTAAAGATCATTATAGGACTTTTCTCCAGTTGTGACCAAAAAGCTAAATGCAATTCAATACACATACAAGTCCCATGGGTCTCTTCCACTTTGTCCTTCTGTAATTGTACTAAAAGCTTGTCTGGAGTCTTTCCCTCAGGCATCTGGAGTTGACACTTCTCCTATTTATCTAGCTAAAGAAAGGTCCCCTGCTTCTTCCCTGCCAATACCATGAAGAATTTAATGTATCAGCAGGGACTCAAAGCTTGAAACTCGATCCAGTATTTTCATAAAATGATTCACAGACTTGCACTGAGTTTTTTGCCTTAAGAGCAAAGGGTTTCCATACAGCAATTTGGGGCTAGATTAAACCACTCATGTTTCCATCAGCGGGGGAGGGAGGAAGAGCACCATAACGTGCAGCCATCAAATTGATTTTAACATCCTGAGACAGACAAGAAATTCCTATTAAAGTCCCTTCTAAAAAAATCACAGCAGTTCTTTAATGACTCCTATGAAGCAAGAAGGGATGAACACAAAGCAATAAAGAGCAAATTGAGGAAATAAAATAAAATGGAAACCAAGAAAAAAGTTTGTTTTTACTTTACAGGAGGGAAGACAGTGGTTTGGAACTTAATTTCGCTCCATACCAATACCTGAATAACAATGAAGAAAAATCAATGGAGAATTTGTATCAAAGGAGCACTGATGCGCAAAGCTGAACCAATTGCCCTTTTTGTATCTACACAAGATGACAGGTACTCAACACAGAAGGACATACTATTCTATCACATATACTGAGGAACTTGTCAAATGCTCGACACCACCTTCACTTCTATTATAACAATAAGTGAACTGAGCAACAGCAAGGTTGTTATTCTAATTTTCTGTTATCTTTTGAGAATGAACTACTACTACTTTGACTTTGAAAAATTGCTTGCTTGTGCAAAACAGCATCTTCCCTTTCTTTTAAATTCAAAATGTCTTCCATTAACACATTAGCCAAATGTCCAAGTGCGCAAAACATGAAACCTACTTACATTAAAAAGCCTTATCCCAGGCTTTCTGAAATAGATCACAAATTTACAGCATGTTTTCTTCCTGTTATTTAAAGAAATATAAAATGATAGCTCTCAAAAATGGGGGTCTTTTTGACCACCAGAAATCAGACAGAACTGCTATTCATCTTAAATAATGTGAAGTCTCAAAGAATATTAAGCATCTTTTTAATTGTCAGGGCACTCACCATTAAGATCATAAAAACTCTTTTCATCTTCCAAATTATGAATCAAGGTTACTAACATCTCTCAGAGAGTTGGGACTCATAAATTTCATTTTTTTATTTGTAAGAAAGAAGTAGGTTGTTATAGAGACTAATCCAGAAGCACAGCAGAAACTAAACTCATCACATGATAAAATGCCTGGTTTGCATATAATGATGCATTCACAAAAATCATAGAATCACAAAAGAGTTAGAGATGGAAGGCATCTCTGGAGATCATCTCATCCAACCCTCCCTGCCAAAGTAGGGCCACCTAGAGTATGTGACACAGGAACGTGTGGGTTTTGAGTGTCTCCAAAGAGGGAGACTCTATGGTCTTCCCGGACAACCTGTTCATTGCTCAACCACCCTCATTATAAAGAAGTTATTCCTCATATTGAGCTGGGAACTTCTCGTGTTTATTGCCATTGGTCCTTGTGCAGTATGTGGACACCACTGAAGTCTGGCACCATCCTCCTGGAACCCACCTTTAATGTATTTATATGCAGTGAGAAGATTCCCTCTCAGTCTTCTCTAGGCTAAAAAGGTTCAGCTCCTTGTAGGCAAGATGTTTTCAGGCCCCTCAACATTTTTGTGGCTCTACTGAAGGATAAGGACTGAGGATGGACACTGGAAACACAAGGTGCATGTAAGAGAAAGACAGTTTTCACTAATAGGAACTATGTGTCTTTACAAGTGATAGGTAGGATAGCCTTCACAAACACTGAATGCCCAGAAAGGATACCAATATGCTAGAATAAACACTGCCAAGTTTTTGCAACTTCTTCCCATTTTCTGGAAACAAAGTTCATCCAGATAAGGCCATTCAAGATTCTCCATCCAGGTGCAGTGTTCAAGCTTCCAAAATTGCAAGCCATCTAGAGGAAAGGCTACTTTAAAAAATTCAGTCATTTAACAGTATCTGTCCTTACTCTGTCTTCTGAATACAGTATATTTGCAATATTTCAGCATTTACAAGGGGCTCATAAAAAAGAGGGAGAGTGACTTTTTACGTAGGCACAGAGTGATAGGACAAGGAGAATAGTTTTAAAATAAAAGAGAAGTTTAGATCAGATGCCAGAAATTCTTTCCTGTGAAGGTGGTCAGTCACTGGAATAGGTTGCAAGAGAGGCCGTGGATGTCCCATTCCTGGAAGTGTTCAGGGATGGCACTTTCAGCAATGTGGTCTAGTGGAAAGTGTTCCTGACCATGGCAGGGGGGTTGGAAATAGATGATTTTTAAAAGATCCTTCCTTCTCAAACCATTCTATGATATTCCTGTTAAAAGTACTTTAGATGCTAAAAGTGGTTTTAGAGACTAGTCGTAAGCACATTGATTAAAGTTTGTATCTAACTCAAAATTCAACGGAACTTTAAAATGAGCCACAGAAACTAAATACTGTTAATTTCTATGTGCATATTCCAGGCATTTGTAACATTCCTATCAAATATTCATGTAAATTAATATCTCTTACCTCAGGTTACATATAGTACATATATAGTTATCTGCAACAAATGTTCTTCTAAAAGATTATGTATCTAAAAAGAGCGTTTCATCTCAGTTTTTGAAAACTCTTACAGCTTAAATGGTTTTCTTTTAATGAAAGACAAGTAGCTTTGGATGAGATGACAGCACACATTGCTATTAGGCTTTATGGCAAATATAATGGCTTCAAATCTTGGTGCCTAATGTAATAGCTTCCCACAGACTCAATCAGGAACATCCCGCTCCTGAAACAAGTATTTTTTAATGACTAGAATCAAAGATTAATTAACTAAATGCTACTTCATTTTCTCTAATCATCAACATTATTGCCATTCTAAATAACACTCAATGTTTCTGTGATCACACCACAATCAAGCTCCAAAAATATTTATATGTGATTTTAAAAGCCTAATCAGGGAAGGTTCTTCCTCACTACTTTGGATTCCTCACTGATTCCTTCTCACAATATTAAAGGTTCATTAAAGCAGACCATAACTAAAGAACATGAGAGGCCATGGACATAGTTTCACATATCCTTCAGTCATACCTGGGGAGTTCTTTTCATACTTTGAGTAATATTAAGATGCATATCACATTTGGTTTGTTAAAATTTAATGCCTACAATTATCGGCTAGCAAGAATGAAATTCATAGGCAACTCCTACTACTGAACAAGGAAAACAGAAACCTCTTTCTGCATCTTCAAAATCTGAAGCTCTGTGGAGCCTTTGTAAAAGTATATTTATTTAAAATAATAATGTTAGGCTACAAAAAACAGGTTCTTGATTAAAAGAAATACTTACAATTTTCAGGTTTATCATAGCATTGCAGCCCAAATTCTTATTATTTAATTTTATTTCACTTAAAGCTTTAATTAACTAATAGTATTAACTACCTATCACTGAACAATTAAATCACTAACATCCAAGAAAACTCATACTCTGGTGCACCTTTTTTGGTAAAGACTTCATGGTAGCACCACAAACTGCCTGAAAGGTGAAGTCCTGCTTAGTGAGAATTTTTCAGAGTTTTTTTTAATGTCTGCTCACATTCAAAGGAGTGAATTGCCACAACAACAAACCACTGAAGGGTAAAAACAATGAGCAGCCCAATAGGTGATATCTGATGATAATCCTGGAAGGTATTTTGGATCTTCAGACCTGTTATGTTGTGATCCAACAGCATGTGGACAAGACTTAAAGAGCTTCTTAATAGGAATGAACTGGTTAGATACAAATGCAAAAATTCCTTTCAGACAGGTAAAATCTTACCTGCAGTACTAAAGAGCCTGTGGCCCAGCAACTCATCCCTATACCAACAGTCTGGTCATGGACAAAAATTCTGTTTATTTTTCCTTTCAGCTCTATGGAAAACATCCATTTCTTCGGGAGTCTTGTCATAGTCTGATAAACTATTCCCATCTTTCTATGTGTATGAAAAGACAACGTTGTTCAAAAATTCTTTAGAACTTTAACTTGCAATATTTTTCAATTTGTAGCAGAGATTATCTAAAGTAGAGATGATGTAAGGTTATTTAGCATTTAGAGAATAATTTTTTAAAAAACAGAATGGGAGGGGAAAATACAATGGCAGAACGTGCTTTAATTACTTATAGAGAGAACCAAGATTCCTTCTCTTTAATCACCCATTTCATGAATATCTGTACAAAAACAAATGGAATGCTTTTGTAAAGGTTATAAAACAAAAGTCTCTGTTATAAAATTCAACACAAGATGATCATTATGGTTAACACTTTCAGCAGAAAAATCGAACCACTTCGAGATTTCTGCAGGAAAGTTGTAAGGCCAACCATGAGGCCAACAGAAATTTTTAATATTCCTACAAAACAGACAAAAAAGTTTTCATGGCATCTTCCTATGCCAGATTTATGCAGCAGTCAAGTATGGCTTTTAAGCCACAATTAACATAAGTGATAAATAGTAAGAAGTGATACTTAAGGCTATTGCCTGAGAGTAAGAAAACATGAAATTGCTACTAGTATTTTTTCATATAGAAGAATAGAGCTCTTTAGTAATGAGGTTGTGGGCAGTAAAGAGATGAAAGACACTCGTCATAAGGAAAGACAAACAAACCCTTTCAGTCCCTTACAGTTTATATTGCTTATTGTACACATAGGTTGTGTAAATTACTATTACTCAAAGTAATTACAGTAATTTCATGACCATAAGGTGCACCAGATTATAAGCAACAATTGCACAATCGCGAGGTTTACTGGCAGGTGTTCAATTTGCAAACATTTTTCACAGATTGGCGTAGCCTTTAAATGCAGCCCCAAGCGCCCTCCCTGTGCCGCGGGCCACAGCACTCCGGTCCACCCCCAGCGCCGGCTGGTGGGGCTCTCACGGATGGCGCAGCTTGGTTCGGCACGGCGCACGGCTCGGCTTGCAGCTTGGCTCCTGCAGTTGCCATGGCTCGCACTTCCAGGTTGGCAAATTTCCGAACTTCGTCCATATATAAGGTGCACCGGACTATAAGGCGCACTTCCAGGTTTTGATCAAAAATTCTAGTCAAAAGGGTGTGCCTTACAGTCGTGAAATTACTGTAATTCCAAAGAAAGCAGAAAGGACACACTTCCTTCATTGAAGTGTTTTGGGTAAGTAATATGCTTGCATTTTCCCAGTTTTATAAATTAAGTATTTCTACTGCCTTTTACTAAACAAATAAATTCTTGTATTCAGTAAAAACAGTATCTGTAAATTAAGAGTTAAGAGTATTTTCCTTGTTCAACGCCATGTCAATGGGATTTCTACTTGTTTCCTGCTTTTAATTTTAAGGAAGAGTTTTTCAGATAAATGCATCATTTTTTATTTCTTAGTATTACACCAAAAAAAAGTTAAGGATTTCTGTTTGCCAGACTCTCATTCAGGTGAGTTACAGCAACTTTATTCACGTACCTAACACCATGAAAATCCACCCAGTTGAGATGTTCTGATGTGCATATAGTTAATTTTATACATTATGCAGTTTAACTTCATGCATAATTATTTCCATTTTCTTTCTTCCTAAATTCAGACACACACCGTATTGCAGCCACCAAAACCAATCACAACAGGCTGCCACAGTGATTTCAAAATTGTACTTTGCCCTGGGAAACTAGACTAGCAAAGTAAAACTGGTATAATAACAGTAAGCTAATGCATATCCTTTCATGGAGACACATACCAGGTTAAATTTGTGATACTAGGTCAGCTTGCAGCAATTTCCTGTCTCACATTCCCCCAGTACAAACAAAAAAGCAAATGTTTAAATCAAAATGACATCCATGCAGAGGTTTGCCACTGTTCAGTGTTTAAGGCCGTAAGAACGGTGTGTGCAAGGGAGATGAGATATCCACTCTGTTCTTGTTCAGAGCTAGTAATGCATTCAGGGCCAATGTCTCTTTACCCATCACACAAAGAGGGCTGAGTTCCCAGCTGTGCACTGGCACAGCTTCAGCAGGATCAGAGAGAGTGGCCACATGCTAATGACCAGTCAGCTTCAGCCCTCGGGTCAGGAGAGGTGTGACAATTTGAACCACCTCAAAGCAAGGACAGAAACACACCCCCACAGCCAAGTCCCCTAATTATTTACCATGCAGGTGGGGAGCAGAACAGCATCTTAATACTCAAGTAATGGTTTTTTTCCCCTTCTCCTTTGCAAAACAATAATGCAGCATTTTATTTTCTTTTCAGGAAAGGGTTACAGTTCTGGTTTACCTTCCAAGCCAGTAAAGTGTGAGATCATGGGGAAAATGTTTCTTCCCCTCAACATCCTTGTTATGGACCATTTACTCCTCAAGGATATGCAGAGCCTGAAACACACCTATGAAATTTCCTCCAGCATTTTAACATCTTTGTTCTCTGAGGCAAGGGACACATCTACATTTAAAAAATTTACCTTAAAAAGAATACAAATACATCACATTTTCACAGAAATACTATAGTCTATGCACATATGTTGCCTATGGCTCTCCCATATCTGAATGTACCTGGTGCCAAAACAAGCAATTAATCTATAGACAAGATGCCTCACACACAAGCACTGCTTGCTTTTCAGAAACTTTAGTTTTGCTTACAACCAGCCTCCTCCAGTTGTGTTTGGCCTCTCAGGTTCAGCGTATCTGCTCCTTTCAACAGCTGTTCTCTCTCTCTCTACTCCAGTACCTCACCTCCATGACCCATTCCACCACAGTTTTTAAAGTGCTGTATCAATTATCTTTGTTCCCTTTCCTCTGGAAACTAAAATTTCTGGAAACTTTATGCCTCCAAACAGCATCAAAGGAAACTGGTTTTATCCAGCATGCAATTCTTCCTTTGCTCTTTCCATTAGGAGACATTGGATTCAGCAAGTCACCTGCTTGTAGACAGATGTGCCAGCTCTTCCACCTCAGTCTCCTCACAGAATCAATATACAGAAAGGGGACATAAAAACGGTTGCAAAGATACAAAGAGCTTATAAAACCGTAAGAGTTTTCTAACATAATCTTTAGATTGCACACAGACAAATTCCCCAGTGCTATACAAACACTACTGATCAATTTTAAATCTTTACATAAATGTATTCAACAGCCTAATAATTTCAAAATTACAATAAAGAGAGGGAGCATATGTGTTGCTCTTTTTACCTTTCTTACATAGTTTTAATCTGTTTTCACGTATGTTCAGAAAACAAAGGGCTTAGCTAAAGCATACATTTTCTAGAGAATTATTTTTAGCTCCCTTAACATTGAAGGAATTCACTACAAACTCTCAACAGCATGGAACAACGTTCCCACCAGTCTCTCTGTTACAAATTAATGAAAAGCTGACTGCTCATGCTCTGCCTAAAGGCATCTACCACGCATCATAAATTTCAGTCATGGGCACTGAGAAGCAGATCAGGGTAGAACCTTACCAAACGCTCCAAAGGAAGCTCTCTACATTTATTGCAGCAAGATGATACCTTATGCCCTCTAAACAATTAGTTCTCATGTACTCTCCTCTTTCTCTCATTACCAGATTTCTCCAAAAGCATCACATGTTCAGAAAAAAATTGACAGGCTCTCTGATCCTCTTTAAAGCACAGTATGCAGGACAAGCTATGTATTTTTAACAGCCAACTCCACTGCTGAAATGTCATGTTGAGTTTGTAGGAAAGAACAAGCATCAAGTATTTACAAAATTGCATTAAAAAGACTCAGTAGTGATCTTTCCATTAATGGCCCTGCTCTAAACAAAATCTGTGAAGTATTTTAGTCTTGTATTTTGGAACAACACCTAGAAAAAAGGCTACAAAGATCCCCCCACCCAAATCACTGCTTTTTGACTGATATTTATCAAAAGCAAAGCAAGTATAAAATCACAATATGAAATTACTCGGCTACACAAAAAATAATCCAGCCTCTAAAGCAACAACAAAAACATTATATATGCAAGTAAATTTTAAGAACTGCTAAATACTGCTTTAATTCAATTGTTCCTGCTTATGTATGAATAACTTTAGGCTATTACTGGTTACAAGAGAATGCCTTAACTTTGAAACACAAAAAAAATTTAAATACTATACTAAATTCAAGGCTTACAAGCTTTGTCAGTCAGAATTCTCTGTTTTCAAAGAAAAGGAACATTTCACAATTTTAAATAGAGAAGAGTCAATGGATTGTAATACTGTAACTTGAACACAGTGTGAATTATTAGATGATAGTACAAGCTATTTACTAAAAAATGCCCCACATTTTAGCTCATCATTTATGACCACTGGGCTAGAAAACCTTAGCATACCTGCTAAAACTCATCATTTGCTTCTGACTTCCGTAACTCAAAACAACATTGATAAACATGCAGAGGAAAGACCCATAAAACGTTTTCCTTTGACTTTAAGTTTAGTTTTCCACAGCAGGTCATGCATTTATTCCACCTTTTGCCTGTCAACCTGGCCTATTCTGCATTCCGGTAGTCTTTCCCTGAAGTTCTTCAAGGTACACAGCTCCAGGTTTACACATGATAGACCATCACAGGGTCACCACAAACTTGGGACTTGAAGCCTGGAGTTGCAAACTGTGCAATACACAGTATCTTTCATGCAAGCTACCAAGGACAGATGAATCCTCTCTCCAATCCTTCTCACCACTAAGGCTCCTCATACAATATACAAAGAAATCACACAAGTGATTATTTTCACAAGTGTGAATTATTTTAGTTAAAATTTATAGTGTTTGTCTGCTAATGGAAAACTTGCATCTGAAACAAACCTTTACATGGCAAAGATTTCCTCATCTATGGAAAACTAATTAAACCAAGCAGATCCATGAGCTCTGTCACTAATGAAGCTTACTGCTGTCAGATTTGTGCCTCACAGTTGATCAAGCTTTGAGAAGTCTGCCTTTCTGTTAGTGGTTGAAATCAATCAAAAAAATTATATAGAAAAAGAAGTACCTACAGATCCCAGCAGAGAAACTCAGGACAATGCCTTGCACCAGGACTGCACAAATTACACTGGTGGGAAGGTCTCTGTGCTATGTATGCTCCTTATCCCCTAATACCACAGAATTATATGGTTTCCTCCTAAGCCAGAACAGAAAAGCTAAAAAGGACTCAGGCACTTGGCCACCGTGTTCCCACAGCCTCTCTGCTGAGTCTGCTCCCGGTACCCACCGCCTCATGCTCAACACGCTCACATCCAGCAGTGCTGCGATGTCCAGCTCTTCCCACAGCTCCCTATTCTGTAACCCTCTGCACAGTGCCGATGCAGGAACCAAAGCTGCCACAATGAACATCCACAGTGCCCTTTCCACCACTGCAGCCCAAATACACTCACTCCTTCATGCAAAGCCATAAAGGTGCAGCACTGTTGGACACGGAGTAACAGGGCATTTGATAAAACACAGACAGACCCTTATGCTGGCCAGCAGGGAAAATAAGAGGCACAACTGGAGGGCCAGGACATCTGCTTTTACAGGTTCAACAGACTGGTCACTCTTCAGATCCAGTTCATTATCAGGTAAATGGATGATTTTCTTTGGAATGAAAAGCAAGTGTTTGGGGTTTCTTTAATTCTAGAGTAATTTTACTCCTACTTAACTAAAATTTATCTAATTGAATTTGTATCTCTGCCTCGCCAGCTGTTTGTCAACATGCTTTTCAAAGATGTTATAATAAGATTGCCTTCATTATTCTCAAATTTTTACATAAAAATGAAGGGAGAAACCATTAAAAACCCAGTTGTTACAAGTGCTTTTGGTACCAAAAAATGGCTCTGGAGATAACTTTCATCAAATAACAGCAGCCACTGTTAGTGACTAGTACGGCACACACTTCAGTATTATAATACTTGTGGAAATTATAATAATTTTCAAATCTACAGTCTAATTTATATACGTAATCTAACCCATAATTTACAGAATCTTAGTTAATTAAAGAAATTTTCACTCAGTTTTACTGATAACAAAGAAAAAATTTGGCCACTGAGTGGATGATGGTGCTTTCACAGTGCTGTGATACTGACTCTTTCATCAAACGACTGTCAAATCTTCCAAGCCCAAACTGAAGTCTTCAGCAAAGAAAAATCACCAGGGAGAAGTGTACAAGAGGCTGACAGAATGACTGATGCATGGAAAAGTCAACAAGGATCCATGCCTCACAACAAAATCAAGTGGGCAAGTCACTCTAATGACAGACCTCTAATAAAGCAGAACATGCTTTTTCTTCACAATGTACACCTGAAATATGGAATCATTGCAGCAAGACACTGAACAGACAAAATGCACAAATAGCCTCAAAAAAATACAGTAATTTCATGACTATAAGGCGTACCCTTTTGACTAATATTTTCCCCAGAACCCGGAAGTGCGCCTTATAGTCTGGTGCGCCTTATCTGATGTACAAAGTTGCGACATTTGCCACCCCGGAAGTGCGAGCCCGCAACAGTCTCCAGCTGAGCAGAGCCCGGACGGCGGTGGCATCAGGCCAGCGCCGGGCCGGGCGAGCCCCGCAGCATCGGGCAGCGGCCACGCGGGGGAGGGAAAGGGCGGCGGCGCAGCCCGGACGGGGGGGCAAAGCCGCCGGCATTGGGGAGGTGGCCCTGCGGGGTGGGTCAGCTGGCATCAGGGCATCCCCGCGGGGGCGGGCCCACCGGCATCGGGGAGGAGGCCCCATGGGGTGGGCCTGCCAGCATTGGGGCAGTTGCCGTGTGTGGTGGGGGAAGGCTGCTGGTGTCGGGGCAGCGGTAGCGCGGGGCAAGCCTGCCGGCATCAGGTCACCCAGAGCGCCAGGGAACTCCCGGAGCAGCGGGGCCCAGGGACGCTGCACGGAGCAGTGGCGGACATAGCCCTGCCCCAAGGACGCTGCACAGAGTGGCAGTGGGCATAGCCCGGCCCCGGGGACGCTTCACGGAGCGGCGGCGGACATAGCCCGGCCCCAGGGACGCTGCACGCAGCGGCGGTGGGCATAGCCCAGCCCCGCCAGATACAGGCGGGCCTGTGGGCCAATGGTTGCCGGGTTGAGGTGGGGCCTCGGCCAGCAACCACGTGGGGGGAGCTGGGGGTGGATCCTCACTGCAGAAAAAGAGTGCACCTTATAGTCTGGTGCGCCTTATGGTTGTGAAATTATTGTAACGAAATTGTTGAATGACAGAATCACTGCTGGTTATTGAGAACACGAATGCCTGTGTTCAACCTTTAGAGCTAAGGAAGCTCCTAAACTACTAATTAAGGCCCTCAGCATGGGAAAGAATTACTACATATACTTCATGAATTTCTTACATATTTTTCTCTAAGCATGTTTACTAGCTGCCTTTGGAAAGAGTATGAAATTAAATGGACACTTGGCCTGACTGGAACATGCCTAGTTGTCTGTTCTCATGAAATACAGGAAAATATGCCAAATACCAGATGAAGGCAGACAAACCAACAGGCACAGAATGCATGCAGACATTACACCCTTAATTCTCTCCCAGTTTACAAAGAGTATTAACCACTATTTCTGTGAACAGCATGATATAATGTAAGACACAGCAGATTTAGACAGTTATGTATAATTATTGTGAGAAACAAAAAATTGCAAATAAGAAAAGTTACTTTGCTTGTCTCATATGTGTGATTTTATTTGCTACTGGGAAACAAGCCATGATCCACAGCCAACTCTGAAACACGAAAACAAGTTAGGTACAAACATTTTTAAAAGCCTTTGTATTCCACAAAGAAGCTAAGTTTTGGTCCACTTTTAGGAAGTTTTTTAAATTCAGTGGAAATTAAGCCTGGAGAAGTGGACTTTGTATCTGAGGAATGCCCCAGCACAGCACACAGATGCCAATAAAAGAAGAAAGAAGTCATTTAGGTCAGCTTCTGTGTATTAAATGTCACTTTTAAGCTGGTTAACTACTATACTTCTATGAGGACCAATAGTCCCTTCAGATTTATCTGAACATTGGTAAACTAGCCAATCAAGTCCACTTAGGCAGCATTGGGGTGGATTTGCATGTGTTTTAGGGGTTTATTTAATGGTAGGGTTATTTATTGTGTGAGAGGTAAAGCAAGAAGAATTAAGTACAGAGGAATTATTCAAAACTTCTTCTGAAGATGAGGCTAAATTTGATGTCTTTTCTATGGAGAAGACAACACATCAATCTAGATTTAATTTCGTCATCACCTGTTTATAATGAAATACGACTTTGCTCATTTGGACAGAGTTTGCTGCCCAGATTCCATTCATTGATACGCCCAACAGCCATCAGAAATGACAATAACATTTCAGCCTGGAAAACTAGTATGACTCAGACATCCACTGCCACTGAGACTCACTATTTCCAGTTACGTGACAGGTGAGAACCTGTCCCTTCTAATAAACAAAAGGAAATGTGTTATTGAGAATATGTAAATAGATAAATCACATAGTAGACACCAGGCGTTAGGCAGCTGCCACTGAAAATGGCGTATCTAAGACAATTCTTACTTTTCTATTTTCCATCCAAAATTATACTGCTATTTTTTTCTGCTCTCCTCATAATGGAAGACAAAATGCCCTATACAGAGTTTCACTTTTTTTTGAGAGGTCTCCCACAGCTCTCATTTTTTTCCTGTAAGACAAAACAGTCACCCCCTTCAACATCTTCTTGCAGGTCATAGTATTAAAGCACTTTTTTACAGCTGCTGGGTGCAGTACTCTATCTAAGACCTCATCAGTGCTAAATAGAAAATGACAGCTATGTCCCCTTAGATGTACCATTCCTTATTTACGTATCTCAGATGTATAAACAGGTGTTTTTTGTCCTTCAGCTATAAACTCCAGGTTTTCACTGGCTAGATCGCTCTAAGTTTTTATTCCTCTTCTAGCAAGTATACAAAACACAGCAAGTTGTACTCACCTTTTGGAATTTCAACTCATTGTGTTTACACTGTCTTTCCAAATTGTCAAAGCAACTGGCTTTCCCCATATGAGATTCATCTAAACTTTCCTCAGCTGCACCAGCTGAGACACAGAACCCTGTACAGCGAATCTGAGCCATGTGATAATAGGTTTGCTTTTGTTACTTACATGTCATGACTCTTTATATGCAACAAGTGGACTCCAAGGGTCTGTTTGATAACCATTTACCATATTCTCTGTGTTCTACTAGCCAAGTACCCATGAAAATTACAGAACAAAACCAGAAGATATACTGGACCCATCTGAAATGCCTTCTCTGTAGTCAGTAAACCATGATTGACCCTCAGAGACCTTTTCTCAACCACTTCTGTGTTCATTTTACAATGATTTCATGTGGAGATCCTCACCTTTTTCTATAGTGATGTGTAAGGTAGTCAAGGCTATCATATAGAGTTACTGCATGAAAAAATAATAAAGTTAAGACACCTCATCTATCACTCATTTTCTATCTGCTAGGTTAGCTACACTACCAAGGAAGAAAATTTCAATTGTCTGAAACAGTTGGCTCTTAATAAATCCATACTGGTTGCTTATCAATTTTATTATTCCAGAGGTGCTTATAAAGCAACTATTAAATAACTTGTTAAAAAAAAAATGTGCAGGGATTAAGGTTTCATTGACCAGCTTGTAATTCCTTTCTTCTTTCAGGTTTTATTGACTGGCTTACAATTCCCTTCATATTCCCCAGCACCTTTACTAGATATATAGATATAGATAGATAGATAGATAGATAGATAGATAGATAGATAGATAGATAGATAGATAGATTTTTTTTTTAAGAAAGAAGTAGAGAGTATAGGTTCACATTTGACCTTACTCAGTCTTCTGAAGACTCTCTTGCTCTTTCAAAGATTCTCTGAATATTCGGACTAACACCTGACAAAGAGGTAACTTATAATGTTGAGTTTTCAGTTTAGCAATCTTCCAGTTCACACCTGACCATGGTAAGATATTAAAATCAGAAAGAACAGAAGAAATTGATCATACAAGACTTTAAATAGGAAAGAGGGAAAAATTATGAGAAGTGGACTTCAGTAACAGTGACTCCTGACCATCTAGATTTGGGGAAAAAAAAATAAATTAAAAAAACACACACAAACAAACCCCAACAACAAACCACTACTTTGAAGCACTGATAGCCCCTCAGGTAGTAAATGTTTGTGGTTGGTGGGGTTTTTTCTTTCAATTAAGATAGCAAAAAAATGGTCTAAGCCACCTGAGAAGATAACCTTACTGCTTAGCTTCAAAAGCCTGTTGGGGGGCAATAAAACAGGGTTGTTCAACAGAAGTTTAACAAAACCTCTGAAAAACTTACTAAACCCCTTTGGGCACATTTGGCAAGCGGAGAACTACTCAGGTATTGCCTTCAGCTACACTGCTGGGCAAGTGCAGGAAACTGGTGTCTGCACTGCTCTGGTCAAAGGTACTCCTTATTGCTATTGTAGGAGGGTATTGCGCTGGTGGAGATCTCCTGTTGGCTTTCGATTGCAGTCAGCACTGCCACTTCCCTGTCAAGTTTTCCCAAAATATGAGTGCAGCCACCAAGACACAGGGAATGCTGCAGGAAGCATAAGAAGGCAATCTTTCTTCCTCTACCTGCCTTGAAGTAAATGGAAATGTCAAGTTACCTAGCAGGTAGGCTGCACACTGTATTCAGCACACAAAAACATGACTCTACTAATATGTGCTGTTACACACTGATCACTTAAAGTGACCTAACCTAGGCATGTCAAAAAGGTGCTCTCTCTCTCTTCCCCCACCCCCTTTTTTTTTTTTGCCAGAATAATGAAGTTTTTTTAAGAAAAATAAAGCCAAGACCAAGAGACACCAATAAAAAAGTGGGTCCCCAATTAACTCAACACATATAATTTCTAGCATATATGCCCTCTGGCTCCATTCTCCAGCACTGTTTATGGCATTCAGATGCTGAGTTAACTCATATTTTGTAGCTTCAAACCTCCTTGTAGCCCAGAAAGTATAACAGTAGAGTCCTTCCTTTTACCATAACCTCATTCACCAGTAAAATATCTATATTTATTCTTTTCGCTTGATAAGCAGAGTTTCTGCACAATTTCAGTTTGCTGTATTCAATTCACACATGGGACCTGAGACAGCACAAGGCCTCACTTCTGTGTGTTGCCAATACAGTGATGTACCTCATCAGAGAGCATACCACTAGAACAGTTAAGACTTACCCAAAACACATTCAGAAGAACTGAAATGAATATTAACATGTTAGAGAAAAATACAGTAACATACATGGATGATAGAGAACTGGATCAGCTAATTTCTTAACCCTTACTTCTGACAGATGTCCACAGTGTCCATGTTTCATTAATTAAATTTACTTTTTTTTTTTTTTGGTCAGTACTAGCTATTTATACCCTACCATTCATAAAGGACTTGAAAAATCAACTATCTTAACATGAGTCATCCAGAAACATAGCTGGCAAGGATTCTCAATTCACATGGCAAACATCAATTTAGGTAAGCGGAAATCCTTCCACTGGGATACTGGATCAAAATTCTTCTGAATAGGATCAAGGTTGTAGTATCTACACTCTACTTCAATTACACTGCACTGAATTTAACTAATTGTTTTTGACTTTTTAAAGCTTTTTTTAGCAGAAAGAAATAACTTTTCATCAAATATGGTAGTTGAAGTAATTGGATTGCTGAGTCTCCTACTAGTTTGAGAAAAACGAAGAGGTACTGACTGGCTGACTCTGAGAGACTCTTTGTTCAGGAGCAAGACGCTTGCACTGATAGACTGCAGCCCATCCATGGAAGAACATCACACTGCCTCATCCTGGCCTATTCGGTTCCTTCAGCTATTCTGTAACTAACTAAAGGTAACTTCAAAGTTGTAACATACCTGCCTGAAGTACAGCACGAGAGATGGCATCCCAAATATTTAACTAAATTGTTGTCTTTCACTCTCCTGCTTTAAAAATATGCACTTCCTATTCACATGACAACGAAACATTCTGGAAAAGAAAAACTATGTCAATCCACAGCCCATTCCATGTTTTCCCCTTCTACTACATAAAGTTCTTCATTATGTATTTCTTTGCACAGGACTTAAATAAGCCCTTCATTTATATAGCTCCTTCAGTCTAGAGGCTGGTTTATAGCTCCTAGTTTAAACATCTGATACTTGGCTATCAGATTGTCTTAGCAGACCTTAACAATTCACATACTTGCAGAGCAAACATCACGGAAGCAAAAATGCCAGTATTTGCATTAAACAATGGCAAACTGAGGAGTAAGCATCAGCATCTAGTTTTAGATTGTAATAGTGACGCAAATTAATTCAGTTTTATTTTCCCAACAGATGTCTCAAAACGAGTGGTAATTCCATCTCCTTTTTTTAATTTTAGGATCATTTATTTCAAGACAAAAACATATTTACCTGAGCTGAATAGAGATGAATGTTTCTAATAAGATTTTGTCTGACAAACCATTTCAGAACCATAAAATATATTTATTACTCAATTAACATACATTTATGCTACATATTAAGACAAACTAATGTAATTGCAAAACTAATTAACATGTTTCTAATGACATGTTAATTCATGTAATTAGAAAACAAAGCATATATTTCTGAATTGGACACCATGGCCTCCGCACATCTCAACCAATTTAACTTCCTTCATCACTCTTCAGATTCCATGTGTTTGTACTGGTTGTTTGTGTGACTACAGTAGAAAAGCACCATAACTTGTTTTATCTGAGGCAAAGGAAAATATATACATACATATGCATAAGGTATGTTACATCCCTACCAAAAAAAAAAAAAAAAAGCAAAGGCTGATAGTTCCCATTCAGAAAAACAACTTATCTGCCTTCAAAAAGAAGAAAGGAATTTACTTTTCATGATTTCACAATACAGCCTGGCACCATATGTTTAATTTGGATTTTTTTTTTTTATTTTTTTCTTCCCTCTTGAAGGACTATAGCAAGCTCTATTATGCATGGATTCAGAAACTACGAGTCAGCCAAAAGTCGCAGATCTCTCAGGATAGACATGCCCATCTGTCATTTCACAGCAGGAGAACAATAGCAGCTTCAATATAGACACAACAAGCTCACACAGTCCTTACACAGTCAGACAGAAAATCTGCCATAGCTGATAGCTAGCTGCCTTTGAAACTCCAGACCGATGTTCCTGTGTAACACCAGGATCAATTGTAATGCACCATTGCTGCTTTCTTGTTTTTCTGTTTTCAAATTCCTCATTTTTTTCATAGCAATCAAGAAACAGTCAGTTTACTACTTGTAACCTCTACAGAGCTTTGGGAAAACCACACTTCAGAGGCAACAGAACCTAAGACACAGAAGTATATTCTTCAATCTGCAATTTTCTGCTCTTGGGGCCTATTTTAAAAGTAGGTTATCCATAAAGCTTGACAAAGACTGTGCTTGTATTGTATAATGATTTTCTAAAGCTTTGCTTAACAACCTTCAATTATCTTCTCCATGAATCTGTTTAACAGCATACTGCATTGCTGCTTGACTGTTGAAAAAAAATATCCACTTTGATTTTTAAAAATTATTTATTTCATATCTGTAGCTCATGAAAACAGAATTTATAGACAATAAATAATATTTGTAAAACACTCTAATTTAATATTTTAGTGGCTATGCAGAAAAAATTGACAAAGTATTCATTGCAGTTCAAGTAAGAAAAAATGTTACTCACAACATTCTACCAATTTACATGTCTAAAAATAATCTCAGTAGGCCCATCTGTTAAACTTTTGTTTCAGTAGTATATGGTGGAGGTTTTTCCTGATGAGTCTCACTGGGTTTTGATTATAGCAGATTTGCAATACTGGCTCCCTCACAGTTCTCACATTTTCCAGAAGTAAACAAATTAGTCCTTTTAAACAACAGGATCGTGCCTGTATCCTACTGTGAAGTTGCTTTACTGAGAATGAGCTTCTAAAACACTAGATTTCTAGCAACTGAGTGCACACTGAAAATATACACTGGCATACTTTCAGAAGTCCATGCTGGGATTTAGAATTAAGATAACCCTAAATTAAGCAAAGATCCTCAAACTTATGCAACTTGACAAGATGAAGGCTGACATGTTACAGTGTACTAGCTCACCAGTTTTCGTTCAAGAACTGTATTATCTGCATTTCTTCTTCGGGACCTCACAGACAGAAAAAGGTAACAGCCCAGGAAAGGAAAGAAAAATAAAGACGCTTGAGAAGGAGCAAGAATAAAACACTTAAAAGATGAAGCTACAAGGGATGTATATGCATATGATAGAAAAAAAGTACGCTTTTTACAACATCCAAATTCCAAGGTTTCACAACAAAAATTTAGCTGCGTCTCTCAAGTATTTGCGGAAATTTTACAGGTACTGGATGTAAATTTCTCCTTAGCAAAATCAATATGCTTTTTGAAACTATAACACAAACTTCTTTTCTTGTAAATTTCCACAAAGATGTACTTCAGGCCCACCCAATTGGCAAAGGCAATTAAGCCTTCAACTCTTAGTCCTTTAAAGTTTGTTGGGTAGAAACAGTATTTAAAACTTGAATGAAGATCTCTGAAACAACAAGACAGATTATGTATGCCACAGTAGGGAAAAAAACTGCAAGGAAAACTCTTTAAGAGTTTTGTTTCAGTTTAGTTTTTGGATGGCAAGGGTTGTTTGCTCTCTTATCTATACTGAAGCTTGGAATAGCCTGAGGCACAAATTAAGCAGGAGTAACAGCACAGCTGGAAAAGTCAAAAGGTAACATCAAATTGAATTCCTCACGATTAAGCAATGGAACAACAGTTAAACCTGCCACAAAAGAAAACCAAATCTGAAATGCCTGCTTTTCACTTGTATCCAAATCTGTTAAGATGGTTGGTCTTTTTCCTTGTACATGACCACTTTTTGTGAAGCTGTGTTAAAGTACATAACCCCCGTATTTTCCGTTAAGAGGTGGTTTCCTAAGTAACAGATTACTTTAAGCATGCATCAATTAATTTCTCATTCTGCAAAACACACTATGTTCTGAGATATCAAAACTAAAATGTCAGTTTCCATTTCTTATTAAGATTAATTAAACTAACTTAATTGACACAAAGTTAGTCTGTAAAGAAAATAAAGTCTGTGATAAACATTAGAGCTTTCCTTTTTTTCCTAACATCAGGTCCACAGATCCACTAGAAAGGGACTTGTGCCTCCAGGAAGCAGACCAGAGTCAGGAAAAGTCTGCTTCTCCAGGAAGCAGAGCAGAGCGCTCTGTTCCAGCCTGGACATACAGCACACTGCAAATGAGCATCCATCTCCTCATTGCTTTTCTCACTCTACTGTGTTCCCTTAGGTATTTTAGATATATGGGTAATATCTGCAGTAAGTAGAGACCAAGACTGAAAAGTAAAAGCACACAATACTTAACTAACACTTGACAGATAACTAGATCCTTACTTGAGTTGCACAACTGTTCAAGGTTAAAAATTACTACGGAAATACAATGAAGGAGGAACAGTTACAAATTACACAAGAGAATGAACAGCCATATGAGTTACAGGAAACGGTTTCATGAAAAAGAAACAATTCTTTTTCCTAGGAAAGTTCTTAAAGTCAAACAAAATATCACAGTGGAGATTCGGTAAACCTCATAGTACAGCTTAATATAGTGTTAGGAGAAATTAAGTCACAATCTATAAACTGCAGGGTGGGAATAAAATTTGTACCTTAAGGCACCATTTAATGCATCCTTGCAGAGAATACTTCTCCTGTATGTGTTAATATCATAGATATAATGCCATCATACTTTTGCCCTAAACTCTCATTAAAAGCCATTAAGGTTATGCTTCACATGTTTAAAATGGTAGTTAACTGCTGGACTTTACATACACCAGTACAACACCTGTTGACATCTTTCTGGAGCCTAGCTCAGCAATGTACCACATCATCAAAATACTCTTTAAATCCACACAAATGCAGATGGAAGCCTGCACCAGGAAACGCCCTCTGCCAAGGAGCATTTGCAAAGCCTCTGAGTTTTGTTAAACAAATTCAAGAGCAAGCAGCTCTCCAGATAGAAAAGTATAAAAACAGTGTCAGGGCCACTCTCCCAGTCCCATCTTCTGTTCCATTACGGATGATCACTGAAATTTTTTTAAAATGCAGCCTTAAAACACAAAAAATAAAAGCAAAACAACCCCAACAGTTCCCACTGTGTCCTCACGTACTGGCTTGCAGAATGGGATTATTACTAGTAGTTTCCAGATGCAAAGAGACTGATCACAAATTCACTGGCAGGACTCTGCTATGTACTTTTTCCCAGCTGCAAGAGCTGCTCTGACCACCGGCACTGTCATACAAGCACTGGTCCATCTTCCTTCATGTAAACACAAGAAGTGCACAGACAGTTCACAAAGCAATGGGAAACTGATTCCCCTGAAACAGGGGGTTGCTCTGCAGGTCAGGCATAACTGCAACTTTCACAGCAAGCACAGATGAACCCACTGGCACATTCCTGTTATTCCTGCAGCCAGGAGCAGTGTGACACCTCAGTGAGCAGTGCATAAACGAAGCAAACCCTTAAATGCTCCTACAGAAGATCCCTTCAAACAGAAATTGTTCTTTATTGCTTACAGATGTAGAAGTGCATGACCCCAAAAGGAGATGAGGACCCAGAAGGAAGACATCTAGAATATGGCAAGCAACTCAACAACCTCAACCAGTCTGTCTCTGCAAGTATTCTACAGATCTCAGGATAAGTAAGCTTTGTTTCTGTGATATTGCTTAACTTCTCACTGCTGACAACTGTCTTCCATTTATGCTTTTCTACGGTACTTCCTTGTACCCGGAAACATTCATCTTAGCACAGCCACTGCCACGTCTGCCAGTCACTCCTTAATCCAGAGTACTACGTATGAGGGCCACAGCACCACGTATCTCCTCTTTGCATAAAACACTTCGATTTCTAGGAACAGACCAGTTTATTTTCCTCCTTCCAAAACTAACATTACTGCTACTGTAATCCTGGAAAAAGAGATACCCAGGGGAGAATCAAACAGCAATAACAGAAGTTGTGAAAACAAAATGGCTTCCTTCCATCTGTGAAACACAACCACTGGGGAGGGAAAAGGCGGAATGCTTTGAACAGGAATCTCTGCAATAAGAGTTTATTTAGATGTGTCAGACAGACAGTGTCCTGCTGTGCTTGTCCCCAATTATCAGGAATTAGAAATAAGATGGGGAGAAGATTGCAAAGCTTTGATCTGAAGCAAAACTACGCCAGTTTCGTGCTATCAATCATGTCATACCCTTAGAGGCAGCCAAGCCTGAGATCTGCTCCTAAAATTCTCATACATCTTACCCTGTGTCCACTGACCTCCTTTGATCCAAAAGATGAGTTACCCCTTTTGCAGACAAAATGAAAGAAACTCATAGAAGGAGACTCGCCTGTAACCTCATGGCTGCAGCTTCAGGAGCAGTTGAACTAGTCTGAAGTTTTTTGCCAACCGAAATGGAACATGACAGAGAGTTTCCACTCCTCCCCTCCCTTCATTCTGCCCCTATACCTGGACAGCAAGTATCATCTCATTCCCTCCTTTACACCAGCATGACAGACTACCCTAAGCCTGGGTTCTTTTTGTCTTGAGTTAGTCTGGAAGAGAGGGAGAGCAGGGCTGGTCAGGAGCAGAGCGAGGTTATGCCCTCCCTCAATTTGGGGAATCAAGACACTGGGTCACACCCAGTACTGCCCTCCTTGAACACCATGGAAAAGTAGCCTATCTGTGGGACTTCAGAACACCTCTAATTTGCCTCATCTGTAATAGTTTTTTAATATCATTTGACTGGAGTTAGGCCCGCACATTATTTTTATCTGATTACTCCAGACATCTCTGCTTTCTATTAGGACTGCAGCAATGCACAAGCACTCAGCCTTGGTAATTGCTCATGTTAAAGCTTTCTGCAATCATGGCAGAAGAGAAACAGAAACTCATATTTAGGAGACCTACCTAAAAATGTTATTAGCTTCTGGTTTATTTTAACTGACTGAAGGGCACAACAATCATTTAACATAAACAAAATCATTTTCTTATGGAGTAACACAAACATGGTTACGTTTGTAGCTCACATTTATTAAAATAAAACATCTGTTAATTAAGTAACAGGGCATGCTACCATTGTGAGTCCTAAGTATTTTAACACACACATATTCATAGTATTTTGTGTAGTAATGTACAAAGGTATGCATAATTATCCTACTTCAGGGACAAATGCACATTTCACAGTTCAGTTAGAAAATACGGCTCTTCCACAGAATAACATATCCAGTGCCTGACACCTATCTTCACTTATTTGAGATAACCAGGTTTAAAATATAACTGCTAATAATATATAACCTCCCTTTTTAAGGATACTTAATGTCACAACAAAACCACAAACCTTCATCTTTCACTTCCACCAGGAAAGCATCTGAGATCTCCTAGATCCCACATTTATTTTAAACAGATATTTAGAATTAAAAACTTAATTAAAGAACAGGAATTTAAATAGCCTAAACTTATCCGTCAGTTAACAAACAAATTTATGTGACCATATTTGAACACGCACATCTGATCACTTCAAGTGTGCCAAGAGATACAACACTTCCTTCCTGTGGTTTTACAGTCTAGAGAGGCAATGAACTTAAAAAGCAAACACTGTTTTGAAAAGCAGAAAAGATTTTCAATGATTAGCTGACAAAGAAAGAAAACAAAAAAAGTTACCTGTCACCTGAAAAAATTATATATAATTTGAATACTCCTACTGAAAAGAAAATGTTAAAATAATGTCAAGATAAACTTCATAGCCAAGCTTCACTACTTGCAAAGGTGAATACCTGCTGAAGCTAAATTGACTCCTAAAAAAACATCTAGAGATGGACATTGCAGAAAAACAATCTTTATCTTTCTAAGTGGTAACAGATAAATTGTGACACAGGAGGAACCTCCTGTTCCAATCTAGATAAGTCTTCTTTCAGATAAGATTTCATTTGCATCTGCCTTTAGCAGCAAATGAATTGGCAAGCTCATCTCTTAAGATGATGGAGATGTTGGAAAAAAACCCTACACTTTGATAGAGAATTTTCAAGCTTTCAAGACCAGTACCCAGTTATCACAAATTTAGTGCAAGATGGTAATAGAGATAGAATAGTCCTTCTAACAGATGAGCTAAAGATACAATTTCTGCAATTTTAGCAGTGACAAAAATGTATGCACAGAAATCACAGGCTTATTAAAGCATTCCATCTAGCACTGTATATGCCATGAGCAAAGCACTGGCCACAGCTTACCAAAGAACAGGTCATTGGCTCTTTATTGACTACACCAAGCTTCCTGGGATCTGCCCACACTGGGTCCTTTATGAAACGATGTGATGTTTTAGTCACTTGGTCAGAAGGCATTCTTACGCACATTTTATTTGACCAATACCCCAAATAAAAGGGAAATAAAATGAGGAAGAAAACATCATTCTGTACGTCTTTAGTGTAGCCCCACTTGTTTGCTCCTACCCAAATAAAGCAGACTTGCCCTCGGGGAGGGGAGGGGAGGGGAGGGGAGGGGAGGAGAGGAGAGGAGAGGAGAGGAGAGGAGAGGAGAGGAGAGGAGAGGAGAGGAGAGGAGAGGAGAGGAGAGGAGAGGAGAGGAGAGGAGAGGAGAGGAGAGGAGAGGAGAGGAGAGGAGAGGAGAGGAGAGGAGAGGACACATTGAAGCACAACACTGCTACCATGTCATCCAGGGTAACCTGTGCTTTCTATCTGGCTTTACTTTCTACCCTTGTTAGCTTGTGGGATGATCCTTCCTTCACTGCAGTCATCTCCACATCAATGCCACATTTAACTGGCCAGATGGACCCTACCAGTGCCTACCTTACCAGCAATCAGCAGCCCAGGGTTTCTGCCCACTCACAAGTTTGAATGCTTTTTTGGAGGCATCTCCTGTTAGGGATAGTAAGTTCCTTAAATAATGCAATCTTGAAGATTCTCAACATGAGTGAGAATGTTTGTAAATCCAAATAGTTTCCCTAGATATATTACTCTTAAATAATAAATCATGGCAGCTAGGGGACTGCATTATTTATGCCCGTCATGTCTTATTTCCAGGCTGAAATACCAATATATGTATTTGATTTCTTTAGAGAAAGAAAATGATACCTTCCCACCCACAATACAACTCCTTCAGACAGAATGAAAGCTTTTTTTTTTTTTTTTGCCATTCCATTGTATTTTAATTATAGGTGCTAGTTTTGGCATGATTTCATCAGCTGAGCACTTGCCATGTCACCAGGGCTCAATTTGATTTTTGTCTTCTCTTTCTAGCATGACTTCTGCTGTTCCACAAAAAACCCTGAACTATATCACACACCCTAAAATTTCTGTCCTTTTTCTGCCTCCCCAAAAAATTAATTTAGTTTGAGATCCCTTATGGTATAGTAAAATAAAAACAAAACTCGATGTGGTAAGTGCTTTGAAGAAAATTTTGTGTACTGAATTATGCTATGAAATAGTGTTCCTAATTTACAGTTTAAAACATAAACTCCTAGAGATGCATCTGGATACTTAGTTTGAAAAACAGATACTATAATGCTTTATTGGCTGATGTAACCAAGTTCGGGTGTTAAAAAAAGAAATACATGCCTTAGCAATGTAGATTCACCATAATTTAAAAAAAAATACAGTTTGAAAACAGGGTAAAAATACAAAAGGAAGTAAAAATGCTAGCATTATAAAGCAAGGTCTAGTTTTACTTCATGTTGTGATTTTTCAGTCTGACTGTGTAATGGCTCTTACCTAATGAGAAAAAGAGTAAATAATCAGTTCTTTCTAGCAATGAACTGATCTGCCTGCAGGATGATAATTAAAATGAGTCATGCATGTAAGAGGAAACTGAATCTTTCCCTTGACTCATTTTTCTTCCATTAATTTACTTTCAGAAGGGCATGCTTTAAAATTCTGCCAGAAATTGATATACAAGTGTATTCAGTCATAAAAGTGCTGGTTGCAGCTTCAAAGCAACTCCATATTTGTTTCCCATGCAGAGCTGAAAAATTTGCCACCTGATTCACGTTACCTGATCTTAGACCTGCAATGTTTGTAGAGTCAGTAGAAAGAGCCAGAGATCTCCAAGGTAGTGGTGAGTCTTGCAGGTTTAGACCTTGAACAGTGTTGCTGCTCGTCTCCTGCCTACTTTTGGTGTGGTGCTACCACCTGGCTGGTGGGTGCTGGGCATCTCTACCAACACAGGATCCTCTCTTGAGGATATGTTTTACCTAAAGAACTGTGCCTGCCCTGTAGTCCCACAGTGTGTTAGTGTAACAGGTAGTCCCATGGGGTTCTTCCACTGAAAATGGATCACCTATGTGTTCCCATCTCTCTGCAGGCTGGGTAAACCACCTGCAGTCATCACCTCCAAGTGTCCTCACCATCTGTTGGAAGAAGAGGAGTTGGAGGATTTTCCCATCTTATGGAAGCTGACCCACTTGAGAGTAAAAGAAACAGGAGTACAGAGAAAATGCTTGAAAGAACCTGATTTTGTGAGACTTCTAGCTGGTGCAGATAGGAGTTGGGAATTACAATTTCTGATCCCTCTGCTTAGGAGCACGACTGATTTTAGGTAGTTTCTTCAATACATGAAAAACATATGAAACTTCAGAGAGTCTGGGGAATGTGAGGTATGACAGCCACATCATGTTTAATCAAAACATCTTTTTTTTACCTGCAACTGATGCTAGGTTCTGATATAGAAAAAAATGCATGTTAGAAGTGTTCATGTTCTGGCACCAGTGAAAGAAAGCTTCCAGCCTAACAAAGAGCTGACTGCTGAGCTGTCAGTGTCATGGGGCAGGCAGGTAGGTGGGCTGCTGCACCATTGTCTCATTAGATGTGCATTTCAGAAACCAGCTTCCTCCCAGCTCCACAGCATGAGCTATTTAATGTTAACTTTGTGCACAGAATCATCAGCTATGCTAGAAACTTCACTCACAGTATCACCAGAAGAAGGAAATAAAGTGTTATTTGCTAGAATATTTTGGAAGTATGTCATGTGATGCATCCCTTGTTTATCACTGTGATGCATCCTTCATATTTAAGGCTTAATTATCTCCAGGGAGCTGAAAACCAGTGGCTCCAGTTAAAAGCAAAGGAAGATGTACTGCTTGCTATACCTGACTGCTTTTCATTATAGATTAAAGGGAAAAAAACATGTGTCTTTTTAACATCCTGGGATTAAAGCTAAAATTCAGCTATTCTCTAGAATATCTTTTGCTTTCGATGCTTACTTAAAACTCTTTACTTAAATCTGTGCTAATATATGTTATTTTTTCCAAAGAGATTTTCAGAAATTATTTAAATTTTGCTTTTCAGAATTGATATTCCTTTCTTGAAGAAATATAAGAAAAGCCTCTGCTTTTTGCAGGTTGAGAAAATGAGATTTGTCCAGCAGTGGAGTTCACATGTTTGAGCAGATTTTTTTTCAGAGATTTTCTTTTTCTAAGGTATAATTGTAAAGACTTTAATTGAGAAAATTAGTTTAAATTAGCTCATTGGATTATAAAGAATCGGAAGTAGAAATCAGACCACCAGGTTCCTAGTTGTAATTAATGTAAATCTTAAAAAAGTTACTTCTATGTGGAGTTGTTGGCTAGTATGTATTTTCAGATCAAAGGAAATAAGCTGCAAATACAGTTTTTTAAAGTAACTGGCTTGTACTTCCTGAAAACACTGTAAATATTAATCTTTAAACACATGGAATCAAGGGGTTAACTTCTCTTAAGTGATTACTCAGACTGGTTAAATATTTTGCCAATTAAGAAGCAGCAGATTTTATCTGACCTACTAGAGCAGGGTGGGATTGTTAAAGCTTAATTATTTATAAGCTACATTTAATTTAAGAGGCTAATGTTTATCAACTGAACTCTTGGGTTTAACAGAATTATTTCTGAATTACAGTGGGACCTAATTTTATTTCATGATGTTGTCAGAGAAGTGTTGTGGGTTTTTGGGTTTTTGTTTGTTTTTTTTTTCTTGGCAAAACATTGAAAATACTCTTAAGTTACCAGTGCAGGTAACTAAACATCTGTGGGGCTTTGCTTACTAGAGATACAGATGACAGATGCACAGACACACAGATACATGTTTTTGAAGTGCATTCATTTGAATTAAAGCCAGCCTATTTGCGTATGGGTTTAAAATTTGAACTAACTTTGAGACTGCTTCATCCTCCCCTCCCCTCCCCTCCCCTCCCCTCCCCTCCCCTCCCCTCCCCTCCTCTCCTCTCCTCTCCTCTCCTCGCACTTCAAAGTACAACCCCTCAAGGGACAGTGTTCACAAGTACTGTATGGTATACAGATTATCCAAAATCAGACAGATAAAAGCCACTGGTTTCTGGCCTTTATGCAAATACACACAGCTAAAAACATAACTGATCAAGAAGTGAAATGGCTCCTCTACCTGAGTCAGGGCAACCCTACTATCAATACTGGGGGATAAACAGATTGAGAGCAGCCCTGCCCAGAAGGACTTGGGGGTGTTAGTGGATGAAAAGTTGGACATGATCAGGCAATGTGCATTTTCAGCTGTTGGAGGCTGGGGAGGTTTTACTCTTCACCCTCTGTAGAGAATTTTTCCCATTATCACGCTAAGGAAGTCTGCCGGGCTTTTGATTGCTGAAGACAAAGGGATGGGTGGGGGCTGTCTCCCTCCCTCAATCGCTGGCGCGGTTTGGGGGGTTGGAGAGGAGTCGTTTTTGCTTCCTTGGGACACTCGCTGGTCCGAACGCGGAGGAGAGAGGCTTCTCTGCAGTCGGATTTGCCCTGCACCCTGCACTGCTACAGCCTCCTGCCCCTGAGAGCACTGCTGAGCACAGGGACCCAAATGGTGAGCGGGGAGTTCTTCCTCCACCCTTCTCCCACCTGGGACGCGGCCCTGCCGCCTGCGCCTCCCTGCTCCTGCTGCTGCTGCGGCTGCGAGGGGCCTGCCCTGGTCCCCACCGGGACCGTGCAGAGGAAAAGAGTGTCTGTGACTGGAAAAGGGACTGGAACTGAGTTTTGTTCTATTTTGTTGCTGATTTTCATAGCAGATGTTGTTCTTGTTGGTCTTGTAGATATATCAGTAAAGAACTGTTATTCCTAAACCCATATCTTTGCCTGAGAGCCCCTTAATTTCCAAATTATAATAAACTGGAGGGAGGGGATTTTCACTCTCCATTTCAGGAGGAGCTCCTGCCTTTTTCTTAGCAGTACCTATCCTCCAAACCAGGACAGCAGCCCAGAATGCCAACCATTTGGCTGCATCCAAAGCAGCGTGGGCAGCAGTGCCAGAGAGGGGAGTCTGCACCTCTCCTCTGCTCTACTCTGCTGAGACCCCATCTGCTGTGCTGCATCCAGCTCTGGGGTCCCAGCACATGAAGGACAAGGACCTGTTAGAGCAATTCCAGAGTAGGCCACAAAAATGATGAGGGGCAGGAGCACCTCTCCTGAGAGGACAGGTGAGAAATCCTGAGAGAAACTGTTTTTGAGCCAAGAGATGAGAAGCCTCCAGGATGTTCCACTTTGTAGCACCTTTCAGTATTTAAAGGGGGCCTACTAGAAAGCTAGAGAGGGACTTTTACAAGGGCATGTGGTGACAGGACAAGGGATAATGGCTTTAAATTTAAAAAAGGGCAAATTCAGGTTAGATATAAGGAAGAAGGTTTTTACAGTGCAGGTGTTGGAACACTGGAACAGGCTGTCCAGAGAAATAATGGGTTCCCCACTCCTGGAAGCATTTAATATCATAGTTGAAGATGTCCCTGCCCATTGTAGGGAGGTTGGATTAGATGACCTTTAAAAGTAACTTCCAACTCAAAGCATTCTATGATTCTATTAAACAGATTCACACCTCATCAAACTAGAAAGGCAGAACTGCTATGTAACTCAAGCCATATGACTTCCCTGAAATAATTCAGCGTTAAACTGCAGTTTATTTTTCAGGGAGGGAGAAAGGTAGGGAGGAAGGGAACTGTAACCTAGATTCTAGCATTGACCTTAACTTTCTTACCGACATCCTCTCTCAGTCCACTATAGATTTTTATAGCTCTTTTCTACTAACAGTGAACATCATCTTTGATACATAGGCATCAGCAGGTTATTCCAGTAGCAACTCTGCAAATGCCAAATACATGCTATAAACTCTATTCCTACACAGAGCACCTCATTTTTATTCTCTGGATTTGTGACAGGTCTTTCCTCTTATCCTTGGGTCTTTTCCTCTATGTTGACAACTTACGTTGAGCTGATTATCTGCTGTGACCCTCTTTTCAGAGTTGCCATATTTCCACATGCCATGCCCATGGAGTTATTCATATTTCTCATCAGGATGACTTTGACTTCAGAATTTCCAACCTGTCCACATCACCATGGCTTTGTTATTTGTCATCCCACTACCTGCTGCATGTTATTGGCTTGGAAATCATTGACTTTTTCCACTACTGGTGATTTTTAACACTCTTTTTATGTTGCAGGTTGAACAAGAATTAATCCAGAAATATATAATTGCTCCACTGCCCTGAAAGTCAGGCTGCCATTTAGGGCCTTGCAAGCTCTGGCTTTGTGACTCTGCAGAGGCTTGTACAGGTACGGTGATTTTTGTTGCCAATAAAATTATCAGTGAAGAGACAGCAGCTTATCTGCAAAGCCAGCTAAACAAGAACAACTCCATATTTACCATATTTACAGTTACATTACCAGGTCAAAGCCGATATTTTGATTTTGCTTTGACTAACTTTGTGAACAAAAATGGTTGTTGAAAGTTTAAGTACTTCGCCTAAGCCTATTACACATCTTTATCCATCAACTGAACTTGTCACTTCACATAAAAAACAATCCAGAAATTTTCATCAGATGAATTTTCCAAAAGCAGGCAACAGTCAGCATTCATCTTATACATTTATTCTACTGCCTGTTAATCCCACCAAAGACAGTACAACGTCCTATACAAAGCCTGCCTCTTCCAGCATTCCCATCCAGTCCACCCAGCACCATTTCCCTGGAAGAAGAGCATGGTTTTCAACATAGCATCTACGCTTCAGGTGTGAAATACTGCTGTCTTCCACAACTTAATGCAGAAGGTCAGGGCTGAAACTACCGACAATGGGACCCAGTGACCATTCCTAGTGTATCACCGCCTGCTAACATCAATCTGCTCTTACCTTCTCAGGCAGCAAGGGCTGTTCAGAGCTGACAGCACAGTCCACTCACACATCTCTACATTCAGCTGTCTCCCTAACCTCTCCTTCCCAGCAGTCCATAACAAAACACAGATCCAGTCCATAAGTCCATTGTACATTAAGTCATCACATGTAATGTAATAAACTAGAGACAGAACACTTACGTCATATTCTAGTCTCTGAAACGTCTCCAGAAGAAAAAAAAACTAAATTGGTGGGAAAGGTGGAGAGGCTGGGGATGTAAATAGTGTTAACAGAATAGAGAACTTAACTGCTCAGCTTTTCCAAATTTTCTGAATGCACTTTCTTTGGCCTTGGTGATTTTAATGGATTCTGTTTGTGGCTGTAGCTATGGGACTGGACCCTATTTTGTTACAGATTTGTGATAAGAGCTACAGTGTCTCTTCCAAATACTGAACAACACTAATTATAAGTATCTTGCTGGTTTTGCTCTCTCATTTACAGTTATGCCATTCATATTAATGAACAAACTATAATATACAGTTCAATTTGCTTCTTACAGAAAAAGCTCAGCAGCTCTGAGAACAGTGACCAGGACAATCAAACTCAAGGGGCAGAGTTTTCACTTCTAAAGAAGATTTGTAGTGGACTTCTCAGTATCCAAAGACTGAAGTCACCTGTGAGGTGAAATAGCACAGAACTAAGTTCTGAGAAAAAACAAACAAACCATCAAAACAAATGAACAAAACCAACCAAAAACCAAAACAAACAAAAAATCCCCAACTAAACCCCCCAAAAGCTGAAACAAAAATCCAAACAAACAAACACGCCCCCAAAACAAAATATTAAAAAACCCCAAATACAACAGAAACAAAAAAACCAGGAACAGATCTCTTAAGTAAATCTCTCTCTCTCCTTTCACTATTATCTATACCCTTTCTCTCACAAATGGTTAACATAAGTTTTATTGCTTGATTAAAAGAATAATAACTACAGGCTCTGAAGAACTGAAAGGAGTAGGAAATAAAAAATTCAAGATATTAAAGTGAGCATGCATTTTTTTGAAGCAATTATCTTCATTTCAGCTGAAACAAGATATGCTCAGTTTTAAAGGCATAATTTCAATACAAAAATCAATATGTGAAATTTTATCAAGAAACTGACACCAATCAATTTTCTGCTATTCTTCTTCTATCAAAACAAAATCCAATTTAAAGTCTAATTTTCCATCATCTATTATAAGAGGAAAGCAAAGGTATTATTGCAGTCCGTTTTAGAATAAAACAGTTCACAGAACCTGCTTTAAATTTTCACATTAAAAAAACCCCTACGTATAAATGAAAGACTAACTGATACTGTACATGTTTTTCTAATTGCAAAACAATGTCTCTCAGTTGTGTTTCACAATACTGAGATTTCTTAGAAGCACTTTTTCTCAAAAGCACCCATGCAGAATATGGACAAGTTGAGGAACCAGTTGCTCCTTTAAAAAGTCAACCCATTCAAGCCATTAATGCAATTAAAAGCCTAATAGTTCAACAATGAAATTAATAAAGTAACTGTAAAAAGGGATAAGCACTGACTTTTCTTTTATGAACTTTGTGTTAATTTTTTGGGCAACATTCATCTTTCAAAAGTATCAACTGTAAATGCACAAACTATAAATGAAAGCAGACAGAATCACAGAAAGCTTCCTCAAATTATGAAGTAAGGGCATACCTCCTGACTTCAAAATTCTTATTTACCAGCGATAATTAATGTAATAAACCATACTTCCCGTCAGTGTGCCAACTCACCTCTTAAGGAAACACCAGAAGAGATATACTTATGAGGTTTTGGAAAAGGAATGGAAATACCTCTTGCATTAACATCCCCATTTTTTAAAGCAGAGATCATGTTTGTTTGTTTCGTTAGATATAGCTCATTACCTTTTGGTTACATTTAAAATTTCCAGTGAATGACTACATAAACCATCTGACAACATCACACATGAAAGTTTCCCACACATGGAGAATGAAAGGGGTTAACTATAAACCTACACATCTAACTATTGCCATGCAGATTCTGCATATTAAAATCAGTATTTGGCAAACATTTCCATTACATCTTGTAACACAAATTCTAACACAACTTCTACTAAGTTCAAGAACTAGTAAATTCTAGCACTAATGAAGCTAAAGTTCATCTAAAAACAACACAATCCCTACATACAGTTCTCAGAAATTGGAGATAGGGAATAGACAGTCTGCTCAGTCTAAGGCAATGCAAGACTGCTCATTACAGCACTGCTTTCTGAACAAAAGAACCCATTTAATTTTATTGTATCTCACTAATGCGATTTTTGGTATTTGATGGAAAACAGTTTCAGAGAAAATTATTTCAATACAAAAAGACATAGCCCACATTTTCTTAATTTCATTATCACTTTGCTTCTTTGACCTAATTTCACCACTGCTCAAAAAGGCCATTAAGAGTAGTTTTGTTTTCCTCACAAGTCACCCCACCAACCCTTTGATTGTTTTGACACCTTCTTAATTCCTGTGAGTCCATCAACAACCTTTCATAACAGGTACCTTGAAATGCCTGCAATTCAAACAAATGTAAATGTACTCTGGAACAAAGAGGTGTTTATACAACAGGAAAGAAACATTTTTTCTTTCCTTCCCTTTGTTGGTCCCAAGAATATTTTTGCATACAACTGGAACTCACCTTTTTTCATTACTACCTGAAACTCAGATCTTACAGACATTCCTAGTTTTTTAATAGTTTTTAAGTTTCTCAGATCCATTTTCTTTTTCGTTTAAACTGCACAGCTGCATAGTATTAAATATTGTATTGCAAGATAAAACTCAGTCAGTTTCTTCCTCCTGCTTAATTTGGGAGGCTTGATGCTGAATGAGGGATATGATGTCTATATCTGATTATATTGCCTTCACAGATTTTTGTCCTGAAAAATCCTTCATTAGCTGTTATGCATGCCAACTATGGTCAAACACTACTTTTTTCCAATCAAAAATGTCCAATCAATCAAAATTAAGACTGTGGCTTTTTGTGGGATTCAAAACACATCTCAAAAGTTATCAGTGTAACAAACAACCACATTATTATAAATATTAAATGTCATAAAAAACGAAACACACAACCATTTGCTTTTACAACATTTTCCAGACAGTACACGTTTAAAAATTTAACTACTCACATATTTAAACAGCTATCTATCTTGTGCAGGAACAAACCAATGCGTAGGTGGTGACTCTTCCAGCTGAGCCGTGCAAAAACATTACTACACAGAAAAATAAGTGAAAGGGAGCCAAAATATCTCCCCTCTAGAGGCAGAAACTCATTTAAGCACATGAAAAAACACTGTCATTATGGAAAATAGTTTATCTTCTGTTTCTGAAAGGATATAATAAATAACAGACATAACTACAGTGTGGGCCATGTTCAGGAAATCTGTGAGGTCTCTTGGACCACACACTCCCTCCAGAAAGTCACACATATTAATGATGAAGCAACTCACACACCCAGGGCAATGCTCAGATCACTTACATATGGCTGGAAAAGGAGAGAGACAGTCACTGAATGGTTAGCAGCACCAAGAACTACCACCATTGTCAGACTCAACACCAGCTATCCCAATGGCATTTGAGGATGTAGGACACAGGCTTGAACTCCCCAATAAACCAATGCAAAGAGGAGAAACAAAACAACTTTTAGATCAAGTCTTCTGTTGACTGCTTCACTTACTTTTTAAAACTTCAAGATGCAAAAGCCCTCAGAACAACAAAGGTCTCTGAGCCACAGTCAGCAACCACAAAAGTGGGTATGGGTGTTATTATGCCAGCCTGCAATGCAAGGAAACCTACAT
The DNA here is from genome assembly GCF_009819885.2 of Catharus ustulatus. Lineage (NCBI taxonomy): Eukaryota > Metazoa > Chordata > Aves > Passeriformes > Turdidae > Catharus > Catharus ustulatus. Next base: position 23,387,278 of record NC_046262.2, on the reverse strand, counting down.
GCAAAAGAAAAGGAAAACCAACTACTTCCTGATCATGTTAAATTACAGAAGAAGGAATATGAAATTTTTTATTCAACAGTTGCTCCTCCTCCAACTGGCTGGCAGGTTAGGTATGTCTGCCACTTCCAGAAAACAAATGTGCCCTATCTTCAATATACGAGAGATTACATAGGAGCCATTCAAAAACTTGGCTCTCAACAGATCCATAATCCAGGGGGATGGACCAACTACTGAACCATTCATTCCACTGTGAGGGCATGTGAACTTCAAAGGAAAACGGAGGGAAAAAAAACAGGCAAAAATCAAGCTTCTGCAGCACGGATAGTTTTACGCTGACTACAGCCGTATATAGTAGTTTTCAGCTTTAAATCTTTCTCTTAGTCAAATGAAAACACACACACACAAATAAAAACAACTAAAATAAATTATGCATGGAAAAAATACGCTTAAAAGCTTAAAATCAGCCTCTTCTCACTAAGGACAATGCTGAGCAGCAATGTTCATTCCTCTCTTGGTTCACAGACAAACACTGCACTACATTATTAGACCATTAATGGCATGCACATGTTAAAACCACAGAAAGACACAATTCAAACTAGTCAAATTCAGAGTTACATGGACATATAACTCATCTAGGATCCAATAATTATTTTAGAGTTATATGCAACAGAACAGTGGTGTACAGCAAAGAGACTTTACCAAGTTGCCATTTGTGAGCAGCAGACAGAAGAGGTAGGTGGACCTATGTATTGTTCCTTAAGCAGGACACCAGCTTCACTGCAAGACCAGCACAAAGATTACTTGTATCATCAGGTAATGAGATAAATGCAAGTTAAGAGATGCAATCTTTACCTCTCTCAAGCAAAATCAAGATGCCTGTGGCTATAAAATGCTATAGACAATAGAATGCTCCCTAACTTGAGCAAAGAAGCTCACAAAGAGGGGCGACTGGCTTGAGAGATCGGCAGATTTTGCCAGGAGGATCTCAGATTTCAGTTTGTCTGTTGAACTCTAACATCCAACCTTGCACTGTTACTTGGACCTTCTGCCTCTCTTTATGACTACAGCGCCTCTTGCATAGAACTCTTCAAGACATCTCTCTATATTAAGCTCTATTAAATGCTTAGTTGTTCCTATTTAGTGTAATGGGGTTTTTTATTCTTACAAATTACAGTTCCTTTAGGAAAAAACAAATGTTTGACCGTACCTGCTTCCTATTTAAATAAGAAGATACATAGTGATGTTCCAAGCTTCTGAGGCTATGCAGAAAACCACAGGAAACAAAATCAAGCCTCTGCTTTCTAAACAGGAAACTTCGTATTTCTGAGAATTTAACTGAGGCAGGACACAAAATAGTCTAAGTCAGCCCACAAAAAGCAAGTAGCAGATAGTTTTGTTTCCCCCCAAACTGCAAACCACTTAACCATACATTGTGACTGTAAGTGTTCATTCCTCAATTATCAGACCAACTTCGTCCTATGAGTTGTAACATCTGAAGACCTTTGGAGAGAATGGCAAGTATATTACACTTCTGCAAAGACAGCTGTACATATACTGCTCTCTTCAGCTGATAAATGATGCCTCAGGCCAGACAGTACTGATGTATTAGATTTTAATTAACCAGTGCTCCTTAATAGCATTTCACATTATCAGATACAGAAGAACACAACAGAGCAATAGTAACACTGATACTGATCAGTTTTTCCAATAAAGGAAGGTATATTAGAAAGAGAGATACTTGTTTTCCAAATTACAGTAATTTCTCCACTATAAGGCGCACTCTTTTGACTAAAATTTCGTTTCGACCCTGAAGTGTGCCTTATAGTCTGGTGCGCCTTATATAATGTGCAAAGTTGCGAAATTTGCCAACCCGGAAGTGTGAGCCATGAGCCGAGCTGTGAGGGGGGGCGGGACCGGGCAGCCCCCGGCCAACAGGAACTGCGCACGATAGGCAGGACCAGGCAGCCCTCAGCTACCAGGAGCCACACGGGGAGGAAGGGACCAGGCAGCTGCGGGCAGGCCACGGTCAGCAGGAGCCGCACGAGGAGGAAGGGACCAGGCAGCCCCACGCCGCCCCAAGCTGTGGGCAGTCATGAGCCGCCCTGAGCCGCAGGCGGCCCCGAGCTGCCCTGAACCACGGACCGCCGCAAGACGTGGCATCCCTGAGCCGCCCTGAACCACAGCAACCCCGAGGTGTGAGCCGTGGCCACCCCGAGCTGCGGCAGCCCTGAGCTGCCCCGAACCGCGTCAGCTGCTAGCTGCGACCACTCCGAGCCCCACCTCACCAGCCGGGGGCGGGCGGGAGTGCCGGGGCCCGCGCACAGGGAGGACGCTTGGGGCTGCATTTAAAGGCTACACCAATCTATGAAAAAGGTTTGCAGATTGAGCACCTGCCAGTAAACTCCATGATCGTGGGATTCTATTACTAATTCGTTTCTTTGTTGCACGCGGTACGGATCTTCGCTGCTAAATGAAAAGTGCGCCTTATAGTCCGGTGCACCTTATATAATGTACAAAGCTGTGAAATTTGCTGACTCCTGGAGATGCGCCTTGTAATCCGGTGCGCCTTACAGTCATGAAATTACTGTATTTGGCTTGTTTGATTCAAATTTCAACTGTACATCCTCGCTGGAAGAAAAAATATTACTCAGTGAGGTCAATGAACAATTAATTATGATAGCTACCTAGATATGATACTGCTTTTTTTTAGAAAAATCATTACAAAGATTATTATTTTGCTTACTGTTTTCACAGATCACATCTAAAGTACAAGCCCATCCAATACATTCCCCAAATCTCTGGCAAAGAACCTTGCACTGTGCTTCAGCTAAAAGACAGTTAGATATCTAAACTGTAGCTTCATGTTACCTGGGACACTTGTAAGTATAATCAGCTAAAGACAGATGAATCTTCCCCTGTCCGTACAGGAGAAATGTTTTAGTTCAACACAAGAGCTGGAAAATTTTACTGCCTAAACAGAATAGTTTCTTTTATCAGTTCCAAAATACCCAGCTGCGATGCTGTTGGCTGTGACTAACTGAATTTGGCACAGCTTTAATAATCCTTCAGAGAAGAGAATTCTATTTGCTATATGCAAATACATCATCAGTTCAAATATTTGCAGGTATCAAATGATGATATTTGAACAAAAGAATCCTTCCAGGTTTCCTACAGTCTATTCTTAAAGTAGTCAGAAAACAACTTTGCTGTACTAACATTAATTAATGTTCCTTTGGTGTGTAGAGATCAAAGTAGTTACTGTACACAAACATCCCAACAATAACAGAATAACTGCACTCATAGTTATTTACAACAAACTTCAACAGTCTCACCGACACAAACCAAAATGTTGCCTTTCTGCTTGCACCTCCAAAGCTACACACTTGAAATAAAGCCCACTCTGGTATGTGAAGCAACATGTATGGAGTTAAACTATGATCAATTTACCCCAACAGCAGGTGCAGTTACAGACTACAGAGGCTCAGGAAGGAACTTCTTAATACCTGCACGATCCTTGCCTCTTCAACCCAGACTCCTTTGCAGTAGCACAGTATAAACATGGGAACTCAACCACCAGTAACAGAGGACAACCTAATATCTGGTATAAAACACCCTCACTCCCACTATGGTCACTGCACAGGCTTTCCACCTCTTGGAAAAATTGCGTTTTCCTCATGCCCCAAGCCATTGAGAGAAGGAACATAAAATTGTTTATTTAGTATTACAAGAATGGAGGAAAGATTAATGGGGCAAAACACGAAGCAGCCTATAGATACAGTCTGGAGGGAAAAAACTGTTATTTTAACCCCCACTCACTTTGCAAAACCCAGCAAAATGTGTTAAACATATTAATACATGACAGAACAGTAAAGAAGGCATGTGCAACACATGACTGTGTCGTCATTAATGCCAGATTACCATTTGGTATGTTACCATTTTGTATGATCACTATGCAATACAAATTCGTGCCCAAGCAAGTGCAGACACAAGCACATTTCTGTCAAGTTTGCCTGAGTGCAGGATGCTGTATTGAAGCCAGCTTCCCATCAGCTGAAAAAGTACAAATAATAGGTACTGTCAGAGTCCCAGAGAGATGAGTAACATCTCACAGAGCAGAAAACCTAAGGTTAACATTAAAACTGGGGATGAAAAATTGTATTAACATGAGACATTTGTATCATGTGGTTATGGGTTTTGATCAGCTTACAAGTGCCCTTTTGTACCATTGAATCAACAATCTAAATCAAGCCTATATCTAAATCAGTGTCTGTAAAGAGTAACACAGCATCCTCCTCCCTCTGTAATTCTTTGTCCCCATCAGGGAGGCAAATGTTTTCAGTCTAACTCTGCAGGGAACCTCATATAGGATATGTTCATGTAAGCAGTTAAAATGTATCTACAGTAGAAGGGAGATGGGCAAAAACCCAAAAAACTTTCATATTAAATACAATTTCATACACACGTAGGAGAAAATAAATCAGAAAAGCCAAGTCAGGATTACAGACATAGCTGCTTATATTGCCTAAATGAGACAATACATATTATCTCATCTGGCAGTTTAGCATGACTGAAATGAAACATAATTTGCAGTTGACGCCAACTGGCGGGAGACAAATGTTCATAGTAATCTTTGTGTTTTATTAAGAAAGTTCTTCTGTCTTAAATTACACAGAAAATGGATTGGAGGCTTTTGGTTTAAAAATTACAAGGACTGCAGATGCTACCCTGAGCTGTTAACTCATAGAAAAATGTGTCTTGAGTTTTTACAATTTAAAAAGACAAATCCAAAATTATGCCAGGTCAAATCTTCTACCCAGTACCTTTGTCTCCAAGTGCAGCCAAAAGCAGATGTCTGGGGAAGAGCATGAGAAGAGTGTAATCGTTTAGTCATACTTTCCCCAAATACGTTTGTCTCCAATAATTTGCAGCTCAGGGACTTTCAAAGCCAGAGGTCATGCTTATGTATTTAATGATCCCTCAAAGACTCTTTTTGCCATTAATTTTGTCCAGTTTCACTTCAAATTGGCATAAATTTTCAGTATCCACAACATCCTGTGGAGTTACACAACTTAATATATGTGCATGACAAAATTCCTCTTTCTGCTATTCCAAACCCAACACCTGCTAGTTTCATTTTCATGCTCATTAGTTCTTGTACCGGGAAAGAAAATGAACAACTTATCCCTAAGCCCCTCACCAGGCCATTCATTTTTTTATAAAAGTATCATCACATCCCAGTTGTCTCTTCTCCTCACCAATTTAACTGCTAAAGAGAGTCACAGTGCTGAAAAGAAGATCCTAATTGTGTCAGTAAGTATGAAGAGGATCCCGTTTTGTTTTTTTCTACATCATTAGAGCTTCAAGACAAACATATTTTTAACTGGACAAACAAAAGAGATGTGAAGTAAAGAAAGGTAACCCAAAGAAAAGCAACAAAAATAACTGATGTACAAAACCCAGCACCTGTGAGGTGAAGAAAAGCAGGATATTATAGTTTAAAAAACACAATATACAAAAATATAATTACTTCCTTTGTCCTAGACAGAGATAGGATGAGAAACTGTAGTATTAAATTACTACAGGAAAGGTATGAACTGGATAACACACAAAGAAAATTCTCACGTCATGATGATGTAAGGGAGACCACTGAGTTCCTTAGAACAAGTCCCAGATGACAAACACAGATGATTCTAATCTGAGGCAGAAGAATGGGTAGATGACACCATAAGGTCTATTGTAGTCCTATCTTTATATGATCTTCTTGGGATGCAGGCAGAATCTCCTCCTCTCAATGATTTAAAAACAACAAAATTAAAAAGGGGGGTTAAAGGGAGCTACAGGGTTGATTGCCCTGAAAAAAAAGAAGTTACAACATGCTCACAAATAAATTACTTGTTGAGACCCTTTCCTTGCCCAAATCTAGTGAGCCTGCAGAAAGAATGAGGGACCACCAGTCAAGAGCTGGAAACATTTTGCTGAAAATGTGTACTTCTGTTCTTTGACCTTGCTTGGACATTCTTTAAATGTGTTTGGGAAGTGGAGGCATTATTACACACAGCACAGTGCCCATGAGTCTGTGAGACAGTCCTGATGCAGTCTTAAGGATTGTTTATCTACTGTGCAATGCATGCAATGAGTAACAGAAAAATAAGGTAAATTGCTGATACAGACTGGCCAAGCACCAAAAAATAAGAAAATTCCTAAAGCTCTGTTTTAGACAGTACTGTCACTCTTTCACGTTAACATCTACCATTCTTGCAGTAATCAAGCTCAAGAAAGGCTGGATATTTCTGTACTCCAAATTCGGCTGCAATAAAAAGAAAGCTCTAATTCAAGCTGTCAGGGCTGTCATGGAATGTGGTCTGGGCCACTTAGATGTAAAGATTGGTTGAAGGTAATTGCACTGATTTTATGCAGTCGTGATCATGACTAACGATTGAATACACACATATACACAACACAAACCTCATCCAAATCTCTCCAAACTGGATACCTTTGCTAAATGATCTACTGTCTCAGCAGTGCAATCAGCTGGGCAGTCCGTGGAATATCTTACATGCCAGCTGTCATGAACTATGCCTATTAGTGCCTTTAAAAGCCCTAAAACAGAGAAAAACGAGACCTTCCTTAACTCCTTAAAGATAAACCATACCAGAGAAAAACAAGCTGGAGAAAAAACAATGCAGAGAGACAAAGAGCGAATGAAGAGAAGTAAGAATGCGTGAAACTTTTACTATTACGCCAAATTTGTCCCACCACTTACGCTGAACTTAAAACAACTTTCTAAGAACACAGAAACATATCCACAAATATGTCTGAATATAAAATTAAATTATATGCTACGATATCCAATACGCAAAATAAAAGAATACATTGCCATATTTAATCTAGAACTTACATTTAAAATTCTCTTTTAACCTTTAAATTACTCAGACCTGCCTCTAGAGAATAGCACTCAAGTTTTATCAGATGGCTATTCTGAAATAGAGTTACAATTGCCAAAATTATCATGATCAGCATGCATACTACCGCCTTATTTTCTGAAAAGGGTTTCATAGAAGGCTGCAAGAACTAGAGTATTTGCACAAGATATTCTCCAATATTTATATTTCAAGCATAATTCAGTATGTATTATGCATCAGTACCAAACAGTTGTGCAGTTCTTTGCACACAACCTCTGTCGAAATATTCTGTACAAATATTGCTTTAGTTGTCACGACTGTCACTCACTGTTCCTCATGGAGATGGGGAAGAGATTCAGAAGAGGGAAAATGATAAAACTCATGACACTTTAATAAGCAAAGCAAAAGCCATGCCTGTAAGCAAAGCAAAACAGAGAATTCAATCAATGTTTCACATGTGCAGGCCAGTGTTCATCCATCACCAATAGAGAAGGGCTCCATCACAGGTAACAGTGACTTGGGAAGACAAATGCCACCACTGCAATCCTTTTCTTCTTCCCCAGCTTTATTACTGAGCACAATGCTACTTGGTGTAAAACATCCCTGGAGTCAATTGTGGTAAGCAATCCTGGCTGTATCTCCTTCCAACTTCTGGTTCACTCCAGTTTACTTGCTATCAGACCATGAGAAGTTAAAAAGTCCTTGACTTGGTGCGACTACAGCTAAGCAACAACAGAAACATCACTGTGGTATCAACATTAGTCTCATACTAAACCCAAAACATAGGACTGTGTCAGTTATTATGAAGGAAAATTAACTCAACTGAAACCAGAACACCAGCGAATTCCTCGTATCTGACAAAATATGTACAGTAATTTCAAGATTATAAGCCGCACCTGATTATAAACCGCACTTCCAGGTGTCAGCAATTGTCTTGGATTACAATACAGAGTGTGATAAACGGTATCTATTCTATCACCATCTGTTGAGGGTGGGGGCAGTGATCCTTACGTCTGTGGGAGATATTCTGCGAATGGGCCATCCATTGAAACCAGGCAGGCCATTGTTCTTTATCTTTTCACAACCCATCCTTCCATCAGGGAGTCATTTTCTGCTAATGGCCATTGAGTCCCACTGTGGGACTGATAAAATTACTGCATCCCTTTGGAAGTTGCTCCAGCCAGGCGGAAGAGCCCAACGTTTCTTACCAAGATAAAAACAGAGGTTTTGGGACACTAAGGTAGCCCCTTTCTCCACTGGACTCCAGAGGAAAACTGGATTTCTCCACATCACCACTGGACCTTTAGAGGGAAACTGCACCTTCTGCAGGAGCACTGCTTCAACTGAACCACATCTGTCACTGCAAGGAGGATGCAGCCACCATTTAATGGGACTGCTACCAACACCCTGCCTGACAAGGTGCCAGGTTGTACTCTGACTTTGTCAGGGTTTGGAGTTTGATTCTTTGTAGTACTGTATTTCTATTTTAATTTCCCTAGTAAAGAACTGTTATTCCTAATTCCCATATCTTTGCCTGAAAGCCCCTTGATTTCAAAATTATAATAATTTGGAGGGAGGGGGTTTACATTCTCCATTTCAAAGAGAAGCCCCTGCCTTTCTCAGCAGACACCTGTCCTCCAAACTAAAACAGCAACTTTTCATTCTTTGTCCATATATAAGCCACACCGGATTATAAGCCGCACTTTAGTCAAAATGGTGTGGCTTATAATCGTGAAATTACTGTACTCTTATCTGCAGCATCTTTTCTTCTACAGGTACTTTAACTGCAGGAACAGTAACTGTATTTACAATACTGTACGTATGTGTATATATATGACTTATTAAACAATAAATAAAAAAACTCCACCCCTTTACATGAAAGTATTTTTGGCACAGCCTTCCTTCCACACACTTAATATTTGCAGATCATATATCAAAGTAATACACACATGCTATGAGACAAAAAAAGAGTACATATACATTAAATGTATCTACCAACATATAATACTGGTGTATTACCGTCTCCACCACACACTTTAGTGATGAGGTCAGGTTTAGACAAATGAAGTTCAATAAAAAGTCTGAAAAACCTGTTTACAATGATTCCAGACACAAGCCTTGCAAGCTGCAATTCACTGACCTACGTAAACTGATTCGGCTTTCAGATAATCTCCCAGTGAATACTATTGCAAAATCTATAAACACAGATGGCACCTACTGGTACCTTATCTGCAATCTCAGCAGAAGATCAAATAAATACAGAGACTGAGTTTATCTTCTCACATCACAGGTGATTCTTTCCAAATAGGTTTAAGGGATTATCATTGAAAGCTGAACCAAGAAAGTTCTGTCACAGCTAGCCAAAGTCTCAACCACCCTGAGAAATCACATTGCACAAATAAAGCTTTAAAAATTGCATGGCTTTTAATAAAGTAATGCAACATTCAGTTCAGACCAGACTCTGATTATAATTGCTACAGTTACCATATTGACCATTTCTACTAGCAGTAAACTCACAGGATTTTCTCCTAAAGCACCCTTACAGAAAAACCTACTTGGGGTCAAAAGGACTGAAAAGACTGACAAGCTACAGTCAGATTTTAAGGTAAGTATCAGTTGTACCATGAAAGCATAGTGTATTATTTTACCTACAAAACTTACTGCTATGAATCTGGAATGGAATAACAGCATGAATATTTATTGCTGAATTTCAGAAATTATGTACAAGAAGGCATGCAATGTCAGGTGTCAGCAAACATGAAGATCACTTAGTCAACTGTAAAGGTATTTCTGTGTGTGTAATTAAAATCCAAGACATACATATTCATTAGTAAGATGTAAGACACCACAGAACACATCCAAAAATACCTTCATCTTCTTTAAGATAACAGTATTAAGACAAAGAAATCTGAAACAGAGCAGTGACACCAATAATAAAGGAGACTGTACAGCTGCTTCAGCATTATTGCTTCATTGATTGCGTCCCAGCAACAGAAGCTGTTAAAGGTGAAAAAAATCAGCTAAAATAAGCCTTCCTAATGTGTCTAGGCTCATTTATTATAGTACTCTCCCTGGCTGAAACACAAAATTTTGCTTTCTCCAAGACATATTTTGCTCTTTTTATAGTATTCCATTCTCCTGGTTTATCATTTCATTCTTGTGCTTTTCAGGCATGGTGGTTTTGCTTCAGCAAAACCCTTAAAGAAATCCCAACCAACAACATCTAAATCAAAATACATAAGAAATATTTCAGGGAACAAATTGTTGCAGCATTCCTCTCATGCATCACTGTCTTAAATATTCAGGATTCTCCTTTGAAGACCCCATAGCTAACTTAACTGTAGAGCTCCAAGCCAAAAAAGACAGTATGATCATGAGAACCAGAAGACAATGAGAACTGGATCTTTAGCAACAGACCATACTTTTTTTTGGTTTTCTGTTTGATTTTTTAAAAATTACATTAGTGAATCAGAAACTGGAAGCTATTGATTATGTTAACAGCACAAGGGTCTCTAAATATCTTTTGCTGTGACTTATTTATACTCAGTCATGGATACTGTAACTGTCCAACTGCTATATATATTGCCACAGTTCAGAATTTCAGATACATTCCAGATCCACTCACATAGATCAGGTACATTTGCAGTCAGCTTTTTGCCATTGCAGCACATTTGTAATTTAATTACTTTTCCATTGTGCATTTAATTTTCTTTGGAATTACCTTCCACAAAAATGTCTTTTAGGAAAATACTTCCAGGAAAATTGATTACTCTCTGATTAACTGATGTTGAAATACTTATTCATGGTTAATGTCTCACCTGCTAGAGTTGTAAGGAGAAACAAAGGCAAATTAAAAAGAAATTAAGACCTCAGATCTGCATTTTTTCCCAAAATGCATCACCTTCTGTCAGCAATATAAAATGAAAATACCACTTTACTTCACAAGACAGTAAAATAGTACTTTGTTTAAACAGTTTTCACAGTATCTGGCCACATCTTCTGAGAAATTTTAAAAGGCAAGGGATAATAATACTATTTTTTAAATCTGGGCTTTACAAATGCCCTATATTCTGCTTTATTCCAATTCATCCATACTAGGACAGTGATTTTGGAAGAATACATCCTGTTAGCTCCACAGGCAGATTTTAGGCACCACAACTCAGGAGAATCCTATCAATTTTCAAGAAAGCTGGGAGAAAGATGGGAGAAATAATCTAAGCAAAAGTCTTTGGTATTATTTTAAAAGACTCGTCAATTACAATCACATCAGCATATGGTCTTTGCATCAAAAAAGGGCTCTGAGAAACAGTCACACCTTCCAGCCGCTTGCCACCTCTACCCTTCCCTCCAAATGAGTTCAAAATGCTGATACTCCAAAATGATTTATCCTGTAGGCAGAAAGCAAAGAAATGGGAACCCTTGAGAGGGAAGGGAGGCACCAAAAACACAGAGGAAAGCAGTACAAAGGAAGACACAGAAAGCCCTTGTTCACAGGGAAGGAACGGGGACATCAAACAGTTTCTCTTATTGCCACCAGCAGTTAGAAGCTGAGCACTGCTCCCCTCCCCACAGGCTGGATGGTGTGAAGGGTCAGTCAACAAGAGGAGCTGTGTGTGCTTGTGCCTGGGCATGAACACACGTGCATGCGTAGGAGGTGAGGACAGCTAGGGACAGCGGAGCAGCCATCCTCAACCTCCCACTTCAAGCTTTAACAAGCTCTGAGGCAAACAGCAGCTTTACCAGGGGCTATTCCTATGTGGAGAGACTCTTTCCTTTTCATCTTGTAAAAAGCTGGGTTTAAGATGCTGAGGATAAAATTCCTAGAAACTGGATTTTTTGCCTGTAGTGGATAACCAGAAATCTTACATCAGCTAGGAACTGTCATTCTGTGTTCAACACATCCCCTTGTTGTAACCACCACTTTCTCTTTTACTGGGGAGCCCTCCTATAAGTACTCAATATCTAACAGAGTAGAATCTTCTGGAAACACAAATTTTGATGAATAATAATTCTGTTCTCCAAAACACTCAGAAAAACAATGAATCCTCCTTTTCATGTAATTATTGTTGAAATAGCAATGTCTACAACATACGCAAAATAAAACACCAGGTTTCTTGCCTGGTTGCCAACTATACAGTCACCTGCAGCTCAGCCAGGTTCTGCTGATGCAATAACACATAGCAGTTAATAAGTCATTGTCCTACTGTATTACAGAATCCCACAAGCAATCTTCACAGCTACAAGCTAGAACACGAGAAAGGATCATGGCAATTATTGGCTTCCTTTCAGCACTTGCCAGTAGTACTAACTTACCAGCCCAGCACAATAAAGAGTGTCTTAGAAGATGTAGAAGAACTATGCTTTGATTAAATAAGTAACAAAAGTAACTGTAACATTCTTGCACAGCAATGCTCCATCCATTCCCAGAGATTTACAGTCATAAATGAGTAAATAAATGACACACTACTACTTGCCTGACATGAGGGTACATCATCACACAAACATTTCCCAGAATGTTTAATAAAAACAGATGATTAACTAAAAAAAAGATAAAGTGGCAATTTCCTACATACTGATTAAACCCACTCCATGACTCAGAAGGAGAAGTCCTGTGAAGAAAGTGATGCACTTAAAGCTAGAGCAGCTGTAACTAGCATGGAATGAAAAACTGAGCAATGGTCCCATGAAACTCTGCCTGAGATAAAACCCTCTCATTAACAACTGCCTTAACAGTCTGACCTAATAACGCATGAACAAGGATAAAATACTCAAGAAGAGATTAATTTGCATTTTATTTTTGCAGTATGTTTTATTCAGAAAAATAAAATGGAATGTCACTGACATTTCCCAATTACCCACTTTTTGTGCACAGTATAAATTTAGATCTCTATTAATTACTATATGGACCATAAGGTTTCTGTGACCAAAGTACACCTACAAAAACAACAGGGCCCCTTGTAGGTATAAGCTTGAATAGTCAGAACCTACTGCAGGATTGGGACCAAACAGACATCTTCCTTAAGGGAACCGTAACGGTGCCTAAAACTGTTTCCCTAAGAAAGCAAAACCTTCTTATTAACATCTGTAATATTTTCTTCTGGATGAAGTCAGCTGTAACTTTGTAATTATGCTCACTTGCTCCTACTGATACATTTCTCATTAGGACGCGCACACTCGCAGCATCTCTGGCTTGGTGTAAACTTACTTCGATGGTGCAGCGCTACTGCTCTGCCACCAGGTACTGGAAGCGTGTGCACTTGTCTGGACACGGCAGTGCCAGCCCATGCTGTTTTACTTGATGTTGCTCCAGTGCACCAACAACTTCTGAATTATGGGATCCAATCCCACCGGTGAGTTACTGAGTGCCTTTGGAGTGACACTTTAACTACCAAAAAAGGTCCATCGGTAACCTGTATCACCTATTTCCCGTCCTTCCCTGAAATGAAGGGCCCTAAAACCCAAAATTCAAACACACACACATATACACACCCCCAACCCCCACCCCCCCCTCCCCACGCACCCACACCACTCCCCCCAAAACTCGTCCCAGAAACACGACGGGTATGAAGAACTCGCCAGCGATGTGAAGGCACCCAGGTGAGCTTTGAACCCTCGCTCCCCGAGGCAGCTCGCGGAGAGCCAAGAAGATCCCGTGCCCCAGGGGGAGAGGCTGCAGGTGCCCGGCCGGGGCAGCCCGACTCCCGCTACCCCGCTACCCCGCTGCCCGTCCTGCACGAAGCCGCCGGGGGCCCCCGACGGGCGGCGCCCCCGGCCCCGCCCGCTTCTCACGGCCCGGAGGGTGCGCAGCCGCCCCGCCGCCCTGCGGTGCCGGCCGTGTGCGCGGGGCGGCCAGGGCGCCGCGGAACCCCGCCCGCTGCGCGGAGCGAGCCGCGTCCCGCCGGGAGCGGCTGCTCAAGAGGACCGCCGCGCGGGAGGGAAGGGAGTGGGGAAGGAGGGAGCGAAGGAAGGAGCCAGCCAGGCGGCCGCGGGCGCCTCGTCGGGTCGTGCCCTGGGTCCGCGCCGCGCTCCCTGCGGGGAAGGCGCCCGGGTGCCCTCCCGCTCCGCCGCTTCCCGGCGGTGGCCGGGCGGCTCTCGCCGGCGCCACAGCCCCGTCCCTGCCGCCACCTCCGCGCCGTGCCCCGTCCTGCCGCGGCTGTTCCCCGGCCTGTCCCTAAGGCTACAGCCCTGGCCCGGGAGGAGCAACAGCCCGGCCGCCGCTCGGGCAATGAATGGAAGCGCAGCCATCGGTCTCCGTTCTCCCTCCCGTCCTCCCAACCCCGCACAACTTCACCTCTGCCGGGCAGAGGCGCCTCCTCCGCACTGGGGCTCCGCTCTCGCCGCCGCCTCCGGCCCGCGCCCCGCCGGGCTCACCCTCCTCCGCTCCCGCCAAGACCATGCACCGAGGGAGAAGGAATGGGATCCCGGCGAGGGCCGACCCGGCCGCCCCCAGCCGGAGGGAGGGAGGGAGCCGCAGCAAGGGGCGGGGAGGGACGGGCCGCGGGCGCCCTGCCCTGCCCAGGACCGGCCCCCTCACACTGACGTCCCCCGCTCCCACACAGCCGGCCGCGGGGACGCGCCCAGAGCGGGGCCGGGCCGTGAGGGGACCGCGGCCCTGGGCGGGCTGGGGGAGAGAGGCTCTGGAAACAGCCCGAATAACCGCTGCCCCGCCAACCTGGCGTTTGAATAACCAAGGGCTCTCCATCTGCCCCATCCGACAGACAGGCTGAGAACCGGCAGCACGACTGGCGCTACCTATTACACTTCGCATCACAGTCTGCCCCACCGGACCTAGCTATAGTGAATGCACTGAATGGAAAGCAGGAATGGTAAACAGCAACTCCTCCTGTCTCCAAGAACTCCTCTTAGTGTAGACCTTCATATATACAATTTACATTGCAAAAGAATGTCTAAAAAGTCTACAATGCTTCTGTTTTCGAACTTTTTTCCCTCAGAGCAAATAGTTTCCCACTGATATCCCTTTAAAATAATATTTAACACCCTTCCAATTTCAAAGCAACACTCTGATGACCCAGGCTTTTTCAGAACTTTGTCATTTTTAAAGCATCTTGAGATATCTAATGCTAAGCAGATATATGTCTTCAAGCAAAGGCACTCATTTTTAAAGCATCTGCAGGGAAAATAAAGGTTTAGGCTTGGACAAGTCTCTGCATGCCTCTGCTATCCCCCACTGTTGCACCCTTGTGTAATATGCTGCTGGTTGTAAGTGGATGACAGGTGTCTAACTTCATACAGCTCATCTCAGTGTCAACTTCACTTGCTAGATTGGAACTGGCTGTTGCAACAGATAAAACCAGCTGCTAAGTTGGTCAATAAAATAAATCATTCTGGGTATCTCAGAGACAAATGAAGAGCTACACCAGTGCAAAACTTAATTTGCTGCAGCTAAAGCCATCCTCCTGGGGAAAAGTAAGGAGTTCTCTTTTCACTGCTATCAGAACGGTATCTTTCACAAACACCGCATTTACTTGAAGTTATGGCTTTTGACTAAATTATCTTTTTACTGCCATCATACAGAATAATCAGTGCAGGCTGATCCTGCTGACTGCTTGGGACTCCGAAGTCTTCTACTCTGCAAGAGCACATTCCATCTGACTGGACCCAGTTGCTGGATCTGTGCTTTTTTAATTGGTGTCTGCTACTCAGAAAACTGAAAGTCAGTAAGTGTTTTCCCAAGTATATAGGTTGAGGAACCAAAAACAAATACAAAACTCCAAAAATCATGTTCCCATGGCAGAAACAATAAAAACATGTACGAGTCTCTACACTTACTGAAAACAAAGCATATGCTTTCATGTCTGATTATTGTCCAAACTTGTGTCCTCACATTACTTTTTCTCTTTCTGGACAAGTCATCAAATGAAACATTCTAAAAGAAAGTTTTATTAGAGACATTTTTTAATAGTCCCATTACAGAGTCTGAAAATTCATTTTCTACAAAATAAGGCAGTCTTTGTAAAGCTGAACTCTCTGTGACCTTTGAGAGCAGCTACTTTAACATACAATAGGAGACAACTCAATAGGTCTGTCCAAAAATAAACATCTCTTTAAAGAATATTTTAACCCTAGAAACTTCACACAAATAGCACACTGACAACAGTATTCGATAATATAAAATTAATATAGTAGTCATATTAGTTTTCAAAAAGCTATGATGCCTTTTTTATTCCAGTTTTGGAGTGTATTTTGAGCTAATATCCACAATACGTAGGTCTGCTACTTTTGGATCAGTTTTTTCTGAAATAGATACATGTCCCATGCTATTTCAAAAAGAACCATGATACTACAACAATAATGTGAAACCAAAAAGTATAAAGTCTTCATTGTAAATATGCATGTAGCAAATATCAGGTTTCTCAGTATTAAATTTTTAAAATATATATTTATTAACTCTTAAAAAGATAAAGTGAAATGCTAATTGGTTTATTAAAGCTTACCTAGAATGAAGGGAAAGAATTATTAAAGCATTCCTACTACCTTCATTTATGAAGTCAACTTTTAAACATGGACACCCACATGTGTCCAAATCACACATAAGTCTCACAGCAATTAACAGATTGGATATAAAGAGTGATGGTGTGATGGTTGCTGCACTATTGGATCCAGTGGCAGCAGCACCTTTTTCCTTCCTTCTCTATTAATTGCTTAAAAATGGTTTGCTATTTAAAAATACACAGTAGGAACAATTACACAGTGCTGCTACCAGTTAGCAGTAATGTGCAGGCTTAGCCACTGGATAAAGTAATTACTAATGGGAAAGATAACACCTGATAATAAGCAAATTATGACCCACGGAACACTGTGATAAGTTTTTTAAGAAACTTGTTACTGACTTACAGCACTGCGCACTGTAACACAAAGGGCAGCCATGGCTTAGAACATCTTAATTTGTATTAACTGGATCCTGTCTGGTCCGCAGCACATATTGTTACAGTTTTAGCATACTACCTGGATGCAGCAATTTGTGTGGCAAGCTCAGTGCATCAGGTTGCGGGGCTGAACAAGTCTGTGACTTAGAAAAACAGCCACAAGCAGGCAGTTTTCACAAGGAGGTAGGAAGCAGCACACTGAAATCCCCTGATGTAGTCTGAAGGCCCAGGATTGTGACCCTGGCAGGTCTAAGCATAGCATATAACTTTCTTAATTTGAACACTTCTTTATTTAGAATTGGTGTGAGGAACTTGGTATTTCCTTCTATCTTAGTAACAGGGTTTTAATGCTAACTAATTACTATATTGGCTTTGATGTTCAGTTCTAAACATTTTTATTCAGCTTATTTTAAGCCAAACTGCAAAAACAAATAACTCATCACCAGAACTTATCACATATGCATTATCCAAACAGGAAACAGAGATGTCAAGCAAGCACACTTTGGATTAAGTAATAAATGAGATTAAAAAGATGATAAAATGTTCTTTTCCTCTTGCTCATAGATCTTTGCAAGTATTAACTTCATAGGCATTAATTTGTTTAGACAGTTTTCCTCCCGAAATATTGGTTTACTTATAACCCCAGATAGTAATAACTGATCTCATTTTTATTGATTGATTTAAATTCTCCATGGACTGTTAGAATGAAGGATTATTTTACCCTGAAATTTCCTGAAGTTCACCTGAACAAATACAGCCTTGGATGTGGCCCAGAAACCATACTCTGAAAGTTGTAAGAATAGAATATAGACAGGGCAGACAAAACAGGATAGCAGAAAGTACAACCAAAGAGACTACGATATCCAAATAACCAGCAAATAACATACAGGTTGGAAAGAAGAATGACACTATTTGGCTCAGAATTATGTTCTCACTTAGCCTGTGAATAGTCACTGGAAACTATTAAAAATACTGGAGAAGATACAACAATTTCCATGTAGAGCCTACAAAAAGCTAAACTTGAACAAAGTGAATATCATGTGTGAATACTGGAATTAATAGCTGGACTAAAGAGAAAATCTATCTCAACTTTTTAAGCTTCAGATATATTCATACTAGATTTGTTCCATCATTGCACTTACTTTTCTGTTGCTTTTTGTTGTTGGTATTTTGGTTTTGCTTTTTAAGTAAAATTTGGCTGGTGTTCCAAAATCTTCTCACTGTGGAGGAATGGAATAACTTTTAATATTCTATTTAAATGAATGATCTGATACAGAAACACACAGGGAAAAAAGAATGTTTGGAGTAAAATAATGTTAAAGAAAATGCTGCATTTGGAACTAGTCCCAGATACTCCAAGGAAGGTGGGAAAAGAGAAGTTAAGGAGCCAGAAGATAGTGGGAAATATATAAAACGGAGGACTCAGCTCTGGAAGAGTGAGGAAACTGAATTGGGACATGGGTGTCATTTTACTGTGGGTTCTTTGTTCTTCTATCCGAAAGAAAAGTAAGATGTAAAACATCAGCTGAAATAAATCTTCAAGACAATGCATCTTTCTCAAGTAACATTTGTTTTTGTTTGCAGCTTCAGAAATTTTAGGTTTAGTAAGCACTTAGCTATGACATCTACAGTAATTTCACAAATACAAGCCGCACCAATTTGACTAAGATTTTGCTCCTAAACTGGAAATGTAGCCAATATTCAGGAGCGGCTAATATGTGAAGTGCCAGCCAGAGTGCTGAGCCGAGCTGCTGCAAAGTCGGCATTTTGCGATTATTACAAATTGCTACTCTGTTGCACCGCGGGTGGAGCCTGGTTGCCTGCAGGCAGCACGGGGGGCGGGGAGAGAGGCGGGAGAGCTCCCTACCACAGCCCGGGGGAGAGACGGGGGAGCCCCGCGCCGCCATTGCCATGGCTCGGGGAGGAGAGGGGGGACCCAGGCCGCCCCTGCCACGGCTCGGGGAGGCGGCAGGGGGCTCCGTCCCCTGCCTGCCACCACAGGGCAGCGCCGGACCGTGGTGACCGAGCCCAGTGGCAGTGGCGGCTGGCCCCCAGTGGCCCCACCAAGCGGCAGCGCCGGGCTTGGCCACCTGGCCCCGTCAGCAGCCACTAGCGGGCCGAGCCTGCACAGCCTTAGCTGAGCCAGTAAACCCCGCCCTGCCGCGGTTCTGTTAGTATTTGGCAACTTTGTTGCACGTGGGTCCTCGCTGCGAACGACAGAGCAGCTTATATTCAGGTGCGGCTTATTTATGGACAAAAAACGAAATATTTGCCAACGCCTAGAGATGTGGCTTATACTCAGTGCGGCTTATATTCGTGAATTTACTGTAATTTTTCAGTAGTTCATTGCTCTAGTGTCAACCAGTATATGGTGTTACAGAAAAGAATTTGATCTCTCTACTGTATAGCTAGTGACAGTAAGGACAACAACAACAAAAAAATACATTTGAAGAATGGGGAAACCCATCTGTTCATACCGGAGACTTCAGGAGCGAATGAGAAATGAGAAGATGCTGTGGTTAAGCTAAAAAGGTAATTCAAAATTAGCAGCTTATGTTGTAGATAATAAAAATGGCGCAAGAACACAGTGGGTAACAGCAATACTGTATTGAATTTATAGATTTCAGAGGAAAGGAATTTTATAATTCAGATCAAAAATAAAGTTTATGTGAGAGTTGTAGCTATAGATAAAGAAAAATTACTATCTTAAAGTTGTTATGTGCAAAATCAATGTACAGTATCTAGACTTACCTGCATGTGATGACCTATGGAAAGATCAGTTACTGCTGAGTAGCAGAAAGCATGGAGATGTCTGCAGAGAGACAGGAAATAGGAAGAAGGCTTGGAAGGAAAGACTGGGAGCGGTCTTAAATCATACTGAATTTGAATTGATTATTTAATTTCAATATATCCAGGGACATATCTTGAGATTTTCATCTCTACAGGAGAAAGAAGTTGAAGGTGACTCAGGAAAGATAGTTTAATAACCTATTTAGATACAAAGAGTAAGTGAAAGGGACAAAGGACAGGGCTGCTTAAGTTTCCGTGGGAAAGCAATGAAGAAAGCACTCTTCCAGACATACAGACCAATGCAGGCAGCAGCAGGCATTCATCAAAATAAAAACAAATTGAAAAAATAAGGTCAGTTAAAACAGTGTCACAGAGTCTGAGACCTTCAAAAGGAAAGCAACATGAGAAGAGACAAAGGCCTGTGGTGGGTGTCAAGAGATATCTGTTGACCCTGGCTGAGTATTCTGAGGTCTCACATTCCATCTCTGAACCAAGCTTGGTGTTTTGGGGACACTAATTGTTAAACTAATTTGGGACTCTGCCAGTATGGTACAATAGAAGAATCTACCACTGTATTTTAAGAAGGCTTTAATTAAATGCAGACACTCAGGCTCACTGAAGGCATCCAGATTTATCACTGTGTCTAATCTTTATTTTTGAAACACATATTATTGTAACTAGTATGTAAAAAAAAGCTGTCTAGCCAAATAAATGTGGCCTGACACAATAGCAGAAGCAGCTGTTTTATCTCCTTTCCCATAATTTGGCACTCCAGGACAGAGAATATTTTAAAGTGCACTTTGATGCAGTAATTAATGGGCATTTAAATTAACAGTATCCTTTCAACTGTACAAACCAAGACATCAATTAGGCATAAATAATTAAAGAGGCTGAGTTTTAAGTAAGATATTCACCTACTGAGATTCTCACATTAATAAGCAGCTGTGCTACTCTGTTTCTCTTCTAATGTCCTCAGGAGTGCTAGGAGAAAACATATACACTCAAACGACTGAGCAGACTACTATGCATAAAACATTTGAAATTACTCTATCAACTCATATTCAGTTGAAAAAAAGCAGCTCTGATACCTTCTTCATCTACTAGCTTATTCATCCACAAATGAGGCATTTTCTAGGACTTCTTCCAAAATATCCTACAGTTCTACTGGTTGTGTTACAAATTATAAAAGGAAATAGCCTAGTGCTATTTCTAGGAATTATATATCTCAAAAATGTTTAATGTTTCATTCATCAGTGTTAACATCATTAGAGATAAATCTCAAAAATCACAACATTGCCAAGTTTTTCAGAGCAATTTAAAACTTGAAGAAATTGCCTAAGAATTGGGAAGATTCACTCAAACTATCTGAAGAAACTCAGTGAAACAGTCCTGTTACTCAATATTCCAAGTCCTATAATAACTGCTTGAAACATTTTTCAAAATTAAAATGGGCATTCTTAGGAATTCTGACTTAGGAATAATTCAGCCACGATTACACTTAAGTTTGCTAGGCACCACAGTATATCAATGAGAACCAGAGCAGCACAGATCAGAGCAGTTATAGACACCCTCTACTCCTGTTGGCAGTTTGTGCTGGTTTTGTGCTAATTTCCACACATTCCTGCATTAAAGGATAGGAAGTGGATTCCTAACATATTTTATGCTTATCTGGATGCTCAGGATTTTACACACTGATCATGGCATTGCCAGGATGCAAAAGAAGGAACAAACAATGATGCAGATTGGTTTTTGTTGGATCCCCCTTTGTTTTGGTCTGGTTTGGTTTTTGTTGGATTTCCCTTTGCTTTGTTTATCCTGTAGATTATCGCATTTCCACACCTTGCACTTTGATAAAACTGTCCTTACAGAAGTTACATCACGTCCTCTAGCCCAAGAGTTTGAATTAGTAGTTTATCCTCATCATCTTGTCAGCCATCTGTAATACAGTATTTTAGAATGTTTTGAAATCCTTTCCCTGTATTCTCTCATCTGGCTCTAGTTTCACTGTTTTCCTTTCCTTCTCCTATAACAAATGTAGTGAAACTCTTCCTACTTCTAATACAGATATTATGAAATGATCACATCCATATCCAAAATACATTGAATGAGCTTTCTGTTTCCAGACAGTGTAAAAGAAGGATGGAATTCTCAGGGTAAACCATGCTGTCTTGAATCACACTTTCAATCTTGATCATTGTTTCTTCCTGAGAAGCCTTTACTTTCTGTTTTGAGGCTTATTGATTGTAAAGCCAAATTGGAAACCATGCAGTCTAGCACTTCTGCCAGCACTATATATTTTGGTTTATCCAGAACTCTGAAAATAAATTAAAAACAAAACCAAAATACAAATGTTCTATGTTTAAATTTAAGCTTCCTGGGAAATACAGTAATTTCATGATTATAAGCCGTACCATTTTGACTAAAATTTTGATCCCAACCCAGAAGTGTGGCTTATACTCCAGAGCGGCCAATATATGGATGAAGTTCTGAAATTTCCCAACCTGGAAGTGCAAGCTGTGGGCCGAGCCAAGCTCGCGAATTGAGCACCTGCCAGTAAAACCCGCTATCACACAATTGTTAAAAATTGGTTACTCTGTTGCACAGTGGGGGGAGGCGGGCTCCTGCTGGCAGCAGGCCAGGCTCCCTCTCCCGCTGGCAGCACGGGGGGAGCGGAGCTCGCAAATTGAGCACCTGCCAGTAAAACCCACGATCGAGTGATTGTTACAAATTGGTTACTTTGTTGCATGAGCATCCTTGCTGCGAATGAAATGCGGCTTACAATCCGGTACAGCTTATATACGGATGAAGAATGAAACGTTGCTGACACCCGGAAGTGCGGCTCATAATCAGGTGTGACTTATAATCGTGAAATTACTGTAACTCTTTTTCCATCTGCTTGGATCTTGCCACAAGCTATTCCAGTACACTCAAAATTTTAAAAGCTCCTAAGCTTTGGAGGACATATTGTAGAGCAATATCTTCATTAGGATAACGTATTTAATTTTTCCTGATGGTAGTTAGCAAATCGTATATAATTTTAAAAGAAAAAATAATAATCTTGAGACAGTTTTAGCTATAAAGTACTTGAAATACTCATCAAATATGAATTTTACAAGTCAGACATGCTCTCTATAAAAAAAAAAGCCTCCAATAGCATTAACACATCCTGTGGGGCTACATTATGTTTATGTTTATGGCCTCACAAGAGCACTAATCTGACATGTGACAGATTAAAGAAATTCAGGTGTCCTAAGAAGCCTGGGAGCACACAACTTCATGTGTCTTCTGAAGAACAAAAGATATGCACGTACATACTGACAATAATTTGGAGATGATCTTTTAATGTGGATGATCACATACAGTCTATATAACCTAGGGAAACCTGGATCTTGCTGTAAGAAAAGATCTGTGAATTGAAAAAATGCTTTTTAAGGTTGAAGCATGTATTTTTTGGTATGGCCTGCATACTGACTGACAACACTAGGCTTTTCTTTGTCAATCACGAATCACAAATATGTAGTAACAATTGCAATGTCGCAATTTCTTGTAACTACAGAGTGTTATAATTTTAACTTCCTCAGCACAAGAACATGTGTTCTGAATTTCAGTAGAAAAAAAATAATGGAACATGTACAAAGAGTTTAACCACAATTCTTAAAAAACTCCAACACTTTTGAAATCTGATTTCATTGTTCATTGCAGTATGCAACACTAAACTTAAGTGAGCCTTAATATTAGATGCTTTCAAAGAATATATACACTGAATAAACAATGAAGAGTGAGCCACTACTGGCTTAAAATCAGCAAACAAACTTGCTAACTTTACCCTACTTAGAAGAAAACACATAACCCCAGAACTTACTCCCAAAAAGGAATCTATTAAGAAACACTAAATTTATGTCAGCACACTAGAAATTGCTCCAGTATCTGAAGCTCTTGGTAACACAGTCATGAAACTATTTTTTGGATAAGACTGTAAAGCCAAACATAACTCACTGATGTGTCTTCAGAAAGATCACAATTCTGCATTAAGCTTCTTTGAAAATATTGTGCCTTTTCATTATAAAATGGCATTGCTATAAAGCAATACTCTAACTTTGTATTTGAGCCTAATAATAGCTTGTATGTATTTTTAAGCCACAAAAAGTTCGTCTAGTGTTTTGGCTTTAAATTCCATGTAATTGAGCTTACAAGGTTTCATCAGTAAATACTTGGGTTGACCAGAATGCTGGCTAAAAAATCCTTTAAAAATAAATTTAATGGCAGTGAAAACCATGCTGAAGGAACCTAATAATTAGGATTTATGATATTTTCCTGTAGGAAAAATTGTCTTTCTCCAATTTTTCACCGAAACCTGAATCAATCACTTTATTTGATATGGTATCTCTATAGCAGCTTTAAAAGAATGTGAAAATCAGCCCCAATAATATAAACAGATGAGACCTATTTAGGAGCTTTTGCTAAAAAGGCTTTTGCTAGAGGTTGAGGATTCTGGACAACAGGCTGCTGAATTTCTTTAGGGATCCAGCCCTATGCTAAAACAGATATTTCTCACTAGTTTTTGCTTTCTTTTAAATTACAGGCCAGCCTATTCATAACAATTTCTTTCACCTTATTGCTTATTTACCTTCTAGGTGCATATCTCCATGTTAGCATGAGAGATTTGCTGGGATCTCTAACTTCTACTGGTCACATCATAAAAATTCAAAATTTGAATCCATATCTTTAAATGGGTTGATAGAACTCTCATGGAAAATTATGCCCTTAAAGTTATCTACACTGCAAACACTGCACCATCTCACTACAGGGTTTGTAGTTTTCTATGCCATTGGCTTGTGCATGTTCAGTGATAACCCTGTCTTCTGATGAGTCAATTGCCTTGTCTCTCTGCAAAATAATCAAATAATCTTACTTCCCACTAATGGTCAGTTCTGGCAGCAGCAAAAAGCTTGTTTCCACAGTATCTATCCTTGTTAAAGATAGATGCCTTGCGTCACACACTTAGAAGTGCAATAACAACATTTTATTTCTCAGATTCTCTCACACACTAAGTTACACTTCATCTTTAACTATGTTGTGTGTAAGTAGAAAACTTCAAATTGTATTTTTAAGTTTTTGTCTCTGAAATAATTAAATCAGCTGTTTAAGAATTGATGAATGATCTATATCAAAACACATATGAAAATAATTATCTGGAGATAACATTAATGAAACCCTACAGTGATTAATCCTAGGAATTCATGCTTAACATTAATGAAACCCTACAGTGATTAATCCTAGGAATTCATGCTTTCCTCATTTGAACAGATAAGATGGAATCAAAACAATATCTTGGAAACAAACTATGCAGATGATACTAATATTGCAAAGACATTGCAATTATTGAGAATAATAGGAAAAAGAAATAAGAGCTGAGAATTAAAATACCACAACTGATTAAACATTGTTAATGATGATAATTATAGGGCTGCTTAAAAGAAGAGGAAAGATAAAGGAAAAAATTAATTATGTAGAAAAGTAAGGCACATATTGACCACGAGTATTGCATAGTTATTAGTGCATGCTTTTCCTGCAGCAGCAAAATATCCATAAAGAGGTAGTGAATAAAGAAGATTCCAACTTCCAAAGCTGAAGTAATAGAAACTGCTATTTCAGTGTACAAGATCTTACTAAGCTATTGCCTACACCTTAGAGCTTGGTATCGTAGCCAAATTCAATAATTACGCAGTACATCAAAAGTAGTTCACACAATAATACTAAATACACAAAATATATATGATGGCCTCTGTGCAGTAATAAGGCTGTCTAACTATCCCACAGAAACCTTTAAAAGGTGGGGTTTTGCTAAATGGGTATGTTTAAACAAAGGTACAAATTTATACTGGTACTGTTTCTCTTAAGTTTTTTTTTTCCTAGCCTTTTCTTATGTGGTATTCAGGGGACAGTTACACAAGAAATTCGTGGGTACATTTGCAATGTCACTGAATGACAAGTAAGCACAGGTCATGTCTTAACATCAAAATTAATTCAGCTGATGAATTATTTCCTGAGTCACATCTCGTTACGAATTGTTGTAACAATTGGAGCACTTTGAGAAAATCTTGAAGGACAAAATTGTTAAGTATAATTTAATAAACTAAGAAGAATTACACCTCTTTATTTCAACGAAGTGATGCATCATGTTCTGTTGGGGAATTCACAGCATGTCCAGGACACAGTGCATGGCCATTTCTAGTGCTGCAGGAAGAAAAGAAAGGTACAAGATCATTAAGAAATGTTCCATGATGCAGTTTCTGACCATGTTCTGATATTGAAAATTAGGATTGAAGTCACTGTTAATATGTAGAATATATATTCTGGCCTTGAAACAGCAAACAAAAAACCCCAGCCTTGTACGGCAAGGTGCTTATGGTTTCCCAGTGATGTAACAGCAGCAAAATTAATAAAACCCAAAACTGAGGGTATATCAGGAGCTTTTGTGTGTGTCCTTTGCTTACTAGGTGTATGCCAATCTTCTGGATTCACGTTTTTGGAACAGTCACCATTTCTAACAAGTTAAGATTCTTGTGGTTTTGGCTATCTGATTTCAATCAAAACATGTGACTCAGAGCCAAATCATGGTATTTTTTGAAGTGATTGTAGGCCAAGTAGTCTTCAGGAAGCACAGACAGAGTACATGCAGTTAAAACTAATAGGGAGCACCTTTTTATCTCTCATATGTCATGTTAATTAAAGAATATAGTGGCCCTGAGCCACCATTAGTGCTACTCTAAACGTAAAAACAACTGAAGAGGAAATACTATTTTATTTTTCATAGTCTGGTCATAAAAAATTAAAATCCAGTGAATAAATAATTTGCAAGTCCTGGGTCTATTACATAATTTAAATGAAAGGTATCTTACTTTTCTCATGTAAATACAGAGAAAGAAGAAATGTGGAGTAACTCACAAGAATAAAAATCAGGTGTTTCTACCCCTATATTTAGGGAGGAGTGGATGGTCTGTACCAGAATTTGAACAAGTGATAACCATGGCTTGAGGCACAGATCCAAAAATGGAGTAAATACAAGGAGGCTACACATTTGGGCATGTAGTGAATCATCTGCAATGTCCTTAGCCCCAAAAATTAGTTTTAAGTGGAGTTATTCTGCATTTAGAACCTGTTAAAGCAAAGCAAACATATTAAAGTGTTATGCTAAAATTACTTGTAAATAACTGAACACGTCAATCCAAGACTTGATTTAACATGGTTGTTACAATAAGTTGAACTATATTCAGCATCTTTATATTGCTTCATTTTTCTCATAATGTTCAAACTAATAAACTTTAACTATAACATTAAAATTCAGTGTCACTGATCATAATTTGTCACACTAGCAATTTTAACTACGTAATTAGGATTTCCTGTTGTTTTTTCTCCTGATTATACTCTTTCTTTGTTTAA
Organism: Catharus ustulatus; assembly: GCF_009819885.2. NCBI lineage: Eukaryota > Metazoa > Chordata > Aves > Passeriformes > Turdidae > Catharus > Catharus ustulatus. The sequence goes on along the minus strand of NC_046262.2, from coordinate 23,360,256 downwards.
ATTCAGCAGGCATTTATGTCTCAAACATCTTCCAGAACTGCACTAAAAAACTCCACACCAGAGACAGCAAAGAATGCATAAATGAATGACCCTTTGACTTGTAAGTCAGTGAAGAAAGTTGGTATCACCCTCAGCCACAGCACATTCTGTCAACTCATCTGAAGTTGCCAATATCATCACATTTACAATAAGATACAATTATGGCTGGAAGATTCCCACAGTCCTGCCAGATTCCTCAAGGGTATTAGCACTTGTCTTATTGCAGTATACAACAAAGACATTGTTAAAATATCAGCGCATCAGTCAGGAGGAATTTGGAGACTTTGAAGTTCAAAAAAAATAAAACAACAGTGTGGGAAAAAGAAGCAGCTACAACAGTTAGGTGCAGTTACGTTGGTCAGGTTTAGTTAAATGACAGACTCTTGGATAACAATTTTATTCTTAATTTGTCAGAAACATATGTAGAAATAACTTTTCTTTTAAAAATAAATTCATTAATATCAATAGTTATTTGAAAGTACTTCAGCTTTATGTGATCTTTTCCCACAAAGAAGAACTAGCAAAACAGAATGGAACATTAATCACCATTAACCATGAGTCTCAGGCTTCTAATTAAGGGAGTGCAGAGCCTGAGACTACACTTCCTTAACACTGGTTGCCAGTGTTCCTTCCTCCCAGCAGCTAATTTCAAAAGAGCGTGCAGAAAGGCTGAGGTGTTGAATCTGTGAAAAACAGGGGGTAGTAAATGTAGTAAATGTATTCTCTTCTAAATCCTTCTCAGCATTTTAGGCAATACATAACCCTCAGATGAACACAATTCACTAAGAGTGATGATGAAAAATACCCCCACATCATATTTTAGGAGCACAAAATCATTGTGCTGGAATTTACTGTTGCAACCTCCTTACAGTAAACACATGGAAATGTAGAGACTTTTATTTTCCTAATTTACATTAATAGTTTCTGTCACTGTCTGGGTACGGATCCAAGCTAAAAGTCATATACCAGAGGTGTCAGCTGTAGGGATGTACTCAAACTCAAAGTGTAGAATTCACCAAAATCTTGCTGTTATTTACCCAGAAATTTGCACTAGCTGCAAGAGTAGACTTTTCAGAATTTCTTCTGAAAGTCCAACAAATACGATAATTTTAGAAATGCTCCAAAAATACTTATCTCTTAAAAACAGGCTTTAACAGATTAGTCACAGAAGTGACTAGGAGGTGCAATATATGCAGGTAAAGTGCAGTACATGTATTGAAAGCACAGAGAAGAGCAACCAGAGATTTCCTTACTGCTCTCCTTACTACATTTGTTCCTACTACAAACAAGTCTTATGGAAATTTACACCGTTCCAACCGAGTTTGCAGCTTGTATCATGCTTGAAAATAATCTGATATTTTTCAAATAGCACTGAAGTCTTCCAATAAAGTCAGAGGGCACGCTGACACCAGCACGAAGTTGAACAAATCCTTAATGAGAACAAGCAGCCAAAGCAACTAGATAATTTTCCTTTGCAGAGACTGTAGTTACTATTGTAAAAATACATATCTACCACAGAAAAATAAATAAATAGAGATGATAGCAGCAAGTAAAACTGTGTGTCAAGATGTTTGTTCTATCATGTGTCTTACAACCATATTCTACAACTGATGCAGCCATGGTCATTGGGTGAGCAGGCTAATGTGCTGCTAGGACAAAAATGTGCTTGAACAGACATATTATGCTTACAGAAAATTGTGCTTTAAAATTGTACAGCTGCCCTTAACCATAGCCATACTATCGGCAGAGAAATAATGAGCCTGTCAGAAAGCAATTATAGACTGACTAGAATTGAGTTACTCACTCTGAGCTTGAAAAGATCCAATTGTTACCACTGCATATATATGCAGAAGCATGCCACCACCACATGCTTGCTAGAGACCAGATATTAAAAAATAGGAAAAAGGGACTAATATCTTTCTAATCACTGCACACTTATTGGTATGAACTAGCATAGCTCCAATGACTACAGTCAAGCTGTATCAGCCTCCTAATATGAAGATCTTGGCCCTTCTACGACTTTTTATTCCTCATGAGTTTGGAACAATAGGGCTGAAATCAGAGAAATGTAAAAACATGAATTCTCAGTGAAACGTGCATAACTAGACAATGTGATGAGAGCACAAACTGACAAGAGAAAGGCCAGGTCATGAAGCTTTCAGTTTGTACATGCCAACAAATCATTAAATGTGCGTGAGGATTTACAAATGCTACCTGATCTGAAAATCTGTTCTGCCTTTAAGTTTTTGGTTTACTGCCTTTGAGAGGAGAGGCATGAAGAGTGTCAGATTACAAAGTGGAATTCCTACTGCTGACCAGAAAACATTGGATTTCCTTGTTCGGACCCTAAGGGAAAGAACAGTAGCCACTGTTACCGCTTTTTGGAAGTTGATTCCTAAGCAGTAATGCAAAGTTAAATATAGGCCCATTTTAAATGTAAAGAAATCTACCAGATTTACTGGTCTCTCTGTCTCTATGGGTTTTACTATGGGTCTACCAAAAGAAAATTCTATCTTATACATATTTCTTTATAGGGTTTATAGCTGTAATTTATTCTTTCTTTAAAAGCTTTCATTTGCAGGTTTTTGAGCAAGATGAGAAAATGGAGATTGTAACATTTTCAGTGCAGTAAATTTTGTTAATGATAACTCCTAAGGTCTGTTCTGCAGGTCTGTTTAGAGACTGAAGTTCAATAAATGTATGTTTACTAACTTTCTTTGGAGTCATATCTAGATAACATTTATTTTAAAGATAAACACACAATGAAAAAAATTAAAACAACATTAAGCAAGAATATGCAATATGCATAGATTTAAAAACTGAGAGTTATTAGCTGAGAGAGTAACTTTCTCCTCTTACAGCAGTGATACAGAGTAACAGTTGTCATTTTATCATATTTTCTGATTACAGTAAATTCACGAATACAAGCTGCACGGAGTATAAGCCGCATATCCGGTGTGTTGGCAACATTGATGTCTTTGTCAATAAATAAGCCGCACCCGGAATATTAGCCGCACTTAAGTTCGCCGCGAACTTTCACAAAGTCGTCATTTAGTAACACAATCGCGGGATCGCCGGGGCTTACTGGCTTACTGCCGACCTCGGAAACATTGTTTCCAAGTGAAAAAAGACACACCCTTTATTTACAAGCCGAAAAAGACACGAACAATAGTGTGGTCATTTTGCGAGCATTCCCAATGGATCCGCGTTGCCTTTAAACAACTGCTCAGCCGCGCGGGCAGGCAGCTGAGCTCCGAGCGGAGCCACATCTCCGTGCTGGCACAGGAGCGGCCGCTGTAGCCCTCGCAGCCCCGCGGGGCGAGCGGCCGCTCAGGCCCTCGCGGCCCCGCGAGCCGATCGCCCGCTTCATCCCTCTCCCTGCGGGCTGAGCGGCTCCCCCAGCCCTCTCCCTGCGAGCCCAGCCAGCCCCGCAGCCGCACAAGACTGAAAACACTTTAAAAAGTACAGAGAAATATCACACACTTTTATTGAACTGCCGAGGTAACTCGCTGAGGTAACTCACCCCGATAACAACCCCCGCCCCTCAGTAACGCCGCCATCCACAGGCAGGCAATAAGCTGTTCTCTGATTGGTTCATCGTCGGAACAACGGGAAACCATGGATTTCAAACGGTTTCGGCTCGGGACTGGACTGCTATGATACTAGGTAAGGGCAGATATCACATTTTTGTTCATAAATTAGCCACACCCAAATATTAGCCGCACTTCTGGGTTTCCACCAAAATTTTTGTCTAATTGCTGCGGCTTGTATTCGTGAAATTACTGTAATTTTCAAAATAAGCCATGCTTCCACTACAAATATAACTTAATCAGTGAACAATAATCAAAAAGTTTTCCCTGAACTAAAGCAATTATTACAGTTTATATGATAAACAGGAGCATTTAATTCTCTCTACAGCTTGACTGGGCCAGTTTATAAAACAAACTGGAACCATGACTGCACTTGGGGAACAATACCCCAAACAAAGCTTTTCCAAGCACTGCCATATCTGTATTTCTTAAAGTATCCTATCCTCTCCATCTTCTAACATGGGTAACTAAGACTCATAGATGTTAATTAACCATTAATTAATTCAGAATCTTCTGATTGCAGCTCATGGGCAAAGACCTTTCATGAGCACTGCATTCACTTGAAGCTATGGCCATGAGTGGAATTATTCTGACATTCATTTTAACAATACAGAGGGATCTACACAGTAATCAGCTCCTGAGACAGGAGTGGAAGAAAACAGTGCTCCAAGTGCACTGCAGTTATGTGTACATTTGGGGCTGACAGTTATGGACCTAAACAATGCCAGATCTCTGATATATTTAGAGTTTTGATGATTATCAGTGTATTATAGTCACTTATTATCAGGATAATACTTAGGATAATACAAGTGTTCCTAAATCTTTCCTTATTTTCTGATGCATAAGCAGTACCTTTATGACAAGCACAATGAAAACAAACTATAGATAAAACCAGCACTTGCATTTAAAAAGAGGTCATTACTTTATTTGAATATGCCATCAAACAAATGTCATTAAATACTAGTAAGTAAAAGGATGGATAGTGGCTGTTGTTAAAAAGTCTGCTTTTGCTTGCAGCTGATGATGCTTACACTGCTGTAGGCTCTGAAAAGAATTGTTGTTAAACAGTGTTGTGATATCAGGGTCTCAGCATCCTCACAGCTTCTGAAAAAACAGATACTTAGTAATTTAATATTGGTACTTAGAACTACAGACTCAAAATTATAAAATTTAAAAGTACAACAAACTTAGACAATGTAGGATCTTGCTTTGTTTGGATTTGGGGTTTGGATTAGTTCCACACATTTAGTGCATATTTTGTCACAAGTTATATGAAAAAAGCCTAATTCACTGCACAGTACAAAAATTCTCAATGGTATTTGTGGATTAATAATTATACTTGCCTCTTAGCACTAAGCTCAGTCTTTATAGTGAGGAAGATGGATTCTTACAATTGCATTTAATGCTATAAATAGAATAAACATTTGCATATAAATGCTTATTTTTATAAGAAAATTCTCTCCATTTTATAGTGTTGGAATAATAATTTTTTTTAAAATTCCCTTTAAAATTTCTTTTCCTACACCATGGCCTTTTCTTTATCACAAAGTAAATACAGAAGAAGGTGAATTCCAAAAACTTCTCCACATAAAGCACTGTACATTAAGTTCTTGTCTACTGTGGGCAGAAGTAATTACCAAAAAATCCTGTTGTTAACAAGCAATTATAACTCAAAAGAATTTCAGACATCTTATACCTGCTGCTTCTAAGAGACAATCTCTCAATCATTCACATTCCTAAATGTTTCTTCACAGTGGGCTAATTTCTAGGACAAATATAAACAGAAATGCAATTGTTCCACTCTATTCCCTCCTACATTTTTCAAAATCCAGATGGGATATTTTCATAAGTCTCCTCTGATATTATAAATATGTTTATTTTTTACTCAGTCAAAGGCTATGCCATTTCAGCTGTTCTGGATTTTTTTCAAATGCTGGGTTTATGGCAAAAGAAAACTGACAGTAAATTCCTAGCCAGGTTTCTCCACTATATTAGTTTTGGAGCTTTAGTTAGAAGCAGAGTGATGGTAATGTATATGTTGCTCTTATTCAGTTGTTTAATATACCATGTCCATGCTCTCTTCATTACAGAGTAAAGTCAAAACAGAACTGAAAAGGCAGGAGAATGACTTTGTTTCTACAACATGTCACTGCTGGGGCTGTGGGGTATGACTAGACCAGACTAATGGCCACTTTGGGATTATTTCAGACAGTACTTTATCCATCAAATATGACTTGTAAAACAGAATATTTGAAAACCAAGCAAAAAGGACAAGAATTAAAGTGAAAATTCAGTACATCTATAGAGGCCACCTACAGGGCAGCAGTGCTTTCATGGCCCTTGGGCTGACAGCTACAATGTTCACAGCCTTTTAAAAAAGGTTCCTCTTAACACATACACAAGGGAAGAGGGGGAGAAAATTATGATTCTCCGGGAATCAACTATTTTCCTGGATAACTGCACACTGATGAGAAACAGAAAGAAAACAAGTCTGAAATCACAGAATTGCCCTGACTATAATCAGTAGATAAAAAAATCCCCAAACTATTTGTTACTGTGAGTTAAGTACAGTTAAGCTGGAACTGAAAGTATGTTTGCTAGAAGTTAAGTCCACCCTCTGACTCAATGCTCTCAGCATTCATCTTTTCATCATCCAGACAGACTCATTAAAGTTTTTTCCCAGTGAAGCAGGATAAATGTGAAGGGTAAACTTAAGGGCTTAGATGTCCTTCAATAAGCTATTTCAGAGTTTTCTATCCAATAAAAATCAGTGACTCCTACTTCATGAGTATGCTTGGAGAATGTACACAATCAAGAAAGACTTCAACATCCCTGGTTAATAGGGCTATCGAGTGATGTTTCTGGCAGATTTGCAGGTCCCACGAAATTATTTGGGCAGGCCACAGATGTCCTGATCAAAGTTTTCCATTCATTACCATGGGCTCTATGCCCAAAATTACTCAATAAGCATTGCTGAATACCAAACACAGCTTACTTTGTTTGTACGTGTATTCACTGTGTTCTGACTCCTTGTTTGCTTGAAGAAATAGCAAGAATGCATAGCTGAAAAGAAAGACAGGGCTTTTTTATTTTTATCACTGTCCTGAATGCCAAAATCTGGAAGCCCAGAACTGTGGCTTTGGTGCAGTACCTTGTTGTGGCTTTTGAAGATTCGCCCAAATAAACACTGCATTCCTTAGATCCAAAACGAGTTATTCAGACTATACTTTTTTTTTAACTATAGTCCTGCAGAAAAAAAAAATATAACTGCCTTTATTGCTACTGAGTTTAGCCAGGACTAGGGGATGAACATCCAGTAACTGCTTTGATGATGGCAGCTGGTAGTCACTTCTCTGAAACTTGGCAGAAGTTGTATCACCAACCTTTCCAGTATCTCTGCACTTCACCCCACAAAAGCAACACTCGCAGGAGGTAACACTAACACAAGTAATGCATCATCGTCTTTGCCCCTGCTAACCATGGTATGCAATTATCACAAGGGCTGTCACTGATCCCATCCATGGTTGGGTGGCTGACTCATTCCAACTGCTCTGTGCCAAAAATTTTCTACTGCTCCTTGCAGCCCTTTTGCTCGATGTAGATGAGCTCATACATGAATTGTAAGGCACTGGAAGAAGACGGGAGAGCATTGGATTCAGAAGCAGCAGCTTGGGACCCCAGGGAATTCTTTACACTGTATATTCAACCAGGATCTTTTCACATAATAACCCAGCCTGAACCAAAATTGAGTACACTGCCTGCCGCTGACAAAGACAGTAAGCTGAAAGAGTTAAAACATTCAGCTGGAAACCCGCTGGCAAAAATATTGCCTAACCTCCTCAAACTTAGAATTAGCAGGTTTTTGTCCGCTTCTCTTAGCAAAAGCACTACTTCCCCATTACAAACCTCAGTGTATTTATAGTTAGAGAGACATGAAACCTATGGGTCTACTTGGGGTGGGGCTCCAAAGGGACTGCCAAGGGAAGGGCTGGGCTGGAGAAATGGTCCTCTGACCCTTCCATCATGCCAGAGCTAAGGTTAATGTTATGAGAGAGACACAGACACAGGGTCCAGCTGGAGTGAGCCTGTGGTGGGCTGCCAAATGAGCAGGTAGGCAGGAAAACAAATTCTCCCTTAATAACTGCAACCTATTGAAAATTATTTGGTGTTCCTACATTTAGGACAGCCCTAACCTGGATCCACTGGTAGTGCTTGACATTATATGTTTTTTATTTGTCAAGTAATCTTTCATTTTGACTTTAAGTGTTTTGTGATTGAATTACCTCTTTGTCATTTGGGATCCCTGGCCCTAGGATTACAAACATGGCTACACATATGGACTGCATGTTCTTGCGTACCAAACTCCATCACCCATGGACAGAAACCCTATCAGTGGATCTATCACCATCAGCCCTTCTATCAGGACACTTTGGTAAGGCTGCAATAGGGTGGCACAGGTCTAATAGGACTCTGTGTGTAACTTTATGCTCATTTACTGAAAGCATGGAACAGTTTTACGTATATTGCTAGTAGTCTTTCTACCATTAAACCACTTTGTCAGAAAGTAAGATGAGAGGCAAATTCGCAGAGGCCAACAGGGACTGGTAGTGGAGCTTCAAATCCACACAGACCACAAGTGTTTAAACTCTGAGTTCTTCTGTTCAGAGATTCTGAAGAGGATTAAACTCCGATCTTTATCCAAGACCCATTCTTCAACCTTAGGAAAGTTGGACAAATCATTTTCAGGATGAATAGAGGGTCTTTGACTCAAGAAAAGATCCAGATCTTCTGTTGTGCTTATAAAATCATCCACTCCTTGACTGTGTACACATTTTTCACAAGTAAGCAATGCAAAATGAGTAGCCAGTGTCAGAATTCTTCCTAAACTTGGTTACTTTTCTGCATCTTAAATAATTTCTAAAGCATAAAGATTAAGACTTTTGAATTCATAATGCTCAGATGTTTGCTAGATTAAGAATGAATCTTAAATTGGAAAGGAATGAAATGAAGTTTTATTTAGAGTTCAAAATACTTGCATTTTTGAATATTACTCAAGTAACCACAAAACATATAAAGAATTCTCTATTTCCCAATTTGAAACAACTTAACAGTATACAACTCTTTGCACATGTCAATCGAACTGTGTCAGCCAGATGTTTTTTTTCCCTAACATAGTTCAATTAAAATGTTTTATGAAGGACCACCCGTGGAAAATAATTAGAAAAAAAATTATGTCTACTGTAGCTGAGAAAATCATGAATCATTGGATTTTAAAATACAACAAGAGGAAACAGAGGGTGACTTGAATACCTGTATTAGACAATGATATGTCACAGTCATTTCCTAGTAAATTAAAGATATAAATTAGAATATCAGCAGGACATTAAATGCAGATTGCAGGACATAGAAAAAAGAGAACGCATAAAAGCTCTGCTTACCTCTGAAATTAAAATTAGAAATTTTTTATTCTTTTCTCACTTTAGCCAAGAAGCTGACATTGATGGGAGTCAATGTCATTAATTACTGAGCTATTACAATTTAGGGGACTTTTTTTTTTCCCCACGAAACTAGGTATCAGCATATAAAACCCAGTTTAAAATATAATTGACAGAAGTTTCCACTTCTGTGGGTAAGACATCTTTCCTCATGTAATATGAGTGCTGAAAGCTGAAGGAGACACAGGAATGTAGGGCAGAAATTTCCCCCACCCCCAAGTCCAGTCCCTTGTTATTGCAACAACCACATCTTGTAACACCTACTATAAACTAAAATGTTATGTGTGATATTGACTGAGAACAGTTAGCTTTCTAATCTTGTATGTCTTCCTGTGTACATAGGGAATTAAATAAATATGCACTATGAAAAAAGAGTGAGGATAAATTCCTTGGATACCTGCCTTGTATACTGGGGAATGGCTGTCAATGCCTCGATTTGCATTTGACTGCAGAAATAAACTATACCAAAACATTCTGGATTAATAAGAACTAGTGGAACTTCTGCTCATTGGATGATTTATATCAAAAAGACATTTGAAAGACAACATGTATAATTAAGAAACATACAAAAATAGTAGATCTTAAGGTCACAAAAGGTAATTTAACAGTCTACTCTTTCAGAATCCCACACTTGATGGGAGTTACCAACTGTATGCTACAATTAGAATATGGAATTCACAGTTGCACTAAACAGGTAAGTTACAAATGAATATAAATTATTTTATCACTATAAAATAAATTAACTGCAATAGTTAGAAAAGGGAACAAACACAATAAGATGCAAGCTTCTTCAACATGATGCAATAGCTAATAAAAAGGTTTTGTTGCTTACATTTTCCCTCCCTTGATGGGGTTCACAAATAACAGAGTCTGGGCCTCAGTTATCATAAAGAATCTTCAAAAGCTCAAAAGTGAAATGCTGCTGTGCTCTGAAGCCAAGATTGTCATGATCCAATTGGATCTCTTAATTTACAGGACAACATGGTCAGTAAATTATTTTATGAGCTTATTAGGAAAGGCTCAATACCCTTCCTACATATTAGACTAACATGGGAATTCACTAATTCATTCCTTAATTCATGAGTTTTTTTAACTCACAAGTTTTCTAAGTCATAACTTACAAGTTACAAGCAAAATACTCCCAGAGTTGCTGATGAGAGTGCTCATCCTTTCTCTTCTGTCACAGCGCAGGCCTCCCATGTGTCCCATCAGGAAGCATGAAAACCTCAGCAGACTGGTGGATGCTGGATATGCTTCAGAGGTGTTTTTAGGCAAGCTGTTGAATTAACAACTTCCAGTTTTACAGTTTGGTCTACATGATTCCTGTAAATTAGTGGCTGAAGTAATTAACAGTGAGTAGGAAGGATTATGTCTGCAGCAGACAAGTAATGGCTTTATAATAACCTGAGCCCTGCCTATGTGCTGCTCTCACTTGGATCTCACAGTGCTGGTCTCAGCAGCACCAGGTCATTGTATGAGCTGTGTGTCAGCTAAAACCTGAGCAGGAACTTAGTGAAGAGCCATATGACAGAAAGAAAAGCTGAGATATGTTTCATGAAATGGAAGGAAATATGATCAGGTACCTGTTTGGAAACTACTTCTACAGAACATACAATGTTTTTAATTTACAGTAATTTCACGGTTACAAGCAGCACTGACTGTAAGCCGCATCTCCGGGTGTCAGCAACATTTCGTTCTTTGTCCATACACAAGCCGCACCCAATTATAAGCTGCTCTGTCATTCGCAGCGAGGACCCGCGTGCAACAAAGTTGCCAAATAGTAACAGACTCGTGGGATCGAGGTGTTTACTGGCTCAGCTCAGGCCGTGAGGGCTCGGTCTGCTTGGGGCTGCCGACAGGGCCAGGTGGCCCAGCTCAGTGGGGCCGGTCGCCACTGCCACTGGGCTCGCTCGCCTCGGCCCAGCACTGCCCCGTGGTGGCAGGGGGGCACGGAGCCCGCTGACACCTGCGGCGGCAGGAGGGGAAGGAGCTCCCCCGCTCCCACGGCAGGCGGGGAGGGGAGCCTGCCTGCTCCTGCGGCAGCGGTGGCAGGCAAGGACAGGAGCCCCCCGCCTCTCCCTGGGCTGCGGGCCCAGCAGGAGGGAGCCCCTGCCTCTCCCCCACGCTGCGCTGCCTGAAGGAGGGAGTCCCCCGCATTCCCCCACCACGCGCTGCTGGCATGGAGCCTGGCTCCACCTGCCATGAAACAGAGTAACCAATTTGTAACAATCACGAAATGCCGGGTTTTACTGGCTGGTGCTCGGCTCGGCACCCTGGCTGGCACTTCCGGGGTTGGAAATGTCAGAAAATTATTCACATACTAGCCGCCACTGCGTGTAAGCCGCATTTCCGGGGTGGGAGCAAAATTTTAGTCAAAACGGTGCGGCTTGTAATCGTGAAATTACTGTAATATTTTAACTATATTAGTTCATATGAAAATGACTAACTGTAGTATAGTAGTAGCTTCTGTCACAGCAGATATGTTTTACCAATGAAAATATAAATTACCTGGAGGCAGGTAACAATCAAGTGATTCTCCCAGAGTCTAGAGAAGCTGTGGAAACACAGGATTGTGTGCATACCAACAGCTTAGAAAATATTGTAAGGCTGGGCACTATGCTCAAGGGCCCCAGTGGAAAGGTTGGTGCAACCTAATGGAAGAGAAACCAGCCTTTGAGGCTCTGAGTGATTGTTTCGAAGGTGAGGAACAATCTGAAGAGCTTACCCAGTCATATCCTGCTGTAACCATTTGCTTTCAGCCACTAATGGATAAATGGAAAAGGAAGTTGAAACTTGGTCTGAAACAGGATCCCCTAGGAATATATCCAATTAAACCACAGAGAAAATGTATTGTCTGTTATTACAAGAATTACTTTATCTGAAACTACTTTTCTCCTTCTTCAGCCTTCAAGGCTGAAGTTAGTGAATGAGATAGAATAGAAAAAAAATACTGACATAAGGGAGTAGAAGTGACAAAGGAGCAAGAGAAACATAAAGCTCTTTGGGAGAAAGATAAAAAGCTTAATGGGCTTCTGGAGAACTTTAGCTTCATTTCTACTTGTACAAAAAAGATCAAAGGTAGAAAAGACAAACATTTAAGATTAGATTTAAGACAGTGCATTGGAGAATCATCTGTATTAGAAAGCATATACATTTTCAGTTTTCTTGTTTCATCTTTTTTTAAGACTCTTTCTTATTTTTTACCTTTTTTTTAATGAACAGATTTTGTCAAGCCTTTCTCTTCATTAATCTGTTTGCTAACAATTAGCACAAGATTCCCACGAGAAAACCAGGAAATTGTGCAAAATTTTAGTGCAATTTATATGAGTTGGTCCTGGAGCCAGGAAAAAGGCAATTAGATTCTTGCTTTCTGGAGATGATGACAGATTGAACCCTGCATCCTGAGAACTTAGCCAAGGACACTGAGAAGCAGTACCAGAACTCAGGGTCTGAGACACTAGTAGAGAGCTGACTGGTTATGTTGCATCAGTTTGATGAGTAACTGAGAAATGTTGCTTGGGTTGGTTTCTTTATGGCTCACAGCCCACTTCAGGATGAAAACAGACTCCACTGTGGTAATAAAGACAGGGTACTTACCAGTCAGGCAATAAAAGTAAGATTCTGTTCATCACAGAATTATTGAGCAATTCCTGCAGAAAGGGGCCTTTGGGAGTCACTGGGTCATCTTCAAATTTGACCCAGCTTCAGGGACGGAACTGTTCAGAAGATTCTCCAACCAAAGACTGAACATCCCCAGGATTAGGGTTGCCATAGTCCCACATTTCCCATATTTAATTAAACTCATGGTGTGATTTTTTTCCCCTTTCCTTATGTTGCATTTGAACTCCATACGTTCCCTGTGTGCTTTTCATCTTTGTGCATCTCTGAGAAGAGTCTGGCTTCCTCTGCTCTATGCTCTCACATTAGGTACTGAAGATAGCAACCCTTTTCTCATCGGCATAAATGAACCCATTTTTTATCCTCCCCATGATATATTCATATATCCCCATATTAATAGTTGTCCACTAAACTAACTCCAACTCATAAATACTCTTCCTGTATAGGAAAGCCCAAAATGTGATGCTATGCTCTAGCACTGAAAGAAGGGAATTAAGACTTCCCCTAGCTGCTGGCTACATTCGCAGTTATATGGCACAACATGTATGGCTGGTTTTCTGCACCTACAGAGAAAATGGCAACTCTTGTCCTAATTATTGTCCAGAATGATGCCTAGATTTTTTCCCCACAAAAATGATTTCCACCTGGTCATGGCCCAACATGTACTCCTGATTGCAGTTGCTCCACCCCAAGCGGAGGACTCTGCAACTGTTGAAATTAATGAAATCTTTATTCACCCACTTTTTCAGCTTGTCAAGATCTTCCTATCCAACAGCCCTGCACTCTGGTTGATCATCACTCTCTACTCTGGTCTGATACATTAAGAGTGAACAAGAAATAGAGATTTTGTTGTATTTGTTGTATTTGTATTGTTATATTTTCTGTTTTTACTCTTCCCTTTTCTGGATGGAAGTACACGTTAAAGGCAAAAATTTTTATGCCAATACGGATTACATAATAGCTTTCAGTAGAATTTGTCTTCTGAACATACATAAAACCAGAATTCACTATACTTCACCAGAATAATTTTGGACGTCCCTGCTGCCATGATTCCTTACAAGGAATTCAATTCAGTTTCTTTCAAGGAAGGAGGCAATGTTTATCTTTTGCACTAAAAGTATATTCCAGACAAAGAATACTTAAAAAAAAAAAAAAATTTAATACCATTTCACATACAATTTTTGGGAATGAGAGAGTGGGAAAAGACTGAAATAAGATCCCCATCATATAAAGAACAAGAAATACTGAATTATTCAAAGATAAGGTCACAAATAGCAACAGCTCATTAAAGAAAGTACAAAATATGTGATTAGGGCTCTGAGTCCATAAACCATACTCTGCTACAGAGGTTTATAGCAGGATGCCAAGCCATGTGTGCTATTCCCAAGGACCCCAAGCCCCAGTTGCTGCTGGATCACAGTTGGGATCCTCATCAGGGTAGAACACAGGCACTGAACGTTTGTGATAATACTGAAGCCGTGAGAGTAGTTTTCCCACCACATTAGGGTATTTTTCAGACACATCATATTTCTCTTCAGGATCATGAACAATATCAAACAGCCAAAGTCTCTTTGTTGATGGATCAGACGATTGAATCTGTGACTCATTGAACAAAGATGGTGGAGGGAACCAATGACTGCAGCCTACAGGAACAGGAACAGACCAAAGATCAATTCTGAGATACCGAGCAGCAGTGTGGAGACACAGAGTTCTGCTGTAACTGATGAATTCACTAGGACTCTTGACAAGCCCGTGCACAATGACTGTTGCTGCACACCTTAAATCTAGCCCTGCACCAGAGTGTCTCTTGTCCAGGGCTACCTGAACAGGAGTCTCATTTATGCAAAAAACCCCCACTGCACCACTGACATCCAAAATTCCATGTAACTTTACTTCATATCAAACAATTTAGTGGACCTTCTTCTTGGATTATATGATCCTTATGTGTCCCTTCCAATTTGAGATATTCTATGACAGTTTTTTCCCTAGAGTTCAAGTAATTTCCAGACAAAATATTTGGAAAATGAAAAAAAATTTACATTGTTTAGATTTTAGAAGTGTTCATTCTAGACCTTGCATGTGGTCAAGAAACTAAGAAGTTAGCAGAATTACTAAAAGAAATTAAAATACATGAAGAAAAATTAAACTGTGTTTGTGGCGGGTGGGAGATAGGATACACTGTACAAAAAGTAGTTATTTCGTTACCTGGATATCCAGTTAGTAATTTCCATTTTCCATGTCGTATTGCTGCATGTATGGATATATTGAAAAGTGCATCATCCCATGGAGAAGAATTGCTCTGTGGTAGAGATGTCCTCTTGTCAATGCCAAGACCTTAATCAAACAGTAAACTAAGTCAGGTACGTTGCATATTCATGAGGTAATTTTTAGAACTCAGTTGGAAAACAGAGCAGCATGACCCATCTATTTTTCCCTACTGGATAAACAATTTGTTGTATACATGTGCAAAGATCTGTGCTATGATTCAATGGATGTATTTAACTCTGAACTTAAACTGCATTTTAAAAACTTACCAGTGGAAAATGCCACAGCTGAGTCCAGATAACTGGACTCATTTCGTACACAGATAATATAGGTGTATCTCATACACCTGTATTAAGAATGCTCAAGATTGGAACTGCTAAATTTGGTCATACAAATGGCTGTATTTTTTCCAGGTACGAATATAGGATCAAAAGATTTCCTGAGCCAAAGTCGGTTATTCTCTTAGGTCACTACAGGGAACATGTCCCAGGTTCTGACCTGTATCCACAACAGAGCTGTTTTTCTGGGCTGAGCTGACCATGTTCACAAAAATCCACATTTGGTCAGCAAGTTTCTTCTGTGGCATATCTTCATACTGTCTTTGGAGGAGCTGTGTATGATGTGGCCCCATATTCAGATACAGTTGATAACTGAAATATCAACTATGTGCACATTCCCCCTCAAAAGGAAACCTGAAGCTCCTTATAGGAGGGATAACTTAGGAAAGAGAATTAAAATGCATTGACCAGGGATGATTAGGAGACCACTTCATTATGGAAACCAAGAGGGAGGAAATGAGCCAGCCCAGGAGCATCCAAACCAACTTCCATATCAGCTTTCATAAATAAAATAGGAGTTCAAGACATAAAATCTAGAAGTTTTATATTAACTGTATCAGTTGATAACAGTTTACCAATGACTACCAGAAGGCAATTTTAATCAGACTAGAAGACACATTAGAAGATGGGGAGACACTAGTGTTGACTTTCTAGCTTCTTTCCAAAAGAGATGGTGTTCAGTTTACGGAATCTGAAAGACGCAACTGACAGATTTTTGGATGAGAATCCATGAGATGTACAATGATCATGTAAAAGCCAACAGGAAGCAGAACTAAGTATTTTCAAAAAGATTAAATTCTGCCCAACACAGTGAAGCAAATACACATCTAATGGAAAGAAGTACAGAAAGTTGGGAAAGGAAATTTCTCTTATTTTTTATTAAGTTTACAAAAAGTTTCTATTTTCTTACTGGACTTTACACTTTGAGTTTATTTTCTTTAATGAACATACTCGAGTTCCCTGACTACATCAGACTCGTATAATGTTCCCAGATTAGTAAAGATATAAAAGGGGCTACTTGTTTGGAGTATGCATACACGAACTGGGGAGGACCCAGTTCATCTTAGATCAAGAAGCACTGAAGCGGATCTAAAAAAGAAAATAAACCTCAAACCCCTATGAAAACAAGGAAAACATCATAAGAATCTCTCCTGGAAGGTAAATCCTCATACAGCCATGTGAAATCTATAGAAAATATGAAACACTCTAAAGATTAATACTGTTTACTTTTCAACATCATTGTTTTATGTGTTATTTTGCCATTTGCCTTGCTCCTCCTCCTTGACTACTCCATGTGACCATCTACTTTCTTAAGCATAATGAAAGACATTTGGCAGGTCAAAAAAGAGAATCATGCTTTTTAAACCTTATGTCTCAAAACTACAACTTCAAGGCTTGGTTTAAAGATAAAATTATGTGGACCTGCATTTCTGATTTTAAAGTTTAGCATGAAGAATATGATTCTGCTTGCTGAGTTACACACAGTACGTGGAACCATAACATTATACAAAATAAACTATTTAAAATACTTCAAATAAATTGTTTGAAAGATTGTATTTTTAGATAGACTTTGCAAAATATCCTTAGAATGCCATGTATGAGACTTACAATAAGATTCAAGGAGATAAAATAGTTTTGAAACACTCTGATTTGGTCCAGGTAACAAAACTAGACTCCTAAATGAAAAAATGCTTTTACCAGAGCATGAAGTTGAAGATACTTGGTGAAATATTATAGGACTGTCAGTTTATTATATTACATAAGAACCAGATACAGAACTATTACAAATAAAGATTTTGCTTTACATGAATTCTTTTCTTCCCATCCTATGACTTGCAGTTTAAACTCAAGATATTCCTCCTGCTGCATTTACCTACCCATCTTCCTCCTTCTCTTCAGCCCAGTTTGTAATTTTCTACCTCTGCCTTCAGCTTTTGCTGGTGCAGGTGAAATGCAAAGTGCCTGCGCTGTCTTCTTGCTTGTCAGATGAATTTTACAGGGATCTCTTTTCTGATTTTGCAGACTGAAGAAGTCTTATTAGTTTTGCTTCCTTCACTCCCATAGCATCTAAGCAGTTTTTTTTCTGCATTTGTTCTGTGTTGTGGTGGTGTTTTTATTTATTTTTTTCCATTATGGTTGACAATAACAGCCTTGTGGACTAATTCAGCAAAGGACAGATGCCATTTATTAAGTTCTGTAATTAAGCCAGCCTTCAAAAGTCTGCAGACTCTCCTTATAGACTTACATATAAAAAAATGTGATGCTGTTGCTTGTGTAGAGGTTAAATATTTTACTTTTTTTGCTGCTGGATCAGTGTATCAGTGACTAATGAAATAGGACTTTGTTTTTACCTTGAAAGAAAGTCCCACAGACTTTCCCATGAATTTTATTATTGTCAAACAGAAGCCACTATTTCCTGAACCTCAACTTTGGAGCCTCACCAGTAGCTATATTTCTTTTTTAAGTAGTCTCTTGGGAAATAATAAAACTTGTATTAGTTAAGAAAGCAGTGACCTTTAATTCAGTTATTTATTTTCAAATATTTAATGCTAAAATGAATTTGTCTAAAGGTTTTAGAGTTTTGGTTGGAGTTCTAGGTCACCAATTAATATTCAAACAGCTTTTAGATCTCCATGGTAAAAGCTAGGTCCCTCAGAAGACATTGCCCTTGATAAGTGATTTTGGAGTTTACAGCATAGTTCAAGAAATCCTTTGTATTGACAGCCTTAAAAATGGTTTCAGGATCAAATTTTTAATGGAATTGAGGTGACCAACTCTCACTACCCACAAAAGTAAATACTTTAGAAGTCTGGCCCTTTGCTCCTCATGGAAACTCAACATCTTACTTTTTTTACTTGTATTGTCATACATTGTTTGTATACACATACCTATTTCAAATTAGGATGAAAAATCCTATGCAATTTTCAGCAGCTAATTTGCACCTTCAAGAAAACTGATTTTTACAAAGGCCAATGTTATTAGCTCTGAAAAATCTACACAAGATGCCCAGACAGCACTACTCAAAGTGCTACCTAAAACTTAACACATAACCCAAAGTGTCATACAGATGCTCCATGAGCTCTGACAGGCATGGAGCTGTGCCATTCCTGGAGAGCCTGCTTCATTGAAGAACCTTTCTGTAATGCCTGGTGTTCAGTTCTCCTGAGACAGTGTCATTCCACCTCCTCATGCCCTATCAGCAGTCAGAGAGAGGGGGATCAGCACCAGCCCCTCTGCTTTCCCCCTTGAGGAAGTTGTAGGCTGCCCTGAGGTCACCCCCCAGCCTTCTCCAAGCTGGGAAAACCAAGTGACCTCAGTCACTCTTCCCAAGTCTTGCACTTGAAGTCTTCTACCACCTTGGTTGCCCTCCTCTCTGTGTATGTATGATTCAGATTCAGGTTTAACTATGATTTCACAAAACCATGAACACCACAAATAATTTCTAGCATATCTTCTAGTTTGGTTCGAGTGCTATTCTTTAAAGGAGAGGCAGGAAAAAGCAATGGTAACATTAATTTGTACTAGCAATGACTTCTAATACACAAATCAGTGTGTGCAGACAGGTCAGTTATTTCCTTAGGGCTGTTTTTTCACTTGCACCACAATGTAAATCAAGAGGACAGTAACTGAAGTAATGGATTCACACTGAAATCAGAATCTGGCACCTACATTATTTCCTGCTTTACTCATCTAATTTTAAACTTTAGAAAAGGCCCTACGATTTACAGAAACATTACAAGATGACAGCTTTTGCCATACTGATGTGTGTTTCAAGAGACAGTTACTAATAGAAGATTCAACACAAAACAGAAAAGATAATCCAAAACTTCTTACTTTGCCCAGCAATCGGCTCTTTCACTTCACTTCCTAAGCTTAGGGAAGATCATAAAAAATGCTGCAATGTGCTTAGCCCTGTTTTATTCATCCTTGCCTTTCAAAAAATCTCCCTGACCTCATTCAGTATCCCATGTGTACTACTGATTTAAAACACAATGTTAGGAGGGTAGCTCTTCCAGAAAAAAACTGTCTTTCTGCATATTTTTGCATGCACTAACAGCAGCCTTCTGCTTAACTCATCAGTTCATCTATCCAACTGGGCAATGATTTCTGGAGGTGGAAAATAGGAAGCAAAATTTTTTCATATTTCTACTGTGCTGATCAATGCATGCTTGAGAATTAATCATCTGTTCCTTGGCTCATGCAATCCTAGTTTCCTACCAGAAACTTATCTAAAATTTAAAAATACTAATTTATCCTTGAACTTTGATGCCTGCAATGCTACAAGGTAAGAGAAGAAAGAAGGGTTGATCCAGTTTTACTGCATTTTACAGCTTTAGATGCCTATCAGAAGCTCTCATCGTCCTGTATGGTGACTATAAATCCACTTTATCTAAGTCTTATGATGTTTCCAGCAGTTTCACAGATAATCTCTAAAATACTTAATATTCAATCAAGAGCAAATAATGGGAAAAAAGTTTTCCTAATGCAACCAAAATCAAAAGTAGCACAGACAGCAGCAAAAAGTCACAGCAACACTTTGTAGGATGGCTGGAAAGTTCAGATCTGTAAACTTCTTTGCAAATATTTCCTATGATTCACTTAAATCCTTTGCTTTTTACTTTGCAAAGCTAACAGTCCAAGCACCATGTGACCGTTATTTGTAATAAAAGGCTAAGGACAGTCCACACCCACGTGATGTAAATTTGCAAGTTAAAGAAAGTAAGAGGTACAATCTGAACTGGCTTTTTAAAGTAAAGCTTGCTCTTTAAATTACAGTAATTTCATTATCATAAGGCGCACCGGACTATAAGGTACACTGTTTTTTTGCCGCAAAGATCTGTGCCACACGCAACAAAGCAACGAATTAGTAACGGAATCCCGCGATCATGGAGTTTACTGGCAGGTGCTGAATTTGCAAACATTTTTCACAGATTAGTGTAGTCTTTAAATGTAGCCCCAGGTGCCCTCCATGTGCTGCGGACCCTGGCACTCCCGCCTGTCCCTGGCACCAGCTGGTGCGGCTTGCAGCTCCTGGCTACCACCGTGTGGTTGTGGGCTCTGGCTGCTGCGGGCCCAGGCACTCCCACCTGGCACTGGCTGGCGCTGCCCGGCTTCTTGTTCCCCCCGCGCCTGGGTCAGGGCTGGTGGCAGCTCCCTTCCTCCCTGTGCCGCTCCTGCCAGCTGCGGCAACCCGCTCCCGCCCCCCCTTGCAACTCAGCGCTCCCGCAGCACCGCCCCCGCATTGTGGCTCACACTTCCGGGTTGGCAAATTTTGCAACTTTGTCCATTATATAAGGCGCACTGGATTATAAGGCGCACTTCCAGGTTCGGGGGAAAATTTTAGTCAAAAGGGTGCGCCTTATAGTCGTGAAATTACTGCAATCTAAAAGACAAATTTGTGGAAACATTTTATTAAATATAATTTGTTTCATATGAATAGACTAATGTAAACATTTATATCTAATTTTTAACTGTCAGAAATAAGAAGATAAACTAAACAAAGTGTAAATTTTCAGCTGTGATTCAAAAGAAGGACTCTACATATTCTACATCAATTTTTTTTTTTTTTTTTTTTGCAGATCTAATAAACATAGATCAATTACTCTTCTCATTCCTCTAGCTTTCCTTCTTTCATTCACTGAGACCAGCTCAAGCAATTGGTACAAACTTTAAAGGGTGGCAATATAAATAGACAGTACATCTAAAAATAAAATATTCTGCCTTCAGTGTATGATTAAGATGATGAAAATGACTGACATTGAGAACAAGTTTTCTTGGCTGGTAGGAGATCAAAGAGCACACAGTTCTCTCTAACACACCACTTAGCAAGGTCCTGACCACAAACTTAAAGGGCCCAAAAAGATGTTGCTTGAAGAATGATATATTTCTGTATACTGTGGTCTACAATAAAAGCGTGTGGGGAGGCAATGTTGGGTACTCAGGAACAACTCTGGAGAAAGACAAAGGAATACTAATTCATTATTTATTTAAGAGACAGAGCCCTGACCAAAGAGTAATCTTAACAGCTAAGTGAGTATCAGAGTGGCCATGCCTACAATTTTCCAAAACCCTACACAGTAACAAAAACATTTTTTTACAAGCAGCTGCATATAATCAGTGTCCTTTAAGGAAAACAGAGGCAAATGAAGCTTCTACCATTGTTTCTTCATCTGCAAAACTAGGATGTTAGAAGTTATCTACCTTTTTCAGAATATTTCCCAAAGGAAAAAGTTATAAATAGCAGAATTCTCTATAGTTAAACTTCTATTTCTGATAATACAATGTAGCAATCACAGAAATCTCCAAGCTTAATTGCAACCTGTTCGACAGAAAGGACTGAAAAGTCTGTATTAGGAAAAGCCACAAATCCCAGGGTGAATTAAGATTTTAGATGGCTCACACTCTTCGCAGTCCAAACAAAAAACACATCTGAACAAATAGTAAACAGATGCTACTGTTTTGCAGGTACAAAGCAGATTCAAGAGCATTCAGCCCAAGCAGGAATATTACTAGCATTTCCTGTGACACAAGCGTGTGGACATATTATGCTGGATAGTAGTCTCTGTAGTTTGAAACCTTGCAGTTTGTAGTGCATACTGCACAAAGAGATTCCCTGGATATTTTATTAACTAAAATTTTTCTCTGTAGTTCACAAGACTTGTATTTCAGTATAAATTTTGTCTGGCTATGCAACACCCCCTATAACTTCTTAGGTTACTACACTCCACCACTTAGATAACAGAAGCAAAAGTTTACTTCTCACACCACATGGCCATGTTAGGTCAAGAAACTAAGCAACAAAAGGAAAAGAGGGAAAAATCCTCATGTGGACAGAAAAGCAACTAAAAAAATAGGTAAAAAACCAGTTTTGATTTCACACTGGATGGGCCACCACTGGATTCCTAAAAAATTTGTGCTGGGACCCATACTGTTGAACATATTCCAAATGACCTGGAAAAGGGAATGAACAGTGAGATGACAGAGTAGGGGAATGATGATAAGTTATGTAAAGCTGGCTGCAAAGAATGACAGAAGGCCTATATGAGGCTGGTTAGTAGGCATTAAAATAATCAATGGTATTCAACATAGATGCAGGTAAAGTGATGCACGTGTGAAAAAATAATTTGGAATTCCTATAAACACATTAAAATTATGGCCTTTGTGACACTCATAACCAAGAGTGAAGCCCTGGAATCACAATAGATTGAGCTGACATTTTTTCAGAATTATGTCAGCATTGTACAAAAAGAGATCTGAGTGAAAGGAGTTATTAGAAAGGACTTTTTAACAAAGCAGAAAGGCCCATGCAACTGGAAAACTGTAGTTTTGGTCTTCCCATCTCAAAAACAAGACTGAGAAAGTTCAGAAACCAGTTGTGAGGTTAGGTTGTGTGCAATCCCTTGTAAATAAAACTCTGCTGCTAGATGTACATTCTACCTAATTAAATGTACACCTTCTATGGAACTCCAGGGACCAGGCTGTTTTCACTCCCTCCTATCCTGTGTGACATTGGCCAAATGCAATCAGATAATCAAAACTTCATTGTTTTCAATGAAAGGGGACATATAATTTAGACATGCAGGCAAAACACTTTGAGTAATTTGAACTTACTACACACACCTCATGCAGTACCTTGAGTGAAATCCCATGACCTAGGTAGTTTTTAATATTTTTCAGGGTGATTACAGCCTCTACCTGACCTAACTAGACATCACCTAGACTGCAGAGTCGCACTACAGCACACCATGTAGCCACCGTGAGAAAC
Source organism: Catharus ustulatus (assembly GCF_009819885.2). Classification (NCBI taxonomy): domain Eukaryota; kingdom Metazoa; phylum Chordata; class Aves; order Passeriformes; family Turdidae; genus Catharus; species Catharus ustulatus. Next base: position 23,337,146 of record NC_046262.2, on the reverse strand, counting down.
ATGCTGAAATATTGAGTGAGAGATAAATTCTTTACTTAGGAAATTCATTGTCTGCTTTGGCTAGGAATGGCCATACTCCAACAGGATTACACTATGCTTTCTGAACAAAATGGAGAGGCATTTTCTTTTTTGAACCACACCAGAGAAGTTTCATAGAAAATCTCCATGTTATTCTATCGCTTCTAAAAATCTTTCAATCACATCTCAGCTATCAGAACAGCTAGGACAATTCCCTGAGCTGCCAGTCCCTTGACATCCTTAATCCCAGGTTATAAAGGTGATAAAGGGAGATTGTATTTTATCAGTAAGCACAGTTGTCACTTAGACAGCAATGCAACAAAATCACAGACTATAAAGAGACCTTCAGGATCATTGAGTCCAACTCATCCCCTAACACCTCAACTAAACCATGGCACTGAGTGTCACATTCAGTCTTTTTTTAAATCACATCCAGGTATGGTGACTCCACCACCTCCCCAGGCACACCACTGCAATATTTTAACTCTTTCCATTAAATCTTTTTCCTAATATCCAATTTGTATTTCCCTTGTTGCAGCTTAAGACTGTGTCCTCTTGCTCTGTTGTTTGCTGCCTGGAGAAAGAGACCGACTCTCACCTGACCGCAGCCACCTTTCAGGAAATCATAGAGAATTATAAAGGTCACCCCTGAGTCTCCTTTTCTCCAGGCTAAACAACCCCAGCTCCCTCAGCTGTTCCTCACAAGCCCCTCACCAGCCTTGTTGCCTCACCTGGACATACTCAAGTGTCTCAAGGTCCTTCCTAAACTGAGGGCCCAGAACTGGACACAGCACTCGAGGTGCAGGCTCCAATTTTCCCCAAGTTTAGGGGAAGAATGACCTCCCTGCTCCTGCAGGCCACACTGTTCCTGATACAGGCCAGGGGCCATTGGCCTTCTTGGGCACCAGGGCACACTGTTGGCTCATGTTCAGCTGGCTGTACCAGCGCCCCCAGGTCACTTTCTGCTTAGGCACTGTCCAGCCACACCATCCCCAGCCTGTAACACTGCAGGGGGTTACTGTGGCCAAAATGCAGGACTCCACAATTGGATCTATTAAACTCCATCCCATTGGTCTGCCCATCCATCCACCCATTCCAGGTCTCTCTGCAGAGCCCTCCTACCTTCCAACAGGTCAACACTAAGCTGCAAATTTACTAATGAAAGACTCGGTATCCTCATCCATGTAATCGATAAAAATATTGACCAGAACTGGCCCCAGCACAGACCCCTGAGGGACACCACTGGTGACTGATCTCCAGCTGGATACAGCACCATTCACCACTCTCTGGGCCCAGCCATCCAGACAGTTCTTAACCCAGCAAAGAGTGCTCCTGTCCAAGCTGTGGGCTGCCAGCTTTTCCAGGGAATGCTGAAGCATATAAAGGGCCACCCCTCCACCTCTTCTCCTTTTCCTGTCTCTCCTGAAGAGCTCGTAGCCATCCAGTGCAGTGCTCCAGCTGTGTGAGTCATCCCACCACGTTTCTGTGATGGTGACTACACCACAGCTTTGCTGTTGTGCCACAGCCTCCAGCTCTTCGTGTTTGTTACCCCTGCTGTGTGCATTGGTATGCATGCACCTCTGCTGGGCTACTCATTTCACCCTGGCTCAGGCTTACAACCCTTGGGCCTGCTTCCAGACAGCCCAGCTGCCCTTCCCCCTTCAAACCCAGCTTAAAGCCCTCTCAACAAGTCCTGCCAGTTCATGAACTAAAATCCTTCTGCCGTTAACAGAGAGATGGAGCCCATCTAGTGCCAGCAGTCCAGGTGCCATAAAAGTTGCCCCATGTTTATACAACCCAAAATTCTGCTGATGACACCAACCCTTGAGCCACTTGTTGATGATGTGGGCTCTCCTATTCCTTTCTCCATTTTTCTCAGCTACCAAAGGGACTGAGCAGAATACTACCTGTGCCCCAGCCCCATCAACAACTTGCCCCATTGCCCTAAAGCCCCTTTTAATTACCCTGACAGTCCTCTTTTCAATCTCATCACTGCCAGCTGGAGTATCAGCAGTGGGTAATATTCAGTGGGCCAAATCAACCCAGGAAGTCTCTCAGTGAAATCCTGTACCTGGGCCCCAGGGAGGCAGCACACCTCCCTGTGGGATAGGTCCTGTCGACATATGGGGTTCTCTGTTCCCCTCAGAAGGGAGTTCACTCACTACTATTATCCTTCTTTTATTTTTGATATTAGACTGATCCCTCTGACAGGTGAAGTGAATATGGGAGGTTCACTGGGAAGATAATTTTCTTCTACACCATCCAGCTTACCTTCTAGATCCAGGGCCTCATACATATTCTGAAGTGGCACCTGGCTGGGGGATGGGGAAGGAATTTTTATTATCCCCCAAGCAGGGACCCATTTCCCCTACCCTTCATCCACCAGGTGTCCTCCTATTTCCTGACAGTGGGAGCCATGGGAATCCTCTGACTCCTGGTGGGCCTCCCTCAAGGATGGGAAGGCGGAACTCCTTGGCCATTCAACTTCCTCCCTAAGCATGGCCACCAGCGAAAGGAGAAGATTCACACTGCAGGCAGGCAGGCTTCTCCTGTAACACCCCCAGATACCACTGATAAACATTCTGTACAGAAAGGGGTCTGGACAGACACATGCTTTTAGGAGGGTTCTATTTGGTTACATACACTTAGTAATAACTACAGTTTTCTATTGTTTAAAACCCATTACTAACAGAAAGCCCCAAACCAACCAACCACCAGAAACACAGGAAACACCACACAGCAAACCTTACTAGCAGGAAAAAACCTGCAACCCTGCCTGCTTGTCCTGCCTGCATGAACTGCTCATCGGCAGAGGAAGCCCTGCCCTTCTCCTGCATGGCTCACAAGTCTTGCTTGCATTCAGAGGCTCTTGGAAGGATCACTGCGAATGCTCGTGTTTTCAGACTTACCTCTGCTGACAGAGGCTGAAGGAACACATACAGAGCTACATGTGTGACAAGAAGAACCCATCCTGGGTTTCTGTCAGACACTGCCTCAGAGCAAGGGACACAGCCATTACAAGACTGCAACACACAGCTTTAGGGAATGAAGTGGCACTGTTCAAAAAATGTATTGTAAATAATTTAAAATAATTCAATCTTGTGCATACTGGCTGTCAACTCACTGAAGACTCACTCTTAACAGACAGGCTTTCAAAAGGTACTGGCAATGGTAAGTCTCGAGGGGATAAATTAGATGTTCAAATTCTGCTGAAATTATTCTTTTAGACATTAAAAAAAATTCCTTATTTTGTAAAAATGTTTTCTGTTAGACAGAAGTGAACAACTCCATATATGCTGTAGAGTAGAATCCTGCTTAATAGTTGAACCAAACCATACACACTACTTCCACCAGGACTTGAAAACAACAAGCAGTTACAAGTATTATTTTCAGAGTAAGGCGATGTATATGCCTCCTTGCCTCTTGTGATCTGATTAGTAGTCTATAAAAGCACAGAGGAGATCCCCAGACAGAAGTCTGGGACTGGAAAACCAAAACCTATTTACATATGAAACCCAAATAGAGAGTACAGTAAATTCACGAATACAAGCCGCACTGAGTATAAGCCGCATCTCTGGGTGTTGGTAAATATTTCGGTTTTTGTCCATAAATAAGCCGCACCCGAATATAAGCCGCTCTGTTGTTCGCAGCGAGGACCTGCGTGCAATTAGTAACAGAACCGCGGGAGGGCGGGGGTTACTGGCTGAGCTAAGGCTGTGCAGGCTCGGCCCGCTAGGGGCTGCTGACGGGGTCAGGTGGCCCAGCCCGGTGCTGCCGATCGGGGCCACCCGCCGCTGCCACTGGGCTCGGTCACCCCAGGTCGGCGCTACCCCGCGGTGGCAGGCAGGGACGGAGCTTCCCCCACTCCTACGGCAGCGGCGGCGGGCGGGGACGGAGCTTTCCCGTGCCCGTGGTGCCGGCGGCGGGCAGGGACGGAGCTTTCCCGCGCCCATGGCGCCGGCAGTGGGCGCGGACAAAGCACCCTGCCTCCTCCCCGAGCGGCGGCAATGGCTGCGCGGGGCTCCCGTCAGCTCCCCGAGCCGCGGCAACGGCGGCGCGCACTTCTCCCCGCCCTCCCCGGGCCGCGGCAATGGCGGCACAGGGCCCCTGTCGGCTCCCCAAGCTGCGGCAATGGCGGCGCCCCCCCCCCCCCCTCCCCGGGCCGCGGCAATGGCGGCGCAGGGCCCCCGTCGGCTCCCCGAGCCGCGGCAATGGCGGCGCGGCCCCCCCATCTCTCCCCTGGGCTGTGGCAGAGGAGGGAAGAAGAGAGCTCTCCCGCCTCTCTCCCTGCCCCCCGTGCTGCCTGCAGGGAGCCAGGGCAACACAGTAACACTGTAACAATTGCGGAATGCCGGCTTTTACTGGCAGGTGCTTGACTCGGCGCCCTGGCTGGCACATCTGGGGTTGTAAATGTCAGAAAATTATTCACATATTAGCCGCCCCCAACTACTAGCCGCACTTCCGGGTTTCCACCAAAATTTCTGTCAAATTGCTGCGGCCTGTATTCGTGAAATTACTGTATTTTTTAGTATTTTCATTATCAAGTTTAAAATCAATATACTATTTTACTAATCCAGTAAATTCCTATTGTATTCACCACCTTATTCCCAGAAAAATGGTAATTGAATAATTCCCCTACTGCTTCCATTGAAATAAGTTTCTGTTCTTAGCTAAGCTATTTGATGCTATTATTAAGAATTAAATTTTTTATTTACATGCTGCCCAGAGAAAATAGAAAACCCAAGCAGTTAAAAAACCTCAAGTGATTACTTTCCTAACAATAGACAATTCAAACTCCTTGCAATCATCTTGCCCATTTTTGTACAACAATAGTAGAAGTGTATTTAAAAAAAAAACCAAAAGCTTTCTTAAATATTATGAAATTCCACATAAAAATTACCCTCATGATTGCAGTCTTCAGTCTCCTAGAAACCTCACCCACATGCACACAGTCAAATTCTGCATGATTGGCAGGCTTCCTGTGCCTTACTAATGCTCAACTGTGGAACAGCAGGAAGTCTGTTAGAGCTTTAAAAAAATCTACCCTGAAACAAATTGAAACCTTTCCATTTAATTCCAGTGGGCTCTGGTTCAGACTAGTTAAGCATCAGCAGTAACAAATAAGGAATTTACACCCTACCAACTCCTCTTAATCAAATAAATGAAGCTAAATTCCCCTTTATCTATACAGTTCAGTAGACACAATGTGTTTTCCACAAAACCATCATATGAAAGTCTTCCCCATTTGCATTTACAGCAATCACTTCTGGCAACAACACATAAGCTTTAATCAACTCCTCAAATAAAAGTGATTCTGAAATCAAAACAGAAGAGCCAATGCATAATTTACCAATTCCCACAAGGAGTTTAAGAAAATAAAAACACACACTGCCATGACTTATACCAAAACCAGAGCCTTATGGATGAGCAGATGAAAATGAATTCCAGAGTCATTTTCCCTGCTCCAAAACTCATGTCACCATGATCTGAAGTTCTAGAAAATTGAAAAAGTATTTACTTAAACATATTTTCCTGCAGCACCTAAACAGCAGAATGAAGGTAGACTTCAGGTAACAGGCAACGAAACACTTGATCCTTTACAGGAGCACGAAGCCACGCACAGGAACACAAAGTCAAGAAATGAACCATAACTTCACTGCAGTAAAACTCAGGAACCACCCAGTAACTCTTCTTTGTGGTCAGCACTGCTTCCCACAACCACATCTTCTGAACTTTCCTCCAACAGCATTTTTCCAACTGTTCAATAGTTTCCTCCCTGAGGAAATTCTCAGGCCACACCAAAAGCACTAACCAACTGAGTTACTCTGTTTGTTACAAACAGTTTTGAACCGTGACCTCCCATCTTCCAGGAGAAATTTCTCCCCAGCTCTGTGGAAGTCTGTGGTTCACATTTCACAACATGTAATACATACAAGTACAGTAATTTCACGATTACAATTCGCACTGACTATAAGCCGCATCTCCGGGTGTTGGCAAACATTTCGTTCTTTGTCCATACATAAGCCGCACCCAATTATAAGCCGCTCTGTCGTTTGCAGCGAGGACCCGCGTGCAACAAAGTTGCCAAACAGTAACAGAATCGCAGGATGGCGGGGTTTACTGGCTTGGCCCTGCTCGAGGCGGCCGCCAGGGAGCAGCCCCGGCCCCGCTTGCCGCAGCTGCCAGGAAGCGGGAGAGCGGCGTGCCCGGGCACCACTGCCGCCGCGCTTATCGGGGCTGGGCAGCACCGCTGCGCTTGTGGGGGGCGAGTGGTGCTGCCGAGCTTGCGGGGGGCAAGTGGTGCCGCTGCGCTTGCGGAGGGCGAGCAGCGCCGCTGCGCTTGTCGAGGCTGAGCAGTGCCGCTGCGCTTGTCAGGGGTGGGCAGCGCTGCCACGCTTGTTGGGACTGGGCAGCACCACTGCCGCGTTTGCAGACTCTCACTTCTGGGTTTGGAAATTTCCTAAATTTGTTAATATATTAGCTGCTCCGGAGTGTACGCCGCACTTCCGGGTTGGGAGCTAAATTTTAGTCAAAATGGTACGGCTTGTAATCATGAAATTACTGTATTTTGAATGACAACACAGAAAATAATTGATGAGATATCCAGATGGATTTGGGATGGTTTCCACCAAATTTGTACATAAAACTTTCAATTTATATAAGAAAGTAAGAAAAGTTAGTGGGTACACCATTTGTAATAAATTCTCAACATTCTACTATCCTTTAAATCTTACTTCAATGATTTATGCACTCTTCTAGCATTCAAGATGCAAAATATTCTATAGGCACAGCATGTTTTTCATTTGCAAGTGATCTGGCCTACAATTCGACTTGCAGACAGTCTACAAATACATTAAATCCCAGGTCTCTACATTACACCATAAAAATCAGAATTGTACACGAAAAAAAAATCCAGCTTTCCTTTGGTATTTCCCAGTTTTTAAGTACCTGGATCTGGGGAAAACAGAAAAGGTTGCAGGAAAGTTTAATGAGGGAACATAAGAACAGAAAAACAGCTTTCAGAGTACACCATTTCTAATTGAGGCCACTTCAGCAATTAAAAAATGGTAACATCTACAGTGTTCATCTGCACACAGACTAAAAGTAGTATGGATCTACAGACTGTGTCAGAAATGCCAATGGTTTTTCATTCTGTTTGAATTTCTTTGCTTTATGTTTTTGATTAAGCACCAACATGCTTTACTTGAACATGAGATTTTTTTTTCCTTCTAAATTCAGGAAATAATATATTGAACATGATTGAAGTTTCTTATTATGTACCCTGGACCACAGTGGTTACAGTATTGACAGCAGTGCAAGTACTACATTTTTAATTTCCACTTATGAATATTAAATCAAGTCTCTTACACACATTGAAAAACTGGACTGTTGCTAATGTAGCAATATAATTTATTACTAAAATCCGTAAAATCCTAAACCATTCAGATGAATCAACTACTCACCTGCAAGATCAGGCTATATTTTCAAAGCAAATTTTATCGAGAAATAAAAAAGCTAAAGAACAAAGGTTACAGATAATATTTTTTACAGTTGTAAGATACACTTGGACTTCATATATCTTTTATTTATAAACATAAGATATTTTAAAATGCCACATTTGTTTTTTAACAGCATGGAAACACATGGTTGTTCTCCATAGATTTATAACTCTCCACTTATAAATTTCTCTCCCCTATAGCTGCAGAAAAAGTCTTCAATACAAGTAGAAATGGATCCCCCAAGCAAAATTCTCACTTGACCATAAACAGAAAACTTTGCACTGTGTTTCACTTGGATGAACTATAAATCTGTTGGTGCTATACTGCAGGTTTATTTTTAGCATTTTATACAACAGAAACTTCATGACAAGAATTACCTTTTGCTAGACTTCATTTTGTAGAGCAGCCTGTCACTTAGTTTTCATTAAGAAATGCCTAAGACAAAGCAAACTCCAGAAGGAGTTTTAAGAACTTCTCCCTATTGCTTTGGCAAAGCGTGTAGTGTTACCTTGCCATGAATACAATTTTTATTCCTTCAGGAACTGATTCAGCCCTTGAATTCAGCTTTCCTCCAGCAGACAGCTCAGTCAACTGAAGTATAATCGGCTCTGGCTAAAAATGCCAGTCTCACTATGATCCATTTGATACTCTGCAAATTATCTTAAGGCCTTTATAACTGCTGAACTTCAGCAAATCTATGACAATGAACTACAAAAATGAAATTAGAGTACAGTAAATTCACGAATACAAGCCGCACTGAGTATAAGCCGCATCTCTGGGTGTTGGCAAATATTTCGTTTTTTGTCCATAGATAAGCCGCACCCGAGTATAAGCTGCTCTGTTGTTCGCAGCGAGGACCCATGTGCAACAAAGTTGCCAAATAGTAACAGAACGGCGGCAGGGCGGGGTTTACTGGCTCGGATCGGGCTGTGCAGGCTTGGCCCGCTAGGGGCTGCTGACGGGGCCAGGTAGCCCAGCCCAGCGCTGCCGCTTGGCAGGGCCACTGGGATCGGTCACCACGGCCCGGCGCTGCCCTGTGGTGGCAGGCAGGGACGGAGCCCCCCGCCGCCTCCCAGAGCTGCGGCAGGGCCGGCCCGGGTCCCCCCGCTCCTCCCCGGGCTGTGGCAATGGCGGCGCAGGTGCCTCGCACCCTCTCCGAGCCGCAGCAGTGGCGGTCCGGGTCCCCCCCCTCCTCCCTGGGCCGCGGCAGTGGCGGCGCGGGGCCTCCCCGTCTCTCCCCCGGGCTGTGGGAGGAGGGAAGGAAAGACCTCTCCCTCCTCTCTCTCCACCCCCCGTGCTGCCTGCAGGCAGCCAGGCTCCACCTGCGGTGCAACAGAGTAGCAATTTGTAACAATCGCAAAATGCCGACTTTGCAGCAGCTCGGCTCGTCACTGTGGCTGGCACTTCTGAGGTTGTAAATGTCAGAAAATTATTCACATATTAGCTGCTCCTGAGTATTAGCCGCATTTCCGGTTTAGGAGCAAAATCTTAGTCAAATTGGTGCAGCTTGTATTTGTGAAATTACTGTAACTTTCCCCAATATGCAGCATTTGGTTTTGATTTTGTGATTATAACAGATAATGTTACAAATGTATATACTGCTCTTTCTTGGGATAAATTCGTTCATAGGATACATGATTTGAACCAACTTTATTGTATTGTCTCTGAATTAACTCTTACATGAGCAAAATCTTGAGAAGAGATGGACAAATGTGAAAAGAGGGAGAAACAGGCAGGAAAAAATGTTATGGATATTTATCTTAACGTTCACAGTCACCATAATTCACAATAAAGCCAAAATTTGAGCTTACTGAATGTTTAAAAAAAAAAAATATTTCAGAGTCTTCATAAATATAGTGGCAAAGTTAAATATCAAAGCCATAGCAGGTCATTTAGACTATTTTAAAGAAAGTATATTTAAGAGTATCTTGCTTGGGAACACACCATTTTTGTGTAGACATTGCTTGTACATTAACAAACCTTTAATCATATTATTTAGTGCTTCTTAGACTTTTACCTTCTTATGAAGCACCAAAGACAAAAAAACTCATAGAAATCAAAGCTCAAAATTACAAGGCAGATTGAATAGCACTGTTTAATTACATAAAAAAATAAACACTATTAATGTGATAGCTGAACATTTTCTTCTCAGCTATTTCTAGGCCTGCTGCAGTCAGTGAATTTCTGGTTTAGGTGATTGTCTATACTACAGCAGACAGACAATTCTCCTTACCAGAAAGCAAGTCTTGCACATTTTTTGAAAAGTCCTAGAGTCACACAAGGCACCTTCTTCCATCTACACTTTCATGTCTTCACCTAGAAAGTCAATTCATTTTTGTTTTTCTGCTCATTCTTCTAAAGCCAACCATTTTCCCTTCATGTTTATAGTGAATAAAATATACATTCTACAGGATTTTCTGAAAGACAGCTCATAGACAGTAGAAAGTGATTTTTTCTACTTCAGTTTTAGAAATAGAACTTTTATATTGGCTTATCCCACTTATAAGGTACATTTCTAAAACTGCACAAGTATTTGTAGCTCTGATGCCTTAATTAATGTGAAAGTTCATGAAAATATGCCAGAAGAAAGAACAGTCTTGGTACACTCCCTTTGAAACGCAGATGGCTCTGTGAGTTTACACGGCCTTTGCATATAGGTACTTTGTACTGATTCTTCTTTTTTTGAGCTATGATGTGTAGAGCAATGATTTCACCTAAATAAGGAAACTCTGGAAATGTCAAGGCCTCCTCCAACCTACACTGTCACAATGAATTACCAAAGAAATAAGGGGCTTTGCTACTTCACTGAGGAAAGACATTTTGTAACCTTTTGCCGCTTTATGGCAATAATGATTTTTCTACAAAATTCGGAGTCTTTGTCTTATTTTATTAAAATGAAAACATTTGAGGAATTACCTTGACCTTAACCTCGGGAGAACAAACAGAATACTGATCGTGAGAAGCGGGTGAGCCCTGAGACACTGTAACTTCCTGCCATCAAGGTGTAGAGTTGTGCAGTACACATGCAGTGAAGCTCACGTATCCTAGTTCAAATAGTGAAACCGTATGAACATCTGTATCTTGTATTATTCCTTCTAATGTCAGTTTTATTATAGCAATGTTTGATTCCATAGGAAAGATTTATACTAGAATATATTCCGTCTCTCACCTTTCAAAATATGTACTCTACTTAATTTCAAAAAGAATAAACATTTGAAGCATTCACTTTCCTTTTTACAACATATTATTTCTTTTAAAAAATACCACACCTCACAATTGAGTTAAATCCAGAATCACTGAGGGCAGCAAAAAACATCAAAACCTCGCTTTTTCCAGGAAACAAATTTTAACTGATTGTATGGAACTTACGAATTATTGAAGATATGTCCTGTTGTGGTGGTCTTATGTGTGAAACTCCCAAACCCCACCTGCATCACTGTAAGGATGCTGTGTTGAAGGTAAAGAGAAGTGAGCAGCAACTCTTAACAACCTGTGCTCCGTTATGATTTTTCAGGTTTATGGCTCAGATATTTCATCTGAAAAATATAATCTACCATTTACATCATGACCTGCATAAAAATATAAAATGCTGGCATTATAGAATACAATGAAGCATAAAAAAGCAGTGAAGAGGGATTTCTGGATTCCTGTCATGATACTTGCATTACACACTTACTCAAGTGACCTAACATTTCTAAAATCTAAAAGGAGATTATCTACATCCCAAGGAAACATGGGGATTAGTACTTCTGAAGCTCACCAAATATGCAATCCTCTAGTATTAAATACTGCAAGAATGGATAGTTCACACTGAGATGCAGATGGGCTAAGTGCCAAGGCAATGCAGAACACAGCCCAAACAGCAGGGGCTACACCCCTGAAATTCATATAGCTGACAGTCAAAAGAAAAACACCACTTATCTCTGATGTGAATGGCAGTAGAGCTAGCTGGAATAGCAGCCTCCCATTAGGGAGTGGAGCTGAGTTCTGCCCAAAACTGTCAGGTCAGTTCATGAAGTGCTTGAGGGATCCAGGGTCCTATGCTGTCAGCTCCTGCCTTGCGAACTTACAGGGTTCATTGCAATTTTTATGATTTTCTTGAGTGGGAAGATGACAGAGTCCAGATGGTCAGCATGCATAGGTATAATTTTGCAGAAAAATTATATTTGGAGAAGCAAAGAACAGATTTTGTCCATTCTTGACCATTCTCCAATTCCAGCTGTCACTATGTAAGCTCAGTCAGTTGACCATACTGGTCAATTTCCTGCACAGTTTTGACTTGAGAGTGGATTCTGGGTCTTAAGCCTGTCACAGACAGGGAGTATATTTACCCCATTCAACACCCACCCAGCACATTCATCCATGCATCTTTTGCTGCTACTGATTAACTCCATTATGACAATTTTTTCCCACTTTCTTCTTCAATTTTTCCTTTAAATAATTCCTTTAAATAATTCTAAACAAGCCAGATCGTTAGTAATAGAACTAGGGAAGAAGTAATTTCTGTCCTACAAAGTCTCAGGAATCATCTTTTACCCAGGCAAAATAAGTACTAAATGGGACATAGAGGAGCCTGGAGTGTCTACTCCCTAATCAAGATAATTTTGGAGTATGTACAGATATAATATATAACGCTACAACCATTATAATGCAATTCTGTGACACATAAGTCCTAGAATAGAAAAGATTTCTCTATTGTAATATATTATATGTTCATTCTGCATATAGCAGATCTAATCCTTTATACGCAATCATTTATTCTGGCAATTAATAGTGCAACATATGAGGTAATGCCTTCTTTCAAATGTCACGGAGAGCAATGTAAAAATTGATTAATTTTGCTCTAGGCAAATAAAGGTTTGGAGGAAAATCACAAAATGTTTTTACAAGTTCTGATGTCTCCCTCTGAATAGATATATTTTCCAAATAAATCGACTACAATTAATAATCTACACTGTTGTTATGCCTTTGAAGTTTTAGTTTATGGTTAAGTCTGGAATTTTAAATGAAGGTAAAGTTTTTTCAGCCTAAGCCAGCACTACTCAAAACATATTTATTTTGAATACAGCTTTCTAATTTAAATAAATTCAAGTTCTTTTTGAAGAGAAAGTGATGCTGCACATGTAGTCTTACAAGATTTTGTGAAAATCACCAAATTTATTAATAAATTTAGCAAGTCAGATTAAAGCTAATACAGTGTGTACTGACAGATTCTGATCAACAACTCTGAATTAAAGGGTACATTTCCTTTCAGCATGTCATTTAGTTCTGATTCTCAAAATAAAATTGCATTCTGTGGGATATAAAGTTTCAATGCTGCTTCAAGACAGGCCATCTAGCAATGACTGTGGTCAGAAATAAGTTTAGTTTAGCCGTTAGGGGAATTGAGAATTAAAACCAGTTGGGTTTTAATTTAGCTGAATCACCAAAACTTGATGAAATGCCATAAGGCTGTATAAAAGACAGGAGAGCTTTCACAATGGAAGAGCTGATGTCACCTGCATAGCTGCCAAGCCATCAACAGCTTGGCTATTTTTTTTATTTTTAAAGACAAATCCACAAAACCGGGGAAAAAAATTTAGCTTCTTTTCTCTTGAAATGTATGTAAATCAGTTTTTTTACTTATGAAATTTTTAAGTTACTTTATGCATTTTATTTGTGTTTTCTTAACCTATACATTACAGAGAAAATTATACTTTCAACATAATTTTAGGTTACTGTTTTTAATTTTCTTATTTTACTACTGAATCTTTAGAGCTAACAGAAAAAGTCGATGCTAGCGACCCAAACCTGAAAGATAGCAGATTTTTCTCAGCAAATTTACATAATTGTAAACTCTTTAGTAAAACTACCAATCTGCATTGAGATCAAGCAATTGAGACATATATTCATCACTTCTGAAAACAAGCAACAGTGTGATGAAGAAACAACCAGAAAGACAAAAGCAAAAGCTTTTAGCAAGGAGGGGGAGGAACAATCACCTCTGAGGTGTGTGGGTCCAGCTCCATCTGCAGACCTCACCAGACTGGTTTAGCACAGCAAGGCTCAACCAGAAGATGTGGTTTCTGACTCCTTCCCCATGGGGTTCTGGTTCCAGAAGCACCCACACAGAGTACTAGGAAGGCTGCCTCCCCCTCTGCCTCCCCTCTTCCAAACACACACCCTCCTTGCCCCCGCCTTGGGTTACTGGCATCCAACAGCCCCTCCAACATACAGAGTCAACTGACAAAACAGGGGAAAATGAGGCTAGCAAGTTGGATCAGTTCACAGAGATATCCAAGAAGTGCCAAAACGAATGCAAAATAAGCACAAGGAGTATGTGGCTGGGAAAGGGGAGGAAGTAAAGCACATCCCCTGATGTTGGAAACCTGTTGGATCACTTAACCATATATCATGAAACAGAAACCTCACTGTTTAATTTCACAGCCAAAAGAATCAGTCTCACCTTTAGAGTCCCCCAAAACTCCTTCTAGTCCCAATCTTTGTGCCAAAACGAGCAATTGCCTATCCAGCATACATCCGATGGGAGGAAAAGAAAGGCTTATTAAAATCTGAACTAGTATTCTGACCTGGTTCACAGCCTGGCTCTGTGAGTAGTTTTGGTGACCCATGAGAAAGGGGAGCAGTGCTGAGGCACTGTGGGAGGCAGGATACCCTCTGTGGTAGCAGCAGCAGCCTACTAGTTTAAACTCCATGAAACTACTGCCTCTGGCTGAGATTCCCAGCGTGGTAAAAACTGATCTTAGTTAGTGAGTCCTGTGGCCATCTGTTACCAACCACACACTGATCCCCTGCTCCCAGTCACACAGCTACAGGGCAGGTTGATTCAGATCGCTGATGTGGTAGAAACCTTTCCTCCTCTTTTGCCTGGCTACCCAAAACAATGTGAAAGCTGATCTGGAGGAACAATCATCTTGTCACCATGTGATTCCTACATCTAATGTAAGTGAAGGGTAAGGATGGAGGAAAGTGAGAGGACAGGCTGGCCATCTTGGCAATAGCTCACCACCAGACTGGCTTTGCAAACCCCAAAGACCACAACCCACCCCTCTCTTCATCCTAGTTTTGGAGATCCCACCCTAGTTTTTCATTCCACTGTCTGCTCTTACATGAGTATAATAGTTTTAGGTCTGCACCACAAACCAGATCAACTCATTAAGAGAAAAGCTTGTTTTTAACCCCAACCACTCCACTGAGCTACCATGGGTCAGAGAGAGGCTACAGGCAAGGTCTCTGGCCAGGGAGAGGAGCACCTTTTTAGCAGTAAAGATGAAAAATAAAGAATTACAGTTCAAAATACTGCCCATGTGTGTCAGACCACAGGAAAGGTTTATATTTGAATGAAGGAAGTCTGCCTTCTGAGAGAGAAGATGATTTACTAGAAGTAGTCAGTGAAATGAGACCTGAGCATTTTTTGCTAAAATGGAACTGCAGGTGAACTATTTTACAGTGTTTTCCCTCTTGTGTTCTTTACTCTTAACAATAGGAGAAGTGCAGTACTTGATTCAAATCGACTGTAGGGCTGCAGTGTTTGCCACTGGACGTAAGGTCCTGAAAAATGTAAGCAGATGCTGATCAGATCTGCTGGCATAACCCTGACTGGTGTCCAGAGATCAGAAACTGGCGCTTAGTCTGAGAAGTTGAAAAGTTACTTGCTGTTACCCCACAAAAACACACAGCCCAAGGTCAGTTCTAACAGACCACAGCAGCAGAGATGCTGCTAGCTGTGTAATCAAAACTTAAAGTTCTGTTGAATACTTGGCTGTAACAGTTGACTTGTTGCTGAAGTAATTAATGTCTTTTGCACAAATTCTTCCCTGAAGGAGTGCTTATTTTGGTGTAAAAAAATCTGAACAGGACAAAGCTCAGTTTTGCTGTTTCAGTTTAAAAACTCTATTAATTACATAAGACATCTCATCATTCAATCTACTAAATATATATATATTTAATCAGTTTTTTCCTGATAGAGATGAAAATAAATGCATCCATTAAATAAAAATATATTATGGTGAAAGAATGTATACATTATAGGCAAAACCACTCAAGAGTTCAGGAACACTGAACTTGCACTAAGTGCAGGTAAAATAGTAACTTAATGCTCTACATGTGCCCAACCTCAACAGCACTGTCGTCTCACCTGACTAACCATAGCAATTTGAAAAGTCCTTTTTTGTTTACACTTAACAGAATCTTAATATTTAATTGCCTATTTGCTGTTTTACAGTACTCTGCAAACCCAAAGATTTGGCTAATCTTTCCTTCCAGTTATTTTTTCACTTTCTAATTCAAATTTCTATAAAAAAGAAAGCTTTAGTATAATAGGAATACTTCATCTGACACCAGATGATGTAGGTGATGTGATTTTTCAAAGTAGACTAGGAGAAGAACAAAATGTGCATAAAGAAGGTAAAAGCTTATACAGGAGTTTAGAAAGAAATCAACAAAACCTGCAGACATGTATTTTAGCACCGGAGGCAAAAGAGTACTCCAATGTCAAAACAGATAGGACACAGAAACAATAAACAGTCAAGGAAAGACCAAGACTCTAGAATGACAAAGCTTATAATCTTGGTGATAAGAAGAGTGTATGGACAGTTTAAGATGCTTTAAAAAAAAAAAAAAAAAAAAAAGGAAACCAACAAAACATGAAGAGAACCATGATTGCTGAAAATCTGAAACTGCTTGTATATTCCAAGTTTTGTGTCTTACATAATAAAGCAGTATAATTTTTCTAGATATTAATTGTAAACTTATCACTCAGTTTCAATAAATGAAAGACAGTAAGCAAAAATCAGCTGAGTTACATACATATACAATTACTCTTAATAACTCAGGCTGCCAAATACAAATTTTTATCCTTATATGACAAGGTATAATTTCACTAGGAGGCACAAAGTAATTTGCCAAAAGAATAGGCCTTTGCTGAGAAGAGACAGGGAATCTCCACATGGTGCATAAGAATGGGCTGGTGAAGAGTTCAGTTTTTGTTTTGAATTACTGCAGTTTTGAAAGGCACATAAAAACAACGTAAATTTACAGCTTGCATATAACTTCCTCTGTTCATGATGCTTAAAAACCACATCTTATCCAGCATAGGAGTTGCACCTACTGCAGCTTCTGACCCCCAGCCCCACTTCTTGCCCACATTTCACACAATATACACAACTAAGGACACACTGTATGTAGCAAACAATGAACGATAATGGCATGGCATCATGGAAGCAGTTTGGGGCCATGTTTCCTAAGAGCCCAGGTTCCTGAAAACCTCCTTTGTTTGTCCCTCTTCTGCTTGCTCCAGGAATTTGTCTACTCATACAGCTCAATCACAGGTCAATCCCACCAGGAAAAGATGGTCTCCAAAGAAGGCCTGGGAATACCTCACCAGGGCATAACATTGTACAGGAATGCTATGACTCACTGAGCATTTTTTGAAGGGAAATTGGAGTACCTTAATTCAATCAGTATGTAGGAATTATCTGCAGGCAGTGCTGCTCAGTCAGCATTAGATAGGCACAATGTTGCTCCTTCTCAAAATAGACCACAGAACCAGATGTGCATTGCAAAAGGCCCAAATCTCACCCATTTCCATCCAGCTATTGCAGCACAACGTGTATTTGTCTTGCAGGCAACAGATCACTGTCCCCATTGCACTACTTTTTCTCTGCCTGGCTTTACTTCTTTATATAATGAAATACAGAAATGCCATAAAAACGTAGAAGGGACCTGTTCCAATGTTCTGTATGAAAAAAAAGTCTGCCTGAAAAGCTTGTAGTCCTTAGCAAACTAGTAATGTTGAATCACAAAACAGATGGTGCTTAAAAAGAGCTATAGAATTATCAAACTTCAGCTCCAATTCATGTCATTGAGGCTTCAAAGATCCAACCCACATGATTATGGAACAAAAGGAATCACACAGCTTGGAACTTCTCAGCTCCTCACAAACTCAAGCTTTCCACTTGCACGCTCATATTATACAGTTGTATCAAGATGCATTATGGCGAGAGTTTGTTTGGAACTCTGAAAGAGTGGGTTTGGAAAGGGTTGCTGGCAGTGTGCCTCACTGTGCATCTCAGGCACACAGCTGCTCCTCAGTTTTTCCATATCCCAAAGTACTTAATTCATTACTCAGCAGTGTTTCAGAGATCTCTGAAATAGGAAGCCCATATTGACCACGCTGAAATACTTACACCATCCAGAGGATGATCTTTCCATAATTTAAAGCTACTTAATTAAAAGTAAAAGGCATCCTACTGAATTTTGCTTCACCTGCAAGGAAATACTTCACTTATGGAAGCCAATAAGTGCTCAGAAGATAAACTGTACATTTAATAAATCATGAGCATACTCACATGGGAAGTCATCCACAAACATGGGGTCTATGTTATGTAGCAGTTCCACTCTGGGAGAAGGTCTTCCTTCACTAAGAGAGATTTCAAAAGGAAATGTTAATTACCTTCTACAGCTCATGAGGATTCTGCATCCTTTATTTTGAGGTTTTTTGTCATCTTAATAGAGAGTGAGCTCCTAACTTAAAATTGATTACTATCAGCTTTAATATGAATGTTCCTTTCCAGCTGAGCAGCAACAACTTTTGTCTCTACAAGTTTTCCCTAACTTCAATGGTGTTTATTTAGATTATTCTTAAGTTCACAGAGTACAGAATTGGCCCTACCTAAGCAGAATTTTACAACAATCAATTTCTAGAGTCAAATTTCACAGCATAAGTTGGCATAGCACTTGCTGTACTCTCTGCATACCTGAACAAGTCCTGGAAGCTTTATGGCTGGGTGCCTCAAAAAAAACCACAGACATTGCTATCCCAGCAAAAACAAAAAACAAAACAAAACAAACAAAAAAAATCAAAAACAAAAACAAAAAACCCCACCTTTGATTTCTAATTGAGGTCACAAGGATTATTTACATACTTATTATTTACATACTTAGAATCTTATTATGTTAAAAAAGAAAATTATCCCTCATTTTCTAGCCATTCAGTACACAGAGATGGTGGGGAATAAGTCACTGAACTTACCCATAAATTTTCTTAGCTAAGTAAATCCCAGACCTAAAAAACTGAATAAATTAAATTTACACCTTATAAAGGGCAACAGGAATAGGAAGACATAATTAGAAAGAACATTGGCTACATGAAGACACAACAATTATTCATTATTTGACAGTGAACCTAAATACATCCTTTCAGGAATTTCCAAATAATTTAAATTGTTTTTTCTTTCATTAAGGAGCTTACCATAAGACACAAAAATTCAACCAGGGTCCCTAAGCTTCTTGAAATTAAGAATAAAATCTCAGGTAACATAAACCTCAGTGGAGACATAAAAAATTACAGTTAATATATAGAATATATAATTAAACAATATTTACTTGTAATTTAAAATTTTCAGTAACAAACAAAATAATATGTTTCTGTTACATTTCTAAAACCATTTCTGGATGATACATTCTGAGTCAGTACAGAACTAACAAGAAGAACTAAAAGATTAAATGTGTTCAGGTAATATGGTATTGTAATTAAAACAGAGGAATTTCATTAATTAAGCTACAGTGTTAGTAGTTCAATGTACAGAAACTGCCACAAAACTCTTTTTTCCAAAATGTGAGTGAAAGATTAATTCCCCCATCCCCAGTGCCTATAGTGGTCACACTCTTAATTAAAGAATGGTTGGCCTTATTTAAACAAATTTTATCTTAGATTAAATAAACTCTGTCTCTATGTGCTCCATGGTCAGCTGTGTTCAAGTGTGCCTTTTACCATCTGTTCATAGGTAACAGTAACAAGAACCAGTTAGCAAAAGTTAAACTAGGATTCAAATTTATAGCTTGTGATTGACTGTGCAATAACTGCCTGGGAAGGTTTTCTTTCAACTTCTGAGCTGTATCTACATTTTCCAGAATATTTTAAAAGAAGGAAACCAGAGTTATGCTAAATAACCCAGTATCTTCCACCAGATTCAAAGACAGAAGAATTAAGTAACTCACTCCTATTTACTTCTCATCTTTACAGATTCAATATTCATACAGTGCCACCCAGTATTCACACAGTGCTGAGTGACTAGCAAGGCAGGGAGGGGATTCTGCCCCTCTGCTCTGCTCTGCTGAGACCCCACCTGCAGTGCTGCACCCAGCTCTAGGGTCCCAGCACAGGGATGATATGGACCTGCTGCAGGGAGTCCAGAGGAGAGACACCAAGAAGATCAGAGGATTGGACCACCTCTCTTTTAGGACAGGCTCAGAGCTGGGTTTGTTCAGCCTGGAGAACAGAAGGCTCTGGGTAGCCTTTACATACTGGGCAGTACTTAATGGGGGTCTACAAGAATGATGGGGACAATAGGGCCTGTTGTGACATGACAAGTGGTGATAGTTTTAAACTAAAATACAATAGATTCAGACTAGATTTAAAGAAGTTTTTTACAGTGGCAGCAGTGAAGAACTGGGACAGGTTGCCCAGAGAGGTACATGATCCATCCCTGAAAACATTCAAGGTCAGGGGAACAGGGCTTAGAGAAACCTAATCTAGTTGAAGATGTCCCTAAGACATGAGGGTTGGCCTAGATGACATTTAAAGGTCCCTTTCAACCAGCCTATTCTATGATTCCATACAAGTCTATGATTACACCAAGTGTATTCACAGTGTTCAAGCAGACTGAAGGTAACTTTCCATTTAAATTTTAACATGGACAGTGGATATTACATACTAAACATGGCTATTTACATTGCAGCTCATAGAACACAAAAAAAATAAAGATTATACTTGTAGTAATGTAAGTTTTTCATACACCTATTATTATTGAATCCATTTTTGTTCTCGGATAGAATACTGTTGTTAGTAACTTGGATCTGATGCGTATGTAATCATGAGATACACTTCCTGAAGCTTATGGCATCACTGCATTAAGCTCCATAGAGCTATTACATGGTACAGCACTGCTTTTCATTTTGAGTGCTACTCCAGTAATTCTTGCTGTACAGAGCATGGATGTTCATAACCAGTACACATCACAAAACAATAGCCAAAGAATTTGGCACTGTATTGAAAAAACCACCTGTCTCACAGCAAAAGACATCAGGAAAACAGAAACAGCATTCTGGGGACAGCAAATGGGAAACTCACGGCAGTAACAGAGATCTGTTTCCCTGAAGTGTTTTAACTCTGCCCTCCTTCTCATTTACAAAACTTCACAGAGACACAGACTCAACTACAGATTCACCATCGCAGATGTTCTGCAAGGCTATTTTGCAACAGGAACACAGTCTAGCCAGGAGAGCTACAATAACAAAGCAATAATATTCTCTAGGGAAACCTGCCTTTGTATTTTAGTATCTGCATATGTAACCATATCTTACAACACTCTAATTTTAGAATACTTAATTTTAGACTTCAATATCCTAATAGGTCATCCCTCCCTCTAAAGGTAAGGAACTTTTTATATTGCCTGGTTATTATTCTACACTGTCAGATGGTAGAATAATTAAGATGTGTCTTAATTATTTAATTAAGCGGCTAAAAGCTGCTGTTTTTTGAAAACAGTCCTCTATGTAAGAATAGTTTAAAGAAAGCATGTGGCCTAACTTCAGTGTTGGTATGAGAATCAGCTAGTTTATTGTTCTGATTTGCAAAGTTCTTAAAACATACAGAAAGCCCTTTTATTCCTTAGTGAGCACAAACAAAGATCTACACACAATCTTTCACTTTTGTGGTTGCTAAACAGCCAGAAGGTGTCCTTGGAAAGGAATCCAAGGTTTTTCAGGGTAAGTATGTTTGTCTTGCACAAAAACATTCCCAGTGTCACCAAGCAAAATCTGCCCCTTTATAACCTTGTCGTATTTCTCTGGGTCTTATTTTTGATGCTTTCCTAAAATTATTATATTTCAGATATGCTGAAAATAAACATACTTTCAGCTTTAGACTGCACTCTTTTCTGTGTTAATTTATATCACAACAATGAAATTTTCTTAAAACAGGTGCTTGATTCCTAAAACAAATGTACCCATTCAGTACAGAATTCAAGTTGATCTTACTTCATTTACTACACCAACATTAAAAAAATATAAAATGAAACTTGCCCGACAAAATATCTAAGTAAAACTTTAAAATCTATGCTTAATAATAATAAATAGTTATTTGCATTGTATTTTATCCTGAATCTCTCAGTGCCTATCATGTTCATGTGGTCTACCATATGGACCACATGCTTCATGTGGTCTACCATTCCATTTTTCTGTTAATGCAAAATAAAATACCTTCTCTGAGCATGGACACACTAGATATGCAGTGCTGAAAATCAAGATGTACCAAAAAATGTATCAACCAAAGAAAAACTATTTTGCCAAGTGTTTTTATTTCAATAGAAGAATAAGCATCTGGAGAACAGATGTTTCTAAAAATGCAACTGCCTTTTGTGATACTTGCTTGGAAATAGGCAGTACAATTTAGACTCCTTGACCGCTTGCATTTTAGTATCATTATTGCTATTCTCAACTGCTATTTTTGCAAAATATATCAGTGATATTATCACTTTATTTTAAGAAATAATTTGTAATATGTACATGGTTTTAGAGTTATGTTGTAGTCTTACCCATAAGGATCAAAGACAAGAGAAAAGGGAAATCTACTTTGATTTATTGTTTATTTATGAACCTTTATAAAATGTAGATACCTGTGACTGGAAAGATGTGATACTTATCCAAAAATGGGTTGACACAGTGATGCTACGCTAAGTTACTTTCAAAAAAAAGCTAAAGATATCAAAGAGAAAGTAAAATTTCATTTCAAAGGTATTTGGAGGAAAATAAAAATGACATAGCAGTGGTTTAATTACAGGCTGCAAAAAAATTTTGCATAGAAAAATAGTTCAAGATGGGTATGGATGGAGAAAGACTGGTAAAAATCTAGATATACCACGCAGGATATATCACACAGAATCACAAGGCTGGAAGACTCCTTCAGGATCATCGAGTCCAACCCATGCCCTAACACCTCAACTAAACCTGAGTGCCACATCCATTTTTTTAAACACATCCAGGGATGGTGACTCCACCACCTCCCCAGGCAGACCATTCCAGTACTTTTTCCTAATATCCAACCTGTATTTCTGGTGCAGTTTGAGACTGTGTCCTCTCGTTCTGTTGTTTGCTGCCTGGAGAAAGAGACCAACTTTCACCTAGAGAGTTATAAGGTCACCCCTGAGTCTCCTTTTCTCCACGCTAAACAACCCCAGCTCCCTCACAGGGCTTGTGTTCCAAGCCCCTCGCCGGCCTGGTTGTGCTCCTCTGGACATGTTCATCTGTGTGTGGAGACAGCATCATGAACACAAGAGCAGGGAATGAGCTCTTGTACAGCTCACATCAATGACAACCCAGACTAGCACGTCAGCAAAGCTCCAGCACATCAAGGCCAGTTTCACTGCACAGAGACATCTGGAGACAAAGCAGTGATGGCCTGCAGGGACTCACAGAGGTGGTGCAAGACACAGATGCATCATCAAAAGGACAAAAACAGGCTTAACCAGAACCTGTGCACAGTTACCAACCAAAGAAGAGCAGAGAAGAAACTTGAAGGACTTCACACCTGGCATCCCAGGACTTGGCACCACAGCAACAGATGCTGGGCCCATTATGTGTTCACAAACATCATGGTGTCAGGATGCCAGGTGGAAGGCTTGAAATCCTCTGCCCCTGTGTCTGGCTGGGCAGACTTCCTAGACACACCTCTGGGTGAGAAAGACTGTCAGGCTGAGAAAGTGTGAGCAAAACCTGATCTGTTTCAAGTTGTATTTTAAATAAAATCACATCCCTCTTTTATTAAGTCTTTCATTGATACAGTAATGGGTCAACAGACAGATTTGGAAAAGAGCAGACAAGCTTTTGAGTTTAAATCCCTGACAAAGAGCTTTTAAATACCATGCAAATTTTTTACCTAAGAGTTCAAACAGTGAGAACACAAACATTGTGCTTCCTCAGTTCCATGCACTGTATGACAGGAACTTACAACAGAGTATAGCTAACCAGAAAGAATGCAAAAGAAGGTATTTTTGTCTACAAGATGTATGCTCCTGAACATGATCTTTTCCTGCTATTTTCCTGCTATTTCCTCCTAACCATTAAATGTCTTTTGGTTTATCAGGCCAGAATTAAGTAGAAGAAAGGGAGTATGAAAGGAGCACTTGGCTATATATGTGACTTTCAGCACTTCTTAATAGTACAAGAACTTAGTATTTATTGGTGTCATGTTAATGTAATTTCTAATTTGGACTACCAGTCATTTAAGCCATGACAGAAAATTCATCTTGGTCTAGAATTTCAGAATCTATACTCAGCATTTAAAAATTTACGGTTAATTTCTGTGTATTGTATACATATTCATATTTGTATAGTATATTTCATTTATACATAGTTATTTTCAGTAGTATAGGATTTATTAAAAATTATTACATTATATTATTATATTTTATATTATTACATAACCATCATATTAAGAACTCATTTTTAAATATTTCTAAATCTATTTCAGATATTACTGAAATAGATTCAATATTTTTTTACTTCTGCACCACCCCATATATTCTTTTGAATATCGAAATCAAGGTTACAAATTTATGATCTTTTTCCTTTTGATTAAACACATATGAATCAGCAAGCTCAGGACTAAAGTGTTTCCCCCCACTGCCAAAGAAAAATCATAAGAAGTTTATGCATCTATTTGTATTAGACTGTGTTGGAAAAAAAATAGATGTAACACAGATTAATTTTCTTTTTTTTCAAATGACTTAGAACCTTAGCAAGTTATAATTTCACTTACTCTGAGCCATTTGGTCCCAAAGAAACAACATATTTGAACTTTCCATCAGATATCACCAAAAGGGCAAAGTGCCTTCACTGTTTGCAATCCAATATTCAAGTGACCTTTTGAATTATGGTCATGAAATTTAATGCACTCATTTATTCTGATTACATGGGAAAATCATGTGAAATTTGACATTTTGGCTGCAAGGTCAACCAAGGACAAGCCTAACATTTAGGAAACCTGACTTGTTACCTGTCCAGACAGAGGGCCTCTTTTTGGCACACCCAAAAACACCGGTAGTAATTCCCTTCACAAAGACAGAAATGCAAATGTCAGCAGCGTGGTGGCACAGCTGTATCTGTCCTTCCCAACAACTCTCCTGCTGAAGTAACCTCATCTGAGAAGATCAATCCATTGCAAAAATACATGGTTGAAACTGAATCTGAAGTAGGCAGGAATTCTAATGGTAGCTGGAAGAAAAGTCTATGGTTTAGGTGTACCCCGGATCTTGTAGATGCTAAGTTTCCCCACAGGAACACTTTCAAGTAAAATACTTTACTTCTTCTGGCTGGACAGAAGTCTCCATTCCTTCCTGGCAGTTAATGATCCCTGGCCTCTTTTTTACATATCGTTATCTTCTTCCACTTGGAAGAGAGCCATACAGTACACGTGGGCACAAGGCCATGAGCTTCCTGTAAATTCCAGCTACTACAGAAAACCACCCCTTAGCTCTTCAGAAACACAGGCAGCACTAAGAATTAAATCAAGCTTACCAGCTTCAAACAGGTAATGCTAGACGTATAAACAAAACAATTCCAAACTCAAGACGTGGGGTTGAGTTCTGGGAAGGTGTAGGGGGTTTTGCTTTTTGTTTTTCACTCCAAGATCCATATAGATGGATCCATGGACGGGTACATGGGTTCAAATCTGCCTACTCTAACTCTGGATTTCTCATCCCAGTCCCTAACCCAGATAGCACTCCTGCTCATGCTTGTTTAGGAATTGCTTTTAACTCTTGCAATTCACATTCCAGGATACTAAGATCTGCAAAATAAAAAAGAGGACAAAAGGCAGTAACACATAAAATATGGTAGCGTCTACCCGCTATTAAAACAGAACAAAGGCTACCGAAAGAAACAGAACACTAATCCTCAACTGAAAAGCATGTAGGAAATAGAGCTGTTAGTCCTTTTATTCTGCTTTAGCAGTATTGAACTTTTCATTCTATATTATTCTTATGTGAATTAAAACTATATTCAAAGACCTACTAAAATAAATATAACTTCTACAGGGGTAGAGAACAGGATTTAGCCCTATCAATGAATACATTACATGCAGCACAGAAAAGGAAGAAAGAAAGGAATTTAAACCACACAGGTTTTGCTAAACTAAAGGTTGGTCACAGAACTTTCAAATTCTACAGAAACTAAGGTTACTTTGTAATCTTTTTTACTGGAATAAAAGAACCTTGAAATAACCAGGCTGGAGCTATGCTGCTTCTTTTTTCCATCTGAGCATGTCTGCATTGTGCTTTTGAGTATTTCAGCTTGCTTGAATCAGTCACAACATCATGACCTTCAGGAACCAGGTCAGGTGTACTTTTGTACTTGATCTCAAATGCTTTTCAAGGTACTGGACAGCACGACAGGGGTTACACTGTGAGCCAGCCTGACAAGTCCTGTACTGAGCTAACAACCCATCAAAGTGGAATCTGTGTTCAGTGAGTGTAATGTCTGCACAGATTTCCCACATGTCCAATTTCAGATGCACACTGCAGAAACACCTGACTGAACTCTGTACAGAGCAGGGTCTGGTCCATAAAATTTACTAACTTATACTCCATGCTGTGCAAAATCAGTTAACATACTTCAGGATCACAGAATGTTCTTGAAGAAGTATAATGTGCTTGTGAGCTGTTATGTTCATACTGAGAAATTCAAAATACCAGGTTAAAGCTGTATGAAGGCTTTGCATCTGCAGCCAGGACTAATTTGTAGCCTGGATAATTCTCTCATAGATAGCACAATTAACTGCATTTATACCTTCCCTTTTTTATGGGAAAGGAACAGGTAATATTTCCCTCCCTGTTCCAGTTCTGTTTTCTGGGCTGATTAAATTCTTCTCATACTAGAATGATGACTTGGTGATTTGACATGAAAGTTACCTGATAGTGTTCCAAACATCAAAGCCATCCAAAGGCTTAGTGCCATTGGTATGTCCTCCAGCAAGGTGCACCAGTGTTGGCAGCCAGTCAGAGATATGGATGAGTTCATGACTTTCTACACCTTTTTGTTTCAGTAAAGGACTTGCAACAAAGCCTACGCCTCTCACTCCTCCTTCCCAGAGTGTCCATTTTCTCCCTCTCAGTGGCCAGTTGTTCCCCCCTGCTAAAGTTTGTCCTCCGTTATCTGAAAAACAAATAAACAAAAAGAATTCTTGGTAAGAAAGAAACAGAACAATCCTTCCCACAACATCTATTCATCCAGTTGAAAAAATATTTTCACAATATAGGTGCGTCAGTCACGCGAGCACTTGCATACTGCTGTCAGGTGTCCATTTAATGTCAAATATTCCGGGCCAAGTAACAAACATACAGTAATTTCACGAATACAAGCTGCACCAATTTGACTAAGATTTTGCTCCTAAACCGGAAATGCGGCTAATACACAGGAGCGGCTAATATGTGAATAATTTTCTGACATTTACAACCTCAGAAGTGCCAGCCACAGTGACGAGCCGAGTTGCTGCGAAGTCGGCATTTTGCAATTTTTACAAATCGCTACTCTGTTGCACCGCAGGTGGAGCCTGGCTGCCTGCAGGCAGCACGGGGGGCGGGGAAAGAGGAGGGAGAGGTCTTTCCTTCCCTCCTCTGCCACAGCCCGGGGAAGAGACGGGGGGGCCCCGCGCCGCCATTGCCGCGGCCCAGGGAGGAGAGGCGGGACCAGGGCCGCCCCTGCCGCGGCCCAGGGAGGAGGGGAGGGACCCGGGCTGCCACTGCCATGGCTCTGGGAGGCGGCGGGGCACCTGCACCGCCATTGCCGCGGCCCGGGGAGGAGCGGGGGGACCCGGACCACCACTGCCGCGGCTCTGGGAGGCGGCGGGGGACCCGGGCCGCCCCTGCCGCGGCCCGAGGAGGCGAGGGGGGACCCGGGCCGCCACTGCCGTGGCTCTGGGAGGCAGCGGGGCACCTGCACCGCCATTGCCGTGGCCCGGGAAGGAGCAGGGGGACCCGGACCACCACTGCCGTGGCTCTGGGAGGCGGCAGGGGACTCCGTCCCTGCCTGCCACCACAGGGCAGCGCCAGGCCGTGGTGACCGATCCCAGTGGCCCCGCCGAGCGGCAGCGCCGGGCTGGACTACCTGGCCCCGTCAGCAGCCCCTAGCGGGCCGAGCCTGCACAGCCCGAGCTGAGCCAGTAAACCCCGCCCTGCCACCGTTCTGTTACTATTTGGCAACTTTGTTGCACGCAGGTCCTCGCTGCGAACGACAGAGCGGCTTATACTCGGGTGTGGTTTATTTATGTACAAAAACCGAAATACTTGCCAACACCCAGAGATGCGGCTTATACTCAGTGGGGCTTGTATTCGTGAATTTACTGTATGTTACATTTTAACACCTACTAATTACATCAATGAAAAGTTATCACTAGGCAGAAATTATACCATACTAGAAGACAGTAATTTAGAAAGCCTGTGCAAAGAATGATTCCTGACCATGATTCAAAACACCATTTAGGTATTCAAAGGCTTCAGAACCAAAGACTTTAAAAATTTAGTTTTAACTAATTTAAAGACCACAAGAAGAGTTGCTATCAATGCCACTCAGAATACACTGATTTCAAAACCAATAAACACTTAAAATGGAAACCTGTTACTCCGGTCTCAGGATAATACTCGCACACCTAGTTTAAAAGCAGATTTTTTTCCAGATTTTTAGACAGCCTAAGTGATATACAAGGTGAGAAAGAAACAGGATTTCCTTTTCCTCGGGCAGAATGAGACAGCCCTAATAAAATTAATTTAAACCAGTTAACATAACTGAAGTGATTCAGAAATTGAATTTATTTGGTCAGAATAACACATAAGATGGTTACAGAAAAAGCTGAATCACCACGGCTATAGAAATATCTATGTGAATAAGAGATGGGTCATGGAATGCTTTTCTTTTTAACTCTCTCTGACCAAGCTTCCATGCTTAGGATAAAAACCATATTCTTGAAGTTAACAGCAATCATTCTTTGAATTTACTTTCAGTGCTGTTATAAAGTCGTTCTTCTTCAAACCTACTGTAATGTTCTCAGAGGAGTCATTGCTGGCAATTCTGTAAGGCATAATTTTCTTCCATTTTAATGAGGTTAAAATAATTTCAAATTGCTTAACTGACATTCATTTTAATTTGACAGGTTCATATTGTATTTTCTGATTTAAAAAATATTAATTTGAGGGAAGAAACAAGAAGTCCAACACCTTACAGAACTTTACTGTAACCAGAACAAAATCTCTCTGGTTGACAAGGGTTCAAGAAAAATTTGGACATACTCTTGGGCACATGGTGTGATCCTGGGGGATAGTCCTGTGCAGGGCCAGGAGTTGGACTCAGTGGTCTCTATGGGTCCCTTCCAAACCCATTTCAACTCAGCCTATTCTGTAATTCTACATTTAATTAGGGATCAATGCAAACTCCCACATCTTTCTACTGCACACAGGAGACCACTTTTGTTCTACAAAGGAATAAATCATGTATCTGTAAAGACTTTGAAAGGTAGAAGCCAAAGTTAAATTAAGCACTTGGTAAAAATAGAATTATTTGAAGAGTTAAATGTCCTGTGGCCCCACTAGCTTCCAGTTGGGTTGTCCATGTTCCTGCATTTTTGGATTAAAAAGAATTAATCAATAGTGCTACCATTATTTCAACAATGTTGAGCTCTGAGAGCTGAGAACTTATAGTGGTTGCTGGTTACAACTAAAATTTTAAAATTTATGTCAAACCACACCAACCAGTTTCAACAATTCCTTCAATTCATAACGTAAACAGGAATTCCTGTCAGAGATACTCATGGGACAGAGTTTTCACTTGTTTTTAAACTTTGGTAGCCTTAGAATAAAAGGCATCTCATCTACACCATATTAGAGCACAGTTTGGACATGCAGAGGGATCAGAACTTAAATATGTTACATCACAGACGACTCACTGTCCATATCAGTTTAATAGCAGCGCACGAGGGTTTCCTAATTCCTGATTATCAGCAACAAGGTAGCAAGGAAATTACAGAAGGAGGTGGTATTTCTGAAGAATAGTGAGAGAGAAGTGTGCACTTCTCAGTTACAGTCAAAGCTTTATGCTATTAACGTTTTCCTTACTTCTGTAAAAACATTCGCATTCTGCCAGTTTCACTACACATTAACCTTCCTCATACAAGGAGTCTATCTAACATACATCCCAAAAAAACTTGTATCTTGTATCAACATTGAGAACAGTACATCAAGTTTAAAAGAACAGGGGGAAAAAAATGTTTTGATAGCTGATCTGATATGCAAATGAAAAAAATCTGACATACGAAACAAGAGTCACCCCTCTCATTTGACTTCTCATTCACACATTGCTAGAACATTATTTTTTTCCTTCCTCAGGAATTTATGTTCAAGGGGTGCTTCCTGTGCAACTTCTTGAATGAGTTATCAAGAAAGTGTTGAAGGAGGGAAAAGGATGGTTTCTGTTTTGATTATCAAGGTTTGCTACCTTTCTAGGAAGGCAGAATGTAACTGATGCGTCATTATCAGCTTGCACATAAGTAAGCAACACCTTCCACGCAGACTGAAAAGTTACTGAGGACTTCAAATACCTACAATTTTTTAAAGAGGTTACAAAACAATGAAAGACCCTAATGGGATCCATATCAATCAAATATTAAGCTAACCACTAAATAATAAAGGCAGAGAGGGAATAAACAAGAAGCCACTGATTGCATGGAGTATGGACCTGATAGAAAGTCCACTCAGGACTGTAATTACTGTTCTGGTCCTGGTTTTGCCTCCAGGAGTATGTCTGGATAGCAAGAGACAAGATGGGCACCAGCTGTGTATGCGTGTGTTCAGGTACATTTCCTCTAAATCAAGAGCTGTGGATGTATATATTGATGCTAAAAGCTTGCATGGGTTCAGAAAGCCACTGAAGAAGTTAAAGTAGAAAAAAGTATATCATTCCTATATGAAAACACATCACCTCAGCCGCAGGAGTTTCTTCAGCCACAAACTACTGAAGATTTCACAAAAGTTTCCTGGACATGTGCCACCAAAAATTGCTATAGTGAGGGGGTGCCTGGCTTGACAGATCCTCCATCTGTGGAAGCACAACCATTTGCATTTTCTCCCAAATAAGTTATTCCTTACTAATTCCTTATGCTATTTTACTCAAGTATCTCGAACATGCAACAAATTCCAAAGTCCATGTGGAAACTCACCATAGTTTCAAACACACACTTAAAATACATTTAGGTGTGAGACAAATGGAAACGTTGTTCCTTCATGTACTACATTGGCTTCACATCCAATTCTAAATCCATTCCAAAATAGTATTTTCTGAACTATTTATCACACATTTTTGTAACACTTCTCTCCATGACCTATCCTATGTCAAGTCTCCAGAGCAAAGCTTTTGGAACCAAGCTACTGATACCTCATGGCCCTGATTTGCAAGATTGCTTAGTATTAAAGTTTCAGCCTTGCTATTTCAGCTGAAAACACAAGCCTCCCCCAGGCATGATATTTCATTATCTCTTTGCTGGAGACAAGCATCAAATATTATTTTCATTAAAAATACTGAAATAGTGTGGAAAATGTAGTGAGCACATGTTTCTTATCTGTAAGAATCATTTTTGCAATTACATCTACATAATTTAGACTACAGCAGTACCTACTACACACTAGGGGTATTAATCACAAAACTAAGCAACTCTTGTCCCTAAAGAAAGGATGAAAGGGGAGAGAATAAGGCTGTATCTAGAAATTATGCTACTTGGCATAAACATTATCTAACCAATTCACGCAGCTTTGTTTGCTTTCTTGAATGGAAGCAACACACATTTTTAAATTCCTTGCTTGGTTTGGCTTGCTTTGAGAGATGTTTAGCTACCATAATTTCTCAGAGCATTAATCACTCTCATTATGTATTATTTTTAGGAGAGGGGTACCTAGATGCTTTATTTCCATTCCCAAGGAATTTTCTTCTACAAGTTGAAATGTGTGGCAACAAAGGAGAATATGGGGAAGAGACAGTCTCACCAATACAAGAATGGGCTGAAACAGAATTTGTAGTTAGATGCCACGAGCAACAATGGAAACATGCATAGCACATATATGCTGAGTAAATGACAAAACAAGAGAATACAGGAGACCAATGGAAGCATTCTGTCTACTTTAAAAGGTAGTTTCCATCAAAGTTGAATCAACACCAGCCTAGACAGAACAACCTGAAACAATGAAAATTTGTCACAAAGTACCTCCATCCCAAAACAATTTGAGTGAAAATAGAACATATTTTCAACACAGAAAATCAGAGAATATAACCTATTCTTTAAATGCAGGTCATTTCCTTTCAAACTACTGTGGTTCTCTTATTAAAAATAAAGCAGAGGAAGGGTTATTTTTAAAAATATACTTAATAAAAACCTTCCAACATAAGAAAAATAGATGAAAAGTAAAACTTGTGTTTCTTGAATATACAATACAACTTTAAAAATTAAGGCAAATGTTCTTCTCACAAACATCTGCTTTTGTAATTAGTATTCATTGTCATATACACAAGAAAGACTTTAATTTGCTAAATCTGTGATTTCTAAACTCTAAGAGATGTTTTGCAGGAGTTTTTAAGGACTCAATAAACAAAATTAAACAGAGAGGCCCTTCTGTTTCTCCCAAATACTTCTCTGAAGAGTTGCCAGCTGCCAAACATTCTGACTAGCACAGTGTACATATACAGTGATGTGGGTTGTATGTAACTAGTAAGCAGTTTAATGACTAAGAGTTCTTTAAAGAAGAGATGGACAATAAAAAACAACAATGAAGCAATTCCGAGAGCAATAACTAGTGAAGCATGCATTCAAGACTTTGGATACATTCACTTTCTTACAAAATTACCTGGAACTCAAGCAACAGTCTGCTTAGCACTATGAAGATAACCACTGGAAATAAATGTTGACAACTGTGGGGAAAGCCTCATTTGGGATTTGTACCTCACTAGACAGTAGAAAACCAAGAAAAGGTAAAATTGTTGATTTAAGAACAAACTCTGACAAATGTCATTCCCAGGGTGCGTTCATTGCCAAGAAAAATTCACAGCAGTTACTGAACTCAGGGCAAGATTAGTAGCATTAATAGATTTGTTAAAACTTAAAGTATTAGAGATCATATCTCTGAGAAACTCAGTTTAGACTGATCAATGGGCTTGAAAGCTATTTTTAGGAAAAGAAATTAAATGGAAACAAGTACTGTAATACTGTGCAAATCCAGCTCTCTAATAAAGCAAGCTTAATCTCCCCCAGTTGTTCGCAAAAAAAAAAAAAAAAAATCCATTATTGTCTATGCAGTGGAATGAAAAACTTTTTAAAATAGCAATAAAGAGACCTTTACATTTTATTATTTGGATAGTGGGCAAAACACTATAATAAGAGTTTCCAAAGACCACCTAAGTACACTACAGGCAACATCCTAGCTTTTCCACCATGTGGACCAAGCAACTTCCTCCTGTGACTTCTACTGCCTGCACATGCTATCTTAGCAGCTTTTGATCACAGCCCTGCATCACATTAATGCGTCACATTAATGGTTTAGAACAGCGGTACTATTTTCTCTGCAAATAGGCCAGAAATTAGTTTTCATTTAAAGATATCACTTGCTGGGTTTTTTGTCAAGTCTTAGATAGGGCTTAGGTGTGTCGATTAAAAATGGTAAATAGTACATTAGAACTTTGTTTTTCCCAAAAGCAACAATGTGTGTTCTTGTACAGCTACCCATTTTGTTCAAACAGACCAGGCCTTGTTTCAATTACACTACAGAAAAGTGAATTCTATTTTTCTTCCTTACAGAGCATACTTTTTTGTATCCCTTGTGACCACTCAGGTTGCTGCACTCTTCTTTCAGCCACAACTGAGCTACACCCCACAGTCCCATTGACATGCCTGGTAAATTGTTCTAGACAAGCTCTTCCGAGAGGGCTTCCTGGAATTTCTCCAAAGATTCATCCAGGACTGTATTTGGTGCTGTTATTAAGCAGTTTTCCCTCCAGCATTTCTCTTCAGTTTGCCTTTTCTTAGTTCAAGTAATACAGTATTACCTACAAGTCTCCTTACAAGGGGAAAAAAAAAATCATTCATGCTGACTACTGGAGTTAGATAGTACTTCACAAACATACTCATCATTTACATAAACTGTCTTTAACTTCTATTTATTCCACACCTTCCATTCTTCTGAGATTATAAGTGTGTTTAAGTTTGTGATATGTATTATACAGCCTTGATTGCAGTATCAGAACTGCAATTTTAAGTATATATCCTAATAATCTTAATTCTTAAAGTAAGTTTAACAATGATTTTTGGCATTTGTTAAACAAGGAGTGATATGGAAAATCTTTATGATAATAACTTTAGAAAATACAATAGTAATTCATTAATTTGTACAAGAAAAATAACAATCATAAGGAAAAAAAGTTCTCTTTCAGCACAGCAATTCAATAGGGTATTTCTGAATTGTTTTTCTCTGTATACCTCAAAGTATAAATTCTGAATAAATAAATTTTAGCAATAAGTTACAGAAGATCAAAAGTGCTTGATATCACACATAAACTCACACACAAAATTAAACATGTTAAATGTTTTATGTTAATAAGGTTTACAAATGTAAATACTTTTGGATACCTATATTAGTTTCTTAAAATAGCTATCCAAAAGTTTAATACATCTGTATGTATATAACTGATATACCTGCGGAGCAAGAAATAACCAACCAACATTTAGGAGTTGATTGATGAGGAACCAGTCAAAAAAAAAAAAAAAAAACCACAAACAAACAAAACAAAACAAAACAAAACAAAACAACAAAAAAGATAAATCAAGTGCCATGAAGTGCTGTGTGGTAAGAAAATCTTTGACTATGAAAACATTTTTCTGTTCTATTCAGAACACAAATAAATAATTTGAAATAATAAATCTGCAAGAGCAAAGAAAGAAGAAAACTTTAAGTATTTAGGATTATATAAATACAATTAGATATCATTAATCAATTCAGTATTTGTTTATCATGTACTTATGATAACTTTGACCTACCATTAGAGTCTTTAAAGACCTAGTTTAACATTTCTAGCTACCAATGCCCAGGTCTCCTTTTTCCTGAACACAGTTACAAAACACTTGCCAAATAGTCCTTATGTACCTACAGTACTTTTCAAATCCAACCTTGGCATGCCCCAGCTCTTTTTATTATTTTCCACCTGTATTTTGACTCCTAGATTTTTAAAAATAAGTATCTCTGAAGCTGCAATAGAAAACTCCAATGCTCTTTGATTTCTCCTCAAGGGCCCCTGCAGTAAGCTGATCTAGCACACATCTGTTTGATACGTAAACCATGCCAAGCTCTGTTTGAAAACTTTGTCTAAAACTACACAATATTTAAAAGTGAGTACAGACCAAAAGAAAAAAATAGCTTCAGTTTATTTTATAATGCAGGGTATTTCAATATGTTATCAAATTAAAGCATCTTCAAAATAAGGAGAAAAAGCCTTTTAAGTTTCTGCTACTCCTGAACTAAAGGCTGCTAACATCCTAAAGCCATCAACTCCATGTAACCTAGCATGAAATACATGCATAAAAAGTTTGAAGGGGAACTGTGGTTAATAGTAACTCCCCATTCCAGTTTCTTGCTTCTGATTAATACATAAATACCTTTGTGAAGATAAGAGTGAAACTAAAGTGGTTTCTCTTTGCTAAACAGAATAGAATCCCTCCTATATGCTCCCTCATTGCATTTAAAACAAGTAACTGTTGTAACTCAGATGAATGTTTAGTTTCCAAGTGTATCCCCCATCCCTCCCTACCAAACACAAGAGCTATGTCCTTATAATAAACGGAGGACAGGATAGGGCTGACATGACTAAAAGTATGCTGTGAAGCACTGAATTTTACACATTAAATTTTCTAAGTGCAGAGTCTGTCCAATAGCTGGCAGGACTTAGGTGTTTTTATTCAGTAGAAGCATCCAAAAGTTTATTTTGAATACATTTGTGTTTCTTCCTCTGCTTCTGGAAGTAGTGTGACTCTCTTAAAGCCTAGTGCTATTATCAAAATAATATTATGGATCTAATTAGGAGGCATATTTATAGCAGCTTTTGGAAGAAAAAAAAAGCATGAAGTAGGGCTGCTGTTACTGTGCTTACAGATATTCTTTATAAGCAGCAACCAGCCAAAACCACACCTCTAGATGTATGGAAAGATCTGACCTCCGACCTGCTACATTGGTATTTTAGGCTGTAAGGTTAGAAAAGAGGATGCTATTCCAACTGTGAAGACAGGAGCTGGTGTATAACCAGTTTTACATTTACGGCTGATCTGAGCCACATACAAGAAAAGAAGTCACAGAATTCTGATGAAGCTGAGGCGCACATGGCCCACAAGGATAACCTTAGGGGAGCATTATTTCACTTTCCTCCAGTCATTTGAAGCAGGGGGAGAAGAAATTACAACTTTGACCAACCTTTCTGTTTTCTTTTTGAAAGAAAAAAAAAAAAAAAAGAAAAACAACCCAAAACCCCACTTCCAGGGATACGAAGCTGCCAAAACTTAGAATTAAAATGCAAACAGCAGAGACCTAATCTAATACACAGGCATTAAGCCTCAGGGTTCTTACCAGAACCCATATTTTCCATCCCAATATCCTGTACCCCTTTTTTCTTGGAGTTTGTTTGAGAGGAAGCTGCTCTGATTGCTTTCTGTCACTCCTCTGGCACACAATAAACAGAGCAATCTGGAGTTAATTTAAGCAGTTTAGCACATCAGGATACAGCTGGGAAAGGTTTTGGGAGAAAGGCTGGGGAGGAAGAACAGGGCTGCACACAGTCCAACCCAGCCTGTACACAGGAAGGTGGTGCAGATGAGCACCTTCCAACACAACTGCCTGCAGACCCGGAAAACTGCCCCATGGTGAAACTCTCCAATCAGCCAGGAACAGCGGAAACCTCAGTGCCAGGAATTTAGAAGTACATTCCTAAAAGCAGGAGTGGCAGGGCCACTGCTTCATGTAAGGAGTATTACAGCTGATCCTTGGTCATCCAGCAGTAACCCAACCCCTTCTGTGAGTCTACCACTTTTACATTTCACCCTCTATAAGCCAGATGTCTTTTTTTCTTCTTAAGTTTAGACACATGCATTGGTTTTACACTGTGCAAATGATGACTTGATTCCGGCCATTGGAGAGATTTACATCTGTTTTTTACATCACTTTTGTTTGAGTTCTGAATCTCTTGGGGCCCTAGCCATACCCAGAATATATTGACAGAGTTCATTACTAGAAAGAAACACATACCTGCTGGCAAAAAAATATAAAAATGAAACAAAAGTCTTTAGTTATTACTTACCACAGGGGACATTTTTAAAAAGTGCAGCATGCACCTTAGGAAGAAGCATGTGTCCATAAGCTAATTCTCACACCGAGCACATAAACCACAAAAACTGAAACTTTCTACTCCAAATAGTGAAGAAAACAACATTCTTTATAACACTGCTCCTACAGAGGGGATGAAAAAGGCTAATGTGATCAGTTGTAACTGTTTTGCTTGCTGTGGGCTGTATTATTCTCCGAAAGATTATGATGAAAAGAAACAGGTAAGTTAATTGAACAAGGTGGAAATGCAACATCGAGCATTGTCTAAGGCTCTCCCAACAGCCACCTCAGCTTTTGCTAAATGTAACCAAGAAAACAGGAGAGGAAAGGGTTTATTTTATAAGTTAAGATGGTAATAGAGAAACACAAGTAATGGAGAGTAATTAAAGTTTAAATAAATAACATCTGTTCCCTCCAATGATCTAAGTAGTGTTTTTAACCAGTTTTCATAAATCCATTCTTCAGCAGGGAAATGGCAGGCAACCTATTTGCTAAATTAGTGTTTCAGAACATGTTTTGCTTGCTATTCCTTTCTTTAGCATCTTTGCTTGGTTACAAGTAACAATGGCTGAATAATATACTGCTGAATCTTAAAACCAGGATGTTAAGCTGGACAAAAATGAACTTGTGTTCTCCAAAAACCAGAAAAAACCTAGCATTTACAGTTGTGCCTAATACTCTCCTCCATTTTGTCATGTCAATGCTGCATTCAAGAGAGTGACAAGAAGGAACACTTAAATTCAAAATTTTTAACTTATTAATGCTTATTTTATTCCAACTTCCTCTTTAATTACTCCCATGTTTGAATCTCTGCAATCTGCCTGCACCATGCTCATTCAGTAAGGTCACCAGCAATTTCCTCTTGGCAAACTCCAACCTTTCTCCAATATCATCATCCTTGAACTTTCTGCCACTTTGATCATATTTCCTGAATCCTGAAGTTGTGAAATCTCTCCTCTTGGCAACATCTAGCTGTACAGACCACATTCAGTCCCCAAAACACTACAACTCTGAGAGATTTTTAAGGGAAGTTGTTCATATGCACAACAGAAACATCTCTAGACTTCAAACGAATAGTCAAATTGCATATTTTGCTCTTTGTGGCCATTATAATTTTAATGGGTTTGCTCCTAATGATAATTTCCTAGAATATTTACCCTGGAAATTCTATTCATTACAGGGTGGTTTTTTTTCCTTTTCCATTCCTGAAAGTAGGAAAGAAAAAGAAAAATCCAAAATGCACTAACAGATTGCTCAAAGACAGTTCTTCATTATAAACAGAGCCTCATCCCTGGATGGTCAAATGATTCATAATACACCCATACTTCAGAAATAGGCTAATCCTACCATTTTCAGAGGACATCTTGCCTTCTTCTCTCTGCAAATTTCTTACCTAATGCAGTGATATTAAAGCCATAAAGCACACCTTCTTTTTCATTCAATCTACACTTGCCAAATCAATTTCTTCACTATCGCTTAACATGCCATCAACAGTTACAATTTATCTCATTTATACCAGTGACCAAACCACCCACATGATCCTTCCTCAGACTGCTTAGTCCAACCCTGTATTGAGAATTATTAAGTCATAGGGGTAGGTCACTGCAAGCAAAGGGTGACTACAAGTGATGACAGCATCTCAAGTCGTGAGCTCCCCTAATCTCCACATTTACAGTTGCAATTTTATCTTCCTCACAAAGGACTTCTGCCTTCATGAGCAACCACTACCTGAACTAGTGAGTTCAGGTGTTTTACTAAATCCTAACTTCAGATTTCTCTTGGGATTATGGAATAAGTGACCCATTAAATTAGGCAAGGTCTTCAGGTCCATGTTTTCCCAAAGCCTATCTCCTCATTTGCCTTAGGCTGCAGGAAGGCTCTGACTGAACTAATTTAAAGAATAGAGGTAATTAAAACCTCAGATCACACAAGAGGTCAACAATCCCTAAGAAAGGCTGGTATAATGGCAAGTATGCTTACTTTTCACACAGTTTTGTCAAAATTATCTAGATTAATAAATCAAAACCACTGTAGCTGTTTAAAATGTTCAAGCTACCCAAGGTCACTTGGAGAGAATTACAGGAAGCCACATGCAGGCCCTGAGCAGCTGAGAGACCTCAGGGACAATTGCCTGTGAAAGGATGCACCTAGGCAGAAAAGGCCCCTAACCTTAGCTCCACACATCAGCATCACTGTCTACACAGATTTTCTTCCACCTGAGACATGCATTTTTCCCTTTAGGTTTCTTTTTTGGACCACTTTTTGTTGTTGTTGCTGTTGTTATGGTGGTTGTTTTTGCCATTGTATTCTTTGTGGTACCTTTGACTTTCTAATGAACTGCAGTGGATGGTCAGCAATAGTTTCTCTCTTCTATGTCAATGCAAGCCATTTGTGGCCAGGGAAATCTAACTATTAAATTATTTTAAACAAAGTTATTGCTCTTTCAATCCTCTGGAATCACTGGAACACAGTTTGATGGCAGCAGAATGTGTGACACATTGAAGTAGGCAGGCATCATTTTATATCCACTGCAGTCAGAACTGCAATTATGTACAAAGTTAGAGAAAAAGTAATGGAATGCACCTTTCATTTTTCATCCCCCATGAGTAACACAATAGTGTTGAAAAGATTTGAACTTTAGAAA
This sequence comes from Catharus ustulatus, assembly GCF_009819885.2. Classification (NCBI taxonomy): domain Eukaryota; kingdom Metazoa; phylum Chordata; class Aves; order Passeriformes; family Turdidae; genus Catharus; species Catharus ustulatus. The sequence goes on along the minus strand of NC_046262.2, from coordinate 23,297,535 downwards.
AAAACAAAAGCATGCAGAGGATGTCTTTATATCCACTGGTTACAGATGCTTATTTGATTGTAAAATGTGTTACAATTCTTCAGTGCAAATAGAAAGTAGACTTAAAGTAGACTTAAAGCAGACTTAAAGAGATACAACTATTGAAACTCTGATTAAATTCTGCATACCAGATGACAGCATATACCACTTCATTGTTGATCTGATAAAGTATACTCCTGCAAGTTATCAGAATCAGTACAATAATTCAATACACCCAGTTCTCTGCAGTGATCAGTAACAATCTTTTGCATAGCCTAAACATGGAGATCATTTACAATACAAGAAGCCAGTAATGAGAAACCTGCACTACATTTGTTGCATTATTTGGTTTTATGTGTTGTAGGTTAGAGCCATTTACTCTAAAATATAAGAGACATTACTGCTGCAGACTTCTGATTCTTCCCAGCCAGCTCAAGCTACTCTGGAATCTTAATACAGAATTCAGGGTCAGCTCACTTGAATGTACACAGAGCTCTGGCTGTATTTTAACTTGAGAAAATACAATTGGAGGTCAAACGTAAGAGCAAGCACAGGCAGCATTCCACACGCAGCAATGCTCAAAGTTCAGATAAAAGTGGGGGTGTTTCTTCCTGCTTAAAGAGAAATGTAAAGACAGACGCTGTATTGTAAGACACAGATACTCCAGCCATAGGAGGCATGAGAAGGTGTCTAGAAACACAAAGATTTCAAAAGGACATAAGGAAGTATAGAATGATTGAGATCAAGCTGCAAGGACTGAAAAAAACAAACAAGGAACTTTCCAAAAGGAGGGGAAATTAGCTTATTGGTTTCAGTGTTAGGGACAATGAGAGGAAAAAAAACTGCAGTGAGCACTGCAGTAAGAGCTCTCCAAGCCATTTTCACATCTCACATGAAATGATCTGATATACTTTACTGTGGCCACATCTTAGCATCCACTGCCTAATAACTAACATGCTCATGGATTTCAGTGTTTCTTCTGATATTTTAAACTCAAAAATCTGTAAAATGTATGGCTTCCTTTGCATTCAGCACATTTATATTCTGACCACCTAAGAAAATTCTGCTAGCTTTACTCTCCCATTAATTAAGACAGAGAAGGAAAAATCTTACTCTTTTAATGCACACTGAAGTGATATTGCCCACAAATATTAATCCATTATATTGTATATATAAGAATAATGTGAAATTATGAAAAGTGAAAGAAAGAACAGTCGGGCAGAGCTTTTATTTGGAAGTTCTTAGATTCTTCTGTAGAGTTCAGCCTAACAGTTCTGGAATATGCATAAATATATGAAACAGATGTACTAACCAACCCATAGTTTATACGGACATATATTAAAAAAAAGAAAAAGCAGGAAAGGAAAACAGATCCAGAACATCTCAGCAGGGATTCAAATAACCTTTCTTCAGATACTACTCATTTGACTAAGGCCATCTTACAACACCTGCAACTTCCTCCAAATTCTTAACCCAGACCAGACAACATTGCATACTTCTTTCCCAAGTGAATCAATGATTGATTTTCCCTGTGCTTCTATAGAGCTGTCACTGATTGACAAAGTAAGTCCCTTAGAGAAGCAATATTTCTAAATAAATACTAAAGCTCTGTGTCAGATAGTTCTGGTTGTCAGTTACAAAGGAAACCTAAAATTGTACCTATATAAAATATCAAGATTTGCTTTAGTTCTATTGTGCAATTTTTGAAAAAAAAAAAAAAAAAAGCTGAAATAAAAAATTGTTAAAAACTAAGAAATTCCATTTTGATAAATTCAAATTACCTTCTATAACATAATGTACTGGTAGAGTTCCCAGTCCTGAGAAATATGGACCAGGCACACAGTGAAGACAGGATCTTGAATTCTAGGGAAGCAAACTTCCAGCTCTTCAAGAAGCCAGTCAATAGGACACCCTAAGAAAGTGCCCTTGAGGACAAGGAAGCCGAACAAAGCTGACGGGTCTTTAAGGACATAGAGGGCAAAACCTCCTGAAAGGCCAGGCACAAGAAATCAGAGAGAGAAGACAGTGGCAGAGTCAACCTACTGGTAAAACAGCGGTGCAAGAAGAAAATGCACAGGCAGTACATTCCACAATGTGGAAATATGAACAGGTAAGAGTATAGGGATGCAGTCAAAGGCACGTATCAAGATATGGACAGAGCTGTGCATCCCTTGGTAAGGGATGCAAAGAGTAACAAGAGCTTTACAGCCAGGATAGGAAGGTTAGGGGAAGCGTACCCCCACAAAGGAGATGACAGACAGAAAGAAGGAGGGGAAGGCCAAGATATTCAACAACTTTTTTGTCTCAGTCTTCACTGACAATCTCTTCTCACACGTCCTGAGTGGACGGACCACAAGAAAGCGAGAAACTGTAAGAGAAGATCAGGTTCACAACCACTTGAGGAATTTACATAAATCTACTGGACCTAACAAAATGCATACCAGAGTCCAGAAACTGATAGTGTTGCCAATCCACTCTCCATGATATTAAAAAAGTCATGGCAGTCAGGGAAACACAGTACAAATCTTTAAGGAACGTAGAAAGGACAACCCTGGGAATTACTGACTTGTCAGCCTCGCTCCTGTGCCTGGGAAGATGATAGAAGAGATCCTCCTAGAGACTGTGCTAAGGCACATTGAGGACAGGCAGGTGATTTGGGACTGCAGTAAGGGCAAGTTCTGTCTAACCAGCCCAATGGCCTTCTAAAACAAAGCGACTGCATCAGTGGGCAAGGGAAGAGTTACGGATGTTCTTTATCTGCACTTCTCTCCAAATTGGAGGGACAGATTCGATGGGTCACAGCACAATGAATTGGCTGGATGGTCACATTCAGAGAAACAGTCAACCTCTCAATGTCTGGACACAGATCAGTGATGAGTGGTGTCCCTTGGAGTCTGTATGGGAACCAGTACTGGTTAATATCTTTACCAACACAGACAGTGCAATCAAGTGCACCCTTGGCAAATTTGCAGACAACACCCAGCTGAGTGGTGCAACTGACATGCCTGAGGGAGAGGATCCCTTCCACAGAGACCTGGACAAGCTCTAGGAAAAGGCCCATGGGAATCTCATGAGGTTTAACAAGACCAAGTTCAAGGTGCTGCACCTGGGTCAGAGCAGCCCTGGTACCAGCACAGGCTGGGGATGGACAGATCAGAGCAGCCCTGCCCAGAAGGACTTGGGGGTGCTGTGGGTGAGAGGCTGGACATGACCCAGTCATGGCACTCCCAGCCCAGAGAGCCAAACGTGTGCTGGGCTGCACCCAGAGCAGTGTGGGCAGCAGGGCAGGGAGGGGATTCTGCCCCTCTGCTCCGCTCTGCTGAGACCCCACCTGCAGTGCTGCACCAGCTCTGGGGTCCCAGCACAGGAAGGACCTGCTGCAGGGAGGAGTCCAGATGAGGCCACCAAGAAGATTAGAGGGATGGAGCACCTCTCCTATTAGGACATACCTAGGGAGTTGGGATTGTTCACCCTGGAGAAGAGAAGGCTCCATGGAGACCTTATAGCACCTTCCAGTACTTCATGGAGGTTTGTAATAAAGGTGGGGGCAGACATTCAGCTGATGATGTGACAGGACAAGGGGTGATGATTTTAGAACTAAAAGAGGTTGATTTAGATTGGATATAAGGAAGACATTTTTATTATGAGGTTGGTGAAACACCAGTACAGGTTGCCCAGAGAGGTAGTGGATATCCTGTCTGCGGAAACATTCATGGTTAGACAGGAGCCGAGGTTCTGAGCAACCTGATCTAGTTGAAGATGCCTCTGCTCCCTGCAGGGGCACATTCCTAGAGTCTGATTAGAAGACACTCTCTTTCTGTCCCACAGGAAGAAAAACATTTTATGATTTGGATACCTAAGATGGTCAATCAAAGAAAAAAGACAAAAACACATACTCACTAGGTCCCAGTAAAATAAGCAAGACCAAATTCCTTAATTCCAAAAAACTAATTTCCTCCTTTCCTCTTCTCACACTTCTGATACATTTCCACTGTGCAACATGTGAGCTCAGAATGACCAAAGTTTAAAAAGAAATTCAAACTTTCTTAAGTTCAGGACTTTCCCCGCCACCATCTTGTTGTGCTAATGCATTGAGATTTTACAAGCTGTAAACAGCAACAACAAAAACACATTTCTAATCCTCAATCTTACAGCATCTAAAGTAATCCTATCCCTGTACCAGTGTCAGCCAGGCAGCAAAATTTCCCTAACAGAGGATGAATGATGATGGATGACAGATTGAGAACAGGTTTTTCAACCATCTTTGTCTCACTGTTCCAAATATGTATGAGCCACTAAACTGGACAACAAAAGAGGTTGCTTCTTTCTCTCCTCCATGTAATTCTGGCTTTGTTTTCCAACACTGAGATTTTTATTTTTCTCTCTGATATTGCAATACTGCACTTTAAAAACAACTCAGCCTTGAATTCTAGCAACCATGTAGGTTTCCTTAATTTGCAACTAAACAATAATGAGTGTAACAAATACAGAAAAGGAGGGCAGAAATAAGAGGGCATACACAATTCATCCACAGTTTAGTTCTGTAAACTTTTCCTATATGTTTTGTATCTCATACTCCTTTGAAGGGCTGGGGCTTTAGGAGCAATGTTCTTAAACTTAATCAGAACCACATGGAGGTCAGTGTGAGGGTCCATCCAACCGAAGCAGAACTGAATATTAAAGTATATTAAAAGTTAAGTACGAAATTATTTCATATGTAACTTACAGAGTTTCAAAAGCCATTTTAACAATGTTAGAGTCTTAATATTGTTGAAAACAGAGAATGTCAATGAAATTACTCATGCTACCTGCAATATTTCTACAAGTAAGATTTCTGAGGTTGCAACTAAAAATAAACAAAAGGTGTAACACGCAAACAACCTCAGACAAGTGAAAAGATAAAAAGTAGAATAAAACCCCTATTCCTGTGCCTTTCCTTCTGTTGGCCATTTCTGATATGGAGAATACAGAAGAGCCAAACCCCCGCAGTTTCGTTTCCCTTAAGTGTTGACGTCTCTATTCCTTAATGCAAATCTGGATTTTGTATGATTTTGTTTTAAACACTATTACAATTACAGAGGAAGTAAATAGTTCATATTAGTAAAGAGCAAAAAATGGGAACTACAAGCAAGAGCAATTCAACAATTTGAAATCCACACATGTATTTAGCAGGCATGATACCACCGCAATAATGTGTATTATGTTATTAAAAAATGAAGTGATGTATGTAAGCAGGAGACAAGTCTCCTTCTCTACTAATATGTCATGCCCAATAGTCGTACAAAATTTTGAATGAAAACTATAATCAGTTGCCAACATCAACAAAACAAGTAGGCAGCTAGTGCTTGATTTGGTTGGGCTTTTTTTAGTTTTTGAGTGAATTTTGCATACGTGAAAGGGAATTAAATAGTACTTACTAGTGCCAGACACAATATGAACAAAAATTAGATAGAATCAATGCACAGCTCTGTATATGCATCTGATTTTTGACCTCCAACATTCTTGCTGGAAGTCTAGGTCACAGAACAGGACTTCAGAGCCCTTTGTGTGATTTAAGCTCATGGTTGTGAGTCACAGTTAAACAGAAAGCACTGCCAATTATACTGGTAAAGGATCACATTTGAGGAAAATTTCCCCCCTCTGATCTCCACAGCATAAATAATGCTTACTCTGTAAATGTTCCAAGTGTAGAACTCCCATTGAGGTTTCATTAAAAAAAAAAAAAGTACAGAATACACAACAGAGATCTACACTGTGGATAGGAGACTCACAGCATGAATTGGAGAATAACTTTGCCCTTAATTTGAACTCATGTTCTTCCCTGCTTCCCACATTGCATCTGAAAGATCCATGTGTAGCTGCATTTTTCAGTTTTGCTGTAAGTATGACAGAGGAGCAATCACACTGCCTCTGATGACTCATATGAAACATGGATTTCCAACAAAATGAACCAAAATCATTGTGTAAGACCAGCTGATGAAAAATCATCTGTTGTGTACTTCAGGCTGATGTTGTTCACTCACAGTGGGAAGAATAACCTTGCAAGTTCAATGTTCAATAGCAAAAATGCCACTTTATCTTCAGAGTGCTGACACATTACTGTATTTCCAGAGCTTGATACAGATTTATTTGTGTATGTGTGATGGAAGTACTATTGAAAGCCCTTCAATTAGAGGGAAATTAGAAAACTACACCTTCTAATATAAAATTCTGCTAATGTAATTCTTGCTGTGCTTTTAATACAAGCATAAGGGTTTTATTTTCCATCAAGGGAATATAATACTTTTCCTGCATCAGAGCATCATTTACTGAACAATTTTACTGAGCATTTACAGAGTAACTTTTATCGAGCTGTGCTCACATAAATCAACCTCTATGTTTTTTTACAGCTCACCAAAACTGTCTCTTCATTCTCCTGTCTTTTCCAAAACTGGGGAAAAAATTGGTCTCATGGGAAAAGCAACTGATGTACACAAGTTTCCATTAGTTACAGGCTTAGCCCTACAAAAGCAGCATGAACAATGCCCTTTTCCATCCCATTGGAATTTTTTCTTTTTTTTCTTCCTAGTACAGCTTTCATTATAGCAGTAATCCTAGCACAGACGAGTTTCAGTCGAGTGCTTTCATTGTGAGCAGTCTCAGTAATTAAACAGGTCTCAGTTACAGACCCTGCTCTGCCAAGGTCTACACCAGCACGCACCATCACTAGACACGACAGAAACACAGAAGGAAATTTTAACCCAAAAGTAACAGGAATAACCTAACAAACTGTTCATATGTCTGCAGTGAGCAAATTAGACAAGACACTGTCAAGAAAATGGTGAATCTGTCCCTCTGACAGGAGAAGTGAACTTGACCACCTTTTAGGTGTAGAAGAGCAACAAAAAGAATAAAGGCTTCTCAGATACTGTTACAGAGAACACAACTAGTATAGTTTAATAGTAATCATAGTTTAAGGCAACCTCTTGGGAGCTTTGGGAAATTATTAAACATTATTGTTAATACAAAAAGTTACCTGTTTTCAGCATTCATCTCATTCTGAGAAAAAAAATTACTAGCACCGCTATTAACATGCTTAGCTTTACACAAAACTGGCCTGTTTGCAAAATTCTGGGCAAAATTCACTTCCGGGTTTCATTTGCAAATGAACTTCACTTCAAGTACTGGCATTCACTAAAAACAGGAAGAAAATTCAAATTCAACTTACGATGAAGCATTTAACCATGAAGACAAAAAAGAAGCTTATGTCTGTGACACAAGCCTACTCCCTGTTCACGAACTTAGCTTTGCAGTGTTAGGTTTTGCATGGAAAAAGCTGGGTGGGTGGGGAGGGATTAATGCTAGATGGAACGGAAGATAAACAAACATTTCCCACAAAACATTCTGGGTTTTCATAGAATTTTAAAATGGGAGGTGAGGAGGGGGGCAATATATGGTCTATCAACATATTTCAGTAAAGATTTTAAATCCATTCCCACCATTACATTTCTGCCTTTGATAACACATTCTTAAAAATGTAATCTCATTATTATTATCTGCACCATATGACAGAGAATGTATTTTTAAATTTCTAAATTATCACTCATACTTTTACATGGAAAAAGCCTGAAAATAAAAATAGAAGCCAGCACTGGAGTACAAAACACCAACTACATGCACCTTGCACTGCCACTGACATACAACAATTCTAACCAATGCAAGTACAGTGATAAGTCAGATCCTTTGCCCGTATTAAAAAAAATAAATAAACAAGAAATATAAAAATTATATTTGGGAACAGATGAACTCAAATAACTAGCATGATTGAAGGTGCTTGCAGCTAAGGCACCTGCGCTTATTTCCACTTAGGAAGCAGCAGATGTCCAGGCATCTTCCTCACTGGCAACACACCAAACCTCTCAGAAACCTCCGAAAGACCAATTAAAACCAGTCTTCAGGTCTGCAATAAAAACATCTGGGAGCACAACCTTCAGAATTAGCACCTCAGACACCACAGACAGAGAATAACTGCTTGAGTCAGTTGGCTTGGTCAATCTGCAATTAGAGGCACTCTGAAGACCCTTATAAGCAAAAGTAAAGGAGCAGGAGTTCATTTTTGAACAAAGATATCAAAAAGATTTAAAATATGCCCTTAAGGAATCAGTGAAAGTCATATTCATAGTCTCAAAGAAGGCATTGGAAATGGCAAAAAGAAAATCCTAGTATTTCACTAGCCAAAAGCCAAAGTGTGCTGGCTGGAATGAAAGAAAAAAAAAAAGGAAAAAAAAAAAAGGGTAATAGGAAATTTTGTGAGGAAAAAAAACCTAGGGGTATGATAGAGACTGCATAAACATCAGTATGTATGTCCAAAACAATCTGTGCTCTTATTAATCATAATTCTACCACGATAAAAAGACGATCTTTTGGAGTGAAAACAGTCATCACTGTCACATGCTCCATTATGGAAAGGATTTATGTGGTTTCCTCTTAGCAATGTAAAACAAGGTATGAAAAGTTCCACATTTTTTGCTTTTCAAAGCCCTCTGATGGCAATACCGGCATTACAGTGCTAATCCACATTTAAAAATGGCAAGAAATACAGGAAGAAAGGAGTTTTCCTCCACAGTGTTTTATTATAACAAAAAACTGAAAGTTAAATAAAGCAAAGGACAGTACTTTTAACACAGTTCTGAAATCAGGGATCATATTCCTTTGCTTTAATGTTGGCAAGTTTACACCAAAATTTCTTGTAATGCCTTGCAGAAACTATAATCACATCATACTCACAGCAAATCCCCACGTCTTACCTCAAATCATAGTTCTGCATTTGAAGCAAAATTTGGACTCTAAGCCCATGTTAGTAGCTCTAAGCCAAACTGGTACCATTTAAATGCTTTTTATGACCCTTATTTTAGATTGAGGCCCACTTTAGGAACACTGGTAGATACAGTCTCCTATGATTGCTAAAAGGAAAAAATATGCTCTACCTCTCATTCTCTTTTATTTCAAGTGGACAAAGGGTCATGAGTACCCACCACTGCTGCATTCACTTTTATCTGTTTTGCTTAAACAAGCAATGACTTCATGTTCAGCAATTATCTCATTAGGACAGACTTACTTGTATCTGCCATGTAAAAAATGGTCCATAAAAGCAAATTCTATTTCATATCAAACTAGTCAAGACTTTTCAATCTACTACTTGATTCACAAATGTAACACCACATACCATTGAATCTGCTCACTTTTTTCTCATTTACTTGTAGAAATAGCCAGTCTATCTGTTCAAAAAGACATCAGAGGGTTGATTTACAGGACATACTGATGGAGTCAGATTTTGCTAATGACCAAACACAATGAAGTCACACTTTTATGCTGGTATCTCCATCAGGCCACTTTAAAGTGGAACTGAAGTTTTCTACGCATTTCACAAGACTCTTTCAAAAAGTGCATTATTTCCATTTGTCAACTGGCATGTTTTCATGAGCCGTAATAAATAGGAAGAAACATGAAAGACTATGATAAAAAAAAACTTACCACAAGATCAAAGACTACATCATATTCTATGTTTTTTAAATATGTACCCACTAAAAACAAATCTGCAGTTGAGGTCAACACTTCACAGGGAAATAGTCAGAAAACTATGTTTGTTGCAATGTTACTTGCTACGGCACAATATACGAAATGACCATGTGTAAATTATTCTTTGGGCAGGACTTTCAAAGCATGGAGAGATACAAACATGGAAGTGTGAATTTTGTCCTCAACTATAAAGGAAACAGTAATGAATCTAGTAAAATGTACCATAAAAGTAAGGCCTTCTTTTTCCTCTACAGACTACCAACAACACTCTTCAAACCACACAGATAACAAGAGAGAGTGTTTTTCTCATAGAATGGTTTGGGTTTGAAAAGACCTTTAAAAGTCATCTAGTATAACCCCCCTACAATGCAGATTTCTTCAACTAGATGAGCTTATTTAGTACCCCATCCAACCTGACCTTGAATATTTCCAGGGATAGAACATCCATCACCTCTCTGTGCAACCTGCTCCAGTGTTTCACTAACCTCATTATGAAAAATGTCTTTCTTATATCTAGACTGAATCTGTTCTATTTCAGTTTAAAACCATCACCACTTGTCCTATTGCAAGAAGTCCTGTTAAAATGTCCTCATATTTTTTATAAGCCTACTTTAAGTACTGAAAGGCTGCAGAAGGTGTCTTCAGAGCCTTTTCTTCTCCTGACTGAACAACCTCAGCTCTCTGTCCTAATAGTGAAGGTGCTCCATCCCTCTGATCATCTTGGTGTCCCTCCTCTGGACTCCTCCCTGCAGCAGGTCCATGTCATCCCTGTGCTGGGACCCCAGAGCTGGTGCAGCACTGCAGGTGGGGTCTCAGCAGAGCAGAGCAGAGGGGCAGAATCCCCTCCCTGCCCACACTGCTCTGGGTGCAGCCCAGCACATGTTTGGCTCCCTGGGCTGGGAGTGCCATGGCTGGGTCATGTCCAGCCTCTCACCCACAGCACCCCCAAATGCCGCTGGGCAAGTATGATGATTTTATGTCTTCAACACTGCTCATTAAACTTACAGATAAATTCTATTATTACCTAGATTCCCCCTTGCAGTCTTCATTGAAATCCTTAAACTGATTCTTATTCCCACAAAATGGGAAGAACTTTCTTGGAGAGAGCTTGATTATAAAGAAAAGTGTCCCTGCTGTGTCCCACCAAACAAAAAGAGTGTCTCCCCCACAGTGACAGAACTGCACTTGGGGCAGGGAGAGGCAATTCTTCAAGCAGGCACGTCCTCAAGAGCTGAAGGTAAATCATACTATAATCATATGCTCACATTATAGCTACCAGTACAGACCAGGACTCCCAAAGAACGTGGAAGACATGCAGGGAGATCTGACACAGCACAGCTCTCTGCACAAGATGCTCAACCGCAGACTCTCCCCCGTTTCTTTTTAACCATGTTCAAATGTCCGTTCTAAAACACCACCTGCAAAAGTACTGAACAAAAAATAGAAAAACTGAATAATTTGAAACTCTGTCGCCTTTTTTGGTCTTTTTAAAGTGCTTTATGTTTACAGCACTTGGTTTTTGAAACTGGGTCCTTATTGCATGCAATGTTTTATGCCTGTGAGGAGTAACTGCATGAAATAAAGAACACTGAAAAAACTCAAATCACTGGCCCCTGTCCTGCCTGATTTAAGCCGAATTTCCATGCATTTTAATCATACTAAATTTACCTCCTGGAAGTTTAAACTGTCAATTAACTCAAAATAAGTCCCATTAGATAGAGTAAACACTTGATTCTCCTGATTGTTTGACAGTTGCTGAAAAATATCTGCAGCTGATTGCAAAATAATAACTGTTGAAAAACCAGGTAGGTGCCACCATTCAGAAAAACAAAAGTTAGTAAAAGTTTTATAAATGGAAAAACAAATTTTTCTTTTTAATTCACCCACACCTTGTAATTCTAGCTCAGATATATTTAGTTTTATTCCACAATGTACTGAAAAGGTATTACTTAAATAATTCTACCAAGCCCCATCAGCAAAGACTGGATTTTTTCCATATGGAATAAATACTGCTATCGTTTTCCATATGTCTTTGCTTACTTTCAGTTCTAAATATAAAAACATTGCAAACAGAAACAGACATAGAAAAGTTATCAAATCCTGCCAGAGCCAAAATCTGGACACAAATGTAAGGCAAACAGGTTTGGACTCAAAATGAAATTCCAAGATTCTGAGTGCTATAGGAAGCAGCTGCTAAACTCAAAATACATCAGTGCATTTTCATCAAACCTTAGTTGTTTTTTTATTTTGTTTTGCTTGTCTGTTTTAGTTGTTTTCGTTGTATTTGATGTGTTCATGGAAAATTAATTTGCCATTTTGACAGTCCTAACATGTAAAGTGTAGACAAAAGAATAACTGTATGCATTGAAAGGCTACGTCCCCCTTCCAATCAAACAAGAGCAAATATGTTCCTGAAACCCAGCCAAGCAGCAGTATTTCGAAAAGGTTCTGTTTCATTCTTAATTTGGAAACAAAAGAGAGTGCTTTGCAATGTATTATGTGCATTACTCTATTAATCTAGAAACCGGATCATGTGCCTGAACACACAAAAACTTACATTGTAATTTGGCTGACTAGACTGCTCATCATATTTTCAGCTGTTTTATTAACAGACCTTTGTTTCATGGGAGTAAGATGCCAATGAAATACTTCAAGAAAGACAAAAACTACATCACCTTGAAATGAGGGAAAGAAAAAGTTCCGGCTTCAAACTACTTGCTGACTGTCTGTGCTTCATGCAATATATGGTAATTTACAGACAGGACAGACTGCTTCAGAAGAAATAAATTTTCAGACAGCTCTCAATAAGGACTCAATTCTGACAGATCCTCAGTAACTGCAGCATCAAGTAGGATGTTTCTAACTCCACTGCACTCCTCAGATTATACAAAGGCGTTTGTACACCACCGGGAGCATCCCCCACTTGCACAGACACTACTTCAGAGTTGTTTTTGTCGAGCTGGAGAAAGCTCAAAGAGAAGGGAGAGAAACTGTTGTTTTACTTACAGTCCTGCTCAACTTTCATCATTCTGCTGCTAGAAAATATCCAGAGGTCAGACAGAGGGGCCAGATCTCTCTGTAGTCAGCTTGTTAGACACTGTAGCAAAGTTATTACTGAAAGAATACTTGAAGGAACTTACCGGTAGAGAAAACAAAAACTGTGTTATCCCAAAGACCGTACGTTTTCAGAGCATCAGTGAGATTTCCTACCGCTTCATCCATAAGAGTCACCATTCCCGCATAATGGCGCCTCTTTACATCTTTTATGGAAGAATATGGCTTCATGTATTCTTCAGGGACCTCGAGAGGTTCATGGACAGACTGAAAGGCGAGATAGAGGAAAAGGGGCTGGGGTGGAAGGGATAGAATGGAAATTAGTTGAACATAAAGTACTAAGTGCAAAAGTTACTATAGCAAAAGCAGACCTGATATAACAACAAAGCAGGTAGTGTGCTTTGATTTCTTCTGCAACTTCTACACTTCTAATCCCTGCACAAAAACTAAGAAAGTTTTGAAAAATTACTTTTGAAAAGCCATAGAAAAACATCAGGTATATCCTTTCTTCATAATATAATTGTTAACAATTTATTTTTATGAAACTTCTCACCCTAAACTTCCTTTCTCTTTTTAGCAGTGCAAACTATTTGCTAAACCATTTCTAAAAAAAATATTAATTGTATTACAGTAAAAGAAATGGAGAAGGGTAACAGGCCAGGACCATGCAGACAAAGCTAATTTTGCCAGCAGATGAGTTTTACCAGTGCTACTTTTCACATTTAGCTTTATACACCTACTGAATAGCCCTGAATTACAGCTCAAACACAGCTCTCTCTGTAAATATTTCATAAACTTTTTAAAACACAATCTTTAATGCCAAAGTTATCAGAGTAGCAGTTGTTGTCTGCACCTTCTCAGTTTTGTGATTGGCTATAAGATCTATAGCTCTTTCTGTGAATAAATTTGTGGAGTACACATTTTTGAATCCAGTTGCAACTTCTTCTCCATCTCGAAAGTCCAGAGCACAGTGCGTCACATTCTTTGTTTTGATGAGGACACAGCGGTCATGAGTATAATAATCCTCACTGCCCAGGAGATAGCCTAGAACAGGAAAAGATGTCAAATGAGCAGGCCAACACAGTATCACACAAACACACACATCAGGATGAGAAAAAAAGTCAAACATAAATGTCAAAACAACAATGCTTTTGAGCTAAAACACTAATTCAGCCCTGGACCACCTACTGTGACACCCCTGAGACGTCTAAGTAGCTCCACATTTAACACCTCATAGGATTCTCATTGCTAATGAAAGTAGTAGTTTCAAAAGAAAATAAACATTTTGAAAGCAGTTGAATGACTTATTTACTCATTGATGTCCATGAGCATGAAACTAATGCACTGAGACCCAAGGCAGTGATCTAGCCGTGAACCAGTCTGATTTTTGATGGTATGATTTTCTATATTTATATTTTGCTGTAAGGCTTCCACCTCTATTGGAAAGTTTGGAATTTTTATATTAATTTACTCAAAAACACCCAAGTACGAATCATCTTCTGTGTCCACTGTAATGTAATTTCTGATCCACTACCGACACCAGCTGGTGAAGAAAAGACACTATCATTTAGAGAAATACAAAAGAAATCTTAAAAAAATTCTGCATGTACAGATTTGCTCCTACCAAGGGCTAGCCTGTTAGGCATGGAAAGTTCTTGTGTCTCAGCAGTCAAAAATAAAACTTTTCAAAATCACTTGAATATCAAAAATTACATTTGAAGTTAGGTTTTAGATTTCACCCCAAATGTCCTGAAAAATTTGATGAATCTGAAAAAAACACAGTTCTCATATTCTGGAAAAAAAAGAACTTGGGGCAAAAATCCAAGACACAAGAAATTGAACTCTTTTTTTCAGCAGCTGCAGCTAGTAATTTCTGCAAAAACAAATGTACAGAAAAAAAAGGAAGTTATCTTAAATACAATATAAATGTCTACTGTATTTTTAGGAGGAAAAATGGGTAAGTTAAGCAGTGATACTTTGGAAATATGCATACCCAAATATGCATGGCTTTACCTATAAAACAAGAGTAAATCTGCTGCTGCTACAAGAATGGGGCAGCTTCTCATCCTTTTTAACACAGCATTTATCACCCATATTAAACCAAACCATTACCAAAGTAAGTGTCAAATCCTCTGCGGGTTGGAAGGCATTCTTTTCTGTACATCCCCAAATGCCACTTCCCCACCATGTGAGTAACATATCCCGCCTCTTGAAGTAGCTCTGGGAGAAGTTTCTCATCCAGTGGCAGACAGCTGGGCTGGCATGGCCAAATTATCTGGTGCTGTAAACCTGTGTGGATCTAGCATAGAAAAGAAGTGTGAGAGATCATTTGCAGCCTATGGGTTAATTTATAAGCAGGTCCAAAAAGAAGCACAGCTGCATTAGAGATCAGCATTAGTTTCAGGGGCTCTTCATTTTACCAGTGTAGCACTGAAGATGATGAGGAAGCTGCAGGTGGAGGGTAGGGGTTGCATGGAGGAAAACAAGAAAATAAGGCTGCAAGAATAAACATCCTCCCAGGTATAAATCTAGCACAATTTAAAAACACCAAACAAACAAACAAACAAACAAACACAAAGCCTTTTATACTTTTAGGTAGAAATCTAACAGGTAAGAATTACCATTATGTTCTGTTTGAAGGCTAGGGACATTTCAAGAAGGAATGAGATATTTTAAATGGGATTGAAATGGGCAAGAATGCACGTGGCAGGTGAATCTATCAAGCCTGCATCAGAGAACAGTCACTGGAGGAAAGGTTGATAAAACTATTTTTCTATTACAGTAATTTCACGACTATAAGGCGCACCCTTTTGACTAAAATTTTCCCTCGAACCAGGAAGTGCGCCTTATAGTCCAGTGCGCCTTATCTGATCTACAAAGTTGCAAATTTTGCCAGCTCCGGGGGGGGTGCGCCTTATAGTCCAGTGCACCTTATGGTCATGAAATTACTGTACTCTTCTAAATGGACATTATATATACACACTTGTATACTTATTTGCATGCTTTAAATTAGTACAAATACTATAGAAATCATTTGAATATGGGGATGACACAAGCCTTACACTGACTATATCTGATATTTAATAGCTCTACTGAAGTTTCCAGTCTTAGCTAACGGTTTTGCTAAATTTTGTATTTTTTTACAAAACCATCACTGAGAATACTTCAAATAGTACATCACACCTGATATAAGGAACCTCCTCGGCTACTGATACTATTAGCTGACTTTTGTCAACTTCCCTGTCTTCTACACAATCAAAAAGGCACTACCCTAAACCTAGACCTGCAAATGTATGCATATAAGTACATATATACATCTTGTTTATATATTTAATATTTCTAGCAATCTGTATCTGTCAAAGCACAAAGCCTCCAAGACCCCTGAAGCAGACCACACCAGATTTTATGACTCCTCTAAGCACAACAGTGTAGCAAGCTGCATGATTAACTTTCAAAGCACTATTTTAAAATTTAGCAACTCTCTGAACTGACCTCAAAAACAATTAAATCCAGATCTTAGGCAAGTGGGTAAAGCCCTTTTCTAAAGGGCTTACTACTTCCTCATTTACTTAGAACAAGGAGATTCCCAGAATTAAACTATAGTATACATTTTATATTTTATATTAAAATATTTAAAACATTTTAAAATTCTGTATTACAGAAAAAAATAATATACAGAATGACACAATCTAGCAAAGCGTTGTAATTTCTTGCACTGTATCTGGAAAATGAGAAAAAAGAGAAGGAGGCAATAATAAAAAAAAATCTGTAGCTATCTTAGACAATACCATTGTTTTTCTTTCATAGGGTTTGCAAGGTGACTACCAAAATTTCAGCTCCAGAGAGGACCAGATTTAGGTTACTTTCTCAAGTTTCTAAGCAACTATTAATCATATCCATTTTAAAAAAGATTACATGCATTTGCTGCATAATATAATTATTTGTTACATAATAACTGCTGCATAGAATGTCTCCTCTATTAAAAAAAATATTACTTCAATTTTCTAATATTATTTTACTTAGTTGCAACAAGGTCAACATGAAGATTATTAAATTATCAAATCAGATGTATGGGATTAATTTAAATCCAGACTGAACTATAGGTATTTTCAAAATTCACTTTTAAGATGTGATGCAGCGGTTGCCCCTTTCTTGGAAAACACATTTAGACTGTATTTTAAAAATATGAAAAAATATTTTGGATCATTTTATTTAAAACAACTTTAAAAGTTGGTAAAGATAATGTAAATTGTTTTTTCCTATTCATCATTATTCATTCTTAGAGTTTCCAGGAACGGGACAAATGTTGCTTTGAAAGAGTGTCACCCAGAATAACCTTCGTGCAACAAGAGATAGCACTAATATAAGATGACATTTATTTTCTTTCATTCAGGGCAGTTAATTTGGCAATCATTATGGTTAACATGGATGTGCAGGACTTCTTGAGACACAGGGGAAGTTTCTGAAACACACTTAACCCTTTGTGAGTTTCTTCCTTCTGTCCATGTTGTGTGGCCACATGTTTTTCCCCCCTGCTCCCCATTTGCCAAAACTGCAAAAAGGAAAATCAGGATAACGGCTACGACTATTTGGACACCCAGAATAATGACCAGTCTGTGTGCACTCCATCGAGGAGCGCAGAATATCTACACCTCCTGTACCAGGTGGAAGTGAATGTACCGCTTGTGACGCACTTGGGCGCTGTACCGGAAAGCACCTTGCAAAAACTTAACAAGTGGTGCCCATCTGCTTCTGTCTGCGTCCCGACCATGTGCCTGTCCAGTGGAAAAATACCAAGAGTCAGAGACTAGGGCAGGGATATCCTCCAAGACAGGGCGCTGCGCCTGTTAATCCAACCGATTCATGGAGAGAACCCCGGCTTTTGTGGAACAGAACAATTTGCTTTGATTCTGTCTCTACTTTACTGCCGAGTCGTAAGGCAAAGTGAAGTTTGCGTTTCAGAGCAGCTGATTTCGGCAGCGCAGCGGCACAGAGACCCAGGCAGCCCGAGCAGCTCGGGGGGTGCCGGCAGCAAGCAGGGACCACCCGCAGCATCCCTCGGCACGGCAGGAACGCCCGCAGCATCCCCCGGCACGGCAGGAACGCCCGCAGCATTCCCCGGCACGGCAGGAGCGCCCGTCCTACCTGGTAGCGGCCCGAGAGGAGCTGGCTGCGGGAGGGCGTGCACAGCGGCTGGGTGTAGTAGCGCTCCAGCCGCACGCCGCCCGCCCCCAGCGCGTCCAGCCGCGGCGTGCGGATGGCAGAGCCGTGCCAGCCCACGTCGCCCCAGCCCAGGTCGTCGGCCAGCACCAGCACCAGGTGCGGGGCAGGCGGACGCGCCGCTGCCGGGCGCGGCAGGCACAGCGCCAGGCACAGGGGCAAGCACAGCAGCCGGCTGAGGCAGCGGCATGGCCCGCCCGCCCGTCGCGCCATCCCCAACAGCAGGAACTGAGCCATGGGGCCCGCCCGAGCTGGGCTCCGCCCGCCGAGCCATTCCGTCAGCAGGAGCTGGGCCGCGGGGCCCGCCCCGAGCCGGGCTCCGCCCGCCGAGCCATCTCCGTCACAGGAGCTGAGGAGCTGGGCCGGGGGTCCCGCCCGGACCCGGGCTCCTCCCGCCGAGCCACTCCCGTCACAGGAGCTGAGGAGCTGAGGGGCTGAGGAGCTGGGCCGGGAGGCCCGCCCTGAGCCGGGCTCCGCCCGCCGAGCGAGCGCGGCGGGGGCCGGGCCCGCTGGGGCTGGTGCGGCCGATGCGTGTTGTGGTGCGGATTTGTGTTGGTGGGTTTTAGTACCAGCTTAAAATTGAAACTGTGAAGGTGTTGCCAGTGTTGGCAAGGCATGCAACCTACTGATCGTGGCGGTCCCTTCTAATTTCGTCTTGCTTCAACTCCTACATTGAACACCCGGTTCAAACCCCAGAGCCTTTCCCAGGGGAACCAGGGAACTAAGTGCAAGCTTGTGTCTCAAGTAATCCATGGTTTTAAGGAAGTCAGGACAACATTATGAGGACAGGACAGAGTGCATTCTCGTAAAATTATCTGGACTATTACTTTTGTCTTCATAGCAGCTCAATCTTTAATACTGCCTACAGAGCTTATTCTGTGTGTAAGCACAGTGAGGCAGCTGTGAGACACACATGGCCTTGCTACTGGCCAACGTGCAGGACAGCCTGGGAAAAACAAGTTGCAACCACCACTGAAGATGCAACTGAGCTGAGCAAATGGCGATTTTTCCTGCTGGAGAAATTCCTGTCAGCATCAGCTGCTAGCGTGGACACACTCTCAACCCTACACACACACATGAGAGAGACCCGTGTGTCTTCCTTCCCCTTTCAACCCCCGACCCCTGCAAAATCATAAGCAGCCCAGTGCTTTCTTCTCTCCATTTTGTCCACTGGGTCGAGAAGCTTAGATCGAGGTCTGGCTGTAAGATGGTGCTTATGACTGTTACAGTGTAGGAAGTGAAGTAACACAGAAGCAGAAATAGCAGCAATATCCACAGAGCCGTTTCTTCAAACCATGTAATCGTCTAAAGCAATACTGCAAACAACCACTACCTTAGTTATAATCTTGATGTAAAATCTAAGAGAGTGAAAGGACAGAAAGAGCTCTTAACTCTGGTCAATTTTGTTCATCCATAGAACACATATAAGTTTTAGTGTCTAGTGGAAGATCAAATAACCATTTGTTTCCCATTTAGCTAGAACGGTAAATATGTATATTCCCAAGTTTATATCGCCTTTTGGTAACAGACAAAAGAACAGTCCACATTAAAAGTCATTTTTCTGGGTTAGAAAGCCAAATATTGATTATACTAGACTCCTGACTATTTCCTGACAAGTCTCTGTAGACTACTGCTTGTATTAATGAAGTCTAGTGGATAAGCCTATGAAACTACTAGCTTGGGGTTTATAAAATCGCACAGGTTTCCCTGCTGGTTTGAAAACAACAGCTATGATAAGTGATGTCAGCTTTTTTTTCTATGATGAGAATGTACTGCAATCTACAGTCAGTACTGAACAAGAAGCAACAGTACTGTCCTAAAGTCAGTTTTCTCTGAAGTGAATTCCAGGATCACTAACAAACTGGTGTGTGACTATGAGTAGTATTTTCTTTCTTGAAATGTGATTCATACAGTTCAAAAGCTTCAAGGTTCTGATTTCTCTTGTTTCTAGTTCAGATCCCATGACCAGTCTCAAATGTCTCACTGAACTGTTTATTTTTCTAACTTCTTCCTTATTGAAGGTCAAATTTCATTCCCATGTTAGCACTTTCCTACAGAAACCCTTTCTGTTCTCTCAAAATAAATACTTGGAAAATCCACACAGTGCTGGTGAAACCAAAAATTATGAAACAAAATTCATAATTTCTATTCACCTTTCGTATTTCCAAAGTTATAATGATGTTCAAATATAGCTAGATTAATCCTTCCTTGTAGAGACATGTCAACAGTATGTACCGGTTATCCTACTCCACTAGAACTAGATAACCTTGTTGCCTGAACATAGTTAAAACATTACATTGAACTGTCTTAAATATATACTGCAGATACTGCACAGTCACAGTCTGGATGTTGCTGCCAGACATATTTTCTAGTATTTTATTACTAATTGACGGAATTGGAATCCCAATCAGAAAAAAAACCCATTTCTCTCTGACAGTATTCACTTGAATCAAAATAATAAATCCAGGAAATAGTCAATGTTCAGTCTCTTATGTTTCAGTTTATCTTTTCTGAACTTCGGTTTGAATAATTTCTATTATGAGATCAGTGATTAAAGAAGCCATTAAAGTGGCACAAAAGGTTACAGTATCAGTGTGGATTTATCATGCCATACAAAGCATGAACTGGACACTTTTTGCCATAGCACATGGAAACTTTTAACAAAAATTCAAACAGTAATAGAACATCTACTGTGGTGTACAAAAACTCTGGATGTGGAAAAATATAGGAAAATGGCAAACAAAAGTGTCTGAGAAAACTGCTTTTTACATATCCTGATGTGACAATTTTAAAAAATTTCCTAGATGACAAACTGTCATTTTTTCACCTCATTGCAATGTGTCTCCTCTGCTAGCTGATGAGGTTGAGAAAGACTCTAAAGAAGTCCCTATCAGTCTTTCTACACTGGTATTTCTATTTGATTGGTTAGAAGCCCTCTTAAAGCTCAATACTTAAAAACATTCTTGCTCTAATTCACTTCCTCTTGCTGTGTCTTGGCACAAGTTAGGCAAGACCATATCTCAATCTGTAATGAACAGAAGCGACAGGAAACTACAATAGCTGCTGAACACTTCCCCCACCTCATTTCTTCAGGTTTACATACTATATATAATTTTTTGTTTATTTTATTTTAATTTATTTTTTTTGTTTTTTAATACTTTAAAGGATTGACTTATATTTGTGAACCTGTATGTGGTCATGATTTGTAAAGCTTTGTCTTGATACTGTTCATTTATCCGTGCTGTGCAGAATGCAATGTTGAGCTGTTCTGATGAATATTCAGCAAGCTGACTTGGGTATCAGAGCAGCAAAAAGAATCCAGGTGAAGCTTTGAAAGTGCTAGGAAGCACTTTCAAGCATCGCTATCACAGCTACAGCACTTCTAATTCTCAGCTATCCTTACTTTAAACTACTTCTGATGTCTCTGCTCCTGAATTCATTGCTCAAGAGAAAGCACAGACATAGTTAAGAAGTAAGAGAGAGCAACAAGATACTCCATTTGCCTTACATGTGGTCAGTGATGAACCAGAAGTTGTTTTAGTATTGTAAATTGACTTCAAGAAAGAAACTGTATTGCCTTGACCCAGAAACATCATGACACATCGTTAGCTTATCCAAATCTTGAAGTTAAATGAAACTTAGAACCATGGAATATGCCGAATTGAAAAGGACCCACAAGGCTCATTGAATCCAGCTCCTGGCCCTGCACAGTACACAATCCCAAGAATCACATCATGTGCCTGAAATCATTGTCCAAACACTCCTTGAACTCTGACAAATTTGGTGCCATGACAAAGAACCTGCTCCAGTGTCTAAAAACCTGTGGGTGAAGAACCTCTTCATAACCTCCAACCTAAACTTCCCCCAAGTAGGCTTCAGGCCATTCCTTTGGGTTCTGTCACCACAGAGTGTCTGTCCTTCATGAAGAAGTTGTGACCTCAGCCACTCCTCATATATCTTCCACTAATTGGCCAAGGCTTGATCTTGGTGAGACCTGGGTGACAAAAGCTGTCAGTGAGAAACCCCCAAAGAAATCAGTGTCTGGGCTTGTATAACACTACACTGTAAAATCAGAGAAGTCTGCATTGGCTTCACAGAGAAATTAGGGTGTTTTTCCTCAGGCTGCAGAAAACCTGTCCCTTCTGCAGTCAGATTGATCCAGCTGACATAATAATCTTTCTTCTGAGTCAGAAAAGGAGTTATAAACCTGACTCTGTCAGACTGGGATATGGAGGTATTGTCGGAACATTTTTGGCATAGAAAAGCTGATTTGGAAAGTACAGGTGAATCTGTCTCAGAGTAACTGTTACACTACACTCCAGGATGTGGTGTCTAGTGAATTTGCATAATCTTGGGAAATACTACAATGTATGTTCCTAAGCATTGATCTTTTCCTCCATAGTCTAAATAAAACCATATATCATCATGTTCTACTTCAGATTTCTTAAATGTTCACAGAATCACAGTGGTTAAATGCCTCATTACAGATAATGTTATCTTTATAAAAAGTAACATTTTGATGGTTCAGAAAAATAGAACTGAATCACTTATGAAAGTATAGCAGAGAATAGAATAATTTCTGAATGGATTTTTCACTCAAGATAGTACTACATGCAAAGTTCAGATATTAAATTTTCACCTTTGCAAAATAAATTCAAAACAGCACAGTGTAATGTCAGCTTACTTTATCAAGAGTATTTATTACCCAAATTGTGTTTCTCCTGGCTTCTTTGCTGAAGATTTAGAGGCACCAACTCCCTTTGAAGAAACTGCATTTTGGACATTATTCATACATACTTTGAAAACATTTATCTATAGCCTAAAGGACAGCATTACTAAGTTGAAAATTTTAACATTATTATTATTATTATTATTCAAAAGAATTGTTGAAAATATTATTGAATTACAGATGAGTTTTTTATTAATTTAGTGTGTTCCCATCATACACACCATCCCAACGCTGCTTACTTAGGTTATTTAATTCCCAATACAGCTCTTTTGCTGTGAATTTAATTATATTTTTTCACTGCTAATATTTCTGTGTAATAATATATTGCTCTCACTGTTGCTTCAATTTATAATTACTAGTAAGAAAAACTGACCACCTTTGGTTCCAGTCTAGTGGTTCAGGTTTAATACAGTAAATCTACAATTTAAGCTTTGTTCAGAAATTAAACAATAACATATTGTTTGTTGTAGAATATTACATATCATATGCCAGATGATTTATGTAAAATAGTGAAGAATGGGCTTCCTATAACTGTTTAATTGAGAAGAACAAGATTTTACTCTTCTATTAGAATTTCTGCCAGACTGACATGCAGAGAAAAGAAGTCAGAATTCCAGTTTATCTTTAATAATGCCTTTATTATTTCAATGGTTAATGGAATGTCTTTCAATTCCTTATGAAGCATTCTGCATAGAACCAGTAACATGATTTTATGGTAAGTTTGCTATTTGGGTGTAAAGAAGGCAGGATAAGCTACTTTACCTCAAGGGCAGGCAAAGGAGGAACTGAGTGTGAGGGAGGAATTTGCTATTGGACAGGATCAAGTGCACATTTCTTATATGGATTAATGCAGATCTGCCAACCAATGTGGGAGCAAGCTGGATGAATGTACTCATTGCCTGCTACTTTCTGCTCACAAGTACTTCTGGGACGTAGAGCACACAGTGGCTCATCAACCCTGCTCAGCTCTCTAACATGAACAGCACATACAGGGAAGTAGGAAAGAATGCCGTTGAATTTCTCACTCATGTATGGCAATGAAAATCTTGAGTAATTAGAAAATCTGAGTATTTAAATTCTCTTAATTTTATGCATATTAATGGCACTACTTCCTATAGCATAATTTGCTGTATCCTCATCTGTGTTTATATTTTGGGACTTTCACCCTTTCTCTGAAGGCGCATTCTTGTTGGTTCAGTCAGCACCAATGGCTCCTGTATAATGGTCGCTGGATAATTTTTACCTAAAAGTTCAACTTCCAATTTCTGTCCAACTTTGCTGAGTTCCATGGGAACATATGCAAAAGCTAGACTCTGCTGGGCTCCATAGCTGAAACATCCAGATGTGGTATTGCCAATAACCTGGAAAAAACCAAAAATAATTGTATTGATTTTCAAGATGCACTGAGATTTTCTCAAAAAACCAAAACCAAAACAAAACAAAAAGAAAACAAACTAACAAATGCAAAAAAGCACCCAAACAACCAAAAACAACCAACCAACCAACCAACCAACCAACCAACCAACCAACCACCACCACCACCAACAACAAAAAAACCCAGCCAACAACCCAAACAAGGAGACATCTCACATTTTGGTTTATACCCTTCAGACATCATACAAGTTCATAATATTCTCAACAGAGAGTAACATCACCTGAAACTGGGAAGTTTTTGGTTTTTTGAAAAAATACCCTATTTTTATTATGTTCAATTAAATTTTCACTGGAACATATACAATGCACATGCGTATGTTTATTATCTATAGCAATTTAACTGCCAGTTTATTTGAAATATTCAACACATGATCTGTGCTGGAGTGTGGAGCCCCAAACTTGGCTGTTGTTTCATTTCTTTTCAGTAGCAGAGGTGTTTTCTTAGGACAGCAGAGAACTTGCAGAAGAAGAGAATGGATGAACAGACTTTAGTCTGTTCCAACCCTAGTTTCAGTGACTTGACAGCATTTCACATCTCTGTAGGTATTTAGTTAGTCTTTACTTCTGCTTGAAGATAAGATTAGTTTATCATAGCTTCAAATTGTTCTGCGCCAGTAAAATAGAAATAATGCATTCACACTTGAAACACAAAGATTCTGTTCATGGGGAATTAAGACTGATTTTTTGCAACATGAACTATAGTCCTTGCCTTGCCATTGTGCCACACGCTTTCATTTCCCTCTGGATCGACATTATCTGTTTCCAGGGTGAGATATACCAGTCGTCGTTTGAGCCCCTTTTCTTTAATCTGCTTCAATGCTTGTTTTCCTGTAAAGTCTGCTGCCTGAAAAAATACAAGATAATGATATATATATGTTTATTTGGGCTCTCCAATATGTTTAGAGATAGAAACATTTAAATGCATCTTAGTGTGTTTGCCTGTTAAGTAAGTATTTAGTATGAAATATAGATGAAATCAAACCCTTAGCAGAAAATATACCTTGTATCTTGGTATTTTTATACTGGTATATTATGCCTTGGTAACTTTATTTGTTTTCCTAGATATCAGCCTTTAATATCCATAATACCAACTTAGTAGAAACACATACATAGGGAGCCATGTTAGAAGACTACCTGCCCAGTTAAGGTTGCAAACCAGAAGACTGCAGATCATTTCAGTGTCTATGACGAGAAGTCAATTCCAATACCCAAATCCTAAAGCCCAGATCCTGGGCCTTGCTCTGTCAACATGCTTCCTTTTGAAGCCATCATCAATTCATAACAGTAACCTGTCAGTATTCCACTTTGATGTCTCTGCCAGGCTGCACAGCTGTCAGTTTACTCCATATTCTTTTTTTAAGGTAGGTACATTTTTTCCCATATCTACCATTTTATGAGATAATGAAGCATGTTTTGTAAAGAATGCTGCGATTGTCTGGAATGGTCTTTTCCAGACTGCTTAGAAAGGTACAAGGAGATTCTCATATTTCCAGAAGAAGACTGCACAAATGTGTGACAAGTATGGGGCTAGTCATTGGCAAGTCTTGGAACCCTCAAGGGTATACAGGACAGCATTTACTGATTCCAATAGCCTGATTCTATCACAGAATCATTTAGGTAGGAAGCGGTCTCTAAGCTCATTGAATGCAATCTTTCAACAACTGCTGCCTTATCAATCACAGCATAGCATGAAATGTCATGTCCAGCTGTTTCTTCAACATCTCCAGGGATGGTTACACCACCACCTCCCTGGACAGTCCTTTCCAATGCTTAAAAGCCCTTTCCAGGAAGAAATTCTTCATTATTTCAATTTTTTCTCCGATGGTATAGATCAGACAGAACAAAAGAACTGTATCCAAACTAAATTGCCAAATACACAGAAGTCTGCCTCATGGGCAGAAATATAATAGCAGTTACAAAATACTCTAGCTTTCTAGCCTTGGCTTCACTAGCAGTGAAAACCATTTTAAGTTGATCTTAGGTTTGAACCAGGAATTATGTTAATTTGATGAGTGTTCAAAGGAAAATGAATGCCGTTAGTCATCAAAAATACTATTTCTGGTAATGTTCTTTATTGCACAGTCAGAATTACATTGCATTGTCAGAATTACAAGCAACACATATATGGAATAGATATTATACAATCAGTTCACATGTTCTCATATTTCTGGTGGTCCACACAAATCCGTACGTAGGGTCAGAAGAAATTATTTAAGCGATGAATAGTTTTAGCACTATGAAAGGCTAGGCTCTGTAAGCAGTTGTGAAAAACAGTTTATGAGCCAGTTAAGGAGCAGTTAGTCTGAAAATCAAAGTGGTTTAACTGGGGATAAAACAGATGCTGCATATAAAGATCAGAGCTGGCACCCTTTGGAGAAAAAGAGCATGAAATACAGCTCAGATCACAAAAAAAAGACTGTGAAGATTCATTTTAGAATATAATGTCAAGATATTATTGTAAAATATAAAGCAAAGATCTCACAGCAGAAAATAATCAGCTACTGGTAGTTCCCTCTCACTTTTCTGCTTCGTGGTAGGTGCAACTGTAGGAAACACCTACAACTAGAAATGCAAGTAAGACTGTATACCATGACTCACAGACTAAAATGCTTTGCTTAACAAAGAGAAATACCAAGAAGTAAACATTCTACAGGGATAGTGAGCACTGAACCAATTCCTTCCTATTCATGCTAATGTAGTATCAGGTATTTAGTCACGTGGAATGTAACTGTGGAACTAAACACAAGTATTCAAATGCAATGTTATATGCCCTAGGTATGGGAACCACTAGAACAAGCAGCTAGCAGACTGCTAGAATCCACCTAAGTGTGGATCATTTTCTGCCTGTTGCTTGCAGATACAAAATTAAGTCCTTTCCCAATTAATTTTAACTGGGCCAAACTTTTGGCCAGCTGGAATAAAACACCACACAGCTTTTATGCTAACTGAAGATGCATATGAGGGATTTCATGTAAAGGGCTTGTTCTTTGCTTTTTCCTGATCATTGAAGGTTAAGAATATTCCTGTCTTTTTAGAATGATGGCTTGGAAAAATAACCAGGATATAACCTAGAATTCAAACTCTAAAAAATACACACCTCTCATATATACACACACACACTGCAAAAATGTGTGTATCTACACATATAGATACATAAACAGATGCATACATACATACATATATACTTAAACACCACATGAACACAAATGTATGTGTGAAAATATATGTGTATATACGATACACAACTGTGAAAGTCAATATACACTTTTAAATATTTAAAGCACCTTCTTAAATTCCAACTACAGGAATTCAACTAGTTCACTTTACTTCTTTTACAGTTTTTGGGTACCCATGTCAATTTCACACTAATGTATTCCTACTATAATTCTTTTTTGCTTTTTAAGAGTATGTGCATGGGATTGTTCATTCCAATCAGAACAGAATTTGGAAGCTGATGCATTCATCCTCAGTCTGGCTATTTTTGGTAACAAATGTTTCCTCTTTCCAGGAGAAAAATAGTCAGTTTGCACACTGCTTCTATTTGCTTTATCTTGTCATACAAAATAGAATTTTTTTAAAAATCCTATTTAAACCAGTATAATCCAATAAATTAATGTAAAAACCCCTCAAACCAATAAAACAGAAGAAAAAGAACAGAAACAAATGAAAACACTAAACAATTCCAACCTTGAACAAATATCAAATTTAAAGCTCTTCTTTATTGTCTGGGTTTTTTAAAAAACTACTTTTCATGTAGGAACTACTTTTCATGTAGGCAAAATGTTTATACTAGTTGAAGTAAAGACAGTCCTAAAAAGCTAACCTTAAAATACAGAAGACTTTCCATTATGTTGGCACAAATTTCCAAAGCATTAAGCTTTGGCAGATGTAATGGTTTTCACATAAAATAAAAACACTTCTTAGACACCAAAGACAAAGACAGTATCTACTGCTTAGCTTCATTTTATTTGATTGCAGTTCACCGGATAAAAAGATGGGCTGTTCCTTTTCACTTGTGTCTTAGATAAGTTTAGATAAAACTAAAATGAAAAATCATATCACGAAGACAAGTCAGTTGAATTTGTAAAATAGCACATAGCTAAAGGGATACCACTGATTAGTTAATCTATTAACATGCAGTATATATGTACTTGCCTTATCCTTCTTATCGTGCTTTTACTTTGTGTTAGTTGCCGTGTGTTTGATAGCTCAAGATAAACTCTTTTTTTAAAAAAGAGTTTACAAGACAATAACCAATGTGATTTTTTTTATGCACAGTGAGATACCTTGAAGACTTTAACTTACCGTGCTTCAAATGTACCTGGCTTCAATAGCACCCCAATCTAATTCTAATCCTCTGTACAAACCTCTTCTAGTTTAAGGGAAGCAAAGGTATAGAGACTATCTATAAGGCTTTCAAAAACTTTTTTTTTGTTTCTCACACCGTGCAGTTTATCAGAATAACAACAAAGTGTCTAAAAATAAATATGCTGTGTCTGTTCAACAGTTACATTGCAGCAAAGATATACAAGGAACTGCTGAAATTTATTCAGTATACCATTTAGGATTGTGGGCACAGAGCCAAATCATGAACACAAAGTCACCTTACTGAGTAAAGCAGCTGACATCTACTATAATCATAATGTTACATCACTCTGGAGGCAGCCTCTATACCGTATTTTGAAATTTTTTGTAGCTAGATGCTCTTTAATTATCTCAGGGTAACAGTCCAAATGATATCTACCTCATCAGCCTGATAAATGAAGACAATTTTTCTTCTCTAAGAGCAAATATTTGACAAGTTTCTTTCCCTGTAGCAAATCAAAGCTACAATTTACAACACACAAAAGTTTTGTAAGGGAGGTGGCCAGTCTGTACGTATAGCACCTGCACTAATGCATCTTCCATTCAATCCACCTAAGCCCTTCTTGTATGCAGTCAGTTGTAGGAAACTGATGATAGAAGCAACCAATGAATTACTGAATTACTGAATTATTTTGGCTCAAAATCCCTTCTTGCTTTAGATGACCAAAAAACCCACACAGGGAGTCACCTAGTTGTGTATTTCATACAGACAACAAAATATTTGCAGATTCTTTCTAACATGTTTCCTAACCTGTATACATTTCTGGAATAAGTCCTCTGTTTTTCTGACCCTCTGGACACCATATGAAGTAATGATAGAATACAGTTGCACTCACTCCTGAACTTCAACTTGAATGGGGACAGGACTTAATGGAAAAGTACACTCAATATGTTATAAGCATAATAAATGGAGACTGAAAGGGAGGGGAGAGGAAAAAGTACCGTGCCCCACCTCTAATTTCCTACCCATCACTCCATCCTTTTTCCTGTCCTTTAGCCCTTCTTGAGTAAAGCCTCTGCTCTTCTTCCTCTTCCCTTTCTTTGTGTGGAGTAAAGCTGTCATGGAACAGTCTTATTCCAGATTATGGAGTGGGGTCAGTGACGACTATTGTAGTCATTTCTCTCAGAACAAAAGGGATGCAAGCTAGAGAAGTGAAGCAAGGGCAGACAATGACAATCAGGGGGAGATGCAGAATTCTTGGCGTTCAGGCGTTCCACACCAAGACCATGGGAACACAAGTTGGACTAAAACAACTGAGGGACAGTTTTGGCAACAGAAACAAATGACTAGAAAGAGGAGGGAATAAAACTGTAAATCTAAGCCTGCTATCAAAGCAATAAAAGGGTGGAGGCACACCATTAGAACTGCTCATTCTAGTTTCCTGAAAGATAACATCTTACATATTGTTATGCTGGAGGTTACGTCAATACTCAAAACAAAATGGGTCTTGTCATTCACTTACCTATAATGAAGCCGATGGGTGTGACTAAACTTGGATTCATAATGCATAGCAAAGCAATGAAATACTCATGCGTCTTACAGGTGTAATAGTTAAAAACCACCAAATGTCAAAGTGAGAAGAAGAAGTAGCACTTGTAGCCTGAGAGGTGTGCTTTGACAAGGACATTCAGGCCGTCACTTAGCAGGCATAGAGGAGATGAAATGCTGTTCATGAGAAGCAGACAACCCAAAAAGGAACAATCAACAGAGAAGGTTTTAGGTTGGTAGTATAAAGGGAAAAAAAAAAGGGGGGGCGGTGTGGGGGGAAGCTGGTAGAATAGACCTGAGAAAAAATAAAGAGATTCTGCATATAAAAAAATCTGGAAAGAAGCTTGGAATTGAGAATGAAATACATGTCCAGTAAATAAAAAGTTTCTCCTAGTGGAAACAAATGAAATATGAGAATAGCACTCGGGTCCTGACCAAGAGTAGAGTTCCAAAGGGTTTCCTTCATCTACTGCACTCTCTTCTCAAACCACGGAGTTACCAAGACACTGTTTCTGCAGCGACCAGGAGATGGCAGTCTTGGATACAGCAACACAAGCACAAACCCACCAACAGCCAACTGCAGGCTTTGAGCTCAGAAAAATCCTTCCGAAAGAATTAATTTCCGTGGGCTGGTATGACGGTTTTTCACTCTAACATCAAGTTTCATAGGGATTTCTGGTGCATTAACGTCAGGAGGAAAATAAGGCTATTTTAAACATTCAGAGGTGATATACTCCTTGAGCACTCAAAAACCTGAGTAAGTGCAAATGTACAGAACAGTATTCTTGGATGTGGACCAAAAAGAATTGCATATTTTCTTAAGTGAAGATATTCTGTGTATTTCCTGGCATAGTAACTAACATTAGGACTCTACTGAATATTTAGTAGCAGAATGCATATTAATGAGATGAGGCTATCTAACAATTATCTAAATGTAATGTAACAGACAAAAGAAAGACAAAAAAAAAGACAAAAAAGAAAGACAGCAGGTATTTTTAAAAAACATCATCCCTAAACTGGACAGAATTTTGTTGCAAAGTTGTGAAAGCATTTTATACTCTAAATTATAAATTAATCCTGTTAGTGTTCCCTCCATTTTTGTTAAATTGCAGCACATCCTGCTCATCTGTGCAAGGAAGCAACTGTAACATTAGTGAAACAGGGATTATCAAGCAGCCTTATTGCCATGTTATAATTTAATACTCTGTGAGGAAAGACAGTCAGCTTCAGCTTTGAAGAGGTTTTCCTATCCTTCATCACAAAAAAATTACTAGTCTGTCTGTATATGAAGATGATGTATATACTAAGCTTTCTAAACACAGAGACCATCAGGATTTTATGGAGATTTTACATCTCTTCATATATATTCCCTAGATATTTGAATGTCCTCTTGTAGAAGTTAAAATTCTTTTTGATCATATTTACCTTCACTGGCATCTGGCTCTTCATTCATTTTAATCGGTCTAGAAACTGTTTTCATTTTCCATGACATACCACTCAAGATTCACTTATGTTGAAGTCGTTTCACAACTGTTTTGTGAGCTATTTCATCTGCTTGTTGCATAGTAAGAACTCCATTAATTAACTGAACGGTGCCTTTTCCCTTTAATTTACAGAGAAATCAGCACTTTCCCCAGCTGAGGGCGCATGCTTAAAGGAATAATCCTATGGGGAGCTGAACAGACCAAAATGTAGAAAGAAGTATTTAAGTATCTGCTGCTTGTAATTTTTATGTCGTTTACCCTTTTTTTGACTGGAAAGTTTCCATAACAATAGAAAGAGGTAACAAAAGAGTTACCTCAGTGTTCAGTCATATGTTCAGTCATGGCAGCCTGTAAGGAATGGTGCGATCTGCACTATGCCAAATGTGCAACAAAACCAGAGGCATGGGACTGGGACTCGAACTGCCAAGAAGCAGAGTAAATAATCTCATACTGCATTTCATGCTACAGTATTCAGAGTGCTTCCAACAGCTGAATTAGCTCAGGTTCCCCTGAAGTGTCAACACACAGTCACAACTGCCCTCATTTAAGTCAATAAAAAAACATTGATTATTTCCTTTTTCACATCAGTTCAGCAAAACTGGCAAATGCTTCAGGGCTGACACACTGCATTTCTGCAGGACATTCATTCATGCCCATTTGTCTACAATGTGATTACCTGCTATGGAGAACTGCTCCGACACAGCACTTCAACCATGCAGGGAGTGTGCAAAGCAACTAAAGAATCAAGTGCTTCTTGCACATTAATGCCTTCCTATGATCCACATGGCTACCTTGGCAAGGAACAGCTTTCCCTGATTATGGCTGCTTTCCTACTTACACTAAAGGAAAGGGGGAAAAAAAAAGAAAACAAACAGATGTATCAAAAGGAAGTGGAAAGAAAAACAAGTACTAGTAAATTTTTTTATTGCCTTTCCTGCAATTCTGCTAATCTCTCCTCATGATGGAAAGGCTTTGATTTGTAAATGCATATTAATTCTAATCTATAAAATTCTGTATTTCCCTTGCATGTGCCACTTCCTTGGATTAAGGCAAAATTATACAATCCTATGGAGAGAGCCGTAACTCCATTATATGCAGGAATGCCACTGACATCCTTGGGAGCACCCTGCCTCAATTCTCCATAGGTTGAAGAACTTTACCTTCTATAGACAGTTCGAAAAACACCTTCCTGGGCTTCTTCTGTTACGGTCAGTGAAATTGTCTCATAAATACAAAAGCATCCTTTTACGTTTAACATGCTTCTGTAATTCTTTCCTCTACAAAGTTTAAGATTTGCTTTTTATTTAGAGCTGTAACTTAAAGTTTGGGATTCTTCTTATCAATTCTACTGTGCCTCCACATAACAGGGCAAATATATTAAGCACCATTTATTATCGGATTTATTACCATTTCGGGTATAAAGGAAGCAGAAATAATAACGGTTTGTTGCTATACCACACTGCATCATTGTCAAGATTAAATGCTTTGAAAACATTTTTTCTTCTTGATCTCCCTTATAATACTTTAATTTACAAATTAATAATTGAAGCAAAAGATCAAGTCAGAAACAGGCTGTCATTTAGGAACCTCATCTACAATCTCTAGGACCAGATTTTTCATGTTAGATATTTCAGATCCATGGTGCAGGCAACTACTCTTTGAGTTGATAGAGTAACTGAAAACAGCAGATGGCTTTAGATCTGCACAGATTTCATCAGATTTCATGGAAAGTTCCTCTATTTGACAGAGTTTAGACATATAGTCTGTGATTCATTTGGACCAGCAAAGAGAATTACAAGCAATTTTTTTTATCTCTTAGTCTAAAATACAATTTGAATTGCTAAAATATTAATTTGTAAAAAGTGAGGTGCTAATTAAAGGAGATCAAACAACATCTTTTCTTTTTTACTGCACAGTTGAATTCAAGTAGCTACATTCTCTAACCTTCAAATCAGGTGAAAACAAGTTATGAGCAGAGAACCTCTTCAAAAACTTCATTGAAAACTAATTATTCTTTTAACCAATATACTAATTTAAATTATATTTAGCTTATTGTTGTCAGTTGTCCCTAGCAGTTCTAAAAAACATACTTTTCTTCAGTAATTTGTTGTACCAGAGTGGTAGGTGGTAGCCAGGGATAAAATTCTAGAGATATCACCTTTAACAAGAATGAACAGGTAGAATATTAACTCAGGATGAACAGGTTTGTTCCATTTGTGTGTGTGTGTGTGTGTGTGTGTGTATGTGTGTGTGTGTGTATGTGTGTGTGTGTATACGTGTGTGTGCGTTTGTGTGTGTGTGCGTGTGTGTGTGTGTGTGTATACTATATGGTTACAAAAGTACACGAATGAAATTTCTCTCTAAAAATAAATCACAAACAGTTATTTTTCACATAGACAACATTAAGCATTTGCAACTTCTTGATCTTATGTATAATTTTGATAGCAAGGAACTTGGGGAAGATTCTTTTAAACAAGTTGCTACTTGTAAAGTACAGTAAATTCACAAATACAAGCCGCACTGAGTATAAGCCGCATCTCCAGGTGTTGGCAAACATTTCGTTCTTTGTCCACACACAAGCCGCACCCAATTATAAGCCACTCTGTTGTTCGCAGTGAGGACCTGCGTGCAACAAAGTTGCCAAATAGTAACAGAATCGCGGGATGGGGGGCATTTACTGGCTTGGTTTGGGCCATTCAGGCTCGGCCCGCTTGGGGCTGCCCAGCTTGGCGCTGCCGCTCGGGGGGGCCGCTCGGGGCCGGCCGCCGCCTCTGGGCTCACTCACTCTGGCCCGGCGCTGCCCCGTGCTGGCAGGGGGGCACGGAACCCGCCGGCACCCACGGCGACGGTGGCAGGAGGCGAAGAAGCCCCCCTGCTCCCACGGCGGTGGCAGGCAGGGATGGGAGCGCTCCACCTCCCCCTGAGCCGCGGGACCGTCAGGAGGGAGCCCCCTTCCTCCCTCCCGAGCTGCGGGGATGGCAGCATGGAGCCCCTGCCTCCCCTGGGCTGTGCTGCCGGAAGGAGGGAGCTCCCCTGCCTCCCTCCCCATCTTGCACTGCCAGCAGGGAGCCCAACTCCACCCGCTGCGCAACAGGGTAACCAATTTGTAACAATCGCGTAAATGCCGGGTTTTACTGGCAGGTGCTTGGCTTACCACCTTGGCTGCACTTCGGAGATTGGAAATGTCAGAAAATTATTCACATATTAGCCACCCCTGAGTGTAAGCCGCATTTCCGGAGTGGGAGCAAAATTTTAGTCAAAATGGTGCGGCTTGTAATCGTGAAATTACTGTAATTATAATTTTAGTTGTGTCATTGATTTACTAAATATATTTTATTTTCCAACTAATGGCATTTTTCATGTTCAAACGCTTAAGGAATAATCTTGGACATAATACAACGTTTTGAAAATAGTAAGACATACCTTGTTTAGCTTTACAAAATACTCCAGTCCTGCTTCCAAGGGATTAGTGTCACAGTTCATCTGTTAAAAGATATAAATTCACCATCTATACATGATGGACATACAGCTTTTGGACTGGGGGGAGTTATTTATTCATTCTATAAAATCCTTCTATTTACTACTCTGTCATGGTCTTCAACACTGTGATGCACAACTTCTGTCTGAATACACTGCAGACTTCCAGCAAGGGATTCAGACAATGTATCAACTAACATGCCTAATATGACATAAAGATATGTAAACCAGTCATCTAAGTTTCCATATGCAAAATAAACACTTTTCAGTAAGA
Organism: Catharus ustulatus; assembly: GCF_009819885.2. Taxonomy (NCBI): domain Eukaryota; kingdom Metazoa; phylum Chordata; class Aves; order Passeriformes; family Turdidae; genus Catharus; species Catharus ustulatus. The sequence goes on along the minus strand of NC_046262.2, from coordinate 23,262,433 downwards.
AACAGGATTTTTCATGAAAGCAGAATGGATCCTCAGAAGATTGAGTAACTGAGGTGTGCACATTATTTGCAGCACAGCAGAGTGGTTTAGCTGTAGAGGGAAATAAAACACAAAGCCAATTGTGTTTTTTTCCCTCCCATTAGCTGTAGGGGGAATAATTTCTCAGGCAGCACTTGAAGAAAGAATGAAAATAACAGCACAGGGAAATTAAAAGCACCCTTAGATTCCCACCATTTCAACCTCTTGAGATCTTTCATTTCCAAAGGAATAATTCCAGAAAAAATGGAATTATACTGACTTCTCCCAAATTCTCTAGGCCCTGTGAGTAGTTCCTTATTATGAATGAGCAGGAACAAGGTAAAGAAAAACCAAAAAGTTCCAAATACATTATGAAGCAAAATAATTTGCCTCTCATGACATAGCTATTAGAGAAATAAAACATTTTGAGAACCTGTCAGCCAAACCTTTGATTTTGAAATACTAGAGCTCAGCAAAACCCTCACGATTTAGTTATACACAAGAGGAAAACCACCCATGAATCAAAGTAAGTGTTTCTTTGCCAGCAGTGCAATGGAGTATACCAGTTGTTTTTATTTAGAAAATCACCAGTAAGAATTATAGCAGCTTTTCCTGCTTGAGGAAAATTTTCTTTTCATGCTAAACTAAGAAAATGGTACAAATAACAGCTGTGCTAACTATGACTAAAAGCTGCATAGTGATAACAACAACAACAAAAATTAAAAAAAATACACCAACATGACACACCCTGCTCCACAAATAAAAAAGCCCCAAACTTCCAGAAATAATAGTAAAGAAGTTTTATTTCCCAACCTCTGCTCCCCAGGCTCGGAAACCTTTTTCCAGCCTCAAAGTATTGAGAGCATATGTTCCAAAGTCGTCAATTCCCTCCTTCTGGCCAGCTTCCATGATTGCACTGTAAAGAGGTAGAGAGTCTTCTTTTCTATGATAGAGTTCCCAGCCCAATTCACCTATTATACAAAAAAGATTAGTATTTTAATCAGCTCAGTTTAATGATCCTAATAAATATACTGCCATCCTTGGTCAAAAATGAGGATCAACACAGTAAGTGTTAATTCACACTCTAGGGTCAATTCTATCATATAGCAATTCTAATTCCCAGCAAGAACTACCAGAGGATTTGTGCCCTACATCTTAAGCAGTGATACCATTATTCAAATTTAAATTGTTTACTGAAAACTGTGGGTAAAAAAACTAACAAAAAAACTGATAAGTAAAGGTCATGTAACAAAGTCACAAGGATAAATTAAGGACATTATAAACAGATGATGACTTGGCAAGTGAACAGTAAATGTAACTGAATATAAATAAAAATGAGTGTATTTAACATATCTAACATATTCACTACAGAAAGAGAATATGAATTGCAAGGACTTCAGTTGCTTCAGAATGCTCTCAATTCAGTCTATTACACTCAAAATAGATGCAAAAAGAAATAAAAATAAAATGTAACTGGGACGGCCAAATACTAACAACTACAGCATTACATTTTCAAGGCACATTACAAACACTAATATACGGTAATCCAAAAACAATTCTTGACGTTGGTTTTGCACCAAATACCAAAGAGGTTATCAGAACTGGCCTTTTGTTCTGAAAAATAAATATTTGCACTATAGGGTATTTCTAAAGGAAAAAGGTCTTGGAAAAACTTAGCACAGACCCTGACCACAACACATTTGAAAATCAATGTACTGTGATGCTTCCCACACTCACATGTAAGATGTAGCAAACCGATGTCTTATGAGTACATGATGAGATTTAGTTTTCAACATCATTTTAATGGCATTTATTATTTTATTCATTATCTCTTTCCTTAAGTATGTTTTTTCTACTTCTTACCTGTGTAAGATATCCTAATGGCAGTAACAGCAATATTGGAAAGTTTCAGATGTCTACACTGGAGAAACTTAAATGAAGCATCATTTAGGTCTTCATTTGTCAACTTCTGGAGGACCTGTCGTGCATATGGACCTGCTACACTAAGTACTCCCATTTCATCTGTCATGTTTTCTAATTCAACTTTGTATCCACCTCTTGTTATTTTCTCTTCTATCCATCTGCACATAAAACATAACACTGATGTTACACTGCTTATGAAAAAAAAAAGAATTTAATAAGATTTTACTAGGAGTTCTCTTTTGTTAGTGTTCATTTCCCCAGCAACTTCCAATCCCACACTCCCAAAACCAACAAAACTGTGTGCTACATTAGATAGACAAATCCATCGTTGATGTTAAACAGAGTTTTCTGGTGAGACACTGATATAGGAACACAGGCATCTGAGACACAGCCAGGAAATAACAACATTTAAATGGGTAGAACAGTATTTTTAAGGTAAGAGAAAGAAGTGGTCTCCTACAATGACAACAGATTTGGGTTTGGACCCAGAATGTGTTAATAAAATGTCAACATACAAGAAGAGAAAGGAATAAAAACTATGAACGTAAGAAATCTCTAAATAAATTTCTGTGGCAACAGAAATGTACAAGCAGGTTTGTTGCTTCCTGAATGCAGCATTCAAAGTATTGGCAGGAAATTCAGTTAGAATTTAATAAAAAACAACTGCTGCAAATTATCTTTAAGGAAGCTCAGAAAATTTTATAAAAAGGGTACATTTTAAAATCTTATAGAATACTACATTGTTAAGCAGTATTGTAAGATCTCAGGCCTAGGCAAGTATCAAACAGGACTGCAGAAAATCTGTAGAACTAATTATATTAGATCTGCTCTGCCATTTAATTTCTGAATGTGCCAGTGCTCCTACAGATTCCTGTGGGGCTGTTATGAAACAGTACATTATTTTTTGTCTGTACTTAGGGTACTGAATTTCAATCTTTAATGTGTTGATTCATTTTGATCAACTGACTTGTCAGCAACATCCAATAAGAAGAGCACTAGAAATGTCTATTCCAATGCTCATCTACGAGAAGTAATTTAGTAATGCCATCATGCAACTGCTCTTCTTCCTTCCTTCCTTCCTTCCTTCCTTCCTTCCTTCCTTCCTTCCTTCCTTCCTTCCTTCCTTCCTTCCTTCCTTCCTTCCTTCCTTCCTTCCTTCCTTCCTTCCTTCCTTCCTTCCTTCCTTCCTTCCTTCCTTCCTTCCTTCCTTCCTTCCTTCCTTCCTTCCTTCCTTCCTTCCTTCCTTCCTTCCTTCCTTCCTTCCTTCCTTCCTTCCTTCCTTCCTTCCTTCCTTCCTTCCTTCCCTCCTCCTTCTTCTTCCCCTCCTTCTCTTCTTTCCTTCTTTCCTTTCACTTTGTGACCCCAGATCCCAAAGCAGAAGACATTACCACAGCATCAAGAACACTGCACTGCCTATCTGTCGGGGCCAGGTCACTGCCTCTAGGGTCATCCCTGTTAAGAGCCAATTTTCTTTCTTGCGCAAGAGAACACACTAGAAAGGAACAGCCATGCTGTCTTACATCATGCAATGCCAAAGACAAACAGGTTCAACAACAAAACAAGAACTATCTCCAATAAAGTATATTACATAACTGTTAGCAGGTTCTCCATCTTTTTACATCAGCAATAATTCAATATCCAATTGCTAATACTTCAGAATTCAAGTCAACCAAATTTCTAAGAAACTAGAATCAATAAATAAGTAGAATTCTTGTGAACTTTGTGAAAAATTTGTTGAGTAATAATTGAGAATTTGGAACTCAGTAAAAATGCTTCTGTGCTAATGTGACTATATAGCAGATACAAATACACTAACCTCAGATCATGGAGCTCTGACCCTGACCCAGTTACAAGCATGAATTCTCCAGGATACAGTTGAGAGACGGTTAGCTCAGCATAAACTTTTCCTCTTGGCGTTAACATATGGCTTATATTTGTGGAACCTACCTACGGAGTAAAATTTGTGATTATTAAGGATACAAAATAAAACCTTGAAATTCTTAAACATCATTAAATATATAGCTATTTGTCTTCATTTGAAAAAACAATTTTTTAGGTTTGTTCTGCTATTGCAATAATAGGAGTGATATACAACTGGCCCATCTCAAACTTTGAAGTAGAAATTTCACTTTTTCCTTTCTAGAAAAAATGGAAATTTTAAACATAAGATAAATCAAGATCTTAATAAATATTTCCTAATTACATATTACACAAGGCATTCTTAAGCTACACTTGTTTTCATCTAAATAAAAAATTCTCCATGCAATTGACACGAATATTCCTGAGAATAAGGTTTTAGGTCCCAAGAGAATAACATATGCTTTTCCCCTTACAGAGAGAAATACTGAGCTGGCTTATGCTTTTGTGGCCCTGATTTATGAATGCTTTTCTATTTTTTGTAGTTGCTGACTAGGATTCTATATCTCTGCACGTTTGAATCAGATTCTGTATAGAAACTCAATCCCTCGTGACAGAATTTCAAGTAACAGTTACTTAGCAGTGACCATAAAACACAAACATGTTCAGACATATATCATCCATAGAAACAAATGTGAATGTGCCATAGCTGTTGTGCTGGCCTGGTTCCAGAGGCAAGATTTAATCTCTCTGCTTTAATCATTCTGCTTTCACTAAATCTTGTCAATAACTCAGTCAGCAGCCACATTCCATACAATGAAGAAAGGAAAAATCTTTCAGATATTAATATTATTTGGCAGGTCTTATTACATGAATTATTGGTATATTACAGGCATGCAGCTGAATTTTTAGGACCCGATGCTGGTCACTCTCAACCCAATTGCAATACAATTTTATCTCTGGTAACTCCACTGGATTATTTTATGATGGAAACAAGCATGAATAGGACTAAAAATCAGGCAGCTTAAAAAACAACACCTGTGAATGCTGGATTTTTAAGTGTACTCATGAACTGCATCTTCTGCTTGGCCACCTAACTTTCTGTTAGCATTGCTGATTCAATTCCATGGAAAGCACTTGTTCTCATAATTTCCTGTTAAATCTTGATTTCCCTGTACCACATAAATCTATTCAGTAAATATTATCCATGCCCATTAATGACTTAGTTACTCTGCCTCTATCCGAAACTAGACCAACAACAAACTTTCAAGTCTAATTTTTATCACAAAGTTAATACAATGAAAAATATGACTACATAGCTATTCAAGTTCTTTTTTCTCCTAGGATATCAATCTCTTTTCTTCCCACTGAGTTGACTTTAACCTTTCAGAAGAGCTTGTCTACCTTCAAAACTATAGTCTCAGCATACTTGCTGTTTCCCTATGTTTTCTCCCTTTGGATTTCTGATGCAATGGAAACTGCCATGTACTGCAATTAATTAATGAAATTCTGTGCTGAAATGAAACTCAAGTCATCCTGTAACTGCAGGGTCACTTGAGAAAGGAACAATCTCCTCGCTGGAGGTGAATTGCTAAAGTTAAAGATGCTGTATGAGAGTGCTTGACAATGTAGGAAATGAAAAGGACTCTGAACTAAAACCTGAAGACCAAGAAAAAGAAATCTGGGATAGTTCGTCACAGTATGCCATTTTTTAGCACAAGATCATACTCTGAGGATCTATTAACATCCACACTTGAGAAAAATGATATATGAGAGGTGAAAGTGGTACTTCCTGAGTACCACACCAGGCAGCCAGGTGTGAAGCAGAGTCAGTATGAGTACAGAAAAACAATGGGTTGCATTTGAAAAAAAAAGACAAAGCCACTCCCTTGGGAATTCATTCAGTTATGATCAGGTCCCGTCCACTGTTCTGCTCTGCTGCTCTAGCTGCTACTGCAACGCACAATTTTAGGCAGGCAGTTGCCAAGCTATTCTACTGTAAAAGAATTCCAGCTAGGATTCGCTTGCATTTTTTAAAAAAGAGATTTGAAACACAGGAGGGTGTCTGAACATAAGGAATTTTTTTTTAATATAAAGTGGCTAAGCATAGAAAACAGTTGCCCAGTTAAATCAAAAGCCATCTGAACATATTCCTAGGCAATGAGCTCCTGGTAACACTTGTCCAATAAGGGGTTGGACAAGATGATACCTAGAGGTCCCTTTCCAACTTCATCCATTCTGATTCAATGATCTCTGCCAAAAAGTATCTCTGTATGGGGCTAGCCTAGTATAAACTCCACTTGTGTGCTTCTGAGTGCAATATATCTGACACAGAAACTTCTCCAAAGGATCTGTGTATTTGGTATCAAAGAAATACGGGAATAATATAATGGTTCATTTTCCGTATCTCAAACAGAGCTTGTCTACATTACAAAGTTACCACTGTCCCATTTACCTTTGGAACAACATTTGCAAAGAGATGATCAAGCAGCTTAACAGAATCTGCGCCTTTTACTTTAAACTTGCCAAATGGTGACAGGTCAATCACACCAACTTTTTCCATAACCTGTTTGTATTCACGACCCACAGGGTCAAACCAATTTGTGCGCTGAAAACTGGGTCTGAAACAGAGCATTTAGATATATAAACACAATTTAGAATTTTTGTGCTCTTTGCAGCAAATGTAGTCTTCAGTTTTTTCAGTTTAATAATCATCCAAAAGAGAGAGACTTTCCTAATTCCAGGTACCTTACCCAATATTTTCCTTAGTCTAGCACAGCTTAATAATTAAAATCCTTTAACAACACAGAAAGATGTGGGTTGAAGTATAATAAACTGTTCAAATGTTAGAATAAGTAGTGGTCATGAGTAAATTTACAGCATACTTTGTTGATGAATAATTTATTTAAGTTTAAGGTGTCAAAGGTTTTATTTCTGAACAGCAAAGTGTGTTCCTTATTTCTTTATGAGCCTCATTTAGATTAGACTCCAATTTCCCCACAGAAAATATTTATTTACTGGAAACTCCCTGATGAAGGCAGGTAACTTGGTGGGCAGGAATAGAGAAGGGGAAACAAAAGCAAAGATTGTGCTTCTCCTCTCCAGACACTTACACAGAGAGGAATGAGATTTATCATGAAAATATTATATTTTGCTGCTGATCAAATAGGAAGAGCTGGAGTAAACACACATTTGCAATGAACAAGTTGTTTACCAAGCTCTTCCTTGAGCTAGGTTGCTTCCTGGTATCTCAAACATAGAACAGATACAAGATACTTTGATGTGTGCTTTGAAAAGTCTGCATTATCAGAATAAAATGTATTCTAAACAATGGAAAAAGCAAGAATGGAAGAAGCAAGAATGGAAGATCAATCTAATAGATACCTGTTGCTGAAATGAATGATAAATGCATGCTTCTCATTAAATCTAAATTGCCAGTTATTGCAAATTGACAATTTTTCAGGGGAGGAAAAAAATAATATTTCATTTACTTGTATCCAATCTCATCTCCAGGTTTGTAGAACCAATGCGGTTGCTCCCATCCTGCATGGAATCCCATTGAACACTTCGACTTTAGCAAATCGTACAGCCCACTGGTTCTCTGTGTTGGTCTCCCAGCAAATCTTTCTTCTTTAGGGTAACCAACTAGAGGGAGACGGGGGAGAGGAAAAATCCAACCAAAAATCACCAAAAACTATAGCATGCTAAGATCATCATCCAAGATAGAAAACATATCTATAAACAGAGAAATCTAGATGCAGGCTTTGCTGGAATTCATCTTCAGGACATTGAATGTATTTTAAAAACATCTTCTTACCAATGTTATTAAAGCCATATGATTCTCTTGCTTTGGCTGCTGTGTATTCTGTAGTGGTCCACTTTCCATAGCGGTTTGGATCTACTTCTATCAGGTCAAATGGAGGTTCTCCCTCAATGATCCAGTCACTGAGGTACTTTCCCATGCCACCAGCATGTATAATGCCATACCTTAAAAACAGGAAAAAGTTCTGCAGTGCCAAGTCTTTTATGTTTTGCTTTTTAAAATCAGTATTAACATACACTACTAACATAAACTCCAATGTATTTTACATTTTTCCCTTTTAATTTTTTAAAAATTTGTTCTGTTTTGACCTATTTTCAAAGATTAAATTCTGTATTAATGGATATTTCAACACCTCCTCTGTCAACAGCAGAATGTCATTGGTAATGTACTGCAGTCACACTTTAAAGACAAACAATCATTAACACCAATTTATTTAAAACTTTTAAATACCACTATTATACCACCATGTCTTAAAAAAAAAAAAAAAAAAAGCCAAAATACATTTCAATCTAGAGGATGTGAAAATTATGTAATTCTTAGTTGCTTGTGCAATGCTTGCATGGGCACAACAGAAAAATCCTTGAATAAACACTAAGTCTGTCCCAAATCAAGTTTAGATCAATATGCAGCAATTAAAATACAGACACTTATGCAGAATAATGATGCTAAAACCAAGTTAAGTTGCTGGTCATCAGCTTTGCAATCTGAATTCTATGTTTTCAGTTAAAACAGGCAATGACCTCACCAAGGAAAAAAAAAGAAGCAATCATTTAATTCTACTAAGAATTCTTTGTAAAAAGAATGAATCCATAACAGCAATGATAAGAATGACATGGTACCTTTTCCATTATTTATCTAAATAAAATATCAACATAAAAAAATGAGTGAGTACATTAAATAATTCTGCCAAATACAATCAGTACAGTGAAGTTCAGGATAAATGTTCAGACTCAGCAAAAACTTCTATCACTGCAGTGGATGCAGGAAGGATGAGTGCTTGTAAACTGCCACTACAGAAGAGCTGGATGTTGCTGGTGCCAATTCAATCAAAAAACAACTCTTATTCATGGGTATAAGCTTTGGTACCACGAAAGCTTATGACGCCTTCAAGTACAGCTCCTGATGAAATCTTGGTCAGTTTAAGTCTGCCTGTGCCATTCACTGCAGCCAAAAGCAAAGGAGAACAGCAAAGAGATTGTGAGTGGTGACAGACCAAACGCGATGAAGACTTTTATCCTCAACTGAAGACTGCTGAGCTGATAGCAGGGTAACCCCTGGAGCACGACAGTGTGGGGAGGCTGCCCTGCTACTACAGGTACAACCCTACAACTGGACTGAGAGGTCTCTGCAATCTGCAGTTTGGCAGCACTGACTGCACAACCCATTAATTTTAGTGCTCTTAGCTAGGCCCACATTATCAGAGATTTCACATTACATAGGGTGCCTGTACTCCTCTTTACCTCAGAAAAGAGGGAGCTGATTGTGTAAATACAACCATGGCATTCTGCTGCACAAGAATGGAACATGTATTTCAGGGACAGGACATTACAAGTAGCTATGAAGAGTAGTATAGTGTAGGAATCTCAGCCTTCTTATGATGTAGACAAAATTTCCTTCATGAACATGAACTGTTTTTCTCCAGTTTTTCTTCTCTCCTTCCAATCCCTGACAGATTAACTCCCCATTGTGCCTGTCACATTCTTGTGTCTTATGAGTTGTTGCATCTCACCCACTTTCAAGTCATTCCATTCCTATTCCTAGGAAGTCAGTCTCTGCACCCTGTGGTACCTTTTCTAGTGTCTTTGTCCCATGTTATGGAATGGTTTCACTACTTTGAATGAAACTTTCCTGAATAAAATCCTAAACTACTCTTGTTAATATTTTCAAAGCTGTAAGTAACTAAAAATGGGAAGCATTGAGCAACCTTAACAATAAATAGTGCTACAATCTCTGCTAACTATACTTACCTTCTTTCGATGTTAAAATGCCTAGCAAGCTGCTAATTTTAGATAATAAAAATCCCCTAATCTAAAAGCACTAAGTCCTCTGTCACAATGTCCCTGTAAATTGACTGCAAGATAAGGATTTGCTAATGCACACAAAAAATTACAACACTGGTAGAAATACTGCAGTTACTCAGAAGCATAGAACAGAGTCAAAAGTCCCTGAAAAGCAGACAAAGTAATCCAATGACAGCCACATAATTGCAACCTGTGTCCAAACATTTTGAGATTAATCAAACTCCTGAAAAAAGTTGTTTAAAGAAAATTACACGTGTAACATTAGTCTTCAGTTTTTTACATATGGAATTTGATTCTGTTCCCATTGATACCAACAAAGAAAAACATGCTCCAAAGTCTGGCCACAGAGTAATGAACTTAGACAGTCTTTTTGGTGAACAAGGTCTAGGCAAACCGCTTTTGTAACCATAAGTTCTGCAAATGTTACTGAAAGATAACGTTATTTTTTTTTTAAATCCAAGCAGCAAAGGTGAATACCTTTCACAATGAATCATTGCAAAATTACCAAGCTCTTTTATTTTGAGGGCCTCAGAAAGCACGTTAGTGATACTGCCTTATCTTACGATATGAGGGCTTGTTTGGTTTGGAATGAAAGAAAACTGGAAAAAAGCTGAGCTGGATTTTAAACAGCAAATTAGGCAATTGGAAAAACTATGTAAACAGAATGTGTTCAATAACATCTGCTTGGAATTGTATTTGATTCATTCTATCCATCTTAAATCAATGGTCAAACTAAGACAATTAAAGAGATGTAGGTGTTCTAACACCGGCACCAGTGCAGCCCTAATAAATAAGAAGTAAATCACATTCAAGAAAAAATACAAGTGGGAGAATGGCACCAGTAAACCACTTATTTCTATTGTTGCACTGCCCTCTTTATTTCATTTCCTCCAATACCCAGTAATGTAATTTTTCAGCTTCACTTTCAACAATCAGAAACACTGGATTTGTATTCCTAGAGCAGTCAGTCACATGCTATACTGGAATATCTTCTGTTTAATACAGCTTCAGTTTCTCACACAAAACTGTATACTTCACATTCATTTTTGTCAACTTCAGTGAAACCAATTTTACATACAACAAAAAACTGTAAAATACAATGTAATTCAAAGCAAGAAATAAAATAAACTGGAAAATATACTTTCAAACCCAGTAGTCCTGTGACTTTAAGTTGCTGCACAGACAGCGCAAAGTACTAGCATTTCTTGTTGCTTCATAAAGTGTCATATAGTGTCCAGATTAAAAGGAGGAAACAAAAAATCACTGAGAGTAATGAAATAAGAGAGAAGGATGATCTTACATTATACAGGTTGTGGTTATTAAGATTATTTCCAATTACATTTAATACAAAATATGTGCAAAACAACTCCCAAGCCTATAAAAATGCACAAAGCTTGAGCTGACTACCATTTTAACAACATGACAAAAATTGTCACAAAGAACTTACCCAAAACCAATAGCTACCCAGTAATTTCTGACACCCTGATGTGGCCCCACCATAGGAAGAATGTCTGGAGAATAGGTGATAGGACCTGCAATTGTGTTTACGATGTCTGCTTTTCTCAAAACGGGGACCATTTCCATGGCAGCCTCAATATGCTCCATTATTCTGTCTAAATCAGACTCAAAAAGTTCTTTTCCAAAACCTGCACAAATAATTGACTTGTATTATATATGTTTATTTACACAGAGAAGGCATACATTTTCAATACAACTATGATATCTATACATAAATATAGTTATCTATAAATAGAGCTATCTATATCAATACAGCTATCTATCTACATATAAAAGTTCTATGGGAATAATCAGTGCATATGTTCAAACCTTTGCCATCCTACAGAGGAAAAACGGCATGCATAAGTAGATTTTTATAATCTACTTACCTGCAGGACCAAGTTTATTTGTCACTGCAATTATACTATCCTTTATACATATTTGTTTAACCCTAAGGTCATGCAAATTCAACAATGAAGTAGAAAGGCAGTGAAGACACATGGCAACTTTCTTCTACATTAATAAGACCCACTTATTTTTCTCAATACATCAATAATTTGAGGATGAGAAAAAAATACTTCCTGTACCTGCTTATGATTTCCATTAAATCATATGAATTTCTGGGTATATTTCACCCCTCAGTCTGGACTCTAAGCATGGCAGAATGTCATTATGTAAAGGCATTGGATGCTACTGGAGACAGTTCAGGAAGCTGTGACAGGGCTATCCAAAACTTAACCATGTTAACTGCCCTTCCTTAGGAAATGTTGTGTTTTTTAAAACAGCAAAAATAATGACTTCCTGTAACTTTCTGTCTGGAAGTGAATGGAAAGCTGGAGCCTAGATATAATACAATGATTTCTATTTTTTAGTAACCAGCTGTATAAAATAGGATATTTTTGTATTCTATACATATCTACACCTCTCTTGCGCTTATACCCAAGCACAGCATTTTGTCTGTGAGATTCCTTTGCTGTTCCTATTTGCCAATCACATTATCTCAGTAGTATCAATAAATATCCAAGCCCCCATCAGCATGCTGAAGAGAATTATAACTTAGAAAAATTTCTATTCAGGCAAAAAGACTATATATTGCAGATTTGGTGACTGTCCCTAATCACAACACTCAAGCAGTCTTCAGGAAGTAGGGTAAGACTACATTGTAGTAGGCATTACTTACATTACATTTGTATTTCTGTTATCTTTTATCGTTAGAGTTAGAACTGTTCTTTGAAAAAAAGCTTTTGCATTAAAATAATGCATTGCAAATATTTTGTATTTTCCGTCACATAAGGCAGCATGACAGCCTGGGATTTCTGCACGTTAAAATGTGTGCTATTATGTTTAAAGATTTAATGTTCTTAATCACCTGGTGGGACTCCATTTGTTACCCAAGACTCCTGCAACTTCATTTTCTCCTCACTTTCGTATGGACCAAATAAAAGGCCATCCCTTTCTTGCCTTAGATAATACGACCCTTCTAAGTCACGAATCACAGGCAATTCTGTTTTTAGGGCTTTCACTTCAGGGATGGTTGATGTTACAACATATTGATGATGAACAGGTATGAGAGGGTGCTGAAGGCCAATCATCTTGCCTATCTCACGGGCCCAAAAGCCTAGAGAAAAAAAATAAAAACAATAACAAAACTAAAATATAAACATTCAAGCATTAATTTCAGTGAATGAAAAATGACATAAAATATCTGCAGTAAACACTATGCTTTTATGTGTGACAGGTTTTTTTTCCCTATACCTCTAATTTTCACTTTATTTTTTGTATTACCTAGCATATTTTTGTCTCCATAATTCCAATTCTTTTTTCCTAATTATACAACTATATATTATTATAGCATGCACATATTAAAAATATAATTGGTAAATTATAGATTAGACTTCTAAAAATTCAGAAGAGAATTTAATTAACAGTTCCAGAGACCCCATGGCTTATTTCATTAAAGTAGGTCTGCAATGTGCTCCTAGCAAAGCCAGAGACACTTAAAAAAAACCAGAATAAATTAACTCACATCGTGTCAACCAAGCATCTTCCTATCAACCAAATGAGCTAGCATGCTTTACCAAGATAGTAGTCAAGTCCTAACATCCCAACATACTAAGGCAGTACTTTTCAGGCAACTGACCTCAGGAATTGGAATTTCTCTCCTCTTTCACTTGCACCATGTGACTTGCCTTTATTATGTCTCTCACACAGCAATCAATTCATAATGATGCTTGTATTGGTGAATAGTCAAGTGTGCTCTCCCACAGCTGTCAAATTAGAAGTTCTGATACAGACTCTGACCAGAAAATGCAAGCAACCACTTCCCTGTCTCTGAAGCTGGCTCAAGATCCTTCATGCATACAGCCAGATAGAGAAGACTTAATTCTCCTGTGCTAAGGTTAAGTTGGTAAGGCACATTCACTTAGCGGGACACCTGTGTCAGAATGAAGGAGTGGAAGCCACTTAGCTGCCACTTAGTTTGGGCTCTGCGTCATGACTTACATCTGCTGTGAGGCTGGAACATAACAAACTTGGGAATCAGACAGGTACAACTGCAGACAGGAACAGCAGCTGCTCTAAGGTGCTTTGAATATCTCTCAGCCCCACTCTCCTGAATTTTATATCAAGGAGAAGAGGTCTCTAGAGTGGGAATAGAAGGGGAAAATCCAATGAAATAAGAGTTTCAGGGGAGTTTGGGAGTGAGAGTTGGAGGAAGAGAAAATGAAAGACGAAGAAGAGGTAACAGGGCCTTCCAAATAAGACTATGTGCCGTATGGCACAGACTAAAAGAAGGCAAGTCAGCCTGGCTCCTGTGTAACCAGCTGACTCCAAACTGCTTAAGACAAAATATCTCCTGCAAGATTTTCTACCTAATACAGCTGTCCCTTCTGCTGGGACATACACTTCATGCTGCCCAGATTAATGTGCAACTTTTCTTTCTTTTTGCTGTTAACTTGTCTCAACCAAATTCTCCTACCTCTCTCTTCAATTCCGTACTCTACAAGACCTAGTCAAAATTTCTCAGTGCCCCAAAGACACCAAAAGGTGTAAATGAGTTTGAATAGCTTAATCTGGGACTTCCACACACATCTGTGGGCACAGGAGTCCCATTCCAGGTCAGCTCAGGCCCTTTAGAACCTGTCTGAGCTGGTTTGATTGTGTGCCTGTTTACAGCTCTGTCACAACCATGCCTGTGCCTGGCCATGGAACGCATTGATCCAGACCCTGATCCGTGGACTACTTCTCAGCTTGACCTCAGCTTAGTCTCAATTCTGCAGTCCTGCTTATTGATTAGTGGGCACCATTTGACCTCGTTTACCGTCACCAGGCCTGTTCCTGACCTGTGGTCACATTCCTGGCTTGGCCTAGCCTGGCTTCATCACTATGGATCTGACTGTGCCTCATCTTCGTAAGTCTATCTGGAGCCCTGGACCACGGGCTGACCCCAGCTGCAGGTCCTGGGCCTTCCCTGCTCTGTGCCCTGCCGGACAGAGCCCTTGCTGGCTCAGCCAGCATTGTTACTCTGCTTGGCTCCCTGTCCTGCGGGGAGCAGTCGGTTCACGCCACTTGCTGACATTAACTGAGAATACATCCTCTCACCTCTGGTATGGCTTAAAGCCAGGGCAATTAGGAAAGTTGAATTGGGCCTGCTGGCCTTGTGCCATTCCCCCATGCCAGGATGGCTGCTCATCTCTTATTTAACGTTACAAACTAGTTTTAGGGTCCAACACTCACTATTTTAAAAAAATGTGAAGTTTCCAAGGACAACGTTTTCTGTCATGATTCACTTAACATTTACTGACGGCCAGCTAAGACAAAGCAGCAGAGGAAATCCATCATCTCCAAGAGATCTGTTCAGCTAAAAGCCCCTGCCCAGTTGGTGCTGGAAACCAGCACCTGCTGCAGTTACCATGTACAAAGCTTCTGCTTCTAAATAGCATCTCATCATTTGGAGGAGGCTCATTGCCAGACACTTGTTACGCCAGTTAAACTGGTTAAGGGATGATCGTGCCATAACCATATAGAGTGCCAAAACACCTTTTAAGGCTAATGAAACCTGACTTACATTCTCTATACAGAAGACAATGAAAAAAATGAATAAATCTGCATTTCTAGTACATATACAAGGGTTTCCTTCATTACACATGACATACGCAAATATGGATTTAAGTGGCTAACAATCTTTAGGGAACTTCTTTTGATTTGGGCATTTCCATGTAACCTACAAATTGAACTATTTTAAGGTAAGGTCAGCTACTGATCCAAAGCAGATAGGAAAAGTGAAAGCAGCAGAAAGTTAGGTCTTTGAAACAGGTTTGTTCCTTTCCTAATAAGAAGAAATTCCTTAGCAATTAGATTTTTCAGAATAACATTAAAAATAAAGCTAATTTTAAAATGTTTTTAAGTAAGAGACAAATAGTTTAGGTTTGTTTAAAATAAAGTTTACAGTACTGTACTTCAAAAAAAATCACACTTAAGATAAGTGCTTATTTAATTGTTTAAAATAACAAAAAAGTGACATTTACTAAAAGAAAAATATTAGTTTCTTTGTTTAAGGTTTTTGAACAAAACCAAAAATGGCAAAAGGAAGAATACATTCTCTAAAACAAAATTCTAGTTGGAAGCAGATGCCAAGTCCTGTCATGCATAGTAGAGATAAATGAAGGCATACATTATATCTCTGGCACATTTGTAAAGATTAAATTGTAGACACTGCACACATCTGATGCTGAAATATTTAGTGGTAGTATTACTTAGCATATCTGCTGAAGTATGTAATCTGACTATTTCTTGATTTTGAAAAAGACAATCTTCTACCACTATATATAAGTGGTTGTACATATAGTGTGTACATGTTGGAAAAAGCATACTTATATACACACACCCATACTGTATATATAAACAAAATTCACTATTTTTGTAAACTTTAATCAAACGCTTCATTATAAACAGGCTGCAAATAACTTCAGCAGGCTCTGTATACTCACTTCATGTCAGAGATTTTTTATTAAGCCTCTGCTTTCCTCTCAAATGGAAATGTCACATAAGGAACAGCTAAAGATTGGTTGGAACTAGTTTGTTCCAGTTCTGCAGCAGATGTCAGTTGCAGGGTGAGGTGGGGAGGGGGAGAAGGAATGTAAAGAGCCTTCTGATGTATTTTTCTCTTCAACATGAGCCTAAAATTATACAAGTCATGATCTGTAGTTGAATGAGGAAAGGCTGAGAAAAAGAATTAATTTTTTCTGAGAAAATTTGTATGAGATATGTTTTATATAGTATTGATTTTACATCATTAGCCAGAATGTTAAGCAATGTGTGTTTTGAATATTCATTTTGGCTGAACAGTTAACTACACAGGAGAATTAAGTAAACATATTGTTGATTTAATAACTTATTAAATAATAAAAATTACTTACGAAAAGCTCACAAGGGTGCCTTCTAATAATCGAAAATAAGCTCTGAAAAGCATTTACCAGAAACCCTGCCTGATATCAACTTGATATATTAGCCAAAGATAACTGCACTACAAAAATGTAAAAAATTATGACATCTGTGATACTTCATCCACACGACTGTGAGCTAATAGATAGGAATAATGAGTGTTTAGAAGTTTGTGGCCTAACTAAGTCTGATTGCCAAGACAGCTGCTTTTCCATTTCCTAATCTTATATCTTTTCCAGACCAATATACCCACACTGTGTAATAAATGGCATAGGGATCCTATTTGTAAGAGAGCTTGTGGTCTTGTAACTGAATGCTGTTCCATAGCTCATGCCTGAAAGATATGAACTGTCAGTCCAAAGGCAATCAAATATTGACACCTCTCATTTTCCAAGTACTTGAGTTAGTGATCTATATAAAATTTTTCACATTTGGTTTCCCTGTTTGTATGGTTGATTGCCTTCTAAAAAGCGTACTGAACTCCTCTAGTCCTCCTTCTTTCCAAAATTCATTATGTGGCACTCATGAACAAGCTTACAGCCTGAGAGCCTTGTTATTTCAGCAAAGCATATAGCAATAGCAGGTGATCACATATGTATGGGAGGCATATATAAGCAAGTACACTTTTTAATGAGTTTTTCAGTAGGCCTTGATGGAAAGCCTGGATTTCAGAGCTTGAAGTCTGATTTAACACAGACAGAGCTGTTTATACCCCAGACTCTGAAAGAAAGACCTGTAAAGCCTGAGAGTCCAGATGTTTGATCCCACCCTCTCTAAATTTCTCTCTCTCATTTTTTTTCTTTCCTGCTGTCTCAAACTCTACTCTTACTCCAGTGCTTACATTCGTGTTCAGCTATTTTGTCACCATGTGCTAGTCAGTCTCCCTCATTTGTCAAGTTCTGTCCCAGCAGCCTTCTCTTCTTTCCAAACCACTCCCATCTTTCTATTACATATTACACCAGTCTTACAGCTGCTTAAACAGCTCAGTTTTCCACTCAGTTTCACGTACAACCATTACCTGAGTATCCTTACTAACCATTTTGTCTGAAAAGCTACTAGCGTTAGTTTCCTTAATGAAACATATCAGATACCTTTCCACTATCTCTTTGGTGTCATCCCCACTGCTACCATCCCCTCCCGGTTTGAGTTTCCTTATTCATCAAGCAATGTATCATTTAACTTGCTGCCAGTGGTCCTAAACACTTCCAGAAATCTTTCCAAGGCATTTTGCTCTCCCAATCTATTCCCTTTCCAGTCAATTTCCTTCATAATTTCAATTGTCACCTATGGTATTCTACCCACCAACAAGAAGAGTCCCTGTCTCACTTAACTTCTTAATTTTCTAGTGCCTTCCACTAGAAATATGTGCTTTTATTTTTTTTCTTTTCTGCTGCAAATATACAGAAAGGAATTACAGACATATTCTTGCTCTCAGTTCACTTCCCCCATTTGAGTAAGAAAGTCAACTATCACAGCCTCTGATCGAAGCCTGATTATTCACTGTGATGGGAGCTATGCAGGACTAATGCCCTAAAAATGCAGATATGATCCAGTTTGAGGAAGAGTCAGTAAAACTTTAACCTATATGGTAAATATTCAAAATGTTTTCAAACAACTGAAAACAGAAAATCTTCCACTAGGCAGCAGAAAGCATGCTTCACGTAAGACCTGCCAACCATTTTTTTTCCCTGCCAACCAAGTAATATATTTTTCTACACTTGTATAAAGCAGCATAATAATAAGGGAATAAATTTAGATTGAATACAGGTTTTTAGACTTATTAAGTTGCTCAGGAAAATAAACACAAATCCAAAGGACACTTGCCCAAAAGTTCTTTGAAGCAGAAACATCAGTTTGGCTTCTTTCTTGCCCAAAAGTTCTTTGAAGCAGAAACATCAGTTTGGCTTCTTTAACACAATGAAGAATAACATTTGCATACGTAAATACAAGTTCCTTTGAGTTAGGCAATTTTTATGACATACAAAAACCACATGGTTAAGCCAAGCACACATATTTAAAATAATGACTCAAAGGACAACCATTTCAAGGATATGTGGATAGAATTAAATCTTTGAGAAAGATAATAGTAAAATAGGCAAGGTCAAATCCTCAGTCTCTTTCCCTGAAGAAACAATTAAGATATTTCTATTTCATATGTACATTCCATCTCCTTTCCTAGTTATGTTTCATTAGATTTTAGAAGACTGCATGGACAGTTGACCTATTGGGCACTGGAACAGGTTCCTGAGGGCAGTGGTAACAGCACCAGGCTGGCAGAGCTAAACAAGTGTTTGAACAATGCTCTCAGGAGCACGCTGTGACTCTTTGGGATGTTGCTGTGCAGGGCCAGAAGTTGGACTCCATGACCTTTTTGAGTCTCTTCCAGCTCAGGATACATAACTTACTGTAGACAAGTAAAGGTCTCTTCTTCCACTAACATCTAACAAGGCAGTCTGAATGCTAGGTGCTGGAAACAAATCAGGGTAAATATTTTAATGCCTACTCAAGAGCAATTACTACAAGAGCTGAATTTTTACCACACTGTGAAGAAGTATGTACAAACAACAAACAACAACAAAGTGAATGTTCAAAAACATATATACTCCTTATACATGTAACTCACACAATTCAGTGCAGGTGCTTTGTGTTAGCTGGTTTATAAATCTGAAAAGTACTCAAATGCTTGTATTAAATCCTACCTGCAGTATTCACAATTCTCTTCGCTTGAATTATTCCAAGTGGAGTTTCCACTTCCCACGTCCCATCTGATCGGGGGTTCAGATTAGTCACTTGCACAGGATAATTTAATTGAGCACCGTATTTTCTGGCTCCTGCAGCCAAGGCCATGGTTAGAGAATAAGGGTCAATATGACCATCGCCAGGGTTATACAGGCCAGCTAAAACCTAAATGGGGGTAAAATACCCAAAAAGAAGGTAAAATTCATCAAGATTGATAGTTTAAAAAAAACACCCCACTTTTTTCCTTGAATACAGTAAACTTTTAGAAGTAAAAGCAAATCTTCAAAATATGTAATAGTATCAGTCTTCACCCAACTTAACAGTGGCCTATAAGAGTAAAATTGCTCAGATGCCCAATGAAATCAAAGGTTGTAATGCTTTAATACAATAATATTATAGACACGCTAATTAATAGTATGTACTCTAACATATGGCATGTACTAAGATTCACAAAATCTGATTTTAGGCTATGATACATCTTTCTTTCATTGAAAAACAACAATCTGTTATACGATTTGTGTAAAGAAATATTAGTGTACATTTCTGATAGACCAATATTTAATTGCAATGCATGTTGTATTTCATAAAACTGGCTTTTTTACCTTATCCATGTTCAATAAGGGGAATAGCTCTTGTACTTTCTCAGGCGTTATTAAATACTGCTCTGTTGGGTGCCAACCAGCACGAGTCATTTGGTATTTGAATTCATCCACCCTAGTAGGGGTCGAAGCAATTCTGATACTGCCAGGCTGATGAAACCCCACAGGCTAAAACACAGAGAAACAGCAAATTACTGAAAGAACCTTTACTGATTGCCATATATGTATTTTCCTGTGCTAAGGGAGTATACAGGAATTTTTCCACTAACATCACCAAGAAAAATGCAAGTAAACTATGGGCTCTTGAAGGAAGAGGCCTTAGATATAGACTCTTAGAGAAAATAATTTTTCAAGAAGGTATCAAATTAACTTCCTAAGTTAATGAATACTACGTTCAAAATAGTTGAAAGAAGTGATCATTGCACGCCATGACAAATTCATTTTTACTAACAACTAACTAATATTTGATATATGCACTCACACACTTTCAAAAATCAGAATCAGACACATCTCAAAAATAAGTATATATGACATATGTAATTTTAAAATCTATCATCTGCATTATTTCCTATTGAATGTATTTAACTAAGCACCTTTATAAACACATTGAAAAACCACTCGCCAGTTTTGCCTTTTTAATAAATTAAATATCCTTAGAGAGCTGGACACTGAATGTTCACTTTTCTTCACCTTTTCTATGTTATCTCACAGGACAATGATAAGGCTGAATAAGCCTTTCACCGGAACTCACAATGATAATCTGATGTGGCAGCTTATCTAGTTGAGTAGCAGAAAAAAGAAAAAAGCATTTTATGACAAATATAAAAAAAAATCTGTCACATATATATATATGACAAATATTTTAAAACCACATAAAATTTGTATAATGAGGTTCATTCCATTTTTGCTGCCATCCAATGCAACCACAAGTTTAGTAAATGAGATCTATAAGGCCGAAAGATGCCAAATGAAAAAGATGAGTCCTCTGTTTCTCCACATATCCATTCCTTAAGTCACCAAATAAAAACACATCTCTGAAAGGGACAGGAAGAATTGCAGCAATCTTCTCAAGCACAGACAGCATCATATCATATGAATTTTTTAGCGGGTATATTTAAGGCAGGAATGTATCATAATCAATTTGCCCATTCCAGATTCCTGATACTATTTTAGCTTTATCAAGTTAAAGTTGTAGACTCTCTGCTGTGTCTTGAGATGTTTTATGAGTACCATTTTTCCTAAACTGTAGAGGGACCTGGGAAACCACCAACAACATGTAGTGACTAGGCATGAAGAAGAATGTATTTAAAGAAAAAGGTATATATTCCTACTTCACACCATTATCAACTACACCTTTTTGTAAGACTATCGCTACAATTGGTATTGCTCTGAATTAGCACTTCAAAGGTGAAGGGGATTACCTGTCCAGTCTCTTCTTCCAGTTTCTCATAGAGTTTGATGCTGTAAGCATGGATTTTCTTCAGGTTTATTCCAGGATGAAAATAAGTAGTTAAACCAGCCTCAAATAAGAAATAGGAACAACACAGATTAGAAATGCAGTGTTCTTTCCTTCCTTCCAATTGCCATTTAAAAAGGAACTGCCAAGATACTGTAAAGAAAAGCAACACATGCATAGAGCCAACTGCTACAAAAATAAAAATGAAGTCCTTTCTCTACTTATGCCATTTCTGTTTTCTGCACAGGTGTTTTGCCATCTGTCTTTTCTCACCAAATTTGCCAACCCATGATACCGTTGCAGTTGTTCTCCCCTAGCTGATTTCTCAATTTATATACAATATCATAGTGTACCAGATTACTGAAATGACAGGATAATCCAATGGAAGAGAGTGTAAAATTAATAATTTGTCAGTATAATATTTTTCAGTTGTATCTATATTCTATTCATAAATTTGACTCTAAGTATGCTTGGCAATGTCCATCACCTCAACAATCTGAGTTTAAGAAGTGATCACACTAACCTGTAGGAAAGAGTTTCATCTAGTTAGGGCCCCAACAAGCACAAAGCAGGCCTGTTGGCTTTAGGAAGTCCCTGGGCTAAATTAATAGTCTGGAAAAAATATTCTGTGTTCATTTCTTATTATCATATTGAACCACATCATATTAGCATCATACAGGACACAGCTGAAGACTAGATATTTGATTAAATGTGATTTTTATCTCATTTGACACATGTGCATTCACCTTGTGAACACATTTATTTTAATTACCTTACACTAAACCACAGGGCTGTTTCACTGCAGATTTTTTAACTAAAACTTGCTTATTTCTGAAAAAATATATTTTAAGGCTTTTTTTTCCCAGTGTGTACACAATGAAGAAATAAATGAGGCATTGAAATATTTAAATTTCTTTAGACATGTACAATGGCTAAATGCAATTAATTTACTTCTACCTGCAAACTTGGTTACCTCATTTTGTTTTTACTGTATTCTTTCATTTATGTAAACATTTTCTGGCCTTCTGTTATTCTTCCAAATGTAGTAATACATCTTCCAGATGTAAGGAAATTCCATTTTAGTGGTCACTATTAGCACAGTCATTTTTAACTAAATGAGTCACAAATCACTTGCAAGTTAGCTACAAACTCATATATATTCAAGAGCATTTAACTGCAGGAATTAAATAAATACTTAAATCTCTTTCACTTTCAAGTGAAGAAAAGATGTTTAAATGCACTTGATGCCTTTTGGGTTGAGGCAATAAATGTTTCTGATTTCAAGAGTGCAGCTGATTTCTATATAAGAATTAAGATAGTAAAATCATGAAATAATTACAATGAAACAAAAAGATTGAATGGGTCCTCAGGAGATTTCTCTTAAATTTCATATCCAAAGCAGTGTCAGCTACAAGATCAGACCACATTTCTCAAGACTTTTTCCAGCCTGGCCTTTGAGAATCTTCAAAGACAGAGGCTGCTCTACTTTCCTAGCTACACATGGAACTTTATATTCAGTCTTGTTAAATTCCATAAAACTGTCCTTTCATCCTTGCAGCCTGCCTAGGTCCCTCAGCATGGCTGCCCTGCCCTTGAGCGCATAGACTTCTCCTCCCACTTTGGTGTAAACTTCAAAAGTGGATGAGTATGTACTTCACTACCTACTCCAAATTACCAATAAAGATATTAAACAGGATGGGTCCCAGGACAGATTCCTGTGATAGTCCATTATTTCCAGGGTTTGGGTAGAGTATGACACATACACCAGCACTCTCAGCCCAGCCATCCAAACAGTCTTTTGAGTCTCTAGTTGTCCAGCCATACGGACTGTAACATCTTCAGTTAAGTACATAGATAGAGCAGGGAGGGTGTCTAAAGTTTGGCCAAAATCTAGGTAATTGATAACCACTATATTGCGTTGTCTAAAAATTCAATAATTTCAAAATAGACAGCAATCAGATTTGATCTGACATGATTTATTCTTGGCAAATTTATCTTGACTGTTACAAATCACATTTTTTTCTCCTTTATGGTCCTGGAACTCATTTGATAATTTTCTGAAGAATCAAACTAAGGCTAGCTGACCTTTAGCAGCTCTGCTCAGTCCTTTGGCTTTTTAGAAAGTCATAGATATGCCCTTTGCCAAATCTCTCGCACCTCCACCAAGTTCAATAGTCTTTCAAATGTGATACATCTGCAGCCTATAAATAAATCAGCAGCATTATTGGATGCAGCCTGTCTGCTCCAACACACAAGCATGTACCAAATTATTCCAGAAACCCTTGGTTTGGTTTCATCCACTGTCAGTAGTTACTCTTCTCCTTTAATCTGGAGGTCTGAGAAACCCTGTCAGAGAAAACTGAGGTAAGAAGGCACTGAGACCTTATTAGTGTACACTGTGACTGAATTACTCACTTCATTCAGCAACACTTACTTATTTTCATTTTTCAGCCTCCTACTATTAATGCAGCAGTAGAACCAGTTCTTGTTGCCTTTAGTTTGTTTTCCTTACAAATCTTAAATATAGCCGAGGTTTGGCTTTCCTAACGTCCCCTTCACATGCCCAAGTAACTTTTCTAAATTTCCTGGTTTGCAGCTTTTTTTCCTGCTCTATCACCAGTGTACTGCATTTTTGTCCAGAACTCAGTCATGAATTTGCTCTGGCTCAGCCGGCTTCCCAACATGTCTATATGTTTTCCTGAAATTCAGAGCGAACCGTACTTGTAGTTGAAGGAGCTTATCTCTAGGCTTTGCCCCATTTTTCTAAGAGATTTTGTTATTTTACATAAACGTGATGTGGAAAATAATTTAAAGAATGGTCACTTTGTTATGAGAACTGACACAAATATTTTAAAGTATTTTTATAGTTGAAATTTTTTAATGTTCAAATGTTCATACATCAGTTTTGTTCTATTTCAATCAGTTTCAGATTTTATTCTAATGTCATTTTTAATTAGCTTTCTGGAGGAGAATGTTATATCCTGAATGTTATATACACTGTTATATATTAAATTCTCTCTTATTGCAAGTATCACAAATTGTAGTAAGTTATTATTTATCTTGTGCTGTGTTTTACTGTCAGCAGCAAAATCAATGGCATGTTGCAAGAAAAGATATAATATAACATATAATAACTGGCTCTGTTACACTTTTTCATAAACGGTAATATTAAAATGGATGTATTTATCGTGATGTTTTAACAGCACACATGGAAATCAGCCAAAATTATCGCAGACCTGAGAAATGAAAGAAAGTTTTGGCAGCAACACTGGCAGGAATATGAACTATTTGAAACTTGATCCTGAGCTCTGGCAGGATTTACTGGATGGTGAAAGAGGTAGAATATGATCTAGTGCAGCAACATCTGAACCAGACCTTCAACATTTGTGGCTGCAGGCAACATGCTACATGCCATTTCACATCTTAACAGTATGTGCTATTGTCATCTGTATTTAGTGCTATATCACTGTGAGGAAAACACTGATAAATAAACAATATCTGGTACAACAGGGAATTCAGCCAGCCACGGTTTTCATCTTTCTACTCATCTGAAATGAACATCACCAACTTTGTCATCTTCAGACAAAGTCCCCTAATACTGAATTCAATGAAAAGAGACAGTGAAGACAATGAAAAGATAGCATGTAGTTATCCATTTTAACATGGCCCAAAACTAGATATCTTGCGTGTTAATCACATCAAATTCCTTCTAACAGGTGTCATGAGGCAGCTCTCTCAATTGAGGTAGTGCAGGCATTTTCTCTGCTGAGCTCCAGGTCCCTCCTTACCTTTGAAACTGACCCACACTCAGAATTCCAATGTTGCAGTCCGTAAGTGTGGGGAAAAGTACTTGAGGAAGGTTACTTTAACACTATTATAAGCAGTAAATTGGGGTGAGCAAGTGTAACAACAAGAACAAAGGAAACATTCAGTAACACCACCATTCATGACTCTGATTCCTTATTGAACCAGGGGATTTTTATTGTTTTTCACAAACATATTGTTTTGTGTACGCAAACAGAGCCAAAGAGAATTCATTCTGTGTTGCACTTCTGTACCTAAAATGAAGTACTCTGAGTATTCTGTAGTTATGATTCAATACACAAGATACTTGATCTGACACTTGGGATCATGTTGCTCTGTTTGCCGAACTGTTGTATGACAGTCTCAAAGACATACAATTACTGAATGTTGTTTCTTCTTACTACATATGGTATGTTTTCTTTTGTTGATTGAAAAGCAAGTAAAATGAAATATACAGTAATTTCACGAATACAAGCCGCAGCAATTAGACAAAAATTTTGGTGGAAACCCGGAAGTGTGGCCAATATTCGGGGGCGGCTAATTTATGAACAAAAATGTGATATCTGCCCTTACCTAGTATCATAGTAGTCCAGTCCCGAGCCGAAACAGTTTGAAATCCATGGTTTCCCGTTGTTCCGACGATGAACCAAACAGAGAACAGCTTATTGCCTGCCTGTGGATGGCGGCGTTACTGAGGGGCGGGGGTTGTTATCGGGGTGAGTTACCTCAGCGAGTTACCTCGGCAGTTCGATAAAAGTGTGTGATATTTCTCTGTACTTTTTAAAGTGTTTTCAGTCTTGTGCGGCTGCGGGGCTGGCTGGGCTCGCAGGGAGAGGGGTAGAGCAGCCACTCAGCTCGCAGGGAGAGGGGTGGGGGAGCCACTCAGCTCGCAGGGAGAGGGGTAGAGCGGCCACTCAGCTCGCAGGGAGAGGGGTGGGGGAGCCACTCAGCTCGCAGGGAGAGGGGTAGAGCAGCCGCTCGCCTCGCAGGGAGAGGGGTAGAGCAGCTGCTCAGCTCGCAGGGAGAGGGGTAGAGCAGCTGCTCAGCTCGCAGGGAGAGGGGTAGAGTGGCCGCTCGCCCCGCAGGGAGAGGGGTGAGGGAGCCGCTCGGCTCGCAGGGAGAGGGGTGTGGGGAGGCGCTCGCCCGCAGGGCTGAGCGGGGTGGCTGTGCCAGCACGGAGATGTGGAACTGCTCGGAGCTCAGCTGCCTGCCCACGCGGCTGAGTGGCTATTTAAAGGCAACGCGGATCCATTGGGAATGCTCGCAAAATGACCACGCTATTGTTCGTGTCTTTTTCGGCTTGTAAATAAAGGGTGCTGCCGCAGCTATTGTCTGTGTCTTTTTTCACTTGGAAACAATGTTTCCGAGGTTGGCAGTAAGCCAGTAAGCCCCGGCAATCCCGCGATTGTGTTACTAAATGACGACTTTGTGAAAGTTCGCTGCGAACTAAAGTGCGGCTAATATTCCGGGTGCGGCTTATTTATTGACAAAGACATCAACGTTGCCAACACACCGGATATGCGGCTTATACTCCGTGCGGCTTGTATTCGTGAAATTACTGTACTACTTATTCACCGCAGACAGTGATCTTTTTAATAATTTCCTTTGTTACTATTGTTCTCTCAAAAAGCCCCAAAACCACAAAGCATCTGCACAAAGATGAAGCATTGCAGACTTCAAACTTTCTCCTCCAGGAGAAGCATGAGAATACAAATAAAATATAATATATCTGAGTCTTAATTTTTCCTCCTTAATTTGTCCTTGAAAGGCAAATTATTGCATAAATGTTCTATTGCATTAACAGAATAGATTAAAACATTTGGGTTTCTGCTCTTTTGTGCTGCTACACACACAGATAACAATCTTCCAACTTCAGTTAAGAATACTTGGAAATTAATTGGGAAAGCATCTATTTCTATATTATTGTGGCAAGCTTTATTTAGTTTTGTTACATTAACTACTGCAGATACAGATTTAGAAAAGATGTAATTATATAAACACACATTGTGAACCAGTATGACCACATGATTAACATTATTAAAAGAGGTGTTTCTACCCTGACATTATTACATGTATGTCTTTTTAGTTCTTTTCCTCATAATGCAGACAAATATGCAGGCTCAAAAAAACTCACAGCATACATTTGTTACCTTTACTCCTCCAAGATTTTACGTAATGTCAGCAACAGCAAGAAAGAAAGTGGGGAAATTAAAAGGTAATGAAACTTTCACCATCATTATATACACAAACTACTGTTAATTTGAGAGATGAGCAAAACATTTCTTACTGCATGCCAGGTAGATCCTGCAGTGAGCTCAGATTTTTCAAGCAGAACAACATCCTTCAAGCCAGCTTTAGCCAAGTGATAGGCTAGACTCACACCAACACAACCACCGCCTATGATCACTGTGTCTGCTCTGTCTTTCCCTAAGGAAGGAGATGAGGCTTCTTTACTAAAAAAAAAAAAAAAAAAAAAAAAAAAAAGAAATTACAGACAGTTAGAAAAAGGCAATTGCACTTACCCCTATCTCTTTTGTTTATGGTTTCAACAATAATACATGTGGACAGCCTTAAATACTATTTCTCCAATGTATCCTTATATGTAGATCCTATTTCTCAAAAAGAAGCTGATATCTAACATGACAATGTCAAAACCTGACTCTTCCAAAGTGCTGTAGTATATGCAACAAAGAAGTTTTAAAAAATATTTACTTGTAGGGCCCCTTAATAAATTTCTAAAACCAATGTCAGTAGGCTACATCAGTGTACTTGTTCATGAAAAATGAAGCTTGGTACTGACTTTCATGTTCTATCTATTTTGACGTTTTCACAGATTCTCAGAATATTCTGAGAAGGTACCTACAACGATCATCAAGTCCAACTTCTAAATGAATGGCCCATGCAGAAACTGAATTCACAACCCTGGTGTTATTTGCACTATGCTCTAAACAACTCAGCCATTCCTACGGTTGACATATCCTACTTTGCCTAAGACAAAACATTATAGAAACAGGTTTTTGTCAATGACCCACACCTGCTACTCCACACTGTACTTTCACAACTAACTGAGTCCAGCATAAACCAGAACTGCTGCCGTAAGCAGCCCTATTCTTCTGCAAGTCAACTGATTGCCCTCTCTAGTGCCCCATCCACAGACAGCTGAGCAGCAAGCTATACGTGGAAATTTGTCACAAATTTTTAAGAAGTAATTTTTTTTGGATGAGGGACAAGGTAGGACATAATATGACAGTATCAGTACAGACTACCATGAAACCACAGTATCTTTCTCTTCAGGACAGTTAATCTATACTAAGTTTTATCTCTCCTCTCCTCTTACACTTTCAACCTCTCTGGCAACAGACTTTCTAATGTGTAACTAGTGTTCTACGAATTCCACTCAGAAATAAAGGCTAGTTTTATGTCTTATGAATGAAAATCTTGCAACATTTAAAATGTTTAATTGCAGGAGGACTACGCACCATGCTTATACAATAGGTGGATGCAAATGAAAGGTAAAATAAGTGGGAGCACAGGACACCACAGGTGTTCTGTATTTGGTGCACCACACATACGCATGGGTTCTTTTTTCTGATTACATATTAATTTTTGCAAGTTAACAGTAAGCTGTTTAATAGCCAGATGTGCGACAGTTACACCAGCTCCACTACTGAATTTTTGAGGCAGGTGGTAATCGAGATCAAGCATAAAGACTTTCTCCATTGTTCTTTTATGCTGTGGATTTGAGATCTCCTCAAGTGCCTTTCAGCTTTTTTCAAACCTTTGCCCAGGAGCCTGGCAAGAATCCGGGATTCACCTTCCCTACAGTTCACCCAGATGTTTGATCGTGCCAGTTAAAACCGGTCATTATTTGCCTATCCGTATGGCCCAGAAGACAACCGGGTCAGCAACGCAGCCCGGGCGGGTTGCGGCTTTGGCGCAGCAATGCGAGGCGCAGAGGCATCTCCTGGCCACAGGTGCCCCGGCTGGCCACGGAGCGCCGCGGCCCGGCAGCTGGAGCTGGCTCCCGTCACCAGCGCCTTTTCCGCGCATCCCAACGGCAGCACCAGGGGAGTCGCGCCCTCGGGCCTTCGGACGGCTGCGGCCGCCACCGGCCCCTCCGCCCGCGTCCCCCGCCCGGCCCGGCCCGGCCCGCACTCACCGCCCCTGGGCGCCGAGGGGCCCGGGCCGGCGCGGGGGCCGCAGCCGCCGCAGGGCTCCCCGCAGCACCGCGCTCATCCCGCACACGCAGCAGGGATGGAGAGCGCTGGCTCCGCGCCGCTCTCCACCGCGTCCCGTCCCGTCCCTGCCCCGCCGAGCAGAAGGAGGGCGCCGGACCGCCCCTTGGCGCGGAGGGCAGCCGGGACGGGCAGCCGCGGCCTCGGGCCGGACGGGGGCGGGGGCGGCGGCGGGGCAGCCCCGGCCGAACCAGAGCGCCCCGCGGGGTCAGGGGCCGGGCCGGGCGGGGGTACCGCCCGCAGCGCTGCCCACAGCGTCCCGCCTCCTCCTCGGGCTATAAACGTGAGGCCGGAGAGCCTGTTAAGGTGTTGTTCGTGCCGAGCCGTCGGGGTATAGCCGGGCAGCCAGCGTCCCTGGGCGAGGAAGATGCTGCCGATCAGGAAGACAGCGAAGCAGGGCAAAAGGGTAAATCTCCCGTCTCCCTCCCTTGCGCAGAGCCGGGAGCCGTGTCCCCGGCGCGGTGCCCCCGACGGGACAGGGCGGTGCGGGGGAGCGGCCCCGCGCCGGAGCCGGGCACAGCGCTGAGCCCCCGGCCGCCTCCGCGGGGTCGTGTCCGCGGGCTCGCCGGCGGAGCTGCTCCTTGGCTGGCACGACCCGCCACCCTCCCCGTTTAGCCTCCCACTAAGGTACTCGGTATCTCTTCAGGTAAGGCGATCTTGTGAAAACATAAAATAAAGCCATAATAATTGTACCTATTCAGCATCGAGACTTTAAAGATACTTGGACGCCGTTAGATAAATTAGATTGATCTTAACACAGTCACAGCCCACATAATCTTCATTTCTCTGAACACATAGAGTGGAGCCACCAGAGTACAAAACCATTTAGTGTAATATTATTTTATGCACAAATTAAGCAGGACTTGCTGCAAATTAAAAGGATACACTGCAAATTAAAATAGGAAATATTTTAAGTATATACTGTCATTGGATGAGATTTGTTTCCAGCATCCTGTCTGCTTTATTTAAAAGGTCCAGACTGCTCATGCCTTGATTAATATGACTGGTGTTTATAATATCATCCCAGATTCCTATCTATGCATGCCCACTTCTCCCCCATGTTGCTAAAAAAATAAGCCAGTATAAAAAGTTACCCAGGCACACCCATTAAGGCAAATCTATGAGCAGTATCTAAGTCAAACTCTCTGACAGACATGGACTGGAACCCTGCACTGCTGCTTGAGAAGTTCAGCAGAATCATGCATTCTGTCTTTTGTTTGAATGACTCTATTGCCATTAATAAGGCGCATCTCTCTCAGAATGGGTTTTACTCATTTTTATGTGTAGAGCAAAAGAGCAGAAAGATATGGGAAAAAGTCTGTGAGCTCTAGGTCCTACAGGTAGGTTCGTTGTAAAAGAAGGTATGGGCTCTTTGTTCTGCTTTTTATATTTTGGCATATACCACCAAATCTCAACACCTAACAGAAGAAAACAGTCTAAAGTTCCCCCTACAAGCACTGGACTTCTCTTTGGGCTTGAGATGTGAATAGTTGTTTCAAGGTTTATTTTCTCTCTGCTGATGAAAAGGTGGTTTATAGGTTGACCAAGCAGGTTTTTACTTACTCAGTACAGTTTCATGCCTAAAGATGGTAATAGGAAATATCTTCGTAGAGGCATTTGCACTCATGCTTTCCATGTGTAGGTGTATGGACCATGTGGTGCAACTTCATTCAGCAGCAAAAGTAAAGCAGCAAAAGATGGCTCAAAAAAGCTTTGGATAGCTTTTTACACATACTATTTTTATAATTTAACACCAGATTTGTCTCCTGCCAGATCACCTGGCAGTATGCTTTTGATCTGGATTAGATATGACTGCACAGCTGTAGGTGTCTGAACAAAACAATGTTGATGCTGAACTTTGCTTAGCTATATGGTGGTTAAATAGGTGGCATTTTGCACAGTATATAAAATAAATCTCGTGTGAAGAGAAGATATCAGACCTATAATAAAGTTTGCAAAAAGGTTGTTTCCATTTGAATCCAGCATGAACTGACAAATTAAGTTTTTATTAGGTATTTTATGATTTGTATTCATCTCTCCTGCCATTAGATACCCTAGTGCTAGACTTAATATATCACAATATGTTAAGGTGCCATGGTCTATTCAAACATGGCTTATGTTGCTTCTGTGTGACAAAAGTGAAGATTTACACTTCAAAAGGCGACAGAACTGTGAAGAAAAACTGCTTTTAAATTCTAAAAGTGACTTGCTAAGATAAAGTTCTGGATGTAGTACATTCAAATACCTATATAATAATAAATATAATACCTATATATGTTGTAATTTTGTGTCTATTACTTAATGTTCAGTTAAAAAGCAACAGCTGAGGCTGCCTTCATGTTAAAGATTTCTTTTTCCTCTGCACACCTGTTCTCTGCATATTAAATTTCTGAAGCAGGCTTCATCTACAAAAGATTCTTTGGCAGACAGAGGAAGCACAGACTCAAGCAGTGAGCTTTTGCTGGCCCCATTTGAGGATTCTATTATAAATGGAAGTTAGTTTACTGCAATAACATTCTTTACAAAACCTCCTAACATTTACATTAAAATTGTTTCTCCTTGGTTCTGTGGAAACAAAGATTAAAAACTTGCATGCTTTGTAAAAAAGTTTTGAAGTTAATTGGGTCAATATGTAGAGGAACCCAGTGTGGAGACTTGCAGGCCAACACTTGGCAAAGCTCTGCACAGCAGCACAGTACCGACCAGTCCTGCTATTTTACTGCAATGCCAGTGCCTCAGCCAAAGTAGGTGATGCTCTCAGACAGGCTTTGTAGTCTCCAAGGAGCCTTACATTGTTGTGCTTGGTGCTGAAGCTGGCACAGTGTTCCTTACTGTTGGAAAGGCATACTCTTGTTCTGCCAAAATGGCAGTGATGAGACATCGTAAGTGTTTGTCTTTGCTGGATAGATGGTGTGAAATAATTGTATTAATGGAAAAGAAATTATCAAGAAAGAAGATTACTGGTTTCAAAGGTAATTATTAAAAAACCCATCCACTCAGCATGAAAATCACACTCAATTTTATGTCCCTAAGGCTTTTCTTTCTCCTATTCCCTCAAACTTTTTCTGTTGAAATGCCATCAAGAAAACATGGATGGAAATTTCAGTCTTACCTTTGATTAATTGTTATCCTGTACCTTTCATATAGGTAGTCTTCATTCAACCACTTTTTAATATAGATAGTATTATGGTTGCCATCTCCAATAGTAAAAATCAGTCCTACTTTCATAGCACTCTAATTCTACTTTTTAGAAATTTCAAAGAAGTTGATGATGTAATGAAAGGAATAAAAATGTAATGTATTTTAGGAGAAACAAATATTTGTTCTCATGTTTTTCAGTTTTATAAAAAATATAATTGCCACTTTCCTTGTGTTAGCATGGAGTTCAAGGGAGAAGCAAGGTTAATCTTCTGTATGGTTTCTAATTTGGCGCTCCAAAACATTTCAGGGCTGTGCAAAGCAAACAGAATTTTCTTCTGTTTTGTGAATCTGGTTAAGGAAACCCAGGCCTGTAAAAAGACTGTCAGAAACTGCAAGTTAGCTTTCTGAGATGTGTCTTGTTTGGTAGGAAACTGTTGCATGATTATTTTTCTGTGATGCCTGTTGTGCCATCTGTTGTCAGAATCTGCTTGTGGTAAGGCTCTGTCAAGGTGGCAGTGGAAGCCAGAGAGCAGATGAGCTAATAAAGAGATCAGTTGTACTAGGTGTTTTATTTAAGAAGTTTCTAATGTAATTTACTGGAGAATTTGAGATGGCGTACTGCTTTCATAGGAACGGACTCACAGTCCTGGGAAAAATATCTCTGGGCTACAACATAACTGACTAATGAAAAGTCTTACACATAATATATGTGTACATATTAAAGCCTTATGCTGGAAAAGAGTACATCTACCATTCTTTAATTAGAATTTCTGGAAGGAAATTTATTCCTTTTTCTTATTGTGGCAAAAATATTTCTGATAGTTCACAGATATTTATGTCTGCCTCATAAATATAGAAAATAGCCACCAAATTGAAGAACTGCAATTGTTAACCTGCCCTCATACTTTCTCCAGGGTATTCTAGAACGCTTGGATGCTGGAGAAATTGTGATTGGAGACGGGGGATTTGTCTTTGCTCTTGAAAAGAGGGGATATGTAAAAGCTGGACCTTGGACTCCTGAAGCGACTGTAGAACATCCAGAAGCAGGTCAGTTATACTGGGAAATTATATTGCTATAGTGAATGTAGACAATGTAATGGTTGGCTAAATAACACATATATAGGAACTCATAGCAGGTTTTTAAATACAAGTGTTCCCTGACAGCTGTAGAATGACATTAAAAACAGCCTAAAAACTGCCTACTTTGCTTGTTTCCCTTGCTCCAACACTGGCCGAAATAAGTTGGCTGGGTAAAAATATGAATAGTCTAAACATCTACTGATATCTCTTCAGAATGCTCTCCCAGTTTTCAATAACATGCATCTCAGGGACTTTTTGATGCAGATATGGTTATATTAGTTCTTAATAGCTTTCAGTGATTTCTCTGTCATGGATTTGTCCAGTCTGTCCTTCCGCTGATCATGTAAAGCTTGTAATTTAAAATAGCTCATGAAAAGGAATTCTGCAGTTAACTATCTGTTTTGTTTTGTTCTAGTCATTCATATATCTAGTCATACATATATTTATGAACTAAAATAGATTTTTTATTAATTCTTTCAGAAAAGGAAGTTTTAAATTAGCATCGTAATGGAGTATTTAATGTTTCTAGCTCCACTGTAAAATAGGGAATGATAAACCCAATAGTAACCTAAAAATTGCAATAAACATTTAATAGAGTAACTCCCTTAAAGTGGACAGAGAAAAAATGACCAACCATCTATGCCTTCCAGTGAAAAGACTGTAGTGTTTAGCATAAATAGTGCAGAAGCAGATGGTATTACTATTTATGCATGCTTCATTACAAGAAAGCATTTGCCCTAGTAATATGACGTACAGTTAATGCCACAAATCAATTCAGAATATCCCAGGGGAAAAAATTTCTTTAAGTGTTTTCCCTTCCAAATTAGTCTTTTCTGCTATACAGGAGAAGATGGAACAGGAGTAGAAGGAGAGATATCTTGGTTCTCTCTTTTACATCACGTTGTACACTGCACCTATTTATTCAGCCTAATCCTTCTCAGCCTTCAAATGTCAAAAAATGATACTTATGTGTCACTTAGCATCCCTAATTTAGGGTTATGGGCAGCTTTAGATAATGCAGAGCTCCAGGAAACGTTTAAGGATTGATGACCTAATTTGCTAATTCTCATCTCCCAAAGAAACATTTAATCATCTCTCTGTTTCTCTCCACGTTCTTCCTCTATGTGCCCCTGCATGTTGCCTCTGACAACTCATAGCACTTGTCCCATGCTCTTTATTTTTCCTTTCTTGTTATTTTTGCACCTCAAAAGCCCTTAACACATTGCACATATCTCTTACAGAGTATTTATAAATCCATCCTTCAGGGCAAATGTGTTCTTGTCTTTTTGTGCAGTGGGGTTGCTTTCCATGCATTACTACTTTTTGCTCCTGCTCGCTTGAGGGTCATGTTACTTTGAATGCAGATGCAGTAGAACACAAGGAGCAACTGGCGGAGCCATAAAACTATACAGCTACCAGACCTTCTTGTCTTTATATGGAAAGGAAAAGGAAAGAAGTTCTGAGAAGGAGTCAAGAAATAAAAGAAAAAAAAAAAGGGTTCAAGGCCATTAACTGTATTACAAAAGAGGAGATTTTCCAGACTGATAATTGTACAAATTAGGAGATCTAATTTTTTTTTTTCAAGACAGATCAGGTATTGCTCTCTAGTGAGCCATATGCATGGATGCTTATTGCCCCTACCTCCTCAGAGCTTATATCTGTGTCTGTTATGAAATGTCCAACTCATGATGGATTTAGATAAAAAATTGGTGTTACACATCTAACTCCTAAAATGCATCTAATTATTAATAATGGTTTAGCCTCATATGTTATTCCCATTTCTCAAGTGCTAGAAGAAACATGCTGGAAGTCACACAAGTAAACTACAGAGTGGTTTGGGTTTTTGATACTGGGTGGTGCTGTGGGTTTGATAAAAACAACAGCGTATTCTACGAGTAAAGCCTGCTAGTAAAGCCTATTTGCCTGAGGTTGAATGAGATTCAGGCTGATACTTACAACAGTATTGTTTCCCTCAAAGTGTATCCCATGTCTCCTATTCACATACCTGGTATTTTGGGGTGTGAAGTTCCTTAATCATATGTGTCAGATAATATTTCATTTTCCTGTTTATGTCACCATCCATATTCACAGAAATCCCAGGCATTCTTCTAGGAATGGTCTACCATTGAAATGTCATAAAGCATTTGTGAAGATATTTGTAGAGTTTTTTTCCCTTTTCTTATTTCTTGACTAGTTTTCATTAATGCTTCCTCATTCAGCAGCATAAAAAATCCCAGCAGAAACATACAGAGATGACAGTTTTATTTGGGATCAGTGGCCTGTTGTTATCATGTAGGAAAAAGAATGCTCCCAGCACTACAAATTTTTGTCTCTTCATAAAGATGTAAAAATGAAATTTGATCCCAGGCATTCAGGCAGATTCCAAGACCCTTTTGAACAGTAACTCTGCTATAACCTACTTTCCGGGAAAGATTTTTGTGACTGGTGGGCAAAGAAGGACTGTGTTATATTACCTATATAGTAGGAAAAGAAGTACTTTGTAGTTATGCAAGGTGGCAGCTAGAAATAAAATACTGTACTTTGTAGAGAAAAGCAAAGGACACTACACCAATCCTCCACTGAAAGCAGACATGCTTGCATGTGTTCAGGTTGATTCTAGCAACACAAAATGCTGTTTTAGCTTCTCTGGTGTAGAAGGCTATATTTGTTGCATCATACAGGAGTAATTTTTTTCTTATTACAAACTTGCATATTTTTTTAGTGACACAAACTGTGTCAGTAGACAATAAGTTGGGATAAACTAGGACTTCAGGAAAACTTCTTAGGACGTTGGCCACTGAAATTGCAGTGTGTAGGTAATAAGTATCTTGTGTATGAGAATTCCTGTATTTGCTATAAGTTGTTGAGCATTTAATGCTGTTTTACATGATCAGTAGCATTCTAGTAATTATTGTAATTATTATTCTCTGGGTATATATATAAAATCAATTGACAGTTACTGTTCTGTTCCTGCTGTGGCCATTGCAGTGCACTGCTTACAGACAGAAAAGCACAACTGCCATTACAGAGTCTTTCCCCAAAGTCTTAATGTAGGAAATTTGTCTGTTATAATTAATGGTAACCTTTTCTTTAAAATGAGTGTTGTCTATGTAGTAAAATCATCTTGTGGAGACATATGGGAAGACTGTGGTGTGAGTCACATTTCTGGAGCAACAAACCTTTTAAGTAAGGATGTATTTAGCAAAATAGAGCTTTGGTTTTGGCCAAGTAAACTCTTTTTGTTGGGGGACAAAAGTAAAAAGTGCAAAATAGAGGAGGCAACAAAACACTGTATTCTTCCATCTAATTATCATCTTGTCCCTTAATTTGTTGCTATGATACTTTCTTCTGTCTCTTCTTCATGGTGTAGAAGCTAAGAGAAGACTTTTTCACTGAAGAACCTTTTGTCTGGTATATCTGGTTGTGCTGTCATGTTCTTTTGTCAGACATCTGTTATCACTTCCTAAGTCACTATAAAAAAGGTCTATATCTGGAAGATGTGAAGGTCTGCAGAAAACAGAGGATAGGCAAGGTGGCAGGCAAAACTGAATCTGCAGCTAAATTATATAGAAATCTTCAGTCATTCTTAGCAGAGAAGAACTAAGGAGAAAATTTTCTACCTAATGTTTTGATGGTAAGAAGGAAATTCTATGCAGACTTGAGTGCTGCTTCTAATTTCTCATAATGGGTCTTCTAGTGAACACAATGTCACTTATTTTACATAAACATTACCTCACTAAACACTGGATTTGGGGATAACACAGTAACAACTTTGTCTCTTAATTTGCAGTTCGTCAGCTTCACCGAGAATTCCTCAGAGCTGGATCCAATGTCTTGCAGACCTTCACCTTTTATGCCAGTGAGGACAAACTAGAGAACAGGGGCAATTATGTAGCTGAGAAAATAAGTGTGAGTAAAACAGTTCTGTTGGAGATATGAAATAAGTTGATGAATTTCAAAAGGTTTGGCAGAGAGATTATCAAGTTTGTCCTAACAGTTCTGGCTATATTTAAGGACCAGAGAATGAGATGATGGTATTTCAGAGTTTGAAAAAGCAAACAAGATAAGATAAATCGACAAAAAATCCTAAACCAAAGCAAAAATCAAACACAAAATGGGGTAAGGGTGGAGAGAGGAAAGAGAGCGCCCACGTTGTATTTTTTCTGTATTTTTATCTGAGGAGATGGTTTACTGGAGTTTTGCTACATAGGGAGTACTAAATCACAGAGAGCAAAACAAGGGAAAAAACAGAACTGTTTTAACATCCAGAAAAATGACTGAACTGTAAAAATGGTGAAGAATCTTAGACAATAGAGAGTACCTAATGAGAACAAAATGTTTTTAGAACCACATCTTCATTAAGTAGCAACTAAAATAATCCAAGCTATACACTGTAGTCAATATTCCCCTTCTCTTGTGTGAAGGTAGTTTGTTACATCAGCAGAAGTACCGTGTCAGTGTTTTCTTATCCCCCCACAGAGGAACTGTAGGATGCTGGGTGTGTTTACTAGACACAGGCCCGAGGTCCAGTGGAATTCCTGGCCAAACATTTCTATATAGTTCTTTTGAGACTAGAGGGTTTGGCATTGAGTGGTTTCTCTGATCCTGTTCCTTTGGTCCTACTGTACGTTTTATCTTCTGGCAATTGGAGAAAATTCTCCAGAGCTCAGGGAAGAAGGAATGTCTGTATCTGTGTAGATACCCTCAGTCAGAAGTTAGAATAATCTGGACACTAGAGAAACACTTGAGGTTTAATTGAGGTCCTACCAAGAGGTCATATGAATAAATGTATCTGAAGTTGCTGTACCTTTAACATTCAATACAAGCAACACTGAAGTGTCTGAAGCAGTCCCAGAAACATAGTACCTTGTTTCAATTCTTGCTGACATGCAAAATTATAAAGGCTGGAGAGCACCTGGTATTGGGATTGCATTACATCAAACCTCTCAAAATTTATTTCCTGACAGTTCTAGAATCAAGTTCCTCCAGGATTTAACTAACCTATGGTTCCACCTCTCAGAGTCCCCCCATGTACCCATGCACAAGTGCAAATGGAAGACAATCTGCCAGCAACAACCTTAGAAATCAGCTGGGTTTTAGAGGCAGGCATGTAAAACTTCAGCTGAGAGAAGACTATGGAGATTCTAAATAGTCTATGGACTGCAGAGAAAACTGCTATAATCAGATTTTTTTTTTCTCAGTTTAACCTCTTTCTGAAAAGATGTTCTGGTCATCCCAATTTAGATATAGAAGGAATATAACTTTAAGTCTAGGTGATTAATTAACAATATTTTCCCCTTTATTTAAATTGGCAACTTTAACATCACAGAATTAATGATGTTTTTTTTAAATGCCTTAAATAACCCTGTATGGATATTATAGTGGGAGTGGAGGGGAGTGTTAATAGTCAGAAATGCTAAAATACATTTCAAAAAGGAGAAGTTGAGATTCTCATGTATTTTGTTTTCCATCCACAAATTTGAGAATGAAAGCACGTACTTAAATGTAACCAACTCATTTTCTAAGAAGCAAAGAAAATTCCACTTCACACCAAATACTTGCTTTTTATAAGCTATTGATGTAAGATGTATTATATGTAATGTATTTTGTAGTATTTGATAATATTATAACTTAGAGGAGGCAAGAAATTAGTTTCCTAATGCTTGTCACTGTTCGAATCTTATCTTCTTAATCAGTATTACTTAAAAATCCATTTGATTTTAATTAAATTTAGTTTAAATTTAAAAAAAAAATGAAAAGGCCATGATGACTCTTGACAATTTTTGTCCTTCTAGGGTTCTGAAATTACATGCATAACTCTGGTAAGATAAAACTAACATAATCTATATTCACACAGTGCCAAAAAGTAAATGAAGCTGCTTGTGACATTGCAAGAGAAGTGGCTAATGAAGGTGATGCTTTAGTGGCTGGAGGAGTCAGTCAAACACCATCTTACTTAAGCTGCAAGGATAAGTCAGAGGTTAAAGCAGCCTTTCAAAAGCAACTGGAAGTCTTTATGAAGAAGAATGTGGACTTCCTAATTGCAGAGGTAAATCTATAAGAAAAGTACATGCCTTCAACTGGCACAGTGTTAACTTTTAAGATGTCTAGTCTACTTTAGGGACTATCACTAAATGTTGCTTCCTCTAAAATTTTCTGCTGTACTTTTATCCCAGTGCTATCAGATATTTTTGTAAATGCCCACTAGCATCTGCGGGTGTTCTAGAACAGGACCTTGAAACCCCAATTTCTACCTCAGTCAAGTAAAATTCTGTGCTGGTACAAAGTGAAAATGTTGATGGAATCTTGACTAATCCATATTTCTTCTGGTACATGGAAAGCAACCCAAGATGACTTTTCTAGTTGATAATAGTTCTTGGGTTAATCCTTGATTAACCTCCCATATGGGCATTCTTATTCTGAAGCAAAAGTATTATTTTCAATTTATTTTTACTCGCTTCTAAAAATCCTTTTTTAATTCTGTGGCCAGTACACTCAATTGAATTATGTTATTATAAATCAAAAAAGAATCAAATCATTCTATTGATGGTGAATTTCGGGTCTGGATTGATGCTTTTATATTTTACTGCTGAGAAACAAAATATCCTAATTTTAATTTCTTTCAGTATTTTGAACATGTTGAAGAGGCTGTCTGGGCAGTCGAAGTTCTAAAAGAATCTGGAAAGCCAGTTGCAGCTACGATGTGCATAGGCCCAGAAGGAGACATGCATGGAGTTCCCCCTGGACAATGTGCTGTCCAGCTGGTAAAGGCTGGTAAGAATCTGTTTTTATGCACCTTTTAAAAATATGGAACAAAGTAAAGTCCCTAATTATTGAAATAAATAGATGTATAGCTCAAGTAGGTAGATTTCCTGTTATATCTGATAAAAATTTTGACTCTGTAGAAAAGATTTATATATACTTTATTAAAACAGTCTTGTGAAAACATATGGAAATACAGCTATGAAATCCTTGATGATCAGTATGAAAGCATAGGCCATAAACAACTGATATTGAATACAGCAAAATCCTAAACTTGTTCAAATTTCATGCAGACCCATCCCCAAATTCTAGAATCAGAAGCACAAAGATGCCTTTGATTCTCTGTTCTTGTTTTTGCTCACAGTTCAAGCCCAAGATGAGAAAATTAAGAGGATGAAAAAAGTAATAATTTTGCCTATCAAAGGCTATTTTCTACAGGACAAGGGGAAGGGGAGAAGAAATTAATCAGGGGAATTATGATTGAAGGTTATGTATCTATTCTGAACTGCTCTTTTCCTTTCAAGTTAAAGCTGAAATCCAAAGGTAGAACTTGTGTAAGAAACCTGCTACTTGTTTGCATGTCTGGCTCTATGTAATCAGACTTCACTGATTAAACCCTCTAAGAAAAAACATCTGTAGGAGGGTGAAGATGTGATTCATCATTAGAAAGGTGAAGAGGAGTACAGCTGAAATGCAAATGGCTCAAGCTCAGGAGAGTTGTGTCTGACTCTAGCACAGCTGACTTGTTTTCATAACACTCAAGTAAAGATGAACAGCACTGCTTCTAGAGTCTATGGAACTTTCATCTCCTACTTCCTGGAGAGGTGTGACTTGAAGTTATTTTCCTCCTCCTAGGTGCTTCTATAGTTGGAGTTAACTGCCATTTTGATCCAGAAACTTCCATCGAAACTGTGAGGCTGATGAAAGAGGGCTTGCAGGCTGCTAAACTGAAAGCCCACCTGATGTGCCAGCCACTTGCTTTCCATACACCTGATTGTGGAAAGCAGGGTTTTATTGATCTTCCGGAATTTCCCTTTGGTAAGACAAGGGTATCTTTTTTTGTTCGTGGCGGTTGGTTGGTTTTGTTTAATGGGTTGCTTCTGAATTGTTTTTTTGCCCCCAGCTTTTAGTACAGCTGAAGCTGCAAGGTGTCCTTTTATTCAATACAATGAGTCCTAGTTATCCTGCCTGGCATTTTCCAGACAGATCAAAATGTAATATTGGTGTAAAGATCATCCACATAGTGAGAATACTTCAGTGGTATCACAGCATGTGGCTCAATGTATAATTAAGATGAAAACAGTTAAAATGCCTAAATCTAAATTAATTTTATAAATGTTCTTCCTCATGCTATAGAACCTTGTTCAGGACAGCTGTAAACAGTCCAAAGAGCAGTAGCAAATGTAGTAAAAAAACCTCATTTTTCTGGGTTGTGACATCTATCCCACAAGGGTGTGGGAACCCAGGATATTCCCCTGGCTTCCCTGGAATCTGGGCAGGGGGCTCAGATACCTTGGCAAGGTGCCCAAAACCCCTGTGCGCTCAATTTAAGTCCCTGGGAGAAA
Organism: Catharus ustulatus; assembly: GCF_009819885.2. Taxonomy (NCBI): domain Eukaryota; kingdom Metazoa; phylum Chordata; class Aves; order Passeriformes; family Turdidae; genus Catharus; species Catharus ustulatus. The sequence continues at coordinate 23,220,471 of NC_046262.2, read as the reverse complement.
TTACCATCCTTATACGAAGAATTACAAAGTCACAAAAAATAAGTAGAGTATAAATTAGAGTGTTAAAAGGTAGAAAAGTGAAGTTTTAAAATTGTTTATATTAGGAGTTTGAACAAAGATGGAGGAATTAGGGCATAGTATGTCTTTCTTTCTTCTTCTTCATGTCATCCATCTTTTGGGTTAGGATGTCAATTCTAGATTGGTTTAAGGGAAAACTGGATAATGCAATGTAGGTGTCATGTACTGGAGAATAATTGTAAACAGTGTGTACGTAATTTATAGTATAAAAGATAAGTCCTGCCCAGGAGGGCAACAGAAAGCCTTGAACGATTTGCAGGATGAACCGCTGTAAGTCAGAGAGAAAATTCCTTAGATAAGAAAGAATAAACAACCTTGGAAACCTCAGAAAACGGCTTCTGACTCTTTCTTCAGTGCCCTGAAAAATAAGAACTCTCAAACCACCACTATTGTGCAGTGAGTGATCTCAGACCATAAAAGAGATCGCTGTTGTTCACACAAGGGCTGTGTTTACCTGCATAAGGATTTAATGTACAATGCAGTACAATGGATGTGGGAGTATTATTATTGCACTCATAACAAGTGTGACATTAGAGAGACACGAGAAAGGGGACTTTGATATTGCTAACAAATTAGCAGTTTGGAGAAGTCTATAACATGTATGTTCAGGAGAAACTCTAGAAAAACTGAAAGATGAAGCCATTTAATATTTATATAAGGCTTGTGTATTTAGGCCTTATTTTCACATGAGTAAAGGAGCCCTTTAATATAAGGGCAAAATCAGCTTAAACATTTTAAGGCTGATTAGAAAATTCTTTCGTTTTCAGATACCATACACCCTTCTGTTCAAGATCAGAATAAATGGTATTAAAACGTTCACAATTTGAATTTGCAGCAAAAAAATGAGAAGTAGATGTGATTTTCAGGAAGCTGGTTGTTTTTCTTTTAAATTCCTCTCTTTATGTAAATGAAGGAAAAAGAATAAAGCATAAGCCTGAGGCATTCATTAAACGGTAATAACATATCTGAGTCCTGAAAATATCTAAGATGTTTAAAAGTGTTAGGAACTCATTTATCCTATTCTTTCCTTCATATAGTTCCTCTGATTGCAAGCAGAAAAAAAATCAAACAGATGCAGTAAGCAATCAAGTGAATGGAAGGATTCACTCTGGTTTGTTATGGTTCTTGGCTTGTGTGCTATAAGCAATCTGTATGCCATCTCAGCATTTAGAATTTCCATGAATAATTAATTGGTGAAGACTGGCTCTGTGAGTGTTTTCAAAACCCAGGAGCAGCAACTGATTGCTTGACAGCAGATAATCTGTTTGATAAATCTGTCAAACCACCAAATTACGTGGTTTTCATGAAGGCAATAATAGAGACATTTCGGTATCTGAAGAGTACAAAAACTGTGCACAGGGCAACAAGATCTAAGTTTCTAGGAAAGCATTAGGTATGGTGCATGAGTACTCCAGCGTTTTGATACCGAAAGTGTTTGTTTTTCTGTAGAACTTTCTCTGTTTTTCTATGATTTTTCTTCTGTGTTGCTGCAATTTCTCTGAAATGTCACCAGTTAAATATGGACAGTGTTCTGAAAGAAATGATCTGATCACTGAAAGCACAGACAATTATCTCAAGGCTAGATAACATCGAGGGGAGAAATCTAGGAGCACATTACAGTTTTTCTCAAGAACTGTTAAGGTAGATATATTTAATTCTGAATAAAGCCAAGAAAAGTATTGCATTGGTAGACATGGAAAAAAAAGTTAGTCGATTTTGGGAAGGAATCTGTCCACTTTATAGACAAAGATATTGTGTGGGACATTATCAGAGGCTTTGTGGAAATCATGGAAGGTGACATTCTTTGCTCTTCCCTGCTCCATCAATGCTGTAACCCCATCATGGAAGGCCACCAAATTTGTAGGCACAATTTGCCCTCAGTAAAGCCATATTATCTGCTACTAATTACATCCTCATTTTCCCTGTGCCTTAGTACAGCTTCCAAGTACAGATCCAAGATTTTTCTGGGCATTGTAAGACTGACTGATCTGTATTTTTCTGGCTTTTCCTTTTTTGCCTTTTAAAAAATGTGGGTTATGTTTCCCCTTCTCCAGTCACTAGGAAGTTCACTGGCCTGTCACAAGATTTCAAATATGATGGACAGTGGCTTAGCCACTTTAGCTGCTATCAGATGAATTCATCTCATCAGGTCACATGGATTGTGACAGGGTGATGAAGAAGACGGGGAAACAACCTATACTATTCCCCTGAAGTTTAGTTGCTTTTACAGGTTTAAGTTGAGTGCACAATGATGTATTCTTACTGTTGATCATTTGTATAAATTTTGCATTCGCTTTTAAATTATATTGAAAGAAAAGGAAATAAAGCATTTGTGCTTCTAATGCTTTCTATCTTATCTGCAGCAAAAAAGCTTGTTTTTATTTGAAGAGCTTTCTAAAATGCTTAATCTAAGATTTCCATGCAGTATTAGTCCATCTACTTTTCCTTTGTCCCATCTTTCCTTCTGAGACCAATAATTCTCTGTATAAGAATATTTAGTTGTCCTCCTTCTGCTTTTCAATTGTGAACCTGATTCTTAACTACACAATGGACTTACAGTATATCTGCATTGTATAATCTTCTTCCATGTTAAGTGTTTTTGGGACAGCACATAGGGATAGTCTTCAATCCTACCTCTCCTTTATGTTACAGCAGACTTACTACCTCAACCACAGCTTCTTTGCCCAGCAGTGTTCAGTGCACAGTCATGATGCTGCAGTTGCCTGATAACCATGATGGTTCACGTCCTGCAGATGTGCATGTGCATTAAGAAATGGGAGAATTTTTATCCTTTTATTTCTATTTTTTTTCTTAGGCATTTCTTCTTCAGCCCCCATTGTTTTCTTTACAGTTATGCCACTCTTTTCCCTCTAGCTCCTTGAGGTGTGCTTTTCTTTTTGCTTTCACAAGTCTACTCTCTCAGTTCTTGTCATTCCATCACAATGCTCAACACAACTTGCAACAGAGTGAAGAGTTCAAAATAGAGATGGCGTTCTAATTTACCTACACACAGAACTTCCCGCAAGGATCGAGGCAGCAAACTGCTCATGACTGGGATTATAACTAAGGGGTAGGCTAAGAAATAGCTACAGATCCCAGCTGAAACAACTGGCTGCCAGTATCCGATTGTGGAAAGAAGTGTAATAAGTATTTCTGAGGAATGATGAGTAGGATTATTCCTACGCCAGTAGGCTGTTACCTCCTAGTTTCACAGATTAGTGTATAGTAATAATTTTCCCCAGGTATTGATTGCTTATTAGGAAATACAGCTATAACATTGAAAGTATTCCAGTTCTTCAGCTAAGAGCTCTGCAGAATGCAAACATGATCAGCCTCAGAAGGTACTAGGTGCTGTTTTGCAAGGTCAAAAATGTTACAAGCACAGGTCAGCAGAGCACTACAGAATCTGAAAGCTAGCCTTCTGAAAGTTTCAATCACTGATTCTAGATCAGACAGTTCAAACACGTACATGTATAACCAGTTTTGCAAGCAGCATGCAAATGTTTCAACAACATGATTTCTTACCAAAAAAAGGATAAAAATTGAACGGACCATGATGGAAACTTAAGATACAAATGTCTTTGCAGGTCTGGAGCCAAGAATTGCTACCAGATGGGACATTCAAAAATATGCAAGAAAAGCCTATGACTTAGGAATTCGTTACATTGGAGGCTGCTGTGGATTTGAGCCATATCATATCCGAGCAATAGCTGAGGAGTTGGGTCCTGAAAGAGGATTTTTGCCAGAAGCTTCTGAGAAACATGGTAGCTGGGGTGATAACCTGAGCATGCATACCAAACCGTGGGTCAGAGCAAGGTATGTATATCTGACCTGGAAACCAACACACCTTCTGCAAAAGCTTACATTGCTCCACAAAGCATGCAGGCTTAGCTGATATGAGCATCTAAATGTCACTGTAAACATTCTGTGTTTAGAATTATCTATTTTATATCTGATTATTTCAAAGAATTAAAGCTGACCTAGGAGCAGGGAAAGGGGTGAAGGAGAAGTACAGGAGTACCTGTGAATGTAATTCATGACAATGAAAAGGAAAAAATGATAGAGTATTTTAAATCAGCTCCTAATGGTGGCTTGCTTACAGTATTCCTTTCAAAGATGGAAAGATACTTTTATAGCATGTAGCACTTAGTTATGTATTTTCATTCATACTTTTATATCTAAATATAACATCAATCTTTACAAGTTAGATCACCCTTTTCAATTGTCATTTAGGCCACATTTCCTTCAATATTATGAGGTGGTGGAAAAAAATCCTGAATTTCTTTTTCTTTATTTAGGGCAAGAAAAGAATACTGGGAGAATCTGAAGCCTGCTTCAGGCAGGCCATATTGTCCTTGCATGTCAAAGCCAGATGGCTGGGGAGTGACCAAAGGAGCCAAGGAGCTGATGCAACAGAAAGAAGCAACAACTGAGCAACAGCTGAAGGAGCTCTTCCAGAAAAAGAAGTTCTAATCCACTGCAGTTGTGTAAATCTTAAAATGATTTATCTACAGACCATCTCATGCTTCAGAAGAAAATCTGTGAAGATGAGTACTGTGTTGATTTATCAGTTAAAATGTAATGAAAGAGACAAAATGTAGAAAGAATGTGATTACATAGTAAATGTGTATAACTTTGAGAATTAAATACTTCTCTGGATGAATAGTTTAAAAAATACGCAGTCAAAATTAATTTTGGATTCTCATACTAATTGAGCTTCTGTTAGCTGCTTGCCATTAATTGGGTAGACACAGAACTACCTGAAAAGTAATAATTGGCTCTACTCACCTGTGAAAAAAGAAAAAGCTATCTATGAATACAGTAGCAATGCACTTCAACTCACAAGTCTGTTTTCAGTTTGGTATCATGGGAGGATATACACAAACTGCCAATTTTTTGTGGTCACTTTCCTGGTCAAGAGAAAATTAAATCTTATAATTGTAATCAAAACCTAAGGAAAGTAAGATCTTGCAGGAATTTCTTATATGCAGAGAGCTTTTAGAAGAAAAAAGGGGCAGGTAGGTAACTCAATTTTTGTCTTCAAGTACCGTGTACACAAGGTTTAGTCTTCTGGGGACTAAAAGGCTTAAGAAATTACTCTGCAATCTTAAAAAAAAGGTCAAATAAATTAAAAATAATATAATGAAATAGTATTGTATTATCTTCACACTTTAAATTGTAAGACCTCAAAAAGAATATTGTATCACCAGTAAAAAACTAATTTTTAAATGATGCAGTTGATTTCTGGAAATCTCACTTTAATTACCTGCTTATATTTAAAACAGCAAAACCCCTACAGGTTTCTACGATACAACTCCTATTTAAAAGAGTAGTACAACATGCCTTTTTTTTTATTTTTTAAGCTGATTGATTCACTCTACCATCTTAGTTTTAACAAATTAAAAACTCTGTTTGGAAATAGATCAATCCATTTAAGTTAAGAAAACCCATGGAATGTGTACATTGATTTGCTGAGAAGATTTTCATAGGAAGGGTACCACTATATTTGGATCTTGTAAAGGGCCCATTTCCATAATTTATTTTTGTGAAGTATCATACAACTTCAATTTCTGTCTAGAACAAATTTTCACCCATCCTACATTGGGGCAACTACTTTTAAGAAAATCTCATTCTCACAGTTAGTATTGAAAACTTTAGTTGGACTACTTTTTGTGTATACACTTATTTTCCTATTTCTATCCATGCTGGCATTCTGCAGTTCAGGAAATACATATGCAACACTTCAATGAGAAACTTCAGGTGTCCTTCTGAGACTGTTATTGGCAGACGGGTTTAAGCCTCCCTTCCCCAGGCTTAAAACATATCAAAATACTTACTAGCTAGAAATTTTGCCTGAAAGACAAAAGCAGTCAAATCAAGAAATATTAGATATTTTAAAATTAGATATTTTCAAATGCAGATTATTTGCAAAGTGTCCATGTTAAGTGTATATACTATATACACTTTGTAAACTCCTTTCCTTTCTAAATGCTTCTCAATGTTACCTCTGCAGAGAGTGGAATATTGCAAAATCTGTAAAACAGGAATGCCAGATCTTCAATCATCACCAAAATACATGTAGCATTAAGGACATATACATGATTAGGTGGCATAAAACAAAGGCTACAACCAGTATAGAAGTGTTTTGAACAATCATTACCTTTCTAGGGACTTCTTGTGTCACAGAATGCTGCTTGATCATCATACACACTAACTATATATGTAGCTGGGCTGTTTTTTTGGAAACTGTCATTACATGCAAAAATTTGTATTTAAATTAATGACTTCACAACACAGAATACTAAAGGACCTGACATTCATGAGATATGATTTTGAATTTTTGATACCCAGTTTAAAAAAGATGAATTTTAACACATTATGATGAGAAATACTTAAAGGCCATTTGAAGACATGGAAAATGAGAGCTGGCACAAGAGTGGGGTGAAACAAACATTCGCTGTTTTATTCATATCACAGACGGCTTATAAAGGAATTTCCAGTGGGATGGAAACAACTTCAGGGTGCTTTATTGATCACTAAAAAACCCCAACCTATCAAAAAAACCCAACCTCCACCAAAAAAATCCAGCAGCCCCTGCCTCAAAAAAAACCCCCAAACCCCAAAAAAACTCCAACCATTTCTTTCTCTGTAACATCTCAGGCATAAGGAAACTGTAAGATTTCCATATGTTTCTAATGGTTAATTACATGGCTTGTTAAGGAAATAAGAGCACAGTCCTAGGAAATTTGTTTCCCTGGAAATCCTGTCTGAAAACTTAAATAGGAAGTGAAAGGTGCTTTATAAGGCTAGCTCCTGTGTTTGGTACCCTAAGGACCATTTATTTGTAGGACAAGGTGCTTGTTTAACCTGTTTGGAAATAAATACAATGATGTAGCTTCCATGACAATTCCAGGTTAGTTCAATGTCTACAATCACAGAAACACAAAATAATTGGAGTTGGAAGGGATCCACAAGGATCATATCTGGTTACTTCACTCTTAATATTTTCCTAATTTGAATATTCCTTGATGGAATTTATTCTTTCTTTATAATTTTTATTGGTTTTCTCCATTATTTCTTTACAGCTCATTAGAGACATGAAGACATAAAGAATTTCTTCATTTGCTAAAATCTGTTATACACTTGAAAATTTACATACATTCCATGTTTCTTTCTCAATCAAAGACCCATTCATTCATTCATTCATTCATTCATTCATTCATTCATTCATTCATTCATTCATTCTTCCCTCTGTATCTGTGATTCATCATATGCCCAGAAATAATTACCTCCATCAGATGTCTATCAAGAGGTTCCTATCTCCTATGGTTTTTTACCTGTGAGCAGAAGTGATCTGAACCTCTGAAGTTCAGATCCAGAAGTGAAAATCTAAAGTCTTTGACTTTACTAAAATATAAAGAATAAATCTTACTCATGACACTGAATGTCAGGACAAGAGGCACCTGAACAAATCATAAACTTCAGAAACTACTAGCTATCTGCACTACATATGAGGAGGAAATGGCTACATATTTAGTCAGCTCTGAAGTTTCCAAGAATTTAATGCCAAAAAAAGGCCTAAAAACCTGTTGATTTTGTTAATGGTCAAGTCTGATTTATCTATAAACCACAGAAATCCAAGGAGGGTGTTGTAAAGAAGGAAAGTTGAGAATTAGTAACAAAACCCACAGTTTTTTGCAGAAGACACAGTTTTTTCCCCCCCCTGTTCTTTTGAGAAAGTTTTCCAAGAATTCTACTAAATCTGGTATCTTCAGGTACCACAAATGTCTTCCTAAATCAGTTTGTGGCTCCACCCTATTTTTCAGCTCCATTCACAAATGCAATGGCAAATTCAGTGACATTTTAAAAATTTAAACATCAAAATAAATTGATTCATGTATCTGACTTGTTCTGCTCCATTGGCTTAATAAAATAGCAAACATAATCTAATTACTTTACTCCTACATTTAATTAAGTATAGACACCAGTGAAATAGGACACTGGAATATTATGGTAAAATACATTATTTCAGCAGCTTGCTTTGTTACAAAGTTCTTCATTACCTTTTTCTTATGTTCCACTTCATTCAGATAGATGGTAGTTGACATAAATTTTATGAAATCAGGATACTGAATTTTGTCAGTGGTGTGTACTTCATGTACAACTCCTGAGACAGCCAGCAATCAATTTCATCTCAACATTAGGAATCTGAAGATGGACTTTCTATATAGCTTAGTCCACTACATCTCAGAGCTTCTATGTCTAGTAAAGTTGTGTATCTGAAAGAAAAACAAATTTGGGTAATAGGACTTAATGCAATCAGAGTGGAGAGTATGAATTTCAAAGAGGATTGAGAAATGTATGTTTGGAAGGGGGAGAAATATTACTTTTCTCACAATTAACAAAGCAACAGCAAACATGCGTCAATCAAACTAAGCTTTACCAATTGTCGCTGGGTAGTTCAAAAGTTTTTTGTAGCAGTCATGTGCAAACATTTGCATGTTATTTTTTCTGTGCGATTGAAGAAAGAGATCAAGCGACAACTGTAACACAGAAAGGAAGTTCCATTATCTGTTTTTATTTTTAGTCAGTCAATCAATCAATCAATCAATAAATCAAACAAACAAACAAAAAAATAGGTCAGTTCTACTCAAGAGAGAAAACAAGAATAAAAAGATTCCACCATACTTAAGGTCAAGTAGCAGTGTTTTTCTGCCTCATGCAGGAAATTTTGTTCTTTTCAATTATGTCAGCTGGTATGCTAGAATATCCTGCTGGCTTCTTCTGTAAAGGTTTTTGTGAAAATGCACTTCACAAAAGCATCACAGTGTTACAGATCCATGGAAAATCAAAGGTGTACCTTATGAAGGCAAAGGCTTTTTAAAAAATCATACTTTTAAAGAAAAATTTTTTTCTGTGTTTTTTTGTTTTGTTGGGGTTTTTTGTTTTGTTTTTTTGTTGTTGTTGGGTTTTTTTTGGTTTGTTGTTGTTGTTGTTTTGGGTTTTTTTTTTTTTTGTATGATGAAATCTCAGGAAGCTGTAATTTTCAAGCACGGGCCTGAAGTAACCTGTGTGAGCAGTGCCTCCAGGTGGCTCTGTGCGTGGCTACAGCGCTCGGGAAGCGGGGGCCCTCTGCAATACACGGATAGAAACCAGAAGAGCTGTTAATTCCCATATAACTTCAGATCAGGCTTAATTACACCTGTATTTGCTACTTAGCAAGGGAAGCGTCTTCTTTATGAGAACTGTAAAAGCTAATTAGGTCTCCAGTTGTGCAACATTTTAGTCTTATTTTACTTCCTCAATAAAAGGACTGACTGGACTGAAGTTTTTCATTGAAAATGGCCAGGCGGCTCTCATCTCTTAAAAAATCAAATGGCATACAGTGTAGACAAGCCTTTTAAATTATAGAGAATGGGACAAAAAGCAGAAAGGTTGGAACAGGGACAGGACAGATGCAAAGAGGCACTCTGTGCAATATTAAATTATGTACAGCACTGCATCTACCATGCAACCAGGCAGAATTTAGATGTGATAGGCATGAAGAGCTCTGTCCTCTACAGCTGCTGCTTTCTGCAAGGGTAGACCTTGAAAGGTTTCTCTCTGTTATATTGGCAAGACTGTTCCATAACTGAACAGCAAATTGAGGCTATATTCTTTAAATCTTCTACTGCTTTTCCTAGTGCTTCTATTCATATGAGAATTCTTGTCTCAGACAAATCATTGTAATTCCACCCTACTTTGATACTGCTACACCTGTGTTTAATATGACTGGTTCTGCTGGTTCTTCTAGGCAGACAGGACTCTTAAAGATAATTAGTATTGGCACCATTGACCTGAAAGACAATTTGCTGGGGGTGTTTTTTTTCAGACCTGAAGCTGTACATTCTCCTTTCAGTTCACAGTGATACTGAGGCACAAAGATACAGAAACAGGATTAGCTGTTTTGCCTAGGAATGAAGAAATCCTTGTGTATCTTAATGATACACCTGACTCTTACCCATCAGCTTCTTCCCATATGTGGGAATATAAAACATTGCAAAGATGTGAGAGCATGGCCAGGACACCCCATACTCCAGTTATCTTTGGCTAGAAAAATAAAATGGCTTATCAGTTTTGTCATGTTAGCTCAGGGAAGAACAGCTGCATAGGAGTATGAAAGTAAAGAATTAAACTAAAGAATCTATTAATGCTTTACTTTTATGCTTGACATAATTGTTATAAACTGCCCAAGGTGTGACAGTGTTGCAAATCAGACTTTTGATTTTTGCTTGTCATTTTTGCCAGAATACTTAGCTCACAGTGCCCTGAGGTATTACTGAAAAGCTATGTCTGAAAGCTGTCCTCACCTGAGGACAGAAAAGACATAGAGATTATGTCTAAATAGTAATTTTTCAAAGTGCATGCAGGAAATAATTTGGCTGGAAAAGGATTTGGCCCTTGGTTCAAATCTTCATGCATAAACTATGCAGAAGGCCTCTGCAAACCTGATTAGCTATTCAGTTCTCACTATAATATGTGGGAAAAAATAATGGATCTAAATCACTATTCCCTTGGGTTATTAACAATTGGGCAGATCACACAGGTGAGCATCCAATGCTGACAGACCAAAGTGCTTCAGTCCAGCCCTATGGGCTGTTGTGAGTCCCTGTAGCACATCTGGGTAGCCAGGATTAAAGCCAGCAGATAGTCACATAAGGTAGCTAGCTAAAGTAAAAGTACTGGAAACAAGAACGTACTGCATTCTCTACTGAGTATGTCTTTACTGTTCATGGCACAAGCTTAATAGCCTGACTAGAGTAGGGTCTGTTTTATTAGGGCATCTGGTTAGTCATATATCTGAAGCATACAGAGATTTCTGAATAACATACCCTATTCCATTATTCAGCTTGTTAGTTGTAATAAACCTAACTAATAAATCAAAGCACTTCTCATTTTTTTGTCCTAATATCCTGGTCTCCTTTCTAAAAGTAGTGCCAAAATGTGTGCTGTGCATGTGACAGACTTATCCATTAATTCAATCTTACAGGGACCCTACTACCATAAATGGGACTTTGCAGACACTCGTAGGACATTCTTCAGGCTTTTTCTACTCATGGAGAAAAAATATACCAAGATGCCATAAACAAGAAAATACCACCTTCATTTACAGGAGCACACAGGGAAACTTCTGTTTTGCAAAATAATCCATTGAATAATACTCACAGGCCCAGTTTTCCTTACACATGAAAGCCCATTTCCATGTGAAAACCTGCTGCCCCTCAGCGGCTTCTAAAGGAAACAACAGAGCAATGTTCATTGACCATGCAGAACTAGGAGAACCTGCATAGAATCTGCTCCTGTTGGTCAAGAATAAATTAACATTTAATTATTATAGCTTACTACTTGATTAATACTAAAGAACAGTCTGATGCCAAGGAATAGTTTGTAAACAGGGTCTTGATGATAATGCCAATTTGTTCTGCTTATTTCCTGAGCTTACAAGTACTTCCTTCCATTCAAACAATGCCTGTTGCAATTCCTGTAGGGTGACAACAAACTTTGAATTAAATGTAAGATATAGGTCACAGTAGATCTTGGAAACTTCAAGAAGAAAGATGTTACAGTAGAGAAATTTTGCATTTCAGAAAACTGGTCCTGAAGTTTAGAAGCACCCAGTGTTCGCAACTATGGATTAAATCAATGTGACCGAGCAGTTTGCATGACTCAAAAAAAATTGTTCATTAAGCTAAGAAAATAAGACTGGGATTCATCATCTTAAATAACATCTCGTCCCGAGAACCACTAGTAGTATGAATAAACAACCAGGATGTAGCAGAAGGCTGTGGTAATGAAAGTGTAATTCATCTGAAGAAGCTTATATAATTACATTACACTTATATAACCTCCCTTATTACAATATCTCAGTGATTAATATTCTTTTAACGTCTCTAATTTCACTGGAACCCAGTGAGGTAAAAAAATACTGACCATCCATTTTACATCTGGAGGCCAAAGCAAAAGAACAAGCAGGGGCAACATTAAGACTGGCTCATGGAAGTTTACCTTACTGTTGTAAATACTCCATCCACTAGTGACTTTGGAAGCTGGATCTTACAGTCTTGTATAAATAGTGCTCTGAATTGCTGAGTGGTACACTCTCATAGGTACATGCCATGGTAGTTACAAAACCAGAGGTTTGTACTGACAGCAAGGTCTTGTCCGTTGTCATGCTGAGTTTGAAGCAGAACAGAAAGTTGTCATTGGATGCTTCCCAAGTCCTGCAGGTCAGGTGGAAATATCTCGGCAAAGTAGGATTTCTGAATGTAATCCTTTAATGTAAAGGCTATTTAGGCAAGTTAGAGGAAAGCACAGTGTCTTTACCTAGCTTTATAATGTTCTGTAGGAGCTTCTGGCAGATATTAATGTATCCACTTTGCTCTGGGATTCCTTTTTCCCAAGATCCACTTACAGTAATTTCACGACCATAAGGCGCACCGGATTGTAAGGCGCACCCCCTGGGAGTCGGTAAGTTTCACAACTTTGTAGATTGTATAAGGTGCACCGGACTATAAGGCGCACTATTTTTTTGCAGCGAGGCTCCGCCCCCAGCTCCCCTGGCGCGGTTGCTGGCCGAAGCCCCGTCTCAACCTGGCAGCCATGGGCCCACGGGCCCACCTGTACCTGGTGGGGCCGGGCTATGCCTGCCGCTGCTCGGCGCCGCCTCCCCGGGGCCGGGGCATGTCCCTCGCCGCTCCGTGCTGCTTCCCCAGGGCCAGGCTATGCCCGCTGCCGCTCCGCGCAGCCTCCCGGGGCCAGGCTATGCCCACCACCGCTCTGTGCAGCCTCTCCGAGGTTGAGCTATGCCCGCCGCTGCTTGGCCCCGCCTCCCCGGGGCCAGGGCATGCCCGCCGCCGCTCCATGCCACCTCCATGGGGCTGGGGCACGCCTGCCGGGGCGCTGTGGGCCCCCGGGCCTGCCTGTACCCGGTAGGAGGGGTGCCGCGGGCCCCTGGGCCCCCCTGCACCCGGCAGCCACGGCCCTGCCGGCTCCCTCCGCGGCTCGCAGCTCACACTTCGAGGCTCGCAAATTTCTGAACTTTTGCCCATATATAAGGCGCACCGGACTATAAGACGCACTTCCAGGTTCGGGTGAAAATTTTAGTCAAAAGAGTGTGCCTTATAGTCGTGAGATTACTGTAGCTCCCTCTCTGTGTTTTTTCTGTTTTTTTTTTTGTTGTTGTTTGTTTTGGTTTTTTGTTTTTTTGGGGTTTTTTTCCCCTATTTGAGAGGCCAAGAGCTTCATTTTCAATTCAAGTGATGATGATTATAACTGATGTGAGTTATTCAAAGCCGTTTGTTGCATTTTCCATTCTGGCACATTCAAAGCCTTGGATCTGAAACACCACGTCCTTGCTGTTCCAGGTCTCAATCTATAGAACAATCCCCTTTCTAGTTTCAGAAATCTTTGTCTGGTTGATCATATTAGTAATTATGATTAATATGAATATAAGTCACTACATTTAATTTGGGTCAGTGGATGAATACCATCAGATGAAACTGTCCTTTAGTAAGTCCTTTGCAATCCATAAATAACACTGATGAGAGCATAACAAAGGCCCTTTGTGTTATTGCACAGTGGAGCCAAAAATGTTCTTGAAGCAAAGTTTGTTTTCAATATAATTACATACAGCTCATACATAAAACAGCTTGTTTTGCTGAACCCAGAAATGTAGTCTTTTAGATGCTATGAGCATCCTCACTTATATTAACAATAGAAACAAATGTATGGCAGAATCATTTATGTTTTACAGGTTCATTTTATTCTGTTTGGTATATTACTTCTTTTCTGAGGACACAATCCTGCAAGAATCTTACTGTTGGCACAAGTATCTGCCTGTACAAACAGCCTTGAAGCACGGGAGTTCGGTAAGTGAATGCAGGGCTGTTTTGCTGTCTTTTGCAGTAGTGCCTGTTGCTGATCCTGACTGAAGACTCAAAACCCTTCAGAAAATGTAGCAAATGTATTTTAAAACAGTGCAAAAAAAGTTGAAAGTAACTACCTAGGGTTTTCATTTTTATGAATTCAAAAGTTCCAATCAAAGTTAGATGGTTAGATTTTACTTTAAGAAACTGAGTATGTTCTAAGCCATCTTTGTCAGCTGAAGCATCCTGTCAGGAGGTTCATTTTTTAGACTCTTCCACAGTTAAATAATCATTCTGGTTGGCATGATGGAAACAATTTTGGATCCCCCAAGTTTGGTCAGAAAACCAGACAATACTCCCTACAAGGGAGTACCATAATTCGGCTAGGAAATTTTGTTCCTTAGTCATTTGTCCTCACATCTCTGCACCCTTCTATTCCACAGTATAATGACTACAGAGCCAATGCCAATAATATCCTAATTCTCAATTGAGTTTATTCATGTGTTTCAGCATTTAATCTTCCTTTTTGAGAGCACTATTGGAAAACAAATTATGATAATGAACAGTGCTGTCTCATTCCTCACTAGCATATGCTTCTTGGCCATTGCAACATCTGGGTTTGTATGGTTCTAGGAAGAATCACTTTTTACAGAAAACTTGTCCCTGTATAGAAATTTGTAGTCAGTAAAGGGGCTGCTGTAGTGACCCATCCCATCTTCATCAGTTCCTACTGAAAGGACAGAAGAGATGTGATGGCTATCCTATAGTGAGAAGTGGAACAGACGGAAGGACGAAGGTAGCTGGAATACTTCATATAAATGCCACTCTTCTCTGCTGGGGACAGGTCAAAACCCTGGAGGCCTCAGATCAACATAACCAGGATCTGTGCATAGCACAGTTTACTTTGCTAGGAAAGCATGGATCAGAAAAAACTCTTTCCATCTTAGTTTCTGAGGAATTCTTTTTCCAACAGGCAAAGGACAGTTCTGATCCTGATATAACCTACACATTAGAAGCAGTATGTAGCTAACATCTTCACCAAAGGAATCACATCCTCAGAGAGCAATAGTACTCTGATTTTTCTCTTTCACTTTATTGCTCTACTCTGGGAAAGAAAAGTATTTTTACAAGTATGCTATTTTGCTGCGACATAACCTGGCACATCTCCAGGGTGGAGTTAATGCTTGAGCACCACCTCTGTCAGAGGAGAAGGTTGTAATAGAAAGCAGTGATTCTACGGGAGTTCTGCAGTTCATTATACTAGTAGCTTTGGCCTCTACTGCTTTAGTTTCATTTGCCCACACTTCATACTCTACTCACTCAACTGGTAGTAACAACTGGTGGCAACAAAGGCAATCCTGCTTTATTTCCTGCACACACAAATAGGGCAGACTAGTCTTCTCCTAAATAGCAATCTAGATAAGCACAGTCTGGAAAAGATCATTGAGACTAACTGTTAAGCCAGCACTGCCAAGCCCACCATTAAACCATGTCCCTAAGTACCACATCTACACAACTTTCAAAGACCTCAAGATGGTGACTCAGCCACTTCCCTGGGCAGCCTGGGCAGCTCCAATGCTTGACAACTCTGTCAGTGAAGAAACTTTTCCTCAATATCCATCTAAGCTTCCTATCATCATGCTGTCATATCAACAATGGCAACACAAAATTGTGACACACAGGGCATAAAATAAATCCCTCACTGCCTCAGAGGTTTCTGGCTTTGATAAAAGTAAACCAAGCTCTAGAATGCATTTTTTAGTGGAACTCAAAGACAGAAACTGGAAAGAAACAAGATAAAAGACTATATATTATCTAGGCATATCTGACCTAAAATTTAAAAACTGCCCACTCATTACCTTGCAGAAAGCTAAAATGTAAATTCTAAAAATACAGTAAATTCACGAATACAAGCCGCACTGAGTATAAGCCGCATCTCTGGGTGTTGGCAAATATTTCGGTTTTTGTCCATAGATAAGCCGCACACGAATATAAGCCGCTCTGTCGTTCGCAGCGAGGACCCGCGTGCAATTAGTAACAGAACCGCGGCAGGGCGGGGTTTACTGGCTGAGCTAAGGCTGTGCAAGCTCGGCCCGCTAGGGGCCGCTGACGGGGCCAGGTGGCCCAGCCCGGTGCTGCCGCTCGGGGCCGGCCGCCGCTGCCCCTGGGCTCGGTCACCCTGGGTCGGCGCTGCCCCGCGGTGGCAGGCAGGGACGGAGCTTCCCCCGCTCCTACGGCAGCGGCGGCGGGCGGGGACGGAGCTTTCCCGCGCCCGTGGCGCCGGCGGCGGGTGCGGACAAAGCACCCCGCCTCCTCCCCGAGCCGCGGCAATGGCGGCGCGCACTTCCCGCCCCCCCCCCCCCCGGGCCGCGGCAATGGCGGCGCGGGGCTCCCGCCGGCTCCCCGAGACGCGGCAATGGCGGCGCGCACTTCCCCCCACCTCCCCGGGCCGCGGCAATGGCTGCGCAGGGCTCCCGTCGGCTCCCGGAGCCGCGGCAATGGCGGCGCCCCCCCCCGTCGGCTCCCCGGGCCGCGGCAATGGCGACGCGGCCCCCCCGCGTCCTCCCCGAGCTGCGGCAATGGCGGCGCCCCCCGCCCCCTCCCCCCACCTCTCCTCCCCGGGCCGCGGCAATGGCGGAGCCCCCCCCCCCCTCCTCCCCTGGGCTGCGGCAGAGGAGGGAAGAAGAGAGCTCTCCCGCCTCTCTCCCCGCCCCCCGTGCTGCCTGCAGGGAGCCAGGGCAACACGGTAACACTGTAACAATTGCGAAATGCCGGCTTTTACTGGCCGGTGCTTGGCTCAGCACTCTGGCTGGCACGTCTGGGGTTGTAAATGTCAGAAAATTATTAATATATTAGCTGCACACGACTATTAGCCGCACTTCCGGGTTTCCACCAAAATTTTTGTCAAATTGCTGCGGCTTGTATTCGTGAAATTACTGTAATAAGTAAATAAATACACAAAATACAAGGTCTCTACCCATGATAGATAATATCATGGAAAGTATAACTTCACCTTTTCCATGGTAAGTAACGTCACAAGAGAACAGGTTATTTTACTGGTATGACTTAAATAGAGCTCATCACCAAAAAGAAGATGTTTTTCGATGATAAGTATGCATTTTATATTTACTGCTAAATCTCTGGAAATGAAATAGCAAATAACTGCTTGTCTAAGTAGTTTGAAGCTATCTTATAACATGTAGTGACAAAAATACTTCTTCATATGAGAGCCAGAGGAAAACATAAATCAAGCCATAAGGAGTGTTCTGTGCTAAGGAAGGAAACTTTCCTATACATGATTCAAATGTGTGTCATAAATAAAGGCTGGCAGAAAAGAATCCTAAAAGAGAAGAACCTACAAAACAGTCTTTTTCAAATTCCAGCAGAATACAAAATTGAAAAATTAACAGAGTAGATTTTGACTCTTGAAACCTCAAACCATGGGGAGAGTCTACCGAAGCAGAACTACCTGCTGCAAACTTTAAGGTAATGCTGCGTTTAGTCTCAACACACTGTGGCCAATTATGTATCTCTGCAAACTGGTAGCACACCAGCAGCCTGGGTCGTAAGTCTATCCTTAAGCACTATCTGCCTGTAGTTCAATAAAACTACAGAATTAAGTAATGAACACCATTATCAAATGCACTAGATGCCTAATGGAAAAAAATACGAAAAGCTGACCTGAAATTTTTACTATAAGATGTCATTCAAATATGTGGCATTTATTTAGACAATCCAGTGTTCACTGAAGAGCAAACCTAGTAGTAGAACTAAACCCATGTTTCACTTGACTTCCTAACATAGGAAATATTCTGTATTCTGACATAAAGAATATTCCATAACTCTCCATCAGCAAAGTTCCCAGTGAATGAGGCTTTGATCTGTGGGCAATTGCTTTGATGAAGTTGCCGGCACAACAACTATCTTCCACCCAGCCTATTTCAGGAAACAATTTGGAGGGACCCTGTTGCTCAGCAATGGCTAAAATAGCAGCAAATCTGTCACACAAGGACTAAGCCACTGAGGGTCGGGCAACCGCTGAACTGTAGGGTCTCATGAGATCTCCTCAAGTGTGGGAAATGATTCAGATGTATGGGATTGATTTGAACGCAGAACAATGTATATGAGTGTGTGTAGGCATTCACACACAAGGGAACGTGTTTTTAACAAACATAGCAGTGAAGGGAATCTCTGCAGATGCAGAAAAACAAGTCGGCAAAAAAAAAGCAAGATGCAGCTGGCAAAAGCGTGGCAGGAATAGGACAGAGAACAAAATCAAAGCAGCTTTTGGGCTGTCCATGCTGAAAAAGGCTTGGAACTGAGAAAAGAGAAACTTGCTTTTTTACTTGAGTTCAAATAGACTCAAGAGAAGTATTTTCAACCACTCTAAAATCCCTGAATTGCATCATAAAATATCTTGCTGCATCTTCATTTTATTTTCTAAGTGGAAATATTCTGAAATACTTCCCAAACTGATGAAATATTCACACCAAAATGGTGAAACAATATTTAGGCAGAAAATTTGGAAAGCTGTAGAAGAAGTGAAACTAAAATCAGAAGATTATCTGGAATATATCTGCAATTAGTTTAATTTCTGGGGTTTGGGTGTATGTTTTTGAAATTGAAAGAAGGAATGCTTTCAACTACTTGATTTATGAAAGTTGTGCAGTGCTATGTCTGTACTTTATATTTATATAAAACCATTGAATAAAAACTAGGTTGTAATTCAGTTTTGGTTTAAATAAATCTTGGTGCCTTCTATAGCAGCAGAAGTGCTACCTCCAGCATGATGTCTTAGTCTCACCTGCTCCTCCCTCACCTTGCCTACCAGAAAGCAAACTGAATGCACATCCTGACAGTGTTAATGAGAACAGTAGAAGCTGTTACTGACTGAATTACTGTACTGGCAAAAAAACTATACCACATATATACTACAAATGAATTGCAGCATTTTCTTGATTTCCTTTAAAAGCAAACCAACCAACCAACCAACCAAACAACCAACCAATCAAACCAACCAAAAGTTAAAAAGAAAGAAGTGATTTAACAGACGTATTACACTGTATTTCAGAGTATCTATGCTGCTCCAAACACCACTCTGATGAAAGTCCAAAGTTATGCACGTGTTGAATACTGGAATATACTTAAAATATTACTTTCCTCTGTGTTGTAATTGCAAGACCTTACAGAAGATTTAAATGATGCCCCTTTCACAAAGATGACTCCATATTAGAATCAAAATGTCTGATGGGAACTGGGAGACAGTCAAAGATGAAGGCATAGAAACTATTGCTTTGATTTAAATGTTAGTAATTTTTGAAGGAAGAAGATGAATAAATAGAAGACCTCTATGATTCAGGTACTCAGAAGCCAGTGAGAAGACAACTTAGAACTATTAATACATGGGGTCAACATTTCAATTCAATTTTGTCATATACCAAAACCACTTAAAGCCAAATTACAAAAAAAATAAAGTAGAGAAAATATTTTTTTCAATCCAAAAGTGTAGTTAGATTTTAACTGGGGCACTTAAAGGAGGTCAAGTGACAAATGATGGAGATAGACAGCAAAGAAGAAAATAGTAACTAAATTAGGAAGAGAAGAAAAGCAGGGAAAGTAGAACAGAAAGAAGGAGCAAAACAAACTTTTTGCTGCAGCCCCTGAAAGCTTTTGTGTTCCACATCTCTTTCACACTTATGTGACCTCCCCAAGGATCTCTGTCTTTCACAACTGCAGAGATCATGAAAAAACATTTGCATCACAGAGTATCCATTTCTCAACCTTCACATTTCTTAACTTGCTTCACACCTCCATCATTGACTACAGTCTGCTAAAATTATTTAGAGTGCTTTCCTGAGCCACCAATCTGTTTTCAAAAAACCCATCACCATGGACTCCCACCCAGCAGTCTCCTGCTCCTCTACAACTTCACCTTCCATTTCCTTCCAGGCTGCAGCTGCTCTTACTGATGGTGTTCATAAGTGGTAAATTGTATTCAGGTGTCTAAATTGGAGAAACTGCTTCTTTTGTGGCAGTAGAAAACTTAAATACAAAGCAGTTCCTAGCCTGTAGTTAGGCACCAATTAATTCCTCTTGGGCCCCAAAACAACCCTTTTGTCTTCTACACTGAAGGCATAAGAGCTCCCATTGCTTCTTTGCACTTTACAAGTTACAGTATTCCAGCAAAGTAAGTCTGAAACTGGTCAGCATTTCACAAGAAAAAATTTATATCATTTAAAAGATTAAAAAACTTTCATTTTCAAAATGTAATAAAATATTTTCCTCTGACCTCTGAGAAAGAAAAGAAACAAAAAGCACAAAACATATTTTCATTGCATTTCTATGTAATGTCACTGAAATATCTTCTATTTCCAGTTGTAAGACAAAAATCCTAACAAAATTGAAAAAAGTCTTTGATGGTTTTTAAAAATATTTTTATCAATCTGATGGGAACTGGTTAGTAGACTGCAGGATGGGAACTTAAATATATTAAATGTAAGTGAAGAGCATATATGCTACTGGCTTAAGAGAAACTCAGGGATTGGCATCCTGTATGTTCCATACAGGAACTCCAGCCAGAGCAACTGTTTGGAACACCAGAGGTAAAAAGGAAGGTAGAGAGATCACAAAGGAAAACTAAATAATCTTTCATGGTGGGGTTTTTTTTCTTTTCTGTTTGGGTTTTTTTTTTGGTTTGGTTTTGTTTTGTTGGGTTTTGCTTTTTGGTCGTTTTCTTTGTCCACGGCAGAGGGAGGTTTGAACTAGATGGTCTTGAAGGTCCTTTCCAACTCAAACCATTCTAGAGTTGTGTTATAAAATTAATGTTCCCTCCAAAGGTATGGAAGACAATGGTCAATAAGGGCCAGTGGATGTTTACCCTATACCCATTCCAGCTCAAATAAAAGTGTAATGGTTCTTTAAAGAAAAAGCAGTCAGTGGCACGGCAAATCATGGTATTCAAAGAGTTATGAGTGGCTTTCAAACTGTAATAGGAATAGCAGCTCAGATTATCTGATTATCTGATATCCAAAGGCATTTGCTCTCAGAGATGCTCAGATAGGGAAATAAAAGTCAGGAAACACCAGTGTTCAGCCAACTGTCAAAAAGTGTTATCTATGCAAATCAGAGAAGATTAAAGCAAGAAAGTCTTCAGGTACCTGTCCAAGCACCATGAAAAGACTTTGTGGCAAACAAGTACATCCACTGTGACCCCTCTGGGTTTTCTTAACTCAGTCCTGAGAAACACCCTGACAGGAGCAGTACCTGGTGTGTGCATGATGCTGACTCTTCCTCCATCTTCAGCAAAAGCAGCTGCTGGAAGATATCTTGCATTCCTGCCATCATATCTTTTTACCAGTGCCTCTTTTATTCCCCAATATCTTCTTCATTCTGGTCTTCTTGCTATGCCTTCAGCTTATGTCTTAGTTGGCTAGATCTTTTTGGCAGCACTGATGCAAGTCTAAAACAGGGAGAGTAAAACAATGCTTTTGAACAGCTCAATGCTCATAAAAGCCAAGTCTTGAAGTCACTGCGTCTGCTCTAATAACAATGTCGTAAATGAAAGTCAAAGCAAAAACAGAAGATATATTTTCTAACTTGGCTTTTTTCCTCTTTGTGTGTCCATCTCCTAATTCATCATTGAGGAGGCAGATTCAGGCTTTTACCACAAAAGTAATAACATTAACTCCAGCTACTTCTTCATCCAAAAAGAACAGTTGCTACCATCTTTAAAACCACCTAAAAGACTGCCAAATACAACAGTTTCCTCTATGATAAAATACAAAACAGAATTAACAGTCACTACTGCAGCTATTGAGAAGCAAAGTTAAAAATGTAGTTAAAATCTCCCTCAACTGCTTTTCCAGCTTTTATTGCCTTCTTTGTGGCTAATAAAGGTTTAAACTTCTGGGGTTCAGCTGGGTTTTGTGGTTTTTTCGGTTTTTTTTGGTTTTTTTGGTTTTTTTTAATGTGGGTGCTTGTTGGCAGATGTTTGAGTGCGTCTGAATGGCCAGACTTTAATTACTTACTATGTGCAGTGGGTCATATAAATAAAAACCTTTGACCCTCCTGACTCATTTGTTCCAGTAAAACAGGCTTAAAGTTTGTAATTAATACAGGATGCCACTATCATGTCTCCATCCCTCAGAAAGGACTCTATAAACACTGTGCCATTGTTCCTGCATTATTTCCTTCATCCTAGTGCTCTTCCTCTCACAATTTAGCCGCCAATCCCTGGGTTACCCCCTTGTTCTTACTACCTTAGGAGCCTGAACCATGTTTGCTCTCCCTATGCAAGAAGCCCCAGTCCTGATATTCGCTACCGAAGTGAAAGGCAGTCCTTTATGCTAAAACTCAGTCTTCACTTTTGATTATATAAATCTGAGACAATGTAAGGTGAGGCCTGAAGGCTTTTATAGCTCAGGTTGTTCACATTCTTGCCTTCAAGATTCTGGTTTACAGCTAAGGTATAATTGTTACACTGCAGCTCCAGCCCTCCCTTTTGGCCTCAGCAGCCACTGCACCATCTTCAATCCCTTTTACAGAACCCTCTAGGTTGTCTTTTGTGTAGACACTTGCTTTGGAAAGACTCTCTATACATGATGGGCTCCTAGGCATCCATTCTCTCAATTTACTATTCCCTCTCACAGATTCCAGCCAAATACAGAGCCAAAACACTTCACCCAGTATTGAAACAGCAGAAAGTACGTCACACACAAGGAAACATCTTCCATCACAAAGAAAACTCAGTGGTTTACCTAACAAGACCGAGAAATCTCTGTTGTTGGACACATCAGGAAAGACAGGGCAGGGGCTTCTGGTGGTTTATCTGGTGAGGAGTGAGTCATCTGCAGTGGATTTTGTTCTGGGAGAGCAGATGTTCTACCCAATCTGTCAAGACACTTCCAGACATAGCTCCCGATCCTGCAATAAAAGTATCAGAATCTGAGTTCTGTTCAAGCAGCCACTTAAAACCTGTCATCAAACTGCACTAGGGCTAAGTGCTTGGTAGATGTTTAACAAATGAAGTATGTTGCCACCACCTATGGCCCAGTTGCAGATTGCCTTTTCAACACCAGCCTTTTCCCAGATCCCTTCCCCTGCTTTTCAGTGCCTGCTATGACTGCAAACATGACAGAACAAAGAGCAGAAATACCTGCCATACTACTTGGAATAGATGATATTCTTTTCAAGTCAGTGAGACAATTCAGAGTAGTGAAGGTAAGCACATAATTTCTGTAAAATATTAGATGAAGTTTTGAGGGATTGTGGAGACTTACACTTAAATAGATGTAATAAGGAATTACAAATCAACCTCATTGAAGGTAAACTTTCAATGAGGGAAATGGCATTGAAGATTCTGAAGTTGCACAAATTAAAAATAATGTCCTTCAGTAAAAAATCGTTCTCATTGCTGTATAAAATAGATTTTGCTGTATCCAGATTATTCAGGAAAAATCCAAATGCAGTCTGTGAAATTAAAAGGACAGGTGCTAAACACAAGCACCAAATGGGGAGTCTCCTGTTACTGATGAGATCACCAGGGAAACATTCGTTCCCAGAAAGAAATGATCAGTATCTCACTGGAACAAAGGTAAACAAAAGATGAGGTGATAGAAATTCTTGATTCAAGATGTTTAAACTCCCCTGACATATCCAATAAAATAAGAATTCGAGGCAGCTGACTTGAATTAGTTACAACTGGTGAAGCTCTTCAGTTGTTCCATTTCTGCCAGCAGATGGATTCAAAACTTTGAAAACTATCAAAATACAGAACAGGTTAAAGTCCATCAAGTGTTATAGAAAACAGGAAGACACTAAAAAAAATGCAGTGGTTAATGACAGAGGAAGCAGTGATAATTTAAATAAGCAGGAACAGTGATTAATGCAATGCACAAATGAATTTCTTGTGTTGGTAAACAAACAAGGAATTACCAAACAAAAAATCAGGGCCATCTTTCAGTATTCAACAAACAGAAAATTACATAATCAGAAAAAATCAAAGTCTGTACTACTCCTGTAGACAGTGTAAAGGGAAAGAAATAGAATCTACTGATAGAATCAATCAACAACGTTTTTAAAAACCACATTTTTCTTCAACTATATTTGTCTAATAAAAGGCATATCGCATTCATTTTTAACCACTGTTAGTCTCATTTTTTATAGTTATGGTAATAGCAGTCTGAATATCTCCAAAAGGAATAAACATACAGAATATACCTTGATACAATTAAACATAAAAAGTTTGCATGGCATAATGACAAGAAATTACCAACAGGTATTTTAATAACAACTCTGAATTCTTTAGATCTTGCATTGACAGCAAAGGATGTTGAGATGTGTTTGTCATATGATGTAATTCTAGGAATAAAGACTGGCTGGAAAAGGTGTCAGCTGGTAATTAATGACAAGCACATGACAAATCTTTAATAAAAACTATTCCTATGGATGACCAGTTTCCATGCAAAAGGAAACAAGATCACAGACATAAAGCAAATATACAATACGCTAATAATTTTTTTAAAATGTAATTATTTTATGTATGCTATATCATGTTAAAATATGTATGTTATATTATGTTAAAAGCCAAGTGGTAACTGCTAGAATGTGTAATAACTTATAGAGTCATTAGGTTTAATTTCAGTAATGTCAGGTATAGAGCAAATTTACTAAACAGATGCTGAAAGTAAGTCTTGGTAATATGAGATGCAGAGCTTGAAACGAGAGTCTTGCACCCCATCGCTGGGTGTCTGAGAAAACAGACTTACACAAGGCTTACACAATCACCAGCCATTACTTTGTGTCCCTGCCCACTCCACACCTAATAAAACTTGAATGGGCTGACCAATTCTTTCACTTGAATTGCAAAATAATTCATATTGGATGAGTCTAACTGTTGAAGTATCTAAAGGTAAATTAATTTAAACAATTTGAGTCACAAGATTATTTGGATTGGATTACACCTCAAGAAGTCATCTGGTTCTGCTGATGAAGTGTAAATGCATTTTTCCTAAGTTTCCAAAAAAAAAAAATCATTCACGTACATAAGCATAAGCAGAGCTTATGCATTCTATCAGCTGACTGACCAACTAAGACACATGTACGTGTATGAACATAGCTCTAGGTGAGTCATAGCACATACCTATGCTTACCCAAATGGGATGGCACCCTGGGGAGTGCTGGGTGAGTTACAGCACGGAATTGAGGATACAGAACATAAATCTGTAAGACAGTAGCATTGAACATTCTATTACTCACACAACTTAATTGTTTGCTGGAGGCAAAAATGTAAGAACTGAAAATAGTAAGACTTATTAAATGGGCTACAGAACAGTGGTATAACATCTGATACAGGTAACCTTCTAATTTTGCTTCTATTTTGAAGGGCTCACAATCAGAAGGTGAATTTTTGTGCAGAGTTTGAGATACTGCTTGAGGGAAAAAATACTTATTTCTAAAAATGAAACTTCTTATTATTTGCAAGGTTGATTTTCTTTCTGGTTATATATTCACCAGTAGTTACATGAAAGTAATGAAGACTCAAAGAAACAACCACCCTCTACAATTGCTGAATATTATTCAAACTTCTGATCAAGACTCCTCTCCCTCCTTCACCGCTTGCATTTAAATCACAAATTATAGCTCTGTATGATCTCTCTCAGACTTTTTACTCTTCAAAATCTGATGATCTGAATTTGAAGAGGGATTGTATCCTTCTGTTGGGAAGAATGGAGGCTCCTCAGCAGAAGATCTGTACTTGTTTTTAGCAGGACTGTTCTGCTTTCCTCAGCGCAGGCAGTGGGATCACATGGCAATTTATCTGAAGATGGAACCAGATGAAGATACCATCTGTTTCTTCTGTACTGTGTAACTGGATCAGACTCAAGTATGTAGCAGCTGTGGGTGTAGCTATCTCTATAGACAGCAGCTGATGCTATCCAATACTTATTCAGAAAAGTTTAATCAGGATGAGAACTTCTTCGGTAAGTCAAGTTAAATGTCAGGCCTTCTACTGCTGCACAGAGGAGAACACCTTAGATCTCCTAGATGTAGGTGTCACATCTTTGATATGAACACTCAGGAGGAAGTCTTGACTGCAACATCAGCAGTGACCTTTCCCTCCATAACATGAGTTTTGCTGTTGTGAGGAGTCTCTCCAGTAATCTGGAGAATTTTGTTGCAAGATTTGTCATTCATGTGTACTTCTTTGCCCAGTAGGTTGTCCTCTGTCTTGAACTGTCTCTAATCTCATTGGATCCCAAAATGCTGGAACACATATCTGCCAAACTATTACTGCTACTGGTAGCTATTTCTGCTGAAAGCTGGTGAGGTTTAAACTTTACTCTAACTTGCTGACTTCTGTTTTACAGGACAAGAGAATTTCCAAATGCCTAGGAAAATAGCTGTGTTTAGTAAGTATCATAGAAATCTAGTAGTTTTTAAGTTCTAAAATCTGTCAGTACTGGTGCTTACTTCCTGTTTTAGCTTATGTCTCAAATCTGCCTCTGTTTTAGCATACTCAGTTGCTCTTGTGGTAACCAAACCCAAATTTCCTAAGACGTTCCTCCTCAAAGGCTTTTAAGTATCTCTATACTTCAGTCAGAGCTATGACTGATCCCTGCACAGACTTATACAAGGCAGCTTAACAGAAGCATGTTGGATATTTAGAAGAGTAAAGCTGAAATATGAGGGGCATTATGTACAGGTTGGAGATACTCTAGTTTCTGTGGTGAGGCTAGCAAGTGACTTAAAAGGCACTGGACATCCCTGAGAGGGTAAGTAAATAATAAAGATCACTAATTATTCACTAAAATCCCTGCCCAGTATGGAAGCTAGACAGAATAATACACATCATGTTATCTTGGGGAAAAAAACAGTGTTCTTTTAAATATAAATCACATTTTATAATGGATACTTCTCAGAATTGTAAACAAAATTTAAAAAGCAGTAAAGAATAATGGAACAGGAAAAGACAGATCCCCTGTCATTTCTAGAAGGTATTGCCTTGATTGACATCAAATTCCTTGCCTGGTAAGACAGCACAAACATTACAAACAAATCCTGGTGTTTTCTTCAATCAGTGCAGATTTTTTTTTTTTCATGTTAATACATTAAATTTACCAGGTTTGAGCAAAGATCTCTTGAGTATTGGCTAGAAATGTCACACTTACCCCATAATCATGTAATTGAGCCATTTAGGTCCATTACTCAATATATTCTTGGCCTTTTCAAGAAAAGTATTTAGAAATTTTACAATCCAAAGAGTGACCCAAGGACAGCATTGGCTGTGCTTACAATAGTCTGTTAGGCTCATCTCAGCCAACATGCATGCAATGACATAAACCCTGCAGAATCTTGCATAGGTCAGATTGCCTGGAAATGTACTGAAAATACAAGTGACTCATCAGTACTCAATTTTCCTCCCTCACACCAAAGGAAAAACAATTTAAACATTTTTGGGATATGCCATGGTTTACACATGAGAAGGATAAGAGGTTGCAGGGGGTTGATCTTAGCTGCCAGGTGGCCACCACAGCTGCTCTATCATTGTCTCTCCTCACCTTGATGGAGGGGAGGAAAATACAATGAAAGACTTGTGGGTCAAGTATAGCCAGAGAAAGATCACTCACCCATTACCATTATAGAAACAGACTAAGCATGGAGAGATTAATTTATTGCCAATCAGATGATAGCAGGAAATAAGAAATAAGAACAAAACTAAAGACACCTTCCCCTCCCCTCTCCCTAATTATTGAGCTCAACTTCACCCTGATTTTTCTACCTCTTTTCCGTCAGCAGCACAGGAGGCAGGGAATGGGTCTGCAGCCAGTTCAACACTTACTGCTTTGCCACTCTCCTCCTCACACTCTTCTCCTACTCCATCGTGGGGGTCCGTCCCATGGGAGACAGTCCTTCATTAACTTCTCTAATCATTCTCACAGGCTGCAGGTCTTGAACCGCCCTAGAGTGGTTCCCTCCCACTGGGTGCAGTATTTCAGGAATCACTATGTTCTCCATGGCTCCAGCCTGGGCTCTCCATGGGGACACAAGTCCTGCCAGCCAGCCTGGGCTCCTCTGTCCATGCGTCCATAGGTTCAGCCAGAACCTGCTCCATTGTGGGCTTTCCATGGGGGTTACAGCCTCCTTTGAGCATCCATGTGCTCCAATGTGTGGGATCCTCCACAGCAGGCAGGTGGATCTCTGATCCACAATGGATCTCCATGGGATACAGGGGCACAGCTGTCTCACCATGGTCTTTACCACAGACTGCAGGAGAATCTCTTCTCCAATGCCTGGAACACCTCCTGGCCCTTCTTTCTTCACTGGCCTTAGTGTCTGCTGAGCTTTCTCTCTCTTCTCTCTTGGGCTGCTGCTGCTATTGCATAGTTTTATCCCCCTTCTTGAATACATTATTCCAGAAGTGCTGCCACTGTCTCTGATGAGCTTAGCCTTGGCCTCAGTCTATCTCAGAGCCATCTGGCACTTCCTCCATCAGACACAGTGAAAGCTTCTCACTGAGGCCAACCCCTCCAGCGCTCTCACTACCAAAACACAAACCCCATTACAGAGGCCAAAAGCTAAGCGGTCTTTAATGAGTTCTTTTAATCCAAAAGACAAACCAGAATTTTTCAGATAAATATTTTTCCATACATTAAAATAATTTTAACACAGGCCTGGTATGATCTTACAGAGAGAGAGATTGATCTCTCTATCAATGTATTAGGGATAGATATGACTCATTCAAAACATCTGAACTGTTCTCTTGTCATACGTTCCACTCATTAACCAGAAGGCAGACTGTATTAACTGCCATAGGAGCTATAATTTCCATTTTCAAGATTTGTGTGGGCATTTTATCTGTTGTAACTTGATGGTTGTTCTGTGGCTTGTGGCTACCCTTCCTAGTTCCAAATGCTCTTGATTGAGTTGAATTGTAGATGTGGCTAAACATAGTGCTTCCTCTTTTCCTTGAGCAATCTCTTTCAACACTCCACTACGGTCTTGATACTGCTGCAGAGATCAATACACTGTATTCAGAGCCAAGCAGGCATCTTCTTTGTAGAGAAATATTTTGAGATTCCTCAGGAATTACTTATGATTGCAATTTTTCACTCTTGTCCACAAAGAAAAAAATACTTTTGGAAAATGTTTTGATAAAAGGATCTTTTTTTAATAATGAGATATTTAGCATGACAAAAAGTATTTTTTTAATGTCAGAAATATTTCTCGCATTTTTACACCTAAGACAAAAGAAAGTCTTTCTAAGAAAAATTTTTATTTACCACAGTTTCAAATTGTTCTTTCTGTCATCAGGATAATTTTCCGTGTTCATGTATTTGCACAGACCATGCAAGAATAATGTTTGTATTACACAAACAAGTTGACAAATTGCTTGTAAACCACTAAAAGAGCTGCAAGAACCACTAGTTGCAAATCATTCAGCTTCCAAGAAAGGAGTGTTCCAATTTTCTCTCTTGCTTAAAGTGTTTGGGTTTTTTATCTACCGCAAAGACTACTGGTGTCTTTAATGCAATTCAGTAAAATTATTCTTACTTAGAGTAAAAACTAGTTAAATGGCAGGTTTAAGTTGGTCACTTTGGGTTTTGAATCACGTGATCCTACAAAGAGGGATTCTTGAGTATTATCAACATTACATTAATTCTGCCTTTTATTTGAACAGACAATCTAACCTTGTCAATGTACTTATTTGACTAGAAGGGACTTTCATGAAGCATTCTTTTAAAGGAAAAGAATTGATTTATACTTAGACTACTGTGTCCTCTCAGCAGTAAGCAAGAGATTACATTACACATTCAGTTCATCACACATTTGTGAAACTTACCATACAGTAATAACTCAATGTGTTCTACAACTGCAATAATACTTGGCTACAGAAGTCCTTCAGTTTAGAGCCAGCATAAATACCCAAAGTATACAGTTGTCCTCCATAAAATGGATAGGCTCTAATATGCACTGTAGCTATACTGGTTCTGCTGTACAATGCAATTCTCTGTCCTTGGAAATTACCTGAAATGTTTTCTATCAAAGCTATTAGGAATGGGCATTTCCAGAATCTCAAGCGCAGATACAACTACTACTACAAAGTATGCTTTTGGGGGGATGTTTCATTGCTACTAAGACAACACAAAGCCAATAGTGCCTGTATGCAGCCAGCTTTTTGTCTTACTTCACACAAACAGAATCACAGTAACACTATTAAAACTTTTGCCAGAATAAAAAAGGACTCCAACCAACAACAAATAGATGTTGCTGTTTGGCTTACCCACACTAAAATTTGAATCATACTATCAACAGAAAACTACTAGAAAAGCTTGTCCAGCATTGCTATGTTAAACATAATATTTAATACCAATTTCAGGACACCTAAATATAGTCCTGATGCTACAGTTCTTTGAAGCACACTATTGAATTACCTCCCTCTTTCATCTCAATTGCCAAAAGAAATTGCATTAACTGAGTTAACTGGTTAACTGAGACTCTATAGTCTTGCATTCAGGCAGAAATCACTTTTCCACAGCAGGTGTTTGGAATTGATTAAAACTTAAACCAGGCTTCCCAGATGAGGCCTGGCTTCTCAAGAACATTTTGTACTAAAGCTACTTTATCTGAGGAGTTCAAGGATTCAGATCCAGATCAGTATAATTTCAGCTCAGCCTGCACCATGCTGCTGCAGGAGTCATAGACTAGGTGCTGGAATGCTTGTATAAAACTTACAGGAATATTTCTATCCCTGTTCATAACATCAGCATGCAAAAGACAATTTAGGCAGCATCAGGTGAGATCACTTTGCAAAGGTTCAGGTTATTCAAACCTTTTACACCCAGCAATTACTAATCTACCTCACACATGTGCCAGTAAATGTATATACGTGGTTTCATAGGGTTTTATTCCACTGCCAGCTCATTGCTGCACTTATTATGTATGGATCAGCCTAGGCAGGTTACCTTTTCTGCCAGATTTGGATTCTATGGTTTCCCTATTCTCCCAACACCAGCTTGAACTGAGATCACACTAATAGAACCAGCAAATAGGGGCTCAGGGAAATGATACTGCTGGTTAGAAAAAGCGGAAAACTCCTGAACATTTGCAAACCTACTCCCTGCTGGATTACTAGTTCAAGATTTTATTAAACATCACTGCTTGGAGATTGCCCAGGGACAGCAATGACTCAAAGTACTCCCTGCCTTAAAAGTTCTGTCCCTTGACCCACTTCTTACAAAGAAATAGGACATCAATTGAATTCCTAACTTTGCATTTCAGTTCACTAGCGACAGGACTCTTGCGGCCCTCTGTAATGGTTTGACACTGGCTGAATGCCAGACAGCCACAAGAGCTGCTTGCTCACTTTCCCCTGCCACAGCTGGGCAGAGGAGGGAAAAATTTAATGAAGGTTCATGAGTTAAGGACCAGGAGAAAATACTCCAAGGGCAAAACAGGCTCAGCTTAGAGGCACAAAGAATTTACTGCTAACAAAATCAGAAAAGTAAAATAAGAATACCTTTTCTTAAGAAAATAGGATATTTTTTCTTGAAAAAAAAAAAAAGGAAAGGACACCTTTTCCCCCAACCCCTCCCCCCATCCCATTGACAGCACAGGGACACAGGGTGTGGGGATTTTGGTCAGTTCTTCACCCAGGGTTTTCTTCTGCTGCTCAGGGAGAGGAGTCCTCCCCTGTAAGACTCTGGAGTCCCTCCCATGGGACACGGATCTCCGTGAACTTCCCAGCATGGCTCCAATCTCACCAGCAGCATTCCTCCCAAAACCTCTGTGGCATAGGTCACTCTTCCACAGGGTGCAGTCCTCCAAGGAGAGGCTGCTCCAGCATTGGAAGCCGGGGACCCCTTTCTCTCCTGGGTCTCTCACAGGATCACAGCATCGTCCAGGCATCCACTTGCTCTGCCATGGGCACCTCCCATACAGGTTGACGGTGGATCTCTGCATTCCCCATGGATCCCCATGGGCTGTGGGTGGATCTGTGCATTCTCCATGGATTCCCATGGGCTGTGGGTGGATCTCTGCATTCCCCATGGATCCCCATGGGCTGTGGGTGATCTCTGCATCCCCCATGGATCTCCATGGGCTGTGGGTGGATCTCTGCATCCCCCATGGATCCCCATGGCTGCAGGGCACAGCTCTCTCACCATGGTCTCACCACGGCCTGCAGAGGAATCTCGGCTCCTGTACCTGGAGCACCTCCTGCCCTCCTTCTGCACTGACCTTGGTGTCTCCGTGTTGTTTCCCTCACAGGTTCTCACCTCCTCCTCCTCTCTGGCTAGGAGAAACTGTGCCTACTTTGTTTTGATTTTCTTCTTAAGTATTTATCACAGAAACATTACCATCATCTCTCATTGGCCCAGCTCTGGCCAGCAGCGTGTCCATCCTCAGAGCCATCAGGGATTGGCTGTGCCAGACATGGTGGAAGCTTCCAGCAGCTTCTTACAGAAGCCACCTCTGTGTATCCCCCCCACCACAAAAACCGAGGGGTGCAAAACCAACATGCCCTCAAAAGGCTTCGGCTCTATAAAAATAATAGCCAATTTGGTGCCACTTCCAACAGCCTTCTTGGTAAGGTAACCAGGCCTCTCAGGTGTGCAGGCCTCTCAGGTGATAGTGGCAGAATCCCCATGTGCTGAAGTGTCATGCCCTCAGGCAGCAGCATGACAGTTCCCATCTCTCCAGAATGCTTTTGGTTTTTTTCAAAGACACTTGCCAGTAGTTCTTTCAGTTGCTGCACACTTTTTATTTTTTTTAAGGCATGTGAATCAACAACTCAGGTGGATTGAGTGCTGCTTAACCCACTTCTGTTTAGTGATGATTGATCCAGTACACCCCACCACAAGCAGCAGGCAATCTAGGTATTTTAAAATACGATTTCAATTTTTTATTGGTTTATTCAAGAAGAATCATTAATGTATTTCCTTTAACCACCCTTAAAAACAACTACCTTACATCTGAAAAGATTAGTCTATATTTTTATGAAGTAAGAGTTATGGATGTCCTTCAATACAGAAGCCATGAAGGCTACTCAATGCTTGTTGTAATGTCATTTTAAAAAGTTGTTACTTCCTTGCAAATCTTTTTCTGTAGGGGTACAATTTTAGCAAAGTATGGTAGCCATTGAGAGCTGATAGAATGGCTTTTCTGTGCCTGAAAACAGACCTATCAGAAACTTGATTATAGCTGAGTGATTTCAGACCAGTTTTCAGCCAGCTCCTAAATGTCACATTTACCTAGTTCTTGCTTTAATTCATACCAGTTTGCCCCTCTGCAGTCTGAGAACAGCCAGAAGACCTCAGCCTCTTCACCAGTGTACTTGAAATACCAGGACTCTCATCCTTTGCCTGATGAAAAATATTCGATAGGTGTTATATTTTCTTAAGCCTGGAGATGTAGGGAGAGATACACATTGCTGCATCTTCACTATTTTTTCTTTCACATATTAAAAAGACAAAACTGCTCTGCTGATCATGTTCGTCTCCAAAAATTTTATTTAGCAGAATAAAAAAATCACAGAATAGTCAGGGTTGGAAAGGACTTCTGGAGATCATCTAGGCCAACCCCCCTGCCAAGGCAGGGACACCTACCACAGGTGACAACCAACACATCCAGGTGAGTTTTGAATGTCTCCACAGTGGGAGATTCCACCACCACACTGAATACTAAGAAAGATACTACATTTTCTCCACCAGTATATTCTTTGTTTGCTTGCTTGGTCACTTCTGGAGGGGGTGTAATCAAATCTTTTCCACATAATTTCATAGGTGCTTTCATCTGATGCCCATGTTTGCAGTAATAGGAAAGAATACTACAATCCAAGATGTATAGATTATATCACCCTCAACCTTAAGAACAGAGATATGGCACATCTTCAGGATGCTGAGCCATAACCTCCTTTTTTCTAACAGCTAGGACTTTCAGATATAACCTCCATTCTGCACACATGAGGTGGCTTGGTTAATGTCCAGAGAATGTTTGGCCCTTCTCAAATATTTCAGCCTTCAACGACAGGATGCTAGTCAATACAGTAACTTTAGAAACAGGTTATGACTCACTCTGGCTTTCCTGGCATATTCTAATGAAAATTTTTTATTTCCTTGGTGCTTCCTTTAATTTGGAGCAGGACAACAATATCACCAATGGGCTGTATTTGGTCCTGCTGAGATGAAGTTATTTTTCCTTACAGCAGCCCTCACAGTGCTGTACTTTGCACTGTTAGCTACAGAGGTGTTGATAACACACCAGTGTTTGGCTTCTGCTGTACAGCACTGGCACAGCACCAGTGCTGTCTTCCCGACATTCTGGCCCCCCATCAATACTCTGGGGGTGGGAAGATCTTGGAAAGGGACACAAATAGGCCAGCTGACCCAAACAACCAAAGGGGTATTTCATACCATATGATACATTAAAGATGTAAAAGCTAGAAAAAGGAGGAGGCATCCTCCTTCTCCTTCTTATTTATATTTATTTGTTTGCCTTAAGAGCAATCGCTACTGATGCTGAAGCCCTGCTTCCCAGGAAATGGGCAGCCATCAGATGCTGTTGGTAAGTAGAGAATAAAATCTGTCTTTTTCCTTAGCTTGTGAGCAACCTTTCACTTCTGCTTCAGTAAATGACCTTATCTCAACCTATTGGTTGATTTCCATTTTACTTTTTCTCCTTTATTTAGGGGAGAGAAAAGCTGAAAAGGGGATTGATAAAGGGGCATCCGGCCAAGGTCAACACACCATATAGGCCAATAAATATTGTCCACCAATCTTATTTTTGATGCAAGCATTTTGGGTTTGCTTTAGTAGAGAAGTATAGGATACCCCAAAGGGCATCAGGAAAGAGCTTCCTTCCCTTGAGCTCAGCAGCACACGAGATTGAGAGCTGTCTATCCAACCTCACTGAAACCCACGTGTTTTGCAATAAAATTGGCAACCTGGGAAAGGACTGCAGACACTGAAAATTCCCAAGGACTGGCTAATGTGAGCACAAAAGGCCAAGTCTCAGTGCAGTCTCCTTTAGCTATAAAGTACGCAACTGCCTGAAGACAGCTATTTTGGAATATGCCCTTGTCGCCAGGACTCGTCACAGAAGCTGCACTCTTTCGCAGACTAACCAGGAGCGCAGACTAACCACTGTGTGCCGCCAGGCGCTCCTGACAACTAACCTTTAAGTGTTTTTCGTCAATCTCCAGTCAGAATTAACACACACACGACAGGCAGGGAACGATTCCCGACCCGCCTCCCCCTCACCGCCCCCTAGCGGTCCCTCCGCACGGCACAGCACGGGGGCGCCCGAACGGCTGCGTTGGGGATACGAAGAAGGGGCGGGGCGTCGCCTTGCCACGCCCACCAAGGGAGAGCGAGCGTGGCGGCTCGGCTGCTCGGCCGGGGCGCGAGGCTCCGCCTGCCTGCCTCCGCCAATGGGGAAGCGCGTCGCGGGGGGCGGGGCTGCCACAAGAAGCGCGGGGGGCGGGGCCTGCGCGGAGTTGCCGCAGCGCCGCCGCTTGTAAACAGATCCTGCCCCACGTGACGCGCGCGCTGGTTGTGCGGGGGTGCCGCGCATTGTCCGCGTTGGTGACCGGCGGGAGCCGCGCGGGGAGCGGGGGGAGGCGATTCCCGTCCGCCCTTCCTCCCTCGTCGCTCCGGTGGCGAAGCAGCGCACCCTCCCCCTCGTACCCTGGCCGCTAAGATGGCTGGTGGTGGGCGGTAAGGCGGTGCGGGACTGCGGAGCCGCTGACGGGACGGGAGCGCGGAGGGCGGGCGGCGTGTGCCCGTGTGCGGAGTCGCGCAGCGCCATGTCCGCCTTCGCCCTGGAGGAGACGCTGGAGGCCGACTGGGTGGCCGTCAGGCCGCACGCCTTCCAGGAGCGGGAGAAGCACAAGTTCGCCTTCATCGTGGCCTGGAACGAAATCGAGGGCAAGTTCGCCATCACCTGCCACAACCGCACGGCGCAGCGCCAGCGCAGCGGCTCCCGTGAGCTGCGCCGTGGCGGCCCCGAGGTTGGAGCCGTCCCTAAGGCTGGCGGCCCCGCGGTACGCAGGGACCCGGGGCCGCCCCGGGGCTGCGCCCATCCCCGGGCCGAGGCGCTGCCTAAGAGCCCGCTGCGCGCCAAGGGCAGCCCGGCCCGGAGGCCGCAGCGCGGCCCGGAGGCGGCAGGTGCCGCCGAGGAGATCGAAGTGCTGGAGCCGGGGAAGGAGGACGTGGCCGCCGCGCTGTCGCTGCCGCCCTCGCCGCCGCGGGCGAGCGAGTTGGGCGCTCCCGACGCGGAGCCGGCGGGGGAGGAGTGCAGCTGGGCCGGCCTCTTCTCCTTCCAAGACTTGCGGGCCGTGCACCAGCAGCTGTGCTCGGTGAACTCGGAGCTGGAGCCCTACCTGCCTGCCTTCCCCGAGGAGCCCTCGGGCATGTGGACGGTGCTTTTCGGAGCGCCAGAACTATCCGAGCAGGAGATGGACGCTCTCTGCTACGAGCTGCAAGGTTACTTGGTTCACAGCTTGGATACCTGTGGCTGGAAGATCCTTTCGCAGGTGCTTTTCACCGAGACCGACGATCCCGAAGAGTATTACGAGAGCCTGAGTGAGCTGCGACAGAAGGGGTACGAGGAGGTGCTCCAGAGGGCCCGCAGGCGCATTCAGGAGGTGAGGCTACTGCGTGGTCCAGATGCCGCCGCTTTAGTGTCGCATTTAATTTAATTTGTGACATCTTTTTTTAGTCTTTCTTGTTCCTTAGTGAGAAGAATGGGGCCTAACCTTTCCAAGATCTCTAGAGCCAGGATTTAGGGAGGTGCAGATTTTCCTGCTTATCTGAGTGTGGCTCAGTCCTTTTTTCTGTACAATCAAATGCAGGTATTTGCGAATAAAAAATCTGATGGATTTAGCAAGGTCTTGCTCCCATATTTTTTGTTCTTGCATAGCCTTGCACGAGGATGTGTTGGGGTCTGAATTTTTTTCCATTAAATGACGGGAGCAACGTGTGGTGTTTATTTTTGATAGTACATTTTAAGTGTTTGAGACCGAAAAAATTCCAGGTTCATATGGTTTCTGGGTGCTGAATCTGGTGTTTTTATAGCGAGGTTGTTTTCCAGTGGAGTTGGAGTAAGCACAACTTCTGTTCAGCTGAGAAGTTCCTAGAGTTGGAATTAAAAAGAAAAGCAAACTGTCTGGTCCTAGTGAGTATTTGCTGTGATGCTGTTGGTAGTATTTGTCAAGACTTGGATGTTTCAGGACACTTTGTCTCTATTGCACCATGTACTTTTCTAGACAGGCTAGTTGTGAATGCCGCTCTAATTAGTTTGTAGCATCAGTGTATGAGAATTTTTACACTTTCTTGTCTTTATAGACTGAGTTGTATGAGATTTCCCCGGTATAAAATGAGAATTTGACGCTTGTTTTTGTGCTTCAGTGGCTTTGGTCCAGAACGTACCCGGATCTAACAAGGTGTGACTATGAGTCAGGTTACACTGTTCTTTATTTTTGCAAACATCGTCTTAATTCTGTTGTGGATGTCGGTCAAGTTTGGCTGCTTCAGCTACCCATGTATATCCTGCCAATATTCTTTTTAAAAATGTGTGGTAGTGATTGTTTTTTTCTTGATGCAGTGTGAGGAATCTTCTTGCTCTCTGATTTGCTTAGTTTTGAGTCTGTAGAATTCAGGCCAAGCTTTTCCCTGGGTGACTGGAGTTAAAGAGTATGAGAAAATTGTAGTATCAATGATGTAATCATGGTAAGAACATCCAAGTATAGCATTGCCAGGTAAAAGTTTATTTCCAAACTGTTGTGTTAAGGTATATAATTCTGATTTTTCTTTTTTTTTAATGTCTATTTCAAGGACTGAATTAAATCTTGCTATTTGGTATACAACTGGTAATTAGTCAGATAAGATTCAGCAGTGGTTTTAGTCCACAGAATATGAAAACATATCATCTTTCACTGTTTTTTTTTTTGACTGCGTGAATGCTTGGGAGTGTATGCTTAGATTAGGTTTAGCCTTCAGTTCCGCAGTTTTTAAAAGGAGCTGTGCAGGATTAGATAAATTGCTGTTAAACATGAAATTTGGGAGCTGGATACTCAACTCGAGGGATGTGGTGTTTTTGAGGAAATGCTAGTTAAGAATTACTGAGCAAGAAGTATTTGTTGGAGAATCTCAATTTCTATTTTGTTACCAATAAAATGGTTCTCAAAGCTACATAGTTTTATTCTGTGTTAATATTCTGAAATTGGTGCAGACAAAATGGCAGAGCCTGTGTATGAGTTTGACTACTGCATAACCTGCTTTCCCATGATAACCAGTCTGATAGTGTACCTAGTCTATACAGCTGTACTTGTGTCGGTTGTGTAAGTTGATCCTCCTTTAATTAAAGGTAGTTCATGTTTAAGGAAAGAAGCCAATGGAATGACCTGCTCTTTCCCTCTTGGCTCTCAAGTTTCTCTTTTCCTTACCTGTGAGGGGTTTACTTGGTCTACAGGAAATGTCTTCTCTTTAAGCAAATACTGATACTCTTTGTCATTGCAGTTCTAAGCAAATTAAGGAGTGGATGATGGGCACTGCTTAGTATTTCTGAAGTAAATTTTTTTTTTACTTTAAAGAAAACCTACTGAGTCCATGTTTTATCTTACAATTTACTTTTCCATCTGTGCTGGAATTCTGTCAGCTGATAGCAGGAATATTGGATCCAAGCTATTTTAAACAATTTTGTCTCTTATAAGATTTTTTTTGGGAAAAGAGGAAGTGATTGAGAGGCATTCTCAATCACTCATTCTCATTGAGAACGAGAATGGTGTCCAGGAGGAAATGTGAAGGGTCTTCATTAATGTAAAATTGTGCAACTCCCATGACCTTGACTTGGCATCTTGAAATGTGTCTCTGTGGTTTATAGTTATTTAATATATCTCTTCTATTTCCCATGACAAATTCCTCTGTGCAGTTAGACTATTACTTATGAAAAGCTTGCAGTTTCTCTTGATTTGTAGTCTTTGGGGTGGAGAAGCAAAGTGAGCAACCAAACCTCATGTTCATTGTTTTAGCATCCCCTGCTTGGACATTCCTTGCTTTCCATAAATTACACACAAGTCAGTTTATTTTCATGGCAGTTAGTAATTGTTGCTTTTTTGTAATAGTAATTTTTATCTCAGTCCAAATTTTAGGCCTTTAATAAATGATAAGAATGTTGCAAGTAGAAACAGATTCAAGATGAGTAAGTAAAATATTTGTAGAGAAACTTCATGACGTGGGTTTTGTTTCTTCTGCCTGATTTGCAGTTTTGAAATAGCACTTTTTTTTTCCCCTAAGAAACCTGTTAATTTTGAAATAATTGAGGAGTTTATTTAAGAGCTAAGTTTATACCTGTTGAAAAAAAATCTTCCAGTACTCAGGTAAAAGATAAAAAGATAGTATTTCAACAGAGAGTATACCATTGAATCCTTATTTGGGATTCCAGTTTCCTGGACAGTATTTCCAAAATCCTGAACTTTGTGTCAAGAAGGCAGAAAATGTTTGCTTCTGTACTCTTGGTCCTGCCAGTTTCCTGTTTATGTAATTCCTACATACAGAAGAGTTTTTCTAGGCTAAGTGTAGATGTAAATTTCTCTTTAGTAGTATCAGTAATGGTACTGTATCTCTGTCCGTTCTGTGTTTTGAGAAGGCTGAAGCTAGTAATGTTTTCCTGAGTAAAAAATGATGTTAGTGTAAACTGTGATCAGGAGGGATGGGTAGCTTAGTCATGCCCCAGACACATTTCATTGTGTGCTCTTGCATAACGAGTTGAGTGTTTGAGAAGCCTATCTGTATTGTTACATGTCTACTTCAGCATCTTCAGGTTATCAGCTCCTGGGAATGTTCTTGTTCCATACAGCTCTTAGACTGAAATTTGGTCTACAGGCCTGGTAGACTGAAATTTGGTGGATGATAAGATCTTGAGTGCCAGGTATAAAACTAGTCAGAAGCTTGCTTTGGTTTTCTTTTTGCTTTATAAAATCTGTGAATTCCAGTGTTTACAGGTAGACAAAGACCATTTTGTATCCCTGCTCTGTGTGTTTTCTCTAATTTTTTTTTTTAAGTGAAAGTTAAAACACTTTTAAGTGCCTGATTAAATACTGTAGTAATTCTGGAAGCATCTTATCTTCAATGGTTGACTTTAGACTGCCTTGAAAGTAAGGACCTACTACTATTTTTACTCTCCATCTCCTGTGTAGTGATATATTTGCTAAGCATGAGAATAGTCCTGCTTGGCTTAATTTTCTTTTGATTCAAAGAACTAAAAGGGCTAAGGAAAAAGAAATTTATTTTGTTACAGTAACAATCTATATTAAAAGAAAATGTAGCTATTTTTTTGATGGCGAGCTGTATGTTCACTATCCTTCATAATTCTTTTTTTTTTTTCTGAATTATTTTGCTTGTTTAGTAGGAAAGGTTTTTTTCTTTAATGAATGAATGAAATATGCTTGTCAAATTAGAGGAAGTGGCAAGGAATTGGTTCACTTTTATGTCATGGAATTTCACATTTGCTACTTTCCAACATGTATTTCTTCAATATTATCACTCATTTCTGTTTATATCAAAAAAGGCAAATAATATCCAGTAACGTTTTGTTTTGTTAAAGCTGTTCTAATATTTTATTAATAAATAATATTCAGGATTGTATCAGTAACTAGAGGAATTTTATTTAATTGTTTTTG
Organism: Catharus ustulatus; assembly: GCF_009819885.2. NCBI lineage: Eukaryota > Metazoa > Chordata > Aves > Passeriformes > Turdidae > Catharus > Catharus ustulatus. The sequence continues at coordinate 23,179,812 of NC_046262.2, read as the reverse complement.
GCCATATGCATTCAGTTCTAAAATAAATGTTTATATGGTAGGTAGTGAGGCCCTGTAACAAAAGTGGAAGTTTTCCAAAAGTGAGGTGACTGGTTGCTGTTCAGTGATCTGCATCTAGGCACAAGAAGATTTAAAGAGTTTCAACATCAGACTCAAAAATAATGGAAAAGTAAATATAAAGCCTTACAAAAAAAGTATTCAGTGTTCCAGTAACATGGAAAAAATATTAGCCGCTAAACCAATGTACCATCTTTCTACGCAAGAAGAAAGAATAACTGTATGAAACGAAATATTTAGGTTTGGAAGATACATAAGGTGTTTCAGGACGGAAGAGAACACTGTTTTGGATTTGATGTTGGGAGCACAGAAGATTAAAATAAAATAGTGTGGATTGTTTTTTTCCTATTGACATGAGGAGAGCAGAGTTAAGACTAATGGCTGACATTTGGGAAGTCCAAACTACTTTTGTTGGAATGCTTTTTTTGGTACTTCTTATTTGTAGAGTTAACACTTGTTTCCGGTAACACTGTTTGGGTTATAAATCCTTTGTAAATAAGCTGTTTAAGCGCTGAACTAGTACTGTAAGTTAGTACTAACCAAAACAAAATATGTCAGCAGCTGTAGGGTATGCTCTGTAGAACAGGCAAGTAACCTCCAAACTCTTTGGAGACACCTACCTGATATTAATACTCTGGCTAGTATTGGACTGCTGCTAGAGCAAATTGACAGTGAGTATGGCAGCTGTACCCAAAAGTCAGAGTGCTTAAAACAATGTACATTCCTTCAAAACATGGGCAATTTATATGTATGTAAAGAAAAGGGCATTGACTTGAAGAACTAGATCTTTCTTAGCGGAGTTTAAATCTTAGATGAAAAGTAAAACTACATTCTGTAGAATATAGCAGTATTAGTTAGTAAGCCTGGACTTAATTTCTAGAAACTGAATACAGCAGCTTGCAAGTCTCATAATTAATTTCCTTATCCAAATACCTGGAAGAGGAAAAAAAAAAGTAATAAAATGCAGTATATGATCTTTTTAACTGCCTAAAGTGGGATTGGGGAATCATTTATGTCTGTTATTTGGGGGAGTATGCTGATGCTGAGATAATTTGATATTGCTCTTGTTTCCATAGATGTAGAGATAATTTTTCCTGTGTTTTTTTGTTTAAAACTATTCGTACCTCTTTGCAACATTTTCATATGACAGAATATTTTGAAGAGGTCTGAACAACCTATGTAATTAATATTATGTTCTACAGTCCATTGTGCTAGTCAGAATTCACATTTTCCTTAATTTCTTAGCTTCTAGAGATGATAGCAGGTTGTACTTTCTTTGTGCTTACCTTTGTCTTGTGTATTTTTCTCATTTTTTTCAGTTGTTATTTTCTTTCATTTCAATTCAATGTCCTCCCTTCAAGTAAATGTTGTTTCAAACTGCTTTCTTAAGCCAGTAACATTTTTTCCTCTCCTTTTCTGGCTGACACGGTATTATTATCTAGACAGTGTTGAATTTGAAAGCAGATAGTTTAATCGTTTTACATTTCTGTAATGTGAAGACACTGTTTACTAGTAGTCAGGGAGGATTGTATGCTTTACATATGTAAATATTGCTACCATAAAGCTAAGGAAGGCATTGAGAACCAGAGATTTTTAGAAATTACTATATTTTTTATTTTTGAGGATGTGCTTTTGACATTTCTTTTTAAATATTATTAGACACATAGCATTGCAGTGCAGCAGGATATTGCTGTTACTGGAGAGAACTTCAGCTGATATTAGGGCTAAGTCCAGCTGAAGGTGTATCTGCCAAACTATTTTTGCAAGAAGTGAAAACTTGGTCATCAGAAATACGGTAGAGAGAGAAGGAAGATAGGACAGGAGGAGAGGGAAAATGTTACTCTAAGGCTACAGAGCATCAGTGAGTTAGTCAATATGTATATGTGTATGTTTTGATGAGAAGACAGCTTCCCTGGCAAGCCAGCCTTTGGACATGATCATCTGGAGCCACTGGCTGTAGATGTAAATGGAACATGACTCCACTCACCAGCTACAAAATTTTTGGCAGATAACAGCTTTCAGTTCAAAACCTTTCAGTGGTAAGACTTTCTATTCTTTTCTGTGGTATTTTTGTAGGAATATCAAATGTTTGTGAGTTTTTTTGATGACTAATGACGAACATTACTCATTCAGACAAATTTGGACACTTGGTGTATTTTTTTTGTTAAGGATTTGCTTCTGGAAAGGTGTTACAAAACACTTCCAGTCATTCAGCAAACTTTTAAATTTTGTTTTGAAGGAACTTGAGTACTTCTGATTTTTTAAATGCATAAACAACCCAAATGTTTCATTATCTTCTGTTACAATACTTTCCAAAATGTATTTGTAGGCAAGTGGTTCTGACCTTCTTTTGGAAAAATGCTGTGATATTTGTGTGAGGGAACTGACTAAGTTTGTTTCTTTTCTCTGAAAATGTTATTTAAATAATCAATTAGCATTTGTTTGTGATGACTTGCGGACAATTTATGTGGGTCATCTAAAATTAATAGTAGCACAACTTTGCACGTGACAGCATTGCATCAGGACTTGTTTGAGCTACTCTAGGGAAAGAGTGTTGTAAAAGATTTTCAATAACTTAGAATCATAGATTATTATGTTAGCTGGAACCTTACTGTGTTTTCTAGTTGAACCCCATGCTTAAAATAGAACAAGTTTTGATTAGGGCTTTCTTTTGTTGTTTTTTTTTTTTTTTTAAAGGAAACCTGAACTTTAAAAAGCACCATGTTTTATCTGTTGAAAGGAAATTTCAAAAATTAAGAAAAAGAAGAAATTAAAAAGATATGAATGTATTAATTAGATGTGAAACTTTTGAGGGGGAAAATCTATAGATTAGTTCTAGAAGGGTCTAAGTTTGTAATTTTTCTACAGTGTAAATAACCCTGTGGCTAGAGCCCAAATTCTTTAGCTTTCAGTAATGTGTTACTTGTTCATGATCATCAGGTGTCCAAATTTTAAATGGTATTATTTTGTCACTTCAGAATAGTATAATTCAGAAAAAAAATCATATATGTGAGGAGGTTAAAAAATCCCAAATTACTTGACTACTTGCTGTATTGGAGGTGTTCTGGAGGAGTTGAATGAATAGGTGAATGTGTATAATTTCAAATGTGTTTTATCATGCTACTTTATCACACACAGATTTTATTTCCCTTTAACATTCAAACTGAGTATCCTTTCCCCTTCATTTCTCACTAAGAACAGGAATAACACCAACTCAAACAATTAGCACCTCTGTTACAAGTCTCTTTTCCCCTGGTGCTAATATAAATTGCTTTTGCCTGAAATACTGTTCTGTTATTAAAGTGATTTAATAGCTTGTAATTTACTGTGTTTCCTGTTAAGGTAGGAGAAAAAATATGCGTGATATGGTATCTAAGGATCTTCTTGGTATCTTATTTAGCCTTTTGTTCTTAATAGTGGACTGTAAATATGTTCTGAGCTTTTTTTCAGACATATTCAACTTTTGAATAAAATCCCCATTTTTTGGGCTTGGAAACTTTAAAAATTGTATTTAGGGATGCAAAATGCTGTTTCCTTAGGCCTGCCTTTCCATGATTGCACCATTGTATAAGGTGCTGTAGAAGCTAAACTCTACCAGCATTGAAAGAATACACAGGGCCATTTGAGTTACCTCTCATCTGTCACCTGGGCTTAAAGGTGGTTCATCAGCTGTGCTGTTGAAGGGAGCTGAAGAACTGGATCATCAGCTTGCTAGTGTTGACAGAGGGGTGCTATCACTTTCTGTCCTCCCCCTGTCAGCTTCTCTGTCCTTGCAGTATGCTGATTCAACTCAGTAAACCTCAGTAAATTACTCCAAGAGAGACCACGAAGTAATTTTTTGCCAAACACTGAGTTAGTTTGTTTAAGGATCTGAGAAATACTAAAGCCAGTGAAGTGGAGAAAAGAGCACCTGAGAGCAGAAGGAACTGGAGTAAACTGGGAAGAAGAGATGCAAGAGGGAATGAGAAGTGGAATCTTCTTTCGATAAGAGCAAGCTATTGGGTCAACTTTAAAAAGTAAATTCACCCATACAAGTACTTAGAATGTGGTATAATAATTCTTTACTTGGTTTGAACTAGATTTTTAAAAGTCTAACAGTAGACTTATCAGACATCTGAGAATTATTTTTTACCATGCCAAATGCACTGTAAAACTGCTAAGAGTACTAATTCAATGCTGCTGATCTAATTCCCATGAACTGACTTCACAGTGAAATTGATTGTACCTCTTTAATTTTTTTCTTTCCATCAAGTGTTCTTTGTTTTGATAAAAGAACATTTGCTCTCTAGAGGAGTGGGCATTTGGCTAGGCCTGTGTCCTGACATGACAAATTTTATGTGAAAGATTTTAAGACTAGCACTGTAATACCTGCTAACTAAATAGACTTGTTCTATGCAAATATTTGTTTGTTTAAGTAGTTGTCAGTTTTGATACTCTTGAGTATACCTTCCTGACTAACAACATAGTTCAGAAGGACAGAAGAAGACAAAACGTTAAACCATTCTATGGCACAACCTGAACACTTATGTATGTCCTCGGTCTTCTGACCTCCAAAACAAAAAGAAAAAAATTACTTGGAACTCGTTAGGATAGGTGTAAAGTAAGTTCTTTGCCAAGCCTTCAGGGTGAGGTGTTGCCTAAAGGTCTTTTTGTTTGAAGTTACCGTGTTCCAACCAACCAGTGATTCATTAGTGACTTTATCTTTTAATTATTTTGCCCCTTTCCAAAGGAAAGGAGTCCCAAAATGCCATAACTCTGAAATACACATCTAAATGAAATTACTTTACAATGTAAATACTTATTTCTGGGTCACCAACAAGAAAAGGAAAATCTAGCACTCTTGTACTGTGAGTGCTCCTATGCAGTTAGCCCTTGTTTGCCATTATTTCTGTAGCTCATCTGTGGCTATCCTACTCGAAGTAATACACTAAATTCTGACTAATGACTGGTATTTATAGATGCTCATTTGACATGACAGTCTGACTAAGGAGGGGCATAGCCACATCACACAGTAAGGTAAGGTGACCAGACAGGTACCAGCTTAAAAAAAAAACCCACATGGCTTTACATGTTTGTCTTGTTTACAGGGAAGGGAGATGCATAGTTTTTAGTTGTTGACAACTAAAGCTTTCACTGACGCTGAGCTTTCAGAAGAGGTCTGGTGTGCCATACATTGTTGTCAGAGCTGACAGCTTTATGCCTGAGCCTTGTGATTTTCCAACATGTTATATATGTACATACAGTTCTGCTGAGATTTCTATTTAGAATTTTGTGTGGGAGGAGAGAAGTTGCATTGTTCAGTAATGATGCATACATGGAAGTAATGTTTTGGCTCACTTGGCTGCATTAAAATACTACTTCAGTTTTTCTTATTCAGTTCGGTTCTTTTTCTGTGGAGTTGTATTGCAGGCAGTATGTTGAATTGAGGTGCATTTTGGTAGGCGATGTAAAAGAGCTAGACAAAGGTAATTGTTAGTGTCCAGGAACTGTTAACCTGAGTGTAAGTGAGGATCAGTGATAGGAGTCAAAAGAGGCCAAGCAGTCTGTGCTGGTCATACACTCCTGGGGTGTGCTCTTGCAGTGGGTAGATGTTGTACACAGCTACCCACCAGAGCTGCTCTATGACTCCCCTCCTCAACTGGATAGGGTGAGAAAATGGTGGGGATCACGGGTCGAGATAGGGACAGAGATCGTTCACCAGTTACTGTCATTGACAAACCAGAATCAGCTTGGGGAAATTAATCTATTACCAATAAATCAGTTTGAGAATGAAAAAACCAAATCATAAAATATCTTCACACCACCCCTGCCTTCATCTTGGACTCAACTTCCCTACTGATTTCTCTACCTCTTCTCCTTGGATGGCATAGAAGGACAGGGAAGGGGGATTGTGGTCAGTTCATCATGTGTTTTCTTTACCACTCCTTCCTCTTCACGTTTTTCCCCTGCTCTAGCATGGGGACACACCCACAGGAGACAGACTTCCACAGACTTCTGGCCGTGTAAGTCCACCTCATTGGGCGCAGTCCTTGGAGAACAGTGCTCTGCAATCTGTCTTCCATCACATCATAGGTCCAGTCAGAAAACTTCTCCACCGTGGGTTCCCCTGTTCATGGGGCCACAGGTTGCCAGGAGCTTGTTCCAGCATGGATTCTCTTATGAAATAACATTTTTTTTTCTTCCACAGGCTACAAGGGTATCTCTACACTGGTGCTTGGAGAACCCTCCCGCAGCTTCTTCACTGTCCTTGGTGTGTGCTGAGTTGTTCCTCTCACCTGTTCTTGCTCCCTTCTTGGGCTACAGTTGTTGTGCCAGCACTCTTTCCCCATCTAAGTGTGTTATCCCAGAGGTGCTGTTGTGGTTACTGATGGATTTGGCCAAGGCCTAGATTTGTCTTGCAGCTCCCTGGCTTTATCTGTGTTGGACATGGGGCACACTTCTGGCATCTTCTCACAGATGCCGCTTCTGTAGTCCCCTGGTACAAAAACCTTTCCACCCACCTGGAACATCTCTACACACATGTACTGAGGTCCTAGCTCACTGTGTGGAGGGAAACGACTGTTTTGAGTAGCGTTTAAAGGGGAATAACATGGTTCATTTTGTATTGGCAGCTGTTCAGAGACCTAGATGACACAGCTTACAGAACTGTTTTTACTTTTTTGTGTTTTAAACACCCTGTGTTTCGCTTTCCATTATCTTTGAGGGATTCTCTTTTGTTTGCTGTTTGGTTTTTTTGGACATATGTGAACTTTGAACTTGTTACGTATGTTTTATTTGTGCTTTTGGTTAATTAGTTGAATTAGCTTAGCTCTTCTTTTAACAGCCGTTTTAAGACTTATCACCTTGGCACTGCATCAGCATACACTTTGAATTCCCTGTCTGCAGAAGCCTCTTTGAAACAGCTGGACACTACTTGTGCACTCAGTAGGTGGTCAATTGCTGTGTTGTTTCCAAATAAGTTAGTATGGAATTCACTTGTTTTTATCTTTTTTAAATCTTAAGATGTTAGACAGATGTAGTGCTGGATCCAGCACTTCCCATGCTAGTCAGTATTACCTAATTTATTTAATTACATCCTCCCTCTCCATCTAGATTTTGTGTTCTCTTAGATGATTTCTGCCCTAGCAGTAAAATATACTTTAGATGTGTGTGGGAGAGTCAGGCTTTGGCCTGTTACTGCTACAGTAATGCAAGTGATCTTTTTTTTTACCACAGAGGTAAGGATTATTGATGGCAATGCAGTCATGTGAACAGCTGGGTATCCTGACAAGTCTTAATCTCTTAACTATAATGAGTGACATTTAAGTACAGGACCACATGTTTGTAAGAGTGAGGAAAGCAGTTTGCCTGTGGTGAAGATTTCATATAATTGAGTCTTCTGCTTATTGTCAGGACGTGTGGGAGTGTATTTGCTTTAAACAATGATTTCTTTTGTTTGTTTAAAGAGAAACAGTTCTAAACATGTTCTGATGTGAAAAAAAAGTTGTCTTCTAAGTTCAGTTGCTAAACTTTTGCACATAGATTTTATGTACTCTCTAGCTTTACTTCTTTATAACCTATTGTCTGAGGCTCATTGCGGACTATTGCCAGTGCAACAGGACTGCTGTTCTCAGGAAAAAGGATGGAGTATCTGTGTTGTACTTCTGTCTGATAACAGACCTGTGAAACTGAATATGCTTCAGTAACCAAATATGCTTCAATTTGAATCTTAAGAACTCTTCTTGAAGATGGCAGGTAATTCTGTCAGGCCTCTTAACGTAGGACAGTAGGGTGTTCTGTAGTTATATCAGAAATATGAGGAAGCTTAAGAAAAATTATCTGTATGGCTGATTTTATCTTAAAAATGGTTGTATCATATCCCAATGTTTTTATAAAATACACAAAAAATGTTTTGGCAGTATTAGCAAAGGAAATGTAAGACTTGACTCTTCTGTGATTAAATCAAGCTTTGGATTATGCGCCAAACTGAGGTCAACCTGCATATAATTACACTGTCTGCTGTAATGCTTTTAAAACTTTTTGAACAAAATAAAAAAAATTACAGAAGACAGAAATAACCTTTGTTATATAGTTCAAATATATGTCCTGTTAATTTTTTTTCAGAAAGTGTTTCCTACTGGTTGGAGTGTATCTGTATAATAGTTGCCTAAAATATAAGGATTCATTTAGTTGTGAACAATGTAACATCTGTGAAACATGATTCTTAAAATAAATGCAGCATTCAATGGGTATAGAGCTAGTCAGGCTTGTACAGGATGTTACTCTACTCTCCTCCACCCACTTCTTTAAATAATATGATTTAAAAATTGTGAAAGTCAGAAATTCCTACTGAAACTGTTGAAGTAAATGAGCAGTAACACTGAATGTCTGTGCTGAGAACTAGTCTTCACTGGGGCATAATACATGAACACATGCATACACACAGCATAAAATACATGAACAAAAATTGTTTATATATTTTATGCTGACACTTTGAACAGTGCCTGGTTTAATCTTCTCAGTTGGTCTAGACACTAGGCTAGGTACTCATTTAGGTACTGCCTGTGTGAAAATGGGAGCATACAGAATCAAACTACCTGTGAGTCTGTAGAGGTTGTGGTTTCCATTAATTCTGTGCTAGTCCCAGCGTCTCAGGTATCTAGTAGTCTGAATACTATCTGGTTGGCAACCAGCTTCAAAAATGCTTTAGCTGTCTTCAGTCTGGGACAGGAAGGCTCCATCAGACTCTGTTATAGTGGGAGGTGCTCTGTGCAGCCAGTTTAGCACCATCTGTTTGTCATGTCGATTCCCCTTCTGGATTGGTGGCAATAAAACACCTGGACTCTTCATCACACATCCATCTAGAAGTAGAATCAAAGCTATTGGTTTTCTGCTCATACCACACTGCATTGTTGAAGCCTTGGTGATTGGTACGCACTCCAGTTCCAAAATGTGAGCGAGAATAGTTCTGTATTCCTTTAAACCATTTATATATAATCTTTTAGGTCAGAGAAGACCTTTAAGATCACCAGGTCCAACCATTAATATAGCACTGCCAAACCCACCACTACACCATGCTTCTAAGTGCTACATCTGCACATCTTTTTAATACCCCCAAGGCTGATTGCTGAGACACTTCACTGCGCAACCTTTTTTCAGTGCTTGACAATTCTTTCTTTGAAGAAATTCTTCTACTATCCCGTCAAAACCTGACACAATTTGAGGTTATTTCCTCTTGTCCTGTCATTAGTTTCTTGGGAGGAGAGACCAATCCCTACACAGCTACTAGCTTCAGTTAGAAAAAGTCACCAATAAGACAAACTGTACATTTAGTGAAGGAGTAACACTCCATTAGGATTAACTGCAGCAACCTCCAACCTGCATTAATCAAGATTAGGGAAGAGGGTTGGCAGTGGTATTTCCAAGTGCTGTGTTAGCTATATTGTCTTATTTCCCTTGGTTTAATAAACTTAGGGTTGATTTTTATAGTAGTTAGTTTAGTTTAGGTGACCTTCCCTAGGATATTTGCTTAAATATTTTCAAGTGCGTTTTAAGTAAGCTATTGTACCATTTTGAGAAGTACTGTATCTGGAAATGCCATTTAGTTTTTTTATAGGTGTTTACCTCCATCTCTCTTCTTGGGGAAAGACATTGCAATGAAACACTGGAGTTTTTCTACTTCCTGCTTCCCTAGTAGCTGTTAGGGTGAGCTGCAATTTTTAACCAGGAGTCAGATATTTTGATTTATTTAGGCTACTCTTATAAAACTTACTCTCTAGAAAATTCACCAGTTCTGTGAAAGGTGCCGTAGTGCCTTTCTTGTAATGAAAGTCCCAAAGCTGAACACAGTATTCCAGCTTTATGTTCAAGGTTAGTGAATAGATGGATGAATGTCCAAGTTTTTGTAGTGAGTAGATGGATGAGTGTAGTGAGGCTATATGTAACAAGTGCTCTCAGGTTAGTTGCTTTTAGTGAATAACTCATTGACATTTGCATTAAACCAAATAAGATGATACTCTTTGGTTTCTAAGTAAATTTTTATGTCTTTTTCTGGAGCTGCAGATTAAGTGAAATTTTGTCACCATTTTCATTCAGAAAGCCCTCATTAGTAACAGGAAATTGATCCTACATGCATCATTGCCTTAGGGTGAAGAATGGAAGCTTACCTTGCGTTAATAGTTACAGAACAAATATATATATATAATTCTAATATATACTAATGGGTTATGAATAACCTGCCCTCATTTACGTGTTTTGGTTTTTTTTGTTGTTGTTTTTTTTGTTTTGTTTTGTTTGTTTTTTTTAATTAAGGTTTGGAATTTTTGAAGGAATTGAGAATTAGAATTTGATTTACGTTTTGGGTAACCCCAGTAGCAGACTAACACAGACAAGACCATGAAGTTACATCCATTTACTTACCTTTTGTATGCACAGGAATGTATTGATAATTCATTATTTTATGCCTACTGTTTTCAGTGATGGACATGATTTTTTCTAACAACCAACTAGTTATAAGTAGATACTAGTTATTCATATCCTTAAGATGTCTCTGTACTATTCTGATAGTCATAAAATTGAGTTGGTTCTTCATTTCTTGGCGCTTTCATTACAGCTTGTGCAAAGTTGTGCATATCTACCAAAATCAGAACTAAATCAGAACTACAAAATGGGCATTAAGAATGGTCTGTGAATAAAAAGAAAAAAAACCCCTGCATTGTGTTGTTCTGTTCTTGGAATAAATGTACCTAAGATTCTCGTTTAAATGATATGTAAATTATTACATTTTCTCAAATTGTCATATTTTGTTGCCCTCTAGAATTTGTATCCTAGTAGAGTAGTAGTGTTTCATGATGAAACGGCAGTGTAAATACAATTTATAGTAAGATACTAATAGCCTAACCAACTAAAAGGAAATTGTCGTGTACTGATAGAGTTCCTCCTTCTTGCAACGGATGGTTTGAGAAGAAAGATTTAGTAACTTGATGAAAGGATAATTACAGCTTTGGGACTGTGGGGGGATCTCTGATTGTGCCTGGGGAAAGCAAGAGAAAGCTGGTACATGGCAACTCTGCCTTTAGGCCCTAGTCGCATGGAAGTGGAGCTGAGGAAGAAGGTGCATTCTTAGACTAGACAGTTAAAACAAATAGTGAGTTGGAATAATGTGTGAGATTCCTTAAGGACTTAAGGCGCAAATCCAAGAGTATCCAGGTCTCTATAGTTTAAGGTTATGTTACGTGTGTCTAAGACTGAAAGTTAATAAAGTGCTAGTCTTAAAAACTGCAAGCTCAATGGTCATGTTCTCGATGAAAACTCAAATGCTACAAAATACTGTGTGCTACTGGAAGAGTGGAAGACCTTAGGCAATGTCTTTGTAAAAGGAACAATTCTGTATGAAATTTTTTAGGTAACAAAATGTTTCACCTTGTGCTTGAGTTTCCTCCTTGTGAGGAGTTTCACATATGTTCTACATCTTCTCTCACAGACCTCTGCTAAACCTTAATAAGTGAAAGCTCTTTAGCACTGAACATATAAATAAAGCCACTACGAGCATCTCTGCCTTCTGCTCTGCATCCTCTCTCTAACCTTCTGTAGTGCTTCAAACGTGGAGTTACAGAGATGTTCAAAAACAAACTTTCCATTACAAAGAAAGACATTTTTCATACCCATTCTGGTAACTGAAAGACATTTCATTATACAGAAAGTATTTAATGAATGGCTTAGCATCCAACTTGAATGAACAGGTAGAAGATAAGGATGTATTTATTCTGCAGTGTTCCTAATCTTTGTTAAGTTTAAATAAACTTGCACTCTGAATATATGCTTTTTGAGATGATCGTGTAAAGGACAAGAGATTTTAACTTGGAAAATTATATAAGAGGCGACTTAATTTCAGATAATCTTGTCTTTGTAAATACATTAAGTACTCTACTGCATGAGATTAATTTTTATTAAAAAAACGAAATATTTTTAATTAGAAATGGTGAAAGGTTCCCAGCACCATGTGAAGTCTGCTTCGGCAAATGCCTAAAACAGATGCAAAATGAGCATATACAATAGAAAAAAAAATCATACATCGTAGCTAATTTGTACAAACAAGTGAATTTTTGCTTCATAAGAACTAAAAGAACAGACAGACTTTGATGTTGTATATTCTTATATGAATTAAAGTAGTTTCACACTAACATCTAAGTATTTTTTAAGGATTTTTGTGCTTAGGTAATTCCTGTTGTAAAAATGAAATTAATGGGAAGTTCATACATTTGAAGTTTCGTGACTGAACGTTCTAGGAAGTTTTTTTCATGTAGATTACTGATACAGTGGAGGCTGTGTAGGTCTACAGAACAGACTGACAGAATACCGTAAAACCCAAACCTCAGAAATTCTCAAAAATGTGGAAAGTTCAAAATGCAACATCTCTTTTTGTCTCATTGTCTATCACTCCTTTTCCCTCTGCTCTAAAAGTGATAAGTAGCTGAAGTAGCATATTTGAGCACTACATTGTTGTGCTAAGTTGCATTTTCTGCTGCCTTTGTGCTTGTATTCATTACCTTCCAGAAATTTTTGGAAATTAAAAATCAGTCTGAGTGCTGCTCAGTTAAGGTTATCAGAGATGTGCTCATACATAACTGGCTGAGTTGAAGATGTGTTTTGGGAACTATGATTATTTTGTTTTGTTTAATTTGTCTGGTGGTTTTGTGGGAAGGGAAAGATGATACAAGAGGATAGGCTGAAAATGTTTTTAAAATTACTTTCACTTTTAACAGGAATGTTCCAATATTTTCATTGAAACTCCTGTTTTTCCTGCAGCTTCTGGAAAAGCATAAGAATACAGAAAGTATGGTAGAGCTCCTTGAACTGTACCAAATGGAAGATGAAGCCTACAGTAATCTTGCAGAAGCAACCACAGAGCTCTACCAGTACTTACTGCAACCATTCCGAGATATGAGGGAGCTTGCGATGCTTAGAAGACAGCAGATAAAGGTAGGGTAAAGACGACTGAGATTCTTATTAATTAGGAAGTTCTGCATTTTAGTTCCTATTTACTAGTTCTGTTATGCAGTATATTATGAAGTGATATTTTTCTACTAGATGCTGACCCTATTTTTCTGGGCTCTTCACTCAAATGAGAGCTTTTGAAGAGCGAGAACATCTGATACATGTAGCTAAACACCACCTGTTTGTCTTACTGTCCTACCCTTCAAATGCATGGCTGAATTAAATAGTCAGACTTAAAATTTTGTGGTTGCTGGGAATATTTAGTAATGTATAAAATACAAAGATATTTATATTACTGTATTTATACTTAATTCTAAAAAATTACATAGAAAGTTATTTTTCATTTTAGTTTCCTGAGATAATCTAGTGAACTGTGGAAAGTCAGTGGCTTTTTATCTGATGTTGCAAAGGACTTAAACACATGGAACCATATTAAAATACATAATTTGTTGTAACACTTGGACGGTATGTTTTCCTAAGAGCTAAAAAAGCCATCTGAAGAATACTGCATTTTGGTTAAATTGTTTCAGAATGTGTATGTTTCTTATATTTCACAGTAGTTCTAGTCTTGAATGCTTAGCCAGAACTGACAAATGTTATCGTTATTGCATCTTGGAAGTACTTATGATAAAATTATTAGTTCCTGTGCAGATTATTAAGACTGCAACCTTCTGATTCCAAGCTAAAATTTTGTTATTTAATCTGTATTGTACATGTTGGTTTATCTCACCTTGACACCTTGTTCAATTAGCCAACAATTTTTCCACTGTTTTCAGCTTAAGAATAGTGTTCTTCTCTGGTTTTGAGAAAGAATGAGGGAGGAAAGCAAAAGAATTTATTATGTACTAGTTTTATTTTGGAATATTGCTGTGTGCCTAAAGTGATTTTTCAGAAAAATCAGCAATCTTAAATGAATTTGGTTTTATAATGTGATGACGGTTTAGCTAAAAGTGCTTTTTCTTCTTGTGAATGATAAATGTCGCTGCACAGAGAATTGGCATGAATATTTTTTTCAGATGCATTATACAGTTGAAGACTATAAATGCTTCATTTATTAAAAAGCTGTCTTCAAAGCACTGTGAAATAATTCCCATTTTATTTAAATTTGTAGTAGAGAAAAAGATGATTTGTTTGTTCTTTTGTCAAATAAGAGGAATAAATATTACAATAATAGAAATACATATTAAGAGTTGTGTTGTGCTCTGCTTTGTTTTGATTTTTTAAAACCTCAGTAATCTTTTGAATTCCAGTTTTAAAATGCATCATTTGATATTCTTCCTGGAAGATTAATGTTGATAAACTTCAGAGGTGTGTTCTGTGGTTGATTATTTGAGTCATACATAATTTCTTCTAATGTACTCTTTCTAACTTGGCAATTTTTGAGTTAAAGAACTTCGTCATCTGTATAATGCAGTAGAGAAAGATGCCATCTCTTGTTTTTCTTTCATCGTTTGAGAGAAAGCAGTACTTGTATCTATGATGACAAAACATACATTATACTGGGTAGCTGGGGTTGAAGAAATGTTTTATAAATAGAACTTGTGCATGGAATGGTTTGTATTAACTTGCTGCGTATGTTTTTCTGGCGGTCCTTTCTGTATTAGCTATCTGTTTCTAATTTGTGGGGAAGTTGTTTTTGTTTGGTTTGGGGTTTTTTGTGGGTTTTTTTAAGAATTTGGGAGGTTTTAAGTATTTTAATCAACTTAATTTTGTCTGTTTTCACAGTGAGTTTTGAATGAAGTTAATTACGTGATTTGTAATCTTGGAGAAGAGTGTGTTCTTCTTCTGGAGCAGGATATAAAAATTGGAATATATGTCATTTGGTGTTAAATTTCTGCTGTTCCTGTGAAATTTTAAGGAGAAGACAAGCCTGTAGGAGGCAAGGGGGAAACACAAACTACAGTAATTTCATGACCATAAGGCGTACCGGACTATAAGGCGCACTTTTTTTTTGCAGTGAGGCTCTGCCCCCAGCTCCCCCCGCGCGGTTGCTGGCCAAGGCCCTGCCTCAACCCGGCAGCCATTGGCCCCCGGGCCCGCCTGTACCTGGCAGGGGCGGTGCCATGAGCCACCGGGCCCCCCTGGACCCGGCAGCCATGGGCCCCCGGGACTGCCTGGACCCGGGCGGAGGGGGGGGTGCCGTGGGCCCCCTGGCCCGCCTTCACCCAGCAGCCATGGGCCCCCAGGACTGCCTGAACCCGGGAACGGAGGTGCCGCGGACCCCTGGGCCTGCCTCCAGCCGGCTGCCATGGCACTTCCGGCTCCCCCCACGACTCACAGCTCACACTTCTGGTTTGGCAAATTTCGCAACTTTGTGCATCTGATAGGGCGCACCGGACTGTAAGGCGCACTTCCAGGTTCGAGCGAAAATTTTAGTCAAAAGGGTGCGCCTTATAGTTGTAAAATTACTGTAAGTTCTGTCTGATGAGTGGAGGCTTTGCAAAGGAAACCTACCAAACAACAATCCACAAACTAAGCAACCCAGAATGAAAGTTCATAACAAAGTTAAAAAACGTGTGGAAGCTTGGAAGTGTAGATTTCTATTATAGACATTATATATTATAGACATTGTATATATTATAGCCCGTTATAGACATGATAGAATCTTGTTTCATTTTATATTTTGATTGTATGCTGATTTTTCAGCTGTATTTTGCTTCATTTAATAAAAAGGATGGAACATTTAGGTGTATGAGGAGTCTAATCTGTTTTGAAGTACTTAAATATTTCTGGATTTGAAAAACAGAGTGAAAAAGCTGTAAGATCATGAAAGGAAAAAAGGGTGGGTTATTTTGAAATGAAATGTCACTGTGGAAAAGTAACTTCTAATGGCATTTCTGCTTAATTATGAACTAGTCTTCTGACTTGAGAACAATGTGTTCAGTAAGAGAAATGCTTCTCTTTTTTTGGGCTTCCAACATCAGAAGCCTGGTTTTGTTTATATAAATGCTCTTTATATGTAAGTGCTGCTGAAATCCATGGGGACGTCCCTCCAAGCAAGTCAAGTTGCTTACCAGATACCATGCATTCTTGAAAGAACTGAGCACTGCAAGCACAGCTGTGTTTTGGACTTAAGTCTCTGTATGTATGATATGGGAACAACCTGCTTGCCCCAAGGCCTTCATGAGGGACACAGAAATAAAAAACAGCTTCTAATGAGTGGTATTATCAAATAGAGAAATGCCTATCAAAGAAGCAAGTCTGTACTCATTTCAAGATTAAAATACAGGATACACTTAGTAGACATACTCTCTGTGTTTAGTATGACTGTATTTTGTAAGGTAAATGTGTAAAGTTGTATTGATAAGCCAGCCAAACAGTCCATATGTTCACTGAATGCTGGGGAAGGCATAATAAAGGAATTGAAGACAGTGTTATATTTTATGTATCTGTAAAAGCTGGGCTGAATTTGTGTAGACACTTTCTGATTTAATTGCGGACTGTTGCTGGTTTAGTTGTAGTAATATGTAAAGACATTCAAGCAGTGAGTTTTAGCATGTTAATTTCACTGCATGGGTTACTGGACCTTTTGTTCTGATTTCAGACTCTCGCAGTATCAAGTGAGCCTTGATATTCAAATGCTGTGTTACATGTTTTGGGTTGTCTGTATATTCTTTCAAGAACTGGGAAGACAACTGTGAACATAAACCACAGGACAAACAGTGTTCATAGGTTATTTTATCTAGCATTGATGTTGAATTTTAAATGGAATTTAAGATATTCTGTTTGCTAAGAATCAGACTACAGTAATTTCACGACCGTAAGGCACACCGGACTATAAGGCACACCCCCAGGGAGTCGGCAACTTTCACAACTTTGTAGATCATATAAGACGCACTGGACTATAAGGCGCACTATGTTTTTGCAGCGAGGAGCCGTGTGGCATGCAATGAAGTAACGAATTACTGGCAGGTGCTCAATTTGCAAACATTTTTCAAAGATTGATGTAGCCTTTAGACGCAGCCCCAGGTGCCCTCCCTGGGCAGCAGGCCCCAGCACTCCCACCCGCCCCCGGCACCGGCTGGCACTGCTCACGGCTCCTGGCTCCCACTGCGCGACCGCGCTGCGTCCTGGCTTCCTTTCGGCTGGTGGTGGTGCCGCTTCTCGGCGCTTTCCCGCGCCGCTTCTCAGCGCTTTCCTGCAGCACTTTTTCGCTCCTTTTCAGTGCTTTCCCGCGGCACTTTTCAGTGCTTTCCCGCGACGTTTTTTTTGCCACTTTTCGCTGCTTTTTCGTGGCGCTTTTTCACCACTTTTCAGCGCTTTCCTGGGGCACTTTTTCGCCACTTTTCCGCGCTTTCCCAGGGCGCTTTTTTGCCACTTTTCAGCGCTTTCCCAGGGCGCTTTTTCGCGGCTTTTTCACCACTGACGCTGAAAAGCATTTTCCTGGGGCGCTTTTTTGGTGCTTTCCCGGAGCGCGTTTTCGGTGCTTTCCCGGGGTGCTCTTTTGCCGCTTTTCCGCGGCACTTTTCCACTGCTTTCTGGCGCTTTCCCGGGGCGTTTTTTTGCTGCTTTTCTACCACTTTTCCGCGCTTTCCTGTGGCACTTTTTCACTGCTTTCCCGTGGCGCTTTTTCACGGCGCTTTTTCGCTGCTTTTCGGCACTTTCCCGGGGCGCTTCTTGGCGCTTCTCCATGGCCGCGCCGCTTCCCCCTGCTTCTCCCCGGCCGGCGGCCGCACCAGTTCCTGGCTTCCCCTGCCCGGCGGCCGCGGCTCCCGTGGTTCCCGGCTCAGCTCGCAGCTCGCACTTCCGGGTTCGCAAATTTCCGAACTTTGTACATCAGATAAGGCGCACCAGACTATAAGGCGCACTTCCGGGTTCAGAGGAGAATTTTAGTCAAAAGGGTGTGCCTTATAGTCATGAAATTACTGTACTTGGGAACTAAAAAAAGGTGTTATATTTTTCCTTCTAAAAATGTTTCACATGCCACAAATTTTTCCTTAATCAAAAGAAATAATTTCTGTCTAAAAATTTTTGTGTGTGCAGAACACACATTGCCATTGAAGAAAAGTGGTAGGTAGTAGGCATCAATAGCTGGAAATAAAAAAGTTAAGTGTTCCTGAAATTTGGATAAATCGGAGTAGATACCTATGTTCTAGTGCTTTTGATTTCAGAAAGCTAAATCTAAACTTTGTGAGATCCTCCATACAGTAATTTCACGAATACAAGCCGCACCAATTTGACTAAGATTTTGCTCCTAAACCGGAAATGCGGAAAATATTCAGGAGCGGCTAATATGTGAATAATTTTCTGACATTTACAACCTCAGAAGTGCCAGCCAGAGTGCCGAGCCGAGCTGCTGCAGTGTCGGCATTTTGCGATTGTTACAAGTTGCTACTCTGTTGCACCGTGGGTGGAGCCTGGCTGCCTGTAGGCAGCACGGGGGGCAGGGAGAGAGGCGGGAGAGCTCTCTCCTTCCCTCCTCTGCTGCAGCCCGGGAGAGAGACAGGGGGGCCCCGCGCTGCTATTGCCGCGGCTCGGGGAGGAGAGGGGGGACCCGGACCGCCCCTGCCGCGGCTCTGGGAGGCGGCGGGGGACCCAGGCCGCCACTGCTGCTGCCTCCCCGAGCCGCGGCGGGGGACCCACGCCACCATTGCCGCGGCCTGGGGAGGAGGGGGGGGACCCGGGCCGCCACTGCCGCGGCTCTGGGAGGCGGCGGGGGGCTCCGTCTCTGCCTGCCACCACAGGGCAGCGCCGGGCCGTGGTGACCGAGCCCAGTGGCAGCAGCGGCTGGCCCCCAGTGGCAGCGCCGGGCTGGGCTACCCGGCCCCATCAGCAGCCCCTAGCGGGCCGAGCCTGCACAGCCTTAGCTGAGCCAGTAAACCCCGCCCTGCCGCCGTTCTGTTACTATTTGGCAACTTTGTTGCACGCGGGTCCTCGCTGCGAACGACAGAGCGGCTTATACTCAGGTGCGGCTTATTTATGGACAAAAAAGGAAATATTTGCCAACACCCAGAGATGTGGCTTATACTCAGTGCGGCTTGTATTCGTGAATTTACTGTACATAGTGCTGTGTTCTTCAGAAAGTAAGCAAGGGAGTGACCTGTTAGTGGCTGATATTTGGCTATAGAATTACTGACCAGGTTACTGTGATCAGGCTTTAAGTCCTTTAAGATTAGCTGTGAAGATTTCTTTGCTGCAGGATACCAAATCTGGTTATTTAGAAAAGAAAAAAAAAAGTATTTCAAAAAATGACTTCATGGACAAAACACCGAAGCCTTTTTTGTCTGTACATCTGTGTTCACCAGTCTTCATACAGACAAAGCAACTACCTTTTACAATTTATATGGCCTTGTAGTTGTGGACAGTACTTCAGTCATGATGAATTGGCACCGGGGTTTGATCAAACGCCAAGTGAAATCAGTGGGAGGCCTTCTCTTTTCATGCTTGAGAGGTTTTTGGATGTCCTTGATATTGGACTAAAGATAAAATGTAACAAATTGCTTTGAAACCTAAGTGTAGATGCCAACAAAACTTCAAAACATGCATTCTTGAAGGTCTGAGTTGAACCGGTTTTGCTTAACTGGAAAGTGATAATATCTCATTACGAGTGAAAGCCTAAAGACACCATTACATCTCAACTCATCTTCAGGAAATGAGAACATTGAAAACTTAGCATATGTTAAATATATTAAACACACTTAACACAGCTTCATTGCTTAGGTGTTAATTATTTTTACTTACATGTTAGTTCATGAGAATATGAGGATATTTTGAGGACTTCAAATATATTAATATTGAGGTCTAGCATGGAAGCTAGAGATTAGAGCAGTGTATATGTTGATAATTCATAATATCCTGCCTTTAAAAATTTTTTATTAGTCTGTCTGAAGGTTTGCTTCCATCTGAAGCTCGCTTATATGGATTCTAGTATATTAAAAATACAATTCTGGCTCAGCTCTGTGGATTTGTTTAATATATGGTGATGAATTGCAGTAGTGAACTTCATAACTAATTTAACTTTGATTTATGCAAAATTAAATACTTAGACATAAGTTGTATTGAACATGAAAAATTTTGGCTAAAAAATAACTTCATGAAGTATGAAACAAGAAATTTAGCTATGAGAACAGCTGGCAAAACTGAGAGAATTACTTCAAAAAGTACTTAGAGAATTCTCTTTTTAAGTGTCTCCAATCACATAAAGTTATTTTGTAGAAATTGTAAAACTTCAAAGGATTTTAAACTTTTTTCTAAATCTATTTGTAGCTGCAGGTGTGTCCTCACATTTTCAGGAATTATTCTTAAATAAATGTAGGTTTTGAAAAATATGTGGACTGGTGAAGAAATCTAATTTTATGCAAAATACTCAGGAACTTTGTGGAAAATATTGTTTACTTATTTGAAAATATGATGCAATATGGTGAATTATGCTGATTATCTTTATAGTTTGATTCAAAATGGTTGTATGTTAGTCTCTATTTACAATCTGAAATAAATCCTCTAGAGTATTATATGAACTCAGAACAGAACATTTTGGTGACTTAAAGTCAGGACTTTATGGACTTCCTCAAAAATAAAATAATGTTCCAAAGAGGCAATCTAATAGAAAGCAGGTTGGTACCCCAAATCATTTATTGAAACTTAGTTCCTGGTCACAGGTAGCTGACTACAAAACTGTGGTGTGTATCTGATTGCTTAAATCTCTTTGTCTGCCAAATGACTAAAGACTGGTCTAGGTGTTCATCTGTAAAAGTGATTAATAAGACTTATAAAAAAAATTGATTATGTTCGAATGCTAAAAGGTTTATTGTTTATTTTTGTAAAAGGTCGCCTTACAAAAAGCTGGGCTGGATAATAAAATGGTAGGTGAAATTTCAAGAAATAAAAACTAATACATATGCAGAAAGTTGGTGATAACCTCAAAAAACATACATGCACAACATTTGCACCTAATTAACTAATTACTACTTCTGAGGAAAAATGTATGAGTTACCTTGAGTTTGCTGAAAATAGCTTGCTATTCAGTATTTTGAAAGAGCAAAGAAAAAGGGTTTGAATTATTAGATAGATAAAAAAACAAAGCACCAAATATGAAACATCACACTTTGGTATACATCCATGGTATATGTGCATCTTAAGCATCATAGTTTTAATTTCTTCCTTTCAAAAATGTTCCATATCAGAGTAGTGACAGTATGGAACATAAGGGTGTTTCCCTATTAAGCATCCTCAGTGCTAGACCAGAGTAAAAGATTTGGACTGCCTTAGTCTGGAAAGCACATGGTTCAGCAAAGATAAGAAAGATATATAAATCACAAATGTTAAGGGATAGAAGGTATAAAAAATAGGGGTACCTCAATGAACCCATGGTGCTTTAAAACAAACTAGAAATAAAGCAAAGACAAACTCTTAGTAAACCTTACACACTCTGTGGCAGTAAATTCCACAGTTTAACTGTGAACACCAAATATATATGTGTTCAGAAAGAGAGTCATCAGTGGCTCTTAATGATTTGGGTTAACCATCAGTTTTGGAGACCTGTAACAGAATTTGGATGTTATCAATGTATTTCTTCATATTTTTTTCCTCCACAAGTGCTAGTAACGGAGGAAATAGTGCAGAAAAATGCAGAATCAGTGTATACATTCAAAAAGGCATCTTGATCGAACTTTGCGAGGCTGGTAAATGTGCAGAAAATTTTAAATTATGTGTCACTGAGGATTAGAGTCAAGGGGGGTGAAACCTAGAAATGTATGGTTTTTTTCTTTGCAGTGTTGGGGATAGGGAAAGAGAAAAAGGAGGAGACTTTGATGTAATATTATTCAGACTGTAGAGGTCAAGGAGAGGGACTGAAAGCCTTCAGAGGTTGAAAAATTTACTGAGAGCCTAAATCTTGCAAAAAGATTTTTTTACCCAAATAGTTTGAAATCTAGTACTTTTTTTTAATTGTGCTCTGAAAAAAAACCTTTTTGTAAGCTTTCATAATATTTGCCAACTTCATAATCAAACTTATTAGGCTTTATTTCTAATTGTTACAGTTGTTTTCAGTATCCATGTTCATGGCTTTTTATATGTCTTTAATCTGATTTCTTCTGGCTAATACTTGTGTCACTATCTTTTTTCAGTATATTTGTGCATAAAAATTGTCAACCATATTTTGATGAACTCTTGATATATATGTTTAATATTTTGTCTATTGTATACATTAAGTTTTTTTTAACTGAAGATTTAAAAATCCATCCAATCATTTTCATACAAAAAACAGAATCTATTTTGTCTGGAAACACTCAAGCCCATTTGTCTTTTAGTTAACTTAGTTTAAAACAAAATTTTCAAATAACTAGTTGTCCTGGTTTAAAGGGACAGTATCGCCAGGAAAAGGAAAAAGGTGAGAGGTTTTTTTTTCAAAAAACAATGGATAGTGAAAATCTCCTACCTCCCCGTTTACTATAATTTGGAAATTCATGAACTCTCAGGCAAAAGGTATGGGTTTGGAATAACAGTTCTTTACTGATATAAGACAAACAAAAACAGCATTAGCTATGAGGGGGAAAAAAACCCAGTGACAGAACAGAATGAAACTCTGTCTCAGTCCCTTTTCCCAGTCACAGATGCCCTCCTTGTCCGCACAGTCCCGATGGAGCAGGGCAGGCAGCCTTTCAGTCACGGCGGCTGCAGGGGCAGGGGAGCGAGGTGGCGCCGGCCATCCCAGGTGGGAGAAGGGTGAGGGAAGAACTTGCTCACCGTGGGTGTTCCGGTTTTCAGTGTTGTTCTCAGAAGCAGGAAGCTTTAGCAGTCAGAGTGCAGGAGCCCTGATCTCACCACGGAGAAAAACAACCTCTCTCCTCGAGTTCGGGCGGTGAGCTGCGAATGTCCCCCTACCCGCTGAAGGACAAAGCAGCACACCACCTTCTGCAATTGAGCACTCAGGGCCATCCCAGCCATCTCTTTGTCCTGAGCACTTAACGGCTAAAGAGGCGCCGCCCCAGCCATCTTAACATAACAATGGGAAAAATTTCTAAAACTCCCCCCATCCCACAACATTATCTACTCCAAATTTTTTTTATGCTAATATACTACATTAAATTAGAACTTTTAAATTATATACATACATGCAGTTACAGACACAGTACCATAGATAGTTTACTCTAGGACAAGGTCTCCTTGGGGTATGCATCGGGTCTCTCCATCCTTTTGCATCACCCACCAGGTACAACCTGGTCCTTGAGCAAAAACCACCCCACGGACAGGGTTGTCTTTGCTGGAGGCAGAGTTCACCCAAACAGTTTTCCCTAGCATACTTCTGATATGTACCACTAGAACCTTATCTCCATCTGGTGTTCCCAAGAGCTCAGATTGGGCAGGGCTTTCTTGGTTAGTGGAACCTCGGGTATTCACTAACCATGTGGCCTTTGGTAGATTACTTTTCCAGTTCTTGAAAGTCCCCCCACCAAGTGCCTTCAAGGTGGTTTTAAGCAGGCCATTGCACCGTTCGACCTTCCCAGCTGCTGGTGCATGGTAGGGAATGTGGTACACCCACTCAATGCCGTGTTCCCTAGCCCAACTGTTTATGAGGCTGTTCTTGAAATGAGTCCCGTTGTCTGACTCAATTCTCTCAGGGGTGCCATGCCCCTAAAGGACCTGTTTCTCAAGGCCCAGGATGGTGTTCCGAGCAGTGGCATGAGGCACAGGGTAGGTCTCCAACCATCCAGTGGTGGCTTCCACCATGGTCAGCACATAGCGCTTGCCTTGGTGGGTCTGAGGCAGTGTGATGTAGTCAATCTGCCAGGCCTCCCCGTACTTATATTTGGACCAATGCCCACCATACCAGAGAGGCTTCACCCGCTTGACCTGTTTAATGGCAGCACACGTCTCACAGTCATGGATGACTTGAGAGATACTGTCGATGATTAGATCCACCCCTCAGTCTCGTGCCCACTTATACGTAGCATCTCTGCCCTGATGACCTGAGGCATCATGGGCCCATCGAGCCAGGAACAATTCTCCCTTGTGTTGCCAATCTAAGTCTATTTTTGACACTTTTGAGGCCTGATCTACCTGCTCGTTGTGTTGATGTTCCTCATTAGCCCAACTCTTGGGGACATGGGCATCCACATGACGAACTTTCACAGGTAGTTTCTCTACCTGGGTGGCAATGTCTTTCCACTCATCAGCAGCCCAGATTGGTTTTCCCCTATGTTGCCAGTTTGTCTTTTTCCACCTTTCCAACCAACCCTACAGAGCATTGGCTACCATCCACGAGTCAGTATAAAGGTAGGGCTTTGGCCACTTCTCTTTTTCAGCAATGTCCAGGGCCAGCTGAACAGCTTTGAGTTCAGCAAATTGACTTGATCCACCTTCTCCTTCGGTAGCTTGTGCAACCTGTCGAGTGGGGCTCCATACGGCTGCTTTCCACTTCTGGTTCATCCCCACGATGCGGCAGGAGCCATCAGTGAAAAGAGCGTAGTGTGTTTCATCTGCTGGCAGTTGGTTATACGGTGGGGCTTCCTCAACCCGGCTCACTTGTTCTTGCTCTTCATCATCAGCAAGGCTAAAGTTTTCACCTTCCGGCCAGTTAGTAATTATCTCTAAAATTCCAGGGCAATTTGGTTTTCTGATGCGGGCATGTTGTGTGATGAGCGCAGTCTACTTGCTCCATGTGGTGTAGGTGGCGTGGTGGGTAGAGAGAACCTTTCCTTTGAACATCCACCCCAGCACTGGTAGTCGGGGTGCCAGGAGGAGTTGTGCTTCCGTTTCAATCGCTTCTGAGGCAGCTTGGACTCCTTCATAGGCAGCCAAGATCTCCTTCTCTGTGGGAGTGTAGTTGGCTTCAGACCCTCTGTAGCTCCGGCTCCAGAATCCCAGAGGTCGGCCTCAAGTCTCCCCAGGCACCTTCTGCCAAAGGCTCCAGGACAAGCCATGGTTCCCGGCTGCAGAATAAAGCACATTCTTTACCTCTGGTCCCGTCCTGACTGGGCCAAGGGCCACTGCATGAGCGATTTTCTGCTTGATCTGGGCAAAGGCTTGCTGCTACTCAGCACCCCAGTGGAAATCGTTCTTTTTACGGGTGACCAGGTAGAGAGGGCTCACAATCTGACTGTACTCGGGAATGTGCATTCTCCAAAAGCCTATGGCACCTGGGAAAGCTTGTGTTTCCTTCTTGCTGGTTGGTGAAGGCATTGCGGTGCTCTTATTGATGACCTCAGTGGGGATCTGGCGCCGTCCATCTTGCCATTTTACTCCCAGGAACTGGATCTCTCGGGCAGGTCCTTTGACTTTGCTCTTTTTAATGGCAAAGCTGGCTCTCAGCAGAATCTGGACGATCTTTTCTCTTTTCTCAAATACCTCCACTGCCGTGTTCCCCCACACAATGATGTCATCTATGTATTGCAGGTGTTCTGGAGCCTCACCCTTTTCCAGTGCAGCCTGGATCAGTCCATGACAGATGGTGGGGCTGTGTTTCCACCCCTGGGACAGACAATTCCATGTGTACTGCACGCCCCTCCATGTAAAGGCAAACTGAGGCCTGCACTCTGCTGCCAGGGGAATGGAGAAAAATGTTTTGGCAATGTCAATGGTGGCATACCACCTTGCTGCCTTGGACTCCAGCTCGTACTGGAGCTCCAGCATGTTCGGCATGGCAGTGCTCAGTGGTGGAGTTACTTCGTTTAACACACAATAGTCCACAGTCAATCTCCATTTTCTATCAGACTTGCGCACGGGCCAGGTGGGGCTGTTGAAGGGTGAGTGGGTTTTGCTGACCACCCCTTGGCTCTCCAGCTCACGGATCATCTTGTGGATGGGGATCACGGCATCTCGATTCGTCCAGTACTGCCGGCGGTGCACTGTTGAGGTGGCAGTTGGCGCTCATTGCTCTTCCACCTTCAGGAGTCCCACTGCAGATGGGTTTTCTGACAGTCCGGGCAAGGTGTTCAACTGCTTAATGCCCTCTACTGCTACTGCTACAGCAGCTATTCCAATAGCCCACCTGAATCTCTTTGGGTTTTTATAATAGCCATTCCTGAGAAAGTCTATGCCTAGAATGCGCAGAACCTCTGGGCCAGTTACAATCAGATGTTTCTGCCACTCCTCCCCTGTTAGGCTCACCTCAGCTTCCAGCAAAGACAATTCCTATGATCCCCCCGTCACCCTAACAATGGAAACATGCTCTTCCCCCACATGTTCTGATGGTATTAGAGTGCATTGTGAACCAGTATCAACTAATATCCTGTATTCTCATGGTTCTGATGTGCCAGGCCATCGGATCCACACCGTCCAATAGACTCTGTTATCCCGTGCCTCTCCCTGGCTAGAGACAGGGCCCCTCTAGCCCTGACTGTTATTCTTTTCCTGAACATACATAGTGGAGGTTCCTTCAAGTGGGTCTGACAGATCATCCTCCCTTCTGTAATGCCCAGCACCTTGGTCATGGGAGGTTGAGGCTACCTTCACTTTAGTGTAGCTCCCTCGGTTAGCATTTCCCTTTTTGAGTTGACGCACCCGTGCTGCCAAGACAGAAGTGGGTTTCCCATCCCATTTTCCCATGTCTTCCCCATGGAAGAAAAAACCATAGGTCAGCTCGTGGGGTGTACTCTCTTTCACTAACTGGGGGGCGTTGGGCTGTAACCTTGGGGTATGAGGCTCGTACTGGTGCTGCCTTGCTCTACTTGATCTCCTCCCTCATCTCACTTACATCACCTCTCATCCCCCTTACCTCCTTCATCTCCTCCCTTACCCTCCTTACCTTCTGGACCATGGAAGAAACCTGGGCCTGCACTATGCCATTCATCATACTGTGAAAATCCCTAAGCTTTTAGCAGCAGAGCTCACTGTTTCTCGGTGCTCATCAGCATTGGTCATTGCAATGAAGGTGGTGTATTGAGATGGCTCTCAGTTTGCCAGGTTGTACAGCATGTGCCCTGTGCACCTGACCTTGTCAGGGTCATTGTCATGCTGTGCATTCCTCTCAGAGAGTACTTTCAGTACTGCTGCTTCTCTCAGCTGTTGGATTCCTTCTTCAAGGGTCTTCCAATGCATTCTATTGTGGTGCTCCTGCATTCTTTCTTTGTTGACAAACCTCTCTCTTACACTCATTAAAAGCCACTCCCAGAGGGGAAGTGGGCCTGGCTCCCTTACGAATATCTGGTCCACACCTGAGTCCTGGGACAAGGATCCCAAATTCCTTGCCTCTGTACCATCCAAGTGCACACCTGTACCCATAAGGTCCCAGACCCGAAGTAACCAAGTTGTCAAAGCCTCCCGGCCCCGTCGTGCAATATCTTTCCGCAGATTGCGGAGATTTTCATAAGACAGGGACTCAGTGATGATTTCAACCTCTGGCTCCCCTGCTGGTTGTGAGGGCCCTCCTCTCTGGTCCTCTTTGTCTAGGTGCCTTGTTTTCATTTTAGACTTCCTAGTTTCTACAGGGGCGACTGCTGCTGGCTGTGAGTGCTCTTGCAATTCAACTGGAACCTGGGCAGATGTAACACCTATGGGTTCCACTACAGCATCACTGGATTCTCCCCCTTTATGGCAGGGCTTCTCACTAGCTGGGGAGAGGTACTCCTCCTTCATTTGGCTCATTTTACTCATCTGCTTCACTGGAACCCCTACCCACTCTGGCTGGTTTCTTTCTGAGATGGGCTGTGGGGCAGGGGCAGGCTCTGGGGCAGCACCCCTAGTCTCTGGGGCAGGGTCAGGCTCTGGGGCAGCATCCCTAGTCTCTGGGGCAGGGTCAGGCTCTGGGGCAGCATCCCTAGTCTCTGGGGCAGGGGCAGGCTCTGGGGCAGCATCCCTAGTCTCTGGGGCAGGGTCAATGTCTGCAGCACCATCCCTATTTCCTAGAGTAGGTATCAGGGTTGTTATCCAGCTCAATCCCCCCTTATCTCTTAATGTTAAATAGGACAAGCCTATCAGTAACACCAGCTACTGTATGATATTATTAGCATTCAGAGGAAATCTGAACCCTTCAAAAACTGGTGGGGTAGACCCAAAAATCTGGGTGAAGGGTTGGGAGAAAATTTCCCCTGGTGTTATTCCCTCACAGTAGGTGCCATTATTAAAGTATCCCCAAAAACATGCAGTTAGTGTGTGGTATCCCTGAATCCATGTACCCGCCTTCTAAAGGAAGTTAAAAATCCATGAATTCTTCACCTTATCAACCCATAAAGCAAGTTCGATAACAGTTACAGTAGCCTTAGTTACAGGGCCCATGCTTATGTAAGGGTTTGCAAATGGGAGATATACATGTATGAACACGTGCAGCCCAAACCAGATTAAACTGGACTACGAGCACACAAAAAGAATCTCAGGCAATTGAAGAACTGCTACTCCTTAACCTCGAACCCCACATTGGGCGCCAAGATCTGGCCTGGTTTAAAGGGGCAGTATTGCCAGGAAAAGGAAAAAGGCGAGAGTTTTTTTTTTCAAAGAACAATGGATAGTGAAAATCCCCTCCCTCCCAGTTTACTGTAATTTGGAAATTCAGGAACTCTCAGGCAAAAGGTATGGGTTTGGAATAACAGTTCTTTACTGATATATTTATAAGACAAACAAAAACAGCATTAGCTATGAGGGAAAAAAAAAAACCAGTGACAGAACAGAACGAAACTCTGTCTCAGTCCCTTTTCCCAGTCACAGATGCTCTTCTCTGCACAGTCCCGATGGAGCAGGGCAGGCAGCCTTTCAGTCACAGCGGCTGCAGGAGCAGGGGAGCGAGGTGGCGCCGGCCATCCCAGGTGGGAGAAGGGTGAGGGAAGAACTTGCTCACCGTGGGTGTTCCGGTTTTCAGTGTTGTTCTCAGAAGCAGGAAGCTTTAGCAGTCAGAGTGCAGGAGCCCTGATCTCACCACGGAGAAAAACAACCTCTCTCCTCGAGTTCGGGCGGTGAGCTGCGAATGTCCCCCTACCCGCTGAAGGACAAAGCAGCACACCACCTTCTGCAATTGAGCACTCAGGGCCATCCCAGCCATCTCTTTGTCCTGAGCACTTAACGGCTAAAGAGGCGCCGCCCCAGCCATCTTAACATAACAATGGGAAAAATTTCTAAAACTCCCCCCATCCCACAACACTAGTAAAATATGTTGTTTAAAAATATATATTTTTTTAAATAAAAGCTTTCTTTTCAAGGGTTAGCTCTCTTTTGGTCTGGGTCTCAGTCAGTGAAGCTGAAATGTGTAGAAGATTTTATGCTATACAGATGAATAAATACGGAAGGTGTAATGCAGGGTACACTGTTTAGCTTTAATTCTGTCAATTTCGAATATAAAATACTGTAACTTAGTGTTTTTAACACTCTTTACCTAAATTCTTGTGTGTCTGGGTTAAAAAACCAGTTAAATAAACCACTCTTTCCTCTTACAGTTGCCCTAATCTATGGTTTTTCTCTTCTGACTACTTAGTTTTTCAGTATTCTTTCTACATGGTTCTGGAAAATATATTCACCACTGCAGTTCACAGTAGATTGACACTATTATTATTCAGTCTTTTTTCTGTATGTCCTAACATCTTTACCTTTCAGTTTGTTGCTTCCTTTACAGTGTTGACTGAATTGTGTATGTTGTTCTCCTGTGTTATAAGATAGTCAAAACTCCTGTAGTTTGTATGTTAATCCCAGGTGCCAGGTATTTTGAGGAATCTGGACCATGCAAACTAAATGGGTTTTTATGTATTAACATTGAAGTCCATGTCCATATTCCTTAGGAGTAAAACCATCTTTAAAGCTGAATGGTTTCACTTAATGTATTTTGGGGTGTACGTACAGAATTTTAACATATTTGGCGAAATAGTGCTGGGTTTGTGTTAACAGCTGAAAGCGCAATTAAACTAACAACGACAACAAAGAAGTTAGACTAACTTTGAGAAGTCTCTGACTAGATGAAGCTGAAATGCATGTTTTCTGGCTGCTATCTCTAGCAGGCTGCGGTTGGAATTGCTTGTTTTACGTCTTGGAGAAGGTAGATAGCTGAGCTTTTAATCTGAATAATACTTTTATGTATAAAGCCATTTCCATATTGTGTTTTGCTACTGTGATCTGCACTACTCAGTCAGCTTACTTTTTTTTTGTTCTAATTAACTGACCTGCTGTTGCATCTCACATTTTTCTCCTTTTCTGCGTATTACAAGTCCATCCAGGAGAAACAAAGGGAGCTGGAGAGATTTGACATATGCCTGCCTAAGTTATTACATAGCCTGGGCCAAGCCTTATTTCTGTCAGTCTTGTCCATTCTCCAGAAAAAAACATGGAAAGTATTCAAATCTTCACTTAGTAGATGCATAATATGTGTGTGTATCATCATTTCAGGCCTGTTGCTTGTATTTTTCTCAATTAGTTTACTTCAGTCACTTCAGAGCTTAACTGTAATTTGCAAACTGTTCCAGAGAAGGATGTTTCTTGTACAGTATTGCCTCTGTTGATCCATCCTCATTTGCTTATGGGCGAGTTTAGGAACCTCCTTTCAGTTTGTTTTCTCAGAAGAATTCATTTGTTCTCCTTCAGAAACATATCAATACAGTGTTGAAATTTGTTCTTTTATGTTCCATTAGTCTGAAGCAATAGCTGAAGAAAATAGGTGTTTGTGTGATGTGTTGAAGTTAATGGCATCTGCTGTTTCTTTCCCTTCTTCTATGTTTTGTGACAACCAATTTTGTGAAAACTGTCATAATTTTCCTAACTTCAAAGCATCATTTGAAGTAAAACATGTAAAGCATGAAAGTCTACAAAAGCAAGTTTTATCAACAGGGGGAAAAAAGTCATAGCAAATTTTACCATGAAGCGTGGATTCCTCTTAAGGAGAATATGGGATTTTTACAGGAAGAATAGTTGGAATGTTTTATTGAGAAAGTGATGAGTAGAAGAGAAATTGTAGGTGTGGCTTCTGACTAGGTGTGAGATGAGAGGTTTTGCTGTTTGACAAGGCTTTCTCCAAAACTTTTGAGTCCAAATGAGCAATTACAGGCCAAAATGGCACTTTGAAGAAATGTTAGGTAACTGGAAGGCCTTTTAGGTTAGGAAGAAACTCCAACTACATCAGAGTTTCTTAATTTTTAACTAAAAATATTATTAAATCAAAAGTAGATATACAAGTTTACAAGAAATGTCATTAGATGACAACATTTTAAAATTATTAACTTTGCCTTCTTTTAGTCATATTCAGCATGGACAGTAGTAATTTTAAAATTGTTTAGTGTCTAAAATGACATCTACTCTTTTATGAGCTATAAAAACTGAAGATGCTTGCATCATAAAGGTGAGCCAAGTATAGCATAAACAGGTTACGCATATATTGCAAACAATAATGGAATGCAGAAGCACTTAAGAGCTTCCTTTAATTGCATAATGACAGTTGTCTTACATCATGATGATTAATTATTGAACAGAATACAGAAAGCAAAGTCTTCGAAATTCGCAAGCCTGTTCATGTTGATTTTTAATGGTCCATGGCTACTCCCTTTTCCATTTTAAATTCTTAGCTAGGACAAAATGAGGGAGTGGTCACTTCTGTCTTGGAGGTGTTTGCAGGTGGAGCGGAAACCTGCTTTTTCATAAACTGCAAGCTCCAGAGGCATGTTTCTTAACTTTACCTGCCAACTTTTCCCCGTATTACAGCTGTGGTCTTCATTTAAACTATTTTCTATTTCCTGTGATAACATATGCTATTAATAACTTCTATCTTGTGTATAAATGTACCACAATTATATTATTTAAATAGAATATGATTTAATATATATTTGTATAGATTTACTCTAGTGGCATTTTGTTAGACTGAGATACAATGCCCAGACAGCCATTTGGCAAGGGGAACCGTATATATTTCACCCCTGTGTCTCAGTTGTTCGTCTCTGTTTTTCTGTGGAGATTGTGTGTCCTGCCCTGAAAGGATGACAAGCATAAATTTAATTAATGACTAGTAGATTAAAATAATTCTCTCAAGGTTGCGCTTGAGAAGTGGTAATTCTTCTAAATTGTTGGCACTGTCAGTATTTTTACTCATAACATAGCTATCTCTTTTTAATGTGTTTTCCCAAAGTGTGCCAGGTCCATGGCCAAAAGTGGCTTCATGTATGCCGTCTATCTTCTAGTTTGTCATAGTTATTTAGTTTTGATTATAAAAAATGACCGTAATTACCTTTGGAAAGGTTGCAGTCAGTGTTTTTTATACTGTGGTTTTTTTGATTGTTTCTTTTTAATAGCTATTCTTTTTTTACTTTTATGTTGGAGAAATTGATTCAGGTGGAATGGAGTGGCTGGATGGGAAGAGATTGGTTTTCCTACAGGGAGCATTGAAGCATCTTCAGGCCAATGGAGTGGCTCTCAGGGGCCGCAGGGTGTGTATGTCAGGCAAACCCAGCAAAGCAAGCTTGAGCAGGAACATCACAAGCCTGAAAGTGAGAATCAGGGAGCAGCAGTCAGCTAAGATCTGAGGCGCAAAAGAGACTCCTGAAGTTTGCTGTCACTCAGAAAGTCACTGACCTAATCGAAACACAGGTGGGAGCTGTCTTCAAGGAGGCAGTACAGATTCTATTCATTGAATACCATTCTGGAGTCTCCTTCTGACAAGTCTGCTTTTCTCAAAATTAGATCCTGTCTTTCATGTATCCAAAGAGTAACAAAGATCTCTGTGACTGAGAATTGTTACTCCAGCCTGGAAGCTTGTTCTTGAACTTTTTCATTTGGAATTTGTCACCTTGAACCTCAGTTCTCTCAGGCTGGCATAGCTGTGGAGAGGTTGTGGCTCTGGTAGTCTGGTCGAGCAGCTTCAGAAGTGAAGGGAACAAGCTTTTCAAGGTTCATCCTTAGCTTCTAGCTCTTCAACTTTATTAAGAAAGCATATGGGATATTTCAGCTGTCAAAGACAGTTCCCCACTGGCACCTAGATGCTGTGTTCACCTTTAGATTGAATGCTGCCTCTGTAAGAATGTGAGCCTCATTCCTTGTCATAGTTTAACTGTGACTATCAACTAAGCCCCACATGGCTGCTTACTTAATCTAGCTCATGGGGTGTTGGGAAAGGGCTGTGTCCCTTTCCAACTTCTTGTGAACCCCCAGTCTCTCTGAGGTGAAAAGCAGAAAAGGCCCTTGATTGTGTCAACACTGCTTAGCCATAGGTAAAATATCCCTGTGTTGCTAAGACTATTTGCAGTACAATTCCAAAACAGAGCCCATATCAGCTAATATGAAGAATGTTAATCCAACCAAAACCGCTAACACGTCCATCCTCCATTATTTTGTGTCTTCAGAACCAGAAAGTTGACATTGTGTATGTGTGTCCCTTATCCAAGCTGCAGGATACAAAGGCCAAATATGAATATTAGCTGTACCTTTGATTTTTTATTGTACTGAAAGACACTTAAGAACCATGTTCTAAGAGTTTGACTATCTGGCTAGATATGTAGGTGTGGGCAAGCATGAAGGCAAGTCAAGCAGTATTAGGGAAATGTTTCTATCCTTTTTATCTTTCTGGGGCTCCTTTCACACATCTGTTAAGCTTGCCACTGTTCCTGCAGCCTTAAGGCAAGTTGTTGATCTATCCTTGTTCATGTGGTTGCTAAAACCAAGGCTTCTTGGGTCTTCTCTGTAGTGCTATATGAGTACCTTTAGTGGGAATGATGATACATGGATGGCATACTTGGGATTGTGGATAATGGAAAGATGCTTCCCTTTTTTGTTACTTGTAAATACTTGCCCTAGGGAAAAAAGACACAATTATATTATGCAATCGTAAAACCCTTTAGCTTGTACCATATGTGAATAATATTTTGGCAAAACTATGAAAAAATGTTACTTTGAGGCTTACTCTCCTAGAACTCGTGCTTAATAAGAACGTTGCTCGTATTACTCAGGGTCCTGAGTCAATTCAACGTCCAGTTACCTCATCTCTATCAAGGAGTGGAAAAGGAAGACTTTTAACTGTATTGGTTTTTATCCAGTTTCACAAATGAATTTGCAGTTTATGAGTTCTGTGTAAATGGAAAGTATTCATTTCACCAGTGTGTAATTCACTGATGTGTATAGATATATGTCTCCAGTTCTATATTTACTTGGAAACCTGTCTGTCCGCTCACAGGTATTGCCTTTTGGAAACATGGTACATACATGCTACATAGAATGACATGTTACAACATATCTATTAAAAATGTTGTTCACCTGTCACTTGCCCACATTATACTTTCATCAGTTGCCTTTCTCAGAGTTTTGGAAATTTATAAGAAGTAGATTCAAGTATTTTATTAATGTCCTCTAAGTGTTTTTCAAGAAATGAACAAGTATTTAGAGGGCATCTGTTTTGTTTTACTTGTGAAAATTATCCATCAAGTAAGAGACAGGGCAGGATATGCAGAAGTAGGTCCTGAACACTTAAATATCTTCCATTTGCAATTGAACTGTAGAGTGGAATGCTTCTTTTAGACCAAATTGTAGCTTTGTGAAATCAAGATTAAAACTAGAGGCATTAGAAATTCAGGTTGAAATATTCAGGAACATACAAGGTTATGAGAACCCTTGGTTTTGTTCAGTTTTGCCTATACTACTAACATGTCTTCTTGACTGATAAATGTGAAAAATGTTAATAATTAATACTTTGGTATTGCATGAGCGACCTTTAATTTTTTATTAAGATATAAGATATGTAGTCTGTAGTGTGACAGGTGTGTAAAAATTTCCAGATTTGGGAGAGAAAGCCATGGTTTTTATTAATTGTGAAACAAACTTTTACTGGCTTCAGACAGCTGTGACCTCAGAATAGAATTGCCTTGGTCTTGGCAATGCAAGGATACTTGGGCTCCCAGGCACTACAAAAATATACTTTTTAAAGTCACCCATAACGAAGAACTTCTGAAGTGTTGATGATCACTTACCGCTATCCCAACACAGCCCTAGTTGGCAGCATAATTTTGATTGAAAAGCATTTGTTTACTTCAGAATGAAATAGTCCAGCCTTATAGAAAGCCTGGATGAAGTATGAAGCATGTACGTAATATGCAGGTAGTGATATATGTAATAAAAAGATGCTGACAAATCAAACTTATATATGTGGGTTTTATGCATCCAGTAAGAACAATAATTGTGAAAGGTGGATGTACTTTTTCAAGAGGAGGGAGAGCTTCCAAATAGATTTTACTGCTGAGTAGAAATAGTGGTGGTCGTTTTCTCATTTTTGTTTTGTTTTCTTTCTTAGCCCTGAAACTGTTTGCTGTTGGCAGAATAGCTACAATGAATTGTGTTTTTAATTATGGGCTGATTTATTTTCAGATCTCAATAGAGAATGACTACCTAGGCCCCAGAAGAATTGAGAGTCTGCAAAAAGAAGATGCCGATTGGCAGAAAAAAGCCCACATGGCTGTGCTTTCTATTCAAGATCTTACAGTTAAATATTTTGAAATAACAGCTAAAACACAAAAAGGTAGTTGTTTTCTGTCATCCTATTAATCACATAAAAAATTAAATTATTTAATATTTACCATATTCTGCGTTGTACTGTGAGTTATTTTTTATCAGTCCTTCATGAAGAAAATGCAGTTGTCATTCCTATTTGTTTTTTCTTCTGTGTCTCTTTGAATCTTTCACCTGTAAGCCTATTCGTAACATCATCAGAGGTGAACAGAGTAGAAATTTTAGGTAGAAGTTTTACAGCCACTTTCTCAATGTAATTGTATTAGCAGTACTCCATATTTGCAAAAGATTTAGGAAGCATAGAGTTCCTAGTGGATTCTGTTTTCTGTACTGGATATGGCAGATCCCCATAGTAAGTGATAATTATCTTTCAGTTAATTTTATTTTCTAGTCTTCCTTGCCTTTCAGTAATTTTTTGCATAGCTCTAAACATTAAGCAACAGCTCAGTTTAACTGCTCAGTGAAAACTGTTCTGTTGTTCAGAAGCCTTCATGGATATAACCTTGGCTTTTCTGTGTTTGAAGAATGTGATGGTTTTAGCAAAAAGTGGTGCAGTAAAGTGAGGTCAACTGACTTGGTATGTACACCATGTGCTCTCATCCTTACACCATTTTAACTTAAATAAGCAGTTTAATAGGACAAACAAACCTTTTTCTAGTTCACTGACAAAGTTTGTCTTGGTGTCCTCCCCGCCTGACTGTAGGTCCCTGTTTTCTTTCTTTGCCTTGTTGATAGTGATTGTGCAAGATACAGAGGAGAAATCCTTTTTTGACTGGTAGGTTTCTTGTCATCTCTGTACATGACTGCCACATATGACTCAAGAGATGCAAACACTGCAAATTTACTCTGTTCAGTGACAACCCAAGTTAAAGATAATGTGAAATTTCACCTTAGTCTGACTGGCTGACTTAATAGGTTAAAGCATGTTGGAATAAATTTAATTAGAGCAAATTCTAAATACACTAATCAACTTCTCTCCTTTCTAGTATGACAAAGGCAGCCAGTAAGATACACTACTAGTTGATAATGTGTATATATATATAGATATTTACTTGGGTTTTTTTGTTCACGTGATTTTCTTTTTATGTACAGCAGTCAGTATTTGGGGAAAAAACAGTGGAAAGGGACATGCCTGAAGGCTGATTACGGCCACAGAGCTTCAATATGCAGGTTATTTACCTGGTTTTTGTGTTTGGCTTTTTCTTGGCCTCCTGCTGATCACAGGGTAGTCTTACTTACCCCAATATTAACAGATGGCAGAGGAAAAACACATGAGAACATAAAGGTGTTTTTTACTACCTAAAAACAGCATGTAATGGCATGTAGTGACTGAATGCCACCCCTCTGATTCCATTACTTTTGTGACTTTTGCTTTGCAAAGCTAAGTATAGTATCACATGATTTATAGATTAATAGTGGTGAAAATCTTGTATGTGTCTGCCTAGATGTTCTCTGGGGCCCAAGAATAGTAAATCTGAATCAGGCAAGGGACTCCTACATTTTGAGGTAAAAGAGAGGTTACTTTAATTTCATGTGTTCTTACAGAACTGCGCTTGAAGTTAAGCTGAAATATTTGTTTTAAATAGTAATTTTTTTTGGTCTTCAGATTTATTTAAATTTATGACAACACTATAAATGTTATTAAGGTAAGCTGGAGACTTTAGTAGCTGATAATTGGTATTTACAGAAGTGGGGAAAATTTGCGATCCAGTTCAAGACCAAATGCTTGTATTAATGACATTTTTATTAAGTACAAATGTGTGCATTTTCTTTGCAGCAGGATTGTTGGTGGTCTGAAGAGTAGATTAGTAAGATGCCTGCCTTATTTTTTTTCCTTTGTATAGCTGTGTATGATCGAATGCGAGCAGACCAGAAGAAATTTGGTAAGGCAGCATGGGCAGCAGCAGTGGAACGTATGGAAAAGCTTCAGTATTCTGTTTCTAAGGAGACTTTGCAGTTGATGCGTGCTAAAGAAATCTGTTTGGAGCAGAAGAAACATGCGCTGAAAGAGGAGGTAAGTTTTCATGCCAGTAAGTAGAAAATTAAAGCATACAGAAAGAAGCAATGTTAGACAAATGATGTTGCAATGTAGGTGTGGTGAGTTTTGTGCCACTTACATATGTTTCCTGTTCACCTTTTCCTGGTTAGTCAACCAGAAAGACAGTTTTTGCTGTTAATGTTTACAGCTGTCCACTGGGATGAGTAAAATGAAGAGAAAGGGTAGAACAGAAATTGGCTGCTATTAATCTCTGCAGTTTGGGTCTCAGAGGCATGACCACCTTTTCAGTCCAGATGGAGGGTGTCTGACCGTTAGTAGATGTATGAGTATCTGAATGGTTGTATTGCACTCTCTTTCTCTGCTTACCTTAATTACTAAGGCAATCTTCCATAGGCGGCTCTGCTAGCTACGGTTTTCTTAAGGAAAGAGTTCATGCATGAAACTTTGCTTAAATGCTTTAGCAGGAAGAAATCCACATTTATTGGGTTTTATATCATCTCCTTGAAAGTAACAATGCTACAAATTCTCTTTTAAACTTTGCTATGATATGGATGTTTGGTGTGCACATACTGATGTTAATGTGTGTTCAATCAAATGATTAGATGATTGCAATGATATTAGAAGGTAGGAATTATATGATTGTTTTAAGAGAACTTTTCAAATGTTTCAACAAAATTTGACTAAACTGATGGTGTTGTTATGAAAGGTTATCTGGAGAACTTAAAACTTCAGCACTGCAAAGGCTGGTAGGTTTGTAAGGCTGATAGACTGTGCGTCTATTTTAGGAGCATCTGTGGAAGACAGCTTGATCTGCAGCGAAGAGAGAGTACATGCAAGACCCAGAGCTCAAAAATAGGTTTACTGCATTTCAGTGCTCTTTAGATTTGGAAATCAAAGAGTTGTCTGAAAACGTGAGTTTATCAGGCTGTTTTCATCCTTAGCCAAGAGTTGATGAGACAATCCAGCAGTACTAATTGGAAATATATTGAATATTTTCACTTCAAATGACCATGCGTCTTCTTTTCATGGCATGTCTTATTTTTCTCCCTATGGAGACCTGAGATTTTTGTTGAATGACATTTCAGTCTGGTAAAAGAGTGAATGTTTGGTCTGATATGCTAAAGTATTAGGGGCTGCACAGGAGAAGGAAGGATTCATTGTAGTAGACATTGGGATGAAAGTGCTGAGCTGTGAGTTTGGGGGTTTTGGGGACAGAGAAGTAAGGAACATCTAATGGGCATGGTGCTTTGGGATGGTATATTACAAGGTATAGAGAGCTCTGGGTCTGAATACAGTGGTAGGGAGATATGAGCACCAACCAGCTTCTGCTCTGATACACATCGTTTGTTCTGAGAATGTAAAAGACTTAAGTATACAGAGTTGACTGTGAGAAATGTGACTAGGAATCGCATCTTGGCGAAGAATGGTGGCAGTCTTAGAAAGAAAATGTTTGTTGAACTGAAATACCTCCTGGCAAACCATGTAGCTACTATATTCTTGAAGATAAAAGTAGGATATTTGTTTGAAGAGACTAAAATGCTCAAGAAATTAATATATCTGGATTTTAAACAATTCAGAACACAGACATGCTATGTCTATTTTTGAGGACAGTGTTTGTGTTCAGCAGGTTGTCTATGGATTTTTGAACATTCAGTCTTCGTAAATAAATTTTTTTGCTGGGGCATATTGTGGTGGGAGAAGGGGAAATGGCTTTAAACTGAAAGTGGATGAGTTTAAGTTACTTATTAGGAATAAATTCATTACTTTGAGGGATCAACACTGGAACAGATTGCCTGGAGAAATTGTGGATCCTGAGAAGTGTTGAAGACCAGGTTGGATGGAGCTCAGACCAACCTTGTCTAGTAAAAGGTGTCCCTGCCCATAGTGGGGAGCTTAGAATTTTGTGATATGTCAAGTCCATTTCAACACAAACCGCTTTATGATTTGGTGAGTGCAACCACGCTCTGATTGGTATGAATGAAACAACAAGGACTGTAGGGATTAAATTATTTGCTTTCGTTAATGCAGAAAGTTGTGGCATTACAGAAACTTGAACTTGGATCTCCTCAGTTTAGGTTTTTTGTTCTATTGCTGTGGTGTTTTAACCCCAACCAACAACCCAGACCCATGTGGCTGCTCGCTTGCTCAATCACAAGTGGGATCAGAAGGGTTATAAGGTAGAAAACTCATGTATTGAGGTAAAGGCAATTTAATAAGGAAAGCAAAAGCCACACACATGAACAAAGCAAAGCAAGGAATTCATTCATTGCTTCCCAAGGTGTCCCGGTTTAAGGCAAATTTGGGAGGAAACCTCCAAATGGGGGCCCTCAACTAGTTTGGGGAAAAGATATTTTCCTCAGAGAGAAGTGGAAAATAAAACTCTTTATTTAACTACCAAAGCACTTCCCAGCACAAAATTGAACAATAGCAAACAGCAAAACCTCTCAGTGCTCTGAGGAGATGACAAATTCAGAGGAGTCCCCTCCGTGGGTGCAGCCCGGCTCACTCAGGCTGCTCTCAGCCCTCCAGCCTGGGAAATGCCGGCTGGGCCTGCTGGGCCACAGGGACAGCTCCCTGTGCTCTGCTGAGTTTTAGTCCAGAGCAGGCTCCAACAGTTCCAAGAAAAAGGGGGAAAAAAAACAGACCAGGGAACTCCTTTGCCTCAGCTAGCCAGAAAAACCAACCAAGAGCAAAGAGAAGTTCTCTCCCACTGCCCACTGCAGGCAACACGGTCTGTGTGAAGGATGCAGGGGAGCGAGTGCACTCTCTGGTAACAATTCTGCACCTCTTCTCTTCCCTTTCACTCCTGGAAGCAATCTTAAAGCTGCAGAATTCAATATTCAACACCAACAGACGATTTGGGGATACAAACATCCTAAAGTCACCCCAAGACACAAGGCCAATCAGGTGTTCATCCATCTCCAGGAGTTCAGGACCCCATCACAAGTAGCTGTGATTTGGAAAGACAAACGTCCCTCCCTTCCTCTTTCCCTTTGTAATGTACTGGGCATAATGTCACATGGTCTGGAATATCCCTTTGATCAGCTGGGGTCACCTGTCCTGGTTGTGTGTCTTCAAGACTCTGATGCACTTCCATTTTCCCTGCTAGAGTGGCTGTACGAAAAGCAGAAAAGGCCTTGGCTCTGTGCAAGCCCTGCTCAGCAATAAACATTTCTATATTGTCAACCCTGGGTTCAACACCAATCCAAAACACAGCCCCGTGCCAGCCACTGAGAAGAAAATTAGCTCTAGTCCAGCCAAAACCAGCACAACTGCAGAATGTTTCCCACACTCTTCTCATGTTAAATTTCTTTGGGTTTCTTTCACTGTATTGGTCAGCCTGAGAGCTACCAATGATGCAGCAAATTTGTAGTACAGATCAGGTAAAATTTCATAAGAATTGCTCTCCATTAAGAAGAGAATTTTTTAACAGAATATTCTGAAATATGCCCAAAGGTGATGATACTGTTTTGAATTACCATGCAGTGTTAGTAGCTTACATGGAGTTTCAACATAAATTCTTGAAATTCAAGATCTTCATTTTACTTTTTCATGGGGAGCTATTATGTGGCTAGGATATCTGCCAATGAACCATACAGCAGTACTAATTTCTCATTTCTTTTGCATTTGAAAGCTGAGTAGAGTGGTGGTGTACCCCTAAAACAGGACAGGTAACTAACAGCATCTGTAATGTATGCTGTCTGTTGGGCTAAGGTACTGTTGTCAGGTCCTTTACTGGGCAGACACAGTGCAACTGAATGACATACTCAGTTGCTGTAACTTGGTGAGCTGATACTTTTGAGGATGGTCTCTGTGTGTTTTTATGTCTTTATTCAGTTTTTGTATAGACTGTTGATTTAAATTTGGAACATCTGTATTTTAAGAAAAAGATTGTGAAGCTTTGAGTCAATTTCACAGTTCACGGGTAAAGGCAAGTTCTTAGGTCTGGTCACTTTTCACACTGCCTTAAATTAAAAGCAGACAAACATTTCCCATACCTACTTCCCTTACCCCCAAACCCACCAAATTTTGCTGCATTTTTACAGTGAGGAAATCCTTGAAAAATACCAAATCCCTTGAAAAATATTAATATCCTGCCTGAACAATAAACATTATCCCTCTAATATGAAAAAATTGGAGAGTTCAAGAGAATCGAGTCCTTTTGTCTTGAAAAGCAACCTGTAGTTCACTCCAGTTATGTAATCATTGTCATTTACTGTTCTAGTCGAATTAATATGGATGCAAAGTAATAAAATAATGGCATAACAAACCATTTTTGTGTAGCACTGGACTCTAGCATATATATGATACATTAATGATTGTGAGGTTTCTGGTGTTCAGTTAAGGACTTACTGGAGTTTAAAAGAACAGAACTACAGAACTACAAAATACAGCAGAAGAAACTTAAAATAGAAGTTGCAAGAATTAATTCACAGATCTTCTGTCTAGCAGCCTTATATGGAAATAAGTACAGTAGATGAAATTATTTGTGTTTAATTGAGCTGTGAAATCCCTGTCAGTAGATGATGATGCAGGTGCTACAAGCATGCATGTTTAAAAAAAAAATAAAAAAACGATAGGACAAATTTATGAATTAAGTCCACTAAGTCTGTTTTGTGTAAGAGGCAGCAGTGTGGTTTAAGTTGTGCTACAGGCTTTGCTGGAGGCTGGTGAATCATTTTGGGAAGATATCCCTGCACTACCTGTTATGTTTAATTTACCTGGACTTTTGCAGTTAACATTTTCCCAAAACTTTCTGTCTGTAATATGAAACTGGACATTTCTTCTGAATAATAAGGTAGACAGATCACAAATCTCCTTTAAAATTTAATATTACTTTTGTCCAGTAGCTGAGAGATACACATATTTTGAGCAGTAATGAATTTGGATAGGGCACTAACTCTTCTGCATGCAGGTTGTGGAGGTGTATGAATTCTTTCCAAACCCAGCACATAAGATTCCCTTACATGTTGTATTTCTTAAATATGAT
Organism: Catharus ustulatus; assembly: GCF_009819885.2. Taxonomy (NCBI): domain Eukaryota; kingdom Metazoa; phylum Chordata; class Aves; order Passeriformes; family Turdidae; genus Catharus; species Catharus ustulatus. Next base: position 23,137,462 of record NC_046262.2, on the reverse strand, counting down.
CTGAATTGCTGACTGTGTTGAGCAGATAAATCTTGTTTGAATGGAAGAGAATAGTTGCAGTTCACTTTGGTTGTGGATTACTTTCTATTCAAACATATAATACAGATGAATATTGAAATATATATAAGTATTTTAATCAGTGTATTTATTCTCCTGTAAAGGATGGAACAACTAAATTGTCATCACAAGATGATCAGTGATAAATGTATTTATCCCTGTTTCCACATCCTTTCACATTTTTTCCTCAGTTCTGCTTTTACAAGTTTTAACTGTAGCGTTCTAGATGCCTAATTTTTGACTTTAGGGCTTGAGGATAGGAGAATTCTAATTTAATTATGCACCTTCAGAGAATCAAGTGGTAGAAAATGCAGAAATGGAGAAAATGTAGAAAAAAATGTCAGATAGTAAAGGCATGTTAAAGTGTGTTTCTGATGAGTATGTGTCTTAGGGACTTGATGTGTTGAGTTTTAACATGTTACATTTAACTGTACCAGGCAGTGTCTAGCTGTAATCATAAAATCTGTGGTCTTGTTCTCATCATTATCTTGGAATTGTATGGTGTTTGTTTGTTTGTTGTTTTCTTTTTTTATTTAGATGCAGAGCCTGAAAGGTGGTACAGAAGCCTTAGCCCATTTGGACCACTTAGAAGCTGATTACTATGATCTACAGCTTCAGTTATATGAAGTGCAGTTCGAGATCTTGAAATGTGAAGAGCTGCTCCTGACAGCACAGCTTGAAAGCATCAGAAGATTGATGTCAGGTGCTTTATTTATTTCAGTTAATACATAATCTGTGAAAGGTAATTTTCTTCCTAAGAGTCCAGGGAAGCCTATGGGAATGAAATGAGAACAGATTCTTTGCCACGTGAAGAGCTGCAAAAGTACTGTTACATTAAAATTTACGCCTGTTTAGAAGGCAGATATATATACACATACAGAAGTTCTGGTATGGTTCTCATTGTCTATGTTTGGAAGTTTGCATGTGAGATACGTAAACTATATAACTTCTGAAGAAATTTTGAAGAATTAAGACCAGAGAGGAGGAAATGTCTTAATTACTGGATTTGGCTAACTAAAAATACACAGCATGCTTTGATATTACTTATTTCTTCAAGTGATTGGTTTTCGAAAGCTATGTCTGCAAATTGGGTGGCTTTTGCTGCCCTTGAAGCTCATACTGTTATCTCAGATTTAGAGCAGCAATGCAAACCTTATGCTTCCAGACTATCCTACACCTCATGTAGTTAAAAACTGTGGAAACAGTACCTGTAAGTCATGCAGCATTTTTCAATCCAGTTCTATCCTTTAGATCTTTCTATCTTTAATGCTTGTATTTAAGAAAGCTTTGTTTTACTGTATCTAGTGTAGGGCTTGCATAAAAAATTTTTCTATGGATAGAAAATTCTCCTAAGAGATTTGAAGCTGGATCATATTGTGAGTTGCCTCTGGAAAAAGAGAAAACATAGGTATCACAGATTTGTCTCACTGTAACATGAATCTCCACATTTATGGCTGGTGATGGAAACAACTATAGCTGTATGTTTGGAATATTGTAAGCATTGGGTTGGAAGCATTGTAAATGATTTACAGAAATGTGTCAGCTTTGACTGAGTGCGTCTGTGGAGAATTAATTAGTGGTTTTGAGGTGGATAGATTTTGGGCTGGGAAATCAGACAGGTAGTTTTGGTATTGAAGACGTGGTAGGGTCTGCTTACTTATGGACTGAAAGAAATCCCCTGAATGGGAGACAGAAATGTGTATCAAAATCCTTTGTCTTAGGTGTAGTGGTAGTAAAACTTCTGTGCTGTCAGAGACTAAGCTGTAAACATGTCACAGGGCAATACAATTTGTCATTAATATTTTCTCCAGAAATCTCAGAAAAGCCCTCAACTCGCAACTTAATCCAAAATTAAGCCCTCAGTGAGCTAAACCATCTCCTTGTTCCTTCCCTCATGGCAACAAAACAGTTCACTGTTTGGCTTTCTTTGCTATTTTGAATTTGAAAGATACTGTTTAATAATAAATGCAAAACTATCCCATAGGAACCAAAAATGAAAAATACAGTTCCTAAATGTATGGGAATTGTTCAGTGCATGAAATTGCCTCTCAGACTTTGCTTAGGTGGATAGAACAGTTAATGTCCCCAAATAATCAAGTAGCTGAAGTAGGAGAAATTATAGTCTTTCTGAAAGTAGCTGATGAAGTTGAAATAAGAAAGTTCAGTGTTGCTATGGAATAGAGACTTGACAGACATGCCAGCTGCATCTGCCTGTTGCAGACAGTAGTAATGCATTTCCTTCTTGGTGTATTACAAATATATCCTACTTTGTATGCCAGTGGAATAAAGAACAAGAGGTCTTTGCTGCTTCTTCATCCCAACATTCTCCAAGAATTTATAATCACCCCTCTTTCCTGCTTGGCAAGAGATGAGAAGGCAGCATTTAAAGATGAGCTCAGTGTTATTCCAAATGCTTCACTCAGGAAGCTAAAAATCATGAGTGTTGATAAAACTATTAGTAATTACCTCCTCTTCAGGCCTGTAATGCTTTGAAGGATTGCCTTGAAGTTGCCCTCCCTCCCTCGCAGAAGCAGTGACTGGGACATCAAAAACCTGTGAGAGAATTTTTGGTGTCCTGTTGTCTGAGTCGCCTTAGATGAAATTACCAGTATGTTGTAACAGAAGAATCTCATACCAAAGAATTCAGGTAGTCTTGTCTATCCTGAACTTCATGGTGAAGATCTGAGAAAATTGGTACACACCATGGGTTCACTTGTGAGACCCAAAAACATGCATGGGTATTGTGTTCAAATTAGGCCACATATAATAGCTGTACGTTTAGAATTGCATTTGTGTTTTAATACTCTGAGCTTGCTTAAATAGCAGGCTGAGGTTCAGTGGTATTAATTTCTGTTCCTCATAAAGACTTTAATGCCATACAGTGCCTTGCTTTTTCATGATTTTCCTTTGACGTATTGATTTTTGGTAGTAGACCTCTGAAAGATCTGTGGCATTCTTCTGCATCAAATCTTGTAACTCAGTGGGAGGATTGTTGTTGAGGAAAACAAAATGTTTATCAAATACGAACCATTGATTTGATTTTCTTATTGTGGACATCTTTAAAACAGAGAAGAGAGATGAAGTGGTGTATTATGACACTTATGAAAGTATGGAAGCCATGCTCGAAAAAGAGGATATGGCAACATCTATACACTTGCAAAAAGAGGAGCTGCAAAAGTTACAACAAAAAATCCGCCAGCTGGAAGCAAGGCGTGGACGTATTTCAGCCAAGAAAGCCTACCTCAGAAATAAGAAGGTACTGTTTAATTGCCTTTTTCTGGACATAATTAACGAATTTAATAAAACTTCAAAAGGGTTTTTCAGATACAATTTTCCCAGAATTTTTGTGGATTACATTCATTGTTTGCTAGGAGTTGTTTTGCAGAATGCTAAATAAAATAGCATATCTTATTAAAGTGATACATTTACAATTCTGTTTACCTTTCTTCTAGCTTTAAAGGAGTCTTCAATTACTTTGAAGTCAACAAATAAACTTATTTCTACTAACTAATTAGGATACTTTCATGTGGAAAGTACATGCTAGAATGAGTGCTTTTACGGAGAGTAGTTTTGTATATGTTTTCAGAAGATAATTTGCAAGTGTGTTTCTCACTAGTGAGTTCTGTTTTCATTCTCTTACCCCATCCTCTTAAATTTATATGTTGTTAATACTCTGTATTTGGCAGATCTATATGAAATCTGGTCTATATTCTTGATTTGTAATTCTAGGTGTGCTATTTAGGTCAAAGTTCTGAGAGACCACTGTAACACTTGTTAGAAAATAGATTCTACCCCATACTATGTACTATAAAACTATGCAGAAATGTCAGCTGAGGCCTCATTCTTGATTAGCATGAGTTGTCGGTTTGGTTCTGTGTTCCCAGTCATGTCCCTTTGTGTGAAACATGGCCCCTTCGTACAAAGAGCTCTCAAGTCTTGCCTGCACTTCATAATTAATGTATCTATTTCTGTACCTAAATCTGAAGCATAATGGAGCAAATGAAAAGTTGTTGATACATTTTGTGTATTGGATTTTTTTGTATTTTGTCAGTCACTGCCTGGTTTCTAGTTAACCCAATATGGAGAAGACTACAAATGAAGTATTAAAAGAAAGGTCTCCTGGTAGCCATTATGTGAAGCAGCTTGCTTTGTCATTGTGTTTGTTCTACGTGAGTTTTTAAAGAGAAAAAGTATCAGGATTCTTGTTAGTGTTTTAAGTAAGAGAACTTATCTCTTGTTACGCTAATTTATGCAGGCTACAGTATAATATGATATTTTCTCCTAGATACGAAAAGAAACTGCTGGGACCTTACAAAGTAGACAAACCTGTTTTAAAGCGACAACCTGTTTGCTGTTCTTTACACTAACTTACTGGAGTTCACAGGTTAAGAAGAAGCAGGAGTAGAGATATTTTAGTATGCCCGTAATCTGTGTAATGAACTAATCACCTTCAGCTGCTCATTTGTTTTCAGGTTATGCTATGATAGAATACTTTGTTTAAGCTGAAGGAGTTGGTTTTGCCTGTAGCAGGAGTAGCAGCATGCCTGCTTGTGCACTGTGAGAACATGCAGAGCTGTGTATGATCGTGTTGCTTGTCTGCATCTGCATGCAGAAGTGGTACAGTTACATCTTCCAAACATTGTGCTGGGATAGCTGTGACTATACTGCTTTCAAGACCAGAGGTAATGTCTCCATGTGGATCTTGGACATCACATTGCTGTCAGAACTAGTTCCAGCTCTTACTTATGTCATTGCCCAGCATAGCATTCTCTGCAGTTGAGTGCTGCAGGGTGATATTAGCTTTCAGCTTCTAGAAAAATCAGCATAGAAAAATGTGTGTTTAAACATACAGGAGAGAATAAACCATCTATGTGCAAAAAGATAGGGCAGATGTGGCATTTGTTGGGCAAAAAAGAGTAAGGCCATTTTTTAGCTTCTCTTCTTACTGCTGGATAATGCAGAGTCCTTCTAAACTTTCTGGCAATTACACTAATTTCACGAGTATAAGGTGCACTGGAGTCTAAGGTGCACTTCTGGGTTGGCAAATTTCTGAGCTTTGTCCATGTATAAAGCACTCTGGGGTACAAGGCGCACTTCCGGGTTTGGACCAAAATTTTAGTCAAGAGGATGTGTCTTACACACATGAAATTACTGTACTTGAAAATCAAAACTCATAGATTGGTCTCATTTTTTTAAGCAAGCTTTGTATTTTCAATGACCTTTCTAGTGATACTGCAAACCACTGTTAATGAACACTAATGTGCCTGGTGTGAGTACTTGTATTTGTGGGAGAAAAAAGGGATTCTTGCTCTGAAGTGTTAGCAGGTTAAGTCAAGTATGCAGAACTAAAATATAGATGGGATACAAAAGCAGACTATAGATGGTGAGAATGAGGGCAGTGATGACTGAATGCTATATGAAGTGACTTTTGGAGGGTGAATATGGAAAGTACATATTGTGTGGTAAATATCTGTCTGTTTCAATTAAGAAGCATTTATTGTTGAACTGAAATGAGAGTGTACTTAATGCTTTTCAGATTGTGTTCCTGACTTTGCATGTTTCAGCGAAGTATCTTGAAACAGACTTTTATATAAGTGCTCTGTTTTGGATTGGGTTGGTGAGATTTTACTGGTGAATTGGTGGGTTTTTTTTCTTCTTTTTTTATTGTGTTTTTTTAATAAGCTTGTGTGTTATGTAGTTGAAAACAAAAAGTAAGCTTTGCATTAAGTGGTATATAGGACAGTCTTATGATATGTTTAGAAATTACAGTCCTTTCTCATTGTCAAGATATTGGCAACTGAAGATGCCTTTAGGAGAATGTCTCCTTTCTAGCGCCAGATATCAGGATTAAGGAAACAACAGGAAATTTTTCTCTATCATCAGTTTTATTTTTTGGAAGAAGGTAATTTCTTCATCCAGGTATTTGAAAATCTTCTCTAATGAGGATATAACACAGTGAAAGGAAATAAATTATTCTTTATAGAGTAAGGCAACTTGTAATTTAAATATAAACTTCAGTGTCTGTAGTCTCTATTTCCTTTTTCATAAATTCCTTCCTAATTTTGCAGGTGATGCATCAGTTTTTCAGTGATGTCATCAAATAGTTGTACCAAGCTTTTGTTTAGAAATGTTTGTTAAAGGTGTTAGAAACATAATTCAGTCATGACTCTAGAATAAATGAATTGGCATTTTAAAAACTCCTGCTTTTATAGAATTTGATATTTTTTCACTGTACTACCATGAGTATAAACTCTTTATTCTCTTTTTATAAATACAAAATCTATTTGCATTTGTTAAACAATCATTTCTGGATGTTCCTTTGTGTTGATGACAGTGAGTTACTAAAACCAAAAAATCTAGTAGCAGTTTCACTTTTTTTTCTTACTTTTAGAGAGCTAGCTGTAGATTTTTCATGCAGGAAATTGCTATTGTTATGCCATTCTACCCCCTGCTGGCTACACATTAGTATTAATTAGATTATCATATGGAACAAGCAGCTGATTTATTAGGGAGCTGGATTTATAGCAAAGCATCAAAGTAAAAAAAATGGCACAGAAGGTATTTCAAAAAATATCTTTATAAAACCAGAGTTGTGATGAAATTAAACTATTTTGCACCCGGGAAGAGTGTTCCTTATCACAAGCAGACTGGATGGTGAAGCTGTTTGGGCTATGTTCACAATGTGTGCTTTCGTCTAGGAAACTTCCTTACATGTTTTTGTGTTCATTTAATAGGATACCTTTAGAATTTTGCAAGCACACATTTTAAAGCGCAGACCATGCCAAAATAGGTGTCATGTAGATGCAGTAACAGCTAGCATAGGATTATTCGTATTCTGTTATTATTACAACAGCAGCATAAGAACATAACTGCACTGAATGCTTATAGTAAAATATGGTTTCTGCACATGAAAAGCTAACCTTTTCATTGGGGTGTTTTTTAAACTGAAAGACTCACTGGAACCAGTTAGATGTAATACTAATGCAGATTTCTTCTACATATATTACATGTTACTAGCCTTAAACTAGTGACCAAGGTTGAAATGGTTCCTCAGCTCTGTTTTAGTGTCTAATAGAAGTATAATCTAATAGCTGTGAAATCAGTTGATTAAAGGAAGAATGGGCATTACTTCTTTTTGCCTTCCCATTTCCACCCAGTTGATCAACATATTTCTTGAGATGTGGCTGTCACTGAGCGTAATTTCCCAGGGAGGTGGTAAAAATCATCCGTGGAGGTGTTCAAGAGGTGTCTGGATCTGGTGCTAGGTGATGGTTTAGTGGTTACAATGGCAGTGCTGGGTGAACAGTTGGATAGAACGATCTTAAGGGTCTCTTCCGTACTTGATGTTTCTGTGATAATGTGCCTGCTTCCCAGTGCTTAGAAGTAAGGACTACATTGCATGTGCAATAGGCTGTGTATTCCTGCTTGTACACCCAATTATTATGGTTTTGTTGTTTTGGGTTTTTTTGCCAGAGTTCACTGATACATATTGAACTTGTCATATGCCACAATCATCCAGTTAGTTTTCTTAATGCTGCCATCTGGGTGTTTTTTATTTCGTATCTTGTCTACAAGTACACTTAATCTTGTCTACAAGTAGAACCCTGCATTTGTCCCTCTGAAATTGCAACCTTTCCTTTTTTCTTAGACCATTTCTGTAATTAGTTATGATGATTCAGTTTTCTAATCTATCCTGCACCATGTTTTCAGCCCCTCCTAGTAGCTTTTATTATTTCATGTCCAAGAGATCTAATTACATTGAAGTAGGTTGTTTATGATTACAAAGTGAGCACCAAATACATTTTGGTTAGGTTTGTTCTCTTTACATACTTAAACCATTTTTCATTATTGCATTTAATCAGAAAGGTTTAAATACTGATGCTAAAGTAAAAACATTACATAAAATTGTGGTCCCCAAGTGTTTGAGACATGTCAAACAACTCAAACCATCATCAACTTACATTTTCTCATTAATTTTTAATATTTGAAACCTAAATAGAGAATAAGCTATAAACTAGTTAGGAGTATTACAGAAACTTGTTCAGATTCTCTGTTAGTATTGTGTAACTTGCTGTGTCTTTGAAACACAGAGATAAAAGTATTTTGTACTTTTGCAGCTACAAATTAAATTGACTGACTGTTCCAGGATTAACTCTTCACCAGGAGGGAGAAAAAACCTCCAGAAAGACACCCAAAACTGAGCTGTGTTTGGCTATATATATCTATGCATAGACCTGTTAGAGCAAGTCTACAGTAGGTCTGTGAAGATGATCAGAAGGTTGGAGCACCTCCCATGATGACAGGCTGGGGTTATTCAGCCTGGAGAAGGCTCTGGAGAGACCTCAGTGCAGCCTTTCAGAACATAAAGGGAGCTTAGAAAAAAGAGAGTGAGTGCCTTTTGACATGGACAGATATTTTACATGGACAACGGGGAACAGTATTAAACCAGGGGAGATTTGAATAGGTGGTGGAAAGAAATTTCTTTACTCTGGGGCTGGTGAGCTGCTGACACAGGTTGTCCAGAGACATTGTGGGTGCCCTATCCCTGGAAATATTCAAGGCCAGGCTGGATAGGGCCCTGAGCAGCCTGGTCTAGTGGAAGATTCCTTTTCTGTGGCAGGGAGGTTGGCTCTAGATGAGCATTAAGATCTCTTCCCACCTTAACCATTCTGTGATACACCTCAGGTGAAGGTGGGACAGTATTTGCACAGAAATCTTTGCTTTTGTCAGTTACCTGTATACAGCAGTAACATTGATGGTTTTACTGTCCCGTACAGGAACACTGGTTATTTTTTTACGTGATCAAAGCATGTCCATAGACAACTTGCAGATGAACAGCTTTTTCTGCATTTTTAAGTGTCCAAAATAGTGAGGTTTCTTACATCCCTTCCCTCCTTATTTTTGTGCTTTACTCCATGAGCTCCTTCAAACAATTCTTTCAATGGCAAAACTCCTTTCTGGATCTGACCAGAAAGTCATACTGAATGATACTTGGGAACCCTATTAGCTCCGTGCTGTATCTGGAGTCAGACTCCGAACTGCTAAGATTGTACCTTCTTGCACAACTGTGATATTTGTTTAAGACTGTACATCTGACTTTTCTCTAGTTCTATACCAGGTCTAATTCCATTACTCATACTGTCCAATTTCCTAGCCCTCAGTATCATCCAGTGAAGTTGTCTATCTACTCGAAGTTTGACTGTCGTAGTCTTCTTTGTTAGCTGTTGTAACATGTCCTAGTTTTTTGCTTGTTTTTAACTTACTTGCAGACAGTGTAACCAATTCTTCATCTTCTTTTAAACCAGATGTTAGAGATGTGAACTCAGTGTCATAAATGGTAACAACTTTGTTCCTGTCTGTGCTTGCAGATAGTACATGGAAAAGATGAACTGACACCTGTAAATGGGAAGCTATTTGCATAAACAGAAATATGTGGTACATTCGAGAGTTAGTATTGCATGTGTGCAAATACACAGGGTTAAACAAGGGCTTTATGAAGTGTTGACAGTTTAGTGGTTTTTGCCACTCTTGTACTTGTGCTGGAGAACAGACTTTCCAAGCAGCTGTCACTTGGATCTATTCTTTTGATGGTTAAAAGTAATAGATTTGCAGTTGTCTGGCTTCGGGTTTTTTTCAGTTACAGTTCGCTTTAAGTTAAATGAGCTTGTTTGAAATAGGCTCTGCAGTTTCTATTTTTCTAGATGCCATTTTCTAAATATGACATTATGTAAATCTGTATTTAAATTACATGCCTTATAGGTTATATTTTATGTCCCTGCAGGAGATCTGTATTGCAAAGCATAATGAGAAGATCCAGCAGCGTCACCAGAGCGAGGAGGAGTACAAAATGCACCATACTGTTCAGCTGGTAAGTTTGAGTTTTCTGCTGTTGAGCTTGGCTTGTCATTAATAGCTTTCATTCTTCATTATATATTAATTAGGGGAGTATTCAGAGTGATAGCTCTTTCAAGAGATGGTGTGTATCCCTGACCTTTGCACCATGGATTTCTGTGTCATATTATGCTGGTAAGGGGGAGTATATAGTTGTGTTAGGAGGACATGTGAACCAAACAAGTAGAATGGTTCTTTTTTACTAGGGTGACAGTCTGAGTGGTTTGTTATGTTTATCATCACTTGCACATAGATGATTCTGAACATCTCCGAGGATCACGTCTGGTATGTTCATAGGAGTGAGGAAATAACATTTGTTCTTGAATGTTAATAATCTTGGTTGCTACTTCTCTTCTTTCTACTGAAGCAGTTACTCGAATTATGTTGTATAAACTTGTAGTTCCAGGTGGATGCTCCATGATTTTTTTCATAGTCTTGTTGCAGATAGTAGACCAGCTTGGTCTCTTATGCTGTACCTAATAGACTTATCATAAAGAATATTCAAATTTTGGACTAGGTTTTGGGAGCTCACATAGTATCAATATTTGATAAAGATCACTGACAAAGATGCATTGAAATCCAAGTCACTTTAATTCAGGCTTCAATTAGATTAGTGAAAGTGATTCTATTTCATCCTTATACATTTTTAACATTGATATATTTGTCCAGGAAGTCAGCTACATAATTTATTTTATGGAAAGGCTACTTGTCAAAGGCAGTATGTATTGGAAAATTCTTTCAGGAATGCAAAAAAAAATATTTATCAATTCTTATAATAAGGCAGTGAAAGTTACTGTGTGGACTGTATCTCATTTGTCAGTCTTACAAATAAGACTTGACAAAGCCAGAGGACTTCCCTGTGTCTCAAGTATTGCAGAGCTTTGTATTCTGCAGTTGCCCACTTGAATGATACAGAGAACCTTATGCTAAATTTTTCTAGTGGGTTTTTTTTGTAAAAGAGTGACTGAAAAGTTCTAGCATTATTGTGAAATAGGCTTTAAATTACTGATTTTTATTAAAAATTTTGAAAAGATAACGCTTGGAAAACTTTCAAAAAGGGGAGTCCAAATTTGAAACCAGATAAGAATTGCAATTTTACTATTTTACTTAAAAGTGAAACAAAACCAACTAAACAAGTCAGCCAAAACAAACAAACAAAAAACCTTGAATTTGAGACTGTTTCAGGAAAAGTTTGATCTGAATGCATATGTAATATTCAGGTATAGTGATAGAGCTACTTTTTTTCCTTTTTTTATGCTTCTGTTCTAACTTCTTTCTCCATTGTTCTTATTTTCTTTTACCACGTGCTTCTCCTCCTCTTCACCTTTTTCTGTTTTCTGTCCTTACTATTTTTCAGACATGTTCTCATCTTTCTCTCCCTAACGCATCCATACTTCTTCCTCCCAAATCACAGGAGTTGGCTTTTTATGAAGGACACCAGGCCACTAGCTGACTTATGAAAATGGCAGGCAGACATTGCTTTTGTGGTGACTGAATGAGAGTAAAAGGCTCACAAAAATGATCAGAATTTTTGATTATGGAGATACGCTTTCAAAAGTAGTATTTAATGCTGTGAGTCATCTTAAGAATTAAAGCTGTTTCTGCACAGGGATTTTGCTTTGTGGTCAGCTGTTACATTACTTTTCCTGATAACTTCTGAACTTGCATGCAGTGAATTTCACCTTCTGATGATTAGCTTCCATTTCCAGTAAATTTGATGAGGAGTAAGTGTTTGTTTCAAAGATGTAGCAACTCTGCTGAAGTTCTATAAGGAATGATAATTAGTTAAAGGAGATGTATCCAAAGGGATGTTTCCCATAAGGTAAAGTCACTGTACAAGAAGAAACACAGTTATCCTAGGTGCGAGGAAGAGCTTCAGACCTTTACCTAAGTGCAATTACAGTAATTTCACGACCATAAGGCGCACCGGACTAGAAGGCGCACCCCCCCGGAGTCGGCAAAATTCGCAACTTTGTAGATCATATAAGGCGCACCGGACTATAAGGCACACTTTTTTTTTGCAGCAAGGCTCCGCCCCCAGCTCCCCCCACACGGTTACTGGCTGAGGCCCCGCCTCAACCCGGCAGCCATTGGCCCTGGGGCCTGCCCGGCAGGGGCGGTGCCGCGGGCCCCCGGGCCCACCTGGACCCAGCAGCCATGGGCCCCCAGGACTGCCTGGACCCAGGAGCGGGAGTGCCGCGGGCCCCTGGGCCCACCTCCAGCCGGCTGCCGTGGCACTTCCGGCTCCCCCCACAGCTCACAACTCACACTTCTGGTTTGGCAAATTTCACAACTTTGTCAATCAGATAAGGCGCACTGGACTATAAGGCGCACTTCTGGGTTCGAGGGAAAATTTTAGTCAAAAGGGTGCGCCTTATAGTCGTGAAATTACTGTACATAAAATCAATTAAATAACAAAAGCTGGAGTAAACACAAACTTATGAATTACTGTTGTAAATGTAAGTGGGAAAACATTTACTTAATTTGATCGCTGCTGGGTTCAAAACTTCATGATGTTGAATTCTGTGAACTCTTTTACTTTGAAAATACTAATATGACTTGTTTAAAAGCTCAGCCTTGCATTTGGACTGTCATTTTGTTCTTGGAATGAGGGGAAAATGGATACTGCTTTGCTCTCTGGCTAATTTATGCAATTTTAATTCAAGGGGGCTTCTCTGAGTATAGCATTCTGTCATTTAATTCTCATCACTTGAAGTAACAAGTCTTTCAAGTGCTCCTATTCAAGATTGAAATTTTTTTTTACTGAGCTTTGCATTTCTTTGTGAAAAACAAACCAGGAAATATATATTATTTTTTAAGGGGAAACCAAAAGCCAAGTTTTGAACTCACATTTATTTGAGAACTATCTTTTTAAGTAACTTTTCACATTCAGGAGAAGAGTTTTTTTCTAGTGAAGCCAAATAGAGCACTGGATGTAATATTTACATGTTTTCCATATGTTTTCCCAGAAACGAGATCAACTGCAAGATGAAGAGGAAAGAAAAAGTTCCTGGGTTAGTCAGGAACGACAGAAAACCCTGGACAGACTGCGTACATTTAAGCAGGTAACAGACGAACAGTTGTTCTTTTCTGGTAGTTTCCTTTCCCAAAGAAACTTTCACTCATTCCAGTAATAGCATTCACTGTGCTATTAGCGATTTTCTTTCATTGTATCATTAACTGGTCTTTGGAGCATTCACAACAAAATGTGGCGTTGGTGGTAACAAATTCATCTAGCTGTTGCATTCCCAGTGCCATAATAAGTTTCTGTTCACTCTTACACCTATACCTTGTGACAAGACACTTGGCAAATGTTCCTGAGAAGCATAATCTAAAGAGTACTTCCCACAAAGAGCATGTCATCTGACATGCCTCCCTACTGCTCATAGCCAGAATACCTCACTCTTCTGATTACAATGCAAGCATCAGAAAACCCATAGAAGGTGGAATGAAGGGGGAATAATAAGGGAAGGGCTGAAAGTGAAAGAAAACAGCGACTGCATTAATTGGTAAAGACTTTGTTGAATACATAAAAATAAAAGGTATGAGAAGTTTCTTTGCTGGAAAGAAACTTCTTAGTGTTTTTAGAGTGTTCTTAGTAGTACACTCTTTGTTTCCTTATTGTTTGCAAGGCTTTTGAATTCTGTAACTTCTGTAAATTGAGGCAAATTTACTTTTTTTGACCAGCAACTGTTCATGAGCTGCCTTTTTCTATGAACATACTGATACTGTTACATGTTATTGCTTTAGACCTACCACAGTTGTGCAAAAGGTATTAGTCAGTCTTTCAGAAGCAGCTCAATTTTTTGCTTTAAAAAAGTTGTGCATGAAAGTAATTTGAGAAGACTGATATTGAGGCAGCAAGTTTAAAAGTAAATTAAGTCTGAAAATCTTTGATGTTCTCAAGATATACCTTTTAAAACAGTATGATTCACATATAAGGCCAGTGTACTAAGTCAGACTGGACTGCACTTGCAGAGGGAGCCATTGTCCCTTTTAAACGCAAAAGGGAATTTTGAATTTCAGTTTCCAGTAAAAAAGCAGTTTTGAATGTGCAGTCTGATTCCTAGTGAAATCCTAATTCTAACCTATGTATTTCCCTGACTAGATTAATCATATGAAAATTGTGACATAAATAAGAATAAAAACTAAGAATATTAATAGCTTTTTGCATAAAGCTGGAGGTATATTTGCTTTGGTTTTATATACAGAGCAAAATGAAAATTGTTCGACAGAAATGACAAGTATATAAAATCCAAAATAGTCCACTGCCTGTGCTTATGTAATTTTCAATATCTTATTCACTTTAGCGGTACCCTGGGCAAGTAATACTTAAATCACCCAGACTACGGCTGGCTCATGCAAGAAGAAAATGTGCAGCCAGCTCAGTGCCCTGTGTTGAGCAGCCTCAATCTATGCCAGCAACCATACCAATCCAAGAGAAGAGTGAGGAGGTGGAATTGGAAAAAGCAGTTCAGCCTTTGCAAGTGCAGGAATCCACAAGCCTACAACAACTTCAAGATGTCTCTTTGCCTCCTAATGGTGTTACTTCTGAACTGCCCCATGTTAGCACTTCTCCAGTCACCAGTGATGAGCTTCAACCAGAGACTGCTACTGGAGCACAGCTTCCACCCCCTTTGCCTCCACCACCTCCCCCTCTGCCTCCCCCTTTGCCCTCCAAGGAAGATGCCACCAAATCCTTAGACAAAAGTGACAGCATTGTTAAACGTCAGAGTGTGGAGAAGGGCGTCCAGCACTCTTCTGGTGTCCCACCAGCACATCTGTTTGATAGCAGTCAGCTAGTCAGTGCCAAGAAGAAACTTAAGAAGACCGGTGATCTAGAGGGTTTACAGAGGAGGAGAGGTAATGTCTTCTGCATATTTAATTTAAAATTTATTTTTATTAATTTAAAAATTGTAATGCACATCAGTTCATATTTTGAATTACTCTGTAGGAAAGTATGCTGGGATTAATATTAACAGGAAAGTTGTTCAGTCCTTTTTAGCTGAGACATGCTGACAATATCGGCAGCATCTACAGCTTTTATGACAGTATGGAATACTTATTCAGTGGGAAAATTGGTGTGAAATTGAATGTACACTGTACCATGTTAGACTAGACAGAAGATGGACCTAAGTGCTGGTGAAAAGAATATTTACGTATCTACTTACTGCCAACCCTGCAGATATTCTATGTTTCACCTGAGGATGCAGTGTTCTATTTCATAACAGAATAACAATAATGTTTGTGTAGTTCTATTGTTTATCTTACTGACTCACATTTTATCTTGCAATTTTTTATAAAGCCCCTATTATGTGTGTAGTTTTATATACATCATAATATGATGAATATAAATTCAAATCAATCATCTCTCTTATGAATATTGTTAATGTCTGCACTAGCACTTTAACTGCTGCTCTGTATCTCCTGAGATATTCCAAGTTTCTAAGTGACTTCAGGAATTTGTCTCTGTATGACAGACAGGGGCTTTACAGTCTTTCCCTCCTCCTCCAAATGTATGATCCTCTATTCTTTTATATCTCTTTTCATTGGGTCTTTTCTGTCTAGGCTTTCAGTGAGATGTACAAAGCTTATTCCTAAATTCAAAACAGGTTCTAAAAAGCATGTTGTACAATGTACAAAAAAGAACTGGAGATTGGATATCTATTGATTGAGAAGTACTGCACAAATTACATGCTGTTGTATGCAAGGTGTTTAAACTTTATTATACTTTATTATAATGCGTTCTCTGGGATGAAGATCCTGCTCACTCGTGGCCCTTCAAAGAGCCAAAACCTGATTTTTATTAGTATGGAAAACTAGTTTCAAAAGCAGTTATAAAGGAAAGATTTGTCATTAAGAACTATCTGTGATGTTTTTGTTTTCATAAATTATAATGGAAGACAATTTTAGTAACTGTACTGGGACTAGATGCTAACAAATACGTGAACCCAGAGAAGCAGGAAAATGCATGCAGGAAAGTTGACCGTAATGCTGATTCCCTTGCTGGCTTGTAGAAATAGTGGGTAAAATTAGCCTAAAAATGCGAGTGGTAAGAATGGATCGCGCAGTCCAGTACCTAAGACATGTACTCATAGCTATGTTCTAAAGTAAAAAAAGATGATGCAGTAAATGCTTTCATTATGTTGAATTCCTTGCAGTTTATTTGATTTTCTTGACTGCAAACTGAAAAGCCGCATTGTTCAGAAAGTTTTACTTTCTAATATGAAGTCAAGTGGTTGTAAAAATTAAAATTATCTTTTTAAACCAGTTTTGACCTGGTAATAAGGAATATTATTTAGAGGCTAAAACAGTGTTGGAGCTGCCATTATATTTATAGTATGGGACTGTCACATTAATAGTATGCATCTACTTTTTGGTCTGTAGGAAATGAAATTAAGACTAATAAAATTAGTGAAAATAAACTGAAGGTCTTTTGATTTGCTGCAGTGAGTTCCCCAATGGATGAAGTGCTGGCTTCCTTGAAACGTGGCAGCTTTCACTTAAGAAAAGTTGAGCAGAGAAGTCTCCCTCCTTTTCCTGATGAAGATGATAGCAATAACATCTTGGCGCAGATCAGGAAAGGGGTGAAACTGAAGAAAGTACAGAAAGATGTTTTGAGAGAATCCTTTACAATTCTGCCTGATACTGATCCTCTGACAAGGAGCATCCATGAAGCATTGCGAAGGATTAAGGAAGCATCACCTGAGTCAGAGGATGAAGAGGAGTGTTTGCCTTGCACAGACTGGGAAAACTAACCTGTAATTAAGCTACATTTAAAGAAAATAATTTCTGCAACAGCTTTTTTTATAATAGTAGCAGCTTAAGCCTCAGGTTGTGCGTTCTAGGAGACTTAATAGGAATATGACTAAAGTGTCTGACATCCAGTGTGGTAAAACATGCACATTTGAATTGAGTATCACTGACTTTTCAAAGAATTTAATAATAAGGAAAACTTTTTTAGACAGTATATTAGCCTTTACTGTTCCAGTACTTCTGTTGAATATTGACTGGACTTCTCCTGAAAAAAAGCTCTATTTTATTTAGTAAATTTGAAGGAACAGTTCCCAGCTTATCAAAAAAGTTTACAAAACAGCACAATCACTCTTGGATGCACCTTATACTTACTTTCTGATTATTTCTAGCCTTGTAAAAATTTGGCATGTCTTATCATTTCAGATTGAGTAACTTCTAAGTGAAGGACAGGTTTGAATGCTGAAGACGTAGAAATCTCATGGGTTACCCTGAATGGCTGACTTCTTGAGGGCTTGGTTTCAGTCTCTAAAATCTGACTTAATTGAATTTCCAGGCTATAAATAGTAAATATACAAATACAATTTAGACTTCTGCTAGTCATAAGAATTTGTGAACTTGCATTAATACTAAGCTATAGTGCCTGAAAATACAGATATCAGACTTCAGCAGATGAAATTAATGATTTTAGAACTAACCAAAAATCAGCAAGAGATCAGTTTTCAAAATAACTGTTGCATCAGTAGCATGAAGAGATTAGTGACTGCAGAAGCAGCATAGAACACTTCTCTGTGGTGGCTCTCTTCTGCTACTGACACATGAATGAGCTTGAGTATCAATGAAGGTTCCCACTTAACCTAAAATTTGAGAAACCAGAGGTATGATAATCTGTAAAGAAATTAAAAATCCGTTTATAAAGGCTCTTTAAACAGAATGGAAGACAAACATTTGTAATCCTTGCAACACAGTTAGCAGTAGAAAGAAGATAACATTTGTGAATGTTCACAATCCAGCATTCTACCCTGGTTAGTTGTTACCATAGCTGGAGAGTGACTGTTGGTAAAGTGCTACAGCTGTTTAAAAACTGATTCTGACTTAGAACATCATCTGCTGAATGTTCGTGTGATTATGAAATACTGTCTCAATCTGTTGCATTGGTATGGTATTTTCAAATTATATTTTAAATTTTTGAAAAGGAAAATAAATGCTGCCTTCAATTCTTCATGAACTAACCACTGGCCACCCTAATGATTTCACACTGTTTAATTATGGCTTGCTCCTTCTATTCCCTGCCAAATGTACTACTGATTCTGGAGCTGAAACTCCAGGACTGGAGATATGCTTAACTCTTGCTGAAACTCCAAGTTAAAATAATTTTGCATTCATGTAGCAAAATTATGCATCTTTCTATCCTTGCATACTGAAAACTCCCACTACCACAGCTCTTCAGAAATCAAGTGACAGCTATAAGAAAAGACATGTCTTGGAACTAACTAACTTGTCTTTCTTCATGCAATTATTCTAATTTCTAGATAACAGATCAAATTTAAACTTTGTGATTAGACTGTGATTTTAGTAAATCTGTTTGACTGTTTAGGGTTCTGTTTCCATTTTTTTGGCAAGATACAAAGAAATTTTCCAAGACTGACTTAATTTTTTTTTAAAATCAAATTGGTTGGCCACCTAAGGCCTTTGGAAGTGCATCTTAGAAATCTCCCATGGTTGTTGCCACACAATATAAATATATGTTTTCCTCTGCTATTTGCAGCCCCATAGAAGGAGTTCAGAATGCAGGCTGAGAATCCCTGCTGCATAGTCCCTGGTTGTTGTCTCCATTTTACCAGTCTACATCCTGCTGAAGTCCTGTGAAATCACTTGGATCTAAAAGCAGGATTCAGTATCAGTTCAGTGGCAGGAGTATGTGCTCCTTGTTCTTCACATATCTGGGACCTCCTTTCCCTTACCAATGTCGTATTTTATTATGAAATCAACCCTGTTTTCATTATGTGAGATTATTTAAAAATAATAGTTTAGATTGAAAAATGGTTGTACAAAATAGCTCAGAAAATAGCTCTGAAATAGCTGTACTAACAGCTCAGAAAAAACAAGCAAGACCCTTGCTATCCAAGCAGATGAAATAATTTGGGAGAACAAAGATTGAGACAAAGCCCTTGAAAAACTCGACTGAATAAATACCTTCCGTATAGATGAGCATACTTGCTTGAAGATACAGACTGGTTTACTAGCATTCATCATATAAAAGAATGAAAATCTGTTGTAGAAACAGTAGGCTAGTATTTTTTATTGTAAGGTTATCCACTAAGTATTACGCTTTAAGATTGACCCACTGGTTTTTAACTTGTGAGCTCTGCACATGCCAAAAACAGTAGCATAGGGATTTTAGGTTGGAAACTTGTTTACTATAGTGTGTTGGCACATATTTTAAATGAATTATGCTTGATTATATGTACACGTGCATGGGCTAAAGCTGTAAAGCAGTTATTTGCCTTACAAAATGAAGGCTAAATCTGATACAGTGATGTATATTTAAGTGCCAGAAGATTCCTTGGTATATGTGAAGGGAATATTAGCAGTGCTCAGTGAAGTGGTTTCATTAATTACTGAAGACAAAACTAACAGTAACTAGTTCTTGCAGGAGATCTGGTCATCTGTTGTATTGTCTGCTCTGTGAGTTAACTTCTGCATAAAGTTATGACTTACCTTTTTAAGAGAGCATTTCTTTCCAGACATACACTCTGAAACATGTAAAAAGATAACTGAGACATTCTATATATTGGAGTAGCTGAGCAAATAGTATATACATGTAACAGCTTCTGTATGAAAAATTGAAGAGATTACTGGTTATCAAAAGTATCCTGAGATTATCTGTGTATGAGTTCATTATAGTGCACATAAATCACCATAGTACACTAAATAATGCAGAACCTGAGTTCCTGACAGTGGTAGACAAAGTAACAGATAACAAGGGAGTTTTTGTTCTCCATAGTCTCTCTTAATCCAGTATTTTGGGCCTCTTCAAACTGTAATCTGCCGGTAATACCAGAAGGCAAAAAAAAAAAAGACCTGGTCATATGTGTGTTCTGGCTCCAGAGTCACTGTGTCATTACCCTGAGAGCAAAGAGAATCTTTGCTCAGTACACACTGCTCAGTTTATTGCATGCTAGAATTGCCTAATATGTTGATCAGAGAATATTTGTACAGCCGTTTAGCTTTTCAGATGTTCCTTTTTCTTTCTTCCCAAACAGGTGCTTGACAACCACCAACGTGCGAAAAGAAACCCCAGTTGAAGATTACTTTTCTTCTGCATTTCTGAAAATTCAGAGCCAGCACTTACGGCTGTCAGTTCCACAGGAGGCTTTCTTTGGCAAAGAAGTAGTCTTTCTTTGGCAAATAACTCAGTACATGGAAAAAAATGGCCTGAAATGTTAATTTCAGGTCACTTTTTTCTTTATTTGTTCAAACAAATTCTAGTTTGGGCAGAAAGCTAAATTGTTTAGGCATGCATTTTGTACTATCAAGAATGCCCGGTTCTTAAGCACTTTTTATATTTGCGTTAGTAATGTATGGCCAGTTAAGTGAGGGGGCCATTTTGAGTTGGGAGACTACTTGGTGTTAGAGTAACTTTGGGGTTCCAAACCAGCTATAAAATGGCCCCTTCACTGCACTGAATATCTCATGTGCTTGAAAATTCAACTAAATGGCTCCCTGCAGAGAATCTTGCTGTGTAGCAGTCTGATATTCCAGAAAGACGATTCCTAGTTGCACTACAGTAGCTGAAATTCAGTAACATGCAACTAAGAGTTTTTTTCTTCTTAGCTTGAAGAAGCAAATGTTAGTATGAAAAGCAACAAGTGACCACAGCACAATGAGAATTAAGAGTTGAATTCAGTACATATTCAAGAATGTGTTTGTTTCCATCATGATACATTTAGCAAGACATACTGCAGCACCTTTTTAGAAGGTCATGTTTAGTCTGACATCTTTTAAAGTAGACATTTTCATGCTTTTTTAAAATAATATTTAGCTATGCTGAACCAAGTTAGTTATACTTTTATCATTTGTTATAAGAAGCAATATTTTGTAATTTCATACTTAAAAGTATTTTTCTCTTTTGGTTTAAAATGGCTTTTGATTAGTCTAAGCAGCCTTCTTTAAAAAAGATCAAAGCACTTAAGCATATTGATAACTGAGTTATGAAAATTATGCTGTTCTTGCTGGTTTTCATTATTCCCTTTAGTGGCTGCAAAATTATTTGTATTTCATACCCAAAAGCCTACTGGCTGAAAAAAGTTTCTTTTGATTCTGACTGTTTCATTTTTAAAGGAGAGTTACAACTTCCTCTGCAGTGAATACTTAGGAGTAGTCCTAAACCTCATGACTAATGGCTGCAGGCAGCTACTCTTATGATACCACAGTACCAAGAGGTATGTCAATACAGAGATACAAGTAGCCTTGTACCACCTAAAAACCTCATGTGGTATTAAAAATCAGCCCATTAGACTTCTAGGAAAGCTGAATTTTCACTAGCATTTTGTTTTTACTAGCATAACATACACTGTGTTTGAGAAATACACAGTCCCTGTCCTTTGTGTTGTGTGGTCCATTCACTGTTCCTCTTTTGACAGATAAACTACTATATGGGGATCTGGGTTCTTTTAAGTGGAGTTACTCATTGCTGCTGTCGTGTAATGGAACACGTACTGTGTTAACATTTATAACAGGGGATTTCACGTCTTGCCGTTTACTTACAGAGAGAGGAGCAGGAGACCTTACCTTAGCAATAGGCTGTATAATCTAAAGGAACCTCAGCTCTGGGACCCTCCAGTCTATTGAAGATGTTTTGCTGTGGCTGTCCAAAAATTAAAGCTCTGTCAAACATCTTGAGAGGATTTTCTTAACCATGTTGCCTTACTTATTGAAGTTAGTGAACATTGATTTTTCAAAGCACCTGCAAGCAGTGTTACTGTAGAATTGTATCGATTTTGCTGTGTTAGTTGCCAGGTCTCTATTTTTCAGCTGTGTGAAACACCTGATACTGGCTTTCCACAGGCTTAAAACTACATGATGCTTTTTTCTTACTCTCTGAATTCTGTGTTACATGGTATGGTTGTGAGCTGTCTGCTGTGTTCATGCAGGCATGGCAGCAGTTTCAAGATTGCATCATAATAATTCGACACTACCTATACCATCAGCTGTTTTGTTCTTCATTTGTTTGTACTTTCACTCACATCACACATTAAAACCAAGGTAATCAAATAAATTTTTGGCTGTAGCATAAAACAGAACTATGATGTAGAATGGTAATTGACATTATACATTTCATCTGAAACTTAGTGCTAAATTAACAGTGGTGAAGAAACAACTTTTATGTTCATTTTTTTCCTATTTTCCAGCCTGCAGTTTCATTCCTTGGAGTATGCATACAGACACTAGCAAAATTTCAAGCCGAGGAAAAATAGTGTAATTCTAAAGTATTTGTGCAGGGCTTCCCTTGCGCAACATGTTTGTCTGCAGTTTACCACTGTGTTGTTACCTAAATAGCTCCATGCTGTACTGTACTACAGTTTTCAGATATGTTTGCCATGTGATCTGTCATCTTTGCCTTGAAAAATGTGTGCATGATTGATGAAAATTACTCTTCTTAATCTGTTTCATATTTAGCTGAAATCTTAGATTTCTGTAGTAGCTTAGTCTCAATAGAAATGGAGTTCTCATATGAGCATGTATTTTATGGGCACACGAAAAGTAGTTGTTACGCTGAGCATAGCAGTAGGTATCAGTTCAAAACTGCCATCTTCTGTGTGGAAAATGAATGGGGATTTTGTCCACATCCTGCTCAAAAAAACCCCCAAACCAATCCTGAATTTAAATCTCCATGAGTCACTAGATGTCACAATTTCATATAATTTTCACTTTGATAGAAAAATTGTGTATATGTGCAAAGGCTAATGCATAAAAGGTACCATCCTGTGCCATGTGAAATTTTCCAGTGGGATGACTACTGCAGAAAATGAGGAAACTTTAGTATATTTAAAGAAACTTAGGGAAATTATGACAGTCCTGCGTTGAGGTCAGTTCCTCCACAGCTGAGAAAAACTGTAATAATTGTGCTGGTCCGTGAGAAATCTTGGCAAGCATCACTAAGGAAAAACACGTAAACATGCACAAGGAAGAAGAGCCTCCATAAAAAGACCTGCCGATTGATATTTGTCATTTTATTGTTATGGCTGCATTGTTTTGTTGCTAGTTATTTATCTTAAATAGGTTCATCAGCTTTTGGCTTTTTCCATTTTTAGAAACTTCTATCTTTTTTCAAATTAAAAGTTTTACTATGGTGTAGCTGATCAAATGAAGTAAAGATTTGGAATGCATAATGTTTATTGTACAAATGCTTATGTAAGGACTGAAAAATCTTTAATGAGTGGGAACAAGAAACTAAACATGCAGTTTTTGCTAGAATAACCAAAATCCAAGGTAAACAGCAATAGTCTTGTTCAGAAATTGAGTTTGTATCAACAAGAATTTCATGTTCTCATTCATGGAGTTTCCAGATCCTTTACAAATGACCAATAGTCTTACTCACTTTACTGTATTTTCATGTTAGTTATCTGTCTAGGGTAGATGAAGGCTTTTTTATTTTTCTCAAACATCACTTTTAAGTTTTGCCTGGTTTTTGTTTTTTTTTTTTTTAATCTGACAGTCTGCATTCTACACCAGACACTTGTAAAATAAATTGGTATGATTATATATTGTGTTCTTTTGTGACTGAATTGGGGATAGAACTCAACATACTTCACTACGTTATTTGTAAAGAATCATTTTGAGTATAAGCACTATATTCTGTACTGTTTAATAATAAAGTAATGATGGATGCATTATTGAAGATGCAACTTATTGAGAAGAGGAGGCAGAAACTTTATTGGTTAATGTTACCCTTATTCCATTTGTTGCACTGAATTTCAGGAGTGTAATTTGTAAATCAAGTTTGCTCATGCGTGTAATCAGATTTTATTTTCATTGTAATGCTTATGTAATCAAATTACCTGGATGTACTTCTGGTAATGATTTCATAAGCATGGACAATATGTTGTTGATGTTTCGCGCTACAGAATTAATGTTAAGAACAAGCAAAGCTTCTTGCAAAGAAAAGGAGTAACAGAAGCACCTTACTGGGAGAGCATGTTGCATGATTTCGGTCCTCTTGGAACTGACAGACAGTAGGTCATCCTAAACTTGACTGCAAATTGCTCTTTGGTGTAATAAGCACATCAGCATACTGCTATCAATGCTATCAACACAATGGCTATTTTTAACCTATAAATATACTGTAATTTAAGTTTTCCTACAAAGTGAATTTATATTTAATTGCTGCCTAATACATAAATACTTAGAATTTTTAGAAGGGTCAAGGGAGGGAGGGCGGGCATGCCAGTATATTTGTGGGAGGGGCTGTTGCATATATGGGTCTTTGTACTTCCTGTTCAGTTTGACTGTTAATCCAAAACTCACAGCTCTGGCTGTGGTGAATCTGCCACCTGACGTTTATGTATTTTTATTGTGATTCAGGTCTTCTATATTCTGTGACTCAGAGCTTCAGAATTTGACAGAAAAGGTCATCTTTCCATTCTCAAATGTGAATGCTTTGTACCTCTAATAGGGAAAATGACCAAGCGATGAATTTGATTCTGATGAGTTTTTAATATTAATGTGTAAAGCATTATCTAAAGCTCGTTAAGCAGTAGTGTGTGCATTGGAAACAAATAGAAAGGATGAAGACCATTTTGGTGCATATAATCCAAACTCTGCAGAAACTTTATTCCAGAGACTGTCACCTATCCAGGAATTAGTTTGCCATAAACTGGCTTGATTTTCAGACTATAAATACAGTTTTGACTTCTGAATTGGTAAATAGGTGTTGGGCATTGGGGATATTCACTTAACATCTTTCAGCGTGTTGTTGCTGTTGCTGTATGTTTTGAACTTCATTTTAAGTGTATACAAATGTGTCAATATAAAAGGAAAGCTAAAGAAATTCAGATGGCTGCAAGTTGTCTTACATGAATGAAGCCAGTGAAGCTTAATGAAACTAACTTCTTTGTTAAGCCTGTTAAATAAATAAGAAATAATGAAAACAATTTTTCCATTCACTAGCTCTGTGCAATACCATCCTTAGACTCAGACACTACTAGCACATTGTGCTTGGCTTTAAGAAAATTCTTTAATTCCATTATATTCAAAAGGACATAATAAATGCATATTTTATTGTAAACAACTCTGCAAATTTACTATGCGTGAAAATGCTAAAAGTTATTAAATATTAAGCACAAGTATGTTTAAAAAAAAGGTTAAGAACTAAACAAACATTTCTAGCAATACCTAGAAACTAAAAAAAGTTTTAATTGTCTGCTTCTTGGTCTTTATTCTTTAGTGCAGCTTTTCTGCAATGCAAGTTTATTGCTGTGTATTTCATGGGGTTTTATTATCATGATTCAGAAATTTGAACCTGTATGCAAAGTACTGCATTCACCTTATTGTACATGCGATGTAACATCATACTCACAGTTTTGGTGCTTTAAAATTATTCCTCTTTTCTTTATTAAAGGATATTTATTTGATCACTGTCTTGGTTTTAACTTTGATTATGTACTAGCACTGAAAAAATATTTTTGTACAGTTTGGTTCCCACAAAAAACAATTTCAGATCTAATTCATTTCAGTTCCCATTGCTATTCTTACCACTCCTCAAATGCCCTGTCATGGTTTAATGGTCAGTGGTTGCATCTAAGCTGTGTTGCAGCATGGAATATTTGTTTTTAGGTAACATCTTTGTAAATGAAGCCACATGAAGAATTCAGGTAATACAGAAGAACCTTGCTCCTAAATGACCCAGGGTAGTTGTGCATAATTACAAATCACACCCACTTTCCATCTTGATCAAAAGACAGAAACATTCTATGAAAAAGGGTAAAAGTTTAAATATAGCAATGTTAAGAGCGTAACACCCTTATTACACTTACCATGTTCCTAATTAGAGTTCCTAGTTGTCTGTGGCTAAGTTCTTCATTTTAGTCCTCTAGCTATTTTGGCTTATTATTTATGTAGACATAAGTCTTGTAAAAGATATATCTTTATATTGTATTTCTTTTCCCTGTTGCTTCTGTGTTTTTGGTGCAGCGCAGGTAAGTTCTATTTCTGTCTGGTTCATTAATGAGGAAATAAAAAACCAGTGTGTTTCTGCTAACAGGAACTTTCTAGTGCCATTACAATCCTGAGAAAACAAGAAAAAGGACATTCTAAGAGCAACATGAAACCAACTTTGTATTTGCAGTGCAAATCTACATTGCAGCAGGTCTTATACAAAATTCAAGGCCTATCCAGCTTTGGTTTCCTAGTGTTGCTTTTCATGCCAGGTAATAATGACTCTTAATTTTGGGTTATGGCAGAACAAGTAGGAAATGTGTTTTGAAATAATCAGTTCTTTGATTGTTGCCAACTTGAGAGAAAAGATAGTTGCATTTTTCTGAAGTCTGTTTCTAAAACTCTGGCATTGTGTGACCTTGACATGGGTGTCTGCACAGGTTTTGCTCTCCAGGACAAACTGGTGCTCCATCAGCTACTTCTGCTTGGCATTGGCTTCAGTAGATAAGTAGATGTTCTTTTATAACTGTCTACAGTATCCATAAAGGTTGGAAATTAATTTAGTGTATGCATCAGGCTTTCAGATGAGTGAATGTGTCTGTAGGCAGACTTGAAAGGCAGTGGTATGCCGTGCAGAATAAGACCTCTTGTTTGTGTAACACAGAAGATGAAAGATGTACAAGCATCTTTTTGATCGTGTTTGTTATATGTCAGATGTAAATCAAAAGGACATTGTAAAAAAATAGTCAGTGGGCCACAGTGCCTCTGAAATAGGGGAACTACTGATACATGCAGGGTTTGTCTCTGTTCCACAACTTAATGCTTAACATTACTGCTCAACAGAGGCAGTAGTACAAGGGCAAGAAGTAAAAATGGAAGTTATGTTTGACAGATGTTATTTTCCACAACCTATGAACTGTTAAATTTTTCAGCAGTTCGTAATTACTGCTGTTTCCCAGGGAGAAGCCCGTTTTGTAGGCTTCATTGTTCCTGCCATAGGAGGGAGCTTAGAGGCAGCCTGGACTGCCACACTGCCATAGGAGGGAGCTTAGAGGCAGCCTGGACTGCCACAGTATCTCTGAATCTTAGGATCAGCAAGCCATCAGCATGTCACTGCCACCACCACAGCTGGAGCTTTATGCTCACGTCACAGATCACTGTCTAAATCTGCCATTTCAGTTGTGCCATGCATTTTTATCATTTGTGAAGGGAGGTTATAATGTCCATAAAAAGGGATAAAACAGTGTCTTAAACCTTAGATGTACCATGTCAGCCATTTAACTGTTACTTTGCTTACAAAAACTGCCCTTCAGCAGAAAACCATCCCAGAGGTGTTGCCAGGAAGCTACAGCATCATCACCATGTAACTTACCTTGCTCACAGAAGTGCTGCCAAGTCTCTGTCCAACTCTCCATCCTGCAGAACTGATCCCACGGAGAAGCCTTTCTGCCCTTTCCCCCTTTGCACTAAGAATCTCAGTCTCTATTGCTTTCTTTAAACTTTATGCAAATCTTCACCGCAGTCATGCTCACTGTCCAGATTTTCATCAGCTCAAAGACAGCACATCTCCCTTGAACTGTTGCCTCCACAGGAAGCGCTGGTGGATAAAAACAGGCACAGAATACTCTGTGCTGTTAAAGCTGCTGCCTGTGTTGTTGCTGGGGTTCGCTCATCATTAATCAACCAAAATTCTGGGGAAAAAAAACCTAAACCAAAACAAAAGTTATATTCACAATCACAATGTATCTGCTGTCTTATCCTTTTATTCCTGCTCTAGTTTTGTGCTATCTTGTGGGATGTTTGTTGTGCCACAGGCAAATCATCTGTATTGCCTTCTTGTCGCTCTTTCCTCACCATGGAATGCAGCAGACTTCTTGACTTTTCTAAGATGTCTCACTACACCCCACACTGCTTACATAAGACTAAGCACATTCACAGTCTTTCAAACAAAAGTCACTGTTTACTTCATTATTTCATCTTAACAACTTTTCTGATGAGCATCACATTCCCTCTGTACATTACTGTTTAAAAGTCACAGGAATAAGGAAGATTGCAGAATCATGCAATTCATACAAAGCACTTATATTAACTACACTTCTTCTTCCTCAGTACTTTATTTTAATCCCATTTAATTTCAGTAAGAGTGTAACTGAGTTCTTATCATACAAAATCATCAGTGCATGCTCAAACTGCCATGCATGTTAAAAGCACAATTTAAATATCACAACAGACATTTATGAATCAACTTTTGAAGCACCGCAAAAGGATGGCCATTTTCCCCTGCACATGCACTTGCTGCAAGTAAAATGACTGCTGGAGTGGATAAAGTCCTATGAGAACAATTTGACAGAGAAACTATTGCACACTGCTTTTGGTTTCTAATGACATGTTAAAAGACAAAACAAAAAAACCCAAAGAAAAAAGTCTTGAATTGTCATTATAAAATATATTTATAGTATTAAAAGATAAAAAAAAAAAATCACATATCCTATACTTTTGTTGATGGCATACATATAGTTTTGTCATTCCTGTAAAGGCTTCCTAAATATTTCTGCTGCTGAAAAGGCTTCTCTTAATAGCAAAGTAAGTTAAAACATTAAGGTTCTTACTTCTCCTCCTGCCAAGCACCACCGTAGGAGCAGGTTTATTTCCCCACCTTTGCAACAGTGTTTTTACAGCCATACCTTGTTCTGTCACTCATCTCTATGTCAAACTGTGGTCAGTGAGTCAGGCTGTTGGCTTTTGCAAGGTCTGGCCATTCATGCACCATTCCATCAGTGCTTAGCCAGCAGACAGGGTTAAAAAAACCCAAGTGATACTTGGAGAGTGCCTAATCTCATTAAGCCATTCTGGGAAAAGATCAGAGGAGTGCAGAAAATTGTCATAAGTCAAAGGCTGCATTAGTTAAAGCAAATCTCTCTTTAGGAGATTTGATTTGTCACTAAAAATGAAAACAAAAATGAAAAGTATCTACTTGGGCTATGTATTCAGGGAAAACATGAGCCACATATTGCCCACCAAGGCATGCTTTGCTTCATTTGTGTGCAAAATAACACATATTATATTTAAATTCTGAAAAACAGTTTGTTATGTTTCCAATGTCTCATTTTGCAGAAAACCCAACCCTTCAAGTATTCATCTTTAATCTGTATTTGCAGTAAGAAACTTTGAACAGAAACTTTGTGTCCCATGACAGCATCTGTTGAGACTGCACTGTCTGCTCCCAGCCATTAGCTGCCTGAGATAACTACAGAATCCCTGCCTTTTGAGGCCCAGATAAACGAATTTGCTGCAGTCCTTGGTGGATGTTCAAGGTCGCAGGGATGCTTCTGAATAAGGAAGTGCTTGGTACTGTCAGTAGTACCAGCTTGGCTACGTGATTTAATGCAAATTTTAGCTTCTGCTCTCTCCCAGTGGAAGAAGCCTAGCTGTTCCCCGAGAGGACACTACAATGTCTTCTGTTAACTGATCAACATGTCATTGCAATAACAAGCTGTGAATTTTCAGTAAAAAAAAAAACCACAACTTACCCTGAAATATGTGAATTAGAATTTCTTCACTTAAATCTGTCAAGACCTTCTCACTGATGAAGGCCTGATCCCTTGACATGCCACTGTCACCAGCTAACTGTTTTCCAAGTAGCTGCATGCCAGCATTTATGCTGTGTTAAGACCCAGCACTATGGGGCTATGGAGGTCAGCTTACAACTGCCTCTAGTAGAGGCCTCCTCTTCTGGTGCAGCCCCTCATAAGAGAGACTTGAAATGTTGCAGCAAATTCCACAGCCACCTAGCAACTATTGCTGAGCTATAAAACCAGCCTCAGAGGCTGGTGAATCTGTTCTTATCCCATAAGTGAACCATCTTCATTGCCAGCTTCAGAAAGGTGATTCCATGTTTGGACACACCAGCAGTTCCAGTGCAGTTGCTTGCTCAGTCACGGAGCTGACCAATGGAGTGCTCTGTGAGGCCTTATTTCCTTCTGGATTTTAGATACCTATGTGCTTCTCACTGCTTCAACACTGCATTTTGGCCCAAGTGCCAAAATTCCTTTAAACTCCTCTGAAACAACAGGACTGTTTGCCACCTGCCCAACCTGCTGGTCCAGACTAATTCCCATAGCTGGATTTCCCAGCCTGACTCAGGTACAGAGAACCGCTCTCGTCTTCGTACTTGTTGTCTCATGGAGACTTCCAATGTAGCTATAATTTATTTGCAAAAGATCTGTCATCTATACAGGCTGGTGACAGAAATCCTCTAGCTTGATGGGAACTTTCGCTGCCAATCCTAACACATTTTTGCATTTTGACTGGAGAAGTTATATGTCCCTTATAGGTATGTTGCTTTTGTGCAATACAGTCATCATCATTGGTGAAGAGCATGAAAACTAATGTCTTCTGAAAATACTTGCCTTGCTGTTTTGTAGACAGCTCTGACTCAAGGTACTTCCTAGTAGCATGCCTCAGTAATGCTTGTTTAGAAGATCCCCAATGCTTCCTCACTGAGGCTGAGATGTTCGTGCACAACAGTCAGCACCTTGTACCCACAGGTATCTTCTGTGTGGGTGGGTTTTGAGTTTGTTTTGGCTTACGGATGTCCCTAAGAGGTGAGCTTGACACTGACTATATTTCTCATTCCATAAGCAGTTTAGGACTTGTATCGACTGTAAACATGTCTGGTTGTTCCATGTTATGCAAGAGAAAAGAACACAGAACAAAAGGAAAAATGCAAAAAATAGAGGACAATGAAAGATTTGACTGGTAGGTTCAAATGGTAACAATAACCACCTCAAATAAAGCTTTCATAATTTCTTTTCAAAGAAGTGGGGGAAAATAGCTTAGATTGAATCAACACATTGCTCTGCTTCTTTAAGATACACAGAATGGAATTTCCCCTTTTCTCCCCCTGCAAGCAAAACTCTGAATGTACAAAATGCTCTGGAGCAAAAGGGCTCCAGACCAGTAATGACAGAGCCACAGTTTTGAAGCAGCAGCTTCTGAACAAAGGACAGCAAGTGTTCCTGGGTTGCTGGGATAGACAGCAGATGCAGCTGGCAGGATTGGCAGTGAGGCTGTGCAGCAGGGACTAGGTGCAGGATGCTGACATGAAATGCTACTTGAGGCACTCAGCTACATATTTCTACCCTGGCTCCTCTCACTAAGTAAAAGTCTTAGAAGCTGTACCTTACACTGATAAGATTTCTCGTTCCCATTGCTGTGGATTCCTGAGAAACAAAACTGCTAGAATTATAAAAATAACCATATAGTCACATGTGGAGAAAGTAGATTTAATGTTTAAATTTCCATGCATATGTAAGGGCTATGATCTTTCTCCTGCAGCCAAGTACAAGGTCACTTTGCTTCACATTTTTTTTGTTTTGTTTAGAGACAATTCCACTGATCATTCAACAAAATAAAAGCTAGACTCAGAGAATTTCAAAGATCTTGTTCCCTCTCTGCAAGTATCTGCATGACCATATTTAATTCAACAGGAGGAAATCCATATACACAGGTTATATTTACACATACCTTTTTAGTGTAGCTCTTCCTCTCCCTTAGCACCTGGATGCATGGTATTGTTTGTGAAGGTCCTTAGTTCTGCCCTCCTTCTTGATCTACCGCGAAAAAATCCTTTTTCTTCAAGAATTACCACAGTCACAGAAATGCAAGTTCTCTTCCAAGAAAATGTCTATGTTGCTATTCTCAATCTAATGGTAGCAAAAGCAGCAGACACACTGCTGGATCCATGCAGTGAGATTAGGCTTGGATGAGAGCAGATGAGTATCCCCAAAACAGGGAACAAGGTTGGAAGCTACTTCCAAGTTAAAAGAATGAAAATCCCCAAACCCAACTCAGAATTCTATTAAGCATACATCACAGGTGATAGCAACTGATGGCAGCAGAAAACGGAGCATGGATGGTTAACACTGGTACTAAATTTCTAGGGTTGTGAAGGTGAAAGACTGAAAGGACATGGGGTTTGCAGACTGTGTTCATGAAACACACCCCCAAATGCTGACCTTGGGAAGCCTCTAGGAAACGAGTGGAGTTTTGGGGCCAGGTATGCTCAATGTCAGCATGATGTGAGCACTTAAGGAAAGTGAGATCCTTTCAGGTGGTTTGTCATTCCCTATTGCAAAACATTCTTGTCTATTTTACAGCTATGCAAGGGTTCCACACCAGGGAATCTTTGAAATCTGTGTTTCCCCCACCCACCCCAAATTTAAAACACCTTTGATTAATTACTTTCTTTCCAATGCCTTTATCTGAAAATACTAAGAATTGCCAGATATATTGTTGTATCTGAGCTCTGTTTATGCAAGACCCAGCAATGAGGGGGAAAGCAGGTATATTGTGTTTCTTTGGTCCTATGATGAGTTGCCAGCAGTGCAGAAGCAGAACTGGCCACTACAGGTCCCTGAGAGGTTGTGGCGGGCAAGCTATGAAACCCCTTATGGTGTGAAAACCCACTTTTGTCTATAGTGTCTAGAGGTACTATGACGTTTAGACTCACACCTGCTTTCTGGCTAGGCCTGGCCAGAAGAGTGGACATGAGCTGAACTGACTCTGGGAAATAACGCAAAACTCCTCTCATTGTTCCAAAATGTTTAACAAAATGGGAAAAATTAATCCATCTTGTCTGAAGTAAGTACAGTAAAACAAGGAACTAAGGCTGCTAAGCAAAACCAGGGATTTCAAATAACATGTTATTCCGTGATACGGTCTCTGCTTAGCACTGTTCAGAGGTAGTGCACAAATGCAGCATTACTAAGAAAATGTAAACAAGACAGTTTGAACATTGCTTAGCAGAGTCAGGTCCATTTTCTGAAAAAGAAACCCCAAAGTATAGGTGTGCACTTAACTGGCATGTTCAGTTACTGAGACTGGACTATGCACATTGGGAGGGAGTTTCTTGATGGTGTTTTTAAATTGTCTTCTGACACTCAGATCTAATCTCTAATTAGATCTATCTTTGGCCTTAAGATTTTTGCAATTAACCAAGTTAAGTGCTTTTACAGATATCTGCTGCTCTGCAGAGAATTGAGGTCTGCAACAGTTTTCCATTCCTCTCTCCATGCAGTATTCCAAAAAATGGCTTTGATTTTGACTTTTGAATGCAGTGTTCACAGAATGGTGTTCAGCAGCCACTTCAGTATAGAATGTATAAGATGATAGAATGAAATGAGGTTTTGCCTCTTATTGAAGGCAAACCTGAAGTTAATCCCCAACTGGTAGAAAAATGAACACAAATCAGAAGCCTTTCACAACTGACAACTAAAAAGACATATCCCAAAATATTAATCTTTAATTGATGCATTGTTAATTCTAAGTTTTTCTTTAAAGGAATTATCCTGGGAATGCCACCGATAGCGTTAAATGATACTTATTTGTGTAACAACTGGTTTAGCCCTTTATTTATTTATTTATTTATTTATTTATTTATTACCTGAAAATTATTTTCTTAGAGACCTTATAACCACATTTATGCATTATCAGTTCATTTTGTTCTTCTCTTTCCTGGGTATATTGACCAGGAAAAGGAACTTCCAGTCTATAATGGACAGTGTAATTCACATGTTTTACTTCGTCTACATAAAAAAATGCAATTTCTGGATCATTGAGGCATACGGATTATGAACAACACACTCCAAAAACTAGCTATCCAGACGGGGATATACTTACAAAAATCTTTTATGTCAAAGTCAGGATTTCACAACATAACACACTAATGCAAAATCCAGTAGCACCTGAAAGATAAAGGTAGCTGCTGCTATCACTTGCACATACTTCAAAAAGATTTAAGGGGAAAAAAAAAGATTAATACATTCTCCAGAGAATAGCAAGTGTATTTCAAAATTTAAAAAAAAAAACAAACTGCGGGGTTTGATTTATTTTTCTCTTTTTTTTTTTTCCTTTTTTTTTTCTCCTGTATTTCTGTGAGGCTCATGGTAATTCTTTTGTCGGCTTTTTCTTTTTTTCTTTTTTTTTTTCCCAAGACTGTAGTTGCCATGTAACAAATTATACACAAAGTGACTGCTCTCCCCTCCAATGCAAGTTCATGGTCATGTTTTTAGCTATAGTATTGAACACTTATACTGCATATTCCCATAGTTTCATTAAAGATAGATACAATGTACAGTACTTGTCTCTGAGACAGTAATATTTCAAATGGGAAAACCTTTTAAACAGAAGTGAAGAGGCTACAGTAGGTATAGCCACCTAAGTATGAACTTCAGATCACAATTTCTAAACACTTGCCTACTGTACATAAGCATTAAAAATAGTCTTAGACATAGGATTTTATTTATATGTGCACGTTTGTCCACCTCATCCCATATTTTTGTTTGGCAACTATTTGGGAATTCAAAGGTGCAGCCCTCAGTAATTGTATTATTTTTAAAAAAGAAATGAAGCTTATCTATTCTATGAGAAAAAGGAAATTCTCAAATATCAATTTCCAATTTTAAATTTAATTTCAATAGGAAAATATTAAAAATGTGCACATCTAAATTTTTCCATGTTCTGTATATACATATGTGTGTGTACTTATACATAGAAATGCTCATGTACCACACATATTCACAAAATTTAAGTGGAAATATTTCTGTCCACTATTTTCCCCACACATATGACATCATATCTTTAAAAATGTCAATAATAATATCATTAAAAATAATATTACATTTATTCCATCATTAAGTTTTTTTTATTCTTTCTTCATCCTTATTATGTCCACTGAGCATTAAACAGGCCAAATTCTCCTTGCACTTCCACGGATGTTATGCCAACGGAATGTTGGTGACATCACATCAAGGACACATCTGGTTTACAGCAGCACAAAGTGACAGGAGAATCAGGCCCAAATATCCCCAGGAAAATTAAAAACTGGCTGTATCAGCTCATATGGACCTGATGAAGATATACACATCACTGTCTAAAATCCCCTGAATGATTAACATGTAGCTCACCACAAAGTTTTCAACCAGTAGCACAATGAAACAAGCTCCCCCCACCCCTTTAATAAATGTGAGAAAATACCCTAAAAAATATGGAGAAAGCGTAAACATTGTGTATATTACATACCATATAATACATGACAGTTTTAGCATTTAACCTAAGCCACTTCCCTGACTAGTCAGGGGAGACCTGATGAATCACCATTTAAGGGAAAAGAAAAAGGTATTTTAGAAATAAAGCATTCTTTCCAATATAAATAACAACCCGTGTGTATTATATGGTATATACACACAGGAAATACATGAAAACAAACTTATCTTTTCTAGTTTTGAGTATCAGTCTCTAAGTGAAGAAAACTGTTCTACAAATTTAATAAGCAGCTAGATTTCATGTTTAACATTCAAATTAATTTGGGGAGCAAACAAAGGTTCGTGCATCTTTCAGCTCTGAGGTCTGACACTCATTCATACATTTTAAAAAAGCCCTCTTCAGCATTACAAGCAATTTATGGCAAGAATGCACTGTGATGCAAGACACATTACAATTGGCTTACCTTTCAAAGAATTGGGTTTTTTTTTAAAATAAATCTATTATATAAAGAAATGTGTGTTTGCCAAAAGTCTGTTAAAATTACATCAAAACAACTTTAAAACCTGCTCACTGAGGATAATTCAATTCAATGTCCTGTTTTTAAACACTTAGTTAACAGCTAAGAATATTGCCTGGTGTAGTTTTGATAAAGATGTGATATGAAGACCCATAAAAGAGTAAACATGTCTTCAGTTCAATTTGCTATGACAACAAAACTTCAAGAAACAGTCTGTTTGGCTAGACATGTTCAGTGCCATGAACAATGCCTTGTAGTACCTCTGTGCCCTTATTGAATCTGTATTAGAACAATGCTCCCCATAAGCCATTATTCACAGAACCTCTGTTTCATGTCACATTCTGAATAAGTCTCCTGCAGAACAGGTTAACAGCAAATTGAACATTCAATGTAAATATCAAGGCCAGAAAACAAATAATTGGCCATTCATTGTTATCTGTGCAGGTCAAACCTAAAATTTTTAATTTACATTTAAAATTCGTGGGGGGGTTTGGGCTTTTATTTTTTTCCGGTTGAACTCACCTTCTACCACTGGTTGGCTTCAAAATTTAGTTAAGTGGAAGATACTATTTCACTGGAATTGCATGGAATTAATATGAAAAACTAAACCTTATATTGGACAATATTGTAGAACACTAAAGTAAGCTCCATAAAGAAATACAGTATCTTCCAGTATATATGTATACTTATAAAAAAATCAAAAAACCAACCAGCCAACCAACCCCAAAAAAACAAAAAGGAAGAAGTTTATACAAGCAGTTATAGTAGATTTGTTTCAATTAAAGATGCAACTCTCTCTCATTCCTGGCAAGAATAAATTTGTTTTGGCACTGATTCTCCACAGTGCAACATATCCTGAGAAATTATTAAGAACAACAAAATACAGGGCTGTCATCGCTAAGTTCTTGCACAAAACACAGCATTTAAATATCTTAAATAAAACAGCCAATAACCTATATTGTATCTGTCACAAAATGGGGAGTGTCCTGGGACACTGCTAATTCTTCCATCACTGATAATTAGTAAAGGATTGCATTCAATTATTGTTACTATCTTTCAAGTTATCTGTGGCCAATAATGTAAAAGGAGGTAATTTGTAATTCAAGTTTTTTTTGTTTGTGTTTTTCTTCAACTGGCTACAAGCTGAGTTCTAAATTTTACATTGAATTACAAGTCAAATTTAAAATAATCCCTCTCAGAGGAGTATTTTCTAATTTTGTGCAACTTTGATGCAGAGCCCAACACCGTCCTATGAAGAGAGACAATGCTGCATCTTTAAGCTGATTGGCACTGAAATCCCATTTTCTTTAACTGCATTCTATTAGCTTGGCCAAGTTATCTCGTAATTCTGTTAGTTCAAATATTTTTCCATCAAGGATTTCTAAAAGTGTCTTCAAGTTATTGCGAAAAGCTTCTTGCTCATTCTGACTTTTCTCCAGACGTTGCTCAAGATCAGACAGCTGTCCTTCCAGGTCTTTGTTTCGAATTTCTACTTCCTTCAGAGAAAATACATAACATGTTAATGTGTTGTCTGTAAACAGAAAGCAGTCTAACGTCCTGTTGGTACTCATGTGCTATTTTTGTCAAGTGCTTTTTAAAATAATTTGTAACCCTTTACAGTTTTCACAAAGGCAAAACCAGAATCTGCATTGTTACTATGATTGCATATGTACTGCCACTTCCTCCAATTTTCCATAATTATCTGAAGGACAGAAACTTGGATAGGGACAAATTTTAGTCAGTGAACAAAAGATACACTTATCCATGTATGCTATCACTTCTATCATTCAGAAATGTACTGCCTAATGAAAACATCTTGTTAGAGTTAGTTCAAGTATGCCCCAATTTAGACTACATGAATCACTCAAGGACACGGCTCTCTATCAAGAGTTCTCCTGCAAAAATCCATCCAGAACGCTGCTTTAGAGACAGAGGAGCACCACCTTACTCCCATCCCGTATTACAGGCTTTGCACTCTGAGAATTAAGACGGGAACATAAGCACCCAAGTGGACGTCAAGGTGACTGTAACAGATGTAAACCAGGAGGTGCAAGCTACACACCGTGGCTCCCTGCACAGCACCACCTGTGGAGCAGGGACAATGGGAGAGCCACCACTGCTGTACGGACACACCGTTCCCATGCACAGAGGATAAGATGAAGCGGTGGTGTGTTGGACACGGCCCAGAGGGTCTGACCCTGAGCAAGCTCAGTTCACACTTGCTAGGAGAGACCCTTGGCATCAGCCCCAGGACTTTTCACAGCTCCAGCTTGCACCTGATGTGGGACAGTGCCAACTCCTCTGCCCTGTGCAAACCAGGTGCCCTCACTTCAACCAAATCCCAAATGAAACAGTCACCTGGGTCTGGAATAGTATATTGTTCTTTGTTCCATTCATTGCACACCTTATAAATTCATGCTAAATTTTGTGATTTCAGTTGCAAAAATCACTTTCAAAGGCAGCACATAGTGTGTTTAGTATACCATACACCTTGTACAGCCATCTCTGAAAAGTGCATAGTGAGTTCATATCTATGTATGGTAACAAGTTTTTTCAACACTTCTTCCCTTTACAGTGGCTTTGTGTCTCACAGCTTTAACAGGCCTACTCTGAGATTTCACTACAACTAGTTTTACAAACAGGAAGGGAGATTTGGCAGCAGCCAATTATTGCAGCATGAGCAACTCCTATTTCAGCCCTCCAACTCTCTCACTGGTTTAGGTGTGATCCTTCTGTCTCCCTCAAGGTTAAGAAATACATTAATGTTTACATTGGAGAGATCTCAGCTAACCATAGAAAACAACCTGACCTATACAGAAAAAAATACTGGGTCATTCAAGAGTAACAGGTATGTAATGGCAGCCCTGTGTCAAAGTCCATGGCCTGAGAAAGGTATCCACTTGTGAGGGCCTGATGGCAGCATCAATTGGGCACTGCATCACTGGCCAGAGAAGGGATGGGGTGACACGGCCAGTGCTCAGTTTCAGCTCCCAGCCTCTGCAGCAGGGGGTAGTTCTGGGCCCCCAGCAGTGGTGCAGGGGCAGAAGACAGAACATCAGGACCTTCACTGCCTCAGTTGTGGCTGCTTGTGGAGCCAAGGGCTACCTCCCAGCCAAACTGAAGGCCTCCCTTACTTCTTGTTTGCCAATGGGTAAGTGAAAAACTCTCGAGTTTTGGGCACCAGTCTTGAACAGCCAGCACATCTGAGAGCAGGAATTTATTGCCAGGATCAAGAGAATAATTAATTGGTTTAGCACTGAATAATTTAGTTGTCAAAGAACTAAAAGAAGCTAACTGGATAGAGCAGTTGTAGAAATTATATAAATGTTCATGTTTATAGTAGTGGTGAATAGTTACTCCACTGCTGCTACCAATGAAGAAGACAACTGATTATAATCCAGTCAATACCATGTAAAGGCTCTCCTTCATTGGGTCTACTCCTTCTTTCCAATCCAAGTACTTATAAGTACTACCTGGTGTAGTGATTGCACAGGTTCAAGACACTCTGAGGGCCAAGTAATTATAGTATAGGACATAAAAGTGACATCCAAGGTCCCCTCTGATTGCTGTTTTTCAGTATTTGCCCATCCTATCATTGCTTCTCTTCTAGTCACCAAATCTGTGTGCTCTAGGAAGTCTCCTTGCCACTGCTCTTACCTCAGAGATAGTTAATTCCTGTAAGTAGGCAAGCCAGGAATGAAATAGATTACTTTGGGACAAATCTGTAGATACTTATATGGTTTTACATTGCGATATCTGGACCTGAATAGAGCATTCTGTTGGCCTGTATCTAGGATTGAAGAACAGCTTTCTGGCCCCTCTCCGACACTTTTAATGAAATACACCAGAAGCTGTTGCTTTTAATTTCTGGAAAATGCTGCTTCTTAAATTTACATTTAACCCTTAAGCATATTTACTCTAAATTAGTATTAATGTTTTCTGCAATGTTATTGCATTGTAAGTTCATGTCTAGCTCATGTGCAGCTTCCTGTTTCAAATCAGTCAACTTCAAAACTTGCTTCTTGCTTGGAAGAGGTGGATTACATGGAACATAATCTATTACCCTCGCTATGTATTTTCCGTTTACCAGCAGCTGATCTCATCCAACAACAAATTGACTCTTTGATACATTCAGGCCCTTTGCAGAATGTATTTTGCACTTGTTTTTTTTACCTTGGGTTTTTTCAAGCTCTTCTTTCATCAGATATAATCATTTCTCATATTGTTTTCTCTTACAGAATAAATAAATCATTACATTTGTTTGCACTATAACAGTATCTCAGAGAATTCAGTGTGAGGATTGGAATAAAATATTCAAACCACAGACAACAGCTATATTTAGGAAACAGCCATATTAATAAAGGTATTCTGACCTTTTGAGAGAGTCACATTGATCATGACTCACTGATATGTCTTCTCTACATTACAAATGGAATTAATATAAAGGACCCTGATACTTAACCTTCACAGTGATAAATACTGTTCTTCACTAGAGCTTACCAATGATTGATATCTAATTAACTCCCGATAAGAGTATATCAGAAATGTGATACACCTTGAAATACTAATGCATTTTTCACAGGGTTTTAACCAAAATATTTTAAAGTTACATAATCCACTTGCAAAGTACAAGAGGGAAAAATAAACCCCAAGAACAAAGAGTGAGAGAAACAGATACAAGCCCTGGAGAGAAACACTCTGAACATAAAGGATGAATCAGGTAAGTGAACATATATGAGACAATGTGAAGCTATAGCAGACGATGTGACAGCTGTAGGGTGAAGTGGCTCAGAGAACACCAGTATAATCAAAGCAGGAAAATTACAGCAAAGCACACACCCAAGTTCATTTTCCTGGGCAGTGGAATCAGGATAGTAATTAAGTTTAAGCTTAATAAAGGTAACTTTAACTCAGATCATAAGTGATCCTTTAAGTTTACTTGAATAGAACCATACAGAACCATTTCCAGAAAGAGATTGCTTCAAATGCGACACACGAACTTATATAGAAAATACATCCATTTGGTGATTAAAAAATCACCAAATCATAAAATGGATAGGTTAGAAGGGACCTTAAAACAACCCAAGAAAGGGTTTCAACCTTTTGTCATGGGCAGGAACCCTTTCCACTAGGTAAGTTTACTCAAAGTGCCATCCAACCTAGCCTTGGACATTTCCAAGGATGGGGCACCCGTAACTTTTTTGGGTAGCCTGAAATAGTGCCTCACTATTGTCACTGTATAGAACTCCATCCTAGTATCAAATCTGAGCCTACATTCTTTCAGTTTGAAGACATGACTCCTTGTCCTATCACTGCAGTTCCTGATGAAGAACTCCCCTCTGGCTCCCCTGTAGGCCATTTTCAGATACTGTAAGGCTGTTATGAGATCTCCAGGAGGTCTCACCTTCTCTTCTCCAGGCTGAACAGCCCCAGCTTTCTCAGACTGGGGAGGTGCTCCAATGTTCTTATCAGCTTCACGGCCTCCTCTGGACTCCCTCCAGCAGGTCCATGTCATCCCTGTGCCGGGACCCCAGAGCTGGGTGCAGCACTGCAGGCAGGGTCTCAGCAGAGCAGAGCAGAGGGGCAGAATCCCCTCCCTGCCCTGCTGCCCACACTGCTCTGGGTGCAGCCCAGCACATGTTTTGCTTTCTTGGCTGTGCACACACACTGCTGGTTAGTGTTGAATTTTTCATCTACCTTCACCCTGAAGTCTTCTCTGCAGGGCTGCTCTTAATCACTTATATATAAATACACCAAAATGGACCTACTGACTTTATACAGTAAAATTTTAATAAAAATGTACCATTTTCTAATCTTTTCTCTCCTACCAGTCTCATAATTCTGCTGCAAAGGATAACTAATTCCTGGCTCACTGTTACTCTTCATATGATCTTACTACGAAATTACTGCATTTGCTGCTGCTAGAACAATTTCCAACTCTCATTACAATGTTTCATTTTAGTCTCTCACATAAATGCCTTTTCAGATGAAAACTTGTATTTTTAGCCTAAAGCCAGCAACAATTTTTGGAACAGGCAAAACAGTCTTTAAACACTGTTCAAAGTAATAACATACTTTGTACAAACAAGTTGATGTAAGAATGCAGAAAAAAAGAATAAACTCATTTTGATCTTTAGTGGTTTATTCTGTAGATTAAAATTTGATTCATAGAGGTTCCAATTCATGTCATGCACTTCAAAGAATACCTGCCTAATGATGTGGCTGGGATCTGATGGGGCTTGCTTTCAGCACACTAAGCCATAGAACAGAGAGGATCCCCTTAGGGTTGGAGATATTTAATGCTGAGTTTCCAGTTCTTTCAAAACTCTGAAGGCTGAACCCAGAATGTAATGCACCTAAGTTTTGGTCAGCCTCATTCCAGAGGCAGGTGTGACAAGGAATGTGCTAGCTGGTCAGTGCAGCAACAGACAGGCAAGAGGTCAGATAGAGCAAGAGAAGATATAATGAGAAAACATCAATTTCAGCATCCTCAGATATCTGGCACTACACACAGTAAGAAACAACAACTGAAAAAAAAAAAAAGCAAAATGTTTCTAAATAAATGTAGAAAGAGTGTTTTTAATACCTGTACTACACAAGAGCACTTTAACCCTTACTTTCTCAGGGCATGTTTAATAGCTGAACACAAACTCATCCCAGGCTGATGATACACAGTTTCAGGGGCATGCAAAAACTATGGGAAGACACTGCTGTGAAAATGAGACCAGAATTGCCCAGGATATGTATCAATGAAGGAAGTTTTCTAACTTGAGAGTACTTTGTGGACCCGTAAAAGCAATGTGGATCTGTTTCCTTAGATAGAAATAGCAATTTGCAGCAGGTAGAGATTTTGATACAAATTCCTAAGTACTTCCAGTACTTGTAGGGCAGTCTAACTTACACATCCATCTGGCACTTTCAGTGAATATAGCACAAGTTGCACATGTGAACTGGTCACCTGCTGACAATTTTCCCCTTTTCTCTAAATTAAGATGATGCACTATAGCTCACCTGTAACTTCTGGGTCAGAGAATCCCTCTGTGCCTGGAGCTCTCTGGCATTTTCAATTTCTTGTTTCAATCCTTCTATTTCCTAAGGGAGAAGAAACAACCTTGCTAGCAATGCATTACCTGACTTGGCCTCGGTGCTGGTAATCTGGTTGCTGCTTCCTCTTCTGAGAAAGTTATTGCAACAATACCAAAACTGGCAGTGGGCTACTGCTCATCAGAGAACATGAAATGCAAGCCCTGCTCCCAATACTTCTGAACCACAGTCCCAAAACAGCCACTCCATTGTGAATGAACAGCAATACACATAAGCATTTTTTTTTTGTAAAAGTACAAGTTTTCTTTGGCCCCCAAAGAGAATTATGAAATAATTCTTGCCCAAACAATTAAGATCCCTTTCAATTAAAAAAAATTTATACTTTAAATTCCATTAGAAGCTACCCTTTTCCATTTTTTCAAGAAGAAAAATCCAATTTTCAAATGTAAACTGCTTATTATGGCACCAGTAGCAGGGCTGAACATCAAAAAAAAACCTGCCTATTTCAATCGATTTCTGTAAAAAGAGACTCTAAAAGCAATTGCATCTTTAATTTAGCAATTATAAAATAATACTGTGTAAAAATCAAAAGTATAGATAAATTAATGAACAGAAGACAAACCTGTTCTTAGCTTACTTTCAGGAGACAAGAATAGAAACATTTAACAAAACTAAAAGGTATCAAACTTAAAACTATTAAGACTCTTGTCCAGATGTGCATATTCACCTCGTAGAACTCCTTTTGACAAGGTTTCTTTGCAGCCAATAGCTGAGCATAATTCAAAATCAAATGGGCAACAAAAAGGGAAACGTTACCAAGCTGAGCCCAATCTCTTAAATATGAGGGAGTTTGGAAAAGGCTTTTTTCCATTTTGACAGGATTTTCTGTAATGACTGTGCCTCTCCTGCTTCCTCCTTGGAAACACCTCACAGCAGTGAGGGAAGCTTGACAAGACACACTGCCTCTCCAAGCACACACGCTAAAGCCCGCAATTTTATACAGGGCAAGTAATTCCTCCTATGCAGCTCCATAAAGGAGTGATCCTTGATCCTTCTGTGGCACAGATGTGCTTTCCTCTAGGACCTATGCCAAAGCAGGTGTTACTGCAATTTATTTACTTGCTGCTGATCCAGGCCAAAGCACATGGCACAATAAATACCAAGTTCCAGGCTGAGGCCTTGGCATATGTTTAAGGAAATCACTGATCTTATGAACCATAAAGGTCAGTTCTATTAACAGAGCCTGAAAAATAGACTGTCTGGATGAAGGCATTGATCTATTACTTGCTTCAAACCCTATTCTCAAGAAAAAAAGAAAGAATGCCTACAACAGGCTCCTTTCTTAGGGAATCTGGACTGCATCATTGTGGTGATTGCCGTGCAGAAACTACTTATGACTTACTTTTGCAAACAGAGATGTTTGGTAAAAGCAAAACAGGAAAACAAGGTACGTTTTTTGTTGCGATGCACATACCCAGCTCTACATTGGACTGAGGTAATGACATAAGTGAAAAATACTAACAATTTCATAGAAGCTGAAGAAGAATTTACTTTGCAACATTAATAGCAAATAATTCAGTATCTAGCAGCCATCACAAGCTTAATATTGGAAGGCTTTAGAAGTAATGCAATAGAAAAGCCAAAAATAAATGTTAGCAGATACCTCTTCTTTTTTCTTCAGTGTAGACTCTAATTCCTGTATTGTCTGGTTTAATTCAGTTTTATGTGTGTG
The DNA here is from genome assembly GCF_009819885.2 of Catharus ustulatus. Taxonomy (NCBI): domain Eukaryota; kingdom Metazoa; phylum Chordata; class Aves; order Passeriformes; family Turdidae; genus Catharus; species Catharus ustulatus. The sequence continues at coordinate 23,093,264 of NC_046262.2, read as the reverse complement.
GACTGCATTGGCTTGGCTGCTCACACACTCTAGCTCAGTCACCTGTTGAAATAAGTAGAAGAAACACATACAGAATTAATTTCAACATATTCAAGGTACTATTACTTATTTGCATACCTGCCTTTGAAACATACCCTAACTTCTGGATTACTTCTGTTGATTAAAATGGAGAAAGTGTTCTTACAAAGTTAGCATAACATTCCATAATATATTCTTATGTAAGTGGTTGCTATGAATTCCTGGAAACAAAAAAAAATCATTTGTTATAGGTTGAAAATAACACTAATTAAAACTTATACTAATTATTGTAAGTTTTAAGAAAGTTCTGAATTACCAGTTCAAACACAGTAATGGCTTGATGACTAAACACAGATCTGTCTAACTAACCTCTCCATCTGACACGTTTTAATGTTCTACCACCTTACTAAGCCACAATGTTCACACAATTCCTAGAAAGCCAATTAACATTTCACAGCATCACTTTCTGACTCGGCATCAGCAGTGTAATAGCAGACACCAAGCCACCAAAGCACAACTGCCAACTTCTAACTTTCCCTAGTAATGGAGCTAATCTCTTAGTCACAAAGGCAACAGCTAATGCTACAATTTGGATTTGCTCAGTTCCCCTTTCATTAGCAGACAGCAAGCATGCTCCATATGCCCTCAGATACCTGGCAGTGGTATGCACTTTTGTTTCATCTTATAATCAAAAGGATGTTAATATTCTGCCACTCACAGATAAACAGTTTCAAAAAAGAGCTTCTGCATCAAAGAAACAAAATCTGTGCAGTTAGAATCTATGCCGAAAAGTCTCTATTTATGTATGTCTCACATTATAGGTAAGAATATTAGAGAACTCTCACATCCCATGTCTGCTTGGATGTACGCACTAAAGCATTTCGGTTTAAAAAATAAAACCTAATTACAAATTTTTCTCCAGAAGTTATGAGCCTGCCAATCCTAATACATAGTTTCAACAGTGCTGCACCACATACTACAAATCTGGCACAGAAACTCCTTTGAAAAAGTGCTAATTAATTCTGCAACAAAAACCTTTAACACTCAATTTAGCATTCTTAGAGAGACAGTCATTAGACAGAGAGCAGACATTTTCCAAGACAATTTAACTTCTTAGGTAAAATAATATCTCAGGGAATCAAGATTGCTGCTCTCCAGCAATGAGTGTCCCTCAGCTAATAATACTGTGATACCAGTAATTTCAGACTCTGAACTATTTGTAGGCTCAAAAGGTAGATGGCTGAATCAAGTCCAAGGGAAGTTAAGATGAAATCCAAGGACATTAAAACAACTTTTAGCATCTGGATCACAGGCCACAAAGCCCTCCTCTGCAACAGCCACGATGAATCTAGATTCTTCTGCTGAAAGCTATTGGTTAGACATTTTTGCATGAGGTTTATAATGGAGAGAACTGAGATTAGAACAAATTCTTGGCAGGGGGTAAAGAGAATGAGGGAGTATGATATAACTTGGTAATGCATCATGCCCTGTCCACCCCTAAGAAATTTCTTATTTGATGGTATTGTCCCAAGAGGAATACCAGTGCTCATGACAAAAAGGAATAGTAATTTGTTTAGTTTTATATGCCACTGAGCATTACAGCTGAAGTCTTAGATGATTTTCTGAAATACAAATACATATCTGCATTTAGATTTTTATAATATTGTTACAGTGTTCACCACTGCAATTATACCAACAAGAATTGGAACACATCAATACCTGTATCTGCACTGTGTCTGACCTAGCATCTCAAGAGAGCAAGAATCAGAAAGGTACAGAGCAATTTAGGTTGGAAAGGGACTGGTAGTCATCTTGTCAAGGCCTCCTGCTCTAAACAGGGCCTCCTGCTCAAAACTAGGCCAATTTTGAGGTCACATATGCTTGCTCAAGTTCTTCAAGAATCCTTCACTATCAAGCAGAACAGCGACAGTTCTGACACTGTGGGTTTATGAAGAGCTCTAGCTCCTTCCTAAGTTTTGCTGGAACTGTCAAACTTAGTCACCCCTTCCACCTTCAGCCCTTCTGATGTTTAACCTCTCAAAAATTTCCAAGCTTTCCCGCTGAGATGTTGAATAGTGCCTTCCAAGAAGACAATCCCTCTTTTTAAGCTGTTGCACTCAACAAGACCTGCTGGCCGTTACCAAGCACCAGCACAGAATGCTCACTTCCACAAAACCTCAGCTGGAGAGACAAAAGTAAGCCCAGTCCCCAAACTACCTCTGTCCTAAAACCTCACGCCTTGAAGCAAGCCTGCAGAGGTCTCTTATCCTGTGACTGAGGGAAGCACTTGGACTCCTACTGTTCTCCACATGGTTTCCTCTTGGCTGGTACACATAGAGAGGACGTATGTATTGGTGCAAGCTTGGAATCCAAGGGGTTGATGAATCGCACTGTTGGATGAAAAGTTACTGTTCCAGGTTGCATCTATTATTGCTGGTTAAAAACACCTCCTGCAGCAGCCCTGCCAGGTGCACAGCTCATGTGAATACTCCCAAGTACACTCTGGTCAATACTTACTCAACACACAAATTGCTTAAGCAAACATAGATGATTATTCTTAAGCAGAACAGGCCGTGCTTCCACAAACCTTCTTGCCAAAAGAGGCAAGTGCTCTCAGAAGGACAATTAATTACCAGCACTAAAAGGGCTGTGATGTTTTACTCCAGCCCAGCTTTTCTCTGGGCAAACATCCATCTCTTACTGATTATGCAAGAAAATAATGTTCAACTGTTTTGTTTACTGTTGACTGAAAACTCAGTAAGTTGGGAAGAAAAAGAACAAACTCAATTTAAAAACTGGGTTACTTTAATCAGTTTTATTTCAATGTCCATTCCTACAGAGATCTGAAAAGATGTCAAATATCTTCATGTTTTTATGTTGTTGAATCTACCTATAAAGAAGAAAAACACACTGTGACCCTTTCAAAAAGATCTGTAGAGTAAGATGGCCTGGAAAATTACGTGATATAAAGAATATGCAATTGAAAACAGAATAAACAAAAGATTAAGCTCTAGGTAAAAATCTGGATAGTATTTACTTGAGCTGTTTCTCATTTCAAATTGCATTTAATTTTCTCATGACCAGTGGTCCAAAAATCATTACAAGTAACTATTTATGCGTTATGCACAGAAAGGGGCATAGAAGGGAGTTAAAGTGCTTTAGCCTGACCCTCTCACAGGCCATTATCAGGGACACCTCCCCATTCAGTGTTTTAGGTTTAAATGCAAGGCTCAATCAATCCTTCAAACCCTTGCACAGCAGTATTGAGCAATGTACCTGTGATTACAGCTCATTTTGAGTACAGAATTCAGACTGAAAGAACTGTCTTTGAACAGTAACTGACTGAACAAAGTCCTGCTACTGTGCTACCACAAGACTGCATTGACTTGCATATCTGAAAACGTTGATAACTTGGGCTTTGTATTTGAGACTACAAAAGAAAAAAAGGCACTGTTCTTAGCCTCTGCTTCTTTATTTTGAATTTATCATCCAGGTAAGGATGGTATGTAAGGAAAATATTCTGAAAAGGCTTTTTAGTGACTATTTAGTGTGCAAACTCTTGTAGCATGTGGATGGCATTATTCTAACTGTCTCCTTCAGTGTGAAATACATCAGCTGAAGTAGGACAGCAAGGCAACTTCTGGTAGAACTTAGACCCTTCTAGCAGAGACCATTCTAGAGTTTTCTGGAAATTTTAGTCTAGGTCGAAGAACCCATAAATGCAGGAGGATTCCAGGAAGACGTTTTCATTGCAGCAGAGAGCTAGCACGCTGGGCTGTCGGCAAGACTGGAGCAGTGAGGCTTCAGGCCACATAACACAACAAGGAGTAACAGCCTTGGTGTGAGCTTTAGATAGTGACTGCCCAAAGCTTCAGAAAACTAAAAGGACTCTCAAGAAAATCCTGACCACAGAAAATGACTTTGCAAGTGGACACTTCAGGTAGACAGAAGCAAAGAAGTGGAATGACACAAATATTTTGAGTGGTGATCTACCCCAAGCAATATCGAATGAGTGATTCTGTGCTGTGTTTGCTCCAGCTGGATTAATTTTTTCAAACCACTTTCTTGAGATGAATTGTACAGTTCATACCCACAGATAATGAAATTCCTTTTTAACTACAGTAATTTCATGAATACAAGCCGCAGCAATTTGACAAAAATTTTGGTGGAAACCCGGAAGTGCGGCTAATAGTCGGGGGCGGCTAATATGTGAATAATTTTCTGACATTTACAAGCCCAGACGTGCCAGCCAGGGCGCCGAGCCAAGCACCTGCCAGTAAAAGCCGGCATTCCGCGATTGTTACAGTGTTACTCTGTTGCCCTGGCTCCCTGCAGGCAGCACGGGGGGCGGGGAGAGAGGCGGGAGAGCTCTCTTCCCTCCTCTGCCACAGCCCAGGGGAGAGACGGGGGAGCCCACGCCACCATTGCTGCGGCCCGGGGAGGAGAGGGGGGACCCGGGCCACCACTGCCGTGGCTCGGGGAGGTGGGGGGGAGCCCGCACCGCCATTGCTGCGGCCCGGGGAGGGGAGGGGTGCTCTGTGCCCGGCCAGCGCCGCGCCACGAGCGGGTCGCTCTCTCCGTGCCCGGCCAGCGCCGCGCCGCGAGCGGGGCGCTCTCTCCGTGCCTGGCCAGCACTGCGCCGCGAGCGGGGTGCTCTCTCCGTGCCCGGCCGGCACCGTGGCGGGAGCGGGGCCGGGGTGAGTGAACCCAGAGGCGGCGGCTGGGCCACCTGGCCCCATCAGCATTCCCTAGCGGGCCGAGCCTGCACAGCCTTAGCTGAGCCAGCAAACCCCCCACCATGCCGCGGTTCTGTTAGTATTTGGCAACTTTGTTGCACACGGGTCCTCGCTGCGAACCACAGAGCGGCTTATATTCAGGTGTGGCTTATTTATGGACAAAGAACAAAATATTTGCCAATACCCATAGATGCGGCTTATACTCAGTGCGGCTTGTATTCATGAATTTACTGTACATACAGAAATAATTCCAACTTATACAGGAAGGCAAAGCAAGACAGATTAGAATACAGAATCCATCTAGAAACAGAATCTGCCACACAACTGTAGAATAATTCAGGTTGGAGGAGACCCTTAAGATCATTGAGTTCAACAGTTAACGCAGCAGTGCCAACTCTATCACTAAGCCACATCTCCAAGTGTCACATCTGCATGTCTCTCAAATACCTTTAAGGATAGTGACTACACTACTTCCTATTCAAACGCTTGATAACCCTCTCTGTGAAGATCTTTTTCCTACTAACTAAACTAAAACTGATGCAACTCAAGGCCATTTCCTCTGGTCCTCTTGCTTGTTGCTTGGGTGAAGAGACCAATCCCACCCTAAAGCCTCCTTTCAGGCAGTTGTAGACAATGATAAAGTCCCTGAATCTCCTCTGCTTCAGGCTAAACACTCCCAGCTCCCTCAGTTGCTCCTCACAGAACTTGGGCTCCAGACCCTTCCCCAGCTCCTTTGCCCTTCTCTGGACTGACTCCAGCACCAAAATGAGCCTCCTGAACTGAGGGGTCCAAAACTGAACACAGGATTTGAGGTGTGGCCTCACTAGTGCCCAGGACAGGGAGACAATCCCTGCCCTGCTTCTGCTGGCCACACCATTGCTGATCCAGGCCAGGATGCCATTGGCCTTCTTGGCCACCTGGGCACAACCTGGCTCATGTTCAGCTGCTGGCACCAGCACCCCCAGGTCCTTTACAGCCACTCTGCCCCAGCCTGTGGCACTGCCTGGGGCTGTTGTGACCCAAGGGCAGGACCCAGCACTGGCCTTGTTGAACTTCACACCATTGGCCTTGGGCCATGATCCAGCCTGTCCAGATCCCTCTGCAGAGCCTTCCTGCCCTCCAGCAAGTCAGTAACCCACACAGTTTGATGTGCATGAACTTAACTGAGGGTACACTCCATGACATCATCGGTGAAGACACAAAACAGAACTGGCCCCAGTTCTGAGCCCAGTTCTGAGTCCTGGGGAACAGCACGTGTGGCCACCAGCTGGATGTAACTCCACTCACCAACTCTCTCTGGACTCAGCCATCCTGGTAGTTTTTTACCCATATTAGCAACATATATTTAATGTGACTGTAACCTATTTTTTGTACCTGACACTATTAACTTGTTGTTTTCTATAATGTCTTTTTCTCCCTGTTATTTACTGTAGATGCAATATCCAAGATTTACTAGCCCAACCTACAGTGCAGAACACATAGTGCTCACATGCAAGACTGAATTTAGGTATTAATTATGTATTTTTTAACTGATTAAGTTACATCCCTAAAAGGATTGTAACTATGACTGTGACAGTATGGTTCCATCAATAATTGAAGATGAAATTCCCACAAATAAAAAAGAGCCCTTTGCTTTCCATGAGGAGAGAAATGCTGTTTCATGTGTCAGCAAAACTGTGGATAACCGCATAAATTTTCCCATAATTTATATAGAGAAAACTTCTCACTTCTTAATGGTAGACAGTACTAAGAAGCACAACAGCAGGCAACAATCTAATCATAAAAATTATTCCAGTGTAGCTTTCAAGAATAAAAATCCTGGAAAGATTTTTGGCGTTAAGAAATGTGAAAATGCAGAAAACAAAGAAAATTGCTTTTCTGTGAGGATTCTGAAGGAATGAAAAGCACACAATGGTATTATTCACATAAATCACTTCTGACAGGAAATTAATTATTGTAGTTTTCCAAGATTTACCCATAGATAAATTAATAACCTGGGGGAGAGTGTTGTGCACTACCAGCAAGTTAATACATTTTTCAACAGAGAAAACAGTTTGAAGATTTTGCTGAAAAGGACACATTTCTGTCTGTGGGCAGTGATGCCTTAAGCCATGGAAATACCAAAATGTTTTCCACAGTTACTAATTTCTGTACAGATGAAATAGGAATAACCTACCATTCTTTTGTGAAGAAAGCAGTGAAATTTTAGCAGGAATCTTTGAAAATGTAACAAGTTTACCAGAACTGACAATTTGACTTTCAGCCATGCATTATTATTCACAATTGATGAGGTAATACTAAATTTGAAGCACATTTCTTTCCCTACAATCTAATTAGCAAATATTTTTCCAGTCACCTGGACAGTTCATGAAACACATGCAATGACAAACACTGTACAGGTATCATCCTTCAGTCCTGAGGATCTAAATCCAGTCCTTTTCTTCTTCTCCTGCAGAGTTTTGGAATTATAGGATGTATTTAATTCTGTAAGCTTTAACTATGTAAACATCCTGTTGCATGCCTCCACAAAGCATGTATTTTATAACTTGCAGATAAATGTATCTTAATACTTTTCTTAGGATTGTCTTGAAATAAGAAGATGAGGATGAGAGAGCACTTCTGTGAAAAATTATTTTGTTAGCCAGAGTAAGAGTAGATTAGTTGATGGTTTGCTGAGATTTTTTTTTTTCCCAAATTACTATCTTATATATGACACATTCAATGAAAGTGAATTCCTAGGGAAAATAAAAAAAAGAATCCTAACACAACAGTCTTGGGCCCTAAATGCAAATCTTCTCTAAGAACAATTAAGGTAAACTGAAGGAGACCAAAATACTTCCATCCACCACAAACTTTAAAAAAAAAGCATATTCACATTTTGATTCAAGGAACACAGCCTGATACAGCTGCTCTGTCTGAAAAGAGACTGTCTTTTTAGTAAAGCGTAATTATCAACCAAGGGTTGAGACTTTGTAAATGCTAGGTGGATTATCTGTATTATAAATCATGGACACAAAGGAAGATTAAAAACAGTGCTGGGTTTCAGAATTTTTCTCCTAAGAAATTCTCTGATAATGTAAAGACTGACAACACATACCATTACAAAAATAATAAAGCACTTATGATAGTTGAAATTCATATTCTAGGAACTAAAGTGTACATCTGACAAAAAATCCCCAACATATTGTCTGAAATAAAATGCTTTTATGTTTTTCCTTTGGTATCTCCTAATGCCATGCAAAAAGGTGATAATCTATTTTCATTGTAAACAAGAAGTAAAAAGCTGCTATCTAACCACATGCTAATTACAGTATCTTAAGGAGAAGATTACACTTGGTTAACTTTTTTCCTTCAATCAATCAAACCTAATTTGTTCAAAATGTATTCAAAGCTAAATTTGAATTGTTCAGTAGGAGGGACACAGTCTTAAAGTGAGAATAACAAGAGATAGGCATCACATAAGAAAGGTGAATTGCCAATAATTTTTTTTATCAGAACTCCATTCATAAATTTCTTGTTAGCATGCTTTCTGTCACCTTCCTTCATATTTTCATTCTTAGAGAATTTTCTTCCTTGGGCATATAAAGCCAAACAGTTCTCAGACAACAGGACTGCTAACAAGACTTCTCAGCAAATGTAATGTCCATGGTATGGACTCCAATTTGCAAGACAACTTCATCACATCACATCTGCACGTTCAAAAGTTAGTTTCGGCTATTCAAGTATGAATGCAGCTGATGGAAATGTGGAAGTGACTTCTAAAGCATCTGCAAAGATTTTCTATAGATAATCCGAACAGATGGTTTATACACCACTCCACACTTCCTGTGAACTTTCACAACTTCTTTTACAGACTGTTGTTTTCTTTAAGTGACATAGAAACTGTACAATAAAATGACCATGGTTGTATTTTGTTATGTTCATACAAGTTTTTAATATCCATTTTAAAATTTCTTTTAACAGTAAGAAAATCATGGTTTGTTAATTTTTCAGGTGGTTTTAATAATTACATAACATATTTCACACTTATTTCATTAACTGAATGAAAGAAACAGAATACAATGGCCTAATTTATCTTATTTTCTGGGAAATTATTGTAAAATAACAAGCTAGAATTCAAGAGTTTACCTCTCTGTTCTTTCATGAATGGCCAAGAACTTGAACACTTTCCTTCATCTCTTTTTATCTTAGGCTTCTTTTCCTGAAGATGAATGATCTTCAAGGACTGCAGCTCTTATTATTATGCACTGGTGTTATTACTTTGTGCTATTGCCCAGTGTCATAGGATAATTTGCTTTAGCAGAAGTGAAAAAAATGAATCATTTTCATTTTTAACATGCAAAGACAGAACTTTGGGTTACTTTCCATAATTTATATCATCATTCAATCCTTTCCTCTTTGTGGTATCAGGATTAATGTTCGAGCCCATGCTATTCTATTCGTCTGAAGAAGCTTACTTCAGGGTTTTTCTTTCTGTTACTGAGCTATTCTAAACTCATGAATCCCTTTTGATGTCAAAAAGCTATGCAAGGTGTGTAGGAGTGCTCACCAGTCCCATTTACGGGAAATTTTTTGTCATTTCTGAGCAGATTAGAGAAGGTTGAGAGCTCCAAGTTAAGCTCATGACTGGGCATCAAATTTTCCTAGAATTATCTCTTTGTATTTGAGAGGCAAAAATCCATACACCCATTTTTTGAAAAATAAACTGACAAAATAGCAAAATACAGTGTTTCTGAATTAAGCTTACAATGTATCAGGAAAAAGCACAAAACTTTAATTTACTGAGAATGTTTCACTTAGCCACACTGAATCTGTATTATGTTTTATCTCAGCTCTAGGCATTATTAAGGCAGAGAACAAATGAAAGAAGGAAGATAAGGGCCTAAGAGAAAGCAAACAAACATAGTTTAACACAAAAAACTGAACTGATAATAAGTAAGCCTTATACTTACTCGGAGATGGTAAAAAAATAAGTGAAGTTATTTTTAAAATGTAATCAAAATAAAAGTAAGAGAAGCAATCTAAGTTTCCTTAAGAGTGGGACATTTATTCTTCATGCTTTTGTCTCTATGAGAGTTGCTAGGAAAGAAAAAATACTATCTTAGACTGTGAGAGACTGAAATTGTCTGATGGGTAAACATTGCTAAAATCATTAGAGAGCTCTTCAGAGAAGCAGCTGTTCATCTACGACCACCAAAGCCCACTCCTCCACAAATGCACCTACCAACCTCAATTTAGATTGTGACTGGAACTTGAGATAAGACAGAGGGGATGCTGTTGTCCATCCCAGACCTAGGGAGAAGAATGTATCCACAAGCAATACTGGAAGAGAGTCTGGAATACTAAAGTTTAAAACATTCAGGGGGCAACCTGCCGATGTGCAAAGTAACCACCCAAGTGCAGAGGGCCACATGTGCCTGAAGGCGCTCATCTCTGCTGTTGGGCCATATGGAACTAAACCGCACTACTACAACAGGCAGCTGCAACAGCAGACTATCAAAGGCCCCTGAAGTACCCCCCAACTCACAGTGAACCTCAGCATTTAAAACTCAGGAAATCCTTTGAGTTTTGTGGCCTTTCCCCACCCCTGATGGACCAACATCTTCACTTTAAGCAACAGACATCAAAGGTGTACCAAGTTTTGTTTCTGGATCCAACAGGGGTATATTTGCCCTTTATTTCTCTTTCTTTTCCTCATACATTTTAAGTGCTGTTTTTATACTTTTATATTGCTATGTTACTGCAGATAATAACAACAAAAATGGCTAATACCTATCTTTCTTTCCAAACAAATTGTTCTAAAATAAACTGTATACATATATATGAATGTATGTATGTATGTATACCCAAACACACATTTGTTTACAGACACTGACTATTCAGTGTAGTTTCACTCTAATCTGCCCCAAGGAATTTATTAACTAGAACATGGGTTACCCTTGCCTTCTAGGGCAGGATGTAATATAGACTTCATTAATCTCAGGTGAGATTAATTCCAATTCGAGGAACATTTTTTGGATCAACTGCAGCTAGATGCTTATACTGAACAAATAAACTACACACAAAGATAGCATAGGACAGGGACTGAACACTGTTTGCTGCCACATGTGCTCTAACCAACAGTCTCCAGATCTGCCATTTCAACAGCACATTTTTGATCTGTGTAAGAAAGAAGTATCTGACTTGCAGTTTCTTTTTGAAGTGAGGTACTAATTAATCTTAAATGATCGGTCTCCAGCATGCAGTTTAGAAGTTTTTGTATTGCACTGCACTGTATGGTAACAGATTGAGATCAAATTTTTTTTAACATTATATGCATGTTTTTGTCTACAGAATTCAAGTCATTGCGTTAGCCAAGTCTACATTTTTCTAAAAGAAATTCCAACAGAGGGCAGTTCTCCCAGTGAACTACCCCACTATAATTTACTGGCAGGGAGATTAGGCATAGTGTTCCTATATTCTTTGTGAGATACCAACAAGTCCTGAGGTCACAGGTGACAGAACCATCTCAGAAAGACATGTAAACAATGACAAAAAGAGTATAGTATAGATAATACCATGTTATGGATTTTGTGTTTCCTCAAAAATACAAATAACTGCAGGAAATTTGCTAAGAAAAAGTTATGAAAAATCATCAGCTATTAATGAATGTAGCCTGAAAGACTCAATTACTACTGTTAAATGTAGTATCACATGAAAGCAAAATGAAATGCTAAAAACTCTTATTTTCATTAATTGTATTTTCCAATAACAGATTTTTAAAAAGATTTGACTAAGAGTGGGAATAACATTAAAAAAATAAAAGGATCTTTGCCTGGCTTGTCTGGTTGAGTCTCTCAAGGTAAACACAACTGTTGTTGTGCAATACTTTTCTTTCTTAGGTAACAATTTTATTGTCTCAGCTTTGCAACACAAGCTGCACATTTTTTTAGGAAGAATGATACCTATTATGTCCACATTTTAGCAATGAGTTCTTCACTGTAAAGTCTATCTAGTGCTCAAATTCACCTGAACATTTGCACTGCAGTAACTTTAATACAAGGCTGTAATTTAAATAATTTTATCGACAGTGGCTGTTATCATCTATTCACAAACCTGGAGTAAAGGCTACAACTCCTATTTTTCCAAATAAGAAGCTTAAATGAGATCACAAACAAAGTGGCAGTCTCTCTCTCTCTGTTCAAACACACATGACAAGCTTCTGCTTGACTGGAACATTTCTGAAGCAAAATTTTGTCAGCAACTGCCAATTTCTCGAACTGAAAGAAAAAGCACTTTGCAAAAAGCACCAGTCTTAATTACAGTAATTTCACGAATACAAGCTGCACGGAGTATAAGCCGCACTTCCAGTGCGTCGACAATGTTGATGTCTTTGTCAATAAAAAAGCCGCACCCGAATATTAGCCGCACTTTCATTCGTAGCAAGGATCCGTGTGCAACTTTCACAAATTTGCCAATTAGTAACAGAATCGCGGCATAGCAGGGTTTGCTGGCTCGGGGCGGGGCCAGGCAGGCTCGGCCCGCTCATGGTTGCCAACGGGGCCGGGTGGCCCAGCTTGGCGCCACGGCTCAGCGGGGCCGCTCGGGGTCAGCCAGGAGGTGCTGCTGCTGCCGCCACCAGGCTCGCTCATCCCCACCTCCCGTCTGCACCGCCGCCGCCGTGTTTGCTCGCCCTGGCCGGCACTGCTGCCCCCACGCTGCTGGGCTCCCCCACGCTGCTAGCCCCAGTTCTGCTGGGCTTCCCCGCGCTGCCAGGCAGCCCCGCCCGCCAGGCTTCCCGCTTCTGCCATGCTTCCCTGCGCAGCATGGTTCTGCCGGGCTACCCTGCACTGCTAGCCCTGGTTCTGCTGGGCTCCCCTGCACTGCTAGCCCCGGTACAGCTGGGCTCCCCTGCCCTGCTGGCTCGGGCTCTGCCGCCCGCCCCCCGCACCACTGGCCCCACCTCTGCCAGGCTTTCCCACCTCTGCCGGGGCCGGCCGGGTTCCAGCTTGGCTTGGGGCTGCCGCGGGCTCTCACTTCCCTGTTGGTAGCTTTTAGAATATTGTTAATATATTAGCCACCCCGGAGTACTAGCCGTACTTCCGAGTTTCCACCAAAATTTTGGTGAAAATGGTGCGGCTTGTATTCGTGAAATTACTGTACATTTCATGCACTTTGTCCAGTCAGCTATGGCACACACAGTTACAGTCCACTGGAAATTGTTGTTTTTCATATAAAATCCTTTGCCTGGGACTTCAGGAGTGTTGTCTGTAAGTCAGTCTAGGTGTAGGACATCCTCAACAATTTGGCATTTCCCTAGGTTTCTTAAACTGCAGGGTACGCTTGTTTCTCTTTCACTCAGGTTAGGTGTAGTCCAGTGGATTTCTCACACTTCAGTTGAATACAGGATTATTCTCAGGACTACCTAAATAGCCTATGGTTAGATAAGTCCACCACAGGACTGAAAGATGGATTTTGTAAGATTTGGCTCACTGTAATGACCATATCTTATTTCCTATAGGTGAGCACAGCACAGAAAACCAAACTGGAAGTCTGCAATATTTACCCTTCTTTTTCAACATATTCACGGAACCCATTTTCATGCATAAATTCGCAATAGTTTAGTTTGCGGTTTTTGCATTTTTTTCTTAATTAAGTATCACAGAATCATAGAGTGGCCTGAGTTGGAATGCATCTTAAAGATTATCTTATTCCAACCTCCACTGCCATGGGGAGGGACATCTTCCACTTGTTCAAAGCCCCATCCAACCTGACCTTGGACATTTCCAAGGATGGGGCATTCACAATTTCTCAGGGCAATCTGTTCCTGTGCCTCACCACCCTCACAGTAAAGAACTTCTTCCTAATGTCTAATCTAAATCTACCACCTTTCAGTTTGAAGCCATTGCCCCTTGTCCTATCACTACATGGCCTTGTAAAAATATTACCACTCCAGTGTTAAGTACACTTCCTTGGTTTTTTTCTAAGCTAACTTTTATTAATAAAAGTGATAAAGCTTCATCAAATACATCTTTCCTTCACATATGTTACTCGTGCCTTCACTTTATAGAGAAATGTGCCCTAAGCTATGACAAATTCATATAGATAAAGACTGACAGATTATACAATATAGAGAGTTATAGGTGAAAGGAGAAATGAAACTAGATATAGAATACTTGTTTTCATAACTTAGACTTCAAACTTGCATGTTACATTTCTTCCTCAAACATTGTCCTTCCTTCCCCCATTATGAACTTCTGGTTTGCTGAATGACCTGTGTAAAATTTGCCATGAAGGTAACAGAACCCAGTCTCTTATGAAAATAGGTGCAGATCTCTACTTGCATATAGTGACCTTGGTCTTCAGTTGTGTTTGTGCTGTTCAGAGTCCTTCATGCACAAGAAGAGTACGCTGTTCATCTTTGTTATAGGAAGGTATTACAATAAGGTTTCTTGAACTTACAGATTTGAGGTCAAGTTTCTGAGGGCTTAAATGCAGAAGGAACTGGACTTTGGTGCTATGGAGAATGTAATGAAACACATGTGATGGCATCAAATAAAGAGTTAAAGCTGCCAAACATGTCATAAGGTTTGATAACTTCTTGCAACAATAACCTTTGCAGAAAAAGAAGTCCTACAAAGCAAATAATTTCCAACTGGAGGAAATGCTTTTAAGGAAATCACCAATTTCTGTCTCAAAGATTAACCTGAAGATGCAACAGTAAACTTGTTTTACTTGAAAATGAGTGAATACAGTCATTAGTACTTCCACCTCAAGAATCCTGGCCATTTGCCTTGACTTACTCGCTTATGAAGACGTTCTGCTTCCTCCTGATACGCAGCAAGTTGTTGTTTCCATTGCTTCACATTGGCAGTGGACTCCAGCAGGGCTGCTGTGAGCTTAGCATTATTACCCTTGAGTGTGGCCAGTTCTGCCTCCCAGTGCTTGCTGATTGTCGAACTGCATAGACAGAATGAGAATGGTCAGAACTCCAAAATCTCTTCCTTTACACTTTTTAAATATATTACAAATTTTTTAAAATATCCAACAAAAAGAGAATTACACAAAAAGTTACATAACTAACCAAAATATTATATCTATTTGGTACATAATTAATATACCAAATACAATAAACAAATGAGAATCCAAACGCTCAAATCATCAAAACTATAAATTAAGAAAATATAGGTAATACAATTATTGGAGAAAAACACCTACCTTCCCAGTTCAACAGGGTATACTCATAACTAAAAAGTTAAAGATCATGAAATCCACATCAGCTTACCAAAAGCAACAGTATGCAATTCAAGAATATGTATATGATTAGTTACTCTTTTAATATATGCACATTGAATGGAAGTGCTTTTTAAATCCATTACTTTTGAAAATGTGTTGTAGGAAAATATTTGTCATTGATTTGATTAAAGAGAGCTAATTGTCTGCTTTGGAAGTGCAGTTTTGTTGTCTTCATGTAAGTCTTCCCTTCCTGAAATATACTTTCTTTATTAAATACCACATTTAATTTGTTTTTGCAAATTCAAAGACCTTGAATTTCATAATACTGTTAATAGGTTTCTCCTCACTAGTATCAGCAAAGAGAGTAGAGATCAAGTAGGATGGATATACTACTGCTCTACTTCAAAGTGGAAGCTGATGTTGAGGTTTACTGAAGTAGCCTCTACTGAACAGAGGAAAATTCCTGCTTACAATTTAGTTGTTCTCTTAGCAAACACAGGGCTTTAATTTTCACAGGTAATTAGCTTGCCATCATCTGCAGACCATATCTTTACACTCAGTATGGAAAGGAAAAGTATCTCAGACAAATCAGGTGAATGCATTGTATGCATTATATGCAAATAGCTCATTAATGTGCACTCGTACAATGCTAAGAGTATGTGAGGTGCACACCTCCATGGACAGTACATACAGAAAATATTTAATTTTTTTAATTAGCTCACTATTAAAGAAAGGCATCAATGAAAACAAAAATTCTGTAACTCTGACCAAAATTATATTGTATGAAGAATGATTATAATACAATTATATATTTAAATATATCTGTTAATATTATTAAATGAATTATAATTCATTACTATTTTGGATGTAAGTTTATAGAGTAATCTGAACTTCATGCACATGTATAATGAGATATTCTGCCATCATTTTGTCCACTTAGTTTCTTTCTTCCACTTCCTTATATGCTGAGTCCATCCATCAAAGCATATTTTGAGAACATTATGACTCCTATAAATGCTGCTTAGGTGTTCAAAATTAACCAGACACTAGAGAACATTCATTACTTGTTCAGACCACATGTACTGTTTCACTAAAACATTATATCTGATTTTACCATGGTCCAGTATTTCCTTCCAAATAGCACTTTGTTCCCTTGAACAGGAATACAAGTTCCTCCAGAAGAGGAATATGTTCTAGCATTTAATGATACAACTAATTACAAGTTCACCACTGGAAATTTTAGATCTTAAAAGACTAAACTAAAATAGTGATGATCCTACTTTCTCAGGGAACACAGACTCACTTCCTCAAGAAGGTAAGTATGAATTTCTATTACCATGTTCTCTAATCAGATTTAAGTTTCACTTACAGCAGCCCAGATCAACAAATTGTATTAAGAGAATGCTCAAAATATCTAGTTCATCAGCATATTCATACTTCCTGATGTTCTGATCTGACAAATATCACATGAAAGTGAATTCCATTTAGCAGCCCTGCAGGACTACTGGCAACTACTACCTACTAACAAATTGTTTATATGTGACACCGATACTCTCTTACAAAATGTGTCTTACTACTTATCTTTGCCCTCAGAAGATATATGCACACAAACTGGTGTAACACAGCTGTATCTGAGGCAGTCAAAGGCTGAGAACTGTTTGATCATTCATTTTCCTAAAGAAGTGAAAGGATTTTTGTAATCTAATAATGTGTGTATCTACAATGTTATCCTTCTAATCCATTAAGAACACAGAAGTTGGACTCTCAGGCAGTGATGAGCAATAATGTGAAGGTGATTTGCGGGTGTCTTTGGTGCCCCTACCACAGTACCTCCAGAGAAAATAACCAGGAGCTTTTAAGTTATTCCTTGTATTATGGAATATCAGCATAAAATATGAAGCACGTATTTTCTATTACTGCTATGGTTACCCTAGCTCAAAAGCAGTAAGGTTTCTTTGATCTGATTATTTTTCAATTGTTTTTTCTCAGTAGGAATGCATCAGTATTATTTCTCAATTGTACTCTTTTTCCCTAAAAGATCTACATATTCAGCAGGTATGTTTCTCTTGTAATACAGTTGTGACTTGTTCATAGCATCTACTGGGGTTTTTTTCTACTAATAATTGTTATTGTATTTCCTACAGATTCTACTACAGTGCCATAAAATGGAAGCATATTACTTATAATTGTTACTGTATCTTCTACAGATTCTACTATAGTGCCATAAAATGGAAGCATATTACTTAAATTGGTCTAATTTTGTTTCTGGTAATATACAAAGACTTCCTAACCCTTTAGACTTACTCTATTTCTTCTCAATGGATATCATACTGGGAAACACAGTCCCAAAGGTGTGGATTTTTTTTGCTTCATAAAATCATAATTTGGTTAAAATAGCCCATAACCACTCCCCGCTGTTGTGACTTTCTTTTCTCAAATACTTTCTTGTGATTAAAAAAAAAAAGGAAAACAAAAACAATGAAGAGCGTAATGAAATTATGTTCTGTGGATTAGTTTGGTTAAAACTGGATTTAGATTAATTGCTTTAGAGCCAAATAAAACACGCTTACAGCAGGCTGTTCTTAGGTTAGACTGAGAGTATCTGCACTGAAGCTATATTGGTTCAAATTTACTAACATCTCCTGAGCAAACACTGGGAGTCATATAATTCAGACACAAGGAAATTGTCCCTTGGAGGAGGAGATGCTGAGGCTAACTCTTTGTGAAAGGGAACACAGAGATCAAGAAGATGGACACATGGAAAGTCCAAAGAGATCCCAGAAAGTGCTACAGTCCCTTGGGACAGTAACAGGAATGCTGCACATACTTTTTCTCTCTAAAACATTTTACTAAATTCCTGTCTGAAAGGCTTGCTGCTAGAAGGAGTTGATTTTGCCCTCACTGCATAAGATTCTGTCATAGAAAATACACACACAGCCCTGACAGGTTGTCTTAACAGCTGTAAATACCTAAACCTAATCTGAATCATCCCTCATGTGTTCTGAGACCATGTACTCTACAAAGCACTTAAAATATGCACCCTTACTCAGCGATCACACTGATCCAAACAGTAATTTCTACCAGAACATGTTCCAGATCTGCACTGTGGTGGAAAGCTGTTTATAGACTCTGAGGGACACACAGTCATACACGCTTGCAGTCCTGTGGTGCAATAATTCAATCTGCATACATGTTTTGTCTTCTTCTTAAAATCATCCATGCCTTTGCAGGTAGTGTCACAATTTTAACAGTTATTTCTTGAAACCTGTCAGAATTAACATCACTGACTGCCTGACAATCCCAAAGTTTCAAGATGGTCCTTCGAAAAAAGAAACATTCTTGACACTCTGAGTTGTTGCCTGTTTTTCAGCATGAAAAGATACACAAAAGTTTCAAAAATACCCTAACAGAGAACAAAGCCTGGTCATTTCCCTTGTGAAACTTCAGAACATCTGAAAACACCAGGACAAGCTGTTTTGCATACATCCCATTGGTGACAAATACAAGAGAGAGAAAGGGCTCCTCTAAAGAATAATAGCAAATTCTGAGTTTTATTTGGTTAACTACCACGCTAATACGAAACAAACCACCAACAACAACAAAAACAAAAACAAACCCACAAACAAACAAACAAACAAACAAACAAACAAACAAACAAACAAAGCTTTTATAGCAGAGGTTTGGGTCAGACAATGACGGTTCTTTGTGGGATTTCAAGCACCCTTTAGTGTGCAAAAGATCAAAACTCTCCTGAATCTCTAGTCCTTGATTTAGGCTACAGTATCTGGTATATGTGTAATATATACTTTCATGTCCACAGTCAGAACACCACATGGTGCCCCACTGTCAAGGCAAGGGATTCAAAATCAGATATTCAACATCCATGACATCCAGTTATTCAATCACATTCACAAAACACTCCTAGAAAAACTACTGGCTGGTACCACTTAGCCTAAATGTGATATCCACTGAAAATTTAAGTAGGAGTCAATGATCTTCCTTCCATACATTTAAGCATTCTGGCCAATTAACATCAGGCCAATCTCCTTTCTCACTGGGGATTAGTTACAAGCCCAGTAAGTCACTGAGGAATAGCTTTGGTATCTGTCCATCTGTGACCTGAATAGTGTGCCAGAGGCTATAAATGCATGATTATCTTTCTCTGCAAAGTAGGTCACTTAAGGAAAATTAATCCGAAAAGCTCCAGTCACCACATTTAGACAGTTGGAGAAGGCTTGCAAAAGGAAGGGGGGATAAGTACACACTGATGAGTTTCATTCAGAATGAAGTTATTTTGAGAAATGCTTTCACGAAACAAAGAAACAAAAGCACTTCAAATTATGTTTCTGCTTTTTGAATCATTATTGCTTATTCACCATTCACTTGAATGCAGTACCAACACTGTGAAACATGGTTTAGGATTTATTTCAGATTTATAGCAATAAAAGGTGCAAAGAATTCCAATTTATTAACATTTAGGGGGCTTAATATTGCATAAAATTAATTAGTTTAAAATTTATTCTATAGCATAATCACGGTATCGAGAAACTACTGCTATTCAAGAGCAGGTAAATTATTTTCTTCAGGTGTCACTGAGATCTGCTCTGCAGGTATGTGGTGAACAATCCTATTTTGGGACAGCAGATGTGAAGAGGAATTTAGCCAAGGAAGAATGGAGTACTTTCAACATAAAACGTGGATTCTGGTATAATAACTAAATCCATAAGACTTGACAAATATGAACAGAGCAGAGTCTTGATAGCAGCTGCCCGGATCACAAACAGTGGCATGTGTTGGATGCAGCTCAAGAGTTTGGTGGAGTGAGCATTATCAAGCAGAGGGAGTGGTATGTCAACCAGCTGGTAACAATGCATGAGCTGTGCTGGCAGCAAGAAATGACCCCTTCTGACAGCCGGGCTGGTAAGCCTTACAGAACTCTGTAAGGCTTCATGCTCTACAAAGCACAGGGGCATTGTGAACCATTTGGTTCTGTTGCAGTAGTACGAGAAATCTAGTGAACACAAAGCATTGCTTCTTCTCCTTGGAAGGGTAAGGCAAGTGTTTGAGTTTATGAAAAATTCCCTTGTGCATTAGGAAAGGAATCCTGAAAAAGGTCCTTATGAAATCTCCCATATCAAATAAGCTTCAGTTAATGCTGAAGGTTAGAAGGCTATGCTTGCTATTGCCTACATTGAAATGAGGTGACTGCTGGATTTGATGGAGATGTTGACTCTGCTGGTACAGCAAGGGATTGCAGCATCTCTCAAGGAATTCCTAAAAGCTCACAGGAAACCTCTTCTCATTCAGGCTGAAAATGAGACTCAAGCTCCTTAGCTTATGTCCTCATGTAGAAGAATTTTTAAACAAGCAATTTGGGAATTACACCACTTTTTGGAGATTTCAGAAAGCATCTTCTGTGGCCATCTCTTAAATGTCTGAAACAATTTTGTGATATAAAGGATTTAAACCTGATGGGTTTTGCGAGTTTGTGCTCTTGCTAGTCCAAAGAACCATATGCCCTCAGTAATGATGTGGAAATCTCTCCCACTCTCTTGAATATTCAAAGTAATAGGGAACAGAAGGGAGTTTTGTCTTACATTATTTTATGGAGGAGGAGCCCTATAATGAGTCAGAAGTTGAGAAAAGAGCCATGGAGCCATGGACCAGGTTCTATCTCAGTTCTCCAGGAAGTGGCAAGAAAGAAGACGTGTGAGTTGGTCTGCCATTTTTGTCTTTCCACAGAGCTCTCTGCTTGTAGGGGCCTAACTCTGAGTTTATGTATATGCGGGACATAGTTGTCCAGTTAAATACAGTAATTTCACGACTATAAGGCACATCCTTTCAACTAAAATTTTGATCGAAACCCGGAAGTGCGCCTTATATATGGACAAAGTTCAGAAATTTGCCAACCTGGAAGTGCGAGTTGCAAGCTGAGCCGCGCCAGCCACGAGAGCCGCGCCAGCCGTGAAAGCCGCACCAGCCAGCACTGGGAGCGGGCGGGAGTGCTGGGACCTGCGGCATGGGGAGGGTGCCCAGGGCTGCATTTAAAAGCTACACCAATCTGTGAAAAATGTTTGCAAATTGAGCACCTGCCAGTAAACCCTGTGATCGCGTGATTCCGTTACTAATTGGTTACTTTGTTGCGCATGGATCCTCACTGCAAAAAAAAAGGGCATCTTATAGTCTGGTGCACCTTACATATGGACAAAGTTCGGAAATTTGCCGCCACCCGCCTTATAATCCGGTGCGCGTTATACTCGTGAAATTACTGTAATTAAAGAACAGTAAAAGAGGGAAAGCTACAGTAAGAACAACAGATTTTGTAATAAGAAAACTTAAGACACAAAACAATTGCCTGTTCACAGCCACTGCCAACTGTCTTACATGTAGTTGTGATTAACTGTACACATACAAAAGGAAGTCTTACTTGATAAACTGGAATTTATTTTCTAAAAAGTAAATATTCTCAAAATTATAATCCAGAGATAATTACCAGGAAATCACTTTGAGTTAAATATTTTGAGTTCTGCCAATGAAAAACTAATTAATATTCAAAGAGATTCTTATCCTTAATTAGAGTATTCAAAAGAATTTTTAGCAAAGGGGAAGAGGTCCCCTGGGGAGAGAAGGAGGAACATTAACAGAGCATGAAAGACCTGTTCTTCTCTTTGGGATAACGAATATCTACATGATCTCAGTGGAGTTATATCAGCACAAAACCAGAGAAACATGGTTGTGAATCAGCTCTTAGCAAAAGAGATGAAGGAGGCTCTTGAAGCACATTGTACTTTAAGTAAGGTGCTTAATATCAATGCCACCCTGCTGGAAAGTAAGAAAGGCAGCTGAATGGATGAAATGAGCAATCAGCAGGTGAGAGAACTATGCGTCTAGAAGTCTATCAGTCTGTACAAATACTGATGGTTCATCCCTCTCCAGGATGTGTTCCATTGTTTTGCACACACCTTTGTTCAACTCGGAGCTGTAATATGTTTGAACTCCCAATTACTATGTCAATGTAGAAGGCAAATGCCAAAGCTTCTTTCTGCAAATTTGGGCAGCTACAATATGTGGATATAGAACAGATTTGTCCCTCAAGGTGTTTCACTTATGAGCTTTCACTTTCATTTAGCCTATCAGCTTGGCCAACTTTTTGACTGGACTCTCAACCAATCAGACTACCCATGTAGCCCATGGTCAGGAGAAGACTTGCCTTCCCAGTTCTGTTACAGACAGTACTGCACTAAGGCAGCTCGCTGGGGAAGGATCAATATCTTTGTGGACTTAATGGATGAAAATGACAAAAGAAGTTGAGTAATGATACATACTCTTTCCACTGTAGAGCAGACCACTACGCAATGAAAATGGGTGGCCATACTGTATTTAGATCCACCACTTCAAGTCATGCTCTGTATGTTGTAATACAGCCTTTATTCACCACAGGGTTACAGAAACCACCACTTCTTTCATTATGGGACTTATCTTTGAGGAATAGACTGGATATGGCACTCTTTTTAAGAACGGGATTTTCACATAAATACCACATCCAGTAACCCAGCATCGTATACCTGCAAAAGGCAACAAAGCCAGAGCCAAAAATGGCTAACTATGTGTTCATTGGTTATGGAAACACTAAGAGTTAGTAGAAGAGAGGAGCTCTTGAAAGACACTTCATGGGATGCAGAAGATTGGATATTAACACAAAATTAATGCTTCAGCAATGACCTCCAGCCGGGATTTAGGTCCCAGTCTTTTAACCCAAGTTAAAGGGAGGAACAAGCAAAGACAAAACAATGATATTACTTAGTTTCCTGTACTGCATGTTAGTGCACTCTGGATGTGTTTACACAAGGTAACATTTAAACTCTGTTTCTTATTTGAATTATGTTGTTAAGCACAATTTTAAGCTGAATTTCTACACTGAATCACAAAGTGAAAACCCTGTATTTAACGTGAGCAAAGTCCCCGATCTCTCTGAAGAGGCTCAATTTCTAATTTCATGCTTTTAAAAAGGCCTCATTTTTATCTTAGTCACTTAATTTTATAAAGTAAACAGAATTTTATCTCTTTGTGAAAGCCATAGAGTATAAACAAAGAACAGTAACTCTTTCTTAAAACTTTAAGCCCTTTGAAAGCACAAGCATGGTTAATTAATTTCTACATTTTTTGCAGTAATCACTAAAACTTTATTGACCTAAAAACTACCACATATTCTGAAAAAGTAAAAGAAGAAATTGTTCTTGTTCCCTTACTTAAACAGCATATTGGTGTAGTTGGAAATTGTTTACTCTCAGATCTGTAGTGTATAACTGTTACCTAGTAAGATTTTTTTGTGCACTGAACATTAGGCATAATTCCTTGCTGTTGCTATGGTGCTGAATACTTCAAATATTCCAACAAAATTACATTTTTAAAATCTACCAAAGTTATTCGGGAATGTACATCCTATTTTCTGAAATGACTAGGTATTTGACTGCAGAGAAAAAGTAAAATTGACTCTGGCATTTATGGCACTTAATCACTTCAAGAAATCAATTGATGATGTGGCTACCAGCCAGTCAGATACTAGGACACAGTAACCCTGACACTAAAATGATCTGAATTATGGACACCTTCATTGTGGAACTCATCTGTACACACAAGAATTTAAAGCAATTTAACCACAAATTCACACTCTGAATCAGTATGGATTAATTTTGCTAGGCCCATAGCTAGGCAAAATCCCAAGTGTCTTTCAAAAATCCTACTAATAACAATAATTTGGGTGTGCACTGAATCAATTTGCACTCTACCAGCAATGTAACAGAACAAAGTATTTGACTTCCCTACACACCTCTTATCTGCGTTGGCTTTTACTGGGTGCTATTCAGATTTTTCAGTTTTACTGAACTGTGCTCTCAATTACACCTTAGTGAGCTTGAAAAACTTCCCTAGCTTTGCCACAAAGATGCTGTGTTAAGTACAATGAACAACTTCTTTCACAGTGATTACTTTCTCCACTTGCTAAAATAGGGCCAAAAGCTCTGAGCTCCAAAGATACATGGGCTGCAGAGTTTGCACTCTCTGCAAACTGCCCTCCTCAGTGAGGAGATTCTAAATACAGTTTTCCCACAGTCAGGTTTAGAATCCTTCCATCTCCACAGTCCTCTGAGTTCTTATGGGATCTGTAACCCTTCCATTCCCATCTGAAACACTCCTGGGCAAGCAGTGTTTATCTGTGTTTTTGTGCAAGGAGAATACTATTCAAGTGGGTGGCAATTAAGCTTTCTGATCATTGCAGGTATGCTGGACTGGAAAAAATGCCATACAAAACACAACGACTGTGTCCTACAGCCTCAAGGACACTGCATGAGCAAGGAGAGAAAACATGAGGAAACAATTCAGCCCTAAGACCTCAGTGCCAAGGCACATTTTATTTAGCAGTCTAGATGTGGTTCAGAGGGCTTTGGCAGATGAAGGTCAATTCTACAGGACTCAGCACAGATTTTAAGCTCTGCAACAACAGAGTGAAGACAGTAAGACTTACTCTATGGGCAACTACCAGCCACATGCAGAGCAGTGAGTTGGATAAAGAGACTTCTCCCAATTCTGTAAGCTTGACATAAACCACAGTCAAGTAGTGGAGATTTTCAGCACAAGCGTCTGGTGGCATTTATAGGCACTGTCACAGCTGTGACTGGAGTGTGTCGTGTCTCTGCTGAAGCTGGAGCAGTTGTTACAAGTGGTTCAATGTGAAAAACTTACAATGTCTCTTTTATTGCTTAGCTGAACCTTCTGTTGTTGATTCAACAGGACAACTCAGCCTGTAAGACCCCTAAATGCTGGTTCCCATCTTATTTCATAGCAAACACTGACCTGAGCAGAAGACTAAATACAGCTGGAGGTCTTTCACAACTCCACCACCAGCAATAGAAAGGCATTTTAATAGAATGACCTACAGAAATAGTTCTATGTCATTTGCATAAAGATTCAGATTTATGACTACTGGGCCTCCACCCAGATAGTACATTAGGTTATCTTACGATATTAGATAGTAACTACTGGTGCAATTCATTTTTGCATTCCAATTGCCAGTTTGCTTATCCCAGTAAACACAAGGACATGCATTAATCACACAGGCAGTGCTAGAGATGGACAGTCAGTTTACATGCTGACAACAAAATAAGCTTATTCCATAGAGGGAACTGAAGCTACATGGAAGCAATGAAAATTTAATTAAGTTTCATTTATCTCCTGTGGTAGCCATGAAATTACTTAAGAGTCAATAGCCTATATATAAAGTCTAAAGGAAACCATCTATGGAGCTCTCAGAAGTACTCTGAAGAACAAGCAGTAAGTCGCATGATATGATCACAGTAAAATATTTATTGACTGTGTGTTTGAACAAAACAAATCACAACTGAGTTGTAACACATGCAGATACTGCAAGTCATATTTTTTTCCATTCCAGTTCTTTAAGAGAATGAAAGCATTACATTTGCTTTGTTTAGAACAAATCTGAATCCAAGAAGAGACTATATTGCTTGCACTATGTTGACTCTAAAGCCAAATTTACTAAAACCTAATTAAATTGATGAATCAAAATATTCAATTTAACACATGGGAAGTCTCTGATAATGATACTTTTCCCATTTACTGCAGGTTAATACTCAGTGGAAGCAGTCCCTATGTAAGTTTCTCTCCCAAATTGCAAAAAAATCCATTTTTAAAGACAAAAACTTGTCTGGCACCTGTCTTGACTAACTGGTAGTTAATAGTTCTTATTTTCTCAGTCTAGACTAAGGGATTTTAGATTTCCTTCACCTTCTTTTTGGAATAATGTAAAGGATTAGGTTCAATGATTCAGCTGGAAGGTAAAATATAATAATTTATAGATCCAATCTTTCCAATTCAACACTTAATTGATGTAACAGTTTCAAAGAAGAATATAAAGCTTGGTTCTCCTCTTACTTCCTCTTGTTCCATCTTACTTATTCTTACTTAACTGATCCCAATCCAATACGGAAAGAACGAAATTGCATATGAGTTTTGCTACCTGTGAGTTCACAAACAGCAGAGCAGAGCAGAGACTGAACTTTCATCCTTTCTTGAGGCTGTGCCTATGTGCCACATTCCAGCATGTTTATTTTCTAGTATTGCAAGCTCTATTTCACTTCCCTGGTAAGGCCTCTAGACAAGGGAAGTGGTAGGGCAAACACAATGACATGAAGATATTAAAAGCCAGATTTCTTCAGCCTCCCACTAGGCTGATCATAAGCCCAGCACAAATGATTCCTAAAGCACCAAAGAATAATTAAATCAGAATACTAAAACCTCTGGAGAATATAAAAGGAAGGAACTACATGATTGGTGTTGTCATGTATTTGCGTTAGTTTTACATTTCAAAGCATTTCCTAAATAAAGTGAACAGGTAACAGTCATACATAAAGATCAGTTACAATACACTTCATCCACAAAGGAGATTATTTCGGCTATTTTCTTAAAATCAAGGCAAATTAATCTGAATATATTGCCTAAACGCATTTGGCTTCAGACAACAAAACTGTATTTTTCTATCTATTTGCATTACAGTGAAGGGAAAAACCCTTTAATTTTTCTTCCTTTGGCAAACTACTAGAGCTGAATTACTTAGTAGAATTCAGTCAATTCACTTTCAGGGTTTTGGCTTGGTTTGGGTTCTTTTGTCTAAACCATGTTATTTGAAGAAAATTACTTCTAAATTACCTGTGGGATTGCAGTCTCCCAGAAGAATGGTTTCCAGTACTCTAACTTTAATTTAGAAACCAAACCCTCTGCCTTTCATATCAGAAAGACAGAATATCACTACATCACAGTGCCATGGAGTAAAATCTGCAAAGACAACAACTGCACACTCAAAGCTGATCATGAGATGTGGACCACTCATAATGCTTTATTATTGTGTACTTGAGTAAGCTGAGTTCCGGACATTCCAGACATTTTATTTCAGCACGTTCACACAGATCTAGCTTCATTTGCCAAATGGCTTAAGAGCTGATCAAAAAACTCTCTTATGTTGCAGTTAATTGCTTATATTCTAGTATCATTGCTGTATTGAACTCAATTCATTACAGGCAAAACTTGAGAGCTGTTTGGTGTCACAGTGAAATACTCTTAACCTCAAAAAGATGATAATATTAATACATTAAGTACATATTTTTTGACAGACAAATTAGTTGTGTTTGTGTGTGCCTGCCCCTAACCTCTACCCATGTCTGCCAGAACAAGGCTGACACTATCGATGTCCCACCTCAAGGGGTCTGCCTACTACGATGTGACAGAAAATCAACATGATACAATTATGTTTAATCAAATGATTGTTCAGGTGCAGATGGAATGCTGTTAGCATATTTAGACACATCCTGAATTGGCTTAGAGGAAAGCAGCTTTGGCTGTTTACTTGATCAATGAGCTTTTACTCTAGTCTTCTTGGGGCTTACTCTATCTGGACAGGAACCTTGACCTGGAGAGTAGAAAGAGTGACTGAAAGAGTCCATCAGGGAGCCATGGCAGGGTGACCACAATCGCAGGGAACACCACGCTGTGTGGCCTCCATAGACAACGGAATGCAAAGCTGTAGATTGCAACGCTGCCAGGAGGTAAAAATAAAGGCCATGCCTGGGAAAGAGGGTTTAGTGGATGAGACCTATCTTCAGCAGTTTTAGATACTTAAAAGCTAAGAGAGGTTAAGTATCCCAATATGGCACTTCATCCACCCAGTCCTAGGTGCCTATCTGGCAGGAAAGGCACCAGGCAGCACAGAAGCCCCTCAGGTGTTGTTTCTTGACTTTATTGTCACATGGATGTGTCAGAATTTGCTGGCTCTCCACTAGAGAACCCAGGCCACAACATCATCCACGAGAATTACTACCTTAACCTATCACTAAAGAAGGGAAAAATTTTTAGCAATCTTAATTCATTTGACAAAACCAAGACCCTTATAAAGTATCATATAAGTAAAACAGCATGGATCTTTTGCCTTGGACTTGAAATTAAACTTCTAATTTCTTGTAAAAATTAAGAGCTTCTGGTCCTTGGTCCATTGGTCTTGCAGGCATGTAAAATGATCCCTCAAAGAATATATAAACCTTATATACATACATTCATATATACATGCACACACACACAGATGTTTTATGAAGTCCAGATGAATTCTAGAAAAAATACCTTAGATGAAAGCTATTTTTTGCATAAGTGATTCATTTAAACATGAAATATTTCTTTTTAAAAATATACTATGTTAGCACTCTTTTAATATAAAGAGTTGTCTAAACTGCTTTTCTCTTCTTTGTTGAACTTCAGCTTTTATATATGCATTCTTTCAAGAAGTAGGCAGAGGTAATCCATTGGACGGAATCCTATCAATAAATATCTAAGATCATCAGGTGGCTTCATAAACATGATCGGTTTGTGCCACACAGACAACTGTATGTTGGCTCTGAACTGGTGAAGTCAAAAGACACAACAAAATTAGCTCCTAAGACATGTGCCTGTGAATGAAAAATATTCCAGGGACAGAAGTGTTCTTGGAACTTTACCCCATCCTCCCCATTCTGTGGAACTGCCGGAGGAGCCAGTACCAGCTCAAGGTACAGTTGTCAATTCTGAACATTTACTCTGGCATCAGAAAGGAACAGGAGTTGCATTCCACCTCCTGAATTCACACACTATTTCTGCCTCTTCTTAACCCAAGCAGGATTTGGTATATCAGCACTTCTACCTCATATCTTCCACAAGAGTAAATTCATAACTTAAGCAATTCTTGCCAGTTCTCACAGTTTTTGAATTTCCTGCTAATTCTCTAGTATTGAGGTATCTAACTGTCCAAAATTAGCTTATTTGAAGTCCATATGGGCTTCATTAACACCATCTAAGTACTTTATACATGGCAAAGCCCATGGATAAAAGAATCTGTGCCGTGTATTTCAGGAGAATCCTCAGCTAACATTTCACTAGGACTCAAAGTAGAAATGTTTTGTGATTGAAGATGCTTGTAACTCTGGTCAGATATAATGTAAATTATCCTATCATATAGTTAATACTCATAAATTCTAATATCTAATATCTAATTCTCATAAATGACATCACAAATAAAATGAAAGACTGGCTCTTAAGCTTAAATACTTGCAGAAGATGGTGCTAGCCATCCCTTTTCTATTTTCAGAATGTATCTCTTGTCCAAGGAGAGAGGGCAGATAGGAACGGAATAATACAGTGAATTCTAAAAGTAATATAAAAATCCATAGACTACATTGTTCACTTTATTTTTTAACATGAGATGTTAAAAGATGAAGTTCCATTTATTTATTTTCTGCTTGGAAGTTCAAGAAAAATGAGTTCTACACTGGTTCAAGAATAGGAATTAAGTAGTCTTTCTTTAACAATGTCATTATAGTTGTTTTTTTATCATCAGGCCTACCAGATGGCAGTGAAATCATAATCACACAGTATACATAAAACTTCAGAAGCAGATATCTAGCTATATGTGCAGCTTCTCATTAGATGTGCACAGATCTCACAATTTACCATACCACCTCAAATAACACAGGAGGCACAGTAACTTGTTGGTATCAGTAAAAAAGATGCAAACTGATACATTCATCCAACGGAGCTTCACTTTTGCTAAAACATGTACTTGGCTACAGGCTTTTTTCTTATCCCCTCCCTCTTTTAAAAAACACTTTCTTCAAGTATTCTACTGGGTCTGGCTCCACCACCTAAACATACATCCTTTCTCTTAGAACAAAACAGACATATAAGGAACAGCAACACAGGAAAGTTTCAGAAGAACATAGGAGCTGGCAAGATAGACACAATACCTGGTGAAGGGAAGAGGGGCCAAGGGACTTGGAAAGATAAAGACCCTACAGTCGAAAAGAGCCTCTAACTGAAAGATTTAGGTTTTTTAAACTTGTTTTATCATAGAATCACAGAATGGTTTGGGTTGGAAGAGACCTTAATGACCACCTGGCTCCAAACTGCCTGCCAGAGGCAGCCATCTTCCACTAGAACAGATTGCTCAGAGCCCCATCCAACCTGCCTTAAATATTTTTGGGGATAGGGCATCCATAACATTTTCAGGCAGGCTGTTCCAATGCCTCACCACCCTCATTTTAAAACATCTGGGTGAAGTACTCAATCAACTGAACAGCTGGAGATATTTCCTCATTAAAAACATACTCGTCATATTCAAGAAAGTATGACTTGGGTGGCCAGGTTTATATAGACTTCAAAGGAGTAAGCTTTACACAGTTATATTTTGAAACTACATTGCTGCTATGAGTTGGAACGTATTTTAATATAAAAAACTGACAAAAAGTCAAGTTTTGCCTTGCTGAAGTTTTCTTAAAGATGTTTTGAGCTTGTGGACTTCGAACTCAAGACTCCTAAGAAACATTTGAATTTCCTTCACTAAGTGTTGGGTTGTGGTTTTCTTTAAAAGAGCTCAGAAGCTAATAGTTGCGACAAAGTTGTTTATTGTAAAGGCACATCAGTTTCAAAAGGCAAAGGGTCCTAAGCATTAAAGTCTGTGCTAAAACTTTTTGGTATAGAGTTCTAAATAGAAGTGAAGTCCTAATTAGAAGTAGAAGCAGCTCTTGCTGCAAGGCCTCAGGCAGGCCAAAGTTGCAGCTGCAGCTGTTGTCTTCTTCGAGTGATGATGATGGCAGCGAGGGGAGAAAAGAAACAGAGAGCAAGAGTGGGTCTCTTCCCAGTGCATAGATTTTTATACACAAATTACCAAATAAGCTAAAAACACGAACCCAAACTATTTCTTTTTAACCTATTAGAATTCTAGAAACCTAGCACGCCAGGTTGCATATAAACTACGCATATGGTTTATCTTGTTCTCTCTAAAAAGTGGAAGCAATATTCTTACTATAGTTCTATTATGTCTAAAACTATGTTCCTGGAACCTACACAAAAACTTGTTTTCGACTCTAGTATCTAAGACTATGTTTTTCAACTTTCACTAGAACTGTTTCCTCTACACTGGTATCTAAGACCTTTACTCTTTAAAGCGCTTAAAACATATTTTTACTTACATAAACTTACATATTCTAAAACTTGAACTTACACCTTTACTTTATGTGTGACTTAATATACTTCAATCCATTCAAAAGTTTTAATTCAATCCCTGCACTTAGATTTTTCTCTGAAAAATTTAGAGGCATCTGATTTACAAACTCCAACAACTAAGGCATATGACAGAGGCATTCTTCCATGACAACTGACTGTAAATTGTGTAAGTGTATATGATTTTATGAAATAAAACAAAATTAACATGAAGTGAACATTGGGATGAGCAAAACATGCAAGAATGGAAATACGATAGTGATGGAGATAGTTCTTTACAAATCTTCAATTCTCTTTTTTTCCTCTAAAACTGTATAATCTTTTCAATAAATTCTTGGATGGGAGTATGTACCCTGAAACCCAAGACCAGATTATTCTTGTGTTTCACAGAAACATATCACAATGATGGAGTCAATTTAGAGACAGAAAACAGTAAATTAACAAGTCTGGAAATGTTTCTTTAGCATTTGCCTACCCATATAGATGGTTGCATAAGGGTTATATTTTGTGTTGGCAAAGGTAAGTGGACTGTCTTGCACTTGAAATGAAGCAGCTACGCAACAGCTACTAGGTGTCTTTATTTTCTAACATACAGTTCTGAGTGGCTGCTGAGACATAAGATGGGGCACTGAAAAGGTCTCTCCGGTGAAGCAAAACATGTGTGTGTGCAGACGGGCACAAACTGTGTGATACTCTTACCTGCAGAACAAATTGTTATAAGAAAGTCTCATTACAAAGAGCCCAAATTTCAGATTCTACAGAAAACCCCCAGCTTTCTCATCAAGAATTAATCCTAGGCTGAATTACAGGCATGAGTGGTTCAAGTTATGTTGGTCTTGAAATATTTTAATGTCTCATTTTCACATCTCCTTTGCAAGACAAAGAGGAGGAGACTATGTTGTTTGAGTGATCAGACTTCATGAAAAATGTGTTTGTCCTGCAAAATATCCCCTCTGTCTTACTTTTTTAAACAGGCTTCTCTTCTCAAGGTCAAGATTTTTGGAGAACGTCAAGTATTATTGGTTCTCTGGTTTTGTTTCTTTAATGGGATGCTGAAAACAGTGAAGTTTCCAATGTGAAGAAAGCGTGACATTTGTAGTTTCAAAGTGCTAAGTCTTTCCACAAATGAGTTTAAAAGGAAAAGCAGTTCTACACAGTGACTATTTCCTCTTGGAGTTTGTTTGTTTGTTTGTTTGTTTGTTTTCTTGGAGAACAGTGTGCTGAGACCTGCAGCATTTCTTTGGTGTATTTGTTCTCTTTGATATTAAAAACAATTTCTAGTCTTGAAAAAAAAATTTAAAACCCACCCCAAATAAATCTCTAATATATTATGGACAAGACTTCAGTCTACTCCATGGTGCTTCTGGAAAGTTCGGTTTGCATAGATATTGATATTGATAGAAACACAAAATCACAGAATGTTAAGAGTTGAAGGAAACCTTAAAGATCATCTAGTCCCAACCCCCCAATGCCACGGACAGGGATACCTCTCATTGGACTAAGCTGCTTAAGGCCTCATCCAACCTGGGTTTGAACATAGCCAGGGTTGGGACATCAACCTCCCTGGGCAACCTGAGCTCCAGTACCTCACCAGACTCAAAGGAATTTTTTTTTTCCCTAAAATCTAACCTAATTTCATATCCTTCAATTTGCACCAATTATTCTTTGTCCTAGCACTACACTTCCTGACAAAAAGACCCTCTCTGACTTCTCTGTAGGCATCCTTCATATACTGGTTTGGCAGCCACAACTTTCTCAGACTGTCTTCATAGACAAGGTGCTCCAGTGCCCTTAATCCTACTCCTCACACCTAATTCCTTCTTACTGGTGGAATGGTTTCCTATAATGACACTAAACAATATCAAAAAGAGTGATGGAAGCAGGAGTAAAGAAGATATGATGTATCAAATGTCTACATAAGATCTTCTAAAACTACTAAAACTTCTAAAAGTTTTGAATATACTTTTTTGAAAATATGATGGTGTGTTTAAATTCACAACTCAAAATCCATCTGATTTTAAATAATATATGTACAAATCACACCATGTACATACCCCACAGACACTGCTCACAAATTTAAACAAGTATTCACTCTGGTATCAAAATGTACAATAGAAAAAGCTTGTTACTCAAGTCAATTACTTGGAAAATCTAGACTAAAGAGAGTAGCTCCTCCACTACTACCTAAAAATGACAAAAACAGGTGACTTCATGCTTAAGAGTTGACTCCTAAAATGAATTAATGCAGTTCTAAACTGTATTCTTGAAAATATTAACAGAAGTAATGATTTTTAAATAATGGGTGCTACAAAAAAATACAACCCGAGCCACTCACCCTACTGAATCGGATTTAGTTTTAAGTATTCCAGTTCACAAAGCCAGTGTTTACAGTTGCTGAAGTACCAACAATCTTTAATGTCATCCACACTTTGAATAGGTTGGACCCAATGGATATACTTCGAACCCAAATTTCATTCCTTAAGCAAGATCACTTTCTTTTGGTTTTAACTGTTTTGGTTTTTATTCCTCTCATGTATGTGACTAAAAGGGGCAAATCACATAGTAAAAGTATGGTTTTGGCTCGTTTTGGTTTTTTAATTTTTTTTAAATATAAATTCCATAAGCATTACATTCCTCCTCTAAGAATGTACTTGACAGGTATGTTTCAAGAACGCTTTCTTGTCTCTGAGGACGGTATTTATATCATCTAATTTCAGACACTCAGCTAATATAATTTACATCACTGTCTTGGAGTTCTCACTCAAGAAGTAAGCAATTCACATACCCTAAATAAAAATATGCCTAGGTGCACAAGGGAGATTGAAATTACTCTCTTAGATTATTTTTAGTTTTTGCTTTTACCCATTTCCCCAGCTATTAAAATTAGCTCTATTAGTTCCAGAGTTTCTTAACTTTGAAGTTAAGCAACACATACAAC
The DNA here is from genome assembly GCF_009819885.2 of Catharus ustulatus. NCBI lineage: Eukaryota > Metazoa > Chordata > Aves > Passeriformes > Turdidae > Catharus > Catharus ustulatus. Next base: position 23,059,268 of record NC_046262.2, on the reverse strand, counting down.
ATGGACATTCTTCCTTTCTATCTCTCCTTCCATTACTAGAGATACCTTATATAAATGTCTAACTAGGTATTTCAAAGAGATCTTAAAGAATCATCAGAAATTGTCAAAATCAGGGAAGTCAGATACAAAAAGAATAATTACACAAACACAATGTCAGACCTTCTTTACTAATTAGTAATTAGATTACTAATTTCCGAAAAGGAACTTTTATTTCGAAGTAGACCCTACTTGAGCTAGATTCCAGCAGCTTAGGCAAAAGTGTAGAAGTTTGGGAAACAACAGGAATCGGGTCAGGGGAGGAGGGAAGAACACCAGGCTCATGCCTGTGGAGCACAAGACGTCAGAAGAGCAGTACAGCTGGCCTCCACAACATCAAAAAATGTTGGTTTAGGGCAAGCAGATCTAGGTCTAAGTTTCTATATTAACCTGTTCTTTGCTTACACTGACAGCTGAAACATATCATCTGAGTTTCTTCTCTGAATATGACACAAGAAATAATAATCTTGTTCAACAGAGCAATTGAATTTTGCAGAATTCCTCTAGTGTGCCTTAAAATGTCACAGATCACTATAGTGCTGTGCAATGTGAAGAAGTTGCTGCCTTTTATGTTATACAGAAACCTTTCAAAAAACACCTGATTTTACCCTTTTCCATTCCAGAGAGTTTTCAAAACCCAAGCAGATAAAGTTTACAGCAGCTTGATCTCATCTCACAGCTGTTCTTTGTGCAGGAGCTTTGATTAGAGAGCATATGAGCTTCCTCACAACAAAAAATTATCCTCTGATCAGGCTAAATAACATTCATACCCAATATTTTTTTATAAAGCAATATGCACCCCAGGACTACCTGGTAAGGAAGCATAACTCTATAATAAACATCCAAATACTAGGATTTCGGTTTAAATTCAAATTACAAAACACCCCAATAATTTTCAACTCAAAGATTTTCCTTAAAACCAAGTAACAGTTCTGCCTGATTCACAAAGTACCTGTACTATAACACAACAATATTTAAGTTTGTAGAAGTGAGTAGTTTTAATAAACACAGTGAAAAAATCTACTGAAGAGATTTCTATATACAACTTTTAATGAAAACTCAGAGGAAGAGTACGACCTAGCAGAAAGACTTTTTGGTTTTTCTTTGTTGTACAGCATTGGATTTACATGCAGCATTATTAAATGGTAATCTATCTAGACAATAACATATCTAAGATAGAGGCACCATTTGAATTAAGTCCATTTTCACTAAGGCAATGAGTCAAAATTCCCTATTAAAAACTTCAATACAAAACCAGGAGTTTTAACTAATAAGCAACAAACACACACTTGATATATTGTCTGATCAAAACATTATGCAATAGAAATTCCAAGTTTAGGTACTACAAAATAAAATGAGGTAACAGCTACAAGTCATGGTTGACAGGAAATTGAAGACTTTCAAAGTTTGTCCCAGAAGAATCCTCTTATCTTTTCTTTCTGAAAATGTGTTTTATCAGCTTCTTAAGGTGTCAAAAATGGAATAAAGCTTGTTATAAGCAAATGTATTTTCTTCAAGAGTGAAAGAGCAAGTTCAACAGTTATCAAAAAGTAGTATTTGCAAAGTTCACCAGATATACTATTCAGCCTCAGAAAATAATTCAAGTATTAAAACTGAATACTTTAATAAAAGTTTTAATCCTCATGGCGTATAGTAGACAAATCCTGGTCATGTGAAAACTTGAAAAGTCAGTCACGTCTGTAGTAGTCAAAAATTTTTAGCAACTTTTTTCTCTCCAAACCCCACTTTATAATGAACAGTTTTCAGTTGGAGAAAAAGACAAAAAAAAATCAAAAATTGAAAAATGCAGAAAATATTTTTAAACAGGAAATATATCTAAGGATACTAAATTTTAGTTAAGAACAGAAATATGTACACAGAACAAAAATATGCATATTTTTAGTCTTAATTTAAATGTTACATTTGATTACCTAGATTCTGCTAGAAAAATGTCTCCTTGGACTAGCCATTGTTCAGAAAAGGACTGATCAGTGTCACAGACAAGACTTTTTAAAATCCTAATACCATTCCTTAGGCTCCATTTTGCTTCATTTGTTCTGGCAACATTTACCCCTGGCAGCAGTGCTCAGTCCATAGTATATTCTAGGATGTGAGACCTCACAGTAGTATTACTTCATTGTACAACATTAACCATCGCACATAGCTTAAAAAAAGACAAGATATTTAATTACAAGAGTTTATCTTTGGTGCATCTTGTAACTGTTTAGTGCACTTATTTCTCAAGCAGTTGATCTGAGTTACACTACCTGTGAAGAGCATTAAGACTTTCTAGATGAGAATTAAAATGAAGCAGCTAGACTTCAGCACTGTAACGCTCAAGGGATAGTAATGGAATTTTCTGGAGAATGTTAATTTCAATTATTACAACTACTTACTGAAATAATAAGACATTTGAGTTCTAGTAAAACTCAGGTGACTCGACTAATGCGGATTTTTGAGTGAGAAAATAACTATAAATACAAAAGTAGTCTACACTCATGCTGCTGAAATTAAAGACCTCAGCTACTTACGCTAAGACCTAAAGGGCAGAAGAAAACATATCTAGCCTGCAAAGACATGTTATAACAAAATACAACATTTTTCAGGTGTGCAGATTAAAAATTACAAACAGTAGGATATAAACCAAAGCACAACCTTCACACCTGTAATTTCTGACCTTCCAGTTCATAAAAGCACATGAAATCCCTTACTTGAATCACTGTTTTGACAGTAGCCTCCCTCAAACCTTTAGTTCTCCCTCTCCTCTGCCACAGAGGCACCTGGCTCTGCTGTGCCTGACAACCCCCTTAGCAGCCACAGCTCGCACCTGGCCAGCCACTGCTGCGACACAGAGCTGCTCACCTCATCTGCACATGAAGCCACAACACTCGCTCCATGACTGCATGGGCTCCTTCCATGCTGCCCTACACCTGCTTCCATGTGCTCCAACACACACTGAGGACCACATCTTCTCATTATTCACACAATAAGTATCTAGTGTTAATGCCAGAGCAGAATAGAGCTTTCCTATTCATTGAATAAAAGAATTTGCTATGGTAGTGTTATTTCAGTGCAGCGTAAACCAGCCTGGGTGACTCTTACGGGCCCTACAGCCAAATTCATTGCAGGGAAATCCACAATGTCTTTCATTCTGAAAGGCACCTAGAGATTTGTCAGCAGTTTCTTGACTAAAGGCAAATAAGTGAAAAGAAATGCCACAAGCAAGACAACACTCAAATGTCCTTGCCACATTACCCTCCTCATCCAGAAGTGCTGATTAAACTTTACCTTTGCTGAAATGTAGGATGCAGAAGGAAAAGGCTCAGGATCAGCAGAAGTTACCAGGGTACACAAGTGAAGGGCTCAGTTCAGCAATTCTTCTCAATCACACATGGAGTGCCACATACACACCACGTCATCAGAAAGGCAGGGAACAAGGGGAAGCACAGCTCTTTTCTGTACTCCTGACACATGAGAAGTCCAGGGAATCTCCAATAATTGGGTCATAAGGTTTTGATTTTTTTTTTCTTGTATGTCAGGGAAAGTAGACTCCCTGCAGAAATCAGGACCCTTTTAGACAGGACAAGCAGCTAGGTGTGTCTACCCAGTTGCCAATTTATTATTATGAAAACCCTCTACAAAAACATGCCCATTTAACCAGGATTAACACAGTCCTGGAGGTTTCACTTTCCATCTCCTTTGTGCATGTGTTTCATGCATCTTTATTTATTTATAATAAATAAATAATACTTATTTATTCATAATAAAATCCTTACCTATTTCAATATTTACTTTATTTCAAAGGGGTTTGTAAACTTGGGTTTTCTTGATTAATAGTTCACTAACAACCTTGAAGTTATCATTAGCAAGACAAAATACAAGTCTTTTGAGAATGAACAAGAAGTAAACCTCAAAATGCAGAGTTATTGTTGGAAGATTAATTCTAGCTACTGATAACTAACAAGACAAAATTCTAAAACTAGGCACTCACACTGCAAACATTAAGTAGATAGAAAAATGCAAATCATATAAAAGTTTTGTAAACTCTATTCTACATCATTAAAAATTACAACAGGGTTTCAAAAGTGTCTTCAGTAATGCTCAATGGAGAGCAAACTTAGTTACTACACTGCATATCAGAAAACATATTTACATATGCAGAACCAGAGGCAACATCTTCAAACTATCATTTTTTTAAAGAACAAACCACACTAATCATGTGTGGACTTCATCACAACTTCTTTTCACAAAAATATTTATGGAAAGTTTCAATACTCAAACAGTTTAAACAAACTTGTTACAGAACATGGATAGATCTGCAACATTTGTAATACTCCTTCACCATGCACGTAGCATTCTCACAATGCACCATGTCTTCTGAAATATATAATACATGCACTAGTGACAGTATAAAAATAAACAGAATCATTCTGTTAAAAAAAATAGTGTAAGAGCGTTTTTCTAATTTGAAAAATGCATTTTTTTTCCCAGATGTTTCACAGCATTTTCCCTTACAAAAAAAGAGATGTTCTGCACAATTGTGGTTTCACTTGTGCCCACTTTGAATTGCATTACATATCTGAAGTATTAATATTCCCCAAACCTTGATCAAGAGCTCTTAAACTCTACTAGGCTGAGTTATACAATGCTTAAAAAATAAATCTAGTATTCCTAGCTATGTTCTAACTTCATAAAATGTTTCACTTACTCTTCATAGTCCCAATAAACTATGCGTTTTATTGAGAGCAACTCCTTTACAATTACTCCTAATAGGCAAGATATATCCACATATCCAAGACATATCCATTGTAACTCGTCACTTGTATAACTAAATAAAAAGTCCTACCTTTCTCAAAGAACAGAACACAGCATTTGTAGTGCAAAAAAATAGAATTCAGTTTGAAGCAGAGTTGCACTTCTCTTGTATTTTGGAAAAAAGTTGACAAATTTTACAATTATCAGAGAATTGTTCAATTAAAGCCTGCTTTAAATTTCATAATCCAAAAATGTTGTAAGACTACCTTTTCTTCCAAGAACTTGTCAATGAAAGGTTGACATCCAGTCCCACTAGCCATTTAAAGAATGTGTATACAACCAATTTAATTGGAATATTCTATGAAGCAGATAATTTTACTAAGAGCTCAGACATTGAAATATTGATTCCTGTTAAAGGGACACCTACACTAACCAGTCTTCAAGGGCTGATTAAACTATAACGTTCCCCCAAATCTTATTTCAAGAGTTTTGGGTTTTTTTAATTAGAAAAAATATAACAAATCCAAAAGTGAGTCCATTTTTGGGGTGAGAGGTGGGTTTGCTTTGTTTCCCCAAACAACATGGGAGAAGGTCCCTTTAACAAGGAAGGAGATATGTATCACTTAATCAGGATGTGGGAATGGAATCTGTACCTATGGGTAAATGGCAATGCGTTCTGTGTTGGTTCAGCCCTTGGTTCTGAGTTCTGCGTCACTTCTGGCATCGCTCGCTCGTCATCTGTCCCGTTAATGCTTTCCGGAGTTAAAGGAGACTGAATATCCCCTCCAGCTGATTCCTTAAGTGAACAAACAACACATTAAAATTACAAACTGACCTGCCCAGAAAGGTTATGAACATAAAAGCACTAACATCCATTCTTAAACAACACACAAATTTTAGCTAGTATTAATATAATGTTCGATTTCCAGCGTCCCTCATGGTCATTTCATCATGTGTATTTATTACAGAAGTATATTACCAAAAGATTCACATTGTCTTGTACAAAACACAAGTGGCCTATGAATTGTTTGCAAGATCCAACCTTCCACTTATTAGAGACCTCTCTCACCTGGAATTACATTCCACCCTCATTTTGATACATGGCGGGTGACTCTTGGCACTTGGAATTCTTGTCTCATATATTATGTTCTAATGCAGTGAAACAAATAATTCTGGTATTTGTTTCAAAATCTAGCTTTTGTGCTGTTTATTAACCAAAGTGAACAGTGGAAGGACCATTTATGGTGTGCTCCTAGTTTCACCTATGAGCCATCTGTAAATAACATTCACACAGCAAAGTACAGGCAAAAATTTTCATAGGCATGCTAGCCTGGCCTAAGCTCTTGCTGGTCATGCAATTATCTGGGAAGGAGAATACTCCAGCTACACCCAGGTGTACACATAGCTATGGCTATGCAATTGGACACCTGAAGAACTTAGTGGTTGTCTCCCAGAAGAAGGCACTGCTGTGCTTTTCATTACCATTCATTGCACCAGTGGTATGTTTGTGTGTATATTGAAGCATGAAAAATAACAGAGTTGACAATATAAAGAGGCAAATAAATTATTCTATGCAAAAGGCATGGTTTTTGTCTTCTACTACTATTATTATTTTTATTATTATCCTCATCCAATAATAAAAATGGAAACTGTCTATCCATTAACAATAAATGAAAGGCTTTCTGGATCTAAAAGGTCTTCTTCTATTTTTCCTTCTTCTCAAACTACATTACACATTGTAAAAGATTACATACCACAGTCTAAAAAATCTGGATAGCTTGTTTTACTAAGACAAAATTCCTGCAACACTACTAGTAGATACATAAAATCAGAAGCTACTTATTAAAATGTTTTAAATGTGAATGCACAAAAAATTATTCCAAAAGAAGAAGAAGAAAAAGTACAAGTTGCAAGTTATTTTTCAGTAAAGTACTTCCATAGACTTCTAATATTAATGAAATTCAAGTAACAAAAGTTAAGGCAGAAAAACATCCCAGTCTATGCAATACAATAGCTAAAAGATCACGGCCTGCAAATTCATGAACAAAACAAACATCAGTTTCTAGTAGGTTTCTCTGCCACAAAAAGCACTGGTTAATCAGTGCTTTCACACATTCACAACTACTCCTGCCTGATAAGTAATTTATTTGCAGACAACTCTAATGGAGCTGACCCTGAACAAAGCACCAAACATAACAGAAAAAGCCACTTATACTGAAAAGACTTTTCACAAATGTTTACAAATAATATGCTCCCATTTTAAATTATTCAGAGGAGTTAAAAATATTTTGGAAACATTTTGTGAGATGTGTGTCTGTAACGAAGTTTTTATTGCATACCATTATAACCTCACACATCCACTCCAGATTTTACAAAATTGGGAATGACATTGCACTACTTCATATTTAAACTAAACATAATAGTAGGGTATTCATCAAAAGACATCTGAAAATCCAGTATCTTAAAAAAACCTGCATTTGCACTGAGTCCTTAGAGTAAAAGAAGAGTCCCTAAAGTCAAATAAGTAGACATTACAGCACAGATCAAATCACCTTTTAGTGAAAATTATAAGGAGCAGGAAAAAATGGAGAGGTCAGTGGTTCTAAAATCATGAACAAACACAAACAAGTCCAGCATGGTTAGTTGCTGAGTGTTACACTGTCATCTCAGTAAGGATTCCATGCTTTGGAATCTGACACAGCTATTCTTCATAGCACCTCTCTGGACTGGCTAGCAATGGTATAAGTCTGCCAGCTACAGCCACCCTAACATGTATGAAATATTTGCTGCAATATTTGTTGCAGAAATTAATATAACATCCCAGAAAGTGACCTTTTTCACAAGCACACAAGTAAATTCTGTACTTCTGCAGAGAATAAGACAAAAATTATAAAACAGGATAATTTTGCCAAAGCCAACCATTTCTTGCACTAATAATTATGTGATTGTAAAACTTTTCAGGCAATAGTAATTCCTAATAATTTGCATAGGAGGGGCTTGGAATCACAGACAAGACTACTTTGACTAAATTACCCTCCCAAACACACAATTTCAGAAACCAGAAAAGGTCTTAATCTGAAATGACCAGGGTAAAAAAAAAGAGTACAGTCATCCTTAGAAAAAAAGAACTGAGGTTCAGATGCCAACTGATTGGGGTGAAACTTCTCAAGACTGATGTGGTGCAACTGCAAACTGTACAAACTGCTCTATTTGGTTCCGTACCTAAACCTAATTAAGGTTACTTTTACTAAAAAAAGGGGGTGCGGGTAGGTGGACACTATTGTCAGGCAATTGTTTAATGCAGCAAAGTGAACTTACATCTAACTGTAAGTGCATGGGGAAGCTTGTAATTGAGAATGGACCATGGGTGCTTTGCCACTGCAAGATCCATGAGTTTATGGCAAGAGCAAAATTATGCATCTGGAAAATAGAAGGTGGCAGAGCAGGGGAGCCAGTACTTCAGTTTTATATAAACATGCTAAGAGAATTCCAAGGTTTTTTTACTTAAGGTTCAGTTAAATGGACACCTAGCTACGTGCCTAGGTGGCCTTAGAAGTCCTGAAATAGACAACTTATTTCAAGACAAATCCTCCAAATATACCAGATATAGATAAATTGTGTACTATTATATGAATCTGTCTTCATATGGATGGTTTTAAATTATAGGTTCTCTGACAGAAACAATGTGTTTCTCTTCATCTCAAGAAAGCCCTGTGCACTCAATGGGACTTACCTATAGCAAAGCAGCATTTCTCTCCTAATTTGGTGGTCCAGGCCACTGTTTTTCTCTGAACAAGTTAAGTTCCTTTTATAGTTAAGGTAAATGGTGATTTTATTTATTATCTGATATTCTGGAAAATTAAACTAAAGCCTGCTGGTAGACAGGCGGAGAACAAGGAGAATGAAGAGTTTAAAATTAGCAGCAGCATTGCTTAGGGGAAAAGGAACTCCTGCTATTAAGTAACTGCAAATTAGGCTATGTATGGCTTTCTTTCTACCATGTGTTTAACAGACACTACAACAAAAAAAAAACAAAAACAGAAGAACATATTTCATTAAATGAAACAAAATATAAAAAAACCCCACAGAACTTCTACTTCCTGGCCATTGAGGCACTTTGTATGAGTAACACTTTGCTAAAGAATACGACACCTGATAGAATCAACCTAATTTCTGTCATCTTCTATGGACTTTAGGCAAAATTGCTCTGATGTTTCAACGTGGCTAGAGCCTGCGAAGTATTTGAACTACAAATACATACCCAGTTTCTGAGATATTCTTGCTGTTATCTCTTAATTTCTATTTCTTCCAAGTTTTTGCACAGCATTCAGAAATGAAACTCACATGTAGCAGAGGTACTTTCAGGCCTCCATCAAACAATAGTGAATAGCAAATGTCTTGTGCAGTGTTTTGCTACTTTAGTTGTAGAGATATTTCATAAAGAGTCAATCTGTAAGGGCATACTGAGGCAGAAAATCACACTTTTACTCTTTTAGAATTCTGTAGTAGAGAGGATGGAAAATGTACCATATCCAGTACTTGAATTAACTGGAAAATAACAAGGACATTTTTTAAAGCTGTGCCAAGAGAAATTAAACATTCTATTTAAGTTTCAAGTTTGATGTGCATATTTTCCAGTTTTGATATGCAGTATTTTCCTACTTATTATTAATTTAACACAGAAAGATATCTGCATGTCCAAGACTGTGGAAGGACTGACCCTTTTAGATAACTGAGCTACCCTTAGAGAGTTCATATACCTCCCAATGTCTTTCCTGTCAATGCTGTCAAAGCTTCATTAAAAAAGCCAGGTTCCTGCAAAGTGTTTATTGATCACTAAAAATACTTCCTTCCTCTTTCACTCCCCCGTCTGGAATGGATCACTATGCAAAAGGGAAAGAAGAGCTATAAAATGATTCAGAAAAACAATAATTGAATTGTTTGCCTTCCAGCTGCCTTTTAGCAAATGATGAAAATGAGAGCAGGTGATCTTTCAAATGTTTCTACAGTCCCATGTTCCCTCCCTAGTACCAAGCAACCATCCTCCTGCCAGTCATAAACCTGACTGAATGAGCCCAGTACCATGCAAGTGCTGGAGTTTGCCATGATGCCATTGCTTCTTACCTGTTCTAAACTCTGTAGTTCTTAATTTTACGCCCTTCTCTGTAAGGAAGACTACTATGCTTATGTGTCAGCACTTGCACTAACTGCATTACTCAGAATACTACACTACCTTATCAACACGGTGAAAAGCCAAGAGAAGAAAAGTAAGGCCTGAATAGAAAATTATTCTTAAGTGTGCCATAATGAAATTGCAGCCCTCAACAGGCATTATAGAATCACTCCCAGTAACATTTCTGTAACAGCCTACAGTATAAAATGTTAGGTTTCGAGTGTAAAAAGAACTCTGTACAGGAAAATGAACAACAATAATAGCTCACACAGTGTAAGAGAAACCTTTAACCCTGATGAGTTGCAAGACAAAAGCACCTTGTCTCAGAGTGAATAGCTTAAATTAATGTCCAAATCACGAAATAAGTCACTCCATGTGACAGTGTCAGGTTTAACTTCTGAGTCCGAAATACTAACCAATGTGTCAGAAGAGAAGCATAAAAGACAAGCATAATATTTTTTTTGCCTATAACATCAAGTAACTAGAGGCCTAGGAGATGCAATTAATTGTTTCTAAAGTCAAGTGTATGTTATTGACAAGTGTGTAATATTGAAATGCATACTTCCCACTGTCTCTGTGGAATTTATCAGAAATTTAGAGACAGCAAAGTAAACTGAAAACTTCCTGCCTTTTTTTTTTTTTTTTTTCCATTTCAGTGAGGCAAGGAGTTTCCCATTAACAGCAGGAGCCAGCCTAGTGTTTGGGCAAAATGCGTACTGGGGAAACAACACAAGGGTTGTTCATTGTGTGTGTTCTGATTTCCACTGAGTTCTCTTCATAGGAAACCAGATGTAGATTTCTAGCAGCACGCTACAAACTGCTTGCCATCCTTACTACATCAAAGAGAAGGAGCCTATTACAGTAAAGAGCATTGAAGATATACAGATTCAATGAAAAAAGACTCCCAGAAAAAAAAGATTCCATCTACTCAACTCAGGAATCCCTGATGTAGTTTTAAAGCTGTTGCATTCTCCAACAGAAGGAACTGCCTTTGTCTTCACTAATGCTTAAGAAAAAGCAAACACTTAACTGAGTCAAAAATCTTGGGCAGAAGAAATACAGGAGAGATGGGGAATAAAAACCTCAAGGAATTTCGTTTTTTCAAAGCAAATTCAAAATATTCATAATATATTTTACCCATAACTAATATAAATGTGAATATAGTAACTCACTCTCCGAATATACCTAGATTAACTCAGTTCATATTTTGAGACACCTTTTATAAACTCTTCCTGTACATCATGGCTAACTGTAATAAAACTCCAGAATCAGTCTATGTATCTATTGTCTCTCTTCAACACATCTCACAAGAGAAAACTACACAGTAGAAAATAAGTAAAAATAGTTTGCTGTTTCAACCTTTATTTCTAGTGCAATTATGGTTCTATAAAAGTTATTTACAGTGCACCACCAGTAGTTTTGTGGATATAGTTGGAAACAGTGCAAAAAGTGTTTATTATAGTCATTTACATAAACAGATTTATTAATTTTCTTGTGAAAGCTGAAATTAAGGAATTAAAAAAGCATCCAATTTTATTTTAAAGCAAGTCCCTTCGACTTGTTTGCAGTATATGCTAAATGTATTTTCTTTATACTCTTGCTGACTGATGAGGGTATTCACAGAGGCTTAGAAATTGCTTCTTAATTTTTGATACATATGTATGTAAGGAACAATACAGTAAGTAGCACAGACAAGAAGTACGATGCTTGAATTACGCAATAAGACTCACTTGAGAGGGTGTACTTGTTAGCTCCATCTTTTCATGGGATTTTTCCTTTGCTATTCGCGCAGCTTCTTTGAACTCCTGAAATTTTTCAGCAAACTGAGGTACATATGTTTAAAGAATAAAAAAAAGAAAAGAGAGAAAGAGTAGGCGTGAAATAATACATTACATGCAGAACAGAATACCGTACTTTCCATTTCACAATGTCAAATTCTGTCAGTAATTTAAAAAATTTTTCTTCTTATTAGATACTCATTTAAATTAGTTACACAGCGACATATCCTTCAGGCATAATGTACACTCTACATATCAGGAAAATGACAATGCACTGAAGCATGATCTGATGTTGGTAGTTTTAAGAAACTCACCTCAGAGATGGCTAACAATAGGGACAAACTGCCTTGCATAGCTGCTTTCTGATTCAGGTTTTACCCTTCTCAAACAACAAATAATCTGCTTCTGACAGTCTAATGTGGTCACTATGAGCCTGGAAAGCTTTCAGTGTACTTTGTTCTTTCGTGACTGAAACAATACTGATTTCTTCCCAAATTTTATCTGCATTTATAATTTCAATAGCTAATTAGAAAAGCGACAGTGGAAATACTGTGTTCATCTCTAGAACATTCATTGACATCAATCAAGTTAAAGAACAAATTAATTGAATTAGAACTGCCTTATACTGAGCACTAAATCATGAAATTACACATGGAACGGTCCTAGGAGGCTTTATTTCTATGCTATATGTACCTCTTCCAGAAAATAGCTAAAGTAACAATTTAGAAATACATGCCCCTTTAACCTGAAAGGTTAAATCAATTAGTTAAAAATAGGGCCTAGTATCTCTGGTTAGAAATAAAATTGGCTTCACAGCTCTCACCTTTCCACTACACTAATTGCTAGAATAGCCACACATTTGTTTTTGCTTCCTACTGCTTTTATACAGAACATTATCTAAATATGATCAGCTTAAGAGCAAAATTATTTTGCAAAAATATCAGAATCTTCTCCAACGGTTTCTAAATCTCTTTGGTAGCAGCATATGAAGAAATTGATTTGCATTTAATGTATATACAAGGTACAAAGGCTACCTTTTGTGTGGTACAACCTCACCAATTATTTTCAAACAGAACTTCACTTACTACATAAGACCTAAAAAACCTTACTGTCTTTAAATCTTTTTCTGATAGGCTACTAGTATCTGAGGAAATGTCATTTCTCTCCACTTATGTCCTGTATTTCATTTGCTACATTATTTGAAAGCTTATTTTTCCTGAAAGTTTAATCCAGAATCAAAAAAAGTAGCAGAACAGATGATAAAATTGGCAACAGATCACCAGAAACAGATAATACTTTTTCAAGACTTGTGCCTAAACCTCAAAATCTCATGGGTAACTTATTATTGAAAATAGCCTTCAAACAATAGATTTATTAAATGGCAAATATGATTCTGAGGTTTAGAATAAATGGCTGAAGACAAAGGCAGTGATTATGACAGTCATAGAAAAGTTTTTTTAAAAAATCATGGATCAATAGACAGCATTCTAAGAAAGAGCCATAAAAGCCCAATTTGGTTGAGATTTTCACAGATTTTCTAGAATTGAGACAGCCAGCTAATAGATAATAGCTATCTCTTGATAAAATTCCTGCACAATAAAGATGAGGTCTCATGGTATGAAAGGAGAAGTTTTCTGGAAGATCACATTTTCAAGGAAAAGATGAAAAATTGTGCATGGAGACTATGTAAGGCCACTGCCAGTATCCATGGTGGTACTTTCCATTTAGCATATTCTTTAAGTTTTATGGAAAAAATCAGGTCAGCTAACTCAAGAGGGTAAGACAGCAAACCCTAAAAGGAGTATTTCTTCTCATACATCAGGATACTACCAAAAGAAGACATATTCTGAATAAGAAAGTAGTCTCAATTTTTCCTGAAAGTGAAAGGATATTCTGTTTCTCCTACTGCAGCAGCAAGAGGGACTCTGCTAACAAATCATTGTCCTGAACACAGGTATCTTTCAAGTACCACCAACATTTGATGGAGCAGTCTTGAGATGAATTTGTGGTCTAACATTGAGAAAAGACCTAGTGAAGAGAAATAAATGTTTAATTAATTTTCCTCTATACTGTTTGTATGTGAAGTTGATTAAGAGTGCCATTACTTTTTCATCAGAAAGTTTTACTCCACTAATTCCTACTCACGATAATTGTACAGAAAAGAGGTTACCATTATTGCATTCTACTCTAGCAATTAATTCAGAAGAAAAGGGGCATGCATACAGAAGTGAAAAGTACTATAAGATATGCAGACAATAACGTGAGAATAAACAGTTTATCTGCTGTGATTATTTATTTTATTAAACTGTGGAAATTAGACACAGACTATACCAACTTTTTTTTTGTGGTTTCAGGAGCTTTTTGCTCCCTGGAACTTAAAACACTTACAATCCTAAAGTGCTAGCTATATCAGAACGCTATGGTAAAGCTGGCTATGATGCACAGAAGTGAGAGTAAGTAATCTGAGGGAGAGACTAAACAAGAAAGAGAATATAGACATGACTTCTCTAAAGTTACAGGGCAGATCTAAGTCAGGTCTTCTGATTCCCAACCAAACACACCTACCAGCTCCAGTGGTTGAACAGCTTCTAATCTAAAGAAAAATTTTCTTTCCTTATCAGTATGCTTATAATTTTTAAAGTAAGACAAAAAGTTTAATCTTTAGGAATTTTAGTAGCAACAGTTGGCAATTGCAACTCATATGAACGTCATTTTAATAATTAAGATATAATACAACAACAACAGTATGCTGAAAAGGCCCACAGATTCACCAGAAAAGGTTTGTGATTGTATTTTTCTTAATAAATTTGCTTATTCTCCACAAAACAGCAATCTGAGTAACTGTTTAGCAAAAAAATCAATTAAGAAAAAATGTCTACTGTAACCTTTCAGATTAAATTTTCAACAGCAATATTGAGCTTTATGCCAAAGAAATATTTAAAAGTCCTAGACATCTGCTTGAGGGCAGTAAAGGGATTGAAAGAACTGTAATTAAGAAGGCAACAGAGGGAGGGCAAGACATGAGATGAGGACAAAGCAGATAAAAAAACCCCAACGTATTTTCACTGGCAAGGATAACCTAGAGCTTGAAGTCAGGCAAACAGAGTGTGCATGACTACAGCAGGATGCTTTGCCTTCAAAGAATCATTTGTGAATAGGAAAACAAGCTAGTATACGAGCAGTAAACTAGATCAGCATTTGTGCTAAAGCCATTGAAACATTATGAAAACTTATTACCATGTTGGTAAGCAAGTGCTCCTAGGACATACACACCAAATTAACTTACAAGGTTTTCAAGTTCACTAAAGCAACAATAGGTGTACAAATGTGCATGCAATACCAGAATCACTCAGAATATCCTGTGTTTGTGTTGTTTTGTGGAAAGGAGAACCAAGTGATTATGAAAGGAAGAAATCTTACAAGTTTGATGCTTGCCCAAACAACGTAGCTGTACTGGATCTCATTTTAATGGTTTTCTGGCAGGCCGTGCTTATCCTTGGATAGTGATAAGTACTTTCTCAAAAGAGCTGCTGTGATTACTCTTCCTTCAAACAGCTAGCGACTGCTATCCCTTCCTATCCCTATTTCTCTTGGATGTCTTGCGCTTGGATGTCCAAATCTTTTCTTTATTTCAAATACGAAAATTTTCTGCTTAGTGCATACACAACTTCTTAAACTGAACTGAAATACCTCATCTGAAATAAAATCACACTTGTACAAGTTCCTGGATTCATCTACCAGGGCAGTAGCAAAACCAAGTAATGTAGAAAGGATGCTCAGAGGATCTGTGCCATCAGTTTGAGAAATTCCTTGGAATGAGGTCTATTTCCTTCCCGCAGAAGTAGACTAGAAAAGAAACTCATGTATGGCACATACTGCTTTAGCAAACATTTCAACTTTTGCATTCCAGTAGAAAACGTATTTTTCTTTTACAGTGAATATATTTCCCACTAGCTTTACTTTAAGGCTGCAAATTTTGAAATAACAGTCATTTGATATACTACGTAGTAGAAAAGTGAAAGTGAATGTAGCCTAAAAAACAAAAATATATCTGAAGACTACCAGTAGCGTTTTTCTAGGAGATCTAAATACACAAGCAACACTACATTGTTTACTTCTTTAAATTCTATTATCAAAAATTGTTTTAAGAAAGAAAAACCTAACAAATCAGTAATCAGAAAACATTAACAACATAAAATGTAATTGGATTTAATCTCCCTCCTTTTCTTCATCAGTTAAAAGAAAATTTGCAGATGCCACTTACACTTGTGCTTTTACATTACACCAGATTGATGCAGAGCATTTTTCTGTAAATGATTTTTTTAAAAAACAGTAGTGAGTACTGAGTCAAGAGACAGTGAGCAGAAATAAAACACACTTAAGTAACTTCACTAGCTGAAGAGACACCACTGTTCCTACTTACTTTCGAAAGGTGATGTTCAGATGAAAATCCCAAGCCATAGACTGTATTCGCCCTGCTGTCTGCCCACTGGCCAAACTTCTGGGATGTTTTAGTAAATGTCATGTTTGGGGTGATGGTGCTGTTTATTATTGCCTGAAAAAGGTAATAGTTGTTAAAAATGGGCTTCGTGGGTTTTTTGTTTTTCTTAAGACCACTCATAATTGAAAATACCAATATTGTAGGCAATTAACTGAATACACTGAATGTCACGCACACTGGGAACTAAGAAACAGTTTTCTAATTCAAACACAGTTAAAATGGCAAAGGCACATTTTTTCAGACATTGTGTAAAAGGAGGAAAAGCTGGGGAGGAGAGTAGGCATCAATTTGCAATTGCAAGCAAACCTTTAAAGTTTCTACATATACGGACTATCAAAGTCTTTTTCATCTCACACATGTATTTCTTTGTCCCCTAAGGCAGTGCCTCTCAAGTTGCCTGCTGCTCTCCCCCCAGCCCTGTTGATTATGAGATTCTCACCGAAAAACACTCAATAAAACAAAGGAGCGCATTTTCTTTTTGAATTTCTGTTCTACAAGAGTCTGTTTCCTTTACACACATACAAGCAAGGTTAATAGTGGCAGGGTCATATACAACTACAGAATAACTTCTCTAGTTCTTTTTCTTGCATCTTCAGGATGCAAGAATATCATCCTCCAGCATGTAACTTCTGATAATACAAACAAAAAATGCAATTACTAGGTGATATGCTGGTTCTGCTAAAAGCAACGGAAGTTTCACCATGGATTCCAACAGCATTTCCATCAAAGACTACATATGTGAAGCACAAGCTGTACAAACGTGAAGCACGTAACACTATTTTCTCAGGATGTTGACTGAGAAACTTCAACATCACAGAGACCAAGTACTGCTCTCCTAAGACCAAGATTCTCTAGAAGTTAAAATCAGTCTATACTACTTGAATGATACGAATTTCTGGATGGATATTGAAATTAGTAGTTTTTTAAAGGAGTTGACTTTGCACCCTTTGCTTTTGCTGAGACATTTGGGTACCACTGGAGCACAGTTACCATCAAATTAATATTTTCTATGAATTCCACCAGGCCAAGCCCGAAAAAATTAAAACTGAGGGCCCAGCCAAGTTCACAAACAGCACCCATGTTCATATGGTGATTTGCAGATGAAGTGGTAGAGAGAAGTATTGCAAGAAAGTGCAAGAGCATACATTGTATTGCAACATGTAGAAAGACTAGCAAAGATATTGCAGCACTCTTTCTTGATGAATTTGGCAACCTCGCTATACTCACGTTAATGAAGATGAGCAAATCTGAACATAGCCAATTCTTTCTGAAAATCTTTGCATCCAGATAAAAATTTTGCCTACCACTGGGAATAACCCCTTGGAAATTCTGGAATTCCTGGAAGCCTATACTTGAGCTAAGAAGCCTTATCAGATCAAATACAGGATTTGCTGTGTGACCAGAAAACAGAGAACCATCTCCAGCATTGTCTGAAAGACATCCCTCAGATTTTCATATAGAAGCTCCTCAGTGAAGTCACTGGTACATGAAACATTATTCTCCTTTGTTTAGGCATAAGGTTCAGAGTTCAAATAAAGCCATCAGACTTCTTGCAGAATCACCTCCAACTGACCACCTAGAAAACAGTTGTCTATAGCACACAGGACAAAAGAGAGAATGTGAGACAGGACTTCTCTGAAAAGATGTGCTCTGGAACCCTTTTTTACTTGTACGCTTCTCATTTTCTTTTGCACTGTTAGTGGTTAGAAGCCCACTTTTGAAATAACCAGGTGGAAGCCCAGAACAGAGCTGTGCAAACTCATTTAATACTTAATCTCACTTCCTGTGGAAGCTGCCAACAGTAATATGCTGGAAATTAAACATCCTGGGGACTGTATAGAATGGATTCTTCCTTCCAACTCAAGCTGTAGCTATGTTTTCTAGTCTGCTTAAGCCCAGGCTCATCTACTGCTTGATTAATTGAAACCTGCATCACATATTTGAGAGCATGAGTACTGTGTCATGGACATAACTTCCTCAATTCAGAAAAAGACTCCAATGCCAGAGAGCTAAGACCTCCAAGTAAAACATAGGTTTAAAGCCTTCACAGCTCCCATTTCCTGCTGTGACAGCAACTTAGCTGGCTGCAGTTTAACCCAGTCAAATACCTGGGAGAAATGCTTCTGCTGATCACATGACAGGCTGCAGCATGGAGAACCTGCCTGGTCCAGAATGGGATAGCTTTTTTGACAGCAGTCTGCATTTAGTCTGAGTTGACTGCCAAATTGTTTTCTTGCAAGAATGAAAGGTAAAAGAAAACTTTTTAAAAATAATAAAACCCTTTCACTGAATTTATCAATTAAGGACAAGTACAAAGAAATCAAGGTTATCCACCTTCCCTAAATTAAAAGCCTGAGTATGCTAGGACTCTCACATGCAAAACTGTGATTTAGAAGTGTAATGCTTGAGCATCCTACAAATCCAGTCCAGTGTCAGCTACCTCTGGAAAGAACTAGATACCAAACCTTTGTATATTTAGCTTAAAAAATACACTTATTTTTTAAAATCAAAATTTATAATTAAGCCTGTCTTGTCCATTCAAATGGCTGTTGCTTTAACTGCTCTCCTCTAATCCAGATTTCACTGCACAGTTATCAGTATAACAAGTGTCAAATATTTCATCAACTTTTAAGAATGCTGTTTCCATAAATGAACAAGAAGATCTTAAAAACAGAACAGAGTCAATCTGACAGGAAGACATTTAGTTTTTGCAGAAAACTGATTTAGTTATCTTCAGGCTTTTTGGAATTATAAAATAGCTTTCATGTTTCCCTTTCATATTGCATTAGCAATAAGAAAATAGGGCATATGACTGAGCTGTTCATTTTACCAACTGCAAACCCAGCAGCTGCAAGATATATAGTAGTGGTCAAATACGATTTTATCTTGTGCTAAAACTAATGGCAATAATAATTTAAGACACAGAACTTTCTAACTTCTTCAAAGGAAAATCCCTGAACACTTGTGGGTACAGGTCTTACTTAAAACATTTATTCAGCATTTAAAGGATTGGCACTTTAAAGTGAGACAGTAACTAAAATAAGATCTACTGCAGTAATACTGATGGGAGACTTGACCAAGTAATAATATATCCAAGGTTCATGGAACCTGCACACTGGGAAACCACTCTTTTCCAGAGCCGTCTCTTGTTCTAGATTACTATAAAATTTTGAGTTTGTTTTCCTACCTTATATCTGTGAAAAAAAAAAAATCAGAGAGTTAACTAGTATAGCAAGAACCACATTATTCTTGATCTCCTTCCTTTTCTCAGAGATGGCAAGAGACAAAACGGAAAAGGCAGCGGAACTCGGAATACTCTTAATGTCTGCCAGTTACTGGAGAAATAATGGAAGCTTTGTCGCATCACCCAGGAGAAAGAAGTACTAAAATACATTTGTCCAAGAAACTCTGATATGGGTATATAATTAATGAGAAATTAAAGCCTTAGCAACAACTGCTCAATGTTGTCATGACATACTACATAAGATATCTATTTTTTCAGGCTTTGTCTTGATTCTGGGACTGATAGGAGAAAAAGGTCGCATAAAAGATATTTACTCAAGAGGTCAGAGAAACCAGATTCAAGTTCTATCAGATTACTTGCGTCAAGATTTCTCTGCCATGGGCAACAGGGCTCCAAATATTGTGCATGACTATAAAAGACATAGCCTGTACACTGAACACCTAATGGTCCTAGAACATTTTTTGTAGTCAAAGATAGAGGGACATGCCTCAGGTGTAAGATATTTCAAGAGGAGACTGTAGCTCCAGAAAACATTACACAAAATGCATTAAAAATAAGCAGAAGTTGTGTCTGTAGAACCTGTCTTGGCTAAATTGAACTCAAACAAGGAAAAAAACCTTCTCTTTCAAAATTAACAAAGACAGCATAAGCAAATTCAGGTTGCAATGCACAATAGGGGAGTGAAGATCATGTCCTTAAATTTCCTTTTGTTTTCAGAAAGAAATATAGTGATTGTCTGAGAGTCATTAAATATAAGATAAATTCTATCCCAGAATACTTTTGAAATGCACCAAACTAAAGAGAGAGAAGGGTATGGGACAGAAATAGGAATACCACTCAAATCTGAAGTGTACCTCTCTCCAACATTCCTTACTGTAGTCTAAATGAATATACATGTAAGCTGCCTTTACTTCCTGGCTTACTGCTCAGCACCTGACTGACCACATCAGTCTCTCCACCATACAAACCCAAACAACGTTGTAAATCCCACCAGTACGCATGTATACAATAAAATCTGGCTGGATTTACTCCCTCTGAGGGAGGGGCACGACAGCTTCAAAACCAGTAGGGTTTGATAAGTGGTTCTGGCCACTGGCAAGGTTTATTGTCAGCAGTGTTACTGACATGCAGCTCTATGCCATACAGCAAAGACTCTCTCGGGTGCACTCAAAAATACTTTATATTTACATTTAACTCTTTGCAAATAAAATATTGTATATAAACAGATATGCTAAAAAAAAGTAGGATTTTACGTAAAAATAAAAGACCTCTCTGGGAATTATGCTGGAAGTCCTCTTAGAGTTCTTCCATGTGTTTCTCTGCTATTCACCTGTATGTGTTTCAGAGCAGTGTTGCGAATGCCTGAGAAAAACTGGATTCTCTTAACCACGACTGGGATTCTAGATCTTCATCTAAGACGGATGAAAACATTATTAGGCGGGCAGCACTCACAGAGTAAATAAAAGTCATGAACTGCATTATCAGTACGTCTTGCCATTACTACTGGATGTAAAGGGAAAGCTGCAGTGGACAAAAGAACAACTAAATAGGTGAACAACTATTTGACAACTTAATTCAGTAGGCACTCAGCAGGAGTTGCAGTGTCAGGATGAAGGCAGAGGAACCCCAGTGGATGTCAGAATAAGGATTTTGTATATTCTCCAGATCAGTTAAAGCGGTAGTCTTGATTTCATACATTATCTAGTTCCATTCCCAGTGTCTTTATTCATAAAAACTGATTCAAAATGTATTTTAATTATTTGACAGAACTAATTGCATCATTTGAAGGAAGGCTGAGAAGGAAAAAAACAAAGTAAGACTTAAAGCTGGAAAAAATCTGTTAGCCTCAGCCGCATGAAGCAGAGATTTTTGACTATGGCATCAATTTCTGTATACTTCTTTGTGATAGAAAATCTCCTTCTACATTTAAAATTGCAGTATTTTGGGTATTTTAAAAAATGCAGGGTAATAATTTTCAGCTTTCAATAAGTAGTAATAAAATCACTGTGAATAGCACCATGCTTTTAACAGACTACTTAATTTCCAATCATTGTGAACAGATGGATTTCCAAAAGCTTCAAATTGAAAGTCTCTGGAAAGGATCACAACTTTGATTACAGTCTGTATATCTTTAATGCCCTTAGTGTACAGTTTTCTGCTACACTGTTTGTAAAGTTACTGTTATTATAGCTATGTGAGTAGAAACAGTCAAGGATTTTTTGCACATCAAATTAATTTCTTAGACAACTGCACAATATCCTTTCTAGTTAAAAAAACCCAAAAAAACTGAACCAACCAAACATAAAATCACAAGAAACCCCACTAAAACCAAACCAAGTCTAGATAAAAGCTTACCATTTATTAGGCAGGCTTTATTACGAGGCAATCCTCGTACTCTCTACAGCAAAAATTGGAAGATTACATAACAAAGGATTTACTAAGTGATTATGGCCACTGAACAGATGTCATTCATAATGCTGAAGTTAATTATATTGATAAATGACTGAGTACAGAAATGAAAACAAATTGCTGTTACCCTATTCATACATTTTGTACAATTTTCTTTCTTTTTAGCCTTCTCACATAGCATTAACCAAGGAACAGGTCATCACTTCAATTCAGCAATAGTTATTGAAGTCAATATAACCACATGGAAAACAGAATTTATTAATGAACACTTAAAATGTACAATGAGGCAATGTTACCATTTTAAAACAGCCAGTAATCTGTTGGTCAGACAATGGTACAAACATCTGAGAAGAAACACGAAGAACATCAAACGAAAATAGCAACAAAAACATTTCTGACATCAAGGTTTTCTGAAATAAAATTTACCTTTGAGCCATCCAAACTGATTATCCTGTAGACATTTCTTGTGCTGTCATAGAAGTAGGACACAGTAACAGCATGCTTGCTGGTGGGAACCCAGTTCTTCTTAGTGTTTGGGTCAATCTGGAAGACATGAGCTCGGGTGCTGAAGATGGGTTGTTCCCTGAAGGAGAGAGAGAAGAAGTCATGAATCTAATTTGTACATACTACCATTGCACACAAGCTATCTGCCAGTCGAGCCTATTTGGACGTACACAAGTTACTCAGCGTGATAAACCTTGCATAATGACTTCTGTATGAGTTGCTGCATAAAGCAGTAAGTTTGTTAATACATACACGCAAGCAAAATGCAAGTCTTCTAAGGCAAAAATCAGCACCCAGTTGTGGATCAACACAGATACCTGTAATATCATCAATCCATCATCTCCCCAGTTTTTCACTGCCCATCTATCCCTTTAAAGAAAATGGCATGAATGCAGCTTCTCTGATCACACTGCACACTGCAGAATGTGCATAACTTCAAGTCCACTTCTTCTCAAAATCTTCTAATATTCACATCAATTTTATGCCACAATCTGGAACTGAACTGGCTGATTCAATGCAATTACTCTAAAACTAACATTAATTAAGGCCAGGAATATGTGTTGTGAATCCCTTATAATGTATAAAATACATTTTTAATTGTAAATTGCTTAGCACATAAAATTGTGCAAGGCAAAAAAATTCCCTTATTTTAATTTAGAATTTAATTACCTTTTTTTTCCCCCATAACCACTACCAGGACATACAGCATGGCACAGAAATCTAAAGACATTTTAATATCACTAAGATGGTGATACGATAGCCTTCTACAAGAGAGTGACTCTATTTGTGGACAAGGGAAGAGCCATGGATGTCAGTTATCTGTACTTCTGTAAAACCCTTGACACAGTCCCCAACAAAATATTTCTCTGTAGATGGCAAGAGATGGATTCAATGGATGGGAAGTTTGGTGGATAAGAAACTAGTTGGACCATCACATATAGAGGGCAGCGATTAATGGTTCAGAGTCCCAATGGACATCAGTTACGGTATGCTCACCAGTGACACAGAGAATGGGACCGACTGCACCCTCAGCAAGTTTGCACTTGACCCCAAACTGAGTGGCAAAGCAGACTCACCTGAAGGATGGCATGCCATCCAGAGGGTCCTGGTAAAGCTCTAGGAGAGGCCCATGGGAATCTCATTAGTGAAACCAAGTGCAATGTGCTGCACCTGGGTCAGAGCAACCCTGGTACCAGCAGAGGCTGGGAGTGGACAGATCAGAGCAGTCCTGCCCAGAAGGACTTGGGGGTGCTGTGGGTGAGAGGCTGGACGTGACCCAGTCATGGCACTCCCAGCCCAGAAAGCCAAACGTGTGCTGGGCTGCACCCAGAGCAGTGTGGGCAGCAGGGCAGGGAGGGGATTCTGCCCCTCTGCTCTGCTCTGCTGAGACCCCACCTGCAGTGCTGCACCAGCTCTGGGGTCCCAGCACAGGAAGGGCATGGACCTGCTGCAGGGAGTCCAGAGGAGGCCACTAAGATGATCAGAGGGATAGAGGACCTCTCCTATCAGGAAAGGCTGAGAAAGTTGTAATGTTCAGCCTGGAGAAGAGAAGGCTCTAGGGAGACCTTATAGCAGCCTCTCAGTACCTAACAAGGGGCTACAAGAGAGGCGGTAGAAGGACTTTTTCACCAGGGCTTGCAGTGATAGGACAAGGGGTGATGGCCTCAGGCTGAAAAGAGGGCAGGTTTAGATAAGACATTAGGAAGAAATTCTTCACCATGAGGATGGAAGAGGTTGCCCAGACAAGATGTGGCTGTTCTATCAGGGCCAGGCTGGATCAGGCATTGAGCAATGTGGTCTGCCCATGTAAGCAGGTTGGAATTAGATTAATATTCTTTCCAATTCAAACTATTCTATGATACTGTAGCTATCAGTTTAAATGTAGCTACATTTTAATGACAAGTTGACTTCTGTATTCTTTAAGGAATGCTGCCATCAAATTCCAAAGATACTAAGTACCAGGACTTTAGGTTGAATTTAATTTTTAGGTATTTTGACTCTCATTTTCAGGCTGTGAGAAAACATACTCTTTGACCTGCCCTCATTTTCTTTTCAGAGGTATGTTTTTAACACTTTTTTTTACCAAAATAAAAGAAAGTATGAAAAAAACCACAGAATTTTGGGTATGTGTAGCCAAAGGAGTTTACTTTGGCCTCACTACAAAGGGGTACACATGTGAACTCTGAAATATCTCCTCTATTGCTTGGCAGGAAGAGCAGCTTTCAGTAGTACAATTGTATTCCTCTGCTGGGAGTGAAGATTCCTCGAAGTTCACCAGCTGACAGACATGGTGTTCTCCTATGCTGGGTGTTGGATGAAATGACAGAAGTATGCAGAACAGATCAGAAACAGTAAAATAGAGTTTCAGTGAAAGATAAAGAAGGCAGGGAGGCCAAGGGGATCAATGCACATGCTAATTCTCCACAGAAATGCACCCTCAGCATCAATTAATCTTTTGCTTGTAAATCACCAAACTATAGAAGATTGCATAAACGTTTTCCTGTTCCAAATCCCTTGCACACAAATGTTATGCAAAGGTTACTGGCTTTTACAGACCTTTTGTTAAACAAAACAAACTAATTCTTTTTGCTCTTTTGATTACCAACAATTTCTTCTTCAATGGTACTTAAACTTTAGTTGTCTTCAATATTATATCTATTTTACAATTTACTTCCTAGTTAAACATATGCCAGTATTGAGGGATGCGCATTAACATAATGCGCCAGCACTTTAACCCTGGAAAATTAAAGATCCCATCAAAAAACATGGAAACAATCTTAGAAGCCTAACAATTGTTCTGAATATTGACATTGAAAGGGAACTATAAAGGCTCTGACCATGTTAATGAAAGACCAAAGAAGAACTGAATCCAAGATGTAGTTGCATGTTTAATGAATACACATTTGACCAGCACTGATGCTCAGTTCATTCCTAGTACAGTCTATCATATAACTGGGACTTTCAACACAACACAGGTTAAAATTTTAATATGTAAAAGGTAGGTGAGTACTATATGGCTAAAGTGAGTGTCAGTGAAAGTCAGCTGTTCAGCCCTGAGATGCTGCTCTCCAGCACCGCCATGATAAAAATCTTCCACAGCCCCACCTAAATGTCCTCAATTTGTCTGATGGTGTGGCCTGCATGTTCCCACTGATCACTCATCAGTGCTGCTCAAGACAAATCAGAGCACTTTGCAGGGGAGAGTGTGGGTCCAGCACAGACAGGACAGTTAAGTATGAAACAGTGTAAATGAAGCTTACTTTAATCACTTCTGATAAAACTAGAGTTACACTGTTTTCTTTCCTTTTTTTAAGTACAGCTTTACTGAATGACAAGCTGTCTTCACTCTGTGGAAAAACCATAACTCCCTTTGTTAAATGAGTAGGATAAATCATGATTTTGCCAGATTACTGGGGTAATTAGGATTTCTTTTTCTGACCAAGAAACTAAACTTCAGATGACTCCAGAACTGGACCACTGTTTTGACTCTTGACAATGAACATTTATAAAGATTATTTCTGCAAGCTAATGGAAGTTATACACTATATGTCTCCAGGATTAAATGTGCTATAGAACCAATAAGTGATGCACCACTGAAGTCCTTCAAAGCTGCTGTACAATTACATCATCTGTACTATTCTGTAGCAATATACTACATAGAGCTACTTAAATTTTAGATTTTTAAAACATCTGTGAACAAGCAACACATGATGTGTAAAACAAAAATATTTGTAACTTCAGCCAATACATTTTACACTAAAGTTTTGCTCTTCCATTATCCACATAAGGACACGATGCCCTCCCAGTCTGAAGTTTCAATCAATCAATCAATCCAGCAATATTAATTAAATAAGAAGATAGCTTCCTCTTTGCCTTCCTAGGTGGTCAAACAATTAATACTTTTTTAAAATTTTAATATATATTTCTATATATAAAAATTTTTTCTCCTATTTTTCACAGAATCACAGAATAATTTCAGCTGGAAGGGGTTCTCAAGGAGCATTGAGTTCAACTGTTAGCCCTACATAGCACCATCCCCTTATCCCCTTGTCCATATGGAGTTGAGAAAGGAAGAACAGCTTTAAAGAAGAAAAATCAATCCTGTAAAAAAAAACCCACCTTACCAGTTTCTCACTCTTCCCCTCTTCCCCTTTCAGCTTTCTCTTCTTTTTCTTTCATTATCAGAAGGCATTCAGTAATCATTAAAGACATTAATAGGGACTAAGACAAGAACTCCTCACTAATTGCAAAGCAAAGTAATTCATTTTTCCAGAAATATACTGATGCTGAACAAAAAGAAAACAAACTAACAAGAATGCCATAGTAACACAGTTTGACCATTAGAAATGTCTGCTCAGGCAAGGCAAAAACATTAAGGGTCATATCCTGCTGTTCTTAATTGCCTTAGGCTGCAACACTACAGTGGTCAAACAAAGACTAACAAGAAGGAAATGCCTGGACCTGACAAGAAATGTGATGAGTAAAGAAGCACAAGAAGTATCACTTTAGCAGGCAGAGTCATAACAGGCTTTTCCATCAATATAGAAATTCATTCATTGACACGTGATCAGTCCTAAGCTAAGCTTAGGAGATAAACCTGTTTGTAACAGTTCAATGAATAGTTTCCAACCACTGCTTCCATTCTGACATCTTAATGTAGCCTTTACCAAAAAAAAAAATATATAGGAAACACATTACACTAATCAAATATTGCATGAAAGAAGCTTAAGTTAGTACAGCAGGTTAGGAAGTACTTTCCTTGTTAATCCATAATTAATATATGCTTCTTTAAAGAAAAAAAGCGTATCTATTCTTTAATGTCTGGTATTTATACAGCACTAGTGGTGAAGACCTCTTTTTGCCTATTTCTTCCCTCGCACTATTGTTTACCATAACTACAAAATTATCTTGAATGCCATACAACCTGTAATTTCTCAAGGCTGGAATTCCATTGTCTTAGTTGCTCTGAAAATAATCAGGCTACTGAAGAGAAGTATGAACCTCTGCAACATTACTTGATGTCTTACTTGCCTTCCCTTATGGAGTGTTAATGATGCTAAAAAACATATTAAAAAATAGATACAACACTCCTTTCCTCCTCCATACTGGCTAAATTAACAGTGTTTTGGCAGAGAAGTTGCTGCACTATGTAGGATGAGGTAATCAACTTCCCTGTATGGACACAAGACAATGCCAAGATTGTGGATGAAGACAAAAGAGACATGGGAGATGACTGTTAAGCAAGAGGTGGAGTAAAGGGCTGCCCAAGCACAGAGAGCAGACCCAGAAATAGACTAGCACTGTGTGTCTGTGGCCCACAGTAGATCTGCATTAAAAAAAAAAAAACAAGAAAAAAAAAACAAGAAAAAAAAAAAAACAAACAACCACAGGCACTGCCTGCCACCTGGAAGTTCTAAATTTCTCAGCAGAGGCATTTTCCCTAACCTTTAATATGAAAATGGAATTAATAAGCATGTGCAAGGGAGTGCTCTTACTCAGCTCAGTTTTGATAGTAAAAATTCCATGAGATTAATGTCAATGCCTATTTCTCCAAAATGGATCTTACAGACTTCAGTGCATTATCCAGACTTCCTGGCTTTGATGCACATGGAGTCCACATACAAGACTGCTTTCAAAATAAGTCCAACAAAATGTGCTTTGGAGATTTTTTTCTTGTTGCAAACAGAGCAAGATTTTATCAATCAGTTTCATACAAAGAGTTTCACAGGAAGATGATGCCACATGCAGACAAAAACAGGACAATATCCCTGTGCTCAAAATAGGAGTGCAACCACACTCCAAGCTGGTTGGAGTGGTGGAGACTGGGCAAAAAGTGTGCTGTCCTCATGCCATTACATCCCCGGGCACAGCAGACCCTGCCGCATGACAGACAGCATGCTCAGCACAGTCTCTGGCAGTCCTGAGGACTGCAAAGCCCCACAGTAGGCACCACACATGTTTTGCAGGTGGTCATTTTGCATATACTGAATTCTGAGCCTCTGCAACAGCTGTCATCCAAGGAAATTTCTCCCCAGGCCAGACAACATGAGCACTGCACATGGTATTTCAGGCATTTGCTGATTATCCTCAGATTTAGGATAGGACAAAGACCTATTTACTTTTACCAAATGTCAGCATACTAATCTCACAGTGGTGGTGGTTTCCTGGTGTCCTGCTAGTCTTAAAAACATTCTTCCCTAGCTTCTTTCTGAAGCTGTAGCAAGCTTTTGTTACTCTAAGCAGCTTGAGAAGGGATTCCTGAAAACAAATTAGGAGAGTGATTAAAAGTGCAGCTCTAGTAAAAACTAATTCGTAAACTACAGCATCCAAGCATAGTCAGTGTTGTTTAAGGAGTGTGAGTCAACAAGCTCTGCAAACAGTTCAAAACAACAGGAAACCACAGGACTTTCTATGTTCATAAAAATGTTCTGAGGTCTGATAAAAATTGTATACATTTGGGGGAGAGTATTGTATAACACTGGCTTCCATTGTATGGAAACTGTTCTGAAATGTAATCTTTTTCTGGACAGGACATAACTGACAATACCATCTTGAAGTTAAAATTATATATAAAGTTGAACAAACACACTCAGTGGACTCGTCTAATGCTTATGACTTCAGATTTTGCTCTTTATCTTACACACAACTTTCATGTACAATGTGCATATACAATAATAACCTTCATATCTCAAAACAAGCTTTGAGATAGTAAAAAGGGAAAGTTACAATCAAGTTACCAAATCAAAATCTCTCCCATACCACTAATGGTTTATTTAGTTCTATGCCTACATTCTTAGACCTGTTCTTGCCATTACGTTTTGCGTTTGAATTGGGTTTATTTGAAGTCAGCAAATATTTAGAAAGTGGCTACAAAAAAGCTTGTTTTCTCCATTCAGCTATCAGTTAATACACATGCCTGCCTACGCATCTATAAAGTTCAAAATAAAAGCTTTCAGACTGTGCTCTCTAGCTATGTAACATTGCACATGCAGAGCCTTCAAGCTTAGTTCAAAGTTGCTTTGTTTCCATTTCAGAATCAGTTTTTAGTATGAGATTTGTAAGCATTTAGGAGTTAGCATAACATCTCAAGTAACACCTGCCATTTTTCAGGATTTGAGGGGAGAGAAATTATCTAGGGACTTTCGCTAAACCTGTTAGGTCAAGCAAAAATATATTTACCCTAGCCAGAAACATAATTATATACTGTCCATTACATTTTCAAGGGCCTGAAGTTTTAACCAATTTGCTGCAGCTTGAAGTAGGATATTGTGCAGTACTTAAAGAGACATAAGGCACAGGAAGTCAGTAGAAAATAATTCAGTGATTACCAGAAATCCATTACCTTTGAAATGTTAGTGTGTCTACAGCGAAAATCTGTGAGCAATTTGGACAACAGACAGAAAAGCTGCACTCCATCTGCATGCCTTAACACCCCACACTTTTGAAAAGAAAAAAAAAAGACCTAATAAAAAACCCAAACAAAAATCTTTTAACATTTTACTGTGAGCTATAAAGCATATATAAAACATGTATGTATACATGCTAGATGTAAAGAATATCATTTTATACAAACCAAGTTAAATTTGATGTCTTTGAGCAGACAGAACTCAAGTCAGCAATTACAGAGTTTCATTAGCAGAAAAAACTGTTCCTTGTCATTATTGCATCAATTAACAGAAGTTTTAGATTACACACCAGACAAGTCCAGGAAAGCACATAACTTCAAATATTTCTGAAATAAATTCCTTTTGGAAATGTTTTAGCACATCCACTAAGGCAGCTGGCATCTTCAGAAGGGTAACAAAGCTACGGTGAAGGGACTGGAGCACAAGTCATATGAGGAGCAGCTGAGACAGCTGGGGGAATACAGCCTGAAGAAAAAAAGAAGCTGAGGGGAGACCTTATCCCTGTCTACCACCGTCTCAAAGAGGTTGTAGCCAGATGGGGAGTCATTTTCTTCTCCTAGGTAAAGTGATGGGATGAGAAGAAATGGTCTCAATTTGTAGCAGGGGAGGTTTAGAATACGTATTAAGAAAAAATTATTTATGGTAAAGGTTATCAAGCTGGGTGCCCAGGGAAGTGGTGGAGTAATTCCTGGAAGTGTTCAAAAACTGTCTGGATATCGCACTTGAGGACGTGTGACCACAGTACTTGGTTCTAGATTGATTGTTGGATTTGGTGATCTTACAGAGCTTTTCCAACCTTAACAATTATACAGTTCACAGATATGCAACTCTACAAAATAGTCTGTTTGGGAAACAAATGGATGACTCTAAATACGCCAATCTCAACCAAATGCTCAGGAAGTCCACACATGGTACCTTCCAGAGAATGAAGGAAAGAAAAGAGGCAGGGGAGTTTCATCCAAACAGGCACTGCAAGACAACACTTAAAATGTATGGCCATCACATGAAACCCCAAGAGTTAGGATTACCGTACCATGTGAAATAAAGCTCTTGCTATTGAACAAACATGAAGACAAATGAGAAACTTTACCTAACCTCATTTCTCTTCTGTCTGAGCTTCCCATTTGTAAGGGATTCATGAAGGATCTAAGTAAACTTCAGAGGAGTACAGAGCTTTTTCCACAGCACTAATGTACATTCAGCTCTAGGACAGCACAGGCATTACAGTCTTAAAAATTTAGTAACATCAACAACATGGAAGGTGGCAAAGCTCCAAAGCTGAGGACAAATTAGTGCCCAGTCCTTAAAATTAAGGCTTATATAGTAGAGCAAAGAAAAATCCTAACAAAACTTACATTTTTTGGTATAGTGACAGTGAATATGGAGCTGTTGATACTAAAGATTAAAAAAGCTACCTGTAGGTTATGTACAGGGTAGTCTTAAACTGATTTTTTTAAAGAAGAAAAATAAACACTGGATTTGCTTTCACTTCTGCAATTCACTGGGTTTGTTTCAAATGCCTGTTCTCCAACGCCCCCATATACTCTTACCAAATACTGCTTAAGTTCAGCAGGTAGCCAACCAGCTGAAGTGCTACAGGAAACATTCATAGCAATAATTTACCAGCGACTGTAAAAGTTACTCCTCTAGCTCAATGATGGTGCATCTTTCTAAGGTTTTCCTTTTTTGTCCTTCCACACAACCTGGAAAGCACCAAACAAGTGAGAGTTCTGGGAAACAAATGAGGTAATGAAAAGCACATTATCAAGTACTCAGCTTTATCTTCATAAAGCTCTCACTTCAGTTTAGTAACTTATTCCAGGGATATAGGTATCTTCAGAATCTTTCTAGATATCCAAGTGATTATTCTTCTAAATTGTCCAAGTAAGTGGACAAAGGCATCTCTAAATAAAAGTTTAGTTTAAAATTTGTTTTAATTACAAAATTGGATAGAACTAACCATTAGCTTTTAACGACTTAAGAGTAGTTAAGCCATGTGAAATTGAATTTTAGAATAGATACTTATCTATAGTGAAAATACTAAGAAACCATGATAGTAAAATATTTCAATTTTTTTCTTGAATTTTGCTCTGTTTGAAAATTCTACTCAGGAAGTCAGGACAAGATTTTTTTAATCTTTAGAATTAGATAATTAATTTTAAGAAGTACAGCTATTTCCCACATTTAGTCACTAAAACTATTCATCAGAAGTAAACAAAACTGCCAACTTAATGTCAGGTCTATGAACAAAGAATCCTGAATCAACAGTGTAATGAGACTTTTCTGCAAGAAGTCTAGATATTAACACTCCTGCAACAGCCTTTACTTGCAGTAAGCTAAGCTATGTTGCATCTGGAATTAGAAATAAGTAGGCAATGAATAGTCTGAAAACATTCATTTCTCTTCAACTTTGACACACTTGCAATACAAGCAAAAAAAAAAAGAAAGTAGAAGGGAAGAAGTACTGCTATTCATGCTTGTTAGAAAAATAAGTTTAGAAAGGCCCAAAAGCAATCCACAACCAGCCCTTCTTGTCAGTTTCCCCAATTCCTTGATATTCTGTGTACAGAGACAATTTCTCCTTTGTAATGTTTATCTAAAATTGCCCTGTAATGAAGTTCTGACAGTCAGACTACTCTTAGAGAACTCATGCAAATATTTTAAGGGAGAATATTGACTAGTTTAACTGCTTAGCTTGAACTTCTACTGCTAGTTCACACAGTACTTTAATACAAAGTCAGGTGACAATTAAGTTACAGTTTCCTGTCTTCCGGCACCACCAGTTTTCTTGAGGTTAAATGAATTGATATTTTCTAGACATAGTCCTCAGGAACAACATCTATAGTCTTCAGAACCATTACAAGAGCTACAATTTTAAGGTGGGGTTAAAAAAAAAATAAAGAAACCCCTTACATCAGCAGCACAAGCACAGCTCGAGCAGAGTGTGCAAGAGCACAAAGTTGCTTTTGGATCCAGAGACTCCTGCTAGAGGCAGGAGTTCATGCACTGCTTTACAAGCAGGCCCAGCAGCATTCTCATTTCCAGGTGCATAGAGAAAGATGAGGAAAATTACGAGGAAGGCTCTAGATGGGACATAATTTTCAACCTCTGCCATCTCCAGAATGCAAGCCTATTCATCACCTGTATGTTTTCCTTTTTACATTTCACCAACACCCTCAAATTAATTTATGGATTCTTTAAGATCTAAAGTTCAGTAGTTTCCTTTGCAAAACAATTTTCAGTTTTATGCCGCTCACAAATAACTTAGACCAACTGATGCTGACTAAACAAGGTGAGAATTAAGCCAGATCACATGGCACCACTTAGGTGCTCTTGCTGAGACACAGACAGGTAGAAACAGCACCTTGCAAGGTCTTTGATGCTAGTCATAGCGGTTGGTGCGATTTAAGGGTAGTAAGACAACAGTGGTAGAAATGCCACTCATAGCAGCTGATTCAGAAAATTGGCAGACTGAAACTCCTCACTTTGTCCTGACATGAAAGCATAAGACTGTCTGTAAATCAACACCCTCTGTTCTAAAGTATGGTTAGATCAATTTAGTGGCTGGAATAAAATCCTTCAGCAGCACTGACAAGGGTCACCATGCACAAGTAGTGCAGCATGACAGAAGTGAGAATAGAGGGATGGCAATAGGACATGAATCTATGTAGATCACTGAAATAATAAAAGTGGCAATCCCACATCATCTTAGCTTCCACAAAATACAGCAGATTTCAATAAACAATGTAAACATGGTATTTTCTGATTTGATATCCAGCATGATTTTGCATGCTCCATCAAGTCTCATCAATGCCTACGACAAGAATTTTTGTTCTGATGGCTGTATTTCACAGCTATGGAGCAAAGTGGCAAAGCTGGAGCTTTTGACAATAGACTGATGAGAATTCTGGAACCTAGAAAATAACAGAAGAAATACAAAATCATAGAATCAAGTCATCATGTGTTTCTATTGAGATAAACAGCAATTATATGGTAAACAGTGATACTATTTAAAAATTAGTCTAACTGCTGTTTTTCCAATCATCTTTGACTTTGAGAGACAACACTAAAATAGTACTAGTCATAATTTTGTTATTACTAAGACTAAATATCTTGGCAAGTTCTTAGCAGCAGAAAAAACAAGGAATACATATCTTCCTTGTTTATTACTCCATATTAGGAATTTGTCTTAAAGATATGTCTGTACTAAAAATGGGGTTTCCTCATTTGGCACCACAGTCTTTAGCAAATTATCTTTGCTTCTTAAGAGCTTTAATTCATCCAATTAGAAGTTTAGAACCAATACCGTACTGGTTCTAAACTTCTATTTCACTTCCCTGTAGAACTTCATGCAGAAACAGTCACACCTCCTTACCACTTCTCACCTAATCAATCACATCTACTGCATCTTTTTACAAATATCCAGGTTATTAATTTTGACATGCCTTCTCCATATAAAAAAGCTTTTTCTTTTAGTGGGCCTGGCACTTGTCATAACATTCATTTCCAGCTTAAAACCCATAAACAACATATTTGACATTAAGAATTTGTTAGTTAACAGCCAGTTTAAAGAGCCTCCGCGTTTAACCTTCAAAAATAAACCACCTAAAATAGGTGTGTTGCACTAGTACAACCACATGTTGACTGTAGACACCTCAAAGCTGAAATCATGCTTCCATCACCACCAGTGGAAGTATCAGAACTTACACAAGAAGGGGCTGAATAGACACATATTTGATCACCAGCACCTAATCTTCAAACAACTGGCAATCCCAATCAGAGTGCTACAGCTGCATGCTAAGTTTCAAAGGGAAAAAAAAACCACTGGTCCACATCAAAAGACAAGAATTGGATCATTTTATCTGTATCACGGAGCTGAATTAGACTCCTAGAAAAGTAAACAAATTAATTTTATATTCATAAATAACAAATCAATTTGAATCACCCATTGAGCTCTATAGGAACTATAAAGACTTGAATTCACTTTGCGTGTATTATTACCATGCCAGCAAGTTTCTCCCCTCTGATAACTTACAGCCAAGTAAACACTATTGAATTTTGGATGCAGTGATTGAACCTCTATTGACCTGTAACTAGGAGTCCCAGGTCTGCTCCCTTCATTGTTCACAGCACACTTATACCAAACATTCACCAAATACCCAGATAGGATTCTGACACATAATACAGCTTGCTCATTGGATCACTGAAGGTATTCCTAAGACGGCTCCAAATCCTGTCTCTCCCATGGCATGCCTCACACTGTCAGGCAACCTCCCACTGCAGTGAGATGCAAAACGATGATAAAGTACAAAATCCATTTTTAAATACACTAGAAAGATCATACATTATGCATGGAGCAAAGAGTGCTCTACACAGCCCACTACAATAGCGAACAAGGGAAAGGTTAGACAGGTCTGCATAGTAATTATTAGTCAAGGATTGTGCCAAGTGCTGTGCCATGGGGATGAACCCCAACAGGCAGAGAAGGACAGCCACATCTGCACTAGTTGTTCATTCCACTGATAATTGGCTCATGATGGGAGTGCAGTCAGTACTGTCTACTCAACTTCAGCAAGGCTTTTCACACCATTGCTCACAACATCCTCATAAAAAACTCAGGGATGTGGACTGAATAAGTGGACACTGAGGTTGACTGAGAACTGACGAATGGCAGATCCCAGAGGGTTAAAATCAGTGGCAAAGTTGGAGGCCTGTACCTAGTGGTGTCCCCCAAGGTTCAATACCAGGCCCTGAACTGTTTAACTTGTTCATCCTTGATCTGTAAAAAGGGGCTTAGCATATTCACTTATGATACTGTGCTGGGAGGAGTGACTGACATCTCCAAGTGCTCTGCAACCCTTCAAAAGGACCTCAACAGAATGGAAAGATGAGCAGAGAAGAACCATCTGAAATCCAGCAAAGGCAAGGTCAGGGTCCTGCACCTGGGGAGGAACAACCCCAGGCACCAGCACAGCCTGGGGCTGACCTGCTGGGGAGCAGCTCTGCAGAGAAGGACCTGGGGGTCCTGGTGGACAACAAGCTGTCCATGAGCCAGCAGCATGTCCTGGTGGCCAAGAAATCCATGGGATCCAGGGGTCATTAGAAAGAGTATTGCCAGCAGGTGAAGGAAGGTGATCCTACTCTGGTACTCAGCCCTGGTGAGGCCTCACCTGGAGTGCCGTGTCAAGTTCTGGGCTCCTCAGGACAAGAGAGACATGGAGCTGCGGGAGTGGGTTCAACAGAGGCTACAGAGATGATGAGGGCTCTGGAGCATCTCTCTTATGAGGAAAGGCTGAGGGAGCTGGGGCTATTCAACATCAAGAAGAAATAACTGAGAGAGGAACTCATCAGTATATATAAGCATTGGAAGGAAGTGTGTCCAGACAACGGACCAGTGGTGGACCATCTTCTCAGTGGTGCTGAGCAATAGAACAAAAGGCCATGGGCAAACACTGATGCACAGGAAATTCCACCTGAACATAAGGAAGAACTCATTTACTGTACAGGTGATCATGCACTGGAACAGATTGCGCAGAGAGGTTGTACAGTCTCGCTAACTGGAGATATTCAAAAACTGTCTGGACACAATCCTGTGAAATGTGCTCTGGGATGACACTGCTTGAGTAGGGAGATATGAGCAATGTGACCCACTGCAGTCCCCTCCTATTTTATACGTTCTTTGATTCTGTGAAGAGGACGGCTCTGGAAACACAGAACAACATCAGTACTATCTTCAGATAATACTATTGAAATAATGTAAAGAAACATTTCCTCACTGACAGCTCATGCACTTTGATTGTGCTGACGGAGGCTGGTAAAGACAAAGTGCTGTACTGGAACTAGTTTGCAATCACTTTGCAAATCACACTTCAAAATTTAGCTTATACTTCTGAAAGGCTCTTAGCATGACCTTAGTTCTAACCCCAAGATAGCAGGTGGGTGTCAGGGCTTAACTTATATGAAAATAATTTTAAAAATTCAGGTCTGAGAGCATTGCTTAGCATTTTGACAAACTGAGCAAAAAAATGGATACCATACAGTTGGTGCAGAAATTTTAGCTCAAATTGCCTACATTAGAGGCCTATATTTACCACCTCAAAAAAAATATTCAGCAATAAATGCATGCTACTACAGCTAAGAAGCACCTAATCAAAGAGCAAGAACTAGTGTTTGTTAATAGCTAGTTATTTCAGTGTAACCTTTTTTTTATGAAAAATTTTCCTCACATGGTACCTGAATGAACTGGTGGGGTTCCATGCCTTCAAAACCTATGTGTTTAACAAGAACTAGAAAAGCCTCCCTCACCCCCACCTGTGTATAAATACCAGAACAGATATTAAATGTAAGAAACCAAGCCCCAGTGTTTCTGTACCTATGAAATAAACAGTGGGCAAAACCAAGCAGGTTCATTAGCTACTTACAGAAAGCTTGCATTGCAAAGTCAGTTTTAAAGAAAGCTGCATGTAAAAACATTTTATATACACATGCTAAACATGGTCCAGTCTTCCCAAACTGGAGCACTTAGGTGCTCCCATGGTTATATCCAAAAGAGGCTTAACTGAAGCATCAAATACTAGTCCATGTAGCAGAAAGTGCCATTTCCCACTAACTAACAGGTTTTGTGCTTACAAACAGACTGGCTAATATAGTAAACAGAATGCCTCGAACAGGAAGTACTCATACCATAGTTAATTGCAAAAATTTTCCAGTATTACAAGCAAATGAAGAGTAAGAGTTCTTCAGGAAGACAAACAGCATAGATATATGAAAAAATTATCTACGGTTGCCTGAAGAAGCAAAGTCTTGGGTTTTACAAAAACATCAGCCTGCAGCAGAAGCACCAAGACAAGAAGACAAACATGATGGTGGAGCAGAAGGCAACCTTTACAAGATCTAGATGTGGATTCTACCTGTAAAGGCTGACTAAGTACAAGTGACTTGAGGAGTACCATGTCCATCTCTGAGCACTCAAGAGCACCAGTATTCTTTAAATGTTGGATTTGCTGTTGTTACTAAAGAGAAGAGAAGGACTCTGAATATATTTTAATGTCAAGTAAAATTGTTCTTTTTAAGAACAATTTGAGAAGAAGCAGATTGTCTTTCTTTGTCTAAAACTTCATCCCAGAATAATATTAATTCCCTGGTTCTGCTTACAATAAAAGTGGCATATTGAAAAGGACCCTATAATACTCTTCATCATTCCATCCCATTAATACAACTGTTCTAGCTTTTGTTGCAGTCTGATTTTAAAAGCTATAATTAACTCGGACAAAAGAGGAAGTTTTGTTGGTTTTTTTTTTATTTCTATGTCACATCTAAGCTCACCAAATACATAATTCTCAGTAAAAACTACTTCAGATCTCGAGTAGCCCATTAAGATCCATTGTAAGAGATGTGGGCAGCATTTACATTCAGATATGAGGTCATCTTAGGGAATCTAGTATTCATTTCACAAGATTCAGCCAAAGTGGACCATTATTTAATCATATACTTTAGCACCCGTGTGTTCTTAATGAAAACTTCTCAAAGATCCTTTGAGTTCTACTAGTTCTACTATCAGGAGTAGTCAGACATACTATCTGAGCTGTGCAGTACTTCTGAGAATCATGAGTACCTTGGACTCAAATCAGCAGGATACCATCTATTCCAAAGCACTGCTAATTGTTTCCTGGTAAAAATCAGTTCCTCTGTATGTCTAGATGTAGAAAAGGGACTTACACTCAAAAATTGAAAAAGCACTTAGAAATCAGAATCCAGAAGCTGAAAGTACAGTAATTTCATGATTATAAGCTGCACCATTTTGACTAAAATTTTGGTCCGAACCCAGAAGTGCGGCTTATAATCAGGTCAGCTAATACATGGATGAAGTTCAGAAATTTGCCAACCCAGAAGTGCAAGCCCGCAGCAGCCCCAAGCTGAGCCAGTAAACCCTGCGATCCAGTGATTCTATTACTAATTGGCAATTTTGTGAAAGTTGCATGTGGATCCTCACTGCAAATGAAAGTGTGGCTTTGTCTTGGGTTACAATACAGAGTGTGATAAAAGGTATCTATTCTATCACCATCTGTTGAGGACTGGGGCAGTGATCCTTATCTCTGTGTGAGATATTCTGCTAGTGGGCCATCCATTGAAACCAGGTGGGGCATTGTTCTTTATCTTTTCACAACCCATCCTTCCTCCAAAGAGTCATTTTCTGCTAATGGCCCATTGAGTCCCACTGTGTGACTGATAAAATTACTGCATCCCATTGGAAGCTGCTCCAGCCAGGGAAAAGAGCCCAACATTACTTACTAAGATAAAAACAGAGGTTTTGGGACACTAAGGTAGCCCCTTTCTCCACTGCACTCCAGAGGGAAACTGCACCTTGTACAGGAGCACTGCTTCAACTGAATCACATCTGTGCACTGTCACCCAAGCCCCCACAGCCCGAGCCGAGCCAGTAAACCCCGCCATGCGGGTCCTCGCTACGAACAACCGAGCGGCTTATAATTGGGTGCGGCTTGTGTATGGACAAAGAACGAAATGTTTGCCAACACCCAGTGATGCGGCTTATAGTCAGTGCAGCTTGTAATCGTGAAATTACTGTACTTGTATGTGAAGGAAGAAGAAAAGCCTGAGAGGAGTTATGCATTTCAAGTTCTCCCATCACAGAAAATGAGTGATGCAGTCTGCTTAAGTTAGCTAAGTTGGTAACTGTAACTAAAAAAGAAACAGAAATAATGACTAGTTACTGGAAATGGCAATATATGCTTATATCTGGCAAGCCAATGTCATCTATTGCATGTTTAAACAGTACCTTCCTAGAGTAATTTTTTAACGATGGCCGGCATTCATCACTACTTGCCAACAAAGAAGCATATCAGAGTGTAATCTGTTGCCAGAAGCATGATTATGATGCAGTTCCAGAAAATCAATATGGTATTGAAACACAGTTCCATCACTTCACCAAATGGAGTAATGCCACTACCAGGACTCTGTATAGATAAAACAGAGCTCAACACTGCATAGTGCAAGGACCAGGTAGAATAAACCCACAGCTCCCTCTAGCCTCTTATCCCCTCTAATATTTCTGTCCTGGACACAATACTAATTTTGGTGGATCTCACATCGCTGAGCCTTGAGAAATATAAAAATCTTGAAACAGAATGATGAAAAGAAGTTTTATATCAAAACTGGATATAAAAGCAGACTTTTCATAATGCAGCGCTTTTACACCCATTACACCTACCTTTAATACTGAATATATCTGAAAAAGCCTTGCAGCACAAAACCCTGAACTGGAAAGGATGGTCTTCGAATTTTTTTTTTTTTTTTTTTTGTCTTTTCAGAAAGCTTTCACTTAAGTAGGGCTTTTAAATAGGGCATTTAAATACATGTTTTATGGTAACTTTAAAAAAAGAAGAAAAAAAGAAGAGGTGGACCCTGGGATTTTTTTCACTTTAAGTAATACTTTTGTTTCTTTGTTCACCACTGTTACTAACACTATAGCACCACACATGGGAAAGTCTGAGATTCTTCTCCAGTGTAAAAATTGTCTCAGTTACAAAGTACACATCAGCAAAGCACAGGCACGTATACTCATGCGAGGAGGTCCGTTTCAGACCTAGTCGCATCGTGGCTGGATATGAACACACCACACTGGTTTCCTTCCTAAGCACCTCTTAACTTTTAACTTCTGGATTACCAGAGACCTTGGTCCTTGGTAATTACTTCAGGCTCAACATCTTCCTAATAGCAGACATCTAAAGGAGAAGAAAACTAAGTTGTAGTCTGGTTGAAGTATCTGCATTTTATATAAAGTATCTGTTTATACAGTCTGGAATACCTTGGAAAATAATAGCCTCAACCAAAACAATGTCTGAGACACATATATGAATGAGAAACTACCAGTAAATTAGTGTTACATCTTAGATAATGCTCTTCTCTGAAGTACACTAGTGCATAGACACACATTTGAAAGACAATGATTTAAAGAGTGATTAGCTAAAAGCTTTAAATCAAATTACAATTTTATGAGACAAAGAATAAATGTTTTGCAACAAAAATTCCCATAAAAGTGGTATCTAAATTCAACTTAAAACTTTCACCAACTAGCAGGCAGAAATACTCTGCTCAGCTCCAGTTAAGCATCACGGCCTTCCCTGATTAGAAGCGCTGACCTGTTACACAATTACAAGCCATTGCAATCTCAATGGCTCCAAGACTCTGTTTTTCCTTAGATACTAGCTCAACATCTAGCTGAGTCCTGCAAAGATAATAGTAACTGTGGTAGAGCAAGCACTGTTTTGGAAAACGGAATCACAAGAACACACATACATCTGATGTTTGCCTTGAGACACTGACAATAAAAATAATCTCAACACAATGAATTGGAAGAACTTAAATGTACATTTTTAAGAAGTAGGATTATTTCCTAAAGGGTTGGCCTATAAAATCTTAACAATGCATGGAAGTATCTTAAAAGATCAATTACAACTTTAATTCATTACAAATACTTTCACTAGATCAGCAATTATCCCCTCATGAGACTGAGGACACTCATTCATGTTTTGCCAGGCCAGAAGATCTGGTTCAGATTTCTCATGCTTGTTTTGAAGTCATAAAGTGACTGTGACAGAACATAATTTAAGCATTGCAGAGATCTACACATAATGTTGTCTGAAAAGTAGTTTATTAACCATTTCAGGCAGACTTACATGCAGTCTGTATTGGTATTTATACATTACTAATTCTTTACCGAAAATCAAGTTTTGCTAGTGTTATCTGCAGAACTTGTTAGTCTCTCCATTTTGCTACAGAAGACAGCATTAACTACTTTGCTACCATT
This sequence comes from Catharus ustulatus, assembly GCF_009819885.2. Taxonomy (NCBI): domain Eukaryota; kingdom Metazoa; phylum Chordata; class Aves; order Passeriformes; family Turdidae; genus Catharus; species Catharus ustulatus. The sequence continues at coordinate 23,017,635 of NC_046262.2, read as the reverse complement.
GCTCTCACACAATAAGCATCTCATTTTACCCCTGAGACAGCCAGAAATTACAGTAATGCTGAACTACAGCCAAGAAGCTACACCTTCCACTCTCCTATCTGCAGTATTTCTGTGGAGCACAGCTGATGGAAGTGTTGCTAAAACAAAGTTTGGGGAAAGCTACCATTAAACCTTGTGGGAGGAAAACAGGTTAAAGAATTTGAGTCTGGACAAATTCAATGATCAATAATACTTCTGTCTCCCAACAGCTTTACAGTGTTCATGTCTTGTTACTCAAATACAGAAAGCAAACTGAAACATTTCAAGACAAGACTGTAGTTTGTCCTATTTAAAGAAATGTCTTGGACTAACTGCACATAGTTCAAACAGTGTAAGATCTAGGATTGGATCAACCAGTTGCAGGCTACCAAAAATTAAAATACTTATTTCTAGGCAAGTTCAGCACTAACAAGTATACCCTAAAATACTAATCTTTCTCAACATTCTCCAGCCAAATTAAGAACCCTAGTATTCTAATTCTGCCATCTCAAACTGACACACATCATAACCACCTTTACTAAGATATCACACTAAATATAGTCCAACAAAACTGAAGATTAAGCCTTTACAAAGACACCTTGATTAACATGACATGACAGAGATGAGCACCTCTTCCAGAAGTTTTTACCTTGTAACTCCTAATAATTCAGCATGAATGATGGGAAAAGCAAATAGCAAATTTAGGTATTTATGCACAGCCATCATGTAAAGGCCATCATGGGAAATATTTATAGACAGATTACCTATCAATAATTCAGGAATTAATACTAGATATTATGTTTAATAGGATATCAATTTCTGCATCCCTACCATAATTCACTGTTGTGCAGCTTTGTCATTGTGTCTGAAGTGTATTCACCTGCATTATTGTCTCTACTTCCTCTGCACACAGACTGAAGTACAAGCAGTACCAACGACAACAAAAATACAGCAATGGTTTCAGCTTGTAACACAGTACTTACCTGGTCAATGCATACAACAGCCTAAACTTCCAATACAAATCCTGAGTATGCTATAGAGCTGTTACTTCAGGATTTTTAATGCCATCAGACTTCTGCTCAAAGAAGACTGATTGTTCAATACTGACAATGAATACATGTTATCAACTAGGACAGAACACAGTTTTTACACAAAATCCATGTTTCCCTGTTAAAGAATGCCATATTGTATCTGGTCAATCCAACAAAAGGTTGTCCACAAGGTACATCACTGAACACCACTATATCACTTAACAGTAACTATTGATAAGAACTTGTCTTTATGCAACAGGAACGAGGAACTGGGAGAACTGAGACAGACTGGCAGACAAAGAAACAAGATTGGATATCCTTTGTGTCAGGCCTATATAATCCACAGGGCTTGATACACTTACCTTCTGTGAGATGAGAGACACGCACAGACATACAGGATACAGCACTAAGAAAGTGCCCTGAACTATTCTACATTTCTCTAGTTTCAAGTTTCCCAAAAAATGTTTAATAGCAGCACTGGCTCAAAGCCCAGTTACGCACCAGTTGGTTTCCACCACACACCCAGTGCATAATTACCTGGCTTGCCTAATGGTACTGCATATGCCAAACAGTCTGAACTACACCAGCAAAACAATGAATTTTTCATTATATGAAAGGAGACCAAGAAAGTCCCTGCTGGTTTGGCAAGTCAGTTTCCCTCCCCCAAGCTTTCTGTGTTCTAACTATTGCAATAGGTGAGTTCTCCACCAGCCAGGTACTACAAATTAAGTCTACAAGCTTACACAGCATAGCAGTACCCATTAAATACTGAATATAATACACAGACCATTATGTGACCCAGGTACATTTAATTACCAGTGATTTTGCAACTTTCTTCTAGAACACTCAATTTTTAGACCTTAGTATAGAGTATCAACTGTTGAATTAAAAGTCCAATGCACCTTGGTGTAGAAATACTCTGGGCACTTGCATTTAGAAATTAATACAAACCAGCTACTGAATCAAGACCTCTGCTCTGAACAGAATCAAACGTCTGATACTTAACCACAGATCCACTAAGTAGGTGCTGGCCCTGGCCTGGGTGTGTTCACTCAGATTTAAAGAGATGCAGGGTTACCAGCACACGTTTCTACAGTTTGGAGTTTGTCCTCCTTATTAGAAGATGCTCTGCAAAGGAATTCTATATTGCAATACCGCAAAGCATACTGTCTAAAGTGCCTTTAAAAAATTTGCTAGCAAATTTAGTCTTCTTGACCTCCATGTGCCACGATACTACTCAAGTAATCATACCAACTGTGTTTTTAAAGATTATTTAAACTCTCTACAGATTGGGATTTGTACTGTTTATTAAGAAGCTATGACACTAAAATACCAGAACTGGAGTTCAGGAGACAAAATGCTTGCTACTCTTCAACAGTTCAGTGGATTTCTAATATCATATGCTTAACTCAAATATCTACAAATACAGTACTGATTTTAAATCGATAAGAAGGTTTCAATTGTTTTAATTTTACATAATCCTATGTCTCACTAGCAATTTTAAGTATATGTCCTAAAAATTATAATATTATTTAGACTTTTGGCAGAAACATCACTTTCTCGGATATGTAGACAGCTGCAAGCTTGGGTTTATTATTTTTTAATTTTTTTAATGGAAGGAAAGACAACAGAAAAATAAAAACTAGCCTAAGGAGCAAGGACTCATTCCTTCCTTCATTTTGACCTGTGACCCCCAGTGACAGGACAGAGACAAAGGACGCAGCACTTATCACCACACATGCAAGGAAGTTAATAAATTGAAGAATTCAAATGTCCTAAGCTTAAGGAGGCATGTGTAACTCCCATGGTAATATTCCAGTTTCACATCCAAATTCCTAAATAACCAAAATACAAAGGACATTATTTGTAACTTCTGTTGAAAATCTGACTCCACCTTGCAGTTTGCCAGATTATACCAGTTTTCTGTTGCTTTGGAACATGGATGAGTTTCCATTCCACTAGCACACAAACCCGGTAGCATGGATTATTTTTTCAAATCACTATACAAATTCCTAAGGATACGACAGCGGAAAGTTTTCATAGGTATCTATGTCCCATTTTTATCTACTAATTTACATGAGACCTGATTAATTTTATAGATTTCATTCCTTCTCATTTCCTTAAGCTCTCAAGTGAATTCCCCAGTTTGCTAGGGAACCTGCTGTGAAACCGATTTCCTTAGAGCTTTTAATTTATTGAGAAATTCCCAGGTTGTTCGATATTCTCTGAAGACTCCAGAAGACTGAAACCGAGCCTTCGCTGTTCTGGAATTTCACCCTAGCGCACTGAGTTTAAAGCACTGGTTTTCAGGACTGAACATCGCCTAACAACCCGGGAGAGGTCCTCACGGTGGGGAACTGGGAGCCGAGACGGCTCTTCCAGAATTCTGATGTGGGAGACAAACCTCCGCAGATCGCGGTGCGCCCCTCACGGATCGCACTGCTCTCCCCTCACTGGGCTGATGCATGGCACCGACTGCAGCAGGAATCCTGCTGCTGGCGCACCCCGCCAGTGAGACCCCTCGACTCCGTGCGCATCCAGCAGCGCCCATAGCTCCGCGGGCGGCCGCTCCCACCCCCAGCCCCGGCACCAGCCCGGCGGCCCCCGCGACATCCTTACCCCATGGCGGCCGGCAGCGCCTGGCACCGGTGGTGCCGCGTCCCCGGGGCGCTCCTCGCCGCGCCGGCAGCTCTGCAGCCCCGTGGCGGCGGGGCTGCTCTGGGCTCGCCGCAGGTGTCGGGGGCCGAGCGGGGCCGCCCGCGCCCTAGGGAGCGCCCCCCGCGGGCCGGGCTCCCATGGCCACCGGCCCTGCCGGGCGCCCGCAGGCAGCGGCTCCGGCCCTCGGGCGGGCGGCAGCGGTGGCTTCGGGGGAGGACGGGTCCCCTCCTGCAAGCGAACAGGGAGGCGCTCGCCTTCTCCGCGAGGGACTGACAGCGGCTGCGGCGCTTCTGGCCGGGACGCGCGCGGCCGCGGAGGGCTCCGTGTGCCTCAGAGGCGGAGCGGGATGGGGCAGGCGGTGCGCACAGAGCTCCACGCCGCCGCTCCCCCTAGCACCGCCGCCAGCCGCGTGGCGGGCACGCATGCATTTTCCCGAGAAGGCAGAGCGAGCCGTGGCACCGGCGCTGGCATCGGACTCCCGGCGAGAGGCCGCTACCGACGAGCTGCGGCCGCGCGCCGCCCGCGGGCACCGGGGCACCGCGCTCTCCCGATCCGCCCGCCCGCCCACCCCCGGCTGCGGAGATGCGGGGCACCGCTCCTCCTTCCCGCGGCGGCGGGCCCGCTCCTCGCCGTCACGCCTTCTTCTGCAGCGAGCGGGCGGGCATCGTCCTGGGGCGCGGCGGATCGGTCACTGACAGCGGGCGGCGGGAGGGGCTGCCGCCGCCGAGCCCGCGCTGTTCTGCGGCGGAGCCGCGGGCTCAGCCCCGCCGGTGGGACGAAGGGAGGGAACGATGGCCGCCTCAGGCAGTGCCCAGCTGCTCCGGCGCCACCGAGCCGCTGCCTATACCCGCTCGCATCCCCCGCCTCCGCCTCACACCTCCGCCACCGCCCGCTCGTCCCCTCGCGGCGGGCAGGCGCAGCCGCCGCACGGAGCCCCCTCCTTCGTCCCGCTCCTCCTTCCAGGGGTATGGGAAGGGAAGAGGCGAGAAGAGAGAAGTGGAACCGCGCCCTGCCCTACAGCCCTGCGCCGCACGCGGCCAGTGCGCTCCTGCCCGCGGCGGCACCTGCTCCCTCTACCTCCATCCTCCGCCCGGGGAGCTTTAAATAGAACACGTCACCGCGCTCCCCTACGCACCGACGTCACGCCCGCTCCCGGCGCTGACGTCACCGGAGTGCGGAGGATGATGTCAGAGTGGTCCACGCCGCCGGAAGCTCTTCTATAATAGGGAACGGCGGCGGGGGGAGAGCAGAGTGGGGAGGGCTCGGGGTGCTGGCGGCGCCCGGGCCGCCTCCTCCCGCCCCCGGCCCCTGTGGCGCCGTCTCCACGGCAACGCCGCGCCCGGCGGCTCGGCGGGGAGAGCCGGTGTCACGGAGTCACGGGCGAAGGCGGCGCGGAGCCCTCTCCGGAACGTGGCTACTGCAACTTCCCAGCCCTCCGCCTTGCCAAAACACGGGCCCGCGTCCCGCTGCTGTGCAGACACTCTGCAGACAGTTAACACAGACGGCGTTATCGGAAAACGGGGAAGAAGTACGGCAGCCATTCTAAAATTATCCCCCACAAGATGTAGATTCCAGCACATCCACGCTAGTACTATTGGAAAGAAAGAGCCAGCACTGTAAGCTGGATAGGACCTACAACATTTGGCTGAGTTCTTCAGTTGTGCCATGCAAACATTGCACACTTCTAAAACATCAGAGTTGCTCAAGCTCCAGCACTGTGTACTATCTTGGAGGGGTATACCTCATCTTCAGTTATGCAAATACTTCAATTAAGTGCTTGAGATTTTCTCAATTTGTAAACATTGGATTTAACAACTACAGTACTCTGCCAGTGGCATTGGATTGCCCCAGGTGGAACATGCTCCTTGCTAGGCCCTCTTTCAGTATTTTCATTGTATTGTCTGTTTAAATGAGGTTGTAGTTACCACAGGCATGTTAAACTACAATGAGCATAAGAGGAAGATATTGATACTATACTAGATGCCAATCTCCACATAAAAATTGAAGAAGCCCAGAATATTACCAATGTGTGTTACAGAATTGTAAAGCATGATAAAACCAACTATGTTAAAACTGTTGCTTTAACAAAGGTTTGTTTGTCCTCTCATAGAACCTCTATTACTCAGGACCAAGTGTATCCCAGGAAGAGGATGAAATAAAAAGCTAAAGCACTCAGCTAACAATCTGATCTTCCCAGAGTCATGAGGCACATTTCCAGAACTTACTTTAATTTACAGATGCATGTTTTACAGGCATTTGTTTCAACATTTTGACCTCTCAAAGTAATCAGCGATGGGGAAAGCAAGGATGATTAATTAAATATCAAGGCAAACCTCCTCCAATCACAAACAATCATAGGAAACCCAGCATGACTCATTACTATGGGAGTAGCAGCAAGGCATACTGCCTCACGAGGCAGAAAAGAACAGCTTCCTCAGTTGCCCATTTCGCATTTCCCACACACCACCTCATAAGCTAAAGTAAAGGCACTGAACTAAAAAAACTTTAATCTGAATGATAACAGTCTAAGGTTTGTTGTGTGCAATGCTCAGAACCCGCATAGTTATGATGAGGCTGCGTTACTTCGCTGGACTGCAATTGCTGTGGTTGGGTTTCACCTGCTAGCTCTGAAACATGAAGTTCTATGTATTTTCCACTAAAAATCAAATTAGGCTTCCTTCACAAAACAGAGGTACTCTATAGTGTTGGGGTTGTGGGGAAGATGGAGATCCCTTCTGCTATATGATTAGAGTGAAAAATATCAGAATTAATGCCAACTAGGCAAACATAAACAACAAGCAGTTTATCTGTACATATTCACTGATGTCAAGTAGCTAGGAGTAGCTTCTGAAACTGTACTCTGCATGCAGCAATGGCAGGTCAACAGCTAGGAACCTAAGGCTTTAATTTCATATATGAGTAAATGTTGTATCAGTTTTGTTCTTGCAGCTCAAGCTCACACACTAATGCAAATGCTTTAGTATTTCATTATGTTCACAGTATTTTGTTTAGATATCACAAAGATAATTCCATCTGTCTCTGCCTTTCAGCTTGTTCACATATTTGTCTTGCATGAAGTATACTTTTCTACAGCATGGGTACAAACCCAGAAATCCTCAAGAATGAAGATAAAAGGGAAAAAATGTAAAAGAAGACAAATGCACACTGAACCCTGGGGTAAAGAATAGTGCGTTCACTTGAAAATCAGAGGTGTGAACAGAATCATGGACAAAGAAATATGTGGAATATCAAGAATACCTTTATTGACTTGTGAAATAAATGAGCTGTATATTTAATGTATTTCTATAAGTAATAAAATATGAGTACTGGGACAGATAAGACCTTGGGTAGGGAAACAGAACTGTAGGGACAAAGAAAGCTTCACTTCAAGAAAAAACAGTGATTTTTTTTTTTTGCATTCTTAATTTAAACTGTTTTTTTATTTATTACTACATTTATGTTCAGAAAGTCCACCTAATTGATTACTTATCTTCCATATTTATTGTTACATTGCCTTCAGTTCTCACAGGTTTCTCTAAAAATTAAGCTTTGTCTCAATTACACCCTTTTACAATCTTGATTAGTTTCCAGGTTGATTTTGTTGAATTATTTGTCTCATGGAAAAAACCTCTATTTATACTTGCCAAGCTTACTGAAACCCCTTTTCTGTCTTGCCATTCCCCAGATTAATATATGATACAGAAACATGTGATCTATGTCAGCTAAGGCAGAACTGTACATGAATAGGTATTTGTGGAGACCCTAAAAGGCATTCCCTAGTTGGGGAAAAACAAAAAGCTTGTCTCATAGCAAACCCTGTTCTATCATGCCGAGGTACCCCCGTTCTGTTCCCTTGGTCAGCCCTGTGCCCCCTTCCCTGTTCCTCAGTCTTTTGGTCATTCCCTCCCTGTGTCCGCATTGGCTTTCATGCTCTAACCCCACCCCTGTGCCACCCCCATGTCACCTGGCAATTGCTCTCTGATGCTTCCACCGCCCCAAATGGCCCATGTACTTAAACCTGGACCCTCACCACAAGGCCCACCTTTGCCTTTCCCTCTGACCCTGGACTATCCACGCACGTGGCTGAAATAAGCATCTCTGTGGAACCCTTGCAAAGGCCCTTCCTGCTTCTTTACCTTCAACAGTCTTAACAGTTATCGAGCCACAACAGATATTAGCAGGAGAAATACACAATCACTTCATCTTGAAGACTGAAGTGATAAAACATGAAGAATTTTAACAGTGATGACAAGACTTTCAGCTCTAAGTAAGTTGCTTTGGGATTTTTCCCATGCTATTTTAGAACACTTCTTTGTCTAGAGCACTTTGATGGAGGCAGTCTTGAGCATGCCTGGGAAACCATCAGCAGCTTAGTGCCTGTTCCTTCACAAAAATGCCAAGTAATGCCACAATCAAATAAGAGATGGACAGCTTCAGGCAAGACAAAGCACAAGGTGGTGCAGGAGAAGGAATGTTATTTTGCAGAGTTGAAGTAGCATATTCCTGGCGTGTATATTCATACCAGCTAAACCCTGTTCTGACACCCTTGCTCAGGATGGCCAACCAGCTGGGGCAACACCTGTAAACTTGGCAGCAATTACTGGTATCTCTGCAAGGAATGCTACTTTGAGTCTCTCAGTGGGATACTTGTAGATGGAAAAAAAACCCAGATGGCTATACTGTCTGAATCTCAAACCTGCTGTGTATCAACATGGCCACTGTCCTGCTCAAAGTCCTAGAAGAGCAGAAGTACAGAGCTGCAACATCAAGAAGCACTACAAAGGCCTGTATTTTTCCTAACTTTGCACGGTATCTGTTTTTTCTCCATGCAAAACCAGATCTGTACCACTTGATTGCATACTGGCAAGGAGCTACAATTCCCATGGAAAAGACAGGGGAATCCCATTAAACTATATTAAACAGTGAAAAGATTTGAACTGCAATTGTTTGTTCAGGTCTAATTGGCACACTTAAAACAAAGGAATTCTAGCTGCAGCAAAACCAGAAAGAAACTGTTAACGGGTTGTTTAGGGAACCTCAGAGCAATTATGTGAGAATAGGAAACTAAAAATTGACTTGATTGGCTTTTATGAAAGTATCCAAGTCTAGATATTTACGGTGAGGTTAATACAAGCAAAGTATCAAAAAGAGCTATTAAATGGTAAAAGAATTAACAAGTTTAAACCTTCTGTAAATGTCTTTTTCTGATACTCCAAAGGTTGTTGCTCTTCAAGAAGCTCATACCTTCAGGAGTAGCCTTCCTAAACAAGGACTGGGTACAAAAGAAGCAATGATTGAAAAGTAATCACAAATGGCAGCCATCTCTGACTCCATCTGGGAGTAGGTAGAGGTAACTAAGGACATAGACATCTTTGCTACAGCAGCTCATAGCCTGCAGATGCTGCAGGGGCTCACTTCCTCCATGGCTCTGGGCTGGGGCACTACTGCTCCTCCCTTACATCAACTATTTTGTTCGGTTTGTTTGTACTGTTTGTTCGATACCAGGTGAGTTTAAATTCTACAGTCCCTACAGAAACCAAGGATGTTTATTCCCGTTGAAGGAGGGAGAGCCAGCACCTCACACTTGCCTCACATTTCATCCATTGCAGCTATTTAGTGTCTCCTGCCTTCTCCTACTCATTTATATCTTCTTCTTGTCCTCTTTTCTCCTGTCTAATCACAAATTTCCCTCCCCACACACGATTCTTTCAGTGTGTGGGATCACTTCTCCATCATTTTCTCTTGCAGGATCTGCATTTAATATATAAGTGGAGAAAAGAGGGGAGGAGAGTAAATGTCATCCTCTTCCCTGAGCCCAAGGTTTTTTGTCTACATTTTCTTCAGTTTAGAATAAACTTCACTGTTGTATCAGGTGGGCCTGGAGGGATTCTGGACCAGTTTTATAACCACTGATTTTTCTCCTGGAATAGATGAAGAAATATAAGTGTTGCCTTATATTCTAGTAAATGTGGTACTCTCAAACTAAGACTGGATTTGATTTTGAAAGCAACTGTATGACATAATTCCCTGAGATGCCTTATGGTCCAATATTTCTAACTCTGTGCTGTTGCCAGTGAATGCTAATTTTCCAGCACCCACTTCCAACATTTCATTGTCTTGCCACCAGAAATGTATTGCACATCTCCTACACAGCTCTGTGGCAGTACACCCCTACAGGAATTTTTTTAAGATACTGATCCCTGACTAATGCTTTTATTTCTTACTTAGGTTTATCAGTGGCTGTAATTTCCTCAACTGCTTTTTATGACTATACAGAAAGCACAGTTTATGCCACGAGACTGATTAGGTCAACTTGTCATTTCTGTCTTATTACACCAAGTTCACCTAGAGACATCATTCAGTTTTGTTTTTGCGATTTCAGCTGAAGATTATAAAGATATTGTAAAATAATCACTGTGGTTTTTACATGTGAGTATGAGAGAGTATGTATGAGAAGGAGGGAGGAGTATGGGGAAAGTATTTTTAAGTCTTGAGGTTCCTAATGTTCAACATCTGTGCATTCCTTGCATATAATCTGAGAATACTAATTAAAAGAAGACACAACCTCACATAAACCTGCTCCTTTATCTGGCAGATGCAGGAATTCTGAATTGGGCAATAGAATATTCAGGCTTGTAGCCTAATGCAAATTTTGCAGATATTTGATACTGCTCACCAAGTTGTTGGGAAGGAAACTGGAGGAGAAGGAGCAAGAGCTATGTCCTGTGAAGTACAGTGCAAACCACTGGAGTGAAGAAGACACATTTGCAAATCACAAACTTTTTTGGTTTATTTTCAGACCTTGTTGAAGAAGTGTACCATTATACTGGTGAAATTGAAGTATATTGAAGTTACTGTTTTCAGTTTACCTCTTGTAGAATACTTAGATGTGTCTAAGATTTTACTCTTCATTTGATGACACACTTTGAAATGTGATGACCATACTCTGCAGTTGTAACTCAGAACACTTGTATTTTAATTCTTTGGCCAAGAGTTACCCATAATCTTATTTTCTAGACATACATCAGACAATCACTTTAATATAACAGTGCCAGATAGACTCAGCCACAGTTAATATCTGATTTCTGATGTTTTCTGAACACAACATTAATATGTGCCATTAATATGTATTGTAAATAGCACTCAATATAATTAGAATTCACATAAAAAGGACACCTATATAGAGTTGGATAAAGGAGAAGTACAGTAATTTCACGAGTATATGGCGCACCGGAGCATAAGGCACATTTCTGGGTGTCGGCAAATTTCTGAACTTTGTCTATATAAGGCGCACCAGACTATAAGATGCACTTTTTTTTGCAGTGAGGATCTGTGCGCAACAAAGTAATGAATTAGTAACGGAATCACGTGATTGCGAGGTTTACTGGCTCAGCTCGGGGCCGGGCAGGCTTAGCCCCGCTCGGGGCTGCTGTGGGCTCGGCCCCACTCAGGCTGCCACTGGGGCCAGGCACTGCTGCTTCTCGGCGGGGCTGGGGGCTGCTGCCGCTCGGCGGGGAAGGGCGCCTCTGCCACTCAGCAGGGACAGGTGCCGCTGCCAGTGCTGCCACTCAGGGCTGGGCGGACTCGGCTCGGTGCTGCTGAGGGCTCCCACTTCCAGGTTGGCAAATTTCCGAACTTTGTCTATATATAAAGCGCTCCGGGGGATAAGGCGCACTAACAGGTTCGTACCAAAATTTTAGTCAACAGGATGCGCCTTATATGCGTAAAATTGCTGTAATTAAAACCATAGCACACTACCTACCTAAAGGTGTAGAGTTAAGGCTTCCATGGTAACCTTAACTCTGCATTTCCTGCCTTTAGTGATTTCAAAAGCTCAGCTTCACTCTTCCTTTAATACAGTATTTCACACTGAATACTTTCACCAATAGAAAGGTTAGTCTGAAACCTGACATTTCTAGGACTCAATACTAACCAAGGTTATGCAGCAACAATTTTAAATTATTCAGAGGAAACTGTACTAATACATAGTACACAACCAAGACTGAACTTGCCTTGAGCTGGTGTAATGTATTATGGATATGTGGTTGCCTCTTCATAGATAAGGTGCTGGCAGCTTCCCTTTGGATCTCTGTTTCATTGCCTCCCTGACACTGGCTGAAAAAATATCTGGCCTGAAAAACACCATATTAAAACTGAAGATGAGAAGAAACATACCTAAAAATATAAAATTGGGAAAATTATTTTATTTGAATTAAAACTCATGAAAACACATTAGAAAGTACATCTGGAAATTTGATGGCAGTGGTAGTGAATATAAGCAACGCTGTGGATCACTGTTTAAAATTGTTCCAATTTTGAACTACTAACTTTTGCTTAGACTTCTGTAACTTGTTTCAGGAAGTGTGTATGGACACAGATATATATGTCCATCTTTTGGCTACCTGGATTTTAACATGTGTCAACTTCTATGGCTTACTAGTAACATAAATACTATTGATTTGAGAGACAGACACTTGGTTTTCAGAACCAAAGGACATAGAACCAGCTCTTTATAGGATGCTTTACTTAAATGATTATTAAAAACTGTATCTTCAATTATTCCCATTGTAAGGCTTCACAGAAAAGTTTTGAAGAAAACTTCTACACATATATTGCAAAGTTTAAGGTAATCCTTGTTCTTGTTAACAAAAATGTTCTGATTTCTTGAGCAAAACTCCTAAACACTAGTACATTATATTTCAAAGCTTTCATGGTACAGGAAAATGTTATTCATTAATCTATGTCTTTAAGTGTCTGAGTGAAGGATGTCAAGACAATGGATTCAGGCTTTTCTCAGTGATGCTGAGCAATAGAACAAAAGGCAGTGGGCAGACACTGATGGCCAGGAAGTTCCACCTGACCATGAGGAAGAACTTTGTTATTGTGCAGGTGACCACACACAGGAACAGATTGCCCAGAGAGGGTGTGAAGTCTCCCTCACTGCAGATACTCAAGCACCTTCTGGACACAATCCTGTGCCATGTGCTCTGGGACAACCCTGCTGGAGCAGGGAGGTTGGACCATATGACCCACTGTGGCCCCTCCCAGCCTGACCCATTCTGTGATTCTGCCAAATGTATGTGAAATTTGTCAAATTTTAGAATAGCTTTTGTGTAAGTAGACATGTACAGTAATTGCATAACTATAAGGTGCACCCTTTTGACTAAAATTTTCCCCCCAAACCCGGAAGTGTGCCTTATAGTCTGGTGCACCTTATATAATGTACAAAGTTGTGAAATTCACCAACTTGGAAGTGCAAACCCGCAACAGTCCCGAGCCAAGCAGAGCCTGCCTGGCGGAGGCATCGGGGCAGCACAGGGGCGGGAAGAAAGCTGGCGGTGGCAGCACAGCCCAGGTGGGGGGGGAAAGCTGGCGGCATCAGGGCAGTGGCAGCGTGGGGGAAAAGCCTGGGGGTGTGCAGGGCTCCCCTGCACGGGGAGAGCTGCATGGGGCTGCCGGAGTGCCAGGGCGGCATGAGGAGGGAGGGAGTGGGCTACCGCAGAAGCCGCAAGCCCTGGCTGCTCCGAGTCGCGCCTGCTCCGAGCCGCTGCCGCTCTGATCCGCTCCGAGCCGCTGCTGCTCCATGTCACGTGAGCCCCAGCTGCTCCATGCTGCCACGCACCCCGGCTGCTCTGAGCCGCTGCACGCCCCGGCCACTCCCAGCCGCGCCTGCTCCGTGCCGCCGCGAGCCCCGGCCACTCCGTGCCGCCGTGAACCCTGGCTGCTCCGAGTCGCGCCCGATCCGAGCCGCCGCTAGTCCCAGCCACTCTGAGCCGTGCCCGCTCTGAGCCGCTCCAAGTCACGCCTGCTCCGTGCCGCCACGAGCCCCGGCCACTGCGTGCCGCCACGAGCCCCAGCCGCTCTGAGCCGCCCTGAACTGACACAGCCCCAAGCCCTGTCTCGGCAGCCAGCACCGGGGGCGGGCGGGAGTGCTGGGCCTCGCACACAGGGAGGGCGCTTGGGACTGCATTTAAAGGCTATGCCAATCTGTGAAAAATGTTTGCAAATTGAGCACCTGCCAGTAAACTCCATGATCGCGGGATTCCGTTACTAATTACTTACAGTAATGTCATGATTATAAACCGCACTGAGTATAAGCCGCACGTCCGGGTGCCAGCAACTTTTCATTCTTTGTCCATACATAAGCCGCACCTGATTATAAGCCCCATGTGACAATACAGTGTGATAAAAGGTAGCTATTTCATCACCACCTACTGAGGGTGGGGGCAGTGATCCTTATCTCAACAGCAGATATTCTGCTAATGGGCCATCCATTGAAACCAAGCAGGGCATTGTTCTTTATCTTTTCACAACCCATCCTTGCTCCAAAGAGTCATTTTCTGCTAATCGCCCCCTGTGTGACTGATAAAATCGCTTCATCCCATTGGAAGTTGCTCCAGTCAGGGGGAAGAGCCAAGCCTTTCTTAACAAGATAAAAACAGAGGTTTTGGGACACTAAGGGAGCCCCTTTCTCCACTGGACTCCAGAGGAAAACTGGATTTCTCCACATCACCACTGGACCTCCGGAGGGAAACTGCACCCTGTACAGGAGCACTGCTTAACTGAATCACATCTGTCACTGCAGGAGGATGCAGCCACCATTTAATGGGACTGCTACCAACACCCTGCCTGATGGGGTGTCAGGTTGTACTCTGACTTTGTCAGGGTTTGGAGTTTGTTTCTTTGTAGTACTGTATTTCTATTTTAATTTCCCTAGTAAAGAGCTGTTATTCCTAATTCCCATATTTTTGCCTGAAAGCCCCTTGATTTCAAAATTATAATAACATTAATTTCACGAATACAAGCTGCAGCAATTTGACTAAGATTTTGCTCCTAAACCGTAAATGCGGTCAATATTCAGGAGCGGCTAATATGTGAATAATTTTCTGACATTTACAACCTCAGAAGTGCCAGCCAGAGTGCCGAGCCGAGCTGCAGCAAAGTTGGCATTTTGCGATTATTACAAATTGCTACTCTGTTGCACTGCGGGTGGAGCCTGGCTGCCTGCAGTCAGCACGGGGGGCGGGGAGAGAGGTGGGAGAGCTCCCTACCACAGCCCGGGGGAGAGACGAGGGGGCCCTGTGCCACCATTGCCGCGGCTCGGGGAGGAGAGGGGGGACCCAGGCCGCCACTGCCGCGGCTCGGGGAGGAGAGGGGGGACCCGGGCCGCCACTGCCGCAGCTCTGGGAGGCGGCGGGGGACCCGGGCCGCCCCTGCCGCGGCTCTGGGAGGCGGTGGGGGGCTCCATCCCTGCCTGCCACCACAGTGACCGAGCCCAGTGGCAGCGGCGGCTGGCCCCCAGTGGCCCCGCCGAGCTCCGGCGCCGGGCTGGGCTACCTGGCCCCATCAGCAGCCCCTAGCGGGCCGAGCCTGCACAGCCTTAGCTGAGCCAGTAAACCCCGCCCTGCCGCCGTTCTGTTACTATTTGGCAACTTTGTTGCACGTGGGTCCTCGCTGCGAACGACAGAGCGGCTTATATTCAGGTGCGGCTTACTTATGGACAAAAAACGAAATATTTGCCAACACCCAGAGATGCGGCTTATACTCAGTGCGGCTTGTATTCGTGAATTTACTGTAATTTGGAGGGAGGAGGTTTACATTCTCCATTTCAAAGAGAAGTTCCCGCCTTTCTCAGCAGACACCTGTCTTCCAAACTAAAACAACAACTTTTCGTTCTTTGTCCATATATAAGCCACACCTGATTATAAGCTGCACTTTGGATTCGGACCAAAATTTTAGTCAAAATGGTGCAGCTTATAATAGTGAAATTACTGTAGTTTGTTGCACATGGCACAGATCTTCGCGGCAAAAAAAAGTGCGCCTTATAGTCCAGTGCGCCTTATGGTCGTGAAATTACTGTAATACTCAGAATATTGATATCATTAACAATCTGCTCCAAGGGGGTAAGATTAAAACTAAGGAATTTCTTCATTGATAGGTATGTATCTTTGACAACAAAGTCATAATATAAGGGGCTTTTTCCCATAAAAGACTGTCATCATTTACATCCAAATGATGAAATTTAGCTCTTAAAATGTGAACAAGCTCAAGAATCAAATAAAACCAGGGATTCAGATGCATTTTCCACAAACGAGTAAGTGATTAAAACCAGAGATAAAAACCTGAAAGACACAGTGAAGAAATATAATACAAGAGAATTTATGTTGGCCACCAACAGATAGCTCTTTCACCCTATTCAGCCTCTGGCACTACACGCAGAAGAAGTTAATAAAACAGAACACAGGTAGGAAGTTTTATTTTATTTACTAATCCACAGCAGGACCTTCCCAATTTGTTCAAGTCCCAGTATGCTCATTAAGAACTCATAAATTCTAAGTGCATGCTTTAAATGTATCAATTTAAAATCAAATATAAAATAGAGATAATACTGACTTTATTAAAAGTTTAATTCAGGAGAGAAAAAATATTGTCTTTGTCTGTCTGGCAGTTCGGGGATGTTACTATATGCATGAAGATAAGTTAATGGATATTGTCTCTGGATCCATTAATCCTAAATCAATTTCTCTCAACTACTTATGAAAACTGGGCAACAGTAGATTATCTACTAGATTTTTGTAACAACAATAAAATTCCTATTAAAATCTTAACACTCAAAAACTGACATATCAGGCACGTCCTTCAAAAATTTAACTGACTAGTTTAGGTCTTGAAGAACATGAATATCTTCCTAAGGTTAAAATGGGCTAATACGAAACTGGAAAAAAAAAACCAGTTTTGTAGAGTTGTGCAGAATAAATTTGCTTTATCCACTGCTTTCCATCAAAATTCATGACCCCGTGTATTAAGACGTATCTTTCTTCACACAAGAGAGAAAATATTAAAATGTGAGAAAACTTAGATTTTCCTTTAAAACACTTGCATTTAAAGTGTAATTACAAAATTTACAGAAACAAAGCACTGAAGTAATAAAATTACTAGCAATTACTCATTAATCTAATCAGAGCAGAGCATTAACCATGTATCATAACACCTTAATTCTCATCAAATACCTATAGTATATTTTAAACGATAATCAAAATAGTGCCCCAAAAAATACTCATCTGAAAAAGATACAGGGATAATTCATACGTAGTCATGCCAAATAGAGATGTCTATATATTTTGATATGTAATATCTGTAAATACATATTTTGATATAAATCATTATTATAGATTTATTAAATCTGTATGTTATCTGGATTTTACAATTTAAAGTTGGAATTCACAGATTGAACTTACATATTTGCAGAGTTAATTTATATTTTCATTTGGTGCCTATGATATTAATTACATTTAATAAATTCTGCACTGTATATTATGTGATATCGATATGCATATAAAATTACCGCTCTGTATGTAATAAATACTTTAAAAGCATTGAAGAAATCATATAAGGCCATATATGAGTGTCCTGATTTGGAGGACAAGTGTCTGCTAAGAAAGGCAGGAACCTCTCTTTGAAATGGAGAATGTAAACCCCCTCCCTCCAAATTATTATAATTTTGAAATTAAGCGGCTCTCAAGCAAAGAGATATATAATCCACAATTATTAGGAATAGGCAATTAGGAATAGGAAATAGGGAATTAGGAATAACAGTTCTTTACTAGGGAAATTAAAATAGAAATACAGTACTACAAAGAAACAAACTCCAAAACCTGACAAAGTCAGAGCACAACCTGACACCCTGTCAGGCAGGGTGTTGGTAGCAGTCCCATTAAATGGTGGCTGCATCTCCTCCTGCAGTGACAGATGTGGTTCAGTTCGAGCAGTGCTCCTGCAGAAGGTGCAGTTTCCCTCCGGAGGTCCAGAGGTGATATGGAGAAATCCGGTTTTCCTCTGAAAGCCCAGTGGAAAAAAGGGCTCCCTTAGTGTCCCAAAATCTCCGTTTTTAGCCTGGTTAAGAAAGGCTTGGCTCTCCCTGCTGACTGGAGCATCTCTCAATGGGATGAAGCAATTTTATCAGTCACACAGTGGGACTCAATGGGCCATTAGCAGAAAATGACTCTTAGGAGGAAGGATGGGTTGTGAAAAGATAAAGAACAATGCCCCACCTAGTTTCAGTGGATGGCCCATTAGCAGAATATCTCCCAGGGAGATAAGGATCACTGCCCCCACTTGGTCTCATCAGATAGTGATAGAATAGATACTTTTGATCACATCCTGTATTGTAACCCAGGACAATGAGCATCACTGTATCTGGCTTAAGGTTGAATATCAGAACAAGAATGCTACACAGTGGGGAAATATACTGCATTTTTGTAATTAATTATTAATTTTCCATTCAGTATTCACTTCTTAAACTTTTGAATCTTGCTTGTAATGCCTTTTAAATACTGTTTTCCAATGGACATCTAATTTATGTTCTTTGTATTATTATTAAAATCTTGTATTGTTTTCCTGGGGAAAGCTGCTTTTTCCCTGGTACATAAAACTTGCTTTAGACCAAAGTCTCTGGTTTGACTTCATTCCCAGAACATCCTGATTTCTAAATGAAATTCAAAGCATTTCATATAGGTATCATGACCAAAAAGCGTCAATCTTCACAGTAGATTCTGAACTGTATTAATCCCTTTTGTAGCATAATTTATTCCATTCTAGCTACATTTTTTATTTTAATATATGTGCTATATTTGGTCTCGGTACAAAATATGAACAAGGGATACTTAGAATGAAGCTCTGTATTGACACAAGTTTCATTATTTCAGACCTGGTCCTGGAGACTAACAATATTGCAAATGATCATCTATTACAGGTCATTTTGAAATAAAAAAAAAATGTTTCAAGTAAGTTAAATAATTTCCCAGTAGGAACAGGGTATACAAATACATGTTTTTCATCACTCTTAATGAATGCAATAGTATATATAAGTGCCCTTTAAGTAACTAATAGGTGCTTAAATATGGGTGGACTTTAAGCAACTTAACCCTTAAGGCTGTTTGCTATGGTAAAGCACATTCTATCCATACACCTGTCTGAGCTCCCATAGGCCTTCTAAGGTACCAAGAGGCAAAGAAAAGTTTGCAAACTTTTCTAAGATTAAACAAAAGTTTCTCTAGAGGAATTTACTTCTATTCTTCATTTTTTTCCTTCTTGAACTTCTGACAATTCAGATGCTTTGATCAAACTTTCCATCACTATTTACCTTCAGAGACAAACTAGCTGGAGTACTTCAGCTCCAAAAACTTCAGAAAATTGCAAAAAGCAGCAGATAGGGACTTTAATGTTGCATAATGGTCTACATTCTAAGAGAGCGATTACAGATAGCTCATCAGAGACCTCTTTGTCAATTACTTCAGAAAACCACTCTCTTTCCTACATACCAGAGCTAAGTCTAGTTTGTAGTTCATAGAGGCTGACTTTAGATTCTGCTTCTATTACAGATCAGAAATTTCTTTCATTGATTATTCAGTTTAATGCCAGTTGTTCAAACAAATTAATTTTACAAATAGTTCTTTTACAATAAGTATACCATTTTTATTCTAATGCAAGCATCTCTTGAGGCAAGACACAAGACCATCCTAATGCCATTCTGTTTGGGAGAATCTGTTGGAATCACTAGTGCAAGTTCTCCAGTGCTTTGTTGTATAGTTCAGTTGAGTATCTCTTGACCAGGAGTCTGATTCCCAACTAAAACTATAAGTAAGGCTTTGTATGTCTTTTCTAAGTGAAGAGTATTTGTAAACTGTCTGAGATCACAGTCAGGGTCAGAAAGAAAGACAGTACACATTGAAAAAATAGAACAGCCCTCAGCACATCAAAGCACAGAGATTTGTCTCAGAAGACTGTTGGCAATTTGTAAAATGTCAGGTTATTTCAGGTTCCTCACTGAAATGTGCAGCTAGGTTGACAAGTAAGCAGGTAAGACATGAGGAAAAAATCCTTAAGAGTGAACAGTCTGTGCCAAAAAAAAAAAAATTCTTTAATATCTAGACTGATGCAAACACAAAATCAGGGTGGCCTGTGCCAAGGAGCAGAGGAAAGGAAACAAAATATATAGCAACAAAAGTTACTTCAATCAGTAAAGGCAGACCTAATTTTTTTTCTTTTCTTTCTTTTCCTTTTTTCATTTTTGCTGTACAAAAATATGTTGATTTTTAATACCCTGCTCTGAACACTGCCAGCTGTCAAGTATATTGATTGTGTTAGGTTAGATTTATTGTAGGCCTCATGGCAAATGTGAGAAAGCTAGAAGCACAACATGTTTTGGTAAATGGATAGCTTATGGCAAGAAAAGTAGTCAAATGAACGTGGGGAACTGCAGCTATAAGGAGCTGTATCACAGACTTCTAAGACACAAAGACACAAAATTCTGCCTTGAGCAGGAAGCAGAAAGTTAAGGATTGATTCCAAACAAACAACACAGAAAGATTGCCATCATTCCCATCTCACAACCAAGCGTCACACAGCCACTTCCTCACTTTTCCACTAGCAGAACCTGTGACAGAATTAGAAGGGTAGAAGTTAGAAAACATTGGTTGAGATACAGACAGTTTAAAAGGAAAAGAAAAAACTGTACATGCCAGTAAACCAAAGTAAGGAATTTATTTGCTGCTTCCCATGGACAGGCAGGTGTTCAGCCATCCCCAGGAGACCTGGGCTCCATCACAAGTCACAGTTACTCAAGAAGACAAACAGTACAATTCCAAATGCCAGCTCTTCTTCCTTCTTCCTCCTAGTTTATATACTGGGCATGAAGTCACATGGCCTGGAATATCCCTTTGGTCAGTTTGGGTCACTGTCCGTCTGTGTCTCGTCCCAGTCTCCCAAGCAGCCCCAGTCCCTTCACCAGAATAAAAAGTTTTTAAGGGAAATTTCTTTGTGGCTGAGCTTTGCTTTACATCTTCATTCCAAGTATGCCACTAGGATTTGTCTTTCATAAAAGTAATACTAACCATAGCCACAAACTGACCCTTATACGAGGATCCCATGTCATAGCCAAGATAATAAAATCGTTTCACAGCCCAAACTTTCCCTTGTCAGTCCATTTGCAGTTCCACTTCACTAGCTCCCTGTGGTTTGTCACTTTCTTATCTGTTGTCTATCTGTGACTAGCCAGAGCCTTAAACCGTAATAACTCGAGCTGTGGCCTGCTCTCTCTCAACTGAGCAAGCCCTCAAGTAAGAATTTTGAAGCTGAGCAAGCTTTCAACTTACCCCTTTCCTCTCAAACATTGGAGCTTCAACAGTGTGTCTGCGTATGCACAAACTCACTGTTTCGGTACCTGCTCACACCAAGAGCTCACTTGTAAGTGTACTCCCCAAGAAGGAATCACATTGAAGAGGACCTTGAGCTGCTGGAGTGTGTGTCAAGTGATGGGCAACAGGGCTGGTGAAAGGACTAGAAAATGTGTCATGTAAGGGACAGCCGAGGGAGCTGGGTTTGTTCAGTCTCAAGAAGAGAAGGCTCAGGGGCCACCTTATTGCTCTTACAGCTCCCTGAAAGAAAGGTGCCAGGTGGGAGCTGGTCTTTCCTGCAGTGCCGGCAGGACTACAGAAAATGCCTTAAAACTGAAACAGGGAACATTCAGATATTCAGATTCCATAGTCGTTTTTTTTTTTTTTCCCTCCATTATTAGGATGCTTAAGCATTGGAATGGATTGCCTGAAGAGGTCATTGAGTCACCTTGAGATGTCCTTGAGGTGTTGTGCTGGGTGATAATTCAGTAGTTTAGGGGTTGCAGTGGTTGTGCTGGATGGATGGTTGATGGACTGCATGATCTTAAAGATCTCTTCCAACACTGGTGATTCTATGATTCTACCTTTTACTTCTGTCATCCTTCAGGGTGCAAGCATTTCAATATGCTCATGATCCCAGATTAATCTAGCATGCCTATACATGTTGGCCAAATCCTAGTATGTAGCCAAATGCAACAACTTGGACACGCTCCTGAACAGTAGCTCAATTACAGTCTGCCAGTAATTATGGGAAGCAAACCAGCTGCACTGTTACGCCTCTTTCGGCCCGCGCCAGGACGCGGTGCCGGCAGAGCGCTCCCACTCTGACCGCCGCCTCCCACCCGTCCCTCACGCAGGCCGCGCGAAACCCCGCCCATGCGTCCCGCCGCGCCGCTAGGGGGCGCGCGCCCGGGAGGCGGCCGCCAAGTGGCGCAGGAGCGGGCGGAGGGAGCGCTTCCTGCGGCGGCCCGGCCGCTTCCTGCGGCGGCTCTGCATCCGGGGCCGGGACGGTGCTCCGCTGCTCCGACTGCTCTCCGCTCTCTGCTCCGCACGGTGCTACCCGCAGGCCCGCCCCGCCTGCCTCCGCTCAGGCGCTGCGTGAGTGCGCTTTGAGGTCCCACGTGGACGTGACCGGGAGCGGCGCCGGGGGCCCGGCCTGTGGTCCCAGGGTTGGCGGCGGGCCCGGGAGCCTCTCCCGGCACGGGCGCTGGGGGCTGGCCGGCTTCCGTGCGGCCGGGCTTACCTGCGCGGTTCACTCGAGCGGGTCCGTGGGAAATACATGCTTCTTTGAAAACTGTGCCCGCGGGGGCAAAGTAAGAGCTGCGCTGTAAGTTATGAAATTGTTTAGGAGAACTTGGCAATTCCTGGCGAGGTAACCAGTGCTGAAAGTCACAGTAAAAGTGATGGTCGCTGTTGTGAGGTATTGCTGCGTTGTTTTGGGTTGGTAAAGGTAACTCCTCCATTGCTTGTCTTCTTGGTGTTTACAGCTCCAAAAGCTAAACCGAACGTGCGTTACTTCTGCGCCTAACTCTTGAATTGTCATTCATCCTTCTATTGGTAGTTTATGTGTACGATGTGCTGTGGGAAGTGCCTGGTCTGCTCAGAGGGGAATGAGGCATGCTAACAGTTATTCTGTTTACTAGAGATGGGAAAGTTTGAACAGGACATTTAGTCTTTATGAGTATTTATGTCAAGTGACTTACTTGTTATGCAACACGGTGACATTTCTTTTGCAGAATTGAAAGTGAATATCCAAGTAGTAACTTCCATTAACACATAATGCTTCCCCTCACCCACCCCATCAAATGGGGGAAAAAGAAAAAAGAAGGAAGAACTGTAGCAACTTCCTCTTGGAGTAGTGCAACAATGTCCATGTGTTTACTATTCACTAGTGTGGGTTATTATCACAGGAAATTAAAAGCAAAACCAAACCCAATCACATAAACTCCTCATTATTCATTTTCCTATGCTCTATGCTAATGTTGTCTACAGTGACAGAGCTATCTGACTAGTTGTACCAGAATCAATTTTAAGTTTAAAAGATAGTAAGCCTAAATTTTTATTTTCAGAGCCTGTTCAGTAAAATAATACTATATATGTCAGATATTCTCAAAGCATTGTTAGATTAGTTGTAATTGGTGTTATCATTTGGCTGCCTTTTTACATGTCATGTTGTGAAAAAATGCTAACTTCATGATGTAACATGTAGTTCATGATTTGCTGCATCTTCGTGCTCTAATGATGTACTCAAGGGTTTCTTTCCACATATTGTGAACCTCATTGTGGAATGTTTCAAATATGAAGCAAATTCCACTGTTACATGATATTTTTGCCTGTGATGAAAACTGTTATATCTTGTGATATATCATTTTTTTAAAAACTAAACTTAAAATTGAGGGGATTATATAAAAATTCGCTTTTCAACATGAATAAAGTAAGCAGTAATTATGAAACTTTGGAGTATGCAGTATTTTTATTTGGTATCTTGTACTGAAAGTAAATCATGTGATCACCCTTCTCTTAAGCAATTCCTGGAAGTGTATTCTAGCTTACTTGAATTTTTAAAGCAAGAGCTTAAAAGGTAACTTGTATTTCTTTTTGCCTGATTTCAATTTCTTTAAAAATATTTTTTTTTTAGATAAAAGGATACATGTTCACTTCAAGTAGAAAGGAGCATGTTCCCAAATTCTTCCAACTTGGGTCGTCCACCCTTCCTTCCAAAATATCAACAGCAGAGTACCTTCTTCACTAAACTTCCTGTAAATATGCCTCCTACTCTTCTTTCTCACCAGCAAATTATTGTTCCTCCGCTTCATTTTCGCAGTGCAGTGTAAGTACAGTAAAGTTTGATAGTAGGGGTTGGGTCTGAAAGATTTCTGTTCATGGAGGAGGTTTTCACTGTTTTTAACATTGAGCTGCATTGAACTTCACAAAACATGAAGATGTCATACATATTAAAAAGAGCTATAAAATTTCCCTTATGGACCTGCAAATCTTAATGCTTGCCTGCAATGTGCATAATGCATGAGATGCAATTGCGCCAATTAGATTTGTTAATCTACAGTTCAGTTTTAAAGATCTTCAATCGTATTTACTTATTGGGGAAAACAGGGAGAAGATGAGAAGGGGAATAATCATTTATACTTGGGTCTATATTTGAAGATGCTGTAGTGTTCTTTAAGCTTTTGAATTTAACAGTTCCTTAGATTAATTTGTTTGCTAACCCCTTCTTACACATATGTTGTCAGGAATGAACGTTTTCTGGTTTTAATGAAATACATATTATAAATTGAAGTATATCTTCATGTTGAGTAGAAAAGAAAGATGTATGCCTTCCAAGAAAAAAAATAACAAGACTTGTAGAATTTAATATTCAGTTAACAACAGTTACCAACCCATAAAGGACATCTTGGTTATCTTATGAATAATAGTTATGAACTGTAGTCTTTCTAGAGCCCTTTTGAGTGGGAACATTGGAGCTACTCCAGCTGCTAGTCCAGTTGTTACAGTGCAACCAGTGACTTATGGAAGTGTCAGTCCAGCGTCTAGGTCGGATGTCCTGGGATCATTTCAAGGAAGAAAGTAAGTTCTCTGTATGTGTGTGACTAATACTGGTTGTACTGTACCCTTTGAGAAGCTCATCTGATACCAATTTCTTATGCAATTTGAGTTATGTTAGAAATTGCAACACTGAATACTTTTTTCTTTTTGATGAAAATAGGCTATGGATTGGCTCTTTAAATCATTGTACCTGTTTGAGAATCTTAGTACTCAGAAGTGACTTCTTGTACCTAGTTTTTCTCTTCCAGCAGCTGTAGTCTTGCAGAAGTGATTTAAGTGATTTATTGTAATACTGCAGTGGATTGTAGTCTGTGTGGGCTTGGCTGTAAGCTGGTTTGTGTAAACGAATGCTCTTTTCCTGCAATTTGTCTAGTTAAAATTAAGAGTGCACCCTCAAGGTTTTATGGGAATTGTCATGTTTTCCTGATGACACGTTAAGTGTTTTCCCTACTTTTCTTAACTATGTGATGTATTGTTTTTCAAATACAAGGTGTAAAATTCAAGCATGTTTTTTTTTAAGGTAGATTTTATGGTTTTACGAAAACTGCCCAGTTTTTGTTGTTTGTTTTGTTTATTTTTTTAAATTAACTTAAATTTACGTTACTCCCGTTGTTATTTTAGTTACCTCAGAAAGGGAAATTTTGCATAAATGTAGAGTTTAATTTTCTTTTAATGCTTTAGAAACAAAAACAAACACAGTTCTCTTTATTAGTTCAGATATACTAGTTGATATGTGTTTCTAATAGTTGTGGGAAACCGCTGATTGGAAGGAGGTTCTATGTAGTCTGTCTTCAGTACTATCTCTTCTATGCTATTGCTCTTCCAAATCTAGCATGTAAAAATAAGCCCAACCAAATATATGCTATTAAGTTATAGCTGAGTGTGTAATTATCCCACAAACTACAGAAGTTCCTGGTTTCATGCTGCATGCATCTTTTCCTCTTGAGCAGTCTGTTCTACGGAAATTTCTGCTCTGTTGGGAGATTTGCAGTCAGCTTAAGCAAACTTGTCATTTGGGTTTCAGTTGGTTAAGTATAGACACTTGCCTTAAAGAATTGCATCAATCCAATTCTAGGGTAGCTTCATTTTTGCAATTCTTGTGTTCTCTTTTCCCATTCCAGGTTTCTTTTACATAGTACCTAGGATGGCCACTTCTGTTCTGTGGCATACTTGGGCTTAGTGAAGTAGTTACGCCACAAAGTGTTAGTATTTAAACTTTGTAGAAATTGTCTTTTAATCCTCAACTGGGGCTTGTGAACTAGAGGAGTTACACAGTGTCTCTCTCTAGGAGACCAAGTCAACAAAGTGTTCCAGATGATGCCAAACGGCAGCGGATTCATTCACTTGATTCTGACACAGCTGTAGTTAACCAAACAGTGCCTTTCCTGAAAGAACAAAGACACTCCTTCCCAGCATCGATTTCTGCTCAGTCTCCGGCGTTGCATGCACGTGGCTCACCAGCCTTAACTGGATGTGTCCCTCCTTTGCAAGATACTTTGTTTCCAGACCCTACAGAAACCAGGCTCCTTGCCGCCCAGGACGAGGTAATGGCTTTCTGTGCCTGTGCTTTACTTCTGTTTCAAAAATCCAGAGGTGCTGTGGGAGACCACAAACATTTCTGGCAGGGTTTTTGACAGTATCCTGAAATATCTATTGGTAAGCTGCCATTAGGAGGACTATCAATAAGTGTAGCTGCCACTGTGGTTCTGTATCACCTCTTTGTCTGTATTTGGGTTTGAAACATTGTTATGGGGGCAAGGGAAGTCAGAGTATTGTTTCCTTGTGTTGTTTTACATCCTAATGTCAGGAAACCTGCGTGTCTGCTCTAGGAAGTAAAGTTTTGAAAAACAGTCCCATTTCTCACATGATATGAGGTGGGGAGAATCCTGACTAAATAAACCCCACTGTGGTGATATGAGAGAGGCCCACTCTGAATAAATAGTGTTAGACCTGTGAAGATGTTCACTACCTCTTTTCAAGAAAGCATAGAAGTTACTGTCATAGCTGTTCTGGAATATAGAAGAAAATGTAGTGTAGTTTCAAACTGTTTCTTGTTCTGCTCCCACATGACATAAGGGTTTTGGGTTTTTTAGTGTAAATATGCCTGTTGATTGTAGAATGCAACAGTGTTGTGAAAGGAAAACAGTCAATATCTCTTTCCAACAAAGATCTGACTTCTTTAATAGTTTATTTGGGATAGAAAAGAAAGCTAACTGAAATCAGGTTTTAAATTTTATTTTTTTTCCCCTATTACTGGTAGGCAAACTGTTGACATTAAAGTCAGCAGAAGATGTCTCTGGTCATTCACTATATATACTGATGATGCAAAAATTATTTTCTCAGGTTTGAGATTTTATAACAAATTGAGGAAATTCAAACTTAAAAACTTAAAAGAAACTTCTTTAGGGAGCTATTAATTGTGAATTTAAGTGCGGTAAAACTCTAGACGCAAGAGTAGGTCATGTGAAATGGTGCTGGGTTTTACATTTAATAACCCAGTCTTGTGTGTTTCATGTAATTGCATCTCTGTCAGGAAAGAATGTTCACTTTGCTGTGTCTTTACTTTTTGTATGTGTGTGTCCAGTTAAGTCAACAGGTTTTGGAGTTGTTTCAAGCATGTCGACAACAGGCCTCCGATTTGGACAGAAAAGAGCTTTGCAGAACAGAACTCCAGAGAGAAATTCAGCTAATTTTTCCACGTATGTTTTGAATTTGATTACTTAATATCACTTTGCATGTTCTTCAAGTTTGTGTTTCTTTCTTCCTCTCAAACTAATGTGTCACATCATGTTTATTTTTTGTCACTCTTCTATTACAGAGAGCAGACTTTTTTTGGTTGGGTCCTCACTGAATGGGTTTGGCACTCGAACTAGTGATGGTGATTTGTGCCTGGTGGTTAAAGAAGAACCAGTAAGTAATTTAAAATATACATAGTTCAAACCAAGTCTTGTTTTATGTGCATGCTGCTAAAATACTGGATCCTGAAATGATAAAAAAAATGCTCAAATCTTTTTGATTTAATAATGTAGTTTTGCACTTGTAATTGCTACAAATTATGAGCCCAGTAATATTGCATATTGAGTATGGATTGTTTTACGTGACATTTACTGTGATAAATGTGTATGTAGGCCATAGAACATGTTGGTGTACATGTTTATGTATTATCCTGAGAACTAATTTCATTTTAAAAGCAAAGCATGCTTATTTTGAACATTTAAATGAGAGATGCAAACTTTTTTCATGAATTTTAATACCACATTTCAGGTGAATCAGAAGACTGAAGCAAGGCGAATACTCAGCTTAGTCCAAAAACTCTTCAGTACTAAACTTTGTAAGTTACCGTCTAAAATGAGGTGGTAAGATTATTGGCAGTTCCAAAATAAGTGTTGATGCTCAGTTGCATCTAATGTATGTAATTGCATCTTGTCTAGGTTCTAATCATACTACTCTTTGAAGAAAAGCTTCAAAGAAATATTTAATAATGTTACCTAATGCTGCTGAATGGTAATTAGAAAATGGTAATTAGAAAAACCAGAGTTTTTCTTGGAAACTAGTGGACTTCAGTCATGAGTAATATCTCAGATGACCTTTGAGTTGTGGAACACAATGAGAAGGGAATAGATTTCTATTTGGGAAACCTCTGTTAGCGGACTCCTGCTAATATCTTAAATTGCAGTGTCTTCCTGGGAAAAATACTCTTAAGAATTTGTAAAATAAGATGTCACTCACAGCAGACAGTGTAGAACTGATTTTTTTCTTTTGAGGTATAATTAACTTAGGTGCCTGATGAAGAAAGTAATAAACATTGACAATATCAGCGCATACATATATAACATCTCAATGCGTAGTTTCTATAGCTTATTTTTTAGACTCCCTTCAGATTAAGAATTCACATGGGCAGTTCTTGACTTAAATGTGAATGTCTTCTACTTCAAAGATGCCTTTGTATCATCCTTTGAATTATAAAATACCCTGACATTTGCTGATATCAATGACATGATCACCCTGCTTCCCAGACTTATAATACATTCTTTGATGCTACTCCTTACAGTGATGTTCTGAACAGTCCTACAGTGCTAAACGGAGCAAACAATACATTTAAAGGCAGACTTCAAAATTTCTTCATTGGCAAGCATGTATGCACAGATTTTAGCAGCGCATGTGGAAGAAAGACTTGATGCATCTGCTATTTAATCTTTATTACTACTGATTATTTACATTTGCACAAATCTGAAAATTAGTCTGGGTTTGTCTGTGGTACAGCTCTCTCCAGTGCTTTCTGATAGCACAGTGATAGAATAGGTGTGTTTCCAGGGATCAAGAAGCTTCTAAATAAGCAATCTTTTTAAAGAGCTGTTGTTCTGTGACAAAGTTTTGGACAAAATCAAGTTTGTTTACCAGTATCAGAAAGTTATGATGGTCATGTGGAAGTGATCCCCAAAGGTATTTGTGCCTTTAACCATTTGATGCATTCAATTCTCTGACACCTTGCAAGCGCATTTGGTCAACTTGATTTAATCAAAATATTCTATGGAAGAAAGCGCTGCTGAGATTACCACTCCTGTCAGGCGCTCTTAGCTGTGGTATGTAGACCTCTTATGTCATCTGTTCAGAATCTTAACATCACTGTGACATTAATTCCTGTACCTAGCAATCTGACCTGTGTCTGTGTATGGGTATTTTGTGACAAAACAGACCAAAAGTTGGTTGAAAGTCATCAAAATGAAAAGGCTTTGGCACATGGGTCTTTCCACTTAGATTTAGCTAATTTACAAGCTGTAGCTCAACTATGCCAAGGTTCAGTACTTCTGGAACAGGAGGTGTCTTGGTTTCAGGTGAGATAGTTAATTTTCTTCTTAGTACCTGGTACAGTGCTGTGGTTTAGATTTAATATGAGAATAATGTTGGTCACACACTGAAGTTTTAGTTGTTGCTCAGTAGTGCTTACTACAAACCAAGGAAAACCTGTCTACCAAAAATGTATGAAGCTGCTTCTGGTAACTATCTTCAATTATTTTTTCTACAAGATTGGCTGACTTTCCCAGAACCATGTGCTGAAGTCAATGTCTTTAGAAATGTGAAGCGTTAATTTGGGTTGATAACTGAGTTTGGGGTGACAACTGGTTATATTTAAACCGCAGAAAATAGATGTCAGAGTGATTCCTAACTTCAGATTCATCTATGCAGGATTTATTTGAAAAACACCCTGATAGTATTAGGTTAACAGGTGTTTACTGTCTGCATAAATAACAAAGAGTTAATTTTCTCTTACAAAGATATAAAAAGAGGTACAGTAGCATGGAGACTAGGGTATCAGAGTGGAATCTGCCTAATGGTGGTCTAGTGGGAAATGTGTAACAGCTGGAACAAGCAAAGGGATTTGAGTTCAGTTGAATTACTTTGTAGGACTGTGCATATCATTGAGTGAATTCCAAAAGATCAGCAGTTATTTCATCCTGTGGTGCCTTGTACATTCCTAGATTCTTCATGAATGTGGATTCGGACTTTAGCGTTGTCCGATTTCTCCGTCTATAGTATAACCAAAGCAATGGGAGCAGGCTACATGCCCAGGATGTCAAAGATCTTTTGGGCATATACCATGTTTGGGATTAATATTCTGTACCATTACTTAATCTTTCATTCTGTAAAAGGAGAGAGGGAATTAAGGTCTTCAATGTGAAATTCTGCTTGAATAACTTATATATGAACTAGTGTTTAGTCTTCTTTGGAGCCATTATATTCTTTTTCCTAAGCTGAAGTGATGTTCATGACTTTTTAATGGAAATGCCCAAAACTGCAGAGCAGCTGTATAGATTTCTTTTCATATATTTTAGTGTAGCCTCTCTACTCATAACTTTCATGATCACGTAGTCAGTTTACTAAGGCACTTATTCAGCCTTTTTGTATTTCAGAATTCCACATCCTGTATTTGTGACTGTTTCTTCCCCTGTATGTACAGCTCTATTGTACATAAGGTACAATAGAGATTCTGCTAACAGCATCATTTATCTGAGCCAAGAAAGAGGATACCAGCGGGAAGTTACTGCCTTCTAACTTCTTATTTCTTCCATCTTCCTCCTTGCTTTTTACTACTCTGTGAAACAGGTTTGGATTATGCTTTGGGCTGCATTTTTTTTCTTAGCCAACTAATTTGACACAAGCATCCACCAAGTGTAGGGAGGCATTTGCACACCAGGATGTGTTTAGAAGTGGATTGTCAGGAAAGAGTTCAGTTAATTCTGAAGAGCACTGGGAAGGGTCATAGTGAGGAAAGTTGAATTTCTATAGCATACAGATGGACATCCGCTGCTGCCTACCATGTGTTATGCATTGGGAATCTTTGTCTTAAATTTGGTAATGAAAGGAGAGGAGGCAGAGAGCTCTGCATGGTTTAGACTCTCACTTTAAGAATGTTCTGGGATGCTGGAGGAGAGATGCCTGAATGTGTCTGAAGGTGCAACTACAAGGAGGGGATACTTGTGTTAATTTAGCAGACAGTGAACATGAAGTTGTTCAGTTAAGATTCTCCCATTAACATCAGTAAATTAGTAAGATTATCTTTTATTCTGAGTGCCGCTCTGTATTGCTTAAACTTGTGCATTGCATTAAAATCCAAATAGAAGATTGCCTCAGGTCAAATCTGTCTGAACATGCATATCCGCAAACCGGTTCATAAAGTCTCAAAAAAAAGTTTGTTTTACTTGAGTATTGCACAGCAATGTTCCACCAAATCTGAATTTGTCATCCTAAAGCAATGGAGATGATGCTGTTTAATCAAGGTGGCTATTCAGCTGATAGAAATGCCTTGTTGCTTTTTCTGGATGGAAAGAAAAAAAACAGATTTTATTCAATGTTATTTTTAGTCTGTATTACTTGTACTGTGCATGCTTATTTATGCAAATCTGAGGTTAATTTATAGAAACAATGGGAAAATATATGATGTTGAATATGGATGAATTCAAGTGGTCTTAGATTTGGCAACAGAAATAATTACTAAAATCATGCCTTTTGCCCAAATTCATGTCATGTAACCTACAGTCTTTACTTATCTTTATTTTCTATTACTTTCTTGGGCACAGTATTCATTCAGGATTATGGGAAGCTACTGAATATAGGCTTGAGGTGTCATGAAGTCTAGGGAAATCACAACAGTATGCAACAGTTTTGGAGAGCTGAACATGGAGGGTAAATTTAGTGACTCTGTGTGAGTGGCTGAGATTAGTATGTGTGAGTTTGGATGGTCTGACATTGAGCTTATACGTCTATACTACATAGGTAAACATCTGATAATTATCATCAATGGGGATTTATTGCATGTCCTATCACTTTTAAAGCAAAAGGCAGATAAAGCTTATCCCATCTTTGGCAGAAAGCATTGTCCTGTTTTCAGTAGCATTTCCTGGGGTGTACTTTATCATTCAGATAAAGAGTCTTCAAAAAAAGTTTTAATCTTACCATTAGCCCATCCTGATTGGATATCATCTTGCTCATTTATTTTTGTACCTTAATTATAACTATTCAGGATTTGTGTTACAAGTACTGTTCCATGAAAGCATTGTAGTATTGCATTCCTTATGTTTAAATTTCTGGAATATATTTCCCTCAGAAAAGTCTTCTACTCTATATTCTACATACTTCTCTCATGTTTAGTGTGGGGGCTGTTTCACCTGCTTTCCTAGGCTGTTTTTTTGCTATGGTTGCTAAAGGTTACTTAGTTTAGCACAACCCTGCTAACTTTAATAAGCTGCAATTTACTATAAATCTGTCTATAAGATTCTATTATATGTTCTTTTATTAAGGTCTGCATCTTGCATGAAACTTAATTGCATATTTTTCTCCCTTTCAGCAAGCTACATTGAGCGACCTCAGCTAATACGAGCAAAAGTGCCAATAGTGAAATTCAGGGATAAAGTAAGGCAAGTATTCTGTTCAGCCTAATCTTTTAAACTTTTGACATGGCAAAGTACAGTAAATTCACGAATACAAGCCGCACTGACTATAAGCCGCATCTCTGGGTGATGGCAAATATTTCGGTTTTTGTCCATAGATAAGCCGCACCCGAATATAAGCCGCTTTGTCGTTCGCAGCGAGGACCTGCGTGCAATTAGTAACAGAACCGTGGCAGGGCGGGGTTTACTGGCTGAGCTAAGGCTGTGCAGGCTCGGCCCGCTAGGGGCCGCTGACGGGGCCAGGTGGCCCAGCACGGTGCTGCAGCTCGGGGCTGGCCGCCGCTGCCACTGGGCCCGGTCACCCCGGGTCGGCGCTGCCCCGCGGTGGCAGGCAGGGACGGAGCTTCCCCTGCTCCTACGGCAGCGGCGGCGGGCGGGGACGGAGCTTTCCCGCGCCCGTGGCGCCGGCGGCGGGCAGGGACGGAGTTTCCCCGCTCCTGCCGCGGCGGCGGCGGGCAGGGACAAAGCCCCGAGCCGCGGCAATGGCTGCGCGGGGCTCCCGTCGGCTCCCTGGGCCACAGCAATGGCGGCGCGCGCTTCCCCCCCCTCCCCGGGCCGCAGCAATGGCGGCGCGGGCTTCCCCCCCCCCTCCCTGGGCCGCAGCAATGGCAGCGCGGGGCTCCCGTCGGCTCCCCGGGCCGCGGCAATGGCGGCGCGGGCTTCCCCCCCCCCCCCGGGCCGCGGTAGGGGCGGCCCGGGTCCCCCCTCTCCTCCCCGGGCCGCGGCAATGGCGGCGCGGGCTTCCCCCCTCCTCCCCGGGCCGCAGCAATGGCGGCGCGGGCTTCCCCCCCCCTCCCCGGGCCGCGGCAATGGCGGCGCGGGCTTCCCCCCCCCTCCCCGGGCCGCGGTAGGGGCGGCGCGGGCTTCCCCCTCTCCTCCCCGGGCCGCGGTAGGGGCGGCGCGGGCTTCCCCCACCCTCCCCGGGCTGCGGTAGGGGCGGCCCGGGTCCCCCCTCTCCTCCCCGGGCCGCGGCAATGGCGGCGCCGGGCCCCCCCCCGTCTCTCCCCTGGGCTGTGGCAGAGGAGGAAAGAGAGCTCTCCCGCCTCTCTCCCCGCCCCCCGTGCTGCCTACAGGGAGCCAGGCTCCACCCGCAGTGCAACAAAGTAGCGATTTGTAACAATCGCAAAATGCCGACTTTGCAGCTGCTCGGCTCAGCACTCTGGCAGGCACTTCTGAGGTTGTATTAGCCGCTCCTGATTATTAGCCGCATTTCCGGTTTAGGAGCAAAATCTTAGTCAAATTGGTGCGGCTTGTATTCGTGAAATTACTGTATTCTATATGTGTACTGCCCTTCGGAGGAGTCCCAACATTTTTTGACAGAAAAACAGTAGTAGGAAGAAAAGTATTGTGAAATGTAATTTTGTTTGCTGTGCAGACACAACTGTTGCGCTATACAAACACCACTGAAACAAAATATTCTTTGTATATTCATTATGAATACATGAGAATAATTTAGAGGGCCATACTAGGACAGATAATGATGCATTTCTTATTGTGTGTGATGAAAGTATCTGACAGAGGAAAAGGTCATGCAAACACTGAAATATATTAAGTCTGCGTAATGTTCACATCTTCCTGTGTTCATTGGCTTAGTTTTGTAACACTGATACGTATCAGTTTTCTGTAGTAACATAATTTCATCCTTCTTTGTAAACTGGAGTTTGAACAATTTTAATGTAGCTGTCTTAACCTGTCTGTATGGTCGTAAAATTTTGTAACACTGTCTCTATCTTTTAAAAAACTAAGCATACTTTTCTGGCCTCTCTCTCTGAAAGCATATCACAACATGTTTTTAATGTGATATAACTCTATCATGGTTAGGTTCCTGCCCTGATAAAACGAAATCTGTCCTGTTTACAATTTGAACTAATCTATATCATCAGTTTAACATTTTGTTTCATCTGAAACTGTGCACACTTGTTGGGGTATACTTTTTTCTTCATTTACACCAGATCCCATATTTACTTGAGTATAATTGCCTACTTCTTTTAAAAATTTGAATGATTTTCAATTTCAAATTTTTGTATTTTTTCCCTCTTCTTTCTTCCATGCTTTCTGAAAGTATGGTGATTGTCAAGCTAAAATTTGAGTTATTTGGATTAGCTACATATAGAAATGCTAGTCTTTTCTTATATAAATTAAATGGTAAATTCCTGGTGCAAATATTGAATGAGTTATGGGATTAAAGCAAGGAATTTTTTTTTCAATTTAAAAATTTAGAAAGAAATCTTTAATATGGAACTGGGTGGAAGTGACTGTGTGAGAAGATTGAAGTCTTTTTGTAAGCTTTCAGTCCATAGTGCAGTTACTTTCAAAAAATAAGTCATGGTAAGTCATGATAATTATGTACCTTACAGATAGGATTTAAATAACTCTTTATTTTCTAGTAAATCCAAGTATGATCTTCTAAGAGTAGAAACAGCACATTACAGCAATTTCACAACTATGAGGCGCACCCTTTTGACTAAAATTTTGACCCAAACCTGAAAATGCGCCTTATAGTCTGGTGCACCTTATATGATGGACAAAGTTCAGAAATTTGCAAACCCGGAAGTGAGAGTTGCGAGCCGCGTGGAGAGCCAGCAGGGCCACGGCTGCTGGGTAGAGGCGGGGCCACGGGGCTGCGGCTGCTGAGTGGAGGCGGGGCCATGGGGCCGGGGTTGCCAGGTTCCTGTGGGACCAGTGCTGCTGGGTGCCTGCGGGGCTGGTGCCGCTGGGTGCCCGCGGAACCGGGGCTGCTGGGTGCCTGCGGGGCTGGGGCCGGGGCTACCAGCAGGGCCGGGGCTGCTGGGCACCTGCGGTGCCGGGACTGCTGGGTGCCTGCAGGACCGGGGCCGCTGGGTGCCTACAGGGCTGCTGGGCCGGGGCTCCTGGCTAGAGGCGGGGCCAGGGCTGCTGGGTGAAGTCGGGGCCACAGTACCGCAGCAGCCAGATGGAGGCAGGGCCTCGGCCAGCAGCCAAGCCGGGGGAACTGGGGGCAGAGCCTCACTGCAAAAAAAAAAAAGTGCGCCTTATAGTCCGGTGCGCCTTATATGATCTGCAAAGTTGCAAAATTTGCCTACTCCCGGGGGTGCACCTTATAGTCCGGTGCGCCTTATGGTCGTGAAATTACTGTATATTTGTGCAGAGTAAAAACCAGTATTGTTCACCGTCTGGTTTTCTGTATTGCTTTTGTGGAGCAGAGGAGTGGCAGAGAATGTAATCATTTTAGGTTGGGATTTTTTTTTATTGTAGTTAATTTTTGTTTCGTTTCCTGTCTTCACAGTTATTGTTCTCTTAGATAACCTGTCACCTCCATCCATGTTTTGTCTTTTTATTTACGCATTTGTCTCTTTCCACTCTCTTACTGGCTCTTATCTTTTGTAAGCTTAGTTGTACAAAAAATGGATACTCACGCATTTTTTCACAGAGTTCTTGAAAAATGGATTGGATATCTTGTATCCTGGGCACTAAGCTCATCTTTGCCAAAATTGGAAACTCAACTTTACAAGCTTCCTGTGAAAGTTAGTTTTTTGATGCCCTGATGCTGGGAGAATGGTCAAATTCAATGGGTGTTATCTCTGTATCAGGAGATGCACATTCTGATGTGTTACAATTAACTGAAATATATATATATATCTCATGTAGAACTGGAAATTACTGTTTCCCCTTACTTTGATTCAGTGAATGAAAAAGCATTCAGTTGATATTTGTTTTCTTTTATAACCTTTAAACTTCAGGGTTTATAGTGCTGTAAAAGTAAGAGAAGATTTACTGTACTTAAAGACTTACCATCCTTTTTTTTTGATAGTCTTTCCCAGGAGATTATTCTAATGCTGGTTCTGCTTCCAGCAAGACTTTAATCAATTATCAAGATCTTTATA
Source organism: Catharus ustulatus (assembly GCF_009819885.2). Lineage (NCBI taxonomy): Eukaryota > Metazoa > Chordata > Aves > Passeriformes > Turdidae > Catharus > Catharus ustulatus. The sequence continues at coordinate 22,981,381 of NC_046262.2, read as the reverse complement.
CTACAGAAGATACAAAACCTTCCTCTTCTGCTACAGTTGATGTTCTGTTGATTCTTTTCCTCTCCTTTAGTGCTTTTTGTAGAACTTGAGTCCAAGCAGTACAAAACCTTTTTCAGTTGCCACCACTGCAGCTGCTATTGAACATGCATAGTAAACATGCAATAGAACTTGCTTCAATTGGCATCTGGTAAATAGTCTTCTTGTCAGTTTGGATTAATTGGAATTACACATGCAATCTGAATTTTTCCTATTACATTTGCACAGGCAGTTAAAATTCTTATGGGTATTCATGCTTATATTTGCAACTGTGAAGTGGTAGCTGAAGCTTGTTTATTTCCTGTAGTTATGAACTATATTCTTAAAACATTGGTTTTAAGAAAAACATAGGTTATGCTTGGTACTAACTCAGGTTTTAAATTATACAGTGGTTTTGAAGCAAAAAAATGCTTTGATGTAAAAAGTGTATAAAGGATGTAAAAAACCATAAAATGTTCAAAATATATAGACTACATTAAAAAATTTCCTCAAATTATTGCCTTTTATCAAATTTAATGAATTTCAGGTGTCCATGTTCCCCTTATATAGTCAAGAAAAATCTAAAGAAATATTGGGTGAACAAATACTATGTAAATGAAACTTGTGCATGTAAAATGGAAATAGCTGTATATAACAGCTACTTCTTTGTCTAGTAATAGACTCTTCTTGTTGCAAGTTAATGTTGATATGGCTTATTGACCATGAATGCAATATAATTTCTTGAGTTCTTTGAGTAATTAGGCTCTACATGCTCTATATGCCCCTCAAACTTGGGGGCAAGTTGTATTGTAAATAAAACAGTTAGTACTTGTTTGCCTTATTTAATCTTAACAGAATTAAAAGTATCTAAATGGTTTTATTACAAAACATGCAGTGTTTGCTCAGAATTGGTTTTATTCCAAAGTACAGATTCTCTCTTAAAAGATATCTTAAATTGTCTTAAAGTCTAAATTTATATCTACGTGTATTCTTCATGCAAAACAACAATTGCGATTTTATAACAAAGGAGTTCAAGTCTGTAAGTGGCTGAGGCGCTATAAACAAAACTAGCGGAATCATGGCATTTAAAAGTCTGAAGAAAGCTTTCAGGGCTTTATATTAAACTTTTCTCCATATCTGTTGTAAAGTAAGTAGTAAACATTAGAAATTGAATACCATGATGCTTGACTTTTTTTTCCTCCCTAATAGCAATGTGGATTTCGACTTGAATGTGAACAATGTGATAGGTATAAGAAATACATTCCTTCTGAGAACCTATGCATTCAGTAAGTTTTTATTTTAATATTTTCTTATTTCTTTAAACTTTGCTTTTAGAGTTTGTGTTTTGATATTGATGTGCTATGAAAATTTAATAGATTACTATACAGATATATATATTTACAGTAATTTTATGACTATAAGGCGCACTGGATTATAAGGCGCACCTCTGGGAGTCGGCAAATTTCACATCTTTGTGCATTATATAAGGTGCACCGGACTATAAGGCACACTTTTTTTGTGCAGCGGAGATCCGGGCCGCACACTACAAAGTAACAAATTAGTAACGGAATCATGTGATCGGGGGGCTTACTGGCAGGTGCTCAATTTGCAAACATTTTTCACAGATTGGCGTAGGCTTTAAATGCAGCCCCAGGCGCCCTCCCCGTGCCCAGCACTCCCACCCGCCCCTGGCGCCGGCTGGCGAGGCGCGGCTCGGGGCTGCCCGCAGTTCGGGGCTGCCCACAGTTCGAGGCGGCTCAGGGCTGCCGTAGCTCGCACTTCTGGGTTGGCTTGGGGTGGCCGTGGCTCAGGGCTTCTGAGGCCACTGGCTCCTTCCTTCCCAGTGTGGCTCTTGGCTGCTGGGGCCACCTGCAGCGGCTGGCTACCTCCCTCTCGGCGCGCCGGCCAGGACTGCCAGCCGCCTCCCTCCTGGCGTGTCGGCCGGGGCTGCCTGCGGCTACCACGCGTCTCCCTCCCTGCGCCGCTCCTGCCGACTGTGGCCGCCCGCTCCTGCCCCTCCTTGCGACTCGGCACTCCCGCGGCACCACCCCCTTCCATCATGGCACTTTGGGTTGGCAAATGTCGCAACTTTGTTCATCATATAAGGCGCACCGGGCTATAAGGCACACTTCCAGGTTTGGGCCAAAATTTTAGTCATGAGGGTGCACCTTATAGTTGTGAAATTACTGTACCTGTTTAGCTACATTGAGTAGTTTTAACATAAGTTATTGTTGCTCATTCTAAATACATGGAAAAAATCTGCTAGGTGTGTTTTTAATTGAATATTATAATATTCGGACGATAACAAAGATTCTTTATATTAAGGTCCTTTCTACTGCAAGGGCTACTTCAGGTATTCTGCAGATAATAAGATCATGACAGTAATGGTTATCTAATGGTATAGTCTCCAGCTTCTTTTATTTTCTTACAGCCAGTGACAGTATGGTTGGCTGATAGCCATCTATGTCTGTTGCAGAATATTTCCTTGGAAAATCCAAAATACTGCTTTGTGATTTATACTGATCCCAAATCGAAATTGGTTTGTTTCTGCTCAGGGGATAGCATTTTAGGGAGAGATTGTGAAACAACCTTGTGAAAGGAAAGTAGTAACAACAGTGGTAAACTGATGGTTTCTTTCTTAGCATTGCAATGTCATTTTGCAGATAAGTACATAAAGGAGTGTTCCTCAGCTTTTTTCTTCTCGGGCATTTGCATTTGTTCCTTTACTACCTTCTTCAGTTTTTGCATAAAGGAATTTCTTTCTATTTAGGGTAGGCTGTTACCAATAGAAATTAGTTTCATTAGTTAATTTTTACTAATATTTCAGTCAGAGTAGTTTATCTTCCATATTCTTGTTACTAGGAGAGTCTACAACTTGTCCTGAATCAGTTGGTTAACTGTGATTGCGTCATACATTCAGTAAAGTGTATAGCTGGAAAAGGATTTGCTTCCAAGTTTAAAAATATTAGGAAGCAGTAATTGTCACTTATGACTGCAGATAAGCAGTCACTTCACAAAATCTAATGTTGATACATGTATTTGTAGCTTCTGTCATAGACTGTCCTTACTATTCTCAGAAAATCACTGGGCAAACAAATCCAGATGTGAAAAGAGTAGCGGAAGCAGTTCTAGTATCCCACCTTTTCTTCTGTTCTGCTCACTTTTATATGGCCAGTAAAATTACAGTAAATTCACGAATACAAGCCGCACTGAGTATAAGCCGCATCTCTGGGTGTTGGCAAATATTTCATTCTTTGTCCATAAATAAGCCGCACCTGAATATAAGCCGCTCTGTGGTTCGCAGCGAGGACCCGCGTGCAACAAAGTTGCCAAATACTAACAGAACGGTGGCATGGCAGGGGGTTTACTGGCTCAACTAAGGCTGTGCAGGCTCGGCCCGCTAGGGGCTGCTGACGGGGCCAGGTGGCCCAGCCCGGCGCTGCTGCTCGGGGCTGGCCGCCACCTCTGGGTTCGCTCGCCCCGCTCCCGCCGCGGCGCTGACTGGGCACGGTGAGAGCGCCCTGCTCGCGCCGTGGCGCCGGCCGGGCACGGAGAGAGCGGCCCACTCACGCCGCGGCACCGGCCGGGCATGGAGAGAGCGGCCCGCCCGCGCCGCGGCGCCGACCGGGCACGGAGCACCCCCTGCTCCTGCCACGGCGGCGGAGGGCGGGGGCAGAGCCCCCCCCACCTCCTCCCTGAGCCGCAGCAATGGCCGCACGGGGGTCCCCCCGTCTCTCCCCTGGGCTGTGGCAGAGGAGGGAAGAGAGCTCTCCCGCCTCTCTCCCCGCCCCCCGTGCTGCCTGCAGGGAGCCAGGGCAACACAGTAACACTGTAACAATTGCGGAATGCTGGCTTTTACTGGCAGGTGCTTGGCTCGGCGCCCTGGCTGGCACGTCTGGGGTTGTAAATGTCAGAAAATTATTCACAGATTAGCCGCCCCCGACTATTAGCCGCACTTCCGGGTTTCCACCAAAATTTTTGTCAAATTGCTGCAGCTTGTGTTCGTGAAATTACTGTAACTTCAGGTTTCCTGGTGAAGGCTAAATAATGTTTCCTTGAGGTAAAGGAGTGAGTTAGTAGTGAAGGGAGACATGTGATTGAAAATATTATCTTCTCAGTGTTCTGGGCCTTGCTAAATAGTCAAACTGTATCATACAGCATGTCTGTCTTGTCTTCCTTGGACAAGAAAACTCTTGTTTTATGACATAAGGCGCACAAAACTAAATGGAAGCTTTTATCAGACTGTCTCTCTCCATACTTTTATAAGTCATATGAGCAAGGCTGGATGGCCTTATATGTATTCTCTTGCTCACTTAAATGTGTAGTTGAAGGGCTTCAACCTGCATGGGTGAAAAAAAATTATCAAATTACCTCTTATGTGGAAGATGTATTGGTCGGTTTTCCATTGGAATAAATTAGACGCTCAGGCAAACAAGGGACTAACTATCTTAATGAACATGATAAAAAAGCTAAAACTCTAAAAATGTCTGTGGATGCTCTTCTGTCTGTTTAGAAGTTAACTCTTCTGTGTTGGTGCATGAGTGCTCTAGAAAACATCAAGAATGATGAGGCAAGGTGAGACAAATGTCCACAATAAATGTAGATAGATTAAACAGAACTAGAAGGCGAAGTCTGTGCTTTTATATTGCCAGAAGTTGGTTGAAGGGAGCATGTCTGTGATTAATCAGCAATTTTTGCTAGCTGTTTTGCAGTTAATGAAAGTTGGGCTTTATAGCATTGTGCAAATAACATTACTGAGCATTTTCTTGAGGAGCAGCTTGTATCAAAGTATCAGACAAAGTTTACTGACCATATTGCACACTAACTTTGTTATACTAATTAAAGGGACCAGCAGGCAGAATTTAATATCTCAAAATGAGGTCAACTGAAAAAGGTCTTTTCTACTGAGACATAAAATAGCTATGTTTGAAACTGGAACCTATTTGCATTTTTCTCTCATGAAAAAATTCTATTCCAATTAATGTATCTTCATGTGGTGTCTGTACAGTACTTTTTTGGCATCTCACAATTAGCGTATTAAGTTTTATTTTTCAGTCCATCACTGGTGAACAATGTCAGGAATAAGGTGATCAGTGATAAGGAGTTTGGTTGTTTCCAAAAGGTCTTCCAGATCTAGTAGGACATCCATTCTGAGAAGAGTACCACTTACATGGGCATGTATGCTGAATGACTCTGAATATGTTGTGAGAAAATCATGCTTGACAGTTTTACAGAATAACAGAGAGCACCCCGGCTTTGCAGTTTTAAGATGTCTTTTGTCCTTGTGTCCTGATAAGCAGAATACAAAACTTTGCATAATGATGTCAGATTAGAAAAGATACTCCAGAATGTTTAAGCTTTTAACACCATTGTGAGGCACTTCACTGAACTGATGATCTGCTTCTGCATACCTGCAAATAATACAGTATGCTGGAGAGTCCCAGGAGTTTGTGGTGAATGATGTCTACCTACAATAGATTAATACCTTAATTAAAAGGTTATCTATATTCACCAGAAACTCACAAGACCATACCTGGAATATGGCTGTATTTATGTCTTTCCTCATGAAATGTATATGTATTAAATTAAAGACATACTGTATCTAACATGTCATCTACATAAAAAGCTATTGAGGACAAGGCAAATATAAAATTTATGTTTGCATGAAGGGGTTACTGCTCTCAAGTATCCTAATATAAACTTAAGAATCAGCTGTGTCTTCCAACCACAAGAATTGTTTTCTCTGCCTTCTAAGTTTGTATAGCCTAAATAAAAAAATAACATAGGGTCTCCCCTGGCAACAAGTTATCAGAGAAAATTTGTATGATGAACTGCAGAGACCTTAGAAGTAGAAAATGATGCTTTGCAAATTTCCTGGTATAGCTCTTGTAATGTGTCTGTGGATTGTACTACTCAAAAGGCTGTTTTCAAATGCAAATATTTTGTTTTAATTTTTGTAGGATGGATAGTAGTTGTGGAATAACTAAGTAAATTCTATTAAATGCCTGCAGAAAGTAACCTTAGAATACAAAACTACTGTGTTGATCAAGAAAGAGCAAATGTTGATTAATTGCTGTCTAGTTAAATGTACTTTTTTGAGACGTGTTTATTTTACTTGCAGTTGAGAATCGAGTTCGTCCATTAGTACTTGTTATTAAGAAGTGGGCAAGTTTTCATGAGATAAATGATGCCAGTCGTGGTACTTTAAACAGCTATAGTCTTGTGTTGATGGTTTTGCACTATTTACAGAGTAAGTATTTTTTACATGTTGAAACTGTCCCTCTTAAGTTCATGTTTGTGTAGTTTTCCTCTTTAATGAAATTAAACAAACAGTCATCATCTTCTACACAGAAATATTTAAAAGTAAAGCTAGTTTCCTTAGTGTTGCATTTGTCTTTAACAAGTGGACCTGTTCTTTGGAGGCAGATTTACCAGCTGTAAAAAGGTCGAAAAAAAAAAAAAAAGAAAAGCACCTGCAGGACACTGTGTAGCTAGCTATAGAATAAACTCAAATACTAGTTCACGAAAATGCATAAGGATATTTACTGTAGTCATCTCTGGGAGTTGTAGACACCTCTGCCACAGCTGTCTAGGAAAGGGGGAAAAAAGCATTCAAATAATTCTTTTCATGAAAAACTGTGATCACTCAGCTGTCTTGGGATGATCAGCAGTCCACAAACCAAAGAGGAACCTTCTACCTGTGTTTCCTCAGCATTTTCAGTGGGGGGAAAAAAAAGGCATGAAAAAAAAGCACCTGAGGTGTTGCCCGGTACACTGTACATGCATCTAAGCGCCAGATTTTTAGGTTCTCATGTTTTATTCATAAAGATTTTGGGCTTTTTTTTCCCCTGCTATATGCATGTGATATTCCTGAAAATAGCCTGTGTCCTAGAACTTCTAATAGAGATTTTGTTGATGATATGTGGCGGGAAAAAAGAACACCTGCCTTCACTAGACAAATTTCTTTTCTATACTACTTAAGTAATTTCTATATTATTATACTAATGTGGGTGTCTTTGGACCCAAGTTTAGTGTGGCTTGAGTTTGTTTTGTAGATACATCACTCCCTTGCACATGAACTTTCTTCCAGATAATATATCTAACTAGCTTGAACAGTAAGAAATGGAAACTCATAGGGCAAGTGCTAGTGGTAAGTGGTAATTTTTCCCTTCCCATCCATTCTCTTCATAAAGCTTACTAAAGCGTACACACTGAGATACAATACCTTGATTGTATTGCTCAGATTTTGTTGCCTTTTAGTAAGGTAGAGAACTGGAAAGTATCCAAGACATTGCAGAAACATGAACACCCACAAAAAAATAAAAACGTTATTGAAGCAGCTGTGATAATTTTCATAGCAGTTCTGTTAGTATATTCTACTTTTTGAAGATACTCCAAGCACATTCTGAGAATTCTGCTGTTCTTATTCTTAGTCCCTATGGAAAAAGGATTCTGTAGCATCTCTTCACCTGTAAACCTTGTTGAAGGGTGAACTAAGTCCCAAGTCTAGGACCTGTGTATTGAATTTATTTATTATTTTCCCTAGTGAATGATGTAGACCAATTTCTTAAACTATGCTGAGGACAGGATGCTAATGCTGTGGCAGTTCTATAGCTGCTTTAGTAGGGTGTGAATACTTTGGGATTTTGGTCCATCTATAGGACAACCTAATCTGGGTGATTTTTTTTTTTGTCTCCAATTTATATGATTCAGTAGATGCACTCCCAATCCATGGTTTTCATAAGTGTGTTTGTTAGTATTGTTAGTGACTGCATGGTCTTCATAACATTACCAGACCATAAAGTTAGCAGACCAGCTAACACTATTAGACTGTATTTCTGTATTTTATGGGGATTTTGCTAGATATGCCTACTAAGTGTGTTGAACATTTTTTAATAGTTTACATTTGGAGACTCAGTATGTAATACTTGGCAGTTGAAAAATGTGTTCTCTTGCAGTAACTGTAGACTTGTTCATAGAATTGTAGTAGATGTTAGGAAAAAAAGGTGAGTGAAGCTCTAATTTTTTGTTTGGGGAATCTAGTTGATTTTCCTATAGTCATGAATTAATATGAATTTCAGAAATAAAGGTGTACCCAGTTGCTAGAATTTTTCAATGCCTTTTACATATAGTAGTATCTTGGTAAAACCTTTCATTAGCTGAATAAAGTTCCTATAGTACTGTATAGTACAAAATATAGTAATGAGAAATGTTTCCCAAATAAAATGGGAAATGAATGAAACTAAAGTTCTGGATAAATGTTTTTAAGATGAAATTTCAATGCAACTCTTTGATGTGGTTGTTATGATATTGCTTCCTGTGAATTATATGAATCACAACAACTTTATAAACTTTTTTTTTTATAGCCTTACCTGAACCCATCCTTCCATCCCTCCAAAAAAATTACCCAGTAAGTGTTTCTTACAGATTTACTACATAATGTATGTGTGTGACCCTGCTTCTCTAAGTATATGAATTCTTAATTATCTCTGATGGATTAAGTTGATTTAGTAGTCTGTAGGTCAGGTCATTGATATACTATATCTAAGTGTGAAAGAGATTATTTGCTGCTTTTAAGAATTTCTTTAATGAAAATTCTCTTATGTATGGGAAGATTTGACACACAGTTAGAAGAAAGTGCTAATGAAAACCACTGACCTAATTCTCTATGCTGGCCTGGAAATATCCCTGTGTCAGCTCTAACTTGCTGAATCCTATTTCTTGCTATGTTAAGTAGTGCTTTTTCATCCAGTTCTGATGCTTCAGATTTCCATACTGTCCCACAGCTGCTGAGTTGCCTGCTATTTCCATGTGCAGAAAGTGAGTGATACATGTTAACTAAGAAAACTTGAAACATCACGACAATTTACTTCAGTCCAACAAGCGAACATCTTTTTGGATCTTGCTATTGCAGTCAGATCACACTCTGTTCATTACTGAAGAACTTAATGAATCAGTATGCTTTGGTCCCTGCAGAATTTCGAGTGTTATTAGTGAGATTTATTCTAAGAAAAATTATCTAGAAGTAAGAACTGCCCTCCTAAACATTTGTCTGTGCACAAAAATGCTATTGCTGGATAGTTCTATGCTGTAATTTATTTACAAAAATTCCTTGGTTCCTCCCTCCTTACCTGTCTCATATGTGTCACTTAAAATTTTTCTTTATTCATAGTTAATGTAGTTTGGTGTTCCTGTCTACATATGGGGGTTTTTAACTGGTTGCTGGCAATTGTGCCAAGCTAGTATGAGAAAGCTGTTCTGTCTTTTGCCTGTATTTCCCACAATGCTGAAATGGGAATATTTAATGGTGCTGAACATCAGGGAGAAAATACTGTGATGTCAGCCATTTTGAGTAATTAAGTTAATTGAGATGCAGAAGAAAGCATTGAGCAATAATTCACTGCAGTTTTATTTGTGTTATAAATCTACTTAGGGATACCTGTGCTATATTTTTATGGTCTTTATCTTTTCCTGTGTTTTTTTAATGGTACTCTATACCTTCTAGTTTCTTCATTGGGAGTACTGAAAAGACTTTGAAACTATCTTTCATTTTTTGTATGCTTTATATCTTTATCTGAGAGATTTTTGAATTGCTAGATTTGGTAATTACAGTAATTTCATGATTATAAGCTGCACCATTTTGTCTAAAATTTTGGTCTGAACCCGGAAGTGCAGCTTATAATCAGGTGCGGCTTATATATGGACAAAGAACAAAAAGTTGCTGTTTTAGTTTGGAGGACAGGTGTCTGCTGAGAAAGGCGGGAACTTCTCTTTGAAATGGAGAATGTAAACCCCCTCCCTGCAAATTATTAGAATTTTGAAATCAAGGGGCTTTCAGGCAAAAATATGGGAATTAGGAATAACAGTTCTTTACTAGGGAAATTAAAATAGAAATACAGTACTGCAAAGAAACAAACTCCAAACCCTGACAAAGTCAGAGTACAACCTGACACCCCGTCAGGCACGGTGTTGGTAGCAGTCCCATTAAATGGTGGCTGCAGTCCTCCTGCAGTGACAGATGTGGCTCAGTTGGAGCAGTGCTCCTGCAGAAGGTGCAGTTTCCCTCCAGGGCTCCAGTGGTGATGTGGAGAAATCTGGTTTTCCTCTGGAGTCCAGTGGAGAAAGGGGCTACCTTAGTGTCCCAAAACTTCTGTTTTTATCTTGGTAAGAAATGTTGGGCTCTTTCCCCTGGCTGGAGCAACTACCAATGGGATGCAGTAATTTTATCAGTCCCACAGTGGGACTCGGTGGCCATTAGCAGAAAATGACTCTTTGGAGGAAGAATGGGTTGTGAAAAGGTAAATACCCGCCCTGGCTTCAGTGGTGGCCCATTAGCAGAATATCTGCTGTTGAGATAAGGATCACTGCCCCCACCCTCAACAGATGGTGATAGAATAGATACCTTTTATCACACTCTGTATTGTAACCCAAGACAGTTGCCAACACCCGGATGTGCGGCTTATAATCAGGTGTGGCTTATAATCGTGAAATTACTGTACATTTCATTAAAGCTTATGTGGTGTAGTGTTCTAATTTTGTGTAGTATATTATTTAGAGAAAAGTGTTAAGAACTGGCAACTTTTGACTCTTCTGTATTTATAGTACAGACATTTATATTTGTCGTGTTCTAACTGTGGAGAGGCCTTCAATCATTAAAGCAAATATATACATTACCTTAAGCTGAAAAACTTAATGAATCTAAAAGCAAAGTTTTATCTTGTGTTGTGTGAGAATGGAAAAATGCAGGTGAGCACTGCTGTAAGAATTGCATTTTTTGCCTATTCTGATATAGATTAGATTTGTTTTTGTTGTTCTTTGTTTGTTAGTTATCTTGTATTTGGAGAATGGGCAAAATATTCTAGAATTGCTAGCAAAGTTAAAAGAATATTGTACACATGCTTGCTACAAAGCCAAATTGCAAGTATGTTTTTGATCTACTGTCTCCACTAGGACTATAATAAAATGTTTAAAAATTATGAAACTTAAAATTTCTGAATACTGGTATTTCAAAAGAATTTAGAATGAAAAATACAGCAAAACAGTTTTGGTCTTGTGGCTTGCAGTAATAATTAAAAAACATAGTCAAATTTCAGTATCAAAAGAAACCATCTTGTGATTGTAGCTGGTCTGAGTTGTGTCTCCATACAAAAACCATTCAAACATACTGCATCTTCCCTATCTACACCTTCCCACTGTTTTTTCAAAATCTAATCTGTAGCCTGAAAAACTTTTGTGATCTGCAGGAAGCTGTCTTGAATTGTTTGTATCGTACAGAAGAGACTTGCTTACAGTGAGGAGGAAACAAAAGACAGATTCTGTGTCTCAGTGTATCCTTACTGCAAATGTGAGGGGTGAGAAATCCTGGAAAGCCACCAGATTTGCACACTTTTGCATTCTATTGGGCACCACGCTGATGGGTTTTGCAATCACTAGTTTAGAGGGAGTATCAGACCGCATCAAGTGTAGGGTTGTATTCTGGAGCTTCCCTTGTCCTGTGGGTAGATTACAATAGCCCACCAAGTGTGCTCATCAGTTTTGAAGTCTATGTAGTACTTCCATGTCAGGACTTCACAGATAAGCTCTAGAGAACCTGTGGTGGCTTCAAACATTGTGGCTGGTGAACATTGCTGTCACTGACACTCAGAAGGAACCTTGTACCTGACTCTCCACTGTCCAGGAAGTCTTAGCTGAAGTGTTAGCTGAAGTCAAGATGAAATTGGGTTTCCATGAGTGCTCTGGGTGGTGAACTTCACGAGCACATCGTTGTTTATACTGCCTCAGCTTCATGTCATGTCTTGCAAAGGGTGGGGCAGAAGGTGGGAGGGTCCCTAACATGGGAGTCAGTCCTTGGAAAGACAGTTTGCTTCACACTGAGTTTCACTTTTAAATAATATAAACATGAATTAAATATTCATGTATTGGACTGGGGAAAAGGATATTTTATGTGTGTGAATATACAACATCAAGACATTATGTTCATGTTACTACTAAACTTTTTTGAACAAAGACTCTTGTACATTCAGAGTTAAGTGCAATATATGTCAAGATACTCAAATACGGATTTTATTTTGATGTAGACTTGTGTTCCTTTCCAGTGTGGAAATGGAATGAGCATAATTAAAAGCATTAACTAGCTTGAACATTAAGCATGTTGCTGAATACTGGTGTTTCTTGAAAAATCGCCCAATCAAGGTAAAGATTAGAGATCCAGCAAAAAGAGGAAAAATACTTTGGGTCACTTTTCTGGCATATCTTAAAATAATGGAGAGGTCATTTATATTTGTTGCTCAGTCAGGTCCTGAATCTAATTACTGTCTCTTAACACAGCTTGAGGCAAAAACACTAAGCAAAATAGGAACTAATTTTAATAGAAGCTGAATCTTTTGCCTTCTAGAGCAAGTTGAGAAAATGTACTTTGAATGGTGCTTTGTAATTCCATTTTTTTTAGCAACCTCACCTATGTGTAGAATCTGTAAGCTGCACCTTGTTCGGTTTGCCTAGTTATTCCCTGAGTCCCTCTAGCAGGAAGGAAAATACTGTTATCTTTCTTTTACAATGGTGAATGAAGATGAGTTGAAACTAGGGGATTATCATGGGCTGTCTGTGGCAAAGCAGAAAAAAGTATCTGGGTATCCCATAGCTGGTCTGACCTCTTATTCACTGGACACTGAGTGATTGCTTTGCTAAGGAATGACCTTGAATTATAATGTTGGTAATTGAGTTATTGAATATTGATATATCTTGGCAGAAGTCTTCACTAAATCTTGCCAATTTTAAGTAGCAATTAATTTGGTTTTGCACGTAGAACTTTCTAATATGGTAATAACTTCTTACATAACAAATTTTCTGTATTTCAGAAACACTCGGTTTTGCTGTCTGTGAGGTGATCAGCAACCAACAGTAGTTAAAAAATAAATCTTCTAACAATATCACGGACATGTGATTAATACATAGCTTTAGTTACTGTTACTGTTAATACCGTTAATAAGTCTCATTTTCTTCCAGAAAAGTAATATCAGTCTATGCCTTCTAATTTGCAATGCAAAATGTCTTTTTAAGAGCAATTTTCATAGTGACATAGCCACTAAACCAAGTGGAAATGAGAATTACTTTTATTTGTCTCTTAAACTGGGTGATGGGAGTTTTAATAGCTAGCTGCTATAGACTGTAACCTGCGTTTTTACTACAGCGCGTGTCTAGAATAATACACGTGTATTTTCTTGAAAGCAAAAGTCTTTCTGGGTAAGATAAACTTTGCTTTATCTGATATCTTATTGCTTGCCAGTAAAAAAATAGCTTATTTTAATGAAAAATAATAAAATAAAGTCTAACTTTTTAGCTGCTGTCAACCTCACTGTGGTGGCAGAATTTTCTTTCAAATGAGAAGTTCTCAGTAATTCAGATATTCAAAGTGTAAAAAAATTAATCTTGTTCTCCTTTTCTACTGCCTCCAAATGCTTACTAGTCTTAGTAGACATCTGTTGTAATTTTATTGCACTTCTGTTTTGTATTTTTGTAGGTCAGTGGCTCATTTTTTTCTTCCTTTTCCTTCCTGCCTAATATGTTTCTTCATCAGCTGGTACACTGCTAGTTCTAAATTCAATTGTTCTAACTCTTCCTTAGCTTTCTGTGGGGATGGGCAAGGCGTGACTTTCACTGTAGTACCTTTCTAATTAACTTTAGGGTTTCAACTGTATTTATTATACGGCATTGGAACAACTATTTTCTTCCTAGGTCTTTGTATACTGCATCTCTGCTTTTTATGTCTGTGTTTCCATTGTTTTGGTGTCTTCTGATGAACTATAAGCTGTTAAATTCTGAGCTTAGTCAACTGGAATAATATTTTATATATAGCATTACATCATATGAGATCAACCACTGAAATTTTTTTATCTCTAGAAGGATGGCTTGTTTCCCCCAAAAGATGTTGCACAAGGTTGCGGGAAGTTTTGCTGGAGCTGGCATAAAGAGGATGGGAGTCTCAAACTTTCCAGTCCTGCTGGCTTTATCACTTGACAGTACTTTTCTCAGAGGAAGCAGTGCCAACTGTGGACATGGAAATAATACTACTAATATGTAGTGCTTCTAGTGCTGTTCTAGTACTAAAAAGTTTGAATCATGCCTGATACTACTCTTAAAAATTAATTGATGGGGAGGGGTAAGGAGATATAGTAATGAGTGAACAGGTTCCCAAGTTTACATAAATATATTTCTTTATGTGAATGTATCTTGAGTTCATTTTCAGTAAAATACAGAACATTGCTGTAAAATGGTGTTAGAACCAGGTATTAGCAAGTTATAAAAATTGTTTCTGTGGCAAGAGGAGATATGTTTACTTCCATGTACCCCAGTGTATCAGAAGAACCTGAAGGATGCAATGGACACTGAAATAGCAGTTCTAATACCATGTGTATTTAATCTTGTATCTATTCCTTTTTGACCTGGCGATAGTGCCTTTTTTTCATAGCAAACCTGATTTTTTTCTTACCCCGTCATAACCCTCTTAACCCTCTTCCCCTACAGAAAAGCATACTTCAGCTAAAGTGCAGCATTCTGTGTATTCAGGTGTTTTGTATGACTTCAGAACTGGTTGGTTTTTTTGTTTAGGTTTTTTTTTTTTTCATTCTTGGCTAGAGGAACTAATACGTGCAGTTTTCATGTTTATTTTGTGGGTGGATGCAGGTTCATTTTATAGCCAGTGGGTTCCATATGCAGTTTTTGACTTTGTGTTGGGAGCAATGTTAGGCCTTTGCTCTGGAATATTTCTCTACTTCAGCTGTTGGAAATTGACAGTGGATGCATTAACTTCACCTACATGTTTCTCAGCTGAACTGCGGTCAGCTCAGTGCAGGCTACCTTACTCAGCTTTTGCTCTTAGGGTTTTAGATGCAAGTCTAGTTCAAAGGTTTTGCCATGCTAAAATTCTTTAGTAAACGAAAGTCAAGAGATGGTCTTGTATCCTCCTGTGCATGATGGTTTTTCAGGGGGAGTAACTAGTATTCAGTGGGGTAGAAGAGAAATAGTCCTTGGCTTGTAAGTTGTCCTTGAACTTATAGTAAGCAAATAATAGGCAGCTCCTTATTGTGGAAAATACATGCATCTGGGTTAAGGCTCTGTGTGTGTGTGTGTGTGTCTGTGTGTATGTATACATATATATACACAATCTGATTTTATTTTAACAGGAATGTTTTGATCCTACTATGCAGTTGCATCTTGTTCATCAAGCTCCGTGTACCATTCCTCCTTACATCTCAAAAAATGGATCAAGCCTTGGAGATTTGCTAATAGGCTTCTTCAAATATTATGCCACAGAATTTGAGTAAGTAATAAGCTCGTTTTAGTGGTTTAGAAGATGTGAAACTTTGGTTCCTTCAATACAGCCTTTGTAACCCTTGAGAGAAAGAAAAGCAGCAATGCAGGAGTGGTAACTGAGAGACAGGAAATGAGTGGAAAGGCTAAATGACAACAGGAATGCAGGTAAATTGTCTGATATATTCTTCAGGCATTCTTTCCTGTAAAATAGGAAGTGAGAGGGCTTTGTCCTTTAAAAACTACTGGATTTTGTTACACAGTTACACTATTATATGACTGCCTATTCATGTGCGAGAAAGGTCTGTTCTTAGCTGTCATGTAAGGTATCAATTGTGATATGAATTATTTGGACCTTAAGAACTGTGCTTGTCTTTTGTCACACTGAGTCAATGGAGGTAACTGGCCAGGTGGCCTCTTACTTTGATCAGATAATACATCTGTATAGACCTCACCTAGTGAAGAAGTATCCCGTGTACAGTTGTTTCCCATTATTAGTTTGCTAGAATCTGAGTTTAATTTTGGCATCTGGGCTTCTTTATATAAGAGGACAAGCTAAAGTTGTGAAGGCATCTGAGAAGGCCTTAAGTTACAGCTGTTTTGCCAAATTGTTCCTCATATATTTCTGGATTTCATAGAAAAAATACTTGTTCATATAAAATATCAAATGGTTGTGTCTCAATCAGCTGAAAGATCTAAATAACTTCTGATGCAGTTATTTCATGTACATTGCTTCCTTATGTATGTGCATCATCTCCATTTCTTGGAAGAACAAAACATACAACTAGGTACTCATAATTTTGGAAGTATTCATAATTTACTTTAATATAAGAAGTGAAAGACCATAATATTATTAAAGCATCTCTGGGGTGAACGTCATATCTGAAATATGTAAGGTAAATCCTATGGCCTGTAGTAACACATGAACCAACTGTGTTTTGTGCATTCTTAAGCCTGACTGAGAGATTTTCATGTAAGAGATTTTCTTTCAATGGTCTCTTCAGATAAGAGAATGGTCTTTTGTCTTAAATGTTTCTCCTGAGTAACTGTCTTTTTAATTAGGTGACATTTGCTAAAGAGGCAAATGAGAAGACACTGCTGGAGGATAACCTTAGGTTCTTAATTTATGTGAGAC
Source organism: Catharus ustulatus (assembly GCF_009819885.2). Lineage (NCBI taxonomy): Eukaryota > Metazoa > Chordata > Aves > Passeriformes > Turdidae > Catharus > Catharus ustulatus. Next base: position 22,964,922 of record NC_046262.2, on the reverse strand, counting down.
ACTACATGAATTTATTACTATTCAGCTGTACAAGCTGTTAATCTTCTCATTTATGAAAATAAATATCTTTTCCACTTAGAAATTTTCTGGTTTGCCTGTGCGAAGTAATGGAGATGATCTTGCCTAAGGAAAAATATCTACACTAATTTCACGAATACAAGCTGCACAGACTATAAGCCACATCTCTGGGTGTTGGCAAACATTTCGTTCTTTGTCCATAAATAAGCCGTACCTGAGTATAAGCCGCTCTGTCGTTTGCAGCGAGGACCTGCGTGCAACAAAGTTGCCAAATAGTAACAGAACCACGGCAGGGCAGGGTTTACTGGCTCAGCTTGGGCTGTGCAGGCTCGGCCCGCTCGGGGCTGCCGACAGGGCCAGGTGGCCCAGCCCGGCGCTGCCGCTCAGCGGGGCCGCTTGGGGCCGGCCGCCGCCTTTGGGTTCGCTTGCCCTGGCCCGGTGCTGCCCCGTCATGGCAGGCAGGGATGGAGCGCTCCCGCGGCGGCCGACGGGGACGGAGTCTGCCTGCTCCTGCCGCGGCAGGCAGGAACAGGAGCTCTCCGCTTACCCCCTGAGCCGCGGGGATGGCGGCACGGGGCCCCGCCCCATCTCTCCCCCGGGCTGCGGCAGAGGAGGGAAGGAGAGAGCTCTCCCACCTCTCTCCCCACCCCCCGTGCTGCCTGCAGGGAGCCAGACTCCACCCGCGGCGCAATACAGTAACCAATTTGTAACAATCGCGAAATGCCAGTTTTTACTGGCAGGTGCTCGGCTCAGCACCCTGACTGGCACTTCTGAGGTTGTAAATGTCAGAAAATTATTCACATATTAGCCGCTCCTGAGTATAAGCCGCATTTCCGGTGTGGGAGCAAAATCTTAGTCAAATTGGTGCGGCTTGTATTCGTGAAATTACTGTACTTTGACTTTTCTGGGTTTGGGTGCTTGTGAGCATAGTCAAGACCAGATTTCTGCCTAAGTTGGTGGCTGGTCCAGAATGACCTCATTTTTCTCTGCTGTTAGAAAGGATATGCTAAGACATATGTCAAACACTGATATTGCAGACCAAAAATTCTGCAATATCAATGTTTAGGCTGATGGCAATCCCTAAATACTATTTTTGTGATGATTATAAATCAGGAAAAATTACTACCTAAATTTATTCACAGTCACACAGAGGAACTTCTGGGTAAAACAAAGCTTGAAAAAGTAGATAGTGAAGATAGGATAGTTGCTGATGTCAAGGGAAGAAAATGTTTCAAAAAGTAACTTCATAGAAGGAATACCTGCTGTGTTCTAGTGTTTGGTACCTGTTAAGTATTTAAACATTTCGCTTGTGATATTCTGTTAATAAAAAGAAAAAATATACCAGCAAAAATAACCATTAGAATTCCTTTGTTGAAAATGCTACTGTATAACTGAGAAGTCATTTGAGGAAATGATGCACTTAATGCAGCAGCCTATATTATTTTTAACTCTTTCTGCTATGGAAATAAAATTTAGTCAAGTGTACTGTTTATCTGTGTATTCCTGACAATCATAAATCCTCTTTGGAAAGAATAGGGTTGATAATAAAATTCCATGTAGTTTCATTGACTGGGGAAGACAAATTAGTACACCACAGGGAGGAACATGAACATAGTGCTAAAATGATTTTGTGTATGTGATAGTCAGCCAGTGAAAGTAAAAGTTGTCTCATGCTAGGCACAGGATCTGTTACCTTTGCTTTGAAGATGCTGATGGAAACAACAGTGCAAATGAGAATGAGGGTAAGAATTAAATACACAAAATCACACAGTCATAGAATATGCTTGGTTGGAGAGGACCCATCAGGGTCCAGCTCCTGGCCCTACATAGGATCGCACCATGTATCAGAGAGCATTGTCCAAATACTTCTCAAACTCTGTCGGACTGGTACTGTGACCACTTCACTGGTGAGCCTGCTCCAGTGCCCATCCACCCTCTGGGTGCAAAATATTTTCCTAATATCAAAACTAAACTGCCCCTGACTCAAATTCATGCTGTTACTTTAAGTCCTGTCTTGAGAGTCAAGGAGTCAGCACTGGAGTCGGTGTCTGCCCCTCCTTTTCCCCTTATGAGGAATGCAATGAGGTCTCCCCAGTCTTGCTTTTTCCAGACTGAACAAACCAAGTGACCTCAGCTGCTCCTCATACAGCTTCCCCTCAAGGCCCTTCATGATCCTAGTAGCCTTGCTTTGGACATTCTCCAGTAGATTTTGTCTTTTTTATACTGCAACACCCAGAGCTGCCCCCAGCACTTGAGGTGAGGCTGTCCCAATGCAGAGCAGAGCAGGACAATCCCCTCCCCTGCCCGGCTGGTGATGCTGTGCCTGGTGCCCCCAGGACATGAGTGGCCCTCCTGGCTGCCAAATTCAACTTGGAAATATGCACAACACAGCGCTCTCTGAGTTGGGCCTTTCGTGGAAGAACTAGTGTTAGAATGTGTTGAATATTTGCTGTAATACGTAGTTTTTTCACTGTTTGTTTTCTCTGTGAAACATTTACTAGTGTCTTTATGCACCAAAATTTTGAGATTCTATTTCAGACACTGTGTCTGTTGAATGAGGCTGTATTTATATGATTTCTACTGGGCCACTGAACGTTCCCTATTGGACTGTCACATGTTTGATGAAAAGATTGCTATAGAGAGTGTGACTTCAATTTTCGTAAAAGTAATTTTGCAGAATGAACAGCATGCAATCAAGAATGATCAGATCATTTGTGACGATCATAATTTTGAACAGAATAAATCACTGAAGCCACCTGCCTAGAATGTTTAATTACTAATCTATTTTACGTGTAATGGTCAGGAAGATAAGAGAAGATGGAGATACTTTGTTTTAAACTTCTTCACTCTAACAAAGGCCATTATGTATTTCAGTTAAAATCTGTGATTATTTTACTTTATCTGATTTACTTGTTACAGGATGGACTTAGAGAGGGTAGCAGAGGAAGAAATAGGAGCTTTCCATCCTGTGCAGTCATGCATAAGTCCTTGTGCAGTGTTTATTTTCCCTTATGCTTTTAAACTTTTGTTTTTTTAGACTATAAGATGTTTCAGAAAATTGTTTATTGACATGTACTTATACAGTACCTCTTCTGCAGTCCTACTCCAGGGTTTTCAGTGTGTCCATAAGAAGTAATTTTTATACCACTTTGTCCCTGTCCCCTCAAAAAAAGCATGCTTTGGAATAACACACCATATACGGCAAAGCTTGTTTTGCCTTTATGGCTGTATAATTATCTTGCCATAAGAGTTCAAGTCGGTGTAATGTTTCTTATGATACGGTTGACTATGGTTATGACTTCATTTTAACTTTAACTATTTAAAATTGTCCACTGATTAAGTAGTCAGTGTGATCAAGAAAAAATTGTAGATGTTCTCCAAAGCAAGTATTTGGAAACATGTTTACCACCCTCTCTGAAGGAGGTGTCCAATTTCAATTCTGCAACTGTGAGTGAAGGCAGCAGGTTTTTAGTTGGCTGTCTCCTTACCAAGTGAGATCCCTGTATTTATTGCTCTGCGATTACTTTCCTTAAATTTACCACTGCAGGTTAAGTAGCAGCTGTTTCAAGATCATTCACTGATTTGTATATAGTGGACATGGTTATAGCTTGCTTACATTTTAATGGCAAAATATAAAATTGCAGCTCTTTTCACTATAGAATTGGTCAAGTAATAAAGGGATCATTTTTAATACTATATTGAATTAAATATGTTTGCAACTTGTACCCATCTTATTTTGTTCATACAAGTGGCTTTGATTTGTAGGAATATTCTGGAAAAGGTAAGGTTTTTTTATTCTATTTGTACTGTAGTCATACACACCTGAAAAGACCTAGTCTTCTTTCAAATACTTGCCTTTGCCGTGAGGATCACATACCTGATGCAGTCAGTGACAACAGAAAAAACTGATAATTAAAATAACTGTTTAAATGGCATTGTTACCTTACAGATTGAAAATGTGTGTTGGGAGAATATCTGCTTTATGTTAGCAACAATAAAGTTATTATATGTAAGCCAAAGTGGCTAAAATTGACTCACAAATAAGTTTCAATTAATAATTAATTTCTAATTCAGTATGATCTTGGTACCAAGACAGGTCTGTAAGACTGTCAGATTAAGAAACTGTTTTCAAAAAGCTTTTTAAGCAGCAAGAAATGCTACTTTTTTGTTGCTTTTTTTACTTAACCGGTGTATTAGAAATGCACTTATTTTTTGCTGAGGGAGAATATAGCTTAGTAAAAAAAGAATTCAAGAGAAGAATTACTGTTTCAAGGGAAACAGTACTGCCTGGTTAAACCAAATGCAGATCAAATACTTCTTTGCATGACATTTTTTCTTTATTTCTTTTTTTTTTCCCTCCCCACTGGTCTGCATCTCTGATTTTTAAATAAGCTTTCAAAAAAAGCAAACTGTAAGCTTCTGCTCACAACCAGTGGTCTTGAGCTGCAGTTTAAGCTTGTTTGAAGCTCTAAGTACAGGGGTTTTGTCTTTTGTCTTTTTTTTTCTGTGCGGGTATATTTGGGTTTTTTTGAGCAATTCAACTGAATTAAGCCTGTGTTGATGGTTGATTATTAAAACACATGATAGGAAAGTATTTGATGCTATTATCTCTTTTTATCACAAAAGTAGTCTACTATCAGAATTAAGAAAAGGTTATTAGGTTAGAGTGGAGGCTTTAGTTTACATTGAATGCTAGAAGATATCATCATTACTAATTTTCTAAAGAATATATCAAAAGAAACCTACATACACACACTGAGGTATCCTAGATCTCTTAGTGTGCTGTGTCCTGCATTTTTTTAAAATAAGTCTTATTCATATTGTTAAATGAACGTGTGCTGTGGAAATACACTTGTTCAAACAACTGAGTTCCATAGGAGGCTTTAATTATGGGTTGTATTCAAGATAATTTGTGGAATTACAGTCACATATTTTTAGCTGTCTTGTCATCATTGACTTAATGGAGTTTTGACAGGAGATCTGTGGTCTAGGGAGGACAGAATTATTTCAGTTTTAACTGATGAATTATAGACAGTATTTAAATTTACAATTGATATCTACAGATTTACTGAAGGTGGTTGTACCCAGCCCAGCTGTTCTGTCACGTGTACATAAGACCGGTACAGCTGACAGTACATTGCCCATCTACTTCTACCCGTTTAGTTAGGACATTTGGTGATGTATTGGTGATCTAGCTGTTTCACTGATGTGGTAGCTTCTTCGTTTACAGAATCATCTAGGAGAAACCTTTAAGATCATCTAATGCAGCTGCCAATGCAGCAACACTGTAACCAACCCTGCAACATATTCCCAGGTGCTACATCCAGACATCTCTTGGACATTTCCAGAAATGGTAGTTCCATCACTTTCCTAGGCAACTTACTCCAATTCCTATTTACTCATCAGTGCCCAGTACAGGGAAGACAATCCCTGCCCTGCTCCTCCTGGCCACACTATTGCTGATCCAGGCCAGGATGCCATTGGCCTTCTTGGCCACCTGGGCACACCCTGGCTCATGTTCAGCTGTTGTCACCAGCACTCCCAGGTCCATTCCAGCCACTCTGTCCCAGCCTATGGCACTGCCTGGGGTTGTTGTGACCCAAGGGCAGGACCCAGCACTGGGCCTTGTTGAACCTCACACTCCTGGCCTTGGGCCATGATCCAGCCTGTCCAGATCCCTCTGCAGATCCTTCCTGCCCTCCAGCAGATCAATAACCCACCCAGCTTGGTGTCACCTACAAACTGACTAAGGCTGCACTCCATGAGATCATTGGTAAAAATACTAAACTCTGAGCCCTGGGGAACAGCAGCTGTGGCCACCAGCTGGATGTAACTCCACTCACTACCACTCTCTGAGCCCAGCCATCCAGACAGTTTATCCAGTAAACAGTGCATCTGCCCAAGCAATCAGCAGCAGTCTTCTCCAGGATAATGCTGTGGGAAATGGTGTCAAAGGCTTTACTAAAGTCCATGCAGACTATGTCCAGAGCAGATATCCACATTGTCACAGAAGGAGATCAGGGTGGTCAGTCAGGATCTGCCTTTTCAAAACCCCTGTTGGCCCAGTCCCCTGACTGTTTTTGATGTGGCACATTATGGCATGCAGGATGAGCTGTTCTCTAGTTAAGAGCAGCTGAAAGGTGTCTGGGTAGATAAGAAAATAAAACTGGAAGTGGTTTTTTTTTTTTTTTCTTTCATTACATTTGGCATATTCTTGTGCCGAGCATCATAAAGATGGTGGCACATCATGAAGACTGTCCTATAATCTGCGTGCTATTCCTGCTTAAATGTGGTCATTTCCTTGTTTTGCCTGCAGAAAGTGGTAGAGAGTTGTTCTACTTGCATATCTAAAATTCAACATGTATAAGGTGTTGAAAGTTTCTAGTAATAGGTTCCTTGCACAAGGAAGGCCTATGAGCAAATTATTTCTATATATCTTTATGCTATTGAGTATTGTTTACGGAATGCAGTACGTAACTTGTCTGCACTTATTCCTTACATTCCTTTTCTTCCTACAGAAAATTCTGCAAAATTTGATTCTGTAATTTATTTTGAACTTTGAAATAAATGTAGGTGACAATGCAAATTTAGTTTGACATTGTTAGTTGAAAGAATTCCATTGTGTATATATTTTACTCATGGATACCTGGGATGCTGTGTTTTGAAGGTGCTTTTTGTACTTCTGTTAGTAGAAAAATTTTCTTATTTCCTGCTCGTGATGTTAAACTGAATTATTCATTATTATAAAATACTGTGTTATCCAGGCTTATGGCATTTCAGTCTGACAATTTTTTAAATCTAAACTGATCCTTTGAATTTGGAACTAAGAGTTAAAATTTTTTGCGAATTGTTTTCCTTTTTTTTTCAGTTGGAGCCATCAGATGATTTCAGTTCGTGAGGCCAAGGCTATTGCAAGACCTGATGGTATTGAATGGAGAAACAAATTTATTTGTGTAGAAGGTAAAATGAGAAGCTGCAATTTTTAACTGTTAAGACATTAAATATATAAATCTATCAATTAGACTTTACCTTGGTTGTGTTTTGAGAAGTATTTTGTATGTGTGTGTTATGTAGAGAAGGAAATTTAACCTATGTAAATAGTTTGTAAACAGTCTCATCAAAAAACATTTGAGAAGGAAGCTTTAGGTTCTAAAGTGTTTAAAAATAGTGCTCCTGACCTTTTCTTCAGGAGCATTCATTGCCCTGTTACTTTTGGAACAGGGCTCAGGACTTTGATAAGGAAAGGCCTTTATACTTGTAGAGTGTGTTTTTCTGCTCCACAAAAATAGTTGTCAGTTTTGCTAAGTTTGAACTTCTGAAAAAAAACAGCAGGCACAGATTCTTGAAGAATATTCTTTATTCTAGAAATATTCTGGCATTGCAGTGACCAGGTTATGTGTATGTTGATCCCCTTGTGGGTACTATTTTTGGCTGGCTAGTGAACATAAATTTTGTGCAGAGACTACATGATGCTTTCCAGAACTGTAGGGTAAACCCAGGCTACCTGCTGGAGTTGCAGGTCTCAGCTGTTTCAGTACAGAACTGAGTAGGGGCACTATACAGGCAGTCTGATTCATGTGCTAGTGACACCTTTCAGCTACCATGGGGAATGTACATGGAGAAGATGAACAAGTAGGCATATGTAGGAGATGAAGTTTGCACTAAGGAAAGAGAAGATGATAAACCAAGAGAAGGATCAGTGTGGATGATACAATTTCTCCAAAGCCATCTTCCCCTGGCCCCTGGAATTTGCTATAATAGATAAGGTATCCTAGATACCAAGGTTGAGCCAGATTCCTTAAGAATTTGGTCACTGTCCTAACACTTCAGAAGATAATTGGTTAGAAATTAGGATGTTTAATTGGTCAGTTTCTGTTCTTTGTATAAACTTCTATTGGTTGCAGTTTGGATCCTTCCTGAACCTATAAATATAGGTGTCTGCCCTTTGTTCTGAGAGAATCCTGCTGACTACCCTTTCCCATGAAAATAAAGATTCTTGTGGAAATCGTCAAGTAGGCCTCCAGTCTTTCTTGGCTGATGAAAATGTTGGTTTTCTGAGAGATAGCTACCTGTTAGCACTCTCCGGTCCTGGCAAGTACCATCAGGGACTGAAAGAGAAAACCCACAGATCAGGATGTTAGGAGAATGAGAAGTAAGGAAGGGATTGAGAGTTGCTGTGTAACTGGAAACAGTTATCACAAAGGCCCTGACTGCAAATTAATGGAGGCTATTTTAGGATAAGGATATCAAGAGTTGAAGTCTCAGGATGAAATAGGAATATAACTTGAACAGGAGACAAACAGTATGGGGAAAGTTGTTAGACACTGAGAAGATTTTACTGGGGGAGAAGGAGAATAAGGCAGAAGTCCTGTGGCTGAGCAGACATTCTTCGAGATTGACAAGGGGTACTTTCCTGCATTTATGTTGCTCTGTGCAGAGAGCCACCTTCAGTCAACTTCACCTGCTGGTGAACTTGGTTATTCTGTGGCCCAGAGCTCACCAACTTGACCATAGTCATATGAATGTCAGTGTAAAGCCACATGATGGGATTTGTTTTCTTTATTTGACTCTTTGGGGAAAAATCAACAGTTATAGGAGAACTGAAATATGGTTGCACTGGACTCTGTAGTCTTAGAGTTGAGAAATGTGAGAATTAGAGTATCTGCACAGCTGAAATGATTCAAAATAGTGTAGTGAGGTATTGCCAAGGCTCTGGTCTGAATGTGGGAGGTGGGAATGCTGGGCAGCTATGTTTGTTGCTGTCACGTGATGCTGATCCACTGTGTTGCAGGGAGCTGTGTGTTTCAAACTCTCAAGTATTCTATGACATTACAAAGTGGTTGAATAACTAGGTTATCTTTCTGCCAGGCTGAAAAATAGAATAAACATCAACATACAAAATGGATGCTCTAGATATTGCATTTAATGGTCTTAATTATATACAACTTTTCCGATTGTTTGAACTATTAAAAAAGGCAGAATTACCTGTAGGTGACATATCTGATTCCTTCCTTGGTTCAAGACTTAGTGGGTTTAGCCTTACATACCAAGTTTTTACTTCTAATTTGGGAGGAAAAAATAAAATCTACTTTTACCCAAAGCAGATTTCAGTTTATAACAGCTGTTAAGCTGAACTAGGTTAACAAAGTATGTAGGTAAGTTTCTGTCTACTTGAGAAGAAGATTTCAAAAGTTAGCTAAACATGTCAATATATTCTGCTCTCCTAGTCTTTGTCTAATTTTCCTGTTTGCAGAATAAAATTTCAGTAATTGGTACTGTCACCTATTTTTTAAAAAACTAAAATATATTTATTTATAGATTACACAAGTCTGTGCCTGCAAGCTTCCACAATGTAGTACTGTATTTAGGTTAGCTCAAGAAAAACTGTGCTCTGTTTTAAATGTTATGGGTCTTAAGGCTGATTCTTACATGTATTTCTGCTGTTAGAGAAACAAATATAGTAGAGATGCTCTTTCCAGACACTTTAAAATATGATAGGCTTATACCATGATGGAGATACAGAGAACCCTGCTTTTAGAAAATATTTTAAACAATCCTTGTCAGAAGCTCTAAATGGCTAGCAACTCTTGTAGTTTCAGTTTAAATCTTGTCTGTATCAAGTCATATCAAATACTCTCCTGCTGAAAAAGGAAAAGCTAGAAACGTGGCAGTTTTATAAGATAATTACATTGATAATCATTTAGGGAAGTCAAATCAGAAGCCATCTAAGCTGCACATGATTCATATTTGCAGTTTCAAGTCTTTCAGATTGACATGCTAAAAATAATTTAAAAAACAATTCCTCAGAGCTTGGTCAGCAACAATTCCAAACTTGTGTGATATATTGTATTGTTATTTGGAAAAATTATTCCCTTTAGCCTTTCCCTCAAGCATCAGTGTTAAAACTGTGTTACTTTCTTCTTTTTATCTTTTTTTATCTTTTTATGAACAAAATAGCTTGTAATAAACTCTTACTGTCTTAATGGTTAGAAAATGTACTGGTGTAAGGAGTAGCTGATTGCAATATTATGCAGTCCTGTTGTTCTTCAGAGAACCAGTTTGTCTTGACAATGAGTAAATATTCAGGAAGATTAAAGGGAAGATGTGAGTTAGCTTTTGTGACTGGAGTGCCTTTTTTCTACTAATGGTTTCAGAAGATTGTGCAGTTCAGCCCTTGTTGCTTTAATAACTTGGTTCAACGTAAAGGTCCTAGCATTAAAAAAACAATTACCATCACATTTATGATACACAAATGAAATGCTGTATTTGTTTACATAGTAAGGGACATGGAGTCCTTGATTATATTGGATCACTCTCTCAAGTAATGGGACTGACATTAGAGGACTGTGTATGTTTTATTTGGTTGCCAGTTTTTGTTCTAAACTAAATGTATGATGCATTCTGAAATTTAAAAAAAAAAATCTGCCTGTAACTGTCCACTGAAAATTAGGTAGTTTGAAGAGAATAATTTTAGGAAACTGCTAAGTACGGCATTTATTGCATGAAAACATTTCTTAGTGAATTTAAATAGCTAGCAGAAATAAAAATCTAAAGCCATGAAGCATGTACCAAGCTTGAAATTCCAGTCTCCATAAAGGCAAAAGTCTTCCTGGTGTCTGTGTAATGCTTTATTTTGCTATACATCGCTATCTAAATACAGTAATTTCACGATTGTAAGACGCACTGAGTATAAGCTGCACTTCCGGCTGCCAGCAACCATTCATTCTTTGTCCATACATGAGCTGCACCTGATTATAAGCCGCACGTTACAATACAGAGTGTGATAAAAGGTATCTATTCTCTCACCATCTGTTGAGGGTGGGGGCAGTGATACTTATCTCTGTGGGAGATATTCTGCTAATGGGTCATCCATTGAAACCAGGCGGGGCATTGTTCTTTATCTTTTCACAACCCATCCTTCCTCCTAAGAGTCATTTTCTGCTAATGGCCCATTGAGTCCCACTGTGGGACTGATAAAATTACTGCATCCCATTGGTAGTTGCTCCAGCCAGGGGGAAGAGCCCAACATTTCTTACCAAGATAAAGACAGAGGTTTTGGGACACTAAGGGAGTCCCTTTCTCCACTGGACTCCAGAGGAAACCGGATTTCTGCACATCACCCCTGGACCTCCAGGGGAAAACTGCACCTTCTGCAGGAGCACTGCTTCAACTGAATCACATCTGTCACTGCAGGAGGATGCAGCCACCATTTAATGGGACTGCTACCAACACGCTGCCTGACAGGGTGTCAGGTTGTACTCTGACTTTGTCAGGGTTTGGAGTTTGTTTCTTTGTATTACTGTATTTCTATTTTAATTTCCCTAGTAAAGAACTGTTATTCTTAATTCCCATATCTTTGCCTGAAAGCCCCTTGATTTCAAAATTATAATAATTTGGAGGGAAGGGGTTTACATTCTCCATTTCAAAGATAGGCTCCTGCCTTTCTCAGCAGACACCTGTCCTCCAAACTAAAACAGCAACTTTTCATTCTTTGTCCATATATAAGCCGCACCTGATTATAAGCCGCACTTTAGGTTTGGACCAAAATTTTAGTGAAAATGGTGCGACTTATAATCGTGAAATTACTGTAATCTAAAAATAATCCATAACCAGCTACACAAAAAAAATCTACGTGATCTAACAAATACTTCAGTGGTTCTTTGGTCCATGAGGACTTGCATGTGTTCTATCAGTGTGAAATATACAATGTTACTTAAGCAGTTCTCTACTAAGAAAGAAAAGACTATACAATCTGTTTTGCAGCACTCTGTAATGCATAGTCCCTGCATCATAATTTTTTAGTATCAATTGCTTTAATGTTGGCTGTCTTATCAGTAGCAAGAAGTACTTTTCTAATCTTCCAGTTTAAAAAGTTCTAAACTATTAATGAAGTTAGAATAAAAAAGGTGGGGAATATAACAATAATTTGTAGTCAGTTAGAAAGTAGAACCCCAAAATGTTTAACCTATGAACAAATACTGCAGAACAGGTATGAAATAACCTGAGTTTATTATGAATTACACATCATTAGAGCATTCATTGAATCCATATAGTTTAGGTAGGACGGGACTTTAAGTATCATCTCTTTCCAACTCCCCTGTGATAGACAGGGACACTTTCACTAGACCAGTTTTCTCAGGGCCCCATCCAACCAGTCCCTGAGCACTTCAAGAGATGGGGCATCCACAGTTTCTCTAAGCAACCTCTTCCAGCCTCACCACCTTCACAGTAAAGATTTTTCCTAACGTCTAGTCTTAAGCTTGCCCTTTTTGATTTAAAGCCATTCCACCTGGTGTTACCACTACATGCTCTTGTGAAAGTCCTTCTCCAACTCTCTTGTAGGCCCCTTTTACATACTGGATGGTGCTATGAGATCTCTCCTAGAGCCTTCTCTCCAAATTGAACAACTCCAGCTCTCTCAGTCTTGTCCTCTCAGGAGAGGTGCTCCATTCCTCTGATCATCTTGGTGTCCCTCCTATGGACTCCCTCCAGCAGGTCCATGTCCTTCCTGTGCTGGGACCCCAGAGCTGGATGCAGCACTGCAGGTGGGGTCTCAGCAGAGCAGAGCAGAGGGGCAGAATCCCCTCCCTGCCTGCTGCCCACACTGCTCTGGGTGCAGCCCAGCACACGTTTGGCTCTCTGGGCTGGGAGTGCCATGGCTGGGTCATGTCCAGCCTCTCACCCACAGCACCCCCAAGTCCTTCTGGGCAGGGCTGCTCTCAGTGACTTTCCAGTCTGTAATTGTGTCTGGGATTGTCTCAGTCCAGGTGCAGTGCCTTGCACTTGTTGAATTTCTAGAAGTCCTCATGGACCCAGTGCATAGGTTTGTCTGTGTGCCTCTGGATGGTATGCTGTCCTACAGTGTCAACTGCACTGCTCAGCTTCGTGTCATCTGCAAACTTCCTGATAAAGTTCTCCGTTCAGGGAATTCAGGGCTTGAGGCTTTTTAAAATTTTTCTTAATTGGTTTGTTTGTTTTGTTTTGGGTGTTTTTGTTCTTGTGGGGGGTTGGTTTATTTTATTGGTTGATTTAGTTTGGTTTTGGTTTGGGTTTTTTGATAAATGTAGAAAGCTTGACAACCAAAGAGGAACTGACTAAAACACTTTTGGGAAGCTATTACATGCTTGACCCTACTTTGTTAGTAGAAACAACCTGACTCTAGATTTTTTTAACAGTTTTCATGTTTGTTTTGGATCTTGCAGAACCCTTTGATGGGACAAATACTGCTAGAGCTGTACATGAGAAGCAGAAGTTTGATATGATCAAAGGTGAATTTGCACAGGTAAAAAGTACATCTTGTAATTTTTCTGGTCGCTTTGTTTTTCAAGATAGTTATACGATCTTAAAAATAGTGACCATTAAACGTGTCTGTTTCTAATGTTTTACATTTTGTATTATAAGTAACAAAAATCAGTGTTTTTAAAAAAATCCGTGAAAATAATTTCTTAAGGTATTCATTAATGTCTGCCATTAAACTTCAGGTTTACAATGAAATGCATATTCAAAATAGTAAAAACCCTTTCCCTTAGGTTTTCTTGCATGTGTAAAATTCTAGCAGTAGTTAATAGCTTTAAAATTGCAACTTTGTTTTCGTTCATTATTTACTCCTACGTGAATTTGACTGGTCATAGGTAATTTTTTATACTTCTTATCCCTTTTTAAATAAATATCACCACCAAAATTATGGGGGTTTTCTGATATTTGATAACTTACTTAGATGGGTACTTCTGTTCAGGAAGACCACACTCAGTTTTGGAACGTAAGTAGTTCAAACAGGAACTTTCACTGTCCCAGTCAGGGGAGGAAAGGACACTGGAACAAGAAGAAATCTAGACCTTGGTTAAACATCTCTTTTCTGAAAATTTTTGCTACCAACTCTCTTTTATGCTTGTCTCCTGTCATAAGCATTGCATAGAAATTGCATCTCAAATTCTAGTTTTCTGAGATCTCTGTTTTTTATGTAGTTTTTACTGGGGATTTGTGCATAGAACTGGCTTCCAGCTTTAACCAGTTAAGACTCCCCTGTTAAGCTGTCCTTGGAGCTTCATGTTTACTCCAGTTATTCAAGTCTTTAAGTACCTTGAAGGTTTCTCCAGCAAAAAGTTTTTCAATGCCAGATACTTGTAATAGACCAAATGTTATAAGAGACACCTTAGTCAAGAAAGGATAACATTTTCTTTGTAATTCTCTTAATAAGTGTTCATTGTTTTTTCTTTTATTTAACCATGTTAGCATACAAAATACTGAATCGTTCACATACTTGATTTTATGAATCTGCTAAAGTCACATTTATTAAGTGGTTTGGGCTCTCATGGCATTGTGAAATCAGAGTGAAGTTCTCTTTTCAGAGTTTTCAGTTAATAAAATTTGTTTCAAACCTCTGTAGATTTCTGAAAAATGTAAAAGCAGATGTTTGATCCTAGCTGTCTGGAAGCAATATACTAGAGTGATACAGCCCTGAACAAATGTCCTTGTTACCAGATACTGTAAGAATGACAGTTGCTCTAAAAGTAGAAGTACTTTTTAATATCCTGCACTATTTTTTAAGAAACTTAAGCAATCCATTTTGTCCTTGAGAGAATTGTTCTTCTTCTGGTTTTCATTGCACATTGGAGTGTAAATAACTTCTGTATAAACACAGGAGGCTCACTGCAGTTCTTTTCAGGCTCATGGCATAACAAATGTCCTGAAACTCACACTAGAATGTAGAAGAAAGTTGAAATAACTATTTTAGAGACAAAACTGAGTTCTGGAAATGACAGGGCATAATATAATTTATTTGGAACTTCGATATGTGTGCATTTGAGACAGTTATTTTGCAGTTAGAATACCAATGTAATGCTTAAATGTTGTCAACCTCTCTGTCTCCAAAAATCCAGTCTGTTCTTCAAAGACTTTACCTTCTTCATTAGTTTGTTGCATTTTGTGTACTTTTTTGATTTTGTTTCCTTTAAAAAATTCCAAAAACAAATAAACCAGAAAAACCTCAACCTACAAACTTTTTTTTCAAGAAGGGGAAAAAATCAACCTTAATTTTGTGGAAGTGTGTTGCTTATTGCTTATGATAGTATTTAATTGCAAAGATTACATAGTATTTTTTTTAAACCTTGTGTTTTTTTCCCTCAGGCTTGGCGGTTATTACGAGACAAGAAAGATCTGAACTGTATATTACCTTTAAAAGCAGCCAAACAGAAAAGATGACTAGCTTCTTTCGCTTTCCCCTTATTTTGGATCCTGCTGAAATAAAGAACAGTGTCAAAATCAGGAGGCATTTACCCTGTGGTTTTTACGACCTGTTTTTCTCTGTAAACTTTTGTTAAGGAAATGTTTTTAAGGAAGTGGCATATTTTATTATTGGTGTTTGTTAATACAGCTGTTTATTCAACGATATGCTTTCTGAAAATGCTTGTATTGTTGACTTTTAGAAGAAACTCAGAGCAAACAACAAGAATACATCTATTTTAAGGAAAGTATGGGGATATACTTACTTGTTTCTTCCGTGATCTGTGTAACCATTAATTCAGACAGATTTAACCATGAAAGATACTCAAAAGTTAAACCATGTGCAAATCTGACTACATCCTTAAGGTGCTGTGCACTACCAACGTCTTGATGAACAGAGAGTCTGTGCTTTACATCTGCTTGATTGCAGTAAGCACTTCTGCTCAACTTAGCACTTTCCAGTTTTATTTCACTTTTACTTGGAATAACAGGCAACGTTATGAAAATGTTATGTTTATGAAAATGAAGCTAGATTATGGTTAGTAGTACTCTGAATATCAAGAACTATAATCTAAACTGGACTTTTCAAGCAACAGTTGTACTATGAAGAAATAAAAAAGCTCAATTCAATGCACGTAAATGCTTCACATTCACACAGAGTAGGCAAGAAAAAATTTAGTGCTTCCTTTTGCATATTTGAAGAAGTAGTGATGTCTCTTTTGGAGAAAAAGACCAAAATCAAAACACCTCACATCAGTGCTAAAATAAGCTGGGCTTCTTGTTTGATTTTGTTTAAATGATTGTGAATTGGTCAGACTGTAAATTGAATCTAAGTAAGTAATGCTGAAAATCATAGGTCTTCCTAAAAAAATTGCAAACCTTCTCTTAGATCTCCTGTAGCACAATTTGTTCTCCCATATATTTATTATTGAAGATCAATTAATTATTAAGACTGTATTTACCATTGATGTTAAATTTGTACTTCAGTTTTTTAAAGTTTAATATTTTATATGGGGTCCAGTGAAATAAAGTTTATATATGGAAGATATGGATTATTTTTCCAATTTTTGTTATTTTGTACTGCATATTTAAAATATTTCCTCTAATTAAGTAGAATAGGAAATGCCCCATGAGGTGAGACCCTGTTGCAATTAATCAAAATCTATCATGGCCGTTCTGCAGTACATGTGTGAATAGGCAAAAGTTTGGTTAATTACATCCTCTAACAAAATTGTGAAAACCCTTATAATTGTAAAATAACAAGCATTATGTCTTGTGCAAACATTTAAGTTCTAGTTTATTTAGAAATTCTAAATACTGTAAATTATATGCCTGATGTGAGATTACTTCCTACACACTTTGTCACAGTTTAGTCTATGTAGAATTTTACCTTGTTTCTGCTATTGACTTCTCTTCTGCAATTTAAACTGTCTTTCAGTTCTAATACAACTCTAGCAGTCCACTGAAACATTCTTCCTCCTTGCATATGTTCACCCTCACTTCCCTCTCTCTGTAGGATGGTAGACTTGGGTGTCAGTGAAACATTAACTTTGATTCACTTTATGTAAAATTGAAGCACAAGCTTTTAGGACAGGATGATGTCTGGATTCAAAGATGCTCTACAAGCTCTGTGTAGATTCTGGAAAAAAGGGGTGTTGGCTATATCTTCTTAAAAAGATATTGGCTATATCTTTGTCTAGAAAATTTAAAACTTTCCTGACCTAGGATAAATAAGAAGGGACATAAATGTGTAAAGCTGGTAAAAATATATTTTGAGCTGAATGTGAGAAACAAATCTTTATAAAAGGCATAAAACTTTCTTATAGAGTTTGTATTCCATCACCTCATGTGTCAACATTTTTACACCTTAAATTAATGTTTCATGTTTGAAACCACTTCATAACTGTTTTTAAAAGGTTAGTTTTAAAGATTGTGGTATCTCTGAGTTACTTTATGAAAATTGCCCTATGAATTCAGTGATATTTTTAATACAAGATATGGTCTGTAACCACAATGGTCTGTGTCTTTCAAAAGAATCCTTTTGGATTTTTTTCCCAAGTTTGTCCTTCTGATAAACCATGTCTAACCAGAAATTCTAGATGGTCATTTTCCCCAGTTTTTTTAGAACAAGCCTGTTGGTAGCATATTTGTTAAATACTGGGCTGCAACTTTTGTCAGAAAAATTCAGATATAATACCACAAAACAAGTGGCTTGGGGAGAGTGGGTAAGAACTGGACTTTAACTTTGGATTCAGTTCTGTATAGTCTAGGTTGTTAGAGATTTAATGACCTGGGTTTTCATCTACTTCGGGGAAATATTCAGAGTGAAAAATTCACTAGTGGCTATCACACCTATTAGTGTCAGGGTAAAAGTTTTCACCTTTCCTCAGCTTCAAAATAAAAACTTTTACCCTTGGTATACATCCTAGCAGGACTAGTTTTTTTCTGATAACTCTTTGGTAAAAGGTATTTTTCACAATTGACCAAGGTTTCAGTGTGTGTGTGAGATGCTGTCTTCTCTGGGATTTGTAATTGCCTTGAAATAAAACTGCTTTAGTTCAGTGCTTTTATTTATTTATTTTTAAAAATTATTATTCTTGACTACCCTTTTTGGCATTGCGTTCTCTTGTCTTTTCTTACCTCATGTGTCAGAAACCACTAGTGTCTTCTCTAGGATTTTAAGAACTCTCTTTAGTCCTTCAGGCTCAGAGGTGCACAGTAGGACCAAACATTGGCAAGAGCTTCACATTTGGTGACAGTAATGCAGAACTGGTACAGGCTACGCACTGTGAAACTTGGTTCTATTCTAGCTCTTGCTCTCACTCGTCCTGAATGTGAATGTGTAAGTGAACTTTCAGTACCTTTAGGTGTGTTGACAGTATAAGGTGTTATTTTTTTAAAATCTCTCACAAAGAAATCAATGTAGATCAGTTTTAAGACTCACATTGCAGGGTGACATGGTTGTTTGGGAAAAACAGCCAGTGATGAGAAAAGGATGTACGATGATTTGTATAAAACCTGTTAGCATTTGTGAATACATTATATTTGTGAATCACAAATATTTATTTGGAACTAGTACTTTACTTGAAATTGTGTTACTGGACTCAATTCACAGTATATTTGATGTTAAATTTACATCCATCAGAGAATGTCACTCTTGATTTATTGTACTGTACTTGCTACGGGTTGTCCTGTATTCTGTAGTTTTGGGGTTTTTTGCCTTGTTCTCTGTAATCCTTGTGTGTTCAGATATAAATATTTCTTTGATTTTACTAGGTAGGATGCTTGTCTGAAGAGCATGAAAGAATGTGTGATTTCGTCCCATTTCCAGGTCAAATTCGCTTGTGAGATGTACAGGGGGAAATAAGTTGAATGGTTTCTGCTAAAAGAGTATTTGCCTTTCTCTTGCTGGAGACTGAATCAAACTTTTGCAGTGTATGTATGTTTCATCTACAAGTTTTTGTAGAAGACTTGTAATGCTCTTGCCTTCCACATGAAATTTAAGGAAGAGTACTTCATATTCTTTACATTTTGCTGTGTACACTGTCTATGCTCATGATGAAATGTAGAGTTTAATTTAGATTAATATCTGTTCCAAATACACTTATTAAAAAAAATTACATTGTCACCTTGTAAATTGTGTATGTCACTGCGTGGGTCAAGAGAGCAGAAAGTTTTTACCTGTACATACTGTTTTGAAATGTCAGGAGAATTTTAATTTAGCGTGCAGAAGTAGGTTGTAGTCAGGAGTAGAGGGCTGGGTGTTTCTATACTTATAGCACTCTTAAGTGAGAGTTTGCTGATTGATTTATAACCAGCTATTTATTTGAAGAACAATGAAATAAAAAAGATGGGGGCATTAGAATTATACTGTGCATGCAGTTGTTTATACTTGAGATATCTTGGAAGTTCTTTACTTAGAATCAGGGGTTTAGTGCTTTTCCTCCTCTTCTAAAAATACTTTTTTTTAAAATAAAATCATTATTTTGACTAGTACAGATTGGAAATATTTGTTTTGTCTGTGAAAAGCACTGCATTTTGTGTAAAATGCAGAATAATAAAGGGTAAATGTGGCTTAACCTAAACTCTACATGGAATGTAGTTTGTCTTTGCTTTAAACTATAATTGGTTCAGGTCTACTCAAATAGAAGGTTTTAAAGGCCCTATGATTTAACACATTGATGAAACAAGGGTTTAAATGCATTCCTTCTGCATGGTTAAATACCACAGTGCATCTCATATCTCTTACCGTACGATATTAATAATTAAATGTTTTTGTTTGAGGCTCATCCACTTGTTAATATATTTGACCTTTCCAGCTTGAGCTTGAGGCACTCTGGGTGTGCTCAAGGGCAGAACTTGTGAAATGTACTTTCTTGAGGGGCCACAGATAAGATTCTCCTGCTTCATCTGTACCATCCACCCCAAATTTGCTGGAGATGGCTGGGGGTCTGCTTGGCTGCCTTCCTCCCTGCTGCTGCCTGACTGCCCTGTCTGCTGTATAAGTGGCTCTGTGGCAGTGGCAGCAGGCGAAGGGGGAGAGCAGCTGGAGAGATGGCCATGGGGCCACGTGTCCTGGCACTGGGTTGGTGCTAGGAGCCAGGGTAGGAACAGCAGCGATTCTGTGCTGTAACTTTGCTGCCTTCTATTTAAAGACTGCCCTGAGTCAGGAGAAGTGAGTGCTACTGGGGATGACAGTTGCTTCAGGCAGCCCTGGGGAGGACAGGGTTGGGGGTAAACATCACCGGCGAGGGCCTGAGCAGGGAAGGGAATGGAGGGCTCCCATGGCGCTGAGTGTGACAGGGCATCCGAGACCTCGTCCTTCATAGGAGATGAAGAAGAAGAGGAGGAAGAGGAGGAGGAAGAGGAGGAGGAAGAAGAGGAGGACGAGGAGGCCGTGGACCCAGAGGAAGCAGAGGAGCTGACTAACAGGTATGTCTCCCCAGGGACTCATAGCCTCAGAGGGAGCTGGCAGCTCCATCCCAAGGCATCATCCCCCAGGAGATGCCAGGATTGGAGTCCCATGCTGGTTTAGTGGCTTTTCCCCCTTCCCTTGTCCAATTGCTGCAGATTAAAAAAAGGGGAGAGTAGAGGGCTGTAATATTTTTTTCAGATGAGTATGGCTGTAATTAAGTTTTGTGTGGTAAGCGCCTACCCTGAGTTCTCGGAAAGCTTTTCTATTTAAAGATCCTCTGATGTGCCAGCTCAAGTGGCATCTCCTTCCACTCCTCCCTCTCTGGCTGACTCTTTGTCACATATGGATCTTAAATGCTCTGCAGATTTGCTTGTCAGGGAGAAAATGCTCACAGATTATAATGGTGCATTAAAATAGGTTCCTTTTTACGGCCCTTTATTCCTTCCCACTTGTCCCTCCCTCTTGAGTTTCTTCTTTCCTTAAAAAGGAAAAACTTCTTATACATGCCTGCTATTGCTGGTCATGATTTGTATGGCTGATTTTTGTGGTGGAATGGGAAATACTCTGTCCCTTTGATCTTTAATTTTTTTTTTTTTTTTTTTTTTTTTTTTTTTAGTATTTTTTTCTTAATAACCCTTCCATGGAAACGGTTGATTGCCCTGCTATTGCTCTCTTACCATTAGGAATGTAACAAGCAAGGCTGTGGCCCAGTGCCCTGCCCAGGTCCTGCGCAGGATGTGGAGTCATCTGCAACCTGATCCATGCAGACAGATTCTGGCTGTGCCAGTGCTGTTGGTTTCATAAAAAACCACAAGGCCTGAGAGTCCCCCAGCATACACCAAGGGTCAAGATTTCTTTCTTGTCTTGAGTAGACCCTATCAATTGTAAGTGGATACTGAAGGAAGAACCTCAGATCTTAATGTTGTTAGCTTAAGATTTTTCCAGAAACCTACCTTTTAAGAAATGTGTCATACAGTTCTTAATATCTGCATGCTGTGAAGCCATCTGCATTCACCATCACTCTGTGTATCACAGTTCAAAGTGCTTTCTGACATTGCTGGTGGTCACTGGAGAAAAAAGATGACAGTGGGGACTCTCTGTAGCCTAACCAACCCAAAGTGTTGCAAGAACAAAAGCTGAATGGAGAAATGTATCCTAGAACTGTAGGAAAACCTTCCTGCACAGGAAATAAAGAGCTAGTATTCCACAGTGCGGGGACACCCTGATGTGTAATGCTCCTTTATTCCCAAGGGCAGTGTTGGCTTTTCAGTCCTATACTAGCAGAGAGATTGCATACCAATAAAACACTGCTTGCACATGGCAGTATCCCTGCAAGAAAACCAGTTGAAGTCCATGGAGTGGAGCTGCTTGCTGCAGACAGCTAAAACATTATTTAGATAGATAATTTTTAATAGAATCTGCAATTAAATGGCTAGTAATAAAACTGAAATTGTAAAACAAAAGTAAGAATTGCTAAAAGGGGAGTGAAATCTATCTAATCTCATAGTTATTTACTACTTGTGCAGAGAGGATGACTATTCCATGGGTGCCCGTTAGTAGCTCCACACAGTCTTGCTTCTGGCTGGCACTCTCTGCAATGCAAACTTGGGCATTGCATCTCAGCACTTACAGTAATTTCGCAATTATAAGCCGCACCTGATTGTAAGCCGCGCTTCTGGGTGTCGGCAACATTTCGTTCTTTGTCCATATATATGCCCCACTGGATTATAAGCCGCACTTTCGTTTGCAGCAAAGTAACCAATTTGTAACAATCACACGATTGCGGGTTTTACTGGCAGGTGCTCAATTTGCGAGCTCCATCCCCCTGCGGGGCTGGCGGGAGCCCCCGCCTTCCCTCCTGTCACGGGGCCGGTGGGACGAAACCCTCGCCTTCCCCCCTCATCAAGGGGCTGGTGGGACGGAGCCCCGCCTTTCCCCACTTTCCCCCCTGCCATGGGGCCAGCGGGATCGAGCCCCCACCTTCCTCCTGCTGCAGTGCCAGCAGAAGGGAGCCTTCCCCTTCCCCTGTGCTGCCGGCAGCAGCTCACCTCCCCCCGCCACGCAACAGAGTAACCAATTTGTAACAATTGCATGATCCCGGGTTTTACTGGCAGGTGCTTGATTCGCAAACTCAGCTCAGCCCACGGCTCACACTTTTGAGTTGGGAAATTTCCGAACTTTATTCATATATTGGCCACTCCTGAGTGTAAGCCTCATTTCAGGGTTGGGACCAAAATTTTAGTCAAAATGGTGCGGCTTATAATTTTGAAATTACTGTACTTAAATCACAGCAAACATTCCCTTAGCTCCCAGTTATATTAAAAACAGCAGAGTTTTTCTCTGTCCTTAACTGTTATACTAACAAACAGGTCAGAGTCTACCAGAGAGGTTTTTAACAGCTATGCTAAGTGGTAACTAAGCATAAATAAATTGGTTAGTTTAATTAGGTTTTAAAGGAGATGTAAAATTTTGGGTTCGGCACAAATGCGGCAACTGCACCAAGCACTCAGCAATAGTTTAGAGAAGTTAAATAGAACTGACTGTGTAATTGCTTAAATGTCACAAATGTCAGCAAGGTTGTTGAGCTTCAGGCCTCCTCCTATGGTCAATGCCTGTGCAGAGCTCCTGACAGGTTGAGAATAGACAGGTTGAGCCCCTGGGACATACTTACTCAAGCTGTGAGGTAATTATTTATTGACAAACAGGTTTTCAAGCCCTCAGTTGCAGAACAGACTTTCTTGAGTGCATGGGCTGTGAAAACATAGCTTAGAGGAGATGTAACTAATAATGCAAACTTGGCTGAAGGCAGCTTGTCCTGGACCCTGCTACCATCAATTTATTTTTAACAACCCCAGGTTCTCTGTTGCTTCTGCTTTCCTCCTTTGAATGCAGTTGAACAGCACCTGGTTGTGCAAGTCAGCAGGATAGTCCCCACTGGCTCCTATTTCTGCCTTTCAAGCAGGTTAAACACCCTCATACTTATTTTATATGAGAGTCATGCAGCAAGATGACTGACTGCTCCAAGGTCAGTAAGTGCCTCTGTGAAAAAAGCAGAGGAGCCCTGGTGGTCCTCTGAGACACCAGCCCCAGAGGTCTGACCAAACCACTCCACTTCCACACCATGCAGCAAATTAAATCCCAATAGCTGCAGCAGAAATTATGACTTGTCCCAAAATTACAAGGCATGCATGTGAAAGGCAGAAGAGTTTGGATTTCATGTCTTTATTACCCCTATTAATATAAAGTTTAAATAATTTGGTTTTGTAGTAGTTTTTTTATATAAGTAAGGAGACTAACATGCAGCATTAGAACCTATTAAAGCGGTGGGATAAGAGTTTCATAACCTTGTCTGTATAAGACCCATACAATATTTTCTTGCCTTCGGATATTTTACTATCTAAAGGTCCATGTATCCGGTTAATCACCTAAACAGGGAAAACATTTTGAATCCTATGTTTGTTAAGGCAAGCGTGAGTATGAAGTTAACAGGTTTTAATTTTTGTATTGGTAATGGTGAAAATTCAGTCTAATTAAAGCAAAATTGTTTACCATTTAACTGTTTTATATACCCACTAGAACATCTGTGTTTCTAACATATGTGTGATGGGTGAGCTATTCTGACACAGTTCTGTATTTCAGACCATTCTCAGTTGATTTCCTTCTGCAGTGGGAAGGGCTCTGGATGTGTCTGTGCACAGGGTTTACATAAAAATGGCTCTGCAGCCAATTTAAGTGTTTCCAGATAGCTTGTTTGTCTGGAATAGATAAGGGTTTATTTTATATGATCATTTAGTGTTTGCCTATAACCATGTTATAGTTTAGATTTGCCAATTTCAATATACAGTAATTTCATGATTATAAGCCGCACTTCCAGGGTGTTGGCAACATTTCGTTCTTCCTACATATATAAGTCACACTGAATTATAAACCGCACTTTCGTTCGCAGCCAGGATCTGTGTGCAACTTTCACAAAGTTGCCAATTAGTAACAGAATTGCGGGATTGCAGGTTTTACTGGCTTGGCTTGGGGCCAAGCGGACTTGACCCACTCGGGGCTGCCAACGGGGCCGGGTGGCTCAGCTTGGCACTGCCACTCAGCGGGGCTGCTCGGGGTCAGCCAGGCGGTGCTGCTGCCGCCACCAGGCTCGCTCACCCCCACCCGCCGCCTGCACCGCCACCGCCACGTTTGCTTGCCCTGGCCCGGCGTTGCGGCCCCAGCTCTGCCAGGCTTCCCCATGCTGCCGGGCTTCCCCGCGCTGCTGGCACCCCTCACGCCTCTGGCACCCTCTGAGCTGCCGGTCCCCCCAGCGCTGCCGGCCCTGGCCAGGCTCCAGCTCAGCTTCGGGCTGACACAGGTTCTCACTTTTGGGTTGGCAAGTTTTAGAACATTGTTCATATATAAGCTACTCTGGATTACAAGCCGCGCTTCCGGATACGGACCAAAACTTTAGTGCGGCTTATAATCATGAAATTACTGTACTCATTTTCTGTTGTGAGATAGAATTAGGAGCAAAAGCAAGGCAGGCCTAAAACTTAAAAGGGTGTAACGGAAAACTTTATTAACAGAATTATATAAAACATGCAGAATAAAACTTTCAGACCCCTCTTTCCTTCTCCCACACTTTCTTCACCTTCTTAACAACAACAATACAGAAACACTTCAGTCAGTTACCAACTTCAATAATCTTTTTTAGTTCACTAGAGAGAGAGGTCCCCTCTTTGTTCAGCTATACTTTTTTTTTCCACAAGAGGAGAAAAAAAAATCAAAGTGGTTCTATCATGGCTTCACTTTCTATGAATCTCTCCATCTTCACAGCTCTCCCAAACTGTGTTTATGGGCCATGTTAAACTCATGGGGTGTTTACTTTTAAGAATGAACTGTTCAAAAGCAAAAACTCTCTTCATCTCTCTTTTTCTCTGTTCATGCTTCATCCCCGGGAACAGACATCTCCTTTTTCCCTCGGGGCAAAGGATCCTCAACACACGTACTTTTCCTCAATGATCTATTAAGTCGAATACTCCAACCCTCCATGTCTTTTCCCATGGTTTATAGAAATTTTTAGTGTAGTACAGTCCATCCCTATAGCTTACAAAAGGATTTTCAGCCTAAATTCAAGGTGTATCCTCTTTCTCCTTCCATCTGGAGCTTGGCTCCTGCTTCACAGACTTTGGTGCATTTTTTCTTTCTTGTCACTCAAGGGAGGATTGAAGGTCTGCAAGTCTTATCTGAGCATTGGAAGGGTTAAAATCTCAGTGGGGATGCGGAGGCTGCAGGGCCCTGCTGGAGCTGCGCCAGGCTCTCAGGTCACTCGGGCCGTGCCGGGGAGCTGGGCAAGGGCTGCCCCCCGGAGCTTGTCCTGCTCCACTGCCCGGCAATCGGGGCTGCGGAGGGTCTCTGCAGAACCGGGCCCGGCCGCCTCTCCCTCAGGCCCCAGGGCAGCGGGGCGGGCTCGGCCACACCGGGGAGAGCCAAGATCTTAGCAATGAGCCTCTCCTCCCCCTGGCTATCGGGGCTCCTGGCTGGAAACGGGGCCCGGCGGCCTCCCGAGCCCACCCTGCCCGGGCCGTGTGGGAGGGGGCCCGGGCCGGGCACGGCCACCTTGGGAGAGGCCGGGAACGAAAGAAACCTTTCCCGGGCTTTACTTGCTTCAAAACGTGAATTCACAGAGGCGGATTAAATTCTCCAATTAGTGTCTCAGGCTGTCGACAACCAAACCAGCCTCCAATTGGTCCCGTCAACTCACAGAGGAAATTCTCAGGGAAAAAAACAAAACAAACAAACAAAACCCCCGTGAATCCCTCCCCCAGGTTGCCAGTCAAAGCACAACCAACACAAACCAGTAGATGGGGAGAAAATGAGGGAGAAAGTCCTTGAGTTCTAGAAGTGGTTTGTGTGCATTTGTTTGTTTGTTTGTTTATTTTGTTTTATGAAGCAGTCCTTCCACAAGATCAGAGGTGTGTAACCTTTAGAGACAAGTCTCTTACAATGATTGATGAAATGGGTATAAAAATGGCACAATGGAGAAGCTGTCTTCCTGCCATTGAGGGGATGCTGCAGCATCTAGGAGAGCAAAAGATTGGAATGATAGCAAATGGATGGTGAGAAGGAAGGGGTGGATTTGTCTTCCGAAAAGTTACCATACTCTACCCAAGCAGAGAAAGACCTGGGGAAAATGAGTGTTGTTTTAGATGCCTCTAGATGATGCAGTGCCTGACTTGGGCCAGGATGGAAAAGGTGGGCGAGGCTGTTTTTCTGCCACCTTCAACATGAGCAGGGGAGGTAAGAGAGGTAGGAAGCAGAACTGTGCAGGCCATTTCAAGCATGTCAGGGCAAAGGTTTGAGCAAAATGTACCTGAGACCAGCTGAATGTGGCTAAGGTGGGGCATTGCAGCTAGCCCTCACTTGCTCATACAGCTGGGTGCTTCGTGTTTTGTTTCTCTTCAGCCTTTTGGGTAAAACTAACTAACTAACTAACTAACTAACTAACTAACTAACTAACTAACTAACTAACTAACTAACTAACTACGTCCTTAATAAAGGCCTGTGTTGCAGTAGGGCTCTCAGACTTCAAGAAATTCCCCACTGGGTCTCAACAGAGTGATTACATAACTGTATAAATGAAGTGTCCCATCCAGACTGAAGTGTTTGGTATTTGTGCTCCCTCTACAACACAGTGGAGAATCCAGAATGTAGGAGCGTGGCAGACCTCTGGGAATGGAGGTGCTGTGGTTTCTCAAGCAGCATCTGATCCAGCAAATGGCAATGCCATCAGGACATGCCATGGCTTGTCTCTAGAAAACAAACTAGTACTACAGCAGATTGTGTTTCTTTAGAAGAGATGGAACAAAATGTGTAAGACAAGCCCAGGTCCTGGCTGCCAACTACTCATCATAAAATCCAGCTTTGGGTCTAGCTGCACAAGCAGCTGTCTTAGTTTTTACATATTAGTCCCTTTGAATTTTGACAGATGCACAAGCGACTCCGTTGCCAGAAAAGATATCATTAACTGAAAGAAGTCAACAGTATCTTATCAGGTGGAAGGCTGGGTTTGAAGTGATGTCTTTCTGTAGCTCCCAATTCTCGTAGCCTGAAGAAGATGGATGAACTGCAGCCCTGGAAAATGCAGAACAATAGGCAGAGACCTTACTGAGCATACTGATTGCTGTAGGATGAATGTGGCACTGTGGTAAAGGCAGAAACTACAGATACATACAGAAAAAACCACAAGCACAGAAAGGTGTTTGCTTCAATTGGTAAGACAAACTGGCCAATACCAATTTCCACCACTCTTACACTGTGCCTGATGTAGGAGTTTTCAGAAAATAAGATCTTGTCAGTGCAGACTACAGACATATGTTGACATTTTGGTCATTTTATCTGTATTGTTTCAGCTTGTGAGGAATTATGCAGCAAACAGCTACACATTTTTATGATACCAGCAGGGGCAAGGTCTGATATGACGAGGATAAAGACAGGCTGGGGAGAGTTGTAGAAAGCTAGTAGGCTGACTACCTGCATCTCTCATAGTAGCGGTGTGCAAAGGTGGATAGATCCCACACACTGTGTGAACAGAACCTCTCCAGCAGCTGGGCAGGTGAAAACTCTTCCCTCATATGATGCATGAAGGAATATCTGTCCAGCCTGCCAGGCTGGACTAGAAACCTGAAATTGTGGTGGACACAGAAGTCATAGTGAGAAGCAGAGGGCTGTTAAGAAGAAGGAGTAGGCAGGAAGAAAAGTCTGGATTTGAACTATTATGGCAGGAGACACAAAACTGGTTGCCAGTGTCTCTAAGACTAAGAAAAGGTTTAATTCAGTGTTCTAGCAGTGAAGTAACATGCTGATAATATAAGTGCCAATAGGAATGGATGTGAACTTGTCTACATGGAAAAAAGACAGCATTGGCTCTTGCCCTGGAGGTCAGTGGCTTCATATCTACATTTATGAGCCAAAACATTGCAAACATCTTTTTTCAGTGGCAGACATTCCTCTGACTAGAAGGAGGTCTTTCAGCTACTACAGTAATTTCACGACCATAAGGCACACGGGACTATAAGGCACACCTACCCCTTCCCCCCGGGAGCTGGCAAATTTTGCAACTTTGTATATTCTATAAGGCTCACCGGACTATAAGGTGCACTTTTTTTTGCCCGCGAAGATCCCTGCCGAGCACAACAAAATGACGAATTAGTAACAGAATCCCCTGTGGAGTTTACAGACATTGGAAACAAATTGGAAACATTTTAACAGATTGGTGTAGCCTTTAAACGTAGCCCCACGCACCCTCCTCGTGCGCAGGGCCCAGCACTCACCCCCACCCCCAGCTGGCAAGGTGGGGCTCGTGCCTGCCACGGTTCAGGGCGACCACGGCTCACACCTCGGGGTTGCTGCGATTCAGGGCGGCTTGGGACAGTCCGTGGCTCGGGGTGGCGTGGTACTGCCCGCTCCCTCTCTCCCTGTGTGGCTCCTGCTGGCCGTGGGCTGGGCAGTGCCTCTCAGCCCACGCGGCCGCTGGGGGCTGGGAGCAGGGACTGGCCGGTGCTGCCCAGCCTGCGCAGCCACTGCTGGTCGGGGGCTGGCCACTCCTCCCCCACCTCGCAGCTGGGCTCATGGCTCGCCCTTTTTTTTTTGCAGCGAGCTGAGCCACATGCAACAAAGTAACAAATTACTAGCAGTGGCTTGCCCTTTTCTTTTTTTTGCAGCGAGAAGCTGAGCTGCGTGCAACAAAGTAACAAAGTACTGGCAATTTGCAAACATTTTTCACAGACTGGCATAGCCTTTAAATGCAGTCCTGTGGCACCACCCCCCATTGCAGCTTGCACTTCCGGGTTTGCAAATTTTGCAACTTTGTCCATCATATAAGGCGCACCGGACTATAAGGCGCACTTCCGGGTTCAGGGGAAAATTTTAGTCAAAAGAGTGCCCTTATTAGTCGTGAAATTACTGTACTTCCAAATGGGCAGTGTTTGGAAGTGCATTGGAGGAACAATAATTACATGACTATAAGGCGCACCCTTTTGACTAAAGTTTTCCCCAGAACCCGAAAGTGCGCCTTATAGTCCAGTGCACCTTATATGATGGACAAAGTTGCGAAATTTGCCAAATTAGAAGTGTGAACCGCAATGGGGGGGCGGTGCCACAGGAGCACCGAGTTGCGAGGTGGGGAGGGAGTGGGCGGCTGCAGCCAGCAAGAGCTGTGTGGGGAGGGACGGAGCTGCCGCCAGCCCCAACCTCGGCTGCTACGTGGGGAGGGAGGGAGCTGCCGCTGACCCTGGCCCTGGCGCAGGGGGAAGAAGAAGCCGGGCGGCACGCAGCTCAGCTCCTCGCTGCAAAAAAACAGTGCGAGCCGTGAGCCGAGCCGCGAAGGGGGGTGGTGCCATGGGAGCGCTGAGCTGCGAGGCAGGGCAGGAGCGACCAGCCCCCGGCCAGCAGCAGCTGCACAGGGAGAGAGGGAACAGGCAGCCCCCGGCCAGTGGGGGCCAAGCGGGCTGAGACGGACCACCCAGCCCCAGGTCCCAGCCCCCAGCAGCCGCATGGGCTGAGAGGGACCGCCCAGCCCCTGGCCAGCGGCAGCTGCACAGGGAGAGAGGGAGTGGGCAGCCTCTGGGCAGCCCCTGGTCAGCAGGAGCCGCTCAGGGAGAGAGGGAGCAGGCAGCGCCGCGCCACCCCGAACCACAGACGGTCCCAAGCCGCGGGTGACCCTGAGCTGCCCATAACCGTAGCAACTCCGAGGTGTGAGCCACGGCCGCCCTGAGCCCCGCCTCGCTAGCCAGGGGCGGGCAGGAGTGCCGGGGCCTGCACACGGGGAAGGCACTTGGGGCTGTGTTTAAAGGCTACACCAATCTGTGAAAAATGTTTCAAATTGAGCACCTGCCAGTAAACTCCATGATCGGGGGATTCCATTACTAATTCGTTACTTTGTTGCGCGCGCTACGGATCTTCGCAGCAAAAAAAAGTACGCCTTATAGTCCGGTGAGCCTTATATAATGTACAAAGTTATCAAATTTGCCAACTCCCAGAGGTGTGCCTTATAGTCCAGTGCGCCTTATGGTCATGAAATTACTGTAAATGCTTGAGTTCCATGTCTCTCATTCTGGTCTTAAAAGTATAAAGTACTATCTCCTCACACTGTAGAGGAATATGAACTGTGACAAGTTTGTGACCATGAAAATGAGATAATGATGCATATAATTCAAGCTTTTTGCATAGGCAGGCCTAGGGTAACCCATTCTCATTCATATCAGCTCAAGTGGGAGTGCTGCTGTGTTCTGTATGAAGGTTTATTTAGTAGCACCAAGTAGTGCAGAAAAATAGGTTTTAAAATATAAGAGTTATTCAGACAAAAAAAAAAGAGTTACTTAGAAGAAAAAAATGTTCATCTATTATTGTGGACTCAGATAACTGAAAGCTTCCTTACTACTATTGTTATTGATTTTTCTTTTTTTTAATTTTTTATTTTATTTTGCTATGTCCATGTCAATGCCAAACCATGGAACTGGCAAGGGAAAAACTGAGAGAAAAATTGGTGTAGATATGTTCTGCTGTACCTCTCTCTCTAACATGTAAGTTTTCACCTATGGAACTAACCTTTCTAGAGAGTACTACACCAAGGCAGCTGTGCATGCTGGGGCTTAAATCTGTTTGATGGCTGGGTTTGGGAGCCAGGAGGGGATTTGCTAACATGCAATTATTTAGTAATGCGCTCTCAGACATGCTTTGACTTGTGGGCCTTCAAGTTGTCCTGCCAGTCACCTTCTCCAGGCCAGTCCCATCACCACAACTGGATTTAAGCCCTATTGCTGGAATTTGACACTGTGTTGTCCCATCATGGGCTGTCAGGCTATTGTCCCACAAGGTGATTTCAGCCTTCAATCAGCACTGAGGACATCACGATCTGTGCCTTAGTCTGCACAGACCTGAGCATGGACCAGCCCAGCACAGCCCTTCTTGTTCTGGGGTCTGGAAAGTAAATTCACGGAAAGGTAAGAGTAGCACTGCTGGTAGGAGGATTACATTTCTGTTACCATTAGGCACTGAGCATTTTCACTGAGTGTCCTTTACCAAAAACAGTCCAGAGAGTTTGCTTAATAATGCAGTTATGACTTCCCACAGGATTTCTTCTCCTTCAAAGACCTCTGCTTTCTGACTGGTGCTCAACACTGTCTGGCACGGTGCCACCTGCTTCTCAGGGACATCCCTCTGCCTCTGCAGCCTGCAGGTATCTCTGGCACCTGTGTGGTGTGGGCCCACAGCCTCTGGAAGTTGGTCAGATGGGCTCTGCTTTTCTGATCCCTGATCAGTATCTAGGTTTCTTCACTTTAGCTAAAGTGCTTTATCCTAGTCAGTGGAAAACTGACCCTTCCCTCTGTTCAGTGGAAGCAGGATGTTGTGTATCCATAGATGTGCATTCTTCCATAGGAGTGACAGAGACTTCATTGCTTCTGCTCTACTGAAGGCTAGATCTTGTCCAGCAGATACTCTCTTTCCTTTCTTTCTACCAGCTACAAATGCGATTTTCATAAATGAACTACTGTCTACTCAGGAAATACAAAAACCCAAATGTCGCGACCCTAAATATAATACTAAACCCTCCACACATTGTGTCCTTTTATTGCTTTTGCTAATCTTTACATTCTTGATTTGAAGAATTTGAAAAACTTGAAGTTTTCTTTTTGAAAGGTTCTCAGAAAAGTCTTTCTCCACCCTTTTCAATATTTTATCTGAGAGATATGGTTGCAGAATGAAAGGTATTTGCTAAAAAAGGCAGAAGCTTTTTTTTTGAGATGGAGAGTGAAAATTTCTCTCTAATTTATTATAATTTTGAAATTAAGGGGTTTTTAGGCTAAGATACAAGGTTAGGAATTACAGTAATTTCACGAATACAAGCCGCAGCAATTTGACAAAAATTTTGGTGGAAACCCAGAAGTGCGGCTAATAGTTGGGGGTGGCTAATATGTGAATAATTTTCTGACATTTACAACCCCAGACGTGCCAGCCAGGGCGCCGAGCCAAGCACCTGCCAGTAAAAGCCAGCATTCCGCGATTGTTACAGTGTTACTGTGTTGCCCTGGCTCCCTGCAGGCAGCACGGGGGGCGGGGAGAGAGGCGGGAGAGCTCTCTTCTTTCCTCCTCTGCTGCAGCCCAGGGGAGGACGGGTGGGGGGGGGCGAGCCGCCATTGCCGCGGCCCGGGGAGGACGGGGTGGGGGGGCGCCGCCATTGCCGCGGCTCCGGGAGCCGACGGGAGCCCCGCGCAGCCATTACTGTGGCCCGGAGAGGCGGGTGGAAGCGCGCGCCGCCATTGCCGCGTCTCGGAGAGGAGGCAGGGTGCTTTGTCCACACCTGCCGCCGGCGCCACGGGCGCGGGAAAGCTCCGTCCCTGCCCGCCGCCGCTGCCGTAGGAGCGGGGGAAGCTCCGTCCCTGCCTGCCACCGCGGGGCAGCGCCGACCCGGGGTGACCGAGACCAGTGGCAGCGGCGGGTGGCCCCGAGCCCAGTGGCAGCGGCGGCCGGCCCCGAGCAGCAGCACCGGGCTGGGCCACCTGGCCCCGTCGGCAGCCCCTAGCGGGCCGAGCCTGCACAGCCTTAGCTCAGCCAGTAAACCCCGCCCTCCCGCGGTTCTGTTACTAATTGCACGCGGGTCCTCGCTGCGAACGACAGAGCGGCTTATATTCGGGTGCGGCTTATTTATGGACAAAAACCGAAATATTTGCCAACACCCAGAGATGCGGCTTATACTCAGTGCGGCTTGTATTCGTGAATTTACTGTACAGTTCTTTACTGGTATATATATAAAACAAGGCAAACAAAACAACAACAACTACGAAGTTAACAACAAACAGAACAGGAACTCAGTAACCGTTCTTTTGGTTGTGGACACTTTCCTTTTGTGGTGTAATTACTGTCTTAGCTGGCAGGCAGCGCCGGCCAGCTGCCAGTAGCATGGGAGGTGCGGAGATTTTACAAGGCTGAAAGGGCGCTGGGGGTGACGGCGGCTGCGTTTTGAATGGGAAGGGTGGAAGAGAGACGCTGCTCACGGATTCTTGGGGCGGTATTGACTTTGATGCTTTTATAGGATGCTTGGAGGTGGAGGTGGGAGTGCGTCCGAGCAGGGGGTTGCAGGGTCCCCCAGCCGAGGAAAGCAGCTCCCGGTGTCGGTGTGGCAGAGCAAGGTTTTTCCAGCTCTCCTCCAAGCCAGGCGAGCGACAGAGCGTACCCACCACCTCTACACGCCCGCCCTCCTATCCGTGCTAGGGTGTTGACAACAACTTCTAGCATTACAATGGGAAAAATTCCACAGAGAGAAAAAAGAAACAAAACCTAATCCCCAATACAGCATATGATAGTGTATTGATTTTACATCATAACGTTTAAAACTAGCTTTATGAAACATTGCAGTTTCATTTGGGGAGGTGTCAGTATATTTTAATTGTTGAATGTATCCTTTGTTAGATATCTAGAGTGCTTGGAGGATAAAATATATGAGAAGACAGTAACAAACCAGTGGATAGACTCTCTACTGCTTTGAGCATTGTATAATCATTCACACTTGTGCAAAGCAAGTGTGGGTGCTATTAAAACACTGTCTTTGAAGTGTTTAATGAAAGGTTTAATTTATACTGTGAGATAAACACATGCTGGAGAATAGCCCCAGAATCAGCTCAATCTCACACTGGCAAAACAAGGTCAGATCAAAGACTGTTCTTCCTGCATTGTCAAGATCATTTAAACACCTCCCCTTCACTGAACTAACCTTGCAATATGCAGTTTTACACAAATTCATCTAAAATATAGTTGTGAGATGAAATACGACTTTTCTTATGGTTATACTTCAAATTTATGCTTACGCAGTATTTTTACAACTTTGAAGGCCATTTTTGTTTTAAGGAAGAAATTCAGCTTTTTCCTGTAATAATTTAATTTGTTGTGTGTTTTTAACACTTTATTTTGTTGTTTATTCTTTTATTTGTAGTTTTAAAGATCTTGTCCAAAGTGAAGATGTGAAACCCAAGCTGCAGTACATCATGACTAACCCTTCCTTTTCTATGATAACATGCCAAAGTGAAGACAGTGGGATAACCTGGGAAACCAGCTCAAGCAGATGTTCTACTCCCTGGACCTCAGAAACTAGTACAGCTTCTGATCTTTACAGCATGGAAAGTTCACCAGTAGGTTCTCCTCCAGGAAAAGTTATCTTTATTATGGATGAAGGCAAGATCGTTCGGAAAAGGACACGTAAATCTTCAAATAGGGTAGCAGTGGCTACAAGACCAAAAGGAAGCCAGTCGAATAAAAAACGTGACTCTTCTGGAATGCAGAGACAAGAACCAAGAACTGTTCTAGGAGATGTACAAGCCTCCGTGTTGAATGTAGAGCAGGTGGAAGCACAAGACACAGATGAGGAAATTCTGGACAACAAAGAAGATCTAGAGAATATTGCAGAAGAACCTGTAAAACGTGCTCCAATAAGATCAATATTTAGGGAGAGCAGACTGAGAAAAGTCGGTCCAATTCTTGGAGGACCAGTACAAGCTAGAATCCAGCTGTTCAACTCAATTTTTGGAGGGACTGGGCAAGCCGCTGAAACATTGGAGAAAAACAGAATCCGGAGAAGTAGTTCAGCTTCAGGAGATTCTGAAAAGTTCCTTGAAACATCAGTAAAAGAAAGATTGCAGAAGTTTGGTTCACTTTCAGAAGCAACACGTCCAAAACATTTTCAGGGAGCAAGATCTAAAATTCTTGAAACACCTTCAGAGAGAAGAAGGAAGCTAAGACAACAACTCACAGAACAAGCAAATCAAAGCTTTTCTTCATCAATACCACCTCTTGAAAAACAGCTTGCTGAGAAAAATGAGGTTTCCTCTGAAAATATTGAGCCTTATAAAATGAAAGAATCAATTCTTGAACATGAAGAAAGAAAAGAGAGACAGCCTCTTTTGGAGACTCCAAAGCAGGTTTCAGGACATTCACTGAAGAATGAAGAAAAAGCCAGGAAGCAGCAAAGTCATTCAGCCATGGCCAGAACATCAATAACAGAGTCAACAACCTCCACATCACTGAAGTCTGATGAGAAACAAGTGCTGCTTCCCTCAGCCAAAAATGCAAACAAGAAGCCAGACCAATCTCTGCTGACAGCATCAGACCATCGGGATGAAATGAAGAAGCAGGAAGTTCAGCCCAATTCTGCACCACAGTCTGTTTCAGCAGATTTTGATAGTGAATCAGATAGACCAAGTTCCCAGCATATTTTGCCTACAGAATCTATGTCAAAACATCTTGAGAGGGACACAGAGAAGTCTTACTTACCTGATATTCCCTCAGCTAAATCCAAATATTCCACTTCAATTGAAATAACTCAGGAAGATATTATTTCTCAGTCATCAGAAACTGCACAGTCTGAGTCTGAACATGTGCTTTTAACATATTCTGGAAATGAGACAGAGAAGCAAGAAACTAAGTGTCCATCATCCACAACTGCACTGTCAGAGTCAATGACTTCAGATCTAATGTATTCAGCTGAAAAAGAAGAGCGTCAAAAGATTCCATCCTCAGAAACTCAAAATGTTCATTTGGAGAACCAAACAAAGTCTGAACAAGGCTTTTCACTTCAGGAAACAGACAAGCAAGGAATTAAGTTAAAACCACCAGTTCCTGAAAGTATAGATTCCAAATATTTCAGCATTTCGTATCCTGATCAGACAGAAACAGAGGAAACACAGAAAACTTCAACTATAAATAAAGCAGTAGATTTTGATAATTCTGATTTTTCCATTGAAGAAGACAAACAAGCAGAAGGTGGGCAAATGGAGGTGGAACATTCAGATCTCTCATGTTCCACCAAAGAAACTGGAGAGTCAGAGACAACACAGATGAAGACAGAGCATCTGGACTTCTCTTCTCCCAAGGAAGAAACAGAGGAATTGAAGGATGCACAGATGGAGATGGAGCATCCAGATTTCTCTTTTTCCAGAGAAGAAATAGAGGAACCAGGAAGTGAACAGCTAGAGACAGAACTTCCAGATTTCTCATATTCCAAGGAAGAAGTAGAGGCATCAGAGAGTGCAATACCAGATACAGACTATCCAGAATTGCTTTTTTCCACAAAAGAAACAGAGAAATCAGGGAGATCACAAGTGGAAACAGAACAACCAGAATTTTCTTCCAAAGAAGAAACAAAGGAACCAGAGAATGCACAGCTGGAAATGGAGCATCCAGACTTCTCTTTTTCCAGGGAAGAAATGGAAGAATCAGATAGTGCAGAGCTGGAGACAGAGCACTCAGATCTATCATATTTCAGAGAGGAAAAGGTGGAATCAGAGAGTGCACAGCTGGAGATCAGTCATCCAGACTCTTCTTTAACCAAGGAAGTAGTCAAGGAAATGCAAAGTGGGCAGCTGGAAAAGGAGCATCAGGTTTTGCTTTTCAGGGAAGAAACAGAAAACCAAGCATTCAGTCCTTTTGAACTGGAACAGTCTTATTCCCCTGAAAAAGAAGAACAAGGAGAAGAAGAAGAACTTGTGCTGGAACATTCAGATTTATCATGTTTGATGGAGGAAGCAAAGAAAGAAAATACTACAGAACTCCAGTTGGTACATCCAGATATATTTGATTCCACTGGAAGGGCTAAGATGCAACAAACTGAGTATCTGGAAACATCATTTTCAGATTTACCATATCCCAAAGAGAAAACAACGGAGCAAGAACTGTCACAAACTGACAGAGAGCAGCCACAGCCTGTACAGCAGGATTCACAGTCTGGAGGTAAGCTGGATTCTTCTGCAATGGCAATGAAAGGAGAAATTGCTCAACTGGAGTCAGAGCATCCAGCCTGGCCACATTCTACCAGAAAAGAACAGGAACATAAAACTTCACAGCTGAGGGCAAAACAGCCAGAGACAACATCTTCCATTGGCAAAACAGAACATCAAAAATTGCAACCAAAGCTGGAACAAACTGATTTACTGCATTCCCAGGGAAAAACGGTAGAAGCTGTACAGATAAACTTAGAAGGTCCAGAGCCATCGTGTTTCAATAGTGAAGCAGAGCAACATGAAAATTTACAAGTAGTTTCAGAAAAAAAGGATTTCTTATTTATCACTGGAGAAGTGATGCAAAAAGGAGTGGAGTCAGGAACTTTGCAGCCACAACTGACTGACAGAGCAAAGCCCTGGGAAATGACACAAAGGGAGCAGGAGCAGTCTTCTCCTTCCTGTTCCACTGCTGGTAGTCAGCAACAGGAAATACCACCACTGAAAGTGCCCCAGCCAGATGTTTCATGGTCCTTTGGCAGAACAGAACAAAATACAGCACAAAGAGAGGTGAAACAGCAGGAAACAGACCAAGAAGAAGCTGTGCAAATGGAAATAGATTATTCAGTTATTTCAGAAAGCCTGGGTAAAGAGGAGGTCATAGACCAAATTAATTTGGCACAGCAAGAAATAGCTCAGCCAGGGTTAGTGCATCCATCTCTGCCATATTCATGCAGTAAACAAATGCAAGAAGAAATGCAAACAGAGCCAGCGTATGCAGAAAAAACATTTTATGTAAGTACAGAACCAAAGAAGGAAATTATGCAACACAAAGCACAGCAACAAGAAATAGTACATCCAGAGCTGAAGCAAACGTTTTTGCTTTCTTCCAGTGAAAAAGAAGCTCCACTGGAAATGGAAATAAGTTCAGAATATCCAAATTTGCCATATTCCTCTCATGAGCAAGAAAAATTATTGAAAAACCCAACCTTACCATTCCATTTAAAGCAACTAGAAACTGAACCAGTAATGGTGGAACATCCAGATATTTCATGTGACAGTGGTGAATCAAAACAAGGTGACATTGTGGAGCAGGGGTCAGGATATCCAGAGCTCTCATACTCCATGGGAGAAACTCAGCAAAAATCAGAACATTTGGATTCACAAGAAAGCCTGGGTGAAGCAGCACAAGATGCAAGTATGGAAGTAGAATCTCAATATCCAAATCAGTCACGCTCACAATTGGATTCAAAATATTCAGATTCATCAATCTCCTTTGGTAAAGGCAAAGAGAAATCAACTCAAAAGTTTGAGTCTAAACATCAAGAATTGCCTAAAGTAGCTAGAAAAAGAGCTTCTCCAGCAACTGCACAAATAAAGTCAGAACATCTGGAAATTGCTCCGTGGGAAATGAAGCATCTTGATTTGTCACATTCCACTGGTAAGACAAGCCAAGAAGAAGTAGCACCATTGGATCAAAAACAAAGAAAACTTTCTCTTGGCAGAGAAAAACAGCAGAAAGCCACAAAGCAGGAGTTAGAGCAAGAAAAGTTAACACATTCTCCTGTTAAAAGGGACACTTTAGAACATGCCCAGGAGGGCTTGGAACAACCAAATTTATCATTTTCCATTGATAGGCCAGATGATAAAATGACACCATCAGAGGCAGAGCATACTGCTGTGGTATCTCCTCTGGACAGCATAGAGGCACAACGGAGAGTACAAGAAACAAAGCAAATTTATCCCTTTGGACAAATGGAACAGAAAATAGTTCAGCCAGAAGTGGAACTTTCACGTTTGTCACGTTCTGTGGATACAGCAGAGAAAACAGAAATGGGTGAACCAGGGCAAGGGCATTCTGATTTGCCTTACTCTGTTTTCAGAGTGGGAGGACTACAAACATCACAGCTGAAACCTGAACACTCTGGTCTAGCACATTCCCTCAACAAAGTACAGGAAAAAATCCAGCTGGGGTTGGAAGAGCCAGGAGCATTGTATGGCCATGACAAAATAGAGAAACTCCCACCTGAACAGCTGGAGCCAGGCCATGCAACCTTGGCATCCCTGACCAGGGAACTGGGGCAACAAGGGATGGAGCACACAGGTGTGGAATGCTCTGAAGAGGAACAGTCTGTCAGCAGAGCAGAACATCCACAAGCTTCAAAGGAGAAAGTGAGAACTCCAGATGCACCATCCCAGAGCGGAGAAATGGAGCAAAGAGAAATGTTAAAAGCAGAGCTAGAGCATTCTGATTCACTGCATTCCATTGATAAAGCAAAGCCACAAGAAACTACACAACCAGTGTTAAAAAAACCAGATCTGTCATCTTGGCCTGGCACAACAGAGCAAGGACAAACTGCTGGAGAGGAGAAGCCAGGCTTCTTACATTCTTTCAAAAAAGAGGCACAAGGCAAGAAAGCACAGACAGAATTGGGACATTTAGAATTATGTCATTCTCTCAGTGAGGCAGAACAAGAAATTTTAAATGCAAAATCACAGCATTCAGATTTATCTGCTGGCAGATTAGAACACCATGAAATCATACAGCCAGAGACAGAAATAATGGATTTATCATGTTCAATTGATGAAACACAGCAAACTCAAATTGCTGATGAGGATTTGGAGTGCCTGGATTTATTTCATTCCACTGGCACAGTAGAGCAAGAAAAGATTCAACCAGAGCAAGAGAAGACAGATGAATTTTCATCATCTCTCAGCAAAGCAGAGGAGTGGAAAGATGCAGGAATGCAGGCAGAACACCCTGAGCTGCAGCGCTCTATGGATAAAACAGAAAGACTGCAAAATTCCCAAGCAAATTCAGAATATGTAGATTTGTCATTCTCTGTTGGTACAGCAGAACCTCATAAAACAACACAGCCAGAGCTGAAAGAACAGAGTTTGTTGCATTCATTTGTCAAAACAAAGCCATCGTGGGCTGCCCCACCAGAGTCTGAACATGCAAATGTCATGGACAAAGTACTGCACATGGATTTGCCTGCTTCTGTTAGTGAAGAAAAACAAAGTGCACAGCTGGAGGTGAAACAGGAGAGGGGAAGTTATACATTACACACAGAGGAAATAGTACAACTAAAATTGGAACAACCAGTGTTTTCAAGTCCTCATGGCATGGAAGCGCAACCAAATACATCCCCAGTGGAAGGGAAGTTCCTAGACTTCTATTCCTCTGGCAAAACAAAAAGCCAGGACACTGCACAAGCAGAGTTCATGCCTTCTGGTGTTTTGTATTCCACAGAAAAATCAGAACAGTTGGAACCAGAACAACTGCATTCAAAACATCCAGATTTGTCATACTCTCTTGGCGAAGCAGAGATTGATGTAATAAAGCAGTTAGATTTATCATATTCCTATGGCAAGAAAGAGCAATCACAGATTGCCCAGCTGGAGCATCCAGAGATACCATATTTTAGTGGTGAAACGAACTGGAGGGATGGGGTCCAACCAGAACAGCCACATGTTAGTTTGCAGTCCTCTGATAATGAGACAGAGCAGCCAGAAACACTTTCTGTAGCAGATACCTTCATCAGGACTGAAGAGCAGCGAACTGCACAACCAGACTTCAAACAATCAGATTTATTAAGTCCTACTGACAAAGCAGAAAAGCGTGAAATGGCCCCACTGAGACCAGGACATTCACAGAACCGAGACACTGGTGCTCCTTCATCTCGAAGTGCTCAGCTGGAAACTGAACAACAACATTTATTGTTTTCTACTGAGGAAGCAGACAGCCACAAAATTCAACCGTATTCATCTCTTATTGAACAAACTGTGTCTGTACCTTTGGGTGATCCACACACTGTCTCTGAAACAAGCCCTGAAGGAAGTCCAAAGTGTTCAGCTGTAACTGGAGGCTCATCCCCCAAACGTTTAGATATATCTTATTCCTGCTATAAAACAGAACACTCAGAAACTTCCCTGCCTGAGCCAGGGTCCTTTTTTGCAAGAAAAGAAGCAGAGAATACTAAAAGTCCTCTAGGTTTGCCTGTAGCTGCAAAGTCAGAGGCTGAATGTGAACTTTCACCTGAAGCTGAGAGAGAACAGACTCCACATTACTTCCACACAGCTACACAATTAGAATCTGAACAACAAAACTTATCATATTCTACAGATAAAACAGAAACACTGGAAAGTCAGGATTACTTGACTGTACCTTCAAAACTGCAATCTGAATCTTCAGTTCCATTTTATTCAACTGATGAAACATGTCAGCAAGAAGTTCCACCCTATTCAAAACCAGCCTCTGAATATTTGGTCGCCACACGGACCCTTGCCAAAGAAGAAAATGAAAGTATGCAGCCACTCATTACCCAGCCCAGACAGTCAGAGTGTGAACATGTAATTCCACCACACAATGAAATAGAGTTGCAAAAAATTCAACTCAGTTCACTTGAAACAGCAAGCTTAAAGACAGTGCGCCTGGAGAGTATGTCTCAAATACAAGACCAAGACAAGCCAGAATTTTGTGCATTGGACACAACATATTTGACTCCAGACCAGCTAAGAAGTCACCCCAAATTCACTACTGAGCAATATGAACAAGAAATGCAACCTGATGTACAGACAGTGCCAAGGTCAGTGATCACAGAGTCCAAGGTGACTGGTGTAGCAGACCAGCAAGAAGTGTTATCAGAGTCATTTATACCTTTCAATAAATTACCTGGAAATTCAGAACTTGAAAAGTCAGTGTCAGTGGCTCTGACTGATGGTGAAGAGAAGCAAAATATTCCATCATCTTTATCTGATGTAGCAGACATGCTTGGAAAGCAATCTAAAAAAGTTTCAGACATTTATATTGAAGGAGAGCATAGATGTGAAATGCAACAATATTTTGAAGACCAAAAGCATACAACTTTGGAGCATCTGGGAGTTGTTCCATCAGACCTTGTTCATGAAACTGTGACACACAAAACTCAGCATTATTCTGGTGAATTGGGCAGCCTTTCTTCAGCAGAGATTATGCCCCTTAGCTCAAGTTCTGAAGAAAAGCAGAACCCAGATATTCCATCTTTTGGGTTGGCTAGCTGGCTGGTAGAAGAGGTGAAAGCTCGCTCAATTAGTCCAATAGGGGCTGCAGATGTAGACATGCAAGGAGTTCATCTTATTCCAAATGAAGCTTCTGATTTTGGATCGAAACAATTCCCAGCTGGAAGTTGCACAGAATTTACAGTTCAGGGAATTACAGAGAGTAAGGGACATGCATTTAGAGTTTCTGAATCAGTGTCAAGTACATCTCCTCACAGAAAGTCCTCAGACACTAGTCCCAGAACACAAAGGTATGATTTACCATCTCTGGCAGGAGAAAATCGAGGTCCAGATAAACTTTTGGGGCATGAAACTAGTACTTTACATCCTACAAAAATTGAAGCAGTGCAACATCTGGAGGCAGGCAAAACATCTGAAGTGCCTGAACATTACCTGAGAGGAGAAGAGGAAGAAATTGAATATGGAAGTGTTGTAAAAGACAGTCAGGGTGCTCTGGAGACTACTGAACAAAAAGATCTATTTAATATAATTTCAGAAGGTTATGAAATACTCAATATTCATGCACCTACACATATTTCTTCGGTTGATCAAGAAGAAAGTAAACACATGCCTGATAAATTAGAATAC
Source organism: Catharus ustulatus (assembly GCF_009819885.2). Taxonomy (NCBI): domain Eukaryota; kingdom Metazoa; phylum Chordata; class Aves; order Passeriformes; family Turdidae; genus Catharus; species Catharus ustulatus. Next base: position 22,922,394 of record NC_046262.2, on the reverse strand, counting down.
TTGGAAACAAATCCTTCATTTAGAAGAAAAGTAGCTGAGGATGGCCAGGGAGCCCTAACTTCTGGAAGAACCACAGAAATTTCAGAAAGCTCAGTACTGGGAGCTGCAAGCCATGAACTAATAGAATTGGTCAAAAAGGATGATGCTGAGGAAACTGAAGAAACTCAACAAGAAAACTTCCTGTTGCCAGAAAACAATAATTATGCCAAGTTGGATCCTAATAATGGTACTGTTGATATGGATTATTTTGAAAAATACACATTGATTGATGACAAATCCCCAATTAAGCCACAATTTGAAAGACGAAGTTCATTGTCTCCTGTGACAGAAGACCCCAATGAATCTGTGGAAGAAGCTGAATCTTTTAAAGAAAGTACTGAGGTAGATACTTTGGAAGAGTTTTCCTTACTTGAGGACCTGGATGAAGTCTTTTATGGTACCATAAAAGGAGAAAGCAAAATGCAGTCCTATGCAGATGCTTCAAAACCTTTACCACTGCAGAAATCAATTGATTCTACCAGTAAAAGCATTACAAATGTAGAAGATGAATGGAAATCACCAGGGACCCCACTCTTTGATTCAGAAGAAGGAGTGCTAGAACGATCCCTCTTGTTCCCTACCACTGTTGCTGCAGTTAACCCAGAGCTTTTAGAGGAGCCACCTGCCCTATCATTTTTATACAAGGACCTCTATGCAGAAGCTGTAGGAGAGAAGACAAAGGATGAGACTCCCTCTGATGAAGAAAGTGGTAATTCTAATGCTTCTTTCCCTAGTAGAAATTCAGACACAGATGATGGAACTGGAATGTATTTCGAAAAATACATTCTTAAAGATGAAATTCCAAGTAAGCCCATAGGGCCTCAAAAAGACCAGCTATCAGAAGATGAGTCCTTTAGTGGAGGAATTTTGGTTTGCAGTTCAGAGAATAAGCAGAAGCAGGGATCTGGTGATGTTCAATATGTCAAAACTGAGGTTCTGTCAGAAAGAGATGTTAAGGAGAGAGACAAATTACAGGTTGACAGCAACATTCAAGCCAAAATTTGCAAGCCAATGCATGCCATTCCTTTTGGAAGCAAAACAGTTCTTTCAAGTGCAGGAACTGGTATCACTGAACAAAGAGAAGAAGAAAATGTACCATTAGAAAAAACTGAAGAGCTGCCAGAGCAGTCAAGTCAACAAGAATACAGTCTTCAAGGGGATTATCAGGGAGCTGCATATCAAGAAGCTACTACTAAGCAGGAAGAACAGCAAGATATAACAGCAATTCCTCAAACGGAAAAGTATGTTCCATATGTCAGGGCTCCCACTGAAGACAGTGTAGATTATCTGTTTACTCAGGAACATCTGTCCTGTGTTCCTACCACTCAGGAAACAGAGAATCCAGACTTGCAAAGAGAGGAGCAGCACCATGATGTTTATGAAGATTTCGCTGAGTCAATGGACTATGATGTGATTACACAAGAAGAGCTTTTGCAAGATGAAATATCATCTCAATTTACACACGAGGAGCTATTATTTGAAGACAGGGACTCCTTTGATCATGCTGCTGATAGTTATGAATTTGTTAATGAGCCAGAACAAAGAAGTCCTGTTGAGCTTGAAGATTCAGGCTTTGTGGTGATGTATCCTGAAAAATCAGCCACAAACATTCCTCAAGTTGAGAGCCCACAAAGAGAACTGAAGAAAGCACAAGTAGACACTTATTGTTACAACTGCAAATGCCCAATATCTGCTATTGACAAACTTTTTGGAGAGCATAAAGACCATGAAGTCACAACACTAGATGATGCTGCAACCAAGATGAAGGTAAGAATTAATTTGGGTAAAAAAAGCAGCTACGAAGGCTAATTTCTCCAGTCCTCCTGCGTTGTTAAGAGGAAAGGCTTCAAAGAGCAGTCCAGAAACTAAGTTGCAATATCTATTAAATAAAAACTATTCCTACACACCTGTTGGAGAACTTGAAGGGAGACATCTTACTAAGGTATTCTCTGGAGTCCTAGTCTTGCTAAGCTAGTATTTTAATTTATTCAGAAGTTTGAATGGGCTTGTTTATACATAGTTGTTACCAGACTTTCTATCTTTGTCTGATCTGTGTAAGTTTGTTCTGGTTTTGATATGTAAGGGGAGAAATGTTCTTTCTATGAAAATAAAATGTCAGTAACAGCAGCTCATTTCACTTGACAAGATACAGAAACCTCGCTCTGTAGAGCCCAGTACCATCATAAAGTGTTCCCTGTCCCACTTACATGCATTGGTTACTTGGAGATGTTAGATAAATTACCCTGCACAGTTTTGTTGAAGTGCCAACCTATTTTCTGTTCTATTCACTTTCATATGCAAAATGGCCATAAACTGGAGAGGGATGTTTTACAACGGCATGTAGTGACAGGAAAAGGGGTAATGTCTTTAAACAGAAAGAGGGCAGCTTTATATGACATTAGGAAAAAATTCTTTACAGTAAGGGTGATGTGGTAGTGGAACAGGTTGTCCAGAGAAATTGTGGATGCCCCACCCCGGAAGTGTTCAAGGCCAGGCTGGATGTGGCTCTGAGCAACCTGGTCTAATGGAAGATGTCCCTACCCATGGCAAAGAAATAGAAACTAAATGGTCTTTAAGGCCCCTCCCAACACAAACCATTCTGTGATCTGTGCCAATAGCATTGTGATGTCACCACAGGCAAGAGTTTATAAAGTCCTACTTCTTTCCACTACATCCAAGCTGTTTCCCCCTAAAAGACAGATAAAATGCCCCCAATTTCAGTAAGCTAGTCCATTTCTATAAATACTTGTGAAAAATACTTTTTCTATGGAAGCTATTAAGCTCATTAAAATGCAGTTCTGCTTGTGAAAAAAACATGTATGTGATGCCTCACTTCTCCCATATCAGATCTGTTCATGTACAAGTGAACATATTATACAGATGTTCCTTTCTTGGTTACTAGCTATTTACTCTCACCCCAGTAAATGAAAGGTGAGGTCTCTTTTTTGGCACATGTTCCTTTGACAGGAATACAGATTTCATATCATTTTACTGAAATCCAGAAGGGCTTGTGGTATTTATGTTATCATTATATTACTTCATATGTAGAAGAGACAAATCAAAAGTAGGAGGAGTCAATGTGACAGTTTAAAATACGAGTACTTGCAAACTATCTCCGTGGTGCTCAAATGTAGAGTTGTTTCTTGTGTATGGCCATTCATGCTTGACTTAGCTGTGATAACAAGGCACAAGTAAGTCAGCAATAAAGTCACAGGTCACAGCCCCCCCTCAAATATACCTGCATTACAGCAAGTCAAGCTGCAAATAAACATCCCATGACATCACTCCCTGGCTATGGAACACGGATATGAAGCCACTATTAAATTTGGCTGCAGCATGGGCCTGGCTTCACATGATTTCTAACACTCAGGGCTCAGGTTACTTTGAGACTGCATTTGTCTCTTGTTGCCTCTGTATAATTACTGAGAAAACGTTAAGATAACGAAAAGCTTGTTGCATGACTTTTAGATTTTTTTTATTATTTTTTAATTATTGTTGCATGAAAACTGTGAGAAGATAGCTTCACAGTAAATTAAATGAGCTATGGATGGCATCTGTCAGATTTTACAGTTCATCCTGACAAACAGAAATCTGTTTCCAAATCTTGATAATTTGCCCTAACTATTTTTTAAAAGGATCTTACAATTGCATTGTCCAATGTGACATTTGTAATTAATGTAAAGTAATGTGCTTTTTTTTCTACAGATCTAGTTGTAAAATTTTGCCATATTAAGAAGGCATTATAAAGGAAGATAATCTTCCTTTTAGATTTATGCCACTGAATTAAAACTAGTAATTTTTATAAATTATTAATTTTGCCAGAGCAGTTCAACATCTTATTCTCACAAAAGACCAACACGCACTAATAAAAAGTTCTGAGTTGTCTCTGATGTCTGTTGTGGCTTGGACTGCTTTTGTGTCCACATAACCAGTGATTTCAATGACTTCTTGTTTACAGGAATTACATATACATACACATACAAAAAGATATATCTATTTATCTATATATTGGTCTCTATATGCAGATAACTATCTTTAAAATTCTAATTAAAAAATCTATGACATGGCGTCATGTATTACCCTCACAACTACCTTTGTTATCTTTGTTTTTATGGGCTTGTTTCTGTGATCTCTCAAGGACACTCACAAGGCTCTGAGTAGCCTCACTGTCTGGCAAAGCTGCATTGGAATTCATAGTGTTCAACAGCTTGTATGGACACAGCATCTCATCGAACTGAGCTCACTTGTTTTGGTTTGGAAACAGTTCTGTGGCTGTTCCAGTTGCTATTTCTGTGCTTCTCTTTGCAGATTAGGTGATACTTGAACTTACTTAGCAATTGTTCCAATGGTGGCTCATAGCAAAAGGAAAATAATCACCTAAAATAAATTCTGTGTAAAAAATTTATAAAATAACCTGCCTAAGTTACTGAAACTTTTTAAATTTCAGGATCAGTTAAGTAAATTGCTAACAGCACTGGAAGAAAAGTCAATGAAGATTGAAGAGTTTGTGAGTGATATTGAATTGCGATTTAACTCAGTTGAGGTGAGTCCAGTGTTTTATCACACTAGTTTTCTTCCCCTCTACAAGATTACTTCTAGGATATGCTCGCCTTGTTGTGCAGCATCATGGCTTCCACTAAAATGGGCTGCTTCTCTAGTCCTCAAATTGACTTCTCTGAAGTTCACTGGAAGGTGTTAACTTTGGAGGAAGAAAAGGATTGCTTTTTTGGACATTACTGCAAAGTGGAATGCATAACTGTCTAACTCTGAAGGAAAAAGTTCCCTTAATTTTGTTTATACCTACAAAAAGCCCAGACTGTGTCTTTATGGAGAATCCCATGCAAAGCATCTAAATTAGTTGGCCAGTATCTTAAGTTCTGATTGCCCAAGTTCTTAAACCTTGAGAACTATATTAACTCCATTGTAAGTATGCATTTTTAGTTATTTTTTGGTCAGACGTCCTTTCTCAGTGAATATTAAAGTTTAACTTTAAGTCCTAACAGAAAAAAAAAGTGGTTGTTTTTTTGATGTATTTCTCTAGAGATATTTATCCCAAAGGAGCCTGCAGAAATAAAACTGTCTTATTGCCAATGTACCAGAATTAATCTGGTGAATGGCATGTATGGGTAATTGAGAATTTTTGTGTATTCATTAAGGTTGTCATTTTATTCTGCAGGAAAACTGTAAGAAAAATGCAGACTTACTGGAAAAGCAGAATGAAGAGATGCTTAAGAAAGTGGTAGCACAATATGATGAGAAATCAGAGAACTTCGAGGAAGTGAAGAAGATGAAAATGGAGTACCTGTATGAGCAGATGGTAAATTTCCAGCAAACTGTTGATTCAGCAAAGGAAACGTTGGAGACAACAGTAAAAGAAACAGATGAAGTGGATGGATTTGTTTTCCTAAATGTAAGTAAAACCGGCTTTCATGCTGTCATGCTGTAGCTTTTATGATATTAGTTAGGAAAGGACTTCTGTATCTAGAGTCTCAATGACTTTTTTTTTTTTAAGATAGCTAAATACTGCTAGCTCAGATATTCCACTCTGAAACTGCTGGATCATTTGGCTTTGCTGTGATAATTCTCTGAGAAAACTATAGAGAGGATGCACAGGACAAAAATGTGACTTATGCTACTGAAATTGTTCTGTTCATTTTTAAGAAGGTGAAAAGACAGTTTGATAACATATCTAGAATTATTAACTGAGAAGTAAGAAATGGTAGAGTATTTAGATATTTTACCATATAAAAACTAAAATACATATTATGTATAATAATAAACCACAAGAAAGTGATCTTTGAAACAGAAAAATATTGCTGAAAAGTAAAATTGTCTCTGGGCTGTGGGTTTTTTGTTGTGTATTGTTGTTTTGGGGTTTTGTTGTTGTTTTGAGGTGTTTTTTAATTAGTAGATGGACAGTATTTATGCACTTAAACTACTGAGGCTGTGATAAATAATTACTGTTTAAAAACAGTGAGGGGCTGTGTTGGTTGATGACTGGGGTGAAACCACGACAGTGAGACAGTGCATGTGATGTGCGTGTCTAATGGTTCTTCCCGGATGTTAAAAACATCTCCAGTGAATCTGCAGGACTGGACCTACTAACTCATACAGTCATTAGTCTTAAACTTTGTTCAGAGCATGTTGCTGGTCCTGGGTCCTTCAATACTGTTCTTGTGCTGCAAGACTTGTCCTTAAGTGAGCCATAGTACTTTCTTCTCTCCACAAGTGTATTACCAGTCTCACAGAGGATGGAGTTTCTGGGACAATAATCTTCCCCCATTATGGAATTAGCATGTGGCCTGGGCATTGCAGATAAACTACCTTGGAATGCCAGAAATAGAAAGGTCAAATTACTGTCAAAAGATTGTTCACTCATGCAAAATAAACGCACTCTCAAAATACAAGTGTGCAGCCCATATATGCCCCAGCAGCTACAGAAATTATGGACAATATTTCATTTTCTTCCCTGTTCTGTGCCATACAATGCTGTAGTGTCCTGTAATCAAGATTGGTTGTTTTGGGATGGATGAAATATCTAAATTATTTTCCTGATTTTCTGAGGATCGGTGCTTTGGAAAAAGATAATTTGTAATCTGTAATTGTTTTGTAAGGGTGTGAAAATTATTGGATTTCCCTGCTCCCTTCTGTTAATGATAAAGGACAGGAACTTTTTTGTTCACAGGCCAGGAAACATTAGCTGATTAGCTGAAACAGATTCCTGAGGAACGGGACAAATTCTCATTCTAGAAGTACAAATCTCACATGGCTTCTAGTAATGAGCAGCTATGAAGGATATTTTAGCCAGAATTTGGATTTAATTGTTTTTAATGTGCAAGTGATCTCTTTCTCTAAAAGTCCTGTTTAAGAAAGTACTTAATTATGCTTCGTCTTTAAACCTAGATATTGAATACTGGCCCCTCAGGCACTTAAAATTTATACTCTAATACCTTGTTGAGCCAGAGCTTTGAAATTAAATATTCCTAAGGAAATAAATTCTCAGCTGGTGTGAATGAGCAGCCTTCCACACAACCTCAAGTCAATAAAGGTTGTGTTTTATGTCTGTGGAGAGTAGAACGACTGTTAGATGATCATGATTGGCTCTTCAACACTTTGGGGGTTTTGAAAACTGTTAACACATTTCTTTTCCCTTCTCTAGTCATCTAAAGAATTGAATAAAAGGTACATGAAGTATGGGCTAAGTGCACTGTAGTGAGTACTAGGCCTAGCATGCTGGATGCTTAATTTAGTTTTTGTGAGCTTTGAAAACACATGCTGGTAATCAGAGCTACCTTTATAAACCTTGCAAATAATGAAATTTAGAAAAGTGGCTTTATAGTTGCTGTAACTGACTGGTTTTGAAGTGTTGCACATGTTCTGTAATACATTAATTAAACAAATAGCACATTAAAACATCAGCTCAATTTTAAATCTCTACCACACACATTTTTTAAGAGATGCTCCTTGAAGTTATTACTACATATATATACATACATATTACTTATACATGTACTACATATATATACAACAACCATTGTAATTGTGCTTCCACCTTTGGGTCTAATCAGACGTATCACCACAACATTTCTTTTTTAACTAGCCTGGTTCTGTATCACTTACTCTCTGAAAATTATAACACAAAACAACACAGGTAGTTTGACTATGTTTCTGAACACAATGCCAGAAAAATGAGATCGAGTAGACTTCAAAACCTGACTAAGAGACTGGAAGCAGAGGTTTTCCTATGGCTTTCCACTGGCACTGCCTGGTTCAGGGTGTGTCAGAGGGCTGGTGCCTCATCATAACTGCATCATGGTCTGCCTGTACACACCAGTGAATGTTTACAATCACAAACAGTTCCTGCCATGCGCGATTTTCTCAAGGGAGTTATTTTGGTGAGTCCCATCCTTTATGAGAGAAGTGTTCAAACATAAGCCCATATTCCCCAAAATTTTTTTTCTAGAGTAAAGGGAAAACATTCAGAGCAGTTGGCTGCAGGCTTCTTCTTTTCAAGCCCCCAAAACTTCATTGCCCAGTCCACCACCCCTGACTTTCCCCAGGGGCTTGGGCACGTGCAGTGCATATCAAACATACCCTTGTCAGTGCTGCCTCAGCCAGCACAGGGATATGTGTGCTGACACGGACTGGGGTATAACAGTGACACCAGGGTTTCAGTTTGCAGTCAAATTACAACCCCAGGAGAGCGATCTGAAGAGAATGTGCCAAACACTACTTCAAGGTTTCTATTAATCTCCAGAATTAGAACTATAAATCTGGACTCACCTGTTGCAAGTCAAACTGTCTGGCCATGTAGCTGCATTTAGTTTATTGCATAAGATTAGAGCAGGTAAAATGGGACAAAACAATTTTCCAAGGCTTTCTGTCCACTTGATCTTTACTTTTTTACTTACACAATAAAGTTTATTCTGTTTGGTGCATGGGCTTGATTATTACTTTAGTTTGATAATACCTGTCCACCTAAAATAGGCTAAGAATAAATCTATTTAACAATGCATGTTTTTCTAAAGAAAGTGTATTTTACGTTTGTTGTGCTTTGTTAAGATTATGCATAATTAACTACTCTAGTGACTGAAAAAAAAAAAAAATGAAAGGGAGAAATACAAAATTCAGATGCCTTGAAAAAAAAATTTCTTCTGTTTTTTTGAGGCTGCTTCTGTCCCAGAGTTAAAAATGTTTTAGGTGTTTTTCATATCATGAACCCAGCAAATACAGACTATTCAAGTGGGAGCTATCTTCCCTCTCATGTTTTTGGCTTGCCACAAGCAGCTGCTTTACATTACATCTCTGGAGTCAGCTGCTGTACTTAGCTCTAAGGTTTGTAGCCATTAAAGGCACTGCATTAGCAAGCCTGAACCGCAACGTTCTTGAGAGTCTTGCTACAAACTTCCACACCTTCATATTCTCATGGGTTAAGTGTAAAACAGACCATGTGCACTTTCACTGTGCTCCTGATTTGAAACTGCAGTATGGTCTAAATGTTTAAAACCAGGGAGACAGCTTCTCCTTGCATGCTGTCCTCAAGTTCCCAGGAAATACGGGGAGTATATGGTCTTTGCTTCTGGCCTTTAGAAAATTATGCAATACCCTAAAGCATTTATGTGGACAGATATGTGTTTTCTTCCAATTAGGTTACTTTCTGCAATGGATACCACTCTCTCTTTAGAGAAGGTGCCCAGTGCTTTTTCACTGTTTGAGCACTATGCAGACAGTCCAGGACAAAGCAATCAACACTCCTTACAACACATGGCTGGTAAGAAACTTTGGATATTGTCTTCACAAAAGCTAACATTTTGGCAATGCTTTGGAAATTTCAGGAAGCTAAAAATAGAATCTATTTGAGAAGTGTAGATTTGCAAACCATGTAATTAGCAATCAGAGTTGAATGCAAAATGAAGTTTAATTGTGTGCAAGTGTTTGGCTTATAGTAGGTACAGTAAGATAAGCAAGAGGGAGAGGTGCTAAACTGGGGGATTCTTGCATCATTTCAGACATCTGTACTCAGACAAGCTGAAGGTCTTGATTTGTAAATCTCCCAGGGATAAAGAAGTTGCTTTCCTTGCATGCAGAGATAGAAGAAGCAATCAAAGGGTCTCCTGAGCTCTCTTCCTCTGAGGGTGGCAGCCCCAGAATGCTTGGTGTGGGAATGAGAGCAGGGGGCTGGTTGATGGCTGAGGTCCCTGGACTTGTCACAAGTGAATGGAAGTGCCTGAAACTCCCAAGAGATGTGAAGGGCAAGTGGTTAACTATAGCTAGAAACAGCCTCTGCCTGGGAAGGTAGTAGTGAAAATTGCATGTGAGAAAGGAGCTTATTTATCTTTGTCTGATATTTCATGTCCTTTAAAAAGCCTGATTGGGCTCAGCCTGTATATGTAGGCATATTATCTAGATCTGGACAGCTGTCAACAAAGATCTTGTCAGCACCATTTTGTGGATTCATTTTCTTCATAATGGGAACATCACTCCGGGGCTTCTTTTTCAAGAGAACAGTGGTTTAGGGATCTCACACCTCACTGTCATGCTTTGTGGCCTCCCATTCGTCATTACATGCACCACTGCCACCATAGTCATTCCCCGGGTTTTGAAGGGAAGCCCCTTTCTCACATGTTTGGTCTCTGAGCACTGAAACTAGAGCATTAGATTCCCTAAGGTGCTTCATTCACTGGCTGAATTTTCAAGACTAATGGGACATTGGAGAAGCGCCCACCTTATGCAGACTCTCTGGTGTCTAATAAGGGCTGAGTGCACTTAGCAGAGTCAATATGGGAAGATTGTCTCTCTCCTCCACGCCACTGCTTTTATTAGACTTAGAGGAACTCAAATATATCTGAGATGTTAATGTCTTTGTCAGATGTGTATGAATTTGCCGGTGGCATTTGAAGCTTCTCAGATGAAACATTTGTGCATGCAGCATTATTGCAGGGTCATTTCTTTAGGAAGTCAGATAAAAGTTACAGATAAAATTCAGATAAATGAGTTACATTTTTGTAACTCATTCTACCAGTTAACTTGCTGGTGTAAATGTGCTGTGTGTCTTGTCTTAGTTCCAAAACTTCCACTTGCAGTCCCATGGGTGCAACTGTTCATTCCTCCTAGGCTACTGCCTACTGGCAAGGTCATATGTTTTTTCTCTTCCCACAAGCCACTCCAACATTTATTTCCCTAAACTGTTGTTGTCTACTTTCTGGATTAGTTTGCATTAACTACTCTGTTTGCTGGCTCCAGACCAGTTTGCTTTGACAAACTGCAAATGAATAATTGTCCACTAGTAAGAGACCTTCAAAGCTCCTTATCCTTCATGCTTACTTAATCTCTAACATTCCTAGTTTTCTGTCTTCACTTTTATTGCAAAGTATTTCAACTGCTATCATGATTTTTACTTTGGCAAGCAGTGGGACAAAAAATTTGGTGCGTTTTTTCCTTATTTATTTGATAATTTGTTTTTTCAAGGTTACAAACTTCCTGAAGGAAAATTTTTATGTGTATACATGAAACTTGATTTGGAATTGAATGCCTTGAACACATAATTTATCACATATGGGGGACCATTTTCAGACACTTGGAATTTTATTTGACTGAAGCCATATGATGAAATGCATATAAATGTGCCAAGTTTCTTCAACCCATGTATTTTCCTTCAGAAAGAATCGTGTTTTACTGAACAATTTCATAGAACACTATTTTTACCACTTCAAAAACATCTTTCCTTCAAAATGCCCTCCATTTCCAAATTTTCCATATCCACTAATGAAAAGCCCTTTTCCCTCAAATTCTTCCTCCTTCCATTTCCATTCATAAATACATTAGCATAAAAAAACCTTTGCAGCAGGCTGTTGAGCGTAATGGAGCCCAAGTTCTGCCTGGGAATAGAAGAGTGGGAATAATTAAAAAATTTAAAAATAATTATTTCCAAAGCCAACTGCAAGTCCTGACTTTTTATACTGGAAGGCAAGGACCTTTGCTGATTGTAAAAATGTTTCTGATAGGGTCACAGAGGAATGTATCTGCTCTCCTTCAGGTACACAATGCTGAGGAAATATTGTGTCTCGTTACATCAGAAAACATATGCATTACTGTGGAGATTATATAGCATGATGGAAAATTTCTGTACACCACAGGACTTCAATGAAAACTAAACTGATGAGAATATATGCCACTATTCTGTTGAAAAATATCATTTAGTCAAACTCAAATTGCAAATACCTCATTTTTTGATTAAAATTCACTTGAAAAAGGAACACTTAAAAGAAGACAATGTGTAAATGTTCTGTTTCTGAAGAAAATAGTTCAGCTTCTTGTTATGAAATTGCTTCTTTTCAAATTGTTTCATATTATGCAAAAGGAAATTAGAAATCAAATGTTTCACACTTGCTGAACTGAATTTTTATCTGTGATTTTTTTTTCCAAAAGTTTCATTCAGTAAACTAGCTTCTGTTCAGATTTGGCATAATAATAAATCTTGCAACTGTGGGGTTTCTGTGATCAAAAATAGTGGTTTCTAGGCAACTTCATGGGGAAAAAAAATGGTTTCCCCACCATGTTCACTGAAAGGAAGTATTTTCCTAAAGATGATAAATTTCTTAAATGCCAACTCTAGATGCAGTCAAAAGACAAAATGAGGATTGTTTTTAGCAATAAGAAGGATAATTTTTTTTCAATGGGAAGCAGATGTAATGCTACTGTACTCGTTTCTCTCTCTATAAATCATAAGGAAACAGCCAGCATCTGCATTTGCCTTGTTCATGCCACAGGGGATCATCATCATTACTGTGGAGATAACTGAAAAGAAAGCTAAAGCTTTCTGCTAAGATTCTAAGAGAATTCATGAAATATGGAAATTTACTGGGTGAAGAAATAGAACCATGTATTTTTGTTCCCTGCAATCACTTTAACAATTATCATCTTCTGGGGCTTTTTGCTTCTTTCTTTGCCCTCCCTCTCTACTATGACATAATCACAGACGAGAACAATATCTCATCTGGGGCTGGATCTGTGTCAATCAGGAGACAAAAGTTTGCATGAAAGCTGGGGAGCCTTGAGATCTTTCAAGCGCTTTGTGAGGAATGATCCTCATAGCCCCATGGGATTCAGGTGCTTTGGCAGAGTCCAGGTTCACCTGCAAACCAAGAATTCTCAGTACCCTTGGTCAGTGGGGAAATGACTGTGGCAGGAAGGAGTGCCAAATTGTGTGTGTGCAGTAGGAGTCCACCCAGGAGTAGGGGTGAACCCAAGAGCGCAGGGAGCCTCCTGCTCCCCAGAGCAGTTGAGCCTTCTCTGCCTGAAGCACATCCCTGCTGCTGTCAGCATCAGCAGCACTGACACACTGCACTAATCTCCTCCAGGTCTTTTCCCCTGCCCATGTTTCTGGGATCAGTACGCACATCTCTCTGGAGGATGGTGTAGGCACACGCTTTGTGCTGGGTTTGGGTCGTCCCAGTACTAGGACTGTATCTTATTTTGTCCAGACTTGTAAGGGAAATGGGGCCTTCCAATGCTGAGCAGATACTTTTTAATGTTCCTAGTTTACAATGATCTGTTGCCCTAAAACTGCACCAGTATTCTGTATTGCCTACTGTACTTGCTCTGTGGAAATACGCAACCTGACTGAAAATGAATTTGTAGGTAATTTGGCTGAAAACACAGGAGCATGTATAACAATGGAAAACTTTCCTCTAAGTCCCACAGACACCAACTGTCATACCTCAGGAGCCAAACTCAGCCACCAGCACCTCCATTGCCGTCTACTGGGCTGTGAATGACGGGGATACCATCGACTGCTTCCAGGTCTACTGTATGGAGGAGCTGCAAACCAGCAAAGATGCAGGGGGTGTGTAAGATCTTGCCCTTTCTGCCCTGGCCTGGGTAAGCTGCAGGGGAGTGCCCAGGATATGGGAAGAAGAATGGCTGTGAAGATGTCATGCATAGAACTAAAGACAGGCAATTGTTGGGGAGATCATGAGCAAGACACTGTTTCTTTACTTCCCCTTTGTCCCCGCAAATGCAAATAATATCATGGTGTGCAAGGGCAGCTGTTTTCACTGGTTGAAGTGCCTTTTCATGAAGAGGCCTGACCATCAGAAAGCAGCAGAGAGGATGTGTCCATGCTGCCCCATTGTTACTCATAGGGACTTCAGAGCTCCCAAGGGGACAGGTTTCATTATGTTTCTAGGACCCTGCATGTCCTTCAGAAATATGCCCTCCTTCAAAAAACATTAGAAAAAGGTAGTCAGTATTTTCACATGTAGACAAAGATTTTTTTCAAAATATTTCAAATGGTAAAAATTGAAATTTAATAAGAGGGTATTGAAATGCTCATTCATTAAAAAGCTCAAAGTAAAACATAAAGTCACTTCTAGTGACCAGGCTGTGCACAAATACGTGTATCCATATATGTGTAGGCTAAAGGATGTTACAGGCTTTTTATATTCTGTAATTTATAGCTAAGTTAGTTCATTTTAGATATATAGTTCATTATAAGGAAATGTTGTTACAGAGTGGTGACACCAGGGTTGCATGGTAACTGCTGGTTGCATGTCCCAAACTTGCAGTCCAATAGGACTGAGTGCAATAACTTCCACTTGCCATGAAGGGCATTTGTGTATTCTCAACTCAAGGGCACGTGTTTGTAACCCAAGACAGCACGTCAAAAGCTTCTGTCATAGTGAAACTTGGAGAATTTAGTTAGCAATAATTTCTGGATTTTTTAATTGACTGTTTTTAACATGTTATTTGAGAGGCTTAGTTGTAAGCCCCACAGTGCAACCATGAGGGTGAGGTCCTATGTGTGTGTGTTCTCCTAGCCTTAATGGAAGAGTACAGAGTGACAGTGAAAGAGAGCCACTGCATTCTGGAGGACCTGGAGCCAGATCACTGCTACAGTGTGTGGGTCATGGCTGTGAATGGAACAGGCTGCAGTTTACCCAGTGAAAAAGCCATTTTTAAAACAGGTATGTACATTTTTTGTCATTTTATTATTACAAGTTTCAGGTCCTTAGACCAATTTAATCCAGGTGTTACAGAAGAAGCAGAAGAAACTGCTTCATTTAGCCCATCTGGCAGATAGGAGGCAGTTCATGGTCATTCCCCTGTGCTAAGAGATAGTGGCATAATTTCTCCTGAGAGGAAACTTGCAGGCAGTCAAATTTGAAGATGTTTCTAGTGTTGGGCCACATGGCTGTGGCATCAGGGCAACATTTCATGTATTTATCTTCTGAGTGTGTTGCAGTGTGGAAGCTCTGGGAAGGCCACCTAGCTCTCCCTCCTGCTGCTCCCTCTCCTGCCCACAGTGCAGAAGATGGCTGCATGTTCTGCCTCTCTCCCATCCACCTGAATACATCTATGTTGCACTGATTTAAGGTATTAATTTTTCAAGGGAAGGACTGCTTTGCTAAGGTTACATGCTGTGTCTTGCTCAGTGGGACACAAATCTCAGGTGTGCCTGAAAGGCTCTGCTGTTGTTTAAGTAGTATAAATCGAGATGAGTAACTAGATGAGTATTGCTTGTGAGCTTCATTTGACTGAATAATTTTTCTGAGCATTACAGTAGTTTCACGAATACAAGCCGCACGGAGTATAAGCCGCACTTCCGGTGCCTCGACAATGTTGCTGTCTTTGTCAATAGATAAGCCGCACCCCGAATATTAGCTGCACTTTCGTTCGTAACGAGAATCCGTGCGCAGCTTTCACAAATTGGCCAATTAGTAACAGGATCGTGGCATAGCGGGGTTTACTGGCTCGGGGCGGGGCCAGGAAGGCTCGGCCCGCTCATGGTTGCCGACGGGGCCGGCCGGGTGGTGCTGCAGCTGCCGCCACACTCACTGGCCCCCCTCTCCCGTCAGCACTGCCTCGCTGCCGCGTTTGCTCGTCCTGCCAGCGGGCCAGCCACCGCCGCCGCTGCGAGGCACGCCGGCCGCCCCACTGCTGCGTTTAGTCACCCTGCCGGCGGGCCAGCCGCCGCCGCCGCTGCGAGGCACGCCGGCCGCCCTGCGCCATGTTAGCTCGCCCGGCCGGCAGGGCTGCCGCCGCTGCCAGGCTCTGCCAGCGGGGCAGCCGCCGCCAAGCTCGCCGGCCGCCCCCTCCTGTCTGCACCGCCGCCGCCTTTGCTCGCCCTGGCCGGCACTGCTGGCCCCCGCACCGCCGGGCTCCCCCACGCTGCTGGCCCCGATTCTGCTGGGCTTCCCCCGCTGCCAGGCAGCCCCACCCGCCGGGCTTCCTGCTTCTGCCATGCTCCCCTGCACTGCTAGCCCCAGTTCTCCCGGGCTCCCCCGCCCTGCTGGCCCGGGCTCTGCCGCCCCCCCTGCCCCGCCCTGCTGGCTCAGGCTCAGCCGCCCGCCCCCACACTGCAGGCCCCGCCTCTGCCAGGCTTTCCCACTTCAGCCGGGGCCGGCCGGGCTCCAGCTTGGCTTGGGGCTGCCGCGGGCTCTCACTTCCGTGTTGGCAGCTTTTAGAATATTGTTCATGTATTAGCCGCCCTCGAATATTAGCCGCACTTCTGGGTTTCCACCAAACTTTTGGTCAAATTGGTGCGGCTTGTATTCGTGAAATTACTGTAATTTCTTTAATAATTTGTATTGACAAAACTATTGCTTCTTGAATTACAAGCAAGGAGAAGCGTCCTTGTGTTTGAGGCCCTCCTGTCAGACAATTTTTTCAGTGCAGCAGGATAAAAACGATTATTCCATTCCTGCAGTCACAAATACTGGCAAGGATATCTAACAATTTTATAGCAAAAAATTCTGTACCACACTGAGTTTCTTGTTAGAATCACTTGGCAGCAGCCACAGCTTCCAGCCTATTGCTTAATCTACTAGACTTAAAATCTGTTAATAATTCTCCCTGATACTTAAATTTGTGGTTTATATTTTAACAAAGGTTATTTTCCAGAGAACTCGAAAGAGAAATTAAATTTTTTGGCCTCAGCAATGCAACTTGAACATGATGCACACTTTCTGCCAAATGCACGAATAATTATGAGTTATTGCTAGCTAATAAATCATAATTTTAGAAGGGGGCTTCACCTTTCTGAAACCATTATTTTAAAGAAATCTCTCTGCCTTTCAGTGTTAGGCTCACCATACCTTTTCCTAAAAATTGAATCCTTCTAAGAAAAGTTAATTTATATAAGTCTTTAATGGCTTCCTTCAGTCTGTTTCTTTAAGAAAAAAAAATAAACTGGGTAAAATGTGGGCTTACTAAACGTCTTCTCTCAAAGCTCAGTTGAATTCCCTCTGGAGTGCATGAGCTCCAGATGGACTTGTAGGGACCCTGCTGAGGACTGGCTGATGCAAAACTACTGCATCTCTTCAACACCGAAGGCAGAAAGGTGAGCACCAGTAAAGGAATCCAGTTCTTTAGTGGGAGTCCAGCTGCTTTGATATAAAGAAAAAAATATTTCAATTCTTCAAGTAGCCCAATAAACTCAGAAGCAAGAATGTAGAGGGGTTTTTTTTTAGAAATTCAGATAAAAAGTTTGCACAAGAAAATAATTTGCTGGTATATGCAGTTGTAGGAATAGACACTTTAATAGCTGAACAAAGGTGAGACTGTTCCAGTTGTTGGGAATGTCCACAAAATTTCTCTGTTGGCACTGCACCCATGGAGGTGTCAATGTAGCCTGGAGAGTTGTGGGGAATGCAGGTAGATGCTGCTGTACCATCCCCCCAGGACCCCCTGATTCATGCTCTTCCACCTCCCAGATTCACAGCTCATCCTTCCCTCAGCTGAGGGATATTCTGTTTCCAAACAGTATTTGCTGTGAGGGAATGATGCTGAAGGCAGGAAGTATCCCTCTATCCCCTGACCCCTTCCCTACAACTGATCTGGTGATACTCCTTGCAATCCTTGAGGACACAGCAGTGAACACCGCCTTCTCTGTTCCTCAAAACTTGAGTGATTCTCACCCTGTTGGCTCTTTGCCTCTTATACAATCAATTACACAGGTTCCAGAATATTACAATTAAATTAAATGATGTATTTCAGCTACAGTTAATTTGTTAAAAAAAAATCTAAGAAGCACAGTAACAGCTTTTTCTGGTATGCTCACTTCAGCTATTCTTTAGACAGATATTTTCAAGTTACAGTAAAAAAAGCTTAATGTCTTGTGACATACTGTTTACACATAGGTGTTCGTGTAAGCTGCTGAATGCAGGTATTAGGGAATTCAGCTATTACGTTTTAATTCTTTAGCAAGGATGCGTTTAGAAACAGATAATAATCAAATTAACTAGAAGACAATTAAGGAACTATTGCTAAGGAAGCTACAAAGAGGTACTACCTGATGATGCTCTATCCCACATAATCATTGTTCTGCTGAATATGTACCTTAGCTGTTCCTGTAGTAAAACATAAAGTAAAAGTTAACCTGAACTGCTAACCTCCGGATTTTCATTAAACCAGGAAACTGTTAAATACTTGTGGGTGTTTTTCTTTTCTAATAAACCATTGTTCTTAAAAAACCAGAATGCATCTGAAATGTTTCCTAAAGTCCTATTATCTTGTCATAAAATCATCTAATACCGACTTTTGTCTTAGGTTTTCCTATTTGGAACCCCAAAAGTACTGACATTAGGACTGTTTATGTGAGTTTCACAACAGGACATAAGGTGTTTTCTGTTGCTGTTTCCCAGAATGGGAAAAAGCAAGAGAATACAACTGAACTATTTTCAGCCTAGAGTGTTGAATCTGCAGTTTCACACAATAGCTTTTGATTACTTGCAGCTAGTGCATTATTTCATATTCTGTTTTCTGTATTGCAGTTGGGCCTGTAGCTCTTAAAGAGAATCTCTAAAAAGGAGAAATTACGGGACCGAATTTTAGCATTGCAAAAATAACCAGAACATAATTAAACAGAAAGTCAGCATCTCCCTGTCATTTTTGCAGCAGCACATGTTTCTGGTGCAGTTCATGCAGGGGCTGCTGAGGACAGGATGGAGGTGATGCAGGGAGAGCTGCAGGCAGTGCTGCCTCAGTGCTCTGCTCCTTGCGGATTGGCAGAAATGAGGAAACATTGCTTGGGGAAAGGCATAAAAATTTACCCTTCAACGGATGTGACAAATGCACAGATATTCACAATTACTTTCCCGGCATGTTTTTATCGTTTGTTTTCCCTGTAATATACCCCTCTGCCATTCAAACACAAACAAGCAAAAGAACACTGCTGGATGGGCAAAAAAATCTATCGCGTGGGTTTTTAAGGAGGGAGCTGTTCCTTCCCCTCCAAAGATGCCCCTCCAAAGGGCACCCTGCTGACAGTGGAGCTGACGTGTCCTTGTGTCCCCAGCACCCGCTGTGCCCACCATCAAGGCCGAGGACTGCACCGTGTGTTGGGACACAGCCACGGTCCGCTGGCGCGCCGCCCCCGCGTCCGCCGAGTCCTTCATCGTGGAGTACTGCCGGCAGCACTCGCCCGAGGGAGAAGGGCTCAGGTCAGTGCCGCGCACAAAGCCCCTTGGCCACCCTCGGCAGCCGCTAATGACCGTCCCCCAGACCGCGCCTCATCACGCAGGAGATTATTCTGCCTGCAGCCACGCTAGAAAAAAAAATCTGCTTCTGTGTGCTGAGCAATTTAAGGGGCAGGCACTAATCTGTGGGATTAGGCTGAGACATAAAAATGCTTCCTTTTTATCCTGCTTAACCGGACAATCCCTTTCATTTGGAATGAAATGAGTGGAGATGTAGTGCTGTCTGCAATCAGGCAGAAGTCTGGGGGCTGTGCTGGGCGGGGCAGTAATCGCGGCCCCGCAGCTGCCCTGGCCCCAGGGCAGAGCTCGGCAGCTCCACGGGAAGGCGAGTGATGGACCAGCATGGCCCAGTTTGCTCTTCGCTTTGTGGAGACCAAGACAGAACTCAAGGGTGATACGGGTGTCTCAGCATGGTGACCCGTCTGTGCTGTCTGGACGTGCGTGAGAAGCCTCACAAGGCGCAGCTGAGCTCGATGCTGTCTGGCTGTGCAGGCATGCCACAGGGCTCCAAGAGTGGCTTTGAAATTCGGGGCAGTGGCTGTTTATGCCAGACCCTCTCTGGTTTCCCCTAAGATAAGCTTGTGCTGCATAGAGGAGAGAACAAGGAGGAGAGGTGTTGGCACCCTTGAGCTATGTAACTGTGCACTGTGCTGAAATGCAGTGAAAATTGCTGCAGAATCATAGGATCTTAGAATAGCCTCGATTGGAAAAGACCATAAAGTTCATCTGGTTCCAGCTCCTCAGCTGTAGGTAGGGAATTACACGGTGGCCTATATGTCTATGGGGCTTGGGGGTCTTTGCTTGTTTGCCTTTTAAAAACTGTGACAATATTCCAGCACAATATAATTGCAAAGATCTGAGAAGTTTTGTGGAGAGGAGTGACTTGCCATACAGCACCCTGTGGAAGAGTCTCAGCCCAGGTGAGGTTGTCTTTTCCACCTCCTGGGAAGTCTGATTAAGGTTTTCACCTATGGGCTAGTTCATGTGGGCATCATGGAAATGGGGTAGAGAGTGAAGAGCTCCATGAAGAGGAGGGAAGGGTTTCATGCAGTCAAAATTATTTGAGTGGACTGAGGTGTTCATAGCTTTGTAAGAGAGAAGTACATTGTGAAATTGTGACTGCCTTCCTCCTTACAAAAGTGGGCTGGAAACTGAAATTAAAAATTTCTGTGTGGGTGGGAGACTTCTTATCATGCAGTATGAGTTTGCTGCATTACTGCAATGAGAGATCTCGCCCAGTTCTCCTGCCTCTCGGAGGGGCTTGCTCTGTTTCCTGCATATTTCATGAGGCTATCAGGTCCCTGTCAACCTGCCAAAGTCACTGTTGGTCAAAGATAATGGAGCTGCTCCGGAAACATATGCTGGTTGTTTGCCCTCAAGTTTCTGTGCTGTTATCTGAAATTGACTGTTTTCCTCTAAACTGAATCAGAAACTGTGCTGATTTCTGTAATCCATGAGCAAGGTGTTGGCAACACCAAGCGCTCCCTTGTGTGGTGATAAATGTGGCAAAAAAAGCTTCCAGAACAGACTCTTTTGCTTTCTCAAGTGACCTTGTGTAAAATCTAACATGTTTATAATTATACTGAGTCACATTTGACTTTTTGACCTCCCTGTCAGCAGAAGCTGGCCTTTAACTGTGACAAGTGTGAAAACTTTCCACAGGACAAAACAATGAATTTTCTCAGAATTGCTATAATTTAAAATTCTCTATTTGTAGAAGGGCTTTGGCCTCTTTTTCTGTGTCAAAGACAATGTTTTGCCACTTACTTTCCCTAAGAACAATTTCCCTCTTTCTTTTTCGCAAATTATCCCCCTTAGAATAACCTGGAAATATTCTGTGATGTCAAAAGTTGTTATCGTGATGGAGAAGTTTTTTTAAAGATTTCTGTTTGAGATTTTACATAAGGTTGAGGGGAAAAAAGCCCAGTGGTAGATGGAGAACATACCTGTATCACTTGTATCCAAGGCCCTCGAAGATGCAATTTAGAATTAGAAAACTTGAGTTGAAGTCAATCAACTTGACTAGAATCCAAGTATCTATATAAGGCAGTAAAACTCTGACTCTATACACACCCAGAATTTTGGTCTCACATTTTGTAGATTCTTCTGGTTTTGTTTTCCTTGAAAGCTTGGAATTTGTCATTTGCAGGTTTCCTGAGCAGCATGCATCTTGGGGATCAGCCAAATGTGGAGCCCTCACATAGACAACGTGTGCCTTTTTTGCTTGCAGCAGCCCTGGAGCTAAGCAATTTTCCAGTCCCTGGGTGGGAGTTCAGACACATTTCTCAGCAGTCCTAGAAGGTTCATTCAGTTGCTGCTGTGGGCATAGTGTGAAAGCAGAGGTCAGGTAAGAACAGTCAAGAAAAGTTCTGGAGAAGGCAGCATGATCCCATCCATAAAGGCACAGATGTCTTTCTGGAAGCTCACCCAAGGTAAAGGACACTGCCAAGGGAGTAAACAGGGAGAAAGGCCCTCATTCAACTGCTAGAGACATGTGGTCTAAGTCAGCCCCATGCAAACTTCAGCATGCCACAGAATCATGGTATGGTTGAGGTTGGAAGGGACGTTTGGAGATCATCTAGAGCAACACCCCTGTTCAAGCATCGCCCCCTAGAGTTGGTTGCCCAGGATGTTTTTGAATAACTCCAAGAACATCCTTGGAGCAATTCCAGTTCCCCAGGGAGAGAATATGAAGCACGTTTGGAAATGAAATCTCATTAAAGTTTCCTTTTAAATATTGTCAAAAAACAAAACAAACCAACCAAACAAAAAACCACTAAATCCCAACCAAGCAAAACATACAAAAAGCCAACCAACCAACCAACCAACCAATCAAAAACCGTCCACCCACATCTACATTTTCCCTTCTCCTTTCTCTCTTCTTGCCATCTTGCCACCTGAGGGACATGATTTCATATAAAATCATCTTAAATCTTCAGCAAAAATGAGTCCCTGGTCTGCTGCAGTAGTTTTAAAGCTCCTTCCCAGGTTGAATCTTTTTCCAGAATCTTTATGAGTGATGCTTTGAAATGTTTCTTTCAGTTTCAAGAGCTCTGCTATTTTCTCACTCTTCAGCCGCTTTGTGTTGAGAAGTCAATGGAGTTGTGGGTGGAAGATGGAAAGCTGTGAGAAACGTAGTCCAGGGATTAGGTATGTAGGCTGTTCAGATGGAAAACCTGTGTCACATCATGAGAAATCCATAAGACTCAGGAAGGCAGAAATAGGTGCAGTATGTGGTGAGCTTGTGAAAATGAAAGTTACTGAATGTCATCCTCTCTGACAGTGCAGGACCAGCACTTCTACGGAGTGAAATTTTCAGTTTCCTTATGGAGCAAGTCTAATGCTGTAACAAGAAGAGCAAGCCTCTCTTCTCTTTCATTGCCCACATGATAGTCCTGGTAGCTCAGGAAACAAGGTATTAGAAATACATAACTTTCCTTCCCTCTAACTCTACCGACTGCAGATAGCAGCAAGCAGGGGGTATTTTGGTGACCTAATCTGGAGAGGGAGAGGGAGAGGGAGAGGGAGAGGGAGAGGGAGAGGGAGAGGCGAGGCGAGGCGAGGCGAGGCGAGGCGAGGCGAGGCGAGGCGAGGCGAGGCGAGGCGAGGCGAGGCGAGGAGAGGAGAGGAGAGGAGAGGAG
Source organism: Catharus ustulatus (assembly GCF_009819885.2). NCBI lineage: Eukaryota > Metazoa > Chordata > Aves > Passeriformes > Turdidae > Catharus > Catharus ustulatus. Next base: position 22,899,737 of record NC_046262.2, on the reverse strand, counting down.
AGGAGAGGAGAGGAGAGGAGAGGAGAGGAGAGGAGAGGAGAGGAGAGGAGAGGAGAGGAGAGGAGAGGAGAGGAGAGGAGAGGAGAGGAGAGGAGAGGAGAGGAGAGGAGAGGAGAGGAGAGGAGAGGAGAGGAGAGGAGAGGAGAGGAGAGGAGAGGAGAGGAGAGGAGAGGAGAGGAGAGGAGAGGAGAGGAGAGGAGAGGAGAGGAGAGGAGAGGAGAGGAGAGGAGAGGAGAGGAGAGGAGAGGAGAGGAGAGGAGGCATGTGGCACAGCTGGGAGCAAACTCAGTGCTATTCGCTCTTTATTTTTAGCTTCAAGAGCTTTTTTCCACTCATGGGGCACCCTTTCAGTATGCTTCCACATGTATCTTGAGAAGCTTGCATACTTTCACCCTAACTCAATATCAGTGATAGCAGCACAGCTCTGGAGGTACTGTTTCAGTGGGATCTTGGGGGTGGAAATGACAATTATAGCACAGAGGGTGTTGTGAATCACTGCAAGGCATATCATTTGCTTGGTTCAGGCGATATTAAAAAATATCCCCTAGATGTTGTTTCCTTTAAATAAATGAGGATGCTGATGAGATAAATGGGCATGAAAAGACAGCATCAGATTTCCCTAAAGCCAGAGAAATCACAAATTTAGCAGAAAACTGCTACTATAATATTCCTTGGCAAGTTAAAGGTGAAGGAACATGCAAGTCCTTTTTGTTCTGCTTTAAAGAGCATGTACCTGATATTTGGAGAGTGGATTTTCACTCTTACAGATTCCTCTTACAATGACAGGGATTGAGAGGAGATACTTAAAATACTTACTTCGAATGCTTCCTGACTTTCTATGCACTAATTTTTATATCAACAATACTAAGAAATTGAGAGGACAGTGCAAATAAGGTACCATTTGATCTAAAGACCAGGATGCTTCACATTTTGATAACAACATTATTACATTTCAAATAATCTCTAAAGGGGGCAGGTGTATATAAAGTAGAAACTATCTGACATTAGAAAAGTTGTAGGTGGATTTCTTTTTCTTTCAAAATTGCAGTTCACTACTTAAGGTGAGCTTGAGGAAGATCCATCTGCAGTGCTTGTTACAAGAAATCAGAAATGAAACAGCCTTCCACCAACACAGTCAGGATGCATTTTCCCTCGCCTTCTCCTACACATAACCTGTGTGCTGTAAGCTAAGAGCTGATCATATCTTCTCCTCATCCTTGCTTTTGAAGAGTAAATCTAAAGCATGATAAACTACTGTGCTTGATGGAGACCCCTCAGTATTCACTCTCCCCCTTCACCCTACCCTCTAGACTGGAGAGGCAGCAGATAGCAAGACCTATTTCTTCTTTGCATGCAGCTTCTTTTGCCCTTGGATCTGGCTCAGAATGTATCTAATGGAATTCCTTCTTGTCAGCATATTCTGTTTCATTAGTTGGCAGCAGCAAAACTGTTTTTAAGCCTTAATCATAGCTAAAATTGATGGGCTCTTATTCTTAGGCAGCTTAAAGGCTGGCTGAAATAGATTACCAAGCAGAGAATGCTATTCAAAAATCTGATCACTGTTTTACAGCCCAGATCTGCTTGAAGTCAAGATTTTTCTGTCTCACTATTACGACTGAAAAGAAGCGTGCTATTGCCCTCTGACTTAAAAATGCATCCAAATTCTGATTTGGAGAATTTCATATTTGTAAGGGACCTAAGTCTGAGCTCTGATTTCTGATCGTGTTCTGTAAATGGCTGGACCCAACACGTTCTCTAAATACTTGTGAGATATCTCTGGGATCCATGCTCCATAGTATGAATACTGCATGTCTATTCATTATAACACAATGTAACTGTCTAATTGGATTTAGAAATTATTTTGTGTTTTATTATTTAATCATCTGATAAATAGTACATAGTGAAAAAGAAGATCTAAATTCTTTGGAAGGTTACTGACTTACATGACATTTTTCAGAAGACAGAAGAAGGAGCCGTGTACAAGGCATCACTGTACTTAAGGCATGCTGATCTACAGAGTGCCACAGACAGCTTTCAAGGAACAGCTTAGCATATCCTCTTTTCATCTTACTTATAACTCTTTGCCCAAAAACTTATAACTCTTTGCTCAAAACTCCTCTCTGGTGGTCTGTGCTTCAGATTCACATGAAAGATGTCAGTGTGCTGCTTTTAAGGAACATATTGGTAAGTCTTGCCTAGGAAGCATTTGCAAATTTCTTGAAAGCTTAGGTGCCTACTTCTTTTCCCCTACCTCTGCTTCTATCTTATTTTGCCTTTCTATCACTTCTTTCGTATTTATCTCCTTTTTTGTTCCCATCTTACCACTTTCTTCAATCCATCATTTTTTTCTCGTGTCCCCTGTACTCAAGTCTAAGGAGCTTGTGTTCTCATCAGTCAATTTATCAGATTACACTTTCAGCTTGCTGTGCTGTCAGTGCCTTGCTGAAGTGATCTTGTGGTCAGGGCCCTGGTGGGTAACGAGGGTGAAACAAACCATTCAATTTCTGTAATTTGTCTTTAATGCATGAGTTCCAGCATTAATGTAACACATTCCCTGAAAGTAGCATGGCCTTGTGTTGATCATGCTGGAGCCCCAGACTCTCTGAAATTCTTTTAAATTGAAGGAACGGATCACAGAAATACCCAGTGCATTTTCTCAATGCTCTCGATTGCTCTTAATAACTGTTAGTGCAAAATACCTGTCACAGACTAATAAGGATGACGCACCAGTCTTTTCTGAAGATGCCATCCTCCTAGAAAGAGATCTCTGTGGTGTAAGCAGGAATCTGGTGTATTAAGAGCTGTGAGATTTTATCTCGATGTGGTAAGTGCAGCAGAAGCAGGCATGAGAAAAATCCCGATGGATGAGCACTGATTATTCTTCAGTTTGTACTGCTCTCTGGTGGGACATATGTGTAAGAACAGTCACCCCTAATGAATAGAAACTATCTGATCTGACTGCTGACTTGCCTTACTTCCTCTGGGGTCACAGCAATTTGTGCTGGAAAAATTCATTTAGTCTGGCTTCTCACAGAGGCATTGCTTGTCATCGTGGAGAGAGATCATGGTGGGCTCCACTCTCAAACCTGCGGTGAAATGGAAAAGTGTCTTGCTGACTCTCCAAAGGCAGGTCTCCCATTCTGGAATTTAAGTACTTGCCTTGTAGATTCCTAAAAGCATTTCTGGGAGGAAATTATACAGATTTATCTACTTTTTACAGATAAACAGTCTTTACCTGCAGGCATACCATGCAAAGTGTAGTATTGTCTGGCTTTGCTGTTATCATAACAGGCAAAAAATGAGGAAAATCAAGATCCAGTGCAAGAGAATTTGTTAAGCATATCTTTCATACTGCTGTCAATGTAGAAAATAAAATGGCATCTTTCTATCCACCCAAATGCATTCACTGGTACTTAAAAGCACCTGTGAAACAATTTGAGTGGGTGCTGACTCCTGCTTTCTAGCAGTGTGTCAAGACACAAGGGGTAGAGGATGAGAGGGCTGGAGTTTTTGAGGCACTGCACTGGGGAATATAGCCAAAGCAGGAAACTGTGTGAAGGCAGGTCCTCTGCTCTGCCTCCTGCAAAACTGCCCAGTTAGAGTGCATGATACCGCAACAAAGACAGAGCCCAGGCTTAGCTGTTGAAGGATTTGTGAGTGAGGAGTCCCTAACAAAAAGTTATTCACCATTCTATGAAGATTCTATGATAAAAGCATGATTCTGTGCTGTCGCAGATAACAGTATCAATTCTTTAGGACTAGTAGCATGTGCCAGATAATAAAGCACAAGCGTATTCTGTGTCATGTAACTAATTATTAAAAGGTGGGTTTTTCCTTCAGAAACTTGCTCATTTTGTATTAAAAAAAAAAAAGCAGACTTTTCCCAGGAGGCAGATGAGGATTTGACTCTGTGCTGCTCAAATTTTATGTGATGAAGTATGCCACAAAATGAACATAAAGTGACCATTTACACCAAACAACTGCACTGGGTGATAAGGTGGTACAGGAGCAAAGGCCTCATACTTCATCAGACAAAGTGAAGACAAGCCCTCAAGTGAAATGCTGAAGCTCCTAAATAACCAGTTGTTTGTGAAAACAATGTTTGCCTTTCTCACTTGGAGTTTCTGTATGGTGGGTTTTTTTTTAGTAGTAAACACTACGGATAGGGAACTTGGCTGTTGGCATAATATAGTCTTCCCTAGTTTGGATACCTGCATACATTTTAATGTATCTTCAACATTTGCAGATCTTTCGCTGGTATAAGGAAACCTGAATTGAAAGTATCCCTGGAGCCTAATGTGAACTATTTCTTCTACTTGAGGGCTGTCAACCCTTTTGGGATAAGTGAACAAAGTGAAGCAGCACTCATCTCAACTAAAGGTAAATCATCATCATTTTCTGATGTCAAAACAATGGGATGGAAGGGCAAAGTAGCCAAACATTTTTCTTTGGAAATTATATCTGAAGTTCCCAATATGGTTGTGACCAGGTTATTGAAGCTTTTATCTTGTTAACTCAAATTTATATCGGGGTTTTTTCTGCTTAAAATTAGCATAATCAGGACTACTTCACTTGAATTTTGTATACTTATGTTCTGTGTAAAACTGGTGTGATTTCAGAAGCAAAAATGTTGAATTCTGTCAGAGATGAAGTGATTAAGTATTCTTCAGGGATTTCAGTTTATTTGAATCTGACAGAGCATGATCAGATAAAAGTTGTCATGACCTTAAAGAGGACCTCTCACAATTAAAACCTAATGGAGTTTGAGTGATGAGGAAGCATACAAAGCAGTTTTAAAATGTAATAGATGATTCAAACTCTAACATTTCCAGATAAATAGTGTTATGTATGGTTCTTCCAAATCAGCCTCAAAATTCAAATTCACTATTTTGTAAAAAGCAATTCATTGAAAATTGTTCAAACTTCTTACATACTCTTGAAGACCTCTTTATCACCTATCTGGATTTCTGAATATTAGACTGCTGTCTCAGCTTGGAAGACTCCTTGCATTTGCCATTTTTCTATCACTCCTACCTCCCAGCAGACACAGCCCTGTCCAGATAAGATGGCTGTAGTTGTTGCTTAACATTTTATGGTTCATCTCGTGTTAATGTATCCAGCCTCTCAGACCTGGTGTTTCTTTGTCATAAATTGTACCAGGAACTCGATTTCGCCTGCTGAGTGACACAGCGCATCCTGCATTGCAAATCTCTTCTAATGCAACAGTGATCCACCTTCCTGAAAAAACCAAACTCACTGGGTGAGTAGCAGTATGATGAGCAAAACCATCCTATGGGGTTCAGGATGGATCCCTCAATTTAATTTTGATCATGCAGCCTCTGTACTTCATGCAATTGAACCCCTCTGTAACATCTCAGTAAGGTCAGTGGTAGGATTGATATAGTTACTGGGAAGAGTTCAGTGTTACGCTAAGGAATGGCCAGGAAATCAAAGGCAGAGCTACCTACTTGGGCTGCTTGATTTGTTTCAGCCCATGGTCACTGCTTAATCCATCAGAGTTTCAAAGCAATTTTTTGCTGCCCTGAGAAGGTCAGCTTTGTGCTTTAGTTTTTAATACATTGTGGATAGAAGTAATCCATCTTCCATATTTTGCTTCTCTCCTGAGGGCATTATTGGTAAAGTTTTCCAAAGTATTTGTGGCTTTGGAGAGCTAGGAAGTGCTCCTGCAATACGTTAACGTGATTGTACCAGGCTAACTCTATGCATTGAGAACTTTGCAGGGAGGTTGACATATTGATATCAGTCCTAGGACAAGCACAGGTCTCCACTTGTATAACTTGTGCTGTACTGGTAGGACTTTTTAAAAGGTGATGAGGATTCACTGGTTTAAGCATTTTTTGTTGCTGTTACCACTGAATGTACACAAGATGTTTGTGACTATATTTACATAAAACTGCCAGATTTTCTAGCTTGAACAGGCCTTCTAAATTTGAGATCTTTTCGATAAGTCCATCTCAATGCAAAGATGAAAAGACTCTCAGTTAAATCTTTGATAAAATCCTGCAGTTAGAACAACAGAGTAATTTTATGTAATGCTTCATGATTTGACTAAAGAAATAGCACAATGCAGTTTGTCTACCACCACATTTTCTTTACTGTCTTGCATCTTGCACAAACAGATTTCCTTCAGTCCTGGGTGAACTGCTGCCTGCTCAAGGATGTCATTACTGGGAAATTGTTGTCTCTGCCTGCAGAAGCTACAGGATTGGGATTTGCTATGAGGCAATAACGCAGAGCAATGTCCTGGGGTTGAGTGATACCTCATGGTGCATGAGGTGCTGTCCTACACAAACCAGGTAAGGAGGATTCAGTCTGCTCACTTGGGAAGTTACTTGTCCTTCATGAAAACAAAGCTGGCCAGCCACAAGAATGATGAAAGCAGAGAGGATTCTTCTACTTCCTTTATGTAAATTTGAATAATAAGAAAAGGCCATCTACATAAGATCTTTAGACATCTTCTTAGTTTAACAGGTCTTATAAAGCACATTAAAAAGTAAAATCAAACTCAAACAGAAAATTTTAGCACCCTTCATCCAGACAGTGAACAAAACTGAAAGAACTAGTTTGTTGCTGCTCCTATCCTGATTTGCTTAACTAAATCCCAGCAAGGGTATTTATTTCCATAAATGCAGCCTTTTTAGAACCTACTTCCATTTGCAGGAGATGTCAAGACTTGATAGGAGGTGTTTTCTCCTTTCTTGTCCTTCACAGTGATAGACATTCACCTGCCACTGTGGCAGGACTGCAGGATGCTGGGGTAGTCTGTGGTTGCAGGCCAGTACCAGGCTGCTTGGAGGTTTGTAAGGCACCACCCTGCTGCTTTGTAAAGGTGCTTTTGATCTAAACAAGTACACTTTTTTCAGTGTGAAATCATATAGATGTATGAACATTACTAGTTAAATGAAACATCCAAGAGGCATTTTTTTCTATGAGTCCAAAGATGTCAATTGAAAAGACTTGTCAGGATGCCAAGCAAGGCTTGAAGTGATGCCACATTTGCTTTGCCTACGTACCGAGCAAAATGCTGCAACCACGTGATAGGCTGCTGTATGCAGCCACCTGTTAATAGATAGGAATTAAGCTGCAGGTTATTTCTGGTAAATTGCTGTGGGGAGGCTCATTGTATTCTGGTTTCTATTTTCCCACAGCTTTCTTTACAGATTTCTTCACACTGGTGTGATGAGTGATGTCCATGTGACGGAGCACCTGGCCAGGATTGGCATCCTGTTGGATTACAGTAGTGGCAGGCTATTGTTCTTCAATGCAGAGAGAGGACTGGTGCTGTTTGCCATCAGGCACAAATTCACTGATGCTGCTTACCCAGCCTTTGCCCTGGAGAAGGCAGGAGTGCTTACCCTGTGCACGGGAATGGAGCTGCCAGAGTTCGTGAAGCAGAGCTAATCTCCTGCCTCACAGTTTCCAGAAAAGTGGCAAATACAGCGTCAGGGGATAAGGAGAGGAAGAGGTATGCCAGAAAGGGATAGCTAGTCTTCACTGATGAGTGCTATGTGCACAACTCTCCTTCACATCATCAGTAATTGTAGTTACTGCTCAGATGCATAATCACCCTGAGCCCAGAAGAAAATCAACTCCTTCAGATGGAGAATGCACCTAGTAATACACAGAGCAGTACTTCCAAGGGGATAAAGAAGTTTTGTTAGATATGATAGTGCTAGCTGTCTTTTTAAAGTTAATTATGAACCCACGTATGAAATAAATGCATTTCTCACTGCAATACATGAAAGTAGCTGTTTTATCATTTGCCAGGACAGTCAGAACCTGAATGCAAGATTATGTGCTTGGAAAATGTATAAAAATTTCAACAACTGAAACATGCTGCAAATTGATATATCCTGTGCCATTGTTTGCAGTGGACAATAAGAAAAGTTGTTCACACAGAGGTCCTCATGTTTGCAAAATAAGGGAGTCCAGGCTTGTTCTTCGTATCAGCCATGTAGAGTCTGGGTATGCTACACCTACCTACCCTGCTCACAGCACGCTAACTGACTCTGTCAGTAAATACCTGTGCTTGTGGGTAGCTACTCACGAAACACAGGTATAAGAAAACTTGATAGTAGTGGTAAAACTCTTCCCCTGTGCTTTTCATCTTCAGTGTGTTGAATCAGTGGTTTTGATCGTGAAAGGAAGATTGCTATGCAGGACCTTGTGGATCACCACTTTTCTGTCTTGTGGATCACCACTTTTCTGTCACTGCTTTTTATCTTTGCTTTTACAAATTTGATGATCCTAATTTCAGGTTTGCCCTGCTTTTTACTGTTATCCACACTAGTACCAGCAACATGACAGTAAGGTGCAGTGTTTCAGGGCCAAAGAAACAGGTGGGCTAAAATTGGTTTATGTCAGCACAGGATTAGGATGCTGATTTTTCTCCTTTGTTTTTTCAAACCATTTTCCAAGTACTTCACACATTAGTGGTATGGCCTTGTCTTGAGCTGAAGGCACAAATGCCAGTGGTGCTGAGCTGCAGTGAATGCTGGAAGAAATTAATCTTAAAGCAGGTAGGCAATGTTTTCATGCTGTGCCTGCTCTAGAGATCTCTGCCTCAGGGAACTCTGTTGCCAGACTCATTTTTGAGCTCAGCTGAAAAGCTGTACTCTCTGAATTAAGACAGGTTTCAGGAGTGTAATAGAGTTCGCAGCTGAAAAGTGGAGTTAAATGAATTACAAGGAAGATTCTCCTTTTTATGCTCAGAGGAGGTGCCTGCTGCTGTTGGTTTATTTATGATTTAACACCACCAAGGCTTGTGTTTTCTGCTCCAGCCTTCTATATACTTATTGTCCCAGGAGAGCCACAATCCAGACTAACATAGCAAGCTCAGGCAAACCTGAGCTTGCTTAAGGCAACACAAAGAGGATCCTGTGACCACTTATTTTAAACTGGAGCTCTTCCTGGCATTTCAATAAAATGGTGCCAGTTCTGACTCCCTGTCAGAGAGAGAGTGAAATAAAATAGCGGGATTGTGTCCTGTTGGCTCTAGTGAGAGTTTTGTAGAGGTGTGGAGGATGGTGAGAAAAGGTCCAGGATTAATTGGGAAAGCAAGACAGAAAGGGTATTGGGGGTAGCATTACTCTGAAGGCTGAAGAGGAGGAGGCGACAGAAGGTAGGTTGGAAACTCACACAAAGCAAATGGTGATAAACTAAGATGCAGGTCAGTGGTGTCAGCAGGGTGTGTTCTTCAGACTCCTGCAGCCAGTAGCTCACCAAAGGTTTGACTACCTCCAGAGCTTGATGTGGTTCTTAGAAATAAGCCTGAAATATCCCAGTACTGAGCTGATCTTACCTATGCCCTCCTCACCCTGATCACTGCCATTCCAAAAGGGGATTGCTTCATGAACACCACTATGATATGTTGGCAAGGGGCGAGACAGTGATAAAAGGAGAACAAAATGGCAGGAAATTATCTGTATTTTTTTTCAGTGAAGACAAAAAGCAATTGCCTTTTCAAAGGCAACTATGCATTAGTAGTAATCAGTGATTTTTAAATGAAAAAAGAAAACTTTATCTATTGCCAGACATTATCACTCAGGTACTACTGTAACACCTGAGCCTGGCAAAATGTTTTTATTGGAGGCACCTCATTCTTAGAAATATTTGGGTAATTTTAAAAAATGACCTGACTGTTTTTGTGATGTATTTCATATAAGGTCCACCTTTTAGGTTGAAAAAAAGTATTTAAAAAGTATTTACTGTTTATGTGAAAGCTGGGCAAGTCATTTTAAAAAGGAAGTGTCACTCAAAGAACTTAAACAGTGTTCATTTGAATGTCTAAATCTGGTCTGCTTTAAACTATGCCAGATGAAGAAGTCCTGTTCAGAAAAATGGAACAAAGTGCACACTAAACTGGAAACTATATGCAAGTAAAGATTCAGTATAAGGAAAAAAAACTATACTGGTGAAGTAAGCAGGCCCTGAAAGCCACAGTTAAGCTCCTAGGATTTACAGTATACAGTGACGACTTTACTTCCCTGCCCTTGGAAAGCTTAGAGGTAAGTACATCTGCTGTGATATTTTACCTGTCTGATGGGCATTAAGTTCAGGAACTTACTTTCCAGAAGGTGACTGTCCTTAAACACTTCAATATACAGTGCACAATATAAGTTGGCATTCAGATGAACTGAGACTTTGAGGTTTATTGCTCTTCATTTTTCCTGACCATAGTAGCTTGTATACTAGAAGAAAAAGACAAAAAACTCCCAGTCACCCTGTTTTTGTTGTCCTTAATGAAATTAGCATTTACAAATACCTCAGACCCAGCAAATAAAATCGCTAAACTTGACTGATAATCACTAAGACTTCATGAAAATATTGAAAGGATTGTGTCATGTCTGTACACAATGTAGTCATCATTTCATGCTTAGAACAACATTTTATAAGTTACACAAATATCTGTAAAAGAGTTCACTGGTAATCTGGGGTGCATTTTCATTCTGAAGTACAAAAGCTGATGCCTAGAAATGTAAGCATTGTTAATAAATAAGTAATTTCACGATTATAAGCTGCACCATTTTGACTAAAATTTCGGTCCGAACCCAATGTGCGGCTCATAATCAGGTGTGGCTTATATACGGACAAAGAACAAAAAGTTCTTGTTTTAGTATGGAGTACAGGGGTCTGCTGAGAAAGGCGGGAACTTCTTTTTGAAATGGAGAATGTAAACCCCCTCCCTCCAAATTATTATTGTTATTTTGAAATCAAAGGGCTTTCAGGCAAAAATATGGGAATTAGGAATAACAGTTCTTTTCTAGGGAAATTAAAATAGAAATACAGTACTACAAAGAAACAAACTCCAAACCCTGACAAAGTCAGAGTACAACCTGACACCCCGTCAGGCAGCGTGTTGGTAGCAGTTCCATTAAATGGTGGCTGCAGTCCTCCTGCAGTGACAGATGTGATTCAGTTGGAGCAGTGCTCCTGTAGAAGGTGCAGTTTCCCTCTGGAGGTCCAGTGGTGATGTGGAGAAATCCTGTTTTCCTCTGGAGTCCAGTGGAGAAAGGGACTCTCTTAGTGTCCCAAAACCTCTGTTTTTATCTCAGTAAGAAATGTTGGGCTCTTCCCCCTGACTGGAGCAACTTCCAATGGGATGCAGTAATTTTATCAGTCCCACAGTGGGACTCAATGGGCCATTAGCAGAAAATGACTCTTAGGAGGAAGGATGGGTTGTGAAAAGATAAAGAACAATGCCCCACCTGGTTTCAATGGATGGCCCATTAACAGAATATCTCACACAGAGATAAGGATCACTGCCCCCACCCTCAACAGATGGTGATAGAATAGATACCGTTTATCACACTCTGTATTGTAATGTGCGGTTTATAATGAGGTGCGGTTATATATGGACAAAGAACAAAAAGTTGCTGGTACCTGGAAGTGCGGCTTATACTCAGTGTGGCTTATAATCATGAAATTACTGTAATTGGACTGACCTGAAACACGTTGCACTAGAAGGAACAATTTTCTCTTGCTTCAGCAGATTTTAGATTAGGCTTTTAAACGCCTGTGCACTGAGATGAGAATAGAGGCTTGACTGTAAAGTCAGAAGCATTTATTTCTACTGTCAAAATAGGGCTGAACTGAAATACTGCTAGTATCAGTCATATTGATCCACAAACCTTGTTTAGGTCAGTCTGCCCCAGAGAGAATTTCATGCTTCTGTGCGACGTCAGGCAGACGTTGGCAATACGTCTGCAAGCCGCAGCACTTGCACCACTTCTGTGCTTGCAGGAGCACCTCTGCTCTTGACCTAGCTGTTCTTTCAGTATGATTGGTACTGAAAATGGTTGAGTAATGCTTTGTTTTACAAACAGATACATTAACCATCCCCAGACCACCACTGTCCATATTATCACTATATCTGTTGTATGACAGATGCCCATTAAATTGTTGCTAAATCCACAGTCCTGTAATATTGCCTGGGATTTACGTGTGAAATATTATTTTTATTATCACTGCAGGGATTTTAGTAGGTATGTAAAGATGGATTTAAGAGTAACGTGCAATTAGGATCTTTCAAACCATTCTCACTTTAGACTAACAAGTAGGACCTGTAGCATGTTGAAGTTTAAGTTTGATTTGAAAAATCACATTCTGTGGTGTAATCACAATACTTATTAATACTTAGTTTACTATAATTTTGCTAATGGATTTACTAGCTATAGAAAATCCCACTATGCTCAGACAGTCACAGAACCACCAAGGAAGAGAGAGGAACTTCCAGCCTTGTGCTGTGGAAGAAATACCGAGCTAGTAAAGTATCTACATTTTTCATGGTAAGTTTGTCCAGTTTTGTGGCACAATGAAAAGTAGTATTTATTGACCAGAGATTACTCTGCAAGACAGTTCCTACAGGACACAGGTTGGAAGGAAATGGAACAGATTTTTACCCTGGACATTGAAGATTGTCTAGTTCCAACCACCCTGCCATGGGCAGGGACACCTTTCACTAGACCACATTGCTCAGAGTTCCATCCAACCTGGTCTGGAGCATTTGCAGGGATGGGCCATTCACTCCTTCTCTGGGCAACCTATTCAAGTGCTTCGCCCTCACGTAAAGAATTTCTTCCTAATATCTAACCTAAACCTGCCTTTCTTCAGTTTAAAGCCACTCCCCCTTGTCCTGTCACTACACACCCTGTTCAAAAGTCCCTCTACCACCTCTCTTGTAGGCTCTGTTCAGGTACTGGAAGGAGCTATAAGGTCTCCCCAGAGCCTTCCCTTCTCTAGGCTAAACAGTCCCAACTCTCTCATCCTGTCCATACAGAGGTGCTCCATTCCTCTGATCATCCCTGTGGCACTGCTCTGGACTTGCTCTAACTGTTCATTAGAATGGGCCCCAGGGACGGGCACAGCACTCCAGCTAGAATGTTTGTTGCCTCATGAGAGTAGTGGAGCAGAATCACCTCCCTGGTGGGCTGCTGGCTGTGCTGCTTTTGATGCAGATCAGGATGTAGCTGGTTTTCTGCGCTGCAAGTGCATGTTGTCAGGCCATGCTGAGCTTCTTGTCCATAAGGGTCCCCGAGTCCTTCTTGTCAAGGCTGTTCTCTATCCATCCTCCACTCAGTCTTGCTTGCATTTGGGATTGCCCTGACCCAGTTGCAGGGCCTTGCACTTGGCTTTGTTGAACTTGGTAAATTTGCACAGGTCTTGCTGTCAAGCCTGACCAGGTTCCTCTGGATGAGATCTCCTTCCTCCCAGGACTGGAGCAGACTTCATAGCTTGATGTTGGCAGCAAACCTGTCATCAGCAAATTTTCAAGTGAATTTCCACTCTGGAATCCCCTCTGCAGAAACAATACTGTTGTTTTCAGGAGCTGTTTTACAAGTAGACTACTTCTAATACATAGTCTTCTGAACCCTGAGGAAGCAGTGCTGCAAGCAGAGGAAACACTGACAGCTCTGATGGTGCAGTGGTCAGCTGGACTGCCTCCTGCCAGGCTGTGACCACACAGCTGAGGACAGGATGGAGAGCTGGCCTGGCACAGCAGGCTTGGGAGAGAACTGCCTCTGCTGAACAGGCAAGAGGCCACAATAACTTTGAGCCCAGGGACTGGCAAAAGGACACCTTTGTCTGAGCATGACTTCACACAGTCTGGCCTCCTGAGCATGTAAAGTCTGCCTCATGTCCTTTCATGAGCCCTGCACAGAAGCCACAGTGCGTATGTAGACCCATAATTCTTGTTTTCATTTCCACCATGAAAAGGAGAACTGCATTTTGAAGTAAAATCAACTGGGATTATTTTACCTAATTCTGCGCCATGTTTTAGATATGTGTATGTCTGGTTCCTGCTATCTTTAAAAAAAAATTAAAAAGTAAAATGAAAGCAGCCTTTGGGGAAAAAAAAGCCTACCAAAACAAACAAAAACAAAAAAGCAAAACCCAACCCAACCCAACCCAACCCAAACCAAACCAAACCAAACCAAAAACATAAACAAACAAACAAACAAAACCCCCGACTGACCAACCCTCCCCCCTGCAAAAAAAGAAAAACAACAAAAAAGGAAAGCTAGAAGAAATTATCTTATTATCAGAAGAGAGCTTTGCATCTATTCCAACAGCATCCACTGGTGCTGGTGTCTCCCACTGGCTACCAGTATAATTAATTTCCCAAGAAGGGTTTTATTCTGAAACAAATATGAATGAAAATATTTTGAACCAGATGTGCAACTAGCAGTGTAAATAACAAATTACTGCTAGTGCTCAGGAAATATTCTGTGTCACTGCTTCCTGTGTGAAGTGAGGGCTTCCTTTCAAAGCAAAGAATGTGTGTTGAGACAGGTAAAGAGCTTTCTGTGCTTTGACCACAGCAGAGCTACACAGAAACACATACTTATATCCTGCCCAGCTACAGAAAGAGCATTACTGTCTAGATTATAAAAGCATATTGTGAAAATTAAACTGGGGCATTTCCTGGGTCTTAAAAAAAAATAAAAATAAAAATTTTTAAAAAGTAAAGAGTGTCACTAAGCTCCAAGTGAAAAATTTGCATTTTTAACTCAGGGCCATATACATGTATAATATTATAATATGCTTCTCTAGCATAGATTGGTACTGTATTCTGTGGTTTCAATGCACTCAGCCTTGCTGCCTGGCACTGCAGTTATTTTTGCACACATCCAATAACTTCAGTAGAACCTGAGTAATCTGGGCATGCTGATTACATATGGCACATTTGGGCAAGTAAAGAGCAATAAATCAAACAATTCCTCAAAGTGTGAGATTTCTAGGACACCTGCATGGTGTAAAAATGCTACCAGCTTTACTTCCAGTTGCTCTTCCACAGTTGCTAGACCCTGGAAAACCCTGTAGAATGCGCATAGCAGCTAGTATCCATTGAACAGTATTCATGCTGCAGAAGATACTCAGGCTGGAAGAGTTTACTTTGCACTTTAAATCATGCCCGAAGTTAACAGTTTAGTTAAAAGGACAAAGGTAGTTAAGCTACACTGAATTTACCAGGGAAAAAACCCTGAACTACTAAAAAAGGTCCTCTTCCCAAGCTACTCTACCAAGTACTTCAGGATTGTGGCCTACTATAAGGAAGTATTTTATGTTCTGCTACTGCATTTCAAACCACTTTGTAGTGTATTTCTCATCTTTAAAAAAGCAGGATGTCTGCTAACAGTGAAATGAGTTACAAGAAATCCCAAGAATTTATACAGAGCTCTGTCTTTGGCATAATTTTTACACTCTTGTTTTTCAAACAAGACTAGAAATAATTTAAGATCTTCACATTAGTGAAACTTCCTTTAACTGGTATAATTTTGATCTTGAATTCAGCAGGCTAGCTTTAGCTTTCAAAGCTTAAAATAGTTATCTGCCTTTTACAGTTTAGTTTCTGTGTTTTAAGGTGGTACACATGCTCTGTTCATATAGTAACTGCAAGGCAGCTCTATTATCTGTAGTGCAGTGGTTATGGAGGACATTAAAGATTATGAAGTAGTGGGTTTAAGGCTGCAACAATCAAGAGGAAGCCAAAAAAAATCCATGACTGGCACCACATACAGTAATTTCACGAATACAAGCCGCACTGTTTTGACCAAAATTTTGCTCCCATACTGGGAATGCGGCTAATACTCAGGTGCGGCCAATATGTGAATAATTTTCTGACATTTTCAACCCCGGGAGTGCAAACCAAGTCAGTGCAAACTGCAAAGTCAAGCTCCTGCCAGTAAAACCCTACCTTTACGCGGTTGTTACAAATTGGTTACTCTGTTGCGTGGCGGGTGGAGCTGCTCCCTGCAGGCAGCACAGGGGGTGGGGAAGGTGGGGCAGCTCCCTCCTGCTGGCCCCACGGCTCGGAGGAGGCAGGGGCTCTCTCCTGCTGGCCCCACGGCCAGGGGGAAGCAGGGGCAGCTCCCTCTGCTTGGCCCCATGGCTCAAGGGAGGCAGGGACAGCTCTCTCCTGCTGGCCCCGCGGCTTGGGGGGGCTCCCGTCGCCGCGTGCCGCCGCCGCAGGAGCAGGCAGGCTACATCCCTGGCTCCCATGGCCGCCGCAGGTGTCGGCAGGCTCTGTGCCCCCCCCTGCCGCCGCGGGGCAGCGCCGGACCGGGGTGACCAAGCCCAGTGGCGGCGGCCGGCCCCGAGCGGCCCCACTGAGCGGCAGCGCCGAGCTGAGCCACCCAGCCCTGTCGGCAGCCCCGAGCCCTCATGGCCCGAGCTGAGCCAGTAAACCCCGCCCTGCCGCGGTTCTGTTACTAATTGCCAACTTTGTTGCACGCGGGTCCTCGCTGCGAACACAGAGCGGCTTATACTCGGGTGCGGCTTATTTATGGACAAAAAACAAAATGTTTGCCAACACCCAGCGATGCAGCTTATACTCAGTGCGGCTTGTATTTGTGAATTTACTGTATGTGTAAACATTTAAATATTCCATAGGGAAGCAAAAGCTTGGAGATGTTATCCCGGGAATATATGAATGTTGACTTTTGCAGTACTAAGAAAGGAGTCAGTAGGGATGAGGGATATGCTTGATGTTTAGACCAGGTCTTATTTTTGTCAACTTCTAACAGACATGTAACAGCACATAATGAGTGGATGTGGCGCTCGGTGTCATGGTCTAGTTGACAAGGTGGTGATCAGTCAAAGGTTGGACTCGATAATATTAGAGGTCTTTTCCAACCTAAATGATTCTTCTTTTTAAAGGACAATAATTAGATCTGTTAATTAGGTACCAAGAGATCATATATGTGTGCATTGGAAAAGCAAACATTTTGTCAGACTCATGGCGCTGAAATTAATTCAGAGCAACAGTTCCCACACTAGAGCTTTACATAGTCTGGTTCCTTGGATACTCCACTGCAGCTGAGAACTGTAGAACAGCCTTCCTTGATTCACTGCCTGCTTCAGCTGAGATTTCCAGTCTGGTTTATGGACAAACTGCAGAAATGAACCTAGCACTGAGAAGAAAGACAAATGCTGCCAGCAGGGCCTGTTTCCTTGGGTCTGCCACCAAAGGAACCACTGAAAAGGACAGTGATGCTGGAGTGCAGTTCCACCTCCTTAGCCCTGCAGAGGTGCAGCTGGGTAAGCTGTTAAATGACTCCTCTCAGCCCTTGTATGCTATACTTAGGGCAAAACAACAGAATGGCAAGTTCCAAATCAGGTAGCAGAAAGACTATAGAATGTGCTGGCACGTGGAACAGCTTGTCCCCACCAAGCAACAGCTCCTAAACACAGCTGAAAATAGTAACTACGTGTGATGTGTACTTGACTTACAGCAATTTCACAGCAACATGTCTCTTGCTGTAGTTCTGCATGAGTGAAATTATTGTTCTTCATCTCTTACTGAAATTTGCACATTCCAGCTGTGACAAGTAGGCATTTTGCTTAATTACAAAAAAGGCTTTTTAAGGAAATTCTTGACTTGTGGTGTCAACTAGCCTTCTGTAATCCCTTCTGTGAGCTTCCCTGTTGTCCCCCAGGTGGGGAAGGTGCTTGTACCACGAATCCCAGCCGGTTCTGATATGGTACCAAAATGTGGGGTACATCCTCCCCACTGAATTGTACCTGCTTGTGACTATCAAAGACTGGTTGGTTGGCTTGCTTGTGTGGTAAATCAGCCAATAACTTGTTTCGTTCCACCTACCTTTCGTGGATTAACCCATGCATGCCTGTCTTTTGCTTTTAAATGTTTATACTCTACTTGAAATGTCCTTGCTCCCACCAATATTAATATCTGAAAGACTCCAAGGCAAACTGCATGGACAGATGTGCTCTGGAGGCAAGGATTGGGCCAAAGGAGCAAGAGGAGCTTTCTTAAGATGGCAAGACCTCAAAACCAGAGCAGAGAGAGCAGCCCCCTCTGCCCTGATCAGTGGAGGAAGCAGTGAAGCCCTGACTCACAGGTGGCAGTAAGAGTGACAGTGACCCCCACACGTAAAAGCCACCCCCAGGGAGTGCAAGCAACCAGAGCATGGTGCAGCAGCTCTCAAGGAAGAATGGATGGGTGGATGCTGAGGACTGCCAGCCCAAACACTTATCTCAGCTGGTGGTCATCACTCTCACTGAAGGAGCTTGGTTTCCACTCAGCCAAAAGACACATCTTTGTGCACCAAAAAGGATGGGGTGGTGCAGATGGAGCTCCCACAGAAACGTGGAGCTGTCCGGACAAAACAGTTGTGTGAGATGTGATCACGTGGGCAATCTCTTCAGCCTGGTGGCAGAGCTGGAAGAAGAAGGAGAAAGGCTGAGAAGTGTTGGGGACTCTGAGAAGGAGATCGACTGGTAGAACTGTACTCTACCACTCCTTGGACAAACACATCTGCCATCCACATCACAAGAAGCAATGGAGCCTCTATCCTCTCATTACCAGGCAGAAGGAGTGGACATCAGAGATGAGAGAAATTGAAATGAGGTTCTGCTTGGGATGACAGGCAGTCATAGGGCCATTGAAAGGTTTGGTTTGAAAGGGACCTTAAAGATCATCTCTTTCCGACAACCCTGCAATGGATTCCCATTCATTAGATCAATCCCCCATCAAACCCACCAAACACTTCCAGGGGTGGGGCATCCGCATGTTCTCTGGGCAGCTGAGAAATGCATCAGCAACAAAAAGAGAGCCAAGGAGAATCCCCATCCTTAGTTGTTTGTGAGGAAAACAGAGAAAGGATAAGAAGGATGAGGTACTTAATGCCTTCTTTGCCTCAGTCGTTAATTGCAAGACCAGTTGTCCTCAAGTGATCCAGATTCCCGAATCTGGAAGACAGAGGCAAGGAGCTGAATAAATCCCCATAATCTGTGAGGGAACTGTCAGTGACCTGTTATGCCACTAGGACCTGCGTAAGTCCATGGGGCCAAATGGGATCCACCTGAGGGAGTTAGTGAAAGAGCTTAACCACAGAGCTTTCTGTCATTTACCATGAATTCTAGTTAACCAGGGAGGCCCCAGGTGACCAGAAGTCGGCAAACATGACACCCATCTACAAGGAGCTTTGGAAGGAGTATCAGGCCAGAGGCAGACCTCACGACCAGGGAAAGTCACAGAGCAGCTCATGCTGAGTGCCATGACATGGTGTGTGCAGGACAGCCAGGGCTCAGCCCCGGCCAGCAGGGGTTTGTGAAAGACAGGACTTGCCTGACCAACCTGATTTCCTTCTGTGACAGGATGACCTGCTCTGTAGATTTGGGGAAAGCCTGTGGTCTGCATGGACTTTACTAAAGCCTTTGACACTGTCTCCCACAGTATTATCCTGGAGAAATTGGCGGCTGATGGCTTGGGTAGGTGGACTGTTCA
Source organism: Catharus ustulatus (assembly GCF_009819885.2). Taxonomy (NCBI): domain Eukaryota; kingdom Metazoa; phylum Chordata; class Aves; order Passeriformes; family Turdidae; genus Catharus; species Catharus ustulatus. The sequence goes on along the minus strand of NC_046262.2, from coordinate 22,880,467 downwards.
TGATTTAAAAGCCGCCTGGATGGCTGGGCCCAGAGAGGCAATGAGAGAAGTTACATCCAGCTGGTGATCAGTCACCAGTGCTGTTCCCCAGGGCTCAGCACTGGGGCCAGTCCTGTTTAATATCTTTATCAGTGATCTGAATGAGGGGATCAAGTGCATCCTCAATCAATTTGGAGGTGACACCAAGCTGGGTGGGTTACTGATCTGCTGGAGGGCAGGAAGGCTCTGCAGAGGGATCTGGCTGAGGCCAATGGTGTGAGTCCAGTAAGAAGCAGTTGAGGGAGCTGGAGGTGTTTAGCCTGGGAAAAAGGAGGCTCAAGGGAAAACTCATTGTTCTCTACTACTCTGTGAAAGGAAACTATAGGCAGGTAGGGGTTGGTCTCTTCTCCCAGGTAATCAGTGACAGAACAAGAGAAAATGACCTTAAGTTGTGCCAGGAGAGGTTTAGATAAGGTACTAGGAAAAAAAATCATGGAAAGCATGGTAAAACATTGGAACAGGCTGCTGAGGAAAACTGTGGAGTCGCCATCCCTGGAAGTGTTTAAAAAATGTGTGGATGCAGCATTTGGGGAAATGGCTTAGTGGTGAACCTGACTGTGGTTCTGGGTTGATGTTTGGACTTGATGATCTTAGAGATCCTTTACAACCTTAATGATTCTAATATTTCTATGACTCTATCTACAGCCAGTAGATACAACATCTACAAGTAAAGGAACTAGTAGCCATAGCCAGTCTTAGATTTTCTCTCATATTTTCCCTTCAGCCTCTAGTGACAGCACTGATTTCTGTTTTTGCAAGTGTCTAATTCAGTGACTGCAGCAATGTGAGAAGCACTCTCACTTTCTCCTTTTTTAATCTACAGTCAAAGCATGCGTGTGTGGGAGTATATCATGCAAGTATGGCTTCACAAGGACTGACAAATTCTTAAAACACTTTCCTCTGATTGCATTCCTGGAATGACCCTGGTGCAAATGATGAATATTTGGACAATTTTATGCAAGCTCATTAGTTCTTGTAACAGAGATTGGGGAAAGGGGAAGAGCTATTAATTTAAAAGAAAAAAAAGAAGAGGCTCTGTGGAACTTCCAGGGAGACCAGGAGAAGACAAGGTAGTGTTACTAAGCCATATAATTCTGAGTTACTCAGTAACTCAACAAGATGGGTCTATATTTTCATTATATATTCTGCTTTGGAATAGAGAGCCATATCCTATTGAATCCCAAAGATCTACCTATAAAAGGTCCATCACCTGTATCATAGAATGGTTATTAAGGTCGTAAGGAACCTCTGTCATCTTGTCCAGCCTCCTTGACAATCAGAGTCACTGTTACTGGCTGCCTAGGATGATGTTCAGGTGGTTTTTGAAGATCTACAAGGATCTCCACCAGCTCTCTGAGCAACATGTACCATTATTCTGTCACCCTCAAAGTAACAAAATTTTCCTGATGTTTTCTGCCTCTTAGTCCTGTGGAGCCCTCAAGCAATATTTGGAGCTTCAATAGATGGGCTGTTGTTTTAGAAAAGTGTCTGGGAAGGGCTTGGAGGGCTGTGACTGGAGGATGACAAGAGCTATTTGGTTGCAAAGACACCAGGAAGAGGGTCCAGCAAGGATGGGGCTGTCAGCATGGGCTCTGTCTGAGGGACTCTGCTTCATGGGACTTCAGGACAGGTGGCCCAGCAGATACCTGAATACTTAGATGACTCTGCCCAGGTGGATGGGAGAGACTGAGGGGAGGAGGCTAGAAAGCATTCCCTGCAGTAGCTTGTGATTGGTTTTGAAACAAATGCTATCCAAAACCTTCTGCATCTTAATTCAAATTCTTCTCACCACTGCAGGGCATAGCAGCTGTCGGGTTCGCCGGCTGGGCCGGCTGCACTCTACGCTGTGGTGTGCTGGAGAGACGCTGGGACAGAGACATAGATCCCAGTGGTGGGCTCACTGCAGGGGCCAGGGCCTTTGGCACAAGGTGTAGTACTGCTGCAGGGCTCTCCTCCCTGGACACAGCATTTTTCAGCAGGAGGCCAGGTTGACCACTGCCTCTGTGTAGCTGCTGGTTAGCCTTACAGTGTCCAGGACATGGTTGAAAGGCTGCCTGCAGAGCAGTCACAGCTCTCACCGCAGATCACTGCAGCTTGCGGGGGAAGCAGAAGGTGTGGAAGCATCTGTTGACAAGGGCTGCACTTCTGGTGTTGCTCAGGCAGCTGGAGCTCAGCTCCAGTGAGCCCTGCCCACTGCAGCTGCCTGGTGGTGGCTGCTGCGGCAGCGGTGCTCAGCTCCTGGCTGTCCTCAGCACACAAAACCATGGCCTGCCAAGAGGGATGTGTAGGGATTTCTTGGCACTACAAATGGAAAAACAAAGAAAGACCCAGAAAAAGATGGGAGAGGAGAGTCAAAAGCCTCACACATTGTGTCCTTGAAGGATGAAAAGTGGCAGGAGAAGCAGCCCTGTGGGACAGCCAGCCCCAAGGACTGCCCTCCCCACTCCCTGTCCTCCTCAGCTCCTTCACAGTTCAAGACTCTCTACCCAATCTGTTCCACCCCCAAAAGCACCACAACTTGAGCAAGCCAAGGGTGCTGAAGGAGGCAGCCAGGGAAGGCAGAGGAAGGCTGGAAGTCTTCAATGGCACCCACAGCCATGGCATAGCTGCCACGTGGGTCTGCAGCATGCCGCCAGCCAAGGCTCAGCACAAGGGGATGTTCCAGGTGCAGGTTCACAGTCCTGGTAGACCACCAGGATCCACAGGTCCCTTACAGTGTAGCTGCTTTCCAGTCAGTCAGTTCCCTACATATACCGGGGCTTGTTTCTCCCCAAGGGCAGGCTTTGCAATTCCCCTCACTGAGCTTAATGTTTCTTTCACCCCAGTTCTCCAAATTGTCAAGATCCCTCTGGCCAGCAGCCTTACTTCTAGCACACCAACCACTCCTCCAGTTGCGTGTCATTGGCAAATTTGCTGAAAGTACCTCATCATCCTGTTCATTGATAAAGATGTCGAACAATGTTGGACCTGGCATTGAGTTCCTGGGGTACACCAAGTGTTACTGGCTTCCAATTAGACCCTTATACCATTGATCTCCATGGTGAATTCACCTGCCCAACCTTGTAACAAAGGTATCCTTTGTAACCCCTTCAAAAAAATTTTTTAAGCTGCTGCAGTAAAATTAGCACTATATAATGGAAACTTTGCATGTAATCACATCTCAGTGGGATGTTTGAACTTCACCATGACATTCTGGTGAGGCAGATCCCCAAGATTTTGTGGAGATCTGATGCCCACATAGATACTGCTTAGCAACCAAGAGCTTCTGTAGGAGAAAGCAAATCCTTTGCAGCCTGGGAGCTGGTTGCTCTGATTTCCATCCAGGAAGGAGGAGGAAAGCTGAAACTGTAAAGTGAGTGGCTCACAGCTCATTCATCTCCAAGAAGACACCAATGGCTTGGTACCTCACCCCATTATCTGTGTTGCTATCTAAACCAAGCATGGCTCAGAGCCAAATGCTGCCTTGCAGACTTCCCTGGTGCTCTGAGGACATAAGGAACACTCAACTTCTTTCCTTCAGAAAACTTTTGCTTAAAGGTCTGCAACTGGTGTCCTGCTGCCAGAACCTGGACTATTGTGAAAATCTGTCCAAAATTTATTAATTTCCTCAGCTCAGTAGCATTAGCCTAACCTTGGCGAACACTGGCCATGAACCCAGTGGGGAGCTGGGGCCAGCTGAGGCTTAGTACTTGCTTGTCATCATCAGGATCTGTCCCTTCACCTATAAAATTAGCACAGGAGACCTGCTTCATTAGGTGCAGTGTCTGCTGATTTTGCAGAGCTCTGGAGGTGGCTTTGCAAAGGGGCAGATGAAGGAAAGTGGAAATTACTGAGCTAGTCCAGGAGTAACAGTTATTTTCTAGTGAGTGATGGGTACATCCAGAGATGTCTGTCACAGTCCTGTCTGACACAGTCCATTCAGATTATGCTGCAGCTGCCAAACACTGGCAAAGAGATGCTTGTCCTGGGTTATTAACAGTGCCTAAAGTTGGACACCCATTGGTACCCTGAACCTCTTCTGGAGGATAAAGATTATATCCTCTTTCCCTCTCCCTGTTATTGTGGCTTTCCCAGCCATGGGAACAACACACTGTATACAAAGAGGAGACACAATGGAAAAAATATACTGTGTTTCCAATATTCTCAGTGTTAAAAGCTCATTCTAAATATTTGATGGCACCTTCGCTAACTTATCTCATGCTTCTCATTTTTTCTGTCATTTTCATTGTCCTTTAATAGATCCATTCTGATGTGGATTTGCATTGCATTTCATCTTCCTATGGTCATTTCTGTAAATATTAAGGGATTGCCTTGTTATTCCTTCTATAATATTAAGACAGTCTTAACCAGCATCTTATATGATCTGTGGCAACATTTTGGAGCTATTTTTAGGGCCACAGTATTTAAGGACGGTGTGCAGACTTCACAATCATTTTTGTTCAGGAAACTTCTCTTGTCCAATAATATTTTAAATTCTATAAAGTCTCTGAAAAGCAATCTGGTACTTGATGTTCCTTGTGTCTCCAGATCTTTTCCTTGTGCCAAATGTAAATGTTCCTTGCTATGCTATAAGCAAGTGACATGCAGAAAGATCTATTTCTTTACATTTTGCAGATACTTATTTACATCGTTGTGTCTCTGTACAATATCATCTTTGCATAAATCTGATTTGTAATCTATTTTCTCACAAGTTATCTTTCCACAGTTCTGAACAACAACTTTACAGCAATTTTTTTTATGCTCTCCAGCTGCTATACTCTTTTTGTAGTTTGGTTTTTTCCTGACATCTACTGACTAATACAAGAAATAGAGAACAACTAGCACTGAGTCAAGGAGAGTATTTTCCCAGAAGTCTTACTTATGTTTACATAGACCCATAAAATAGATGCCTTTTCTATAATTGTACAACTTATGATACAGCAAAATGTGCAGACCCACTCCCGAGCTGCTGCTGCCATCCATTACTGATCCCATCCAATGCATGTCTAACTACCTTACCTAAGGGGTTCTTCTCTTTTTCTTCAGTAGGGTAGGGTTATTCTGGGCTCTGCTTCTGTCTTCCAACATTCTTACACCACCGTGACTGTCCCCAGGCTCTGTTGTAGGTTACTGGAACGGCATACAAATCACTGAAGTTATTCTGAAATAGCAGTGAAGTCACAATTCCTTCTTTCATCTGGGTATTTTGGGGATGAGAAAAATGTATTTGCCAATTTAAAAAATTATAAAGAATAGATGTTTTTCAAGAATAAATTTAGTTTCTTGTCACCTATTTTCTATAACAGGGCAGGAAGAATTGAACTGCACAGAAAGTTTTTGTCAGGACCCAAGACTAGGTGCCTTTTTGCCACTCAGATGTCTCTGCTTTTCTTCATCCAGGAAGGAATTTGAAGAATCTCAACCTATGGTGTTATTGATGTCTCACAGCTCTTGAGAAGCTCATTTTATTTTACGCACTTAGGGCCTTCAGTTGGGACAGTTGTGTTGTATTTGTCTTTAGAGAGAGAAAAAGTTAATTGTAAGAGAAAATGGCAACTTTTGTTTCCCTTTTTGATATTTCATATGAAGAACAGCATAGTAGTACAAATACATTGTTCAGCTGAAGCTAGACTATTTTGGAAAAATTGTTTTACCAGAAATGAATGAGATTACAAGAGGAATATCCTGTCAATGGTATTGAAAAGGGAAATCTATGTTAGTTCACTGGCAATTCATCCACCTTTATGCTTTTATAGCAGTGCTCCATATAGAATGATGAGAGGGAAAGATAATTTTTGAGGTCATATATGACGTTGCTATTCCTGAGACTGATTCTCCACATAAAATCAAAAAAGCCTTATGGACAAAAGCCACTGCTGCCCAATAGCTGGGATTAGCCAAAATATTATATTCCAGACATATCCTATTTCCTTCACCTGTGCCGCAGTCTTGGACTGGCACTCCCCTTGAGGTCACTCTTCTGTATGTGGCACCCAGGATGCCTGCCTGTGCTAATCATGGCTGAATATTTTTGGTGGAGCAAAAGTGGTGGTGAGGTCCTCTGTGTGTCACAGTGATGGGCACTTGCACTAGCAGTTTACGTCATTCTTTGACAGATGACAACAGTGATCATTACCTGCCCTGAAAAACGTGTAAGAAGAGACACCGTGTGATAGTTCCAGAAGGAAAAGTATGCTCAGGACACCCTGGTAGTCGCATCCTCTCTTCTGTTTGTCATAGATTGGAGGATCTGAGGGGTAAATCTGTAATCAGATCCACTGAGCTGAGGACAGTAATTATGAACAGAGGGCCAGGACTTGCATCTGTTAAGCGAGTCTCTAATTGGTTTTGGTTGGTTCCAGCTGCTGTTATCTGAAAGACATTCTGAGTAAATGGTACTATTTAAGTATTTTGGTGTATGGTAATGTTTCTGAATGTGTTCCAGGAACAGTGGCAAAAAATATCTTCACTCTGCTAATGAGTAAAGTTGTTAGCTTCTACAGAGGCCAGCTTCCCAATATCATTGAAATGCCAGGCAGTCTGAGTCAGTCTTGATCATCAATTCGGGAAAAAAATTCACTCCTTTTCTGAAAAATAGCATAAGAGAGGCATGACCTCCCAATTACTCTGCCATTCCTTGGAACTGGGGAATGTGGTGTGAAGCACAGCACAACTTCCTGAGGCTTGGGATGACAGACAATTCTTTTATGCCCCAATGCTTCAGGTACAGAAAAAAGATATTTTAGCCTCCATGGTGCTAAATGTCCTTTCCCCTCTGCACTGCTAAACACTGTTTTTGTTTTCTGCCCCTCTTCCTTCTCAGACATGGTAATCACCACCAGTGAAGCTCAGATTTACCTCTCTATCTGACTTTTCTCTGACTCCACTTTTCCTTAAATGCTTCAGAAAATCCAGGCCAACCTCTGTGCTGACAGAAGTTGAGCCCCTATGAAGAGATGGCGGATTCATATTTGTACAGCCTAGTCTTTAGCCTCAGTAACATGTTATGCAAAGTAGTTGCTGCTTTTAATTTGTCTTGTCCTATGGCTACACACATGTCCCTGCTCCCACCAGGGTCTGGGATGGTGGGCCTTGGGAGACCTCTGTGTGAGATTTGGCAAAGCTTCCCATCACACTGCCCTGCTGTGGCTGCAGAGAGCCAAAGCCAAATGAGTGCCAGAGCGTTCACATCCAAAGGTGTATCCTTAAATGTTAAGTGTATCCAGCCTCCTTAACTGGCCACATAGCTCCTTACTTCAACATACTCTCTGTCTTAATAACAAATATATCACTAAACTTAGAACTAACACGAATACTAAGGAAACAGAAGAGGGAGATAAAGTGATTTAAAATTCTAAAACTGAGAACATTTTTCTCTTATGAATTCGATATGAAGAACAGATGGTCCTCTTAAAAAACAAAACAAAAAAACAAAAAAACAAAAAAAACCTCCCAAAAAAACAGTTCAGAGAGAAGAAAGGAGCCTAGAATGAGTCTCCCACTGCACCAGGACCATGACCAGCTGAAAGGCTAATGCAGTTGATTGTTCTGTAGAATGGAAATGGCCATCCTGTGTACAGGTCTCTCAGGGTTTTTTAATTCACAGTTACTTCTTTTAATTTTGTTTCTCAGTAACCAGTGTACAACAGAATCATATTATGTGATGCTGAAATATGCTGTCAGTTGGAAGCCTTAGCGGTCTTCTTAGGATGCATTTTCATTACAAATCTATATGTGCAAGAGCTAGACTATCTTGCTATAATGAAGTTTGAAATGGGATTGTCATTGTGAAGACAAAGAAGCAAATAGTAAGACCTCTTATTTTCTTAATCCTAAAATACACTCTGTTTCCAGCCATCAAGACATTTGCTTAGCAGGTCAGTGTGTGTATAAGAAGCTGAATTCTTCTCCAGAGATTACTCTGAAAAGCTCAGTTGTTATTGACTAAAAGCCCAAAATGTAAACCCTACTGAAACAGTTTTGGCCAGTAAGAAATTATTTTTCTGCTTCAAAAAACCCTAGTATTTCTCTTTCCTGATATCTGATGATGAACAACTGGTAGCTGAAGGACAGGTTAAGCTTCTCTTTAGTCAGAGCGTTACTTGCCTTCTTGGCCACCACAAAATCTGTAACAAATGCTGACAATCTTGTCTTCTTTTTCTTCTGTATTCACAGCTCTCTTAAGATGCTTTCTATTCACATGGAAATAATTTTGGAAGTGGAAGCCAAGCAAGTGGTTCTCCTGTGGTACATTTTTATTTAAAACAATTCGGTTATTAGCCATTTAGGCCGGCTTGGTCTCCCACCATTCTTTTGTGGCAGGCCTGTGAAGCTGTGTTTACAAAGATTTTTGCTTCTAAAACTAAAATAAATGTCCATTTCAAATTGAACTAGTTAAAAACATATTGTTTGGCAGGTGCCAAAGGGAGAGTATTTTGAGGTAAATAAGCATTTGGACCCTTAACCTCACAAATCAAAAGATGCTTCCTCAAATCAAATGCTTTCTATTCCAGCTTTGTTATAATGTTTTTTACCCTTCCTTCTGTCTGTTTAAATTGGCAGGACTGTAATTACAGGCCAGACATGGACAAGTGTTCATCTGAGGCAAAGAACAGTGAGTGAAGCAGAAGAGTCTTGTCAAATTTTCAAGAAGCATTTTTCAAGGATGAACATCCTGTTCTTTAAGCCTAAATACTCAGGCAAATGACAAGGCTCTGCTTTTTCTAATTGCTTCTGTTCTCCTTTAAAATTACTGCAATCAGTAATTTTAAAGGGGAACAAAACAGAACAAGTTAATTCCAATCACATCACAAAAAAGGGTAAGACCTCACTAGAGGGGCATCAGACAAATTCAGACTGCAGCTGTTACAGAAATAAACACTGAGAATCTTCTCCTCTTTTCTCCTCTGCAGAACCAATGTTCTTGTATCACCTTTATGCCATTGTAAGACTTTGACTTTACTAGACTAATTTCTGGTTTATTCCCCTTGTCAATAGTGGAGGGAATATTCCCTCATGTTCATGCATCCAGTGCTGTAGGAGCAGCAGGCCATACAATAAACTTAATCAATGGAAAAAAATTAAGAAGCATCCAACTAACAGGAGTGTTTCCCCAGAGGCAGAGGAAACTGACTTTACTGAAGAAGAGCTTCTGCATATTCTGCAGTTTTCATCATTTGGCTGCTCCAAGTACTTGTCTGAAAAGGGTCTTTGTGCTTGAAATGAAGTACTCAAATGAAGTACTATCACAGTAAGTTTCTGTAAGCTATGTAAATTCCCACCCTATATATGTACTTGTTGCTCTTACTGCTTTCTGATACTTCCACACGAGGAAAGTAATTGGAGTTGAATAAAAATAACACTTGAATGTGAAAGATATTTGCTGGGTTTTAGAACATTTTGATTTCTGGAAACAGACCACCTGCTGCGTAGGACCCATAAGTCTCCAAGCTAATAATCTTCTCTCCACTTGGACTAATTTTAGCTATTGCCACTTGAAACTTTTAATGGCTTCAGCCACCTACTGCCTTAACGTAACTTTTACAGCCCCTCTCTAGAGCTCTGCTGTTCATATATCTGAAGATTATAAATAGTTTTATTTGGAAAATGGTCATTGGAGATGGAGGTGGAGAGACAGGAATCATCTGAGAGTAAATAGATTGTTAATTCCCTTCTGAGCACTGAGCTGCTGATTCATTCCCAATCAATTCCCACACAGCCTGGGCTGAGTCAGCCCAGAGGGTGTTGAATAGTCAGGAGCAAAGACAATTCAGAGGATAATGGTTCTGAAAAGTCCAAAACAGAAAAGTGATTCAGAAGGGGTAACTAAAAGAAGAAAAATACTTAGTGGAGACAGCGAAAAAAAAAAAAAAAGAAAAAGAAACGGGGGGAAAAAGAAAAAAAAAGACAAGTAACCCCTATGCTGCCCCCTCTGTATGGGAAATGAAGATGATCAGGGTGCTTAGAGAAGAAACAGGTAAAGGAATGGATGGAAGAGGTGAAAAGTAATTAAAAACCAAAAATAGTATTGGAATGAAATCATCAGAAAGAGCCAAAAAAAGAAGATGGGTGTAGGCAGAAAACGGACTTGAGGTAGGAACACACTTCCAGGTAGTCTCAGCTACTGATTTCCCATCCATGTAAGTATGCACATAAAAGCTTATATCTATAAATGTCATAGCATACACATCCATGGGGTGGAAATAGAAGAAGAATGGGCCTACAAGGACCCTACGAGGACTTTCTATTCTTTATAGATCAAAGAGAGGGAAATGGAAAAATAACAAGATCCATATGAGAAATGGACACTTCAGAGGTAAATGAACATATTGGGAAGCACATCGATCCAGATTAAAGTCAGGCTTCCCCCTCGGAGCCTGCTGTCAGTTAAGTGAAGAGGGTGAAGCTGAACTGGATGCTCTGAATCAACCTGTGAGACATCTCCACAGCCTTTGATTGCTGCAACACTTCAAAAATTTCTCTAAGCCTCCTCAGTCCTCATACTGCAGCTCTCTTAAATCTGAAGTTCAGTTCTGCAGCCTACTTAGGCTCAGGACAGAGACTTGGCACACTGGAGAGTGTCGTGTGTCATGCCTTGTGCAGGAGCTTTCTCTCCTTGCACTTTGTTCACATGAAAGGCAAGCTGCTGCCATGGTGCTGTGCCTCCTACAGCAATAAGCTCCCTGCTTGCATTCAGCACTGCTGAATATATGTTATGCCACAGTAATACAGGCTCTGATTTCCTCCTTCTTACAGCTTCTTATTTTAAAATAGTGTGTATATATTTAACCTGAGCTAGTTTAAGGAGGACATAGGGAAGATTTATCAACAACAAGACAGGAGATTGTTAACAAGGGACTCTATTCCCTTGCATTTGGCAATTTAAAGCACAGTAATGGTTAAGATTTAGGCACAAATTACTGGTATTAATCCCGAAGCTTGAGGACAAACACTTAAAGGCATACCCCTGGGTACATCAGCACTGCTGTGTACAAAACTATAGGAATGATGCAAGTCACACTTGAGTGAGATGCCTAAGTTAGGAGGGTGTTTGCCCAGTTAAAAGTGTGGTGTGAGTGGAGAGAGATGTCACCTGAGATGATGATTCAGCCAAATCAACCTCTACAGGTTCAAAGAGCATTGGTATGGACACCTTTATCAGCTCAAACAGATGATTAAATATAGAAAGCCCAAATCAACTTCCCCAATTCAGACTTTAAGTTAGATGTTCATCTAACAGGCTGTGCAAGTTCCTCCAAGAGAATATTGATTATTTATATGCAGAAACAAGCTCCAAGTAACTGTGATGGGAATGTTTGCATGGCAATTTGTGAGGTTACTTCCTGGAGCTCTCAATGCATCCTTTGTGCCGGGTTATGTCTAAATGATTAAAGCAGCTAATAGTTGCTTAAAAGGGTGTTTATAGTAAAAGCGCATCAGTCTTCTAAGGCACAGCCATAGACATTAAAGTCCATGCTAAGTTTTAGCATAAAGTCCCAAACAAAAGCAGGAACCATCCCTGGGGGTCCTGGAGAGGCTGATGTTGCTGTCGGAGCTCCTGTCTTCTTCTTGGATGCTGGAGACACTGGCAGGCATGGCAAAGCAATGGCAAAAAGCAATGGCAGAAGCCATGGCAAAAGCAAAAAGTATTGACTCTCTCTAATACATAAACTTCTATAGGATTTTTCCAACAAGCTAACACATAAATTCAAACCACTACCTCTCAACTATGAGAATTCTAATTTCTTAACACGTTAGGATAGGTATAAACTACGTATATGATCTATCTTCTTGTATCTGAAAAATGTAAGCAATATTCTCAATGAAGTTCTATTTTGTGTAAGTAATGTCTAAACGAGTTTCTGGAGCCTTCACTGAAAACATTAGTACAGTAATTTCACGACTATAAGGCGCACCCTTTTGACTAAAATTTTCCCTGGAACCCGGAAGTGCGCCTTATAGTCCGGTGCGCCTTATCTGATGGACAAAGTTCAAAAAAATTGCCTACCCGGAAGTGCGAGCTGCGAGCCACGGGGGGAGCCGGCAGGGCCATGGCTGCCAGGTGGAGGTGGGGCGGAGCAGGGGCGGGCACGCCCCGGCCCTGTGGAGGCGGAGCCGTCCCTCTAGAAGCACCCCCCGGCCCCGTGCAGGCGGAGCCGCCCCTCCAGAGGCACACCCCGGCCCCGTGCAGGCGGGACGGCCCCTCTAGAGGCACCCCCCGGCCCCGTGCAGGCGGAGCCGCCCCTCCACAGGCACCCCCCGGCCCCGTGGAGGCGGAGCCGTCCCTCCAGAGGCACGCCCGGGCCCTGTGCAGGCGGAGCCGCCCCTCCAGAGGCACGCCCGGGCCCCGTGGAGGAGGAGCCGCCCCTACACAGGCACGCCCCGGCCCCGTGCAGGCGGAGCCGTCCCTCCAGAGGCACCCCCCGGGCCCCGTGCAGGCGGAGCCGCCCATCCAGAGGCACACCCCGGCCCCGTGCAGGCGGAGCCGCCCCTCCACAGGCACCCCCCGGCCCCGTGGAGGTGGAGCCGCCCCTCCACAGGCACCCCTCGGCCCCGTGGAGGCAGAGCCGCCCCTCCACAGGCACCCCCTGGCCCCGTGGAGGCGGCACGGAGGGGCGGCGGCCATAGCCCAGCCCCGGAGAGGCAGCACGGAGGGGTGGCGGCCATGCCCCGGCCCTGCCGGATGCAGGCGGGCCTGGGGCCCCGCGGCACCGCCCCTGCCAGGTACAGGCAGGCCCGGGGGCCAATGACTGCCGGGTTGAGGCGGGGCCTCGGCCAGCAACCGCGCGGAGGGAGCTGGGGGCGGAGCCTCGCTGCAAAAAAAAAGTGCGCCCTATACTCCGGTGCGCCTTATCTGATCTACAAAGTTGCGAATTTTGCCAACTCCCGGCGGGTGCGCCTTATAGTCCGGTGCGCCTTATGGTCGTGAAATTACTGTATATTTGTTAATCTTCACTAGAACTTATTCTTCTACTCTGGTATCTGCACCTTTTACTTACTAAAAGAACTGTAGCTCACACTGAAATTTACTTACTTATTTATCCTAAAACTCAAACTTACATCTAAGCTTTTACTCAAACTTATGCTTATTCTTTCACTAAACTCCCATTCTGTGTGTGGGTGGCTTAACATGTTTCAATCCATCCAGGGCTTTAATTCAATTCCTGCACTCTGGCTTCTGCCTGAAGGATTCAGGCAGGTCCTTGTCTCACTAACTCCAATAGCAATTAATCCCATCTCATTCCTCTAGGGAGCTGACATAAACTTAGCATTGCATCTAGGCAATGCTTGTACTGCTCTGACACCCAAAGACTTACCAGAACAGATGAGAAATAAAATTAACTGTTCTGGTATATTGTTCATAATGTCACTTTTCTGCCAAGGAGAGAGAGACTTGTATGATCATGATTTATGGTCTGGTAAGCTCTTGAAGTTGTTGAGAGAAAGTTGTTTAGCTTTATTTTTGTTGTGTATTCACATGGAAGACTCCAGAAAGCACTCTTCACACTGAGCAAATACCATTGAGTTTTGAGATGCTCCCTGGCTCCTGGCATGGCTGAACAGCAACTTCCACAGTCTCAGACCAGCTCCAGAGAAAGTCATATCTCCACGAAATGGAGGTAGTTATTATTTCTCTGAGACACTGATCGGCCTCCAAAGAGAGTATTCTGACTGGTGACTGGGAAAAATTACCATGTGATGGCCATAGCAGGCTGTGCTAGTGTGAGAGAACAGAAAGCCTGTAAACAGTCATGCTGCCTTGTGTAACCAGGCTGCAGACCCTGCTAAGGGTGGCAGTGAGCTCCACTCCAGCTCAGCTGGAGAGCACCTGGCTCAGCCTGGCACTGACCTGAGCCAGGACCTTGCCATAGGCACTGCCCAGCCATGCTTATCTTCCTCATGGGCTGGAGGCCAGACACCTCAGTGAAAAACGTCTGCTTACCTCCAATCCAGACAGAGCTCTTTGTCAAGCACTGTCCCCATGCACTGCTGTGCTACAGGCTCAAGGCATTCCTTGCTCAGTTCTCTCATGGATGGCTCAGAGCCACACAGTGGTGCAAGGAGCTCCAACAGCTGTTAGTCCTGGGCACTTCTCTCCTCCACTGCATGGGGCACTTTGCTTCCTAACACCCTGCTCTAGGGTCTGCCACAGTTTTCTTTGCTCCCCCAAGATTGTTCTGGATTGGTCCACTATTACCTAAAAACACAGATTGGGGGACAGGAATGGAAATGGAAGTGTCCTCACCTTCTGAAAAGCTCCAACAGTAGGAGACATGTCAGCTTGAATTGTTCCTTGCTTCAGAGAGTCTTTGGTATTATAGCTCTTACACTGTAAACATGACATGCATTTTATGATTTACACGCTTGAACACATGACTAACTTCAGAAGACTGTTCCCATAATTAAAGTTAAGTCTGTATTTAAGTGTGTTGCTTAATCAGTGACCAAAGGCTAATGCAGAAACATTGATTCATTATATAAGAATAAGACTATAATAAGAATTAATAACACCTTAACACACTAATAAACTCCTAATTGGTTTCTGCTGATTTGCACTGATAGGATTTAGGAAAAAACCGTATACTTGCACAACAATTTGGGATCCTTCTTAAGCAGAAATGAATGGACTTGCCTTACCTCATTATGTTTGACTGGAAAAATTGTGTTTGTTTTTACTGATGGTGTAATCAACTGTGTCCAGCTTAGGTGAAAAGCTTTTTATATCACCTCAGTGTACTAAGAAAGTTTTGATAGCAAGTTTTTATGACAGGTCACAGTTCAGTGGCATGATTCTCTGTGTATATTCTTGACAGATGTGAATCTGGAATATTAATGAGGTTTTGTTGTTTGTTTTTTGTTTGTTTCAAAAAAAAAGAAAAAAAGCTGGAATAATGATCTTTGGAAATTTTTTTATATTTTGTCCAGAAAGCAAAAAAGATCTTTTTGCTGAAAGCAATAATTTTTTATTCAAAATTGAGCATCTCCATTTTGATGTTGGAGATTGTAGAGTTGGGAGAGTACAGCTAACAGAGAAAGAAACACATCAAGCTAAAAGCAAGTGGAGATCTCAAAAAGACTGAGTGGGAGAAAAACCACTCTTCAAGAAAAAAAGAAAAGTAAAAAAATACATAGGAAATTAAGGCACAATCAAGTTAACAAAGTAATGTATTGAGATAGAGAGATTATCATCTCTTGTCTATTAGCAGCCTCCACCTGTAAGAGACCAAGTCCAAACCTTTTGTCCACAAATGTCTGGTTTGGGATATGTTTTAACCCTATTTTGTGGGATTAAGTACCTTATGCTGGAGTGTGTTTTATGTCCTAAGGTAATATTTCATATCCTCTGGAAAACAGAGGGTTGGCTTCCAAGAATTTGAATCAACTATGTGCAGGATGTTTGATCACCAGGAAACTCAACTGGAGAAAAGAGAGAGCTCATAGGATCGTAGCATATGCTGAGTTGGAAAGGACCCAACAGGATCATGAAGTCCAACTCCTGGCCCTATGCAGGACACTCCAGGAATCCCACCCTGTGTATGAGAATGTTGTCAAATGCTTCTCAAATTCAGATACTCCCACTACAGACTGCATCAGTATGCTGGATAGGTTAGGTTGGGTACTAGGTACTTTAGCTATCTAATACCACACTGGAGTTTAGAAGTCAGCTAGAGTTTAATTGAGAATACTTGAAGGAAAAATAGTTTCCTTAACTTTACTCACTCAGTTCGAGTCTTAGGATATCAGACAGTTCAGAATAGCACAATAAACAAAAACAGAGAACTGAGCTAAGCCTTCAAGTGGGTAACTGTGGGTGCTCTGGAATCAGATCCAGGCTTGAGCATCATGGCATTTGAAAAATCTCAGTACAGCTTCTCTGCCTTGGGTACCTCCTGACACCCTCAGACATGGATTGCATGTGAAACTGGAGTGCATTATCTTTTGAATAACCTTACTTTTCCAAATGCTGTGTTTCTCCAAACTTTTGTTGTATTTAATGAATCACCTCATATCTATTACCGACAATTCCAACAGGACACTGTCTGAAATGGTAGCACAGTGAAGGAGCAAGCTCTTCCTCCCTTTGAACTTGTGCAATATACAGCAGGCTCTTTATCAATAAGTCTCTCTCACAACACTCCTGTACGGAAGAAAGAGTTTGTCAGCTGCCTTTGTTGGTTGGTTGGGGTTTTGTTTGGGTTTGTTTGTGAGGTTTTTTGTTTTTGCAGGGGGGTTTTGGGTTTTTTGTTTGTTTTGGAGGGGTTTTTTGTTTGTGTTTTTTGTTTGTTTGTTTGTTTTTGAGGTTTTTGTGGGGATTTTTGGTTGGGT
Organism: Catharus ustulatus; assembly: GCF_009819885.2. Classification (NCBI taxonomy): domain Eukaryota; kingdom Metazoa; phylum Chordata; class Aves; order Passeriformes; family Turdidae; genus Catharus; species Catharus ustulatus. The sequence continues at coordinate 22,864,123 of NC_046262.2, read as the reverse complement.
TTTTTGGGGGGAAGGCTGTTTTGTTTCTTGAAAAAAAATAGTTAACTCTCTGGTGTACTATTTCTTTACTTGTTTTTCTCCATCTTAAGTCACACCCACATCACATCTTTTTTACTTCAGTGTTGCACAGACTGGGCACTTTCTAACAGCTTGTTTTCCTCACTAAATTAGAAAAATTGAAATTTCTGACTGAAATACTTCACAAAGGCAGATGCTTGAAATTGGTGCTATTTCTAGCAGAGGGACAGTGCTTAACAGGACAGTATTGAATGGAAACAGCTTATGGTGTTGGTTTAGGTGCTGCAGGTTCCTGGAGGCTCCCTTGGATGCCAGCTTTCCTCTAGCCCAAGACAGGCAGAAAGGCTCCTCTCTTTTCCATTAAACACTGTCTATGAGTGCAGAGGCAACTAAAACCTGGATATTTTATACCTGTTATATTTGATTAAGGGGGAAAGTCTTCATCCTGTATCAGCTAGGGCACACTCACAGGTTCATTTTTATGCCAGTCAGTGGAGCCAGAAGCTGCTCCTCTGAGGAGATCCTTCTCTAGTCACATTGGTTATGAGCACCACTATCTTTCTGTGCTGTTTTCCTTTCCAGTGGGAAGGAGGATGTCTGGAGCAGAAAGTGCTGTGAGGAAGCTGCATGGGTTTAAAACAGTTTTTCTTGCAGAGATTTAGCACTGAATTCCAGCTCTCCCACCAAGATAAGCCAGCTACCCCATAGCAGCCTGGATCAGAGACTAATCCTGCCACATCATCAGTTTAAACCAGGAGCAAACAGACTTTATTGAATTGGCTAAGCTTTCAATTAAAATAATTGCAATGCTAGAACATAACAAATGCTTAAGCAATGAAGTGAGGACTAGATAAAAATGGTTTTAGAAACAACCACTGAGAGAGAGAAAAAAGAGCTCTTAAATAAACCCAAGAGCATAATGCGTCATATCTACCAGGGAGAAAATAAGCACTAGGAAAGAAAAACATATTATTATGATGATAAAAGGAACTATGTTGGAGTGATTGTCTGCAGACTCCAACATCAAAATTAGAAGAATTTCTTTTCCCAGAACTGCAAAAGAGCTGATTCTCCACATGAATAATGTGTTTACCATGTATTTTCTTGTGCTCTTCATTACTGAGACATTGCAGAAAAGAACTCTTTAATTTTTTTCTTGGAAGCCAGTAATTGCAACAGGAACAGCTGAGGCTCCTATGACCCATCAGTCTAGAGGTCTGTATATTAGTGGAGAAAGCTGCTGTTCATAGCCTGATCATAATCCAGTGCTTGCAGAAAACTATGAAGTGTTTTTTCTTCCTATATATTGCTAAATTACCTTCATAATACATAGTACAGGTCACTGTGAGCTAGGAATTCATGCTGGGAAGTGAAGGTGGATCCTTTGTAGCAGCACAGGGATGTATCAGCCTCAAACATCTGCCTCATTATAATTGCTGGGTTTGTATTCATATGAAAACATTTTAATAACTAGTTTTAGAGACCATGGAATATTTCATTTCCAGCAGAGCAGTCTTCAAAGTCTAAAGAAGATGGTTAAACTATATGGATGATCTAACTAAACTATGTGACTGGATAATTGTTTGCATGTGCATGTCAGCACAGTGTGTGGCTAGCTGTTGGTTTTGGAAACCAATGTGCATGTATCAATGTTTCTGTATCAACTACCAAGCAGTGAATAGCTGAGCAAGGATGGAGAAACAAAGTGCAGTCATCAGAGAAGAAGGAGAAACTTCCTAAATAGTGAGGAAGTGGGAATGTCAGAAAACATGCTTAGCCCAAAGTGGTTAGTCTGATGAGCTTGTCAGCATTCCACATACTGCAGTTGCATTGGGTTAGACTCTCCCACAAACCCTTCTGAAACCTGTAATTGCTCATCTTCTTGCCCCTATTTGACAAAGCATGAGCCACAAGGTCTCCTATGACTATGAACTTTTCCTTGCACTTAGGAAGTGGAGGGTGCTTCCTCACTTGTTTGTTTCCTGATTATACAAAAACACAACCCCTTTGTTTTTAATTTCTTTCTTGGCAAAGAAAGATGATCTCCTGCTGCAAACATCCTTCTACCTTGGATTCTACTGTTGAGTGCCCTTACTCTGTCACATCTACCCACACCAGGGAAAAGCAGGAAGACAGAAATGGGATCATGCAGACTTTGTCTGCAAAGTCAGTTTCTAGCTGTTACCCACTTATTTTGTGATTTTAAACTCTGTTTCACCATCTATGATAAGAAGATATTCTGGCCATAATTTGCAGTGAATAGAAAAGGAGAATTTTGGTTTTTCTTTCCAAAACCAGAAATAAGCCTCAACCTAGCATTGCCTTCGTTACTGACACCAGACTAATGGAGACAAATATGTAAAATTACGACCACTTCCTCACCTGATCACCTCTTATAGCTCTGTGTTTCCTGAGTGTAGTCAGGGAAAACTTGAGCCCAAAACCCAGAAGTTCCACCTAACCTCTGTACCACAGAAAGGGCACCAGGCAAGATTGACATTATCTAGTTGTGAATACTCCAGATTTAGTATTTGTATTAGAATTGAGCATACTCTAGTAATAGTAGTCCAGAAATTTGTATTTGTTTTACTTTTAAGATGGAGATAGATGTATTTGGTGCCTAGATTTCAACCTTTCTAGTCCACTCTTCGTGAGCCTTGACCAAGGTTCTCAAAAAGTGGACTAAAATTTTGACCAAGCCTTTCTCTTTAGGAATACTACAACAAACTCAAGCCCTGTGCCATTTCTTAGGTTAGTCTTGTGGAAGTATTCCCCTCCCTGAACCACCAATCAGTTGTTGATTTGATTTCCTGCCCTTGCCCCTCACTTATTACCATATTGGATCCCATCTGGTCATACACCTTCAAATTTTAATGTGCTAGCTGTCTTTATACCACACAGGAGGTGTAAACATGGGAGAAATCAATGACCTTTATAAGCCACCAGAAAGAGAAGGTGAGAAAGTATTAGAAAAATATAGGTTAGGGCAAATAGAGTAGGATGGTGTTACTTTAGGCCTAAAAGATTAAAAGGATTTTGTTTTCATTAGTAAATATTTCTTTGAGATTCTCTGAATTTTTTGTTAAAGGTAAACATAAGGACAGAGAAACAGGACATTGCTGACAATTGATATTTGTTAGACCTGTTAGAACAGAGGGTAGTGTCTACCTCAACTTCAGCAAGGCTTTTGATACTGTCTCACAGCATCCTCATAGGCAAACTCAGGAAGAGTGGACAGAATGGGCAGAAAATGAGGTGAATTGAGAAGTGGCTGAATGGCAGATCCCAGAGGGTCATAAATAATAGTATAGGGTCTAGTTGGAGGGCTGTCCCCAGTGCTGTCCCTCAAGGTTCAATGTTGTACTGTTTAACTTGCTCATCCATGACTTGGATGAAGGGGCAGAACCCTGCTCAGCAAATTCAGAGGACACAAAGCTGGGCAGAACAGCTGGTACCCCAGAGTGCTGTGCAGCCCTTCAGAAGGACCTGGGCAGGTTGGAGAGATGGACAAGAAGAACCCTGTGACACTCAACAAAGGCAAGGGCAGGGTACTGCACCTGGGGAGGAACAACTCCAGGCACCAGCACAGCCTGGGGCTGACCTTCTGGGGAGCAGCTCTGCAGAGAAGGACCTGGGGGTCCTGGTGGACAACAAGCTGTCCATGAGCCAGCAGCATGTCCTGGTGGCCAAGAAATCCAATGGGATCCAGCGGGGGTGGTATTTGGAAGAGCAGCAGGTGAAGGAAGGTGATCCTACCCCTCTATTCAGCCCTGGTGAGGCCTCACCTGGAGTGCTGTGTCCAGTTCTGGGCTCCTCAGGACAAGAGAGACATGGAGTTGCTGGAGTGGGTCCAGTGGAGGGCAACAAATTTTATGAGGGGTCTGGAGCACCTCACTTATGAGGAAAGGCAGGGTAAGCTGGGTCTGTTCAGCGTCCAGGAGCCAGAACTGAGAGGAGCCCTCATCAATGTCTATTAGTGCTTGAAGGGAAATTGCCAAGAAGACGGACCAGGTTGTTCTCTGTGGTGCTGAGCAACAGGACAAGAGGCAATGGGCAGAAACTGAAGCACAGAAAGCCTGGAAGAACTTAGTTACTGTGGAGGTGACTGTGCTGGAGCTGATGGCCCAGAGACGTTGTGGAGTCTCCCTCACTGCAAGGGAGAACTGTCTGGACACAATCCTATGAAATGCACTCTGGGATGTGCTGGAGCAGGGACGTTGGACCGCAGGATTCACTGTAGTCCCTTCCAACTTTACCCATTTTGTGATATGATCAGAAAAATAAGCGAGAAGGAACTTTATTGCATTTATTTAATTCTATTAATAGATTTTGTACTAGTCCTGAAAAATAATCAGAATGGTCAAGAGATTCTAAAATAAAAAGATGCAGAAGATCGTCGGGAGATCAGGTTCTGCCATCATCACATTTATATAGCTGAAAATTCATTTTGGCAATATTGCAGTAAATAAAGCATTCACCACAAAAGACTCTGCCAAAAAGATCACCAGTGAGAATTCCAGGTACTACAAGATGCTAGAAAAACATGTATCACCTTTCAGGCTTAAAGCAATAGAAATTGCAATTTCATATCTGGATATCCTCTCAGACCCCTGGGCTTTTTTGATTGGCAACTAATGGAAAAACTGAGAGGTTACCAAGACTGTGCTTTGGAATTTCCTGAGGCATTTAGCCATAATATGTCCTACTTTTTGACAATGATTGCAGATGTCTGATATCCACAATGGGATTTTATTGCAAACCATGGGTGCAGTTAATTCTGCTTTGATTTTTTCCAGTTGTCGTGAGTCTTCACTTTGGGGATGTTAGAATATCTGTTACCTTTAAAAACCACCACTAGAGATCCAGCTCTTGTCATAGCACATAAAAATTTTTAGCTTTAAACAATTTTAACCTAAATGCTGTTCTGCGTCACAAAGATGAGAACTGACTCATAATAATCCAAACAAAGAAAATGATGATTTTGGACATGTATTGGTACCCTATCTCTTAAGCAAGATGGTTCCTGGAGAGGTTGTCTGAACACCATTCTGCGAGTTCCCTTGAGTAAGCATTCACCTCTCAACACACATCTCGTTCAGGAGAACCTGAACCTGGATAGAGGCTGTAGAAATGGGCACAGCCTTTGGCCTTGTAGACAAGACAGGAAAAAGCCACTTTGTTCACTTGGTCACTTGCTGAGACTTGTGAAGACAGTGTAGTCTTTATTAGGACCTGCTAGTTATGCTGCCCAACAGTCACCAGCTTCACCCATCATTGAGATTTAATTATGTGGCACACAGAAGGATTTTCAGCACTTTTTTTTCTTTTATCTATGAACTTCTGAAGGTGTCTCATTGTAGCCTCTGAAAGCCGTCTCAGAATCTTCTCTGCATTAAGGTCATAATGCTGTTGATGAGTTCCTTCAGTTGTGTTTAGAACCAGGCGAAGATTCACTCTGTTCCTGTTAGGCCCTGTACTTCTTGAAAGACAACAGAGGTTTTAATCCTACAGAATTTTCTACATATTTCAGTGACAATGCTCTTCTAAACAGGGATGAGACTCAGATCTTCTGGCATGAAAAATGGTCTTATCAACCCACTGAGTCCAGCCATATCTCTAAAATTCCAGTCCCTGGGACTCTGATACTTAATTATTGACAGAAACTCAAACAGCATTAAGAAACGATAATTGGTAGGTTCTGAGAAGAGTACTGTTAGTGCTCTCAGAGCACTCAGCAGGACAAGGTGATGGACCAGATGTACTCAAGATCTTCCTTCCTGTTAGTACTCAATGATGCTGCTGTTGCTAAGAGCAGGCAGTTGAATTATCATCTTGAAATTCCTATGTTAGAACTCAGACCATAAGGCTCTTTGCTACTCTGAGTTCTTTACATAGGAATTTCAAAATGATAATTGAAGGGGGCAGGTTTTAGAGAAAGCATTTTTTCAGAAAATTCCTCCTCGTCTCTCACATTGCATTCTTAGTGTTTCACCTAGGCATCTTCTCTAGAGGCTACTCTTAATCACTGCTTCCTGTACTTTATGTTTTTCATAAAGTCAGTTTTTCATCAGAACTTGTTTAAGTCTGGGCCAATCATACTCCGCTGTCTGATAGTTAAAAGTTACCTTGACTAAACCTTTGTAGATTTGGTGTCTTTCAGCCCCACACGCTTGAAAGAGAACTACCAACGCCTGCCTGAGGTTTACTCCTAAGGCTGTGCAGTGGACCAGCTTGATACTTTCAGCAGGCAAATACTGACCTGGCCTTGTAATGCTGTTCTGGTATAGAGGAATTGTTCTGGTAAACAAGATGGGGTTTTTGAATTGTTGATTTTTTTTCTTTTAATATTGGCATGCATTGCTCTCTCTGACAGCTCATTTGCTTATAGATTAGAAGAAAACACTATGAGAGAAGCGTAGCTCCTGTCTGTTCAGGCTGCAAGGTACTTGTGACCTGTTGAGTCAATGAAGACGATAATTGTTTGTTAAATATTATTTTCCTAAGCTTTGGTGTCTGATAACCAGCTGTGCAATTCACTGCAGGTTTCCACTCATGTCTGTATAATTTGTATCCACCAACACCAAAATTGCTGATGTCTGCAGCAGTGTCAGTGGGCTTGGAAATGACATCAAATTCAGTTTGCAGTACATGATGAGCTGTTTCTAGGTCTTCCTTTAAGGAACAGTCTGAGATGAAGTTAGACATGATATTCCTCTGTAAGTGTATTGCATGGGGCATTGCAACTGTCCTTATACACTTTCAGCTATGATATTTTGGGTTTGACCCTTTTTGGATGTTTCCTTTCCTTCATATATCAGTCTAAGGAATAGTAGCTGACTTTTCTGGGTGATGTGCATTTTTTCACATAATTCTCATACATCTTAGCTGTGTATTAAGCTGTACTAGAATTATCATAGATGTGATTTTTCTTCTTACCTAACTGTCATATGCACAGCAGTACAGTGCCTTCTTGTTGGGGAATCACACTCCTTTGTAGAGTTCTGAAGCCCCTGTGACATTTTGATATTGTACATGAGTAAGATTGATGCCAAAGGGGCAATACAGTACCTTTGTTCTGTTTCACTGGTTAAATTTGTACAGACTTCATACAGACCTAGCATATGTCTTGGCTTTGCAGCCTGTCAATAATTTTGAATTATCTTGTGTGAAATATGTGCCCCTCCAGATACTGAGAAAAGTGACTCAGCCATTCCAGTCGCAGGCTGATACTCATCTTTGTAAAAGTTTCTGGTATAATCCAGTGGACAGAAGCTTCGTTTTTCACATAAAAAGGTATTTCAGATACCAAGCTATACATGCTGCCTATCCTGAGGAGTTCTGCAATTCAGTAATGATCTCAGAAATAACTCCCTGATCACCTTTGCTTGGGACCTATTTCCTCTGCTTTGATCTATTCTGTCTTCCAGTGGGGTTACTCCTTTTTTCTTGGTGATGTGATAGACTTCATCTTTTGTGGACTCTCATCACAGCTGTGTGTCTTCTGCTCCCACATTGGTCTGCATTTATTTCAGAGCTGGGAGAGTCAGATCCCAGGGGGAGCTCCCCACCACCCTTACTGGTATTGCTTACTTCAGGCTACCTATAAGTAAAGACATTTCTGTTTATTTTTCTGAAATATGGGCACTGTTCCCATTTCTATATAAGTGTATCCTCTGTGGTTTTGTACCATCTAGCTCAGAATAAGGCATATAAAACAGAAATTTTGATTTCTGGTATTTTACTTATTTCATTCAGAAGCCATTTCCATTAACCACTGGAACAGAACTCTGTAGGGTTGGCTCTTTTCTTTGCTATTGCAGCAACCTATCCCATCCTGTTCTCTCTCCCACCCCTCCATGCTGGGGTGTTGACTTTCCCCCTGGCTATTTGTGTTGGAACCTTTGGCAATAGCATTTCAGGCCCAGCATTCTTTCCAGGTCGGGAACAGCAGGGAGTTTTCCTTCTGACTGCTTCTGATAATTTCCTACAAGGTGAAAAAAGAAGGAGTGTGTGCTCTGAGCTCCCAAATGGGCATTGGTTTACATGTTCGGAGTTACAGGTCTAGACAGTCATTTGACTAATGACATTTTGAAAGTGCAAATGTGATTTCTTTGAAACCCACCTTCTGTCATCCTTCTCTTGAAACAGACAATCAAAATATCTTGGAGGTGAAGCTGACTCCCATGGCCTCTGGGTATTATTGGTCGTCTTTTCTTTTTGAGATCTACTGTTGACAAAGGCAAGTACCTCTCAATAAAGCTTCAGGAGTGGGCTCCTTTAGGTAAAGTTCCCAGTTGTAAATTAAAGTGTTATTTACTGTCTGTGTAGGAAATCAGTGTAGGAAGACTAAGCAAAAGACCGTGTGAAAGGAGAGTGGGTTTTTATTTTGCAAATCTCTGTGTAAGTTGTTTCTACCCACTGACATTCTCACAAGCACATATTCCAAAGCAGGAAGACCTACAGTCAAGTGTCCCTACTGTTTTCTTTCCCAGTTTGGGGCATTTGTGCCACTATGGTCTGTGTCCAGTTGGGAGAGCTGGAAGGAGCACAGCCACATGGATCAGGCTGCACTTCTGTTACCACCCTCTTTGCATCAGCAAGGCTTCACCGTAGACAGGCTCTCTGACCATTTTGTAAGCATTATATTTCTCTATGTTGATCAGTTTCATTGCTTCCACTCAAGTCCTGTGAGCACAGGCCATTTTTCTAAACCTTGCTCTTTTTCCCTTCCTCCTCTGCTTTCATATGCATATTTCCACTTTATATTAGAATTGTCATATTTCTGTTTTTGCAGAAAATCTCTGCACCTACTAGCAGGTATTAGGATAGCCTGGGGGTGGAGATTTTCAAAGGAGACCATATGGCAGGTTTTCTCACTAAATGTAGTCCATGTCACACACTAATGCCAATACAACCCCCCTCCGTTCATCTCACCAGTACTGGTTTTCACAAAATACTTAGTTGCATTTTATATTCTTTAAGATACCATACATTCCTGATGCTTGTGGAGGTATGAGGCCTGGAGGTGGATGGTCTCTTCAAAGAAAAACAACCTAAAATTAATTTGGAGCAGTGTACTAGTAGGAACCCACACTTCAGGTCGATTCATTTGCTGTGTACATACAAAACTGACTTCTCTGCTGAAGTTTCAGCCAAAGTATGAAGCCTTTGACTGCCTTTGAAGTGAGACCTGCCAGGGATGAGAGCATCAAAATACATTCCACATACATGCCCAGCAGTCTCTTGAGGGAAGGCACACTGTGCCATTTGCTGTCTCCAGCACAGCAGAGGCATGCCGGTCATTTTCAGCAAGCAGAAATGTTGGCATGGAACACGGAGTGGTAATACTTTCAGTCTGTTAGCAGAGCTTTCTTCATTCTTTAAGAAAATCCATCCTTTTGGTTTCTTGCCTTAATCTTTTGGGAATCATAACTGGGCCTGTCTTTATTTAAAAACTCCTGTTTCTGCTGAAGAAGCATATTTCTTAAACACTGGGCTCAAAGGATCTCATTGATAAGCTGCTGAGCTTCCAAAAAGTGTCATGATGAAGTCCTTGTGAGATATGCATTTCAAAGACCTTACATGAAAGATACCCATTTTCTTTTATTCTGAATAAAGGTTACTGAAAATGGCTCTAACATTGAGTGCAAACAAATAAATTACATGCAAAAACTTTCTAGCAATGTAGTTATTCTGTAGTTTCCTATAAAAAAACCGTATCTTTATTAGCTGTAAAAGAAAAATTAGAATCATCTGTGGGATTTTTTAGCAATTCATTTAATTTCCTGTTTTCTGAGTTATTTGACTTCTAGAGCATGATTGTTAAGACAGGGGCAGAAAGCATTAACTGCTTTTCTTTGAAGACAATACAGGAAACTCAGGAAACTTAAGTTTCAAAAGATTACCCAGTTCATAAGAGGAATATATTTTACCAAGACCATGTATATTCCAAATAGTGAACTGACTCTCAGCTGAGTTGTGGTGACCAGCAGCCTTCATTTGTTTTTAAAAAAGGAGAAATAATGTTTTTCCCATATGCCGAGGACCTGGAAAAAAAAGATATATGAGAGATGGTTGTGTAACAGTGACAAAGAATATGTACCTGCCACCTTTAATTTAATAAAAATAATTTATTTTCTCTCCTCACTGCCTCCCAGTCCCACCTCTACCCCAACGTAAAGATCAGATCTTCATTGTTAATCTCTTCCCCATCAAAGCACCACAAATGCTTGCCTTCCCTTTTCAAATCCAGATCCAGAAACCTCCCTTTCAGGGAAACCTTAGTTTGTTATTGGGGAGTAGTGAAGCCATCATTCCAGGTTTACCAAAGAACCACGGGTTAGGGCTCTCTCTCAGAATACAGATTTCTGGCAGCTCTGCCCTGTCCCTGTGGGATCCCTGGGCCTGTACAGACTGTGGCTTCACTCCCATTAGTGAACCCCAGCTAATATGCCTTACTCTGGCCTCCAGAGATCGTCAAGAAATACGCAATGAAAAGGCAGCAGCATGATCTGGCAGCATGAAAAAAATAAATCCTGATGAAAGATGTGGAAACATTCATACGGATTATGCTCAAAGGCTAGATGCAGAAGAGATGAATGGTTGTGTCCGTAATGCCCATGCCTTTATTCTCATGCTACCTGCTCCCTGGTCCCCATGACACCACCTGTGACCTCCCCAAGTGCCTGGGTAGGATCAAGGGCATGAGTGCCATTTTTCAGAGGTGATTTAAGCTCCCCTCCAGACACAGAACAGGTTCAGCAGCCAACGCCTCTAAGCAAAATTTTTCAGAGGCTAAATTCTAAAATTATCACTTGTTACCACCACTGGATGTCAAGGGAATGCCCTGGCTGTTCTATTCAACAAATGCCAAACTCCTGCACAGGCTGCTTCTTTGCTCCTGGGGAAGAAAACCAGCCAAGTAAAGGAAGAGAAAGGCTCCTCAGAGAAAAGCTTTTATCTAACTTCAAAGGCAAGATCTTCAGAGAGCTATGGATTAATGAGCTTATTAGCAAACAAGTTCCATGTTTCTACAGATAATAGCCATATCTGATTTCTGGCACTAAAAAATTTTGATTCTTCCCATATTTGCAGTCCAGATCCCTTGAGCTACCTATTTCCAGTGCCAAACCCCAGTTGTATGGCTGAAACATAGGCCTGGGGCATGCAGATGAAGTGCAGTTCCATACAAATGGGCCAGGGAGGAAGCAAGTGTCTCAGGGCTCAAAACCCAGAAGAGATGCTATGACCATCCAGTTAAAGCTTTTCTAAAACTTAGACCAGAAATGCATCCTGAATTCTTTTCAGCTTATGTTGGAGCAGTTGGAAAAGTAGCCCTCTCCATTTTAAAGTCTCCATGGAGGTGGAATTCCTGCAGCTCTTTAATAGAACCCATTTTCTGATCTGTTAATCATTCTTACTTCTGCTCCGCCTCTAATTCACAAGTACCCTTTTTGAACTGTGGGCATCTGAAACCGTCTGAGCACTTTGGAATTTGCACTAATGTCAGAGACAGACATGGCAGCTTCTTTGCAACTGGATGCAGGCCCATTTTCGTTACATTTTTTAGCTGTTGTGGTTCCCATGTCCCATGGAGGGCTTACAATTTGCTAAGTATCTGCTGTGAACCTGTGTCCTCCTTCAAACTGCTGGGACAAGTTCCCTTATTCTGCAAACATTCACCATGCTTGTCGTCTTCAATGGATGATTTGCCATTTAGCTGTATTCAAATGCACTCTGTTTGCTTACCCCGCACAGCCAGCCTGTCTAGGTTCCACATGGTTATATCTTTATTCTGCACTCCTTCGCATTCAGGGGTATTTCTTACCATCTGTACTGCTAACAGCCAGTGTGATAGGAAATAAAAAGAGTATTAGTTATTCAGTCCAGGAACAGCAGGGAGGGTGACTACTCTTCAGCAGCCTCCTTCCCTTCTCTCTCTCTTGTGGCTGCTCCCATTTTGGCTGAGCATAAGGGCGTTACAAAAGAGGACAGTGCATAGTAGCACAGATGGAGAAGGGTTGCTTTGGTTTAGAGTGAGCGTGGAATCTGCTGGAGAGGCTCTGCTCAGTGCTCAGCCCCACGCAGTCTATGGGAGGCAGGGCGTGGACACAGAGGTGACCACGTTACACAGCTGATGCCTTCGAGCTTCCCGGCAGGCACAGGAACAAGATCTAAGCTGGCTACCTGGTTATCCCAGCACCCAGCCACCAGGGCTTACCACAGCCAGCTGATCCAGCCTCTTCATGGGGCTTGTCCAATTGTCATGGCTGCTGTGCCAATGGCATCCAAGCCCATCTCTGCAACTGGCACAGCCTCTGCTGTGTGCTACGTACTCTGGATTCAGTAATGCTTAACTTTTTAAGGTGTTTTTTAAGAACACCTTCCAGAACTAGAGCTTGTGAAGTACACCTCAGTGTCTTTTCTCATTTGCCTTTTGACTACCAAAGGGAATTAATTAGTATCAGCATGAGTGCAGGAACCGCAGGAAGCAGAACAAGCTGTATGAACTTTCTTGAGTCTATTCAGCTCCCAGAGAGCTCTCATCAGACTTCATCCAAATGTCATCCTTGGTTAGCTTCTTTCAGAAACCGACTGTTCCTGTGTGTTTAAAATGATCTTGTGGAAGTGCTGCTCATCTGAGCTAATTAAAGCCTGTAAACTAACAGGCACATTTTGCTCCTTTTTCTATCTACAGATGCTGGAGATGCTGTATGTGCAAAGATGTATGGTATATTTTGGGGTTAAATTACGACAGCTTAATGTGCAATAAAAGGGATATTTCTGAGCCAATACTGTTTATTGCAGAACTGATTTTAAGTGTTCTTTTTTTTTTTCAATGTTTCAATAATAACCTAATAATTTTAATCCCAGGAAGGAAGAATATATAACATTCTCATCTTTTAAAATAGTTTCACTCTTACATGAAAGTTAATATTAAATAGGTTAATGTTATAATTTTGTTTATTAATTCTTTCAAGTAATTTTGGCCAGCTCCTGCTAAAATTTTTCAAATTAAAATCTGTTGTCATAATATTTGAAAAATTATGGTTAGGAATTTATTATATTAATTAATCTGTAATCTTTTATTGTTGTCTACAATTTTTCCTGTTAGCTCCAACCCCTTTTGAAATCATAAGTGCTATTCTCTGCTTGAATCAGCAAAGGCTGTTCCCATAGCATGCATTAAGACCCTGTTGGAATGAAATGTGGCAAACTAGATTTATAGACAGATGGATAAGACAGGCAAATAGATGAATTAAGTAGAGATGCAGCCCCAGCTGACATTTGTTGAATCAATATTAAAATAGCTGTGTTAAACCACAAGGCTTTTACATTGGGTATGCTGACATCAGTTAATGAGTGGAGAACAAGAACAAGCTTCTTCCAAACCAAGGTAATGGGACAGCCTTTTCATTTATTATCTCAGTGAGCCAAGGGCATTGCTTTCTCCACAGGGACGATATTTGTTATATAAGAATATTTAGTACTGGTACAGGTTTGAGGTCATCTTGTAATATTCAGAGTGAGGATGTTTCAAGTACTGGATGAAGGGGAGCCTAACGCAAAGAAAATTCCATTGCTCCTAATGCTAAGAGGAACTCCTGTAATCAGGGCAGGCCTTCCCCATCCCCTGGCTGGAAGGTGAGGGAGGGAAGTATTGGAAGATGTATCCTGAGACAGGTTGAGCTGCTTAGTACGAGCTGTTGGAGGGGTACTCTGTCATGTAATGCCTCTGATACTACTACCAGCCCTTACAGATTTTGTGCTGTGTGTCACTTAATCAGAAACTGATGCCCCTACTGCAATGTTATTTGTTGTATCAGTGCCTTGAGTATTACTACGAGTAATGCAAGGCTGGGGTCCTTTCACAGTATTACAAAAAGCTGTAGCAAATTCTAATCCCTGGGATTGATGGCTCACTCCTGCTACATTGAAGGGGAACTTTATTTTTTGTGAAACGAGGAGCTGCAGCATTCCTTCCCATGTCAACCCTTGCATGTCCTTTGTAGTACAAAAGTGAGGTAGGAAAGCATTGCCTGAAATGTGATTTCAGTAAGATAGGCAAAACCTGCCATGAGAAATAATGGGATCAGCGGTCATGCTAAGATAAAACAATCAGCTAAAGGGCAGGAGAAGAAACAGTAGGTATCTGAATATGAGTTTTACCCACTACTAGTGCTTCTGCATTGACCACAAGCCTGTGAGGAGGTATTCCATTAGCAAAGATTCAAACTTCACACATCACATTTTTCTGGGGTTAAAAGAGACAGACAGACAAACAAACAAAGCAAAACAAAACAAAAATCTGAAGATATCATATTGAGAAGATATGAGTCTTAAGGACCAGTTTTCTGGATAGGGGGATGTACAAACAAAATTTGTTATCAATAATTTCTATCACAAAAATCCAACAATAGTCAAATTATTCTCTTCTTTCCTGTTCCTCATGAATGCCAACCAGATTTTTAAAAGCACACTGCTATTTAGGTACTTTGGAAACACCTGGTGGTGATCAGAAGCTTCTGTGTCCGTTAACCCAGCTTACAGCTGGATTAATTCTAAGAAAAAATAATATCTTCCATAGCTTTTGTTGAACCCCTGAGGAGATGGGTAGAAGTGGGGAATATTATAATTAAATTGCCTGCTGTGTTATCATCTGGCTGTGCCTTCCAAAAATAGACATGTGTCCTGAGTTCCCAATTCTGGCGGAGTGATGAGACTGAAAGTTTCTTGGTCTGGGCTTAAGTATTCATTATTCTGGAAATCAGTCCTGCCATGTATTGTAGCATCAGTGTAGTCTTGATATATCCACCCTTATGCAGAGCCAGGAAATAGGTCTGGATCTGGAAAACCAAAAGGCAGATCAGCTACCCTATGTACAGCTATCACACAGGAGAAGCGGATCACCGAGGCCAGTCTGTTTTGTATAGCCAAGCCTGGAGTGGATGAGTATTAAAACCAAGCTATGAGCACTATCAATAGCTGACAGGTTTGAGACTCCTCTGCATTACACAGCTTGGAGGTGTTTGGGTTGGGGGAGGCTGGGGTCTCCACATTCAGCTGTTCTCAATATAAAATGCTACTTCAATGGTGTATTGATACTGCTACAACACAGGCTCATGTATTGATACTGCTACAACACAGGCTCATCACCAGCTTCTCATGCTTTGTGAAATGCTGGGATCCTACCAGACTGCTCAGACCTGGTTTCATTCTATCAGGGCAGAATTGATATAGGGAGGCTCTTGAAAATCTTCACTTAGTTTATGATGTCAGGCTTAGACCTTGTATCACCTCCAAGAAGTTCAGGGCTACTGCAGGTTATGTAAACTATGCACCTGACAGCAGACAAAATAGAAAGGCATTTTGACAAGATGGGAGAAAATGCTGAACTGCTGTTGACTTTGTCCAAGTGGCTTACTTGGGGCTTCATCTAGTCAAGAAGAAATGCCAAGTGGAAATTCCAGAAAAAAAGGGCATGTACTTCCTTTTTTTGAGGCATCTTGAGTATGCAACTCTCTCGTTATTTTTTTGGCCTGTTTAATTCTGAGGAAACTCTAGAGACACAGTGCTATCAAATGAAGTAGAGCAGATAGAGCCTGTGAGAAATCCTTGTACAACAGGGTAGCACACTGCCCAGTATAGGCAACATTTTACACGTGTGTGTTTTCTTACCATCGCAATTTCTTAACCGTGGGGTCATGGAGCAGCTGGCTACCTCAGGAGGTGATAATGCTTAAATGCTGAGGTAGATAAGAAAGCTTGTCATACAGTCATGGTGACTGGGGAGGCTCTAATCTAAAACCTCATGTTTGTCACCATCTCTTCTAATTTATCTTTCAATGCAGGATTTTAACAATGTGAGAAGTAATTAGATGTAAATATGGAGGTTTTCTCCATCTGTTTATATTTTAAAACCACAATTGGTCAGGTCTAGCCCAGTGAATTTGCAATAGATTTTATTCTCTGTTATGTACAGTACAAGACATCTTGGCCCCTGTGGAGGTTTACAGGCGGAGGCAGTGAAACTGCCATAGCACAGATCCCACTGTGCCCTTGCAGGGTACCAACAGCAGGACAAACCCCAAAGCTTCCAGAGTGTTTTCTGCCAGTGAAGACAGAGAACCTCTGCTGTAGGAACAGATGGGAAGGTGTGGGTAGGGGAGGATGTGCAGGGAAAGGGCTACTGTGGGGTAAAGCAATCCTAGCCAGGCAGGGTAGGACACCAGCAGGAGTTCTGCCACCCCATCTTTCTTTATTGCTGAAGGACTATCATCACCATTTATAAATTCTCTGCAGTTGTACCCAAAGCAATCCTGACCTGGAAAAGAAGAATATTTTTCTTTCCTTAGTTGAATGTCCCATTAAATTAACCAGACTGGAAAGACTGGTTTATCCTAGTGAATACTGGCCTATAGTTCTGTCAGAGAAATGATAAGGGGTCATGCAAAGGCACATACTTAAGATCACCTTATGAAAACACTTAGATTTGCATTTTCAGCAAGTGTTGACCTTCAAAAATTTTAAAAACTGCTGATGTTTCAGAGGATTGGTGTTTTTGTGGCAGGGACACAGCTGAATGCTTTTATTCATAAGGAAGCAAAGTTTGTCAGATTATACTGCATGCTTATACAACAATCCGGCCTGTTCAGATGACACATCTGTTTTTTCAGACACTGGCAGAAATGCCATCATAACAGCAATATTTTGTTCCCAGAATCACTAGAAAATAAAAAGAAAAAAACACCAAACCAAACCAAAAACCCAGCTAAGTTAGTCACTGTCTCCACCTGGAGGCAAAAGGCTGTCTGAAATAACCAGTTCATCCCATGAAGAACAGACCATGTAGTCAACAGGGAATTCAAAATATTTGCCAAAAGCCCCTAAAAAGCCAGGTATTATCAGTTTCAAGTGTAGTCTCAGGGCTTATTTTTTCTGAAACATGAACATAAGGAAAGCACTACTGCTATTTAAATAACAAGCATTAACTTCTAATTGCTCTGAAATATTTCTGGTTACCAAAGACTGTAGTAGGAATATAGTATCTGTATTCCTCAGGAAGCTGTTTCCTTGTTGATGACAAAATCTTCCTCTCTTTCTTTCCTTAACAGCTTCTTTTTCCTCTCTTTTTTATTCCACAGGATCATGCAAGAGATCTTTATTACTGCACATCAGAGCACAGTTAGCCTGAAGTGAGTTTCAGCCTGGGGTGCCAGGAGCATAAGGACCAGAAGTCCCCCCCAAAGAAAAGCATCACTAAGCTCATGGATCAATGCTAAATGCCTATTTGACACCAGGTCATGTTTCTCTGTGTGGAAAAAGGTGACTGGGGTTCTGTTTGATTTCTCAGAAGAGGTCCAATATGGTAAGAGTAAGATCCCTGCTCAGTCAGTCAGAACAGCAGTTGCTGGAGAGAATCAGGTGAAATAAAATGTGCCTAAACTCCCAACCTGACTACCATGAAATACATCCTCCTGCAACTCAAAGTGCGACCCAAGCCTCTCTGATACCAATGGGCAGTCCAGATGGAGAGGCAGAGCCCTTCTATGAGACATGAACACTGTGGGAACAGACAAATTCAGTAGAGAGTTAGATCAGTACTTGGGTGAACTGGAGCTTTTCCGGAAAGAGCTCAGAAAAAGATTAATCTGATTCTCAGTGAGAAAGACATGCTGTCTCTAAGGACAAGATGTCACATGCTGCAGCACTTCTCTGCCCTCTCAGAGGCCCCGGGAACCTCATCAGCAGCCACAAGGAAGGCTGTATTCTCAAATGTAATAGGAAACTTGCCTTGGTTTGTTTTTTATCCCTGTGCTATCTAGGAGTTGGTTTGTCTTTTCCATTTGCCTGGGTTGAGCATTACAGAGAGGAAACTGGGAAGACAATGGAACACAACAGAGACAGGGGTTACAGACAATTTTAATCTCTCAGAAGGAACTCTACTGTGCAAAGATGTATGAAACTAGTGAATTTTAGCCAGTGTTTTCAGCCAGAAAAAGCCAGAATGACAGCATTTGTCATACTGTTTTTGAAATGCTAAGAGTCAGGGAGGGGTGGTCATATCTCTGGAGGAACAGCTGTGCAAACAAGTGGCTTGGTCTCACAGAGGTGCACTGGTGTGCATTGGCTGGGTAGCCTGGAACTGCAGGAGGAACTGCAGTGTGTCACAACCTGGGATGCAGCTCTGTGCATAGCCCCAGTCTGTGATGAAACAGTGAGCCTTGATCATCCTCTACCAGCCAATCCCTTAGCCATACCTCAGATTCCCACTCTCTGTACGTGCATCTCGTGGCTTTCAGCCCCACTGAGAGGTTGGGATGAGGCTTCCAGGGCTGTGAATACTGGCTGTGCAAGCTATTATGGGTGTTATCTAGATGTCTCCATTGCCAGCTGGAGATGGAAATTAGAACAGCGATGAGATGAAGCTGAGATAGTACCTCAAAAAATCCATGCATCAGGAGGGATCTGTATACTCAGCACCATCTCAGAGGGTTAGCAGGCTGGACATGGACATGCTGACCCAGGAGTTTCACCATGGGGGTGTTCCACTGCTGTCATGAAGACAGTATCTGAGGCTGTGTTGAGAATTTCAGTGTGTGGAAAGCCAAGGTTCATTTTGGTCTTTTTGGTTCCCAGGGAATAACGCGATGTGTGTTATGCCAAAGGATGCCCAATATGATGAGTATTTGGATGAGAGTTACACTATGAAATGGTTCTGTGATGGGTTCACTCCCACCTGCCAGGATTGCTCCAGGAAAAGTTCAGTGTTTAGTAAGTGTCAGAGCACAGCTGCCTAAGGAGCTCTGTGCTGCCTTTTGGACATCATGTTATATGTGTGTCCAGCCGTGGCTGCCACACACACACATCCCCAAGTCCTGCCCTGAGCTGGTGCCCACACCTAGCCTCTCTCAGACCAGGAGCTGCTGGAGCTTCAAACTGTGCAGCCAGGCTGCATCTGTGCAAGGTAGTAAAACGTCAGCAGCAAACACTCCACCGCTTGCCGTGTTTTGCAAATGAAGCAGGACACTATTTGGATGACAGTCCTCCAAGGGTGACGTACATGCTGCCACCTGTGATGGCACTGGCTGACTAAGCACAGTCCACTTTAAAAGAACATAGCTGGAGTGTGCTGCAAGCAGTGCTGTTTTTGACATGAATTAAAGAGAAGTCCTCACTGCTTACTGCTATTCCCATTTCAGGAGTGCCTTTGTGTAGGAGTGAGTGTCTAGTAAGGCTTTTGCATCAGGATGCTAGCTTGGATTTGCTGGATGGATTCCAATCCAGGCAGTTACCATCTATCTCTGCAAATTTTCCATGCTGTTTCAGTTGGCTACAGAATGATTTCTCATTTCATGTTCAAATCTGACTTTAATAGTTACTTCATACACTTGAACAATTCCTTTATTTCACACTCAGTGGTGGGTGGAAGGATGTTAAGTAGAATACACTTGGATCCACTTCAGTGGAGGCTATTACCATCAGTACTAGGGTTGCAATGATGAATAAATCCATGCCAAAGGGAGCAAACCAGTAAAACTGGAGAATATTTCATTGTAAAACCTACTGTGAGGCTTAGACTACCCTACTCAATATACCAGCAGCTCATGACAGAAATCTATAGTAACTCAAACACCTTACTAAGTGTTTAGTTCTTGAAAAGAACTAAACTATTTGTGCTTATGCTAAACCTAGGAAATGATATCTCTTCAGGCTCAGTCTCTGTAACAGTAGTCAAACTCCATCCTAGATGCCTGCAGTTTTGCCAACACTCCAAGAGAACTGACTCTTTCTTGGCTACTCAAGTTCCCTCACCTCCCAAGTAAACTTTTTTATTCTCTTATACTCCAGTTGTTGACATTATTTTGTCACCTTCTGCTCAAAACTGCATTTATCCTTTTCCTCCCACTTTTCACAACTGTCGGGATTATCAGCTCAGCAATGTGCAATGTAGATTCTTGAGATCTGATGTCATCTAGCTTGGCATATGTTACACACTCAAATAAATGTTGTGGTGAATAATGTACCATATGTATACCTCCTAGGTTCTCCCAGCATTGTGAAGACTTATCCGTGCTCAAATTGTGTACCACTTAAACCAGGATTTTGTTATGTAGAGCTTCCAAGTCTGGTGTTACCAATGGAAATAAAATCCTCATCTCACCCTCTCTTCTCTGCTCTGCACATCAAACCCAAAAAAAGGTCTTGGAAAAGCCTACTCTTTTGAAGACCTGATCTTTTGAAGATACTGTGGGGAATACTGTGGGGATGCTGTGAGCCAGGGACTGGGATTCTGCAGACCATGACCTCAAGCCTGGGAGAAAGACAGTGATCCAGAATGTCCAATCCAGGCAGAGTGGTACCACATTGTTATTGCTCTAGATGCAGGCCATACCCAGGTCTTTGAAAAGACTCAGCAGGGAATGGTCTCCACCTGGAGACAACACAGCAGGCAGACACTCCACCTAAAGGGCCCATTCCTCCTTTTTGCCAGAACCTGGGCATACTGTTACAGAGTCTCCCCTCATAGGCACACAGAGGCACACAGAGGCAATGAGGGAGAAGTCATGGCACTGCCCATGCCAAGCCAGACGCACTGGAGCACTGGACTCCTTTTCTGCCTTCTGAAAGAGCTGTATAACAGGCAGACCCAGGATGTTTCTGCAGGCAAGGGGTTGCAAGTGGTGCCAAAACACACCAAGTTCCTGCTTAGATGGAGCCTTTCATTTTAACTGATACAGTCTCAAAAATATTCCATTTTCTGAGAAACTTCTGTAATGCCCTTTCCTGGAGGGACACAGTAATTAGTCCACATAAAGCAGAGCTGTCCAACTGGTGCTCATGAACAGAAGCATTAGCTCTAATGAACCATGTTATTTTTTCAGCTCTATTACATTCTGCATGCATGTTACTGGCATCATGTGTTTAAGTGATTCAAATTTAAAGACTTTTAAGCTGTTATAGGGAACTGGAGTCTGACCACCCTTGTGAGACCTGATTCACGGTTAGCAATACATTCTGTTTTTCCTGGATCCCATTTGCACTGTGAGAAAACACTAGAAACAGATGGCTTACTATCCAAATTTTATAAGTAGTTCAAAGAGGACTAGGCACCCTGCATGCTGCAAACATTTATAGCATGATCAGCTCCCACTAGCCACAGCCAGCTGCATCAATTAGGTTAGCAGTAAGTATGGAGAGAAAAGCCTAAGGCAGTACAGTTTTATGAATATACTACATTGTCTTGCACAGTATTTAAGATTACAGCTTTAACATTCATGTTAGGTTATTAATCAGTATCAGTGGCTAGCAAAATAAATCTCTAGTTTCATTTTACCTTGCAGGTGTGAAAGGCTCTTACAGCAATTTTTGGTGAGGAGTTCTCTATCTGGAGTGCATTTTTTTCCCTTAACACAGAAACAAAGTAATGGGAAGGTTTTACTTGCTTAATGGTCTTTGGACAACTGAAAAGGTATCTTTGGTGGTCTTGCTTTTGTCCAACAAGAATTAAACATTATATGTTTGCCCTTTCTTTCTTTCTTTGAGCAAGACAGTATGAGAGAGATTCTGGTCAAGATTCACACAGCTCAAATTGATACACAAAATAAAGACTGTCTTCTATAACTACATCTGAAGTGCAAAACAACAAGAAGGTCTGTTTTTGTTTTATGATTTCTATGTATGTTTGATTTCTAGCTATATTTTTCAAGTTCACCAAGAGCTGTACTTCAGCAGGCATCAACAATCAAAAGAAGATGCAGTCTAATATTTTTCTTTTTTGCTTATCTAAAGTGAAAAGTCTAATGAATATAGCACACTCTTTCAGGTGAAATATTTCTGTAGCTTCCTCTGAAAATATCTGAAAATATGAAAAGCTATTACAATCAGCATAATGACTCATTTAATAGCTCAAACAGATCTGCTCAGAAATCACTACATGTCATGAAATATAAGGAATAGGTTAGTCTCTAGGAATAGTGGCTTGGAGGGAAAGATTTCATGTCAAATAAATGCTATTAGCTAAGAGTATCCATGCTATATGAAAGCTTATATAGCTGGATAATGAAGTTTAAATTTGGAATTTGGAGACAATGTAACGTGCTCTAGGTTGCAAACAGGATTTGTTACACAGCATTTACACTGCATTTTTAAACTAAGTCACAGGTGTTAGTAGCTGTAAAATGTCCTTTATAGGGTTAATGATTCAAGAGTAAAATGTCCTTTATAGGGTTAATGATTCAAGAGTAAAAGCCTTTCTTCAGAGTCAGTATTGAAACAGAGTGACACTCTGTTTTACTTTTAGGACACAAAACCGAGGACTTGATCAGCTCACTTCATTTAGATGTAATACATCTTAGCTTAATATGTATTGAATTTTAATATGACAGAGAACTTGACTTCTGGAATCTGAAGAGAATTGAAGTGCATTTGCTGCTTATACTATGACAGCCAGCATTTCATTTCCTGGAAGAATCTGCAATCACTCTCTTCAAGGTCTGCTGAGAATTGAGACTAATTGTGGTGACAAGCCATCATCTAGTTTGGCACTTCCACAGCAACTAAAGTTCTGCTCATCTTTAAGACTTTAAAATACCTTTTGGAAAAACCCACAGCGCTGCCTCATATGTTTGATTCCTCAGGAAGATAGTTTTCAGTGAAGAAAGACAGTTGGAAAGGAAGGAAAATAAAGTTCACTCATGCCTTAACACAGCTAATATTGTTCAAAGAAATTCAAAGCGTGAGTATTAAATCATTAGGAAGGAACAAGATATAAAGCTTCTATCATGAAATAATGTTTGTCTTTTTCTTTTTTTACTGTATCATTTTGTCAAAAGCTCCAGGAAATTTTCACTCTGAAATGTTTTGGTGTGAAAAAATACTGGTTCTCAACAAAAAGAGAACACATGATTTAGAATATCAACCTGCTTGCTCTTTTGAGGAATCAACCAAAATTTCAATCTCCTTTCTGGTACTATGAGCACCTTTGTCTTGTACCAATGCACTTGTGAAAGAATGCATTCTTAGCCCAAGTTGCTATAGAACACCTTGGCAAAATCAGGCTGTGGGATTACAGACTGCTCTAAGTGATGAACACACTAACAGGCTCCCATGCAGGATCCTCTCTTTATATTCCTGAGCATGTGGCTTGTTGCTCCAAGTCTTTCTTTGGCTCCCAGCTCCCAGTACAGTACTCCTCTTCAGCTCTTGTCTTGTGAATGCTGAGGAGTAATACTCTGAGCTGTAAAAACTCCTTTGCTTTCACTTTTGATAGATGGATAAAGTGATCCCATCAGCAGCTGGGGTCTCCAAGGGCACCTTGGGGGTCAGTCTCAAGACATGATGCAGCTGCACATCAGGCTGGGGATACTGGAGCCCTAAAGACTCTTCATCTTGCTTCAGTGTACAAGCGCGTAAGTGAGGAGATACTAAAACACAGCAAGAAACAATTTAGGTGAGTCCTAAATGCATACTGATTTTTAAGAACAGTATTTTTAGCTTCAGGCCCCAAAAAATAATATTGTCCTTTTAAAAAAGCTTTCCTAAATGTTTTGCCCCTGATCAGTAATTGTGTTCTGTGAGTTAAACAAGAGAAATGCATATGTCTTTGCCAAAATACTTAATTCACTATATCTTCATTCATATGGCACAAGAGATATACCCTGTTATATAACCATATCCTGTTTTGCTTCCAAAAGGCAACATTCTTCCAACATCCACACCAGGCACTGTGGATGTACCTGAAGTTACCTGAAATTCATTCCAGAATTCAGCTAGCAAATAATTGGGAAGGTCCTGGAAAAGGATGAAGAGCAGAGGAGTATAAGCAATACAAGTCCTTGTGTCAGGTCAAGCCATCTCATCTATTCAGTGTTGGTGTTTGACCTGTGAAAGCATTAGAAGTTTCTGCAAAAATGCACCAGAATAAACCGATTTTGTAAAAACATGGAGAGGGAAAAGTGCGAGTACATTAATAAATCTGCCGTCAAATGTAGTCAGAAGAAGGAAGTAGGCAATCTAAATTCACCTATATCAACTTAAAATGAGTGTACATCAGTTCTTTCCAGGGTGCGTCAGCTCAATATGAAGAATTTCCTAACTTTTTTGTAGGGATTATTTCAAATCAAGTTTCAGGAAGATATTCAGCAAAACCTACAATTAAAGGAAGTGTTACTAAAGCTGAAAACACACAGAAATGTTATTTAAACCTCAGGTCACATTAAACTGACTAAAAAATAATGAAAAGGATATCATTATTATTCAGAACTAGCAGCTAATTGCTTAATGAAAATCAGATGGTTTACACACTGTGCTAATTTCTGAGAGCATAGCCTATTTTATTTTGTTCAAATGGCCTTTGGAAAAAAAGTAGTCTGGTTTTGTTCTGTATTGGCCCATTTATGGCAATATGCTATTTCAATAATAGCTCTAACAGCTCAGCAGATGCAGTGAAGCAATGCAGGCTCTAAGGCTGTCAAAAACCCTTCAAATAGCCTGACAATTCAGGGAGCAGATGTCATTCTGGCACTTACCGTCTCTTACTCCAAGAATACAATTTGTGATTCAGAAAGTAAGATATTCCCTCTATGACAGTGGACAATTTTCTTAATGGTGAACAAAGAACCTCTCAAAACTGATTTTTCTTTATGTCAGACTTTGCCAGGCACATGAAAATAACAGAATGCATTAATTCTGTGCACCAGAAATGTGAATTAAAAACTCAAGAGTGGAAAATGCAGTGTTATGCAGATGAGGGCAGGACTTTTCGACCAACATGTGCCCTTACTGTGAAAGAGGTAAGGAAATCTTCCTTTATTCTGCCAGATAAAACAGCAACCTCATGCTCTGCAAAGATTTTCCAGACTACAAATCACTTTAGAAACTTGGCAAGTACTTCAACCAGCTCTGGAAAACAGCCCCTTGTATTTCCCAGGAACACCCACCTCTCCTGCAACCGGATGAGTCAGACAGCATCCAGGAGCTTCATTCCAGGAATCTAGCCCACTCAGAAAACCAGGAAAGAAGCACTGAGAACTGACATTTTCTCGATAAAAGGAAAAGCACAGTGAGTAAACACTCTGGACACAGTCTACCCTGAACATTGAACAAAAGGCCCTAAAATTGCCATGGACTCCTCTTCAACTGTTTTCCTTAATGAACTACACAGGTTAGTAAAAGACACATCTGTCCCCACATTTCTATCATTAATATCACAGCTTCCCTCATTTAAACTGTGCATCAGGCTTGTTTCGGAGTCAATCCTTGCCACAGCTATGGGTGAATTTCTGATATCCCAAGACAGGGCATCCATATTTATTTGTCTTGTCTCTTAGTACTGACTGGTTATTAAATCCCAGGACAAAAGCTGTAACAACAGGAATAGTAACATCCTAACATGTGTTGGAATTTCCCAAACTAAACACCATGAGCAATTAGGCGGACAGCTGGCAACTTCAGGTTCAGTCTTCCTCCATCTGATGGGACTGCAGGAGAACAGACTGGCACAGTGCAGGTGTCAAGATACACCAACATAAATCAGGAACCCTCTACTCCAAACCGACATAAGCATACCTAAGTGTGACCTGAGACTGAACCAAGAGAAAGCTGAGTTGGTAATCCGAGGAAAAATGGGGGTAGTGCCCACTGTCTTTCATTGGGGGACTCTCATTTCAGCTGTCCTAGTTCTCTTTGGAGTCTCTGGTGGAAACTGATGTCCACTGGTCAGGGCTACAAGCAGCACAGAGTCCTTGGGGAGTGCTGTCACAACTGTCCATTGCTGGAGGCTGTATCGAGCAGATAGGGTCCCTTCCACTAAATATCTTTCTGGAAAAAACAAATAAGTCTTCTGCCCCCTTCAGTAATTCTGAGCATGTCACTCTGTTGCTATGTTCTCTGCACTGGGTGCCATCGATTGCCAACACCATTTCAACACTATGTCTACCCTCCGTGAAGAGAGCTACCTGGCTCAGCTAAAATAAGGACACCAGATAAAAAGAATAATCCTTGTGAGCAGCTAAGAAAGCAAACAGAACAGATGGGAAACTGCTTTCTTACCCCATGCAACCCAAGGGAATTTCTGAGTTTTCCATATCCTGCATCAAGGAAACAGGACCTTTCAGGGATTTTTGTGAAAAATAAGGTACCTCTGCCCACTGCAGAGAAGCTACTAATCCACTACCCAGACACTTGCCAAGAGCTGTGGAGCAGCCAAAATGAGTTCACTTTCCTTAATTGAGAGTAGAGAGCTGAAATCCCTTTCCCACGTAATCACAGAGTATCAGCTATTCCAGGAGAATTTGTGCCTCTTCTGTATCCATCAGTTCCCTTCCCTCCTCTCCAAATTTCTATCTGTATGTGAAATCCTTCCTGTCCAAACCATTCCATTTATTTGTAGACCACGCAGTTGCAAAAAATTAGCTTTTTCCAACAGCAGTTTCAGCAGGACATGTCTCACTGGCCAGGGAGGTGCTGTAGCCCTTCCTCATATCACGGCTGCTGCTGAGCAGTTGTGTGTTGGTTTTGCATGGCTTGATTTTTGGTGGGAAGAAGCCAGCCACAGAAGTCATTTTTTTCTGTGAGAAGCTGCTAGAAGCTTTCTCCATGTCTGGCAAAGCCAATCCTTGGCTGGCTCTGAGAACAGACATGCTGCTAAGCCAATTAGAGAAGTTGGTGATGCCTCTGTGATTACGTATTTAAGAGGGAAATCAAAACTGTGTGTGGTTCTTCCAAGGGATGGGGAGGCGCCGTGGCCATCTTGGCATCACAAGTGTCCATTTGGCTGGTACAACCATGTGGTCAGCGAGCCTTGCCTGCCATAGCCAGATACACTGTGGGCAGAAGGGCAGGGGCAGCGACCTCTCCTTTTCTGTGCCCTGCAGGGGGAGAGGTGTAGAACGGCGTGCTGGCCCACTGAGGCTGGCAAGGCAACACGGCCAGTGGCAGGAACATGGTGAGCAATTCCTCAGTGCAGACCCAGATGAGATCAACCTTTCAGCACTGCAAAACCCTATAAGAACTTTTCAATGATAGAACCTGAGAACAATAGTACCTATGGACAATAATTTTCTTCTGAGTCAGAGAATAAGAAAAGGTGAAGACATGTGAGGAGAACTAACATGGCAGCACTGAAGTCAGTAAAGAAAGAGGAAGTGCTCCAAGCACCGGAACCGAAATTTTCTTCTGCACACTGTGGTAAAAGACTGCAGTTAAGTAAGCTGTCCCCCCATAGCTCATTAGGTCCACTCTGCAATATGCAGAGGTCCACTTGCATGACAGAGTAAGTGTATGTCAAAAGGGGCTATAAAAACCTGCACTCACATGGATGAGTGACTCACAGGCAAGAGTTTTGGGAGGCCTGTTTTGCCCAGGAGAAGGACTCACATTTGCAGATTGGGCAGGGCTGCTACTCATCAGAAGAGAACCAAGCTGGTGAAGTACACAGAGAACTGTCTCACATGGGGGGACCCACAGTACAACAGAAAAAAGACACTTTTCTCCTGAATGAACAGAAGAAAATTAGAAGTGATGAACTGACTAAAAAAACCCATGTTTTATCTCTCTGTGCTGTCAGTGTGAAAGAGGGAGGTCTGGAAAGGAAAAGTGTTCTAAAAGTTTATTTTAGTTTCTCATTACCCTCATTTAAATATTTTATAATTAATTTTTCTTTATACCTTTTAAATATGAGCCTGTTTTGCCCTTAGGTTTTCTCCTAATCCTTATCTCAACTCACAAGCCCTTTGGGTTTTTTTTTTCCTCCTCTGCTCAACTATAGCAGAGGAGAATGAATGAATAGTTTTCATAGATGCCTGGTATTTCAACCAGTGCCAAATCACAAGCTGTAACATACTACTGAAGGGATTGTCAATGATGTCTTCCACTACTGGTCACAACTCAGATCAAAACGCACTGTGAAATCCTGGCGTGCATACACATAGCCCAATATATGTTCAGTGTATATTTCTTTTCACCACATCAAACGACAATACAAACAAAATGGACTCCACCTCCATCACTTGAAGGTTGCTTTGCACAAGCCAGAGTTTTGTAGAGACTTCCACTTTGTTGTTTGTGCTCTCCCTCTCTCACCTCTCTGTTCCTGAAAACAAAAACTGTGAGGGGTCACTGTGAGTTGGCAGGCTGCCCAGCTGCCCTTGTCAAAATGGCTTGGTAAATTTGATCAGAGCACTGAATGTTTACACAAGAACTGCTTATACTTAATGAGCTCCTTAATACTCAAGACATGTAATCTCTGTGCACTGGGGGCTTAAATGAAGGACCACATTCTGAATTTTGATAACAGTAAATCACCAACAGAACTCAGATGCAACACTTGAACATATACAAAGCTGGAACATTTAAATTTGTGATGAATAAAACCCATGTTATATAAAGATAAATGAACAAAAGAGAGGTGAACAGCACTGAGGAACGTGCTTGTGCCATGGGCTGATTTACTGCAAGATCTTACTTGTTCTGGAAGTACAGTGATTCCTGGTCTCAACTTTTAATGAAACAAAGTAAACTTTGGTTGCTTGATCCTGCACTGAGGCAGACTGACCTAGCAATTACAAATAATTTCTTTTTTTCTTTTTTACCAAGCCTGCAGCAAGCCACTGTATTCCCCCCATGTTTTCCCCACAAGAGCAGTATATTGTAACTCATGGAGCAGTCTCTCAGTCCCAAATACCACGACAGTCATCAAACTCTGACAAAAAGTCATTGAGGGTGAAAAGAGATGCCCCTGATGCCTCTCTCTTGACCAGTTTTTCTTTCCTTCCCCTTCCTAGGTTCTCATTCCAACCTGATCTGACACCTTTAGGGAGCCGGAATCTATTCCTGGGGCCTTTGATTCAGGCACAAACAGCAAACCAGCATGGCACAGGGAACCCTGGACTTAGTTTTTCCCTTCTTTGCTTTAACATGTCCTTGAGATGGTGCAAAGAACCACTTGTGATCTTGGTAGCTACCTCTGATACTGAACGTAGCTCCAGAAAAGGCTGCTCCTGGCCCTTACCTCTGCTGCGCAGGTCTCCAGTGGGTGAGGAGGAGAACAGAGAGTATGCCTGGGGCTCTGCCTTGCTGCCCAGACTAGGACACAAGGCACCAGAGGAGTATTAAGCCCACATCACCATTACCCTGGCATGGCTGGGTCTCACATAGATGCAGAACAGCAGAGTTGTTGAGAGGCCTCCAGGTCAGATATCACACACCATATGCCTGGCAGGTGACTGGACATGGGGAATAGCTTCTTACTAAGAGACATGCCTATGATCAACGACTTAGGACAGCTTGTTGCCAACTGCACAGATCATCCAGATTTTTGAGCTACAGTATAGTTTGTCAAGCTAACATATAAAGTTCCTCTGCCTTTCTTCATGGAAAGAAAGAAAAAAATAAAAAAAGAAAAAAACAAAAAAAGAAAAAAAGAAAAAAAGAAAAAAAGAAAAAAACAAAAAAACAAAAAAAAAAAGAAAAAAGAGAAAAAGAAAAAAAAGAGAAAAAAGCACTATGAATGGTTCCTGCTGCAATGCCAAGAATCATACCAAGCAAAAGAAACTTGCTCAAGGGAGTCTGCAAACCATTTTAACCAGAAATCAAATAGGGTGTTTTTTTCTTAATGGAGTGTTATGCTCCACTGGCAAAAGTAATGTGACATCATGAATGTGTAAGTCTACATAATGTGTATATATAAGCCTAATATAACAGTAGCTTCAGACTGGGGAGGGGAACGGGGAGAAAGGAGAACGGGAAGGGAGAGGCAGACATTTCTAAAGCAGTCTTAGAAATGTTAAATAGAACATATTTGTGGCAATTAATTTGTAACCTTTTTCGCCTCATTTCTTCTGGAATATACATATTCATTCAACCAGGTGACACAGAAAAACATAGAATAGTCCTAAGGATATCTAATAAACAGACTTCTCCAGAAAATTGCCGGGTAGCAGGGGCATTAAATTTGTAACCTGTCAAAGTGGTCCACTCCACTTACAACTGACAGCTGGATCAGTTGCTTTCAAGGTAGTGTCTCTTCCTAGCCACCACCTTTCCAGGGGGAGGACAAGGACGATGAGGCTCATCAGCTGCCGTGGTAGCAGCAAGGCCCTGGAAACCCAGTGCTATATCCCACACTTGCACATAGTAGGCATGTGCATCAGAAGCGGACATGTGAACCTGAAGTATTTAGAGAATGCAGAGCTGCAGAAGCTACAGCAGACAGTGCTCTCTGCACAAGGAAGCAGGTTGCAAACAGTGGTTCCAAGGCCACACCCCGGCTGCCCAGGCAGAAGGCCGCCTGACTTCTTGTATTTCAGACCACCCACAAGCTCAGACAGTGGAGGAAAAGCCAATCACCATGGCAGGTTTTCATTCATAACAGGTAGAGCTATAGCAGGGCTCCACTTGCACACAGCATACACAGCACACGTCCAGGACTCAATTCTTAGGTACCTGCTCTAAGGAGAGACGAATCACACCTCAATCCCACCTTTCGCCCCTAGCCAGAGAAGCAGCTTTGACTACTTCAGATGAAGGAGTTATTCAAACTGACCCCACCCTTGGAAAGCATTCATCTCCCAGCTTCAGAACTCAGGTACAAAAAAATATGCCAGTAAACTAACTGGCAAGCCTGAGTTACCAGGCCAGGGATGATACTGCCTACATAAAGCAGTCTGGGTTTGACTTCACTTTGGTTAGAAAGTAAAATAAGGAAGTGTATGGCTATGCAACCTCACTGGTTGCCTAGGATGGTATGGATGACTACAGGCAATGTTTGCTGTGATCTTCAGTCCTGCTGCCCTCTTCCATCAAGTGAATTATGTTCCTTGAGCACTGCTTTACCAAAATTTCAGATCAGCCCAATCGCATGGCCCAAACTCACATTTAGTAAGATCAGCAAATGTGTGCCTTGTCATTCCCCCTTCTCAAAAGAAGCTGGGTTGAAGAGATGTGATAAAAATTTAAAATCTGATCTCATGGATATGCTAAGTTGCTTCAGTTTCTTGTCCTAGCAGTCAGAATTGTTTTGGGTTTTTTTTTTTAATGGACAAGATAAACTCTTCTACAAGAAAAAAAGAAAACCACTCAAAAAACTCAATACACATACCACAAAAAACTCTACTAAAATTCCACTAAAAATCCAGAATTTTAATTTTGGAATAACAACCCTTTTTACAAAGAGATTTTCTAGGTTGTGTGTATGTATTCACAAAAGCGACAAACTAAGGCATATTCTCCATAGCCATGTTTGTTAAAGAAAAGCCCTGGAAAGCTATGTGACTTGATCTCACATAAATCTTGTCAAGGTACAGGCAGTACGAATTTTAAAGATTTAAATTACTTTTGCATGTAACGGACTGTCCATTTATACAGTTACCATGAATATGAGCTAAATTAATTTCAAATCTGCAACAAATACTGTAGTAAGAGCATGAAGCTTAAACAGTATTTTAAAGTGCTCATTAGAAACCCAACATTTCAATTAAGACATGTTAAAGATATTACATTCCTTACATATCAAGTCCAAAGGTAGAATATGTACACAATCTACCATCTTGTCTTTATAAATAAGAAGTAATTTATCTGTGTATCTCAAACATGACCAGTAGCCAAAGGAAGTGGAAAGACTATTTCAATTTGGCCAGGAAGAAAAACAACCCCCCACACAGAACAGTTATCCCACACATACAGCTATCAGAATGGTGTACCCCAAGCACTGCCATTTTGGCCAATCTCCTTGTCTGATTCTCTTTACGCCTACTCATGAAACATCTGCCAGTACTTTGCCAGTAAAAAATTAGAGCATCTCTCCTGTAACAGAATTGTTTGGGACTTTAGAACTGGCAAGGCTTCTGTTAAAGACAAAATATAACTGAACAGAAGAAATAAGCCCTGCAATATACCACAGTTTGCAAAGAGAAAAGACCTCTGAACTACCTAGACCATCATATAACAAAAATGTTGACAATTTTTAGTTTTAATTTTCAAATTAAGCATAGTGCTTATTAAAAAGTAAGATGTAATTAATTAAGAGGCATTTGTGACACATTTAAAAACCTACATCAGCTTTCTCATAAAGCCCTAACTAAACACATGCAGTACATTTTGCTAGTTAAGTCTCGTCCTGACAGCAACTAATCAAATGTCTCCATCCACAACAAGTTTCCTGTGATTTTGACTTAGCGGTTTTGCAGCATGTGATATTACTCTGTGCACAGGTTAAGCCTGTTTCACAAAGACCTAATACGAGGTACTGTGAAATTTTAGCATTGTGCATCATTTTAATCCCCATAGCACACATGCTTTTCAATAATCCCCTTCAAAGTACAACATGACAAATTTTCAAAGATACAAACAACCACAAGACACAAATCCCAAGTTCATTAAAACACAATAAAAATATTTACCTTCCTGTCATTTTTTCATTTCTCAGCTGTTATGAATGGTAACATTTTGTTTTTCAGACTTTGCAACTGAACTTTGTCATTTTCAGACAAAGAGTATACCCACTCACATACAGTAACATGATTACAGTAATTTCACGAATACAAGCCGCACCATTTTGACTAAGATTTTGCTCCTAAACCGGAAATGCGGCCAATATTCAGGAGCGGCTCATATGTGAATAATTTTCTGACATTTACAACCTCAGAAGTGCCAGCCAGAGTGTCGAGCAGAGCTGCTGCAAAGTCGGCATTTTGCGATTGTTACAAATTGCTACTCTGTTGCACCGCGGGTGGAGCCTGGCTGCCTGCAGTCAGCACGGGGGGCGGGGAGAGAGGCGGGAGAGCTCTCTTTCCTCCTCTGCCACAGCCCGGGGGAGAGACTGGGGGACCCCGGGCCGCCCCTGCTGCAGTTCTGGGAGGAGAGGGGGGACCCGGGCCGCCACTGCCGCAGCTCTGGGAGGAGGCGGGGGACCCGAGCCGCCACTGCCGTGGCTCGGGGAGGCGGCGGGGGGCTCCATCCCTGCCTGCCACCACAGGGCAGCACCGGGCCATGGTGACCAAGCCCAGTGGCAGCGGCGGCTGGCCCCCAGTGGCCCCACCGAGCGGCAGTGCCGGGCTGGGCCACCTGGCCCCGTCAGCAGCCACTAGCGGGCTGAGCCTGCACAGCCTTAGCCGAGCCAGTAAACCCCGCCCTGCCGCGGTTCTGTTACTATTTGGCAACTTTGTTGCACGCGGGTCCTCGCTGCGAACGACAGAGTGACTTATATTCAGGTGCGGCTTATTTATGGACAAAAAGCGAAATATTTGCCAACACCCAGAGATGCGGCTTATACTCAGTGCGGCTTGTATTCGTGAATTTACTGTACAGTAAAATCAAAACCTACAAAATAAAATAACTGAACATTCCATAAGCAGATTTTTAACTTTAGCAAACTTTTCTGCTAGGCTAAAGGCAAAAATATGCTGTACAAAATCATGTTAACATCTGCAGTAATACGCTTTGTTTAGCTTAGCTTAGCTTCAGCGTAGTGTGTGGCCAGACTGATCTATGCAATTTCTTAAAAGAACAGGGAGACAGAAGGAAGATTGTAAAGCTCTATTTCTTCTCTACTTGTACTCATTAGCAGATTCTTCCCTTGTAAAACATTCATGTGAAAAAAATTTACTGTGGCACTCAGCTGAGTTACAAAACACACATGTATGTGCAACAAGAGATGTCAAGGTGACAAACGACTCATTGGACTGCTTTCTTCTCCACCTGCAGCAAGCTTGAGCGTTGTGAGCTTCCGAGGTGGATGCTGAGGACTCTTACGAAGGTTGTCGTCCATCTGCAGAGAAACAATGAGAGCTGGATCTGGCAACAGCAGAATATAGATTATACTATTAGTCTTATTTGTCAGGGCTGCCATCATTAATACTGGGTTGGTGTACGTTTACTGCCAGGACCAGCAAAAACTGGTGCTTTGGTTTTTATCTGCTCCCAAATATATGCTTGTGTTAGAGCTGCTAATCATTCCCTTATACATGGTGCATCAAACCCAGGGCATCTGGATGTGCTTCTGTTCAAGCTGTTTGGTCAAGATTACTGAAGGAAGTAACACCAATTCTAAGAGGTCAAATATTGTACAATAATCAAATGCTGTGAGAAAGTAGATCAAGAGTCAAACTGCTAACATCAATGGATGCTTATGTATATTCAGCACCATGCAAGAATAAAACTCGAAATCAGAAAAGTTCTGGAGATGCTGAGTGATTTTGTATTAGTTACACATTGCAAAAAGTATGTAATAAAGTGTTTGTGATAAGACCTTTTTCAAAGACAGGATAAAACTCATCTCAGAATATAAACAATTCACATTTTCATAGGAAATCACTCCAATGCCCTGTGTGTAATGTGTTCTGAAAAAGTTTAGTTGGTACAGAATAAAAGCACAGGGGAGATCTGCAGAGGCTGCCTAGTCTATTCTGTTTCTTAAAGACAGGATCAGATTTTCCTCAATCATGCATGACAAATGTCTATGTAACCCATTGTTTAGAACTTCCACAGCCACACTTCAATGCCAGAAAAAGGATCAGTACTTAATGCTACAGAAGCTGATCATAATTAATGATCTATTTGACACACTGATCTTTGTCAGAAAGAAATGCCTTCTACCCTTTCAGTTAGAGTATTTTATCTGCTTGAAAAGGCTAATTCTTCACAAGTATTTTTCAGGTGAGTTGTATAGCTTTTGCTTGGTGCTGAGTGACAGCCTAAGAAAAAAAGAACATAAGAAAAAACAGCTAGATATAGAACAAGCAGGAGAAGAGTGACTGCTAGTTAGTTACTACAGCATGCAGCTGGGAGCAAGGAAAACTGGTGATCAGTCTTAATTTCTGAGTTTCGACCAATACATTTTCCTCCTTCTTTGCTGAATGTACACTTGCAGAAAGATACCACTCCTCTGTTGGTGTGCACACCTGCAAGACAATATTCTTTTGATAGTTCTAAAAATACTTTTTTAGTGCAAGGCTTCATTAATTCCTCCTTCCAAATGATGCAATATTCTTCCTGCCTCTCTACATCACGTAACTCACAAGAAAAGAAGTAATTAAAATGAAGTCCACTGTATAGCCATGCAAGGATATCTGTGAACAAGTAACCACAACAAAGCAGTAAAATTAAAGATACTGAAGCAAAAATAACCTTTTCAATCAAGTTGGATTCCTTATTTACAAGCTGTGTGAGTTTCTGCAGATTAGCATCTGCTGTATCCTGTCCAGCTGGAGAATGGCCTGGAGAGTGAAGGCAGAAAGAGTACGAGTGAAAAGGCATTTACAGAAACTTTTAAATTTTTAAAAATTAAACTCACATTGGAGAGAGACTTCATGCAGTATTTTTACACAAAGAAGAATTTAGGTGTAAAAGCCATTCCACATGAGAGAATCAGGAGTACTAAGCGTGAGCCACAGAGCTTGCCAATGCTTGACAGAATCTAAAACTGAGTATTAACACTTGCTTTTAATTTGGAATCCTTTCAGCCCAACTTCAGAAGTTTCTTCACTTCCCCAAACGAAGTCTAGCATAAACTATGTGAAATCTAATGTGCCTTGGTTCACAAATAGAATCCTAAAGTACTAATCCCAACAGGAATACAGATGACAAAAAGGAGAAAAGAAACACAACCTACCTGAGACAGTTAACCTGAAGTAGCAAGTTAAAATATCATCACAAAATCGACACAGATTGGGAAGCTGTTTCAAATGCTCTTGCAACTGTACCCTCGGGAAGCACACTTTATAAATTGGTGCAAGGAAACCAAATACAAAGGCATCCAAGGTGGTAGGCCTAAAAAGAGTGACACAAAAAACCACTGAAGTGACTTGAAATAAGACTTGTAAGACTTCTACAGCCTAGTTTTCTGTGTATGTCAAGTACAGCTCAGGACAAAATACAGTCAGCTCTTCTGTCACAGCACCTTTGCCTATCAACCTGGTAAATTCTTTGCACCAACTGTCTGCTCCTATACGCTCCTTTCGGCATCTCTTAACTAGAGACATGCTAGCAAGCTGAAACAGTAATGTCAGCGTCACAACACAGTCATGCTACCCCACATACTGATAAGCAAGACACTCTAAAACACCTTTCTGGCACCACAAAAGTCATGCTGGAAACCTGGGGACCAGGACCCTCCCTCATGGAATGGTCCAACTTCAACAGCTAAAGAAGAGATCATGCTTTTCAGGACCTGTTGGCTCTATGTTGCTGGCCCTATCTGCTTCCTGCTCTGCACACATACCTACACCCTCCCACCATGAGGGCAGTAGTAACACCTCAGCCTACAGCATTTTTTTCTACATATAAAGCCAGGAGGTGACATTCAGTGGCTAGGAAAGTGTTCTCTGGTGCAGCTTATATTTTCTTAGCAGTTGTGGGAAGCATTCCCCTCTCT
Source organism: Catharus ustulatus (assembly GCF_009819885.2). NCBI lineage: Eukaryota > Metazoa > Chordata > Aves > Passeriformes > Turdidae > Catharus > Catharus ustulatus. Next base: position 22,827,735 of record NC_046262.2, on the reverse strand, counting down.
GTGGAAAAAAGCATGATAAGAGAGACACCACATTGACTCAGTCTGACAATTTCATTTGTGCCCTGTTTGCTCATTCAGATTTATCTGAAAAGTAGAGTGTGAGACATGAAACTATTGGGAAGAACTTTTAACATTCTGACATGCTAAAAAGAAAAAAAAAGGTTCAAGTGTTCACAGAGTGGTGTGGTACCTTTTTTATTAGTCATTTACCAAAGTAATTTAAAAAAAACCAATCACACTTACGTATCTCCAAAGAAAAACTGAGATGTTCCCAATCTCTTCGACAGGAGATTTAGGCACTCCTTGGCATCCCTGTATATCTGATGAGACACAAGACTGTCTAAGAGTCCTAGGTTGGTATGCACAGCACCATTCATCATTTGACTGTGTAATAGACTGTTTCAGTTCTTGTCTTTGACAGAACCAACTTATAAATTCTTTACTGCACAACACATACCTGTGCTTCCACTTCCGTGAGAGTATAGAGTGGAGGGCCTCCCTTAGTCAGCAAGATCCTGTTCAGTGCTTCCCTGGACATCTTCCCAGGCAGATACAAACTCAGTGGGAAGGCAATCCTTGAGGCAAACCATGGCTTTGTCACACTGCAGTAATTTTCAGCCTCAATCCAGAAAGTGTGCAGCTGTATTATCAACATGAGGAAAAATGTAAGTGAAATTTGAGTGACATGAGTAGACACCTCGTGACAGTTGATATGCAAGACCTCGCTCAGAAAAGCAGAAGAACCATGAATTATTGTAATTTAAGGCTATCAGGCTCTGTAGAGGCATACACTAATCCTCTGAGCGTAGGAGTACATGAGAAAGAAACACCAAAGATCTATATGCATCTGCACAAAATTACATATTTACTATGTATGCACAGATACATACACACACACACGTTGTACATAGAAAACACATTACAAATAAAGTAGCAGACATACAGAAACAGGTTTGAACTTTCTGAAATTTTGTTTTGAAACTTTATATAAATCTTAAAATACAAGATGTTACAAAATTATGATTTTGAAACCAGGGTCAGCTGAAAAGGCTAGCTTATGATACCATCTGGTCAGAGTGTTTTTCCCCGTACAAACTGAAACCAAAGTGATTGAAGAAAACTCCGTGTCTGTGGGTCTTGTAGCTCCAAAAGTAATTACACTGAAATAGTAAGATTGCAATATACTGTAATATACTGTAATACACTGTAATACCGAAATGGCCATGTCTTATTTAAAACTGAAAAATTAAGCTAGTTATGGCATTTTAATTTATTAGAAGTTTTAACTCAACAGTTCAAAAGGCTTTCAGTTGTGTGTCTCACATCTTAATCAAAGATTTTTCAGAAAATCAAATTAAACAAAAAAATGGCCACAATAAAGGGTTTTCAGGATACTGTTTCCCAAAGACCAATAGAAAAAACCCCTAAGTGTCCTTTTAAAATGTCTTTCATAAATCTATTATTATTATTACTTTGATACTCCACAAACACACACTTATTTGCTTTTCAAAAGTTGCTAGGCATTATTTCCAAAAAAACAGATTAACAAAACAACTATGTTCCAGCCAGGGCTGTGGTTGAGAGACTGTAACATCTTTCACACTGGGCATCTCTTACAGCATTCAATTCCAAGTATCCTGACCATTACAAAGTATTTATTAATATTTACCAGAGCAGGAAGCAGTTTCTCTTCAAGTAGTGCAATATATGCCAGTGTATCAGCTCCTTGTTTTGCAGACAAATCGTAATCAGCATTGTACTTCTACAAATTAAAAACAAAAATAGTCTTACGCTGAACTTTCAAAAAACATTATCAATGGAAAGTTGCTTCAAACTTAACACCTATCAAGGCAGTAAATATATAAACAATTTTTGAAACAGAAAGCATGCACTCAGGAGAATTTTCCAACTCTGCCAAATCTTGTTGCATCTCGCTTTTCCACTTTCCCATTCCTAGAAGTTTGGGCCCTCCTATTTCCAAAATACAGTAATTTCACGAATACAAGCCGCACCATTTTGACTAAGATTTTGCTCCCACACCGGAAATGCAGCTTATACTCAGGAGCGGCTAATATATGAATAATTTTCTGACATTTACAACCTCAGAAGTGCCAGTCAGAGTGTCGAGCCGAGCTGCTGCAAAGTCGGCATTTTGCGATTGTTACAAATTGTTACTCTGTTGCACCGCGGGTGGAGCCTGGCTCCCTGCAGGCAGCACGGGGGGCGGGGAGAGAGGAGGGAGAGCTCTTTCCTTCCCTCCTCCACCACAGCCCGGGGGAGAGACGGGGGGGCCCCATGCCACCATCGCCGCAGCTCGGGGAGGCGGCGGGGTGCTCCGTCCCTGCCCGCCTCCGCAGGAGCGGGGGGGGCTCCGTCCCTGCCTGCCACCACAGGGCAGCGCTGGGCCAGGGCAAGTGAGCCCAGAGGCGGTGGTCAGCCCCCAGTGGCCCTGCCGAGCGGCAGCGTCGGGCTGGGCTACCTGGGCCCGTCGGCAGCCCCGAGCGGGCCGAGCCTGCACAGCCCGAGCCAAGCCAGTAAACCCCGCCCTGCTGCGGTTCTGTTACTATTTGGCAACTTTGTTGCACGCGGGTCCTCGCTGCAAACAACAGAACGGCTTATACTCGGGTGCGGCTTATTTATGGACAAAGAACGAAATATTTGCCAACACCCAGAGATGCGGCTTATACTCAGTGCGGCTTGTATTCGTGAAATTAATGTAGTTGTCTCCACCTATTTGTTTCCAAGGAAATGTCCAGCAATACAGAGGAAATTTTGCAATACTCAAGGATGTAGCAAACCTTTGGTAAGTCTCCATTGTTATTTTCCAAGAAGCACCTGACACTTCAGCAGGTGTAAGCATAAAAAAACCAAAAACATTCCCATATTTTGCTTTTCATGAACATTCCAGAAGTTAAGAAATTGGATGATAGCAATGTAAGGGAACAAACATACAGCTAAATTAATGCAGTTACTGACTAGACTTTTAATTAACATTACAAGGATTGAAAATTTGTGAGGGGGAAAGTGAGTAGATTTGCTTCATTAATTTATAAACAAAGGGCCAGTGCTGACACTTGAACATCTGAAAAGAAAGCATACAACTGTTGTACTTTAACATAAAGAGGTTTTCTTCCCCTAACATTATGGAACTTTTGTTATTCACATGAATACCAAGTTCAAATTGAAGCCAAATGAATCTGAAACTTCAGAATTTCACAACTGTCTAAACTTTCATCTCAAATGTAGTTTTCAGATTCTGTTTTTCTCCCCATGAAGATCTGAAGTTTCACTAACATGGCAGATCATCTGACCAGACAGATGTAAATGCAGAATAGTGGGCTAGAGGACCATCTTAGGAATAAAAAGATGATGCCATGGTTTATTACATATCTTTATACTTTGTGAAAAGAAGAAATTATACACGTTTACTCTTTGTGTATAAAACATTAAGACTCCTACAAAAGGCAAGCAAGAGGAAATAACCTGGTGTGCATCAAGAAACATCTGCCAAAATTTTCATTTTTCATTTCAGCGATAGAAAAATTACAAAGGTTATGAACTATGCTGTATGCATTATCTTTCAAAAAAAGAGCACTGGGAAATAACCCATTAAAACTATTAACCTAAACTGTGATATCCTAGGTCTGCAAAGTCAAAATTACATTAAAATTGCTATAATTACAAGCAGGGTGATCAGTAAGAAACTGCTCAATTAGGGACTAATTATTGTCCTTTTCAATTAAATTTTTTCATGCTTATTTTTAAATCTTTCACACAACTAGTGATCAAACTTTTATAGAGCAATTTCTCATCCACCATTTTGCAACTGCCATGCATGTACGAGAAACAGAAAAGCACTGGGTCTGAATTAAACTTCAGGTTTTTGGAATCAATGTACAAAGGAGACTTGCAAGAGCCACTGCAAGTCAAAGAAAACAAATCTTTTTTAAAGAGGCCTACCTGCCTTCTTAAGAAGTTTAGTATTTTTGCTGGCTGAGAAATAACAATGTCTTGTGATACCAGGACTGGCAGATCTCCTAGAAGGCAGAAATAATACAGTCAACAATTTATATGGATCAGTTCTAAATAGAAAGCAATCAAGTCACTGTATGTACCTTCCTCAATAGCATGCTATGACTTTCCTAACACGCAAACATAAACATAAAATTTTACATAGCAGGCGAGTTCCACTGAGGTTACAAATACTCTTGGTCTACTGTGGCCTTTACTAATAATAAACATAAAAAGGGCAATGTCAAATCAGACTGAAGCAAATGTTTTTTACTAGGTATCCAATACTTTAAAAACCAGGTTACTTGTCCAGATTTCAGACATTCGTCTTAAGACAAAAATTCCAACTCAGTCCAACTGCTCTCTCAATTCATCTACATCAGAGCCTCTTTTCAATTTTTTCTCTGTCCTTCCCCTCCAAATCCAATTTAACCATCTTTTTTTCTCTAACCTTGCTGCAAACAATGCCCAAGCTACCACTGCATTATCATAAATTACTCAAAGAACTAAGTACTTCCCCTCAGCCAGAAGTTGACAGGACAGTCTTTAGTTGCAAGATGGCAGGATCAAAGCCTGCAGAGTGCAAAGTCTCTGTAACATGGGCTACCTTACAGCACATTCACAACAGAACTCCCAGAATGAGCCCAACAGAACAGTGCTAGATAATATTTAAATTATCACCAACAATTACTAATTAAACTGTTTTCTGAATTGATTTTATGTATTTTCCTTATTAAGATAGCCACTACATTTCTAGCAAGTCCACCCAGCTACTTCTTCGTATCTTCCCCTAACAGAAAACAAGACACTGAACAGCAAGAACCAAAGGCTCAATTTCTGCATGAATACAGTACTGCCTGAACTGATAACGTGTTTAAGTGTGACAGAGGATTTTAACCCTGCAGTGATTTTACCTCTCTTAAATACACCAAGACAATCACTGCTGAGCAAACAAATAAGCAATAAATAGAAGCATCCAAAACAAAAAAGTCCTTTCTGCTTACCTTCACCTTTTCTCAGTCAAACCCTCTAATTCAGCACAATACCAAACAATCCAGCAAGTGTAAGCTGTACTTGCTAAGGCTCACATTCTGCTTCCAACTGTACCAACCCATTAAGCCACAGGTAAAGCAAGAGGTCTTCCATACACGTCTAGTTACTACCTTTATAAATATGAAAAGTGCAAAAAGATTACAAATTTGTTTTCACTATACCATCAGTTCAGACTGCCTGACTCAAAAAGTTATGTGCTTGGCACTACTGCTTTGTTAACTGTCTGCTGCCTCACCCATACACATTTTAATAAACTGTCCTCTGGAGCACTTTATTTATGACTTCCAATACTTCATTCTCACGAAGTCATCACACTTGATCCTGTGAAGTCATTTAATTGGGGCTGACTGCACTCATGAACGCAAACACAATGCAAACGCAGAAACTGTAACCTACATTTATAACACGTTGTCATTAGAGTAATAAAGGCTGCAAAGATGGTACCTTTCGGAGCTCTCCACAAGTTATTTATAGTATTCACTGTCAGGGGGGCACCAGAAAATTTGGCGTAAGCCTGCAATAAAGATTGGAGGGCAGGGGAGAAAACCTGTCACAATGTGTAAGAAAGGCATAAGAGAGCTTCAGAAGTAGTGTCAAACACCTTCGTGCACTGAGGACCAACCGCCAGCAGGTGCGCGACGGGTTTCGGTCGAGCTTCATTGCCCTAATGCGGCTCAGGGAATGCAGGGCACAGGCACGGCAGCCCGCGGGAAGAACGGCAGTGCCGCCGGGAAGGGCTCCGAGTCCCCGGGAAGGGCGGCAGCACCGCCCGCGTCTCCCGCGGGGAAGGAGCCAGGCCCGCGCTGCGGGCCCAACACCCCGCCTCCCACCCCCGGCCTCTCCCGAGGCAAGAAGGAGCCCCGGGGACGTCCGTGCGGGCGGCAAGCAAGTCCCGGGATGCCGCCGCCGCTCCCTCCCTCCCTCTCGGGCCGGGCAGTGGGCGCCGCCCGTTACCATGACGGTGAGAGACTCCGGGTGCAGGGACGGCAGCCCCCAGTCTCCTCCCCAGCAGCTCAGCTCCATGGGAGCCGCCATCTTGTCCGCCGGGCAGCGCGGCGCTGCTCCCCCCGCGTGGCGGCGCCCGAGCGCCCACGCGCGAGGCGCGGGGCTCGGGGCGGGAGGGAGGCGGGCCGGGAGCGCCGCCCGCAGGGACCGGGCCGCGGGGCTGCCTGCTCCGGGGAACCGCGCTCCGGGGAAGTGGCGGAGGCACCGAATCCAGTGCGTCCGAGAAGGCCTGTGAGGTCATCGCGACCAACTTGTGGCCGAACACCGTGTCAACCAGACCATGGCACCAAGCGCGTTTTTCTTGAACAACTCTAAGGAGGGTGACTCCACCACCCCCTGGGCAGCCCATTCCAGTGTCTAATCACCCTTTCTGTGAGGAAATTCTTCCAAATGTGCAGCCCAAAGCTCCCATGGTACAGCTTAAGACTGTGTCCTCATACGACCCACGTCCTTTCCCATGAGGACAACCCCCGCTCGGCTGTAGCCTCCTTCCAAGTGTTTGTAGAAAGGGGTGAGGTCTCTCCTGAGGTGCCTCCTCTCCACCAGGCTGAACAAACCCAGCTCGCTCAGTCCCTCCCCACGGGAATTGTGTTCCTGAGCCTTTCACAGTTCTCCTGCCCTTCTCTGGATTTGTTTCAGCCTCTCAATGTCCTTGAATTGAGAACTATCTCGTCTTGTCACTACTTGCCCCGGGAGAAGAGGCCAACCCAGGAACAAGATCCTTTCAGGTTGTATCCAGATAGATTCCCTCTGGGGAAGGGACAAGCGGGGACACAGTACCTGTGATCCTGTGGTGAAGTGCTGCAGCCGTAGTCCTCTTGAAAGCCATAGTCCAGCAGCTGTAGTCCTCTTGAAACACTTTTGGTACTGTCTGGCTGAACCCTTACCCTCCAGCCCTGACACTGCACACAGAGTTGTGACTTTTCATAAGAGTAAGAAAAAAAATTATGGCTCTCAATCAACTGTGAAGAGCAACCTTCAGCAATTTGGCTCTAAAAACAAGGAGCTCTGATCATATGTTACCAGTTTTGACCAGGTTATAATGATAACCCATTCAGTGTGGTTTTATAAGTGCAGATGTTTAGAGGCATCAAGTTGTCAACTGTTTGTTCCAGAGCTTGTGCTGATGTGCCACAGCACACCTAAATGCTAAGTCAAGTTTCCATCCTTCCATGAAAGGAAAAAATACCCCACACTGACTAAAAAAAGCCCCTGCAATGACCACCCTTATTAAGGTCTTCTGTGCATAAAGAGGAGAGTAAGAGTAAAGCTTCATTTTCCTTTTGCCTTCCCAGATTCACAATTTTAGATTCACATGAAATTTGTGGAAGAAAGTGTCACAATAAAAATTTATGCCACAGATCCACTAGATCATTCTGCTCCATTTTATGAGGTACATGGGAGAAGACAGAAATGCCCACTTTTTTCCCTCAGAAAAACATAGCAATGTTAACAGGAGAAAAATTTTTTAATTGCTACATTATATTTTTCCTTCTAAAGACATTTAAGATATATATTCTAAGGATATTTTTAATGTCATTTCTACCCTACAGGCACCAGCTAACTTCTCAGTTTGTCCAGGTACTTTGCTTTGGTCCTTTCACCATGTGAACTGAGATGCACTGAGATGCAAAGCTCTGAAAGGGAATGGTGGATGCTAGCAGCTGGGATGCCAAAGATCTATTTCTATAATAAGTATTTTACAAAGTGCTCAATACTTACATCAGCCCTGTTTAGTGTCTTTGTTGATGATTGGACAAGGGAATTGAGTGCAGCCTTAGTCAGTTTGCAGGTAACACCAAGCTGGGTGGGTTATTGATCTGCTGGAGGGCAGGAAGGCTCTGCAGAGGGATCTGGACAGGCTGGATCATGGCTGAGGCCAGGGGTGTGAGGTTCAACAAGGCCCAGTGCTGGGTCCTGCCCTTGGGTCACAACAACCCCAGGCAGTGCCACAGGCTGGGGCAGAGTGGCTGGAAAGGACCTGGAGGTGCTGGTGCCAGCAGCTGAACATGAGCCAGGGTGTGCCCAGGTGGCCAAGAAAGCCAATGGCATCCTGGCCTGGATGAGCAGTAGTGTGGCCAGCAGGAGCAGGGCAGGGATTGTCCCCCTGTACTGGGCACTGCTGAGGCTGCACCTCAAATCCTGCATCCAGTTTTGGGTTCTTCACTACAGGAAGGTAATTCTGGTGTTAGAGTGTGTCCAAAGAAGGGCAATGGAGGTGGGGCAGGGTCTGAAGCACATGTCCTGTGAGGAATGCCGAGGGAGCTGGAGATGTTTAGCCTGGAGAGAAGGAGACTCGGGGGGGACCTTATCAGTCTGCAAGTACAGTAGTTTCACGAATACAAGCCGCACGGATTATAAGCCGCACCCCCGGTGCCTCGACAATGTTGCTGTCTTTGTCAATAGATAAGCCGCACCCCGAATATTAGCCGCACTTTCGTTCGTCGCGAGAATCCGTGCGCAGCTTTCACAAATTGGCCAATTAGTAACAGGATCGCGGCATAGCGGGCTTTACTGGCTCGGGGCGGGGCCAGGCAGGCTCGGCCCACTCATGGTTGCCGACGGGGCCGGGTGGCCCAGCTCAGCGCCACGGCTCGGCGGGGCTGGCCGGGTGGTGCTGCCGCCGCCGCCGGGCTCGCTGGCCCCCCTCTCCCGTCAGCACCGCCCCGCTGCCGCGTTCGCTCGCCCGGCTGGCAGGGCTGCCGCCGCCGGGCTCGCCGTCCGCCCCGCTGCCGCTTTCGCTCGCCCCGCGCCGCGCCTCGCGAGCGCCGCGCCCGCCCCGCGGCGCTTTCGCGGCTCGCGGTTCGCGGCTCGCGGCGGCGCTTTCGCGGCTCGCGGTTCGCGGCTCGCGGCTCGCGGTTCGCGGCGGCGCTTTCGCGGCTCGCGGTTCGCGGCTCGCGGCGGCGCTTTCGCGGCTCGCGGTTCGCGGCTCGCGGCGGCGCTTTCGCGGCTCGCGGTTCGCGGCTCGCGGCGGCGCGCTCGCGGCTCGCGGCTCGCGGCTCGCGGCTCGCGGCTCGCGGCTCGCGGCTCGCGGTTCGCGGCGGCGCTTTCGCGGCTCGCGGTTCGCGGCTCGCGGCGGCGCTTTCGCGGCTCGCGGCTCGCGGCTCGCGGTTCGCGGCTCGCGGCTCGCGGCTCGCGGTTCGCGGCGGCGCTTTCGCGGCTCGCGGTTCGCGGCTCGCGGCGGCGCTTTCGCGGCTCGCGGTTCGCGGCTCGCGGTTCGCGGCTCGCGGTTCGCGGCTCGCGGCGGCGCTTTCGCGAGCACCGCTTTCGCTCGCCCCGCCGGCAGGGCTGCCGCCGCCGCCACCAGGCTCGCCGGCCGCCCCCTCCCGTCTGCACCGCCGCCGCGTTTCCTCGCCCTGGCCAGCACTGCAGGCCCCCGCACTGCCGGGCTCCCCCACGCTGCTGGCCCCGATTATGCTGGGCTTCCCCCGCTGCCAGGCAGCCCCACCCGCCGGCCTTCCTGCTTCTGCCATGCTCCCCTGCACTGCTAGCCCCAGTTCTCCCGGGCTCCCCCGCCCTGCTGGCTCAGGCTCAGCCGCCCGCCCCCCACACTGCTGGCCCCGCCTCTGCCAGGCTTTCCCACCTCTGCCGGGGCCGGCCAGGCTCCAGCTTGGCTTGGGGCTGCCGCGGGCTCTCACTTCCGTGTTGGCAGCTTTTAGAATTTTGTTAATAGATTAGCCGCCCCGGAATATTAGCCGCACTTCCGGGTTTCCACCAAAATTTTGGTCAAATTGGTGCGGCTTGTATTCGTGAAATTACTGTACCTGAAAAGACACTATAGGTGGGTGGGATTCAGTTTTTTCTCTCAAGTAAAAACTGTTAGAACAAGAGGACATTGCCTCAAGTTGCACGAGAGAAGGTTTATATTAGACATTATGAAAAATTTCTTCACTGGAAGGGTTGTCAAGCATCTGAACAAGTGGCCCAGGAAAGGTTTGCAGTCACCATTCCTGGAAATGTTGTGGACATGTTTTAGTGGTGATTATGGTGGTGGTGCTGGGTTGGTGGTTAGATGTGATGAACTTAGAGTCTTATTTTAAGAAAAACCTAACCAGTCGATGAGCTTTTCTGTCATCTGGCTTTTCTTAAGACAGGCTGCAAGAGGCTTAATAGATAAATAGGGTGGTAAACTTTGCATTGCCTTCAGGCCCAGTGTACCTCTGTGTTGTTGTGAAGTCTGGAACAATGATAAAAACAGAGGCAATCTCTACCTTCCCTCCCTCATGTCAGGAACTTCTTCCTCTTGGTTGCCTACGTGGAATTCCTATCAGAGTAAATGAAAAGTTAAGTAGATGCATGTAAGATGGATATATGACTTGACTTGAAAAAGTGGAGCTTCAATTTGTGTTTTTGCAAAAGCAAAAATTCTTATGAAACCTGTTTTTAAAACTTGAAACCCTTGAAACAAACAATTCTTTTTTTGAAAATGAAGCAGGATCAAAAACAGGAGTGTTGACATAAATATGAGAGGATGTGTTGTAGAGCTGGTACATCACTTGCCTTAAGATTTCTGTATCTTAATTGTCCATGAATCCTGATTCATCCATATAATTCCATGAAACAGTGAGTCTCCTGATGCATATTAGGAACCAAACATGGAAGGTGAATTAAGCAGCAGGGTGCTTTTCTATTTCCCTTACCCCATTGTTTGGAATTTGAACTAGTTATAGGCATTTCTTAAAGCAAAATCTGTAATGTTTGCAGCTTCTCTGTATTCTGTGTGCTTAAAATATCAAATTACAGTAATTTCATGATTACAAGCCGCATCTGATTATAAGCCACAGGTCCGGGTGTCGACAACACTTAGGTTTTTTGTCCATATATAAGCTGCACCGGATTATTAGCCGCACTTTTGTTCGCAGCAAGGATCCGTGTGCAACTTTCACAAAGTTGCCAATTAGTAACAGAATCGCAGGATCACGGGGTTTACTGGCTCAGCCCTGCTCGGGTCGGCCATCAGGGAGCGGCCCCGGCCCCGCTCTCCGCTGCTGCTGCAAGGCAGGGGAGTGGCGTGCCAGGCCACTGCTGCCAGGAAGAGGGAGAGGGGCTTTCCTGGCCAGTGCCACTGCCATGCCCCCCGGGCCTGGGCAGCGCTGCCGCTGCGCCGCCGCTGCCCCACCGCCCGGGGCCGGGCGGGCTCTGGCTCGGCTCGGGGCTGCTGCTGGCTTGGACTTCCGGGTTGGGAAATTTTAAAAAAATGTTTATAAATAAGCCGCTCCTGAATGTAAACCACACTTCCGGTTTGGGAGGAAAATTTTAGTCAAAATGGTGCGGCTTATAATCGTGAAATTACTGTACAAACACAGGTCAAACATTATAGTGATTGAGGTTTTCTTGCAGATTCTATATAAAAATTTATAGTCACATGAATTTCTTACAAAATGTGACTGACATTATGAAAGCTTATTGGAAACACAATTGATTAATCATGTTTTTATTTTTGCTTCTTATTTAACCTCCAGTAATTTAAGCTGGAGTTTGTACTTCAGAGAATACACTACAGTGAAAAGGCAATTGCTAGTATTCCATTTTTTTTATGGAAAATGTTGGTTAAAAGGTCAAATAGTTCCTTGAGACAAAGATAAACTTTCTACTTTTTGAAATCCCTTAAAGAAGATTGTGCTTGAGCACAAAATACCCTTTAGTATGTAACATATTCCAACATATAAAACTCGGAATACAAATGAAAACTGGAAAAATTACAATGACCATTACATGTCCTAAGTTCATCTAAACATGGACTTAAGCTTATGTTTATATACACTGTTCCCTTTTCTCATATTGTATTGTGCCACATTGGCTGTTTGCCAGACATTGCTTCCATGTGCATTCTTTTTGAGTAAGCACAAAGAATAAGCAGATACAGAGCAAGAACAGAATATGGCCCTCACAAATCTAACACTAATGAATATATAATATTACAAACAAAATCATCCTCCTGTGGGGCTGGTCATCACCAGTGTAATAGACTCTTCTGTATTTAAGTCAAAAGTAAGGAAAGGTAAGGTATAATTACTTAATAATGTTTTTGTCAGATAACGAAATCTTTCAAGAAAAAATTTCATATGCTTTGATAAACTCAAACTCAATAAACTCCAAGTACATAATAAATGGCTGCAAATTACTGATGAAGTTCCCCTTAGGTGAAAGCAAACCCTTACAATTTTTTTTTTTTTTTGTCCAGAACTGTAATGATTTTGTAGATGTTCATAGTGTTTTTGTGTCATGCACTTAAGTATATGTTTGCAAAAAATGCTCTTTGTTGAGTCAAGGCTCTTCCTTAACATGCAGTTGAACATCATCAGTGCTGCTCTAGATCCACATATTAGCCTTGGAGCATCTGTGCTATCTCCCCATGCTTTAGGCTGGGGACAAATTCTGAACTAACACTTCTTTTTAAGGAATTTAGGACACTCAAAGTTATTCCTATTTTTTTTTCTTCTTCTTGCTTCTTGCTTACTCTTTTTAGCCTCCCTTTTTTTACTGCTCCACAGCAGTCTGCACTTGGACCTGTTTTTCTCACTGCTCTGTGTAGCTCTTGGCCAGCCCATTGACGCTATCGTATCATCCTGTCACTTCCACTGCAGGAGCGAGGATGTAAGAGTAAAGCTGAGTTGTAGAGAAGTTGCCATGTGGGGAGGGCAATTAGAGGACATGTGAATTAAGGCCAGCTGAAGGTATCTGAAAATCTCGCTGGGCCTGTGTTGGAGAGCTGCCCACAGCTGTGCTCCTTGAGGTGTAGAGCTGCTCGGACAGCCGCTTTGCAGTGGTCACAGCCCCCGCCCTGCAGTGCGCTGTGTCTTGCCTTGAACACAATGAACCCCCCAAGTGCTGTTCTCTGTGGCACTCCTTAGATGCATGCACCAAGCCTGATGAGACTGAACATTAATCAACACTACTTTGCTCACTTTAATACAAACTTTCCCTTATAGTGTTGCCCTACTTTTTGTGATGCAAATAATATGAGACAGCTCCAACTTTTCCAACTGAGTGTGGATAGCAAGCTGCGATGGGGCCAAGAAGGGCTTCTTGGATTTCTGATGTGACAGAGGTTCATCAGAGAGCTGATACATACAGAGATATACAGGACAAAGAGCTGTGCAGCAGGATGGGAAGCTCACAATGTGTTTGGGTTTCTCACTTGTTCCCTTTCTCCTGTACTTTCTTAACATCAGTAATGCAGAAGCTAGAATTTTCTGAGGTAGAGGACAACAATGGGATAATGATCACCTAAGGGAACACACAGTGATGAAAATTGTTGTAGTCGAAAGAAAAAGGTTTTTTAAAAATTGACTTTGGCAAAGTTGTTGAGTTTGGGAGATTGCTAAAACAAACAGCCTTTTTCCATAGTCTCCATCTGGTCAATTTGAGCACTCCCAATGCGTCTGAGCTCTTTAAATGGAGCAAAGGAGAAGATTACACATTCGTCAGTTTGCCAGTCAGAGTCTCCTGGAACCAAATTTGCCCCAGTCTGCAATCTGCATGACCCATTTTAGTGATGGTCTTCAGTTAGGAAAAGTGGAGTATTTAAATTCCTACCAAGTCTATACACCAGAGCATCCCCATTTGTTTTGACTTCAGACATGCATGAGAGAGAATCTGTTCTAATATATGTTAGACCTTAAATGTTGACACTAAACACCTGACTGAAGAGCAGGCAGAGAAACTGTGAGGGGGCTTTGCAAAGACGACAGCTGTATTGTCAGGAGACACAAAGAAATATGTGGTCACCATTTGCTGAGCATAGAAAGGGAGACAAGAGAGGTTTTTAAGTAAAATTGACCCAATCTCAAAGTTAAGCATCGTGCAGTCAGCAGGACTGGGTGAACAAGGCTGCATTATCTTCATGCTTCTGACACTTCTTCTACATCCCCTCACCAGGCTTGTGGTTCTCTGAAGAGCTGCTTGCAACAGCACTGGAATTGCTGTCCCTCCTGAACTTTCTGAACTCTTATCTGGCTCCTAAAGTACACCCAATTCACTTTTGGGGCTATCTTCTTGTGAGTGGTAGTAAGCATAGCAACTTATTAACCACTGGACTCCATGAACTTAAAGGTCTTTTCCTACTTTACCAGTTCTGTGATACTATGAATTTAGAGCCATTAAACATATTTCAATTTCCAGGGCTCCTCAAAGAGCAGACTCCAGATAGGATCCCCAGGTGTTGATTTTGGGGAGCGTGGCGAGGGTCTGCGGTTCTGTCCCAGCCACCTCCGCCCGGATCGGGTCCCGGCGGCGCGCTCCCTCCTGGTCCCTGCCAGCGCCCGGCCGGCCCCCGCCCGCCCCCGGGGGGAGCCCCGGCCAATGGCCTGCCGCCGGCCGTGCCGGCCCCGGGGCTGTCCCCGTTAAACGGCGGGGCCCGGGGTGCAGCGGCGGCCGTCCCTCGCCGCGCTGCCCGGCCCGCGGCCGCCATGGGGTGCGAGCGCGGCGCCGCGCTGCTGCTGCTGCCGCTCGCCCTGCAGCTGTGCCCGGGCCGCGCCGCCGCGCCCGCCCCCCGAGGTAAGGGTCCCGCGCCCCCATGGGCGCTCTCCTTTTCCCTCTTCATTGGGAAGGCTCTGGGCTCGCAGTGTCCCGTCCCCTGTCCTCCGCCGAGAGCGCTGCCTTGGCAGCGAAGGGGAGTAGCTGTGCAGGTGCCAGGGGAACCGGAGCCGTGGCGGGCAGCGGATCCGTGCTGCTCGTGGGGCGCAGAGCCCGCCCGCGGAGCCGCCCCGCCGGGATAGCGGGGCGCACCGCAGGAGATGGGTTCTAGCCGCTGTCAGCCGCCCCCGTGCAGCCTGCAAAAGGTTTTGTAGGTGTGCTGGTAGGTGCCTGGAGTATCTGAATAGCCCTTTTTCGGCTGCAAGTTCTTCTAAAGGAGAAGTTAATTTCTAAGCCATGAAAACTCTTTGGGAAAGCTCTAATACGTAGCAAAGTTAATAGGAAAACTCATGCTTCTAAACCCAGCATTGCAGTGGCAGTGTGATGCACATAGTAATTCGGGAGCTGCTGTATTTTAGAGCTTGAGTTAAGTGGGTGGTATCGCTCTGCGGTAGGAACTTGTGACTGGAACCAGCTCGGCTGCCGAGCCTTCGTGCTACTCCAAGAGCCTTAAAGCTGCTTGTGGTTTTCGCTACATTTTTAGCCCCCTCCACTGCCTTACATAATGATTTTTGACACTTCAATCGGTTATTACTTAAGCAGATCTAAACGGCAGCCAATTACAACAATACAGCTGCATTCCCAAAAGCCTTAGTTGAAGACCTTTTTACGATATGAAAACATTTCAGAGAATTGTTGCAATGACAAGTTGCGTATTAGCGAATTTAAAAAAAAAGATCCAGACTTCTAAACTTGTCAGGGGCGATGGCCGATGAAAAACTCCACCATCAACGAGGGATGCTTTCAGCTTCTTGGGGATCAGTGGGAAATTGTTATGGTAGGGGTTAGGATTTCACTCCAGGTGTCTAAACCATTAATAATTACCTTGTAAAGTGCTGAACAGTAGTGGAGCAGTGTTTACACCTGAAGCAGTTATGATTAAGTGTGACCAGAAAACAGCCTTGGAAGGTTTTAAAAAGCTGGTGTTATTTGGCAACAGAGTTAGAGGAAAGAAGGGGTGTTTTAAGTTCCATGCTCTGCTGTGTCACTAATTTCTCTCCTCCATGCCTCCTCATCCTAGCACTTTCTGTCAGTCTTCTAGTTCTCACCTGAAAAGCTAGCCTTGATGGATTTGGGCAGGTTTCCAAAGTGTGGTTTGCCGCTGTCTCACCACTGTAGCTCATCTGTTGTTAGCATTTGGCTAGGAGGTTGAGCAGCTTTGTTCTAAAAACTATGGAAGGAAGATGGAGGAGAGAATTCCTGGGCTGTCTCGCTTTAACTGCAGCAGGTTGGAATAGGAGACAATCAAGAAACCTAATGGAGACTCCTATTGAGTTTGGAGATGTCATGGATTTAGGAATATTGAGGAAAGCCCCAGTTTGTTGATTCAGTCCCATAAGGGACATAGTGAACATACATATGTGTAAAATCATAGACTCATTGCTTATGCATTGTGGAAAAACTAAATTGAAAATTTGAAACAGCTTTCACTATGCCTTCAGGGTTTGTGGGTTTTATTTTGTTTTGGTTTGTTTTGTTTGGTCAGGCCTGTATTTCTTTGTTTTTTGTGCCAGAAGGGAAAGGTGATTCTTATTTGTATAATATATATTAAAAAAAATCAGTGAAGTGAGAAGAAGTTGTGAACATTATATTGTTGGCTTTTTGGCATTTTAATTGATACCCCACAAATGCAATAGCACTCTGGAAAACTATCTGAAAATTTTAATGCTGAATCCTTATCTAACTGACATGTGAACACAAACATCTGAATTTATGAAAGTAGAAATAGGTAAAAAAGCTTTCTGTTGAGGTGAATCCTCAGAAAATAAGAACTTTTGAGATCTACCTAAAAATATTTGAGTACCTCAATTTGAAGACTAGTTATTTCTATGTTAGTAACTTATCAGTAATACCTTTGAAAAATGCTAAAGTAGTATCAGTTGCAACAAATTATAGGTATTTTGGTAGAATCATGGAATAGCTGTATTTAGCAGGCACCGTCTAGTCCAAACTCCCTGCATATGTGGGGACATGTTTCCCTAGACCATATTGCTTAAGATAGCCCTTCCAGTGCCAGGGATTTGAACTTCATGATCTTTACAGATGAGCATCATATTGATAATATTTTTTTTTTATTTTGGGTAGGAAGAGAGTACCATCTCCAATATGTGGCTTTAAATCACATTCTTCTCTGGTCATGATTGTATTTAATCTACTGTTGAAATTTGCTCTTTTTCTCCCCCAGTTTTTGATCTTCTTCCTTATTCCAACAAGCGAGTGGTACTGAACTTCTTGCAACAAGCATTTGGGGATCCTTTGCTGAATGAAGTGTACTTGCTCTCAACATTCAAATTACAGCCAAAGAGCACAGCCACTGTATTTGGCCTGTATTCATCAGCTGACAACAGCAAGTATTTTGAATTTACGGTAATGGGAAGGATGAGTAAAGGTGAGTTGTTTGGAATGTGTATGGTAGAACTGGTGTTGAATCCATAGTTATTGATGTGTGACAGATGAATGTTGACAACTGTGTGATTAACCTTTGTGCTGGAGTCATTCCTTTTGCATGCTGTCACTTCTCACATCCCCTCTCACTCCTTCATCTCTTTCCTTTGTCTCCTTGATACTGTTCTTTCCTGGCCAGGGGAGGTTGACCTGATAATCAGCTGGTATCTTGACTCAGCTTTGGTGCTTACTCTGAGGAATGCTTGAGAAAGGAGGAAAAAAACATAGAGTATGGAGAAAGGAGTCAGTGGAGTCAGTTTGGTTTGGTTTTGTTTTTTTGTTTTTTTTTTTCCCCTAGGGACAATCACTGGTTCTTATTACTCAGGAATTTGAGGGACACACGCACATGCTACCTCATGCATATGAAAGGCAGGTTCTTGTTCCACTGACCCTGGAGGTTAGATGTGACTATGCAAGACAAATGTTCCAGGCATTTACATGATTTGTGGGATGAAATAAGCTATTCTTTATTTACTGGAATTAGTTAATCAGAAGTCAGAGTAGGAATTGCAGCAGTTTTAGAAATAGAGAGTTCCATTGATCTGTAAGCCAGATCTAGGATATACTCTAATTTTAAGGTTCAGATAAAGATTGGTGATTTATGTACATTCTTGTTGCTGCATTGACTTCACTGCTATATTAATTTGCTACTGAGTAATTAGCTGAATTGAATATACTGTGAAATCCTACTGAGAAGTTTCAGTTTATACATAGAGAAATTATTCAATGTGCTACAAAAGAAGGAAAGCACACCTTTTCCTTTAACGTTGTTGGAGAATGGAGTTATACAAAACATTGCTAGTTTTATTACGTCTGCCAAAATCCTTCTGAGGTAAGAAAATAAGAGCTCTGTGTGTGTTGGGAGTGGGTAATACATGGTAACTCAGCCTCATCAAAAATGTCATACAATTCCTAACACTGACTTACTTAATTGCTGAATAAATGGTAGATTACACATGTTCACTCTCCCTCTCACATATACACAATTATGCATGTAAATGTTGTACATATATGTAGGTACATGTATGTATACACACAAATGTGTCTATGTACATACAAGTGTGAACATATCAAACTCTGATTTTAAAGAATACCTGCATGTCTGATGGTTGCTGACAGTCTCTTAGTCTGTTAAAGTGTTTCTGGTGGAACATTATATGGTTTCTTTTGTTTTTGTCTTCAGGAGGTTGTTGTTTGAGAAGTGTCTTTATAACAGGACAAACGCAACCGTGGCATAGGTATAGGCAGCATGAAGCAACTTGTGCTGTTGTGTTGAGTAGACGGCGGACGTCTGTAACCTAGCTGATGTAAAGGATGGACCATCAGATTGATGTTTAGGATGGGCCAAAGAGAGGGAGGCTTTTTGCAGCAAGACTGTTCATTGGATCTCTTTGCCTCCTTTTTACTTTAGTGAATCCTGCTTGAGGCATACAGCGGTGAGCAAGTGGTAGGCAGTGTTTTCACATGTGATTTCTCTTGAAGTGTTAGGGATCCCATATGGCTACTTCATACAGTAAGTTAAACTGCATCCAGGAGATTGTCATGTCAGCTGCAAGTATAGAGTGTGTGAGTTGTGCATGATCCTCTCAAGATTGAACATCATCACTTAAGTGGTGAACCAGTGTACTCATCTCAGCAAAATGCAGGGTCTTAAAAGCAGTGGTTTTGAAAGAATGAACAGTACTTTCTCTGCATGGTATTTCTAGTTATGCACCCAAATCTGATCTAAAGAGCTCAAATCGGGCCTTAGTTACACTTGAAAATGTCACGTTTAAGCGTTTTGTTCCCAACGGTTGCCCCATATTCTGGTTTTATTGTGGTATAACTGATAGTAGCATGTTTATGACCCCTAAATGTTTTTATAAGCACAGTTCTGAATTACTGACTTAACAGTTAAACTGTAGCAGATAGCATGAGACATGAATTTCTTATCCTTTTTTAATTATTCCTTTATGGAGCAAACAGCAGTTAGTGCATAGAAGTTAAATAATTTTGTGAAACAGCTCCTATTTTAATTGAAAATTTGTTTCTTAAGCAGTTTATTCTCATGAGTGAAATATTCCAGCAGCAAACATACTGCAGGGGCTTGGATGAGTTAAATCTTAGAGGTGGAGGCTGTGATCCAAGAAAATCTCTCTTCAAAAGCCTACTCTAGTTTACCAGATGAATATTAGACTTTGGCTGAAGAAAGAATACTTGATCCTCCTTCCAAGCTTGATTGCTCCTTGTCCTGGAATGATTCTGGCAGGGTCTGTTCTGGGCTCTGTCTCCATCTGCTCTTTCTTTCTCTAGGTTACTGTTGTGTTTGGTCACTCTGAATGCAGGGCCCAGATCCAAAGACCTTACTTTTATATGACCAGGCGTGCATAATATTCATATAAATGGAATGCCTGCAGTGTACTCTGTCTCGCTGTATCTTTGAGTTTGCCAAGAAATACTGCCTTTTAGTGAATTACTGGTGACCTCATGCACCTTTGCGGAAATCTCAGCTCTGGCAGTGTTTTGACATAGACAGTAGTGAAATCGTTACTGATATTGATCACAGCTGCTGAGGCTCTAGCACTAGTGTAGACTTCAAAGACGGAGACATACCCTGCCCCATTTATGCTGGTATAAATCTGGGGTTTTTTTAATCATTAGACCAAGGAATTAGAAAAATTTTAGGGAGCATGTGTACCATAAGTTGGGAGGTCACCAACAAAATAAATATCATAACATCAAAGCAATTATATTAGTAGTGGAAAGATGGGAAGGTAGTTTGTTAAATGAATAGAAATTGGATGGTTTCAGTAAGTAGCTGTTATTAGGCCCAAAGCTAGTAAGACCTTTTGCCTCCACTATATCCACAATTTTTGGTTGACTTGGTGTCAGACCATTTGTGAGCTCTCACTTGATGCAACTGTAGCAGCCGTCTGTGAATTTCAGACTTTAGCAAGAGCCGGCACGAAAATATTTTAGATACCAGGTATCCATGCAGCTTGATTCCTCATGCACTTAACTGTTAAAATGAGGAAATAAGAGACTGTCAACTGGTGATCAGTGGGATCTTTGAAACAAGGTCTGTCTGATGCTGCAGGGTAGTTATACACTGTCCAGATGCATTCAGCTCGTTGCTTCTACAGATATGCAGTTGGACAGCCAGAGAGAAACTTTGTGGGGAGAACTAGCTAGCGCATCTCAGATCTAGCTCACGGATTCTAGCTTACTGATCCAACTTCCTTAGGACAGACTTTTTTTCAATATTACTCAGAAGATATTTATTGTAAGAGTGTCTGCTGTTGTTTTTTGGTTTTTTTAATGGTGCATTTAACTTAATGAAATGAGAATTTTTATCAGGTAGGTCAGTCACTAATGCTTTTAAAAAGAGAAGGTTTAGTCATCTCTGGGAGTGGACTATGCCTTTCTGCATTATACTTTGATTTTACTGAGTGTTTGTTACAGACAAGTGCAGGTTATTGGTTTGGAAACATGCTTTCTGTGGTTTTTAATTATGCATTTGGATACATTCTTAGACTGCTCCCCCGTATGTGGTATGCATCACTGAAATTAATTCTCTAGCTGTACACTTCTGCTACAGAATATTTCTGGGTCTATCAGATATGTATGTACCAAAGTGCTGACTGCAGGGTGCCTGCTACACCCTGTAACTTTACCACTTGCCTTTTAGTGCTTTATGGCCTGTAAAGTGACTTTGGTTAAGCCATTAAGAGAGAGGCCTGGACAAAGCAGAGGAAAAAGCACAGGCAGCACAGCTCTACAAACAGAGGGTCCCACAAGCATCCTCCTAGTGCTGATTTGAGAGTCAATGTCACATTTATTATTACCATTGTGTCTGCATATGGGATGCATTTACAAAAGCGGACATGTGGAAAAATTCCAGAGCAATTGCAGATTTCCACAGGATGCTCCTTGATTAGCCTTGGGTTATCTGCTGCCCTCTGATAGTCTTTCTGTGTATTTTGTCCTAGCGGTCTTGCGCTATCTGAAGAGTGACGGAAGGCTGAATTCTGTGATCTTTAGCAACATCCAGCTGGCTGATGGGAAACCCCATGCTGTAATCTTGTGGCTGAGTGGCTTGCAGCAGGGATTGAGCACGGTAGAGTTGTATCTGGACTGCCTGCAAGTAGGTGCCATTGAGGACTTGCCGAAACCATTTTCAGCACTGTCTCAGAAGGTGGTGGCAGCTGAGTTGCGCACTCTGCAGGAGAAGCCGCAGGTGAGCATGGAAACTGGGAACAGGCCGAGGACTTAGAGGGATCACCAGTGAACCTCTGGATCACTGAGTTCAAACCTCAGTCCTCAGCAGCCAATCTCTGTACAGTAATACTTCAATATTAAGTATTACTTAATATTGAAATAAACGTAAATAGAAGCTCCCTATGGAGCAGGTGAAATCTTAGCTCACACGAACCCTATAATAATTGCACTATTTGTTTAAACACATTTTTTAGCTTTTTTAATAAAATCCAAAAAACTACTGCCTCCTTCACTTCAATCTAGCTATTTTTCAGGGAGTGGACTTTTTATAAGGACTTAGCTAATGCAGTAAGGGCAGCTTTTCACTGGCTTCTTACAGTTGTTCTGTATGAGCAGTGCTTGTCTGTCTGTGTGACTTTCCTCTTCATGATATGCCAAGAGACTAAAAAAAAAGCAAGGGAGGACTCTTGTGGTGCTGGAGTGAAACCCTCATCTGTTTGACTGCAATAGCTTTTCTTCCTCTGTCTGCCAACAGGGAGTTGATAAAGCTTCCTGTCATCTCCCTATCAGAAGTCTGAGACAAACAGTGACATCCACAGCATCTTCCATCATCATTAATCATAAATACAGTAATTTCATGATTATAAGCTGCACCTGATTATAAGCTGCAGTTCCGGGTGTTGGCAACTTTTCATTCTTTGTCCATATATAAGCCGCACCTGATTATAAACCGCACTTCTGGGTTCAGACCAAAATTTTAGTCAAAATGGTGCGGCTTGTAATTGTGAAATTACTGTACTTACTAGAAGGTGCAAAGGCATTCTGTGCCCCCAAGGCTGCCCACTTACTTTGTTTCATTACAGGCTTGAGAGTGAGCCTGTTTGTATGGAGAATGATTGAGGTGCTCATATTCCTGACATGTATATGTGTACCTATTCGAGAGGAGAGTGGAAAAAAAAACTGCTTTGGATGCACTTAAAAAAAAATCATATGCCACAGAAATATGTGAACTTCCTAGTATGTGAGATCATATTAATTGGAACTGGTTAAAAAAAAAAGTTTGTGTAAATCAATGTGAAAATCTGCAAGGCAAGGATTAGAGATTTTATACAGTTCAAATGGTCCTGAAGGGAATGGTGTAAAACTCCTGTATGCGTAGGAAATGGACTCCCTCTTTTAAAACAATTAATTTACTTTGTCTGATATTTCATATTTTCCCCATTGTTGTACCAGAATTGTGAGCTCTGTTTTTTTTGTGAGCCCAGGATACACTAGATGAGCTAAAACTGGTAACTGGAGGAACCCTTGCCGAAGTGGGAAACCTGCAGGATTGTTTTCTTCAACAAATTGAGCCCGTACCTCAGTACACTGGTAAGGCCTGGGACTGGGAGTTAAAATTATTCTTAATGATTAGCAAAGAAGCTAATGTGATGAATATTGAAAATCTGAAGTCAAGCAACAACAATTATTTGACTGAATTATAGCTATAACAATTTCATGTAAATGTTTTAGAAATAACTCAGTTTGGAGATAAAACTATTGCTGGTGATAAAGCAATGAATTGTTGTTTTAGTGAAAGACAAGTCTGTAGTGATTCAAAGAGGTTTCTTAGCCTAATTTGGAAGGCAAATTTTTGTGATGATGATGATCTGCTTGTGTCAGCTAAATATTTTGAGTATTCAAGTTACAAAAAATTGCAGGTGGAAGGTAGTGCTAAATGGGGTACATTGCTACAGGCTGTATGAAAGGCAAATGAATGTAGTAGCAAGACCTACCCATGTACTTATCCACACTGACGGTATTTATCTCTTGTCAAGCACTGGACTGTCACCCAGAGGGCAAGAGCAGGGTGTGAAGGAGCTCGATGGAGACTGAATAAAATGTTTGTGCCATGGCTACAGAGCCCATGTGTCTATGTGGGAAAAGCCATCACAGAGTAGCCACTAGTCCTGCTGCAATTTAGCCAAGGCTTTTGTCACCTGCTGAAGGGGACATTGATTTAAAAACAGTTCCTTTTCTGCCTGTGCTGAGCATTTTGGAGACTGACCTGGGAAGAGGGAGAAAGGGAAGGAACTGAGGCTACTGGTATCCTTGCAGGGCCTCAGGGGCTTAATGCAATCCCCTATGTTAAGTGAGGGTGCTTCCTGACCTCTGGTCACAGAAAACCTGTGCTAGAGTGTCCCACCTGTAGTCATTCTAGTCCCTGTCCATCTGCCTTTCTGCTGCAGGTGTGAGGGAGAAGAATGGGTTCACACTGTGCATGCGATATGTTAATATGGCAACCATATATGAAGGAAACTCAGTTCAAGGTTTGAAGTAGGATCCATTATATATGTTCTCTTTTGTACCCTTTCCCGTCCCCTCTGCCAAACCCAAGCCTGCAGCATTGCTAGTTTTGATAAGAACAGAAACAAGATACAGAAATTTTATGAGAGCATCCTGGGTAGGTCACATGAATATATGCATCAGTTGTGTGCAATGGTAACAAAATCCGGTCTACCTTTTAGCTACGTAAATCCTTAGTTCCAAATACTTGTGTTTCCTTGCTTCTTAACATATATACACCTAGATTAAAAACTTAATTTTATCCTCAAAGCTCTCTCTTTTTCACTAAATCAACAGTCATTTGAACATGGAACAGAAGGGTAATTCAGTGTTTTGCTTCTGAAAAAACTGACAGCTCTGTAAGTTTCCAGATTACAAACTTGCAGCTTTCTCATTTGTAAGTTTTGCTCACTTATCGATAATGCAAATGGTAATACACAAACAGATGCTGTCTCCATGGCTGCCTCCACTTGGTTTAGACTCTCAAATTCAATTGCTTTTAACTTTTAGGTGGAATTAGTATAATAAATAATAATAATAATAATAATAATGATAATAAACTACTCACATAAATACATTCAAAGTCTGCATAGTCAAATCCACAAAAAGAAAAGGTGGGTGTTCCAACAGCAATTTTAACTTGTCTGCCTTGAACTTTGTTTCATGATGCTCTTCTATGGAAATAATATACCAGATGATGACCATTTTGCCTACTGCCAGGAAAAGCTAGAATGCAAATGCTCAGCTGTATAGGGGTGTGAGACCTAATATCGGTAAAAGTGTGTGCTTTCATATTAACTGGAAAATCCTTGAGGATGCTTTGGATCTGAATAATTATACGTGGCTTTGACTATGTGCCGTGTTGCTCATAGCAGTGTTCCCTCTATTTTCATTTCTGTGGGGCTGAAACATCTAAGCAGTGGGATGAGATTGATGATCAGACACAGGCTGAAGATGTACATTTGGATTTTTGTGTTCGGGTTAAGAAAATAGAATGCAAGGTGCACTGGGTTTGGTAGATGAGATTAGTATGCTGCATGTGATCATCATCACAAGATCATTCCAGTCACAAGGGATCTTTGGACCTTGTCTGATTCATGGAGGGTACCTGAACCTGACAAAGTATAACAAAAACAATAGCTATGTTGCACCAGACCAAAGGTTCTTTTAACCAAGTTGCTGTTGGAGACAGCATGTCAATATACTGTTCTCCAGTTCATGGTATTCAGAGCTCTTGACTCAGAGGTGATGTCTTTGTGGTTTGTACTCGATACATATTTTGTCTGTGAATCTGTCCAGTCAGTTTTGAATGCATGGTCAAAAGTGTCTCCTGGCAAGAAATTTATCACATATCTGAGGAATATTTCCTTATGTTTATTTGGAACCTGCCCCTTCCTAATTCCACATGCAGCTTGTATGTACAGCTTACTTGGTGAAAGATTATAGGCTGTTCAGAAATGTTTTTTTCTTGCCAGCCATCATCTATGCTATAATCGTGGTTTGCTCTTTGGACATGAAACCACAGTCTTCCAGAGTTCAAGAAGTTGGACAATGTTCTCATGCCCATGGTGTGATTCTTAGGGTTGTCCTGTGTGGGACCAGGATTTGACCTGCTAATCCTTATGAGTCCCTTTTATGATTCTATGAGTATCATTCTCTCTGAATGACAATTCAGGATTTGAATGACACAGACAGGAGCAAGTATGTTGCTTGAGCCAGAGAACTTTCATTTCCAAGGCGTGTAGAAACAATAGCTATGAGATGTTTCACTGTGGCTGGTGTTTGTGCATGCCTGGGCCAATTGGCTGTGCAATGAAACTGGTTGCCTGCTCTATATCCAGGACCCTATATTTGAACAGGTTGCCTAGAGAAGCTGTGGATGCTTCATCAGGAAATGTTGAAGGCCAGCTAGATGAAATTTTGAGCCTTCTGGTCTAGTGAAATATGTCCCTGCCATGGCAAGGAGGTAGAACTAGATGATCTTCTAAGGTTTCTTCAATCCAAAATTCTGTGATTCTATGCTGCAATCTCCTGGCAAGAGAAAGATGAGGACTTCAGTTCCCTGTTGGTCAGTAATACTTCAGAGCAGTCTCTGAACTTAGTTATTACTGTGAAAACCTTTCTGTTAAGCTTATTGTTAATGACTCAAGAATGTAGAGCTATGGAGTAGCTGAACTGAGCTGAGGAGTTATTAAATATTAGGTGTATGGGTTGAGAGAGGCTGCATGGAAGGGCCAGATAACTGTATAGCTTCTGGTACCTTTTGCTTCCCTTCTTTCTCCTGGATCCACTATATTGTGGACTGACAGTGTCCCTAAAGGCCTGTCTGAGTACTTATCCCTAAACACTGGCTATTCTGTTGCAAGTGGGGCCTGCTGTTGGAATTCCTTTTAATGGAAGAGTCAAAAAAAACCCAAAAACCAGGTGTATTCAGCTGTTTCTGCTCTGCTGTCTAAATTTACACACAGGACATGTAGTTCATGGCAGTTTAACCTGTTTAGTCCACCTTAATGTTCAGTAGTCTGCAAAACTTAACTACAGAATAGATCTGGTTTTGATTTAGATGCTAGCCAACAAACACCATATGAAGTCTTTGGAATTTTTTGCAGATTTCAATCAATAATGCCTAAACGAGTCTTTGTTTGAAAAATAAAACAAGAACAGACCCCAACATCTGGCCTGATAGCATGTGTGCCAGGTTCCAGTATGGGATTCTAAAATACCTGTGATATTATGTCCTGCTGTTGTCACCCAAATAAAAATATGACAGGTTAGGACTAGAACAGAGGCAGGCTCTGGAACAGGTGATTCCTGACTCTCTAAACTTGTTCAGTGTTTTGATAAGAAAATATGAAGTGAAGAAAACCTCGTATGTGAGGAGTTGGACAGTTCCCACTAGAATGTTTGGAAACAGTTAGACATGCTTTGAAGTACAAAACAATGAGGTAACCATTAAGAGAAGCATTTTTCATATAAGCTTTCAGTACTCACGAAAATAACATGTGAATAAACCTCCCTGAAGCTATCAAGCATAATAGCAAAATATCCTGCCTGCCTGGATTGTGAAAGAGCATATATTTGTGAAGTTTGTTTTTAGATACAGACTTAGAAAAGTAAACAGATTTCTTCTTCTTGAGAGGTACAAATTCAGAAGAAAGCTGCAAACAGAGGCAACTATAAGCTACTCTTCTAAACATGCTCTCTGCCTCTTCTCTGTCACTGGCTCAAAATACATTTAAGAGATTAAAATCTGTGAAGATCTTGGGTTTGATCTGATCCTTCCCTATGACTCATTACAGATGTAACTTCTGGTCTTGTAGAGTTCTTTAATTTGTTACTTGGTATTGAGACATTTGATGTGAGTTAGCATGTTGAGTAGATGTTTTGTGAGTCCATACAAAGTCAGCACCTGTCAGAAGCAAATGCCGCCATGAAACTTGTGTACAATGTGATGAGCTGCCCTTGAGAAGAAAAGCCAAGTGACTGTTGCAGTTACTAAAAATACTGTTTTGTCAGAGCAGGCACTGTTAATGTATTCTCAGAGCTTCACAGTGAGCTTGCTCAGAAAGCTGAGTAACTTCACTTTGAAAAATATGTATGAATCAGTTGTGGTTACAACTGTGCTTTGCCAGCAGAACCAGGGAAGTAATCAACCCCCTGTACTCAGGATTGGTGAGGCTGCACCTCGAGTCCTGTGTTCAGTTTTGGGCCTCTCACTCTAAAAATAAAATTGAGGTGCTGGAGCATGTCCAGTGAAGGGCAGCAAGGCTGGTGAAAGGACCAGAAAATGTGTCATATGAGGGGACAGCCAAGGGAGCCGGGTTTGTTCAGTCCAGGGGGACTTCATTGCTCTCTACATGAACATTGGGTATAGCCAGGCAGGTGCTAGTCTCTTCTGCCATGCCTGCAGTTGGAAGGCAATAGGAAATGACCTTAAACTGAGACAGGAAATATTCAGCTTAAATATTAGAAATATTTTTTCATTATTAGAGTGGTCAGGCATTGGAATAAGTTGTCCTGGGAGGTGGTGGAATTACCTGGAGGTGTTCAGGTGGTATCTGGATCTGGTGCTAAGGTGGTGGTTTAGTGGTTTAAGGGTGACAGTGAGAGTGTAGGGTGGATGGTTAGACTGCATGGAGGTCTCTTCAAACACTGATGACTCTGTGACTCTGAATCTAGGACATGGAATGCACTTACACAGGGTGTCTTCCCATTGCATGTGCATATGCTTCGGGTCCTCACCTTGCTGTCCTGCCCCAAATACATTATTAAAAATACCTAGTTCTGAAATCCTGAGATTTCACTTAGGGTTGCTGGTCTCAGGCCTAGGAGGAACCAATAGCACTGGTGGCGTTAGTTGTCTAGAAGACCCTTAACATTTGTAATGGTAGAAGAATTGTGAGGAGAGCTTTCTGCTTTCCCTATAACTGTGATGTATGAGGAGTTGAGTCCAGAAAAGCCTTGAGTTCATGAAAATCACACTATAAAATTTGAGATAAATACTGTGTTTGCTCTGATTTCTATAGGGCTTGCATAACAGTAGTGTCTGCCCTCCGTGGTTCTTCATGGGGTTTGTATCTTGTATCTCAGAAATTACCATGACAAATGAAGAAGAGTTTTGTTGTGCACTCTTTTTCATTGCTATTTCCCTGCAGGTGATTTTAATAGGCAGCTGATGGGTCAAATGATGCAGATGAACCAAATACTGGGAGAGGTGAAAGACCTTCTTAGACAACAGGTAGTGTATAGAGTTTTGGTGTGAAATATTCCATTTTTGCCCCTTTGATAAAGTCAGCACAGACTTCAGGTAAGCTGTAAACTCCTGTGTAGAATTATTGCCTTGGAGGCATGACACAATTGAGAAGAAATTACCATATACGTCCTGGTACCCTGTGCTTGCAAGGGAGGATCACTGAATGTGGGAGTGTATGGAGCTGGCTTATTCAGATCTAGAAAATTTAGTGTTGTGAGGAAGTAGAGTAACCATCCTTGCTCACTATTAGATAGTTGTAGGTCTGTTGCATGGAACTAAAATTGCATTTGTTACACTTACTGGTGGGTGTCAGAACTGGAATTGCTGGTGGCACATTCCTTTGGTCAAACAAGAACCTTTGAACCTTTAAAGGTCCTGTTGATGAAGTCTGAACCTAAGTGTATCCATTATACATATCCTTAATTTATGGAGTACAAAGAACATCTCATTTAAGACCAATTACCTGTGTTGCATGGTTTAAGTGGTGTCTTGGGGACTAATGGTTCTTCTCTCAGCCAGGTGCAAACTGGAGCTATCTGTTCCTAAGTAATATTTATTTTCTGTGTTCTCAAGGTCAAAGAAACAACTTTTCTGAGAAATACCATAGCTGAGTGCCAAGCATGTGGTGAGTATTCCTGTTATTGCTGGTAATCCAGAAGAGACAGAGTTGTTTTAAAACCTAGTATTGATTGTGTTGGCTTTACATGGTTTCTAAAAGTGCTTTTGTAAAAATACTATGTCCAAAGTTCTAGATACATTTGTATTTGGACACAAATTTAGACTAGATTTTCATTAGAGAAAAAGCGTCCACAGACCCAACTATCACCTGTTGGGGGATAAAATGCCACTAAACCAAGCAGTACCACTCAGGCTGTACTGTCAGCTCTCACTCTGCCACAAAGTTGTGCCACATGTTCCTGTGGAGGGAGACACTGTCTCCCAGCTACCTCAGACACAATCTTAGTAGAAGGACAAGGAAGGAATCATGTTCTGCTCTGGCTGGTATTATCAGTCTGAGGAGCATCCTATGCAGTCCACCTGAAGTTTGTCTGATTGTGAGTAGGCAGTCACTAGTTAACAGCAGTAAGACCCAGAAGGTGGTCTGTATTCATCTTTTGTCTAAATTTAAAAAATGTATACTTTTACAAATGCCACTGCATGGCCTTCCTGCATCACACACAAGTGACAACGTGTATGCAAGTGCAGTCGGTATAAAAACCAATATATTCCCTTACTGTGTAAAATGAAAGGTCCCAAACTCATCAGGCCTTTTAGTTCATGCCTTCTCCCAGTCTGTCAGTCTCATCAAAACTCAAGTTGAGCTCTAGGCAGGGTAACCTTTATGTTTAAGTGCCAAAGAAAAAGTCAAATTCTGACATGCATTTGTACCAAGGTTCCATACCTGCCAGAGTCTCAGAAGGGACCCATTTTTGGTTGGTCTCTGTGCACCTAAGCCTCTGTACTTGCGTGGTCCTGCTGTGTTTGTGAGCTGCCAACAGTCCTTCTTTATTCTTTTTATTTTTAGACTGTCAGAGATGCTGTTGTTAAACCAGAACATTGTTTTTCTTATGACGTGGTAGTGTTGCCAATTTAGCTGGAGAAATGCCCTGTATTTCTACCCTTATACTTGAGTACCTTGGTCTGAGGTCACAGGTTTTCAGAGTTTCCTGTCCTGGCCAGCAGCACATACGTTTTAGGACTAACCTAGGAGGAAGACTCCCGTATGTTGCCAGGAAAATCACATGCACCTAAAAGAACAGCATCAGTTTCCCCTTTCTGAGGACACAGTAAGTTCCTAGGCCTTTCCCAGCATGGGTTTTTCAGCCACAGCACAGCTTGCACCAGCACAGTGCAGGGACGGGAAGTGTCCTGGGAATTTCTTCAGAGTGCTTGCCAGCTGAGAACCATGATGAACGTTTCTTTCAACCACTGAAACTGTTGTTCTTTCTGCATTAAAGGTTTAGGCACTGTGAGTTTTCCAACTCAGCTTCCTAGGCGCACTAAACCGAAATGTGAAGTTAATTCCTGCTTCAGGGGAGTGAGGTGCATGGAGACAGCAGAGGGATTTCAGTGTGGGCCCTGCCCTGAAGGACTCACAGGAAATGGAGTTACATGCTCAGATATTGATGAGGTAAAATAGTTACTTTCACTGAATTAAAAAAAAAGCTAAAAAGCAACTGTTTCATACATATCAATGGGTTGCTAATACTTGCTGTCTTCAGAATTTACTGACTGATTGCACAGTGAATGTTAATTCATTCTTAATTGATTTGATGTCCCTGTTTTGCTGTTAACTTTATCGAGGTGGTGTGTGTGAAAACTTGAAATACTCTGAGTTGAGAAGTCACTTAAAGGAGCTTAAGGTCTGGAAAAAGAACCCAGAAACTAAACCCACTAAAACACACTTTTGACATTGTCATTTCTATTCCACAAGAAGATGTTGTAGCTTCTGTTATAGGCTGCAGAAGCACTTTTTTTTTTAATATGGCCTTTGTTTTTTTAAATTATTGTGCTCCTGAACCAGCCTTGGAGACCAAAGTCTACTCTTCAGCCCAAACTGGAGTCGTGTTTGCATCTTTACCTTAGCAGTCTATGAAAGAAAATAACCGATCGTTGTCATTGTGCATTTTGCTTCTTTGTGTTTCTGTTGAAATCTGATAATGTTGACTTAAATATAGCTCTGATTTTCTTCTGCTATATGTTAGAAATTCAGAGCTTTCTTGTATTGAGGTCTGAATTAATAAATTTACAGTATCTTAAATGATTAAAGAAAACCTGTGTTAATTGGAACGTGGTGCTTACTTGGAACAGAAATAACAAAACCACTTACAGATTCACTGCATTTTTTCTGTGGGATGATTTTTACCATTACTCTAGTCTGTTTTGTGGAAAAGCAGCTGGATGTGGTAGACCAAGGAACCAGCAGAATTAGGTCATAAACTGCGCCTGTGGGTAACACAGTGCTACCAGTGTACCTGTTTAAGAATGTAAAACAGCAACAGCCATTCTTTATTTCTCCTTCCTAGCCAACAGGAAGTGTGCTTTGACTGCTCTTTTGATTTACTCCCTCCTGTAGACTGTCAGGAGGGGATTTGATGTGCCTTACACCTGTCTGCAAAAAGCACTGGGGAGAGAAAGTGAGTTGAGTGTGGCAGCTCCCTGAGGCGTTGGTGTCTCTTGTTTTGCCTTACGTGTCATGAACTGTGTCTGCTGCATCAGAAGGTGCAAAAAATGGAAGTGAAGCTCTGAAATGTGAATGCAAGTGGTGGATCCAAGACAGCTGTGGTACATGTTTCATGCTACAGACAGGCATAGTGTGAGGCTCAAGCCAGCCTAGATGGAGCCTGCCAGTAGGGATGGGTTTCGCCTCATGAGCTATTTTCAGACTGAGGCAAAGCATGGCAATAATCTCCTCCCTGCCATTTTCAGGATGGGAGCAACTCTTCCCATTGCAGCAGTGATGGAAAAAGAAATAGAGACTGGTTTATGATGGCTTGTTATTAAAGCAGTTATCTGTTCGCAGTCAGGCTCTAATCACTGGAGATTCATGTACCTTCATCTTCCACCACTCCACATGATAGACCTTCTTTCTAACAAGGAATTTTTTCCAAAATTGTGTCATAGAAATGCAGTCTTGCTTATTATGAAGTCTTTATGTGGACACTGCCATTAAAATGCCACCTTGTTAAAAGCAGTTTTGTTCACCAGCAAATACCAACTTAATCAGTAGGTTTACACAGGGAGAAATAAAGAAGCAATAAATGGCAATAATTTTGAATTGTCTAATGAGAGGGGATGTGTCGTATTACTTGTTTTTCTGAGTTAGCTGATATGCAGGAAAGTTTTTTTTGGTTGGTTGGTTTTGTGTTGCTTTTAAAAATTTATTTAAAGCCTTATATGATTGAACTATTTGTGCTCTTCCTATTAATAGGCACTTTAAAATGAGTTATCATACAAATTCTGGTAAAGACAAATCTGGAAGATTCCTCACTAAGATCTGCCATAATCTTTCCTGAGGTTGTTAGCATCTCTGCACTACTGTCCCTAATTCATTACCAGTTTGAAGACATTACTTTGGTATGCTGATGCTCATTACCTTGGGAGCTGCAGCTCTGCTGTGTGCGCTGTGTAATTTGGGTGCCCTCTGCTGCCCACAGTGAAGAATCCACAGCAAAATAAGGAGGCACAAAATGTCTGTCCTAGGTCTGACGTTTTCCTTGTATTACTGATTGATGGACTATTAACAAATCTTTGTGTCAAACACACTTTAGTATTAAACATACCTTTTCTTGCTTCCGTGTGTGTGTGTTTGGTTACAAGATGTATGTCTCTTGTATGTAGATATTGTTCAGGTTTGTACTCCCTCCATCTTGCAGATGTTTTTCTGTTAGAGATAGAAGGAGAAAAAGAGGCATTTTTTAAAAACTCTGTAGTATCTCTTTCTCATGTTTCTCATTTTTTGTTGTCTTTGAGCTGTGTGCTGCAGGATGGCATGTTGATGTTTTTGGTAGCTAGTGTTGATGTTGAAAAGGCAACAGTGGAGATGTGTTTCCCAAACTGGCACCCACAAAACAAATGAAATTGGTCACATCTGTTTTGTAAAACTGCATAAGGCAATGAAGTGAATGGTGCCTTCTGGCCAAGAGTGATTTTTGTGGACATGTGATATTTTGGGAGACATTCCGAGGATTGTCTGTAGGCCTCCAGTCTAGAAATGTGTGGATGCCACGGACACGTCCCTGCTTATCTGGCTTATGTTTGGATTCCTTCTGGCTATAAGATTTGTCCAAATATAAATGAAGGAAAATAGAAGGGGGTTTTGGAGGCTTAGAGTTACGTGGCTTTCCTGATATTTCGGTCTGGACCCTTCCAGGAGCCTTTCAGCCTCCAAGGGATCTGAATCTGCCCAGCTAAAAGAAGCATTCAGAATGAGAGTTTAGGACATCAACTACAGGTTATAATGGAAGGTTGCAAATGTTATTTACAGAGATAGCTGAAGACTTACTGAGGTCAGAAATACCTGCAGAGATGGTTTCCAGTCTAAGCCCTTTCTGAATAGAGGACATACAGATGTTGCATGCAGCATTGCCTTTGGTGAGAGGTCTGTACACACAGAGTGTTGATGTCACTGAAGCACAAAATTGTGCTTGATTGGTTTTTTCTTTGCAGTGTCGTTACAACCCTTGTTTCCCTGGGGTGAGATGTGTGAACACTGCTCCAGGTTTCCGGTGTGAGACCTGTCCTCCAGGATATACAGGACAAACCGTGCAAGGGATAGGACTCAGCTATGCCAAGAACAATAAGCAGGTGAGTGGTAGCACCTCCATGACAACTTCAGTTGCAAGGTGCTGGTTTTATATTAGCAGTGCATGTGTATTGAATTGTATTTAGTTTTCAGCCGTTCCAAAATTGCCTTATGCTGTTAGGCAGAGCTCAGAATATTTCAGCTAGAGATCTGAATTGTATTTGCATAGCTTTAATGGGAGTATTGAAAATCTAATACTCTTGACTGGCATAGAGAGAAGAAAAAATGTCGTTGTCTTTGTAAGTATTTCTGATCAACTTCAGGGGGCTTGGTTGATTTCTGGAAACTGGCTCTGAACTAGGAAGAAAAATATTTTAAAAGCTTACGTTACTGTAATTTTTTTTTTCTTTTATATATTTCTTAACACCCTAGAATGGCAACATAGTTCCCATTTACACAGAGTGTAAACTCTTCTGGGTAAACCAGAGCACATCCTAAAGTTGAAATTTTCTCTTTCTTCAGGGTTTGGCAAGTTAGTGTATGGATATATCTGTGACATTCTGAGAGAAGTTTCAGGAGAGGCTATGTCTCTTTTCTAGTCTTAAACTTTGGTGTTGATTCTTCAGTCTTTGATCTCAATAATAATCTCAATAAATTGACATTATTTATATTATTTGTGCGTTTGGTCTACTGCTAGGTCTGCTTAGATATTGATGAATGTCAGAATGGAGGACTTGGATTCTGTGTTCCAAATTCCCATTGCATAAACACTTTGGTAAGCATGTTTTCATTTATGTTTTAAAATTCCATTAGGCTAGGATTGGGTTTATGGGTCTGATGAAAGAGCATCATTTTTTTTTTTGTCTTCTTATAAATGAAAGAAGCCTTTCATCTTTTCCTAGCTAATAATTTAAAAATCACCTTGATTTGTCATGAACACATCCATCTGAATTGTATCCGTATCACTTTCCCTGAAGAGCAGGAGCTCTTCTCTCCATACCAATCCAGTGATCTGTGTTTATGGGTATATTATTGCAAGAAACCTCATTTGAAAGATTAGAACTTTGCTTCCCTCATCTCCTGCTTCCTGAGAACTGCTGCAACAAGCTGTTCCCCTGGGTGGTATCTTTATAGGAGTTATGCATAGAGTGACAGCTATCCCTCTAAATAAATGGGAACAAAGAGAGCCACAATTGGTACAAGACTGTTAATGCCCATAGATATTAAACCCAGGAGAGCAAGCACAGGAGAAGTAAAAATGGTTTGAAAGATGTTAGGATTCAATAAACAGGGCATAGAACCACTTTAATGCTGTGAAGGAAGTTGGACATAGAATCACATGATCATAGAATAATTTATAATAGAAAAGACCCTTAAGGCCAAGCCCAAACTCTTAACACAGCACTGACAATCCCACCATGATTTCCCAAGTGCTACATCCACACCTATTTTGACCACTTTCAAAAGTAATGACTCCACTACTTCCCTGGACAGCCTATTTCAATGCTTGACAATCCGTTGTGTAAACAAATTCTTGCTAATATTCAATTTTAATCTCCGCTGACCTGAGAGGACCTGATGATCTGAGGCCATTTGTTCTTCTCCTATCACTTGTCACTTAGGAGAAAAAAACTGCACACTACCCACCTTATCACATCCTCCCTGGTACTTTTAGAGTGATAAGGCTCCCCCTGAGCCTCCTTTTCTCCAGGATAAACACCCGAGCTCCCTCAGCCACTCCTAGTAGGGCTTGTGCTCCAGACCCTTCACTGATTCTGTTGCCCTGCTCTGGATTCACTCCAGCACCTCAAATGCCCTTCTTGTACTGAAGAGTCCAGAACTGGACACAGCATACAAGGGACAATCCCTGCCCTGCTCCTGCTGGCCACACTATTGCTGATGCAGGCCAGGATGCCATTGGCCTTCATGGCCACCTGGACACACCCTGGCTCATGTTCAGCTGCTGGCAACAGCACCCCCAGGTCCTACCCAGCCACTCTGTCCCAGTCTGCAGAGCTGCCTTGGGGAACAGCACCTGTGACCACCAGCTGGATGTAACTCCACTCAATACCACACTCTGAGCCCAGCCATCCAGACAGTTTTTTACTCTGTGAACAGTGCACCTGCCCAAGCCATCAGCTGCCAGTTTCCCCAAGGAATTGCTGTGGGAAATGGTGTCAGAGGCTCATCCACAGAGCAGGTCACCCTATTACAGAAAAAACAGGACCTACCTTTTATAAATCCATGCTGGCTGGGCCTGGTCTCCTGGTTGTCCTGTATATGCCACAGGCTTTCTTCATAGCAGGAAAAAGGTTAAAAGTATCCTTCAGGTGTAAAGGTGGGTCCTTTCTGCAGCGAGGTATTGTTGAGTCTACAATTTGTGTTCAGTGTTAGCTTTCCTTGAGAATAAACTTGTTTTCTTAGATCTGCTTTCACTGTTCAGTATGTTTGTATCTTTTTTTTAATATCTAGAACATTTACTGTCACATTTTATATCTTGCTGCGTAATGCAGCCTCTTTGGGAAGCCATCGGGCCCTGGCTGCAGAGGGCAGGCACCAAGTGTCCTGCCATCTGTTACAACAGAGCACTGTGGGATTTCTAATCCTGTATCCCTTCAGAAACAGTCTGGTCTGGAAATGCTGCCTTAGAGACTATTTTAATGCATACCAGAGCTTGATATAGGACTGAATATACCGAGCAAATTCAGCAGACTCCAGAAGATACTACCCTGGCATCCATTAGGATAAATTGTACAGGCTGGTGTGTTTTAAATAAACCATACCATTTGCATGGCCCAGGAATTATTTTACTCTTCAGTCATCTGTTTATTTCTTCATCCTGAATGTTTGCAGAGAGAACAGTTAAAATTTGTAATGAAGTTAGGAATAAGGGTAAAAAATAATGTCCATCTGAGTAGTAAGTAGATGTCTCTGTGGTAGTGGACTGCAATAGTCGTGACAGTTCTTAAAACAGATTTTGTACATGAAGCACCTCACTTTCACCAATGGTTAGATGCACATGCTTGTCAGAGATCTGCCCGCTTCTGTTCCTTGACACATCAAGAAATATTCTCCATAAGATAAAAAAAATTTTCTCAGCTGTCATATCTTAAGTTACAAATCTACAAGAATGTGAGACAGAGACAAAAGCCACATTGCATGCCTAAAGAAGACCTCATTTTATCAGCATTTATCTGTTTATATCTCATATGGTGTTTGGCCCAGCACATAATGAGATTCCTTGGCTTAGCTCCGTTGCATTTGTTTACGTAACGGAGTAATAAATATGAAATACATATGCATGTGTCATGGTAAATCATAGCAAAAACTTACATGGATGTTCTTACTGCAATGTAAGTGAGGATGGCTGTGTCTTCAGATACAGAATTCTTTTCTGAAGAAGATATGGATCAAATTGACTTAAAAACATTTTAGCTTTAAAAAAAAGGGACAAAGATATGATGAACTTTCTTATCTCTCTTGGATTAAAATTTGTGCCCAGTTACCTTTAGATAAACTGATAGATGTGCTTTACAGTGAAATAAGATCATCCAGCCTGATTAATCAACTGCTGCTTAGAGTTTTGCACAAAGTTTCAGCCACTTGGAAGCAGTGCAGGGTGATGCTGGCAAGGACAAGGCATCATGAAGAAGCTTTTGCTGGTATATGACTTTTCTCTGGCTTAACAAAGCAATGGTCTAAACAAGCAAGAGTTGAGTATGTTTTCCAGCATGTACTCTGGGAGCCAAATACCTGTAGAAAATAAAGTTTCTTCACAGTACAAGAGGCCTCAATATGACTTGAATCTTCTCTTGTGCTTGTTTTAAAAAGCAAAAAAGTACCATTAAAAGGCTAGCTGGTGACTTTTTGTTCTTACAGGGGTCTTACCACTGTGGCCAGTGCAAACCAGGATATACAGGAGACCAAACCAGGGGATGTCAGGCTGAACGGAGCTGTCGGAATCGAGCCCTCAATCCATGCAGCATCCATGCCCGTTGTATTGACGAGAGGAGAGGAGAGGTGACATGTATTGTGAGTTCATTAATTCATGAATTTTTACAGTGAAATCCAGCCTTTTTTAGGCTGGAAATGAGAAAGGCTTTGTGGTTATTTAATACAGTCAGATGTTTTACCAGTTGTGACACATTGGCCAAGACCAGCTGTCAAAACTGGCTTGCAGTTGTTTTGTTCTTGCCATATGTCTGTAAAGCAGCCATATTCATGTATCACATTCACTGTGTCTGTGTAATTAGATCTTTAGGAATCACTTTCGTAGACTTTTTGTAGTCTCCTCAGAAAAGCCTGCAAGTGTCACTCTACAGAAGACATCACAAGGACAAATTCCTCCCTTGGTGCTCAGCTACATAGCTGTGAGTAAGGATCCTCTCTGCATAGCCAACGTGCCTGTATTTGCTGGCTGATAGAGATGATATATTTTAAAGTGAGATGACAGATTCCAGACACAGGGAGGCTGTACTGTGCTTACCAGCTAAGGGAGCAGAGGAGAACAAGCAGCATATGAACTTCGACTGTAAGAGTAAAATGAAGTATATTACTTAGTTTTTCCATCTTGCAGCGGAAAGCAAGAGACTAATCCTGTGTCCTAATTTTGGATACAGTGCATGCTTTTGCTGGCACTTGCTTTGGTCTCATTTTTAAGTACATCTGTTTCAAAGATAAATTATCTAGGATATTTTAGACCCATGCTGTAATGGGAAGATGCCTCGATACATGGAGTAGGCTCATCCTGGTTTTAAGGGAAGGCCAGATTTTGACATGAAGTTCTTTGCATATGTCTTCAACATGATTGATATGTTGGTTTGAAACAGTAATAATTTAATTGGCTAGGAGAAACTTGTGTGCAGATGCATTTGTTTTGCAAATGCAAACTTTGTAATTGCCAACACAGTATTCTCTTAAAACTTCCTCTAGTTGCGGATGTGTTCTTCAGATACTGAAAAAAGTGCAGTCATGCCATTTAACCATGTGCCCTTGCCGAGATGCTAGGTGCATACTCTGCCTTTTCTTTTACTCAATCTGCCAGTGAGGAGCCAAAATTAGTTCCTGGCCAGTGTCTATAAGAAATCTATAGCTCCTATAGCTATGACTGAAATCATTAGGTGTGGCAGGCACACATTCCTGTTGAAATCAAGTTGTAGCTCTTTCTAGCTATGTCTGATACACTGCAGCATCTCTTGATAGGGAAAGAAAACCCTTTTTTCAAGCTCTCTGTATCTCATTGTACTTCAGTATGTGGCCATGTCTCCCATATGCTGCCATTTGCAAGACTGGTGTGAGTTTTCCATCTTGACTATTTCTACAGTGACTCATTAGTCATTTGATAGTACTACCATGATGTTTTATTGATAGTGTGGCATTGGCTGGGCTGGTGATGGTTATATTTGTGGAAAAGATGTTGACATTGATGGCTACCCTAATGAAGAACTCTCATGCTCTGCTGAAAACTGCAGAAAGGTAAGAAATGCTTTCTTAATTCTATAAAAATTCAGAGCATTAGGTGATAAAGAGGAAGACTGTAAGAAATATGACTCAATGTATTCGTCTTTTATTCAGGTTATTGAATTCTATTTAATTTGATTATTCATTTCCAGTTAATTAATAATAGGAAAAAGTCATTCAAATTATGAGGGCATACAGGTTACCTATAGGACACCAGACTTGTGTCCTTTTTTGTCTAGGACAATTGCAGATTTGTCCCAAACTCTGGACAGGAAGATGCTGATGGGGATGGGATTGGAGATGCCTGTGATGACGATGCAGATGGAGATGGCATTCCCAACGAGCAGGTACTGTGTATAGATCACAATGCAGGAGTCTGTGTGAACAGAAGGATTTCTCATTGCTGCACTAGGAAGTGATTCTAAAATCTGAGTAAATCTGACTGACTGCTGTTTGTCAGAGATTGTTACATACCCGTCACTGTTAGTGGCCCCTTAAACCCTTTATTTTTCTTTTAGATAATGCTCACTCTTAAAAGACTTAAACCACACAGCCTTAAATCCCATCTGTGTATCCTCTCTTACTACCTTTTATAATTTAACTCTAGAGCTTTCTGTGTCTAGAGCTTGTGTTTTCTGTCACACCCTCCCATAGCATGACCTTCAGGAACATTACTTGCGTTAACATCTCTCTATTTAAAGAGCAGGTTGACCTGACAGCACATTTCATCAGAGATCAAAAACCCACATTAATGAATGTACGTCTTGGGAATAACTTGAAAAACCTTTGGATCATGTCATCAAAGCAGAAGAGGTTTCCAACAGGGTACACACAGCAGAATATATTAGAGGATACATTCAGACTGGAAAAGCTGTTCTGTTTTCACCCTGTATTCTTACAAGCCAACTGTTACTCTGTATTAAGATTGTTCACTGATCCTGCTTAATGTGCTTCCAAGCCAACAAGAACATGTTATCCAGAGTACAAATGTCCACCTGGAGGTAGGGCAGACTAGCAGTCACAGGAGGTCTGTCTCAAGCTGTTTTGCCACAGGGTTCCACACTAAATTCCGCTAGCTTAAATCAACTGGTTTTATTAATGTTCCAAATAAAAAAATTAAATGCTCCTACAACTGTAATCTATTCTCAGGTTCAGCACCTCCATAATCAAGCAACTTCTATATTTTCTAGTCTTTGTTCTTCTTCCATGTGGGCAATAGGAAATTTTATACCACTTTGAAATAAAATTTTCTCCATATACTTCCTGGTGGATTTTTGAAAGTCAAAACCAGCTGGATTGAAACAAACAAATCCACCAAAACCAAACAAAAACTGGTAGCTTTTTACATCAACTTCTTTCCCCAGTTTTCAGCTAGTCTGTACCAAAAGAGGGCAATGGCTTTTCACTGAGAGCATCTGCAAACCTTGCCAGTCTCTGAACTGCTGCTTTTGAGAAGGACCACATGAGAAAGCTGGGGTACCAAAACAGGTTCCTCACCATGCACCCATGCAAAATGAGAATCAGAAATCAAGGTTATAAGTAAAGCCTTATGGTACTGTTTGTGACTAGGGCTCCCACAATGTGGTTCAAAATAGAGCTTTGAGGGAACAAGTGAAATCTGATCCAGAGCTAATATTGACATAAAATGTCAAAACTGCTCACACTGTTTTGTTGTTTTGGGTTAGTTTGTTGTGGTTTTTTTGGAAGTAGAAATAAATACAAGAGTTTTATAAATCAACTAAAGTAGAAATTAAAGATTCATGGCCTGAATGATGGCTGATTCTGTGTCTCTTGCAGGATAACTGTGTCTTGGTTCCCAATGTTAACCAGAGAAACAGTGACCAAGATATCTTCGGAGATGCTTGTGACAACTGCCGTAATGTTCTGAATAATGACCAGAGGGACACAGATGGTGATGGGAAAGGGGATGCTTGTGATGATGACATGGATGGAGATGGTTGGTGATTTTTCACTTTCAGCTTTTCTGATGTCATTCAAATTTGCCCGAATGTGCTGCGCATTAGGAGATTTCATGTCACTAGCTATAACACATAGTCTTTCTTAATGAAACTTGTGGTTTTAGTCATTTTAATTTAGTTAATATGTATCTTAGCCTGCATGGGAAGTAGTGGACACTGTAACAGAGAAACCAAGCCATATTGCATGTAGAAGTTAAGGATGTTGATCATTCAGCATTCCCTTAAAGGTACAATGTTCTGGAGCATCCAGCTGCTGCTGGTCACTGGAACCTGAGAGCTGCATAACGTATTATTTTCATTGCTGTAGGAGGCTTGAAAGATGTGAAAAAATCACCCCTTCAAATGTAATTTAAAAAAATGAAATGTCCCATTCTGTACATTGTGACACAGGAACAGGATGGAATGGAATTGTGTGTAATTAAAGGGTGTGATGTGGTGGACAGATATGCTTTAGCCAGATGTTGCTAACTACTGTTAAATGAGTGATGCACCCATAAGAAAGATTAACTGTGCAGGCTTATAATTTCATTGCAGGATTAAGTAGTTGTTGAAAAGGAATGGTGTCTTTAATGTTTTAATGTTTATATTGTCCAGTATGGACAAATATAGGAACTGTCTTTAACACACAATCCACTTTACTCTAGGTGTTAAGAATCTTTTGGATAATTGTCAGAGGATCCCTAATGAAGACCAGAAGGACACAGATAATGACGGTGTTGGTGATGCCTGTGACAGCTGCCCTACAATCAGCAACCCAAACCAGGTTAGCAGGAAAAATTATTGTTGTTTAGGGAGAGGGACTACTGAGGCCTAAAAGTGTGCAAGAGAATAAAGCAGCCCATATAGTTGTAGTGTTTATATTTTAATAATAAAGTATATTCCCTGGATGATATGATATGATGTAGTATATATCAGGTATTCAGGAGAGTCTTACAAACCTGCTGACTCTCCTGATGTAAGAAAGGGGAGCCACCAGTTGTACACTCACAGTTGTACAGCTCACAGTTGTTAGGACCTCTGCCCAGCACGTGTCTTCTACTGTCATGCTCTAAAATGGGCTCTAGTGCCCCAGAGTTCAATTCCAGACTCCACATAGGGGTGTGATTTAGTTACACTTGATATTTCTTTAATTAGGATGAAAATCCTGGTCTCCTTATTTATCAAAACATTCAGTGGTCCTAGGAGAGAAGTCATTTTAACTTTTCATATGTTGGAATTCTGATTCACCCCCTGTGACTAATGAAAAGTGTTGGAAACTATAGAGAAACATAGATTTTTAAAGATGCTTAAAGAAATAAACCTTGGTGAGAAATGAGGAATACTTAGAGGAATCTTGCTTGAATCTTCAATTAAGTTTAACCATGTTTATTCACTGGATTTTTTTTATATAAAACTGAATTCTTGGTTAGATGGATGATGCAAGAGAGAAGATATATTCTGTAAAACAGGTGTCTTTTCATGCTCTTATTTTAGTTGTATTTGATTTGGTTGTGTTTTGATTTAATCCTGCAATTTAAATAGATGCTCTTGACAGCCGGTACTGGAACTTTCTGTGTTCTCTTTTGCAGTCTGATGTTGACAATGACCTGGTTGGAGATTCCTGTGATACCAATCAGGACAGGTATGCTGTGAGAGAGGCTAGTCCTGAGCTGAAGCATGCTGCTGATTCCTGGAGAGCTGTAATTCCTCAGGCTAGCCTGGATTTAATTCCAGCAAGATGTTATTTCAAAAACATTGTTCAGATTTATTAGCCTTGTTTATTCACTTCCTTGTGGTAGTACACTTACAGAGCCTTCACGCTTATAGGCTGTAAAACCCAGAGCACTGCTCAGAGCTTCTTAGTGAGAAAATGTCTTTCCTTTTTTTCTTTATTTTTCATTCCTCTTATTTCTCCATTCACTAAGTAGAAATTTCACAGTTAAGGGCTCTAGGTTTTTCTTTAAGAACCTAGTGTTGCAGAAACAAAATTCTGTTAATTAAGTGTAAGACATTTACAGAGCAACCACTTCACTTTAGCACAGCAAGACTGGCAAGTATACTCCATCTATGGCTTTCATATGCCTTGGGCATTCACAGGAGCCCATCCCATAACAAATGGCATCACTTGTCTGGAAGCAGCTTCTGCCTAACAAGCTTAAGGTTAGGTGCACCTCCCATGTCTACCTCACTTACAGCAAGAGGCTAGGGAAGAGATAAATCCTGTGCTATCACAGCATTTCATCAGCCACAAGCAGCTGCAGGGTTTCATCCCAGAGGTATTGGTGGGTGCTGCTCTCTGCAAAGGGACCTGCAGGGAGCCTGCTTCCATGTCTCTGCAGGGACCATTCCCAATCTTGGGCTAATAGCTGCCAAGGCCATCAGCATTTTACTCCTAAGTTGATATGTCTTTATTCTTTTTCCTGCTTTAAAAAAAGAACTTTTTTTTTCCCCCATAAACTTCACTAATGTGTGTGAAGCATTTCCTGCTTGAAGCATGCCTAACCTTGCAGTAGATACATGTGTATGGTGCTTATTGCATTTTATCTCAATATTGTGCAAACATTAATTACTCTGACCTAAAATTAAAGCACATTTCTTAAGCAGGGAGAGGTATTTGGGAATATTCCTACCTATAAGCCATAGCGTGACCTTAATTTGGCTGCAGGTCACTTCTGCTCCACCTGTGCTAATAAGAAGCTACTGAGGGAAAATGTGTCCGCTAATTGCTAGAAAGCAGTTTGTTTTTGGTGTGCATACAAAACACACCACACTTCAGGCAGTTTTTCTTCAGGGCTGCACTTAACAGTTGGGATGGAGAACATCCTGTAACTTCTTGAACCCTGTTCTGTAGTCTGTGTCCCTGTAGAAACAAGAGCCTGGTGGCCCTTCACTGTAGCCAGCTGGTGCAGCCATGGCCCAGAGGGAGCTACAGCCTTTCTCCTCCATTTCTTACTGCATGTCCCCTCTGCAGGATGGCAATTGTTCAGTTTGGAAAATACCTTCAAGACCACTAACCTAACAGTGCCAAGCCCACCATGAAAAGTTGCTATGCAGGAGGGTGAGAACAGTGTTTGTTTTTAAATAAGTCTGATTTCAGTTGCTTATGTACAGTCTCTCAAAGTTTAATTCCCACTCACACCTGGATGTTCATGAGCATCAAGACACATATGCACATGTGTACATAAGACAAGGGACACCAGGTGTCCACCTTTTGCTGTCTCCTGAG
This sequence comes from Catharus ustulatus, assembly GCF_009819885.2. Taxonomy (NCBI): domain Eukaryota; kingdom Metazoa; phylum Chordata; class Aves; order Passeriformes; family Turdidae; genus Catharus; species Catharus ustulatus. The sequence continues at coordinate 22,783,420 of NC_046262.2, read as the reverse complement.
TGCCTCTTGACTGGTAATGCTGCACTTGTTGGATGTGCTTTACACAGCCTTTAGGAGTGGACATTGACTAGGGTCTCGGGCTCCAGTATGTTTTCCACACCATGTAGGGCTTATTTTTATTTTCCCTGAGTATTTTTATAGCTCCTGGCTTGTTCTTTGCTTTCCTGACACCTTACCTTATTTGCCTCTTTGTTCCTGCTCTCCTTTGCAGTCCAGCCACCTGAGCAAAAACACGTTGTGCTGCCCACTGGTCTGCTTCCAGCTCTAGAGCTGCCACTGGTGTGTTTCGCCCTCAGGTGTCCATACTGTTGGCTGTGCCGAGGAAGGAGCTGATGGTGGCATACCATTTCTTTTTTGCAGTGATGGTGATGGGCACCAGGACAGCACAGACAATTGCCCTACCGTTATTAACAGCTCCCAGCTGGACACAGATAAGGATGGGCTGGGTGACGAGTGTGATGATGATGATGACAATGATGGCATTCCTGATCTCTTGCCTCCGGGCCCTGACAACTGCAGGCTGGTCCCCAACCCAGGGCAGGAAGATGAAAATGGTAAGATGGGCCTTCAGAAGCCATTTTAATTCTTGGCACTGCATTTATCTCCAGACCGTGCGCACCAGGATGCAGCACAGTCATTACCATCCTGGGAACAGCAACAGCACTCAGGGCCCTTTGACCAAAACCAGAGGCACTTTCTCAGGCACTACAGCCAGCAGGGCTGATGCTCTGCCTGCTTCTTGGACACCTTAATCCCATGGCTGGGCCTACTTGCTGCACCATAAATCTCCTCTCACTTCTCTGATGCATTCAGGTGATGGAGTTGGTGATGTCTGTGAGTCTGACTTTGACCAGGATACAGTGATTGATCGGATTGATGTGTGCCCTGAGAATGCAGAGATCACCTTGACAGACTTCAGGGCCTATCAGACAGTGGTGTTGGACCCAGAGGGAGATGCGCAGATTGATCCCAACTGGGTGGTTCTGAACCAGGTAAAAATACACTTGGTATTTCTTACCTGTCTGAGAAAGATAATTTGAAAACCACAATAAAATTGACTCTGTAATTGCTGGACCTCTGACAGACATGAAAAGTGGAAGTTGTTGGTTAGTAGACTACTTCCAGGAGTAATAATTAAGGAATTTTCCTTTTGATAGGCTTAAAGCTATCAGAATTGATACTCTTAATAATCTAAAACAGCTACATGCTGGGTAATTTATTCTGGGTGGATTACACTGCTGCCAGAAGGCACACATGTGTTATCCTGTTGAAATATTTCTGCAGCAAACAAGTTTCATTAGTCCTTCCAATAAGTTAAAAGTCTGCTAAATAATAGAGCATTTCATAGAATCATAGAATGGTTTGGGTTGGAAAAGACCTCAAAATTCATCTCATTCCAATCCCACCCTTCCATGAGCGGGGACGCGCATCACTGACCAGTTTTCTGAGAGCTCCAGCCTTGAACACTTCCAGGTTTGGGGCATCACTGAGCAACTTGCTCCAGTGTCTCACAACCCTCATAGTATAATTTTTTTTCCTCATACCTAATCTAAACCTACTTGCTCTTACTTTGAATCCATTGCCCCTTGTCCTGAAACTGCATGCTCTTGGTAAAATATCCCTCTTCATGTTTCTGGTAGGCTCCCTTTAAGTACTGGAAGGCCACAATTAGGTCACCCCAAAGCCTTCTCTTTTCCAGGCTGAAAAAATCTGGTTCTGTCAGCCAATTCATAGGAGAGGTGCTCTATCGCTCTCATCATCTTGGTGGCCTCCTCTGGACTCACTCCAGCAGGTCCATGTCCTTCCTGTGCTGGTACCCTACTGCTGGTACCCCAGAGGGATGCAGCACTTCAGTACTCCTAGATGGAGTCCAGTAATTTATTTACACTAACAAATTCTAGCCTTCAGGAGGCTAATGTGTTATGAGTCACAGGGCATATGCAGTTTTTTCCCATTGCAAAGTCTCTGCCAAGCCAGCTGGAATGTATACATCTTCCTTAACCCACTCCTGGCAGTCAGTTTAATCCTGAACTCTGATCCAACTGTATGAGCTAAGCCTAGGAAAAGCTCTCTTCCTCTCACAGTCCTCTTCCCCTGCACCCCAGTTTTGGCAAGATGCAGATTTCCAGAAGATTGTGGTAGGGAAAGAAAGTATCAAAATAATGGTATGACTAATTCTGCACTAGGAAAACTGACAAATCGTTCCCAACTCAGGCTATGCTAGCAGCTGAAACATTACTATTTGATTATTGTTCCCACTGATTTTAGTTCAGAGCTACAAGCGTCACAGATATGTTGTGAGCAAACAGAAGAGAGGGATGAAGGCGATGCTAGAGGAAGACCAGGAAAGGCTGTCAGACTTAGGCAATCCAGCTTGCCACACATACTAACCACCCTGAATTTACCCTTACAGGGGATGGAAATTGTGCAGACTATGAACAGTGATCCTGGCCTTGCTGTTGGTATGTAGCCTCTTCTGAGATTCAAGTTGTGTGGCAGAAAATGCCCAGAATATGAACATGTGTTCTGCAGAATTGTTTTTAACTTGTGTTTACCCTTAGGTTACACGGCTTTTAACGGCGTTGACTTTGAGGGCACTTTTCATGTGAACACAGTGACAGATGACGACTATGCTGGCTTCATTTTTGGTTATCAAGACAGCTCTAGCTTTTATGTGGTAATGTGGAAACAGACAGAACAGACATACTGGCAAGCGACTCCCTTCCGAGCTGTTGCAGAGCCCGGCATTCAGCTAAAGGTATCAGTGGTGGCTCCTAGCTGAGGACGCAGTGCTCTCTGCAGCTTGGCTATGCCATCTTGCCATGTGCTGGCCATGGGCTAGGTCATCATGAGATGCGTAAGCCAAGCCACTGCACTGCATGTCAGCTGTACTGCCCAACTCTGTTCCCTATTAGCAACTGCTGTCAAAATAAGTCGGGCAACTGCCACACAGCCCTAAGGAACTTCATCTCACTTTTCTGATCAGCCGGAGCATTTAGTCTCTGCAGTGATTGTGCTCTGACCCTGACTGTCAGATTGCCTCCTTTTCCTTTGTCCAGGCACCCAGCTGGTCACTTTGCCCATGTAGGCAGTGGCTGTGGCTGTAGAACGAAGTTAGGGGCCTGTTAGCAGAAGAGGGAATGCTTCTGCAGACCTGCTCCTCGCTAAAAAAAAAACCAAACAAAAAAACCACAAAAAGCTTGGCTCCTGAAAGTGACTTGTCTCTATAGTCAGTGTTGGAAAATTGTATTTTTGCAGGCTGTGAAATCCAAGACAGGTCCTGGCGAGCACCTCCGCAACTCCCTCTGGCACACAGGGGACACCAATGATCAGGTCAGGCTGCTGTGGAAGGACCCCCGAAATGTAGGATGGAAAGACAAAGTCTCCTATCGCTGGTTCTTGCAGCACAGACCTCAGATTGGTTATATCAGGTAAGAGAGGAAAGGATAGATAAGGTGAGTACAGATACACGTCTGCCTAAACTGTAGCTCCTCAACACCTGATTCAGATGATAACTTGAGAATTTGTATTACGTCTGGGCTTTGTACTGATGAAACCTTATAACAAAATAGACTTTCGGAATTCAGCCTGCAGCTTTTTTCCTGGACAATTCCAAGTTAAACCTCTTTGTATGGACCATCTGTCTCTTAATTGTGCCTTACCCTGATGAGCTCTTTCTGGCTTTAATTCCTTGTTCTCCAAGCTACTGCTGGCCACTGATATGAAAAGCAATATATTTCAAATTTTCTTAATTTTGATATTTTATAATATTTTTGTTGGAATTGGGATAGTTCATTTGTGTATTCTAGGATAATAGAATAAAAGTTGTCCACTGAAAAGTTTTGATTTCAACTAACAAGCAATTATCCCCATGTGATAGATTCAAGATTACAGTAATTTCACGACTATAAGGCACACCCTTTTGACTAAAATTTTTCCCCGAACGCAGAAGTGCGCCTTATAGTCCAGTGCGCCTTATATGATCTACAAAGTTGTAACATTTGCCACCCCGGAAGTGTGAGCCGTGGGGGGAGCCGGCAGTGCCACGGCAGCCGGCTGGAGGCGGGCCCGGGGCCCCGTGGCACCACGCCTCCCGGGTCCAGGCAGTCCCAGGGGCCAATGGCTGCCAGGTTGAGGCGGGGCCTCGGCCAGCAACTGCACAGGGGGAGCTGGGGGCGGAGCCTCGCTGCAAAAAAAAGTGTGCCTTATAGTCCGGTGCGCCTTATATGATCTACAAAGTTGTGAATTTTGCAGACTCCCGGGGGGTGCGCCTTATAGTCCGGTGCGCCTTATGGTCGTGAAATTACTGTACACAGAATGGAGTCAGAAAGTTTGTCAAAAATTTGTAAAGCATGTTATATATTCTCTTTTTTGCGGGGGGTGGAGGGGGGTGCAGTTGGGGAAAAAAGTTAATAATATAAAAAAATCATTCAGGATGAAACATTTTACCCTGCAACATTCAGCAGAGAAATCGGCAGTAATTATACTTGTAGATCAAGGTTGATGTTAAAATGCAAAAACTAACTGCCCTGGCATGATCATCTCAGGTCTTTCAACCTTATAATAAAACAGAAATATGTGTAAGTCAGCTTTTCTTCAAGAAAATCACCACCTTGCAGTTGAGATGTAGTAACTTGATGCTGTAATTATTCCACTTCTCTAGTGCACAGCATCACCTTCAGTGGTAATTGGAGTGAGCATGATTGACTTTTACACTAAAATGGATTAAGAACTTTATACTGTCAATTGTTGCGCCCTAGCTGCAGGGCAGTAGTGAATAGATCTTGGGTGGCAACATACCATTTAGACCAAGAAGTTAATGAAGTTGCTGCATGAGCAAACATCTTCTATGGCTGCAGTCTCTCCAACCAGCCGAAGTAATGCTCCCTGTAGCTGGGAAAGGTAGTACAGTCTGTGTCACAGAATCCTTTAAAACTAAAGGCAGCCAGGCCTAAAACCTCTATCAGCTCTGTCCACTGTCACTGTGGTCTGGTTAGGCCAGAAGCCACAGACCACTGTATGTCTAGCAAAGGTTTTCTGAGGCTTTGGGGGAGCCTAGGAAAAAGTCACTTGAGCCAGCCTCTCCCATGGAAATTTGCAAGACAACAAGTTCTATTCATTGTACAGATACTTCTGAACTGCCTCAGCAAATCAGTAAATAAAATCAGAAACATAACGGGATTTGGATTTTTTTTTCCTATTTTATGAAAACACATAGGAACTTCCATTCCTTTCACCATTTGCTCTTTTCTTGTATGCAGAAATGTATCAGCAGTATCCTCATCCACAACAAGGCCCTCCAGGCTCATTGTCCTCTAGGTCATTTATCCAGTGTCCCATAGGCTGAGGACTTGATGTGGGAACTGCTGCAACAAACAGCTCAGCTGGCTCCAGTGTGGTCCTACTCAAGCCCTCAATACAGAGCACACACTGGGGACCTGGCTATTTGGGAATTTGCTGATGGGTTTTCTAACAAAGAAGATGCTAAATCAGCAAAACAGTTCCTGGAGTTAATCATACTCATGTTTTAAAGAAATCTCACAGACAAGTTTAAGATCACAATGGTTTGTTTGAAACTTTTCCTATTATTAAAAAAAATGTTCAGCTTCAACCTTCAAACTATGCATGACAATATCCATCTAGCCCTCTTCAACTGATCTAGTCTGGTTCTCCTATCATTATTGACTGTGGAAAATTTCAAGAGCTAAAGCACTCAGCTAGACTGACTACAGGAAAAAAAATTCTAAAGCTTTTTTAGCATATGTAGAAACCCCTCACAGAATCCTCCCTGGCTCTTGCCAGCATGCAGTATTGCTCCAGTTCCCAGCCTACACAGGAGCTAGCTTAACTACTTTTTCTCCCCTGGGCTAGATGGGAGGGATAGCATGTCCAAGAATAGAGTCTCCATGGATAACAACATTACTTTCAGGAATGTTGCAGCCTTAGAAAAGACCTAATACAGCTTCTATTTGCTTTCATTAAGGGCAAGATTTTATGAAGGCTCTGACCTAGTGGCAGACTCTGGTGTAACTATAGACACCACAATGCGTGGCGGACGGCTTGGAGTTTTCTGCTTCTCTCAGGAAAACATAATTTGGTCCAACCTGAAATATCGCTGCAATGGTAATGTTCCTCTTATGCCATTTTAGCTAATAACTAGCAAGTGACAATGAAGACCTGGTAGTAAGGTGTTGGATTAAGCCATTTAGAAGTTTTTCCTTTGCCCTTCCTTTACAAGTTATTCACAGCTATGAAATGCCTCTCCTGACACCAGCAGCGCACTGCAGCCCAGCCTGACAGGAACACCTCACACCTCACAGCTGCTCCTCCACTCTGCTACACAGAATGTGCCATCTGAGGAGAATAGCTGTCATCAGAGAATTAGGAATGTTATATAAAACCAACTGACTGTGAAAGCTGTAATAAATACACTGACGCCATTGTGTATGTAGATGCCTTGAGCTCTGAATACAAGGTGAAATACACCTGGAGAGCCAGTGTGCTCAGGCATCGGGCATCAGTGTCCCTTCTGTACTTGATGGTTGGTCCTGTGTGTGGGGGAACAAGATCATAAGCTGCCTTTCCTCCCATGTAGGAATGCTCCTGATTCTGTGGGAGTATGCTAGCTCACTTTGCTTGCAGCAGGAGCCTTTTACCTTAGCCCTGATCATCCACTATATAAAATAACTCAAAACTTTCATCACTCACACACAGGCTGGTCATTTCAGGGTATTTCTGTCCCAGCAGCAGTTCAGGTAACTGCTTCTCCTCTCAGTATCCATACCCAGCCTTCAGAAAATAATCTACCAGCCAAACTGGAATAGTTTCCTTGTCTGCTTTCTGTGGCTCTGAGAAGCTCAGTCCAGGACAGCAGGAGACATGGCCACTCTGTGGCCTGTTATGCTGATGGACTCTTGTACTTGGACAGTTAGTACACTTAGACTAGCTCTTGGAGGTCACAGTAGATCAGGCAACTTCTAGACAGTAGTGCTTACAAATAAAAATTACTTGGTAAGTATTTTCCACAGTATTGTGGTTTCCAGAAAGTATGTATCAAAGCTGCCACTGAGTCACACATGGCAGTGAGCAGGCAAGCAGCATTGCTGCAGGAGCTGTGAAGTCAATGAAATCCACTCAAAAAGACTCTGAAGTCTTCTGTTTTCATATCAGAGAAGTTCCTGTATCATGCAGAAAAGACTTGAAAGGAATTTCAGGCCTCTCAAAAGTGGTCAACAAAAAGCAAAGAACTTACCCCTTTTTCTATACAGTGTGTGTTTATACATGTCCTTTTTTTTTTAGTTTAGTGCTGCCTCTCCTGCATCAGGGTGAAAATAATCAGAATGATGTTGAGATCATGCAGTTGAGCTTTGTTGCTGTGGCTCCATTACTGGCTGCAGCTTTAACTCTATATTGCTCTGTGGCTATCCAGATAAAATGTTCTGGGATCTGGCCACAGCAGACTGTAAATAATGGTTCAAATAGAACTGTAGCTTATGACATTGATCCATCTCCAGCTCCCTTGTCCAAGTCTCAAGTCTTTATGCCAGTTGCTACTAGGCCTGGGGTTAATGTTTTTCTCTCTTCTTGTGGCCTGGGAAACCATCACAGGGAAGCTGAATTAGAATACATGAGAAACAGAGATGCTGATGCTTCAAATGTGTCTGGCATGCAGAGCAAGACAAGCACTGGTCTATGTTTATTGATAAAAATTTAAGAGTGTTAGCCACAAAGTTTTCAGAGACATGTAATTTGAAGACTGATAGTATTCCTTTGTGGGCTAGCACTGTAGCACTCACTGTCTTGTTAGCCTCTCCATGTTTTTCAGTGGTATACATCTGAAAATGAAAACATTCCCTGTTTATTCTTAATGTGTAAACAAAACAGAAACATGTTACATAAAAAGAGAGTAGTGAGTAATTTAAGTGCTCCTTAATTTTGTGAGAAGAGATTAAACTTTTACATATTTTTTTGTTTTCAGACACCATCCCAGAGGACTTCCAAGAGTTTCAAGCGCAGCAATTTGGTGTTGGGGATATTTAAAAAGTAAAAGCAAACCAACATTGCTATTGCAAACAGTAAAACAATGTATTTTAAATCCTTATATGATTTTTGTTGTCAGTGCACACCGCAGCTTTGTTCTCATTGATGTGACTATGTCAGACTTTTTTTTTGTATAAAAGTGAAAATAAAAAGGAGACAAAATAGACTTGGGCCTCACTTCTTTTCAAATTTGCCTTAAAATCTAGAGAGCAGCATGTGAATGGAGTGACAAGTTGCTTAAAACACTCTCAAGAAAAGTTTGACTCTATTGCCCTTTTGGATTCAGTATTAAACAGGGTGAGGGAAAAAGTTAAATTTTTTCTACCTTGAATGTGTTATAAACAAGAGATTGCAAATGGTAATGAAATGGTTCGGAACTGTTTGGCTGAGCCAAGTAGTACCTTTCCAGTCCTCCTAGGAATAGGTTGTATCACCTGTAGGACATTTTCAGGCCTTTGAAGACTGTTACCTGTGGCAGACCTCCTCTTAAGCAAAGCATTAGACTTCCCACTCCCAAAAATTGTGGATATCACATCCCGGAAAAGCAAAAAAGCTGACAGCAGAGCATTGTAGTCACATCTTATTACTTGCATGTGACTAAAACAAACAAAAAATAGTAGAGCGATAATAAATGCAGAATCACACAGACAAAACAATTCTAAATTTCACATACACATATCCAGGCTTTGACCTGTCACCAGACCTGAGCTCTCTAGGCAGGTACTGCAATATTATGCAAAGTCACCAAACTAAAACTCCCAAAACATTGCATTAAGCATTAGTAACCGTTAGGAAAGACTGGAAAAAGAAAGCCAAAAGAAACAGTATCATAATCTAAGCTGAAGTGCAGAAAGGTGTTAACACAGTGTGCATTTTTACTACATTCTCTTCCAAAATGGAGCTAGGAAGGAAGGACAAGCTCCAAGGACTGTTGAATAGAAAGGATAGTTACTTTAAAAATAACTGTATACTTCTAAAATAACTGTATGATAATGACTTTTAAAAGGACAGTCAGAATGGTACTTCAGCCTGGAGGAAGAGGGAAAGAAGAAATACATAGGGAGTGAGTACGGTGAGAGTTTTAAAATCAAAAGTAACCCTGGGAAAATTACTAGTCCTAGCTCTTTTCCAGCACAAGGATACAGGGAGAATTCTAAGTTAAATTATCAGGTGAGACCGTCAAACAACAAAAAAATTTCTTGTTCTCAGTACAATAGAAATACCCTTAAGGATATTTTACAGTATATCAGAGGCTTGCAAGCTATTGGAGGCTTTGACTACTGGCAGAATTTTCCCATGGGCTCTTCCATCATTGCCAAAGTTTCTGGAAGCAGGGTGGATCTAGAGCTGTCCCACAAGGATCCCAGAGTCTCACTACAAAAAGCACGATGCAGAAGCATTCTTTTGGTTCAATGCTTCATGATGAAAGGTCCTCCAATTTCAGTCCTTCTTTCCGTTGGCATAACTAAACCAAACCACTCACCAGATGTCTGAGGACTGAAAGGATATTTACTTTGGAGCAACACAGAGGGCATTGTCAAATGATGCATAATAGATGACAAAAAATGTCTTTTACTAGCTGAGCATGGGCTGTAACTGCAGTATTGTTCATTTATGAAAGAGCACACACACTGTACACACTGTAAAACAAATTTACATCTTCCCATGATACATTTGCATTTCACCAGAAGCAGCCCCTTCTCCAGGCAGAAACCCTCTCCGAATGGTCTGGACACAGCCTGGGCAGAAGGCAGGCACTACACTCACCCATACCACCACTGCACAACTCGTGGGGCATGCACTGCTCACATTGTGCACAAGTGGTCTCCTCACAGCAGATGCAACAGCCTGGCCCCCCTGACCTGTATGCAGCATGGGCAGCACACACCAGATCCATCAGAGAACATTATAGCATTTGGCCTTCAAAGCCTTGCCAGGCTCCAAAGCTCTGCTCAGCCCCTCTGTCTGCAGACAGAGCCTCTCCTCTACTACAGTCGCTGGAGGGAGCAGACTGGCCCTTTGCCTTATCAGTTGGCTTACCACCATGGAGCTTGCCTGCTTGCCTGCTTCCAGGCTTTCTCCAGTCCATGGCCACCGGAGGCTGGAAGGTGAGACGCAGGCTCTGGCTCCCATGCTGTTGCCAAAGGTAACTGTGTGAAGCTGTGAGCCTCTAATCACCCCTGACAGAAAACCTATTGGCTTGCAGTGCTGACAGCCACAGACAAAAGCTACAAGTCAGACAGCCAGAATTCCCATTTCAGAAAGGTGCTGTTGGGACTTTATGATGGGATGCTGGAGCTTACTGTGTCTGTTCTATTGATATACCAATTGCTGGGCAGCCTATAAGCTCAAGAGTGAAGCCAGCTGCAGTAAACATTTATTCCAAGAAGATCACACTCTGGGCTTGGGAAACCTTCTGCCTCTCACATTCTCATCAGAGATTGTGCAGTCCCTGTTTAAAAGTGCTTAAACAAGCTTCTTTAGTACCACAACCCCTTTCTGGACTATTGTGCAACACAGACATAGCTCCATGTGTGGCCTCTGGCAAGTAAAGATGCTGCAATCCCCACATCTTTAAAACTGAACATGTAGCTTGCTCTTGACCCCAGCCCCTGCACAGCAGGGCTGCACTCAGCTGGAGCAGCAGCTGTAACTACTTTGGAGTTCATACTCCTGCAGCTTCTCCACTAGGATTCACCCTCTCAACAAAGGTTAACTCTTTCCTGTGCTGTTAACACCATGGCAAATGCACTTCAGGTGCTTCTGTTCCCTGAAGACCATCCGGTTGGAAATCGAGGAGGGAACATCCTGCCGGGCTGCTGCAGTGTTGGGTGAGGGCAGCGGTGGGCAGGCTGGTGGGAGGTGGAGCACAGGCACTTCAGTCCCAGGGCACCACTCAGAAACCTGGCTCTGCCTTGCTCCAAGCACCAGAGATGTTACACACCGGGAGCTGCACGGGAAATAGCAGCCACCATTGGAAGCTTAGTCAGGAATTTCCCTAAACCACAGGGAAGTGTGTCCTGGTGTGGGTCGGTCAGCTCTTCAGCACGGGTGCCACCAGTACCAGGAGGCAGCCTGCAGCTGGTACATGCTGAAACAAGACATGGATTGAGAGGCGAGGAACCCGTCAAGACAAAGCACTTTCCCTGGTGTGGAACTCAGCATGTCAAATTGAACAGCTGCCCACGCCACCATCTGGGCAGTGAGGGAAAAAAAAGAAAAAAATCAAAGATCTGCACCTCAAACAGCTGCACAGTTTCAGCACTACATCAGTCTTGAAGATGCTTTGTTTACACTGCCAGGGTATCTTACACCTCTCAGGAGCTGGACTGTAGAGAACAGATGCCACAGACAAATCTGTGCAATCTGCCATCATCCAGTATCACATACCAGAGAAATACAAAAACCACATGGACATTAAAGGACTCTAATATTCCAGAGAGAGGCATTTTTTTGTTAAACAACACTGAAATTCAGTGGGAAAAAAAAAAAGATCAACCAATTTACTTTTACTGGCTCAGTAACTACATAGCTCATATATTTAGATTATTTTTAAGTTTCTTCTAGAATGAGCTGACTTTGCAACTTTAACATATCACAACAGTTTCAAATGTAAGAAAAATTTTATTGGTCCATTAAACATTAAATCTATAACAGTACATTCACTCAGTATACAAAAGGAAGTTTCCATAAAAACCATTAACATGCTAAAAAGGCAAAGCTGTTGACTATTTTACAAGTAAGATCTTACAATTCTGGAATCTTAACCAATCCTTAAAAGTCAAACTCTTACATTTACTAAAGACCACAACACTTGCAAAAAAGTTAAACAGACTAGCAAACTTCCACTTCACTGGGCTACAGCTTAATAAAATAAAACCACACATACACACCAAAAAGTTCCCTTGAGATATTAAGAAACTTCAAAAAGACTAATTAAAATCCCCTCACCATTAAAAAAATGTGTTTATATTTTGACTATTTTGCATCCAGTTTTGACCATGGCATATATGAGACAACACCACACATCAGTGGTGAACAAAATGCAGACACTGAACCCATATGTTCCTAGTAAATATTTTCTCAGCTTGTATATTACAAGTGGAATGATTTTATCTGGAAGTTAATTCTCTGCACTTTAAGTCTGCATGGATGTCCAAAGGACACCTAAGCACCTGGACTTGTATTGGTAAGAGGAAATCTAAATCTATGGTATGTCCAATGATCCATTATTTCCCCATAGTTTTCAAAAATTCTTGGCTTCACACGAATTTCTTCTTGGCTTTATGTTGAGGCTTCTTTGGCAAAAGCATGGCTGCAGTACTGCACCCTGCAGCTCTGGTGAGCAAAAGCCCTGGAAGCTTTAGGCTGCTGGAGTGGTTTCAAAGCTGCTGAATGTGGCTCTGAACAAGTGTGCAAAAATGTCTGTACATTGCATGCTGGGAACTATCATAGACTGGCAGGCAGCGGGGAAACCAGCGTGGCTTATATCCGAAATAAATTCTAATTTTTTTAAAAACAACACTATTGAACAGGTGTGGAAAGAATCAAGTCCGGATTTGATAAAAACCCCTGAACAAATGGGGTTTGAGGCCTACTTGAAACCCACAGAATTTCCTTGGGCATTAGAAAGTAGTCATTATGCCAGTCTCTCAAAGCTGCTGCTTCAAACTCTGTACAGTGTGTCTACATTCCCATCCTGGGGCACTTGGGCACTCTGCCATAAGGATGCAGAAAATGCAGAGACATGCCAGTTCCCAAGTTACGTGTCCTGTTCCAAGTTAAAAAAGCTAAAGCTTTCTAAGCACTTGACTCCCAGCATTCACTTGTACAGTCATGCGAAACACTGAATTCTAACCACTGTTTACAAAACTGAAAACACAAGTAAAATGTCATGGTGTTCATTATGTGTTTCCCTCCCACAGGAACTCGTAGGCCACTTCAGAAAACAAAGAAACCGATACATGTAAAAAACTATGTTCCTTGACTCTGCTTCAATGCTGGAGGTTGTCCTCCCATGAAAAGGAAAAGATCATTAAGACTTGGCAAAGAGGTTTTTGCTAGTTTCTAGCACCAAAGACATCCCATTTGACAGACAGCAGGCTGTCTGGGAATGAAGGAGGTTTACACTGCCTTTAAAGAACAAATCCAAGGAGAAAAAGGCAAGTAAAATGAGGAGAATACAGCCTCCAAGCAAAAGACATTGCTTCTAAAGGGCGGAAGGAAAATGAGAGCAAAATTTTAGCTGTGGATAATCTCAACTCATCTAGCCGCAAAAGTACTGTCTTGTGGTATTCAGTTTCTTCAGCTTAGGAGAAAAACCTAGCAGTTCATAGAATCTTTACAGCGCAGTTTAAAACCACTCAGTGGATTACTTTGTTGCTGATTTGTTCAAAGATGTCCACATACTGTTTGGCTTCTAGACTAAGTTCAAGCAGCACTATCTTAAGTACCCAAATTTTCCTGATGCCATCACTCAAAGCCAAAGAACTGTTAAAAAACTGCTTTTTCACAAGTGCAATGGTTGCTTCATTAATAGCAATGTTCTAGTCCAGAAATGGCTGCAGCAGTAGCTGACAAAGCAATTACACATGCATAATTTATAATCTCAAAGCGCTTAAAGACTTGTAAAAAGGTGCTAAAACACTAAATAAATAAATAAATAGACATGCAGTGTTTATGATTCTGCAAGGGAGGAAACCCTCTCTCTGGCCTATGCATACGTTAGCAAGACAATTCTGCATTTCAGAGGAAAGCAGCCCAACCCAGCCAGGATTTACCACATTAGCTGGGCACGTACAAGGTGTTTGAACCTCATGGAAATGCTCAAAGGAGAAAGCTGAGAGTAGGACAAACATGCAATACCTTCGATGTGCGATTGCAGCAGAGTTCCATACTTGGCATCCAGCTGCAAGGGCTGCCTGCACACTCTGAGGAACTATGTGGCAAACAGCAAACAAGCATACTCATCTGCTTTCCACACATCCCCAGTAAAGTTTCGTCATCTCATTTGTTAGTCCAGTTACTTGGATTCAGACACTTGCTCTCTGAGTCTGTCCCACTTATTTTACCCCAAACATTAAACAGTCATGACCTGAGGCTTTTGGTTGCCCTCACGAGGAAAAGCAAAACTGTTCCAGTCTCAGACGACAGTGCAGCAGTGAAGCCCCAAATAATCTTCAAGATGGCAAATTTGAAAAAGTAGAAAACAGCCAATAAAATTTTCACCTTCCCAGCAGGACTCCTGTGAACACTGTCTGTTCCTCCAAGAGTCTATTAAAGACAGCATTAGTTCAAATTTAAATAGAGGAAATTTAGCACAGAGCATGTTTTCTGGTCTTGCTGTCTTTGTAAGCTTCCTCACTTCACACACACCAGAACCACTAGGAGACAGAAGTGCTGCACTGCTTACGTCTGGAAACAAATTCAATGAATAATTATGGTACAAGGCAGGATAGACACTGTGCAGTGAACTGCCTCAGCAGACACCTGAACTTTCAGGTACAGGGAGAGAAAGTTAACTGTTTACAGCTTAAATGTAAAACTAATCATTTATTTACAAAAGCATCAGGCTACTTGTGAGTTTTCTCACTTAACTTTCCACTGCACAGTAACACCTGAAGCAATCTTATCCCCAAAGGTTTGTCAAGCGCAGATTGTTTGGTCTTCCAAATGCACCCTGGGTCCGATTGTGCCTTGCACACACTGGTCTAAGGTACAAGGCAGCATCACCCATTCACAGCTCAGTCCAGGTTTTCCAGTTCTAGTGCCACCTGAATTAACAGTTATCACAGAAGTAGGTATCAAGGCACTTCTTAAAAAGGTTTTTTTAAAAGCCCATTTGCATTAACTGTTTGAAATCTATAGGCTGGGAATTTGATTCCTTGACCCGAGCTGAGGATTTTATTATGTAGTATTTTATTATGCACATGGAAGTTCACAGTACAGATTTACAGCAAACACTAAGGCTGTAATGTTTACCTGGCCAGCAGGAAGCCTTGTCTTGGTGAGGAACTAGTCTTTGCACACCCAAGTGCTACCAGTTACTGATTCCTTAGAAAGATCTGAAAGTCCACAGATGGATCTGGGGCATCATGGACACACAGGCCCTCAAAGTTATTTATTTTGGGGGGTTTGCCCCCAAACATGTGCTCAAAGCAGACAAAACTGTGTAAACAGGCACTGCCCTATTCCCACTCTATGTACACCTGCAGACCTAGACACTTAAGGTCGAAAGTTGATAGTAGGGAAGGATAAAGGAGCAGCTCATGAGGTGAGTGCTGTGCAAGAAGAATGGACTTATATCTCACTGTGGACTTTCTTTTTACAGCCTTTTTCCCTATTTCCCTAAAGACAAACTGTAAAAAAAAGAGCACAAGGAAGTGCAGAAAGCCTTGATGAAAGTACTACATAAAATAAATGTTTCTGTAAACAAGAACATCCAAGGACTAAGATCGGTATTAAGATCATCCACATTTGTGACTGGGATGTCTGCTATCAGAACCACAAAACAGGAACCTTTCCCTGCCTTGTAGCTTGACAAAGTGCATGCCTTCCTCTGTAAAGCTCTTTTACCCAATTGTTCTGTTACAAAAAAAAAACATGGCTAATTTAGGAAAAATCAAAAACAAAAAACAAAAACAAACTTGGTTTCTCATAGTACAACATATATGGCACTAGAAGGCAATTCTTGCATGCCTCTTAGGATCAGGCAAGGCATGAGCCTGGATTATTTCAGTTGCAGCACACGACTACAGCACTGGATCAAAAGTGTCAGATTGCTGCTATGAGTTAGGTGGGACAACTGTTAGTCATCATTGCACAGCCCACAAACTCTGTCTTAGAGATTGAATAGATAAATGCTTCTAGATTGAAAAAGCATTAATAAAGGCCTTTTTCAGCTGCAGAACTATCTGCATAGCAAGACTCTAAACGCAGGCAGAAATGTTCTGATATGTCCCCATACTGGCAGAGCTCTTGGCAGGATCAGAACCTCTCAGCAGAAGCAAAGGGAGAAAGAAAAACCTGCCTCCCTGTCCAGAGCTATTTGTTGCTTTTCTAACTCAGTGTCAACTGCTTCAACTGCTATTTTTAACTCTTGGTGCAAACAAGAACACCAAGGCAGTCACTGTAGACAGACTCCTCCTTCCCTCAGATCTCAGAACATGTATTTTGAGGCTCTAATCACTGAGTTAGGCGCATTAGTAGACAGGTCTGCAGACCTGAAGATTTTGCTTCAGGTAAGAGTGCACATGGTGGGAATATGACACCCCTAGAAAGCTCCAAACAGGACAGAGCTCTGGGATACAATAACAACAAGGCAGCTAAAAATAGTAATGAAAACAAGACCAGAATCAAGATCAAAAATGTCAAGATTAGTAATTAGGGGGGTATTAGCCATTAATTATTACAACAGAACAACTAAGGCATGCAAGTCTTTTGGTCAATCCATTGGCCTCCATGTTGTGCTTTTCTTTGATTTGCAGAAATCAGTGGATGAAGATTTAAGGCTCGATCATATTTTTTTTAAAAAGAGAGCTGCTAAATTGGTTGATATTTTGTACTGTACATGTGTGTAAAAATTGATGTTGAAAGAAGACAAAAACCACCAGAACTAGCTCAAGTCATAAATTCATCCCACCAGAATGCAGATATGCACAGTGGGGGTTCAACCTCTTTCAGCATTCAGGGCATTTGAATTGTTGTTACCACCAAATCATCTGCTTAAATTAATATAAAAAAGGTGACAAGGTAGTGTTTAATATCATCAAGTCATTTGTACTAAGGCAGCTGCTTGTTATACTTGTGTCTCCTGGTTTCGCTTTTCTGACTGCTTATTCCAGTGCTTGGAATAGGAGTTCTACAAAAGAACTTCTGTCTCCATTAATATATTGGTTGGCTAAATCCCATCCCAATAGCAAAACTAACATCAACAGAGGACTATAAAAATATAGCAGTTAGAAAAAATACTTTCCAACCAACACACAAGCAGAAAAGGATATATGACACACTGTAGTCCTTTTCTGACCATCAATGCATCTAAGATATTGCAAAACTAGTCATGGAAACAGAACTGAAGAGCTGGGAGACCTTTAGATACAAGCTGAAACAGCAGGGCAGAAAAGTAAATGAGCACCCCTCTTTTAAATCTAACAGCAACTGGCAGTGCTCCCTTAACTATTATTTTGTCAACAGCAAACATGTGAATAAAGAATGTACCTTATCTTACATCCCCATGCAGTACACTCAACTTTTGAGTGACCTTGCAAAGCAAAATTGGACAAAACTCAATTTAAGAATTTTTGTGTAGAATTCCCCTTCAGTTATTAACTGGGCTAAATCTGAATTGCATAAAATATTCAGGCGCCTTTAAAATAATAATAGAATAAATACTTTACTATCATTGGTACATTCCTTTCTCAATCTAGGTATAAAATAACTTAATATATTTAATACTTAGATAAACAATTTTTAGTAGATACTTTGGCAGTCAAATTTTATATATTCTCTTATTTCTACAGAAATATTTCGATATGTTTTTGGAAAACAATTATCTGAATACTACTTACAAGAACTATATGCTGTACAAAACAGCAATCCAAATCATCACTGCAAACTGTAAAAGAAACAGTTAATGAAAGAGTATAAAAAGGAATAAATGCATATTTGCTGGAAGATGCCAAACATTCATGGGAAGTAAGAAGATACCATCTGTACCATGAGATTTTCTTTTCTTGTCAATGAAGCCAGAGAAGGATTGCCAGTTATTTGAAGAGTATTTCACTTATTCCAGTTTATGCATTATGCAACAACTGTGTTTTCTACACATAAGCATTGTAAAGTTTCGAAACAGATTTGTCCCGCTTAGGCAATGCTTGTTCATGATAATAAAAAATGGTAAAAAAAGTCTTCAATCATTTGTTTAGTCCGACTAAAAAGGTAATAACTGGTACATTATAATAAGTGGGTAACAGGTGTTTTCTCATTCCAAAAAAAAAAAAAAGAAAGAAAGAAAAAAAAAAGAAATAAAAAAACCTTACAACAACTTAAAATGACCTTTTAACTGCTCACACTGAGAACTCTCTGGTTGGGCAACAGAGTGGAGCAATAAGAGTCCATAAGTATAGACAGACACAAACCCAACAGGAGACCATCTTAATCCAGAAGATAGACCAGGTTCCAGTGAAGAATTTTTCAATCTGAGCACTTTCGTAACTGTTAAAGGGAAAAAAAAAAAAAAAAAGACATTATAGGTTAACCCATAAAGGAAGCAAGGGAAAGCAGCCCTTTATAGAGCAAGATCTTGCTTAAGAATGCCCAAGAAAGATTTGCAATGTCTCTTCAAACTTCTACACCAGGATAGGAAACACTCAAACAGCAGAACTACCTATTCACATCATCCCTCACAACACAGAGAGATGTTAATTTCTCAGCATTAAAGAAATATATGAAAGAAATACACTTACTGGAACCAATGGGTTACAGTCATCATCACATAGAGAGAAGCCAGGAAGAAAACAAAGTGGAAGTAGGCATAACTGTACACTGTGCCCTTCTTCTCATCATAAACCACAGTCTGTCCTCCCCTTTTTTCAACATGCTCTTCAGCATCAGCTGTAAAAGACAGGAAACAACAAAGGTTTGCAAATGTGATGAGAACTGAAAACAGCAGCTGGCTTCACAGAGAACACAGCAAAACATTTATGGTGTGATTTGGGAAAGCGTGACTGAAACAGAGTAACACTTGAACATTTCCTCTTCCTCAGGGCATTGGCCTAAACCCTGAGCCAAAACTGAAATCCTGCTTTGTAACAGCTTCCTGGTCTACTTAGTAGATTTCGAGTGTTGAGAGCATTTAAATTGCTCTACCTGTGCAATATTTTTCTGGCAAGTCCAAGCCGATAATCCTGATAGTACCTGCAAACAGGACACTCCCTTTTTATCTCACTCCTGAACTGCAGTCCCGGCAGAGCTGCTGAGCCAGAAGTCCAGCAGCCAGTTACACCCACAGGCATGCAAAAAACAGACATTACTCTTTGTATGTTGCAGGATTAAATGTACTTTAAAGAATTATTAACTAGCCTAGTATTTTTGAAACATTGTGACATCTCTTTCTTCCCTCTATAGCCTAACTTGGAGCACCCATCTGCTTCAGTTTGCATTCAGTACTTGACTGAAGGACGGTACAAGCAGCTCTCCCTCCACAGCTGTGTCCTTACTCTCTCAGCTTTAGTCCAAAAGCCACAATTAAGGTAAATGGTGCAGTGAAAACATAATTACCATCTCCATCAGGTACACAGCAAAAGCAGCAACGAGCTACCTACGGAACAGAAAACAGGAAGGGGTAAGAACCTGTGCTACACCAAAGCAGAACAGCTGGGAAAGGAAGGTCTAAACTAATTTAGAAAAGTCTGGTTTGCATTTCCAACCAGAACAAAACTCAAATTAAGATTTGCCCAGTAGCTCCGAACAGCAGTTTCCAAGCTTTGGAAAAACCTGCTCAGTAAATTTGAAGAAACGAGCCAGTCTTTAAAAATTACCCATTTTACACAACTCTAGGTCCAACACAGATGCAAATGATTATGAAAAAATAGTGGAAAAGCTACAATAAAGCACATATATATTTAGGGGACTTATCTATTTAGATGTGTATACAAGTGCTTTTTAGGACATTCCTGTAGTAAGATGAAAGTATAAGGAACTTTTAAGCTCTGACACGTGGGTTAGAAATCACAGCTGTACCAGTGTAAGTCTGAAATGTACTTCTCTTTGCAAGATTTTGCTGAAATGGAGCCAGAATGAACACAAGAAGAATGAGTAAAAGCAGAAACCTGGTTTTACTATTTTATTTAAATTAAGATTTTCTCTTTTTTTAAACCTGGTTGAGAAAGAAAAGCTGTAATTGACAATTCCTGTGTTGAATGGTAATGTACATGGAGAAAAGATACAATAAACAAATATAAGTCTATTCCCTGCACCTGACTACAGTAAAAGCCAGCATTTTCTGTACTTAATATTTGCATCACAAATATTATTTGTACTGGTAATATCCTTCTCTGGGATTTCTTTTGCTTGTGGTCTGGTTAAGATAATGAACTTGTTTGGAAAATTCGCTTCCCTATTACATCAGTCTTTATAGTATGAAAGTGTATTAACTTTGTCTACTTGTATTAGTTCACAGTATACTATACAATGTAACAAGGCACTGGAATTTTACTGGAGAGTTTGGTATTGTTCATTCACACTTAAGTAAAACAAACTAAAGGAAAGCCCAGTCCTGGAAATAAGGACATTCCTTCTTGGAAACTTAGAGCTGGCCATGAAGTATAAAACATGGCCCTGGACAGCAAAGGTACAGCCAGCATCCTAGGGCCTTTAAAACACCTTTGAAACCATACAGCATCATAGCTGTCTCAAGACTGACTTAAAGCAAAACTGCTGCAGAAATACAGTTGCTTTGCAAATTTTTATTATGATTAGTAATGATGGTGTGGGTGCCAGTGATTAGTCAAATACACCGCACCTGAATGCCAGAAGAGTAGAAGAACCTTGTGTAAGACCACATTTGGGGTGCCCCAGTTTGGTTGGAACACCACATATGCATGAATAAATATTTATGCTTTGCAACTTCTAAATTTTATGTTTTAGCTTATCCCCTCTTACAGGACTGGTTCCATGTTTTCCCAGACAGAAGGTCTTTAAAGTAAAATGTCCAGCAAAAACATCAAGTGGCAGTTTTACCCTGCATATCCTTGACTACTTGTATTCACTGGGTTCATAAACTCAGGAAAAGCCAAAAAGCTCATTCTTTTACAAAAGACTGTTTGAGACTTTCAGTAAATCCCTTATTCACTACCTCTTTCTACTCCTTTGTGCCAAGCCTCACCTGCAGTGCCAGCCTGAGATATGCTGGGGCTGCATTCACATTCTGAAGCAAGCACTGCACCCCCTTCAGGATTTTAACCAGCTGTAATTAAGCACTCGCACACACAGAGTGATGAAACTACAGTAATTTCACGAATACAAGCCGCACCAATTTGACCAAAATTTTGGTGGAAACCCGGAAGTGCGGCTAATATTCCGGGGCGGCTAATCTATTAACAAAATTCTAAAAGCTGCCAACACGGAAGTGAGAGCCCGCGGCAGCCCCAAGCCAAGCTGGAGCCCGGCCGGCCCCGGCAGAGGTGGGAAAGCCTGGCAGAGGCGGGGCCAGCAGTGTCGGGGGCGGGCGGCAGAGCCTGAGCCAGCAGGGCGGGGGAGCCCGGGAGAACTGGGGCTAGCAGTGCAGGGGAGCATGGCAGAAGCAGTAAGGCTGGCGGGTGGGGCTGCCTGGCAGCGGGGGAAGCCCAGCATAATCGGGGCCAGCAGCGTGGGGGAGCCCGGCGGTGCGGGGGCCTGCAGTGCCGGCCAGGGCGAGGAAACGCGGCGGCGGTGCAGACGGGAGGGGGCGGCCGGCGAGCGTGGTGGCGGCGGCGGCAGCCCTGCCGGCGGGGCGAGCGAAAGCGCCGCCGCTCGCCGCGAAAGCGCCGCTCGCGAAAGCGCCGCCGCGAGCCGCGAAAGCGCCGCCGCGAGCCGCGAACCGCGAGCCGCGAAAGCGCCGCCGCGAGCCGCGAACCGCGAGCCGCGAACCGCGAGCCGCGAGCCGCGAGCCGCGAGCCGCGAGCCACGAGCGCGCCGCCGCGAGCCGCGAAAGCGCCGCCGCGAGCCGCGAAAGCGCCGCCGCGAGCCGCGAACCGCGAGCGCGCCGCCGCGAGCCGCGAACCGCGAGCCGCGAAAGCGCCGCCGCGAGCCGCGAGCCGCGAAAGCGCCGCGAAAGCGCCGCCGCGAGCCGCGAGCCGCGAAAGCGCCGCCGCGAGCCGCGAACCGCGAGCCGTGAAAGCGCCGCCGCGAGCCGCGAACCGCGAGCCGCGAAAGCGCCGCCGCGAACCGCGAGCCGCGAAAGCGCCGCCGCGAGCCGCGAACCGCGAGCCGCGAAAGCGCCGCCGCGAGCCGCGAACCGCGAGCCGCGAAAGCGCCGCCGCGAGCCGCGAACCGCGAGCCGCGAAAGCGCCGCCGCGAGCCGCGAACCGCGAGCCGCGAAAGCGCCGCCGCGAGCCGCGAACCGCGAAAGCGCCGCCGCGAGCCGCGAACCGCGAGCCGCGAAAGAGCCGCCGCGAGCCGCGAGCCGCGAAAGCGCCGCCGTGAGCCGCGAACCGCGAGCCGCGAAAGCGCCGCCGCGAGCCGCGAACCGCGAGCCGCGAAACGCCGCCGCGAGCCGCGAACCGCGAGCCGCGAAAGCGCCGCCGCGAGCCGCGAAAGCGCCGCGGGGCGGGCGCGGGGCGGGCGCGGCGCTCGCGAGGCGCGGCGCGGGGCGAGCGAAAGCGGCAGCGGGGCGGACGGCGAGCCCGGCGGCGGCAGCCCTGCCAGCCGGGCGAGCGAACGCGGCAGCGGGGCGGTGCTGACGGGAGAGGGGGGCCAGCGAGCCCGGCGGCGGCGGCAGCACCACCCGGCCAGCCCCGCCGAGCCGTGGCGCTGAGCTGGGCCACCCGGCCCCGTCGGCAACCATGAGCGGGCCGAGCCTGCCTGGCCCCGCCCCGAGCCAGTAAAGCCCGCTATGCCGCGATCCTGTTACTAATTGGCCAATTTGTGAAAGCTGCGCACGGATTCTCGCGACGAACGAAAGTGCGGCTAATATTCGGGGTGCGGCTTATCTATTGACAAAGACAGCAACATTGTCGAGGCACCGGGGGTGCGGCTTATAATCCGTGCGGCTTGTATTCGTGAAACTACTGTACACAGCTGGCACACCCGCCCCTGACCCCTAACACTCAGCTGCCTCCAGCAGAGTGGGCAGATTGTCTCTGGGCTGGGAGACAAAGGTCCTTTGCCACAGGGACCGCAATCAGAGTGCAAGTAGTTGCTTTTCACCAGTCCTTTCTTTACCTTTACATTTAGTGGCTCTTGTACACTCTTTAAAACCCAACAGTCCAGAACTAATCCAGTGGGCAAGAACTCTGGCTAACGAGATGGACGTTCCCAGTGAGGGAATATCCCAAATCCATGCCAGGATATAGGCCCCAGCCCTCCTGCTGCTCCTCAATTGGGCACAGACCACACCTCTGGTAGAGGCCTCCATAGGCTCTGCACGGCTGGCAGAGGAGGTGCAGGACCACAAAAAGAGGCTGTTTTCTCCCCAGTGCTCCCTGTCCTGTCCCTCGGCACACAGCAGGAAGGCACAGGCCCTGTCAGGACCCGCCTAAGCCAGGCCATGCCTGGTCTAAGCGCTCCATGCCAGATCTCAAGGTCTCTAAGAGCTCCATGCCTGGTCCCGCTGCTCCAGGCCTGGTCCTGCTGCTCCAGGCCCCCCGGCCCGCTGCTCCAGGCCCAGCTGGCAGCGAGGGCTGTCCAGGTGCTGCCGCCCTGTCCAGCCACAGCATCCTGCCACAGGGAAGTGCCATAGCAGCCCAGCACTCCCACACTGGAAAGTGCAGTGCTGCCCCATGCCAGCTACTGCAAACACCAAAGGCCTCAGCAGATACCTGTGTGGTTTTGAACTCTCACACTCTGATTAAAGACTTACGAAACAGAAGGTAAACATCTCTAGCGCAGAGAGAGCTAGAGATGGAGACTTAAGACTTATCTCCCAAACACACACACATATTTGAAGAGCATCATTAGCAAGCCTAAGCAAGGGGAAACTGCTACTTAGCAAAATCCCACTCATTTCCCAGAGTTTTCTAGGTGCTCCTATGAAAGCCAAGGAAATAGGCAGATGGAATGAAGAAACTGTCCCTGAAACAGGGACAAGAAATATGATCAGAGATTAAATTATAGGGAAAAAGAAAGGAACTACTTATGTATGGAAATAAAAATAAGAAGAACTTGGGATCTTAGTTGTTTTGAGAACAAAGGCAACCAGGAACTGGAAAGGTTTAAGAATGCCTCCACTTTTTCTTCTGGTAGCTTTCCAGCATGCTTTTCCCTTAAATGAGAGGACATGAGCTCATGTCAAACATAAGATTTACAGGAAGTCTGCAGAACACTGAATAAACTTCAAGAGCAGCAGATCATCTCAGTACTTAAAGGCATCGCCAAAGGACCAGCAGAAGGGTCAATGTGGACTAATGTTCTGATGAGTCCATACCCAGAGGCACATAGCATACACACAACCAAGAACAGCTTCTGTTTTCAGATTACTGCCCACAAAAACAACAGCAATAAAAGCATGGGAAAAAGTCTGCACAAAAATCCTGTGTGAAGGGGCAAGAACTCACTTCAGTTTCAGCTGTTGCATATATTCCTTTCAGTGCCTCTGAGCTTGCACGTGTTGTTGAGGTCAAACTAGGAGGAAAAGAAGACAGTGTCAAACCCCTGGGCATAACTACAGCTCCAACAGGGTAACTCTTCAACATCACAGCAAACATGAATAGTCTATTCCAATGTCTCAGCTAATCATTTGCCTGGATGCTATCATCAAGCACTGAAGTATCATCAAGTATATGAGAAGTTTGTCCTGCACTAGATACAGCCAGCTCAGATTGAATCATGAGCTTAAAAATAGGTCACTCTCGTAAGGTGATGAATTCACCACCATCTGACAGCAGCAAAATCTAAGTGCTCCAATTTGCAAGCGAGATCTCCCCTGCTGTGCACAACTAGTGCTTTTATACTCAGTTCACAGCCATCACTTTGGCTCAGCATTTCTGTAAAGGCTTTGCCAGCAAACTCACACTTCTCTGGCAGCAGTCAGTTTTCAAAAGTAACTTACCAGCAACTGTTGTCAGCGTACCAGTTCCTAGAAATTATTTTCTTGCATGACTGTACTTACCTGGGGGGGAATCCTTTCTACTTTATTCTGACAGGAAATACAGTAATTTCACGACTGTAAGGCGTACCCTTTTAACAAAAATTTCGGTCCGAACCCAGAAGTGCGCCTTATAGTCCAGTGCTCCTTATATAATGTACAAAGTTGTGAAATTTGCCAACCCGGAAGTGGCAGCCGTGAGCCGAGCCACGAGGAGGGGCGGGAGCGGGCAGCCCCTGGCCAGCAGCAGCCGCATGGGGGGAGAGGGCGTGGGCAGCCCCACGCCGCCCTGAGCTGCAGGTAGTCCTGAGCCGCCCCGAGCCCGGCGGGGGGGTGGTGGCGCCGATCCCAGCCTGCACAGCCCCAACAAGGGAAAAGTGGGGCTGATCTGAGCTCACCCAGCCCCAGCAGGGGAAAAGCGGGACCAATCCAAGCCTGCCCGGCCCCACTAGAGGGGCAGCGGGGCCGATCCAAGCCTGCACGGCCCCAGCAGGGGAAAAGCAGGACCGATCCGAACTTGCCCGGTCCCGGCAGGGGAAAAGCGGGACTGATCCGAGCTCGCCCGGCCCTGGCGCCAATCTGTGAAAAATGTCTGCAAATTGAGCACCTGCCAGTAAACTCCACGATCGGGGATTCCGTTACTAATTCGTTACTTTGTTGCGCGCGGCACGGATCTTCACAGCAAAAAAAAGTGTGTCTTATAGTCCGGTGAGCCTTATATAATATACAAAGTTGCTGATTCCCAGAGGTGCACCTTATAGTCATGAAATTACTGTACCTCTTACCCAGTCATGCCCTTTAAGATGTGAAATGCCAACTTCCCATTACCCACAGGAAGGCTTTGGTGTGCACATTGAGCCTTAGCAGGCAATGCTTCAAAACACTCGCCTTGAAGGTGTTCTTACCTCCCCAGCTACAGGCTACATTAATATTGTCTGCATGCTGGAACATTTTTCTGAGGCACTGGAAGTGCCCTTCTAATGTGAACTAGATCCATGATAGCCATAATTATGTATTTTATATCAGAACAAAATTGAACACATACATATATCTGATATACAGAAGTTTCTTGTTTTCACTTCACAAAAATATGAAGGGGTTTCTGTACTGAATTTTGAAGTGGACTGATTCAGAAGCAGAACCTGCTCAAAAACGTGCAGCATACAGGCAGTGCGGTCTCCTGGCAAGCTGCACAGCCAAAATAAATGACACACAACCCTTTCAATCACCAGTAATTCCCTGTCCCAAGCATAACTTAATTTATTGAAGCAAGCTGCAATAATACAGGATGAGTATCAAAGGTGAGCATCATGGGGACAAGAAGGATTTTTCTTAGAGCAGATCAGTGGCAAATCCTGATGGCAATACTGTGCTCATCATTCAAAGGAAGCCCTAAACCTCTCAAACAGTTTGTTTTAAAGACCTTCAAGGACAGTCATAGCCTCTGTCAGGAGGTTACAAAAATTTCAGATAGATTTTTCAGATGAATGTAACTCTACAGAGTTTTAGAGTTTCACACTAAGATTATTTGGGATCATGGACAGTTAGAATTTTTTCCCTCTGCCTCTAGACCTAAATTGCCCTATTTGATTTTAATGAGATATATTTGTTTCAAAAGTTGCATTTTTAGCTAGAACGTATAAAATTCTGAAGCTGAGGATAATATGAACCTTCCAGCTCAGCTTTATTCCACAACTCTCTGTGACTTTTCATGAGGCCTGCTATAAGCCTTTACTCTTTGGACCACTACACTGCATTTAACAGAAAGGTAACTGCAAACTCCCAGACTTACCAAGAATATAAAATGCAGCCAAACAGAATTGTTGTACCCAAGCCAGTAACCAGGTTTTCATCTCTGTGCAGGCCTTGGCTGAATTCAGGTACACAGATTGTGATATTCCGGTTGTTTTCATCCAGGACTTCACAAAACAGAACAAACAAACAAAAAGAATAGTTTGCAGAACTCATTTCACTGCATCTTAAAGTAATCTTCAGACTGAAGACTTTCATTGAATTTTTATTATCTGACAGTAGGTAGGTAAATTTCAGTTGTTTCTGTCTATCTTTTAGAAAGATCCCAGAGAAAAAAAATGGGTAAATCTGACCTGGCAGAGTCTGTTTCAGACAAAACAAGAATGCAACTTAGTAAGGTACTAAAATTTCCTGTTTGACCACAACAGACAAACAAAGGGGAAAAAAAAAAAAAAACCCTGTTTTGTGAACTAAGAAATAGGAAGTTGGAATTCTGCCACTTCACCCAAGACTATAAAACCATATAAGACCAAGGTAGTACAGACCTCAGATCAGAAATTTCTTTGACAGCAAGGATGCCTTGAGGACAACTATGAAACCCATATAGTAAAAAGAAGTGGTCAGTAGTTGCCCTGTTCTCAGACTGACTCACAGAAGACTGAGGAAAAAAAGATGCACCAGTTACAGGCAAGTTTTTATCTTGGCATGTAAACAAATCCTACTTCTAGGTCCCTGAAATGAAACCAATTCAGTCCTTGATGTTCCAAGTTGCATCTGGCCTTTTATTATCTCCCTGGAGTCAAGGCATAGAGTAGTCTGCAGCATCATCCCAAAGTAAGAGATGACAGCTGCATCTTAATATCAAATCAAGAGCTTTTTGAGTGAATGCTGCTCAAGGCATTTCCTTTTTCCCTCCAGCACAACCATGCGTCCCTATTGAAGCAGCACAACTGTTTGTAGGGGCAGAGGGGAAAAATGCAGCAAAGACTACATCCAGGCTAAAAATGAACTCAAAGTCATGAACCTTGACCCAGGGGGAGAGGACTTTGTATGGCCTTGCAAAAACAGCTTTATCAGCACGTAGCAGGGACAGCACCAAGGGGACAGCCAGTCTTTATAGAACACCTTGGCCAGAGATGTGCAGATTCCCCCCACCTGTGTCTATTAATAACATGTCTGCAGCCAGGTAGGTCCACAGTTTGGCAGGTTTTAGCCAACTCTGGCACAAAAAGGCTGATGCAGGCTGTAATTAGCACAGATTCAAGGAACATCACTTTCTGTTGGCCCATTCTTTCTAAAGACATAGGGCATTGCAAATATTCGTAACTAGCATTTTTTTCAGGCCTTGAATGCAAGATGTGCAATTTGGAAATCCCTCCTTGACAAATGAGTCAACGTTAGGTAAGTTCATGGCAAACCTGAGTTACAGGGCCTGAGACACCATAGTAAGTGCCAGCACCTCACACACTCTCTAGCACATGCTATTGTGAAAGCTGACAAGCAAATGTAGAGTCCTGATCAAACAGACTTGTGAGGAAGGAGCATTTCTGAGAGCAGATGACAACCATGAAAATTCTCAGGCATGGGAAGACAAGGGCGTCTAAGAGCATGCTTGATGCATACTCTAACAAATGCAATAACCACACTTGCAATATATACAAGAATTAGAGCATTCACTTAACTGCTGAAGACTTTGTGACAAGCATGAAGCAACATAAGGCAAATTATTTAATTCCACCTATCATTTTTTTCCCCTTCTTTTTCTTTTTACACTGTGGCAAGACTTTTGAGTAATTCAAATTAACTCAGGACTTCTAAATTCAATTCTGTGTTAATTCAAAACACTACTGAAGTTCTATAAGTAAATTTTACCCCTAAATACTGTCTGGTTTACTTCCTAACTCTAGAAAATTCTTGTATGTATGTCTGTACCTACACAAGTATGACATACTTTTTCCCTCATCTCTCTCCTTTCTTCTTGAGAGGCGTCTGTATAAACTTTTCCTTCCTGTCATTGAATTTATTTTCCTCTAGTTATTGTTGTTTCAGCTGTTGAACACTAAAAGTTGGGGAATAATAAAGAAAGGGTGTTTTAGTACTAATTCAAGCTATCTTTTCACTTTGCTAGTGAAAAGAATGTTTCCAATGCAAAGACAGGAATCTGACATTTATTTGGGTAAAGGAAAGTTTGAATCGTGCTCTCAAGTCTTGCTCTGGTTTTGTAGTGTAAAGAACTTAAAACTCTAGTGAGTTCCATACTCCTGAATTGCAATACTGGTGGCTGAAAGGCAAGTGGAGTTCAAGAACTCTGCTGAAGAACAGCATCATCTTAGCTGAATCATAACTCTGAGACATAACTCCAAGTTCTTTCTTGGAATACTTCCTTTCAAAATAAAATACAAGTGGTACTCAAATTTCTGCTTCATTAGGAGTCCAGGCCTACCTAGCGGACTATTTCTGGAAGAAAAAAGTGTCATATTAGTATCCACTTTGATGGCCAGCACCTACTAATTGGACCTTGTAAACTTTTGGATGGTGCTGATCACCCCGCTTCTTCCAGAGGAATCCAGGAGCCATTTGTTCCAATCCTTTCCTGTCGTGCGACCTAAGACTTTATGTATTTTGTCATATGCTATTTTATGAGAATGTGTACTTGTCACAGACTTGTCACATAGACTACAAGACTTTGGGAAATTTGTTCATAGGAAATAGGAAATGGTACAACAGATGCAGTTCACTCAAGGTAAATTAAGCATCCCTAGACCAAAGCATTTAATACAGACAATTTCATAGTCTCTTGTCTGCACAGATTTATTTGTAACATTTGCAATTTTTTCTGTGAAGACCAAACCCAGCACTTCTATATCCCCAAGTGTGTTAATATAGATTTGTTAAATTCATGCTTTTAATACACAGCATGTTTAAAAGAATTTACATAAAGCATTAGGTAACTTACTAGTTTCTGGTGGCTTGCTGGATAGTGCTGAGAAAGTGAGGTACATGACATAGCAGCTGATAACTCCTGACTGCAGCAAGCCAGAATGGGGCTGGCCTTTACAAGAAAGAGGAAAATTAGTTATTTTTGTAGACACTTTAGCAAACTGAAAAATAAACTTATATCCCTTAAAGAACAGCACACCACTGTCCTTTATTTTTCACTTAAGGCAGTTAATAGATGTTTGAGGCAGCTTAGATACAGTTCCACTGTCCAATAAGAGAAAAAAGTCTATCCTTTAGTTCTGTGGGCTGCATTAGAAAAGCATTAGAGATTCCCATGTAAGTAAAGAATCACCTCTGTGCTTTTGCCAAACACATCAGCTTTTCAAAAGCTATTGACAAGCTGACACAATAATTTTATTTGCCTGTAAAATCTCTGTTGGAGTCACTCTGCTATATTCAGCCCCAATGTATGCAAGATTCTAATAGCACACATAGTATAAAATACTGCCGGCAACTCCACCAAGCCCAAACTTTATAAATCCCAGGAAGTCAAAAGTAAATGGTAAAATAGTAGTGAGTTTGAAATCTACCACTGCCAGACTTAGGTAAATCTCACAACACAGTGACAGCCATCAGCAGGCGGGCCTTCTCCACACTACGTGCCTGATGGTACACCCAGAATGTCTCACAACTCTGTAGATTTAGCAGTCAGGCTGATAATGAGCAACAGCACTTCACATTGTAGGTAAAGAGTCAAGAGCAGTACCAATTCTGAGCTACCTTTAGATTTTCTGCCTAGACATGGCTCATGCCTCCAGGCACACAATTATGGCAGCACCAAAAATCCAGGAGGAGAAAAGGTCAGTGGACTTACGGTTCTGGACACAGGGCGATATGGCCACCAGGGACACAAAGAGGCACAGGCCACCGTTCACTCCGATCAGCACCTTGTTGTACATGCAGCCCTCTGAGCGCGTGTAGAAAAGAGCCATGAGGACCAGAGCAGCCACAGCAATGGAGTACAGGATGAGAGTGACCAAGGCAAGCAATCCATTCCACATCTGCTTGTGGTTTGCACCTGCAGTCCTGCAGAGAGAGAGACAAGCATCTTATCTTTGTCTTCCCTTGCCCAGAACATAAAATTCTAACAGCTGAAGAGCTCATATCCTCGAACACAAAAGACAGTGTTTACTTTCCCAAAGCATATGTGCGTCACTATGCCAGCACACACTCTTGTAAGGTTCCTACCCACGAAACAGAGGAAAACATTCCTTAGCATCAGTGTTTATCTCCTGTACTATCACAATCAGCTCCTTCTGTAATTATAGCCCAGTGTGGACTCTTAGAATTCCCAGGAGTTCTCTGGGATCAGCCCATCAGCATATCTCAGCGTAACAGTTGAGGGGTTTCCTCAGCAGCAACTCCAAGTGTCCCAGGCTGGGCTAGCAAGTGGTGCTCTCCTCACAATGAAACCAGAGGTTTTTGCTTGGCATGGCCTCTCTTCTGCTCCTTGTACTACCTTGATAGGTTAACTACTCTTTCACTCAAAAAGCCTCCTCTCCATTTGGGTCTAACCACAGGTCACCCTCAGCGAAAGAGTGGCCCGCATTGTTTTCCTCTCTTCACTTTCGAAACATTTCTAGAAAAGCCCACTAGAGTTTAAAAGGAGCAAATAAAACAGCTGTTTTGAAACAGTGGCCTGTTTTGTAGATGGAAGGTCTTTTCAGTGTTTTAGGGCTTTTTTCCTGTTGTTTTGTGAAAACGACTTACTTTAAAAGAGTATCTAATGTAAAGAGAGCTAAAGTTAAATGCTGGTGCTGGAAGTCTTTCACCCACAAAAAAAACCAGCTACAGTAACTAGAACTAAAAGTATCTGTGGTGTATGGAATTCTCACCTCTTCCTCCCTGAAATCAGAATTTAACAAAGCCAAAGATTTGCTAAAACTCTTTCTTAGCAGGTAGTACTTTAATTGGAACAAGAGAGAACTGCGAGTTTGTAGAGGAGGAAATGTGAAACAGAAAGGATGGAGGCAGACGTAGGAGAATACATGTGGGAGGCAACTTAAATATTTTAATTTGATTAGAGGTGAAGGGCTAGGACAGTAATAGAAAATATACTTGAACCAAAAATGAAGTCAATGTCCAAATAGTGTATATCCAGGTTGATAATGGAATCTCACATATTTAGACGGCAAGAAAGAAGTTGAACATAAATCAGCAATTCTTAAATTAAGAAAAAAAATTGATGTGCATTAAGCTGACAGAAAAAGTAAGATTTATTAGTTCACAACATTGCAAACAGTTCCACTATTACATTTTGCAAATCAAGTTTTATTCTCTTGCACTACTCTACTTAGCAGATGCATTTTCATATAAAATATAAAATAAAGAAATATTTGCATCCCAAGACCCTACTACCTAATGGAAGCCAAGCAGTTCAGGTTAAGAATAAATCAACAGAGTAGAATTGAGCAATTCTTTTTGGGGAAGGAGAAAGTAGATGAAGCAATTATGAACAGCTCTGAATACTGACATTCATTTATCTTCTTTCAAGAATTACATCCAAGATAGTTTTACAATCTTCATTACAAGAAAGGTATTCGTCAGGAGTCCACTAGAATTTTAACCAAATAACTACTTGCCCAACACATACCAATTTTTATTCCACTTGTGTGCAAACTCAACCAGCAGGATGAGCTGAATGGCAATGAAAAGGAACCCTCCTGTTGCTCCCACATAGCGCCAGGCTGCAAGGCAGAGAGGCAGAAAATAGGTCAAACGCCTTTCCCTTGAGATAAAATGGATTTATTGTCTATGCAGTGAAGCTGGTAATGTGGTTTGACTATCTGAAGCTCACAAATGTAGCAGATGAGAGATTTCAGATGAAAGGCCAGCTCTGTTAACTTAGTATTAGCTCCCTGATTAATTCAGCTTGCAACCTGCTACACTTTCAATATAATCATGTTAGGACAGCTACTGAGTATCCCTAACCCAGAAAATTTTTGTGGAGACTATGAGTTACTATATTCAGACAGAAAATACTGAAACCTTTATTTGTGACTGGAAAGAGGGAGGCTGTGTGGAGGCATTCCACAGGAATCTAAACCCTGAAATTGCAAAGTACTGGAACCCAACCATTACTAAAAAGGGCAATTTCTTCTCCTCCAGATTCCAGTACCACAGAAAAACAAAGGTGGGGTTTATCTATTCACAAGGCTGTTCCGAGCCACTCCCAAGGAACACTTAGTATTACTGACTGGTTTTAAGACAGGTTATTTGGGTACTTAACTGTTGACCTACATACATACACTGTATTTGGATAGCTGCTTGGATGTTTTGGACAACAGATTTCTTAAATGCAACATCAGAAGTGTCTGAGGAAATATAGATACCTATTTTAATTTTAGCTATATATACAGCTTGTGCTGCTCTGCAGTACACAGCCTACAAATTACTCCAGGTGTGCAGCTGATTTCAGTGAAGAAAAGACCAAGGAAGTGCATCAGTAAAATTCTGCCATATCCTTCCATTGTGCTTTCCTTTCAAAAAAAAGCATGTGTAAGTTAAGTGGAAGAACAGAACAGTCAGGGCTCATTTCCATTAGCAGCTGATGTAGAGGTTATTTTTTTTTTTTCTTACTCTATCATAAGCTCATTATTTAAAAGCAAGCAAAAATGTCATTGTCTGGTTTTCTAAATACATTGCATACACTTGCCAAGTATTCTATACTTCAAACATACAAAAAAACGGGGATTAAGCTATTCTGTAAAAAAGTACATAAAAAGTAGGCAGAGCACAAAGTGGTATGTGTATTTGGGAGAGGGGGAGCAGGAAAAGTCATACCACCAATGGAGTGAAGAGTCAAATACACAGACTCCCATGATGTCCCTCTGCTGCAGGACATTTATGGATCAATCACAGATAAGGTTAGCATAGCCAGTATGGATTTAATACCACAACTCACAGAAATCTACTGCTTGCACATAATCTTCCTTCTCCATGATTAACAAATCGCTTGGGAAACATGGCAAGAGATTTTATTTTCCAAGGGAAAAATTTAATTAGGAGAATGACCCCTCCCTCTAAAAAAAACCCCATAACCAACCAACCAACCAAAAGACAGTGAAAGTTTCATGAATGGAGGGGAGAAAACACCACAAACGTACTATACGCAAACCATCTGTAAATCTCAATTTCAGGAGCAGACCAGAGGTCAGTTTAGCAGAAGTTGCAAATACAACTTCAGAGTGAAAAGTCACAAGCTGGTTTGGGCTTGTTATGATATATCTCCAGACTACATTAGACTCGTGTTGAGAATCTGCACAAAAATTGTTTCTCCATTTCTGCAAACAAGTCCATTCCTGAAGAGGTTTCATCATGAAAAGGGTCACTTGCAAAAGTGACAGGTGGTCTCACCTGCTCACAAGTACTGCTACGTCTAATCCAAACGGAATGGCTCATAAGGACAAATACATACAGCCATCCCACAACTTTGCAGAGATGGAAGAGGGACCTCAAACTGAGCCAGAACAAAACAAACAGCAAGAGCAAGACGATGAATTATCGTCTCAGTGGGTTTACTTGTAGTAGTTTTTAGTTTCCCAAAGTACTGTGCTCATGATCTGTCTGTCCACTCCATTCTCTTCCCTATGTCACCTCCTCCTCCTGCCCTTTCAAACACCCTAGCTAGAGCAGGTGGGTGTTGAGAAAAAGGTCTTAGCAAGTCTTAGTGAAAGCAGGCAGCATACACAACTGCTCCTTTGCTTTACTTATCCCATCCCTTTTCACACGCCCAGACCCAACACCTTACAAGTACCTGTGAGATGTACAGTAATTTCACGAATACAAGCCGCAGCAATTTGACAAAAATTTTGGTGGAAACCCGGAAGTGCGGCTAATACTTGGGGGCGGCTAATCTGTGAATAATTTTCTGACATTTACAACCCCAGACATGCCAGCCAGGGTGCCGAGCCAAGCACCTGCCAGTAAAAGCCGGCATTCCGCAATTGTTACAGTGTTACTCTGTTGCCCTGGCTCCCTGCAGGCAGCATGGGGGGCGGGGAGAGAGGCGGGAGAGCTCTCTTTCCTCCTCTGCCACAGCCCAGGGGAGAGACGGGGGGGGCCCCGCGCCGCCATTGCCGCGGCTCGGAGAGGAGCGGGGGGGGCCGCGCCGCCATTGCCGCGGCTCGGGGAGGACGGGGGGGGGGCGCCGTCATTGCCACGGCTTGGGGAGCCGACGGGGGCCCTGCGCCGCCATTGCTGCGGCCCGGGGAGGAGGGGGGGTGCTCTGCCCCCACCCTCCGCTGCCGTGGTGGGAGCAGGGGGTGCTCTGTGCCCAGCCAGCGCCGCGGCGTGAGTGGGGCGCTCTCTCCGTGGCCAGCCGGCACCGCAGCGGGAGCGGGGCCAGCGAACCCAGAGGCGACGGCCAGCCCCGAGTGGCAGCGCCGGGCTGGGCCACCTGGCCCCGTCAGCAGCCCCTAGCGGGCTGAGCCTGCACAGCCTTAGTTGAGCCAGTAAACCCCCCGCCATGCTGCGGTTCTGTTACTATTTGGCAACTTTGTTGCACGCGGGTCCTCGCTGCGAACGACAGAGCGGCTTATATTCGGGTGCGGCTTATTTATGGACAAAAACCGAAATATTTGCCAACACCCAGAGATGCGGCTTATACTCAGTGCGGCTTGTATTCGTGAATTTACTGTACTTATTGCAAATGTAAGAGAACAAACTCATTTTGGTATCACCAGGATTTTTGCTCCTGGCCCACAAGACTCCTGCAACACATTCCCCTCCTAGCTAGCACTTCAGTATTGCACTAGTACCAGCATGCCTGTGCTTTGGCCAGCATTCCTTCCAAAACAGGAAATGCTCCTGAACTGGCATCCTCAGCAAAGCACATGTACCAGAGCCCAAGAACTCTAGTTTTACCTTACTGCATGTATGCCCCCAACCTAAAAATTAACATCCCAAATTCTTTTGGGGCACTGCAAGTTTCCAGGCAGCAAACACCAGTGCCCAGCAGGTTTACTGTGCCTCCTGGAGCATTGGAACCTCTCCACTGTGC
Source organism: Catharus ustulatus (assembly GCF_009819885.2). Classification (NCBI taxonomy): domain Eukaryota; kingdom Metazoa; phylum Chordata; class Aves; order Passeriformes; family Turdidae; genus Catharus; species Catharus ustulatus. The sequence goes on along the minus strand of NC_046262.2, from coordinate 22,747,844 downwards.
AGCCTGACCGCTGCACTATGCCAGAGCTACCTGCACAAGCCAAACTAATATGCAGCTCTGTGTTCTCAAGTGAACAATTCCTTCTGCACCATTATAGCTCCGTATTTCTAATGAACTGGCAAAAATTCTTTAAGAATTGCTGTAGTGGTATCATTATCTACCACTTTGGCCTGTTCTCAGTCAGAAAAACACCATGCTGTTTCCTGGACATTCACATGAAGACCACGTAGTTTACACACACAGTGTTTCCCCCAAACAGCTCCAAATACTGTTTCTGCATCCGGCCTATAAAGGCTTTACTTGAAGAATAAGGCAATATTCATGTTGATCAGACCTCTCAGATTTCTAACCACTCAAAAATAGTAGACAATGAAGAATGAAGAAGTATAACAAAACAAGAGGACATACCATTGAGGAAAGTGTCCTGATCAGGAATGAAGAAGGCTCCTGAGCACATTGCTGCCAGAACTATAAGTTTAATAAGCCAAAATCTGTATGAGAGGGGAAAAAAAATCTGGTTGTAATAGGAATTGGAGATTTTCAATTTTAGTACCACATGAAATCTCTATTTAAAGCATAACAAGAAAAAAACCCCATCCTTTGATGACTGATTGCCACTTTACTTAGTTTTCACTTGACCACATTATTTCCGACAATAAGAACAAAGTTTGTTGGGTTTTTTGGTGGGTTTTTTTTTCCTGTCTACTACTACACCCAAGTGAAAAGTTCGTGGCACAAACTTGTAAAGAAATGTGAAAATTAGACAATCAAACAAAAACCTCACCCATTATGAATGTATGCTCGGCAGCTTTTGCTGTTGTTAATTTTGATGGTGAACAAGAAGAATAAAAAGAAGAAGCAGGCCATTCCAAAACAGACTTTGTACACGGCAGAGTATCCCACCAACTTCTCACACATCTCACCCGCCTGAATACCCTTACACATCTGCTTGTAGAAGGGAATCTGAAAAGCAGAACACATTATATATAAATTGTTAGAAGGGACACAAAGCACACATAACCAAGCACGTCTATGTCTGTGCACCACTGACTTTTCACTAGTTTCATTTAATACCTTTGACTTCTGACACCTCTTAAGCCTGGATTTCAGGGTTCAGGCGATATAACAAAATCTAAAACATAGGGGACTGAAGTCTTCCAGAGCCTTCACTCCACTCTTTACAGATCCCTTGGGGTACAAGTCTACCTTCTATCAGTTCTCCTGATTCATGCCATTCCTGCCCATTACTGCTTATTCCCTCACCCTGGGAACCTTCTCCCTTCTTCCCACACTATACAGCAAAGACTCTGATTGCTTCAGTAATCCAGCTTACATGAGACATACCAAGAGCTTGTGCTGCCCTAGCTGGAAATGAAGACTGAAGCACACCCAAGTGTCAAAGGGACAGCAACACCCTCCTCTCCACCACAACTTCTGAAAGGGAGTTGTGCCACTTGACCTGATTTTGTTTTAAATTAACAGAAAGGTGGAATATTCCTGCCTCTCTTGACTCATTAAATATTTGCTTTTGAGGCCTTTCCCCAGAAAGGGGAAAACAAACAGCTGCACATTTTGGCTTCAGTTTCACCACATGAACATGATGCTGGGTGCTCAAAAAAAACCAGGTGTGTGTGGCCACAACCCGCTTCTGTGAGGCACCTCTGTGTAGACATCCACCTCTCAGAGCCAGAGAACCATTTCACTGCAGAGAAACACAGGAATTTAATTAGAAAACCACTGTCCATTTCAAAGAAGAAAAGGGCCTCCCTGTATGCTTACAGTCTTCAGCTGAGGCTGGTAAGACCAGTTGAACAACATTATTAAACCCTCTGGAGCTGACTGCTGCTATCCATGCAGGTGACTGGAGGATAGAGACTCCAACACGTAGCAGGACACAACATGCACAAATCAAAAGCTATGGCAAAGGAAACCCCTTCATTCAGCAAGCAGGTCAGTACACAAAGCCATAACAATGAAAGAATAACTAGGCCTGGGTGCTAGCCATCAGGCAGGATTCCCAGCTGTTGAAAACCCTCTGAGAGGCAGGAAACAAGTGATAAACAAGTAAATTGCCAGCTTCCACCCACCAGGCTCTGAAAGCCTACCTCTCTCAACAGGGTATGCAACTTCAATCCTTGTTCCAGTAATCCAAACCAGTCAGGAGATCAACAACCCTCTTAGCAGTTTCTTAAGAAGAGGAGCTCACAACAACACTGAACTAAGGGTAGTAAACCTAACTAAAACATGGAGCTGATACTGGGCGGGCTACAACCAGTTGAGGAGATGAAAACTGGTCTCAGCTGTGTGGTGTCACGAGAATGGATTCCAGATGGGCCACTCTGAGTTGCTCTTTCAGCAGCAACTTAGATTAGTAGCCACTGCATAAAGAAGCTGGACATTAAACAAGTAGCTGTGGCTAAATTGCATCCAAGAGTTTTTGGAAAGCTCCTGAGAAACTGTCTGGAGCATCAGCAACATTTTTCCCAGGTCTTGGAAAGCAATGAAATGTCAGACTGGTCAAACATGCCAGCATACAAAATGAGCAAACAGATTGACTGGAATAATTATGAGACCTATCAATGCCACAGTGATGCCAAAGCAAGCCAAGGGGCCACAACAATGCCAGAGAAAGCAATTGGGCTATCATTTAATGCTTTTCTGGTCTTCCCTTATAATAACCATCCATCAGGAGAGGATAGAAAACAGCATAATATTGAAGTAAAAATATTGGGAAAATTACTCATTTGTTTGACAAAGATAATAATACTCACCAAGGAGACAGATTTGTACAAGATCTGTTCACTGTACTTACAAGACGTTCAGAACAAAACACAACAAAATGAAAATAGCACAAAACTTGATTAACTGACTAGCTAATTAGAAACAGATCTCTGGGTAACCATAAATAGGCACCTTCTTTAATCGCATAGATTTCTACAGAAATCTTGATGGGATTTTTGAACCTATACATTCTTTCCTCCTTGAAGTATTAGCTTCATTACAGGTCTGGCTGAGAGTGAATAGATGGATTCACGAGAACAATAGCTGTTTGCCCTACATAAACAACAAAGAGTTTAGCCACCACGCAGTATTCACCATACTATGCAGTAGAAAGTGATGGCCAGGAAAACAGTCCTATGGGACTGAATGCTCTTTTAGGAGACCCATGGTCCTGAAGAAACAAAACAAAAATAAAATCAAACTCTTGGAGACCCTAACAGATAAAACACACAAGCACAATACTGCAGACAACACAACTGGTGTAATAAAAAGGTATATTTTTGTGAAAGGATGGTCTACTGCTGCGAACAATTTATCAAGGCTTATGTGACTTCACTGATGGACAAAAAAGATGAATGCTTCTTTTCAATCTGTATCTCTAAAACATGTTCAGCTGCTGAGAAGGCTGCCCACCCTATGTGCTTTACCATGCTAACCATTTGCTTGATATTTTTTATAGCTGTTAATTCACATATTAGTTACTAGCCAAGATACAGTAAAATAGCTAGTTTTGTACCTTTAAAAGCAGCAGAAGCTACATTATTTGGCCATGGAGTAGAGGACAAAGCATTCTTGTTGCAGAAGCTCAGTATCAGCTCCAATAACACAAACGCCTCAGCTGCTGCGCAAGCAATGATGTTATCACAGCACAGCTGGCAACTTTCCAGCATGCACTGAAGCCCTTAGAGATGATGAACACTTGAGCAGCATCTACAGAAAGAGGATGCCCTGAACTTGCTCTCCTCTCACAGCAGGCTGCAAGCACATCCTGGTGCAAGAAGCCAACACTGGGGCTGGGTGGGGCCTGTCAGCACCCAAACCTGCGAGTACGGCAGCACGGCAAAGCGCATCCGAGGGGAACGGGAAGGAAGAGCTGTGTACAAACACAGGTCCCCTGGAGGACCCTGCCTTCACCTGGATGTCCTCATCCAAGGAGGGAGAATACAGCAGGCAAACTTTGTTTCAGAAACAGAGGAAGCATGAATGAACATCTATGTAGGTGGGAAAGCAAGGGCAAAAAACCCCACATAAAATCACCTATCCAAAATCTTCCTGCAAATAACCATCAACTTCTTCCTTATTCCTCCACTGCCTCTCGCTTCTTTCTCCAGAGATCTACTACTGTAGACTTGGGAACTTACAGTAAAACAACCAAAGAGAAAAAAGCACCTCTCACAACAAAAGAGAGATTCCTTCTGTGTAAGATCAGCATGAGTATTTGACACTGGTAAAGGAGACACACGGTTCCTTGCCAAGATTACAGCTCTAAAAAGGACTGCACTAGAATTCGAAATTTCAAATTCTTCATCTCAATACAAAAAAAAAAATCTGATTAATATTAACCAAAATCTGTCTTCTCAAAAAAAAAAAAAAACAAAACAAAAAACAACAACAACAAAAAAAAACCCAAAAAAAAAAAAAAAGAGGGTGAAGTCCCAAAAATATCATGCAAAGTATTTGCTTACAGTCTGGCGTCAGGAGCTAGGAGTGTTCCATGATCGAGCCAAAAGCAAAGGAATCAGTGAGTGCACAGCACTTTCAAAACAGCTCATCACTGAGAAGCTGAGACTGGTTAGTCTGAGAGTCTGAGTAAGTATTTTCAAGGTGCACGCTATTAAAACTGTGCTGAATTAGCTTCAGGGGTCTTTGAACTTTTAATAACCCTGAACATAATTATTAAATTAGAAAGCAGATAAAGAAAGCCTACTTTCAGATGGTCCATTTCCCATTCAGAGACATCAAATGCTCTAAACTAAGAGAGTGATTATCTTTCCACTTCAAACTAACAGCTACTCTTTGTGCCATTTCTTCCCACACTGAGCTTTCAAGACTATGAACTGGAAAAGAAATTTGGCAATACTGAAAAGCATGTTGTTGAAGGCTTCTTGAATCACTTTTCTGCTGGATAAAGAGTATTTTTTTGTTAGGGATACAAGCTGCATTAAAACCACACTACTGATGGAAAAGAACTTCATGAAATTTGGATATGAGCACATAATTTGTCTCCCACACACTTAAGTTCCTTGGGTTATTCACTTTATTGCCAAGTTAAGCATCTAGTAAGTCAAAGTAATTCTTGGCAAGCAATTTCAGCACGCACATGTTGAAAAGTTTTTAAGTCACAGCTCACAGGCAAGCATCACGTCTGTAGTGGGTGCTCCTACAGGGTGGTCATCAACTTCTGGTGGCCTTGTGTAAAATGTGGCACTAGGATAACTCATGCAAAATGCTATTAAATGAAAGAAAATTAGGATAGAACATATAAGAAGGTAAATGAAAGGTGATAGGCAGCAGAGCACAGAAGTCCTCAAATTAGCCTGCTATAAACTCGCCGGTTTGTCCGTTTTGCAGGAAGTGGGTGCTGCCACCAGCTTCTGCATCTGGGATGATCTGGAGTGAAGTACTTCAGAGACAACCAAAAGTCAAGTGCAGAATGTAACCAGGACACCAGCTTGTTCAGCAACCAGTTCAATGAGGAAAGAGGCCTCACTGTGCAACCTCACTCTCCTGGGAGAGGAGCATGAAACAACAAGACGCTCACACTCATGGAAGCCTTCTGCACCTCCAGGACAAGCACACACACCCCCAAAGCAGGCCCAACGATGCATGTGGAGCAGAACCTCCATCTTTAAGAATTAAGCAATGCAGCCTTTGTTCCCGCTAGTTGAAAGCAGAGTTTTATTATTGCAGTTTGTAGTGGATGAGAGAGAGGATTTGTGCTACTTGGGTGGCTTATGAAACCAAACCAAGTATGTGGTACAACAGGACCACTGTGTGAGAGCACAACCAGGCTGGTAAGCATTTAGCTTAGGAAAGTTATATTAAGATCCTGAAAGAAGCTTGAGTTTTAAAATCTAGCTTTAGCCACAGCTCCTTTAATGTTTTTGAAGCTCTCTAATTAAAAAGACAATTAGAGATGAACAATATTTGCTGCGGTTAGAGGCCATGTGAACACAAAGACTCAACACACACTGAAGAAAACCCCTTGTAGAGACTCTGCAGCATTGTGCTTTGTAGTAGTCTGTCACATCAGGAAGGCAGAATTAAAACCGCAACACTTGAAGAGTTATTTTCTAATTTGCTGCTTCTGCTGCTAAACAAGCTGCCAGAGACAAAATCAAGGTTAGACTGAACTGATTTGTTCTGCTAAAACCAGTTCCCTAATGCTTCTCCTCTTGTGATGATGCCTACACAGCAAACCTGGGGTGGGCTCACTGCAATGGATTTCTGCTCCAGAGAGGAAGGATGCTAGTCTCTTCCTGTTGTGAAACATACTCAGTGGGTGACAGGAAGATGCTAAGCATGGAAAAATCAAGGGACTGAGCATGGAAAAATCATCCCGTCTGGGTTTAGAAGTGGATGAGAGGAGCACCCCTATACACAAAGAGCTGTGGAAGGAGCCCCCATTTCTTCCACAGGCAGCAGTGACCGCTGCTGTTACTTACGTGAGTTTTCATTTCATTAGCTACTGTTGTAGACATCATGACGCAGCAGATGATGGTCACCAGGATGAAGTAAAGCGCGTACATGAAGCGGGTGCTGGTTGACTGTTTGATCTTGGGACAGCATTTGCAGCACAAGGAACAAGCAGCAGTACCGCAGCAGCAGGCCAACTGAAAAATAACACAAAAAACCACAAGTCAAAAACCCAACAGAACCCTCCATCTTGAGGTTTCTATTGCAAAAGCTAGACAGGGAAGCTGGGAGACTTCCTGCAAAACTCCAGAATTTCTCAAGTCCTCTCCTCCCAGATGAGCAGCACTTAAGTAGAAGCAGACTGTCTTGTTTATCAAAACTCACTAGTTTGAAGCACATCGGTGTCTAGTTTTCCCAGATTTGGTAAGGATGAGTAACAAATTTCCCAGTGTGAGTCTTCTACCAGCAACTGAGGGTCCATCAAGATAAAATCCATGAAACATAGCAACATCCATGTAATTATTTTATTCAAAAAGGGAAACGGTACTGAATAAATCCTGAAAGGGATGTAAGTTGAAGTTCATTATTTTCTTGTTGTCAACAGTATCATTGACTTTCAAAGAACCTCAATTCACCTTTCCTGCCTTCTACTTTTAGAAAAAGTCATACAAAATACAAAGGTAAGCCTTACTTATACACATAAGGCAGCACTGTCCACAGACAGCCCTTACTTGCAACAGGCAGCAGCTCCATATGGTTCCTGTCTGTCCTTAACCCACCAATCATGACCACAGGAGGGATTTTTTGACATCAACAGGCAGCCAGGAGCAGGCAGCCGCCCTCCCAGGTCTCACTGCTGCCAGCCCAGAGGAACCTCACCCCCCTACCCCCCCATATTCCAGGGGCTCCCTAAGGCTAGGTTTGGTGTGTTGCCAGAGCCTGGCACTCCAGCACACCAAGGCTGCTTCTTAGCAGCGTTTCCTCAGCGTTTGGAGGGGCCACGGGAACATTCAGAGGACCTTCTGCTTTCAGCCAGCAGTTGTACAAGGTGGATGCTTGCCAAAAGACTGAAAATCCACAGCTGCCAAGACATCCAGGCAAACATCATTTCTTGTATGTGTCTTCAGGCACCCAAGCATCATCCTCCCAGGACACTTTCTCTTCCAGCATCAATGACTTGTCTGATAAAGGGGAGGGGGTTTCATGTGTGTCTGCAGCCATATAGATCCAGCTCCACAGAATCTCACAACCAGACTGGTTGTTCAAAGAGCCTCAAATCATTTTGAGTAATTCTCCTGAATAAGTCTCCCAGCTTATCACTCCCTAGCCATGACTATTTCTGCAACACTCAAGGTCACACTTCCTGCCTTCAGCCCCCTGGAAGGGGGTGGCAGACAGTCCCTTCCCTTTCCTCAACAGCAGCTCTTCAGCTGCAGAAGACACAAAATGGGGACAGTACAGCCCAGCCCCCGTGCTGCTCTTCTCTCACTTCACCACTGGATCTCATGCCAGAGGAGACAGGGCCTCAAAGCATGCAGCTGCTAAAACTGCTGCTACTGCAGAACAGAAATCCTCCCCAAAACACGGAGCTCCACATATAGGGAATCAACAGAATGGACTCATGTTGGCACCTAAGATGGAAATTAAAAATATTATGTGAAAAAGCACATCATGCAAATACACTTTCAAAATAGAAGGCAGAATAGCAATTTTAGTTTTTATAAGTAGTGAAATTACATTAACTTTTAGAGCATCAACACAGTCCAGGAAATAAAGAAGCTACAGCAAGTTACTGATTCAGCAAACAAATGGGGTAACATTTCAAAACAAATGCCTACCTGTCCCGGTTTAAAGGGACAGTATTACCAGGAAAAGGGAATTCAGGAACTCGCAGGCACAAAAAAGGTATAGGTTGGGAATAACAGTTCTTTACTGAAATATTATAAGACAAACAAAAACAGCATCAGCTATACGAAAGAAAAAAAAAGTGACAGAACAGAACGGAATTCAGTCCCAGTCCCTTTTTTTCAGTCACCGATGGCTCTCCGATGGAGCAGGGCAGGCGGCTTCTCAGTCGCGGCTGCTGCAGGGGCAGGGGAGGGGGCCAGGTGGCCTCACCACGCCAGGTGGAAGAAAAGGGTGAGGAAGGAAACTCTGCTCACCGTGGGCGTCCCAGTTCCCAGTTGTTCAGAGGAAAGCAGGAAGCTTTAGCAGTCCAAATCCAAGAAGCCTGATCCCAACAGGAGAAAAAGAACCTCTCTCCTCAGTTCGGCCGGTGAGCTGTACCAGTTCTCCTACCCCCAGTGTCCTCTTACTTGCCGAAAACAAAAGCAGGACTCCACCTTTCCCTAATGGGCCATCAGGTTGCTTCAGCTAGTCCTTTGTCTCCAGCTCTTAACGGCTAATAGGAGAGCCATCCCGGCTAGCTTAACATAATAATGGGAAAAATTTCTAAACCTCGCCAACCCACAACACTACCAGAATTGTAGTAACAATTCAGAACTTCAGAATTGTAGTAACAACAAAAATTAAGACTAAAGGTCCTTTTAACATGAAAGGATTTGATATCAGCCCAATCCAAAGTATCCACAATGAACTAGAATTGTTGGCCTTAGCATAACGTGAACAACTACAGTACAGAAATAAAAAGGTATGCAGCTTTGGCATTTGTTAGGAGAAAAACATTTTCCTACACCAAGTGCTGGAGAGTTCTGCCAGTAAAATCTCATCCACATCCAGCAATGTCTGCTATTCTACTCCTGGATCCCTGGAGCTGCTACTTAAAGCAACAAATGCTTAAACAGAATATGTAAGTCATTTATGTACTTTTCCACATTACTTAGACTTTAATGATAGTTTCTAATACTAAGCACGTACCCTATAAATAGGAAATATTTGTGAAAAATACCAGTATTTCCATCTTTTTCCAGATGCACCTCTTCAAGCACTCTGAATAGCCATGGAAACCGTAGAAAGTTGGTTAGACTATTCAGCCACAGCCCCAAATGTGGTGGTTGGGGGTTATTTTGTGAGGTTTCTTGGTTTGTTTCTTTTTTTTTAACTGTACTTCTAACATTCCAGAGTGGGCCACAATGAAAAAGGTGTTATCCAAAAAGAAATGAGAACAGCCTCTGTCCCAAAGACTGAGATGTTGGCCAAAACCTACTGACCCAACAGGTTTCAAAGATAGTATCTTTGGGCAACAAGACTTCAAAGCCCACATATACACAGAGTTCTCTGTTAAGTTTTGGTGCAGCTAAGCTCCACAGATGCTCTGATGCCACATCCTCTACTGCAGGCATGGCCCATCTCACTTCTCCTCTGCCTTTTGACTACAGAATGATCTGCACAGGGGCTCAAAACCCACTGCAAGCCAGCAGCAAATTTTTGTCACATTATAAAAAAGAGACTAAGAAAAAAAGAAATAATGTGAAAAATCTTTTACAGATTTATCTTATCATTAAAAGCAAAGAATGGGGTTATGCAGGAGGAAGATGCTGTGCAGTTATTAGGACAGAGACAGCCCAAACAAAAATGAAGGTCTGTGACCACAGCCAGCAGGCAGGTCATGTAGTACAGGTCTGTATGTACAGATCCTTCAGAGTCTCATGGTCATCCCAAGTCCAGGTTCTCCAAGAGCCCAGCACAATGGCACCTGAAAGCCAGGCTGTCTACCTGAAGTTTGTCGTCCTGCAGCAGGGTCTGGCTTCAAGTCCTTCCCAAACCAAAGGCTCCCACAAGTCAGGCAGCAAGCGCAGCCAGCCCGGCTCTCTACAGCTTTACATCTTCTCACCAGGGTGAACACCACAGTGTGACAATAATCACAAACACTGGGCAAATATTGATGCTTTCCACAAACACCATCAGTCAGCTCCCTCACACTAACCCACCACAATGCCACAGCATAGACCAGCCACCTACTTTGCTCAGTGCTACTCTTCCAGAGCTCAGAGAGTACAGTGCCAGTTTGTCTGAGACTCCAGAATCTGAAAACCTAATATACTTGAAAACAGACTGTACCAGGATTTGAACTGCCAGGATGATGGTTTCCCAATAGCAGTTGTGGAAAGCTGTGTGGGAAGTATTTCTGTTAAAATATATTCAAAGCCCAGTTTCACAGACATTTCTGGTTGCCAGGCTGGCTTAACAGCTCCAGGCTTGACCCAGCATTTCTCCCAATGACACCAGAGTTGTGGGTATGATCCCCATGTATATAATTCACATAAGAGCTGGACTCAGTGGTCCTTGTGGATCCCTTCCAACTGAGACCAATCTGTGACCCCTCTGCCAGCCACTCACTCACTCCCACCCCTGCTCCAGCACCTCATGAGCCCCGACAGCTCTTTCTTCTGCTGGGTGACCAAATAAAGCAACCTTGTGGCAAGGTGTGAAAATTCCATATCAACCCTTCTCAGTTGCTGATTTATTATACAACAGCAGGAGCAGTTCTGCCACTTCACATGAGGACACAGCGCATGGGCAGGAGGGGAAAGCAGAGGTGAATGTTTTGCAGCTGTCCTACACACCTTTTCCCTTCTCCGAACAGATGTTTCCAGTGGCATTTTCCTACCACCTCATTCAATTTGAGTGCTGTAGGTGCCTGCCAACGCAAGGAACAGCAATTTTGACATGCACCCAGTAAAGAGCAGAAGTAAGCAGACATGTAACAGCCCTAGTTCACGCAAACCACTTTTCCAAGTACAGGCAGGCCCGGACATATTGAACAGTCCCATCTTACAACAGCCTGGGGAGCACCTATGGTTAACAAGAGTTAGGTTAACAAAACAGGGTAAAAGCAGGCTTACCAACTTGCACACAAACTATCAATTCCCTACAATAAATACTCCACTAACACACACTTAACATCTGCCACACACTCAAGTCTTGATTTTTGCAAGCTGTGATGCAATCTGATAAATCAGTGGAATGGGGTATGAGAGGAATGTTAAGCACATGTAACTGTTTACATACAGGACTGAGAAGTAAGAGAACGCATCTTGCCTGCTGCTTTTATAGAGACAGTGAGATTGTAAGAATGTATTTTCCATATACATTTCCAAAAAGATCTCGAAGGGTTTAAAAAATACTTTGTGTAGTCATTAAAGTGAAGAGTTTCAGGATCACTGCCCAAAATAGCCTACGGTATTTTTAAATTATACAAACCATAGGCAAGTATCAAGCTTATCACAACAAAGAATTTCCTTTTGGAAGACTTCAGCAGAAATGGTAAAAATCAAAGGGGATAAGAGCACAATGAGGAAAAATCCTGCATTCTTTAATGAAATGAAGACTTAGAAGCTTTCCATTTCTTCCTTCCTAACTGACAGCCTGGTGAGAGCACTGGGGGAGAATGCATGCCTCGCGGTCTGTCCACAGAGCATAGGAATGTGCCTTGCTGAAGCTTCTTTTCATGGGGGCCTACAGCAGCTTAGTTTTTCATGCACTGCTTGATTACTTGACTACCAGCATTATCTGGGCCATAAGATTTGCAGATAATGCAGTCACTGAGCTGTTAACAGCAGCGTCTATCAAAAACATCCAAACATCTACTCTCACAGCTACAGACAGCATCCAAGCAGGCTGGACAGGCAAAGCAGGCAGCCTTGCCTGAAGAAGATCCTGAAGCAGCTACACACCTGCCCTTTCTTGGACTTTTGGTTTCAGGAAAGAACACTTAGAAGCAAGTATTTTATTAGTGCAGTGGCTCATGAAAACAAGAGATGTCTGATGCCAGGTGTCCTGAGTGTTAGCAGCTGGTCTCACACTATTATTGAGAACCTAATGCTGTTATGCATATGCATTTTCCAAAAGCTTCTTCAACAGGTCACATGATTACACAGCTGTTTGTCCCTCTGAAATAGCTGAGCTTACCAAAAATGAGGCTTTATTTTGTCTTTCGTCTGACTTAGCTGGTTTTCCACTGCTTGTTATTTAATATTCAGACTCACCATGCGACTTAAGCCAAGAGGCTTTGTGAACCAACATACCAGTTAATCAACTGATGACCTATTTCGAGGAGCACATCTCACACTGCAAACTGTGCAAAATTCAGATTTCAGACAAAGTCACGCCAGTTCTGACACTGCCTGAGTCATGCTTTCTGGTGAGGGTTTCCTGCCCTCAGCAGAACTGCCATACAGCACCAAGCAGCTCAAAACCCAGGCAAGAAAGCTACACTGAGAGTTAAACCATGGGTGAGCCACTGCCAGGCACCAACAGAGCTGAAGTTAAGCTGGACTGAGGGCGACTACCTTTTGTCTCTGCATGATGGTTACTAAGTGGTGACTCAGCTCAGCATTAGAAAACAGCATCACTGCAAAATGTCTGAATTCAAGTATGCTCAACTGCTCTTCTCCAGATCATTTTGGAAAAATCAAGTCAATTGTTTTGTCTGACCTAAGTCTCACAGTGTATCATATCACCCATCTCCTCTACTGAACAATTTTCCATTAGCACAGACCATCTGGATTTCACAGCCGTATGAGGCAGACTGTCCTTCCCTGTGGTTACTTAAATCAAACACTGAAAAGAGGGGGGAAAAAAAACCCACCCACCTTCTAATTTGTCTGCTACAGTTCCCCAGGCACTGGTTCCTGGGTGAGGCTTTCTTCACTAGCTTAGACAGCCTTTTAATTTCCTGGTCTTTCCTCCCTGCTCATCAAAGGAGGAAACCAAACATTTATCCTTAGTCTCATTTGAAGGCTTTAAGACTTCTCTTCCCAGCACTTAAGTTGTTCAGGGTCTTTCTTCCTGAAAAAAATTCAAATTTGCCCAGTCCCTCCTACAAAATCATGGTAGTCCAACTGCAAACAGTCCAGCAAGACACCTGATTCCTCTCTCCAGCATACAGCCACAAAGAGGGTGGGTCTCAGCCCTGCAGCACCCACATACAAGGTGGGCCACCAGCCACGTGGCTGTACTTAAAAAGTTGTATTTTATTTACAGTGGTGTCATCCGGGTTACATCTGCTTCAACAGTATTTTCTGCTCCACCCGTCCTTTCATCCGCCTGTGTGCTTCTGGGAACAATTTTAAATATCCTTTCAAGTCACTCAGGAAAACAGACCTGACCCTGAAACTTCTTTGCATTGATGCCTTGACATTCTTCGCTGACAGCAACCTCTGCTGGGTGACAGGTTCAGCTGTCCTTTCCTATTTCACATTTCACAGTTTTCTCATCTGCAGGTAGTTTAAGCTCACATTGCAGCCACTTCTCAAACTTTCACAGCAGAGGAGAAAATAACCAAGTAACTGAAAGATGAAAGAAAAATCAGCAGTGGCAAAGTCTCACAGGTGGGGCCATCACTTCATACAGAGAGCAGATTTTCCCCAGGTTAGCTCTGATGTTTGAGACCAGGACTCTAGAGGTAGGATGGCACGTGGTATATAATGTGCTACATCACCAGGTGCAGAGAACAAAGTGCAGGGCACTAACTGCCTAAATCCATGTACCAGTGGAGTGAAGCAGCAGTTAAAATTAATTTTTCAATGCATTGACTTAAAAGCACAGAGCTGGAACAGCTGCTTTGCTTTTGAATTAACAGACAGCTTTGAGCTGTTCCACAAACCTGCTATGCCTCTAAAAGATGGTTTCAGTACTGTCAGTAGCGAACCCAAGAGGACTTTAGGGTGGGGAGTAAAATGAAAGGAAAAAAAAAAAAAAAAGAGATTAACACTTTGTACAAAGTGACAAAAGCCAATGAACTGGTATAACGCCTTAACTCTTTCTAATCCCTTCACATTAAAAAAACTAGACAAAAAATTTACTTGTTCAAAGCACTGCTAAAGATGCTTCAGTTTACATTAATGTCACAAAATTCACACATGCTTCCAGACTGGCAGGTTCAAAGTGGAGCCTGCTCCCATCCTGACATTGCTTCTTGATGAGCATTTTTAAACATAATGGCTGTATCTTCCTGACATAGGAAGTATTCCTGAACCACTGTTTTGCCAGTGACTGTAATAAGCCAAGAGAAAAACACTTGAGACAGGTCTTTTCAGAAAACATGAAGAACGGTTCCTGTTAAAACTCAGTACCAGAGATTACAGGTTGGTGCATTTTGGATCAGTGCTACTGGACAGAAGGAAGCACAAAACTATACATTTTCAGACTGTTAACATTTATATTTTTAAATACTTGAGCACACACCATCTTAAATTGATGAAAGATCCAATTACTAAACTGCAAACACTAGTTCCTGGGTAGCTACCACTAACTGAAATGATAATGAGATCGCTGGTGTGTAGGTGCCCCTTCAAAATGGGCACAGAGCCACCTCCCCACACATGCCATCACAGGCACATCCTACAGTCTCCCCCGCCTCATGCTGTAACATGCTGACGCTGAAGCTTAACTCCTGGATGACTTGAACAAGGCAGCAGGTCAAATCCCATTGACAGAATAGTTAGTTACAGCCTAAATATCTTGGAGGGTAGGCATTTAAAATGCTAAGACCTATTACGGCCTGCACAGTTGAGAAAGAAATGGAAGCACCATTGACTGGGGTGCTTGAGAAGGACACAGGAAGCAACCTAAGGTCCAAGCATCTTCACACGGATAACTTGAGAACACCAAGTTTGGGATGAGAGCAGTCACTAGTTCCAACAAGATCTTCATCTTCTACCGTGGTCACAGCTCAGGCTTTCATCCCTGAATTAAATATGTCTTGTATTCAAAATTGCAAGTGTTTCCATTGCAATGAAAGCCCTAGTAATGGGAAAAACATATATTGAAACAACCACACTTGCAAAAACTAAAACAAAATCAGCAGTAGTATTTATATCCTTGGGCAGAAAAATGCTCCCTTGCCCTTAAAAGTGAAGGCTCTGCTCTTATACTGCATTCACTCCACAGCTCTGGAGCTATGGGTATTTAAGGCATTTCTTTAAGCCCACAATACAACCAGAAAAACAGAAAGTAATTGGAAATCAAGCAGGAATGAGAAAGATGTCTTCTTCTCATGTGGTGACAACGAAAGGATTCCAACCTTGCAATGTCAAATGATACAACACTTACAGGATCTCCCCATCTTTTGGTCCTTTTCCTTCCCTTTTTGATCACTTTTGAATCCAGAAGCAAATTTTAATCTTGGTATGGCAAGCAGATGGAACCTCAAATACAAGTTTTTTAAGTTTCATTGAAAATAGGCAAATGTTTTAATGGAGAAAAAATGATCTCTCAACCCTAAGAAAGGAAAAGGTTGCAACGCAACTTTGTATTTTTTAGAAAGGGAATCAGCATGAGATACCAACCTCAATGGACAAGGCTGCAGGAAATCGGGTTTTGAAATTCAATTATTCAGGAAACCATGTTTCTGCAAACAGGAAAAATAGCCCTTACACCACGCTTTTATTCTTAACATATTAGAGTACACTACAGTATTCTACATCTGACCTCAGACAGCTAGTTTCACCTTCTTTCACAATTACTAATAGCAGAGGCGTGGAAATATCCGCAGCTACATGTTCAGGTCAAACACACTAAACAAACCCCTCTCACCTAGGAAGACCATGTGCAGAACAAGAGATGGTATTTTTGGGAGCATTGCGTGGAGTGAAGCCAGGAGCACCACTGCCACCATCCCACAACACCGTGGTACATCACACTACACGTACATCCTGCAACGCTCCTGTCACCTCAGAGGACATGCGTCTGGATGAGGGTGACAGAACCACCCTTTTCACCACTAATGAAAAGAGGAGAGTGGGGACAGGACTGCAATCACCCTTCTCAAACTGCAGGTGCAAACAGCCAGCGCAGAGAGGCAGGAAGTCCCGGGCTGCACAGGGATCCCCCTCTTTCCCCCAAATGCTACGATTGACAGAAGTCATAAGATGGGCCAAGGTCAACCTTAAAAACTATAACAGCACTGTTTTACCCCCTGTTTTTTATTAAAAAAAACCAACCAAACAAACAAACATCAGAATTAGAAATCTGGGTAGAAAATGAAAAGTTGATACTCTAACTTGTGGCTACTAACTACGCTAACATATTTACTACAGGATATGATTTCTAAGTGCAGAACAATATTAAGGACATCTCTCAAGATTTAACAGACATACAAAAAGAGCTTCATAAGCTTTAAAAGCTACCAGCTCTAACTGAAAAATTCATCATCTTGAACAACCCAGCTACAACATACCGTCCACCCAAAATGAATGTTAATGATCTAAATTACATTTATTTAACTCTGGAAAAAACATACTCATTGTAATAAAGATTTTCCGCAACAGCTGCTTTCTTTAACCATGATCTCAACTTTATTCTCTTGAGAATCACTACTGAAGAAAAGCCAAATATAAAATCCTGTTTCCTGTCAGTTTAAGCCGAGTTTTTATGTAATCAAAAGTATTGTTGAGGCCCATGCCAAACTGTATTCTCACTGTGTTCTCAAAATAGGTCTTTCAATGAGACAGGAGCAAAAGAAGAAATATTTAGCAAGCTTATTACAGCTCAGAAACCTAAATATCACAATTGTCTTCAAAGCAAGGTTATATATTGCCCAATAAAAAACAAATGCAGAAATTAAATTTTATAAATGGCCAAATTCCTTCAAAGAAAGTTTCCAGGGTCCACTTGGCAAGGATGCAAGTCACACAGTAATGTCCATTAAGAAAATTTTAAATAATTTTGCAAATGCAAGATCAGGATAACCCAAGTGCACTGAAGTCTGGCAGCTTGCCCCTATATCCCATAACAACAAGAATCTGGGCTGCAAAACCTGAATGCATTCATTCTGACAGCCACCACCAACTAGACATTTAGCATGGTTTGACTGAAAAAAAAATACTAATCTCTCATCATCTACTTCACACCAGGAAAATTTTTTTGAGTGAAAATTGTCATGTTAACTCACAATAAAATTTTGATATCAGCTGCAAAGAGCAATTACACACAAATGATAATTGCACTTAAATAGCTCAGAAAGATAAAAAGCTGTCAGTCAGTTCTAGAAAACAGACAGAGGCATGCATAAGATATAAACAAGGCAAAATAACTTGCCACAAAAAATCCTCATGCTACAGAACATCAAGCATAATAAACTACCATATTTTAGGAATAAAATTCAGAAACCTAACATGAATGTTGTTTTATAAAAGTTTCATCTTTCCATCTTTCCTCAAGCACTTAATCTCTCTTCTGGACACAGGGTTAACTTCATCTTCAAACACAGGGTTAACTTAATCTTCGGGGAAACATTGCAGGAGAGGCCAAATTCCTTCTTGCTTTTCCAGCTTGATTAACAGTACCCACAAAATGTCTGAGGAAGCTTGGATGAGACAGAATGAAGAACTTCTATACCTTTTGTTTTTCTTGTGCATTAATCATGTTATACAAACATGCCCTCTTCAAGGCTGGAATAAATCAAGTAAAAAAGGCAAAGACCATTTTTCATTTTAAAAATGTGACACTGCATGCTATTGAAACATGGTTTATACTGTTTATTATCATAGCCTTAAAAAAAGGTCATCCTCACATGTTTGCTAGTGTAACTCCAGCAATATGTCATATCTAGCATAGACAAGTCTTACATCAAAAGTAGTGCTTGAGCCAGCAGAATAAATTTCCCCAGGGATTTCTGGCACTGTGACTACATCCACCTGAAGGCTTTTGCTTCGTCTTCAATAACACTAAGGAGTTCATTTTATTTACAGACTCCAAAGTGACACATCAGTGTCAATGAAATTACATTACTCTCAGGGATTACTACATGGGGTAGGGACAGAGCTATAAGAACCTCTCAAAGGCTGTGCATGCTAAAGCCATCCCATTCACCACTAAGCATCACAACAGTTTCATCGTCTTGGTAATTTAAGTTACTTCTCCAGGAGCTACACCAAAAAAAAAGCACAATGAAAATGCCAAAAGCCATGAACCACTGTAGTGACAGCACCTACTAACTGTACTGCCCCACAGCTTCATAAGCTGCCAAAATGGTTATGAAGCAGCAGTCAGGGAGGCATTAAGAAGAATATTAGCAAATGTAGTTACTGTTGTCCCCCATGTCCACAGGACTGTGTGGAGAGGCTCAAGGCAGCTCTCGGAGGGTAAGCAAGCAGATGCATGCTCAGTAATCCTCCTGTTCCACTGAAGATTGACAGACTCACAGACAAAAGAACCAATCTAGCCCAGGATCTCAAACTACAAAAAACATTAAGATTTTCCCAGGAAAAATCACACAAGAGCAAGAGAATAATCATATTCTACAAGTGAGCAAAGGAAAAGGAGTATCAATAGAATTAGGCCCATAACATGTTTAAATACGTAAAACAGCAGGAATAAGCTCGCTGGCTAGTCTGTTGCAGACAACAGTAAGGGATTTCTATTGCAGAAAAAAAGGTTTGTGAAAATAAATCCCAAAAATAAAGTGCCCGGAGAAGATGTGTCACATCACACCAGACAGACAACTATTGGGAATAGGAGTCCTTCCCTTCAGTGCAACCAAGGACGAGATCTGGAAAGGGCCTCACTACTGCCTATCTCCTCCAAGTCATGATCCTTCATCTGTGGAATTGATTTAAATAGGAAAACAGGTGCACCAGGGTAAGATGAGGAGTACTGAATCCCCACCTCATGGACACTGAACAGTGTAGGTCCCGCACTGCCCTCCATCACCACCTGTTCTTCTCTCTCACTTACTCTGCCAGCACTTGAATATGCTGAAACCTTCCACAAACCGAAGTGAAAAGAGTTTGTCAAAGGGACTGAGGATTGATGGGCAGCCAGTGGCTACAGAGATTAGTTAAGACCATTCCAATTCTTATTCCATGCGGTCTCATCTCCCCACCACCGGCAGCCAGTGGCTACTACCAGCCGCCTCTCGCAGCTCTGAAGGATCTGTTCCCCTTTTAGGAACTGCTCCTTGCCGTGCAGGGCTGTGGGAAGGCCTCTCTCCATGTCGATGCCTCCCCTCTCACGCCGCTGCCCTGCTGCGGGCGCCGAGGAGCGGAGCGGCTCCGGCGGGTCCGCACGCACCTCGGGGGACAGCCCGCGTCCAGCCTCCCTCCCGAACCGCGACAGAACCCACCCAGGAAACTGGCAGGAGCACCGCTGTGGGCACTCGGAGAGCCTGGACAGGCACCCGCGCTGGCTGCGAGGGCTATTTTTGCCGAGCCGCGCCGATGGCCCGGGGAGCGTGGCAGTGGAGGGAGCGCGGCCGGAGCCCGCCGAGCCGCGGGCAGCGCAGGGACGGCGCGCCGGCCCCAGCCCGCCCGGCCCCGCTCCGCGGACAGCGCCCGCCGCCCGGGCCCGCACCTCGCTCCCCGCACCTCGCTCCCCGCCAGCCGCGGAGCCCCCGGGCGGGCCCCACCCGTGCCCGGCAATGTCCGCCCGCACACCTGCCGCGCTCCCCGCGCCCCCGACCCTACCTGGCCGGCGCAGCAGCGGGCGGACATGCTGGCGGAGCGGGCCGGCGCGGCTCCCTCGCTGCTCCCGCATGCAGGAGCGCGCAGCGCTGGGATGTCCTGGGATGGGCAGCGCTGGGATGTCCTGGGAGGGCAGGACAGAGCGGGGCGCCGCGGGCGGAGCGGCACCGCCCGGCCCGGCCCCGCCGCCCGGCTTCCGCTGTCGTCAGCCGCTCCGAGCTCGCTGCCCCGCTCCCCGAGCCGGCGGAGCGGCCGCAGCTGCCGTGCGCCCGAGCCGGGCCGTCCTCGGCAGGCTGTGCTGCTCGCAAGGACGCTGCTGAGATCACTTGCCTGCTAATATACTCACTAAAACACCTGGGTTTGAGTAGCTGGAATCTAATCAGTACAGTGAGTAGGGCATTTAAACATGCGGATCTTACGAGGCCGGGTGTCAGATTGAAGCTTAGCGCTGTGGTGCACCACCCCCAGGGCAAAGTGCTTTGCCCTATCGCACGGCCGGCACACAAGCCCGTCCCTGCGAGGAAAAGCCAAGTTTGTTCCAACAGCTGTAAGGCCGTGCTTTCCTAACAGGACCTGAGACCTTTCCTCGGTTTTTCCGAAATACATTCTCCAGCTTCAGTCGCTAAGAATCATGCGCAGTACTAGGCAGTAGTCAAGGATTTCTGTTTCCCACGAGACCATAGGAACTTGCAAAGCCAAATTCAGATATGACAGGCATCACTATATCATATGCATGTCTTTACAAACACATCTGCTTGTAGATAAGGAAATATCGAAAGAACCCATTAATTTTAGAAAGCTTTGCTGACTGACACAGACTGCCACTCAGCCAAGATCATGCTAAACTCCTGAACTTTATAAAGAAAAATAAAGAATTAACAGAGTTATGAATATTACTTTCTCTGCCCAGGGCGGACTTAAAGCTAATTTTAATGATCATATATGTTGCACAGGAGGACTACGTGTTAGAGAGATGTGTTGTAGATAGATGGGAAAGTCTGTACTTTCACAGGACTCCTCTGACTCCTTTGTGGACACTAACCTGTAGCAACATGAATTTTCCGCACAGATAGGAATTACTACTGCAAAGTTATGAAAAGTATAAATTAACGACTCTATGCACAGATTCCCTGGTCTTGACTGTTTTGTGTCCTTCTGTATATGTGTGTGTGTGTGTGCATGCTGTAGTATTTAATATCATTATTTTCATTTCTATTTCTAGTCTTAACTGCTTGTGCTTTAGGAATTCAGTGCAACTGGAAGCTATTATCCTGAACAGGAGTGCAGATAATGTAGCAACACCTACCAAGGAAACTGGGATGGATTGTAGGATGTAAAATTCCTTCCTCTTTCCTCATACATGCAAACAAATGGAGTTGGTGCTTCAGAAAGTGAATCATATGATGAATTAGCATTACATAATTTGGTGTTATACTAGAGACTGAAGACACCAGTTACCATAGCGGTGCAATTACAGTAATTTCATGAATACAAGCCGCAGCAATTTGACAAAAATTTTGGTGGAAACCCGGAAGTGCGGCTAATACTCGGGGTTGGCTAATATGCGAATAATTTTCTGACATTTACAACCCCAGACGTGCCAGCCAGGGCGCCGAGCCAAGCACCTGCCAGTAAAAGCCGGCATTTCGCGATTGTTACAAAGTGTTACTCTGTTGCCCTGGCTCCCTGCAGGCAGCACGGGGGGCGGGGAGAGAGGCGGGAGAGCTCTCTTCCCTCCTCTGCCACAGCCCAAGGGAGAGACGGGGGGACCCCCGCGCCGCCATTGCCGCGGCTCAGGGAGGAGGGGGAGGGGGTCTGCCCCCGCCCTCTGCCGCCGTGGCGGGAGCAGGGGGTGCTCCGTGCTCGGCCGGCGCCACAACAGGAGTGGGGCGCACTCTCCATGCCCGGCTGGCGCCACGGCGGGAGCGGGGCTGGGGCGAGTGAACCCAGAGGCGGCGGCCAGCCCCGAGCAGCAGCCCCTAGCAGGCCGAGCCTGCACAGCCTGAGCCGAGCCAGTAAACCCCCCGCCATGCCGCGGTTCTGTTACTATTTGGCAACTTTGTTGCACGCGGGTCCTCGCTGCAAACGACAGAGCGGCTTATATTCAGGTGCGGCTTATTTATGGACAAAGAACGAAATATTTGCCAACACCCAGAGATGCGGCTTATACTCAGTGTGGCTTGTATTCGTGAATTTACTGTAATAAGATCCAGATATATACTTCGTTTTTAATGGTGTTCCAAAAACTGCATATACTAGCTAGAGATGAGGTATTTACCACAAGATTAATTCTCTCAACCAGATGGTTATTAAACTGCAAAGGATATGAGTTTGTAGGCATCTGAAACGACTCCAGCACAGTTCAGGCACTGATGCGGCTGATGCTCCTGCTTTGTACAAGCAGCAAAAGTCCCAGCCTCAGGTAAAGACTCCTGAAGCCAGGACTGGAGCTGGAGGCTCAGCACACCTTCTCTGATTTATAGCTCCTTTCCCCCAGACCCAAGAATTGAACAATGATCAGGAAAGCGTGACCAGCCAACAGGCAGTGGAAAACCACTGACGTGTTTAACTTTGAAACACAGTCAGCTTCCCAAAGAATGTGGTTAACGCATGCATGGGAACACAAGGATCACAGCACAGTGAGACCTCAGCAAAACTGCAATCATCTTTTATTTCTGTTCCCAACTTCTTATACAATTGCAAGAAGCTGTGTGATCAGGCTTTGCTTAATTTCCACATCTGCAAAACCAACTCAAAACATGGAGGAGAATCTGAGGTTTCATTTAAAAATGAAACTGTCCACACATAAGCATGTCTGCAATAGCAACAAGCATTCTCAACATGGGGAGCACCATTAATTCACTGCTCTATGCAGGTCTGTTAATGCCAGCCAGTGCTATTATGAACAAATCCAGTCTCTGCACTGAAGAAAACAGCAGAGCTCTGTAATGGCTTTCCAATCAGTTAGAGCGCCCTCGAGCTCTGGGATGTGTGCCTTGGCTTTTTCAGCAAAAAATTCATCACCAGAAAGGCTTGAACTTCCCTGCTGTGGTTCTGGCAGACAATATGCAGAATAATAGCAAAGCAATGTGCAGATGTTACTACATAGAAAGAATTGTCATTTTCAAACTATTAGTACATTTAGAACAAGGTTTATCCATCAAACACACATTCTGAAATCAGAGAAGGCTGATCTGATTTACTTGGCAGAAATCAGTAGTTATTCCTGCCTTAAATCTTCCTTTTGGCAGGGGGCCTCTCTGAAAAGATGCTAATTCTGATTTAGGGTTTTCCAGTGACAGCATCAACTAGGAAAAGGCAAGATGCCTTGGTCTTGCTTTGTACAGGGAATGTTATGCACACAGACTTACAGAGTTCTAGTAAGTCAGGGAGAATGGAGGCATGGAGTGTCCCCATAGGACAAAAGACAGCCAAGGAGCACCCAAGAACTGATTTAAAACTCTGGTCTCCATTCAGGTGCCAGGGCGTAAAGAAGGAAGGGAAGCACTGGGTTAGAAATTGTAACCATGCAGCAATTCTCAGGAAAACCCCTGGTCAGAAGCCACTTGTACCCTGGGAGCAAACCATTCTCCTCACCAGGATGTGTGCAGATGGAGCAGCAGAACCTGAAGCATGTCACTTTGAGGCACCTTTAAGCAGCCCACAAAGATAGCCAACCCATTTTTAGACATACTAGTGACCTCTGGCATGTCATCTTTGCTCAGATCACTGGGACAGGTGTTATTACCCTCAGATACCAACCACGGTTTCACTTGCACCTGTTGCACCTTTATTTTCCCCCCACTCATTTCTGCATGGATTATTGTTACAGAAGCAGAGGTTCTCACCATCCTCCTTCACTGTGAGAAGAATGCAATATTACTGCTTCTACAGAGAACTCAAAAAATGTTTGTGGTGAAGCAAAAAGCTTTTTGGCATAGCATAGGGAAATCATAACTTACCAGGAATGCTCAAAGACTCTCTGCTTCCTCAGTATGAACTAACCTAGTGTATTTTAGAATAAGAATATTAGAAATTGCCTTGTTTTGTTCTCATCTTCTGAAATAAAGCTGCAATTCAGAATGATGTTTTCAATGTTACGTAATTTCAAGTTTTTTCAATAATTAAACAGTTTTGGTTTGTGGCAAAATGAAGAGCACAAAATGTCTGCATCTAATGAGAAGGAAAAATATGCCACTTGGCTGTTTTTCAGGTGAAATTAAATATAGCAATTTTTTTCCAAATGTAAATGCAAGAAGAAACAAAACAAAACCAGATTGTTACATGTTGTGGTGGTCACTTCTGTAAATTTAGAATTTGTATGCCTCTTGAAACAAAAAAGGTTTAAAATTGCTTTTTAAGAAAATGTGTATTTTGCTTGAGCCTAATAGGTAAGAAAGCAGGCAAAAACTTGGTTGTGGGAGGCAGGAGAAATGTCTATGCATGTGCATGCACATGTTCTGGAAACCATAACTTAGATTCCCAACTGGAGTTCTGGCACAGCCAAAGACCTTACTGCTTGCTACGCTGTTTCCTGTGGAAAAAAATATTCCAGCATAGGAAATCACTGTGCAAAGGTGTGATGAGACAGCAGAAGTAATTTATCACCTGTATTTTTACTTATGTGTCACTGCAAGATCATCTACAACATGCAGGCTAGGTGGCTGAAGACCATAATAAAGTTGTGGTTTTCTCCATTTGCTCCTAAGTGTGCGCCACCATCTGGACTATGGACCACATCTCCCCACATTCTTGTAGGTAGGTAAGTGTTTCCAGAAGCCCTGGCCTTTGGACATCTTCCAAAAGCCAGTGTACCCTAGGAATCACACCAGGAGCAGGTGGAGCAGCACAGTATGTCCAAGCCCTGGGCCAGACAGACAGAAAGTTGGAATATCCCAATACTTGTTACTGCTGTGACTGGATGATCACCCTTATGATGACTGTGCGTGGAGACTGGGGAGGCACAGTGAGCAACCACAACAGCAACATGAACATCCAAAGATCTGCCAGTGCAAGGCAAGAGCAGCCTGTAACTACAAATCCCTGAGGGGGAGTGATCACAAAGACTATCAGTGCATGTGGGGCCTGACACACAAATGTAACTGCTCCTTTCAGAACAATGGGTTGGTCATAATGCTAAATGGTGGTATCTTCCTCTGTAACTTTATTAGTGTTTTTATTCACACACACAAAAATTTCTGGCTGGTAAAAACCTTGATTTTTGAGAATGATAGTTTAATAAACTGATTGCTTAGCTGTTTTTCCACTCCAATGTTAATTTAGAATGGATTAAGATCTGCATTGTCTATTAAGGAAATGTGTCAATTACACCTTTCTGAGATTAGTTTTTGCAAGTGAAGCACAGAAGTGTGGCATTACACAGGTTTGCACTGAACTCCCCAGTGTTGCATTTGCATGCTCTTCATTGCCACTTTTTAGCACAATGCCATGAAATGCCACTTAACAAATGTTATTCTTTCTAAGCCCCCCACCACTGGATGCAGTACAGCGTTCCCTTCTTACTCAGAATTTCATTACATGATGTCTCAGATTTCCAATCACAACTAATACCTTTACCTTAGAAACAAGTGACACGGATGTTTAACTTAGGTGATGCTGAGGAAACACTGTGCTGAGAGAAAAGGAGACAGCAGTGTACTCCTGCATATTTCACATTTCAGACATGACAGGTAACCAGCCAGCAGCAGGAGTCTGGTGCTGACTGGGAGGTGCTACATGTACCTAATGAATGACAGATGGAAGAAGAGAAGCCTGATATCCCTGAGTTACCAGATAAGGTCAATATAAAGGGTCTTATTAAAGCAGCTCTAGAAGAATATAGGGTTAAACAGGTTCGGACTGATAGTCAGCCTGATTCTCCATCCTTACAACGGAACTTGAAGCTTGAAGAGTGATAACTCTCAGAGTGCCAAGCAAGCACTAGGTTAAGATCAGATAGTTATTAGCGTATCTGATCAGCTGCCTTATTTCTCTGTCACACACAACCTCTAGCAGCAGGAAAAACTGAGACATCTGTAAATCAGAATTTCAACTCCTGCAATTAAGTCTAATAGACTAAAACCAGTTTCTACCACCATATATAAAAATGAAAAACATGGTGGCTCTTTCTGGACTGTTGACTTCTTTGGGATGCTGATATGAGAACACCAGAGGAAATTCCTGAACCTACAGGTAAATTTAGAGTAGCAAGAAAAGGACAGTTTTACATTTGTAAATTCAGTAGCAGACATCTTCAGGACTGTGAGATTGCAATAACTGTTAATTAACTGTTAATTTTGACAGTGAATGTTTTCCTTAAAAAAAAATTAATTCACAGATGACAAGTCCATGCAGGACAGCATAAGTATTCTTTGAGGGTACCTGCCTAACACCTTGGCCCAAAGTGGAGATTTCCCGAAGTCAAAGCACATAGCTTTAATATACATCTGTTGCATAAATGAGTTTAGCATAACTATTGGTGCAGAAAGCACAAATCTCTTGTGGCAGGTAATAAACTACACAACAGTAATGCATTCTAATTAAGTGTAAAGTGCCTCATCTCCTTCCATCTCTGCAGATCATTCTGCTCATATCACAGTAATGAACACTGTCACTATGAAGCTTTCTGGGCACAATTTGAGCCAGCAGAATAAGAAGTGATTACAATGCTAATGGCCTCTCTACACAGCAAGACCCTTGAAAAATCCTTGTGCAGGACCTGCAGCCCATGAATTTGATTCTTTGGAAGGAGGAGACAGAACCCTTCCCCTCAGCCTGTCCCTTTATTTGAAAGAGTTTTTAAAAAGAAATAAATAGAAAATTCCGGAATAAGTTGCCAAGAAGAATAAAAGCTTGGAAACACCAGAATGAAACACAGCACTGATATGAGTCTAGTTCAATAGCATCAAAGCTGTACTTTGGAAAACCTGAAAATGAGAAATTGGCATAATGTGATGAAAAAACTTTGGCCAAATAGTTCTCTCACTAGCAAGACCAGAGATGCTTCAGGTATATTCCTGGTAGTGGTGGGCTACAGGAGGAGTCAGTCTAAATCCCAGAAGGTCTTGAAAAAGATTAGGATCAACAGAAGGTTTTCCTAGGCAATGCCGTTTTGCAGCCAAGAGACTGAAATTGTGCATGTCTTTTGCAGAGGCACTCACACTACTGCATACCAGCAAGGTGTATGTCAAAATGCAACCTGCCAAAAGTATTCAAAGCACTTAGTTTAGTTCTCTGAGTTTTTCTGTCTCAACTTGATAAACCATATGCAGATGCATCTGCAGTTTATCCTGTAATTTTATTACAAGCTTGTTGAGAGAACAGCTTAACTCAGAGACAAAGCTGACATACCTGAGTATAAAATGCAAGGGGGAGGGAGAGGGATTAAAAGAAAAACAGACCCAGTGATAGCCTTTTTTGTAATGACCCCTTCATTCTCTTGCATTATTAAAAGGCCACAGGTGAAATTGCTCTGTAAAAGAATCATTGCACTGGAGCACATGGAGTATAAACATTTGTGCATAAGAAGAAGGGGCTATGTGAGCATTGCGCATGCAGTAATTCAAGAGAACAAAAACAGTAACAAAACCCAAAAACGACGTGAAAACAAAGAATTGGCAGCGCTGCCTGGAGCACATCAAGGCCACATGACCTATAGAAAAATACCAAAAAATGCAAAACAGTAACTGTATGTTACAACTTAACTCCGAACCTTCTTTGCCAAAACAGAAAGGTTTCTGGGATCAGCACTGCATTATTCAAGAACCAGGGAGACAGAGGAGGATGTGATAGCTAGCAGTCTGTGTTCTCCATGCCACCACAAGTAATGCTGGCATCTACGAGAAAAGAAAATCAGTTTGGTTTAAAACAGAGAGCGCCTTTCTGTATGGTATGCTCATACAATGAGTTTTGCTACATTTATTTTGGCAATAAAGTGGAAAAAGAAAACAACATTCTAGTTCAAATTCTAAACAATACCAGTAAAATGCATAGAAGTCATTCAAATTCCATCAGGTATTGAGCTAAAAGTCATCATGTTTGCAATGAAGAGAATTAACCTTTCAGGAAGAACCAGCAATAACTCACGATAAAAAGATGGTAAAGGTGGAAGAAACATCTCAAGCCAAGCCAAAAGGCATTTACATTACATTCCTGTTTTGTTGGAGCCCACCAGGGTTGGGGTCTTCATGGCGAGATGAGAAAAGACACACATCAATGTGATGCAAGTCTAATCCACTTTTTTGCTTTGTCTGTGTACATTTATAGAGAAGCACACACGTAGCACAGGGCCTTGTTCTCATTTTAATTGGTACATTGTTGCTAATCACGAGAAAGCACTGGCTATCCTTTAATCCCACATCCTGCCTTGCTGTCACTCGGCACCTTGCCTAACTTCTTGATTTCTTCATCGTTACTTTCTTGTTCTCGTCTCTATCTGCCTTCACAAGGTTAAAGCCTTTCATAATCGTGCAGCACAGCTAAGGCCCCAACACTGTTTGTTCAGGTGTAAAACGAGAGTTTTGCACAAGGCATGCACATTGCATGCTCCAGACAAACTGTGCTTGATTGCTGTGGTTTGAACAGAAACCTAAGAGTTTGCAGCAGCTGCATATTCAGTAAGGGGTGTGATTAGAGACAGACTGTCAATGCTAAAGCATGATTAACATGATATAAAGCTTACAAATTAAACAGTATTTACATGACTAATTGCATATTATATTCACCCCAAATCCCAAATATTTCTTCCAGAGTTCTGATTTGTCATGAAAGTTACATGAAACCATCCAAAGGCCTGAGATTAAGAAAAAAATGTTGCGCAGATCTCTAATCTTATCTTAAAATGCACATACATTTTATCTGTGTAAACCATCACTAAGAACAAGATGATTTTAGTTCCTGGCACATGTAGCTTTACTCAGCTCCATTAAACTGAAACAATTCAGCTGCCTTCAATTGAAAATACAAGACTTCTGCACACAGTCATGGTATAGAACAGGGCCCAATTGTACATACAGAGCACAGTCCAAATTGCTGCATGGGAGGTGGAGGGAAACAGATCCTGCACTTGCATTATAGAAAAAACTGCACTTTGTGAGCATCTGATGCAGCACACATGCATTTTGCCAGTTGATGGGGGCAATTTAAAGGACACAGACACCAATGAAAAAATGGTCATATTTAACCACGAGAACTAAGGCAACACGAAAGTAAAATGATACATTCAATAAAACAATAAGCTTACTATGTGCTCAGCTTTAGCAACATGCAAAAATAAGCCAGGTAATGCACCTAATCATTACTACACAAGAGAAAGGATAATGATTTAGAAAGATGCATCACAGATTGCCTAAATACTTTACCATCATCCAGAGTATGAAATTGCTGGGGAGCCCCATTTCGCAGTGAGGACCTGGAAAACCCTTCCCAGCAACTGGGAAAATCCTATGCAGCACATCCACTTGTAGATGAAATCTCCAAGTTCACCCTGAAAGGCAGTCCAGCTTTTATAGGCCCAAATCAGCAAGTCAAAGTGTCTTGATTTTTAGTGCAGAAGCATCTGGGTCTGACAGCACACTTCCCTCCCAGTTGGAGCCAGAGACCAGGTCTTGTCTGGGAGGGTTTTCCCTAAAATACACTACCAACCGGCCTCTATTTATGCCAGTTGGGAAAATTCCTTAAAATGATACATTTCTTGCAGATAGTTGCACAAGGTTATGTGAAAGTTTCTAAAGCAGCCAGTTTGGTGATAAACAGCTAGCATAAGCATTTCTGTAATTGCTTTTAGCTAAACAACCCTCATGGTGTTAGTCACATATTGTCCAGGATTCATCTTGTAAGTCAGCTCTGCTGCTCAGGCCTTAGCACACCACACTTCACAGCCTACTCTTATAGAGTACAGTAACCACACTCTGTACATTAATATACTCACTGCCCATCTAATTCAATACTTTCTCTACAACTTTTGCCAGTAGTAGCTTAAAGGATTGCCACTTATTCTAGTGGAAAAGGTTTCCTTCAGGGAAGGATATGGTATAGACAGATACAACTTTTTTACAAGAAAGAAACTGTGCTCCATTCCCAAAGCAGAACTGACAGAATACTTAAGATTGCCACCATCATGCAAACTTTATCTGCTATATCCAATAGTAGGGATATTGTATTTTTCAGTGACTCTTACCAGTTTTAGGGGATGAAGGTTTCCAGGCTTTTAGGACCAGTTAGAAAGATACCCTAGATAATCAAATGCAAAAAAGTTTACAGTACTCCTAAATCCCTCCTCCCTATTCAGATTAACATATTTTTGAACCTGTACCAGTGAGAAGTAGGACTGTAGTTATCTTAAGCCTCTAGCCTGCAATGAGGAGGGTGACATTTGATTAAACAGACAATAAAAACTTATACAACTAATGTTAATGGATAAAACTTTTCTCTACCCTGTCAGTTAGATCATAGGAAATCTGTTTACTTCTCAACTGCCAACAACCAATACAGAACACAGTAGGGTACTGGGAAAATACCAACTCTTCTCCCTTACGAGGCCTAATACTTCACATTAGCTCAAGTAGCAGCAAAACAAAGGAACCCACGAGTAAGGGGAGGGTTGCTGCTCCTCTACAAGCCTCAAAGTCTTGCACTGCTACACTTGCCACAAAATTAGAAAAGAGAATGTTCGATGTGGCTCAAAGGCAGAAAGATGACAATGGCTGAGCAGATATCCCTGAGATTCACTGTAGAACAGCAGTGGGCAGAGGTCAGATGCAGCAACAGCACATATAAGCCTGGTTCTCTCTACTGCAGAAGTCTGGTTACCCAGCAGAAACATTACTACCGCTCCATGCTAGAAATCAGGCAAAGCTGAGTCCAGTGTCTACACTATAGATTGTTCTACAAACACAGGCTGACAGAAGGACTAGTATAGTAGTTTCCCCAGCTGGATCTTCCTCCTCTGTTTCTCATAGCAAGAGAAGCTTTTTCTTCAAGGTTTTGAAGGAAATAGTATTTCTATGTTCTCAGGCAACTTCTCCAGCAAGACTGGAATAGGAAAAAAAACCCCTTCCAGACAACTCACATTCAGTCTGCACCTCATACTGTTTTCAAGGTAGTGGATGTGTCTTTGGAGAAGTCTTAATGTATGACTGCTGAGAGAGCACAGGCAAACGCATCTGTTAATACTTCAGCCAACTAACTGGAGCAAAAATGCATCCTCTATATCGCTTTCTTCCTTACAGGGATAGAGGGATTTTTATTATAGGTCTGGAAGATAGTCATATATTCATCTAAGTTGCATGTGAGACAAAGATGTTATTTGCAGTTTTCACCCTTAGGACATATATCTGTACAGGATAGCATGTGATTCAGCACAGAGGTTCTGCAAAACTAGTCTGTTTACACCTGTAGCCTGCAACCAGTTCTGACAGTCATTGTCTCAGAGCACAACTCAAAGAACAAGACAGCAAACCAAGATAAAGTAATCTTTTTTTCTCAAGAATGTTTTTATTGAAAAAAGAAGGGTTAATGAAACTTTTGTGACAGTGAGGAGACAGTATATTAATATTTTACATATTATAATATTAAAAAGTAACCATCCAGTGACTATTACAGTGTTTTATCAATGGCTGGGACTCGGTGTATTTTCAATCCTTTTCATTCATCATCCACAGCAATCAAAAAATCAGTTTTTTTGGTAATCCTGAAAAGTGTAGATCACATTGTTAGCAAAGTATAGAAGTCCAGCCCCCTCCTCAAGGTGTTCTCAACATACATCTACTCTTAACAGCTACATGCTGTTTACAATAATGGCAGTACCTGATGAGATTTTCTAATAAATCTATGGGAGAGTGCCAGAATCAAAGTTCATTTGCATCAGTATGTATTTTCCAAAAGTCACAAATTCTGTTTTAATTGCATTTAAGACATATATGTAAATATTTCTCTTTGTTCATATAAAAACCTAACCAATCAACTGTTGGTATGAAAAGCTAACCACCTAAATCTACTTTGAAACCCCAAAAAAGCAGGCTGTTCTAGAGCTTAAACCTGTCCCACCGCACACACACACTCTCATAAGGATTTTTCTTATGTGCTGTCAAATCCAGGACAAATTCTTAATCTTAAATACGTTTTTGGTTTTTTTAGAATGTTTTTGGCTTTTTCCAATCTAACAGTTTGATACCAGATTCCTTATGCTGAATTAACATAGGAAAAACTTTAGTGTACTGTTCTTTATAATCCCTGCTTTGTGTTGCCACAGCTCCACAGGAATGCTTATTAATAGGACTAGAAATGGGTGTTCTGGGGAAGCAGTGCTGCTTTTGGTTAAGTGACAGAGAGAAGATGGGCAGTTATCATAGAATCAGGGTCTCCACAAACCTCACTGATCAGAAATAAGTGCTAGCAGTAGATACAAAGTGTGCATGCTTAATACTTTTCACAGGCAGTTATCCATCTAGTGGTAGTTTTCCCTTGAGAACAGAGTCTGTTTTCTAAGAAGTAGTTAAGTTTGGTGAACACACCACACAGACTATAGGGGTTTGTTCTTGTGGAAAAGCAGCACATATAGGGATGGCATGAATCTTTATCCCAGCAGTCAGCTCCTGGTGCCAGTATTTTCAAAGAGGATACCTATCAGTGAGCACTCAGTCTATTCTGCCAACCTGAAGTCTACCTCAACAGGGCTAGGGGAAAGAAATATGCTCTGCAGGATGCAAGGCCATTCTAAGAATTTCAGGGAATGTAACTCATTTTTTTTCAAATTACATTTGCACATTTTCACCCCTATAGCAATGCTGTCCTTCAAATTTTTACTTAAACCAAGACAAGAGGATTATTCTTCCAAATCACTATTCGGATTTAAATTTAGATGGCAGTGTCATGTAAGAATAGCAAATGAAATCCAGGGCAGCAGATTTGCTAGCTCTGTCATTGGTTCTCTCCTTTATCATTTGTTGTCAACAGAGGAACTACCTTTGAAACCTTCTTCTTCTGTCAGCCCAGTTAAGGCAGTAACAGAACTTTATGGAAAATCCACATTAGAAAATACATCATATCTCTGTTTCCAGCTGGTAAAAATTATATTGCTCTTCATACCAATACAAAAAGGTCTCAAAAAGTAATGCTGACATCCTTAATGCCTCATTTAAAGCCAATCTCAAAACTCCAAGCATTTATACAGAAGCCTAATTTCCTCTTTCTGAAGATGAGACTTCGGGGAAGATGTTAAAGCAATTATTGTTCTAGCTTGATACAGCTCTGGGAACTTTGCTCATTGTCAAATGCACAAATTCAAATCATTAAGTCACAGAAAGCAAGGAAACATTTCTCTCTTTTTCCAGTCCTTTAGTTAATAGGTGTATTTTAGGGCATATACTCCCAAACACTTATCACAAACCCTCACATGATCTTTGGAAAAAGAGCCAAAATGCTTAAAGGAATTGCCTATGATATTTTAACGTGACAAGTTCCCACATGCCAAGTCACCCATGGTACTGGGGTCAGCAAACAGTGTGCAAGTAGTCAGTTGATTACATTTTTGTTTTGAGATTGAAAATTTAAAGTAGTGAACCTAATGTATTTTACTTCTAATTTGATGAAGACTTATAAACAAAAATTCAAAGTGCCTAAAAAATAAGATGAACGCTAGTAAGGGAGATGTGTCTCTGAAGTCGAGAGGAAATACACATGAAATACACATGAAAGTGTAAGTAGCTTCATTAAAAAAAAAAAAAAATCACTCATTAAAACTGAGTCTCATACCGGCAATAATGAAGAACTGATGCTAACCTGACAGCTGTCATCCATTCCAGCTGTTAAGCAGACCAACTCCAAGTTTAAAAGTAGTATTTGCCTCCCTAATAGAAGGCCTGAATAATTTAGTGTCAGATACAGGTCTTGAGTACTGAGTACTTTTGTTGTCACAAAGATACGAAATACATGCTACTGTCTGGGGAAGACAGGAAGGTCACAGGAAGTATGCTTAATGTTCCTTACCCACAGTGGTCTTAACAGTTAACTTCCTTACCTTAAGACAGAGAGAGCAGAAATCTCTCCTCTGAATCTGATCTACACTCTCCAGCCTGTCATTTCTCAGAATATCATACATATCATACTATATTTCAGACTCTCTCTCCTTTTTTTTTTTAAGTGGTGTGAAGTTAAATTACTTCCACCGAAGAGGTTCATCATAAAATCCTATAATTAACTGGGGAGTACCACTCTCCATTACAGAAATTAATGGAATAGGGTTATTTCTTCTAACAGACTCCTAAGCACCACTAAAGAGCTAATTTTGTGCTAATTCTGTTAGAACACAGACCTAAAACCCCAAACCATAAATCATTAAAGGGCTTCAGCCCGTGCCCAAGGAATAGTTCATTCAGAGAACTTCTCTTCTAAAACACTGGAAGCATCCCATTCTCTCTGAGCACGTAGCTCCTATTTAAAACTGGTGACATGCTACAAAGTTACCTTGATCTATTCCTTCAGTTCTTTTCCTTTTTAAATTCAAAAGTGCATTTTGTTGCTCCTTTGCAGCTTCTGCAGGACAGTTGGGCCTTGGCAATTGATTACCTGGAGTGGGCCCTGGTCTGTTACTGAAATACTTCTGTTTCAATGCCTTAATGATAATAGAAGAAAAAGAAACAAGTAATTAGTATAAAGTGCCATTTATAAAGAGATTATAGTTAAACTAAGCACTTTTAATTGGGACTTAAAAACTACTTGAACACTTTTATACTACAGGGTGGCCTTGGGGCAAATAAAGATTGTGTTCACAATTACTACCCTGTTAAGCAAGGGACAATTGTGTGCTCCTATTTTTAACTAGTGCTCAGACATCCTGACAGAACGAAATTGTTTTGTAAAAAGTCTTGTATAAGTGGCTTATAGCTCTGAAGAGCTTACATTCTGAATAGACAGATCAGATGAGATGAGCATAAAAAAGAAAGTAAGAATAAAGAAAAATTAAAGGAATATTTTTGCTCAAGATCTGGACACCACCTATTTTGTTAGCTTTTAAGATGGGTCTTTCCCCCGTATTTCTTTAACTGTATTTCTACCCTGTAAACTGTGAGAAAGACATCACCTGTATTACAGCAGAAGACAAACACTAAGATTGATTTCATGTAGTGGAATTACATACCTTACTTTAAATTTTAGGGACAATGAGGTGTGTTTAACAAAAAGTGGCTGTCTCTTAGGTAATCATTACTCATACCAGTTACATGATATTCAATGTCAGTTATAAATCAAACCAATACAGTAAGCAAAAAGTTGCTTCTTGTCTTAAAGTGTCGAATTGTCAGTATGAAGTTTAGACTAGAAAAGTAATATATATTCAAGCCACTATCCTACAATATGACCTGAAAAATTGCTTCATGAACTAGCACAGCAATGTCTCAAGCACAGCAGAACTAATTATCTGGAAACTTATACTGAATGTTCTTAAAGATGGTGGCCAAAATAGCCTGAATGTGCTCTGAAAATCTTCTAGTAGAAAGACACATAACACATGCACTAATGTCCTGGATTCAGATCTAACCAGCAATGAGGGAGTCCTGGCCCTAAGGGGATAGCTGTTTCTTGCATGCTTCCCTATGAGTGCAAAGAAGAAATGCAGTTTTCTAACTGCCAGCTGGCGTATCTTCCTTATCACAGAAATCGGTAATGTGAACTAGAACATTCTGCAAGATTTTTCTTCAAAGTCCTTTATTTCTCCCCATCAGGGAGTAGTGAAATTGAAAGTATCATGGGAAAGGATAATTAGATAAGAATGGTGGTTAATCACCACAGAATTTTGTTTAAAAAGTACCACAGAAGTTTAAAAAACTTTGAAAAATAGACTAGATGAAGTAAGGAGAAAAAGTTTTCCAGGGAGAAAGATAAGTTATGTTAAGACTTAACCTTCAAGTTTTAGGTGACTGAATTTACCATGTCGAATATGACTATTGGAAGGTCGTGGCTCATACATATTTTAGTTGTCTACATCATGGAGATGATCTATGCCTTTCACAATTCTCTCTATAAAACAGTGGGATTATGTTTCTAGTAATTTATGTGATGTTTCATTTCAAACCTGGTATACTGGCTTCAAAACACATTTATCTGATATTAACAGCAGTTTAATGAACATTTGGAGTAACACAATTGTACTATACCTGAGTAGCTGTTACTCTGGTGCAAGGATTAAACGTGAATAAGCCTTGAAGAAGACTGAGTAGATCATCACCAGCAGCACTGAAGATATGTTGAAGTGGCATCCCAGGGAAAGGCTTAAATGTGACATAATCTGGAAGACTTGTCATGCCCTACAAAGACCAAAAATGGAATATGTTTTTCCCTAAGAAAGAGTTCAGTTTTTCACAGAAAGGAAACTTTATATAGCTGTCTTTTACCAGAAGCAACTCATCTTCCAAAACACATTGCTAACACTTGGTCACTGAAATAAAATATAGGAACAGTAGGTCATAAAAGCTTTTTAAAAACAGAAACTCTGTTAGAGAGTAAAACAATTTTCCAAATGACCTGTCCTTCCCTTGTTTTACTTGTGACCAGTCAAAAGGAAAAACTGCTAAAGGAAGTATGAAAAAATTTTAGACTGGGTCAGACAAATGAAATAAAACTTCTGTTCGTGAACTGACATGGAGGGAGGGAAAATATTTACAAAAGCGTCAGTCTTCACTTGCTCTACATTAATAAAAGTTAGCTGAACATCATGTGCATTTTGATTTTAAATGCACAACTAAAATTTTATATGGCAATGGGAGGAAGGAACGAAAACATGCACCAAGCAGTTAAACAAAAAATAACTGTGTACTTTTTTTGTCCTCTAGGTATGAAATCAATCCCATTGTGTTCACATTCTAGCATAAAAATTACAGACAATTGTAACAGACAACTGCACAAACATAATGCTTTTGTAGTGTTTTAAGTACCTAAAGCCTTAGTCACACTTCAAGTTCGTCTAAGTAAAATAAAATATTAACACAAAGTCAAAAATGGGTTCAATCTTGATAGTAAAGGTTTCAATTATTAAAATGTATGTGTTTGGAAATCTACTTGGGAATGCATAGTCTTTGTTGTGTTAGCTAATCTCCTTTCTTTTCCCCACTTGTATTTTAAATCTTCCTCTCCAAAGGAAGCAGAAATGTAATCACAAAAACCTTCATGCGTTCCATTTAGAATCCTGGAGGAATATCAGAATTGTGGGGGCTAGCAGTGCCTCACACAGCAGTTCTCCATCTGGCTACAGCTCCATTTTGTTATCACACACCATAGCATTCCAGCATCATTTACAATAAGGAAAAGCTGCATGGAGAGAGTGCAGAGGTGAACAAGTCCAGCAAGTGCTTACACAACAACAAAAGGCAACAGCCTGATCAGGGAATTCAGGACTCCCTGTGCCTGACAGCTGGTATAAGTTGTCAGTCATCAGACATTTTGTCCCACTTCCTGTCATTCTGTTTAATAACAATGGTTAGGTAGGTCATTGTGTAACCTGACAGTAAGTTTGGTGTTACTTAATTTGCTACCATCTCAGAGAAAATTCTACTACTAATTTGTATTTGTTTCAGGATCATTGTTGAGGCAAGTTGTTTATCCCTAAAGATGCTGGTCTGTGTTTCTTGCTATCCCCAAACCATAATTTACCAAGGCCAACTTAGGTCCCTACAAATGGTTCCTACTTCTGAAAGTGATTAAAGTTTTCCAGGTTAAAGCATGCTAATTAAGCAAGCATCTCAAAAACAATAAGCAGCAACAATAATCTCACACCAGTAGCCATGGGAAATTGCGCACTCAGAAAGGAAATCAAGAATTGTTGATACTGTTGGTATTGACCAGAGGTTTGCCAAGAGAAACAATAAATTTCAGCTGCTTCATGAGCTGAAGCAACTGTTTTCTAAAAAAATCCAAGCATTCTAGTATAATAATTTGATTCCAAGAGCTGAAACAGAGAGTATAAAGTAAAACCAATGTCAGCCCATTAAACAAAAAGACTCACAGGCCATTGTTCTTCTGTTGGAGTGCCCAGTGTTTCAAATATCCTTGTCAGTTGGTCAAGATCAGAATCTCCAGGTAAAAAAGGAACCTGGAAGAAGGACATGGCATTTGATTGAACCAACTTCTGAATTTCAGTTTTAGGAAGAAGCTTTGAGTGACACCTCATAATTGCAAGGCAAAAATCCTCTGTATACCATCTACCCACAAAGAGGTACAATGGATATTTGAGGCATTCTACTTATGCTCAAATAAATTCTGAAGGTTTCCTGAGCCCAGGCTTGGTATCATTGACTTGACAGCAGACAGCTTAAACATAAGATTACACCACATTAATGTGAAACTTACTAAACACAGAAAAGACTTTATATCTCAGTTGTCAGCCTAGTCAGTTGGTCATGACAATCTTTACACCACCTGTTCTCTGGAGTTCGCTTTTATATATATTTAAAGTGAATCATAACTGGGTTACACAAGTTACCCTCATAAAATGAAATCATGACAAAGAGTAGAGACCCACTAGGATAGAAAACTGATCAGTGTCACGTATCATTTAAACAAAGCAGAAGACTGAAAAGGGGATATCTACCCAGACCAACTTCTAGCTCACCTATCAGGCACACAATGCAAGTAAAAAGAAATTTGGTGACAAAAGCAAATTTATGAAGAATCAGAGGCAGTGTTTAATTAATTAGGACAGAA
Source organism: Catharus ustulatus (assembly GCF_009819885.2). NCBI lineage: Eukaryota > Metazoa > Chordata > Aves > Passeriformes > Turdidae > Catharus > Catharus ustulatus. Next base: position 22,709,370 of record NC_046262.2, on the reverse strand, counting down.
AAACTATAATGGATATCCCTAGTAGACAGCATAATAATTGTGGCATCATGAAAGCCCCTTGAGTAAAAACTGCTTTCATAAAAAGCTCTCAGAAGTTGCATTGTCCTGAAAAAGGATGCATACATTTCAAAACATCAATGATAAAAACTGAACCATAGTACACTTACTGTTTCGTGACAAACTAAAGAATCAACTGAATTCAAGAATTATTGGCCTATTAACTTTGCTTATATGTATTCAACTTTAGCAGGTCTAATGCATATTTATGTATCCATCACCAGCGCTGTTTTGAAGAGCCACTGTACATTTCCATATCTGAACTGCCAATCAAATTTGGTGTGACTCCAGGCAGAAAGTTTCTTCCAAGGTGTTTTCACACAGAAAGTTCTCCAGCCTGGTTATGATATGGCCACAAAAGCATTCAAAGGTGCAGAAACCAAGCAGAAGCCACTTAATAATGGAATAATAAATTATACTGCCATCTATTTAATGCCTTCAGCCTTGTCTATACCCCAGCCCTCCACTGCTCCCCTCACAGTTTAATGTCTTCTCCAAAGAGCTGTATAATAAACATTCTACTTTAGTGGAAAATACTCAAGGACCATTACATTTATATAACACACTGAGGAGTGGTATCCGAATGGATTATCCCGATGTTAACGTTCAGCTTCATTCCAGTATTGCCAACTAGCCACAGTTAAGAAAAACAGTCTTCCATTCATTTCGAATAAACCCACAATTAAGGTACTGGTGATTATAATTGAGGAACAGTGTATAAGAGGCTGCATGTATCTATGATGTTACATTTCTAGAAGGGTAGTGAACTAAAACAGGTGTCTGCGGACTGCAAGAGTTACCTACTTGACCTCTTCCAAGGCAAGACTGTGTGACAGTTTGTTGCAACTTTTTTACTCAGCTGTTTCTAAAGACTTCTAATGCTTGTAATAAAGCCTCAGTTTATTCAAAAAAACCACTTTCATTACAGTTAACAAGCTTTTGGAAAGTTTCTTCAAGCCTGTGCTCCCCGTCTGCTTTCAGCAGGAAGAAAAAACCCATTAAAAAAGCTATAGTGAATAGAAGGACAAATAACAGAATGCTCACATTTCAATACTTACTCTGAGGAGCAATTCAGCTAAAATACAACCAACAGCCCACATATCAACACCAACACCATACATTCTAGCCCCAAACAATAGCTCTGGGGCTCGGTACCACCTGAAAAGAAAACACATTTTGGAGGAATTACCTGGCTTTGCTCATATCAAATGCTATGTATTGCAGCAATCCAAAGTTTAAAAAAGAGTATTAATTCTGCCTATATATTTTTCAGATATTTAAGAGCTGTATTCTGCAAAGTGCTTTGTTTCAAAAAGAATGAACAAATTTTTGCACATCTCACCATAGGGTCACGTACAACCACAGTGAACTGCAGTTTCAACTGACCTGATTACAAGTATTGAACTGCAGACATGCAAGGAATAAAGTTCTTATCATGCAGATAAGTTGAAATTTTCTTAAAATTCTATGTTGAATGAATCATAGCAAGACAGAATTCCTCCTATCTTCCAACAATCTCCAAATCAACAGACCTAAGTATAGAGACTACTTTTATGCAAAATGAGCCTTGTTGTTTTGAAACAATAAGTAGCTTTGAAAACTACTCACATTGTCTAAGAACAATCAAGTTTAATGAAATGACACTGCATTTGACATAGTGGAATTTCTGTCTTTTGAATAAAAATTAAACCAGATTTGCCTGAAGAGATTTAGCATCAGCAGTCAGAAAGCAACACATTGCACATATTGCAAATCCACTTTTTATAGCATACCTTAAATAAGCATGCCATAAAAAATATATAAATGTTTTAATTGTTTCAAGTGTTTGTCTCAAAACAGGTAATGTGACTAGCTCCAAAACAGAAAGTAGCAGCTGTCTTGCTCCAAAATCCAGGCTTATAAGCAGATACATACTATTTCCACACACTTCAAAAGAATATAATTTTGATAGATGTGAAAACTACCCTCACAGATGCATACTTCAGCAAGTCTTATGGAGACTTCGTTAAACAATGCTTCCTTGTGGTTTTTTTATGCAGTTCTTGCCACATCACCTGAGCAGATGTGATATCTGAATATGTTGATTTGACATGACACATTACAAGAAACACCTATAAAACAACTAAATAATCTCCGTGTAAGAAACAAAATAGAGTATCTTACCTTGTTACTACCTGGTGTGTATAAACTCTATTTGGGCTTCCAAAAGATTTTGCCAAGCCGAAGTCAGCCAATTTTAAAACTCCATTTTCATCTAGCAACAAGTTATTTGGTTTGAGATCCTGTAGGTATAGAAAACAAATAAAGAGATTTGTCAGTTTTGATAAAAACAGGCATATAATGAATCTCCTGGCAGACACATTGTAACAACCAGTATTATAAAAGGAAAAACTTGATTCTATCCTGAAACCTACACTGCGAGTAAAAAATTTTACAAGCCCCTGGAAAGGAGTATTTTATCATATATGAAAATCATAGTGAGACAGACCCATTTGAATATTAATACATTTAAGCTGCAGAGTTTGAAGAAGCCTCTTGAAAAATTTTACCTTTTCTGCAGGTATAGCAGTTACCTGCATAGCTGCCAGCTGAATAATACAAGACTGGGTCAATGCTTCAAATAAGGCAGAAATCACAGAAGTCACATAGTTCAATACAGGAGCAGTGTACTGTGGGTTGACAACTGACCAACAGAAGAGTATCAACACAGCATTTGCTCTTTTTATTCTTATCCCACCCACCATGTTCAGCAGTACAGGGAAGAGAAGATCAAAAGCAAGAAAACTCTAGGACAAGTATAAAGGCAGTTTAACAGGTGAAGGAAAGAACTAAAAAACCCAAACAAATAAGTAAGGCCATGGAAATCCTTCATCACCTCCTAAAACAAGAGTGATACAGTCTCCAAACACCAGCCAGCCTAGAAACCAAAATTCCCCCTTTTTCCTCTACCCCAGTTTTTACCACTAATCAAGGCATTACACAGCATGCAGTAGTCATATGGACATCTTGGGTCAGCTGCCCTGCCTGTGTCACCTCCTTACTTCTTGCAAGGGCAGAGTGGGAAAAAGAAAAAGCCTTGACACTGCTTGATAGAAAGGAGAAAGCCTCAAGAGTTCAGATGCTGTGAAAAAAAGTCCAATCCATCCCAGGCAGATCCAGTTCAGAGTAATAATTAAAAGCCACATCTAACTGAAGAACCTTTTATATAAGTCATAACCACATCAGTAAATCTTAACATCTCTGGTACTGCTATTATGTCTCCAAAACAGCAAATATGAATACTTATGGAATGAGAACGTCTGAATTCCAAAACTACCTTCATTGGGCTTTAGACCCTAAATCCACTCAAGGTGATTTTTGTTGTAGGATGAAGGCTGTCAATTTAGCGCATGCTTACCCTGTGCAGAATCCAGTGCTGATGTAAATATTCTAATCCTTGAAGTGTCATCAGCATATATGCCTTGATGTGAGACTGTGTCAACACAATACTTGTATCCTTTATAATAACCTGCAAAGTGTTAAAGTTACGGTAAAACTCAGCACACAAGTAAACTTATTTCCATTCTTTCAGCCCAAGAATTATTCCAGCCTTTAAGACAGGTTTCAAATTGGCAGTCACATATTCTCTACCATTTCACCCTTTTTCCAGAAAGGTAGGTCAATTCTGGAGATCAGTTATTGAAATGGAGGCTCCAGATAGCTTACGTGAACTTTACATAACCCAACAATGAAAAAATATGTGGGAAACAGAAGTTTAGTATTTAATCTCAGTTCCATGTTGATGCCCAAACTTCCAGGACAAAGATGTACACATACAAATGATAAATGTGTTAGTAAACTTGAAATTATATTTCCACTTACTCCTTCTTTCTCTTTGCAACCTAAGCAACTAATCTTTGTAAGTATGATTGTTTCCTCCTCTATTTCCAAAAGGACCAGAAGGTATGGCCACTTTACTGTATTTTTAAAAATCTACTTAAGTTTTCTACAGTGTTTGATTTTTAACGTTAAAATTCAATGCAAACAACCCAAAGCGTGTTTGTTAATACAACAGAAGTTGAGTTACAGAAGAGCTAAGACTGCAAAATTTCATGTATGCAGCATATGCTTAATCACAACAGGCAGCAGTCTCAGGGGCAGCCTGAGTGATACCGCAATATAGTTTAAAGACTGCACGCCACAGCATCATGCAGTACAAGAGTATTCAATTTTTCTTTGTACACAAATCTTCTTCATCTCTAAACTTTGCATAACTACTATGTAAACAGAATGAATCCTCTAAAAGTCTATACATTACTAAGCCCTATTAGCAAAAATCTGACCTAACCTTTTCAAGTCCTGCATTCATCTAAATTCCAGCAAGCCTGTATCTGTAAGGTACTGATTTGCAATAACCTAGCATTGTTACATTTGAAAACATGTTTTAAGTGAAGGTGATTTTACTACCAGCTCATCTCTTACTATATTTTAGTGTCACACTTACGTGAACACACTTATGTTTGACATCATGCCTATCAACTGCATTGCAGAAGCAATGATCTGTGCAGAGGTTCTACACTCTGACTGGAGTTCCAGAAAACTAACATAGTAAACATAATTTGCTTCTTAAAGATCATGCTGACAAGTATTTAAAATCAAATGAGAACTCAAAAACTGAAATTACTCAAGCTACTTTTAAGACATGATTGTATCAACTGACATAATCAAATTCACCCTTCTAATATGGTCAAATACAAACCTATTAAAGCAGCACTTTCATAAACCATCTTAAGATACTGAAATTTAAAAAAATCTTTAAAAATATTACCTCTAGATCTGTTTCCATAAAATCAAACACCAAACTAATATTTGACTTGTGTCCAAATGCATCAATAAGCTGCAAAACAAAATACATGATGATTAAGCATGTTCTGATTTTTCCAGTTTCTGAAATTCAACACCATTGTAGTCTGCATGCGGATTTTCAGCTTATTGAGAACTGGTTTTAGTTTTTTGATTAGTAACACAATTCTTACTCAGTTTAGCTTCTTAACACAGCTTCTAAACCAGAAAAAACCCTCATTAATTACTGAGGTAACATTTTACATGACTACCCTTTCTTTCTGGAGACAGGATAAAAGAGAAAGAATTAAATTCATTATGTTAACTACAACAGATAATTGTAATGCACACCTTTTCTTCAAAACTTTGCTGTTCCACAAAATTCCTACCCTTTATTGAGACAAGACTAAGTGTGCCCATGGATTCAGCTTTGTGTATCTGTTTCCTGTAAGCATACAGTATTTAGAAATTTTAAGTGTTAAGCTTATTAGCTTCAGATATTCTTAGATGTGTACTCATTTTTGTAGCTAGCTTTCCAAGAAAAGTAAAACTCTTTGGAGAACATCCAAAGTCTTTTCTTAGGATGAAGTTGTGTAATAACACAACCAATTTCTAATTTGAGATAAGACAATCGTGATGTTGAGTAAAAGCAAGAGATTATCTAGCCTGGTATTCTTCTTTCAAGATGAGGAAGATACGTTCTCCCTGGTGTAGCTCATTCCTTAGTCTCAGTGCGATGACCACTGGCCAATTGCAAGATGCTTGTTTGAATAGTTCATGACAGCAGTGCCTGTGCCTCTTACAGTCCCAAAACCCAAAAGTTTTGTAAGGACTAATAAGAGGGGGACAATACAGTCTCCTTTTTAGATCCTGCTTATGGAACTCCTGACCATAAATTTGTCTTGCTTTCTCGAACTGTTAATGCAATTTGCTTCTACACGGCCATGGCAACACACTGAATGAAGTAGTACAATTTCCACTCCTGCTGCCAACAGCTTTTAAATGCATCTCTTATTTCTAGGACAATGGGGTTTGTAAATAACAATTCTGCATGGACATCACCTATCATCTTGGTTTTGTAGGCCTCCCCATTTCCAGCCTTTTCCCCTCCAAAGTGACGAATTTTTCATTTTTTTCATAAAGAATATGTTGTATCCCTTTGCCATTTTAGTTGTCATCCTCTGCATATTCTCTAACTTCAACAGCTGAAGCACCACTTTGAAAGCAGGTTCACAATCCAGAAGAGAACTACATTTCCACTCTGAAAAGTATATGGAAAACTTATCTTTCATGTACTTAATCACATTTGACACTTTCTAATTATCACCATGAACTAATTTTAAAATGTCTTTATCTCCAGTTGGCTATCTGTAGGTGTAAGTCTACCAAAATGCAACTGAAAAGATACCAGTTTTACTCCTTCCAAAATAGATTTTAAACATCATATCTGTGTGCTAAAAATAAACATATGACTAAAAGCCACATGACTTCCCTTTTACCATTGCTTTAAAAAGCCTGCTTTTTGACTGTCACCAGTTCCATACAAAGCAAATTCAGCACTGTGTTCATTAGCAATTCTATCAGAGATGCAAAATCAAGTGATCTACATTTTCACAATTGTTTCACCATTAATATCTACGTAGGCCCAGGCTGAAAATTAAAAGGATTTAAAAAAATACTTTGCCTTTGTTATTGAAATAGGCATTTTGCCATAATAATTGTTGAACTACTGAGATTATTTGAAGATTGATTCTACAACTAGTATTCATTTTACTTACACCAATAATATTTGGATGGCTTAGCTCCTGCAACAGTTTTATCTCCCTTAGGGCTGTCCTGTTGATTCCTACATTGATGGAAAGAAGAAAAGAAGATGAAAGAACAAAACAAAACCTTTGAATTAAGCTCACAATAAACCTGTCCTTCTGCTATTCACAAACTATTTACTACTACAAATTATATTCTTGACAATTTGCTCAATAACAAGAGTATTGCCATTACTAAGTAAATTGCTGCAAAATAGAAGTGGGAGTACTTTCTTCTACAGTAAGTCCATTTCGCACCATAGTATTCAGGCTTAGATTATGAAGCAACACATCTATACTTTGGTAAAAAGGGAAAAAACAAAACAAAACAAAAAAACAACCCCAAAAAACCCCCAACCCCCCCCCCCCGCCCAAAATCACCTTTTTCAGGGTATTGGAAGACTTGCTTTAACTTTAAAGAAAAGTTTCACCTTGCAAACATCAGTCCCTCAACAAGTCCAGAAGGAGGTATACTGTTAAACCTCATGAATAAATCTCTTTTCTTTTTGATATAGCGTTATCCAATAATGCAAGGCACATATTTTTTTCTACATTCATGCTATAGCATATACAAGGCATAAAAGAGAGTGACTAAAACCTGCTTACTATAGCTTGAATCTTCTTATAAGCAGATTTTATAGATGGAAAAATCAGGGGCCAACAGTGAGCAAATGGTGCCCTTCAGCAGTCAAACTGATGGCACTATATCAAACCATGATCCCTGCAGGGTACCAGTTCCCCCTTCAAAAATGCTAGTATGTGTCGTTTGTATGAAAACTGACAAGCAAATGCTCCTGTGGTGTATCATGCAGGATGCTGCACATAAGCTGAAAAACAGTGCTCTCCTAAAACCTGGAATATGATTCAATGTTAAGACTAGCAAAGTTTCGGGCTCAGTTACATGGATTACTTCACACTCCTGCTTTGCCAAGTTTAATTACCTGTTTTGGAATCAAATTAACAAAGGCTGCTTTTGGGTGGGCACAGTGTTAGATGAAAACCAAAAAGCATACCATGTTATCAGATAACACAGGGAAAGCAGATATGATCATTATTTTTAATAACATCTTTCATCTACAGCTAGACACTGTAGAGGCCAAAAGTAATGACTGTCCCCAAGGGCCATTAGGCCACTGAAGGCCAGGTGGATCACGACTCAGGCAGCCGGTTCAATTGTGAGACTCAAGGATGAGTGACCAGTTTCTCTTTAAAAGAAAGAACTGGAGAGTTGATAGCAAAGACTCCTGACTTGAAAGCTGGTAACCTGATAAAGGAGTCCTGAAGGACAGCAGCCTGTGTGCAAAATTCTGCCGCACCACACAGGTGGTAACAGAAGACCGAGATTGCCTGTTTTCAATTTGCCATATCCATGCCTAGAGGCACAGGGCTGATCACAGCACATGCTCTACAGCGCTGAACATAAAAAGGACACAGAGAAAAGAGCTTTGATCTTGTTTTTATCAATTTGTGCCTCAGCACATACCACAAAAACAGAACAAAGGAATCATCTGAAAACAGACACAAATACCCTCACTCGTCTTAAATATTTAAGGCATAGAGATGTATTGATACAATTCTAAACTCAGTGCTGTTGCTATTATTATTGCTATTATTCTATGCTATATTCATGTTTGAATTCCATTAAAATTGAAAAGTTATATATTCATACATACACCATGCATGCGGGTATCGATGCTGCTTTTGGTTGCTCCTGCAGTTTGTGAAGCAAACCTCTACTAAGCCTTACAGCAGGCATTGAGCTCAATTTCATCAGCCAATGGTATGGGAAATGAATGTACATTAATTCACAAAAACAAAGCAAACAAAGCACAGCTTCTACAGTATGAATTTATTTTAAAACTCACCATCTTTAGCTTCTGATCTATGCCCCAACTTAATCTGAAAATAAATATTTCATGTTAAGTAAAATTAAGATGGTGAGGAACACAATTTTTAGTATTTCTCCTCCAAGACAGAATGAGTTTTAGTATAACAAAGCATTTTACCAGCTGGGTTGGTGTTTATTTCCCCCTTAAAAAATAACTATCTCTACAGCATTAGTTTTTACAAAAAATAGTTATGATAGCACTAAAAACAGACATAATGCAAACTGACAATATAAATTGCTTTGTAGCCATGAAGCTTTATTATATCACTAATGAGCTTCTCCTCAGGGAGAAATGAGAGCTAAATAATTTACAGTCATCTTAGAATGATTCTAGTAAAATTAGCATAGGCTGTAAACTTAGGCTGACTCTGGGTCCTTTTGTCTCAATCATCCAGTGCTGAAATATCAAGTCCAGAATCCTACCGTTGATATTTCCAGATGATAAAAATTAAGGAAACATTCTGATGCAACAAAGAATGCTCTTCACCACAGCCTCTACCAGTAGCAACCATAAAAGCATTGCAATGCTAAAAGGGATTAAACAACATTACTTACTAGTGACACAATTCAATTTGTTGAGTCTTTAACTAAAGAAACCACTAATATGCATCATCCTCCCTTATAAAGAACAACTGAAGACCCATTTTTAATACAAAAACTTCCTGCAATCCCTTCAGATAGTAACGAGTAAAACACTTTATGACAACATAAACAATTTAATAATTTGTACACAAACAAACATGTTGGAGAGCCAGGATAATTTCTGTCATATTTCATCAAAAAATTATCATGCTGGATAAGGGACATCACTGGAAAACTCTCCAATCTAGTAAGGTCCTCTGATTATTACTCATTATTGGTCATTCAAGATGGCAGCAACACAGTAACAAACAAAAGACTGAGGGCAATCAAAAGAGACTTCAGGGCCCCAGGACAATTGATAGAAGGATATGAAGCACAGGTAGTGATTTCCTCAATCCTTCTGATATCAAGAAATAATATTGATAGAAATAGGCAGATCCATCAGATTGACATGTGGCTCTGAGGTTGGTGCCATCAGAAAATCTCTGGGGTCTACGGCCATGGGATAATGTATTCACCACCTGTTCACTATACCTGATAGGTTGCACTTTTCTCAGAGTGGAAAAAAAGCTCTAGCACAGGAACTAGCAGGGTTCATTGACAGAGCTTTGAACAGGCTTGGAAGGAAGAAAAGGAAAATATCCAGCTCACCAGTGATGATCAGAAGGATGGTGTGTCAAAACTCGAGGAAATGAACGCTAATGGGCTACCTCAATCTGCACCAGAAATGTTTCTCTACCAATACACCCAGCTTGAGGAATAAGCAAGAGCAGCTCAAAGCTTTGACTCAGTCCCAGAGATTTGGTATCATCGACTTAAGTGAAACCTGGTGCCTGGAGTGCCCTGCTGGGCAGCTACAGGCTCTTCAGGAGACCTACACAGGACAGAAGAGTCAGGGGCGTGGCATCACATATAATGGAAGGGTTGGAATGTACAGGACTCACAGCTGGCAGTGGTGCAGTTGAGAGCCTCTGGATAGGAATAAGGGCCAAATAATGTAGATGTCATTGTGGGAGTCTGCTACAGATCTCCCAGGCAGGACAATGATATCAATGAATTCTTCTTTAAGAAACTAAGGGATGCTTCCAAATCAACTGCCCTTGTCTTTATGGGTGACTTCAGCTTGCCAGAAATCAACTGGAAGCATCACACAACAGATACAGCCTGGGTCAGAAGGTTCCTAGAAACCTAGACAACTTTGTGGAAAAGGTCCTAAGGGAACTGACTCAAAAAGATGCCTTCTTTGATCTGCTGCTTGCCAACACAGAGAATCTCATGAGTGAAGTGGAAATTGGGCCCATCTTGCCACAGCAATCACAAAGCCATTGAGTTTAAAATCTCTGCTGACAAATAGGAAAGTGCCAGCAAAACTTCAACCCTGGACATGAGGAGAGCAGACTTCAGGCCACTCAGGAACTAGTAAGTAAAGTTCCATGGGACAACATTTCTGTGGGTGCTGGGCTCTATCAGTGCTGGCTACTTCTTAAAAATCACCTCCTAAGAGCACAAGATCAGGCAACTCCCAAATGTCACAAGTCAAGCAAATGAGGTAGAAGGCCATCTTGACTGAACAAGGATGTCCTCTTGAATATAAGGTAAAAAAGGAAGGTGTATTCCCAATGAAGCAAGGTCAGGTGACATGGGAAGAAAACAAAGATGGTGCTTGCTAATTCAGTATTTATTAGAAAGGGAATCAACATGAGATGCCAACCTCAATGGACAAAGCTGCAGGAAGCCAAGCTTTGCTAATTCAATTACTCAGCAAACCACTTGTCTAAAAATGACAGGCCTTGAGGTAACAGCATAAAGCTGATTCAGGAGAGGTTTAGGTGGGATATTAGGAAGGATTCTTCATCCAGGAGGGCTGGGCACTGGAACAGGTTTTCCAGGAAAATGGTCATGGCACCAAGCGGTGTTTGGACAATTGTCTTAGGCACATGGTGTGATTCTTGCATTGTCCTGCACAGGGATGAGAGCTGGACTTAATAATGTTGATGAGTGTCTTCCAACTCTGCATATTCTATGTTTCTGTAAGTTTTAAGGAACTTCATAAAGGATAACATTCTGGACTGAAGGAAATTAGACACAGTAGCAGAAAAGACTTAAAAGAGAAAAAGCCGCTATCAAGGTACAGTAAAGTCTGCAGTTTGGAAATGTGTGTGTGTTGGTTTGTTTGTTGAATAAACCTAACAAGTAACTAGAATTTCAAGTCACACACCCTACATCCCTTCAGAAACTCAGAAACATAGCAAAGCGACTCCCTCTTCTGGGGTGGGCGGGCATTAAAGACAGGTTAACTAGATAATTTAAACTTCTCTAGAAACAAAAATGCCTATTATGCCATTTCCCATCAGGGTGGTTACAAAAAAAACAAAATAAAAAAAAGAAGCCGTTAGGTAGGTCAAGAGCACCTAGACACTTGGTGAGACACTGAGAGGACATCGTGACACTTACCTTCTTAATAGCCACGATTTGATTGTTCGTCTTGTCCTTGGCTTTATAGACAGTGGCGAACTACGGAAGAGAGAGAGATGCTGCCGTGAGCAGGGCCTGACAGACTGCGCGAGGGAGAGGCCGCCGAGCCCTCCTCAGGCCCGGGGTGGGCACGGCCCGGCCACCCCGAGCCCCCATCCCGCCGCGGACGGGCTGCGACCGGCGCCGGGCCCAGCCGGGCTGCTGCAGCCCCAGGGCAGCGGACAGCCCCCGCCGCGGTGCCTCACCTGCCCCTCCCCAAGGAAGTCGAGCTTCTCGTAGCGCTTGGCGCGGGCCCGCGCATCCATAGCCGGCGGGATGCAGGGTGCGAGCGGCACGGATGCCCGGAGCAGCGGCCGCCCTGCTCGGCGCTTTAACCGCGCGGCCCCGCCGCTTCCGGCGCGGCGCACGCGCCATTTCCGCGCCGGTCGGCCCGCAGTTCCGGTGTCGGCGCGCGCTCACTGCGCATGGCTGCTGCGACCGGCCCCACTGCCGCCCGGGAGCTGCTGCTGGGCTGACCCTGATCTCACGTCTGACATCGGGGAAATTTGTGTATACTCTCAGCGTAGAGAGATCGTTTCTTCAATTAAAAAAATATTATTCTCCAGAAAGGGTGCTCTCAGGCACTTTGCTAGGTTCTACTGGAAATTCGTAATTATATAGTTTCGTCATTATAAACTATTTCCTACAATATAGTACTTAAAACTACCATTCAATAGCCATCAGAGGTAAATACTGGAGAAATTCTCACTTGAAAATTAATTTCCCTACATGCCCGAGCTTTGCTGTTATTTATTAAATTAGTCTGTAAGATCAATGAAACTGTAACTGTTAAGAACAGCCATAATCTCAGAGTACTTCAGTGTCTCTTTCCTGCCTGTAAAATCATTCCCAGTGAGACACCCAGGTGAGTCAAGTTTTACCTCAGCCTCTGGAAAACTGTTGGCATGGCCTGATACTGGAGGCCATCTCTACGTGGATGACAAGGAGACAATCAGGTATAGTAGCCTGGCTTCACTAAAGGTAAGTCTTGCTTGACCAGCCTGATTGCCTTCTGTGATATAGCAACTACCTGGATGGGTCAGGGAAGAGCAGTGGGTATTGTCTACCTGATGTCAGTAAGGATTTCAACAGTCTGTTAACAACATCTTCATGGACAAACTCAGGGATGTGGGCTGGATGAGTGGACAGTGAGGTGGATGGAGAACTGGCTGAACAGCACATCCCAGAAGGTCATAAATAATAGTACAGGTTCTAGTTAGAGGGCTGTCCCCAGTGCTGTCCCTCAAGGTTCAATGTTGTACTGTTTAACTTACTCATCCATGACTTGGATGAAGGGGCAGAACCCTGCTCAGCAAATTCAGAGGACACAAAGCTGGGCAGAACAGCTGGTACCCCAGAGTGCTGTGCAGCCCTTCAGAAGGACCTGGGCAGGTTGGAGAGATGGACAAGAAGAACCCTGTGACACTCAACAAAGGCAAGGGCAGGGTCCTGCACCTGGGGAGGAACAACTCCAGGCACCAGCACAGCCTGGGGCTGACCTGCTGGGGAGCAGCTCTGCAGAGAAGGACCTGGGGGTCCTGGTGGACAACAAGCTGTCCATGAGCCAGCAGCATGTCCTGGTGGCCAAGAAATCCAATGGGATCCAGTGGGGGTGGTATTTGGAAGAACAGCAGGTGAAGGAAGGTGATCCTACCCCTCTATTCAGCCCTGGTGAGGCCTCACCTGGAGTGCTGTGTCCAGTTCTGGGCTCCTCAGGACAAGAGAGACATGGAGCTGCTGGAGTGGGTCCAATGGAGGGCAACAAATTTTATGAGGGGTCTGGAGCACCTCACTTATGAGGAAAGGCAGGGTAAGTTGGGTCTGTTCAGCCTCAAGGAGGTAGAACTGAGAGGAGCCCTCATCAATGTCTATTAGTACTCGAAGGGAAATTGCCAAGACGGAGAAGGCTCTTCTTGGTAGTGCTGAGCAATAGAACAAGAGGCAATGGACAGATATTGATGCCCAGGAAGTTCCACCAGGACATGAGGAAGAACTTTGTAACTGTGCACATGACCACGCACTGGAACAGACTGCCCAGAGAGGGTGTGGGTTCTCTCCCACTGGAAATACTCAAGCATCATCCAGACACAATCCTGTGCCATGTGCTCTGGGATGACCCTGCTTGAGCAGGAAGGTCAGAAAAGATGACCCACTTGGTTCCTTCCAATCTGACCATTCTGTGATTTTGTGATCTCAACCAGTAGAAAAACAAAATTACTGTTAGATTGCTGACTTTTCAAATGGCTAATTAGAAAAATATTTTAATGTGCAGACATCATATATATTCAGTTGCTATTAGCCATCAACATGAAATCCTTCTCGGTCACAAATCAGTATCTTGTGTGTTGGATCAATCTTCTCACCCATTATATGGGATTTTATTAAAGCTATTAGTATATAATAGTTTTTAATATCAAGGAACTGCCTTTATTGTGAATATAATATCTCATTCTTCAACAATGGCCAATTTATTCTGGACCTCCACGCTGTAAAACAAAAGCATACAGTTAAATATATTCCATTAATAGAATGTAAAACTGAGATCAAATTCTGTTTTGCAGTGTTATAGACTAAGAGACATAGTTCTAGTTTTAATTTCTGATTTAAATATTGACATTTCTACCTATATAAGAACAGGTATAGAGTATCTATACCAGTCATCTTTTTCAAGGGAAAATACAAAAAAATCAACACGTTTCCTACAGTTACAGCTGCTTCCACGTCTCTTTCTCTAAAGAAACCTGCCTCTTAACATTAAAAATGTCTAACAAACACAATGCCAACAGACAGAACTTTTAAAATAACTTTCACTGCCTAGATTCCAAAGTGCGAAGTAAAAACAAAGCCAGGCTGAGTCATTACAATCCTAATGAGAAATCAGAAAGGTATTCAGTTCATTATTTTCCCAACAAAATTATTTTACAACTTACCTCACTGTTAAACAAACTTACACAAAAAGTCAAGTAATGTATTACTATGGGAAATAACTAATTTTATTTTTGTTATATACATTCAGCCTACTTGGATACATGAAGGAATAGTGATTTCCTCTACTAATATAGTTACATTGTACATGTACCATTTAGCAAAGCTTTGCAAGCATCTTTTAGTTTCAAACTCACAATCACCTCACAAATTCTTCACAATTTGTGCATTCTCCCTTTTGAATCATCAGTTTTTACAACTGAGAATTGTTACAGAACATAAGCAGGTATTTCTTGCCTTTCATGTACAACGTCATATTTACAAGTATTGCAGAAAATATTTATGTCAAGTTTAATAAAATGTTTCCAATACTAGAAATACAAGAGTTAATTTACTAATAAATAACTTATAAAACTAGTTTGAGAAATATTTTGGACTTCAATCATCTGGTAATAGCCTTTCCTGGTCTAAGAGCAGACTTCTGTGCTCCTGCCCAGCACAGTCAAATTACACATTAAACAGCTGTTATAAAATAGGTAGTGGTGGCAGTTAATGCAGGCTGTAACTATCACCAGCTTACCTGCACATCTGTTCTAAATCCAAATCTCTCTAGTCAATGGTACCACAAGCAACTATACAGTGAAAGTTGGATATTTAGAATTGGTACACTGGATATTGCATAAGAAAACCACTGAAAGCCCAGAGAACACTTGTATATAGAATTACTTTTTAATACCATACCAGAAGATGTAGAAAAAAGCTAAAAAAGAAAACTTACTTGAATATATTCAATCTCTTCATCTGACATTAGTTTCCTTCTGTATTTCTGAGGTAAGGTTCTTGTTAATTCAGAAGTGTCTGGTGTACCTTGCACTCTACTAACAGGTGAAATATTTTGAAAAGCTGGTGATATGCCTCCTACAGATTCCTGTGCTTTTGAAGCAGGGGGAGATGGCATACTTGCTTGTAGAGATTCCTGTACTGAAACCCAGATTTCAATGTTTACAGAAATATTACTCGACTGTAAAACTAATAAGCAGCCAATAAAATCTACCACTGCTTGAAAATCTTACTCATTATAACAAACACCTAAAAGAATTGTCACTTCTACTTCTCACAACCTGCTTTTATTGTTGTTAAATGTATAAGGTGCAGAATCTAAAAATTCTGACAGCAGTTTGAACAGCAGAAACACTGATATGGAAACAGCAGATGTATCAGCACATACCCTAACAATGGCTTTTTCACTCTGCTGTACTTGGAGAAAAAAAGCATAAAGTTATGTAAATGTTTGCGTGTGGCCAGTTATGTAGAAAGATAACTGAGATGATGCTTTTCATTTAGTGCAACTGAAAAGATGGACAAGTGAAAATTTCTAGAGGCTTACAGAAGATAAAGCTCAAAAACACAACAGGCCACAACATGCAATGCAGTGCTGTACCCATTTTTAATATTACAAAATGTCTTTCTATCACATTTTGTTAATAATGTGCAGAATGACCATCAAGTATCAGGCATCAATGGTAATGAAATGTGAAGAGCGAGGAGTGCATGAAGCTCTTCACAGATGAAGATCAGGAGCTAAGCTTCAGGAATTCACATTAGAGAAGTTGCCTTGATTGTGCAGAGAGAAGAGATGGCAAAAGGGCACTGTTGTCACAGTTGACCTTCCGAACCTTAGGTCTGTCCCACCATAGCTGATTTTACAATGGAAATATGCAATTGCCCCACTGGACAGGACAGAGATCACAGCAATATGTTCATTTCAGGACTTGGTCCTAAATATGGGATAGGATCTATTCCAGGGTGGGGAGGGAGCTGGCAGATGAGCTTGCGAAGCTGCACTCCATCATTTACCAACAGTCCTGGCTCACTGGCGAGGTTCCAGATGACTGGAAGCTGGCGAATGTGATACCCATTCACTAAAAGAGTAGGAAGGAGGATTCTGGTAATTACAGGCCAGTCAGCCTGATCTCAGTATCTGGTGAGGTTATGGAACAGTTTATACTGAGTGTCATCACACAGCCCTTACAGGATGGCCAGGGTGTCAGACCCAGCCAGCAGGGGTTTAGGAGGAGTAGGTCCTGTTTGACCAACCTGGTCTCCTCTTATGACCAGGTGACCCGCCTGGTGGATGTGGGAAAGGTTCTGGGTGTTGTCTATTTGGACTCCAGCAAGGCCTTTGACACTGTCTCCCACAGCACACTCCTGGAAAAGCTGCAGCCCACAGCTTGGACAGGAGCACTGTGTGCTGGGTTAAGAACTGGCTGGATGGACAGACCCAGAGAGTGGTGAATGGTGCTGAATCCAGCTGGGGATCAGTCATTACTGTTCCTCAGGGATCTGTGTTGGGCCCAGTCCTGTTAAGTATCTTCTTTAGTATCAATCCTAGGGGATTGAGTACACCATCAGTAAATTTGCAGATGACACCAAGCTGGGAACATGTGTCAATCTGTTGGAAGGGAGGAGGGCTCTGTAGACAGACTTGGACCAGTTGGATGCATGGGCAGAGTCCAATGGGATGGAGTTTAATAGATCCAAGTATGGAGTCCTGCATTTTGGCCACAATAACCCCCTGCAGCATTATAGGCCAGGGATGGTGTGGCTGGACAGTGCCCAGGCAGAAACGGACCTGGGGGCGCTGGTGGACAGCAGGTTGAACGTAAGCCAATGGCCCCTGGCCTGTGTCAGGAACAGTGTGCCCTGCAGGAGCAGGGAGGTCATTCTTCCCCTTGGGGAAAGAATGGGGAAAATGTGAGCCTGCACCTTGTGTCCAGTTCTGGGCACCTCAGTTTAGGTTGAGATGCTTGAGTGTGTCCAGAGGAGGCAACAAGGCTGGTGAGGGGCTTGGAACAGCTGAGGGAGCTGGGGTTGTTCAGCCTGAAGAAAAGGAGACTCAGGGGTGACCTTATACTTCTCTACAATTTCCTGAAAGGTGGCTGTAGTCAGGTGAGAGTCGGTCTCTTTCTCCAGGCAGCAACCAACAGAACAAGAGGACACAGTCTTCAGCTGTGCCAAGGGAAATATAGGTTTGGTTAGGAAAAAGTTTTTTATGGAAAGAGTGATAAAGTACTGGAGTTGTCTGCCCAGGGAGGTGGTGGAGTCACCATCTCTGGACGTGATTGAAAAAATGGATGTGGCACTCAGTGCCACGGTTTAGTTGAGTGTTAGGGCATGGGTTGGACTCGATGATCCTGAAGGTCTCTCCCAACTTAGTGATTCTGTATAATGGTAAAACACCTAACAAAGAATGCTTCCACAGAAGTCCTTCCAGTGCTCCAGAAAAAGACAAGTGCAACATCTCACAGCTGGACAGAGGTTCTATATAACTCTAAATTAACCAGCATGAAAACTGCATGAACCAAAGCATGTGAGCAGCTACACCACAGTTTTGCCTGGCTTTGTCCTTCCTGGCTCTAGCAAGACCAGTGACCACAAAGGAGAGTGAGCCAGTTTTAGCCTTAATGAGTCTGATGCAGTTGCAGGATTGGGACAAACAATCAAACACCTGTAGCACTGTGACAAAGCCAGCATTGAGAGGAATATTCAGAAACTATCAGTCATAAGGCTGGATCTGAAAGTCCCAAGGTGGTTCAGAAATAATGGAAGATCCCAAATAGACCAAGGCAGAAGTGAGCCATCAGAAGCAGCATATTGTGAACAGGGGGCAAAATATTTTTGTTTCAAGAAATAATGCACCTTACATTTAAGAAAGCAACCAAACAAAAAAAACCCCAAAAAACAACAAAACACAGCAGTTTCTCCAAGTTTGTTTCATCTACCACAGAAAAGTCTAGAGATTTGTCAAGGATTTTCCTCTACTGTATGTTTCAGTCTGAAGTGTAGTTGGAGTAGATTCATTATCTAGTTAAAAACATCAGAAGTGCAGTAATCAGAAATTTTACTATTGCTGCATTAGTTCTGTAACAGTCTCTACCATATCCCTCACTTCCCTGTCTGAGACCATAACGTTGCAGTAGCAATACGCTGACTAGAATTTGACTGGCCTTTCATATCCCTAGTTGCCTTGAGGAGCCATTTAGCTATGTAGGAACAACAATCTGGAACAATTAAATGCAGTTTTTGCTACAGCCTTCAAGCAAGACAAAGTAGGTTGCAGTTTACTAACAAGATGACAGATCCTGATGAAGATACAAAAGTCCAACGTACTTAAAAGAAGATACAGTCACAAGAATCTTCTGACACAGAGATAAACAAGAGGTAGAAACACACTGTCAAGCTTTTGGGCAAGTAGTTCACTGGCATGAGAGGTGGTGCATTTGGCTGAACTGTGCAAAATGTACAGAATTTTGATAGAAAGTTATTGCAGAAAATAGTTTCTGAAGAGTTCACAGTTAAGTCATAAGAGTAATTTTTATGCACAGTGGAGGCTTTCAAATGTTAAACTAAACTAAAAGCTAAACTGCGGGCTTGGTAATGCTGCGGCAAGTACTGTAGGAACAGCAAAATTTCAAAAGAAGTGAGAATAACAGAACAGAGCTTTTAAAGACACCAAAAGGACTTCTAAACCAACATATTGCTAATACAAATCTGTTACTTAAATATAATAGTATTAGGAATACCATAAATATCAATATACGTATAAAAGTTAATGTGAAAGATTGCAATGAATATTTTTTTCCCCTCAGCATTAATTAGTAACAAAAGAAAATACTTCTTAAAATGTACAGAGGGCTGGATCTCCCAGCTATAATCATGTTTTGAAAATACAGCAGAAAATATATCACATGCTTCAACTAAGAAAAAATTAGGAAAATGCAACAATTTATGCAAATATCATTGAAAAACTAAAGCTGCTTCAAACTGTCTGGGGCACAATCATTTCAGTAAATATTAGTATTTGGGAAAATGTGACTTTATATAAAGTAGAAAACAAACACTGGAAACCTTTGTGATTCTTTCTTGAGTAAAAAATAAAGATGTTCATGATTATGTATCTACACACAGTTGTACAGGAAAGAAATTATGAAGAAAGTTCAAGAGTTGACTTCAAACTAAATCAAACATGTTTCAAAACCCACTCCAACTCAGTTCAGTTGCATAGCTGAAAGAGAGAAATTGGGTCCTAGTTCTTAAATAAAACAGTCCATGTAATGAAATGTGGCACAAGCTGTATCCCTACCCAAAATACTTACTTTTAGGTCTGGGACCACTTTTTCTGTCTGGGAACTTTATTAATGGAGTATGTGGCTTGACTACCTAGAACAAGACCAGGTGGGAGAAACAGACACAGATTACGTGAATAATAAAATGGAATGTAGACTGTATCAAGCAACAACTCTGAACAGCTGCTATCTACACCACTATTCTGATACACTTACTTTTTCTTGAAGTTCTAAGCTTATCACAGGAAGAATTTTAGTTCAAAAAGTAGTCCTGTACCCGGATGTCCAGAGCAGGTACAAGCTTTGTCTTCCTTTTCTCATGAGTGTGTGTGTAGAAACAGCCACTGCCATTGCATGAATGCAATCACAATGCATTCTGCTCTGGTGCGAACCCACTCAGAGTGCTATGTCGAGCTCTGGGGTCCCCCAAAAAAACATGGACATGCTGGAGTGAGTCCAGAGCAGAGCCATTGAGATGATCAGAGGGCTGAAGCATCTCTCCTGTGAGGACAGGCTGAGAGAGCTGGGGTTGTTCAGCCTGGAGAAGACTCTGGGGAGACCTTACAACCCAAAGAGGACAGGTTTGGATTAGAAAAATAAGGAAGATTGGGAAGAAATTCTTTATTTTGAAGGTGGTGAAGCACTGGCACAAGTTGCCCAGAACATCTGTGGCAGTTCTGTCCTTGGAAGTGTCTAAGGCCAGGTTGTCTAATGAAGGTGTCCCTGCCCACGGCGGGGGGGGGAGATGTAACTAGGTGACCTTTAAGGTCTCTTCCAATGCAAATCATGCCGTGGTTCCATAGCGCTTTAGCACACGGAATCGCGAGCTGTGCTCTGCCTGTACAAAGCACTTTCACCTTGAGAAGGCTCATCTTAGGAAGGAGCTGCCAGCCAGCTCCGCAACCGCTGCTACCACAGTACCGGGCACATGCGACACAGTGCGCGCTACTGCACGGCTCTCCCCAAGGACACCGACCGCCCCGGCGTATGCTCAAGCCACGGCCGCCTCAGACCTGCTGCTCGGCGGTGGCAGCAGAAGAGAACCCCGCGGCCCGAGCCAGGGCTCCGGCTATCTCAGACACCGCCGTCTCGGGGCCGCCCTTACCTGCACCGCCCTGGTGGCGGCCGCCATCTTGCTGCCCATGGTGACGATCCCGGGGGACAGCTCCGGGCCCCGCCCACAACCGCGAGCGCCCGCCGGGGGCGGGGCCTCCGCCGTGGGCGGGGTCGGAGCTGCGGCCTGGCCTGCCGAACAAACGGTTTTACCACGAGTTAAAAAAGCCCTCCAAACCAAATGAAATATTTTCAGGAAAATAAGCGTTTTATTTTTATTATTAGATCAAGGCACCCACCCAAAAAACCCCAGCTAGTTAAAAATGAAGCAATAATAATAGCAACTTAAAACAATAATAGCAAGTTAAACACCAAGTTAACAAGGGACACTACACACTCCCAAAATGTGTTACACCCTAATAGTCCATTTCATTCGAACATCAAACAAACAGCTGATACAAGCGCAAATGCTAGTCAAGACATATAATCAAAATGCTGCTTCGCTGGGCAGTTGACAAATGAAATCACTTTCACAGACAAGTCACTGCTAGAAAGAGCACAAAATTTCTGGTACCTAAAGTTATACATAAGGCCTTAAAAACAAAAATAATCCCAACTCCAGACTTGCTAATAAATTTTCCAGTTTGAGCTTTTGACTAGGACAGAATAGAGACATGCATCCTGCTTGAGCTCCACAGCCTGCTGGTCCCCAGGAAAGGGGTACAGCAAAGTCTTAGCTTAAGTCCATTTCTGCATGAAACCTTGAAACTTTTCTTGCGTTATTGTTGCCTTTCAGAGGAAAATGAGCACTCCAGACAGGACAGCTTGCGAAGTTAGTCTTCAGGTAGTTTCATTTCATCAGCTCTATGACCGTTCAAACATTTGTTGTTCTACCGTAAGATAAATTTAATTTCAAGGATTGCTTGGACACATTCTAATTCTCTAGAGAGAACAACATCTTTCAGAAAGCTCAAATTCTATAATTCTTAAAGTGTGTTTTTGAAATACACATAATCTATTGAGTTCAGTTAGAATGCACACATTGTATAAAAAATATAAGCTAAACCTCCTGACTCATTGAAGATAGACATTTTTTTCAAGCCGTAGAATAATTTCCTTTAAAGATGGATCTTCTGCCCAGTTAACTCCACTTCCAAATACGATGTTCTATAAATGAGAAAGATTTACAGGTTAAAACAAGTCCTTGCAAAGGACAATTCCTAGTAAAATATCTCAAAGAAAGTCTGCTTTTTAATTTTAAATTTGAAAGCCCTTGAAATTCACAAGTGTTTGAAATAGGCAAGATGGGCAGGAAAAGGAGAAAGGGAAGTATTGGTTTAGATCCTATTGTTGACACATAGGCAAAAGAAAACCCCAAATCCATGTTTTTTGAATTCCTAGAGGGGCTTGCATACTACCTCTATTTCAAACACAGAAACTTAGAGAATATGAAAGTTTGCCTCATGCACAAAATACCAGTTAACATTCTCACCCTGCCATTCTGGATTGAAAATGGGAATTTAAATTTAACCAAAGAGGATGTGCTCAACTTAGGGCTCAGAAAATGTCAGGAATGTAAAACTGGGAGGTGGTTTTAGATTTTAATCTAAACTTCAGTAAAACATCAAATTTCTCCTTCTGAATTTGAGTTGTAACTACGTTACCAATGCAAAATAGTAGCAGCATGGCATGCAGAGCAAGAAGTCAGAACACTCTTTGTCCTTGACATTTCTAGGCAGCTGGGGAGACCCTTCCACCTTAACCCAAACCATGAGGTTTTCTTCCTCACTTTGCATGACTCCACACTCCAGGTGACCTGCCAAGTCAGCTGCATGTATATAGACCAGTTAGCAGCCCCTGACACATGGATAAGCAAAAGGGCAAAGGCTATGCTGCTGAGAGAATTTGGAGACTGGCCCAGGCTGCAGGCCAAGGCTTTCACAGGACTGTAGGGGGTGACACAAACCAAGAAGGCATGTGGTCAGAAGAGGAAGATTGGAAGGCTCATTGGTAGCATGGGATTAACACCTATTTATTTTTTCTAACCATGAGATGGGGAAACTGATTTGGTAGGGTGCAGAGGTGACTCAGATTAGAAGGAAATAAAACCATTATTGTGACAGATGATCTTCAAGAAAGATGCATTATTTTTGTACCTTTAAGGAAACAAAGCCAAATTGAAAAATTGTTTCTAAACCATGCAAAAAATTAATGCAAAGATGTTTGTGATCATTTTGTGCTCTTGGCCTTTAAAGCAATAGAAGTCTTCCCTCTATAAACAGTTCTTCCATTACCACAGTCAAACTTAAAGGTTTTAGAAAACACAGATTTGTGATGTTAAGTTTTATTTGCCACACAGTTAGCTATTTTGAGTGCAATGAAAAATTGTAAATTTGGTTCTAAAAGCCACACATTACCTGGAACACGCTTTGAAGTATTGTAGTTATCTCTCTTTCTTTTTCTAGCACTTCAAGCATGTTCTCCATTTCAGTGACATTCACACTTTTTTGTTTCTCCTTTTGCTTTTCCCTCATGGCCTGAATTTCCTGTAGTTGCTGTTCTCTCTTCTTTAGTACTGTTACATTATGAGGAAAATTAACCATTGTTAAGTGAACAATAGAACTGAAGATATTATTTTCCTCACAGCTGCTTAAAGTATAGTAATTTCCCGACTATAAGGCGCACCCTTTTGATTAAAATTTTGGCCCGAAACCAGAAGTGCACCTTATAGTCTGGTGCACCTTATATATGGGCAAAGTTGCGAAATTTGGCAAACCGGAAGTGTGAGCCGCAATGGGGGCGTGGTGCCAGGGGAGCGCCGAGTCGCGAGGTGGGGCGGGAGTGGGTGGCCGCAGCCGGCAGGAGTTGTGTGGGGAGGAAGGGAGCTGCCACTGGCCCTGGCCCGGGGGGAAAGAGAAGCCAGGTGGCACCGGCCCAAGCCTGGGCGCGGGGGGGAAGCAGAAGCCGGGTGGCACCGGCCCTAGCCCAGCACAAGTTGCGCAGGGAGGGAGGGAGGGAGCCACCGCCAGCCCGGCACGAGCTGTGTGGGGAGGGAGGGAGCCACTGGCCCTGAACTGCTGCGAGCCGCGGCCGCCCCAAGCTGCGCCTCGCCAGCCGGTGCTGAGGGCGGGCAAGAGTGCCAAGGCCCATGGCACGGGTAGGGTGCCTGGGGCTGCGTTTAAAGGCTATGCCAGTCTGTGAAAAATGTTTGCAAACTGAGCACCTGCCAGTAATTCATTACTTTGTTGTACGCGGCGCAGCTCCTCGCTGCAAAAAAATTGTGCGTCTTGTAGTCCGGTGTGCCTTATATAATGTACAAAGTTGCGAAATTTGCCGGCTCCCGGGGGTGTGCCTTATAATCCGGTGCGCCTTATGGTCGTGAAATTACTGTACTTCCACTGAAATAACCCTAATTTCACAATCCACTCCTTCCCTCCAATATACCGCAAGATATTTCTTTTATGAAAGAGGCAACATATGCTGTGTCTACCTGGTATGAAACTATATCAATTGGCTAAACAGAAAGTACAGTAATTTCACGACCATAAGGCGCACCGGACTATAAGGCGCACCCGCCGGGAGTTGGCAAAATTCGCAACTTTGTAGATCAGATAAGGCGCACCGGACTATAGGGCGCACTTTTTTTTTGCAGCGAGGCTCCGCTCCCAGCTCCCTCCGCGCGGTTGCTGGCCGAGGCCCCGCCTCAACCCGGCAGTCATTGGCCCCCGGGCCCGCCTGTACCTGGCAGGGGCGGTGCCGCGGGGCCCCAGGCCCGCCTGCATCCGGCGGGGCCGGGGCATGGCCGCCACCCCTCCGTGCTGCCTCTCCGGGGCCGGGCTATGGCCGCCGCCCCTCCGTGCTGCCTGCACGGGGTCGGTGGGTGCCTGTGGAGGGGCGGCTCCGCCTCCACGGGGCCGGTGGGTGCCTGTGGAGGGGCGGCTCCGCCTCCACGGGGCTGGAGGGTGCCTGTGGAGGGGCGGCTCTGCCTCCACGAGGCCCGGGCGTGCCTCTGTAGGGGCCGTGCCGCCTCCACGGGGCCAGGGGGTGCCTGTGGAGGGGCGGCTCCACCTCCACGGGGCCGGGGGGTGCCTGTGGAGGGGCGGCTCCGCCTGCACGGGGCCGGGGGGTGCCTCTGGACGCGCGGCTTCGCCTGCACGGGGCCCAGGCGTGCCTCTGGAGGGACGGCTCCGCCTGCACAGGGCCCGGGGGGTGCCTCTGGACGGGCCGTCCCGCTTGCACGGGGCCGGGGGGTGCCTCTAGAGGGGCCGTCCCGCTTGCACGGGGCCGGGGTGTGCCTCTGGAGGGACGGCTCCGCCTGCACGGGGCCGGGGTGTGCCTCTGGAGGGACGGCTCCGCCTGCACGGGGCCGGGGTGTGCCTGTGTAGGGGCGGCTCCGCCTGCACGGGGCCGGGGTGTGCCTCTGGAGGGGCGGCTCCGCCTGCACAGGGCCCGGGCGTGCCTCTGGAGGGACGGCTCCGCCTCCACGGGGCCGGGGGGTGCTTCTAGAGGGGCCGTCCCGCCTGCACGGGGCCGGGGTGTGCCTCTGGAGGGACGGTTCCGCCTCCAGGGGGCCGGTGGATGCCTCTGGAGGGGCGGCTCCGCTTCCACGGGGTCGGTGGGTGCCTGTGGAGGGGCGGCTCCGCCTCCACGGGGCCAGTGGGTGCCTGTGGAGGGGCGGCTCTGCCTCCACGAGGCACGGGCGTGCCTCTGTAGGGGCCGTGCCGCCTCCACGGGGCCAGGGGGTGCCTGTGGAGGGGCGGCTCCGCCTCCACGGGGCCGGGGGGTGCCTCTGGACGGGCGGCTTCGCCTGCACGGGGCCGGGGGGTGCCTGTGGAGGGGCGGCTCCGCCTGCACGGGGCCGGGGGGTGCTTCTAGAAGGGCCGTCCCGCCTGCACGGGGCCGGGGTGTGCCTCTGGAGGGGCGGCTCCGCCTCCACAGGGCCGGGGCGTGCCCGCCGCTGCTCCGCCCCGCCTCCACCTGGCAGCCGTGGCCCTGCCGGCTCCCCCCGTGGCTCGCAGCTCGCACTTCCGGGTAGGCAATTTTTTTGAACTTTGTCCATCAGATAAGGCGCACCGGACTATAAGGCGCACTTCCGGGTTCCAGGGAAAATTTTAGTCAAAAGGGTGCGCCTTATAGTCGTGAAATTACTGTACATAGTATATTGCCTGCATTTCCCTCTCACAGGGACTAATTTGCACCTCTGTCCTATATCCTGTTTTTGAGTGCCACAACTTTTATAGGCCTTTTTTATACCTCTTAAAGACCCTTACTCCTTTTTTATATTTCATTGAAACCAAATTCCAAAGTTGTACAAGGAGCGCATGGACATGACCAGTGAATATTACTATTTTTATAGGAAATCAGGCTAAACCTAGACTGATTAAAAGTGTTTAGGGACAGTTCATATGTTGCAAGAATGCTGGCAGAGCATTCCTTCCTTTGTTTGCAAAGATATCAAGTATGTCCATTCTTCCCATGTGAACAGTTATTTCATGGTGTTTGTCATTACTGTCAACATATACACAAATCCCTATGCATGAATCAAACAACAGCCCTTAAAATTGGTGGCAATGTTGGTCATGAAAGAAAGAGCATTCAAAGAACACATTTACCATATGAAGCTCTGAATACTGGACGTCACATCTTAATTTGACCCACTCTAACAAGAACTAGTGAATATCAATATATATACACACTTCTTTGTAAGTAAATCCCTTCCCTACTCTGCAAACACCTCATAAATGTGCAGTATGACAGAAAAGCAGCTTTTATGTGCTGTAGGGTTGATTTAAATGACTAAACAATGTGTAACTTTCTGATAAGCTTACATGAAATAATAAAATGCTGCCACATTGTTTTTGAGTGTTGTCTTGCATCTGTCATTCCAACATATCAGTCTCATCTTCAAGTAGGGAACACACCTGCTCATCTCTACAGTACTTTCTACTACTTTAACAAGTATTATAACTGTGTTAAGTTTTGTTACTTCCCATGTAAATTAATTTTGCTACATGAAAAACTTCAAAATATTAACTATAGGAACTCTACATTAAAATACAAACCAAAGTCAATACAGATAACACACTTACAGAGTCTTCTGTTTTTAATGTCAATCAACTGCTGTTCCTTCTGATGTGCTTGCTGAAAGGAAAAAAAATTATTTTCAAGACTCTTGTCTTCAAAAATACTGAACGATGCTAATTCAATCCACATGAACAGCTAAGGGCAACTCTAAAACAGACTTACTTATATGCTCACTTTAAGTAATCCACTCAATAATTTTGACAGCAGTATGAACTGCACCCATGTTACCACATATTTAGCTTTGAATGACTTGTGCAATCCTGTTGCTTTCAAAGTGCACTCCTGCCCAGGTTGATGTTGGTTGACCTCCACAACAGTAAGAGCAGCTACAACTACCACTTACCTGCTGATATTCACTTATTTTCTGGCTGAGCAACACTATGTTTTCCATTGTTTTCAGGATCAGACTAAGAAAGGAAACAGTTGCATACGTTAAGACCACTAATAAAAGTCAATATCATAAATGTTTTAATCAACTTTATTTAGATTAAGTAAAGAATTTCTCATTTATCCTAACAGCAAAATAATATTACATGTCTGCAGACTTCTTTATACAGTTTCATTATAGAGGCCAAAGAATTCCCTTACTTACCTCTCAGTTTCTCTAAGATTTCATTTACATCTGTCCAACATTTTACATCACAGAGTTTGGAAGCCATCAAGAAAGCCTAGCCATCTGGAAATGGCTATGAATTAAAGCTCTTAAATCACGGAGATGCAATCTCTTAGCTATATTTCTGACAGAAATTAAATTTCTCATATTACACTTCATATGCATGCACCTGTTAATGGGTAGGAAATGAAAAGCTACTTTTAAATATGTTTAAGCTTTCAGTTATTTTTTAAAGACAGCTTGCTCCTACATAGTTAATTAATATAGGCAGCAAAGCAGAGACAAGGCCCTGTTAGAAGATGTAATAAGTGCTCAACAATCATAAATGCAGGTAATTCAGGCACTAAAGACAAAAAGTTCTCTTGGCTAAAAGCGCTTCTCACTAGTGAATCAAGAGTTATGATCTCTGTAACCAAAGGTAGGTGATTTCAGAGCCCAACTGTAAATCTACCACAGGTGTATAAGGTCCGGTCATGCTGATTTGAGTCAGAAGGTAGACAGTATATTATTCTGGTAAATCTAGAAAAATGAAGCTTGCTTTCACAAGAGGTAAAATGAAATAATCTAGAAATAGACTGCGCAAAATCCATTCCTTTCCAGCCATCTGACCCCCAAGAACACCTTACCGTGAGTCCTCATCATCTTGTTTCAATTTCTTTCTCAGGGCAGCCATAATTTGGACTCTGCATATTGTAAGAAATAACATATGACTGATGAGAACTCATAAGAAACTGAAAGAATTAGGAAACAGAGAGAAACAGATTTAAATAAGTAAGAGAAAAAGATAATTTCCGGGATTCCACTTTCACATTGGAATTGTACGAACAAAATACTCAGTATCTTCTAAATACCACTCTTCTTAAATAATGGCATTTAACTCTCAGGACAGAAAAGAATCATCAATAATTATTTGTTAGAGTGAAAACTCATTTTTCTCTTGACCAACATATTTCGACACCATTTATCCCAGAGTTCGCAGAAAGGAAGTTGGGCAAAGGTGTGAATTCAAACAGCCATGAAACACGAGATGTCTAACATTATAAACTTCCATCTTTTCACAGGTATTTGGAAAATACTGCCAAGAAATATGCTTACTGATCCGTACAGGCAGTCTTTCCCAACTGCAAAGGAACTTTTGGGTTTACGCATTTCAACTGTTGAGTCTTTAGTTTTGGTGTGCTTTTTTTTGTTTTGTTTTCTGCAGCATATCTATCTGCATTCCTATCGTTCAATGGTACTTATAATCTCCCAGTCTTCCTTATAATTTTAGAATCCTGTTTTAATCAGTCCTATGCATATATGCATCTGTGTATGCACTCACAGAGAGGAAACCTCCAAATAAAGGGTGAAGAAAATTCTACCTTTGTAAGGCCAATGTCTTGTTCTGGAGAGAGACTCTTACTTTCTCTATATCTGTTTGCAAATCTTGTGTGGCACTGAAAAACAAAAGCAGTAAGACAGACAACCTGAGTGTGAAGATAACAGAGTTTAAAAGCAGTGTCACATTTTAACTTGCTTTCTACATATCTAAAATAAGAATTTTTCATGTGAGCCACAAATTATTAGGGCCAGTAATTTAGCATGTGGAACTATATTAGTGAATTCTAGCCATCACATAAAGGACTGCAAATTTAAAAGGCACATCAGATACAGATGTACATTGGGAGAATGAATAAAGCATTTCTTCCCCACATTTTCTTTTACTTTCCATTATTTTCACCAATGCTCTCCAAAGTACTGATTGTTAATTCAGCAATTCATTAAGAAGGAATAATTAAAAGAGAATTTTGAAGTTATCCAGTGACATACCTCAGCATAAAATCTTCTTCAAGTGGATGATCAAGGAAATTTTCTCTCTCTGCAGAAGAGAACATAACTAAATCAAGCACAACAGAGACTTTTAAATACAATTTGTAGAGCATAAAGGATTAGCATTTTTGGTGTGAACAAGTTATTTCTTACTTCTATGCCCAAGCTTTATTAATCTTTTACTGTTTATTACTACAGCTGTATAAGAGAAATAATTAGGCTTTAAAATATTTTAATTTAGCACTTTTTAGATGAAGCTAGAACTTGTTCATGACATTTGTCTATACATGCCACTGGATGGTTCAGTGGAAGAGCATGTATGCAACTGCACCCTGGGCTGTATCAGAAATGTGGCCAGCAGGTCAAGGGAGGTGATTCTGCCCATCTACTCTGCTCTTGGTAGACCCCACCTGGTGTGCTGCATCCAGGCCTGGGATTTCCAACATAAGGACATGGATGTGTTAGAGCGGGTCCAGAGGAGGGCAGTGAAGATGATCAGAGGGCTGTAGCACCTCTCCTGTGAGGAAAAGGCTGACACAGCGGTTGTTCAGCTTGTTCAGAGAAGGTTGCACGGTGATCATGCTGAATCCTTCCAGTCCCTGAATGGAGCTTATGAGAGAGCTGGAGAAGAACTTTTTGCTAGGGTATGCAGTGACAGGACAAGAGGGAATGGCTTGTACTTGAAAGACAGTAGGTTTAGATTAGATATACTGTAGGGTGGTTAGGTACTGGTGGAGAGATTGACCAGAGATGCTGTGGATACCTCATCCCTGGAAGAGGAAGATCGGGTTGTCAGATTGGATAGGGCTCTGAGCAAGACTGTCTTGCAGAAGGTGTCACTGTGCATGGTGGGGGATTTGGAACCAGATGTGTTTTATGTCCATTCCAACCCACATAATCTCGTGAATCTACAGGTAATGGAAACACCTTAAATCAGTTTTGCTGTCAAACACTTTAGCAGACTTTTGGCAATACTTCTGTCCCAGTGACCAGATTCCTGAAAACCACCACCACATATCAGTGGAGTCTAAAGTTCAGACCCAGAAAAGAAGGGAAAGGGCAGCGGGCAACAACTATATGGCATCTTTGTGAACATTCAAACACATCTCAAAAGCTGCCTAGAAAACACGTTAAAATGTACAGTCAGGGGGGAAAAATCATCATCGTAAGAAGGACTTCGGATTAATAATTTTAAAAAATATTTTAATATACATACACATCTATATATATACGTACATATATGCCACATCGCATTCTTTGTTAATGCAACATCCCACTGCGAGGAGGGATACCCTTACCGACAAGAACGGCCGTGTTGCACTCCATGAACTGCTCCTTGATTTGGTCCCTCAAGCTGCGGTGGGAGTAAAACGACAACGGTCAGACGCTGCGCATCCCTTCATCCCACCCCTGAGCTGCCCTCCGTTCCGTCGGCACTAACTGGAGCACAGTGAGGAGAGCCGTGTCGCCGCCGCCGGGCCCCTCGGTCCCCGCCAGGGCCAGGGCCGGGGCCGGGGCCGGGGCCGGAACCGGAGCCGGGGCCGGGGCCGGAACCGGAGCCGGAGCCGGAGCCGGGGCCGGGGCCGGGGCCGGGATCAGCGCCATCACCGCCGCCACCGCCGCACTTTCAAACTGCACGGCTCCCAACGACTCGCGCCTGCGCAAAGCAGCGGCTTCGGGCGGGAAGGGCGGCCCAACCCTCGGCGGCCCAGCCCTCAGCGGCTCTGCCCTCGGCGGCCCAGCCCTCAGCGGCCCTGCTCCAGTACACGTAGGGGAAGGAGAAATAACACTGGCAGAACAATAGTCCTTCCCTCTAACCTAGAGCTCGCGTGGAGATAGAAAAAATAGATGCAAGCTGATAACGGGAGTAAAAAATAGACTGTAAAAACGAAAGGCTAAGTGAAGAGAGCCACCGCATGGACTAGAGACTTTTGAGGCAGTATTAGTATAGGACATAATATAAAGACTGGTCTTTATTGGAGGCTTCCAGGGCCAGACATGGAAAACTGTATCCCCCCCTGCCCCGGGGTGTATACAGTTTTATAAGTTTAGCAAACTAGCATAATTGACAGAATTCTCAATCAGAAGCACAAGCGATGAAATAATTCCCACCTGTTCGACCCTCTCTGAATCCTCTCCCACTCCCTGCCCTTAGATAGGAGCTAAACTTTGTGTTTGAAAATGTGTCTCAAAGAGCTGGTTCTAACCCTGGCTCCCAGGAAGAACCACAACAGTTGTAGATGTCCTCACATAGTTGCTTCACAGGTTTGGCTTATTACTATCTTCCACACCTGGGTCTTCAGACTCAACCAAGATAGCAGAAAAAGCCTGACATAGTATGTGTCTTCTGCTGGATCACATTCACATATTTCTATGGGATTTGGAGACTGATGCTCTGACAACAAGAAAATTCAGAAAATCGGTGCACACAGCACCTTCTTCCACAGCCCAGTGTGGGCCAAGCTGCAATCCTGCAGCATAGAGCACTGCAGGGCTCATGAGCCCTGTTTCAGGGCACCAGAGGGGAAGGCACGGCTGTGCTGCAGCGGGAGCCAAGCACTGGGCTGGGGAAGGGGCACACGGAGGCCCCAGAGGGTACCCTGGAGGGCTTTAGCTGGAGGTCACGAGCTGGCAGAGGCACGTTTTCCTTGGCAAAAGCCTCAGCATCCTCCCCGGAGCAGGGGCATGCTTGACACTCGGCTGCCCGTGGTCCCTCTTCAACTTGGCGACTTCTTGGCAGCTGGGCGCGCTTTCGGCTCAGCCATGCCGATGTCCCCCCATCGTGGAGGCGGTCACCGTCCCATTCTTGGGGACGGGCGGCGCGCTCCTCTTGCTCCAGGATCGGCTGCGGAGCGGGACTGCCGGGGAGGGCGAGAGAAGGGCGGTCAGCGGGACGGCGCGGGTGTGCCGCGCCCGGGAATGGGAAATCGGGGCAGCCCTGCAGGCAGCGCCGGCGGGCTGGAGGAGCGGAGCCGGGGCAAGACCGCAAGGGTCCGGAACCGAATGATTACCCGCGAGCCACGGCAACACCCCGCTCCGCACCGGCGCCCGCGTGCGCCGAGCCGGCCCCATGGAGCACGTACGGCGGTGAGCCCGCCGGGCAGCACACAAGCTGCCTTTAAAGCCTCCAACTGCCGCCGCGCCCCCGCAACTCGGGCCCTGCTGACGTCCCCATGGCTTCTGCACTAGGCAATAAAACATTAGTGGAAAACAATAGCATTTTCCTCCTTAGGTACAGACGTACTGCTCCCTCGGATTTCCTTTTAAACCTGTTTAATCTTTCAAAGTGTTTTGTTGCAACTCTCTGTATATGGACCTGGTGAGTAGATTGAACCTCCCGACGTCCTCACCCAGTATTAAGATATGAATCAACTGGCCTGCACCTGTGGTTTGAAGACCTGCCCACACAGCACAGTTCCATTAGATCTCATGGGGAATCTCGAACCCTTCTTTGGCAAATTATTGTCAGACTAAACAAATTTAGGATGGATGTTGTAAAATAGACAATGCTTATTCCCACTGTCTTCCTGCCAGGGGTGCCAGAAAGAACACTGTGCATGTGTGCTGGGTAACATACAAAAACCTACCAAAAGCAAGCTGAGACGCAGGTTTGCACTTGCCTGTGAAGTATCCAGGTATGAGCTCATCTTCACTGCCACTATCACAGTGCCAGCCACCTCGATTTGTTTTGAGTTCTGCTGCTACCAGCTGAAGTAGGAAATTGCCATTTGCTCAGAAGAAGCTGTGGCAAGCACAAAAGCTTTACAACTATGTTAAGATAATGATTTAAAAGACAGAATCACTTCCCTTTTCATCATCTTCTTGTCACAATGGGGTTTGCTGAAATACTGTCAAGTCTAGTACAACCACCTCAGAATATGAGTGGAACATGTAAACATTAACTGAAGGTTTTTGTCTGAAATTGGTTTCCAAATGAAAATATCACCCTAGTTCTAGACTGAGCATAACTGTACCTCATCAAGTGATGAGCATTCTGGAGGAGGCAAGGTAAGAAAACCAAATGTATAAATGGATAGAAAACAGGATCCAGCTTTGAGGAGGTGGCTGATTCTCCAGCGCTGTCCCAAGACATGAAGTGTCTTAACCTTCATCACTCTACAGAAATGCAATGCAACTTCTAGACATTTTCTGACCACAGTTTTCCAAGTCAGTCTTGTACTGCAGATAGTGTTTTAACATGAGAGCAACTTCTTCAAGAGTAACAAAACAAACCACAGAAGTTGTGTAAACAATCTGATCACAAGACAAACAGAATGGTTCAAGGACATCCCTAACTGCATTCCAGGTAAATTTCCTCCTATCATATAATTATGATATATCATAAATTATATCATAATATATCATTCCTTTATCACTGTTCTGTCCTTCAATTTCACTAATATCAAGTCCACTCTTACTGTTATGGTATTCAAGAACCACTGAATACCAGAAACTCAAAACCAGTATGACAAAACAATACTGCTATGATACAAGGGATGATCAAAGATGTATTCATTCTTGTTAACCACTGAATTAATTTCTTAAATTTCAAGGAAAATATTGACAAGCTACAGACAAGAAGAGGGGGCACTAGAAGACTGTAAACAGATGCAAGCACAACTACCTCTGAAGATGTATTTTATTACCTAATTGATAGGTTTTTGCTAAACACAGAGATTTGTTTCCTTTGCAGTATTAAGTCCTCAACATCCATAATTCTTTCTTAAAGGCACTCTTTTACTTTCCAGTAAAGAAGTCTCAATTTACTGTTCATTTCAGCAACTTGTCAAGTCCAAGACTAGTGTCACAGTTTATCATTCTAAACCTGAACTTGTTCCCTAGGTAATACATGGAGGTACAGTTGGCTACAGTGCATCTGCAGCTGTCGTGGTATTACTAAAAAAACTGAATAAAGTACAGGATAACATATCTTGAAGAGATGAAGTTTAGCTGAGTGCTAGGATGTCTACTGATTTATTTCTAGGCTTCAAATACTGCATTTGCAGTTAATCATACAAAAAGTACAAAAAGTTTTATTTTACAGAGTGGTTTGAGTTCTGATTCTGAATCTTCCCAGGAAAAAGTGTTTTCATTCTAACTCCCTTCTCTGTGTTTCACTGTTAGATCTGTGTATTTTGTTTCTTAAAAAATACTTTGATACAAATGTAAAATGGTAACATACATTTGCTCTGGTGCATTAAATGTAGAAATCAGATTTGTATGCTGAGACATAATATAAAAACTGTATATTGTCTAACAAAGTATGCAAAACACAGGACTTAATGTTTTTTACTCCCCATAATAAAGTGTTTTTTTTCATTCCAAGAGTCATCAAGCTATCCTTGAAAGAAAGAAAAATAGTGCCCAGTTGATTGTTTGCATTCCAATATAAACTACTTCTATTTCCCACTGCTAACAAGAAATTACAATACCAATGTTCCCCACTTTAGAGAAAGTGTGGAATCTATCTGTACTCATCTACAAGTTTCAAGACGTCTGTTTAATAAACACCTAATATTTAAGAATTTGATTATTTTCACATTTACAGTAAGTACTCAAGTCCTTATTTCCTTTATAAAAGCATCTCAATCCAATTAAGAAAGATAGTACACTTACAAAAATTCAAATATATAGTACATTTGTTTCTGTACATGTATGTGCAAGATCTCATACAAATATGGAATATAACAGCTTGACCATTTACATCTCCTTTAGCAAATACAACTGTGTATCACATGATGTAAGTACCATCTTTGTAGTATTTCATGGATTCTAGCTGCTGAGTCATTGCAAGGACATCTTGAAATCCTGTACTGAGTCCAGACATGTGTTGAAAATAAGCTTCCTTCTCCACTTGGACAGTTAAGTTGTTTACACCAGCATCTTTCAGAATTGCTGTGACCTGAACAGAATGGTACAGGTAACATTAGTATTGCACTTCACACGTATCTCACAGTAACTTGCCATATGCTGGCTCTGCAATGCTGTAAAAAAATCCCACATATCATTCTGAAGAATTACATTCTCTGGAAAGCAAAGAGTAGCTTAAGAGGGTCTGGCTTTGCAACTTCTGCACACTGGGAAATTCTCAGTGTCTTACATAAGGAAATATGTACCTTTTTGAGGAAAAGAAAAACCCATGGCAGATAGGTAGTAGTAATCCAGTTTTAGACATGTGATTCGCATCCAGATACCCCTACTGTTTATACCCTGTCTTGCAGGCCTGTTTTTACACTCTCCTTATTTTCTCAGAGCAGACGTAGTGCCACTTTCAGTCAGTGTTTTGGCAGATGTTCTAGCAAACAACTCTTTACATGACTAATTTCAAGCTAGCAGGCAAGGGGCAGTACAGCGTTAGAGACAAGCTCTGAGCTGAGACAATTATGGAGAGCTACAAAAAAAAAAACCATCATACATATCAGCTTGAAACTTCAGTCTGTGACCAAAAGGGAGATGCCGAGTCTAAAAACCTTGCATTTTACCTGCTGTACAATTCTCTGTTCCATCACATCGGATACCACTTGCACGTGTATTGTGCCTGCCACAACAGTTGCTGAGTGACACCAAAAATGAGGATCTCTGTAGGATATCACTCCCTCTATTTTCTGAATCTGTGAAGAAATTTCATTAGCAAAAATTAAGTAATTTTAAACTTGTACATGCACATGGCTATTGGTGGATAATATTTCACAAGCACAGCAGCTTTCCAACTAAGCTATATTCAGAAATATCTTGTATTGAAATATTACCTTGCTACTACTGTAAAATTCTAGAAGGTGAAAGTCAAACTAAATGAAAACCCCAGAAGAGCAATGCCAAATAGGATGAGGAAAAAAATCCCCTGATTTAATGAGATCACAGGAACATAAATGGACAGACTAATCAGAATACTGTTCTGGCATCTACCAGGGCACTTGTTACCTCATTGTTTAGCAGCTACACTTAGTTATCGTAGCTGAACTTTATTCAGAGACATAACTTCTTTTCCATAATATACAATTTTTTCAAACTGATCTTTGTTCTGGCTTGGCTGTGATGGTTTTTCAGAGCAGCAGTGCTTTGGATTTCTGCCTAAAACTGTTTTGATAACATACCAATGATTTAGCTGCTGCTGAACTGTTCAGGCTTTCTCTTTTCTATCAGGCAGTGTCAAGGCTTTCTATTTTTCCCACTTTGCCCTTGCTCTGGTGGATAGGCTGGGAATGAGCAAGAAGCAAGGAGGTGACATAGACAGGGCAACTGATCCAAGCTGTACCGAGGAATACTGCATGTCATTGTAACACCTTGCTCAGCAGTAAAAACTGGGGTAGAGGATGAAGGGGGGATTTTGGTTTCCAGGCTGGCTGTTTTTTGGGGACTGCCTGGGTATCAGTTTGCTTGTGTGAGGTGCACACTGGTTTTTTTTCTTCTTTTTTCCACTGCTCTTCCTTTACCTCTTATATTACTCCTAGAGTTTTCTTGCTAGTGCTCCCATCCCACTGGCAGTGGTGATGGCGGTAAAGGAAGAGAATGAGCAAGTGGATGCCTGGCTGCTGGACGAGGTCAACCTACAGCAAGCACATTGTTGTATTGTGAGGTAATTTTTTTAATGCTTTTGCTATTATCTTTTAATCAATTGGTCTTGGATTTTTCTCAAAAAATACTTTCTTTTTCCCCAGTCTCTCAGAATTACTGTTTTCCTTCATCAAAAAGTGAAACCACACTCTACATGTCACTTTCACTACATGAATCTGTCCCAGACAATTCCCACTTGTTCTGTTCTTTCTCATGCAGAACACATTTGCCTGTCTAATAACTGACAGGACACCATAAGGATAGTCTTCCTTGAAGCCTCTAGTTGATAGCACCCTCAAAAACTTTTAACTCATTCTTTTACAGAGAGGAGTTCTACACGCAGAGGTCCACATTAGGATTCTGGGCAGGAACTTCAAATGAGACAACAGCAAAGACTAGGTACAACCTCAAAGCAGACTGCCATACTGCACCAGACAGGAAGAGAACAGTGTAGAATGAGAAAATAATTAGAAAAAACAGCTTAAGTTTTGCCATCCCACCTATTGTGAACCAGTATACCCTTCATGAGATGGATAAATCAGAAAACTTGAAATTATAAACTCATGATATAATCCTGTAGCCTGAATGTTCGTAACAAGTTTAAGAAGGCTGCAGGTTTGGGGAACTACCATATTACTTTCTCAGTATGACAGTGTGGTACATTTACCAAACTGTTACCATACGAGTCTGAAATTATGGGCTACCCATAAAAGCAAAAAACAGTGGAAGCCTTTTTAGCTGCAAGTGAAATTTTATAGTTACTTTTATAGTTAACATCCTGTTACTTCTCTGCAAAATAGGTTTTAATCAACTTGAGACATGAAGTTGTCTAAGACAACAGAAGCGGTCTGACTGAACTGCTCAAGTTTAATAATCATAAAAAACTGTTACAGCTTTGTATGTTTACATACAAAACCATTTATAATTGTACCTTTTCTAAAGCAGCATGCAGTTCTTTCTCCTGTTCTGGAGGTATCCTCAACAAAAGCACTTGACAGGCATCTTTCAATAGTGGGATAACACTAAGAAAAATCAGTGTAGCAATAAAGAGAGAGCAGAGCGGATCAGCTATGAGCCATCCAAATTGCTGAATAAATATCGTGGATACGATAACACCAACACTGCCAAGAGTGTCTGCTAACACATGCAGAAACACACCTAAAACCAAAACAAACAGAATGATTAACAGTTCTGTGTAAAATGTATGTATATATTCAACAGCAGAAACTTAGTAAGGCTTACTAAATATCTTAAAGCCAAACAGTCTCTCTGCCCAGCTTGAGACAAAAAAGAGTAAATATTTAGCTCTTCTAAGGTTTAATTGCAAATTAATGTAAAAAACAATTTTTAAACTAGGGGGCAATGATCTAGGTAGGCATCCACAGACTAAAGTATATGTGAATAGTCTTTAAATTGTTAGTGGGATCTGTACAAAATAGCATAATCATTCAACTCTGTATATAAGGACTCACTGATTCCTAACAGAGAGTTAGAAGATCAGTGTACATGCACTGACTTGCTAATGTGGACACACATGAATGGTTGTTTTTTTGTATGCCAATTCTACTCCAATTTTACAAGAGAATTGCCTTTGTTCTACTGCTATGAATTTTTTACTTTCTATTGTTTTAACTGTGGGTTCATTCTCAATGGGCATAGAAAAATACTCTCCAACTAGGATGAGTGCTATTTGAGTGTCACGGTTTGAAAGAATATTGAAACATAAGTATAGGCAGACTTAAAAAATTACAGACATAATTAATATAGATAACCAGGGTAACCAACTGAGTTAGACATAAAATAACCTATGAAATATGAGACTATTCACCATATTCTGACAAGCTTACACAGAAAACATTATTTTAAAGGACATTTTTTTGTAATCCAGACAGCTGGTAAACTACTAGAGAAAAAATTCTATGCTGAACTTTCATATACAGTGCCCTTCTCAGTTAGCTTATGATTTCAGATTTGAAAGATTTTCTTCACCACTTTATCTTCTGAATGACAAATAAAGGTGTATTTTATTGCTGGTCTGTATTTGTTCTCCTGCTTCTTATCCCCTTCCTAGTGTTTTTATAACCAGCTGTGACACAATTCCTAGAAGCATGGTAGTATCGCTATAGACAGAGACCTTGTAATTTCATTTCCAGTTTGAACTTAGAAACAAGGATTTCAAGCTTTTTGAGTACTGTTTACAGAGACCATTATTAATGTTAGTGAGGACTATAGATTACTGCTTTTTATTGTTCCTTATGCATTACACACATATGCAGAGAAACATTTCACATTTATTCAAGGTAAATTCATAAATGGTTTGAGCAATTCCTACATAGGGCATTTAATGCCTGTCAGATCACTCCTTGAGAGTGTTTTTAGATTGAGGCATAATGCTGCATAGATCTGATCCTGAAAATCTTCAGTCTCCTAGAAATCATATACATCGCTTATGGTTCAACCCTCTGTACTTGCCTCTCATGTTGGTGTTCATGCCTCCTCCAGAAGATCCATGGGAATGTCCATGGCTGTGGCCATGGTCACTGTGCGAATGGCCATGCCCGTGGCTGTGGCTGTGGTGAGAATGGCTGTGATCATGTGCGGGGCAGCCTCCCCGAGAAGCCCCGTGGGAGTGTGCGTGGCTGAAGGCACAGATACCAACAAGGTTTACAATCAGCCCTCCAACAGAGACTGGCTGTGAGAGGGAGAAAAGTCTTTAACTTCACTGCATCCTCACAGGTATTCGAACTTATTTTCTAGAACATGGTAACCAAAAATACCCTGCAAGTAATTAAGGAAAACTGTGGAAGCCCACAACTTCTCCTCCGGGCAACCCGCTCCAGTGCCTTATGCTTTCGCAGTAAAGAATTCCTTCCTAAAATCTATTTAGTTCCTATATCTAACCCATACCTACCCTGCTTCAGTTTGAAGCCAATTCCCCTTCTCCACTAAATGCCCTGGCAAAAAATTCCTCTCCAGCTCTCCTGAAGGCTCCCTCCAGGTATTGGAAGGACTATCACCCTGGAAATAAACATAAATTAACCATTAACTGCAAAATTACACTGAAACAGAAGGACAAAACTTACAGTTAGCATGTTTGTATCTATGTCTGGAGGATCTACCAATCTTGCCACTGATTCCATGAAGACAAAGAAAGCAATCACCATCAGAAAGAGGCCATTAATAAATCCAGAGAGAATTTCTACACGTCCATACCTGAAAATAATCATAAATACTTTTAAGAATGAAAAATGGGTACTCTAAACAAACGTCAAAGTAATAATAAATAAATTTATAATTCTTTCAATACAGCATTAAGATTGTTGTGATTTTGTTCTTCAATGTCACAGAATCATGCCTCAATTTCTGAGGGCTTTTTTTTTTTTTCGATCAAGAGGTTCTCACTTTCCAATTGTCCAAACTCCATTATAATAAAACAATATAGAAGTATTCTCTTATATATACTGCCCATTCAGGGCTTCAAACTACTAAACAAACTGCTAAAGTTTATCCTATTAAAGTTTAATTATATCAGCCAAATATAAATCTTTATATGAACACTGATTTTAACACAGATTTTTGTTTGACATAAATGCCTAGCCTGAGGTAATTTCTAAAGAATATTCAGAATGATAAAAGTTTTACTTGTAGAAACAAATGAAAATTACATTTCAGACACATTTTTTGCACAGGTAAACAAAGAATAGCATGAGCACAAATGGAACAGAAGAGACACAGCAAAAAATCTACAGAAACATGCATTAGGAAAAATATCCCATAATACTAGGACATTCTGAAAATGAGCAAGAGGCAAGTTTCAAATAGTCCTTGAAGAACCCAAGATACATACCCATATGAAAATATGCGAGTTGCTTTCCACCTTGTCATCAGAGCTGCAAAAAGCCCCATCACTAACGCAGAACAATCAAAAAGCATGTGAAATCCATCAGAAATAAGACCAAGGCTATTGGTCCATACTCCATAAAAAAGCTCCACAAAAGTGAAAGCCTAAAACAAAACAGAGTTTCAAATTCTCCTTAAGTATTAACTTATGCATTAAAGTTTTGGTAGATAGAAGGATATTCTTTTCAGAGAGCACTCAACAGTTTTCAAGGATATTGTTCTAAGTATTTCTAGACCATTTTTTCTCTCCTTTCTTTGGTTATGCATTCCAAGGCTATAAAGAGACATTTTTGAACCTACTGCTTTAAAGCCTCATACATAAAAAAACAACTCATTACAGGAGTAAATTTTTTGTTTTGAATTTTGATCTGACATTCTGCAGACAAAATTCCAGGCATTTCATCATTAAAAATGTAAGAGCTCTGATCTGATACATTCTTAGTATAAAAGTAATGCTGTCTATAAATCTGTTATGCCAACATTTTCTTCACCAGTAAGTTGTCTGTTTAAATCTTAGGAGTTGGCTCTGAGAAAGGTACACAAGAAAACATTTTTAATACCTACAATTACCTTGTACATTTTACTATTATTAATCCATCTGCCTAAAAACTTTTTTCCAATCTTTCATATTCCATAATGGAATTCCTTATAGTTAACAAAGATACTTCAAGTTTCTCCCCTTATTTTCCTGAAGATATTTGCAAATGAGGTTCTATCAATTTTGCTTACTGCATCATCTTTCCCTATTCAAGAGAGAAGCTAAAAATAAAACTAACCTGCTCCAATATGACACTAATCAATCCCACACTTTCTATTTTATTGTCCCCATCCTTATCAGTTTCACTGAGGCCTTATCAGTTTCACCTTATCTGCTGGCAACATTGAGGTATCTCAATCTTAAACATACTATCATACAAGTATTCAGTTCTTGGTATAACCCCTACATATAGAACCAGTGCTCTACTGGGACAACAAATCAGTGACCACTACTTATATTGCTCTGTCAAAGGTCACTTTCAAACTGACTGATTAGAGGAATCTTTTAAAGAATAACTCTTCTTTCTGTATTATATCTCTATATATAATATATATATAAAGTGATTGGAGTTGAAGGAAAAAAACATGCACTTACCAGATTGAGGCACAAGAAGTAGAAGATCTGTCGAGAATCATACTCTTCAAGGATTTGTTTCAGTGACTCCTTGATAAACCGGGGCAATGACTGGGAGCTTTGCTGTAATGCATCACCCATGAAGTTATAGAGAGGAGTGCCTTCAGGGGAATAACCAATAAGGGTACCCTTCTGCCCTTTCCTGGAGGGGGAGGACAGGATATTGGCAGCTGCAAGGAAAGTATTGAAGTTTTTGTTGCCGTTTCTAAGCTTCACAGCTGTTTTAAAATGTGTTTAATCAGCAGTCAAGGTTTACATAAAATTTTCAGGCAGCAAATTGATTGTCAACTTCATCTTGAAGTTTACTATTAGATTTCATTGTTATGTAGAATTAGATCATCACTTCCACAACAGATTGCATTCTGTTTTTTTTCTGTAAACAAACAGTAAAAAAGCAAAAAGCTACGGGCTGCCTTACTCAAAAGAATCTATAAAAGCTTATCCAAAGGAATTCCACACACCTCAATTTTCTGATTGGCCTCCCAGTCACACAGAACACAGATTTACTACAGTTTAGACAAGAATACGTACATAAAACAAAGAAGACTGCACTCACTACCACCCCTCCAGAAAGAACATGCTCTGTGCTTTCATGGTGTGGTGGCTTGTTCATAGCTCGAAGCTGGTCTGTTATTGGATGCGTCCAAAAGTTTCCAAAAAGCAGTGCACTCATGAAAGTAAGAAAGGATCCATATCGAGCACATGTAGAAGCTTCCATCTTCACAGAGCATATGGACTCCACATAGAAATCCAGGATCACAACAAAAAAGATGACTGTCATGAAAGGCATGATGAGAGAAGACCAAGACTCCACTTTACTCTGCAACAAAAAATAGATTTCAAACAGAACTGCCTACCAGAAGAGTGATTGTATTTACAGCATTAAATGTAGTTCACTTGAATTACAAGTGTTTTCACTAATCCATAAAACATACATACTTTCTGTACTTTCAATTTATCATATAAACACATAATTCCAGATATAAAAAGAGATGTTTATCTAAAATACTTTATTTTAAATAGTTTCATGTTTGTAAAAGGAATTCCAGATACAATGCCATGGTTGCAATGGCCTACTATCCTGATACACACAAGCATAAAGAGCATTTTTAAAAATTAGAATAATTATCTACTTCTTAGGGATAAAAGAGCACTGTATTTATATAGTCATTAACGCTTGCGTAATGTTAGCAGATGAACCCAAGATATAACATCTGAGCTAGAATGATGAAATACAGAAATACACAAGAGAGGAAATTCAAGTATCACACAGATAAAAAAATAAATACAGAAGAAAAGCATAATGGAAAAATTTCAAACGAAGCTTACTATAAAAATAAAGACAGCAACATTGGTAATTTTAGAGATACTTTAAAGGAAAGATTTAAACTGCAATTCACAGGCATTACAAAAAAAGATTTATCTTTGTACTTATTTCACAGACATTACAAAAAAAGATTTATCTTTGTACTTATTTCACGGACATTACAAAAAAAGATTTATCTTTGTACTTATTATCTTACCTCTGTTGTCAGAGAGAGAACAATAACCCATGGGCACAACAGAAGGACAGAAACAAGATGAGACAAAGCCTGAAGACGTTTGGCTCCACCTACATCTACAGATAGTTTTCGGGATGCCATGTGGAAACCAACCTTGCAGCACAATGCCAGTACCAGAAGCAGTACTCCACCCTGGAGATATAAAGGGATTCCATTAGCACTTCTCAAGTACCAAAAACCTCACACAGTGACACTTAAAACGAGAAAATATTAATGTGCTTTCCTTAAACTGGAAACAAAAGCCAAAACTAGGATATTCCTGTAATTTTTACTCTAGCAAACAGCAACATAGCATACATGGTTGTGCCTTAGCACTATTCTCAACAGCCTAATATGAGGTGAATTTTAAAACTCTCAATCCTATTAACTGGCATACACCAGCAGCAAAATGGCAGCAAACAGCATCTGAGGAAGAAGAAAAATCACCCACAGTTTTTCCATCTTCCATTATTAAAAACACGTTGAAAGCATACATAAACCCCCAAAGATTCACATCATCTTATGCTCTAGACATTTCATAACATTTTCATCCACTTACAATTGAACACACCCTATTTCTTCACAATACACTCTTTCAAAATTGTTCTTCAAATGAATTACAAGATACACAGCATCTCATCTCCCTTAGATCACCCTTGTTTTTTTGCATCACTAACCGGTCTTTCTAATATTTGATTAATTTTTATATTAATACTTTTTCAGCTTCACATTCTCTCCTGTTTTAGTCCTGACTGAAGCCACTTCAGCAAGACAAAGCTAACATAACTCAATCAGCTAGGTCAACCTCACACAGCCACGTTATGATATTCTGCTATTCACACCACCAATTACAATTGGACTATTTCACTGAGAAGTATCAGAATCTGTGTCTTCAAACACAAGTCTAATGTAAAGGAAAGACTGGGGAAAGCTAAAGATGCAGAAACAAAATACCAGCCCCAAAAGTGAGTAAGAAGTGGTTTGCAGGCAAAGCATTATAAACACCCAGAGCACTGATGACAGAATATTTAATGGTAATTTTAATGAGACTTGCTAGGCTATGCATTACAGAAAAGTCCTTATCAGCTGTAGAAGATGAATACTGTATGGTTTGGCTTGCTGTATTGAAGCTCCTCGTACTCCAATCAGTGTGCAAAAATTACAGTGCTAGTTCAGTTCCAATATGGAGTAGGGATGTTCAGCCTTTAGGTTTTGGTTTAGGGCTGAATTAGCTCTGAGCTGGTGAGCTGGTGTTCTTACCTACAAAACGTAGATATAGATTCTAAAATACATGTTTATTTACCTTG
Source organism: Catharus ustulatus (assembly GCF_009819885.2). Taxonomy (NCBI): domain Eukaryota; kingdom Metazoa; phylum Chordata; class Aves; order Passeriformes; family Turdidae; genus Catharus; species Catharus ustulatus. Next base: position 22,664,620 of record NC_046262.2, on the reverse strand, counting down.
TGATCTGCAACACCCAGGAAAGCAATGATTGTATACAGAACATGAGTAAGGGCACTGTCATGATGCCCCTCAGCTAATTAAAAATTAAGGAAGAGTTTAATTAAATTTTATTTTCTTTTTTTTATCCAAGAACAAGAACAGGCAAAGCTAGCAGAACATAGAAAGAAGAGGTAAGCAAACTGAGCTTTATGGTGTGTTGGCATGTGCAGGACAACCAGGGGATCAGCCCCAGCCCTCAGCATGGATTTGTGAAAGGTAGGTTCTGACTGACCAACCTGATCTTCTGTGATGGAGTGTCCTGCCTTGTGAATGGAGGAAAAGCTGTGCATGCATGGACTGTAGGGCTGTTTAATAACTTTATCAATGATCTGAATGAGGGGATCAAGTGCATCCTCAGTCAGTTTGCAGGTGACACCAAGCTGGGTGGGTTACTGATCTGCTGGAGGGCAGGAAGGCTCTGCAGAGGGATCTGGACAGGCTGGATCATGGCTGAGGCCAATGGTGCGAGGTTAAACAAGGCTAAAGCTGGGTCCTGCCCTTGGGTCACAACAACCCCAGGCAGTGCCACAGGCTGGGGCAGAGTGGCTGGAAAGGACCTGGGGGTGCTGGTGACAACAGCTGAACATGAGCCAGGGTGTGCCTAGGTGGCCAAGAAGGCCAATGGCATCCTGGCCTGGATCAGCAATAATGTGGCCGGCAGGAGCAGAGCAGGGATTGTCCCCCTGTACTGGGCACTGATGAGGCCACACCTCAAGTGCTGTGTTTAGTTTTGGGGCCCTAAGTACAAGAAGACATTTAGGTGCTGAGGTGTGTTCAGAGAAGGGCAACAAAGCTGGAGAGCACTTACAAGGAGCAGCTGATGGAGGTGGGTGTTTAGTCTGGAGAAAAGGAGGCTCAGGGCAGACCTTATCATTCTCTACAACTATCTGACAGGATGCTGAACCCAGCTAGGGGTAAGATATTTTTGACAGGACAAGAAAAAATGGCCTTAAGTCGCATGAGGTATTAGTATTAGCATTGAGTAGATTGAGTATTAGGAAGAATTTCTTCAGAAATGATTATCAAGCATTGAAACAGGCTGCTCAAGGAAGTGGCTGAATGAACATTCCTGGTGGTTCATAAAAGACATACAGATGTAGCACTTAGGGATGTGATTTAGTGGCGGGCTTGGCAGTGCAGGGTAAACAGCTGGTCTATTTTAGGATTCTGATCACTAAAAACTAAGTAAATTCATCAATAAGGTTCCAGAATATACCATTTAAATCTGTAATTCCAGGTTTTAATTCTTCCTTTGAAAAGTTTATTTTCACCTTGCTCATTTTTACTGCCCATCTGTAGATGTACTACTTTTTCTCAGGATATTATGATGAGATGATCAATTGAAAATTTACTTCAAAATCACTTCTAATTATAATTTTATTCAGTACACTCAATTTCACATTTTCTCTGCTCCAGTACTAAGAGTCACATAACAAGAAAGGATACGATGTTCTGCTATTTTAGCCATGAGGTCGTCATTATCAAAAAGTAGTAAGCAGATAATAGCTATGATGAAAAATGCAGCACCTCTTGTCTGTAACAAACAAACAAACAAACAAACAAATAAACAACCAAACATCAAGAAATCCCAAATATTACTAAACTACTACAACAGATTACTGTAAAAAAATCCAGGAAATAATTCCCTTCCTTCCTTGCTTCCTGATCAATGTAAGCATACTTCAAAAGGAAAATCATGAAATAAACCCCAAATATTTTAAAGAACCTTGACAATATAATTTCACGTTTTTTTTCTGGTTTTCAGACTTACCAGATAATTCAGACATATCACCACTGTAGCAATCTAGATGCCAGTATCTTATGAAATTTAAGTGTGATTACTTTCTTCATGGGGTTTTTCTGCCTGCCAGAATGCACTGCTACTTCAACCTGATGATTTAATATTTTGTAGCATTGACCAGCCACAAACAGGATCTGTACAAACTCCTGAATTTTGTCTTATGGGACCTACAGTCTAAAGAACTATGCTAAGATATGAGAAAGAAAAGCTCTAAAGTGCATTTGTGGGGAAAAAGACAGAGGTAGCTATGAAATCCCAGCTCCTAAAGCTTTCACTATCCAGACTTAAACTACTGCAATTTTTGGTATCCATCATCTTAGCTAGATACTGAGCTCTATGTCTGAAAAATCCTATCACAATTTATCTTTTAAAGCCAAATAGACCTATCACATTCTTGTTGCAGAAAGTTAGCTGACCAGTTCATTTCATAAAGCTGAAACATTCAGAGGAAAACATTACTGCTCCCTTGTTTCTGCTGCCTTAAGATATGCAGCTTAATTGAAAAATGTGGCCCACTAAGATACAGATGGACAAAGAATCTCTCTGAAGCTCCACATCTATCCTCTTGGTAATCGGCTGAAGAAAGTAACTCGTCTTCTTCAGCATGATCTTCATCCTGGATGCCCTAAGCTTCTCCATTTGCAGGAGGTGAGCATAGAGTGCCAGAACAGATGACTGACTGAGACTTTATTCCAAAGGCTGCCTGCAAGTGCTTAGGGGACTCCAGTGCAGTAATGAGACACAGATTTCAGAACTCCCAGTCTGAGATGGCACCAAAGTGAGACTTCCCTACTAGCCTCAAGTATATAACAGGAGACATTTTCCTCCACCTGTTACTGTTTTTGAGTGAAAGTGCTCAAGAGTGCTAGGTATTCTATTTAGGACAGATAGGGCACATTTAGAAAACATCTCGCAAAAGTACGTGCAATAGGACTTGAGACAGAGCATGCCTCAAGTATAGATCTTCAACTAAATGAAAGGGTCTAAGTATTCAGCACACACAGGATCATGCAGACATAAAAATACTTAAAGAACTTTCTGGCAGAAAGAAACAATGCATTGAAGATTCTAGGCCAGGAACTGGAGACTGCATTGCTGGACTTCAATGCCTAAGGTCAGAACCACTACATGCACAGATGTTCTTTTGTCAGTTTGAACCCAAAATCTTATTACAAAGAATGCTCAAGTGCAAAAATAAGGTTATTTTCTGCCTATAAACAGAAAAACTTCTCAGGTATCTGCCATGGATATCCAACAGCTTCACTTACTGTTTCTCTCTGTCAATGCCATATTTATTATTTCTAGTAGTACATTTCGTAATTTTACCACTAATTGAACTAAAAAGCACATTTTCTATGAACACGGATCTAAAACCCAGTTTGTTTCAGGCAAAGAAGTACTTGAATTTATAGGATTCAGTATGTTTTGCATTTGGTAAAAGAGATTTTTAAATACCTTTGCTGGTCCTCCACCTGAGCTTGTGAACAAGACACTAAGGAGTGACAGCACAACCACATCACTGTGCTCAAACAGTAGCAACGTCCTATAAAAACGAAATAAATACTCCATTTACAATGAGTTTACCTACAATCTTGATACACACTATTTCAGCTAAAACTAATGACACAACAAAGATTTATCCTGTGATTACAACACCAGATTTAAACAATTTAAAAGAGAAAAACACAAATCAGTTTGTCTTCACCAGCAACAGATCTAGTGGCAGACAACTATATGTTACAAAACAAGAACGGAATTCCTAATTCAAGGAACAGATTAAAATTATTAATTTACAGATAACTTTAAATTTCATTTTCTTCTAGCAACACAACAAGATACCAGCTTGCTCAAGATGGAGTTATTATTCTCACTGCAATACCTACTCTAAACCTGTTTCTGCTCCCAAAGAAAAAAAGATGTCCTGTTCTGTACCACAGCATCCTGTTCATTGAGGTGCTGATGACCTAGTAGCTTATGCCATCCCAAAACCTCTTAATTGCTGAGAACCAAAAATTAGAGCTTACATCCTACCTCCTTCAGGCAGCAGAGGCTAACTAACAAGCTGTACTGGCAGCTTTCCTGAGCAGAACATGAAGGCAATTACTGCTCTCAAGTTTGCCAAATGCTTTTAGTCTTCTGCATAGCAACACAACATGCTAGGACCCATGCAACTGGTTCTGTTTGGGAAGACTGTGAGCATCCACAAAGACACGAGAGTATTAACTACATTAATATTACTAGTATTAGTATTATCACTCTCAGGTATGCCTTCTGCTGTGTAGATGATAAAAATTCACCTTCATAAAATGTATCATTTAAAGCTTTACTTTCCTCTCTCTAGTAAAACATGCTTTCCAACATACTAAACTCCATTTTTGGAAGTCTAGCTACTCTGTTATAGTTACTCAGACACATAGCACAAATGGTTTTACCTGTATATGCACTAACATTACTCAATTTCAACACAGAGTACACAGCCAACCAGAAAAAATTGTACTCTGCAACAAGTGCAGAAATTGATTCTAGTAGCCTGTCAGAGGAGTACCAGCTGCTACCATGAGCCATCAAGCTATGGACTTCAAACAGGTAAATAAACAGTTGGGATTATGTTAATGAGAGCAGGGAAGCAAAAAACTGCACTAAATGACCTTGATGTATCACTCACACCAAGTCTTCAAGAATTTCACCAGCATCTCATAAATGTAGTTGTTCTGGTAGAAGAAAATTACTATTTCTGCAGAAATTATATGTACTTTTTCCCAAGCACTAAAGATTTATAGGAGAAAGGGTTCAGTAAGTTTTTGGATATACATCAAGTGACTAGCAGCATTGTCTGACAGACAGAAAACAAAAAACAAAGGAGCAAGACAGGGAAGGATAATTAAAAAAACCCAGTATTTACAGTAGATATGTATTTACCTCAGTGGTCCACAAAGAGTAAGGCCAAAAAACCATAAGAGTGAAATTATACATCCAACAACAGCATGCTTAAAAATTTTGATCCACTACAAAAGAAAGGTATTTCATTATCATTTTCTACAGTTTCAAAACAAACACTCTATTACTAATATTGTTTTAGCACAATAGTTGAAGAAATTGAGAAGAAAACATGTGGTTTGCAAGTTCTATAATTATAATTTAAAGCATGATTATCTTCCTAGATACCTTGCCAGGCAACTATACTATGAATCAGAATTTTTTATACTGTAGTACTAGATTCTGTAACATTTGTCTAAGTTCTCTTCAACAAAAAGCCTGAAAATGGTAGAAAAAAACAGGTCCATTTACCTATTTTGTAATCTATTGTATATATTGGATAAATATAAAAAGAACTGGATAAAATGTACAAATTCAGGCAAAGACCTTATGCCTACAAATATTTACGTGTTATGTTATCTTTTCAGGAAGCAGGCTTTAATTCAGATATTCAGTTAATACATTACTAACTTCAGATGCAAGTTTTAAAATAAATTATTTCTGGAAATAATGCTAAACAAGGTGCAGCACCTACAACAAACATCTTCAAAATCCAGCATCTGAATTTTTTTAGTGAAAGTAAAACCACATATGGACAGATTTTTCTGAATTCAAATAAAATACGGCATTTATTCCTGTTTACATTTTAAAAATTCCACCATACACATCTAGATCATTAAAGCAGTTGACACAAGGAACACTTTGAGGCTATGCTTCAGATTCTGTCTACTTAGCGTGTGCACTGGATCAAGTTTTTGTGCACACAATTACATAAACCCAAGATGAATATGAAGCAGGTGAAGAAAAATTAGTTGTTACAAATCAGCAGGTTCCAACCCGGCCCTACTCTGAACTCCTTGGGATACTGGAAACTCACAAAGGTCTGATGAGCACTTGTTACGTGCAGAAGGGACTATTCTGTTCTGAGGCACAAGGCTGGAGCATTTTGACATTTTGGCAGTCCAGAAATTATGTTTAACTGCCAAAGTCAGCTAAGTAGACTAAGTAGTTTTTGGAAAACCACTCCTTATGGTAGATGCCTGCTTGGCGATAAGACCAGCCTCTTCACTATACTCTCAAAAGCTGACAAAAACTAAGAACACTGAGTTAGTTGCATACCTCTAGAATCTATAGCCACATCTTTGTTTGCCTTTTGATTTTGGCAAGAGCTATAGTGCCAATAATATTTACAAGGATGCAAGTCACTCTTCACCTATGCCAACTCACCTGACGCTTGGTTACCACTTTTCCAGAAGAAAACGGTTTTTGAAACAAAACCATAAAAAAAGCAGACCTGTCAAAAGCAGAAAGTTTTCTCTATTAGTTTATTAGCAGTCAGCTTTTTACTCAAACCAAATCTAAACAACTAGGTATTTCATATCTGGTTAAGTTTACAAAATGGCTTCCTATCCATTTTATCCATTAACAGGCCACACTGACAACAGTCACTGGTTTTATTTTCTCTGCTGCATTACCAGTGTCAAATACCAGTACTAGAGTGATGCCAAATGAACTTCAGTCCTGGGCTACTTCAAATGCCAGTACTTGAAAGAATGGCTAATGATAAGTCAACCTGTGATTTACAAAAATCAGAATAAGTGACCTCAGAAGTTTTGAAGAGAAATAATACTCTATTTTTTATTAGCAAGATAGGTATACAAAAAGGCTTACTCATATATAGAATGCTGAACACTCAGTCCTGTAGGAACAGAAGACACAGCACACAACTTCTTCAAGAGGGATCAAAAGTGATGGGCAAAAAAAAACTATACTGCTTGGAAACAAGCAAGAGAGAAGTCCACAAATGTACATAGATACGAAATAAAAGGAAAAAATGAAATTCCAAATGTTTCAACTCTGTCGAGTTTATTACATAAATGCTCTTCCACATCTCATCTGGTAAACACGAAGCAGGATTTTGTGTGCAAAGACTGTTTCTGTGCATTTGCTATCAGTTTTCATACCTCACCCCTCAATCTGGGAAAAACAGCAGCTGAATCACAAGAACTTTAGGAATACAAACTATAATAAAGAAAGCTTACCTTCTACACCCTTGTTAACAAAATTTGGACATGCCTGAGCATCCTGGTTTCAGCTTGGACTGAGATAAATTTTTCTCAGTAGATGCTACTAGTGTAGTGCTGTTGTGGAATCAGTGTGAGAACAATGTTGATAACAGAGTTTTGGCTGCTCCTTAGTGCCACTTATTCAAAGTCAAGGACTTTTCAGTTTCCCATGCTCTGGCAGCAAGCAGGTGCAGAACAAGCTGGGAGGCAGAATGGCCAGGAGACCAGGCCTGAAGAGGCCAAAGGGATGTTCCATACCAAAATACCATATACTTAGTATATAAATGGTCTGAGCTACTCAAAAGGATTATGGTTTGGGGATGGGCCGTCATTGTGTGTTGAGCAGCTGCACTGTGCATCACTTGTTTTTACTGGGCTCTCTCTCTCCCTTCCTTTTATTACTGTACTTCACTTATTAACTGATTAATAATTTATTAGCTTATTAATTCCAATTACGAAACTCTTCTTATCTCAGCCTGCGAGTTTTATTTTTTGTTTTCCTCCTCATTCTCCTCCTCAGCCCCCTTGGAAGGGAGAAGCTGAGAGCACATTTGTGTAGTACTGGAGCAACAGTCATACCATGACCAACAGCACTGTCAGAACAGGCCCAACTTTGAAGCTGGAAAAACACTGAAGTTTCTTTAGGGCAGATAGGCCTTATAGAGACATGTGGAAAGACTAGACAACTGCCAATGATATGAAAAGAACAAGTGCTGGATTCTCCATCTATTGTGGGGTATCCCTGGTTGTATGCACAAAGCAAGGGACAAAAGGCTGGATGGTAGCCCCACAGAAAGAAATCTGGAAGTCTGGGTTGATGGCCAGTTGAATATGGATAAACAAAAAGGGCCAGTTGTGTCCTGGGGTGCATTTGCATTCAAGCACAGCATCACCAGCTGCTCAAGAAAGGTGATTATCCTGCTCTGCAATGCACTGATGCAGACTATGCGCAGTTTTGGGTGCCTCTGTATCAGAACAATATCAAACTCTTATACTCTGTCTGGGGCAGGCAGCCAAGATGGTCTCAAGGGCAAGAGGAGCATCTGAGGTTGCTTGGTTTGCTCAGCTTAGAGAAGGCTGAGGGGTGACCTCGTGGCACCTTCTCCAGTGGAGGAGCAGATGTTGATATCTGGTGACCAGTGACAGGGTATGGGATGGAATGACACCGCCTTAGGGTAAATTCACGCTGTGCATTAAGGAAAGGTTCTTCATTAAGAGGGTGGCCAGCCACTGTAACTGGCTCCCCAGGACTGTCACAGTTCAAGCCTGTCAGAGCTCAAGGACAACAATCTTGATCATACGTTTTAGTTTCAGGTAGTTGTGTGAGGAGCAGAGAGTTGAACTCAATGGACCTTATGGGTCACTTCCAATTTGAGACATTCCAAGATACTGAGATTACAGTGAACAGAAATGTGAACCAAAACCACTGCTATGAACAGAGTGCTTCCTGAATTCACTATTATTCGAGTAAACGGTAACAACAACGCAGGGTTACAACCTTGACGCTGTCAAAGAACACCCAAAGTATTACGCGTGGGGGATAGGGGCTCCACCCCCTGCACACTCACCCCAGCTGCACTACGAAGATGAACTGCACGAGATGGACCACTTTCAGGAGATCATAGGATTCAAACAGCCCCATGGCTTTCAAAACCTTGGCGAAGCACAGCAGCACGATGTAGCGAGTCAGCCTGCAGAAGGAGAGAGGTCGGTTCGCACCTGCCACGCCGCCGCACGGGCCCGGCCCCGACGCCGCAGCAAAGGCCGCCGGCCCGCCCGCCCCCGGGAGGCCGCGGGGCGATGCCCGCTGCCCCCTGAAGAAGGGACGGGGACGGGCCGCCTGCCGGAGCCAGCAGGGCGGCTGCTCCCCCCCACGCCGCCGTTACCGGGCGCTGGGCACATCCACAGGCCCCAGCGCGCCGCCGCCGGCTAGGGCCTGCCCGCCGTACGGCTGCTCCATGGCGGGACGGAGGGAGCGAGCTCCCGCGGGGAACGGCTGCGAGCGCTCAGGAGCTCAGACGCGGCCAGCCTGCCCTGCGCTGGGAGCACCGCATCGCCCGCGGGCAGTGCGGCGGGGAGAGAACGAGGAGAAAGGGACGGGAATCGGCGGAGCGGCACGGGAGCCGGGAACGGGGAACGGGAAGTACGTGAGGGAGAGCTCCTGCCAGCGCGCGTGCGCGGGAGCAGTACGTTGGCGCCGCGGGGCGGGGCCGAGGCCGTGAGGGGCGGGGCCGGGGCCGTGAGGGGCGGGGCCGAGGCCGTGAGAGGCGGGGCCGAGGTCGTGAGGGGCGGGGCCGGGGCCGTGAGGGGCGCGGCTCTCTCCCCTCGAGGCGGGGCGGTTGTAATGGAAAATTTTTTCTCTCTCTCTGTTTTTTTAATGCAAATCAGTTTGTTTTGTGTTGCTATGGCACAAAGCTCTCCGCTAGTATCAAACGTCGGGAGACGGTTCGCCTGACGAAGGCTTCAAATGTCCAGTAGAAACTGGTGCGAAAATCGAGGCGGAATATAGGAAATAGCCGTATTGTGAGCTAGCAGAGCTCTTCCAGCCGTATATTAAGCTCTCTGGTTTTGGTTCCCAGCAGGTGATTTTGGTACATAGTTCAGCACTGAGGCAGGAAAAAGAAATCTGGAATGTACTGATGTATTTAATTAGCTCAGTAATGGTCAACTGCATTATTGGGTTTCTTTGCAACAGACTTGGGTAGACTTTAACTAGGAAGAGGTGGAGAGATAGGGGGACAGAGGGGTATGACTGCTGGCAAATGAAATTTTCAGAATTCACTGGTCAAAAATCAAAGGTTTTATAAATTTATTTACAGATTTTCAAATTATTTCCTGTGCAGGTGAAGACCTCAGCATGGCAAGCATAAACCGCTAAAGCAAACTGCCGTCTCTCTGTTCAGCAGTCTTGTAAAGATCCTTTCAAAGTTTAATCCACAGGTCTTGTCTCCTGTCAAAAAACCCCTCAGTTAACAGCTTGGAGTCCCTGAAGCCCGTGGATCAACCACCAGATGTCGATAGCGCTTGTTAGCAGGGCAGGGGAGAGGTTTGGTTAGGCGCCGTGTGCGCGGTGTCCGGGAGATGGAGTTGTTGGCAAACACCCGGCACCGGGCTGGCAGGCGGGCTGCATGGCCCGGAGCCGTGCAGGGACACCGGGGGCTGTGGGAGAGGGCCGAGGGTGAGAGTCAGCACGCTGGGTAAGAAGCCTGGGCAGAAGGGAAGAGAAAAAGGCTAGGGGAGCGCTTTTTGGGACCAAAACAGGAGGAAACAAAAAGCGAAGGTGTGAGTTAAATGACAGCATTGCAAAGCCCAGAGGCTGCAGACATGCATCCTCAACGCTTTTTCAGGGTGTGTGTATGTGGCATACTGGGACAGGCTGCTGTCTTTCAGTGGCTCTCCTGCTTACACAAGCCCTGTGGTGTTACAGTTGGCCTGCCATTTCACTTAGCTGGTCCCCACTGAGTGCCTCCCCATCATATGTCTCAAGCACCTGTGCCAGGTGACTTTCTCTTGGCTGCTGGGGGATCCCAGGCTGGAGTGGTGGCACAGTATCTCTGCCAAGGCTCTGCACCCCTGCAGGACCCCTGGCTGAAAGGAAACTCCTGGAAGGACATGTGTCCTGCCACATCAGCAGTCCTGTCTCACCTGTCTCACCTGTGCATGCATAAACACACTTACAACATGAACTTAGACCTGGTGTAATCTTGACATACCAGAAATCCACTCCTGGTCTGGTGAAGTTGTACTTGATTTGGCCAAGAGGTGTCTTGGCATCATCATGTGAACTCTATTATGTGTGAAAACATATAATAACTTCACTAGTTTTGAAAATACACCTGCCAGGGCCTATCAGATGTGCATGTTCATACGTTCCAGTGGAGCGCCACTGCACACACAGGTGGTTGCTATCCCACTGCAAAGATGGGGAGCAGATACCTAAAAAAGAAAATCGCAGAATCAAAAACCACACGGAGACAACACTTGGGGTTGTTCAAGGGAATGGTGAAAATAAATGATTACTAAGGAAAACAAAGTTGGTGGCTGCAGGAACAGCTGAAGGACAGAGAAGCTAAAGTACCAGAATGAATAGACCTAAACCCACAGGCTTCGTGACTGAAAAAGAAGACATGTGCACGGTATGGGGTTCTTGGATAGGATTTGAAAGGACTCCTATTTAAACCCTGCAAAACATGCAGAAAAGGTGAGAAAATCAAGACATAAAATAATGCATGCTTCTGAAGACTTGAATTGTGAAATAACAGTATCTAAAGGTTAGAGATATGTGGAAAAGAGTAGTTGAAGTGTTAGCAGTGGTCCTAAGGTGTTTCTCCTCAGTGAAAATGAGATGTTCTAAGGAGAGCACAGGCCTAACAGATGTCCCTGTGAAATGATAAACCTGATTGTTACTGCAATCTAGTGAGACCAGGGGAAACTTGGAAGGAAAAGACTCAGAGAAATTTGGGAGGATAAATATTTGCATTGTCTCCACTAAATGAGATCTTGGAGCAAAAATCCAAGGAAGCAAAAAACTCCACTTTCTAAGTAATGTACTTCTTTTTGCTATTTCAGGATTACAATGAACTATAGGACATTAGGAGAAAAAAAATAACCCTCCTTGTGAAAGCTAAAGTAGTCAAACTTGTGCTCAGTGAAGACTGCAGTAATTTCATGTATGGACTTTTGGTCTGTCAAGAAACATCAAGCATTTTCCTCCTGCACTGAAAGAAATAATGTTTTCATTTGCCGCCAAATGAAATCTGGAGCTGACTCTGAACTTAAGTCTATGGGGAGGCACTCAGGATAGTGGCAAATGTCTTGGTGAGGGAGCTCTGGTAGAGCTGTGCTGCCAATGGGCATCTATTTCAAGTTGTGCTTTTATGAAGAGTTTTGTTTGGAAAATACCTTAATAGGCTTGTGTTTCTTGAGTGATGGTGACACAGATATCTGTTCCAGGAAAAGCTCACTGGGATTCACTGAGTAATTGGAGTGGCAGAAAATGTCTTTTCTCTTTGACTCTGCATGGGAGGACAGCGACTTTGCTAAGTAAGACTTGTTTCTGCACTTCTTCCTTTTGATTCTAATGCAAGCTGTGGTCCTTCATTTTTCAGCTAGCAAAGAACAACTAAGTAGAAAGTGACATTATTGGAAGTGCACAGATATCCATGGTTCCCATCATCATACTAAACTGATACACATAATTTTGCAGAAAATTTCAGATGGTCGGTGTCTGAGGAAGCAAGGAAGGGAGTGCAACTGTCTCTGAAATAATGTTGTGACTTGGATTGCTGTGAATCTCCATTTCTTCTTGTGCTGCCTCTATTGTATATACGTATCCCTCTACAAACTCGTGGAATTACAGTGATAGAAGAGAAAGTAGAAAAAAAACCCTCTGGTGTAGCAATTCAGAGAAAATGACATAGCAAGAAAGCCTAATTGTGACTTTAAAGTGTCATTTTTTTCTGTTTTAAAGCTCCAATATTAACTATGTAGCAGGCATGAAAAGAAAAAAAAGGGCTGATAAAAAATCAGGAGTGCCTGAAAATCAGGGTCACTTTAGAGGCTTTGGTGATTTCCTGTAGTGTGACATAAACCACCTATTGTATTTTTGCTGGAAAATTTGTAGCTGAGGTCAATATAGCAGAAAACCTGAGGAAACAGACACAGGTGTTAGATTGATAGTTGTGTTCTTTATCAAGCCATTCACAGAGGATGGTTGCCTAAAGCATACTAAAATATATTTTAGGCTGTATTCTCTCATGTTTGCTGCTCCCTGTCAGCAGGAAGAATCAGAATGTTTAATTTTGCATCATCTGAATGTTTGAATTTAGATATAAGCAGCCTTTTTTACTTGGACTCATTAACACAGATTACTACTCTGGCAGTAGTTTTCCCTCTCCTCCCTGTGCTTGCTGCAGGCTGACACCATCTTCCTGGTGTGGTTCAGGCTGTGCCATGCTCGACACAGATGGAGCCACTGGTGGGGATCTGGCTGGTTCCAGCACTGCTGTGTTAGAGGGCAGTCAGCCTCCTCCTTCTAGCCCTGTGCTCAGGTGTGTAGCCCTGCTGAGAGCTAGTCTGCACTCTAACCTGGATTCTCCCCTTGAAAAGCAGGAGTCTCTGGAGATCAGTCCCGTCTTATGTGTTCCTCGCTTCAGGGTTTGTCCCTTTGGTAGTGGTGATGCATGCAGAGAGCTGAGCGTCTACCAAGGTCATGTGTGTGGCTTGGTAGGTGTTTAGTGAAAGGAATCCATACAGCAAGGGCCAGGTAAGTGATGTGGTTTCATGGGGATCTGACTTGATGACTAGAGCTCAGCTGTAGGCCAGTGATTTCACAAGGTCAATTCCTCATTCATTTAAGCTTATCTAATAACAAATCTGAAATAAATACTTGAAATTGTCTTAGATAATTTTTTGCAATTTTCCAGTCAGAATGAATTAGGTGCTATGGGTCAAGCAACTGAATCTTTAGAAATTATTCACTGTATTCCTTTCTGAGGATGTACATTAGCACATGTTCTGTTTTGCTGATGGAGTTCGTTCTGCTTTAGGAAACTCATAGAGTATGGCTAGTGTGAGTACAGACAAATATATGGTGCTTTCTGTCTAAAACGAGAAGCTTCAGTTAGCTCTCATTTTATACTGTCTTCCCAGTGCCAGACCTGAGTGATAAGAAACTTGTGTTGCTGAAAAGGTGAACGATATAAAAGTCCTTTAATGGCATTTTGTGTCAAATTGCCCTTTTTCCCATCCCTTTTCCCATGACTGAAAACATCAATTATGAGTTCACAATCTTGTGAACATTAGCAATAAAGCATTGTCTTCTTGAATCTCCAGGATGATACAAAGATATTAATGGTTATTTTCTGCCAGCTCACCTGTGTTTTCTAAAAATAGTAGGAAATTGAAGAGAGCTGGCATTGCAAGCAGGGGAGGTAATAGAGATGTGGTAAGTTTATGGCAGTAGATAATCCAAAACCTGTGACTTGCTTCACCACCCCGAGAAACTACCAGGGGCTTAAGAAAGAAGGTCTTGGACATGTGTTACAAAAGAATATAATAAAATATCCTCTAAAGTCCCTATATTGGACTTTGTATTGGCTGACAGTGCCTCACTACATCTGACTTTGTTCTGGTGTCAGACATATATGACCCACACGTAACTGCTTGGACCTCCAGTTCGTGGCTGCAGAGGACTACAGTTGTATGGGCTGGATATGATGTGGATGATGTGCAAGCCGTGCCTTGAGAATAAGCCTGGTCCAATGTATAGCTCACAGTACAGGAATATTCAGAAAGCTATTCATGCTGACATAGATAAATGGAAGCTGTAGAAAAGTGATAGAAAGCAGAGTTCAGGCTATTCTCCATGGGTGATATTCCTCTTCATGTTTTATTTCCAGTTATTTTAAAATTAAGCCATAAATCGAAGGCAGAATTCACATTACGAATTCGTCTCCTCTTCTGCAGGCCCCAGGGGGACAGCTGGACTACTTTATCAGGATGGAGAGTGGAAGGTGTCTGACCATTGCTGAGCTCTTGTGTGAATGCATGTATACTGCTTGAACAGGCAGGTGTTCTACATTTTACATTGTCCTGGCATATATCATGCTTTTTTTCCATACTCTTACTAGTTAACATCCATACTGGTATTCATCAGGTCTTGTTTTGACAAGCTGTATAATAGGACTTGATCTCTGGAGAACCAGGACTTAGGTTGAGGATGTATTTTTGTTCATATTGGAACATAGGGTTTTTTATTTTATTTTAAATTAAAAACCTAATTATGACAGCAGGTAATGTGAAGAGAGGAGAGAAGAGCAATTAAAAAAGGCACTGTGAACAAAGAAATATTTTTATTGCCAAAACCATAGTGACTAATAACAAGCAGGGTATCTGGAATGACATTCTAACCACTGAATCATCAATTAACTCTGAATGAAACTTTATTTATTACTAAGGCATTTAGAATGATCTTACTGTGTGTCTTCTGTTTTGTCTGGTAGATGGGTCAAATTCATAGTGAAGCCTTTTCCCCATGGGACACCGATCTAGCTCTCTCTCCTCCACCTGCATGCATATTTTCACAAAATGCTGGGAATTGAATGTCTCTAGGATCTCTGTTGCTCCATCAGTAGCAAAGGCTGGCCAACAAGTGAAAATATCTTAGGAGGAGACAAAAGCAAACCCACTGAAATTACCTGCAGACAATACTTGGGAGAGCAAGTCTGGTAGGAAAACACACAGTAGATCATAGATTGGATTTGGTTGGAATGGATTGGACTGGACTGGACTGGATTGGATTGGATTGGATTGGACTGGACTGGACTGGACTGGATTGGATTGGATTGGATGGGATTGGATTGGATTGGATTGGATTGGATTGGATTGGATTGGATTGGATTGGAAGAGACCTTGAAGGTCATCTTGTTCCAAGCCATGGGCAGGGACACCTTCCACTAAATCAGATCACCCCATCCAGCCTGACTGTGAACACTTTCAGGGACCCAGCAACATGAACGTGAGCTGGTTTGGCTGGCTTCTTGCACGTGTCCAAGCACTCTTGAGGTATGGGGTTTGCTTTAGCCCCAAGGGAACTCATCAACATGCCTGCTCACAGCTAATTCACGCTGTGAGACCTCGTGGGTATTGGTATGATGGAGGGTGGCTGGCTGGCTTGCTTAAAGGAGGGGGATGTGTGGAGTTTCTGGGGACCAAATGCTTCTCATAGTGTTGAGGAAGGAAGGGAGCCTGAGGGGTAAGTTCTTGTTGGAGAAACAATGGAAATGGAAACAGACAGAAGAAATGCTGCAGGGAGAATCTTGAGGAAATCAGCAGTTGAATTAAAATGGAGGTCCTCTGATGAACTACTTTCTACCTTTTCTTTCATAATCTGATCCTGGCTACAGCTCTGAAATCATGCTTTTGTACATCTCAGCTTGCTTCTTCTCCTCCCACTTGCTTTGGCAAGACTGAGTGTTTTCATGACTGGGCTACAGAGTACTAGGCTCTTTGGCACAGCTGGTGGCTGGGATCAAGGATTGCTTTGCATTCTGGCTTGGCAGGCCATGCTTCCTCTCACTGCAAATCCTTTTGGCTTTTGCCACCCAGACTTGTTCCTACCTGGCTGAGTGTATCTCCCTCCATCCAGCTAATGGCAGTGAAAATTAGCCCTTGCAGGAAGTACTGCTCAGCACTCTTGTCTCCCTAGTGGACCAAGTGGAGCAAATCTTTGTGGGGCAGAGGCTACAAACACACCCTTTCTTACTTGACAGTTGACAGTCATTCTCTAACAGTGCTTCCTTGACTTTTGGGGGAGTCTAAAGCACTGCAGCTGTATTTCACACAAGCCCCTGTGGTACTCTGTTTCAGGCAGTAAAAACTATCAAGAAAGGGGTATGGTCAGCCCGACAATTCCCCAGATAATTGTGAAAACATGTTTAATCTTATGTTGCTGTGAGACTGCTGTCTGTATTTTGATTCCAGTAGTCGGAACATTTATCATAACCGCTCTGAATTATCTCAGCATGCCATCATGTCAGGCAGAGCAAGAGTTTCCCTTTGAAGTGTTCTTTCTTTCAGTAGGAGGATTTAGCAAAGAAAAGGAGAAAGGATTTTAGTAAGAGTTATTGAAACAACCTGCTCAATCGTGGTGGATGCTCCTGCTTGAACGGTTGCTTTGTGTGCAAAGAGCAGCAGATGATGGGGGGCCCTGTAAGATCATGGATGATGAAGAACAGAATCTGACACTGGCATTTGCAAGTGTGGGTTCTCTGAAACCAAGGGAGTGGTGGCCTATTGTGTCAAATTTGGATTTGGTAGTGAGTACAAAGACATATGGGATGTGGAAGAAGGAGATTACTGAAATTACCAGAATTCAAGAAAAAGCACTGGGCTAAGTAGTTAGTCCACACTGGAGATACCAAGCTTTTCTCTGTCTCCTGATAACTGGGGTTGTGAACTAAGGGAGATGGCATGTCTCAGTCCTTCTAGAGCAGCATATTAAGAAGGCTCATTTTTCTCATGGCTGAACCAGCTGGAAGCACTTAAAATCTGCCATGGCATGGAGTGCTTGAGTGTCAAGCTATAAAAAACACAGCCACAGGCAGGCTGGAGGGATGATGCTAGCTCTGCCTGTGCTCAGATCTGGTTGGGCATCCAGCAGCTCAGCTGGAGCATGCTGTGTTCAGAGGCTCAGCCAGAGCAAGTACATGCTGCATGGATGTAGGATCCTTGCTCAGCTCAGCATCAGGTTACTGATACCACATCCTTCCCAACCTGATATGGCCAAGGAAGATAAAGCAGGCCTGTTCCTCCCTTCAATCTACCCTGTAGACATACCTGGGACAGCGCTGGTATGAAACTGGCTTCAGCCTTGCCTGCTGGCTTCAGATTCTGCTGATGAAGGTGGTGACATCAGAGGAGCGATGGAATCTCACCAGGGAGATGTGTTGGTCCTGTAGACTCAGGAGACGCACTTCTGGAGAAACATGAAGCTGCAGAGGGGATACAGTGATGAGGGTGGCAGAGGAGCACAGATACCTGAGCCGCCAAGAGAGACATTTCAGCTCTGATGGCAGACACACTGCACAAGAGGATCTGAAGAAAAGCTGAGAATGTAACTGGGACAACTTATATGTGTTATAGCTTTGTATCCTCTGCAGCACCATGACAGCAATGTTTCTCTCCCTGTATGTGCTCTTGTCAGGAACTTTGGCAGTGTTACCAATAATAGCCAAAACCAATCCTTTTTGCTCCTTTTCCCCACAAAAATTGGCCTGTTATAGCCATGCAGAGTGCATCAGAGAGCAATGCTTGGACCTCTCATTGGACCTATGGAGTAATTTCAGCTGGGGATGTAGAGGCACCTATTTAAAATAATTTTACTAGAAATGACAGCCAGCATAGAGAGAAGAGATACCATTGAGGGCACCTTTGAGGGGCCTGTGCTTCTCTATATTCACCCTTTATTGAAATTCACAGAAAACCTACTTGTGAAAGGTACTTTTTTGGTATTTCTTATAAAAGAAATCTTCACCTGGAGCTTGTGCTCGATTGGAAAACCCCAGCCTGAGAGGCAAAGCATTAGGAAACCAGACTCCAGTAGCTCAGTGATTTCCAGTGCTTTTCCCCCTCCCTCCCTTGCTCTCTTTAGTGGGCATGTGCAACTGGGAGTGAGTTTGGAACAGTTGTTGGGGATCCTGCCACTGCAGGAGCTGAACTAGGCACAGAAGCTTATCTCATTTGCAGTGCAGCTGCACCAGACATGTGCTGTGAGCAGGGCTTGGAGGCAGCCAGGAGGGAGAGGAGTGCCAGGAATAAACCTGAGGGATGGAGCAGGTTTTGTTTCTGAAGCCATGGTAGACCCAACCCCATCCTACATTCATTAGGGTTGCACCTATAAAGTGTAGCTCACTGAAGGGCATTGTTCCATTTGCCTGCATGTTTTGACAATGTTAGTTGTTGTCAGGCTTTATTGGTGCTCTTTGGGGTTTCATTGGTTCACAGAGACCAAGCCCTCAGGGCACATGACAAGGGATATGAACTAGAAAGACAAGCAACCTCATACTGCAAGAAGTCACGTTTCTTTATTGTAAACATGTGGAAATTCTTTGCTAAAAATATGCTATTGGAAAAACAAACTTTGATGGAAACTAGATCAAGGAAGGACTGAGCCAATACAGTTCATATGAAAATATAAACCAAAGAAAGTCACAAGCCTTCTTTGTTGTCATGCCCTGTTTTAAAACATTTTAATTGGAATACAATTACAGTTTGTGTTTCTCCTGAGATCTGCAAAATTCTAGGTAATTTTTTTTTCTCATTTTTTGTGTCTCCTTATGCTTCTTGGTTTTGGACATTACTGCAGAAGAAGTCAAGAATTATGAGAAATATTGGTGTTACTATATTCTGGCCAAGCTGAAACAAGGTATTTTCAGAATCTTTCCTGGAAGAAAAGGCATGGGGTGATGTCATTTTTCTAAATTAGGTAGTTTTGGACACTTGAAAGCTATGCTTCAGGTACTGGTTGCTCTGCAAATAAAATCACAGGACTCTATATGATGGAATACTGTATTACCTTTTTTCTGAGCCATACATTGCACATGCAACTATTTAACATGGAATAAATTCCAATTTACATGGCAACCTCTTTGCCACCTAGGCAGAGCAGGGCAGTACTTAACAGTGATGTACGGATGGACACAGAGCTGCATCCACAGCTACACACAAATATATGCATTTATCCCTAAAATATATACATGATACATCTATATCCAGATATATATATTTTACAAAGGAATTCAGACAGCAAGTATGAAAGTCTTTTGTTACACAGGGTCTTTGCGGTGTTCTCCTCTTGACACCAGTCAGAGAATGGTCAAGTGAAGAATCAAGGGTCAGCCCCTTTTTTTGGTATATGTACTGTTTATACAAACATCCTGCTCTAAATGCTGATCATATGGAAATCAGTGCCAGTTCTGTCACTGATTACAGAGCAATGAAAAATTGGCCCAAAATCTCAATTTACACCACTTTCTTAAGGTTTTTGTCTATTAAATTTAAATTGCTGGGGACTATAACATAAACATAGGGGGTAAAAAAGTGTAATAAAACGGTTTAATTTATTTCTGGGTCCATCAAATATTTGTGCTGATAACAATTTGATGTTCTAGTTTTCATTTGAAAATTAAAAAAAAAAAAACCTGTGATGGGTGATCTCCTAATTCCCTGTTAATAGAATTTAAATTGAAAACCATTTTTCAGTGGGAGAGCTGCTCATTAAAATTGTAGATAGCAATTTTATTCCATTTTTAAGCTCTTCTCTTCTGGCTGGAGGTCCTTGAGTCATAAGCATTTATAGTTTCCTTAACAATACATAACAACAACAGAATTCACATTTCTGCATACATCTGTTAAGATGTTAAAAGTATACTTTGTTGTAAAAAAGAAGGGTAATGTCAACAGGTTACAAGAGAGAATCCCAAACACAGCTCCTCCCCAGCCTTGAAAGCCACGTCTCTCTCTTCCCTGTGGGTAATTTACCTGTGTCAGTCCACAACCAGACAAGCAGAGGACTACTCAAAATGAGAGCCCCAGCTGAGCCTTGGTGACAGCAATCATACCCACAATCCTGACCACATATCAGACCTGCAGCTTCTGCAGTCCAGCTCCCACCTAATTTAAAGCAGGGGGAAGAGAAAATTTGGGGACCAGGAGATGACACCTCTCCAGTGTACTGGTGCTCCAATATAACCTAGGCTGTGCAGCTGGATTGCTGGGCAGGATAACTGTGTGAGCTGATAGGACAGTGGGACCCATACATATTTTAAATCTTTAGTTTATCTGTATACACTTCATCTTTCCCTCCTTGGAATCATGGATAAATGTATATACAGTAATTTCACGAATACAAGCCGCACCGTTTTGACCAAAATTTTGCTCCCATACCGGAAATGCGGCTAATACTCAGGAGTGGCCAATATGTGAATAATTTTCTGACATTTTCAACCCCGGGAGTGCAAACCAAGTCAGTGCAAACTGCAAAGTCGAGCTCCTGCCAGTTAAACCCTGCATTCACGCGGTTGTTACAAATTGGTTACTCTGTTGCGTGGTGGGTGGAGCTGCTCCGTGCAGGCAGCACAGGGGGTGGGGAAGGCGGGGCAGCTCTCTCCTGCTGGCCCCGCGGCTCGGGGGAAGCAGGGGCAGCTCTCTCCTGCTGGCCCGCGGCTCGGGGGGCTCCTGTCCCCGTGTGTCGCCGCCGCCGCAGGAGCAGGCAGGCTACATCCCCCGCTCCCATGGCCGCCGCAGGTGTCAGCAGGCTCTGTGCCCCACCTGCCGCCGCGGGGCAGCGCCGGGCCGGGGTGACCGAGCCCAGCGGTGGTGGCGGCCGGCCCCGAGCAGCCCCGCTGAGTGGCAGTGCCGAGCTGGGCCACCCAGCCCTGTCGGCAGCCCCGAGCCCTCATGGCCTGAGCTCAGCCAGTAAACCCCACCCTGCCGCGATTCTGTTAGTATTTGGCAACTTTGTTGCACGCGGGTCCTTGCTGCAAACGACAGAGCGGCTTATACTTGGGTGGGGCTTATTTATGGACAAAAACCAAAATGTTTGCCAACACCCGGCGATGCGGCTCATACTCAGTGCAGCTTGTATTCATGAATTTACTGTAGATATATATGTATGTGTATCTGTATCCATATACATACATGTATATATAGGTACACGTGATCAGCAAGAGGTAGGAATTTCTTGCTGATGATGAAGCTGTGGAGATATCTGGTGGACAGAGGGTTGGGATGGGGAGGTAGTGAGCATAGGTTCAGGAGCCCTACAAGGTTATGCCAAGTCACAGGCCAAGTAAAATCCTAGTGAGAGGTCCTGGTCCTCATTAAGTGAATGGAGGCTCTAAAGCCAACACTTCCCATGTATGAGCAAGATATTAAAAGTGAATTGATTAGAAAGTAGAAACCCTGGTAAACAGTGACCATGGAAAGAAAAACAGGATGAGTAGATGACGTTTTAATGGGGCTGTAGTTTAGCAACACATTTTGTTCTCTTAGGGAGTGATGCGGTGTAAAAGTGATTCCTTGATTCCAAATTTATCTCCTTTATTGGCTTTATGTCACTGTCATAATTTTATCGAATTTTCTTTTTAACAGCGATTCCATAAGAGGCCTCTTAAGCTAAAACATATAGTGAGTAAAAGCTTCTACATTCATTTCACTTTGCAAGTCAGCCTCCTGTGTTTAAATTTGGTGTTTCTGCCATGCACTTTGAGGCTTATTGTAGCTGTATAAATGGCCATTATGTGGGAATAGGAGATGGAGAATTCTGTCCTTGAGGCTCATTTTTGATGTCTCTGATTTGAGATTATTACCACAGTGGGTTTCATCAGTCATGTTGGATATGCAGTAAATGACCTCAACTGTTTGGAAGCCATTAATCAACAAATCATCAACAAGAGAAAAGTCTCTTTTCGTGTCTTTGAATATGAGGGACAGTGCCTGCTTGTTCTTGAGACAATATAATCAGAAGAAAATTGATGCTGATTTCCTTAGCAGTGTGGTTTTGTTTTCCTGGTACAAAGCTTTCCTGGTGAGCATGTGAAGTCTTGTGGGCTGATATCAAAGGATGTTTTGTTGGCTGCTCTCTCACTGCAAGGAAGTTCAGAGAGTGGAATATCTTGATTTTATGAATGTGAACAAGTTGTTTAGGAGATTTTGCCTGTGGCGTTGAACTGAAGAAAGTGCACAAGTGGTGTTGCTTGAAATTCTTGATTTTGAAGCATGAAGAAACACAAAATCCCAAACATAGTAGGTACTTCTGAAAAAGCATTTGAATGTTATCCTATTTCCCTTTCTGAAGAGGTGCAGGGAACTAAGGAATTAGATTTTATCATAGGAGATAGGATCTGAGGGAATGGCTGTGTCAGGATAGGTTTAGGTTTGATATTTTGGGAAAAGCTTTTTTGTCCAGAAGGTTGTTGGACACTGTAACAGACTTCCAGGGAAGTGGTCATGACAGGAGGCTGACCAGATTCAAGAAGCATTTGTAAAACACTGTCAGGAATGTGTTTTGATTCTTGGAGGTGTCCTGGGCAAGGCCTGGAGTTGAATGCCTTTGTAGGTCCCTTCCTAGTTAGGATTCTGTGATCCTGAAATATGATTTTTGGTGTTGCTGGTCCAAAGCACTGACTGCTTCAGAGATTCCCTTCATTAGGCCTTCCAGGCTCAGATCAATTTTCCTGGTCTATGTATATGTGTCTTACCTTTAGCAGAGTTAGGTGTTGGTACCTTTTATATCTTAAAATTGTCATTTGCAATAGGCTTTTGTAATGTGTCTGCTGCTTATGAAAATGTTTTAGTTAGCACAGCAATTCAGTCTGATAGAAGAGGGATATAGTACCAGGAGAACTTGATGTGAACCATCTTGAAATGTGGTGCCCAAGTCTGTAACATGACTCAGTGGCATGCACTCACTCTGATGCATTTTTAAAAAACTTGAAAGCCAAACTCTCAGCCAGTGCAACTTTGTGCAGCTCTTTCTTGCATTTTCAGCATTTATTCCATAAATACCTACTAGTCTGCGGCAAACTTAAAAGAAGTCTTATCCATTCCTCCTGAAATCTCTGGATTTCATTCAGTACTGTATACTGTAGAAGTGAGCCTCAATCCCTGGCTTGCAATCAATTTTGCTTTCTGAGTACCTTTATCTCACTTTCTTTATGGAGTTTAATGATTTACAGTGAATGATATGTGTAAACCAACCACTTTATCTGCTATTGGGTGATGCATTGCAAATGAGTTAGCAAGTTTTGGGGAAGGGACTGTGGAACATGTACATCTGTGCATGCACTGTGTGACAGGATGAGCACGTTTTTAAATGGTTACCACTGTGGTTGTCCATTCTCCATGCCTGGTAAAGCTGGGTTTTAAATAATAATACAGAGATACAACACCACATCCATAGTTCTATGTTGGAGACTTCTGAAAGAAAGAATACAGCACTGGTAGAGGAAGTACTAATAAATAAAGTTTGTATTATACATGTTAAAACCATGACATACCCACCCATGAAGATCGGTCATAAACAGGGAGAGGGACAATTAAGATTTCTGATGGTAATTTTAGAAACCAGCTGGTAATTCATCTAAGTTGCAGTTTTGCTAACGCATTCTGTGGCTGATGGAATTCTGCTGTAAATTACTGAATACATATACCTGTGAGTGCACGCATTGAAACAATAAATAGTGTTATTGTGTTGTCCTACAGAAAGGTCACGGATTGACATGGGAACTCAAGATCAGTAGAAGACAATAAAATTAAATCTTGGTCTTCCGATCATTGCTGCATGTGCTCTGCTTTAGGGCTGTGTCTATGTCTATTGCTGTTAATGGCACTTCTCAAGTGCTTAGATGTGAATCGTTTATAAAAGTTTGCAGGTATTTAGGCTAATAGCATCCTAGTATTGGACCATAAAAGAAGAAGAAAAAAGTTTATCCCAAAATGTACCATATTATTCAACAAATGTATTTAAATTTTAATTATTTATAATATTTCAGACTATATTAGTAACTGTAACATATAATAGTAATGAAGTCAGAGTAATTCTCAAGATCCGATTACATCATCTTGCTGTTAGGTTGTGCTTAGAACTAGAAGAGAGAGCACCAATATAAATTTAAACAACAAAATATGATTCAGCAAAAAAGTGCCAGTTGCACTAGCTTTCTAAAACTTTTAGGAATATTGAGTAGCAAGTATCTTTGCTTGTCTTAGTAGATGGGATTATTTAAGTTAAATGGATAACCTGGAGTCTTGATTTACTTGCAGTATTTGTGGTAAGAAAAGCAGACCATCTTTCAATTTGTATTTATTGTATTTAGAACCCACAAAAACCTTCCAGATTTGCTTCCCATCACTTTCTTCATGAAGGAGGCTTTGCTACCCTATGTTGGCTGGGTTGGAGCAGCATAAACTAGACCTGGCATACACACAGTGTTGTGGCATTGATCATCACAGCTGTGAAGGCTAGTGGTAGTTTGGCAGGCACACTGATGGCAAGTCCAAGGATTTGTCTTGACTGGCCTGGGTAATAAGCACCAGGAAGAAAAGATTTCTGTCACAGCATGCAAAGGTCAGATTCCCAGGAAGGCATCTGTCTTCCTACCAAAGTACCAGGGTGGGGAAGAAGGCTCTTGTGGCTGATGGGTAGCTGTGTCTGAGGTAGGTAGCTTCCCCTGCTTGTTTTGTGTTGTCTACTTTGTAGTGCTCTCCTTTACCTCCTCTCTAGCGCTGTCATGAGGAGATCACCAATATGTATCCTTTACAAACAGATCAATAGACCAAAAAGGTAGGTCATTAGGAAGATAAGACCTCCTTAGCACATTGCCAGTTGTTTTGAGATGTTTCTGATTAATGATTCTATTTTAGCCATTTCAGTGCTCAGCAGTCTCCATTTGTTAGTGTTGATAGTGGAAGTCCATGCCTTGCCTGAATTTGAGTTATTTTGACCAACAAATGTGAGTCAATTCAAGTCAATGGAAATGTCATTAGCATCCCAGTACTGTGAAAGATTATATGAACATTTCTCATTCATTCAGTTTATTAAAATTTGCTAAAGTGTGAAATATGTATGACAAGTAATTATGTTTTAATCTTGCACCAAGGTGACAATTGAAAGCTGATTGATTCCATTCAGTAATTATAAAATCAAAATGATGGAAGATTGTAATCAAGAAGGATTCTGTCTCATACTTTGTCATGCCTCCATGCAAGGTAAAATTCCTATATGTAACATCTCTTTTATCTGAAAAGAAATCAAACTCCTATTTTCCCAGTTTAAATCTCATAGCTGGTTGAACAACAAACTTTTTTTTTTTAAACTCTGATGAGAAGAAAAAAAGCAGCCTACATCCACCAAAGTTGCCAGTTTTCAAGTTCAATGTCACAGGAGACACTATCAAAGGCTTTACTAAAGTCCAGGTAGATAATATCTGTTTCCCTTAACCACCAAGCAGGTCACCTGGTAATAAATGAAGATCAGGTTGTCAGGCAGGGCCTGCCTTTCACAATCTGCTGCTGGCTGGACATGATCCCTTGGTTGTCCTCTATTTCTCTATGATCACCTACAAGAGGATCTTTTTTCCATAACCTACTCCAGCACCAGAGTCAGACTGACAGGCTGGATTCCCCAGATCCTCCTTCTGGCCCTTCTTGTAGATTGCCATCACACTGTCCAGCTTTCAGTCATCTGGGACCCCTCTGGTTAGCCAGGACTGATAAATGATGGAGAGCAGCTTGGCGAGATCTTCTGCCACCTACCTCAGTATCCCTAGATGAATCTCTTCTGGTACCATACACTCAAGAATTTCTGAATAGCTCACTATTCAGAACAGGTCACTAACTACTTATTCCTGGATTTCAGGGGTCTTTTCTGCTCCCTGTCCCTGCCTATCAGCTCCCTGTCCTGAGGATATCCAGTCTTTCTGTAAAAGACTGAGGGAAAGAAGGCATCAAGTATCTCTATTTTTCTCATCCTTGGTAAAAATGTTCCCACCCTGTCTAATAAAAGATGGAGATCTTCCTCGTACCTCTTTTTGTTTGAAGGATTTATAAAAATATTTTATCATGTTTCAAAGCAGTGTCCAGATTAAGTTCTAGCTGAGCTTTCACCTTGCTATCTACCTGACCTAACAACATCCTTATGCTCTTCCAGAGTTGGCTTCACCTTCTTCCAAAGGTCAAAAGTTCCTCTATTTCCCTGAATTAATGCAAAAACTCGCTGTTCATCTAGGCCACTCTTCCTCCCAACTAGCTTGTCTTTTGGCACATGGGGATGGCCTGCTCCTGCACCTTTAAGATTTCCTTCTAAAGTATGTCCAGCCATCCTGAACTCATTTGTTATTAAGGATTCTTTTCCAGGGGACTCTGTGACCCAGTGTATGAACAAATTGAAGTCCAAAATAGAGGGTTTGTTACCCCCTTCCTTACTTCAACCTAATTATTTAATGAGCTTTGAAATGATACACATCTCCCACCAGCTCTTCTTTGTTCGCAAACAGCATGTCTGTCAGGGCACTGACCCTGATAGGCTCACTTACAAAGTCAGGAAGTTATCTTCCACACGCTCAGGAATTTCCTAGACTGCAGCCTCTCAGCTGTGTTGAGTTTCCAGCAGACATCCAGCAAGGTAAAATCTCCCACAAGAACAAGAGCTAGCACTTGTGGAACCTCAGTCAGCCACTCATGGAATACTTAATCTGCCTCTTCATTCTGGTTATGTAATCTGTAACAGACTCCCACCAGTATATCTGCGGTGTCACCCTTCCCTCTGATTCTTACCCATAGCCACTCCGTCTTGTCATCACTGTCCTTGGGCTCTGTGCAGTGAAACATTCCCTTAGGTATAAAGACAGTCCACTGCCTCTGCGTCCCCACCTGTCCCTTCTGAAGAACCATTATAACCACCATGGCAGCACTCCAGCCATGTGAGTCATCCCACCACCTTTCAGTGATGGTGACTGTCACAGCTTTCCTCCTGCCAATGGCTTCCTCCTATTTGTTGCTTTGTTACCTGTACTGTGTGCACTGGTGTGGATGCTTTTCAGCTGGGCTACTGATTTCAACCCCAATGCTGGCATGCCCACTCTAGGCTCATATCTGCTGAGCCTGGTTTTATCATATTTCCCCTTCAAACCTGGATTAAAATCCTCTCAATCAGCCCTGCCCACTCATGGGCTAGAATGCCTTTCCCTCTTTCAGGCAGGCAAGCCTATCTCCTTCCAGCAGGCCTGGTGCCATGTAAAACACCCACAAACAAAAAAAGCCAGAATTCCACCAGTGGCACCAGTCCTTAAGCCACATGTTGATCAGGGGGTTGTTCCTTTTGGCATTCTTCCCTGCTACTGAAGGAATTGAGGGAAGCAACATCTACGCTCCTGTCCTTACAAACAGTTATCCCAGTGACCTGAAGTCCTTTCTGATTGCCCTAGGACTTCTCTCCTCAATGTCATTACTGCCAGCCTGGGCAACAACAGTAAATGACAATCAGTGCACTGACTCACAGAAGTTCAGGGACTCTTCTAGTAACATCTCTCACCCAGGCTCCAGGGAGGCAGCAGATTTCCCTGTGGAGTGGGTCCTTTTGGCATATGGGAGCCTCAGTTCCCCTCAGAAAAAAGTCACAGGGATTTGCTTTTTATATGTCTAAGGGGGAGACACCATTTAAAATGCCAATAAAATAAAGAAATAAAAAAAAATTAAAAATCAAGGTTTTTGGTTTTCCACGGACTCAGCAAGAGCAAAATCTGGCCCTGTGTTTTTAGGAAGAAGAAAATTTAAATTTTTCAACTGTAGCCTCTCACTGCAATATTTTGTTTGATGCAGGTTTGTAGATGCTAAAAAAGAGGACTTCTCTGTTTCAGTTGTCTAATGGGATTTTTGGCAAGCTGCTTGTTAGAAGGATTATTTTCTTTAACAATACTGCTGTAAGAATGCATCTTCTAAATAGCCTGCTACATTATTTTGACATGACCTTCTACTTAGAGTTTCTGGAATTCTTTTTCTCCCATTAAGAAGCAATGTTTTAATAAATCTTGATGGATGATCAAGAATAAAAGCTGGTGTGTCCAATGCTTGATAATTTCAGGGTCAAAACAGATTTTATGTGTTGATCTTCTTTCACTTGCTGATGCATCTGTTTAACCAAGCAGCTGGTGCATAAGATCTAGCTGGCAGCACACAAAACGCATTAGGAGAACAAAGGGAATGTGAGATTAAACCAAAAAGAGGCAAGAACAGCATTTCCTCACTGTTCTGCATGAAGGCAGGAGCTGCTCCAAGAGGATGCAAACTCAATTTTCTTATTGGACTTATGGCCTCTTCCCCCCCATCAGATTATTCAAAGGTAAATTTGCTTTTCACTCTCTCAGAAAGGTCATTTTCCCCTCACTGGTGTATTTATTTATTAGTAACATTATTTGTAAAATGCTAACTTCATTGGCTGCACTGTTAAGATGTTATCTCTAGGTGCTTCTGTGAGAATGTAACAATGTCATGAAGAAAAATGATGTAAAAATGATGCGGGTGCATAAAATGGGATTGACAAAATGTAATAAATCACTGCTGAGCTGAAGAACAGACCTGCATGTGTAATGAAATACTTCAGCATTACATCACCGTTTATGTAACATCTGGCAGAGCCTTGTATTTCAGTGCTGCTTTGAATCAGGATCATTTTGTTCTCTCCAATAAAAGAGAAAAACAAGCCTCTAGGTTTTGCACATGGGAAACAGTAAAGAAAAAAAATAGAAAAAAAAACCCTTAAAATATCCATGTTAGTTTCCCCCTGAGAAGTTCTGCCATCTCAAACTGGATCTAAATAACATAATGACTGAGATACACACAAAATAGTTAGCATCCTAGGGGATGTTTTCAGTTTTATAAGAGACATACATTTTTAATATTAAGGGGATTTTTTGAGATTGTTTCATCCAAGCAGAGTTTTTCTAATTTACATCATTATACATGCCTTGGAACCAGACTTTTAACAACAAAAAAAAGCAGGTGTGAATTCTATGTACTTCAGTGTTTTCTACTTAGTGGTTTGTTTGTTTGTTTGTTTGTTTGTTTGTTTGTTTGTTTGTTTGTTTCAAAGGAGAATTGAATTATCTTTATTGTGGGCTTCTGATCTTGTCTCATGCAGACATGTGAGTACTGCTTTGGTGTGGATTCCATCCCAGGCTGCCAGCAGAATCTTCCTCATCCCCAGGATGGATTAATCTGGCCTGTTCACCTGTGATGCCAGGCAGGACAACATGATGTGCTGGTGGGATGAGGTTTAGTTGAAATGTGTTGAAATAGGTGAAATCAGAAATGTGAGAAATCAGAAATGTCTGCTGCAAAAGTGTCTGGATGACACACACATTCACCTTATGAAATCAGTAGACATCTTGCCATTAATTTCTAGGGTTCTTATCAGTTGCCTTGTGCCTCTTGCCTCTGAAGCCCTTGGGAGGTCCTGGTGTGGTGGTGATAGTGCTGTGAGGGTGCTGCAGAGATCCAGGCTGCTAGCCCCCTCAGCAGCTGACTCTCCTTTCCCAAACTTTTGGTGAGTGGCAGCTGCCCAGAATGCAGTGCTAGGGCATTAACAAGAACTTGATGTAGCTAAAAATAGGCTTTTTGCTTTCTTTTTTTAAGTACTAGGAGGAAATAGAACAGATAGTTAAAAAAGAAATCACTGTTTATTTAGTTTCTTCGCTTTTATAAAATACCATATAGAAAAGCCATGGTTACAGCATTCTCTCATCTCCCATTTATAAGGTATATTTATCTATCAATGTAGAGCTGATTACTACATACATAGAGCTAGTGGTTATTGCAACTATTTTACTTTGCGTCTGTATTTTACCAAGGCTGGTACAGAATGGTAGATCTTGATACATGTCAAGTAAAGTATTATATCTCAGTTTGTTTTCTTATGGCAGAAAAGGCAAAGGGAAAAGGACCAGTCCCAAAACAGCAGTTCCTAAAAGCCTGATGTGGTACAGGTGTTTAGAATGCTTTTTTTGCTTTTTGAGCAATTGTTAGAGTTACTGAAAATATTGTTACCTTCATTTTTTGAACTAGCAGTGACTTCTATTGATTTCATTTGAAGAAGAGAGGTGCTGAAGAGCATGAATATCACTGAAAGTAGTACTGTAAAAACTAGGAAAGGCAGAAGAGGCATGCAATGGCCATATGATTGAAGTGTAAGATTCAGAGTCAGGGTGTCTAATTCCTATTTCTGTTTTTCCAGCAGGTGACTTTGGGAAAAGCATGCACTCTGAGGGATGAAAACTGGCCATGTGCAGGGCCACAATGACTCTTTTTGGCAGCTAAGGCAACAGTGGGATGGTCTAGGATGGAAACCATTCTTTCCAGCACCTGAGGATTTTGGATAAACATGTTTTTCCCTTATAGAAGTGTCATGGTAATGTACCAATGACCTTTGGATTTCCAAGGGCAAGGAGAAACATTTTTACATCTCAGAGGATGACCGTGACATTTTTGATCCTGGAAATTACAAGAGTGGAAATAGTGGGGGAAAGGGCTGAAATGGTGCCTGGGTGGCCATTGGCACCAGAGTTGCTTCACTACTGCTGCTGGCCAAGGCACCCCATTCCCCACAATCCCTAAGGTCCTCTGACTTCACAGCATGGGCAGGATGCCCCTGTGATTTCACTCTGTATATGAGGAGATAGAGCATGTTTTTTTTCCATTTCTGTTGACTTCTGTCTGTAATAACTTTGCAGCCAGCTACCTGCTGGGATGTATGACTACCTTATTCACATTTGCTTGTGTGATGACTTGGTTGAAATTAAGGGTGAGTTGATGCTAGGATCCAGGAACTTCCAGGCTGGCAATTCCTAAAATGGATCCCACACTCCGAAGTCCAGGGAACGGCTTGAGGTTCCCCTCACCTGTGCCTGCTCCTTCACTGAGCTTGAGCAGCTGTCCACCATCACTGCTAGTGCTGTGCAACTGGACAAAGGGCTGTCAGCAATCACTGTGGCCAAACAGCCTTTGGAATTGAGGAGAGTAACCAACCAGCCTTTGACCATTGCTCAGCAATCAAAGCTTTGAGTAATCTTACTGAGTTAATCCACTACCTAGCAAATCTTTTCCTGCTGGTGTAACATATAAAGGAGAAGTAATGGTTAAGGGAAATGAATAATTTTGTGTGAGGATGTATAACAGTGGCATTTCAGATTTGTTTCTTTTCACTTCTTGACAGCTGTTTAGCATTTCACAGATGAACATATCGATAATTTTTCCTGTAATTTCTACATCATGAAGCTGCACTTATTTCCCAGATCTTCTATTTAATTCAGCCAAGCAATATTCAGTTACGTATTTAAAAAGGAGATTGCAGACAAACAAGGCTGGGCTGGAAGAAGAATTGATTGGTTGAATCAAAGGTATGGAAAGGTGCCTCCATCAGGCTGTGCTCCCTGCTTCCCTTCCTCACAGTTTTGTGGAGCTATAGCGACAGAGGAAAGCAGAAGGGATCAAATCCTTTGTCTCCTACCCTGGCCTGTGCCCATGCTCCCCTGTTCCCACTAGGTTGATAGGATTCTTCTGGTAGGAGAAGTATTAAAGTGAATGGCTATCTTGATCAGTTGTTAGGCTAAAGGTTACCACCAGCACACCATATCAGGTCCATGCAAAATATTCAGAGAATTTCCACTGCCTAAGGTTGTTTCTGCCTTGTTTCTTCCCTTTGCTGATCACGCAGGCAACCTTTATTAAAACTATTGGGCTGCTCCTGATTGCTCTTACATTGTGTTTTGTTTCCTTTAAGTATGGTGTGTCCACATGCTGAATTATTCCAAATTTATTGCAGATGAGGTCAGAATCATAGAATTATTTGAAAACAATAAGTTTTGGTTACATAGTTTGGTCATTTTTTCCACTTTGTTCTCTGCTATTTGGTGGTTTGCTTCCAATGTTCCTTCCTGCTGACTTTCAATAGAGGTTTCTTGCTTTATAAACAACTGGATTGATTTCCAATGTAGACTTTTACTTCCTTGAAAACAGATCTTCTCAGGGGAAACGGGCAGTTCTCTCTGTATATATTTTCTTATTTGTGTTTACTTGGAGGGGTTTGAAGCCCAAAGACAAGATTTATGTCAACAAATCCCTCTTCCCCTTATCCAATTTAGTTGTTTTAACATAATGCAATCATTTTCTAAATCAAACTGATGGAGCACTTCCTAAAGGCATTACACCAACTGTATATCTGGAATCATGTTTGCCTTGTTTTATTGCATTAGCACTAGGCTTGAACTTTTCAAATTTGCATTGTGCTTTGCAGAAGTTCTCAGGATATTTAAAGCAGTTTATAGCGAGAATCTGGCATGTTTTAAAACAGAGGTTGGAGAGTGAATTGTAGAGCAAAGCACTGGTAGAAATGAAATTGTAGTTTCATAGAGCAAGTAGAAACTGGGATGAGTAAGCAAGAGGAAGATTGCATTTTCTGGGTGCATTTGGAGGCACTGCAAAGGGATGGCACTGCCGTGTTACAACTCTAATCCTGGATGTCTCACCAGGCTTTCATTCATGCTCTTCAGCAACCCCCACCAAGGCTTTCTAAAAGGTTTCATTTCTCTCTTTGAAGAAGATGCTGACTAAGTATCTGACATACAGCAGAAGTGTATGGGCAGAGAATGCCTGGGACAATGCACTTAACACCTGGGATATAATGTGATTGTTATTGTTATTTGAACGTTGTCTTTCTTTTCACCATATGACCTGACACTATCAGGCATCCTTCTCAAGACAGGCTTGTAATACTAATGAGGGAAGTTTTCAAAAACACAAACAAGATTCTCATGTAATCTGTGCTTTTGAATATCTCCTCTCTTGTTCTTGTGTGGTTATTTCAGTGATAATCCTTGATCACACAGAGCAATAGGTTGTTTGGAGCAAGCTGGCTAAAATAAGACCAAGAATATACAGTGAAAGGGAAAAAGAAAGCTCAAGTGAAATTGGTTCAGGCACAGAAGTGAGTTCCCCAAGCTGGGATGCAGAGGTATGTCAGTGCAACTATTCTTTGTTTGAGCAGGGCCACAGTACCTCCAGTTTTTAGGGAGCTTGTGTGAAACCCTTCCAGTTTCTCAGTTCTCTGAGCATAGTTAAACCACAGCTCTGCTAACTCCTTGCATGTTACTGTGATGTCACTGAGATGGTGAAAATCCCGTAAGAGCTGGATACTTTGGGGTACTGCTGAAAGCTTGTGGAAGTAACCTGTTCCAGTCTGGTGTCTTTTCTCATCTCATCTCATCTCATCTCATCTCATCTCATCTCATCTCATCTCATCTCATCTCATCTCATCTCATCTCATCTCATCTCATCATCTCATCTTCCAGAGCAGAGGCCAAGTAATAATTTCATAAGTTCTTGTCCATTTCACAAGCACTGGTAGACAAATGGGTGCAAGTGAGGTTCTTGGGGTAAGGCTGGGTCCAATAAATCACATTGCCAAAGAGGAGCAGGCCAGCAGTGAGGGTCCTTGCAATTGCAATTCCTGTACTGTAAGTCTAAGCCTTTTTCAAAAGCATTATTTTCCATTCCCCACCCTCCCAAAATACCACAACCAGCTGTTGGACAATAGCTTAACATCTAAAAAATTAATATCAGATTATGAGTAATAAATTGGCAGAAGATAGCTGAGAGCATTGAGAGGATAGCTTGAGAGCATTCTCCATTTTAAGTTCAAACTTTGGATTTTAATAAGTAAACAAAATTACACTGATAAAACTAATTTTCAGGTCTCTACTGCAACTCTAGGAATAAGATTATTTAAAAAAAAGTAGTCCACTACCTGCAAAAGGCACTTAGATGAACATCTGGGCTCCCCACGTAGAAAGCAGGCTCATGGAGTTTTCCTGCAGCACAGATCCTGTCAAGTGTGGTACACATTCCTGGAAAACATGAAAACACCCTTGTGCCCAATTGAAGGATCAAAGAAACTTGTGTGCTGGCCTGTGGCAGGGATTTTTCACAGTCGGGGGATAGTTTCTGATGACTTAGTGATCTCTTCATAAATCCACTGAAGGGAAAGGCATGGTTAATGGAGGATGATCAGGAAAAGTACTCAGTATGAGTACAGTTGGCAATTAATATTCATGATATGGGTGGTTTGAGGTCTACTGGTACTATTGCCTCTTCTGCCCTATCCTCTGTACAGTGTAACTTAGCTCCTCTCTCTGGAATAAGCACTGGTCCAAAGGAAGTTAGCCACTACTGAATTCATATCTAGAGCACTACATTTTCTGAAAAACCAAGAAGTGGTGGTGTTGTGGTGTTGCAGAGGCGTGTGGCCTAACTGATAATGTTCCTGCTGACACTGCATTAAACCAGCCCCATTGATGGCTGCAACATACTCTCTGAGATATTAGTTGTTACTAAGATATTTTAAACATCCTCTCAGTCTATTGACTACCCACATAAGCAATTTATTTACAGTCCTTTACTATTGATTATATTAGGAAAGTTGAAAAATAGGAAACCAGCATTGCAGGGAATGGGTCAATTTATAAAGGCTCCCTCTCCAAATTAGCTGTTTTAAAATTCAATATATTAATATAAAAGTCTGGTTGTAGTGAGAAAAAAGTCTTCACACAGTTTGTTTTCATGTTTTATTGTTGAGCTTTGCAAGGGAGCCATGAAGCTGCAGAGTGCTTGACCTCTTGCCAAATGATTAATAACATATTTTTACCCCAGATAATTATATTTTGTCACAGTTTCAAACTGCAACAAATTGTCAGAAAGTCCCACAAGTACTTCCCTTTGCCATGTGTCAACAACGTTGTGTTTCTCTGTGTGGTTTATTTTATATTCGAGTGGTCTTGTTAGAGAAAGCTAATAGAAATACCTGAAGTGTAGTATCCTTCACCCTTTTTCATGCTTTTCCCTTCCTGTGTCATATGTCATGGATAACTAATAACCATATCGATGGCAAAATCCCAGGGAGTATTATGATAAAGCTGTGTTGGGTATGATCCTCCTTCCTCAGAGAGGAACACCCCACTGATTACCTTCTAGCCACACACCATTGCCAAACTATATCTAATTGTCTGTCTGTTATCCCCTGCATTTATTTCAATCCTGAATTTTGAAAGGTGGTATTATTTTCTTAATGGAATGTGCACACTGCTATGTGTACTAAAATAGGAATGGAATGCAGACTGGGGAAATAAGTGTTCATACCTTTACCACTGTCTTCCCAGCACATAGATTTTCAGATGTCAGTTCTCCCCTAATATGATTATGAAAGGGTGCTGTTTTGTATGACCTTACAGATCTGCTGACAGGGTAAAGAAATCAAAGTCAAATTTTGTTTTCTCTTTCTTCAGCCAGAAATTTATCTACCATCAGGGGTCTCCCTCATGATTATGGTTGGGTGTTTTCCTCTACCAATGTTATCATGAGGTTTAAAATAAAGGATAGAAAATGTATCAAGATGTGCATGACCCCAGAATTTAGGGCAGATGAGGGCTTGAAGTGGACCTTGGCTGTCTGAGTGTGCGTGGACCTTGTTTCTCTGTGTTGGAAGCTCAGTGAGACAGGGCCTGTGCTTGTTCATGGGACCTGTGCTCTCTTCATGCTTTGCCTGCCTGAGATGAGCAGTTTTTGAGATTGCTGATGGGATCAAGAGTAGGATTTTGCAAAACCTGCTCTGGGGAAAATCTTTCCAAAACTGACCTAGACTCCTGCCAGCATACTGGGGAGAAAGCCCAAGTGCCTTGAACGTTGCAGGAAGCATGAGAGGGAGAGGTGGCGGCTGCCAGTGGCTCATCCACTGGAGCCTAGTGACTCAGTGAGCAGCCAGGGGTGCCGGGACATAGTGGGAGCAGGACTGTCCCCTGGAGCCCCTGAGCCTTGGCCCCAGTGATCCTCAGCCTCCCCCTTCACAGCTGACAGGGCACTGGAGTTGTCTCCTCTCTCCTCTCTTTCCCACCTAGAAACCCAACAGGTGGTGCCTCCAGCCCTTCAATTGATTCAGCTCAGACAAAACACTTGCACTGTCACAGTAACTACTTATGCAGCAAACAGTTTTCAGTATGGGGATCAGGCCAGATCTTGGAGGTGGCAATGCCAAAACCAAGTCTCTTAGAACAAATTTTTGGATCAGTACATGTGAGCAGATAGTGTTGACATCTTTGAATGAACTGAACATAGACGTTACCTTAATCTCCCCCAGGCACATCTACTCTGTGTTCTGTAGTGGTTTTGTAAGTGACTCTGCCCTTGTGCATACTGATACTGTTGATGGGAAAAGATAAGAACCTTTCAAGTGATACCTGCCTTAAACAAACAGTGACAAATGAAGACCAAATCACTCTGTTTTCAGATATGTCACTGGATGAAAGTTTATCCTGGTCAGAGTGTCTCCATGGATCTGCAGCAACATTTCACAGACCTGCTGAGGGGAATGGAATGTGGGTTTTGGATGTTTCATCCAGCTAATACTGGTCTTCATTGTGTCATTTACAGTTTCTTAAAGTAAAATTCTAGTGATTTTTCAAAATTCTAGCAGTTATTGAAAGCAGTTGAATTGCTTTTGAAAAAAACCCAAAATGTTGTATTTATGAGACCAGTCATCAATCAGGCAAAGAAAGAAAGAAAACCCAATAACCCAAGAAGGCAAATGGTGATAAAGATCCCAGATATAGTCACTCTTCTCAGCAGGCAGAAATTCTGATGAACTGAAATGGAAAGTCCCTCTCATTGATTTCACTAGGAAAAGTAATCGACTTTGAACTCTTTGAGTGAGTTGCAATCTGTATTTAATTTCTTGTCCAGGGAAGAAAATGTAATTTTGTTTTTCTTGTAGCTGCTATTAGCCTTAATGTCAGTTGCACAGCTGAATCTCTTGCATCAAGCTCCAAATTTACCCCTGATGTCAGTGTGCTTAGGAATAAAGCAAAAATCAGCCTTTCATCTCTCAGTTGCTTAAAGGATCATGCCATAATACCACATTTATTAATTCAAAATCTCTCTTGTCTGTACATGCACAAATGGAGCTAAGTATTCTAAGAAAAGGCACAGAAAGTGTAAAGACTGTAATTTAACTTTTAGACATTAATGCAACCTATTAACTGAAAATGTTTTGAGAGTTGTAGCAAACATATACATTTTTTCCCTTGGACTGCCAGAATGGAGAGATTCAGCACTTCAGGCTGGCAGATATGAACTGCTGGTTTTCTCACAGGGCCACATTAGCTTTTGAATGACATGCATGCAGTGCTACGTTTGTTGTCATCAGTTCCACTGTGGACATAGAGATGTGCATCTGACCCTGGTGGAGCCACAGAGCAGTTTCCTCATGCAGATGTATTTAGGTAGGATCAGATCAGTTCTGACTGGGACAGCCATCTGAAGACAGAGCTGTGCTTGAGCTTGTGCACCATGTCTTGCCTGTTCCTGTACAAAGCATCTGGTCCTGCAGGCCTTCCTGACATGAAAGCCTTACATATGTGCTTGCTGTCCACATTGCCTGAGTATGTAATCTGTAAAAGCTCCCGTCTTCTTCACCTGTTGCATAGACTTGTTTAGCCAAAGTTTACATGGAGCAAAAAACAGTTTTG
This sequence comes from Catharus ustulatus, assembly GCF_009819885.2. Lineage (NCBI taxonomy): Eukaryota > Metazoa > Chordata > Aves > Passeriformes > Turdidae > Catharus > Catharus ustulatus. Next base: position 22,627,112 of record NC_046262.2, on the reverse strand, counting down.
ATAATTAAACTTAATGATTTACACTGACAGTCTGGGGACATTACACTTTCAATCACCAACACAGACAAGATCAGAAAGCTCATCTAGAAAGACATCTTTATGGAGAAATAATGAGTCTTTTTAAGGCTCCAGATAGCAATGTGTGCTGGAAAGGCAGCAAATGTTAAATACCAACCCATTTGAAAGATCCTTTAAAATTACAGAAAAATGTAAACAGACCATTCTGTGAATTGAGGATTTGGGGTTAGTTGTTGGCATTTATCAGACCTTGTTGTAAAAATTAAGGGAAAAAGGCAGTCCAGATTGTTTTTTACATGCTCTGATAGGGAGAAGCCATGATCTTGAGGAATGGGTCAGTGAGGTGCCACGCCTGGGCCCGTGAAGAGGCACCTTCTTTACCCAGGACAAATCATCCCTCCTATGCACATAGTTTCATAGTTTCACAAGTAAAAATGTCTAAGGGAAACTGGAGAAACAGATGACAAATATATTTTAAAATGGTGCTAAGCTGTTTTAAATGCCTCTTTTCTCAAAGAAAGGGAAAAAATGTGATCCAAATACACCTGCTTCCCAAGGGAATACGTGTTCTTGTGCGCAGAATAGAAAATCAGAAGAGAAACTCTTGTTTTTCCCAGAAATGTTGTCGTTTGTCTGATACTTTCTTGCATTTTGCTGATAAAAACAGAAGATGAGCAAAAGTATTTCTGTACACAATCTATAATGTGGGGCTAGTGTATTCCAAAGAGCCTCAAGCTGCAGGAACAGTCTCGATGTGGATGTTCATGTCTGACTGTATGAAGTTCAGTATTCTGTGCTGTTATTCATTGTGTTTGTTTTCCTTTTGTTTTTCGTGACAATCAGTATACAGATTTGCTCCACAAATTCTGACAGCCTAATGTTCTTCCTGCAATGACAGTTTTGTACCAGTGGAGTACCAATTGTGGTCTTGTTTTTAGCTCTTTCTCATATACTTTTGTTTTAGTACTCTTTGCAAATTTCTTTGAACTTTGTCATCATGTTTATCTCACAATTATTTTTGTATATTTTCATGGGCTCATAGTAAGAAGTTCTTATAGGAAGTTTTAAGAACTTATCTTCTGTAGCCCCATGGAAAATTACAATAATTTCACAATTATAAGGCACACCCTTTCGACTAAAATTTTGGTCCAAACTCGGAAGTGCGCCTTATAGTCCGGTGCGCCTTATATAATGTACAAAGTTCTGAAATTTGCCCACCCAGAAGTGCGAGCTGGGAGAGCCATGGCGGGAGCCGGTGGTGCCGTGGTGCTGCCAAGCAGTTCGGGCTCCCAGCATTGTGGTGTGGCACGGGCTCCCGGCACTGCCACACGGCACGGGCGCCCGGCACCACCGCGCAGCAGAGTTGCCCAGCAACGTGGGGCGGCACGGGCTTCTGGCATCCCGGCGTGGCACGGGCTCCCCGCCCCGTGGCGCGGCATGGGCTCCCGGCACAGCGGTGTGGCACAGGTGTCCAGCACAGCAGCGTGGCATGGGCTCCCGCGCAGTGCGGAGCCTGCCCGACCCCGAGCCAAGCCAGTAAACCCTGCAATCGCGTGATTCTGTTACTAGTTCGTTACTTTGTTTTGTGCGGCCGGGATCCTTGCTGCAAAAAAAAGTGCACCTTATAGTCCAGTGCACCTTATATAATGTACATAGTTGCAAAATTTGCCGACTCCTGGAGGTGCGCCTTATAATCCGGTCCGCCTTATAGTCATGAAATTACTGTACTTTGCATCAAGCTCTGCTACAGAATTTTGCTTCTCCTTAATAACAGAATTTTCATTTATCTTTTGTTTGTATGTGCTGTCACAGGCTGTTTTGTTTGAGAACATGACCCTTATCCCCAGTCATGACAACAATTTTGCTATCAATATTAAAATCCTGTGAATATCAGAGCAAATACGACAATCTGGGAAGCTGTGGACTAGCTCCACAGTAAAGGTCAAACCTATAGATCATTGATTGAATGATGTACAACACTACAAGGACTCAGGATAACCTAAGTCAATGAGTAATTTTTGGACAAAAAAATCCAAGGTGATGTTCCTAAGGTTGTTTTTACCAGCATTGCCAATTTTACTTGTATATCATAAAGGCTGCCAGGATCTCCATGGCTTTGCAAACACAGACCCAGCCACTATGGTAAGCAGATACGACTTGCCAGAAAGACTTGCCTTGATGCCATGTCTGGGTAATCCTCTCCTCTACAACAAAGGCCCTCTCCTGATGCTGAAGTTTCATCAGAGGTCATGATATAAAGCTGGTTCTGTGATGAGTAATTCTCTGTGCACCATTGCTTCTGTGTAACATGTTTTACTACTGGTTTTTAGTTAAGATCTTCTCTCAAGCTCTTGATGCTGTTGCTTTGATGGCAAGCAGGCGATGTGAATGGGCCACAGTTTTACTCCATTCATGGCAGAAGCAGAATAAGCTGAAGAAACATTGCTAGACTGACATTCGTTGTTCCTTAAAGTTTTACCTGTTTTCTTTCTTCCTTAGGGTGTTCAATAGCATATATGCTATTGTGGAATCTCAGCACTCCAGCATCTGAGCTGCTTTTATCCTTACAACATACCACGACTAAAGCAGTGGTTTTTATCCTTACATTTTGTAAGAGTGAAAAATTACCAGGAAGTTAATAAGTGGCTTGATGAAGAGCACAGAGTTGTTGAGGGCCAGGAAATCCTAAATCCAAAACTCATGATAAATTATACCATTCTTCCTCCATGACTGTGTGAAGAGACACTTTCTAGACATGAGGGAAAGCCTTACCAGCAGGCTGATAACACATGAATATTTTTGCCGTGTGTGAGCTGACAGAGCCCTTGGGCAGTGCTTCCAGCTGGAAGCATGTAAGGGCTGTTGTCTTTGGAAACCTTGCTCTCAAAGAGAGCCATTTGGTGGAAGTGAACTTGTATTTTCTTCTGGTTTCTACTCCTGAGGAAATGTGGATTGAAGCAACATGCAGCAAGAAGAGTTTTGGCATATTTTCACCAGATTATTTGTAGATATAGGAATGGGATGTAAACATTTTTTGTGCATGCATCCCAGTTTCTGGGTGGACTTTAATTATCTTCTGGTGAACCTGAAGCAGCAAAGAAAGATGCACTTGTTCACTCCTCTCTTGTTGGGAAGCAGAGGAAGTGGTCATTAAATTGGTCATAGACATTTAATTTCCAGAGATGGCTTCAGATTAACAAATGTCCAATTAAGATATCCTGAGATTCTCTTTGGATGAAAGGAGATATACTTTGGTATATGGCCTGGCACTGAAGATGTAGCATATGTAGGTGATTGACTTCACACTCCATCAAAATTCATCTCTCTTTTTTGGAAAAAAAATGTGGAAAGTTCGTGGATAGTCTGGAAGAATGATTGGTCATGGGGAAGCATTATAGTATTGGGGTGGCTGTAATGCTTAGATCTGCCCTAAACCTCATATTATTCAGCACTGTTACCAGAATCCTTTTTCTGTAAAATTTAGTGTATGAAAATTAAGTCATTGCCAAAGACAGAAATTTCTGTCCTTTCTCTAGTAAACAGGGCACACTGGCCACCAGATTTGACCTGAGAAAACTTAAGGTAGTGACCCTATCCAAGGGGCTTCTCAAAAGAATGTTATGGAAAAGCTGGTCCTTCTAAGCTCGCCTCACTTCAATGTGTGCAGAATATGGGATCAAAGAACTTTCCCTTTGTTATCTATCAGGGAGGTGATTTACTTGTGTTGAGAAACTCTTCTATGGGGAGAGAGTAATAGCTATTAAAAGATAATTTAATGTAGTGGAGAAAGGCATAACTAGCTGGAACTGTAGTGCAGGGAGGGTCATATTTCTGGGGTAAACCTTGGGGGCAGAAGATGGAGTTTCTATTTCCTGATGTTTTCATAACAAGACTGGATGTCCAGACAGACTGAAACATCTCAGTCAGGTCAAAACCGGCTGTTCTCAGATCAGGTGCAAGTGCAGGCTCTCTCTACTCTGGGCATCCTAGGCACTCATTAGGTAATGGGTGTAATCCTGCCCAGCATCCTCTGTAGAAAAGATGGCACAAGTTAAGTTGGTGCAATGTTTTTTATAAACTGAATTGATAAACTGTCCCTGATGCTACTCAAAGACATCCACTGAAGAACCATTTGCACCTCAGTGATTGCTCACACACCCCCTCCTCCTGATGTGGTAGCCAGCCAGCCAGGTGCCCTGCAGAGACCTTCTTCCCAGTCCCTGTGTTCAACAATGGTTCAGACCATTGTGCTGGTCTTCTGCAGCTGCTGTACCACTTCCAATTTGGAAGGGAGCCTTCTTTATGGTTTTTATTTAGAAATAAATATCTTGTATCTTTACCAATTACACTTATATTTCTGAGTTAATGAAATCTCTTTTGAGACTGATATGTATGAGGTTACTTTCTTTGCTTGTTATTTCTAAGAAACATATCCATAAGTAACACCAAATATGAGATTTCTTTAACACCTTCCCTTATGCATGGATGGGTAGAAAACAATAAAATTTAGAAATAAACATCCCTATATAGATGATGCAAACAAAATTTACACTGCAGGCAAAGAAACAATCATAAAAGGAATGGTTTAAATTTTCCACTTCCTAGCAATTAAAGGAGATTTCTATGCATGTAGTGGGGCAGTTGATCAGCTGGTGATCATTGATACCTTCTAAAAACTTCTTCCTAAAGGGAACAAATGGATATGTGGATGGAATCTCTGGTAAGGGAAAATGGCTGTGTGCAGTTGTGAAGTTGGCTTGGTGTGCAGGTCTGATAGGCTCACTGCCCTCTGCACAGAAGGTTGCCAGCATGTGGCAACACTGGCTGTTAAGGCATTTGACTGGAGATCGAGATAAGACAGGCACATAATTCAACACATCTTTAGCCTGATATTTGCATAAGTAATTTACTTTTTGCACTTATGCCCTATGCTGTTGGTCATCTGGGGCCATGTGTGAGGCTGATTGTGTTGAAGTCCTCAGGGAGACCATCAGACATCCTAATATTTGCATTTTGACTGCAGGCCAGGGATGCTGGCAGGTAAAAGCAGAGCTGTCCAAGTAGGTGGGTGGGAGGTGTCATGGGCTCTCAGGGTGCAGGGCTCACATCTGTGGGGCCGTGGGGAGCACTGATGGGGCTGGGCAAAGCACCCTGCCCTGCTGCCCTGTCATCAGACTGGGAGGGTCACCGGCTGAGTGCCAGGAGTAGATTCCTGTACTCCTGAAGCATCTTTCTCCTGGAGGTAATTTTTTCACTGATTAGAAGTTTCACAGTTTCCTCCCAAGTTTTAATGATATCTAGTATAGGCAGTTGTTCTCAATCACAAGATAGTATTTAAGTCTTTGTTGGTGTGACAACTTTACTCTCTTGCTCACCTTTCCGAGCAAATCTTGTCCTGCCCTCTTTCTGAGGTGAATTTGGCTTTGTCAGTGACTTATTGCTGTCTGCTGAATGTTCATCTCACTCCTTCCAACAGATACTGCAAATGGACACTGAAGAGATCTCCAAGCATTTGAAATTGCTGTAGACAATTTTATTCGTTCTTATACACCCTCTGGAGAGTTTTTTCTTCCCTAGGGAAGTTGTCCAATGAATGATACACACAGACAGGGCAGTTATTGGCATATCCCTTCTGATGCAATGGATAGCCTGGAACATTCCTGCTTCCTTCTCTGAAATGAAACAGTGAAGGTGTGGGAAGAGGTACAGTGTACCTCTGTACTGCAGCATCACCCATGGGGCTCATGCAAGGGCTCCTGCCCAGCCCCTGGCCAAAGCATGACAGCAGATTTTCCACCTCTGCAGACCACCCAAGAAGTGCCTGCTCCTACCCACGTCACTGAGAGGCTGGGGGGAAGTGTCCCATCAGCTTTACAGCAGTGGACTATGGATATGGCACAGCATCTCTTTGTGGGGCAACACTGAGCAGGACCCTGAGGGCTCTCTGCCTTTTGAACAAGGCTTATCAATCATTTAATGATGGATATTCCCATGTGCATAAAGCAAGGAGAGATATTTATTCTCTTTTTAGTAGTTTACTTTAACTTTTAAATAGAACAGAGAGAAATTTGTTTAATATAGATTCTTCTGCTCTTCCATATTCCAAAGCACTTCTACAGATTGGTTAAGTTAGGATATAGTGCTGGTAATGCAGTGACTCCATATATCATGGCACCCACCTCTGCTGGATGTGAGGTGCATGCTGTTTGATTTTTTAAATAGCAATTCCATCCATAACTGCCCTTGATTTTGACTGATTAAATCCAAGCTAATAAATCTGTGCCTCAGTATGTCTTTAAAACACCTTTTTAAAAGGATATTTTAGCCTTGTACATGTTGTCTGATCAAGGTAGGTTTGTGAAAAACCCAGTTTTATCCCTTAATCACAATGCCAAAGCATTCGAATATTCAAGGGGATTGTAAGAAGCATCAAATCAGCAGCTGAACTCCACTGAATTTTGTCTATCTGTAGGGAAGACTGTCCTGATTTGATGTCCTATTACTGTAAAAAGTTCTCTTCCCAGTGATAAAGAAAAGGGCTTTTTCCATGCAGGAGATAACTTTTGAAAATGAAGGCAAACTCTCTTCCCTTGTTGATATCTTTATTTACCTGTAAAATACTGGGCCTCCTGTGCATGTGTGAGTCATGCAGGTGCTGCTGGCTCCTCTGCTTTGGTGGCCAGTGGGGATGTTGACACCAACAGCAGAGAGCACAGAACAGCTGCTCAGTTGTGGGAGCTACTTCAGCCAGCCAGCCTTGGGAGAAACAAGTGCTGTTTTGCTGGCTTTTTAACCCGACTAGTGCTGCAGAGCAGCAGGTGGTGCTTTCTCAGGAAATCTGAGCCAAGGCTGTGGCAGTTGCAAGAAGCTTTGAGATATTATTATTCATACTGAAATACTGGCATAAGAGCTTATTAATAGACATGTACTTCCAAACACACTGCACCAAACCAGCTTGTAACTCTTGTGATCATTCATTTTTTGTTCTCCCAGTTGTGCCTCTAAAGTGAAATAGTAAATAATAATTTCTGTGCCCCAGAATCTTCCCATTAATCTTCATTAATGATTATTTCTGTCACTTTCAAGCTGGTTCTGTAAAAAATTGTGCTTATACAATTGACCAAATCCCTCTCTCATTTCCTCTTAGGCTGTATTATTGATGTCAAGTGAGAACAGAATACTCCTGAAGTGGAAGACCTGAATCTCAAGATTATGCTATGCTAGAAGCTTTCCTATCCTATTACAAGTTGTATCCAGTATTTTTACTGGAAGAAATAATGAACTACATAGAATCTTTTGTTTGAAAAATTATCAGGAGAACACATAACAGATACAGTTGAAAGAAAATTGATTAGGATTTAAAAAGAAAACAAAAAGAAAACCGAAACCTTTAGGACTGGTATAAAATGGCAAGCACACTGTATTCCGGTGCGAATCACTAATGGTTAAATTCTTTTCTCAGACCCACATAAATCAAAGTAGCCTCACAGACTTTAATAAAGTCATGCCAAAATTACACTAGTGTAGTCAGCTCATTTTGGTCTTATATACAGTAAATTCACGAATACAAGCCGCACTGAGTATAAGCCGCATGGCCGGGTGTTGGCAAACATTTTGTTTTTTGTCCATAAATAAGCCGCACCCAAGTATAAGCTGCTCTGTGTTCGCAGTGAGGACCTGCGTGCAATAAAGTTGCCAATTAGTAACAGAATCGCGGCAAGGCGGGGTTTACTGGCTCGGCTCAGGCCATGAGGGCTCGGGGCTGCCGACAGGGCTGGGTGGCCCAGCTCGGCGCTGCCGCTCGGCGGGGATGCTCGGGGCTGGCCGCCGCCACTGCTGGGCTCGGTCACCCCGGCCTGGCGCTGCCCCGCAGCAGCAGGGGGGGCACAGAGCCTGCTGGCACCTGCGGCGGCCATGGGAGCCGGGGATGGAGCCTGCCTGCTTCTGCGGCGGCAGCACGCGGGGACGGGAGCCCCCCGACCCGCGGGGCCAAGCGGAGAAAGCTGTCCCTGCTTTCCCTGAGCCGTGGGGCCAAGCGGAGAGAGCTGTCCCTGCTTCCCCCGAGCTGCAGGGCCAAGCAGGAGGGAGCTGCCCGCCTTTCCCCGAGCCGCGGGGCCAAGCTGAGAGAGCTGTCCCTGCCTCCTCCGAGCCGCGGGGCCAAGCAGGAGGGAGCTGCCCCGCCTTCCCCACCCCCTGTGCTGCCCGCACAGAGCAGCTCCACCTGCCGTGCAACAGAGTATCAATTTGTAACAACCGTGTAAATGCAGGGTTTTACTGGCAGGAGCTCGACTTTGCAGTTTGCACTGACTTGGTTTGCACTCCCGGGATTGAAAATGTCAGAAAATTATTCACATATTGGCCGCACCTGAATATTAGCCGCTTTCACGGTATGAGAGCAAAATTTTGGTCAAAACAGTGCGGCTTGTATTCGTGAAATTACTGTATATACATTTGTCACTGCAGATCAAATCCAAACTCTATGGAACCTCTTGGGAATCTTTACATTCAGATAATGGAATTTGGATTGGATGGTATAAGTTTAACACGAATCATAATTAGCTCAATTGGGTATTTTTACGGCTCATAATATGCAAGAGAGGCACATGAGCCAGCTGGAGCATTGATCTTGTTGCTTAGGAATGGAAGTGAAACCGTGAAGTGTTTCCCTTAGTCCACCGAATTTAGATCAGATGGTACCTAAGTAATTACGAAATCAGAACAATCTTGAGCCCTGACCTTGTATCATGGGTTCGGTCTTTTGGTGCCAGGTCTCCAGTGGAGTGATTTTCCCCTTTTATTTCTCATGAGTCTTAGCCACTCATTACACTTATCTCATAATGTTGATGTCATTAATTGCATTAGTATTTAATATTCTACAGGGATAGCATTATCTTGTCTACTATGTTTGCTTAGTTTGCTAGTTCATTATGTTCTGTGCATGTAGTGGACAAAAAGACCTGGAGGTCTGTTTCTGACCTCATATACACTGCAGTTGCATCAACAGAATTTGACGAACTTCAATGAAATTATTCTTGGTATATAGTAGTGCAGCACAAGTATGAATCTGAGGTCTACTGTTATTCTGTTAATCTGTTAGAATGGCACTGCTTTTGCTGAGGGTAAGAGGGAGCTGTAGTTTACATGTGTATATGTATATTTATATAAAGATTCTTTAAAATGGCTGTTCATGCTCAAGAGAAAAAAACATTCTCTGTTCATTGGGGATTTTCTGGAGATATTAGACTGGTGTTAACATCAGCAAAATTTAGCCCAGCATATTGCATGCTTGGAATCAAAATGACACACACAACCAGCACATGCATCCCTTGTTCAAAACCATCAGGTAGCAGAAAATGTCTGTCACCTTTGGTACTGATGAAAGGAAAACAGCTTACTGCCAATTTATATGAAGAGAAGAAGCCTTTCTTCTAGTCTTCATCTAAGAAACAAGAATATGAATAGAAAGAATGCTTGTGTATCAATATCACATAAAGGGTAATGAAATTGGAAATAGACAAATGATTTATTGTTCTTCCAGCAGCACTCTTAAGTATATGGGAAAATAGGCTTTCAGTATATACAGTAGCTGCTTATATGGCATGACTAAAGAAAGACCGTGTGAATATGAAAGGTTCCAGATGAATGAGGCCTGAAATGGAAAACCTCTCTTTCTACAGTAGGCAGGATTGCGTGGCTTTCACATGCCTTGCCAGTAATTTGCCAATGTTTACATTTGATCTTTGACTTTCAGAAGCATTGATTTAGTAGGCTGTAAAGGTCCCTCTTCCCACCTGCCATTTGCACCAATAAAAATTATATTATAACCATCCATTTTTCTAGGTGCCAAGCAGGAAAGCCATCACCTGGGAAAAGGGGAGAAGCGGTGGTGTAAATGCTATTTAAGGTTCCACATCACTTGCTACACTGAAGAAAATGTGAGATGTGTCTCTTGGATTCAGGAAAACCATTTCACCATGGAGAGGAGGACTATGTACTAACTAGTCAGGAGCAGGAGAGTTTTTGCTAGCAGAGAAGATCTTGACCAGGAGAGCATAGGGAGGCAACAGCCCCTTTTTTGAGTGTTGCCTGATGTCATCCCCAGTGGAGCTGCTGTGCCTCTGCAAGAACTAATTAGTACCCCTTTCTAAGTGAATGACCTAACTACTAGGGTCTCTTTGTTAAGGTGGGTAGCAACCAGTTTCCTAAGAACCTTGGTGCTTGTGACTTAGAACAAGAAAGCAGATGAAATCTTGAAATTCTGTTTGGGTCTGGAAACCTGGTTTCTAAACCTGATTTGAAGCAGCACCAACCTGCTTGGGTGTTGTCTCTATGCCAGCATGTGTGATGGAGGAACAGGCTTGGGTACAAAAAGCAGATGTGCTCTTTGTGAGGCCCCAGCTAGTAAGGAGGTATGCAGTGCAATTTCTTTTCTGAATTAATATTCCTTGAGCAGGCCCTGGGACTGTATCAGTTTCCTACATCTCTCTGGTTAATGGAATGGCGCCAAATACAGTTGTCTTGCAATGGAACTGCAGTTCAGTAATACAAACAAAAAGACACTAATTTGCATTTGTGCTAATACCATTAATGTAAATTGGTTATTAGCTATTTATGCTAAAAGGCTGTAATAAAAATCATGAAGGTAGTTTTATTAACTACATTTTGCTTTGCTAGAAGGCATGCTTTGCAATCAATTGCAATCAGGTAATATGGCATTTGCTCCACCTAACTAACATATTTATAAACAAATTACTCCCCCTTTTTCTTTACTTTGCATTTTATAACACATCTCTGCTATGAAGTTAATAGGACAATGCTTTTGCTATGGTTTTGTAATTCAATTGCAATGTTGTATTGTTCTTTATCCTATCATTCTCATGCATATGTAGGAAGGGGTAATTAATGAAAAAATGGCATTTACTAACAATTATAATGCAGAAATAGCAAGGATGGAAATGTGTTTCAATCCTTGCTTTTAAATAGGGATGCAGGGAAGACTGACCATAGCAGAAAATTGGAGCAGCATCTGATCTGCCCTTTTGGTTTTAATCTCATCATGCACCTGTGAGAATATTTTCTAGGTTGCATGGGTCAGATTTTCCCCTATGTGGTGCTGTTATACCCATACTGAAGGAAGGAAGTGCCTGTGACCTCCTTGATTTCTAGTACAGCCATTCCAGTGTCATGCTGCGTCACCTGAGCCTTTCTGCAGCACTTGGGTACTGGATTTCCATATCGAGCATGCAGGCAGTAATGGCAAGAGAAACGGAAGAGGCAAGTCTGCTGGAATGAGAAAGTGTGTTGGAAATGGCATACTCTTTGTAGAGAAGTCCAGAGGTATCGTGTATGCACACAAATGGGACACCATGCCTGCCTCCCTCAGCCATGTTGCATAAGCATCTGTATGAAGTGACAGAGAAGATTAAAATATTGCATGAGTCTCCTTGTCCCAGGCATGTCAGTTCATGATGTCACTGAGGCTAGGCTTAGACAAGGCTTTCTTCTGGGAACAGAACCATAGACATCACTGACCTCCTGCTCTGGCTCCCTTGGCCAGCAAGATGTCACAAAACCAGTTCCCCAAAACCCAACCCAGGAGGATGATCCAGCTTGACTCAGGGTGGTTCCACAGTCTAGTTGTAACCATCCCAACCAGGTGGCCTGGTGCAGCTGATGGGTTTGTGTGAAAATTTTCCCTGTGGCAGGACGATATGCCTGTGTGTGATTCCTGCTTCCTGCCCTGCCCATCACTGCATCAGGCATTTGGGGCTGAGGCTCTGCTCTGTTTCTTTCCCAGGAGAAGCTGCAGTTGAAAATTTGATGTCAGTTCCTCAACATGAGAGAAGCTTCAGGATGTTTTGAAGCTGAGGAGCCATTTTGAGCAAACAAAAGGTATTGCAGTGTGGTTTGAGGTTACCAGATGCACCTGTCTCAGCCACATGCCCCTTTCTAGGCTAGTGCTTTGGGCATCCAGACCACATCTGATTTAGCTTCACCACCATGCAGATGCAGTTGCAGCCAGGTATTTTGGTTCTTTGCTTACTCTTTTGACTGATGCTCCTTTTGGGAAGGTAAGATGAGAGAGGTGAAGGTTTATGCTTTTCCTTTTCCAGAAATTAAGGGTTTTAAATTCAGATGACAGCAATATCCCTGATAGCAACTGTAAATTTGGAAGCTGGTTTCTTATTTCTGTAAAGAATGTGTTCTGATGGATGAAAATATCTTCTGTTTAATGAATTCACATATCCAGTGGAATTTCAGTCTTTCCCATTGGAATTAGAAGTTCACATTAAATTATATTCTTAAATTATAGTGTCATCTAACCCAGCTATGTCTGATCTCTAATAGGTTGATGCAGTTATTTTAAGGGAAATAGCTGATTTGGAAAAGAGTGGAGTGGGGGTGGGGATAAACTTATTTTTTGTGCAAAGAGATTCATGAAGACATGATAACTAATAGATAGCAACAAGCTCTGTGTGTAGGAATATTTTTACTCCATGTACATTGGCATTCTCCATGTAAGGCTGCATAGGAGACTCTGAGCATATACGTTCCATGACACAAAACAGTCTGGTGCTCCTTTTATTCTGGTGAGGAAGATCAATAGACTGTCTTGGAGTGAGTTGATATCAGAGGCTTTTCAGCTGTCTGCATTCAGTCACCCTGCTGTAGGTTGTTTTTGTGGGTTCGTGTTGATACCAGGGAAGGGAGTGCCATGCTGTCCTCTGGCCACTAGCTTGGCAGTCAGCACTGGTGGCTCTGGCTGCAGAGGAAAGCATGAAAAACAAGTCCATGATTGACCTATTGTCCTTGTTTTTCATTCTAAGGACTACAGACATAGAAATGATAACATCTGTTTTTTCGAAAACTTCTTGTAACTAATAGAATGTTTTCACATCTCATGCTAAAAACAACAGACATGGTAGGTCAAGAAATGGGTGATTTGCAGTCTCTTTTTAACGAGCCTTCTTTAAAGAAGGAGAGATCAGATACTGCTAGGGAGGATCATGCAGCATTCAGAAAACTTGGTGAATCAACCACAATAGGCTGAGACTGCCATTTTTTGTATGACTTTTCAAGTTCACATAAAGGTTACATGGATATCAAGATGAAAAGCACTGGTTTTTTTTTTCTACCACAACCTTTTCCCATTACTAAAGATGAGAATTGTGATGAATCATGTCTTCAGATGAACATCAAACACAAGTCCATAGTCTTCAGTGAGCATTAAATATAGATGTGAATATAAATAGAGGAGGTTATTATGTAGGAAGAAGGAGGATAATAGCTAGGCTCAAGTCAGATATTTAACATGTGCTTTCTATTTTCTTGGTATCCTACATTCTTTTATTTGGGGAGAAGCGGGCAATGGGTTAGCACAACTCTGTTGTAAACCATAGGCATTCTGCAGAAAATTAGGATGAATAGTTACTATTATCTATGAAGCAATTGCGATTCTGCTCTATCTCTGTAAATATCAGAATGGATATTTCACCCTGCTTTGTATTTACATGTCTTCATATCCAGCAGTATTTTGTGTCATGGCAAAGAGGAATCCCAGGGTTTAAATTTTCCTCATTCATCAAGGGGCATGTTTAGAGGGAGCCTGCAATTGAATCTGGTCTTTCCATTCTCATGTCTGCTCAAGACCTCCAGGCTCTGCTCTTCCCTTCAATCCCAGTGCAAGCAGCTACAAGCAGTGCTCTGCTTTTCCTCATTTGACACACAGTGCGAGCAGGTCATGTCTCTGATGCAGATTTGTTTAATCATGTCTGTTTAGCATGTTGCCACTACAATGCAGCTTTTGGCATGCAGGGGTACTCCTGGCTGTGTTTATTTGAAGACTCTGTCTCCAAAGGCCTCAGGGCACAGCTCATGTATTGGACTTCAAGACTAATACCACAAACAAATTCAGTGATTTTTCTCTCTCTGCTATATCCAAAAGATTCTGGATATAAGTGCTGATATCACTGCCTTGGCCGCACCCTGCAACTGTTTGTCTTATTGCAGGCGGACTACGGACTGGAAATGGGATGGGCTATTGATCCTGTATATCAGGTTTAGGGTAGAGCCTGTACAGAAGGCAAATGAAGAGCTGCAGCATGCAGGCAACCATTTCAACCAGGCTAAGCTCAAGCCCATCACTAGCCAACTTTCTCTTGGTAAAATGGAAGGTAAAAGGAAGAAGGCTTGTCACCCAATCAATCTTGGAATCTGATGGATCTTGGTGTATTTAAATGCATATCAAATCACTGTTATTTGTTTCATGTGACATTTCAATTGTCTTTCTTTTCTTCTATTGAGAAAATACCAAACAACCTTGTTCATGAAACCATCCATGCTAGTCACCTTTTCTCCACACTTTACCCAATACTATTTTACACTGAAATAGCAACACATTTTACTTTTTGAGGATGGAGTTTGGACTCTTTTCTTGGAGACTTTGTGGAGTTCTGACAGTACAAAGTTTTAAAGACCTGGTTCATCTAGTTAGTCAAAGATATAAACTTACCACTGAGATACAATGTAACAACCTCCAATGCTGAAAAGTATCCTTTGTAACTCTAGGTTGTCAGAAAACATTTTCTAATACCATTTAACACTTCGGAAAGAGAATCAAAAGTCGTAATTCAAATACAGCCCCTTTAATTTAGTCTTCCAAAGATAAAAATGGTCCTTTAGAAAATTTATGAAGATATTTCTAACAGAAAAAAGTCATACTGACTTTTCATATACATGTCTTCAGTGGACAACTTCGATGATGTTGGGGATTGGGTTTCTTTCTTTTTACTTACAGATTTTTTTCCCATAAGTTTCTAGGAAACTGATTACTGGGTACTTATTGGTACTTACGGGTAGTTAAGAAAAACAAAAGAAGTGGCTAGGGAGACAAATATAGCATTTGGCTACACTTTTTTTCTCCCTGGGAGTTTTTCTCAGAGGGACAGAGATATCAAGATATTGGGGGGCAGCTGAGCTCTCTCTCCCTGTGTTTGGGAGGACAGCGGGCAGGCTGCTGTCTGGGGAGGGGAGTTCGCAGCCACAGCCGGGAGCTGCCTGTCTTCTGCTTCCGTACCCCTGCCCTGCCTGACATCCCATGGTTCTGGCTGCTGCCACGGAGCTTCTGGTACATTGTGTCCACTTCCCTGGGATTTCTGCTCATTCCAGCCCAGCTTGTTTCTGAGAGTCCTGAAGGCGCACCAGGATCAGCTGTCCCAGCGTTTATGAACCAAAGCCTCTCTCCCATCCCTTCAGCCCGGGCACCAGGACTGACATTGCCCAGGGTTTATGAACGAAGGCCTCTCTCCCATCCCTTCCTGTCTGGGCACAGGGACTGACACTGCCCAGGGTTTATGAATGAAGGCCTCTCTCCCATCCCTTCAGCCTGGGCCCTGCCGCCATTCCCGTGTGCTGCCCGAGCCCGCCCCACAGCGCCCCGTGCAGGTGCGGGGGAATCACTGCACCCACCCTGCCCGGCCCTGAGCCTGCAGTGCCCCTGCTGGCCGTGCCCGAAACTGCACCACGGGACAGCACCTGCGGCCGGAAGGGTCCCTGGGCTCCTGTTCTGGTTGTGGTTGATGCTGTGGCTGTTGTTTGTTTGTTTGCCTTATTACACACTAGTAAAAAACTGTTATTCCTATTCTTAAATCTTTGCCTGAGAACCCCTTAATTTCAAAATTATAATAATTCAGAGGGAAGAGGTTTACATTTTCCATTCCAAGGGAGGCTCCTGTCTTCCTTAGCAGACATCTGTCTTTCAAACCAAGACAGCTGATCAGAAGAGCCCTTAACGATTGTGCTTAATTTTTACTCATCAACACCACTGCGCCATCTGTCCTGATGTAGTAATTTTCTACGATAGCTGTATAGTACCACAATGGCAGTTCTCTTCAAATATCAAGATATTGAATTAATCATGGAGGGCTTTTCATTAGCACTGGCAAATACTGCCCCAATTTAAAAGACTTAACAAAATATCTGGTCAAGGATCATTTCAACCTTTCAAGGAACCTTAAATGCATGTGATAAACTCTGCAAGGCTGCTGTGCCATATGCTGGTCCTGGCCCCTCTGGTTTAATCTTTCCCTGGAAGTTCTTCTTGGTTGAAACTACCCATTTTCTTCTGCTTATGATAGGACATAGCATTTTCTTCAGACTATTTACTTGTCTTTAGTTACAGTAATTTCATGATTATAAGCCGCACTATTTTTACTAAAATTTTGCTCCCAAACCGGAAGTGCAGCTTACACTCAGGAGCAGCTTATATATGAACAAATTTTAGAAATTTCGCAACCCAGAAGTCCGAGCCAGCAGCAGCCTTGTGCAGCGGGGCAGCGGCGGCACAGTGGCAGCGCTACCCGGCCCCGGGGGGCACAGCGACGGCACTAGCCAGGCATGCCGTTCTCCCTCCTCCCAGTGGCAATAGCCAGACACGCCCCTCTCCCTCTTCCCGGCGGCAGCAGCCAGGCACGCCTCTCTCCCTCTTCCCGGCGGCAGCAACCAGGGACGCCCCTCTCCCTCTTCCCGGCGGCAGCAGCCAGGGACGCCCCTCTCCCTCTTCCCGGTGGCAGCAGCCAGGGACACCCCTCTCCCTCCTCCCAGCGGCAGCGGCGAGTGGGGCTGGGGCCGCTCCCCGGCGGCTGCCCCGAGCAGGGCTGAGCCAGTAAACCCCGTGATCCAGTGATTCTGTTACTGATTGGCAACTTTGTGAAAGTTGCACACGGATCCTCGCTGAACAAAAGTGCGGCTAATAATCTGGTGCGGCTTATATATGGACAGAGACCTCAATGTTGCTGACACCCCGGAAGTGCGGCTTATACTCAGTGCAGCTTGTAATCGTGAAATTACTGTAATTCAGAAAATCTCTCACCAAAAAGGAATGCTAGTAGGGTTTTGAGATGTCTCTGCTAAACTGTAGAGAGTACAGAGTCCAGGCAAAAAAAATTGTCATGTATCTTCAATGCCTGCCAAAAGCAAGTTTGTTGAAGCTTTTGAAGACAAAGAAGAGCAGGTAGGAGAGACCTGGTAACTCCATGGAGAAAAGGATTATTTCAGCACACTGTGAACAGGTTCAAAAAGAGCCCAATCCTTGCAAGTATGCAGCCATTCAAGGTATGTGGAAGTCAAGCATGCATGAAACAAAATTTTTGTTTCTGATTTGACTTAAAGAAGATATGTGTAACTATCAACATAGTGTAATTCCTGCATCTATAGGGTTTCACTGCCCATGAAATATGTAAAAACTTAGAAGTCTGGTAAGACCCTCAAGAGCACTCCATGCCCATCCCATTTGATTGTGACTGAACAGGTTACTTTTGTTGCCATCCCCCTGCACAAGGTTTTTCAGGCAGCCTTGCAGATGAGTTGTTCCAGGACTTCATTACACTTGCTCCTGGGGAGCTTCTCATGATGCCCAGCTTGTATCTAGCTACCCTTGTATCTAGCTACAGCTGCAGCAGGCCCACTCAGTCTGGTCTGTTCCACCATGGGTACTGGGACAGCTGGTTTCTTTCCTCTTTGCTGGAACCTTCTATGTATTTGAAGTTGAATTCCCTGCAAACACATTCTTGATCAGTGCTTTGCAGATAACATTCTCTACAAGTGTGGGTCCTCAAGGCTTTCAGAAAAATGTTGGAAAGCAACAGCTGTCTAAACTCTTCTAGCTGCTGCTAATAAATGTCCCACTCTTGGCCCTGAGCTGTCTGATGGTACATACTGTGAAATGTCAGGAAAGGAAAACCCCTTTGGCACAGAGTCTGTCTTTCCTTGCATGGATGAGAAGGACTATGAACCTGTCTGGGCTGCTGTAATCATGCTCAGTGTGGCTCTTCGTACTGCTACCCAACCAGCAGTCTATGCAAGCCTGCAGTTGTCCTCTTACTCAATATCTGAACACGTGGTTGATAATCCTGTCCAAAAACGCCTATTTATGGTCTAGGTATCACTCCCTGTTGGACCTTAAGATACTGCTGAGGGTCAGTTATGAGCATTCTGAGTTCCAGTTTGCCCAGGAATTAAAATACATCCTTTTTCCACTCTTGCCTTATCTTTTCTTTCATGTGGTGGGAGATGTGACAGTTTTTCCTGCACACAGCCAGAAGAAATCAGCACTGTTACAGAGTGTGCTGAAAACAGTCAGGGCACCTTTTGAGCACTTACAAGCATCAGGATGAAGTCTCAGCATCGCCAACAGACAAATGACCGTATTACAATAATTCCTTATTTAAATATTTCGGTTTTAAATGCTTCTTTGTTCCATAGCTGAAATTACTTACGGTAACAGTATGAGTCAATTTCTTCCACCCTACTGATGAGACCAGGAAAGGAACCTAGGAAAAACTTCATGGGCAGTGGGATCACAGACCTGCTGATAGATTTAGTAAAAATATTTTTGTTATGTATAGGGAATATCCTGGAAGAAAAAGTATGTCTGGATGTATCCCTATTGCCTTATTTTTAAAGCTACTAAGAATGAAGAGTGACTTCACACTTTCATCTCAGCTTTACAGCTTGACTATCTCTTGTCTTCAAGAAAAGGGATCTTGAGCTCTCACAGGCTCTAATAAATATTTGGAGATTTAAAACCATACCAAGTCAGTACCTATAGAATTACAATGTTAATGACATTTAAAAAAAGTAGGATTTCATGTATGGCCTCATTCATTTCGGCATGTAATACTAAATAGAAGAAATTAGCCTGTAGAACCTTCCCTGAAAGATGCTTAGTTTCCATTTGCTGAGAAAGATGTAACAGAGATCAGTGTAGAGTGGGGAATAGTTGGGGTATGAGCATGTGATGCTCTTCTGGCCTGCAAGAGGGCTGTTCCCAAAGCCTTACTAAAAATACTACCAAACATGTACAACAACAGAAATATGCATTCTGTGCCTAGGTCCTGTTCCTGCAATGCTACCGGTGAAGGTGAATCACTTCTGATCTTCCTATGTCAGAAACACCAAATGAGCTCTCCTTACCCCAGACTTCATTCTGCTTTTGGGACCAGGACTGTGAGGGTGCATATTTCCCATGTCACTGCCCCTGGGTACAGCTTCTTCTGCGTCTGTCAAGCTGAGAGAGAAATATTAGAAAAAATCTATTTATCTCTTGTTTTAACTGGTCTGAGAAGCTCCATATAGACTTATAGTGCATCATAGAGAAAAAAATAGCATGGAATTTGCATAGGTTTTTGTGTGACTATTCGGCTTCTGCTTCATATTAGTGAGAATTGTCTCTGGGATTGGTTCTTGGAGGAAAAATAACTTGTGCCTTGTTCTAAGAAGTTAAGACAGGGCAAGGAATAGGAGAAAATATGATTATTTCCAGAGTCCCTACCTATGTGTCTGATGTGAGTCACTAAGACCTCTTGCTGATTCATTACTAGTAGAGGTTATGGAAAGGGAATGATAACAGAAAAACAGGATGGAAGTAATAATTCTATTTTTTTCTTTTATTTTTCTTATTTTTATTATTTCCCCCATGCATTAATACACATTCACTGATATTGGAACTTCTGTGCTCTGGAACAGCCATAGATTGGTTCTTCCCTAGCATTTTTCATCCTACAGGATAACACACAATACTCTGTGGGGCAAGGAAAGTTGGAAGTAGGTGTGCTGGCTGGCTGGCCTTTTTAGTGCAGAGTAAAGCAGTGGGAAGGCAAAGAGCCAAGGACAATGTGGAACGAGAAGGCATGAGTCAGAGACAAGTCCAGACCTAAAATATGACTACAACTAGTGCAAGCCATTTGATGGAGTCTGAGTCTGAACTTAGGCATGACTACCAGTGACCATACAGGGCACTGTTGCCCTATTATTTTGGGGTATTTTTTCAACTGCAGTAATTTTTTCTTTCTTTGTGGACCCAAGAAAATACACAATTTTTCCTGACTGATATCACTGCTGGGATATATTCTGAACATTTAAAGAATCACTCTGTGCAATAGGGATCAGAATGTTCTTCATCTTGACTGCTGCTGTGTTCTTGATCTCTTAATATTCATTCTTTATGAGTGTCAATGAAGAATGGGCCTGGTGCCCAGTGATCTACATGGCCAATCTGGCACACAATACAATGCACTGAAGTGACATTTTCATCTTTCAAAGTGTACTTCATTTTTGCTAGAGACATAACAGCAGAACATCCCCAAATGATATAATTTCTAATACTTGACCTGAAAGTTCCATTTTATTGAGGCTCTTGCAATACTTTTTTCTGCATTGCAGTCCTAAAGTTTGAGTTTTAAGAAGTAGAAAGTAAAGAAATATAGTCATACTTCGATCTGTTGTTCGACTAATCCGAATTGGAACTTCCAGTGGGGACTCTTGTCTGAGCTCAGACTCACTCACTGCCCAATTCAACTTGAAAAGGTGGTATAGCTCTTGTTAATTTGTCAGGTAAGTGGAATAAGATGTGTGGTTGTAATCACATTTGAGGAGCCATGGTAATATATTCTGCAAATGCTCAGAATCTTAAATTTAGCTCTTCTTTTCAGTGAAGTTACTCAGGTATTTGAAATTCAGCAGGAGCTGATGAGTCTTCCAGACCTAGATCCTAATTAGCTTCAGAATTTGCTACAGTTCAAATAATCCTGAAATAGTAAACAAAAAGCATATGTGTATCATGTTCTAAACGAGGATACACCTTTAAGTTTTCTCTGTCTAGCAGGAGTCTGCGATACATAAGAGTCACATCTGTCTTTACTAGCATGCTCCAAGACATCTTAATGAAACTTAAGAGATCCATGTTTCCTGTGCCAGCACTACCCTGGAATTTATTAACTGTCCAAGCTGAAAACTAGCCTTAGATAGAAATAATGAAAATATGAATCCAATGTGACTTGATGATCTCTACAGTTAACAGTCTCATTAGTGATGTAACTGTTTTAAATGATGGCAGAATAACTCAATATGCACATTAACATAACGCATTGATAGATTATTAATTATCCAAATGATGAAATAAACTAGTCATTTATATAATTCCAGGGAAGTCATATCATGCCAGAAATAAAATTGATCCATATTATTCTTGGTATGATTGTTATAGCTAAATTAATACTGGTTTGCTATTTAAATATCCGATGGAAGCCCAGACAGACTTTCCATACAATCAGAAAACCATGAAATGAAGATCAGTTTCTTTTTAGAGTTGTAGAGCTGGATGGCCTCAAGAGGTTGTGAAACACATTTCTTTCTGAACTCAGAAGCCAACTATGCACAGGTTATTCTTCGCAGATGTTTGTCTAATCTACTCTGAGGAAATCTTGAATGATAGACACTCCACAACCTTTCACAGCAATCTATTCCCCCACTTGACATCTGTAATGTACATAAATCAGAGGACATTCAGAGATGCTGAAAGGCAGCCAGACGCTTGCCTCTTCTAACAATCAAAATACATTACTTAGATAATTGTATGATTTGGGTATTTGTGACCTTGATTTTTATTTGTTACATGTTTGCAGGTCTATTTACTATCAGATACATTGAGATAAAACTCAGATTGTCTAGAATTACACTCTGGATAACAATGTTATTATATTAATACACAAGTCCATCCAGAGGGCTATTCTATATTCTAAATTCTTGTTAGGTAGGTGTGTGCTGGGTTTTGTGTGAATGCCTTTTACACAACACTGCTGACATTGCTGAAGAACCCTCACCCCTTAAAAAAATTCTTTATTCAGCTAAAAATGAAGATTCAGAGGTCTGAATTTATCTTAATACCATAGTTGGAATAATTTAATTTTCTCAGTACCCATTAGGGAACTAGTATTGTGGTGCATTAATGCTATCAATGTTTTATACAGAATTGCCTTAACTGTCACAAATATCGAGAGAGTGCCTAACTGATTGTCAGACTCCTCAAGCAGCATTGATTTTACTGTTGCAATATTCAGATGATGAGGTAATTGCATCTTATCAGGTTATTGAAAAAGTCTTGTAAAGCAATCAATGGTCATGGACTTACCTAACCTCCTCATTTCTCTTTGTTTCTGTTCTGGATTTTCTTTTATATGTATGTTTTTCTTTGATCCATTGCATCTGAGTTCTGGAAAGTGGGATAGAGGTCATGATGCTGCTCTGTGTCCACAAATATCACAAGGTAACCACTATTGCTTCCTGGTCTGGGAAAGATATCAGTCTGAGGTAAGGTGCTGACAAACGTGGGTCGTCCATGGTGCTCACCATGTCAGGCAGAGGAAGACAACAGGAATTTAGCTCTGGAGAAAACTTGCACATGCAGACACTTGCACTCTCACACATGTGAAGTGATATGCTATCTGGATGAGGTGTTTATGCCAATGGCTTTGCAATGAAAAAGAGAGTTCTGGTAATCACTACTGGTGTGAAAACAGAGGTTTCTCCATGCTGTGAAACTGCACTGTCTTCTGGTGCTTGTCTTGGCAGAAATGTAATTAAAGGATGAATTGCCCATGCTGATTCACAGTGCTCACAGCCATCCGATGGTACCCACAACACTGTACTGCACGCAACCCTTTAGACCCTCACCCCAGTCTGAGCTCTACATTCACAAGAACCTCCTGCATTTCTGGCAATCACCTATCTATCACCAACTGCCAGAAACTTTAATCTGATTACAACAATGAAACTGTTTTTTATCTCTGGCGCCTGACTCGGGTTTCAGAGCAAAGTAAAAAGTATGACATCATCCCTGCTTGCATCTGTGTTGGGTAGCTAATGAAATTATGTGAATGGTTTGAAGACCATTAAAGTCAATGTTGATCCTTATTATTATTAAGAGCACTTTCCAATTTACTGCACCACAGGGCAAACTTGAAAGCATCATTTTTCAAAGGTGTGTGCATTGCACTGGATTGCAGCAAAGAGCCCTGCTGGTGGTACAGGATGCTGGCACATGAGAGAATCAATTGCAAAATTAATTAGGTGAAGGTCTGCATAGCTCCTTTCCTGCATAGATCCACACCTCCATTATTTGGTGATAATAGGCAGAATAGTGACCTTGGCAAAAGAAAGCCCCAGGTTAGGTTTTGTATCTGAGGAGATAGTGGACTGCAGAAATTTCTTCTTCCTGCTGTGGCTCTGGGGCAGCATGGGGCATGGCGGAGCTCTGTGCAAGTGCACAAATGCCTGTTGTTACTCCCAGCACAAGCCTGTGATTCCTCCCTTTACCTGCTCCAGCAAGTTGGTTGGGATTTTTTTCTTCCAAAAGTTGATATTGACATTTTGAAGCTCCGACCAAAGATACTTAGACGCTTGATGTCCACTTGCATGAAATGCCTCTGATCCTAAGTACTTTCACTTTTGTAGCTGCCTGGGCTTCTCTATTTTATGTGAAGGTAAATTCAAACTGAATATTATAAATATTGATACTACAGAAAACCTGAGGTATTTTGTGTCAAAGTCTTTGTTCTCTTAAATGATTTAAAGCATATTGCAAAAAATGACCTAAGGCACTCCCTAGAATATTTTATCTGAATATTTATTGCATTTCATGACATTGTTTCTTCAGTCCACCAGATAAAGGAGTGTTTTGCTCCTTTTCGTGGTGTAGATTTTTTATGAGCTTTATGAACAGGTAAAACTGCTCTTTGTATTTTAGAACTTTAGAAAGTGGAAGGAAGAAGTCTTTGTATTGGTTATGGTATGAGCAGAATGAGCCTCTAGGGAGCCCTGGATTTTGCTTAGGAAATGGTGTCTCTAGTCAGGATCAAGTTATACAAAAAGGTTTGTGCTAGTTGTGCATTGATGGCACCTTATGGGGAGGGCATACAAGGGGGATTTTCCTCCTTGAGAATTTCCTCTGTGAGTTGATGGGACCAATTGGAGGCTGGTTTGGTTGTCGACAGCCTGAGACACTAATTGGAGAATTTAATCCGCCTCCGTGAATTCACATTTTGAAGCAAGTAAAGCCCGGGAAAGGTTTCTTTCGTTCCCAGCCTCTCCCAAGGTGGCCGTGCCCGGCCCGGGCCCCCTCCCACACGGCCCGGGCAGGGTGGGCTCGGGAGGCCGCCGGGCCCCGTTTCCAGCCAGGAGCCCCGATAGCCAGGGGGAGGAGAGGCCCATTGCTAAGATCTTGGCTCTCCCCGGTGTGGCCGAGCCCGCCCCGCTGCCCTGGGGCCTGAGGGGGAGGCGGCCGGGCCCGGTTCTGCAGAGCCCCTCCGCAGCCCCGATTGCCGGGCAGTGGAGCAGGACAAGCTCCGGGGGGCAGCCCTTGCCCAGCTCCCCGGCACGGCCCGAGTGACCTGAGAGCCTGGCGCAGCTCCAGCAGGGCCCTGCAGCCTCCGCATCCCCACTGAGATTTTAACCCTTCCAATGCTCAGATAAGACTTGCAGACCTTCAATCCTCCCTTGAGTGAGAAGAAAGAAAAAATGCACCAAAATCTGTGAAGCAGGAGCCAAGCTCCAGATGGAAGGAGAAAGAGGATATGCCATGATTTTAGGCTGAAAATCCTTTTGTAAGCTATAGGGATGGACTGTACTACACTAAAAATTTCTATAAACCATGGGAAAAGACATGGAGGGTTGGAGTGTTCAACTTAATAGATCATTGAGGAAAGGAACGTGTGTTGAGGATCCTTTGCCCCGAGGGAAAAAGGAGATCTCTGTTCCTGGGGATGAAGCATGAACAGAGAGAGATGAAGAGAGCTTTTGCTAAAAGTAAACACCCCATGAGTTTAACATGGCCCATAAACACAGTTTGGGAGAGCTGTGAAGGAGCTGGAAGAGATGGAAGGAGTTAGTGGAAAATAAAACCATGAGAGAACAGGTTTTTTTTCTTCTTGTGGAAAATAAATCCTTATAGCCAAACAAGAAGAGACTCCTCTCCCTAAAGTGAACTGAAAAAGATTATTTAAGTTGGCAACTGACTGAAGTGTTTATGTGTTGTTAAAAAGGCAAAGAAGATGTGGGAGCGGGGAGGAGGGGGTGGTCTGAAGGTCTTATTCTGAATTTATTATTTCTTTATGTTGTTGATAAAGTTTTCCTTTACACCTTTGAGTTTTAGGCCTGCCTTGCTTTTGCTCCTAATTTTATCTCATAGGAAAAAAAAAAAAAAGTATATTGAAATTGGCAAATTTAAATTACTACAGGGTTTTACAGGCAATGATGAATATAGAAAGTGCTTCAGTCATATGTGAGCTTTCAAAACCAGCCTAGGAAGGCGGCTTAAAAAGTTGAGCAAGCACACAAAGGTTTCTTTAGCTCAAGAGCTGTCAGGCAGATGGAGGCAGGGAAGGATGCAGATGTCTTCTCTGCAGGAGTTTGTAGGGTGGGTCTGCCCAGCAGTGTGACTGTTCCAAGGCCCAAACTGCCTGCTGTGTTAGGCAGTGCTGATAGCAGACTGCATCCATCTTTGCTCCTCCAGTAAGTTTACCACATAGTAAACTGTGTCCCCAGCAGAGAGGAACAACCAGGAGCAGATTAGATACACCTCTACCATATCCTGGACTTGTTGCTTCATTTCCTCAGCGTCTGTTGACTGGCACCACGAGGCAGAGCAAAGCTGCATTATGTCTTTTCAACAGGATTGTTTTATTCATATGAAGGCAGTTCCCAAGTTAAGTGAGAGGACAGCTGTGGGAGAAGTCTCAACGATGCTGTCCTGCTAGCCTGGCCTTCACACTAATGTTGTGAGCTTCTCTAAGAATCTCTGCAGCTCTGCCAGGTGTCTGCTGAAGAGGAACCATCCCTGGCACATACACACTCATAATACACTGCTGCAGGTCTGAGGTAAGCACACAGGACCAATGGAACTTGAAGAAAACCCTTTTATTTCACTCTATCAACTGTTTACTGGTGGAGCTGAAATGTCCATCCATGCACTTCTTTCCTGCCTCCTCATGCATTCATGAAGAAAGAGGAGACACATCCACAGGAATACTCATGAAGATTATTTCTGCTTTTCAGTTTTGCACTGCCTTGTCCTATCAGGCTCATAAAACCTTTGTAGTGGTCCATACTGTCTGAGGAGTGGCTGGGGAAATGGTGTCCTCCCTAGAGTAAACATGGTGTCTAGTTTTCCAGAGAGGCCTTTTACAGTGGTAGAAATAGTATAATCAGAATAAATACGTCATTTGAACCTCTTCTAAGTGTTCCCTTATAAAATTCTTATTTTATTTGAAAGATGTGTAACACCAGCCTTAGCACAACAGAGCAAGATCTATTAATACTGGCCAGATAAGGAACTGCATAAAGAGATTGCACAAGGAGAGATGGCCCTAAATAAAGAGAATGCAACTACCAAGAGGTCTGCCTCTCATGGAAAAAAAATGTCTGCCTTCTGCAGACATCACAACCTCACAGCTGCTAAATACAAAAAGAGGAAGGGATAGAAACAAAGATTTAAAAAAAATATGTGGTGCCCCTCAAGAGCATTTTTGCTATCTGTAACATCCTTCCTAAATGTAAATTTGTATGGAGAGGACACTTGCTTATAATAGATTTTCTTACCAGGTACTTGCCATATTAGAGCCTGGAGGCTCTGTCCTGAGGACAGGTGGGTGTAACTCCCAAAACAATCAGTCAGCATGATCAAAAGCAGTGAGGTATACTTTCCTAGCTAGAAGCCGTAGATTTTATTTTTTCTTTAATGTTGGAATTCGACTATGGAGGTGTTAAATATTATGACTGCATTAATATTAGAACCAATGTTCTGAAAATCAGAAAGTTCAGTGAAATGATGCACTATACAAGGTATTTTCCAGCCCTTTGCACCACCACTGAAGACTTCCATATATTTTGTTCCCTCATTTTTATATGTCTTATATTGCCCATCAGCATGCTGCCAAGTGTTGCAAACCAGTGAGAATTAGTGGTGTTCTGCTTGGAGGCAAAGATCAGACTACGAGCATTTGTAGTGCTTGAACCGTGTCTCTTTGAAATTGGAAAGTTCTCTTTGAAAACTGCAAGCACTAATATTCCCATTTTAGGCAAATGTCTGCTGAAGTACTGGTCTATTTGCCCATGTACTAGGACTTCAGTTATGCCTGCAATTCTAGAGGAAAGCAGTCACTCAACTAGGAAATTAAGAATATCTATTCAGAAAAAGCCCCCATTCCTTCCCTTAAAAAAAAAAAAAATCCATAATCTGTGAGGTCCTTAGGTTAGAGAAAGCACATATCACTATAATGAAATAATGAATATGTCTCCAGAGCTGTATCATGTAACAGTTGCCTGGACACTTGGGCAAAAGCCTGAATAAAATCCCTAGAGGCAAACACTACACTAAGGTAATTACAAGAACAGTAAGATTACAGCTTAAAGGCCACGTAAGTATAACCTGATAGCTAAGTCTTTTTAGACTTTGGGTGTAGAGGGACGCTTGGATGCCAAAATAGTGTTAGGTAAAGCTCATGGCTATGCTTTCCCATGGAAAAGATCTTTCTGGGTGGTACAGGAAGGTAAGGGGCTTGGTGATTCTATTTAGGTGATTCCTCTTTTCACCTTCCCTAAATAGGGTGGAATGAATGAACTTAGCCTCAAGTGAGCAGCAACATCTTGTCTTGCCCTTGCCAAGACACTACATTTGTCAAGGGCAAAAATACCAATCAAAAATCCGGCTGAGGTTGAGTGAAGTAGTTAAAAGGTCTTAGCTTAGAACTGTCTTTCTCTGTCAGTTGTACTTCTTGTGTTCAGTGAAATCAGTGGATCAGACGTTCCAACACAGTCTTAGGGACAGCAGCCTTCATTGTGCATATAATGAAAAATTAAAACTGTTGATTAAAACTTATGAGTTTACTCCAGAGTCAGGCTTCTTGGACAGAGATATGTGGATTACACAGCCTGGTGCAGAGTTATCTTGTGTAAGCGTCTACCCCAACTGCTGCTCTCTATAGCTGCTAGTGTTGGCTGTGGTATCCAGCAGAAATATTTAGGAAATTGCTTTAAAACTGCATCCACAGCAGGAAACAGCCATCCAAAAGTCAGTTTGGAGTCACTAAGGCAGCTCATGAATATTATCTATAGCAAACTCTGTTAACAACCTGTATTTTAGAGTCTAGAGACTCTCCTCCTAGAAGACTTTGGAAGGTGGGTTTTTATAGGAGCCACTGTGAATGTATCTTCTTGTTTGAGGCTTGAACAGAAACGTACAATTTGTATTTCAATCACTTTTGATAGTCAGCAATTTGATGTTAGCCAAGAAACAACCTGTTATTTTATGTTCTTCCCTCCCTCTTTCCTCACATGTGTGTTCAACTACCCGTTCACCTACCTATCATTAATCATAAAATCAATACCAGGCCCCCTGCTAGGTGGCAAGATTTCACTGATGTGGGTTTATTTTAAAGAGCTTGTTCAATAAACCTCTATCAGGATCTGGTTTTTTTAAATTGCCAGTTGGCACCTTTTCAAAATGAAGAAATTTTCCTTCCCACATCATTGTTGCACCTTAGTTGAGTGGGAAAAGAAAAGACAAAAAAGAGAAGGATATTTCATAGAAATGCATGGATATACACTGGAATGGAAAACACAATTCCTTCCCCTGGACTGACACAGTTTGCATTTCAAGGTCTTGCAGTCAGGTTCCTCCTTCATGTCCATCAATCTGTGGGCTGTAGAACTATGCTTCAATCACAGTCCAACAAGGTGCAAATTTTGTCACAAGTTAAATAAAAGAGCTTCAACTAATTTACAAGCTGAACTGTGATATATTTCACTGGCTTACCATATTTTAACATTCACTTCAGTATAAATTACTGCCTATATATTGGGTGTTCTATCTATATAAAACCATATTGCTGTTAACTTATAAAAAATAGAAGAGCGAGAAAACATTTTAATTTCTTATCAGTTTAAGAAAAGATTTTTAAAAAAACCCAACACATTGGATAATAGCTTTCTGAATAGAATTGGATGAGTTTTTTAGGAAGGATTCCTAGGCACTGATCCTAGCCTCTCTTAGAGGCTGGAGTCAGTGTAACACATTATTCCCAATTTTGGGAATAATGCGGTTTTTAAGAAGCAGTTAATATAGAGGAGATTCTACATTGGTCTTCAGAGCATGGATCTGGTATAATGCCATTAATGTTAGTGGTGTAGTGTCATTGGTTCAGAGTCACTGGGCAGGCACCATCTGTAGCCTGGGTCCACATTTGGTAGCACAGTACAGTGAGAGCTGAGGAACTAGTGAAAATCAACACATGGCCAGTACAGAAAGCTGCACTTACACTGGGAAGTGAACAGTGGTTTGTTCAGAAACTGGTTCAGCAAATCTCCTGGGAAACAATCCTTAATAACACAGGGCTCCATGGAAGCTTGACATATTTTAAGGAGGAAATCTTAAAGGTGCAGGAGCGTCCCTATGCACTGAAAGACAAGCCAGTGGAGAATAAGACTCGCCCAGCTGAACAGAGTGAACTTTTGAGTGAATTCAGTGAAATAAAGAGAACTTTTGACCTTTGGAAGCAGAGGTAGGCAACTTTGGAAGAGTATAAGAATGCTGTTTAATCATGTAGATAGAAATTTAGAAAGGTGAAAGCTCAGCTAGAACTCAATCTGGTCACCTCTTTGAAACATAATAAAAAGTGTTTTTACAAGTACTTCAGCAGGTAAAGGAGGTCCAAGGAAGATCTCCATCCTTTATTGGACATGGGATAAGGAAAAGGCTGAGATACTTGATGCCTTCTTTGCTTCAGTCTTTTACAGAAAAACCTGATATCCTCAAGGCAGTCAGCCTCCTGATCTGGTAGATAGAGACAGGGAGCAGAAAAGACCACTTGAAATCCAGAAGGAAGCAATTAGTGACCTTTTCTTTCACTTAGATACTCACGAACCTCTGAGACCACATGGAATCCACGCGTATAGAGGAAACTGGCAGAAGAGGTTGCCAAGCTGCTCTCCATCATTCATCATCAGCCCAGGCTAATCAGGTGGCTGGAGACAGGCCAATGTAATGCCCCTCTACAAGAAGGATCAGAGGAGGGTCTGGTGAGCTACAGGTTTTCAAGTTGACCTTGGTGCTGGGGAAGGTTATGAAAACCCTCATCTCGAGTGTCTTCATAAGGCATGAACAGGAGACCCAGCCAGCATGGGTGTGTGAGAGCAGGCCCTGCCTGACCAATCTGATTTCCATTTATGAGCAGCTGAACTGCCTGGTGGATGAAGGAAAGGCTGTAGATATTGTCTACCTGGATGTTAGTAAAGGTTTTGATACAGTCTCCCATGGCATTCATCTGGAAAGCTGTCAGGTGATGGCTTAGACAGGTACACTGTTGACTGGGAAAAAAACTGAGTGGCCAGGTCCACGGAGTGGTTGTGAATGGAGTTACATCCAGCTGGTGATCAGTCACCAGTGCTGTTCCCCAGGGCTCAGCATTGAGGCCAAATTGTTTTTAATGTCTTTATCAGTGATCTGGATGAAGGAATTAAGCACACTTTCCTTCAGTCAGGAGAGTTCTGCAGAGGGATCTGGACACTGATAGGTGGAGGACACTGATAAAAGGTTCAACAAGGCCCAGTGCTGGCTTTTCACAACAACCCCAGGGAGTGCCACAGGCTGGACAGAGTGGCTGGAAAGGACCTGGGGGTGCTGGTGACAGCAGCTGAACATGAGCCAGGGTGTGCCCAGGTGGCCAAGAAGGCCAATGGCATCCTGGACTGGATCAGCAATGGTGTGGCCAGCAGGAGCAGGGCAGGGATTGTCCCCCTGTCCTGGGCACTGATGAGGCCACACCTCAAATCCTGTGTTCAGTTGTTCCGGAAACTTCCCTGCCCAGCCACTCTGTCCATCACTCTTGCACCACCTGAGCTGGGATTGACACCCCACACCCATACAACCAGATCAGATTTCTTTACCTGCTCAACCCCAGGGTTCTCTTGGCAGAGTCTCAGATGTCCAAATCCTTAAAACAATTTAATTGTGGTGTAGAAACAAAATAATAGCTTGAGCTAGTTACTTCTGGGAAGGCACCCTGAACAAAGGAACCCGTGGGCTTTTATACCCTCACAGTATAAACAAGGAGAGTCCAGGCGTCATCAGCTCCTGCCATGTCTCAATGTCCCCTCGAAGGGTCCAGGTCCCTGGGCCTTTGTTCTGCAAAGAGTTAGCAGCTCATGGCCTCTTGCCTGGGGCTTTTGCCAGAGCTCAACCCAGAGCTCAACCTGAAGCTCCCACTGCAGCTGCACCCTGAGCTACCTGCACTGAATGTGTTCTTCAACAGTTTATGTGCGTTATGAGAAGCAGGACATGGAAGTGCTGGAGTGTGTCCAGAGAAGGACCATGGAGGCTGATGAAGGACCTGGAACACAAGTCCTGTGAGGAACAGCTGAGGCAGCTGGGGTAGTTTATCCTGGAGAATAGGAGGTTTAGAGGACACTTTATTGCTCTCTACAAGTGCCTGAAAAACATTCTTCACTGAAAGGGTGGTTAAGCATTGGAATAGACTGCCCACAGAGGTGGAAGTGTTCAAGAAGTGACTGGGCATGGCACTTAGTGAACATGGCTCACTAAGCCAAAGGTTGGATTCAATGATCTTGGAGGTCTTTTCCAGTTTCAATGATTGTGTAATTCTTTGATTCTATTAGTTGCCGTAATTCTTCTATGGTAGAGAAACTCTTACCAAAATTTCACAGAGATACTGAAGACTTACCAAGACTACAATTTTGAAACAATGGAAAATTTGATTTTGTATTAAATCTGCATTGGGGTGTTTAATTTTTGAAATTTTTATTTCAGAGATAGCAGAGAAACTCAGTTGAAATAACTCAGAGTTGCATCTTTAGTTTAATCAACTTAAATCTTCAATTTTGAGTTAATTTAATTTTAATATTTTAATTAATCAAACTTTAGTTTTGTCTTTTTAATGAGAAGGATGTTTGTCCTTTATATTTCTTGGTCAATTAAAAGGTGAAAAAACCCCCTACAGGAAAACTTGTAGGCATCTTCCTAGCTTTGGGCAAATCTGGAAGTTTTTGCAGCCTAAACCAGAATTACTTCAATACACCACAGCCAAGGCAGGCACCACTGCAGCATAAAAGTGAAAACAGCCAGTTAATATCCTGCACAGCTCCTTTTGCACCACTGCTCCTTTGTAACACTTGTCTGGTGGCTGTTGGCAAGGCCTGGTTCAATCCCCAGCTGATATAACAGTGTATGACAGATGATGAACGAAGTCTAGGTGGAAAAGCGTCCTTCTCCCCTACTTTCTTTCTCTACAAAAAAACCCACAACCAAAAACCAAAGAGAGGAAGTTGGTTGATTTGATTTTTTTTACCTAACTACTTTCTGCTATATGCATTTCAAACATTTTGAAATCTCTGGTGCTTTTCATCTTTGAATTCAGAGAATTTTTGTCTGAGGTAGTAAAATCACTGGCTAGATAAGCTTGTTATCTAGTGGAAGAGGATTAGTTTTCTTTTGATTATGAGAATGACCTTATATAGAGCATTTGACAGAGACATGTTTTTCCTGCCATCAGCCATGTTTTCCACCATTAATCTGCTTAACCACAAGATGAGATTTTATTTACTTGTTTACTCATAAGATAAATGAAAAGGATTTGAGAACTTGGCTCTCCTTGAGTCTGTATTAAAACCTCCCATAGAAATTTAGAATATTGGACAGAAACATCTTTTTGGCTTAGTCTGAACAAGCAGGAAGGCAGCAACTTTACCAAAAAGGAAGGGAAAATGGCAGTTTCTTCCTAGAGTAAAATGTGCCCTCTGAGCGGGTTTCTGACCTCTCCTACTCCAGATTACAGTAATTTCATGATTATAAGCCGCACCATTTTGAGTAAAATTTTGGTCTGAACCCAAAGTGCGGCTTATAATCAGGTGTGGCTTATATATAGACAAAGAACGAAAACTTGCTGTTTTGCTTTGGAGGACAGGTGTCTGCTGAGAAAGGCAGGAACTTCTCTTTGAAATGGAGAAAGTAAACCCCCTCCCTCCAAATTATTATAATTTTGAAATCAAGGGGCTTCCAGGCAAAGATACGGGAATTAGGAATAACAGTTCTTTTCTAGGGAAATCAAAATAGAAATACAGTACTACAAAGAAACAAACTCCAAACCCTGACAAAGTCACAGTACAACCTGACACCCTGTCAGGCAGGTAGCTGTTCCATTAAATGGTGGCTGCATCCCCCTGCAGTGACAGATGTGATTCACTTGAAGCAGTGCTCCTGCAGAAGGTGCAGTTTCCCTCCGAAGGCCCAGTGATGATCTGGAGAAGTCCAGTTTTCCTCTGGAGTCCAGTGGAGAAAGGGGCTCCCTTAGTGTCCCAAAACCTCTATTTTATCTCAGTAAGAAATGTTGGGCTCTTCCCCCTGGCTGGAGCAACTTCCAAAGGGATGCAGTAATTTTATCAGTCACACAGTGGGACTCAATGGGCCATTAGCAGAAAATGACTGGCTGGAGGAAGGATGGGCTGTGAAAAGATGAAGAACAATGCCCCCCCTGGTTTCAATGGATGGCCCATTAGCAGAATATCTGCCATTGAGATAAGGATCACTGCCCCCACCTGGTCTCAGCAGATGGTGATAGAATAGATACCTTTTATCACACTCTGTATTGTAATGTGAGGTTATAATCAGGTGTGGCTTATGTATGGACAAAAAACGAAAAGCTGCTGGCACCTGGAAGTGTGGTTTATACTCAGTGTGGCTTATAAACGTGAAATTACTGTAATCACTCCAGATCTTCAGAAGGGTTTATTTGAATTTTTATGTGTGTGAAGCAGTTTCTTCCCTCCACCTTAAAAAATACAAATCATCTGTCTAACTCAGTTTGTCCTAAATTTAATCGAGAGAGTTGGCGACTTCTTGTCTGTCTATGGTTTCCCAAACTTGGACACTCCAGGGCAGATGCCCCTGTCTGTGTGGCTTGCTTGCAGCTCATGCATGACCAAAGGAGGCAAGTGGGGCTCACAGGAATGTGATTAATTTTGTCTTGAAGCACAAGCACAGATTAGCTCAGATGAATCATAGCCTGAGTCTCTACTTGAACCACACTGTTAACTTCAATTGTTTAGTTCAAATGTTGGTGTCACACCACAAAAGTCCTTGGAGGGTCCTGATATCCCTGGGGACCCAGGGTGTCCTCACACCCCACTGCCCAGGACAGCATTTCAGCCCTGAAAGGTGCTGGGAGGGTGAGGAAGGAGTTCCAGCCATCCTCTCTGGTGAGAGCAGGGGTTGGGGGCACATGGACTGGCAAGTGTGCCTGTTAGAAGCTGGAAGAGACACTGTGAGTGTCACAGCTCATCCCGTGGTCAGGTGCTGCTGTCTTGACAGTAGAGCCAGTGGCTGAGCTGCAGCAGTGAGATCTCCTCTTTCTCCTATAGCTAGTGCAGGCAGCCTTCCTCAGGGTGGCTGCAGCAGCCTGGATCCAAGTCTATGGCTGTCAGAACAGTCAGAGAAGGGATGCCTGAGCTGCTGCACCTCAGAAGAACTGGGTTTCTAGTGTGATACGACAGTACAGAAAAACCTGTAAATACCGAATTTGAAGGAGGAACCTGATTCTCCTTCTGTGGCCCTGTCTATTTAAACTGCTTTTCCATTGCCCCTGATTCTGGTGGAGATGTGGTATAACCTATTACAGCATCTCCAGTTTCACACTGTGCAGAGCATTCTCATACCCTGAACATAAAAGATGACTTTAAAATGTAAGTATGTTTTATATCTGCTGCTAATATCATATTCTTTCTGCTAATGGAGGATTTTGAAGTGCCCTTTTCATCTCCCAAATGTTAACTTTCTAGACAAATTTAGCTATGGTACAAAGGTTTTATGTTGAGAAGGATTTTTCCTTTTACTTTGTTCCTGTTCTCCCTTTACAGCAGGAGGTCTATTCTGTAGTGCACACTGTTCTCTGGAATATTCTTGCTCCAGGATATTGATAACTGTAGATAAAGAAATGACCATTTTCTCAAGGGTTCATTGTTTGCAGAGATTTGGAGATTTTTTTGCAGTGCATTACTTGAAATGTATTTAGCCAATTGTTAAGTTTAAGTTTATTTTAAGTTTATTTTAAGAATTAGCAACTATTTACCTACTCTGCCTTGACCGTCTGAGGGCAGTGTCCCCTAATACTTGCTGGAAGCAATATGCCTGGTCAATGCTAACTGTCAGCACTGCACCCTCCCTCTAAGCCTGTTATACAAAACTTACAGACATCAAAAAGAGCCTTTCCGTGCATCTCCACTATGTCTTGAACTTGGATACATTTCACTCACTCTCTGGGCCACAGTGACTATTACAACATATCTTTATTGGCATAAATTTTGGGGCAATCTACCTGATTCTCCCATCTAGATCTTGGTCTAGATGGAGCCATGACTGACCTTCAGGTCGGAGTACTCATAAACGTCCAACATAAATGGCTGGAAAGGGCTTTTTGCATGATGCGGTTTATGCTTGGGTAGAGCATGACCCTGAGAAAAAAATCCAGTTTTAAAGACCTTGAGTGATGAAGAATCTACAGCAGTCTTTGATAAATAGTTCCATAGGCAATCAATTTTGCTGTCAGAAAATTCCATCTTATCTTGTTTACTGACTAATATGTTAGTATTAGACTAATAGATAAACATATTAGACTAAATATGTTTAATAAGTTCACATTCTACTGGATAATGACTTAGTCTGCATAAGTTGTTTTTCATTTAGTTTTCTCTTTGTTATTAATGCCAATTGTATGTTGTGGAGCACAGCAAACCACCAGACCTTCTTTTGGAGATTTCTATTAACTGCATGTATGCAGGCATCTCTCTTTTTTCCTTTTATTCTATCTCATTTGGCCTGGAACAAAGCCTTCTCTGTGTAGTCATAACAGGAGTTTTGGGTAGGAAGGAATGAGAAATCCTGTGGAAGGGGCATCAATGAGAAATATGGGGCTTCTGCAAGGGGTAGTAGACACTTTCTGGATTTTCTCCTCTGGGCTAAAGGTGCTGAGGGTGGGGATGATGGGAAAACATGGAAGACAACAGAATGGTGGTGGTTTATACCAGTTAAGAAAGAACCTTGTGGTCATGCTTTATTCTGCCTAGTTGTGGACAACTGAAGAGTAGCATGATTTTGCTTCAACCCACATACACAGGTGATGATGTACAACAGAAGATACATTTATATTGACATGCCTCATAGCACTCCTTGTCCTACCTGGAGTACTTACCTGAACAACATACAGTTACAATTTGTCTTTACGCTATGATGGAATTATTTGCAGTTTGATTTATTCTGGAGGAAAATGGCAGATTATATTGATTTTGGGGAGGTTAAAACAGAGATAAAGTCAAGAGGCAGTTCCCTTGATCTTTATCTAGCAACAAAGACATTAGGTGGCCAAATTCTAGATAAAGGTCAAATAATCAAAGATAATTTTGGCAGAAAGGTGCAAAAATCCTTAAAGGCTACCATGATCAGCACAGTAATCCCAGCATATTAGGAGTTTGTTCATCACTTTAAAGCATTAAATGTAAGGATTCTTTCTTTCATAAGTGGCACTAAGAAAGCTGCATATTGACAGTAGAATACAGAAGTTACTGAAATTCAGGCATTCAATTAAACACCAGTGTATCAAATGAGTGTTAAAGGTTTTTTAGGCACTAGTAACCAGCTCTGAGCATACAGGGTGATTCTGAGCACATTGAAGAACAATTTTGAAAATGCAGAAATTTTCAGAAAATTTGCTTGCATTGCTGTGATCTCATTCCAGTTACAGAGACATGGTGGGATAGCTTGCATTACTGGAATGCTGTCAGGGGCAGCTACATGCTTTTTTAAGGAAAGGAAGGCCAGCAAGGCAAGTCGGTGGATCTGTTCTTTATGTGAGAAAACAACCAGAATTATCCAGCTCTGCCAAAATGTGGATGAAGAATGGGTTAAGAGCTTATAGTAGAAGTTAAGGGGCAAGCTAACATGGGTGACACTGCTGTATTTGTTACAGGCCATCTGATCATGAGGAAGAAGTAGGTGAGGCCTTCTACAGATAGCTGGAAGCAGCCTCACAGTCAGAAGGCCTTGCTGTTGTGAGGGAATTCAACCACACCGCTCCAAGACAGCACAGTGAGGCACACACTGCCCAGGAGGCTCCTGCAGAGCACTGATGGTAACACTTTGGCGCAGATAGTGGAGGAGACAATGAGGAGAAGTGAGCTGCTGGACCTTGAAGGACTCATTGGGGTGTGGAGGTTGGGGGCAGCCTTGACTACAGTGACTATGAGATGTGGAGCTCTCTGGGTCTCCACATCTGACTGAGCTTTGTTTCATGCTAGTAATCTCATTACTAAGTAGACCTCCCTCCACAGTATCTTGAATAACCTTGTGGTTTAAGTATTGTGCTGCCCAACTCAGTGCTCCACAGAGACTCTCCCAAACCAGACACTGATCTCTTGCTCCTCTTTCCCTCCCATTTCCCACTGCAGTGGGATTGAGTTGAGAATTGCAGGCACAAAAGGTGAAGATGAGGGGCTGAGATAAAAACGATTTACTGGAAACAGCAATGAGATAAGGAAATGAACAGTAACAGCAACAAAATTAATTACAGAAGTACTATGGAAGAGAGAGTGATTCACATGCAAAAATGCTAACCACAGACCCTAGGAAAAGTGAACAATGATGGACAGCTTTCCACCACGTTTTTTCTTACTGGAAGCCATGCTCTTCTTTTCAGAAGGCAGGGAGAGTCCCTTTTCTCTGCCCCTGGCAATAATTGTGAGGCAGTATCAAATAACATTATGGTTGTGGTTAAATCTAGGATGGCTAGTTATTGATGATTTTCCTACCTCATAACTTTTTGCTTTTCCCACCACAGTTTTGATGCCCTTACCATTTGGTCTGTTCTCTGGGAGATGTCAGATGCAGTATTGGCTCAGAAATAGGAATGTTTTTAACCTTATTACCGTGAGTTATGATCCATGTCAGCCATAAAAAGGTGAAGATGAAGAAAACCCCAGGTGATGGTATCCTTGCAACAGATGATCTATGGTTTTTTTAAAAAGAAAGAAAATAAACATAGAATTAAGGATGATGCATCTTCCTGAAGGACGTCTAAAACCCTTTACACAGAGAGTGTGACCTGGACATAGAATAGGATGTGTACACTGATATAAGTCCCAGTTCTTGGGATTTCACACTATCCTGCAGGTTTTTGTATTTTCTGGAAGAGAAAAAGAAGAAGGTGGAGAACATGTTAGACAGAGATTATTGGTACAAGAGACAGAAAGCTCAGACACTGTGCTGGAGTGAGATAGCAGTGCAGTCTTTCTTCTGTGACCATCATGTAGAGTTTCAAACCAAAAGCTGGGGAATGGGGCCATGAATTTGCCAGGCAGGCTGATGTCTTCACTCCTTGGAAAAAAGGTGATCATGTTCTGTCCTTACTGTGAGATGTTCTTGGCAACTTAAGCCATATCCTGGAGAGCATGGAGGGGATAAAGTGCAGAGTGGAGCCAGCAGACAAGTGTGCCACAGGGTTTAGTTTGTGCTTGCTTAGGGAAGCTGGTCAGTTGCACAGGAAAATATTTGATTGCTGACAAAGAGCATACAATATCATTATGCTTATATGGTTATTTTTGAAAACCTCATCTCCACTTCTCGGTATTTCTTTTATTAGATTTTTTCTTCAGATTATAGTAACAATAATCCTTTCCAGACACTGGTATAATGGTTGCAGCTTGATTTGTCACCTATTTATGTGGCAGGTGGGGCTAACTAGGCAGTTAGGAAAGAGAACTGCTTTCCTGATTGGGGTCAGAAAGTAAAACACAATAAATCCTGTTTTTGGTTTGACAGGTCTTTATTTTTATTGTTGTTTATAGACATAGTTGCTCCCCAAAATAACTTTGGGTTATTGGTAATTTCCTTTTTTTTTGACTGGTACAACAGTATTTAGCCATGAAATGCTCTGATGTTCCAGCAAATAGACACGCATTTTGTAAAATAAATGTTCTCTGAATCTGTGCATATTTTTCCTTCAGTTCGTTTCTGGATCTGTGAAATGGAAAGAGATTTCAGGAGCAGCCCAAATTTATTTTGCAATGAGAAATACGTTTACCTTTTTTTTTTTTTTTTTCCTTCATGTACCACAGTGTTGTTTCCTTAATTTTATTGTCTCAGAGATGATGTTAAATTTCTTTATTATTTTTAGGGCATGCTTTAATTTTTCAGTATTTCTTAAGCATTTTTCCTGCATTATAGAAGTCAGAATCCATTTACTGCCAGATGACTGAGGTTCCCCCATGTTATTTAGCTGGATGGTTACTAGATGCTACATGTATTTCATCTGTAGTACCCTAGAAAAACCTTTCTCATCTCTGTCTTTGTCTCATTCCTCATTTTCATGTCTTGTTTCTTATGCAGCCTCAGCTTCTGTCGGTCACTCTGATGATTTTTGAACTAGTTTGTCCATTTAAATTAAATTAGCAGGAGGTCAAGAGGAGGGAGGTTCCAGAACATTTCATGAAAGTAGGAGATCTGTTAGCAGATGGCTGCACTAACAGTATTGGCCACACTCCTGTGTCCTCCTGCATGCCCTGTGCAGCTTCAGGCACAAGAAATGGTTGCTGTCCTCACGTGAATTCTGAAGGGATTCCAAGATGGCTGAAATGCAGCAGTGATGCCCACATGCTCTGTCCTGTGCTGTCAATGCAATTGTCATCTCTTGCCTTGGGCTGTAGCTTCCACAGAGGAGAAGCACT
Organism: Catharus ustulatus; assembly: GCF_009819885.2. NCBI lineage: Eukaryota > Metazoa > Chordata > Aves > Passeriformes > Turdidae > Catharus > Catharus ustulatus. The sequence goes on along the minus strand of NC_046262.2, from coordinate 22,587,482 downwards.
GTGCAGGGGGAAAGAAACCCTTGGGGAGGAAATGCAGAACTCCACCAGCTGGCATTGTGCTAGGTCTGAGCGGACGAGTGATGTCACTGTCTGCTGTGTCCATGCCAGCTTTCAAGCTACTGACAGATGTAGCACAGTGTGTCTCATTCCCTGTTGTCCCTAGAGAAACTGCAAGGATCATATGACATTACACGGAGGTTTTGTAAAAAGAGAATTGCAAGAGTGTCCACCTAGAAAGCTAATCAGCCTATGTATCAGAGAAGTGTTAGGGCCAATTTGGAGCAGAATATGACACTCTGCATACCATTGGTATAGCATCACACTAATACACCTTCAGCTCAAGGCTCAGATGGCTGGAATTCACATATGCAAAGTGACTCTGTGCTCCTCTGTTCTTGAGTCTTGAACGGGCTCTGAAGCCTCTAGGTCTCCCAAACGCCTTCAAAGAAACAGTCCTAGGTGTGTGGGTTTGCTCCACAGAGCATGGGTCTTTCCTACTTGATTCTGCTTTCTGAGGCACCCTATAGTTGAGGGGCTGGTGACTTGGGTGATTTGGGAGCTGCTGTCTAAGTTCAAGCATTGTTTTTCAGGCTAACAGTTGATAGGCAGCACCGCGTGAATGTGGCTGCAGAGGGACGCCTCAACACAGGTATGTGCACTCCTGAAGGCACAGTTGTAGGTTTGGCTGAAATGTGCTCTCTCATCACAGGCAGTTTTCCTATCACCTCTCCTGAAGACACCTGGGCTGGGCTATAAGGAAGCCTTCAACATCTTGACTCACGACAAAGTCTATTTAATAAAGAGAAAGTTGTGCACACTTGCACGGCTCCAGGTACAACTAGCAACATTCTAGCTGCTCAGGTTTTGTTTAATCCTAAAGAGTAGGAATGAGTTGGAATTTCTAGCCAACTGATTTTCTTATTTTAGAAATCATTGCACCAATATGAACAGGAGGCACTGAAAAAACAGACATAAATAGCAGTGAGATTTGCTTATTTCTGCTATTCTGGCTAAGATTTTATGATGTGGTTTTCAGTCTTGATTATACGCCTCAAGGTAGAAAACAGGCTAATGCAGATTTTTTATCAATTGTGTAATGAACTTTGCATTATTTCCTTGGTTGTATTGTTGTTTTTCAGAGGAAATTAAAAAGAAAAAAAATTGGTGCTATCACTTAGCAGATAGCCTCTCTTAGTAAAATGGTCTTATCTGCCGTGTTTTCTAACATTAGGCATTCACTGCCAGAAATAATACCACTGTTTTTCATTCTAAACCTCTCTTACCAAAAAGTCAAAGCCTATTTATTTATTTATTTATTGTCCAATTTTGAAAAGTAATGGATTCAGAAATTAATGTATGAACTTAAATATCTACTTAATTTTCTGAATTTTTTTGCCCTTTTATGAATCACAGTACTTAATTTATCTATACTTTTAAATGTATTTGTAGATACTGCAGTTTGAAGAATACATGATGAATAAAGTCACTAGCAGACTTTTCCTCATGTTTCATGTCACCTGACGAACAAAAAAACCCCAACCCTGACAAAGTAGTTTTAGGCAGTATTTGTTTGAGGTTGGTGGAGTGAGTGAAACCATAAACTACCTTTTGGTTTAGATTGTACAAAAACCTAAATATCAGGGGAAAAATAAAAAACTAGACTTATCTTACAAGAGTACCCATTAGTTGATGTCTGTAAAATATGTTTTAATAAAGAAGTATAAATCAAAATTTAATTAATTTTTTTAATTTTAAAAATTTTTGTATTGTGTCAGAAAATATCTATGACAAAACAAAAAGTAGACTAGAACCCAGAATTAATTTTACAGAAACAACAGGTCAATGAACCATGAAAAGAGCATTAGTTAAGATCCCTCTACTTGTGAAAACCAAGAAAGGGTTTCCCTTCTGGAAGGCAATGATCAGGAAGATCAGAGTATGAGGATATTCTGACTAGCTTATATTTTTACTGGGTGTGCAAGTAACTATCTTCACATGGAGTAGTACCTTCCTATATTCTGAATTTCTCACTGCATATTCAGTATATTAAAGGTCTGAGTAATTAAAATGCTTCTGAGTTTTACAAAAGCTCCAATTTTCAATCAAAATTAAAGTGTAAACACAGATGGATTATAAAATATACTGTCTGTTGTTTCAGAGAGAAACACAGTTTACATTATGACAGAGGTTTTGTGGCCAAATTCTAACTTCAGAGAAAAATATACTCCCAGAGTGGAACATAGTCCATAGAGAAAAATTCCTTTCATTTTGATTTTTGGGTCAATTCACTGACATTGAGAAGTCAAAATGCAAAGAAACAATCTCTAGATAAAGAATAAAATCAATAAGTTTGTTTTGGTTTGGTTTGATTTGGTCTTTTGTAGTCCTGCACACTGTTGCCCTCTTCAATTGCACAGGAAACAGCAACACTTGGGAAACATCAAACACTTATTCTGAAAGCAACCTCAGGCTCCATCATGCAGAATGAAAAACGAAGGGTAAGGACAAATGCAAAGGGAATGCAGGGCGTAGTGCAGGAGAAAGCTACTTAGTAAATATTTGTAAGTGGGACCGCTCTTGAACATGCATAAAAATGCCAGAAAAATTACATGATCTCTTGGCCCCCTGTCTTTTCAGACCAGAGGCTGAAAATTCATTTTTTTTTCAATATGTCTCTACCTCAAATCTATCTTCAAACATCAAAAAGAGGAAAAGCCTTGGAAGTGTAGAGTGTAACAGATGACATGTACTCAATAGTGATAAATAGAAAAGGAGTAAAAAAAGAGCAATACAAAGATTACACTTAAAACCTACAGTGTTAATTGGAATTGAGTCATGGTGCTTTTTTTTTCTTGGAAAAATAGCAATTTGTCTTCAGGTTTGGCAGAAGAGCAGCATGCATAAGAGCAAATAATATTTGAAAGTAGAACAAGCCGACACGGCACCAAGTGAGATAAATGCTTAGCTCATAATCATTAACTCCTGGCCTAGCTACTGCTTTGCATTGCCAAAAAATCAGGATTTGGAGATGAATTATATAGGCTATAAATAATAGTTCCAAGATGCAGCACCAGAAAATAGTTGTAACTTTATTTGCCTATGATCATTAAAGTGCTATAAAAACAGAGCAAAAAAGAACATCTCCTCTTGGGAGCCCTAAATCACAGATTTGTTCTGGTAGCTACTAATCTTTGTTGCAAAAGTAGCTAATGTCCTTGTTATTCATGAACTGTGGGCCTGCTTCTGTTGGCAATCTTTTCCATCACTACCTGTCTGAACAGAAAAGCCTTGCTGTTCGTAGAAGGGAGGGAAAGTGGTTGTGGCATCTTCTAGATGACAGATCAAAAGTGTTCTGGACTTCTGCCTCAGCATGAAGCTGATCTACTGTGCAAAGCCATCTATTTCGCAAGATATCCGTCTGGCGAGAGTATGTTTGATGAGGTAATGGTTTTATTAACTTCTTATGGTAATTAAGATGAGTAGACAAGGCTGCCTATAATAGCATTGAGATATGAGTATTTGATAATCTTTAAAAAATTCACCTACCTTCCTTTCTGATGCAAAACCTGAATATTTTCAGTGTATCAAAGGAGTTTCCCAGCATTTCACAGAGGGCATGGGAAGGTCCAAACTTGCTTTTCACATCTGCAGAAAAGTCACTTTTGAATTATCAAGACTGAAGCAAGAAAAGGCTCTTTGCTCCAGAGTCCTCTATTTTTTCTACACTGGAGGACATTGCATGTTGTCTGCATGTTCTAACTTTGCTGAAGATTTCTAAAGATTTGTTGCCCTTGATCAGAAGAAGCTATTGCATTCCTTGGCAGCTTGTCTGAAAGTTGTCCCCCACACTATTTAAAAAATGGTGATCTGTTCTTTAGCTATATTTTCATCTTAAATTTCCACCTACTAGTTTTACCTGTGCCTTTATCTTAAGCATAAAAGGGGCTCCAGGAGTGAGTACAGTAAATTCACGAATACAAGCCGCACTGAGTATAAGCCGCATCTCTGGGTGTTGGCAAATATTTCGGTTTTTGTCCATAGATAAGCCGCACCCGAATATAAGCCGCTTTGTCGTTCGCAGCGAGGACCCGCGTGCAATTAGTAACAGAACCGCGGGAGGGCGGGGTTTACTGGCTGAGCTAAGGCTGTGCAGGCTCGGCCGGCTAGGGGCCGCTGACGGGGCCAGGTGGCCCAGCCCGGTGCTGCCGCTCGGGGCCGGCCGCCGCTGCCACTGGGCTCGGTCACCCCGGGTCGGCGCTGCCCCGCGGTGGCAGGCAGGGATGGAGCTTCCCCTGCTCCTACGGCAGCGGCGGCAGGCGGGGACGGAGCTTTCCCGCGCCCGTGGCGCCGGCGGCGGGCAGGGACGGAGTTTCCCCGCTCCTGCCGCGGTGGTGGCGGGCGGGGACAAAGCACCCCGTCGGCTCCCCGAGCCGCGGCAATGGCTGCGCGGGGCTCCCGTCGGCTCCCCGAGCCGCAGCAATGGCGGTGCGGGCTTCCCCCCCACCCCCCGGGCCGCAGCAATGGCGGCGCGGGCTTCCCCCCCCCTCCCCGGGCCGCGGCAATGGCGGCGCGGGCTTCCCCCCCCCCCCCCCGGGCCGCGGCAATGGCGGCGCCGGGCCCCCCCCCGTCTCTCCCCTGGGCTGTGGCAGAGGAGGAAAGAGAGCTCTCCCGCCTCTCTCCCTGCCCCCCGTGCTGCCTGCAGGGAGCCAGGCTCCACCCGTGGTGCAACAGAGTAGCAATTTGTAACAATCGCAAAATGCCGACTTTGCAGCTGCTCGGCTCAGCACTCTGGCAGGCACTTCTGAGGTTGTATTAGCCGCTCCTGATTATTAGCTGCATTTCCGGTTTAGGAGCAAAATCTTAGTCAAATTGGTGCGGCTTGTATTCGTGAAATTACTGTATCTTCACTGAATAAAGGAGCCACAGCAAAGCATTTTGCTTCGCTAAGTGTGCTAATCAAACTCCTGTACCTTTCCCTGTGCTGCTCTTCTTCCAGTCCTAAACAAATTTATATAACTTTTACCTCCAACATCTGCAAGTTTTCAGCGTATTTTAGAAAAGAGCATGCCAAAGTGCTGATTTTCTCTTTTGGTCCCTAATGGATTTGCCAGGACCAGAGAGTGCTAACAGGTAGCTAACTCTCAGAAAACCAACATTTTCATCAGCCGAGAAAGACCGGAGGCCTACTTGACGATTTCCAAAAGAATCTTTATTTTCATGGGAAAGGGTAGTCAGCAGGATTCTCTCAGAACAAAGGGCAGACACCTATATTTATAGGTTCAGGGAGGATTCAAACTACAACCAATAAAAGTTTATACAAAGAACAGCATCCAATCTAAGTGAGAAGTTCAAAAGGTAAACTGACCAGTTAAACATCCTAATTTCTAACCAATTATCTTCCGAAGAGTTAGGAGAGTGAACAAATTCTTAAAGAATTTGGCTTAACCTTGGTATCCAGGACACCTTATCTATTATAGCAAATTCCAGGGGCCAGGGAGAGAAGGATTTGGAGGAATTGTATCATCCACACCAAAGGATGCAGAGGATGGCAGAATTGCACTGTGAGCAAAGCTGCTTGCATTAATGGAACAACAACTTTTTAAATTTTGGAAGAGATTTTAAGGTAAATTCAGACTCCATAATAACCTAGTAGCTAAGTAAAACAAGCTAAAGAAGAGGAGCTCATGTGCCTCTAAGGGCATGGTAGCCTTTAAGAGGCAGTAACTAAAGAGATATATGACCAATCATGGGCAACATTTCTTGTACATGAAATGGGAGGAACGTGATAAAGCCTCTACCAAATGATAAAAGGGCATCTCCTTTTTCAATCTGCAAAAATAAACTCTAATAACAATGCCCAGTGTATCCAAGGATTATCATATGGACATGGCTGCAGGTTCTGCGATCTCTGATGCAGAATGGCCAACACGAACATGGTCAGCAACACGGATGTTTTGTCTGCTTCTGTGCTCGCTTTACCTCCATCTCTTCATCACTTTAAGCTTTTCATAATAAGGTTTCATTTGCCCTTTTATTTTACTTCTCTGATATTTTTCTGGAATTCATGTTGGAAAGCACCAAACCCAAATGAACTGCCCCAGGTAAGGAGTGAGCATTAACAGATACTGAATTTGAGAGGGACAGAGGTCCTCTTGGCCTCCAAAGAGCTCATCAGGTTGCTCCTGAAGGTCATGAGTAAATCACTGCTTCAGAGTGTTTGGCCTGTAATCAGAGCTTGTCATGGTTACGGCTGAGAAGCCATATGAGTGATCCTGATCTTGGTTATTCTTTCATTCTGCTACCCAGTCTCAAAGCTGGATGCTGTTTCTTTGTAATGGTGAATGGACTGTCTGCACCAGCTCCTTCCTCTGCCTCTGCACGGGGACTTCCTTAGTCTTGGGGTCCAACTCAGGTTGGGCAGGACCCCAGACAAGCTGTGACTGGGGTCACTGTGTCCTGGTGACACACCAGTAACAAGAGGCATGCACAGCTCTCTGTGTGTGCTTCCCACAGCCATCACCCCCTGACAAAACCATGACAACCTCTGCTGCTGCCCAGGAGGGCACACTCAGCTTCAAGGCATGGAGGGATTCAAACCAACTTTGGGTATGTTGCAGTGGTTAGACCAAGGAAAGGAACACTTCCTGAGACAGGTTTCCCCAAATTTTCCTGAATATGTTCTGAACCTACGGTTCATGCCCTACTGATGTGCTAAATTTAAGAGCTGCTGTAACTCAACACTTCCACAAAACTTGTTTCAGCACTTTGTGGGGAGGCATTGCAGTATGAATGGGGGAAAGGACCAAAAGAAGGATTATCTAGACAAACACATGGCAGAAAAAGTTGTAGGAAAGTTGTAGCCTTTTTTGTTCACCACTGTGGCCAAAGGAGTGAAAGAGCTGGGGCCAGCATCATAAAGGCAGCATGGCACAGTTATATGCTTCTCCTGGAACAGCCAAAAACTTTAATGATGGCAGAAAGGATGGGCACAACTTGGAAAAACTATTTAAAAAAATATTATGTCAAACCAGCACTTCTTGGAATGTACTGAAAAAGATGACAGAAAAGGGAGTTAGAGCTGTTAGGGCAAAATCCAGTATACTGTACTGCCATGGTCAGTTATGGGATAAGGAGAAATTTTGTGTCTCTTTCAGGAGCCAGTGAGATAAGAGCCCTGGCTGCCATGCAGGTGTCCCCATGTGTTGCTACAGGTGTAGTCATCTCTGGAGGATGTCTGTGTGAAGGCAAGGCTTGCCTCAGAAGGGTGTGCACCCAACAGCAGTGGGAAGGTGGGAATTGCATTTACTTTTAGAGCATGTACCATGGGAGTCTCTGACGTGAGAGAGGAGTCAGTGACAGGAGCAAATGGTGTACCATTCTCCAGCAGCTTGGTCCTAGAAGGCCAAACTCCCCAATAATGACATCTTGCCTCTCCAAGCCCTCCTGGGCCTTAAAGACAGCGGATGCTCTTTTCCTTCCCTCCCTTACTGCTTCCCTGGGTCAGCTGCTTTTCCAAGGATCTGCTTTGAACAGTTCTGTATGTAGACTTGCACAGCCCTCTGGAAAAGATCACTTTCCTCAGAAATTAAGAAGGCCACTGTGCATGTGCGCCATGCTTCACTGCTGAGCAAATGCTTTGGAGCTTTCTATTAAAAACTTTTATCCATGAAAAGCATAGTTTGTTTATGTGGTCACACTGAGGAGAGGCAGGGCACACACACAAAATAGTATGGATTGCTTGCAAATAAATACCCTTCAGTGAGTAGCTAGTAGCAGTGTAAACATTCTTCCTAGAGTCAACTTGAGAAGAGGACCTGGTGTAATGTTGGTCTCTTGGTACATGCCAAGATTCTTGGAGCTGGTCAGTTATGTCACTGCCTCTCTTATGGAACACTTTTGGCAGCTTCTTGAGGAGACCAGGTTGTAGACCCACACTTACCACTTCCCTTACCAGACTTTGAATTTCTCCTTTCTGTGTGCCCATGGCCTCCCCTGACTGTGTGGGTGGTGGCTGAGCTCCTGTATCTCTTGCCCCAAAGGCAGCAGGATGGGCATGTACCTCCCATTAAGCATCTCATGGAGGGTATGATGGAGAATATCAGCTCAACTTCTGTATCTGCTTAAATTCAACAGTGGCATCTCCATTTGTGCCTCTGCTTGCTGCAGAGATGGGACAGCCCAGACACCCTGGATGGCCCAGGGTGGAGAGGGGTGTCCAGACCCCCCCCGGAGCCGCTGGGGTCTGTGCTGGGTCAGCCGGGTGTGCTTGGCGGCGTGGCAGGTGACCCCAGCAGCACAGGGATTGAATGTCCTACAAGTGTTGGGCACCCTCAGACGCCCTCAGATGCTGAACAGGGTCAGCTAATGGCATAAATGTCTTGGGCTCGCTTACATCTCGGGCTGTGGGATATCTGATCCGTTATCTCAAGTTTCCCTGCTGGAACCAGGCACATGCACTCTAGCCTCAGTCTCACCCGTGCTGCCGGATGGCCAGCAGCAGCATAGAGGAGCTACTCTGTAACCACAGACATAAACACAGATGGGGCTGACCTCTCCTGTGCCTGGTGTTAATCCAAATCACATGCATCTCTCTGCAGCTCTAAGGATGCTTTTCTTTTTTCATATATATACTTCTTTTTTCTTTTTTTTATAGTGCAAAAAAAGGGACAATGTTACTGTAGCTCTTCTTCAAAATGGAAACCGTGCAGAATCCATGCATGCTTGCAAAAGTTGACACAGTTTTAAAATAGCACAGATCAGTTCTTGGGGGTGCAAATATAAATACCTCATCAAAACTTCCAGGCAAAACCCTGAGAAATGGACTTAACCAATTGTTTTTTCTCTGTAGAAGTTTCTGAAGAATGCTACTTGTCTTTCAAAGGGTATTTCAGTCCTATTTTTAGTCTACTTTTTAATAAAGGGACTTCTAACCTACAAATTCTGAATTTGCTATATTGCAAAGCCTTTGAAAGACAGGACCTGATTGATTAATTTCTGGAGGGAAATGGCTATTTTATCTGTAGATGGCAGAATGGATCAAATTGTAATATCATGTTTGGGGCATGAATTTTTCATTCCAAGTTTTAATGGTCTTGAGTAGTTATTGCTTGTGATATAATTCCATTAGAAGTTAGTTTCTTTAAAATATTTGGGATATTATGGAGCTGGAAGAAATAATGCAAAGGAGGTTCCATGAAACCTCACTCTAACCCTAACCTATTGGCTGCTGAAGACTCTGCAAGCCTCTGTGGGAGCAGTCAACCTAACAGATCTAGATTAGGGCAGAAATTTATCTGTTCACTGGATCACTACTTAAATTACTTGCAAGACAAAAGTGCACATGATTGGTAAAATACCCAAGCAAGAAGAGATAGTCACTATTCTTGAAAAAGAAATAAAATATGTATCCTTTAAAATTTTTTAAAATATGAAAGTAAAATTTTGATCTGAATGCTAAGTCAGCCTGCTCCAGCTGGGAATCTGCCCCATCTAGTCATACTCAGAGGGATGGACATTAATCTATTATTCAACTGCACAAAGTTCAGTGGAATAACTGTTCTCACTAATTGCTAATTGGCAAAATTGCTGGTGCTTATAGGAGATATTCTGGTAACAGATAATTAAGCAACTAAGTAGTTGAAAATGTCAGGAGAGAAAAATGATCTTTTCACCTCAATGAGTTCATTTTTCAAACTGTGTCAGCTGAGCTCACGTGGCTCTGTACAGCCAGCCTGCAGCTCTGCTAGGGAAGAGTGCTATGCCCACCAAGCAGACAGACAGAGGGCAAAGCAACGGAAAACCCATTTTTCAGATCCCGCTTCAGCAGCTGTCATTCATGCTCAGGAAGAAAGTACAAATCTACAACTGTTGTATGTAGCTCTTGCTTTGACTGTCATTTGCTTCCTCGCTGAGAGATGTTGTCCCCTCCCCATGCTACTGAATCCAGAAAACCTCTTCTGTCTCAGTCATCCTGATATAGTCCTAGAGCCTCTCCTTTTTTGGGAGGTGCCAGAGCAAGGGTGGACCGGTTGTTGACTGTAAAGAGGAAGAGAAAGCACTTCTCAGCCTTTGCAGCATGAATTGGAGGGAGAAGAGAGTTCAGGCAGCAAACAAGGACAGGAGCCACAGCACATTATTTTGGCTCTCCACCATGTTTGCAATTCATCTCTCTGTGCTCCTGGGGACAGCAAGGGAGCAATCCCTGACCCCTTGGAGCCTTGGGTCAATGCAGACAGCACCCCACCTCCTGGTTTTTCAGCAGCCTCTGGGACAGCAGTGTGGACCCAGGCATCAGGGCAGGGCGGTCCCAAGCAGCATTTTGAAAGCCGACATATAACCCCAAAGCCTCAGCAGCTGCTTCAAATCTGTCACCCTCTTTGGGATAGAGCACAGCTGGGGATTCCTTCTGCTACCTCTACTCCCCTATGGCAGCCCCAAGAACACTGTGCATATGAAACACTGGATGCCCTCCAAGCTCACATCTTTACTGGCAGCAACAGAATGCTTCGGTACCTGTTTCTGCATGTCATGAGGATGCCCTGAACCGTTTTCTCTCTCAGGTGCAAGCCTGTTCCTTTTTGGACCTGTTTGTGGTATCACCCAACATCCCCTTGCACTTTCTTGTAATCCAGATAGGGAGAAATGGAGAGTATTTGATATATTTTGCTGCTGCTCTTTCTGATTGTGTTTCTGATGAGTTTCCAATGAAGAGAGCAAGGCTCCCAATGAATAAACCTTGTATCTCTGGCTCCCAGATGCTATCCTTGTGGATATCACTGAAATTCACCTTCCCCTGCAAACCTGGCTGCCCCCCTGTGCCAATAGCAAGCTGATGCAACAAGGAGCACGCATCTACTTAACAGTAATTGTTACAATGAAATGTGATATTGCATCAACATTTGTCTCCAGGATCGCCACAGAAATACTTCCATACCCTTTCTTGGACACTCCTGTTGTATTGAGGGCAGTGCCACTCAGAACCTTATACTGGGACTTGAAAGGTCAGTCTGGATGACTGGATAGCATTGACATTTAGTTGGAGTGAATTTTCCTCAAGAATTTGGAAGCTAAAAGTTTTTCAAGTTACAAGGTTCTAAAATAGAGTGATGGGTGGAGTATAGTACAGGTAAACTTAAAATTTTAAAACTTAAAAATACACTGTTTTTTTCTAAAATTTATTTTAAAAAAGCTTAATTTTAAAATTTAAAATAAAAATTAAACTTTTTTTGTTTTGCTCACATAAAATTAATTCAAATGTCACCATCACTATGAGTCAAAAATCTCATGAAAAAGGAGTCCTCTGTCAAAACTCCTGTCTCCAATAATGCTTCAGAAGGGCAGATGAGAGCCTGCTGGCTGAGTGCAGCAAAAAGGCTGCAAAGGGGTTTAAATCAGACCCATATTGATTCTCACATGAGTAAGACACAAGACAGTTTTCTCCAGGGATGACCACAATGACTTTACACAGCTCCTCTATTCAATCAGGGCTAACTACATGGAGGCAGAATTTCTTGTATAAACAGGATTCTTTGAAAATAAATTAATAGGCTAAGAGAATAACATGTAAGTCGGCAGACAGTGGAACTAGACTGCAATGCTGGGATATGGCAGAAAATTTAAAGAATTACCTAAATACATTTATGTTGGCAGATGAAAACAGTTCAGCAGTCAGAGACAATTTTACTTGACTTGTTACACTTGGTAGAGGATGAATGAACATGCAGAATTCTCAGGATCCAGGGCATAGCATGTTCAGTAAGCTGCTGGACACACTAAAAGCTGTTAAAAACAGGATCTCTGTCCTGACTTTGGAGTAAATGGCAAGTTCAGGTGTCCCTATTTGGGCTTGGGCTTATGTCATGTCCCACCACTTTCTGCCCAGAGTGAGTGTGCTGAATGTGCTGAACTAATACCTGCTGGGCTGTGACCAGTGCAGTAGAGCTGAGTGAAAAGCAGGCCTTGACATTGTGTGGCTAATCAAAACAAAAAATTAGGGGAAAACGAAGAGATAAAATACAAGAAATTTGGAGAATTTAATTAAAATAATGCCCAAATGCTGGCTGACACATAAATATGTCCCTGTTTAATTTTAACATTGCTTAATAATCTCAAAACTGTTTTTTTCCTAAATTTTAGAGAAGGAGACGCCTGGATTAGTTTTGAAGTGGAGCACACTGTTAACAAAGAAGAAGTAAAAAAAGTTCTAAATCTCCTGCTGAAGGCAGTGATACCTTTCACTAGGTCAGGTTGTTTCAAGTTCCCTTCAACCTGGTCTTGAACTCTTCCAGGACTGGGGCATGCACAACTTCTCTGGGCAACTTATGCCAATGCCTTACAACCCTCCCAGCAAATAATGGATGGAGAGGTGCTCCATTCCTCTGATCATCTTGGTGTCCCTCCTCTGGACTCCCTCCAGCAGGTCCATGTCCTCCCTGTGCTGAGACCCCAGAGCTGGGTGCAGCACTGCAGGTGGGGTCTCAGCAGAGCAGAGCAGAGGGGCAGAATCCCCTCCCTGCCCTGCTGCCCACACTGCTCGGGGTGCAGCCCAGCACACGTTTGGCTCTCTGGGCTGGGAGTGCCATGACTGGGTCATGTCCAGCCTCTCACCCACAGCACCCCCAAGTCCTTCTGGGCAGGGCTGCTCTGATCTGTCCATCCCCAGCCTGTGCTGGTACCAGGGCTCTGACCCAGGTGCAGCACCTTGAACTTGGTCTTGTTAAACTTCATGAGAATTCCATGAAACTAGAGCTTATCCAAGTCCCCCTGGATGGCATCCCATCCTTCAGGTGTGCCAGCAGCACTCAGCTTTATGTCATTTGCAAATGGTGCAGCATTTATAAAACAAATACCCAAGTGTTAAAACCCACAAAAATTTTGAGCTTTGATGTATTGTGCCATTTTTTCCCCTTTGAAACTTATCAAGTTTGACCCAATTCTTTAAAAAATACATATGAAACACTAATCTTAAAGAAATTAGGATTTTAGTTAAAAGTTAGAAGAAACTGGGCTTGAGGTACTTACCTGAAACTTAAATAATTGATTGCCTGTCAATTTTTATTTGCTTAGTTGTGCTTGCAATGGGAAAGGACGAAACTAGTAGTTAGGTCCAAAGAACACAAACAATTGCACCCAGAAACTCATTCTTTGCAAAACTGGAGTTGCCCCAAAAAACATTTGTATTGTCATTAATAGAGAAGGTCAGGGCGAGGAAGACTCGCCTTATTTCCTCCTTTTAAGACTCCTCCCCACAAAAACGACCCCAGACTTAATTCAAGAAGCCAACCACGCATGCTTAATAGCTATTCAAACTAATTACCATAGGAAGCAGGGGATGGGAGGGGCTGGTATTATGAATATGTATTTGTTTGAACCTTTTGTCAATAAATAGACTCTATGACTACCTGTAATTTTGCAGTGTGTTTTAGGGGGCTACCCCACACTGCTGCCCAGCACTGAATAAACATACCCTTTCTAACTTTAAATTGTTAGACAGTCTTTTGTCTGTCACAGTTGAGTATTGGTATTAAACCAATACTCATATTTTGGTAAATCACATATTTAAGCATTTCACTTGTTGACAAAAAAGACTCCTTCCCTTCTTTAAGCTGTAGCTACATAAGTGAAGGTGCTCTCACTGGGTCTGGAGCAGGCTGGAGCATAAATTCACCAGTGAGCCTCATAACTCAGGGATGAGCTACACGGCTGTAAAACCACAGCAGTGGAGAATCAGGCATAGACTTCTAATTCACACCAAGGGGCGAAAATAGGAGTTTAAAGTTAATTAAAATTAAAGGAATCCCTTTAAATTAAGTCTCAGGATGTTGGAATGAAAAGAAGGTGAAGGAATATTTAAGGCCTTCTGGATGAGGGAATTGAACCAGCTCTGGCAGAGGACGGTAAGGCTTGTATTTGGCCTCACAGTTTTTTGCTGCTGGGGAGACTTACTCATGCTAGGTTCTGCTCCCAAGATGCAGACAGGGTCTGGAGCCTTTGTACCCTGATCTCAGGCAATTCCAGCTGAGCTTGTGCATTGCCTGGGGCTGGGTACTCAGAGATCCCCTGAATGTTCCTTGCTGTTTGACAACCTACTGGCAAGGGGAAAGCCCCAAGGTGGCCCCTCAGGTGCTCCAGGTGTCCAGAGGCTCTCGAGGAGGAATGTGCTTCAGATGTTACTGCTGTAAACATAGCCACAGGGAGCTGGAGATGGAAAGGCATCCAGACCAACACCTGCCACAGAAAGGGATCCGGCTGCTGGTAGGGCATGAAGGCAGAGGGAACTGCTGGAAAGCGGAGGGGGAACCTCCATCTGCTGGGAAGCTGTGGGGTAAACATCCCTTCCTGTGTCACCCCAGAACACAGGTGTTATTTTCCTGCGGGGGCGACGCCCTCTGGCAATAGCCAGCAGCTTCTGCCAGAAGGGGCTTTCTTTGTGCAGGCTGGAGAATGCATGAAATTTTCACAAGTCTTTCCTAAGGAGCTCAGTTTGTTATTACTCCGTTGCTTGGCACCATTCATCAAGTTATACTTTGATAAAAACCCACATAAAAACTCCACTAGAGTCCCACAAATAATCTGGGTTTATACTCTGCTAATCTGAAAGTGTTTGATCCTATTGTTTTATAATGCTGTGACTTCAGTTTTACAAGTTCTTGGGGGAGAAGAACTAAAGTATTTGTAGTTACTTGGTCTGAGTTTTAAGTGCATTTTGCTGTGGTACCTTAAATGAAGCATCTTTCAGAAGTGTTGATGTCTCAGATCAATGTATTCCAAATCTGTGAATTGTTACCTAATATCCTGAGCCACGCTGTAACAGCATTTCACCTCAGTGAATCTAGTAGCTCTCACCATGCTGTATACCATGTTACTCCTGGCCTTCCAAAGGACTCAGCAGCCGGTCTGCCCACCTGTCTGTGGGCTGCCTTGCTGACACTTCAGTCAGTGGGTAATTCACTGCCTTGTCATAACATCTCTGTTTTCTTCAGGTAAGGCATTACAGATCATCATCCTCTGTTTTTGGTGCAAGGAATCCTTCCCAAAATCCCATGAGTATATTTTCAGTGAAAATGTCTGGAAACCCACTTTTTTTCCGGCTCTTATGAATGGCTCTTTAGCAAAACAAGGTGATTTTTCCTCCTGTTTGTAGAAGTTTTACATCTAACATAGAGTCACAACAGCAAAGTGTAGCAGGATGGGGACTTGTCACATGCATCTCTTTGGAAACATTGAGAATTAAAAGCCTTTGGACCCTAAACCATAAAACTTCTGCCTGTGCAAGTTAGACTACTGGGACCAGAAAATTCACCTAGCAAATATGGAGATGAGGCTAGCAGGTGTCAAGTACACATGAGAACTTGTTCTTCTTCCTAATGCTCAATTTTTCCAGCTCAGCAATCTGAAAGGAAAAGAAGGAAAGAATAATGTTTTACTCTAAGAGGGAAAGAGATGTCTGGAAGGACTAAAGGATGTCCTGCCTCCTGAATTCTGTTTATGCCACTAAACACACATTTGTGATAGATGGAGTTGCTATTGCAATCTCTCTAGTAAATATGCTACAGCTGTAGCACAGAGCCTTACAGCATCAAGCACTGATCACACAATACAAGTAAAAAATGGAGCAGAGAAATTAAAGCTCTCTACTGAATAGAATTAGTTTATAATAAGAGATAGAGTTGAAATTTAGTCATGGCTGACTGTTTCTCATTTCCTCTTAGCACTTGCAACTCCTTTTTCTAATTGTGCTTTTGTGGAGTGAGGTATTGGAATTCTCCAAGGTTTTGGAATTATCTTTGCTTTATCTTGAAAGCATTTGTCTGGTTCGTTCATGATACAGCCTCTAACCTTGCTCTGGATCCACTGAGATGAAATGGGTGGCTAATTTCATGGCTGAAGTCAGAAGAGATACTGTCTGCTCAGTTCCCTGTATAAAAATTGCTCTCTAATATAAACCTCCCAGAATTCTGCTTTTGTGTCCTCAAAAGGATTGGGATGTGAAGATCCATATGGGTGTGCATGATCTCTGTAGGGGCTGAAAAGCAGAATACTACAATTGCTTTTTGCTATGAAGTTTTTTAAATAAGACTTTGAGTCACATAAAGCTTTTCACTGCCTTCGCCTTTTGTTCTTAATATGTGTTCCAGACGCATCTGTGGAATCTAGCTTGTCAGGGTATGTGGGTACAATCTGATTCGTGCTGACATCTTGTAAAGATCGAGAGGTGTTTTTCAGGCAGCTGCAAGGGCAATTCTCAGGGAGTGGGAAGGAACACTGTATTACACCCCCTATAAAGTGAGCTTTTAAAGGTTGCTTCATTTGTGCAGCATGCCCAAAACATCAAATCCAAGTACCAGTAAGAAGCAGAGCCAAGAGAGGGTTAAGGAAGTCAGTGATGCCTGATGTTAACATCTTTCCTCCTTTTTCAGCTTTTTAAAAGATAAACGTTTCAGATTTCAATCTGTATTTCCCAGCAGTGCTTTGGAAACACTGCAGTAGGCCTGCAAAAATCGCTAATGCTGGGCCAAGCTGAGATAATGCGTCTCAGCAGGAATGACATAATGTCCTAAAAGAAGACTATGATGTAATGCATATCTCAAAAATCAGAGCCAATTTCCTTTAGAAAACCTCAAAGTCTAGCACTAATACTGCAGTATGCAAAACTTTGGGGGTTTAGATATTTTTCCCCTCTATGTTTTTTAAGAATGATTTTGTAAGGCTTACAGCACTCATACAGTCTGTCTCAATTACTAGAGAAGCTTGTCTCTTGTTCCACCCTTTCTTGCTATTCAGGTGCTTACTGAAAGCCATTAAGCATTTCACCTTGGTTGAGATGCCTGCGATACATTAATATGAACCTGGTAATTTATAGCATTAACATGGCTGTTTATGCAGGTGAGGCATAAAGCGTATATAGCATATTACAGTAAATCCCGCTTAATGAAGGTGTTATGCAGGGATTTATTAGACTCAGTAATGTCTCACATGAAAGTTAAGCAGTATTTCTGCAAAGCTCAGCGTTGGTTTCAGACAATTCAACTCCTTGGTCCTTGGTGGCATTGCCCCTCTGGGTGAGCCATTTTTGTACTCATGCAGTTTATAAAGAGTCATGGTTAGTTTTCCTGTCTTTAATTGATAAACATGATCCTGTGGGGCCTGAGCTGGTGAGACCAGATGCTGGGAGCTGCTGCAAGGCCTATTTCCAAGCAGGGCATCCCTGAGCAAGCCTCCTGGGGTTGCACACCTGCCCTGACCCAGCCCCTCACAAAGTGGTTGGATGTCCTGGAGGGTATCACTGTCCTGTTTGGCCCACCTACTGTTTGCAATAAGGAGACCATTATTATTCCTAGGCATGTAGCTGCCTTTGGGGCCATGGCCCTGTGCCCTTTGTGCACCCTTTTGTGGATGAGGGCAGGAGCTGCTGCCACTGGCTGGTCCAACAGAGCCAGGACAGAGCCAGGAGTCTGAGTCTGCAGCTAGGAGAAAGGCCCCATAGTTCCTGGCACTGGAGGGAATGACAGCAGCTCATGAGAGATAGGATGTGGCCTTGGCTACCTGTGTGACTGCCACATCCCACTCCAGTTGTAATGTGGCAATGTGCAACCATTTATTGTCATGTCATTGGAACTGGACTTCCACGCCGTTAAAATACCTCAGTGGAGAAACTGATCCTGATCAGGGCTGCATCCAGTTTGTGGGATGGGACTAGGGACCAGAGACTTTTCAGAATCCTATCCTGATGGGAACAGGAGTCACTGACCCAGAACCTGTCTCCCAGGAGAAGAGAACTATATTGCAATCCCTTACTTCTACTCATAGAGATATTTCCAAAGATGTATCATCCTGAGCATCAGAGTCACTATACGAGTGTTTGCAGTGGAAACCACGATCTTCAAAAAATGACCCTTGAGGTAGCTCATGCATGTCAGTCCTCCACCACGGCACGCAGCTGTCAGCATGGTTTTGACTGCCATGGTCTCGGTGACCAGAGAGCTGGTCTGTGCTTATCAAACAATCTCATCTCAAGCAACTGAGGTATTAACATTAACCTCTGATGGCTTTTGTAAATTTGAGGTTTACATTTTTGCTTCTCTGTGTTAAGAAGCATCAGGAGTGTCAGATTCTGAAGGCTTATGTTTACTTGCCTACGAGATGTGAGGTTGCTAACTGAGATTCAGCAGGCAAATAAACTTCTGACCTTGTTCTAAAAATTAATAAACCACCATCAGCACCTCAAAGGGAGGGGGAGGCTGGCATCCGCTCCTGTTAGTTCAAGCCTGGACCTGCTTTTCATTCAAAACAGCCTGACTGCAGATGGAGACTGGTGTATTTTATGTTACAGACTACCTTCTAAAGGAAACTGACCCATGACACATGGCATCATTAAACTGGGAATGATGCTGGACATGTACCACAATCACACAAGTGAAAGGTGAGTTGCTGTTTCAGATTGTTTTGAAAACTCATTAGCATTAATAAATACCAAGCTGTGTTACATGCACCGTTTCATTAAAAGAATGTTGCCAGAAGGAGAGCTTAATTATCTAGCTCTAGCAAAAAGCTCTAGAGCCAGATGGGAAATGTATAATTATAGTGTTAATATGGCCTGCTGGCCTGCTGGTGGACTGGTGAGATGGGGAACCAACTCTCTAAAGCTGACCTCACCTCTGCTGTATGGGACTGTTGGGGTAAGTAATTTATCCTTTTTTCTGACATGGGGGCCCTCATACTTCCAGAAACAAGCAATGAAAGTGCCTTGCAGACTAATTTTTTTGTGTAAGGACTTGAGCATTTTTAACCCATTTTGACATTTCCAGTTTGCATTTATGTGTACTTAAATACCTACTCACCTTGTTCCAGCTAACTTGAACTCAGCAACCAAGATTACACTGGCTGAGAAGGCACTGTAAGATCTAAGACAATGGCAGCCAGTACTCAACCACATTGTGAAAACTGAGTACTAAGTGAAGCATCTCACCTGATGGAGAAGTGCCTTCGGTTCATGAAAGAGCCTTGGGAACTTTCAGAGGGATTAGTACAGTGGGAAGGGCTACCTTTTGTGGTGACCTTTGATTGGGGATAATCTCTGTCAGGCTAGCAGATGATGGATAATAGTGCAGTAATTTCATGAATACAAGCTGCAGCAATTTGACAAAAATTTTGGTGGAAACCCGGACGTGCGGTTAATAGTCGGGGGCGGCTAATATGTGAATAATTTTCTGACATTTACAACCCCAGACGTGCCAGCCAGGGCGCCGAGCCAAGCACCTGCCAGTAAAAGCCGGCATTCCGCGATTGTTACAGTGTTACTGTGTTGCCCTGGCTCCCTGCAGGCAGCACGGGGGGCGGGGAGAGAGGCGGGAGAGCTCTCTTTCCTCCTCTGCCGCGGCCCGGGGAGGACGGGGTGGGGGGGGGGTGCGCCGCCATTTCCGCGGCCCGGGGAGCCGATGGGGGCCCTGCGCCGCCATTGCTGCGGCCCGAGGAGGACGGGGGGGGGGGGGGGTGCCGCCATTGCCGCGGCTCCGGGAGCCGACGGGAGCCCCGCGCAGCCATTGCCGCGGCTCGGGGAGGAGGCGGGGTGCTTTGTCCGTGCCCGCTGCCGGCGCCACGGGCACGGGAAAGCTCCGTCCCCGCCCGCCGCCGCTGCTGTAGGAGCGGGGGAAGCTCCGTCCCTGCCTGCCACCGCGGGGCAGCGCCGACCCGGGGTGACCGAGCCCAGTGGCAGCGGCGGCCAGCCCCGAGCGGCAGCACCAGGCTGGGCCACCTGGCCCCGTCGGCAGCCCCTAGGGGGCCGAGCCTGCACAGCCTTAGCTCAGCCAGTAAACCCCGCCCTCCCGCGGTTCTGTTACTAATTGCATGCGGGTCCTCGCTGCGAACGACGGAGCAGCTTATATTCGGGTGCGGCTTATTTATGGACAAAAACCGAAATATTTGCCAACACCCAGAGATGCGGCTTATACTCAGTGCGACTTGTATTCGTGAATTTACTGTATATCCTTGGTGCAGTACAGCACTAGTGCAGTGAACTGCCCAGCCTTGGGTAAGTTAATTCAGGAAAGGCCATGCAGCAGCATTCCTGGTGTCTCTGGTTCCAGGGCTTGCTTTTAGCTACCCGCAGAATTTCTGTGCCACTGGTGCAGCGATGTGCTGAGTGGCCTTGCTCTTCTGGCGTGAATGTCTGGAGCAGGACTGGGGGCTCTGTCTGGCCTTCCTGTTCTTCTTTCTGAACACTCAATATGCCTTTAAAACATCTCATTTTTGCCTCTCAAAGGCTGCCAATTGAATATCTTATTTCCACTTTGAGGGGTATTAAGACCTGTAAGCACATAATCCTGTTTTAAAAGTACAGTGATATCTACTAAGAACTGGTCTACTTGGATGTTCCATTGGACAAGAAGCTGACAAACCCATGACCAGAATAGCCTCTCCCTAGCTGAACAAGGAGCTGAGTTTAAAAGCATTTGAGTCAGATATTTCCAATACTGAAGGGTAGAGAGAACACTCATCAGTTCCCTGCTTCTGACCCTATCCCACAGTATGAAAACAATCGGTCTTATTGACATTAAAGGCAATAAATTTAGAAGGAATTACAAAGGATATTGCTTTGCATTCTGAATAGAGAGAGGGTAGTCTTCACTAATGTAGGCATTTAATGTCAAGCATGTGTGGATGGACTTTTGAAAAGTGTTGGCTAATTTAATCATCACTGGCTACTACATGTTGTGCTAAAATAATCCAGTGTTGGATTTCATTCTGTATTGTTGCAACTGATTACCTCTGGGGTACCTGTGTGCCTGTGGGGGAGACCTGCACCACTGGCTAGGTGTAAATTGTTTTCTTCTTCTGTGTGTTTATTTATAGTATCCCCAGAAATGTAAGGCCAAAGAAAATGGAATAATATTGGAATGAGAATGTTCCAAAGCTGTAAATCAGATCCAAAAGAGAATCTATGTGTCAAGATCTTCCTTGTTTGTGTATCCAGTATGGCTTTGAACTTAGGAAGGAAAATTTGAACTTAGTAGGAAATCAGTACCTAAATGTCTTGGCAGGTCTCATCCTCTTGGCTGAGGTAGCATTTGTGAAATGAATGGACTGTACACAACCGTGAGAGGAAGGAAAGTGATTCCTGTCATCTTTGCTCACAAGGAACTCAGAATGCCCTCTACTATAATTTTGAAGACACCTTAAGAGTTGCTTCCAGTTGCTTCCAGTGTAATGATCAGGCAGCTGAAATCTCTAGTCTTTTGTTTGTTGTGCCAAGCATCCAGTTGACTTTGCTGTACCATGTAGCTTGAACAGATTGCGTCCCTGCTGCTGAGAACATGGAGGCTCAAGTTTGGGCCTGTGCTTGGCTTTTGTCCCCCAGGACCTCTTGAATCTTGAGGTGGTCTTCAGAGCAAGGCAGCCGTGAAATAACAGATGGCATAGGTATCCTCTTAGAAAGGTGAAGGAGAGCTGGGGTGCAGGAGCGGGCTGTTCCCTGCCTTTCCACACACATTGCATGATGTGGACTGTGGCAATGGGGTGATCTTGGGGGTCAGACCTTGTCAGGAGATCCTTTGTGCGTTTGAACTTCAGGGAGCCTGTCTGGCTCCTGTACACTGCCTGGACATGCTGCAGCAGTAGTGCAGCCCACCCACCTTTCCCTTCAGAGAGCATGGCCCTCAGGGCCACCACAGAGAGGCCTGGGAGGTCTGTGCCCGTGCATGCAGAGTCTCTGTAAATTCAGCAGGCTGCAATGTGTCTCTTCGTCGCTATCGCTGTCCCTGTGACTTGCAGTTTCCTGCTGCTCAGGCAAGAGTGATTCACACTCGAACACTGTGCAGCCAGAGCCCCTGCAGAGGGCTGCCTGCTGAACAGCTGTCTGTTCACTCTTGCAGCCACTGAAAGCGTGCCTTCTGGCTGCTGGTGCAGCTGCCTGAAAGCAGTGGAGATCTCCTGGGAATACCTGGGCATAGCTGAGCATGACCTGGCCTCTCAATCCTCTGCTGTTTTGCTGTATGACTCACCCACCCCCAGCTCTGTAGAAAAAAATGTATCACAGCTGCAGCCACAGATGATGCTGAGGGCAGCAGCACCAGCACTGAGCACAGCACAGCCTCCTGATACACCCTGTGCTGGGCAGGCAGGATTCAGTGACAGAAGCTGCTCAAGATGCCTTTGGGTGCCTCTTTTATTTCACAAAGCAAAACCTGTTCCCAGTCCCGCAGCAATGATCTTACAAGCAATGTTGTCATTTCACATCTCTGGGTCCTTGGAGGAGTTGAATGTACCCAAGCTGCAGTATGCTGCAGCTGCAGGTGAAGCAGAATATATGTCAGATCTGGTGTACAACAGCAAGGAGAAACATATGTTTCTGAGTCCCTGGCACAGACTGGACCCTCTGAGGATATGATGAGTCTCAGCAGCGTGTCAATAGCCAAGTAAATACTCTGGATGTCTTCAGCTGAGGCAAGCTGTGTGTCTCAGTGCTGCTATGTGCTGGAGAGGTTTCTGGCTGCAAGGGGTGGGTGGCTGCAGCAGCCAGCCCTTGCGTGGTGCCACCAGGGCAGGGCGGCCCAGATCTCTCCATCCAAAAGCATTGCTTGGTGACCGGGTGCCCTGACACCCCATCAGAACATCCACTGCCTGCCCATTCCCATCAGGCATGGAACTACCAGTCCTGTGAAGCTCATGTGAGATGTAAAGGCAAACCTCAGACAAAATTGGTGTCGGCCGACACAAGGTTTTCCATTATAAGGGTCTGTTCCTAGGTGCTTCTCTTTTCGTCAAATGCATCAGCCTAAAGCTGCTAGATATATATATATGTGTGGAAAATCTGCAGGCAATCAGCACAGAGAATTTCACCTTGTGTGTGCAAAGCTGCCCACACTGCAAGCCCTGTTTACCCTGTCTGAGTGGGGATCTGCTGGAGCTACAGCTAGACCTAGCTTTCCCACAGCTCCGGCTGCAATGAACCCACCTGCCCATGGCTCATCAGGAAAGGTGGGGAGTGTGGCCCAGCACTGCCCACCCCCCACACTCTCTCCCTCCACACCATTAATTTGATCCAGCTGATGCTGCATCTGCCCTTGTTTTCCCTTTTCCTTGTCCTTGCTGTGAGAAATTGGTGTACCACTACTAGCCATACATCCCTCCTCTCCCAGACAGTCAGAGTGGGTTTCTGTCAGTCCAGTTGGAGATGGGGCACTGGCATGGACTGAAAGCAGAGGAGGATATTTCGAAAGAGAGCTAAAATCAGGGGAAAAAGAATGACTGAGGCTTTGCTGCCAGATGTCTGCCCGTGACTTCTAACCAGGGCTTGTGGATTCTGCAGCTTACAGACCAATTTCTTGAAAAACAGGACATGAATTTTCCCTTTGGCTGAGCAGTGTGGAAGCAGAAGAGCACTACCGGGAATGTGAGAGCATGACTAAAAGAGGAGAGGATGGAGAGAAAAAAAGCTGTGTCCTCTACTTCTGAAAATTACTTGTGCAAGGATATTTGCCTAGGTCAATTGTAAGGATTCAAGTATTCGGGTTTACAGGAACGGGTTTTGTTTGAA
This sequence comes from Catharus ustulatus, assembly GCF_009819885.2. Classification (NCBI taxonomy): domain Eukaryota; kingdom Metazoa; phylum Chordata; class Aves; order Passeriformes; family Turdidae; genus Catharus; species Catharus ustulatus. Next base: position 22,563,949 of record NC_046262.2, on the reverse strand, counting down.
AAGAATGATTCTAAGTGATGTCTGCTGTAAGAGATGTGTGCTGCCCCTAGAGTTTCTGTGCTAAGAAACTGTCAAACATCACACTGGAGGGGTACATGCAGGAGCAGTTGGCCAGAAATCTATTTTTGAAGATGGTGTCCAAACACAAACCTGTCATGCAGCTGCTTAATCTATGTTTCACCTGAAGCCCATGTGTGCCACATCTGCATGACAAAAAGACAGCTGCCTCTGGGGTCTGGAAATGGGGAATAAACCAGTTCATTTTCCCCTGTGTGGGAATTAGGGCCATATGCAATATGTGCAATATGCTTGGAATATGCTGCTCTCTGCAGCCCTAGCTTTTCCCAGATCTAGTCTCCCTCTTGTGACTCTGGAAACCCTATTGGACTTGACTTGTTCTGCAGGCATTCTTCAGTCCTTCATTTATTTCATCATTTTGTGCAGCCTTGCATCTATTTTGCCATGTTCTCTGCAGTATGGGCTGTCTACCCATGTGCTGTTCCAGCACCTACCACAAAGAGGTCCTTGCAGGCTTTTGTATTCCAAAAATACATTTCGTGCCTTCTGCTTGTTTGTGCAAATTAAAATGCCTTATACTGACTTCAGTGGAAATATGCTGCAAGGAATGAGGCAGTAAGGAAAGGTCTTACTGGACTGCATCAAAGTTAGTGAAAACAATGCTTTGGTGAAAACAATGCTTTGTTTTAGTGAGGAGTGGGTGCTCAGCAGGCAGTGATAAAGTGGTACTTTTTGCACTTTTGTCTTCCCAAAAGGCATCCTTTGTTGACATATTTATCAGCCTAATCTTAAAAGTAGCATTTATATTAGTTTTAGGCTACTTCTTGCTGTGGAAATAGCAAACAAGTTGTTGTGCTTCTCCTCCAACACGCTCCCAGCATGAAGCCAGAGTGACTCGTGATGGGAGAAGACTTGGGACATTTAATGGAGAGCCTAATGTGGGATAGGAAGCTCTGGTGCAGCAGCAGGTTCTGCTGTCCCAGGACACTTAACAGTCCCACAGAGTTTGTGCTCCACTATGTGGTAGGGAATGTTAGGCAGCTGAGCACCTCACTTGGCAAGTTGCTGAGAAAATCTATCCACATGCCAGGACAGCTGTTGAATTGTGACATCTTTCCTTTACTATATGCTTGCCTGGGGCTATAGCTGGACTACTTACAGAGAAGTAAAATGTCGTATTAGCACTTTCACACAGTTCAGTCAGCATGCTGTGGTGTGGCAGCACCTTTACTTTCTTTTGGGCAAAGGTTCATGAAAAACTGTGCTCCAGTTCTTCCTCACTATTGAATTTGTAAGTCCTTGGGCTGGACTTCCCTTGGTCCTTTGGAGACAGTGGACTTTCTTGTCTAGGTAAATGTTGGTCTGTTTTTCATTTAAATATTAATTTGGGCTGTCACAATGTCATGTGTAATATTGCCACTCTCTGTGAGGATTAGAGTGATTAGGAGTCTCAGAATACACTTTAATCAGTCAGTTCAATACTGCTGAGATTTGCAGTCTACCCTCTCCCATGCAGCAGCCAGTCTTTCGACATGCTAACAAAATTGAAATGAGTTCCTTCATCTTAGACAAGGATAATTAATCTTCAAACACTGTTTATCTTAGCCCAAAAATCCCCAGAATTCAGAACTAAATTAATTTAAAGTCTAAATCTGCTTTAACTAGTAATTGGTTAATCAATGGGCTCGATGTGTAATTATATTCTTTGTTCACACTCCTTACAGGCTTGAAAAGACCATCTAATCCTTATGTTGCTTTCATTCCTATAATCAGCCCATGTGACATACAACGCTGTATGTTAGTGAACAAATTTTCCTGGAATAATTTCCCTGAGATTGTTCCCTGCAGATGAATTCTACAGATGAATTTTTGTTGTTGTTGTTGTTGGTTTTTTTTTTTTGGTTGTTGTTTTTTTTCCCCCAACTGAAAAAGACTTTTATAAGATTTCTTTGTTATTTTGGAATTCTGTGACTCATTTAGATATTGTGCAAAGAGTTTTATGGTTTGAATCTTTGCTGTCTGCCTGTAGATCAAGAAATTTACACTTTGTTTTAATTTCTCTTACTAACATATGATATAACTTGAATGGTTAAGGGATTCTTGCTCCCTCTGAATATTGATAGGATGTGGAAAATTCATGATATGGTCATTCTAACTGTCTTTCAGAAGAGACCAGCTACAAAATCTATTAGCTGGTGTTATTCTTGTGGACAGGAATTATCATTACTATTAGGAATTGGAGGTCTGAAAATAAATCAGAGAAGGAAACTATGGTCTTTTTAACACAGAGTTGTGGGTCTTTTTTACTTAGTGGACTCTGTTATAACCCCATTGTGGTCAGTGGTTTGGTCAATGGTTTTCATATTTCTGTTCACAGGAATTTCCACCAGCTTCATGAGTGCTTATATACCAGTATGTATTAATATCCTCTCTTCAATAATCTTCTTGCTGAAGCCTATTAAAGCCCAGTGTTTAACTCTATTTAAATTATTTAATCCACTTAAACTCCATTTAACTATCTTCATACTTGAATTTATTCCATCTTTCATTCTTGTTAATACCACATAGATTATAGCTCCAAGAAACAAGTCAAACCCTTTTCCTTCTGATGAATGAGATGCAATAGAGTTTGACTGCCAACACCTTAGTGATATGAGTTCTTAGAGGACAGGGGAATATCAGCTTTAGAAGTGTTTGGGCCCAAACTTCTGGATGTGTGTGGATTCATCCTACCATTTTGCACTGCCCTTAAAAGTGAAGAATTTGGGTCATCTGCAAAGCATTTAGAACCTGTGAGTCCTTTCTTTTAGCTAGACAGGAACTTAAGCATCACAGGGGAAAAATTAAAGGGGGACAGTGTTGAAAAACTTCAGATGACCTGCACTGGATGTGATGGCAGGGGAGCCTTTTCTCTTAACCAGGCAGCTCTAACACACACATTTGTCCACAGAAGTGTGGGGCATGTGAGATGACTGGGGCTCTGAGAGAGAGGGGGAAGGTAGTGAGTAGCCTGGAGCAGCATTCCCCACTGTGAGGGTTGAGATGCTACTGAAGTAGCCAGTAGTCCATGCATCATGATGTGATGTGAAGTTAAGCTGGTGAACCAGCAAGATGTTCCTTGATGAAATTTTAAATTATCTTCAACATCAGACTTAGAAATAAGCAGTAAGCTGCAGTCTGGGGATTGTTATTCTGGGTGTACCCCACTGCCCAAACCCATCTCTGGTGGGTCAGGGACTGAGTCATCTTCCTCTAGGAGAAGGACAAGAACAGGCATATCAGAGGCCAGGAAGAGTTCTTCCCTTCAGGAAGTAATATTTTTAAAGGTATTTACCTATTAAAAGTTTTCCTTGAGATAGATTTCCAAAGATAATGTCAAAGCAGGTAATAAATCAATAAAACTATTGCAGCAACCATGCTACCCAAGAGGCTTCCCTCCCTCTCTACCAGCCCCAGTGAATACTTTTCTGACTATCTGCTATTGTCTCATTATTTTTGCTAAACAGACAGTTCTTGTTTGCACTCACTGCTCTGTATCTCCTTGCTTCTGAACTCTGGTGTATGTTAGAGTCTAGGTTTCTTCCACCTGCTCATCTTTGCTGAAAACTATAACCATCAGAGAATTTCTCACCTCCTTGCCTAAAGTGGTGGTACTTCTGCCCTGGGGCTAAGATTGATCCAAGCCCATGGAAAAAGCTTTCCTGGGCTTGCAGTGAGCCACCCCTTTAATCTTTCTCCCATGCAGTGTCTTAACTAGGAGCTCAGAGTTTTAAGATGAGAAGCAAGTCTGTCCTTCCTTGAGGTCTCCTTTGCAGCCAAAGGATAGAAACGAGGAATTCCCAGTAACATCTAGGAGCTGGAACTACCCCTGGCGAGACACTTGGCTGAGCCCCTTAGGCTCCCTCCCTGAGATGTCTTCACCCTGCAGTGGTGAGGCTACAGCATGGCTGAGGGCTGTAGGGTAATAAAAAGCAGGGAAAGTCTGTTTTAAAGTGTGTAAAGACTGCAGAAACAAGTCTTTGCTTTTCCGAGTACAAAGCAGAGTTTTCTGCTTGTTTATGGCACTGAAAAATGTAATATGGAGAGGGAAATGCAAAACGGTTTCTTTGGAAGTGCTTTGCTCAGCTGTGGTCCCTTTCAGCTTTGGGAGCCCAAGCCCTGGGGCTGGCCCTAGGCAAGGATCTGAGGACATACTTTTCATTGCCCTGGACTGTGAAGTAATATCCCAGCTAGAGCCTCTGCTTGTAAAAATTGTGTATCAACCTCTTCTTGTCCCATTTCACCACAGGTAGCACCATCTTTGAAATTACAGAGCTGTAAATTTATATTTCCTTTTATTCAGTAGCCAGCTTCTGAGCTTCTATGAGTCACATTCTCAAGCGTTTTGTAATAAACACAGGGATAAAAACCATTCTTGAAATGTTCTTGAAAAGACTAAACAAAGCAAAACCCAAATGACAATTGCAATTCTCCTGTAATTTCCTGCATTTAGGAATAGAGAGACTCTAAGAACATAAGGCACAGGAGAATGTACTAAGATTCTGGAAGCTGGAGATGGCAAAGAAATTACGTTTTGCTTGGGCTTTGTAAGTATAGAGCTGTCCCATTCAAGCCATAAGAAACTCAGGAGGAAGAAGCATTTTGAAATTTCTATATTGTTTCTGTAAGAAAGCACTTGAAAGATACTTGATTTGAAATTTTCATAATTTCATTTTTAAAAGAAGATTTTGCTAGCACATTTCTACCAGCACATTTCTAATCTTTTATTCTGGCACCTAAAAAGGTTGCTAAGAAAGCCAGTAGTGTCTTCATATGTATACAGCACAGCATATTGACAGAACATACCACCTAATCTTTGTAAAGAGGAAAAGGTGTCTCTCTTCTCTTTTCATTTTGAAAGAAGGTCGTTGCTTGACTCAAGAACCCTCCCAGCTTGAAAAATTGTGTCCAGAGTTCCCCTAGTTTTGGCCACCCAGGCGACTAGGATTCCATTACCCAGTTTTCATTATGTGCCTTCACAGATAGCCACAGAGCAGCTAAGGAAGACTTCCTAATTTTTGCTTACAGTATAACTTCTAGGCAGAGCTGCAAGCTTCACTTTGTTTGTTGTGATGTAAAAGGTAGCAAAAAGGAGAAAAGAAAGTTAACACAAGTTCCCATTACAGGAGGTTACACTTACAGGACAAGAGTGTTCAAATATCCTTGGTCTGTGTAGGACACTGTAAGTCATGGAAAGGTACACTTTGGAGACTTAATTCCATTCCCATGCAATTAGTAGAGCAAGGAGAGTTGAAACAGGACAGATGTAAAAAAAGGAAAATGAAAATTAAGCCTCTCGGTGAGGGACAGGGTGAAGTAAACTCTTGATATTCCATTTATGCTCTAGCAGATACCAGGATCCTTTACTCTGCTGTGCCCTAGCCACTCAAGAATTACAATTTTTCTGAAATGTACAAGGAAGCTCGAGTTACTCAGTTTCTCAAAGTCTCAGTTCATCCTTGCCTACATGGAGTTACTAACATTAAAACACCTGGGAAAAGACAACCTTCCCTTTGCTTCTCACTGTTCCTCTTCCTCTGTCCTATCTAGTCATGGCTGGGAAGCTACAAGCTCTCACCATAGGCAGTTCCACAGCAGCTTTAGACAGGTTTGTGAATCTCAGAGTATTGCCGCCTGTCATGTCTTAGCTCCCGGTACTCAGAAATCAACCCTCTCTCCCCAAAACAGTTGCAGCATCTCCTGATGAACCAGCTCTTGGGTTCCGTTTGAAATTCTGTTCCTTGCTTAACTCTTCTCCCCAGTGCATGGTAACTCTTTGAAAGGTTGGGCCTTGTTGTGCCCTATCAGTGTCACTCATGCAGGCACCTCCACTGCCCCTGCTTTTGAGATCCGTCTCCTTTACTGGTCTGGTTTTAAGGGGCTCATACCAGGCAAGGCTGTGGTGCTACCTTTGGAGTGACAGCTACTGCAGAGAATATGTTTCTGCAGGACCTCTGCAAAGTAATGGTGTCCTTACAGTAGGCAGAAAACCTGCAGGAGAATTTAGATACAAAATAGTAAAATTTAATCCTGAGAAAGAATCACGTTACATTTCTATTTTTAACAGCCACAGAGTGTCTATAAGACCATATTCCTTGAGGATCCTTACATTTATGGTGTTGCTGAAATACCTTAGCCTTCAGGCTTTCGTTGGCCTCTGCACAAGTCAGAATTGCAGAGCTCTTTCAGCTTAATTATCCAAAAATATTCTGCAGAGTTGGTTTTTTCCCTTGCAAGTTCAACCTCATCATAGGTCTAAATCTGCAGATAGAGGTAAGTACATTACAATGGCGATGACTGATAGCTGAAGATTTTTTGTGTTCACAGTGTTCCCTAATGTAGGCCATTTTTCATCATCTAGAGTTGCCTGATAATGATGTCATTTCCATTGCTTGAATGTTGAAGGAGCAGCCACATATCATGGAGTTAAAATGACTGTTTATGGGGAAGCTAAATTGTGTTGTTATCAGTTTAAGGCAGTGTTTGCTTTGCTTCTGGGGACAAAATGACAGTTGGACTTTTGTAAAACTCATCAAACAGGGATGAGAGTGCCAAGAATACAAATCTGCACTGTAGTCGAGCTGGGGGGAAAAGAGGGAAGAAAAAGGAGAGCTATTTTTGTGTGAAGATGTGATGACCATCAGATAAAAATGACAAAGTTGTACTTGTCAGAAAATAAGTCACATTGCTGATCGCTGGATAGCTTTGATGTAATATTCCACAATCATTTAACTGAGATTTCATGGCAAGATTAATGGTAAAGATTTTAAAACATGCATGAAGAAGAGCTTTCTTCTAATATCCCGCTGTCAGACAGTTCTTATCTGGGGCTTATGTTGACTGATTATGATTGGGAATGATCTAGAATATGACCTTTAAATAAAAAAAAAAGGATGCAGATTTGGAAGTGAACCTCCAAACTTTTGGATCTTTTCCTAAACATTTCAAGTCCTCAGATGATTGTATATACATATGTATGATATATGCATATGTTTCTTTTCAGACTCAGTCCCACTAACCTGAAAAATCAACCAGAAAATTTAACAAAGTTCTCTGTCTTCTGTATCACAAAATACCATGAATTAGGTTTAATACATTAATTTCCAACATACAGGACTCATACTGGAATTAGTTGTTTATGAGATACTATGTGATTGTAAGCAGCACACGTATTTGGAGTGAACACAGACCAATTTGCTTGGAAAAAGAAATGCTAGCTTCTAGTGTATGGCATTGAATGAATTGTTATACATACTTGGGAATGGATGGTGAGCATAAATCTCCCTTTGGATATTTCATGAAGTATTTGCAACATATTTTAAACTACATTAATTCACGACTATAAGGCGCACCGGATTATAAGGGGCACTTCCGGGTGGGTGTCGGCAAATATCCGAACTTTTGCCCATATATAAGGCGTACCGGACTATACGGCGCACTTTTTTTTTGCAGTGAGGATCCGCCTCCGGCTCCCCCGACATAGTTGCTGACTGCAGTCCTGCCTCCACCCAGCAGACACGGCACCGCGGCCCCGCGGGTTTGCCTCCACCCGGCTGCCGCAGCCCTGCCGGGTCCTCCCGCGGCTCGCAGCTCACACATCCGGGTTGGCAAATTTCCGAACTTTGTCCATATATAAGGCACACTGGACTATAAGGCACACTTCTGGGTTTGAGCCACAATTTTAGTCAAAAGAGTGCGCCTTATAGTCGTGAAATTACTGTAGTTTAGGGATTCCAGTTCTTCCGTAGTGCTCACTGCCTACCTTGTGTTTTCACAGGGGACTTCAGCAGTGAAGGAAAGTGTGGGTTGTGCTGGCTGGCCACAGTGCCTGCCAGACTGCAGCCAGCTGGAGACGTCTTTTTGCTCCAAAGCCTCTCTTCTGCAGCTGAGCACTGAAAAAATGCACTGAAACAGGACTTTGCAGTTTTGCCCTCCATTAATTCCCTCCAAAACTGAAGGATGATCACAACTCGGTTGTGTTTTTTACTTGATCTGCTACTGAAAATGGTCTCAGATTATGGAAAGCATGTGAGAGATCCTAAATTTTCTAAGACCACCTCAACCTGAGCAAAGTGATGAAGTCAGGTAGAAGGTGTTAAGCACTTCTATATTGTATGGCCTTGCACAGTACAGCCACGCAGGACTCGCTGAGGTGGATGATGCACAGACGTCACAGCATGCCTGCAAATTGATGGGACCAACTGGCATGGGTGCTGCCCTTATCTGCCCTGACCAGCACTGCATTGTTTTGTACACTGCCCTCTCCATGTTTTGACTAAAAGAGACTTTTCCACCCTTCTCCAATTCAGTAGGAATTAATGAGCTTGCTTGGACCTGGGTGAAGTTCCTGTACAATTACATTAATCCCCTAATTGAAAGTCATAGCCAGTGAGAAATATGAAACAGAAGAAAAACAGAGCTGCTCTGTGAGAAGCTGGCTTGGTGCTCCAAGAAGGAAAAACAAGGGTGGACTCCTTCCCTGCGGAGGGAAGTTTCAGATGCCTCCAAGCCCATGGTTGAGTTGAGCTGGGCTAGGTAGCAGAGGCAATTCTGAAGGGTGATCATGCCTCATCTGCCACTGTTTCAAAAACTGTTCATACGACAATTGCAAAAAAGAAAAAAAACTCTGAATCAACCCAGAGATGTTCCCGTCTCTAAAACAGAGGGGACAATCAAAGAGGAATGTGATAGCATTCAGAATGCAAAATTAATTTGCATTTAATTGCTAAGGAAAACCAATGTTGCGAAGTCCAATGAGGTGGCCTTTGGGCTCACAAAGGGCTGAGAAATGACGCAGGGTGACTGCGCTTCTTCCCAGCTTGTTTCACATACCTGTGCTGCAACCTGCCTATGTTGAACTCTGTGGCATGAGATGTGCCACAAGATGTTTGTCTTAAAGAACTAGGTTTTGTTTTCATGTGAAATTCTGCTCCTCACTTTTTTTTTTTCAGTGTTCAGTTACAGAAATGGAAGAGAAAATGGAGAAATGGCAGAAATATTTCCCCATTTTGTCTCTAAGAAGAAAGGGCGGAAGTAATGAAAGCAGATTTCCCCCCTCACTTTTACAACTTTTTATGTCTCTTCAACAAGGGGTTTGGGGATACCAGTTTTCTTTCCTATACATAATAAATCCTTAAATTCTTAAAAGGCCAATTTATAAAAAAAAGGGGATTTGTCGATCCAACAAAATTTTTAGGGAAATATTTTCAAAACAGACAAAAATATATTTATTTTTTTGTTCTTTCTTTTTGATCTTGAACAGCTTTCTCTTTTTCTTTTTGCATTTTGATCTTATTTGAGCAAAGTATAAAGAAGGTATATAAGAGGGTTAATAGGACTTATGGGTTTGTAGCTGAATGAGAGTGGGTAAGTGGGAGATACTGCAAGAGCTCGATTTTCGAACAGTAATTCAGAGGAAATGGGGGTGGGCCCCTGACATCTCCTTGAGATTCTGGAAGTAGAGGTTATGCTGGAGCTTAAGTTACTTTTATGTAGGATACATGTAAATAAGGTGCAACTCAGATCCAAATGGCTGAGCTTCATAAATTCTGACATGGATAAGGGTGTTCATGCCACTCACTCTCAATAGTTTTATAAATCATATTGTAGGCCCTTAGAATTGTGCAAAAGAATCTGACTTGAAAAAATAAGTAATGTTCAATCATTTAAAATGGAAATCTCTTTTTAAAAGTTAAATATCTAAAACCCAGAATCATGATGTGTGCAGTCTGAGAAAACTTAAAAGCAGGAGTGAACATCCCTTTACAGAGATGTTTACTCTTTACAGGGATCCCTTTACGGCAATATCTGCAGTTTAGTTTGGAATATGGTAAACGATGTTGTTGTAACAAGGGTGCAATGAGTCCTAATGGCACAAGAAAGCATGATAGCACGGATTTATATCAAAGTCTATTATAGCAGAGAGTCTTGTAACAAGAGCACAATGTATTTCTGTCAAACTCAAAATGTCATCTTAGTCACAGACAAGACTGATGAGGAAAAATTATTACATACAGAGATTTCATTTATCTTTCTTCTCCAGAATAGGAACTTTTGATGATCTCCCTTTAGGTTTCAATACTTAAACCCCAAATTTCCAGCTGCCACTGTACCACAAAGGAGATACTTCTCTGCTTGCATATTTTTCCCTTCATTTTTTAACTAACTGCTGGAAATCAATAAAATTTCACTCGTAAAGCAAAATGTCTTTTCTTTTATTTTCTTGTAGAGGAAAAATATCCATGTCATAAAACAGGACCACATTTTCCTGCTCAGTTCTGGCCTGAACATGGAAAGAAATCCTCTTACCCTCAGCTCTGCAGATGAGAGGTTTTGTGTGAGGGTTTCCCTTGGTCCATTTCTTGTGACTCTGCATCCCTGTCCTGCACCACTGTGAGCAGCTAGCACCACTGCCAAGACCTAGAGACTCCATATTCCTAGGGATTTTAAGGAACTTCAGAGCAGCTTTCAGAGGTATTAATCTGTTATTAACACTTGGTGCAGTCACCAAAGAAATTCTAATGTTTCAAACTCCATATTTTTATCTTATTTCATAAAAGTCTGGCAAAATTTTGATGCACAAATTAAAAGATGGTTGAGTATTCCTAAAGAGAATTTTAGACTCTACAGGTAATATTCAGACACTGCTCTTTTTCTAGTGAGCCTATAATTGTTATTGGCAAATTACTCTTACAATTTTATTAAAATTGAAAACAAAACAGCTGTAGCTTATGTTATGTTTTCTCATGGATAAAAAGGACAAAAATTAGCAATTTTGCTTTCCTTCAATTTGATTAATTCAGAGCATGGGAAAAACAGTGAAATTCTTTGATTTGAATATCAGAACTAAGTGCTTTGGGTAGCAAAAAAACTCGCACAAGCCCATACCCCAAAGCCTAAATGCAATGACCGTACTCCAAACCCAAGCCATTACAACTGGTTGGATTTACCTTGTCCAACTTCGTATGTGCATTTTTTCTTTCCAGAAGAGGCTATACACAATCACTTGTTAGTGATTGCCCCATTCCTAACAAGAGAAATCTTCCATCTTTCTACAGAGATGCTTTGCCACTGTATCCTGAAGTGGTTCTATGATTCCTTCATAGGCACCAGAACTGCACAGATTTTCTACTACTGAGGCTCCCTGGGTAGGTGGAAAAGCCCATCTCCTCATTTTTCAGTGACTGACAATTCTGGGGGGTTGTGGTGGTGGAAATCAGGGTACAACCATGTCATACGTTTTTGACATTGCTAATGAACTCACAGCATGGGAAATGCTATTTACATTGTACCCATATGAAGGTCCATCAAGCACAGGGTACAAGCCAGAGAGAATGCTGTCCTATAATTGAAAGTCCAGGTACACTGGTGGAGTTTCAGAGCGATAGAAAAGGGGCTTCTATTCATCACTCATCAATGTCTTCCTGCTGTTCAGAGACTAAACATGCACAAAACCAGTAGGAAGTTGTTATGTTCCTGTGAGCAACTACTCTACGGAAAAAGAAAATCCTGACATGAATTGTGCAGTCTGTCAAACATCACACAACCCTGACAGCTCTCCTCTGCCTTAAATTCAAACATCTGCAGCTGTAAGGTGCAGAAGCTGCAGTGGTAACAGCAGCTCAGGAGTCAAAAAGGTAAAACTCAGCATTACAGTCAACACAGCCACATGGCACAGACGTGTTGTAACATTCCCCCTTTATATTGTCCAGTTCAGTGTGTCTGGTATCACAGTACTGTGGGTTTCCCCCATCATGTGTATGTGTTATTAGAAATTAGGCTGGAGATTTTTCATCTTTATACCTACACACATGCCAATGAAGAGCAACATTTCTTTCTGTGGCATCAAAAGGAGTTCTCCTCCTTCACAGTTTTTCTAATTCTGCACAGTGTAGTAAGAAGAAGATACAAAAAGATGCTTGAGTGGTTTCTTCAAAAATGTTAGGCCCTTTTGTCTACTGATCACAAGATAAATCAAAAACATCTTAAATTAGACAGAGCTTCCTGCCTGGTGGTGCTTAGCGTAGTGAACAATAATAGAAGCAGAGAACTTGAACTGGCAAGTGCAAACAAGCACTATTCAATCTAACCTGGCTTAAGAGGAAAAAACATCCTCTTGGTTCAGAAGAGGGCTGAAAAGATAAAATTTCAGGGCAGCCAGAAAGGTTCTCTTATGCTACAGCCAAAGACCACATGGTTTAAAATGTGCAAGGGGAGAATCAGAAAGAAACTGCGCAGGCGGCAGAGGAGGAGTCAGAGAGATGTGCAGTACCTTGAAGGAGACACAGCTAAGATCAAATTTAATGCAGCTCAAGAGCAGTAGGTTGAATTAACCATTCCTGAAGGTCTCTGTGTGCAGCAGAATGCAGAAATTTTCTGTTGATGCTGGTACGAAACACATATGTTTCCTCTGTGCAGCATATAATGAGGAAATACTCATTTTCATAGGCACAGCAGGGGTCTGAATTTGCCATCTTCCCATGCAGGATTGATGAGCTTGGATAATTGGCATTGCCAGGGAAGGTCATGAAAGCGCAATTACTCTGTATTGTACCTAGGGATTTAAGAGTCCCATTAATTCCAAACTATAATATAGTAATAATACAAAATGCTCTTTAAAGACAACAGAGCTAATAATTTTATTTTTCTTTTTGCTGGGGGAAGGCTTCAATAGACAACAGCTATGTGAGTGTGGGACAGCTACTTTCCAAACTGCTCTGTAAACTTCTGGGTTTGCAGTTGCAGTTAAGTTTATGAAAACACTCTTTTGTATAGTAGCTTCTACTTCTAAGTTTTTTTACAAACCATATATATAACAGCAGATTTAATACTGTAGCCTGTTGTAAATCTCTAAGCAACTCATTTGGTAGCACAGTTGCTCCTGCCGAATGCAAACCTTTGATGTGTATGTGGCTGTTAATATTGAAGGTACCAGGATAAAATACCTTCAGGAATACAGGTATGTTACTAGGGATGGCTTCTAAATCCCTTTAAATTATAATCTAAATGCAAAAGGTATGTAGAAGAATGAACTAGTAAGGAATTTAAGACACACAGCAAAGTGTCTGACTAAGATTCAGAGTGGAATGTTTTGAAACTCAGATAATTTAATCCATACATATCCTGGCTTCATTTTTGCACAGCAACAGACGTATGTGGAAACGCACGCTGGTGTTTATTTTCCTCTCAAGATTACGCCTATTTGGAGTGGAGGGAAATATTATGACTAACATACAAAATAGTGTGATCCATACACTGTAAACTGTATTAAAAGAGCTTTATCTTAATGTTTCATGCACTTGATTTCCCCAGTGGCCCCTGTTTTAACTAAGAGGACATATCTTGAGGTCGCTATGGTGAAAGCAGCCTTTCTTTGTAAATGTGACTATTCATGTTAAGGAAGGTAGTCTGCTAAAAAATGCACCCTTGCCAAAGGTAAAGTTACTGTCCCTTCAAATTCTGCTGGGAGATACAAGAAATCTCTTTAAAAGTGGTGATACGTTTCCCAGTACAGTCTGTTTAGCAATAAATGTTAAGGTTCTGGACAATAGAGTTTATTTTGTTTGGGAATTTAAAGAACCTCAGTGAAGTCTTAGATTTCTTTTCTCACTATGGTTAGTGAAAAGGCAGTGGGATGTGGAGTCGTGACTGAATGGATTCACAACTGAATACTTTTGGAAATCTCACTCCAACAACTTAGCTGCAAATACTTCTTTTCTTTCAAAAGCTGAACAATGATAGTGGAGAATCCATGAAGCCATCACAGGCAGATAGCCTGGAAAGACACTGTAAATTCACCTCTGATTTGTACCAGTTAAACCTTCTGTTAAACGGAGAGAGTGAAGGCTGGTGCTTGTCTTTCATTCCCTTCTCAAGACATTCAACTTGTGACGACCTCAGAAGAACAGACCTCTGACATGACTACTGGCCTCAGGGCAGTGGAATGCTGTGATAGGGCTGCCAGCCCCATGGCTTTCACTGGCTTTCCCCCTTTTCACCTCCTCAATTTCTATTTAAAAGTTGCATGAGATTTTTTAAACAAGTGCCTAACTGGCACAAATCAGCTTGCCCAGTTGAACACCCAAGTGAAATACTTTATTTTTATATATCCAGCACATTTAAATGCTATTAGAAAACATAGGCAGCACACAGACTGAGTATTCAGGAAGCACAATTTTCTTCATTTAGTTTTCTGCTTATGAGCTAGCCCAGGCTGATGGGACTGACACTCCTTGGTGCTTTGTGACAGTTTATGTTTATGCAGCAGAAGATGAGTATCACTATCAAAACAATCAATCAATCTTGGCAATAAGTGGTGGCTTTACTGCAAATCCTCCAACAGAAAGACTAAAACTAGAGCAATGCATTGAACTACTTAGTCATTATCTCTTAAATACACGGCATGGCTGGAGGGCTGAGCCATGATGGCAGCCTGGAATTTGGTGGTTGATAGCAGCAGCTGCATTCCAGATGCTCTTCCCTCCTGGCTGGGCTGTGTGGGGCTCAATGGCATTACCCACAGCAGGGCAGGACTGCAACTGGGAGCAGGGCAGCATGCCCACCTCTGTTGCCACACCAGGAGTGAGCAAGGACAACTTCACCAAAAGAGGCAGTGACATTTATAAGGAAGAAGAGAAAAAATAGCACAATTTCTTTTATGTGGATAGTAAAAGTGCAGGTGGCAGTGACATTTAAGGGAAGACATGCATGAACTCTGTCTTTCAGAACCTGATAGTCATTTGTAGATGTAGACAGATCTGTCAAAGCAGCTAAACTTCGAAACTACTTTAATACTACTAGTGATTAAACTGCTATGCCAGGCAAGAGCTAGAGGGAAAAAGATGCTTTTTTAAGAAAAGGACTGGTAATAGCACATGACCTTGGACAGTTTATTAAGTAAGAATCAAGTGAAAAGGTGCCCAGACAAATGAAACCCCTAAAGTCTGTGAATATTGGAATTATTAGGGTAAGACCTCAGGCAAAGACAGCAGAGGACAATTACTTCAGATTTAATAGGTAGTGTTTGCAGATGTACAATACATCTTAGGAAACACTGTATTACTTGTTCTGGTTTCTGAAAAATTTAGAAGTCAATCATAAAAACCAAATTGTTATAAGACAGATAGCATTAAAATGAAAAGCTGTAAGTCAGAGGAGCTGTTAGGTCAGCTTATGATCACAGAGATGCTCTCATTTTCTGTCATGCACCTTTGCACTGTTGGTTTTTATGGCATTGGTTCCCAAGAGGATTGAAGAAGCTAATGTTTGGGTAAAAGGGTATAGGATTTTTAAAACAATCCTTGAAGTAATAAACAAATAAGCTGTGAGCAGCATGACTTTATTCTGTTGTACCATTGTGAAAGACATTTGTCTAAAAAAACCTATAAATGTTATAACAATGACGACAACATGAATAGCAAGACAATTTGTGAATCTATCACATTTTTCTACCATAAATTGATTTAAATATCTTTTGAACATACATATTTTTAACTACACAATAGAAGTTCCAATGTAGCACTACAGTATTACAGTACAATATCACAATATGATATCTAGTATAGATTGTGCTCACCGGGGTTTGAATTCAGGGCGAAATGAGAGGGGAGGAGGAGAGGGAAAATTCCAGCATGTGTTACAAAGTTATTTTGAGGAACAGCCTCAAACATCTTTGATGCACAGCAAAAAAAACCCCAGAAACAAACAACAACAAAAAAAGACAAAAAACCCCAACCAACCAAACAAAAAACCCAAAAACCCCAAACCAAACCAAACAAAAAACCCACAAAAAACAAAAAACCCAAAAAAAAACCCCCACCCAAAAACCCAAACAAAAACAAACAACCCTTCCCCCGCCCCCCCAAAAAAACCCCAAAACCAAAAAATCCACAACCAAAAAAACTATTTTGCATTTTTCAATTTGATGATGTTGTGGCTAAAGTTTCTACTTGTGCTATGTCCTGTGATTTGTTTGGGAGAACATTTCTCTTCCAGACAACATTAGCAGGAAGATGCTTTTCCATTTGCATGGGAAAGTGAGATATTAGTTCTGGCTTATTAAACTATTTCAGCAAAGGGTTTCCTAGCATCATAGAGATATGAAATGTCAAACATCTACATACTGCATTCCATCCTTATGCTAATGTCTAGCTGTTCCTGGTACTATGCAAAATGGGTTATAACCCAAGGGACAGGGCTTGACATATCAACTGAGTATCTTTTTCTGGTGTTCAGTCTCCATTTATTTCTTCTCTATGTTCTTGAACATGAAGTTGCCCCTTCTGGGTGAAGCCCCCTTGCCCAGCTCACTTCTCACATCAATAGCACAGGCTTAGTGTAAAAGCCTTCCTACCCTTAAAAAGCAATAATCTTGAATTAATGAAAGAAACAAATTCACCTGGAAATGAGAATGAAAATGAGTTCTGTTTGAACAAAAACATGGGGAGAAATGTGTATGCCTGCTATGGGAAAAAGGGCCAGAGCCAGGGATGGAGCATCTCCAACCTTCTCCAACACAGAAACACCAATTTACACTTCCTGTTGACTTGTAAAAGTCCAAGTAAATATGTCAATATGCTCATTATCAAAGTAATTGCTTTGTCGGGGAGAAATAATTCTTTTAAATGGTAATTTCATTGGAAAAATATATAAATATCCTTTGAGTCGAGACACATGTAGTTACTTTCTTGACCAATTAAACTGCACTCCTCCTGTACTCCTATTTAAATTCCAATGTACTTTGGAAGTTGGCTTATTCCCTGCTGTATCTTCCCAACAATTTCCATGTGATCAATGTTTCTTCCTTTATTCAGTCCTTTATTATCTGTGTCTAATGAGAATGAAATAGCAGCACCATGCACCTGACCCAAGATTTCTACTATTCTGGTGATATCAGTCAAACAAGGCTATCAGAAATTTTAGTTTTTGAAGAAACTTCACAAAGAATTGAAGTCAAATTGTTGCAGTTCGAAAAGGTTTGGGCAATGTGTCTAAGACCTGAAAGAGTTTTTCTGGCAGTCTTATTTGATGTTGATTGACAAATGCGCAATTTGGAGCACAAAATTTGTTTTACTAATTAGTGAAAATGGTAATTAAATTGATAAGGTTTAAAGCATGTCAACATATTGCTCTTTTGCCTCAGAAAATTAACTCTTTGGAAGCTGAGATATCTTGAACAGAGCTTTGTTGTGATTTATTTTCTGTTTTTGAAGATCTAATTCTTTCATGGACTGGTGGTCAGGAAGGACAGGCACGTTTCATACCTCCTGATATAAGGACTCCTGAATTAATACCAGCATGTCTATAAAGCTCCTGACTTGATTCTACATTGCTAAAATATTAAAAAGGGCTTTGCAAATCCTGCTTGAAGCTAGGCAGGATCAGGGGAGATTCAATGCTATTAAGGGGGATCAAGAGAGAAAGAGGGCCTGCCCTTTTGGTGACAGAGCAGAGGACTGGAAATAGCTGTTTCACCAGGTGAAGGAACTTGAGAAAAAGCAAGAGATTGATAGGTTATTCTCAGAGACATTACCATCACAGGAATATTGAATTTCCTCTGTAGTTAAGCGCCAGGTGGACCCAGAACTCTATCAAGTAGCTAGCTGAAAGCGTATTGAACAGGTAACCTGGAAACTGATCAGTGCCCATACTAGGAGGAAGGATCCTCCTTCTAAAAAATTGACAGTGACAAGTAGGAGCGGTATGAGGTATGAAGCCCTGGAACCAGGACGACCTACTGATGAGGAGGACTAAGGTCCTGCTGGGTAGAGGAGCTGCCTAGGGCAACACAATCTACACCCCACATTGCAACCTCCTGTGTTGAGAGAAAAATAAGAGTAGTTGTCACATGTAACTCCCTTCTGAGGGGAGTGGAAAACCTGACTGGACCCCACCCACAGGGAAGCCTGCTGCTGTCCCCCAGGGATTCAGGTAAGGGGCATTACTATAAAACTCTCCAGTCTAGTAGGACCCTCTGATTATTATCCATCAATTGTTCTTCAAGTTGGTAATAATGAAATAGCAAAGAGAAATCCAAGGGTAATAAAAAATAATTTCAGGGCCTTGGGACAATTGGTTGTAGGATAAGGAGCATGGGTATTTCAATCCCTTCAGTAGCAAGGAAAAATATTGATAGGAATAGGCAGATCCATCAGATTGACATGCGGCTCTGAGGCTGATGCCATCAGAAAAACTTTGGGGTCTTTGGCTGTGGAACGATTTAACACTTGTTCTACCAATACCTCATGGGCTGCACCTTTCTCAGAGCGGAAAAAAAGCTCTAGCACAGGAACTAGCAGGGTTCATTGACAGAGCTTTGAACAGGCTTGGAAGGAAGAAAAGGAAAATATCCAGCTGACTAGTGATGATCAGAAGGATGGTGTGTCAAAACTCGAGGAAATGAACGCTAATGGGCTACCTCAATCTGCACCAGAAATGTTTCTCTACCAATACACCCAGCTTGAGGAATAAGCAAGAGCAGCTCAAAGCTTTGACTCAGTCCCAGAGATTTGGTGTCATTGACTTAAGTGAAACCTGGTGCCTGGAGTGCCCTGCTGGGCAGCTACAGGCTCTTCAGGAGACCTACACAGGACAGAAGAGTCAGGGGCGTGGCATCACATATAATGGAAGGGTTGGAATGTACAGGACTCACAGCTGGCAGTGGTGCAGTTGAGAGCCTCTGGATAGGAATAAGGGCCAAATAATGTAGATGTCATTGTGGGAGTCTGCTACAGACCTCCCAGGCAGGATGATGAAGTTGATGGATTATGCTTTGAGGAACTAAGGATGCTTCCCTTGGTCTTACGTTCTTCAGCTTTCCAGATGTTAACTGGGAACACCATGTAGATGGCACAAAAAAGGCCAGAAAATTCCTAAAACACCTGGATGACAACTTAATGATACAGGCAGTAAGAGAGACAACTAGGAAAGATGTCTTCCTTAATTTGCTACTTGACGAAGGAGTGGATGTTGAGAATGAAGTGATCATTGGGCACCTCTCTTGGCCACAGTGACCATGAAGTGATCAAGTTAAACATCTCTGCTGACAGCAGGAAAGTACCAGCAGAACTTAAAATCTGGAGAGCAGACTTCAGAGTGCTCAGGGAACAAGTAGAAAAGTCTCTCAGGAAAATTCTTTTGAAGATGCTGGGGTCCATCATAGTTTGCCGCTTTCTAAGCACCGCCTTCTAAGGGCACTGGAATGGACAATTCGTAAATGGCAGAAGTCAAGCAAATGCGGCAGAAGGCTGGCTTGACTAAGTAGGAGTCTCCTTTTGGATGTAAAGTAAGAAAGGAAGGTGCATGCCCAGTGGAAGCAGGGTCAGGTGACTTGGGAAGAATACAGAGATGCTGCTTGCCACTGGAGGGAGAAAATTCATGTGGCCAAAGCTCAGCCACAACTGAAACCAGACAGAAACGTGGGGGACAACAAAAAGATGGATTTTTGACTAATGGCAAAAGGCAGGGCAGAAACAACATTGGCCTGTTACAGGGTGAGGATGGTGCCCTCAAAAACAGGGACCAGACAGAGAAACTGAGTGCATTCTTTGCCCCTATCTTCAAAACAAATGGTGAACTAAGGGGGGTCCCAGTGCTCTGAGCAGGAGAAATGTGATTGTGAGAATAATAAGCTCCCAGATGACCTTGATGCTCCAGCTGGATCCCTATTAGTCTTTGGCACTTAATTGTATTCAACTGAGAATACTTATGGAGCTGTCTGATGTTGTCATGAGGCCTCTCTTGGTAATTTTTTAGTGATCTTCGGAATCTGGAAAGGTCCCAGCTGGCTGGAAACTAAAAGACTAAAAAGGGCAAGGAAGATGACTCTGGAAACCACTGGCCCATTAGTCTCACTTCAGTGCCTGGCAAGGTTATACAGAAGATTCTGGAAAGTATTGAAAAACATCTGGAGGACAATGTAGTAGTTGATCACAGCTGGCACAACTTCATGACAGAAAATCCCTGCTTATCGAACCTGATTTTCTTTTATGACAAGGTAACCCAACTAGTTGACGAAGGAAAGCCAGTTGATGTGATCTTTTTGGATGTCAGTAAATCTTTTGATACTGTGTCTTGCAGGATTCTCCTGGAAAAGCTGTCCAGTCCACAGCTGGATAAACACATGGTGTGATGGGAGAGCAGCTGGCTCACGGGTCAGACACAAGGGGTGGCAGTGAATGGGGTGACATCAGCATGGGCACCTGTCCCTAGGGGGGTTCACGGGGCTCCACCTTAGGCTCTGTGCTCTTCAACGTCTTCATAAACGACTGGGTGCAGGCCTGGGAGGGATACTAAGGCAGTTTGCAGATGATAAATGACTGAGAGGAGCTGTTGACTCTCTTGTGAACAGGGAGGCTCTGCAGAGAGACCTTCACAAAGTAGAGGGCTACGCAACCCTCAACCATATGAAATTCAACAGAGGTGTTTTGGTTTGAAAAGACAGGTGTTTGCTAAGGAAGGCAGGAGCCTCTCTTGAAATGGAAAATGTAAACCCCTTCTCTCTGAATTATTATTATTTTGAAATTAAGGAGCTTTCAGGCAAATAGATGGGAATAGGAATAACAGGTTTTTTACTAGGAAAATTAAAATAAAAAATCCAATAATATAAAAACCCAGAACACTGACAGAATACAATATATTCTGCCTGGCATAGTCAGAATACAACCTGACAGCCTGTTGGTCAGGGTGTTGGTAGCAGTCTGTTTAAATGGTGGCTGCAGTTCTCCTGGAGTGACAGATGTGGTTCTGTTGAAGCAGTGCTCCTGGAAAAGGGTGTAGTTTTTTTTCTGAAGGTCTAGTAGTGATGAAGATGAGCCTGGTATTCCTCGGGAATCCAGAGGGAAAAGGCTGTTCTGATGTTCCAATTTTAGATTTTATTTAGGTAGGAAATGCTTGGCTCCTCCTTCTGACTGGGGCATCTCCCAAGGGGATGATGTAATTTTATCTGTCATACAGTGGGACTCATGGGCCATTAACAAGAAGATACCTCCCTGGAGGGAGGAGGGGTTGTGGATAAGGTAAAGAACACTGGTTTTAACAGCTGGTCCAATAACAGAGGATATCCTCTCCCCCCAAATTATGAGGGATGGGTCATGGAAGAGACTTGGCTTCTGCAGATGGTAATAGAATTTCTATCTGTTTCTATTTCTATCTACATGTTACTGGTTGCATCTTGCATTGCAACCTAAGACAGGGGGAAAGTGCCAGATTCTGCACCTGGGGTGGAGCAACCTTGGACGTACAGGCAAACTGGGAAACAAAAGGCTGGAGAGCAGTCCCATGGAAAAGACCTGGCTGATGACAAGTTGAACGTAAGTCAGCAGTGCCCTGGTAGCCAGGAGGGGCCCCTGTGTCCTGGGAGGCATCATTGCCAGCCAGACAAGGGAGGGGATTGTCCTGCTCTGCTCTGCTCTGTGGTGGCCTCACCTCCAGTGCTTGGGGACAGTTTTGGTTGCCACAGTATATGAAAGACATTAAACCCTTAGAAAGCATCCAAAGGAGGGTAACAAAGAATGGGTAACAAAGATGGTGAAGGGCCTTGAGGGAAGCTGTAAGAGGAATGGCTGAGGTCACTTGGTTTGTTCAGCCTGGAGTAGAGAAGACTGAAGGGAGACCTCATTGTCGTCTGCAACTTCCTCATGAGGGGAAGAGGAGGGGCAGATCTCTTCTCTCACTGATCTCTTCTCTTTGGTGAACAGCAACAGGACCAGAGGGAGTGGCCTTAAGTTCTTCCAGGGAGGGTTTGGGCTGGGTATCAGGAAAAGGTTCTTCACCCAGGCAGTGGTTGGGCACTGAAACAGGCTCCCTAGGGAAATGGTCACAGCACCAGCCTGACAGAGTTCAAGAAATGTTCAATGTTCATTTGAACAATGAATTTAGGCACATGCTATGACTCTTGGGGTGTCCTGTGCAGGGCCAGGAACTGGAGTCTCTGATCTTTGTGCTGCTTCAGAGACATGATTTGATTTTCTAAATGCTGAATGACAAGAGAACAACGTTAGCAAAAAGTCGTGAATTCTGAGGCAATTATCATTTGCTCTGGAGACTGCTATGAGATCATCATAAATGCTGAATGTTATGTCTGGAGATCTAGGCTGCAGGGGACAAAACCCATCTGATTTACTGGAAAACCTAATAGAAGAGAAATATGTGGGAGGAGAAGAGAGGAAGGAGATGAAGAGTCTAAGGATGTTATCTTGTCATTTCAATCTCATGTTTGTTTTGTTTACTTTTCAATCCAAATGAGACTTGTTGCCTCAGCTTTTCCCTGTGACACAGCATGACCTCCCTAGAGGTCACAACATTTGGCCTGTGGAAGAACAAGGACAGTAAGAGGACACTGATTTCCAAATGCAGTGTCACTTTCTCATCCCAGGAAATCCCTCACCAACAGAGAAGAAAGACAATCTTCTTTCCTACCTCCTGATCCCAGCAGTGGAAGAACACTGCCTAGGACCATGGGAAATCACCCAGTGGTTGCAAAAATGACCTTGAGGTTTCCCTATCTCCAAGACCTTTTTTTCTAGCTGTAGGCTGGGGGTGTTGCAGGGAGTTTTTCAGTCCCAGAGGATGGTGTGGGATGCCCACTGGGTGCCATCTGTAGGCACCCAGTGTGGCTGCCAGGTCAAGGTTATCAGGTCCTTTAGTGACAGTGAGACAATTTTCTTCGTTTTCCAAGTGAAATGCTTTTGCCTTCTTTCTACTCTTTCTCTTGCTCATCATATGCTGCCTACAGCTGAGGCATCACGTTTTGCTGTATTTCAAGTAGTAATATTGAGATACTCTTTCAGGGTTTAGAAAAAAAGCATGTGATTCAGAAAAATATGGCTATGAAATAAAGTGTAGTGTCTGTGTAGTAGCAATGAGCTCACAGGCAAGTCAGTGGTCATTTAAAAATACGACTAATTAGAATTAATGACAAATGTGTGCTACTGTGGAAGGGAATGGAGAAAACCATGGAAGGCTTGTCCTCACGTCAAGAAAATGGAATGCGGGAGGCATCATCTCACAAACAAGGGCTGTTCCTGCTACTGGCAGGGAGATGTGAGAGTTGTGGGGGGATATCAGTGCCAGTAGCAAGGGTTAGAGCCACTTCTTCCAGTCAGAGTGAGGTGGAAAAGACAGGTGAGGGTCCAAATTCAGCTGGAGTGTTGTCATGCAGCAAACTCCTCACATCTCAAGCAGCAGCATCTACTGGGCAGCATCCTGCTGACATTGCTTATCACCCTCCCAGGCCCTTTGAATATTGTTTGGAGGCTGGTTGTATGTGGCAGGGTCAGGACCTGGATTTCCAGGATATAGAACCATATTCACATGGGCAGACAGAGTGCCAAAGGCACCCAGAAGTGTTGCAATGGGTGAAGCACTTGTGTGGTGCCCCCTCAGGTAAATCAAAGTGAGAAGATGCAGGGCTACATGTCCTCCCACTCTGTCAGTACCGGAGGACCTTCGAGTTTAATTGTTGCCTTTATAGATCAGAGCAGCATTGGCTTGAACAGCTTGTCCTTTTGGTCTCTTTTAGGAGAATCAACATATATAACTGCTTCCTCCCACACCACAGCCGTCACCACTCACACTGCATTAAAAATGGCTCCCTATTTAGCTGCATTACTCAGGGGGAGGATCTGCAGCCTTGTCTTGGGCGAGGATTTGGCTGAGACACCAGAATACCAAATTCTACCAACAGAGGAGCATTGAAACCTGTCACAAGATCCTACTGTGACCAGTGTGAGGGAAAAGCCATGGCTTCAAAACAGGGGATGCGATGATCACGGCTGTAGTAAGAGAAGCAGAAGTTCATTTTTTGCCTCCCCCAGTGTCTCATGGCACAATCACAAGCAGCTCTTCTGCTCTAGCTAACTAGATAATTTGTCCTGGTAGATGTCACAAGGAAGTCTTGGTATGATTAAGTTTGAAACAATGATTAAAAGAATAATAGCTAACTAAATATATATGTAATTAACAAAAAAATAAAAAGTGTGGGGCTTTTGATGTAGTGCAGTGCGGGGAAGCCTAGGCTAGGGTCTGCCAATGGTTACCTTGGCTTGCAATGAAAAAGAAATCAGAAGTATTAAAGACCTGCTGTGTACTGAGGTCTCCACTTCAGAAGTCCAGATGCCCATCCTCTCGGTCAGGAATTCTTAGAGGAATTCCTTTCCTGAGACATATGGGACCCCACAGTATCCACTTCTCCATTAGTCACACAACCCTGTTCCTGAGCAGTGCCTTTTTAGACCCAGTCTAAACACCTGTCTTTTCTTTCCCTCACCTACAATTCTGGATGTAATGAGCTCTGATGTCTTACAAGAAATGAAGGTAGGACTTGCAAAGGCTGAGATGAAATCAGATGAGTGTCAGGGCACTTCTGGCACCAGATTTGGGTGCATCTTCAGCAGAGGATGCAGCTTCTGGCTGCCAGGCATCAGGCTGGACTCTGACAGGACCAAGGCCTCTCCTTGCTGAAGATTTGGGAATGAGATCAAGCAATGCCTGGCGATTATATGGATCTCTATCAATGTAGGAAGCTCCTTTACCCATTCTGCTCTACAAATAGGCCTTGCAGAAAATAAGCTGCCTCCTCTCCTTTTAGCAGGTGCAGGCAGTAGCTGATACTCCTGTGGGAATGCTATAGGTACTCTATGTGAAGAGCATTTGCACTACTATCTTCCTCCTGAAGCTGGCTAGCCCTTTCTGCACAAGCAGTCCTTTCACATAATTTTCTCCAGTGGCAGAGTTCTCCACATCTTCTCCAAACATGTGTGGGCCTGGGATCTGAGTGCAGCAGACGGCCTCACTGGTAGCGAACTGCTGCAATTGCTGTGCATCTCGTGGGGCTCTCCACCAACCACTCTGCTCGGGTAAGGAAGGCTGAAGTGGCTGCTCTGCCATCATAAAATTCTGATCTACAGCATTCTCCATGTTAATTATGCAGAATACATGTTTATGGCTCCAGTGAACGGCCTTCCACCTTCCTTTTCCTCAAGTCACAGCTGTCAAGTAGGTGACAATTCACGAAGCATCTCCCTGGGTCATTCCATCTGCCCGTGCCGTGTCAGCAGCTGGCAGGGTTTGGGAAGCGGGGGTGTCTGGCCCGTCTGGCCCGAGCCTGCGGAATGCCGCACGCCGCGAGCCGGCGGCAGGAGCAGCTGCGAGCCGAGCCCCGCTCGGAGCTCCCCGATCCCCGCTCGGAGCTCCCCGATCCCCGCTCGGAGCTCCCCTCGGCTGCAGCCCGGCAGCCTTGCGAGGGCACAAACCCACGCACAGCTCTAGGAAAACCCGCCGGGGAGGCGCAGCTCTTTGCCAGCCCTTTGCTGCGTTGTGTTTTCCAATCCGTATCCAGCCTGACCGCAGGATAATCTGGGCTGGAAGGCACTTTAGATCATCTAGCTCCAGCTCCCTCACCATGAGAAGGGACATCCCCCACTAGGCTGCACACTTCTGAATTTTGACATGGAATTAAAACCCTATATGAATAATCTTACACTGTAATAAATTCCGACACTTCTCGGTCTTCATGATTCTATATCGTGAGACCAAACTGAAATTTAACTGGTAGGAAAAATGTTGAGAGACAAAAATATACTGCAAAAAGACCACAGCAACTGATGGAGAGAGAAATCAGTAAAATGACACAAACAGGGATAAATAAAAGCTTCAATCAGAAATTGCAGCTTTGAACTTTGTTACCTCAGGTCTGGAACCGATTATATCGAGGATCCACAGCAGGTAAGTGAGAATGAAACATGGAGATTAAAAGGTAAATAAAAAATGCAATGAAACAAAACAGTGATTTTTTTTTTTTCCTTCAATACTGCGTTTTCCCCTCATTCCTTGAAATAGTCATTAAATAAATTTTGGCTTGGCGGAAAATTCAGGGCTCTTTAAAGACTCCCAACATAATCTGATATGCAGCTCTATATTATCTGTTTTAAAAAGGGATGTTACTGTGAAGCATCTTGTCAAAATTAGTGTAAAGGGGGGGACAATTCACAGTGAACAATTTATTCAGCATATTTTGCCTTGTTTTCTACTCCCAGATTGTCCAGAAGGCAATTGTACATATTGAATATATTTGAGTTTACTCACAAAAAGCTTTAAGGGAATTATTTTCAGATTGGATTCTTCACTGAATATGATACCTGCTACTTGATCTCTGTTGGTCAGTCATTATTGTAGTCAAGCAACTATTCACAGTTGAACTACACACAACTTATTTTAAAAATGCAGTCTAATTTCTGTTTGCAAATTATCCCCAATAAAATAGGTTTTTTTTGTGGGACTGTTTATGTTTCACCACATATGACCTGGTAAAATAATATACATTTGTATTAATTTCTTCCCATCTGAGCAGTGCTGTACTGTATCAGCTTCCTGGCCAGATGATGAAAATCACATATGTGGTCTGTTTAAATTCGTGAGTTATCAGCCAACATTCATAAACGTTCAATTAATCTGCAATTCAGACAACAAACAGGCGACCAGTTTGGTGCAAATGCTCCTGCAAACATTTGCTGAACACTTTTCATCAACATCTTGTGAACAACCCTATGAATAAGATTCATTTACTGACATGGTTTCCACCATTGTCATGAGGGTTGGATAATAACTGGTGAATCAGAAGGTTTTTCAGACAAGGATTTCTGGTCTTTCCTGGGCCATGCCATTTTGATATGATATGTAGTGGTGGTTGCCCATATAGAGTAAGCTATTGCTCCTATATCAGTAGTCAGTAGGGGCTTTATCATATTTGGGAAGCTGCAGAGGAAGGTTTCTACTTGCAGACATTGCAGTCCTCCCCAGCTCTACTCCAGGACCTTCTTGCCAAGTGAAAGCCTCTCATGGGGTCCTTAATTCCTGCTCATTACTGAGGATCAGGCACTGTGCTGGGAGAAGATCAGTGTGAGTTTTGAGAAGATCAATGTCAGCTCCATTGCCTTCAGGTGAATCTGTGGCCTCAACTAAGGATGGTGAAAGCTTTTTTTCTCCTAGCTCTCAGCTTTTCTGCTATTCACATTTGTCCAAGCCATTTCAGAAGTAAATATCTTCCCTGAAATACCTTTTACTATATTTCTGCAAAACGATGGAACCCCTTTGGAAAAAACCTCTGTAGCTTATAGAGTACCAGTAAAAGCCAGCAGGAATAGATGTTCCAGTCCAGCAGTGCTCAGAACATCAAGGACAGAGTTCTCTGTTGGAGGGAACAAGTGGATGCTTGTCAAAAAAAAAGGCAGACTCATAGAAATACAAATGTGCCTCATAATTTGTACTGGATGTCAGCTCTCTTCAGACGCTGCATGGAGTCTGCAGGAAACCCGAAGCTTTCAGCCTCAGGTGATGCTGCAGATGCAGCTGATGTTATTCTGTGCATGTGCAGAGAAGCTGTGGGTGGCCCCACCTGACACAGCATTGCTGGTATCTCCAGAGAGGCTTCTCATGCACCTTGTCATCCTGGCCACACTTGACCCAGTTATTCAGGTGGCTACAGACAATACCCTGTTGCTGAAAAGTAACAGGTGGCTTATCTTGCCATTGGAAAGCAGAGAAAAATGCTTGCAGTGGTTTAGGGGGGAAATTCACCAAGTGTCATCATTTATGGAAGTTCTCATTTCGAAAGAATATTGAGAGGTTGTACCTGAAATCCTCATGAAAATGAGTCCATGCTATTACTTGCAATGGAGCAGTACTCAAGGGTGTGTTCACACCACGTATCCTCATCAGCAGGTGAGACAGGATGGGTGGTGGCGGCCAGTGTGTCCACCCATAGCTTCACCACCTGAGTCTTGAAAACAGGAGAACAAATATTAATGTGTTCAAGAAAAATATATATCCATATCTGCCTATATATTCTATTTACAAAGAAACTCAGCTGCTCAGCAGATGATGCAAATGAGACAATGCCTCATTTATTAGTGTGGTTGTTTGTAAAAAGAGTAAATTTGAAACAACACTTAATGATGAGTTCAGTAAACATAAAGCAGTCTTCCATTTGCATTTGTTTCCCCTAGGTGCCCATGCATTATATAGGCTACAGCAACAATAGCTTTGTTAGGATACTTGACTTAGTCTTTATTATTGTCACTGTTACAGACATGGCTTGGTTTTCTATCTCTTTTATAAGTGCAGTAACATCTTTACATCTGTCATACACCTTTCCACCTGGTAATTAGCGGGTGAAAATGAGAGAGTTTCACCTTGCTGTCCTCTGAAAAAGTTCACAAATTTCATGGTAGCTCAGTTTTACAAACTGCATGACACTAACCCAGCATTTCTAATACATACTGTTATTTATCAAAGAGAAACATTCTTAGTTTCAACAACAACAATAAAACCCCAATTAAACAACCCAGGATGAGGAATGTCTATTTGTGGTCCTGGCTCATCTCCTATTGTGATTGTACCCAGGCATTTTAATGAAAGACTTGAATTCAGCTGAATCTTAGTCAAAATAAGAATTAGTACTTCTGACTGAATTATTTTAACATTTGTCCTAATGTCCCGTGTGTCCTTCTGCCCTGGTCTCATGGCACAGAGCAATGAGCTGGAGTCATGGGCTGAGAGATGGGGTCAGGTACTCAGGTGCTGGTTCCCAAGCCAGTCCCTCCAGCTTGTGTTTGTCCCAAACTGCCCCAAGCTACTGCAATACCCAAATTATTCACTGGAACACTATGCCTTGAGGGAACCACAAGCTCTATTTCTTTAATGATTTTAATGGTCAGAATAGTGCCAGGTCAAGCCATTTAATTGTGTATTTAATTAGTCATCTGTATGCATGAAACTTAAAGGTGTTCAGCTGTGCTATTTTATAGGGATTAACTAAGTGGGCAGTAAATCATCTATGCCAGCAATAAAAGTATTTATAGCAGTACTGCTTTATTCCTTCTTGTATTTTTTTTCTTTTTAATAAACTATAATTGCTGCATTGTTTGTACTGGTAGAAGTCTGTGTAAGAATAGTTCTGCTCTAAGAGATGGGAGAAATACAGTTTAAAATTTTGTCTGACATCACCTAAAAAAACAGTGGGCAACCCAGAAAAAGCTGAAATGTGAAGTTCATAGCCAGATGACCCAAAAAGCTATAGCCAGCTTCAGGCTTGCTGTGTAACAGAAACACACAAGCAACATGGCCCTGTGGAAACTCATAATTTAAAGAAGAAGAGCAGGACAAGAAATATGATCTGAATTTCTAGGTAGTAGTTCTTAGTCTTGAATAAATCTTAAGAGCATTTGGCTGCTAACAGTTTACAAGTTTGCACTGGCAAAATATTTCCTGGAGTCAGCCTCCTAGTCTCTCTTGTTCTGTGAGTGAACAAACTATTTTCTGTGTAAGTGCCATTGAAATGCTGCACAGAATTATGGAGCCATGATTTGCATAGATAAAATATGTCTTTTAAAGCAGGGAAATTTTTTTGCACCTACATCAGATGGATAGTCCCTCATAAACAGAACCAATGTGCTCACTGTTATTTTTGCCCCAATATTCTCCATGCTGTATTTCACAATAAATCTTTCAGGAGAACACCGGCAGTTTGTATGGCGCACTGACCTGTGAAACAGAGGAAAATAGATATTGTTAAAAGTCTTGGCTTGCTTGCTCGGAGATGATGTGGCAGAGCCAGGTAACTTTTGAAGTGGTGCACAGGGAGTTACATGAGCAGTAAATGCTGCAATAACAACACCACTGACCTGAGTGTGTAAGCCTCCTTGCACACTTGGCATGTTTAGCCTGATAAATAACATCACGAGACGTCCATTCCCACCAGGTTGTTATTCCCGCGTGACCCAGATGGGCAGCCAAACCTCCATACGTGTGGTTTGCTCTCAGAGAAAATAGCAATGGAGTCAGGTGTTGCTGAATGACTGCTGTTTACCACAGTCCTGCTGCCCTCGGCTCAGGTGGAAACAAACAGGATGAGTCATCCTTTTCACTCACAACTTGGAAGCAGTTCTTGACCTCTAAACTTCTCCTTTGTCTTTCAGTCAGATCAAGTGCTTGCTTGCTGCCTTCTGCTCTTCCTGCTAGACACCCAGACACAAAGCTATGTAGATTAGCTTCTCTTCAGGCACAGCTTCCCAGTGCCCTTCTCGGATGGTGTGCCTCTGAGACATGCCCATGGGGAGGGATAGCTGTGGACAGGTAGATCTGACAGAGGTTCTGAAAACCACTTCTGTCTTCCTTAGCTGCTGAGAGCTTACAATGACTGCTTGCTCTGGCAGGAGGAATGGGACCTGGACCTGTGCAATTGTGGGAGATAGATGGATCCATATCTCCCACAGGCCTGATGAGAAGCTAAACAGGGAGATTATTTCTGCCCTTTAGTTATAAACTCTCCAAAAATATTCAGGTAGAGGTAGGATAGAATGTTTGATAAATTCAAGTCATGTTCAGCAAACAGTTCTATTCAAATGTCTAATCCTGACTATGGAGAGAGAATTTTTGAAAGTGTGATTTTTTTATTCTTTATTTTAAAAAAGGAAAACAGTTATTCAGGAGTTTCAGACAGTCCATTTTGAACCAAAAATATGTTTGGTTGAACAAACCATTTTCTTTGTCCTGAAATAAATGAAGGCTTTAATTGGAGCGGAAATCACTTTCCAGCAGCCCCAGATAAGCATTTCAGGAGGGTGGGCATCTGCCTGTGAGCGACACCTTCTTCCCTCATATTCTGCTCTTCATCTTCCGCTCTTCATCTTCCTTTCTGGTTCTGTTCTCATAATTTTCTCCCTCTTCTCAGTTGAGCCATTTCCCCCTGTGTTTGCTCTTCCTCCCTGTTAAAAATTAATCAGTTGAATAAATCTGCTGTTCTTCCCAGTGGAGGGCTGCCCTTTCCCTCCCCATTCTGCCTTCACCTGGCTCAGCCTCTGGTTCAGAGGGTCTCCCTGGTTGTGGGAGGGAGGACTTGGGGGCACACAGCTGTTGGCCTGGAGGAGCACACTGGCCTTTACTTCACTGTTGCAAGCCATCTGGGACAGGAAAATGCTCTTTGACAGATTCATGGACATGCTGCTCCACTCGTGGCTCTTTTCTCAACTCAATAATGAGTGAGCTTTTCTGTCCTTCTGCACAGCCTCACAGGATCAAACTATAAAGGAAAAGAGTTTTCCACTTCCCCCAAAGCCCTTGGAAGCCCTTGCTGGCTTTCCCTGTGCTTGCTTGCTGCCAGCCCCCGCAGGAGCTCTGTTTGCTATTCCTGAGACTGCAATTACCAGCACTCCCCTTGGCAGCTCTCCTGCCCTCTTACATTCCTTTTTGTTATGCTAATAGACTTATAACCAACTCCAGCTTCTGAGACTGTAATACAGCCCTTTTGATTCTCTAATCTACTTCTCTCCATGCATTACAGCACAGAGAAGTTTGCCAAGGGCCCAGCAGAACTTGTTTAACTGACTGATTCTGATTGTTCCTATTAGATCCTGGCATGCTTCTGAGATTTGTCATTTCCACACAAATCACACTCCTAATCCTGAGGTTTAGCAAAGTTTGAATGGATTTGGATTCTACTACATCTTTTTTTAGTGGAGATGATAATGCTTTTTGATGAAAGATCTCTGGTTGGAAAATGTCTGTGCCAAGTATGAGCATGAGAAAAATCTACTTTCAGTCCAATATTTTACCTTTTTTTTTTTTATAGAAGTCTGAGTGGCCATGTCAAGATGGCAGTGTGAGCACGTTAGAGCTCTAACTTGTGCTCAATACCTTGGTGGGGGAATGATGTGATTTATGGTTGCTGCCGTGGCATGTACAAACATGGACTTAACTTAGATCCTGCATTCTGCAATATATCCCTCACAGAGCTGATCACTCAAATTACATTTCCAGGGAGCTGTGCTTCCTGGGGGAAACCTTTTGAAGCGTTCAAGTCTTATGGGACTGTCTCTCCTCAGAACAAAATCTGTATTTTCATAAATTTTGAAAAAGACTATGTGATTAAAAAGACTGTAAACTGATTTTATATCCATTTTCTTCTCTCAATGATTGTGAAGATGTCCTCTGGAGTACCAGACTTTAGCACCTGTACTACCATATGGTTTCATGACTGCTTCTTTTGTTTTTAATTTATTTTTTCCCTCAGTGATGCAGGAGGACTGCTTGGACTTAAGTCAGTGTGTCTAAAGATCATGTATCAGCCAGTTGACTCTATGGAGTTTGGACTGCAATATTATGTGACGATTGCTGATGGGGCTATGGTTTGATCCTCACCGAGAAACCATTTGAGAGAAGAAGAAGAAGGAAAAGACTGCTCTAGAGTGTCTAACTTTGAAACCATGGACTTCAACAAAAATTCATACACACACACACACACGTGTGTGTGTGCGCAGGTGTGTGTGTGTGCGCGCGCGCGCGCGTGTGTATAAAATTACTTTTTCTGTCACAAGTTGAGGGTCAGGTCTGTGGTGACAGGTATAGACAGCTGCACCCCCGAGCATCACGCATAAACACATGGGAGAGAGGAGGGATGATTTTTAGTTGCATGAGTAGGGATGAAATAGTATGGCTGGCATGGGATTTCTTCTTAAAGACAGACTGCTGCTGCCCCTGCACAGATTGTCAGACTTTCCCTAGGGTTAATTTGTTTGTTCAACCTCTCTCACAATAAATAAGACTTGGAAGAGCTTCACACAAGCTTTGACTTCACACAAAATGTGACATCTTTCAGTATGCCAGGGTCGAGCAGATAAACAGCCAAAGCTGAAGAGCCCTTCCACAAAGCAGCTCTTTCCAGATACCTCTCAGGATATGAGCACCAATGGTGAGCTTATCCTGCTCTCAAGGGGATATTTTTTGTATGTAGGAAATCCTCTTAGTTTCTGGGCAATCTAGGAAAAAAGGAAAATCTGGGCAGTGCTGCTTCTGAAAACTGCAGCAAGAAGCTGCTTTCACTACCTTCCCCACCTTCCTATTGCTCCCCAGTTAAATTTCACATGGTTTTCATTTATTGTGCTTGATGGCTTAGCAAGAAATTATTACTGCAAGGGAATTAACTGCATGTCATGTTTGGAAATCTGTTTTGTTTTGTCACTGTGTTGATCCTAGCTTGTCTCTGAGAAGGCAAGGAGCAGCTGACCCCTGCTCCTGTCCTTGACATGGAGGAGGTCTGATTTCTGCCAACTGCTACAGCACTTCATTCAACCAGGGGAGCAAAACAGAGCCTGACAGACTTTCTTCCTAGGCAATCTGCCCCCACTATTTAATGGGGACACAGAAATTAAAATTTTGTAATAATAAAAAAGATCAGCACAAAAAATAAGCCAGCAAAAATAGTTGTAAAAGGTCCCAATATGTTATCAGAAGTAATTACTGTGATCCCTGTGCCCTGGGCCTCAGTAACCCCCTAAGAAGTATTTAAGTATTAGTGCAATGAGGCAGGGAGTAAGTTAAGCTTTGAGAAAAACTCATTTGAGTGGTGGAGAACCCTTTTGCCAGAGCAGTCCTGCCACACCATGCAACTCAGCTGTCCAAAACTGGAGGGCACTGCCAGGCCCTCAGTTTTCCAGCTCTGTAGAAGTTCTCACTTTTAACAGGGATGAAACTGGGACAATGCACAAGGTGTTGAGATTCTAGCTTTTCCCTGCCCTGCGCCTTGGGGCCCTGGCTCTCCACAGCCCTGTTTTATTTCTCTTACAATGAAATTCTCTGCAGCAATTGTTCTCCTGATTTGGGCATGGAGTCAGTTCCTTCAGAGGGCAAGAACAAGGTGTCCATGTGCACGTGATGGGCATCATCACCACACTCATTGCTGGACCACTTCCAGCTGGTGCTCAGCTGTTGGTTTCACCACACCTTGTGTTTTATGCCAAACTCAGGCTGTGCTGCAGGTGGGGCTTAGCTTTGCAGCAGTCCTCTCCTTGTGACAATGACAACATTAGCAATTCCAAAATTCTAAGAAGTGGTAGTTGCAGGGGGCAGAGGAGTCCAACTCAGAATATTCAGAAAGCTAACAGCACCAGGGAGAGGTAAACTGTGCTTTACTTGATCTTCTGAGGAGCCTGACCTCTGCTCAGCCTGGTGTGAAGCAGCCCTGACCATGAGCTGCTTCCAGCACCAACGAGGGGTGATTACAGCAGTACAAAGCCCCCTCCTGCAGTTTTCCAAAACTCTGTTGGAGTCTGGGTGGAGGGAGGGAGTGGAGAGGGAGGAAGGTGCACCAGGAACCCTGTAGTGTAAGGATTTAGAGAATAGAGAGCCATTTTATTTCTCTGTCAGGAAAAATGCACAGTCATAATCACATAAAATTCTGCACTTTAGACACTTCATTTGCAATAGACCATCTCTTCAAGGAAACGGAAGCATGTCTTCAAGAAAGACAAAAATTGAGAATATGGCCATGATGACCTCATGAGCCATTAAAATTAAGGAATAGACTTAATTCCTTTCTGTCATAAATCATAAATTGATCTTCCATATTCATCCTCTTCCTAAAAACAGCACTGTAGCTACAGCTTTGGGGCCATGAAATGATTGTTGCATGGATGGTAAATGTGTTGCTGCTCCTGCACTTCATTTGGGGAGCAGCCACACTTCCCTTTCTATTTGCCCCTTCCCAGGCCCTGCCCTGTGCCTTGGATGCCAACACAGAACAGCCAAGCACCGCGTCCTGCCCCGTGGCTGCAGCCACCTGTGGATTGGAGCAGCTCCAACCATGAAGAGCCCACACTGAGCTGGGGAGGCACACTGGGTGGGAAGGATCTTGAGCATGGGGCAGCTTTCCATGCTTGAGGGTGCCCGTTTGCTGCAGGGGTGGCGAGCACTGCCGTGTCCCAGTGCAGCAGGAAACCTTCCCGTGGCTCCTCCAGGCTCTGACAGCCTGATGACGAGGCGATGCTGTGGCTGAATTTGCTGTGAGCCCACTGAGCTCAGGTGCACCACAGCACTGCTGGCCAGCATGACCTGCCTGGCATTCCTTCCAGGCTCTGCACCCACAGGGGTGTCTGGAAACCATCCAAGCAATTCCTGTTCCTGCAGCCAGGGCCAGCGCTGACTGGGCCTGGCTTTTTGAAGCCCTGTGTTAGTGCTCCCATGTCCATAAACCGAGGTGGCATGTCAGCAGCAACAGAGGATGGCTGACGTGGCAGGCAAGAGCTTCTCATCAGGGCATGAGAGCTGTGTGTCCTTCCTGCTGAGCCTCCTTGCAGCAGCAGCCTGAGGGAACGCCAGGGCTGGCCAGCTCAGAGCGAGGACAGCCCTGCCTTGCCTTCTTGCATTACAGGCACAGATGCTAGGTGAGCACCCAAACAAAGGCACTGAACAGGATTGCATTGCCCAGCACATCATCCAGGCGCAGAGGAAGCCCCAGTTAAACCAAAGAGTGGAGACCCAGAGAAGGATACAGCTGGAGACATGACAGGGACCAGCTGGAATGCCAGGGCAGCACTGCCAGTCTGTGCAGCTGCAGGAGATGTTTTCTCTTTAGCCTCGCAAAGGAAAGCTTCGCTAAAGATTTAAAGAATAATATATAAGCCTTGGGTATAACTTCTTACCAGTCTGAATGGGGCTTTGAGCAATGTGGTCTAGTGGAGCAAGTGTCCTTGCTCACGGCAGCAGCTGGAAGTAGATGATCTTTAATGTTCCATCCAATGCAAAACTTTCTGTTTTTTTCAGTTTTTGGCGTGTTCCTGCCAAGATTAAATGCAGGAGGTAAGAAAGCATGGGAAAGCCTGTTTGAAGCCTGGCAAGGCAGGCAATCAAGTCAAACATCAGTGACACCTCACCTGTGCTGAATAGGTAGTGATGAGACTTGGAAGAATGGTAAAACTCTATTCCTTCCTAAACCACTCTCTCAGGATTATGCAATGAAAACGACATTACAGTTGTTACACTCTGTAGAATGTCACAGCCTTCCTTGTAACCCTTCAAACTGACATTAAAGGGGTCCTGAGAGAATGACACAGGCCCAAAAATGCAGGTTTGTTCAAACACTGTTTTTACTGGCAATACACCATTTCAATGAGTAACAGCATCTACCAAACAGGAGTCTGTGTGGAAGTGCCTAAGAAAGATTGGTTTTTATTCTCTGCATTGCAAGTGATTACATGGGCGATGTTACAAATCAAGAGGGAAGACCCAAGCACGCTGGAGCAAAATTTTGGCATTGCTACAGTCAAGTCATGCACTGACCATGCTGAGGTGGGAATTTTTTGCAAATCTCTAATGACTAAGTGGGACAAATGCAGTTTTCAGCCTTTACTCAGACTAACATTAATCATTTAAAGATTCCAGTTACTTTTAGATGGAAGTCAGACAAATAAAGTGCTGATGTAGCCAACTAATGAAATACAGTCTTAATTTTACTTGTGGGTTAAAATCAGTGCGATCATTAACCAGTTTGAAGTGCTTTGCTGAGTTAGGATCTAAGACTTTGTAAGATGAATGCAGATTGAATTCCAATAG
Source organism: Catharus ustulatus (assembly GCF_009819885.2). NCBI lineage: Eukaryota > Metazoa > Chordata > Aves > Passeriformes > Turdidae > Catharus > Catharus ustulatus. Next base: position 22,527,511 of record NC_046262.2, on the reverse strand, counting down.
CATTTTGCATAAACTTGATAATGCTTGGAAAAGTAGCTTTTCTTGTTGATATTAGTGTCCACAGTCTTGTGGGATAAAAGTAATGCTTGGAATAACTGTGTAAGTCATTCTGTATTATTTGGAAAGCATGCTTTAATGTGCTTTCTTTCACTAATCTATGCAGTCACAGTCAGGATGAAATCTGGGAAAGTGCTGAGCAGAGCACAGCAACAGCACCCAATAATTCAGTAGGGAAAATAAAGAGGACAGCCTGCAAAGAACTCTAAGGCTTTTCTGAATATAATAGTCAAGATAGGGATTTTTTTCTGGACACTTTGATTAATGTCTCTTGCTCTCACAGAAGGTACCATGAGACCTTTTAAAGAGCACTTTCTTTTACAGATCCTCTAACAGCATAGATCCTCCTAATCATCTGCTGGAGTAGGATTTCAGTATTGACTTGGAAAAATATTATATACTAAATCACTAAAATGATTTTCTGGAACAACTGGCTATTGTTTTGGTGGTCTTCTATTCAAATAATAACATAGGTCAACATTTTATGACAATAGCCTGTGTTTTTTTCTCTCTTCAGTTTTGTTCCCAATGTAATTGTAGTTTTGCCTTCAAAACTGATTAATTTGCACTCCTGGCTCACTGGCAGAGACATTCCATTACACCACACATGAAACTCTGTGTATCTGTGGGAGAGCACACGTAAGGTTGTGCACAGCTGAGGTATTAAAGAAGTGGCCTATTTGCCTGCTTATGGTTTTAGTAAAAAATATAACATCCTTAATTTGCTCTTGATTTCTCTCTCAAGCTGTTGTGAACTCAAATAGCAGCTGCTTGTGATCTAAAGGCCCCCGTTCCCATTTTCAGTCTTTCTGTGGACACCAGTCTGTTTCTCTGACACACTGTCTCATGCTCAAACTGTGTGCAGCCAGGAGGCCGTGGGTAGAGGAGGCAGAACACTGCCAGAAACAGAAATCTCCAGTAGCTTATGGCCTCAGCACCAGGAGACAGGATCAGTAACAGCTAGTGCTGCAGCTGCCACCTTATAACTGGATATCCTTCTGCAACAACTCTCCATTTCAGTAAATGATTAGAGTATTAAAGGCTGTGGAAACCAGCGACAAAATTGCTCCATATACAATATACCCAAAATAGGCCGTATGAGGCTTCAGATTTTAATTCTGTATCTTTTATTCTCTATGCTGATTGGACAGGAGAAATCTGATTTCTCCTTTTCCTGATTTTGGATACTTATGTACCTTTTTTCTAGTGGATTAACCCCATTCTCCATCTGGAGGCCTAGGATTGCACCATATTCTCTTTGCTTTTACAACCAGCTGGAAAATCTCCAGCCCTGAATGGGGCTGTGTCCTTGGCTTTGACATTTGGTTTCTAGTCTCCACTAATAATCAGGGTTAATTCCTTTGCTTGTCATGATGATTTGTGGGTTTTGAATTGCCCTAATTTGTAGATTGATTCTGTCTCTACATCAGCCCCCCGTTCTATGTCTGGCACTCCTGTAGCATCTCACTCTGAGTCGGGAATGTGAGAAATGCATACTAGAAAAGGTACCTCTCTAATTTTCTCTTCTCTCCTATTGGGAGGATGAGAACATGCAATATATAGGCACACCTGTTACCTGGTTTTATATCTCCCATTCCTCCAGCGTTCACCCTCTCTCATCACTGTCCCCAAATTTAACTTAAGACTTTTTAAGTGAAAACAAAGGCCTGTACTAACACCATCTTTTACTGTGTATATGGCTTTTTTTTAATAGAATGGCAGAGTGGTTTTAGTTGGAAGGGCCCTTAAAGGCCATTTAGTTCCAACCCCCGCTAGACCTGGCAGGGACACCTCCCACTAGACCTGGTTGCTCAACACCCCTTCCAACCTGGCCTGGATCTCTTTCAGGAATGGAACATTTCTTGGCAATATGTTCCAGTACCTCATCACCCTCACAATAAAGAATTTTTTCCCCAATATCTAATCTAAACCTACTCTTGTTCAGTTGGAAGCTATTGCCCCTTGTCCTATCATTACATGCCCATTCAAGAAGTCCCTCTCCAGGTCTCTTGTAGGCTCCTTTCAGGTATTAGAAGGTGCTATGAGGTCTCCCTGAAGCTTTCTCTTCTCTAGCTTAAACAGTCCTAACTTCCCCAGCCTGTCCTCCCACTCCATCTCTCTGATTAATTTTGTGGCCCTTCTCTGGACACTCTCTCACAGGTCCATGTCTTTCTTTTGCCAGAGCCCCCACAGCTGCCCTGCAGATTCAAGGCAAAATTTATATGATCAAATAGAATCCCAAAGTTTTATTAAGTCTCAAACTGCCATTTTCTCCTCAAATGTCCTTCATATTTACAAACAAATACAGCAATTACCTTGGAATGGAGCAGACATTGCCACATTGCCACATTAGACATAAAGGAGAAATCAAAAGGTCAAAGCTATGAGTTTTAGAGAGCCAGAGACATTAGGGTAAATAATAGCTACAAATTACTTCAGTCTCTAAGAAGCAAGAGGGACTGTGTTGCCCTTGCCAAGATGACCATTTAAGAAGCATAATAAAACAAAAAAGGGAGCTCTATCAGGGTAAACTAAGGAGAACAATTCAGAAAGACATCTTTTAGGCCTCTTTTACAGGAGATCAGAGTACTGATACCAGCTGATGTGTCACAGAGCTACTTGAAAAATGCAGTGGATGGTAGATCTTCCAGATCTCCTTTAGAGGCTTCTGCTTCTAAAGAGGACAGACATTACTCATTCAGCAACCCTAAAATAAATGAAATAGATGATAGACTTACAGCAAGACATAATTTTCATATTAACTTGTATTACTTTGTAAGAAGACTCCAGAGCAGCTGTAAATTATTTTTAAAACCTTTTATTCTGACAGCACCCTCTCAGACTATGTTCTTATAAATGAGGGTAGGTGCACGCATAGCTTTCTGTAGAGGAGAGGACTGAGGCAAACTGAGACAGTGGGGTACAGCAGGCAGTCCCATGGATTGGAATCCTGTATCCACAGAGAAATCACCAAAATGTCACTTGCAGCCCAATGCATTTGACCGAAGGAGTACTTTGAAAGCTGTAAAGGCTTGCTAGAATAAGAATAATTCTTGGTGACCTTTTGGTAAGACCCTGAAAGAGGGATACATGGAAGCAAATCACTGACCACAGGACAAAGTGCAGTCTTTTGCCATTTATTATCTGGGTAAGCAATGGGAAAAGAAAAGATCCTAGGATTTGGTATTAGTCTTGATGAAATATTTCAGCTGAGAGATGACACAGAGAGGTATGGATATTCGGAGCTATAAGAATTACTGTACTTATGCTGAAAAAGGGGTGACTCTTTTAGTATTTCTTACGTATGTGAGAAATTATATACTCCACTGAAGATGTTAGATATATAAGGATGAAGTGAGAGAAGAGTGCAATGCCACCCAAGTTAAATGGCAATTGATCTAGTTGGTGGTACCCATGGAGTCAAGGGAATGTCCGAGGGAGGAAAAAGGCCAAGGAATGGTACATTTTAAAACCAGTTTTTGACAGCAAAAGGCTTAGAGAGATGAATGGGTAAGTGCCCCACAGCAATTGGGAAAGTAGAACATTTATTTGTCAGTGCTTCGTAAGAAAAGTCATACTTGTGCTAGACAGAGTCTTGAATAAAATATCAATTTTGTTTCCTCTTAGAAGCAATCTGCAGCATCCAGAATTGAGGTTAAGCATTTGGACTAATCACTTTGCAATATCCTATTGAGCTGGAAGAATTAAATTGCTGACCTGGGGAAGCTGGCTGGGAACATTAGTTTGTTTTAAGCAGCAGCAATACTATGCCACAATAACTTTTTTTTTCACTTTTACCTCTTAATTTCAAACTTTCAGTTTGTACTGGTCTGGAATAGTCTGTCTGCAGGAACACAGAGGGAAAGTCTCTTTATGAAAGGGCTGTGTAGTGCCACTGTCTCTGGCAGACCATATTCTGCAAGACAGAAAGGATTTTTCCCAGTCTTTGCTCCCACAAAGAAAACAGAAATCCTCTAGAAATACAGCTTTTGGTAAACTGGGCACTGTCTAAAAATTTCTAGTTTAAATGGGAAAGAATAAAACAGATTTGCTCCCTCATGTCCACAGCCTAGGGCAGGGCAGTGGCTGAGCACTAAACACATTTTACTTGGAGGAAGGCAACTGACCAAACAAGGATTTGTTAGTGCTTTTGAAATATTTAATAGCAAAATTTACATGTGTTTTCTATGAAGTTTAATTGGGAGAAGGAACAAATGCATACCTTGCCATAAATAAATTCAGCAAGTCTCGTCATGGTTTAAATACGCAAGTATATTTGGGAAAAGAAGAAAAAAAGCCCCAACTATCAAGCCAGGCGTTTGAAGTAGAATGGCTTCTCTGTCCAAAGGCAAAAAAATCTCACTTCTTTTTTTTTTTCTCTGGCTGTTCACAGGGGTTTTATGTGCTTGTTCATTTGTGTATTCAATAAATAACAGAGCACCTCCTCACACAGTGAACAACACTTGTGCAACTGCCTGGGTGCCAAAGAACTTTCCCAACAGACGAGGGTGGTCAGCACAGCTACAGCAGTTGGTAAACTGTTGTATGTCTCTTTGGTCAGACATGCCTTTCCTTTGGCAACACATGTTGAAAAGACCAGAATTGGTCCCCAGAGATGCAGGTTGTTCTTTCTCTTCTCTTCCTACAGAGAAACATTTTAATTCCATAATCAATAAATCATAGTGGAGTGGTCTCTGGGTAAATGAGTATGGATGAGCTATACCACTTAAATGTTTAAAGCACAAGCTATTAAAAAATGCTCCCGTTTGCTTTTGAGCAATGGCAGAACAGGCTTTTCTAAAGCAGAGGAGAACATTTGCCTGAAGTTCAGGCTGGTTTTGAGTGTAAAAAAGTTCAGTTTATTTTCCATTCCGACTTCTGACTGGTGGTACTTCAAGCCTTCATAGTGTTTGAGATACTGAGCTACTAATTTTTACCACTTAATGAATTAAACTCCCCAAACATCTTGAGAAAAATCTCAGAACTTAGATTTACTGTTTTCTTTTGTCATTAGGTATTTGCTATTTTCTGTCTCATAAACTAGAGTTTTAAGTTCCTGGCACCAACAGCCAGAAAACAGCAACAGCCCTGTCAAACACCTATTGTTTCTGAGACTCACTCTTTATTTTCAGGTCCTTGAATACGTGATGGAGGCCCAAAGGTTGATTTTGTCAGATTTGCCCAAGGCCAGCTGATATGAGAAGGCTGCTTAAGCAGTGCTGTAACATTTACCCTTGTTCCTCACTAGCACTTAATACCATAGATTATAAATAGCATCTTGCCCTGCGATCAGCCTGACACACAACTGGGAACTCCCCAGGAGCTTATAGTTAAGATCTCTAAAAGCTTCTGCTATAGAAAACTGAAATTATTGCCTCTGTGGTCAGGGGGAGAGGAGTTCATGGAGTGTCTACAGTTGTGTTAGGATGGGCTTCTTGTGACAAGTGCTAGTTTAGGGGACACAGTGGCCCCTCTGCCCCTCACAGTGGCCCCTCTGCCCCTCTCCCCTCTGTGTCCTGCCATGCTCCTTCTGAAATGTGTGGCTCCTGCTCTGACTTTTCTCTAAGAAGACTTGCAAACCAGAGAATAGTGGTGTTACAGCTGGGGCATACGTGGGAGATGAAAACTTGGCGCAGGGAGAGCAGCAAAACATTTCTCTGTCTGGGAGAGGTACAGAAGTAACTGGCTTTGAGTTCCAAGCTTAGTCTTTGGTAGGTCCTCCTGCCTCTCTCGCTTATGAATGGCAGGGGATTTCTGGGAATGGATATACGAGAGGTATTCTTCAGCTGGGGCATCCTGTCCTTCTCCCAGAACCATGTAAAAGCCTTTCCTGAAGGCAGAGCCTAGGCTGCAAGTCCCTGTGCCATCCCCACCAGAAGATGTTTGCTCTTAGCTCTGGGTTGCCTTTGCTTTCTACCTCAGCTGCCTGGGCTTTAAGCATGCACAGAAAACTCCCACAGATCCTCATGGGTAAACATACCAGAAGGACTTTCCTGGTCTGGCCCCATAGCATTGTTCTTCCCAGCACCTGGAGTCACAGTTCAATCCTGGTCCATGAAGCCTGTAAAAAGTAAATTTCAGACCCATAGGTCACTACCTCATCACTCACTGACACTCCACTGAACAGCTCTGGATAATTTAAACAAAAGCATCTTTTGTGGGAGTTAGTATGCAGAAGAAAGCCAGCAATGCATGCAAATGCATTTTGGCCAGGCTCTCACACCTTGTCCTGCTCCAGACTCCCTATCTTTCTGAGAGAGCCCTCAGCCAGCTGCCCTGTCTGCAGGCAGCAGGGACTGCCAAGATATACACTGGCTACATCCCATCAGCTGGGGATCCTTTTGTGGACTAGAAAAGCCAGAAGGGCTAAGGCCCCTACCCCTAACATGTCTGTGAGTCCTTTCTACAATGAGCACAGTTCTGGGGCATGCCCCGAGGGTAGTCTGAGCCATTCCCAGAAGTGGGTTCAAATTGGACCATGCTGTTTTGCAGAGACAAGCATCTCTGAGCTGTGCTATGAGAACCAGAGAGGGACACAATTTATTAATAGTTTTTTATTTATTCCTTCTTTCCCTTTATTAAGACCTACACAGCTATAGGGACCAGGAGAGCCCCATGAAGGTATTCCAAAACAGGCTTCATGTGTCTGGGAAGGACCAATTTGTGCAGGCAACAGGAGAGACTAGGTAACTACAGATCTTGGGGGCTTTGTCCTGACAGAGGAGGAGGAAGGCAGATCCCACTGCTGCTGCTGTGGGAGTAAGGAGTGCAGCATGGCTGATTATCTGGAGGAGACTGGGTGGAATTTTCCTAGGAGGCAGCATAACACACCGGGACAGCAAATGACTGGAGGCAAATGATTCATTGTGCTAAGCACCATGAAGCCAAGAAAACAGATGTCTTGGCTGGACTGAGGACAGAACAACATATTGTATTAAGCAGATCTATCAATAGGATAATGAATATTTTGTTCAGATTGTTGTAGGGGTGGGAAGGCATTTTTTTTTGTCCTAAAACATTATAACTAGATAAAGCATAAAACTCTCCAGCAAGAGTCACTAAAATACTTTCTGAGACTAAAACATTAACAGAAATGTCCACCTCTCCAGTCAGGGTACAGGTCTGTTTGGATGGGCCACCAAAGCCTTTTTTTACTCCTTTGAAACTAGCAGGCACTCTCAAAATGCTGGGACACTAGATGTTTTGGTTATACACATGAAGTTCTTGAGGCAGTTTCCTAAGCAGAAAGCCATTGTGAAGTGGCCCATGTGATCCCATAGACAATACCTACCACTCATGTGATTACCTCTTACTGATCTAAACAAAAAGATTTACTCTAAGGAAAGAAGTGCATGGCCCTTACTTTATTTTAAAGCATCAGTCAGTGACAAAGCTTCCCATACTGTGAATATGTCCCACATATTCTAACAGGAATAGAAATGCAAGCCTGTGAAACTTGATTTTGTCTTGAGTAGATAGCTACTTTAATTGCACAGCACGTCCTGACTCCAGTCTTCTCCTTTCTGCTCATTCTGATCCATTACTCCATAGCTAGCAGGTCTGTCTGAACACAGGCATGATGGCTGTGGTCTTTCTCTGGTCAGAAGCTGCAGTCAAATCAGTATAGTGATAACAATCTTAAAATAATAAAAATAAAAGGGAGAAATGCAGATGATCAAGTTTTTGGGGTGTGAGTGAGGGAGGTAATGATGGCTAAAGAAGACTGCATTAATCACTCTCCATAATACTCGCAAAAGTATCTTGCCAAGACATTAATTTTAATCTTTACAAGTTGAACGACTGCTGCAGGGTGCATTTAACTTTTCACCTCTGATGGAGCAGCCCATTCTGGGAGTTAAAGATCTCCCTGTTTATCCCTTCTGTGGAATCTTGCTCCATTTCATCTGTGCAGTGTGCTATGTACTCTGCTGGGAAAAGAATAAAAAGGAGGGGAGAAAAAGTCGCTGTTAGTATCATTAATTGTTTTCTTTTCTGAAAACAACTGTTTCTGAAAGGGAATCTTTGCTCCTTCCATGACTCAATGTGTTTCATGAATCCTGTCCTCTAGACAGAGCATACAGGCTTCAACAAAGGAGCTGCAGCTCTCACCAAACAAGGGCAACTTGTTTTAAAGCTTCTCTGTCCTGGAGAAGCTTGTCTCTTGTGGCTGCCACAAGATATGCCAAATTGGGTTAACTGCTGTCTCGTTATTATTGTGAACTGCACTGTCTGATAGTAAGACTGGTTGAGATAAGCCAGTCTGCTGTACAGGCATAATACTGTGAAATCCCACACTGGGACAGATTATAGCAAAGCAGGGCATTCTTTAAATGAGAGCCTCCAGAGGGAATATTGGCAACTGTTGGTAATTTGACTGGCAATACCCAAGATGGTCTGATCATCGGCATCATATGACATAGTTTTCTGCCTTTCTGGAGGGTCCCTAAATGTGGCTGTCAATCCTTTTCTTGAGAGGTGAGGAAAGTAATTACTCCCAGTATTTGGGAGATTAGGATCTGCCAATGACAAGCCACTTTGCCTTTCAAGCTGTCCAAAATGCAGACACCATGCAGACGCCCAAGTTCCTGTGGCCCAAAATAGTGCACAGATTTTGGGTTAGGATTAGTGTTGCTCTGGCTGCACGTTACAACTAATGCATTTGGGGAATTGATTCTTGTTTCTGCTTTCTCTCTCACTCCTCATTTGGGCTGAACATTCAGAATTGCTTTGCTGCTATTTGAGATGGCCAGGAAGGAGATCAGGTTTCATGAGAGAGCTCATTCAGGTTTGTGTAGTCTCTGCCGCTTTCCTCTGAAGATTCTTCTGGAATATGTGGGCCACAAAATATGGAGCAGCACATGTGGAGAGAGGCAACTTGAATGGATTTGGGATAAAGAATATGTGAGGACCTACTTCTTCTATTCCTGTTTGAAAAACCATTCTCTCTGTGACAAGATGGATTATTTCTTCAGAAAAAAAACAATCCCACTTCAAAGACAGCAACAAGAAAAGGCAACCTGAGCCACAAACCTATGTAATTTTTTTTGTGCGTAGGTAGTAAAAAGCTCTTCCCAGCAGCACCTATAATATTATTGTGGAAATGATTTCTGTCACCTGGACTGCCTCTCTTTATGTCCTCTACAGTGAGTGGCAAAAAGATGCAGAGCAGCATTATACCCCCTCTGGCCTTGCTGTGCCAACAGACACTTCCCTGCTTGCTATAGTATTGGGTGAGTAGAATCTGTTCAGGCCCCTTGTTTATTCAAATATCCCTCAGGTAGTCTTCTCTCATCTTTGAAAGCCTGCCTGGGTACCTACCTAGACTCTTGAGCAAAAAACCAAAATCCAAATGCTTAATAGTTCTACCACTATGAACAACGATCTGGCTACTCTTGAAGTACGGGGTCTAGCAGAGTGCAGGCTAAATGGACTGCAGCAGGGTACACCTGCACCTCCCACGTGCAGAATTCCTCACTGTCCTTCTCATGCCTTCCATCCTGTCTGTGACATTAAGATGCTTGGAGTGGGTTGTGAAGGAGAACTGTTTTGTGCCCCTGGTAGTCTCAGCTTCCTGACCATCAGCCATACATGTGGTCAGCAGAGCTGGCAAAATTTTGCATTAGTTCCCATCTTCATATGGTTTAGTTGCCTGAAGCAGCTGCTAGACCTGGTGTCCATGCTACTGTTCATGCATCTTATTTCCCTTGTGCAATTTTTCTGCTGCAGTTAGACTCACCTGTGGTCGCAAACATCTAAACTACTCTCCTCCTCAGGCACCAGATTCTGAGTGCTAACATACTTCTGGACCAGCTGTTGGACCAGCTGTGAACAAGCAAACTTCTAGCTGGTAATCAAGGACTTCTTCCATACAAGACATCGCTGTAAAAGATTGAATTCCTACTTGCTCTGCTGCAGCAGGAGGACTCCAGCCCGTTGCAGTTTTTATGCATTAAACCAATTATAAATCCAATGTGCTTTGGCATATGAAAACCTGTGAATGGAATTTTCTTGCTGCTCCTTGGAAACAATGATTTGGCAAGGAATAAATTCAGATAATTAGTTTTCCAGGGAACAGGGGATTTTACTCTTCTGTCTTTATTTAGAAAAAAGCAAATAAAACTTTTCAAGATATATGTGGAGATAAACTGCAGAGTAAATAAGAGATAGGAAAGATGTTGGGAGGAGGCACTGCTTGACTGGGAAGTTGAAACAGAAGAGTGAGACAACTGGCAGTGTGGTTGGGTGTGCACGTAGGTGTGATTGTTTATGTTACACATGTGTAACATAATCTTGCCTTTATGCATTCACCCATAAATAAATCAGAGATTTTGCTTGTGCTGTGCACAGACATTGTGCCTGCTGTCTTGCTGCCATCTAGGCTGTGAGAGCTTTATTGTAGCCATAAGGACCTCAGTGGGCATGATCAGGGCTTGTTCATGAGTGCATATGGCCAATGTGGTGCACCACTCAGCATCCCTGCTGCCGGCATGGTGAGGGGCAGCGGTGCTGGATGTGCAGTGACTTCAGTAATGCTGTCTGAAATGGGGGAAGACTAATTACTTCCACAGCTTGAAAACATTAGCTTACTGCTGAGGCACTGTTGATTTGCTGGTGTAAGAGGGCTGTGCTCATTCTGTGCAGTGTGCCAGTGTGTAGTGTGGAAGAGTGCACACAAACACAAATAACAACACCTCCTTCTGCACCTGCCTGGCTCATTCCTCAGCTGGAGCTGGGCCTCTGGCACTCAGCAGCACCCAAGGTAGAAATGTCCCCAAGCAACGTGCAAACAGCCCCTTGCAAGCACAAAAAAGTGATTTACCACATCGGATGGGCAAATTTCTGTCTTTTGGACAGACCCTTTCTGATCCAGTCACTAGGGGGTATATTGCTTCTTTGTGTGAGCACACTGCTCACATACTATTATTAATAGGAATGGCATGTTTTTGCAACAAGAGAGTAGCACGATCCTAAGGAAATTAAAAAATTTCAAGTAGTCCTGAAAGCCTTCAATGTATCACCACTGTAACTTCCAGAATTCCAATAGTCCCTCAAAGCTAAATTAGAATATGCTGAAAATATATGCTGAAAGTCCTTAGAAACAGGCCTCAGAATGGGTAATCAAGATTCAGATTTTGGGATTTGGGGTTTGGGGTTCTTTTGCTTGGTGTGATACATGTACCAATTTGCCACACTGTAGTGGTTGAAAATCGGGTCTGCAACAGGAGGTTTGGGAGACTGTTTGCTTGCCTTTACAGTCTACCTGGAAGAGTATGCTGAAATAACTTGGAAAGAGGAAAGCTTCAGTCCTTCAAAGAGTTGACTTCAGTAGATATTGCCCAGAGGTTGTGGAAATGTCATGTAATTCACTTACGAAAAAAATAACACATCTAGAATAGGGGCAACCAGAAGATCTTAAATCAGTTTCTATTCTCCTCTTTAATAGATGTTCATCTTCCTGTTAATGCCTGTTCATATTTTATCTAGAAAAGCACCAATTCACTAGTTAAGAGACATAACAATAGTCTGAATTCTCTAAATATGCTAAACTAGAGTTAATACAGGAGACTTTTTCCTCTCCCTCCTCTCCCTGTCCCTGCAGCAAGGCTGGTAGCTCAACCTCACGACCTGCAAGCAGATGAACAGAGGAAACCTGCTGGTTTTGACTGAACACAACACCGAAAAAGGCAATCCAAAGCTACAGACAATCAAAATGCACTACCAAGTGTGTGGTTAAATATTTTGCTTCAAGATCTCCAGACTGGTATGTTCCCATCTCCCAGCAGTCCCTCCACACAGTGTGGAGCAATGCCCTGTGGGCCAGGGGAAGGTCTCACAGTCAACAGAGGTGTTTGGAGCCATCCGTGTTGTTAGCGTTGGTGCAGCACCACATGGGCATGTCTGTGCCCAGGTACAGCCAGCCTGGTCACTGCTGATTGCCCCATGACAGCTCCAGCCCTGAGGTGTCAGAGCACCACCCTGACCTCTGTGGCCCCTTGGCCTGAAGCCATTTCTCAGGGAAACACTGCAACTTCAAAAAGGCACTTAGCTAGGGTGCAGGAAAGGTTTGTACAGGTTTTGCCCACTTTTCCATGTCAGTAAGTGGTGGGACCGCTCCTGTTTTTATATGAAAATTATTGCCCATTTATTTCAGCCTTTGGGATTCTCCCAAAGCTTTCTTGGATGTGCAACGAGGGAGGTTCCCAAATTCATTAAGGAAACATGTGTTTGTTGGCCCTCTGCTGCATTCAAAAGCTACAGACTAAAATCTGTGAGACAAAGCATAAAATTTATGAGCATTTTCAAGTTAACCTCATGATTCTGACTCACAAGTTCTAAATATTTGGGGCTGGCAATGTGTGTAAGCCTCTTTCTCTGTCCTCCAACCCTTGCCTTTCACTCACTCTCCAGCTCCAGTTTAACAGCTGCCTTAGGAATTTACCACTTGGGCTCCCTGTTGTTACTGCAGTCGCAGTTAGCTGATTTTTTTTTCTTTTTTTTTGTGGAGGGGAGGGTGGTAGTAGTCTCGTTACAAATTTCTGTGACTATTTTTAAACTGCATGAATTGTCAATAAACTAATAGCTGCTGATTTCTGAGTTGCTGACTTGTCTGCTTGTTCATAAGCAGGAGCACAAGATGCCTCAGTTTTTCCAATTCTGTTTTGCATGCTCTTGTCCTCTGATGTGGACTAGGGGCTCTGCCATAACTTGATTTAATTTGAAGCAGCCAGCAACAGCATAAGTACTGGAAACCTGACCACTGAGTCAATTGCATTCAGAACATTTTAAAATCATGCTTTATCCTAGTACTAACCTTCACAATGGCTTCATGCCACACACTGGCAAAATGTAGGAGGCAATGAGTGTAAACATAATGCATTTTTAAGATTAGGAGAATTTAGGTCAGATTCTGACCTTAACAGAATCTGGTCTAACTCAATGGGTTTTCATTACATCCTTCTGAAATTATTTGCCTAAAAATGTTGGGTTTTTTTTGTTTTTTGTTTTGAGATGTACTTCAGGCCCTAGAAGGACCTTCTTGTTCACAGAAGGTGCAACTCATCTCAGCACAGGAGGTCTGTGCAAATGCACTGGGCCACGAGAAATTGCTTGAGAGGGAGCAAGCCAGTAATCTTTCTGTGCACAAGGTGAATTAAACAAAAGAATTGTGAAGATAATGAAGAAAACATTCGTATAAATTGGAAGAAACTCATGCTATTTGGTCATATTCTAATTTATCTTACCTTATCTTGATGTCACTAAGAAGAATATATAACATACATTTCTAGTTTTGAAAAATGTTTTGCACCTCTTGAAAAAACAAGGTTGTTGAAACCACTGTAAAAGATAAAACAAGGCCAACATAAAATTAATGTCAAAGCAGTACTTTTTCATACAGGACATGGAAAGAACTTGTTGCCACAGGATGTTTTATGGTCCAGATACACAAAAGGTGAAAAAACCAACCCCTCTATTAAGGTACAAGAAGTTTCCAGTGTATTTCCTGATGGCCTGGGTGTGATCTCTGGCTCAGGAAACCATGGCTGGACTGTGAGTAAAAAGCTCAAAAAGAATAATGTTTCCCTTTGACAGCTGTCAGTAGCCACTGGCAGATAGGGTACTGTGATAAATGGACCTCTATTATAAGTGTGAATACTTTTATGTTCTTATGAAAAAACAGATGGAAGTTCTGATCGAAGGGTAGTCTTCCTTCATGCCTTTTGGTGAACTTTAACAGTACCAGAGCTAAGTATTTTATTTTTAAAACATTATGACAACTGTTTTTGAATATTTAAATGAATTTTCAGCACAAATACAGTAGTGATTTTTACAATAACACAAAATTAAGCTTGTAATCAAACTTGAAAATCAAAGAGCACATTCATGGTTGTGTTTCTTGAACAGTTTTGAAGTAATTTTTCCCTGCAAAAGAATAAGGTCGGTTTTATTTGTTTGTTTATTTGTGTTTGTGTTTTTCTTAAGGAAACTCTTTAAACTTGGAAAACTTTTGGGGTGCTGTCAGAAAGCCACTAAATGCTTAAGTAGTTTTACTCCATAGATATGCCATGCCACGACCTCTTTAAAGAGAGTTCTTGCATGTCAGTGTGGATTAGTCCAAACTCTGTGTTACCCTGATCAGTATTATAAAGAAGAATATTCCTTCTCTCTCCTTCTAATGACCTATCTAGGCATATTTCCCCTGGACCCAAAATTGCACCCTCCTCTTTAGCTTCTGCAGGAATTAGACATCTGTAAAGACTGAAGTGGGAAGATATTAGTCTTGAATAGCCTTTTATCTGAAGAGGTGGTGATTTTCATAAGTGATTTTTAGTCTGACACAATTCCTTCTAAGGGATGGGGATCCCTTTAGGTTCTGGCTTTGTTGATTTCCCTTTACTGTGAGTCAGTCTCTAGGAGAGATTTCCAAAGGTAAGTGTAAAATTATACTGTTGCATCATTGGCAGATGAACAAAAGTAAGTTAGCTTGGCATCCTTTTCTGTTTTTCAATAATCTTTGCTGAACTTAATTACCTGTAAATTATAGGACCCCAGGGCAGGTTGGAATAGAGAGAAAACAAGGCAAATACATACACTTCTCTGTCAGCAATCACAATAGTGATCAAGCAGCCTGATTAATTTCGACTTGGCATCAGGAAGCAGCTGGCATTCTAAATTCTCCAGTTTGTTTTCACCTTGTCTCTGTGGCTCAGACCTACTGCAAAGCTTTTCCATTCAGACATCCACAATAAGGACTGAATAATCCTTCTTCAGATCTGGGGAGGGCAAAGAATAGGTAGTACATGCCACACTCAACACTGCATGGAGATGATTGGGGAAGGACCTTCTATGAGTTTAAAAGACAAGGAAATGTGCTGCTTGGTTTAGCTCTTGACATGGTTTAGTGGTGGACTTGGCAGTGCTGGGCTGATCATTGGATTCAATGGTCTTGGGGGTCTTTTCCAGCCTAAGTGATTCTATGATTCTAACGATGTGTGGCAGTGGCATGGCTGTCACTGATGACACTGAGCGAGACACAGAATGAGACAGAAGCTGATTTGCTCCTTGTTGCTACCAAAACACCATCCAGATCTCCTTTCTACATGGTGCCCCCCAAACTCAAGCAGAGGTACTTGTTTGCCCCCACCACTACAATAAATTCTCTCCATTTTTACTCTATCCATTCCTTGCTGAATCAGGGCTGTGAGATTTGCCATAATATTTCACACTTATCATAAAACCTGAAAACGGCATGGTCTGATTTCCAGATCTGAAATAATCAGTTCTAAACAGCATTGAACATTCACAGGTACCATGATGGTGTTACTGTATTTCTGGCTGCCCTTTGTCTAGAGCAGAGCATCACCCAGCTGGCACCTACTCACGAGCTCGGTGCACTGCAGTCCTTCCTTTTCCTCCATGCAGTCTCTGCTGGTGCCATCTGCCACAGCTGTGCTCCTCTAGGAAGGGCTTGTTTCTGAGCCTTCAGCCTCACCTCACCACTGCAGGAAGGCACTGGGGGCTGGAAGAGTTTGGGTGAAAAAAGGAACAAAAAAGTAAAATCAGTGCTCCACAGAGTTGTCAATGATGACGTGAATGTTCAACTCTACCTTGGCAGACAAAACCAGTGGTTTGCACCTGAAGAATGAGCCCTCACCTCCCTGCTGTACACCTCAGGGGGTGATGGTGTTGCAGTTTGTGGGTGCTCATCTGGGGTACCTCTCATGTGGGGGACCTGCCTCAAGTCAGGGAGTTTTTTAAGCCTTTTAACTCTATGGAGCATCTCAGCTCCTACATTATCAAGAAGGACACATTTTCTTCAGTGAGTCTCAAAATCAGCAGTCCAGGTGTAGAGCTGAGAAGGGAGGCCAAGGATTTGGCATGGTAGGAAGCCCAGATGCTGTGATGGCTGGGGTTCATGCCAGCACAGTCAGCTGCTGCTCACCCCACACTGCCTCTCTCTGTTTTATGCTCAAGTCATGTACACCAGCAGCAATTTGGCACTGTCTCTGCTCCCAGCAGTAGCCAGGGGCTGACTGCAGTCCCCCTGAGCCTGCAGCACCCAAGGCAGGTGGCTGCCTTTGGCTGGGAGTAGTGACATTCTCAAATATCTGGTTTCCTTCCAGGGTGGGCCCCTTTTCATTGACATGAGGGCACTGTGCCCTTGACCAGCATTTATTTTAAAATTCGTTTAAAGAAACTAGCCGTGTTCTTCACAGCCAGCTAACCTCTGGCTCCCCTCAAAAAAATGGTGGGACAAAAGCAGTGTTGATGAGTTCCTTCCTCTACATCCTTAAAGACTTTGTCTCTTTGACAAATAAGCTTCTTGCAGCAGATGGTGGAGAAAAGAACTGTGATACAGTGTTAGGAATGGAGTGAGTAGCCAGAGATGAAAACAGGGGAATACTGTTGAAATGTAGATCAGACTGTTTATGGGAACAGCTATGGAAACCCAGCATGAATGTGGAGACCCATATGTTGGACCTACCATTTCTCCATGCCAGCCTGGGAGAACATGATGCTGGAACATCAGGGTTGCAGGAAGCCTGCTGGGGTCTGTGGGCAGCATCACTCATTGGTGTCATGACAGTTTGCCCCAGTCTAAGATCAAATGTCCTGAATCATCACAGAGCAGAGCCTTGACACTGACAACTTTATCCTTGTGGTTTGTTATGCAGAGTACTACACCCAGTGACTGAATGGATACCAGGTTGACTTCAGTGGGATGTCCCTCCTTTTCCAGGAGTATAGGTATGTTGGCAATTCTGATGAGGCAGCCAGGGGAGAGTTAGTCCAGCACCACTAACCAATGAGCAGGATGCTTCAGGATACACAAGGCAAGGGACTGGTCCTATTTTTCAGTGTGTTTCTGTCTTGCTGGTGCTTCTTTTCTTTAGTTCTACCTTCTCTTTAAGATCATCCTAAGCAGTGATGAATACAAATAAGATTACAATATCACCCAGTTTGCTTTGAAATTACCACAATGGAAAGCACTCTGTAGCCTTTCTTTACTTTTTAAAAATGGTACTGTTTGTAAATTTTAGTCATTTTGAGAGTTTGGAATTGTTTTTCTCCTCTTCCATTCCTTCTCTTTTAAGAAATCTAGAGGTAGACAGGTATCTTTGTTTCTGACTGTGGAATACAGTACTATTTGCAATATCCCAAAGTATAGCAATGATATGTGGGCACTCTGGGAGGCACAGGAATGCCAACTTGCTTATCTTATATTTTGACACCAAGTATCCTCAAAAGCAAATACCTTGTCCCTTCAGAACACAAACTGAAAGCTTGACAATTTATGCAGCCAGAGGCCACTGTTTGAAGCATGCAGACAGCTTCTCTGAGGTGTGCAGAAACCTACAACTGTCAGGACACCTGGGAACTACTGGCCAGTAGTCAGAGGTCAGCCTGACCCCTGTACCTGGGAAGACTGTAACAGATCCTTCTAGAAGCTGTGCTAAGGCACATGGAGGACAGGGAGCTGATTTTGGGCAGGTAACATGGCTGCACCAAGGGCATGTTCTGCTTGACCAACCCTAGTGGCCTTCAGTGACAGAGTGAGACACCACTGCACAAGGAAAGGCCTGGAGATGTCATTTATCAAATAAAGCCCTGATTTGTTGTGTGGACTGTTAAATGGATAAGAAGCTGGCTGAGTGGTTGCATCCAGAGGGTAATGGTCAGTGGCTCAGAGTCCCTCCTGATGGACATCAGTGATCCTCAGGGCTCTGCATGTTGAGCAGTACTGTTTAATATCCTTATTAATGACACAGAGTGGTCAAAATGCACCCTCAGCAAATTTACAGATTAATTTTTTACAAAAAATGTAGTGACAAGACAAGGGGCAATTGCTTCAAACTGAACAAGAGTAGGTTTAGATTAGATATTTGGAAAAAATTCTTTACTGTGAGAGCAGTGAGGCAGTGGAACAGCTTGTCCAGAGAAGCTGTGGAAGCCCCATCCCTGGTAGTACTCAAGGCCAGGATGGATGCAGCTCTGGGCAATCTGGACTAGTGGAAGACGTCCCTGTTCATGGCAGGAGGCTTGGAACTGCATGATCTTTAAGGTCCCTTCCAACCCAAATCATTCTATGATTCTGTGATATCACTCTATCTTGGTACCCTCCTTGCCCAGGCAGGCAATTGACAGGCTGCTCTAGAAGTCCTGAGGTGTTTCCTTTAGCTTCAAAGATGGTGTGGATCTATACGTATTTCACCTAAATGGAGCACAGTTACAGTAATTTCACGATTATAAGGAGCACCATTTTGACTAAAATTTTGCTCCCACCCTGGAAATGTGGCTTACACTTAGGAGTGGCTAATATGTGAAAAATTTTCTGAAATTTCCAACCCCGGAAGCGCAGCCAAGGTGCCGAGCTGAACACCTGCCAGTAAAGCCTGGGATTGCATGATTATTACAAATTGGTTACTCTGTTGCGCGGCGGGTGGAGGCAGGCTCCGTGCCGGCAGCACAGTGGGGGAGGGGCGGGGGGGGGCAGGGACTCCCTCCTTCGGGCAACGCAGCCCGCAGGGGAGGCGGGGGCTCCGTGCTGCCATCCCCACGGCCTGGGGCAGAGGCAGAGGGCTCCGTGCTGCCATCCCTGTGGCCCAGGGGGGAAGTGGGGGGCTCCTTCCCATCCTGCCGCCACCACCGCGGGAGCTGGGGGCTCCGTCCCCGCCTGCCACCGTGGGGCAGCACCAGGCTGGGGCGAGCAAGCCCAGAGGCAGTGGCGGTTGGCCCTGAGCGGCCCCACCGAGAAGCAGCACTGAGCTGGGCCACCTGGCCCTGTTGGCAGCCCCGAGCGGGCTGAGCCCGCATGGCCTGAGCTGAGCCAGTAAACCCCGCGATCCCGTGATTCTGTTACTATTTGGCAACTTTGTTGCACATGGGTCCTCGCTGCGAATGACAGAGCGGCTTATAATCAATCAGGTGCGGCTTATCTATGGACAAAGAACGAAATGTTGCCGACACCTGGAGATGCAGCTTATAGTCCGTGTGGCTTGTGAAATTACTGTAATTTGAAAAACTCTTTAGAGTGGTGATGGAGTAGAAGAGCAGGCTCTACCTGAACCAAAAATAACTTATCCATCAAATATTTCATACTCTTTCTTACTAGGAGAAAGGTGAATCATTGTATTCTAGGGGAGTTTTGCAAGATTTCTACCTAGCACTCACAAGCTAACAGCAGGAAAGCTTGATTCTTCCAACACATATTCTTCCAGCTTGAGTTGAGGCACAAGAAACTCAACAGTCACTGAGCAGAGGTGATTGCCAGTGTGGGGTGACACAGTCAGAGTGCGTTCCTGGAAGTGGGTCTGAGGACAGTTATAAACTTCATTCTGTGATATGTTTTTTCAAAATAAATTCAGAATATGTGTGTAAAGTTACAGGGAGGTGTTGAAAAGTGAATGACAACATCTGTGCCCCAAAGAAAGTGCAATTTGTTGGTTGAGACCTTGCAAACAGTCCTATCATGTACAGTCTCTGAGCTGGGATCTGTAGTCAACACAAGATGATATGCGTGTGTACATTAAAAGAAGTCATCACTCAGTGCCCTGGTGACCCCAGGGCTCCGGCAATCTACGCTGCCAGGAGAGAAGCTGAAGGCTGTCTGCTACTGTGCAGGGCAGGACTGCGCTGGCCACTTTGGAAAGAGGTGCCTTTGCGCATGGCTCTGTCGGCAGGAAATCATCAGGGACTTGCTGCTGGTCACTGCTGCTGCAAACCTTGCCTCTGAGCCTGCTGCAGCAGGTTTGCCTTCCCCAAACCCTGTCTTTGCAGACTCCATCACATGAAAGCACCTGAAACTTCAGGGTAAAAGCAGCTGGGGTAAGGCTAAAGGCTCACTGTCAGAAGTATGACAGCCACCCTCCATTGCATATTTAGCACCATCTTTTTATAGCTTGCCTGGAGTCCTCAAGCAGATTTTGCAGCCTCAGCACGTTCATTATTTTTTGTATACTTACCTGTCCCAAAGAATTAAAAGTGATGAGTATTTTTGTTTAAATTAGTCCCAGATCAAGGTAAAAAGCAAATAGAGCCCATCTTGGGAGTGAAAAACTCTAGCCCAGTACTTAAGTTAATATGAAGCACATGTGCAGTCCTGATGAAAGCAAATAAAACTTACTTGCTTACTTACTAAAGGCTTTTCAGAAGGACAGATAGCTGATCTGCCCATGTATAAGATGCAATGGGAATTTCTCATATGTCTAGAATTAAGCAGTGTGCATTGTCCTTAGGTGGATTAGGGTCCATGTATTCTATTCAGAGAAAATGGTTCTAGAAACAGCTTGCACAAGTATTCTATGTTGTCTCCAGGTACTCTCTCTTCCAGATGTTTTCTGAATAACTACCTATGTTGATGCTTGGGCCTTATGCATAGGCAACAGATAGATTTTTTTGGGTACTACCTTAAAATTTGCCTTCAAATGGAATTCTATTTAATTCCCTAAAACCTATTTTCCTTGTGTTGTGCGTCTATTTCTGAAGCAACAATCATGATTATCACAGCATGATATGGAACAAATAGCAGGACATTGAAAAGTTCTTCAAAGAGTTAAAAAAAAAAAAGAAATACAGATCTCCATGAATAACAATGAATGTATTCTTGGACTATTTTCCATTTTCCACTTCATAAAATGAACTTGAATTTTCAGTGATTTCTCTCATTCTACTCTTAGAAGGTATTCAAAATTCCCTAGTAATCCCTTAGGCCTCCAAAGGCCTTTACAAAGCATCGCTCAACCATTGTACCTTCCTTATTTGCCAAAATGACAGCTTTTCCCCTATGGCACAGATCCCAGCTCATTGTGCTGCTCACAACATATTTTGAAGTACCCATAAATGCTGTAGGCCACATACAGTCATTGTGCAAATCAAAGAAAAATGGTATGAATCAAATTTAAACTCTAATTTAGTGTATGTCCTGTAGAAAAATGTAAGCATTTGGAAGACTTATAGGAGTGAAAGCTTTGGGATCACATCAGCTGACAGCTCTGATTGTGCTCAGGACTTTGCTGGGCTTCACTGGGCTGAAGGAGTGCTCTCTTTTATGGGTGGAAACCTCTCCCTTTAGGATGTGGTCAGGAAGGACAGTCAGTATGTTACACTGTGGCTGGACATTGGAAACAGTGTGTCTGATGTCTGACTATGAGTGTGCCTACTCTGGCTCCCCACCAATGAGTGTAGGTGGCCCCATTTGGGGTGATCTGCTCTTCCCAGACAATTGCAAAAAGACCATGGCTAAGGCTGAGCAAATGGTCCCATTCTGGGGATTTCTGAGGCCTCAGCTTTATTAGCAGTGTGAGGAAAAAGTATGTTATCTTTTCAAATTGCATAAAGCAATTGGGTTAATTTGAAAAATGTTCAAACCTCTACCTTTTCTTATCTTGCAGCTCCTTCTGCCCATATTTCATTGTCTGCATTGTGCAGACACACTAGAATTAAAAGAGAAAAATAATTGATTAGTGTAACAGCATGGATCTTACTTAAATTCAGGTTACTGAAAGCTAAGTAGGAAAACATGTTTGAGGTACTTGTGGTTTTGTCTAAATCAAGTGGCAAATGGGAGACTTCAGATCAGAGGGGCTAGGCCTTCATCACAATGTGTTTGATGGTAAAATTCAGTTTTGTGACATTTGTTCCTCTCTCTGCTGGAACAGAGATGAGTAATAAAGAAGGAAGGAAAAAACTGACGGCATAATCAAGCTGAAGTCAACACAACAGGCTGAAATTCCATGGAATTCCCAGCTGTGGTGTGGGCAAGGCAAGATGGGTACTAAGGGCATCAGCCTCCCTGGACTTGAGTCACCTTCCACATTACTTGGAAACGCTGAGGTCTGCTGGAATGTGGCCCTTCTTGCTCTCAATACACCTAGGATTACCCCCATGGAGCCAAATTCATGTACGCCATTGGGTTTTCAGAATGCCTGCGGTAACCAAGGTTACATAAAAATCCTTTTCTATTAAAAGACAGAAATGTAGCTTATGACCTTTTCCTTTCCCCAGAAGAGCAAGCTGAGTTATTAATTTTAAGTGCAAATATTTCTTATCCACTGCTAATTGGGGTTTGGGACAAAGAAAGCAAACGTGGGAGGTACCAGAGCCTGTTTTCAGCAAGGGCAAAGCCACTAATTTCTCACAGATGAGGATGAAGGTAGAAATGAACTTGCTTTTGATGTCTAGATGTTGAGAAGAGTTCAAGACAACAAAGATTTTAAAATTAATAATCTCAACCCCTTGGCACTGATTTTAGTGGTAACAATTCCTGGGTTTTTCAGCCTCACAGCTATCTATAAAGTCAACATGATTTTGTCTTTTATTATAAACAAGCTTTTTTATTCTTTTATGAGCAGGCAGAGAACAATATTAACAAACAGAGCTGGTCTGTTGAAGAGATTATTACTAATAGGTTTGGAGTCTTCTGTGAGTAACACAGTAGTTGCAAATTACAAAAGAAAAGCCCCCAGAAATCAGAAGTAGATCATTTGCTCAGCATTTATATGAAAGTGGATTAATTGTGCCTCTTGCACACAGTGCTAAAACTGCAGACCAGCTGCAGGAAACATTCTCTTTTCTAGTTCTTTCTGGAGTGATAACATTTTATCATTCATTTCCTAAATTCTCCAGTACATATTAGATCTCATGAAGAGTACAATCATCACAGAAGCTGCAATTTTGGATACTCAACTTTCAGGTAGACAGAACCGGATTTTTGTGAATACTTCTATACTGTATTTTGGATATGAGTCTGGGCTCGCTAGCTTAGACTGAAGACACACACTTGCGGATGCTAGAAGACTTTGGTGGAGAAAAGATGGAAAAGAGTTGAAGGTTAGGATCTCACCATCTATTGCATAGCCCTAGATGCATTCTGTCTGGTTTGGTACACCCAACTGCAGTTTGATGCATTACTGGCCAATAAGAAAGAAAGTAAGTTTCTCTTGGAAGGACTATGCCACAGGGATATATGGGGTCTTGACCAGACCTGTGCCATGTCCAGCAATATGGGGCACCCAAAGCAAAAGGTCAGGAACATTCTTCTTGTGCTCTTCCTTAAGGAGAGTTCAGGCGTTTAAACTGAGATCTAAATTTGGACATGCAGAGTCAACCAGCATATCGTTCCCCATGTAGTTTTGACTGGTGAGTCCATCAAGGATTTTCTTTGTTTAATCATGTTGTTTCATCATCAGCATCTTCATCCTGTGAGGGTTGGTGGGGAATGGGAGCTGACCACAGTGATGACACTGCAGTGCTACTACAAGTCTCTATAAAATGGTGTCTGTTGCCAGCTGGATGCCTATCACCAATGCAGGCAATGCCAGTAGAAAAAGGCATATTATTTATGTAATAAAAGTAGATATTAAACTCATTATTGCAGGAGTATTGGAAAATTACAGCAATTTCACAATTACAAGCCACACCTGTTTATAAGCCGCATGTCCGGGTGTCGGCAACATTTTGTTCTTTGTCCATATACAACTCGCACCGGATTATAAGCCACACTTGCGTTTGCAGTGAGGATACCCACGCAACTTTCACAAAGTTGCCAATTAGTAACTGAATCACAGGATCGCGAGGCTTACTGGCTCGACTCGGGGCCGTGCAGGCTTGGGCCACTCAGGGCTGCCAATGCGGCTGAGTGAGCCAGCTCGGCGCTGCCGCTTGGCACAGCCGCTTGGGGCCGGCTGTCCGGCGCTGCCACCGCTGCCTCTGGGCTCACTCATCCCCGCCTGCACTGCCAGTGCCAGGCAGGCTGACCCTGGCCCTGCGCTGCCAGACTTGCCCCTGCTGGGTGGCCTGGCCTGGTGCTGCTGACCTGGCCCCCACCACGTTTGCTCCCCCTGGCCTGGCGCTGCCCACCTGGCCCCCACCGCGTTTGCTTCCCCCGGCCCAGCCCTGCCCTGCCAGGGCTGGGTGGGCTGGGCTCAGCTTGGGGCTGCTGCCAGCTCACACTTCTGGTTTGGCAAATTTCAGACCTTTTTTTCTTATATTGGCCGCTCTGGATTACAAGCCGCACTTCCGGGTTCAGACCAAAACTTTAGTTGAAATGGTGTGGCTTATAATCTTGAAATTACTGTAACTGGGATACGGATATGGAAATGAGACTAAGTTGATTCAAGGGGTGACTGGGTGATCAGGACTATGGACTTCTTTCACCCTGGTGTAGACATGGAGCAATTACCACTTGGGAGACAAAGCCAGTTCTGGGTAGATCAAAATGCAGCCAGACAGTACCTAAGAAAGCTTCCCAGATGTGCTGATATCAAAATACTGGCAAAAGGGAATTTTTCATATTGGATACAGATCTTTGAACTCACTAAAATATTTTCCTCTGTCCTTTCAAGGAGTGAAATCAGCAGCCTCCATTTCCAATGTGTTTTAGTAGGAGCTAGGAACCAATTTTTTGTTTGGGTCTGGGCTATAGGAGTCTAAAAACCCCCTATATCTGTTTCAAATGAAATGAAATAATCTTAAATATTTGATGAGATATTGAAACCAAAAGATAGATGTTTATTTCCATGGGATACTTGTGTACAAGTATTCGATGTCCTCACAACTGTAAAGAATTAACCAACAGATCCTCAAGTGAACAAAAAAGTACAGTAATTTCTCGACTATAAGGCGCACCCTTTTGACTAAAATTTTGATCTGAACACGGAAGTGCACCTTATAGTCCGGTGTGCCTTATATATGCACAGAGTTTGGAAATTTGCCAACCCGGAAATGTGAGCCCGCAAGAGACCCGAGCAGAGCTGAGTCCACCCGGCGGCAGTGGGGCAGCGCCGGGCTGGGGCGAGCCTGGTGGCATCGGGGTAGTGCCAGACCAGGGTGAGCCTGGTGGCAGCGGCGGCCCAGGCGCAAAGGGAAAAGGTGGCAGCGGCTGCAGTGAGGACGAGGAGAGGAAGAAGCTGGTGCTGGCCGCAGCCCAGGCGCAGGGGAGCAGCTGGCACCGGCCACAGCCCCGGCGTGAGGGGAAAGCTGGCGGCAGCCGAGCCATGAGCCAAGCTGCGCCAGCCAGCACTGGGCAGGAGTGCTGGGGCCCATGGCAGCTGCGACTGCTGGCTGAGGGAAAACTGGGACCCACGACCGTGCGGTGGGAGCCGGGAGCCGCGAGCCGTGCCAGCCGGCGCCAGGGCGGGTGGGAGTGCTGGGGCCTGTGGCACAGGGAGGGTGCCTGGGGCTGCGTTTAAAGGCTACGCCCATCTGTGAAAAATGTTTGCAAATTGAGCACCTGCCAGTAAACCCTGCGATCGCACGATTCCGTTACTAATTCGTTACTTTGTTGCTCAAGGCGCAGCTTCTTGCTGCAAAAAAAAGTGCACCTTATAATCCGTTGCCCCTTATAGTCGTGAAATTACTGTAATCA
The DNA here is from genome assembly GCF_009819885.2 of Catharus ustulatus. Lineage (NCBI taxonomy): Eukaryota > Metazoa > Chordata > Aves > Passeriformes > Turdidae > Catharus > Catharus ustulatus. Next base: position 22,502,091 of record NC_046262.2, on the reverse strand, counting down.
AGGTGAAAGAATGTCTAAATTCCCCTGGAATATTCTTATTTCAATGCTTCTAGTAATTTTCCAAAGGACCTAGGAATGATTTAAGAATTCCTTATGACAAGGTTGGATTCTCCCCTCAGCTAAGCTATGCTCTTTGGAAAACAACAACAACAACAAAAACAACAAAAAATATATTAAAAGGGGATGCTTTAATGCTTTAGTGGACCAGAGGAAACTAGGCCAGCGTGAGGTTGCTGGTCTACTTTACACTGAGCTCTGAAGTATTTCTGTTACTCTGTAATTACTCTGCATCCCTGTAATGAATATTCGCTCTCTGTGCTGAGAGGCAGTTTTTGTTACTCAAGAATTCCATTATACGGGAAAAGAATTTTTTTTCACCATTTCTATATCTGTCATCTAGATAATGAAACAAGATGTTTTAAGCAGTTGTTTTGTACCCATGACCCACTGCCCCTAACTTCCTCTAGTCCTGGGAAAGCCCTGCTGATCCTCTTTGTAAAATATTTGTGAGTAATTATTTATTCCACAGCTTGTTGCATTACAGTTTGTTGCATTACATTTTCAATTCAGAAAAAAAAAATCTATGTGAGAAGAAGTTTCAGTGCCTTAGTCCTACCTTTTGTCCTTGCTCAACATCAAAATTTGAAAGGTTATCATTTACTACAAAATTAAATACTTTGCATATTTAATCTTGGAGATGCTAAGAATGCTTTTACATGTAATACATTATTTGGAAAAGGGCCCTATATCTTATTTTGATTAGGCCAAGACATCTTGGTTTGATTCTTTTATTGCTTAATTTTTAGGCAAAAACATAATACACCATAAATCATATCACATAAAAGGCATCACTAATTTCCCACTGGAAACTATAACCAATGAGCAAATAATTTCTTTACTGGTTTTTTAATTTTATCTGATCAGTGTTTTCTGAAGGAAAAAAAATTTCTGGGGAAAAAAAGCAAATCTGGAAAATCTCCAGCTGATATTAATAGAAACAATGTTTGTGCTGCTGTGTCCATCTCCTTTGAGGCCAGCAGTCTGGTTATTTATTATCAGGGATGTATGACAATTAATATTTAATTATGTAATCCAACAATTCCAGCTATTTCAAAATCAGCAAAGTTTATTTAGCACAGACATGAAATCTAAAGCTATCAGAAACTAATCAGAATAGAGCCCTGCACAGGCTGTGGAGAGTGTGATAAACATTGCCAGACTGGCTTACCTACAAAACTGGCTAAAAAAGTTTTGCTAAATGAAGAAGCCTTAAATACCACAGTACAGTGGGGCTGCCTGAGCAGCTGGTTGCAGACTGTCCCTGCAGCCCTGTCAGCTGGAAACTCAGACAATTCAGACCAAGTGGACAGCAAATGGCTGCCCAGCCTCTGTCAGATTTTCAGGGCACTCTCCCTGATGCTGCGGGAGATGGGGTGTATATACACTCTCCCTGGTTTTATGGTGATGTGTCAGCGCACTTCATTAGTTCCAGGCATAAATTCTAAGGTGGTAGATAACCAAACTGTGCCCTATCAGTGAACCACAGAATTGCAGAACGGCCAAGGTTTGCAGGTACCACAGCAGGTCATCTGGTTCAACCTCCCTGCTCAAACAGAACCACCTGATTTGGCTACCCTTGTACCAGGGCGTACATGCAGACTAATAGCCCGCTATTGCTGACTGTTTACTTTAAACTGAAATTTAATTTTTAAAATTTAATTAAAATGCTAAAATACTGTTTTAATCAATGTAGATTGAGGTGTATTTTATAACATGGAAATAGTACATCTGCATCAGTTTCAACTTGAGAGCAAGAAATTGAAAGACCTGTCTCAGCAACAAGGCTCACTTTGAGAAGGATGCTGCTGCTGAATCCCACCCTGTGCCCATTTTTAAACACCCCCATACAGTGTTAGTGCAGATATGGTGTAGTGACAGTCTTTCCCACTAAAGTAGAGACACCTTTCCTCACTGGAGCAGTGCCTGTGCTGGCAGCAGCTTGAGCCAGGGACTGGGCAGATTTAAGGGTGCTGTTTGCCATCATGCTGAAAGTATCCCTGAGGGCTGAACTGAAGGAAAGCCAGGCAACCCTGCAGGTCTAAGTGCTGGTCTGTGCCCCACCAGCGCATCCTGCATCTAAAATCTCATGCAGACAAGAGAGTTTACAAACCATATTTCCAGCTGGTGTCACAGGTATAGAGCACATTGCCCTCATGTCCTGTGCCAGCCTCACGTGGCTAAGGGGCAGGCCAGTCCTGAGCTGGTGTCAAGCTTGCAAGGGCAAGTTACTCTTTCACAGATTTTTTTTTTTTAAATGAACAGGTGGGGGTAAAATAATTATGTACCAGTTCAGAGCTCCACAGGCCCGTGAAGGTGATTGATCTGAGGTAAGGGGCTAGCAAAACACGTTTACTGTCACAAAATTCAGGGCCAGTCACTGCTGCTTATTCCTAAGCAGACAATTACCTTCATGCAATAGCCTTCAGATATCAGCCCTTATACATGTCTGTTTATACATATATATAAACACACACACACTATATATATATATTTATATATGTATATATGTGTGTGTGTATATGAAATCCTTCATCTAGCTTTTTGCTTCATAATATACCAATGTACTAATTTCTGTGACTGAGTGAAAAAAACAATTTTTATTTTGGAGGCAGCAGAAGTCTGGACCAAACTGGCACTTAGAGATATAACTGAAGGAGGATGATAAGAGCAGGAATGCTTAAGTGTGCCAATACCTTGGTCTTTTGCTGACAGCTTTATATTCAGGACTGATGTCCCACTTGTTTGCCCACAACCATCTGATGGTGAGCAGGATTGCAAGGCTACCTCATGCTTACAAATTGGAAACTCTCCTCCTAAATCAGATGGTTGTAATGTGACAGCAAGTGATCCCACCACATCAGTCTCTAAAATATGTCTGTAGCGGATTGTGTGTGTTTTTTTGGATTTATTATGCCATTTCACTATCTTTCTCAATTCCTCCCCTCTTTGCTCCTGTATTCAGGGACAGACTTCAGGGATGACATAAATAAAATCCATATTAATTAAGGCTGAATATCAGGCTTTCTATTGCAAGACTAGAAATAAATTACATGAAAGAACAGTGTAAATAACAGCACTGCTGATCTACACTGGGTAGTTTTCTACCACCCAAGCTCTGCTAAGCACCCAAACATGAAGCCCGGGAGCAGGAATGCAGTACCAGTTGAGTGTTTGCTTCACATACTGGAAGTAAAGCTGGGTGAGTTCTCTGTGGCACATCTCCTCTACCCGTATCAGTAAATGGGTCATGGACAACTGATGTCCCTGTATACTCCTTATCTTCAAATATTCACATCTTCCTCTTCTCCTGAACTACAGCATAACTGCAGAATTTCACTTCATTCATCTCCCCACATTCACTGGACTTGTTTACTTTTGGGTAAAAATGCAAGAATCATAGCCATAGGGGCTGTGTGGGTGATTAAGGACTTCTGTCCCTGCTTGTTTGTGTCACCTTGTTGTTTAGTTACTGCTGCCCAACATGGGTCATGTAAAGCTTGTGCCTGTTGGATTGACATACACAGCATATTAATAGTGTTGATAGCATAAAAAGTCTTAGCTGAGAACATTGTGATATGTTCTGTGTGGTATCAGCCTCTTAGGGATGACTCACAAGGCAATTGACAATACTGATGAAATAATTGTGAGAAAATTATTTGTATTAAGAGCTTTGGTTTCACAGCTGGTATAAAAAAGTTCAGAGTAAACATTCTTCAATGTAGAAATTATACTTTGATATGTTTAGATGAAATATTGAATGCAATTAGATGAAACATGTTTGATTCAGTAAGATTGCATTTAGAAAAATGAAAATTAATAGCTTGGTTTCATTTTTTATCTTATCAGAGCAGAATATTTTCTTATTTCATTTTTTATTAGTTTTGAACTAATATTACAAATTGCAGAAGTTCATTTAACTTATATTTTCATGGAATTCAGGTCATCAAAAAGGCAACAATCTTGTTTGATATGACTGTGGGTCTGGTTGACAGGTAACTGTATTGATATGATAGTTGATATCTGCAAGTCATCTTCCATGAGAATTTGATTTAAAACACTTGAATTATAAAATTTATGGGGATCTTGATAAAGGAATTAAAAAATCACCTTATTAGTATATCTCAGAATGCTATTATCACTGAGAAAGTATTAAAGACCGTGCATAGGACTGATTCTTGTCAAGTTATTCATACACCTGTTCATCGTCATACAGTATTTTGCAATTCATACACACAGATATTATCTTGCCATGGAGTCATCATCAAATTACAAAGAACAACAAATGATCCAGGTATTGACATTCTGAAGAACCCAATGGGAAGTTTAACTGCATATTTAGGTCATTTTTCTTGGAGGGTGAATTATTGTTCTGGATGGAAGCTGGTATGACTTCATGATTGCAGGAGGGTTTTCTTCTTTGATAAATGGTTGTGTGAGTCTGCATGTAAAGCAACACCATGACTATGTGTACACCTGGGTCTCATGACAGGACAAAGAACCTGCCAGGGAAGTTTAAACTTTGGTGTGATCAAACCAGTTCCCAGAAAATGGCTGTCAGCCCCTTCAACAGGTATGGCCATGGTATGTAGTTTGCAATAGCACAGTATGACCTGTAAATCTAGTTTAATTTTGTAGATCTTTTTACTTGTTTTCACACACACACACAAACACACACACACACACACACACACACACACACACACACTGGAATGAAGCTGCCTAATTTCCATCCCATATCTGGGCAGGCCAATGAAGGTTTGAGCAGAATGATCTGTGTTTCCGTGCATGCTATTGACAACAACAGAGAAGAAGACAGCTCTTAAGATATTCTTTCATGGTATGAGTCCTTCAAATCATGTGGCTGGAGCCAAGAAAACACTGTCTGCCCAAAGAACACAAAGAAAAATCTTGTTGCTTTTCTGTGAAAGCCTCCTGTGACTGGCATGAGGTAGTCAGAAGAATTAATGAGATTTAAACTGGCAGGCCTTGAAATACTCACTCCACAGATGAATGCTTATATTGGAGACCACAGGTCTTCCCTGGCTTACCCAAACCTGTCTATTTACGAAACAAAAGTATAGATCTTACTTTCTCATTCTTCCAATACAAAGTGTGTTAACCAGCAGCAGAAAATTTTACAGTCAGTACAGTCATGCACAGCATACATGTACGTGCATATGGTGCATGTATTTACAGAGGTATTGCAAAACCTATGTATTATTTTGAACTCCATCCCCAGCTGAAATTCAAGGCAGAAGTGATGTACTTTTCTTCAAAAAAAGGTCCCACTTTAGTCTTAGTCTTGAAACACTTGAGTGTTGGTCTTGAAACACTTCTAGGACTCCAAGGGAATCCTCAGAAATATAGGCATGGGGAGATTGACGTGAGACTTCAGGACTAATGAGTGCATAGACCTAAGGTCAAGACTACCTCAAGAAAAGGTCAAGTGGGAAATGATACACCACAAGAATTTAAAAAATAGCAGTTTGTGGCTTACTCTTCAAGTCTCGGATGTTTTCTCACAGTAAATAATGAGACAACTCCCATATAGAACTTGATATGAAAGACTTTAAAGATGTAAACATACACAAACCAAGCCTTTGCTTTATGACAGAAATACTTCTGGTGGTAAGTCACATCAACACATCCTTTGCTATTTTAGTCAGTCTTATCAGCAGGTTTCTTGGTTTTGGTTTTGTTTTGATTTTTGTTTGTTTGTGTTTGTTTTTTTAATTAGACACATGTACTTTTACTGTCAGATTTGTTTGGAGCCTTTTTTTCGTTTTATAAGACCTGGCTATCTTGAATGAGCACTTTCCACATGTGAAGTAGAAGACTGGGAAGTCCAGCAGCTAGCTGAAGACAGGGAAGAATGTTTAAGATGTTGGTTTTACATTAAATGTATACATTACTACTGATTGATGTGAGCTGGGGACTTTGGATTCTCATTTTCTGATATAAATTTATTACATTTAAATTCTGTCTAGTTTACATATTCTTATATCCAAAGCTGTGGATCAAACTTGGATGCCATAAAGTACTCCACTCTTTCAAAATTAAGAGGAAATGACACATTTATTTACTCAAGATGCTTACAAAACCCTACAACTTTCTCTCTGTTTGTAATCTCTTGCCCATTGTGTATTTCCTTCACAGAACAGGAAAAACATTTGAGCTCAGCCTGAGGGATGGGGGGGTCTCTCACTGCAACATCCAAGGGACCAAAAACACCCCAATGAGCAAATAACTGTTTCTGAAATGACTTATTTGTCACTTGCCCATGCATCATCACAGAACAGATCCTGCTGCTACTCAAGTCCTCCTGTATAATTGTCTTTTTTCTGTCTTTCTGGAGAACTGTGCTGTGACCACAGACAAGAAGTGATGCAGAAGTATCGCAGGAGGCTCACTTTCTATTGCCAAGGCAGGGGACACAAAGGACCAGACCAAGAAAGTGCCCCCACAGAGGTACCAGCTACACAGTAGGAGCACCACAATCCATCACATAGCTGCCCAGGATCTGGGACCTTGATGATCACCAAGCCTGTTGTGCAACACACAGGCCTTGTACCTGGTATCTCCTGCAGAGCTGGGAACAAGAATGCCAAAGGATGTCTACCTGAAATGAGGTAGCTGCGTTGGGTTTATTCCCTATTAAGTACTTGTTAAGACAGGATCAGCTTTGGTTACCCTGTGATCTGGTGTTTTATGCAGGTGTCTCATGGAGGAGACTAATGACAGCCATTGGATGCTTGAAAACTGTGGCTGTAATAAGCATATCTCTTGTTGGTGGTGTTTCACCAAAATTTTTAACTGGGGAGATGGAAATGCTACAGAATACATTAGTAACTGGACACCAAAAGGACCACTGTTTCTGGGACACTGAGCTTTCTCCTGGACTGAGAGAAAGCAGAGTTTGAAGGGCTTAGTTTGTGTAGAAGATCAGTGAAGGAAGGTATCATCAGGAAAAAGACCTCAGCTGATTGCTTTGAAGAAGATACAACAAATAGGGAACTGGTATTGGACCAAAAAGTGATGTAAGTACTCAAAATTTCATCCTGGGACCAGTTTAGTAGGACTGAACTAGTGCATGCAAAAGTGAGACTTAAGATTATGGGCAATGTTTATCCTAATGAAACAAGTGTGAGTGCAGTTGTTCCAGGGCCTGAACACCTGGGAAGTTTCCAATGACTCTCTTGACCAGATGTCCAGAAGGGACAAGCACAGATCCAGAAATGCTCATAAGGAAGTGTCCTGTGTGTAGCTCATAAGGAAGTGTCCTGTTTTCTTCAGAGAAATCCTGAAGAATCATCAATATGTTATCTAGTAAGTATAATGAGGGTCAAAATGAGAGTGCAGCTGTTCAAGCTTAGGACAAGTCTGAGGAATTTGCAAGAGCAGCATCTGTGCTTGCACCTGCAGCTCTGTCCCGCAAGGTGTTGTAAAGAAAATTTGGTGCTGACCCACAGACTTGGCATGTGTTAATATGTCAAGGGTAAACACAAAAACAACTGTTGGCTGTGCGGAGGCAACAATGCCATCACCCAGAGCTCTTGTGCAACCAGTTGCACAGAGCACTGCCACTTCCCTCCAGCTGTACAGCTGCTGCACGAGAGGAAATCAATGAAACATCATCTCAGACATTTAGACAGTTTGAGGTTGTGATCTGCCCAATCAGGATTCAGACACAGATCTCAGTCCTTGGGAGGAACAAGGGCATGTGCGTCAGCTGAGCCACAATAACGAACTATATTTTCCTCAGCATGAAGGGTGGTGGTTTAACCATCAGTGAAAAGCATCTGACTCCACACATTTGAGGCTAGAAGTGTCCGTACTCACACTGTACTTCAGTTGGTGCAGAAGGACTTCTTCAGCACAGGAGTTCAGCTACACCTGATGTGTCTCCTACGTGGGAAACTCCATGACAGGGGCATCCATCAAAGAGATCATAAATGAAAGACTGAGTTATAAAACTGTCATTCTGTCACTGCTGGATGTCCATGTGGAGACACCAAGGAGAGCTGGGAGATACTGGGCAGCTTCCAGTGTGGAGGATGCCACAGAAATGGAGTTCTCAGCTGCAGCTGGGAAACAGATGTCTGCTGGGACCAACTAGAATGGAGTAGAAGCTTTGGTGTCTACTTGTAGAGGTGGTTTTGTCTTTTAGATCTTCCACCTTGTCATAACTGTTGCGCGGCTTAAAAACATATTTGTAACCAGTGACTGCTCTGGAGGATAGTCAAAAGCTGAATGGCAGAGAGGACATGCTCTCAGATGTGCTCCTACACAAAACAAAAGAGCCTTAACTAGTGATATTCTTTCTATTTGTTTTTACTAGAGCAGTACCAGAATACTATTATCAATTTTATCCCTACCACAGATTTTTGAAACCAGTACTCTGCAATCTGTGTGATATATGACCTTGAAAACTCACAGAAAATAAACCCTCATGCTCACATTTTGGCTGGGAGCCCAGGCCACCTAATACAAGCAGCATTATTTGGATCTGGTAGTTTTATATATGAAAATGGAGAAGCCCTATTGAAGTAAACTGTCTATGCTGTTCATGTAGAAAGGTGGTCCAGGGACCGCTCAGGCAGACCCATTCATCTTGTGAAGGTCCATTAGACAATAAATATAGTTGTTCTCTCCATTCTTTCCTGGATCATCCCTAAGGACTGATGTTGGCTAAGAACAGAACTGTCAGGGTGGTCATGATACTCAATGCAGACCATTGTAAACAGAACAGTGTTCTTGCTTGTCCTCTCCTGTGCTACCTTCTCTGGCCTCTAACTTGGCTGAGGTACCTCGGTCACACTGAAGGTGTCAAGCTCTTTACGGTGTGAACAGGATGTGGTCCCTCCTTTCAAAAATGTCAAAGTCTAGTGCAGTGGAAAATGACTAGAAAATAAAAATAAGTTTTCCACCAACTGTGATTTTGTATATGTGTGAACTTGCTGATTTGCACAAGCAAAAGCCATTCTGAGCTGCAGAAGTTGCTTAACCATAACCCCTTGTAGAGGTTATTAGGAGGCCACTGTCATTTTTTATTAAAAGAGAGTTGATGAGTAATGGCTGCTATAACTGTCTTGACTGAGGCATTCACCCAACTCTATGTTGTTTCATTAATTCCTTGTTCCATTAAATCTTTGGAGCAAGGTTTGTGCAGATGATGGCTTGTACTTGGCATCTTTTATGTTTGGTGGGGGGTTTTTTTGTACTATTATTTTTGCCAACTTGACAGTAGTTTGCTAACCATTTTTTCAGCCAGGATCCTTAAATTCATCCCAGTCCTTGGTTACTGCTTACGCTCATGGTACCTAGTTTCCACCCTCATCCATTAACATAAATTCTTTTGGTATTCTTTTTTTCAGTAAATGTGAGAAGCAAATCATCTTCCTTGATGTAATTTTGCTGTATTTGCTTCTCACATGATACACTGAAGAGCAAAAATAACTCTTAACAGATTTTAATCTCCTATTCTACATGTGCTATAAAGTCCAGTCATAGCCAAGTACATTTAAAAGTACATTCCACAGCTATTAAAGTTTCATGTAATTTGTCATGAAAATTGAATCTTAAAGTCTGCATTAGCAGAAGAAACAAATTTTAAACAATAGATTTGAAGGCTTTCCCCCCCCAGTATTTTCTTTCTTTGTGGGTTTGCTAAGAAGCAGAATTATTCTCTATGGAAATGCACACTGTCCCAGATCTTTCTCCATTTTCTTCTCTGTTCAATCCTAACCCTGCCATTGAATTTTGCTAATAGCAAGGAAAATTTGCCACTTTAATGGTGTCTTTCTGTCTATATATTGCTCTCAGTATCTGAAAAAGTTTGAGGTTGAGTTTTTAGTTGAGGAGTTGCAAACAGGGCAGCAAAGCATTAAGAATGGGTCAAGTTAACACCTCAAAATACAGTAATTTCACAATTATAAGCCGTACTTCTGGATGTCGGCAAATGTCTTGGGTTACAATACAGAGTGTGATAAAAGGTATCTATTCTATCACCATCTGCTGAGACCAGGTGGGGGCAGTGATCCTTATCTCAACGGCAGATATTCTGCTAATGGGCCATCCATTGAAACCAGGCAGGGCATTGTTCTTTATCTTTTCACAACCCATCCTTCCTCCAGCGAGTCATTTTCTGCTAATGGCCCATTGAGTCCCACTATGTGACTGATAAAATTACTGCATCCCATTGGAAGTTGCTCCAGCCCAGGGGAAGAGCCCAACATTTCTTACCAAGACAAAAACAGAGATTTTGGGACACTAAGGTAACCCCTTTCTCCACTGGACTCCAGAGGAACACCGGATTTCTCCACATCACCACTGGACCTCCGGAGGGAAACTGCACCTTCTACAGGAGCACTGCTTCAACCGAATCACATCTGTCACTGCAGGAGGATGCAGCCACCATTTAATGGGACTGCTACCAACACCCTACCTGACAGGGTGTCAGGTTGTACTCTGACTTTGAGTTTGTTTCTTTGTAATACTGTATTTCTATTTTAATTTCCCTAGAAAAGAACTGTTATTCCTAATTCCCATATCTTTGCCTGAAAGCCCCTTAATTTCAAAATTATAATAATTTGGAGGGAGGGGGTTTACATGCTCCATTTCAAAGAGAAGCTCCTGCCCTTTCTCAGCAGACACCTGTCCTCCAAACTAAAACAGCAACTTTTCGTTCTTTGTCCATATATAAGCTGCATCTGATTATAAGCCGCACTTCCAGGTACAGACCAAAATTTTAGTCAAAATGGTGCGGCTTATAATTGTGAAATTACTGTAATTTTATTTGAAGTTTGAGGTTTGAATCTTGTTGCAAACACTTTGGTAACTAAGGACAGCTGGACTCACTGATGAGTAGTTTATCAATTTTCAGTGCTCTCATGCCCAGTAGTTTGGTGGTTTTGTTCATAGGGGTGAACAAAATTCTTCATTCATTTATTACTTAGTTCCAATTGCTTTTCAAACTTGATAATCAGTATGTATATTAGTTTCAAGATAACAAAGGCAGTGGTCATTTCTAGATACAATGCATTATTATCTTGAACATTTTAGGTGCAGTAAGGAACAAACTATAGATATGGTCCTCAGAGTATGCTGAATCAGAGTGCAAGTATATTAAAAATACCCCTAGAGTAAGGAGGCTTGAAGTCAGGAATCAATTACTGGCTACCAGACAGTGTCAAGAAACAACGGGCACAAAAACTTCAGCTTTACATTTAGCTGTCTTGCGTGAAAGAACCGTTTGAACACTGCATTTAGCCCCTTCTCATCATGCTCATGTTTCATCATGGGCCTTCCTGAATATTATAGTAACTTTTCTCAGGTGGGAAGCAAAAGCAGGATCACTCTTAGGATTTTTGTACATTATCTGGTTATTCACCAGTAGTTCCTACCTTTGGGGATGGGAGTATGTGCAAGGCAGAGAAGGTGTGCATTTTGTATTTTTACTCCTTATAATCATTACAAAGGATAAGTCCACTGATATGGATCGTCTACTATTTACAACTCTCATGGCAGCACTGTCCATAGCATGGTTCAGTGTTATATTGGTGTCCACATCAGTCTGAGTAAGTTTTACTTGTCTGATATGTCTGCTTCCAATGTGGAAAAGTATTCCATAAAATGTAGTTTGTCTGATGGCTGTATCTCCCTCCCATATCACGCTTACCAGGACAGCTGACTGGTTTACAATAGGTTTCAATAAATCCTGCCCACAGAGCCATCATGGTTGCTGGAGACACTGCTATGTTGCAAGACATATTCATTCTCCCTAATGACACCAAGATGATTTTTTGCCTTTTCTTTTGTGTACCTTTTACATACTCTTTATGTATGCTCAATACTCTTAGCATGCATACTTGTGGTTCCTTAAGTCTAACAGTCTAGCTAGCCCTTAGCATAGTCCTAGTATTCTGTTAGGCCAGGAGACCAAATATCCTAAATTAGGAGGAGACCAGAAAGCCCCATGCTATCTTGAGAAACCAAGCCCCCTCTAGAACACATCCTGCAAACAAAGATTTGGTTTATCCAGGGGGGAATTCCTTGGGATGGGGGAATATCACACCATTCATCCAAGCTTCTCCTTGGGGCATCCTTGTTAGATATGCTAATTTGTAAGGTCTACAAATTGTATGCGAGATCTAGTGTGGGGGTGCGTTGCAATGCATCCCACGTTGGCAAGTGGTGCACCAATTTTAATCCTTATTAAAATGCCAAGGTAAAAACCCCTTATCCCATAACTGTGTCTGGCTCTCAGTTTTTAAGACCAGGAAAAGGCATCACTGAGAATGCCGGCTATGTTTTCCTCCTAAGCACATGCAACTGACAAAGGTGCAGGAAATCACACTAGTGCTGCTTGGTTAAGATTAAGATAAGGATTGAGGTTCTGGCATGCAAAAGGAATGACTGTGTATTGGAAAACATACAAATATCATTGGTGAGAGATTAAATTTTCAAGCCTGACCTCTTATATGTTAAAAATGTTACAGTATCTTTACACAGTATTACAGGCAGGAAATAAATGTGAGGAAGGTAACAGTGATAAAGGGGTGCTACAGCTCCTGCACCAGGGAGAACCTGCTGCAGTGGTTTTTTTCCCTTGCATATATTTATTAACACATGAAGATCTCAGAAGTCATATTGCTTGATGAAACAAAATATAATTGAGCAAAACGAAATACACAGAAAACTACTTTCAGTTGTTTTATCCAGGGAATAATCAATAGGCTTATTTAGCATTGCAAAACTATTCACATAAAAAATAGTTTATACATCGTGTTCCACTTTCTAATCCACTAATTTCAGAGGAGACAATCTAAACTTCAAATATACAGCAAGAACAGATTGTTCAAGCTATGACTGCTGTGCTTCAATAAAAATATTTCTTCTCCCTATGGTAGTTGAAATGTACTGGGACTTCAGCTGAGGGGGAGAGAGAAAAAGACTTCATTTTTTTCCTGATCATGTGCATCTTACAGATTAAATAGTTTGATGATTTTTTTAAACATTAATTACAGTAGATCTGCCAGGTACACTTGTGCCAAGCTTCCCTGCAGACACTTACTGCCTATCACCCCACCCGCTCAGCTCATGTTAGCTATCATTTTGCCATTGCCCAACAAACCCACACACTGTTTTGTGAGGACCAGACGGCTCACAAAACTGCCAACTGCATAAAGCCATCAGATCTACAGAAAATCCCTCAGAGTCCTAAGAAACACAGTTTTTTAGATGATTTCCCTGTTTACAAGGGCTTCAGTTGTAACTGACTTGTCTGACATTTACAGAGAAGTGAGTGGTGGTTCCTCAGTATTCACTCACACTCAGTGACACTCACACTTAAAGCATGTGAGTGCTTGTGTAAAGTGAGTATGAAAGTCAGTGGTGGCCGAATATACATGAATTTTCAAACACAATAACATTTCAGACATTTCTCTTTTGTGGGCTTTTGATGCTAACAAAGCAAGAGCCAGTGAACATGCTCTGGGAATGTCTTAACTGAGAGTGGTGGAAGTTCAGTTACTTTTTCTTAGAAACTTTTACATAAAAATTAATTTACCTTTCTGTTCAGAAATACAAATACGTACAGATTTTATCTAAAATGTGAAGCATAAGTTAAATATTTTTGAGTATAGTGTTTATTTTTTCTACATCATATGTCTTTTAATTTATTTGCATATTGCTTTGTTGTGTAAAAATACGTACAACTACTGACCTTGTGAAGATATATAGAAGAGAAGCAAATAAATAAAAAAGTTTTAAAATCTTCAGTTAACACATTTGTTGCATTCCAAACAAATTCTGTCTTGAAAATATTATTTGGAGGATTATGAAATTTTTTTCAAACTGTTTTCCTCCTGTTGAATTTTCCTGGAACTTATGCTTCTTATAGGGTAAAAAAAAAAAAAAGAAGAAAAAAAAATTCAAGTAGAAAAATCTTTTGGATAGAAAAGCCTCTCAACTTTTTATCAGTTATACCTCATGAGTAAACTAGATAGTATGGAATAGTCTTTCCTAATTTCCTTGGTCATCCTATGATTCAGGTTGGTTTTTGATCAGGTAACGTTTAATACAGTATTTGCTTTCTTTTCCACTCAGAGAACCATTGGTATTTGCTATGGGAGTTTTGCATTATCATTATTGTTTTTACTATTATCAAGCAGCTACTTATATTTGATGAGTACTCAATGGAATACACACACGCACTTGCAGATGGAGTACATTTGTCCTAAAGTTAAAGTAACCATGAATTTTAAGTTCTTACCAAGGTAGGCTGAGCTGCCTTCCGCATGTCAAATCCTGGCTCTCAAGTAGACTGTGGTTTTTAGAGAACAATGCAAATTATATACAAAAATTGAAGATCAGCATGGTGCACTGATAAAATCATGCGGAAGAAAAATTTTCTTTAAATTCTTTGGATGATATTTCATGCCTATTACCAATAATTGAATAGGTACTGGAGTTCAAACAATATTTCAAGTATTTTTCATATGCAGTTTCATTTCCAGCTTCTGTATTCTCACTTTATTTATTACCTGTGATTAGAAATGCTCTTTTAAAAAGTCTGCATATGAAAAATCTTACAGAATTTCACCTGAGTGCTTACCCATATTCTGCTGCCAGTTGTTTGCAACTTAAGCCCTACATGGATGATTTTGGTTGCAAGGAGGATTGCATTAAATTCAGCATACCAGGATGGTACCTAATGTGTCCTGACTGTGAGGCCTGTATCGGCATTGCTGTGATTCGAAGTTAGTCACCATTCAGCCAAAAAAAGTACAGAAGTGCAATTATGAAATAGTTCTTTAGATATTCTTGCATTTCCTAGCAAAATTGCTTATTCTTAAAAATCCACAAGATTTTTTTGCTACACATTTCATGTCTGAGGGTTTTTTTCCTTCTGTCTTTTTTGTTGATTATTTGCTTGGTTGGGTTTTGTTTGTTGTTTGTGCTTGTGTGTGTGTGTTTAGGTTTTGATTATGGGTTTGGCTGCGTGTTTGCTTTGGTGGGGGATGTTGACTTAATTTTTATCCAAGTTTCGTATTTTAGAAATAAAAGATTGTAAAATGAAGATACACAAACAGTCCATTCACTGTAGCATAAATCTCTAAATGGACCAACAGTTTTCTGATACAGTTAATTATGAAATGCACTAGTACAATAAAGAACAAAATTTCAGTGTTTGGCCACATGGCACGAAGTGCTTAAGATGATGCTCTATTTGTAAACAGTACATTATGTAGATTGGAACAATACAAAGCAATTCAATTAGAGATAGTATGACCTTTTACTGCTTAAGCTCAAAAGCAGCAGAAGGAATCTCGCCTATAATGAACATTTAGCTATCTCTACTTTATTGCTGTTTTCCAGCATTATCTAAATGAACACGTCTTCTCTATATTGCAGATGGATTTGGACGTCTGCAGCCTTTCAAGAGGGAGATTGCCCTCTCAGCTCAGTGTTCTGAGTGCTGTCAATGAGGTCACACATATGTTCTCACTAACATAACAGTAGCTTCAGTTTAACCCTCAAGATATTGATTTCACCCTTGGGAAACTACCAAGCTGGGTGTCATTAAAATAACATTTGCCACTTCACAGTGATTGCGGTAATGCAGTGTCTCCTCTGGTGCACCAAGAACAGGGTTTTTGCCTCACTATCTTTCCTGTGGTGAAAGCTGTGCAGGTGCTTGCTGCAGTAGCAATGGTGTTGCATGCAGTACTTCACCTTCGTTTACTTGTAATCAGCCTAGATTAAGATGTGGTTTATCCCAGAAACAAACAAAAAGTAATTGAAAAGAACTCTATGCACTTCACCTAAGAAAAATATTTATATTTTATGCATCATAACTAATGAATACCAGCTGATCAAAATGTCAGTTTTGATAAAATACTATGACCCCTTCTAATCATGCTGGTAAGCTGGCTCAATAATGACTCAGAAAGTTCTACCTGTGCTTCCTACCCAGCAGCTGAGTTTTACTACAGGTCTCTTAATCAGAAACACAATTTCCTATATAGGTTTTCTTTTTTTTTTTAAAAATAAAGTTACTGCTCTTGCATTTCTTTACCTTGTACTTACATTTTACTTCTGTACCTTGTACTTTACCTTTTACCTTGCTTTGTTTTAAAAATGTAGCTGTTGGTATATGCAGTATGTCGTTCTAAATAATATCCTCTAGTATAACAGATACAGCCTAGAGTATAGTGTCAGAAAATGGCTTGTTGAGTGCAGGAGGCTATTTTAGTCAACAAGGGAGAAAAGCAACTTGCTGTGTAGCATTGTGTAGCCTTCAGGTAGAGTTACTGAGAAGATCTCAACTATGTGAGTGGAACAATGGCAAGAAATTAGATAGGGGGATTAATTACAGGAAAGTAAGAAGCAGGGGAGGGGAAGTGCCCCCCAGGTCTGTGGTTAGTGGCATGCTTAGTCATGCCATGCCAGCCACATGGATTTCTGGGAATTTAATCAAGTTCCAGAAAGCCTGGACAGTTAGCTGGTTAAGCTCTGCTGAACCACCCAGCATCTTGGTGGTGTGGAGGAGGGTAATGAGTGCCCTTAGTTCCAATGGGCAAGATTGCAGCTGAGTGAGGGGGGAATACATGAGCTCACCGGGTGAACTCACCGGAGAGACAGGAAGGAAAGCTCTTATCCTTCTGGAAATCCCCAGCTGAGCAGAGAGCAGGGCAGTTCTTTCTCTCTAATTTGCCAGGACAAGGAGACCATATATGCGCATTGTCTTGGGATCACTGTTATAAGGAATATTTCTATCCCACTCCTCACACAACAATATTCAAAGCAGGAATAGCTAAACTTTTTTCCAATTACGTCATTGCCAACTTATGGGGCTGGGTATTTCAGATTTTCAGAGGGGAGGAAGGATACTAAAGTACCTCTCCATGGGTTCCTGTAGTACTTGACCCCTTTAGCACTGCCATTATGCTAGTTAACTCCTGAGCTTTGAGTCATGAACAACTAATTCCTCTCAAGAAGAAACACAGAGGTGATGGATAGAATCACAGACTCGTAGGATGTTAAGGGGTTGGAATGAATCTTAAAAATCATCCAGACCCAGGCAGGGCCACCTCCCCAAGTTACTCAAAGCCTTATCTAACTTGGACACTGCCAGGCTTGGAGCATCTGCAACCTCCCTGGGGAACCTGTTCTAGTGTCTCACCACCCTTACAAGGAAAAATTTCTTCCTAATATGTAATTAAAATTTCCCTTATTTCAGTTTGTGCCCATTACACCTTGTCCTGTTACTGCAGTTCCTGATGAAGAGCTTCTCTCTCTGGCTCCTACCCCATAGGCCCTTCAGACACTGGAAAGTTGTTATGAGATCCCCTTCTCCAGACTGAACAACCCCAACTTTCCCAGCTTCGTAGGGGAGGACTTTGCTCCAGGATCTGCTCTGCATAGCCACTGGGGATCTGGAACTGGGCAAGGGTTCACTTCTCTGCCCACGAGTCTTCCGACATTATTTGTTTCAGTCATGGGCTCCCCCACATCCTATGTGTGCATGAAACTACACTGCTTTCCTGAGATGAAAACACTGTGCTTGTGGGTTGTCAAGACTCTCTCATTAAACTTGTACACTAACAGCAACTAGCATGTTGCAAGGGCACAGAGGGACTGGGGTTGAAGAGCTCAAAGACATCCCAGATCCCCTCAGGATTCCATCATCTCCAACAGCTTGGCAAAAGGTACAGCCATTGTGATGACCTGTGTCGGCTTGTGTTTCAGAAGTTTAATACAACCTTTTCCACCAAAAGGTCCAGTGAATTTTTACACAAATGCACAAGCAGCACTGAGTCTTTGAAGAGGACATCCTCACAGTACCACTGCTCCTGTACCATGTTCAATGTTCTTCTAGTCTGGACCTGGGGCTCTGTCTTGAGCCCAATAGACCAGGGAGCCCACCTACTGCCTCCATGTCCTCACCTCTCAGCACTAAAGATGAGGAACCAGAGGAAGTGCACCCCCACCATTGGATCTTTATCTCTCCTGACGCGATGAGATGGTGTTCCAGAGGGAAACCAAACCTGGGAGCAGGTAAGAGCAGCTGCTGGGTGAGCCTGGGTGAGCCAGGCTCAGGGGTTATTTGTTGCTAGGGCAGCTACACTAGTACAGATGCCAGTGACACTTGCCTCCCGTCTGAGAGGCAGGGGCTTGTGACTGGGCATGTATAAATCATTTAGCGCTGTCCTGCTATGGCCCACTGACTGCAGCATGGACATGGAGCACATCAGCAGCTCCTGCCCAAAAATGGGTAACCTTGGCAGTGCAATGTGGATCATGTGGATACACAGCATCTTCAGAGTGGCATTGCAAACGTCTACCACCTGTGTGACCACAACGTATTTTTTCTGGTTTTATATCTACTATGTTTTTAGTTCATTAAGGCTGTGTTGTCTTACACTTTTTCCATAGGAGTGACTTTTAAATATGTTGACTTTTTTTAACATAGTAAGGTTGCTCCATTGAGGCTCCCTGTTCCCACCCAATCCCCTTAGATGTGGTGTTCCACCCTTCTAAATTTTGTATTCTAGGTTGGCAGTTTCATGTGGTTAGCCCCAATGGTACCAGACAGTGGTGTATAACCCCAAATCTACCCTTTACAGGGCAAAGATCACCATAGGCTACAGTCAAAGCTGAGATTGTTTAGCAAGTGTTGAGGGGGTATGTTGAGGAAAGCTAAAAGAAAGGGATGTCTGAAGATCTGGGAGCCGCAGTTCCACCCTATCTCATGGTACCCCTCATTTAGGCCTGCCCCAGGCTCTCCCAGGCTGAGGCCAACCCAGTGAAGATCTTTTGCCATCATGTTGCAAAATTTTGCAGGTGCAAGTGGAGCAGGAAATAGTCAAGGATGAGCTTTGCCAGGGAGCAAAGACGAATCTGTGTTTTCATCAATGCTAACAGCAGAGATGTACTGCCTTTTTTTGGTGTGCTCAGGTGAGGCCTAGTGCAGAGTGCAGCACAGATGGTGAGGAGCGAAGCTCAGGGGCACACTGGTGAATGAATATGAAGGGCTCTGGAACCGGGACCTCGACAAGGCTTGTTCTGAGTTTTGCTGCAGTCACTCTGCTCCACAGGGGTTGATCATAAAAAGTGTGAGCATGAGTCATCCCTCACCAGCTGATGGGAGGCTCTCTTCATGGCTCATAAAGGCTGCATAGATTTAGCCTAAATGTCTCTGTAAGCATCAGAACTCAACTGTCAGGCACTGCTATTGCTCACAGTTTGTCATTTTACAGTGTAGGTTCTTCTGAATCTGA
Organism: Catharus ustulatus; assembly: GCF_009819885.2. Lineage (NCBI taxonomy): Eukaryota > Metazoa > Chordata > Aves > Passeriformes > Turdidae > Catharus > Catharus ustulatus. Next base: position 22,482,748 of record NC_046262.2, on the reverse strand, counting down.
TTTTCTAATAAAAGATTCTAAATTTAAACATATTTTTTGCTGGCAGGTAGACATCCAAATGATAGTGCTGTCCAGGGAGTAACTCATGACTAAGTCTTACTGGAATTCATAAAAGCTGCCTCCTCCTACTTATTTAACTTTGCAGCTCATTGTCACACATATACCCTACTGAATACAAAAATCCTCAGCCTACTGAATACAAAAAAGTATGGAAAGAAGGAAGAGAGAATGGTCACCACATCATCTACTTTCATCGGTGGCTGAACTCCTCACAGGAGCCCAAGAAGAGGACATTACAGCTGGAATGCCTATGAGTCCAGGGTGGTGCACCCATCACAATTGGGATCCTATAGCTGGCTAGGTCAGCTGTGCCCAGGCAAATATCCTCATTCCTGGATACTCTAAAAGAAAGCCTCTCTCATCAAGACCTTATCTTGTCATCCTGCAATATGGGAATTATACCTTTCTTCTACACTAGTTACTGGGAAGAAAAATTTAGACTACTAAGATTGGGACAGTGTTCACAAGTCAATAAATCACCAATTTTTCCCTGAAAAGCTTTAATCAAAAAACCTGTTTCCCTTCCAACTCTGCTGTAGATCAACATAAAATCAATACTGTGAAATAATACCTCCAAATTAATGTTTCTCTATTAAATATGGGTTTGACTATTTCCCATTTTGTAACAAAAAATGCACAGCAAGACTGCTGTAGATAACTAAACCTACTTGATTTAGGTTGGTCTGAATTGAACTATCATTTTTGAGAGGGAGGCCAACATTGTTATTGGCAGGTAGAAGTGGAAGAGAGGCAGAATCTAGCGGAATTGCACTAAATCTAGTAGAAATGGCATTCTGGTCCTGTGGGTTTCCTGGAGCAGAAGAGGAAGTCTCAGGAGCACTTAGCAGTTTGAGTGAAAAGCAGCGAATGCTGAATTTTTTTACAAAAGGTTCATCTCTTAATTGATAATTGATGTTACCTGGGTGTTAATAAAAGCTAAAAAACCAAAATAAATAAACAAACAAACAAACAAAAAAACCCCAAAAACCCAACCAACAAACCAACCAACCAACCAACCAACCAACCAACCAACCAACCAACCAATCAACCAACCCCCCTCCAAAGCAAAACCCAAAACCAAAAAACCCTACATTTTCAAAGCTTTGAAAAGGATGTCTTGAAATCCCATCACTCCTACCTGTTTTTACTGAGAGTGTTTTGTCCTACATAATCTCTCCATTTCATTAGCTCTCCCTTTATTCTAGTCTCCCTAGTCTGCAGAGTATTCTAGCCTGCATTTTTGATGAAAAAAAGGTTGAAATTCCCAGGACAAGGGATGGTTTTTTTACTATTCATTAGGGCAGAGGTTTGCTGGATCACTGGGACCCTCATCTAGAAGCTGTGTAGCTGGGTCCTGTAGCTATCATGACAGTGGCAATGATGTGAAGTCACCCTTGTCTCTGGGCATGGCAATCTCTTGGAGCATCTACATGGTGCTGTGACCACTGTTATGTCTGCAGTGCTGAAGTGCTACCAGCAGTATCACCAAGGAATCAGCTCTCCTCACTGGAGTCTCCAGGCACTGAAGAGTTACCCCTCTGACAAACCAAGTGCTGTCTTTCATTATTACTTTATGGCTGCATGTCTGAGCAGCTGCATCTCAGCCCTCACAGAGAAGGCTAACATTCGAGACCTTCATAAAAATGCCACTGCACTCTACACCAAAAGACATGTTGCTATTTTCAGTCCTACTCCTCCTCACTGAAAAGGTAGGACTGTTGACACACAAAGGCAAATGTGAGTGATATACACTCATTTATTATTCCTTTGTTCCCTTCTCTTTTTCTTGAAAATACTCTTACAGTATTACATTTTTACACTCAATAATGTTTGATGCCAAATCTGATATGGACCCATGATATGACTTGTATATTAATGCTTGGTCCAGATCATGTCATTGATATTTCTCCTCTTCATTGCAACATAACATAGTATACTTATATTTTCACTTAAACACTTAAATGACCTGTCACTTCTGCCTTGAAAATATTTTTCAAGCAGGGCTAGACCTTTTTCTGGAACATTAGCTTTCAATCTAAATCCTGTCCTAAGACCAGCTGTGTCCTTTTCATGCTGAAAACACATCATTCAACACCTCCCTTTCCACACAGAGTATTTTTGGTCTCCAGCACAGAAAAAATGCTGAGTGAATGAAATAATGGGTCTCATACACAGCCCTTCAATGGTTAAGTAGAGGTAATTGTTCAGTGTGCTGACTTCATCCCTTCGGGCAACCCCTCGACACTTGGTACACTCTGTCTTTCTGATGCAATGCAGCCTGTGTTATTGAAACACTCCATTGCTGATTTACTAATTAGCCTTTATTACCAGAATTGGTCTGACCTTATCTACTTTCAGTACTGTTCTTACTGGCTCTGTTTCTCCAGAACATTTTCATCTATTCCCATGTACAATGCACATTCAGGAGCTTGTTTGGGTTATGAGTCAGAAGATAAGCCCGTCTCCCAGTCTCCAGCTGGAGCTCCTGAGGTTTAGCTGTGATCTCCAATATTCTTTACAGCAATTGTTATTTTTTTACAGGGTAGTTTGAGGGATCAGTATCTAAAAGCAGTAGATATATTATTATAATTTGCTTGACATTTGTTACCAAAACTATAGACAACACAGAAAACTTTGCAGGCATAGGAGTGCATGTCCTGAATATCACAATATTTTTTTCCTGCTGTTGGGCATAGGGTGAGTGTCAAGAGTCTCCAGCATGAGGTGGACAGTGTTTGGAGGTTAGGTAGGGTTTCTTTCTTCCATGCACTTCTTGGTCTGACAAGGATCATGAAGGCTGGTGGGAAGCTGTTGTCCTACCTTCTACTTCCTGAGCAGCAGTGCCAACCGTGCCATGACATAAATAATCAAGATAACACCAATTTAAACTAAATACTAACCAACCTAGGAACCTCTCTACTGGGTAGCTGTACACTGCAGTTTCCCACACACATGCTTATTTGCTCACCAGCCTCAGGTGGTGTGCAGGAAGCCTGGCCAAAGGGTTGGTTCATCAGCAAACAGCCAGGTTACACCAGATTATGGATTAATTTAGCTGAAAGGCTAGGCTTGCTGCCAGAAGCCAAGGAGTCCAGCCAACAAGAAAGCAGGTGCTATCAGAAGAGTTGTTGCAGAGCACATGGGAGACCACTGGTGCTGGGAGATTTCAAATAGGCAAAAGAGCAGAGTGTTTCTCAGAGAGGCTGATTTGGTCATTCCATAAAACTTGTCTGATTTCTTCACACAGCTGAGCCTTCTGCCTTAGTGGACCAGCAGCACCCTAAACAGTTCAATGCCAAAGCACAAGGAATAATGTATTGTTAAATTGCTATTCCCACCCTGCATTTCAGTAATGTTGCCACATCAGTGTGGTTGCTTGTCCATGGTAGTGTTTTGCTACGCAGACAAAAAGTAGGAGGAATTTCCTGCATTGCATGACTGTAACTACATTACTCTGATCACAACATTTACATTTAACATTTACATTTAACACAGAGATTAGAGAAAGAATTTTTGTAAGACATATTTTTGCATTGGAAATAGAAGAATTTCCCACAAAGTGCGAAGTACTTCTTCCAGAGGGCTCTCTGCCTTTGGCTGCCCTTTCCTCGACATCAGACAGATGCACTTTATACTACTTTTTTATTATGCTCAGCATATTTTAAAGCACAATGCATACTACTTCTAACACAAGTAATGGATAAACATGTGTCATGTTGTCCCCCATATTTGTATTATAGACAGAGTAGACAGCTGGTGCATGGACTATACTGTAGGCAAAGAGGAAAAACTATTTTCTTGTGAGGCATTGTTAAATACTGACAACATAGAGCTGCACAGTTTTTAGCAGGCTGGAGCATATTGTTGTGTTTGGAAGAACACCTGCAATTTTCCCTGTAGATTTTGTCCTAAGAGAAGATGGTATTGCTATTATTCATTCTCTTTATAAAGCTATAGCAATTTGGCAGTCGGTCCCTCAGATAAGAGAGAAGAGGAGTGTGGTCTTTACTTAGATGTAGCCATTTTTCAGGAAAATACAGCTGACAAAGACAGAGGACTTCCCAAAGAGTACAAATCAGGGTGAGAAAAAAACCTCTGAAATGCTCCCAACAACAAAAGCTAAACTCCTCAAATGAAGAAAACTATCTTGTGGTTGTGACCAATACCCTATTTGCAATTGGACGCTTTTGAAAAGAGATGAATTTATCAATGCTTTTGGTAAAACTATTTTATTTTGCTTGTGATGGAACAACAAAAAGACTACAAGAGGCAGGCTAAAAAAATATAAAGTAAAATTAGGAACTAGATATAGTATTAGATGGTGGGAAATGCCATCATCTGCATCAGCAGCATCTAGCAATGGCAGACTGGGACGCTTCATTCAAAATCTTAAAAACACTCAAAATGCACACTCAGCTCTCCAGAGACATAAAGCAATCATCAATTTTTTGAATTAGAGTACTCAAAAAGAGAACAAGGGTCTGATAAAATTACAATAAAGGCAAAAGGATTGACTTGAGCGAGGAGCAGGTATAAAACATGAAACAGTCATTGCTAGATTCCTAACCAGGATGAAAGGCAATGGCTTTCAAAGGAAAATGACCCAAGTGACCATGTAACTCCACAAAGACCTTCCATTTGAAGACAGAGCAAAGATAGGATACAAAAAGGAGATGCTGCCAGAAAATGTGGTGGCATAAACAGGGAAAGCATGCCCAAATAGAGAGGATAAAAACTGCAGACACCCTGAATGTCATGAGGAAAACAGTCTACAAAAAAGGGAAACAAAGGAACAAAACCACAAAAACAAGCAGGCATCCAAGGACTGAAAACTTGCACATACATGCGCTCAGTGCTGCTCAAACGAAACCCCAACCACAAAACACACAAATGAACAGAAGAACTCAGCGTGGCAGCAGATGCAAGAGAAGTGCCAAACCCACGTATAAATTAGAAGCACCAGAACAGTTAAGGTTGAAATGGTACTCTGGAAATCATCTTGCCCAATGCCCCTGCTAAGGCAGGGCTACCCAGAGCACGTGACACAGGAACATGTCCGGGTGGGTTTTGAATGCCTCTGGAGAGGGAGAATCCATGATCTCCCTGGGCAGCCTGTTACAGTGTTCTGCCCTGCTCAATGTAAAGAAGTCCTGCCTCATGTTGAGTGAAAGTTCTTGTGTTTTAGTTTATTACCATTGCTTTTTGTCCAGTATCTGGGCACCACTGAAAAGTCTGGCATCGTCCTCTGAGATATTTATGTGCATTAATGAGATCCCCTCTCAGTCTTCTCTAGACTGAACAGGTCCAGCTCTCTCAGTCTCTCCTCATGAGAGAGATGCTCCAGACCCCTCATCATCTTTGTGACCCTTCACTGGTCCCTCTCCAGGAGCTCCTTGTCTCTCTGGTACTGAGGTGCCCAGAACTGGACACAGCACTCCAGCTCTTCCAACTCCAACTCTTTCCAACTCTTCCCAATGCAGACCAGGATACCACTGGGCTCCCGGCCATAAGGACTCGCTGCTGGCTCATTGTCACCTTTGAGATCCACCAAGACTCCCAGGTCCTTCTCTGCAGAGCTGCTCTTTAGCGGGGCAGCCCAGCCTGTGCTGTGGGTGCATCTCGTCAGGGTCTGTGGATTTATGTGTATTAGAAGTCTTCACAGTTAATCTCTAACCAAACTCTTTGTGACAGGAGAAGTCTTCTTTTCTCCAGTCCTCCTCTCCTTGCCCCAAGGTCTGGGATTTCTGAGGGCTGGCCTAAGCAGTTAACACTGAAGGAAAGAAGGCATTCAGTAATTCTGCCTTCTCTCTGTCTTCCTTCACCAGGACACCCATCTGATTCAGCAGTGACCCCACATGTTCCCTGGTTTTCTTTTTGCTGCTAATGTGCTTATAGAAGCCCTTCTTGCTGTCCTTGATTTCCCAGTATATACTAAATTCCAAATGGGCATTGGTTCTCTATATCCTCTGACTTTGTTCCTATAGATGTCCCATGTGGCCTATCCCTTTTTGCACACCACATAAATTTTTCTCTTCTCTTTGAGATTTGGTAGAAGCTCCCTGCTCATCTCTGTGGGTGTCCTGGTCCCTTTGCTTGATTCCTTGCTCATAGGAATACACTGGTCTTGAGCTTGAAGGAAATGATGCTGAATTCAAAAGTGAAACAGACAGTGGGATGTGGCTTTGTGATTTATATCACAAAGGTATCCCAAGTCTTTTGCAAGGAAAGAAGATGAAATTGCAGAAAAACAAATCAAATTAAAATCAAATGATGACACGCTCACAAAGCTAGAACCATAGTGTAACAGAGCACAAGGAAAGAGGAAGGCTGTCATTTCAGTTAGAGAGAGAAGAAAAGAGAATGAGAAATCTCTGGTTTTATTAAAACATATGACCCTCACAATCCCAGAGCCAAAAGAAATATTTCCCTCATAGAAGTATGGCAAACTGAAGATATAGCAGCAGGAATTAAATTTTATGTTCCATCAAGGAAGCTGGAAGGTGAGTATATTACCATTATGATTTAGTATTTTTTTTGCTGGGCAAGAATATCTTTCAGACCTGTTATATGTGATAATAGATAAAAGAGTTTGGCTATTATGGGAGCCAAACTTACATGAGCCAAACCACTGACAATGGAAGCTGCAAAGAGAATGTAAAAGTAGATCATTTTGTCACAGAAGCCAGCAGTTGGATGAGTAGCATGGTACTTCCTTCGTTATTTGCCAGAGACCCTTAATGCTTCAAACAAAATACTAAAAAGAGCTCAACATCAAAGGCCTGCAAAAGGAGACATAGAAACTGAGTTCACAACAGCAAAACATGCTGGCAGCCAGTGCCAACAATGAATATTGATAAATTTCATTAGAACTACTTTACCAGATTTGGTATGTCACTAGGTTGATGGAAATGACAAAGAAATGACATTTGGGGTAAAAACCGAGGGCAATTTCCAATGTTACCAGAAACATATATAAACAAAATTCTTAGAAGTCACATCATAGCGGATGATGTTCTGGCAGCATAGATGCAAGTGCTGGGGGAAGGTTGATACAAATCATGGCAGAAATCCCCATTGTCTTCTGTGACCATTCAGGTATGCAGGACTGCAATTAGAAGTGGTGTCACCAAGCCACTGACCACATAAGCCTTGTGACTTGGCCTTGGGAAGGCAGAAGTAAGAAGGCTCAAATGCATGCTAAATGGATTCAGTTAGTTTACAGACTATTAGCAGTGCTAAACTAGCTTAATTTCTTTCGCCAGGATCTTTAGGTGAAAGTAAACTAGCATGGTTACTCTTACACAAATGAGACATATGTTTACTTTGATGAAGCTTAGCTACGTCACATCTTGGACATTAACTACATCCAAAAAGACTAGGATATGTACTGAAAAATGTGGTAGAGAAGACACCTACTTCAGAAGTGGCAGTAGGTGCCTTCTGTGTTGAAGGTCACACTGAAACTGGGGCCTTGCAGGACTTTGTGTGTGCGAAAAATGCATGAGAAATACATTCAGTTTATCCAAGCACTGGAAACCTTCAAAGAGAAGGTGATCATGAATGACAAGCCTTTATAAAAAGATCTTACTGGAAGCTTCTGGAAACTTTCATCACATGCTATTGATACTGCAGAGCTGGCACTTATAAAAAAATATGCTTCAGGGTACCAAGGTGTGCTTAGCTGGCTTCTTTTCCAAAGGGATATCGTGGCATGAAGTAAGGCAGCTCATCAATTTTAAAGAAATTATTTCATCAACTTGAAGGAAATGCAGGAAAATATGTCATACATAACACTTCAATTGAGGTAGTTATGAGGCAATTTCAAGACAAAGGTTAGAAAGAGTCAGAGAACAAACGGCATAAAAGAACAAATTGCAAGTGTTTCTACTAGTTGTTCTGTTGGGAGGATGAACAGTAAGAGCAAGGCATGATCTTCCTCAGAAGAGCGGTGAGATGGCATGAGTGGACCATGGCATATCACATGTGAAAACAACTGTATCACAATAAAAGTCTTCTCTAGGGCATATCTGAGCTGATCTGGAACAAAATATGGAAAAGCAGAGAGGCCATAGACACCTGACCAAAATATCCTGTGGTGACTTCTGATATGAGTGGGAAAATTCAAAGGCAACAAAATAAACCACTTGTCTAGCAGACCTGTCTTCACTGCAGAGGTGGAATCTTTCATTGCAATTTTCTAGTGTTCTTCTAAAAAAATTTGCTTCTCAGACTCCTAGGGACCAGAGAGATGGAAAACATAATCACAGCAACTGCCCTGGATAATGCAAGGAACATATAGAGGGCCTTTGATCTCATAGTGTGGTTCCACAGGGGAAAGCCAGGTTACACAAAGCTTCGTACAAGCTACCTACGTCTGGGAAGTAACTTGTATCAGATCACTGGTAGTGGAAGGCCTGCGAGAAATGTTTTTTTTATGTCCATTAGATGTTTTTGTGGTTACCACAATTTACCACTTCTGCAATCAAATTTACTGAGGGCATTCATTGTGAAAACCATAGCAGAAGAAATCCACGTGCAATTGTAGCCCAAAGAGGTGGCTTCCATTTTTGACTGTAGTGAATGCTTTTTATCCATGTGAGAGGACAAATTTTCAGCTGTGGCTTCCATATTACAGAATATCTTTAACTGGAAACATGTTCTGTGCTGAGACCCTCAATGTTATTCCTGAGTTTCTCCCCTTAATCCTTTGTTTTTCTGCTCTTCTTGGGAGAGGAAAATGAGGAGAGGAAACAACTATTATTTTTGGTACTAATAGATTGAAAAAAATCAGTGAGAGCAGTGCCCATAGGGGAATGTCAGGCCATAGGATATTGCCCTAAGCATTTTCCTAGCCTTAACAACTGCAGCTTGGGGATATCCTGACTTCAATGTGCCTCAGATTATTTGTTTTTTAGTGGATACTTGTCCAGTGTCCCCTTGAGTCCCTGTTAACCTTCAGTACTTACTGCTTTGTCACACTCTTATTTATGCCTGTACACTGAGCACAGCCACCAGCCCTAAGTTTTTGCTTGATTTCTCTATGTGAAGAGTTATAAACCACCCTTTTCAGAAAAGAAAATCCTTGAAGTGGCGCAAGGCTCATGGTCTGTAGCTACATTAATTTATAGGAAAGTCCTTGCTGAAGACAAGAAAAATAAAACATCTCAGATTTTCATTTTATCAGATCCCTATACTAACAGCATCACTTTCAATTTAGATTCTATACCCACTAAAGATAATTATATACTGAACATAGAAAGTTATATCCAACAGGAATTATAATTAAATTACATTCCTCATTTATTTCTTCAGGGTTCTTGGACATCAGCCTCAGGCTGCATTTTTCTGAGATGTCGTGAACACTAGCTGATGTAGAAGCATCTGTTTGTACTGACTATCTCTTATTATACATAGGCATACAAAATTCATTCCTAAACTTATCTATGAGAAGCTCCAATACCTCTAGTGACAGCCCAGAGCAGGTGTGGGCTGAACACATCTGGCTGGCAGTACACAATCTTCCCCATGCCGAATCATCTGCCAGCACCTGCACTTCTTCTCCAAGGACAGATTTGAGATTAAGGTTTGGACCTTAGAGAGAAGGTAGGTCTGGCATTAAGTGTTAAAAAGTTAAAAAGGCCATAATTGCCTGCCATTGTAGACAAGAGACTTTGATTCTGAGTTTATGACAGAGATGTTAATAACTAGATTGGAACTGATTTTTTTTCTCAACCTGAGGGAATTTTTGGGCTTTAACAATTATTATGCAGCTCAGATCAAGGCAGAAAGTTGAAGTAATGGAAGCCAAGACGAGTACTCCTCTTTCCTTCTGTGACATGTTTTCGGTGTCTTTCACTCTAATTTTTCCTTTCTCTTTTATTTCTGTCTTTAGGAAAAAGTCATGTGTCATCTTTGATCTGCTATCCCTTTCCACTCTTCCTCCTTCACAGCAAATGCATACATCTCTTGCTGTGTCCTCTCTCCACATCCCAAAAAAAGTGGGGCTAAGCTGGTGTAAGGTACTCAACACTTTCCCTCTAACTGCTATTATTATACCTACTTAGCATGATATAAAAATGGTTAAAATTTTAAATTAAAAAAACCCTAAATGAGATATTTCAAAAATAAAGGGAGATACATTGCAAGGCAGGAAGGCCTGCCACTGGGTACATAGCATCATAAATGTTGAGTTTGGATAAACTCTGGTTTGGTGGCTGACTACCTCTCAGGTAAAATCTAGTGGAGTTCCAGGACTGATATTTGTAAGAGAGAAGCAGGAGCTGAGCTTTTGCACCCTACAAGTGATTGTAGAGGGAACTGGCCTTGTTTTCCAATGCTGGTTACTCTAGCAAGTTCCAAATGAGATTTAGCACTTTTGAAAGTCAAACCTTTTTATCAGGGACTCAAGCACAGATCCTGGATTTATCTTCACATGCAAATGTTTTTCTAAAGGCACCTACAGGTACAACCTTCACCAGGATGGCTGTGGAAATATCTGGACTATTGATTTTTCTCTGACTATGACTATGTCATGTACGGATCTATCCTGCTCTAAGCTTCTTCTCACAGCACGTCTAGAATTTTTCTGGAGTCTGATATGTGTGTTCTCTATTTATCTCCTTTATTAACTCCTTCAATTATTTTTCCAGTTGATTTGCTCAAATTCAAAATAGCTTTGTTGAATTTCTTGATGCTCAATCTCTACAGAAGAAAAAGGGGCAAACCCACTACTTATTGTTTTGCTTCCGTCACCGAAGTACTGAGTGTAGTCATGTAGTGGGCTTATACATACCCTTATACATACCCTATTAAAGCCAGGTTTAGTGTCCAATAGAAAGATAGAGTTTTATTAAAAAGATATGTGTTAAGCTTAGCAGTTTCTGGCATATTCTCCATTTGCTTGTACCACAGAAGCTGAAGGGTAAACACACCTGCAGGAATATGAATACTTAACACCAATAAGGACTGTCATCCAGGTGGAGGTGTGCACATTCGGTTGTGATCAAATGTGATCAAATTTCCTTAACATGTTGCCTCCTTTCTCATTGCCCATTTGCATAGGAAGCAGATTATAAGGGGCCCTTTACAGAGAGGGAGTAAGCTGTCTTCCTCTTGAAGATCGCCTTTGTGCACTGGTGCCCCTGCTGTGTCATCAAAAAGCTCTGCTCAAGGTCTGTGACATTCTGGTTCTTGGGCCAGATAAGCATATCAAATCCACAGTGCCATACTTTATTTTTTGCTCTCATCACACCTCTTCTAATGATGGGACACAGCATTCCAATTAAGACCCCTAGTCTGCACCTTCTCTTGCTCCAGCAATGACAGCAGTGGTAGACAGTTAATGGTATCAGTTAATGGTATTACTGCAGGAGCTGGCAGTCGTTGTTGCACACTGGGAGACACAGTGCCAAGCACTGAACAAGCACAGAGCAAAGGCACTTTCCCCTCTTGAAGGCTGCAGCACAGCAGAAAGAGGAGTGTAAGGCAGGTAGAAGATGGAGAAGCAGAAGGAGGGAGTTGGCTAAGCAGAGGGACTATTTATAGTCAAAACAGCACATGGGCAGTCTAATGCTGTCAGGTTGTTTCTGGATGACTGCAAAAAACAACCTAGACTCCTTCACCTGTAAACAACTGCAAAAACAGCTGTACCTCTACAAGTTGCCTTGTGATTCTGCCAGCTACCACCTGAGTACACAGAAATCAACCAGCAGGTAGAACAGAATCAGAAGTCTCCTTAAATCCATTCCTGTGCGTGCAGAGATGGGAACAACCAAGTAGGGTTGATAGCCAGGGATGTGCTGAATTCCCTGAAACCCTAAGCACTTTTTCACCATAAACCCCACTCAAAAATACCTCAGAGAAAACAACTGTGGTCCTAAAAAGTCTCCTGGGCACCTGAATGTGCAGCTCCCAGGGATGGCCATCATCCTAGAAAATTTTACCAATGATACCAGGAATAGAAGTTCAAACAGGGACCTGACTCACTGACGTTTGTACTGTGAAATCTCACACTGATGCAATTTTGAGCAAATGCACATAGATGGAGTGAACCCACTTCTACTTCAGGAAAATAGCATTTATGTATTTTCTATGCCCACAAATAAGCAGAATCAACCTGCTTCCTCCCTTAGCCCTGCACGATAGGCCGAATAAGCTAATCCAGAAGTAAAAAGTGATTTTTGCAAACTGACATGGGTAAGTTTTCAAGTCAACCCCATTTCTGCATCAATCCTAGAAGAATGAAACTGCAACAGAACATAAGCTAAAGGGATGACAGTAAAATTTTAAAAACCCCGTTACTGAACACTCAAAAAAATCTGATTAACAAGAAATTACTTTGAACAGTGTTTCTAATGCCTTGGCTTACTGCTGTGACTTAGCAGACAGTATGGAAGAGCACCTAGCTTTGCATTCCCAGCTCTGGCCCAGATCAATCCTTCGGGCAAAGTAATCCCTCAAAGAAACTTAATGACAGGTGATGGCAAGGACAAGGCAAAGCGGTTCCCTTGCCAGACGTCTGTCCTTGTGGATCCCAGTTTACCACACTGTGCATATACCACAGATATATAACATACTGTGTCATTTGCACTTCAGGGCATGTTTAAAACAGCTTGGTCCAGCATCTTCCAGCTCCTCCACTGTCTTCAAGATGTATCAGAATTATCAGAACTCAAGACAAGGGTGTTGCACATCCCCTGGCAATGCAACGAAGTGCACTTCAAACACAAAAGCAAGCTCTGGTGTTTGCATACAGGGCTCCTGGGCTGACTGCAGCAGCGCACACTCTCATCTCCTAATTCAGTCTTCAGCAGGTTATTAATTTATTTGCTCAGAAGTATTTATCTACCATTTTTAAATCTCACACTCACAAGGTTTCAGCAACTGGAAAAGGTTTAAACCATTTTCACCTTCCTGCTTCATTCCAATGTTGAAAGAACAGATACCTTGTATGCATTATTGAACACTGAAGTCAGGGACAGAATAAAAAACCAGAGAGGCTAAATCTAAACAAAATATAGTTATGACTGTTCTTACACAGCTCAGTAAGACCCAGACAAAATTGCTGTGTGATACCCAAACTGTGCTGTGTACCATTTAGAAATCAGAAGCTAAGGAAGATCTTTGGCAATGTTTTGTCAGCAGATAAGCCAGCTAAACATTAACCTCTTTTTTTTGCAATCCCTAATCAGAGGTTTCCATTCATACAGCTGCTCTGTACTCTGAACCTTGAGTTAATGTATCTCTATTTTACAGGAAAGCTTTGCTCACACTGCTTTTGGACTCTGCAGACTTGACAATGCGACCTCCTGCTGCCAGCTCAGGAGGTAACCTGATGATGCCTTTGCTTAGGTCATGTTAGTTAGTGAGGTCACATCAGGTCCAGTGCTTAGCTTGCTAAGAACAACTTGTGGTTTCCAAATGAAGTGCACCATCCTGAAATTAGGATTCTACTTACTGAAAAGAACCATGATGATTTGGAAAGTCACATTAGATATATAAAAGTATTTCCAAATCCCAGTGCAGGAATGCAGTAAGCTGAAAAATTGCTTGCCTGGAAAAGCAGACCCTGCCAAGAGAGCATCTACAAGTTTTCAAAAGGGAACATCAGACATACTGTGTTTATTGATAGTATATCAATGTGGTCTACTTTTCACATGTAAATAAGAGAGACAGTAGCTAATTGTTGTCATTTATCAGTAAAAGTGAAATAGAGATGAAGTACACAATAGAAGCAGAAGTGTTAGATTTGGACTATGAATATGAATTTCAATTTTGTGTTCTAGAATGTTTTGTGATTTCTCAGTAGTGTGAAGCAATTGCAGTTAAACTGATACGCAGGGTCCAGGGGTCAGAGCAGCTCGGTGGCACTCTGTGACGGATCCTGGACAGCAGAATGCGATGGGCAAGACTGCAGGATCTGAAGAGGAGGGAGCATCCAATAATACTCTCTGTCCATCCTAGACCGTCTGAATTCTGGAAAAGTTTTGTGGGCCAGCAAGTCCCACACAATGGAACTGTTCCATCTTCCCCTCCCAAATTCTCCAGCTCTGGGACTTGCTAAGAGCAGTGAGAGCTTCGGGGAAATCTTGCTTGCCGTGTCCTGGTTATCTGACCCTCATGCTTAAGTATGCCTCTGCAGACTTGGTCTGTCTCTTCTGTGTTCTGAGAACCCAGTTTTGAAACGCTCTCCCTCAGCTCCTACTTAGACATTTAATTTTCCAGCCAAGAAATATAGCTCAGTCAAAATTCAGTCAACAATTCCTATACCACATAATACTTCATCACATACTTAACTGCAACTTTAGCACTGACCTGAAGGGGACGTGAACATGCACTCAACTTGCTGTCCATGCTAAATTATTTTGCTGAGCAAGAAGTGACAGAAGGATCAATCCTCAGCTGAACTGAGGTCTTGTCAGTTTTATTTTTCAGAGTTCATCTGTTTTTGCTGTTGTTTATCCTAACCAACTCTCCCTCGCTCCTCCCCAACAACAACAGAGCAGCACTGCAAAAAATTATTTTGCAAGAGAAGGAAAAATATGTTTTACGTATTCTGCCTTAACTCAGTAACAATAGAAGAGATGCAGCCCACTAAGATACAGTAATTTCACAAATACAAGCCGCAGCAATTAGACAAAAATGTTGGTGGAAACCTGGAAGTGTGGTTAATATTTGGGTGCGGCTAATTTATGAACAAAAATGTGATATCTGCCCTTACCTAATATCATGCCAGACCAGTCCCGAGTTGAAACAGTTTTAAATCCATGGTTTCCCGGTGTTCCGACGATGAACCAATCAGAGAACAGCTTATTGCCAGCCTGTGGATGGCGGCATTACTGAGGGGCGGGGGTTGTTATCGGGGTGAGTTACCTCGGCAGTTCGATAAAAGTGTGTGATATTTCTCTGTACTTTTTAAAGTGTTTTCAGTCTTGTGCAGCTGCGGGACTGGCTGGGCTTGCAGGGAGAGGGCTGGGGGAGCCGCTAGGCTCGCAGGGAGAGGGCTGGGGGAGTCACTCGGCCTGCAGGGACAGGGGTAGAGCGACTGCTCAGCTCACAGGGAGAGGGGTAGAGCGGCCGCTCACCCTGCTGGGAGAGGGGTAGAGCGGCCGCTCGCCGTGCTGGGAGAGGGGTAGAGCAGCCGCTCACCGTACTGGGAGAGGGGTAGAGCGGCCACTCGCCCTGCTGGGAGAGGGGTAGAGCAGCCGCTCAGCTCACAGGGAGAGGGGTAGAGCAGCCGCTCGCCCTGCTGGCAGAGGGGTAGAACGGCCGCTCGGCCCACAGGGAGAGGGGTAGAGCGGCCGCTCAGCTCGCAGGGAGAGGGGTGGGGGGGCACTCGCCCGCGGGGCTGAGCCGGGTGGCTGTGCCAGCATGGAGATGTGGCTCCGCTCGGAGCTCAGCTGCCTGCCCGCGTGACTGAGCGGCTGTTTAAAGGCAATGCAGAACCATTGGGAATGCTCGCAAAATGACCACACTATTGTTCGTGTCTTTTTCGGCTTGTAAATAAAGGGTGCTACCGCAGCTATTGTCTGTGTCTTTTTTCACTTGGAAACAATGTTTCCGAGGTTGGCAGTAAGCCAGTAAGCCCCGGCGATCCCGCGATTGTGTTACTAAATGACGACTTTGTGAAAGTTCACTGCGAACTAAAGTGCGGCTAATATTCCGGGTGCGGCTTATCTATTAACAAAGACATCAATGTTGCCAACACACCGGATATGCGGCTTATACTCCGTGCGGCTTGTATTCGTGAATTTACTGTAATTCATTTCTGGTTGGAAATCAGAAATGAACATTTTAAGCAGAAAAAGTGAATGTTTTCCAGACTCACAAAAGGTGAGAACTCAAGGGTGATAACTGTGACTGCCTTGTGGTCTTATTGTAGCCTTCATGTGAAAGCTTGTGGGTAAATTACATCTTCTCACATGCAGTTTAAGGCAGTAAAGCCTCTGTAGAGATTCTTACAGCACTGCAAAGCAGTCAGGTGAACATAAGACCAGGGATTATATTTATTCTTCCAGTTGCACAGCTCCAAGCATACTGACATTAGACAAGTAAGGGACAGTAGCAGAGTACAGGGTCAAATACAGATCCCCATTAAGAATGCAACACAAGTGATTGCATTAGCTTTGGATTTGAGTACAGATAAAGAGACCATTTTCTGATTGCGTTATAGCTGTGGTCAGGATGAGCTCTACACCAATTCTCAGCAACCACAATTCAAACCTGAGGATCTAAAGAGCAGTAACACAGAAGCCTTCCCTCTCTCTCCATGATCTTTCTGTATGCATCATGCTGTTGAGGCACAGTGTTTACTGCAGCTAACCAGGTGTTTGTAAGTGTGTGGACCCCTACTCCTATTCCAGGCACACATTCTGATAGAACAGCCCCAGCCCTGTGCATGCAGGAGGGAGCAGACCCTCGATGTGGAGCTCAACACTGACCTAATGCTCTACTCAACTGCCTTTCCAGACCCACATGGCACCCCTCCTGAAGCTTTTCCCAGAGGACTCCAGTACCTTCCCTGTCTTGGTCCTACTAAAAGTAGTTACCTCCCAAGATCTTTCTCTTACAGACCTCTAGAAAGTCTTCTTCATACATGCTGTTTCTCCTCACCTAGTGGATCTGTTTCTCTTCAGGATCTTGCTGTGCTCAGTTAAGAGACTAAGAAAATTATTTCACCCTAACAAGTCATACAAAGCTTTACTTATAAATTCCCTGTGACACAAAACCCTTGTGAACAGATTTCTTCACCCTTTTTGATATCAGTTACAATCTACTTTTCGTTCACATGTGTACTAGGCTCCCGCTATACAAAGGATTTCCAACACATTGAAGCACAACCTGATAACTGTTTAGGAATAAGCAGTATTATCTGATTTTTAGTGTCCCAAGAATGGTAATATACATTACTCTTTAGTAAAACCATTATCTAATGACCCATCTGTGGAAGAAAAATTCTCATGAATCTAGTGGTAAGGGACAACCCGTTTTAGGTGTTTATCTCTTCTACATGAATCAGAAGAGTATGGCTAAATTGCCCAAAGCTGCCTCTTCCACAAAGGCCAGTGAGAAGGAGAAGTCCATAGATGGACCCTGGTTTGTTGGAATACTGTTTAGTACTGACAGGCTGCATCCCTATAAATGTCTGTATCTGTTTAGATTTACCTGTGTGGTCACTGAGGGATAGCGGAACCATAAAGCATCATGTGCAAATGACACTCTTCATCCTTCTCTATGGGGGAGGAGACAACACAGTTTTCATTGAACGTCTTTTTATCCCAAACTAAAAACTGTCCACGACAGATCAATGGAAAGATCACTGGAAAGCAAATTTTATTCAAACCAATGAAATCTCATACTGAAGTATAAGCACAAAGGGTCAGACTGTGATGTCTTTAAGGCCAGAGAACAGCACTAAATATGGGATGGTGGAGGTTAATATTGGGTACAAAGGAGATAAGGGATTAGCACTGCCATGAGGCAAAACCAAAAAAATAGAATAAAAGAAGGAAAAGTGAAAGGGAGGAGTCTGATGAAATATTGTCATGGTTATATGGAACTGAGTGGGATTTCCTCATATGTGAAAAATTTTTGCTTATATTCTGTGTGTTGGTGCACTGACCCCTGTCCCTCAATGGATTTTCACAAATATGTCCCATTTCAGATGAACCCATCCGAACTTGTATGATGTGTTGCTATGTCTATGCTTATGTGTTTAATTATAGGGTATATACTAGAGACCATATAATTAATATGTGTTCTCTGCTTCAGATTGACCACAATATGCAGTAGAAAAACAGCAGTGATGTTTTAGAATATCCAACCTGCTGACTAAGCCACTGAAAGTGTCTTTCTGTCCTTGAAGCACATGAAGTAAGGATGCACCTTCTTAAGACTGAAGTGGCTCTGCAATTCCTGTTTTCATTGCTACTGTCTGAGTTTCTACCAGTTTATCTGTTTTGTGCCTCTCTCAAGGCAACTGTTGGTGATCATGTAAAAGCTGCACTGTGCAGTGTTCTTTGAGTTTCTTGTACTTACAGGTCACCATAAGATTTTTGGTTGTTAGTTTCCCTGGTAAATTTTTTTTCTCTTGTAATTTCTCTCTTTTGGCTTGTAGGTATGATTTATAGCTTGATTTATTTTTTTGTGCAAGAGCAATTATTCATTTCCTTTTTGTATGAAGACTTTTACATGCTGTTTTTTGCCTGCCTTCCCCATCAGGTTTGCTGTTTCAGATGATATAATAGCTTCTAACCATAACAGATAGAATAGACTACTGGTAAACCTGGGGTGGTAGGGCTAGGTGCAAGCTGCAGTGCTGATGGGGAAAAGGAGCTGAACAAACAATGCCAACAGTGCCCTACTTGCTGATGTGAGAGCCAGATGCACACATGGGGACAGGTAGGACTGTCTCTGAGGTGCATCTCTCCCTTAATCTCCATGTCCCCATGGAGGAGACTGCAGAGTGATTATTTGCAGGACTTGGTAAGCCTTCATCTATTTGAAGAGGTATTTTCTTTAATCAAGAGAAGATGTTAGGACAGGCTCTTAGCACACAAACAGTAAATGATGTTAATCTGCCTTTTGCTTATTTTACACCAAAATGACTACTTTAATTATGTACGTCAAAGACAGACATCCTCCTTCCTATCCACCTTGGTATGGACTGCCAGCAACTGCTAGTGTTGTCCCTGAAGGTGACTGATTCGTTGAGAATTCTTTTAAAATCTAGCCCCATAAGCTTTCTGCTTTACTACAAAGCATAAACTCCAATTTATCTTCATGACCATGCACAATTGCAAGTATAACTGACTGTGACAAAAATAACCTCCTAGCACCCTACCCCAGCTTTTAACTCTATAGCCATTTTTGAAGTGTGAGCCACATATAGGTACAGTTCTGCTGCAGAAAGGTGGGTTTTGGAGGTCAGTGTGCTCTTCTGTGTAAACAGGGAACACAGTCCAAAATACCTGACCATTCTATCCTTTCCTAAGACAAAGTGTCCAAATATAAAGAGCAAGAGCAAGCAAAAGACATAAAAAGATTGATTTGGAACATGCAACAGAAGTTGAGTTTGTTTCTCATACTCCAGAAGCAAGGACCATTGTAAGCATGTGGAAAGAATTCATGGGCACCAGGGGTTTGAAGTGACTGACTTGAAGTCCTGCCAAATGTGGTCAGGTACTAGCATGGTATGAATGAATCCTCACATTCGTGCAGCACAGCTCTCCATTCTGCTGCTCACAATGCACTTCACAAAACTTGCATTTGCATGATCTCTAGACATGAACAGGTATTCTCTTATTTCTTTTACACAGACGAGGGAATTACATGACAAAAAAAGTTTAATGATTTTCCTTCAGCTACACAGAGTCAGAAACTAATTGCAGGAATAGGTGATTCATTTTCCTGTCCTGAGACATCAGAGGACATCTGCTTGGGATGAAGAAAACAGGTTGCTTTTTCAATAGTAGGTCATAATTGCTCCACCACAGGGAAGATTGCAAAGCCTTTTTTCCTGACATTAAGGATACCATTTTAAGAGTTTAACAAAATGTGAACTATATGGGAAATGTGAAAGGGTGTTCCATTCTCTGTCCTTCTTGGTGCTGGCATTAAAAATATAATCTTCTATGTAATTCTGAAACCATGTCATTTTTGTACCTATTCTTTTGCTCTAATGACTTGTCCCATGTGCTCTGTGGATATATTTGCTATTTTTGATAAACAGTTTTGTGAGGGGTCTTAGATAACAAATGCAAGTGATCAGTCCTAAGTACCTGTACATGTGCTTCCAGAGCCTCTCACAAGTCAGTGTGCCAGCTCCTGACAAAGACCAAGATTTGACTAACCAAGTTCCTTGATAAACTTAGAGGGGCATTGAGCAGAACAGGTGCTATCTTTCTTTCCAATTTGAGTCAGATTTAAAACAAAGAAAGTGAGGGGAAATAAAGAAAAAAATACCAAACCCATGACCTAAATAAGGAAATAAAGAGAAATTAAAAGAGCAAGGAAAGTTTTAAATAATGCAGGGATCCAGCTCTTCAAGCAGAAAAATGTTGAATCAATTTGAAAATATTCAAGCTAGGAAATCTCCAGTAGGAAATATTTCAGATAATTCATTGCAGTAGAAAAGAAGTATTGCAGGAGATATGTATGAAAGAAAGCTAGAATGAGCCAAATCCAGGATGATGAGGGATTCATGGTAGGGTCCCTGTTATTTTCTGGGCCAGTACTTCTTATCATTTTCTGGATCCAGCTTTTTTTCTAATTCCGTTGCCAGTTGCTCTGCAAGCAAGAAGAGTGAGCATGCTGGTTGAGGAGACAGAGCAGACTGGAAGAGACAGAGGCAGACTGGTTGTCAGGAAAGTATCTGCATATGAAATGTCACCAGGGAACCAGAGCACTTCACAGAATGGAAGACAGAATGCTGCAGGGACACTGCTGTCTTCCTTGGATGATCTGGCCAGAACGTTGCTCTTTCATTTCTGGAACAAACTCTCCTCTTTGTGCTTTGCTTTCCTGTCTCATTGAGAGGGGTAAGAAGGAAAATACTTGGACACGGTTTGATTGTAAATAATGTCTTTTATTCATACAGGTATACAAGAAAAAGAAACTTAGTTGAGGCCCCAGACTAGTAAAAGAAATGCAATGCTGTATCTACTTGCGGTGGAATATTTGGTAGAAATCATCCCAAGAAAATATAACTTCTCCAGAGGAAGTGTTTTCTTCCCTGTTACAATTTTCTGTAGGCTCTTATAGCCTTGGGGCTATAAGAGAAAAGGCCTTCAAAAAAATACAAAAAAATCATTGAATCATAGAATGGTTTGGATTGGAAGGGATCTTAATGATCATTTAATTTCAAATATCCTGCAATGGGCAGGAATACCACCCATTAGATCTCATTAAATGAGAAATAGCTTGTCTGTCAAACAAAATGCCATTTATCATATAATATTGCTGTATTCAGGACCTCTGTTTGCTTTCTGAAACTCTCTTCTGGGTTCAGCTTTTTGGAGGAATGAAGTCATTAGGCATATCCAAGACTATTAAGTCATCTACATTTCCCTGAACCTTTTGCTTTGCCACCCTGTGGCACACCTGCAGTGTTGTGAGACAGTTAACAGTGGTTGGCACAAGTAGAATAAGTCTTATAAGTATGGTACCATAGGACGGTTTTTGCTTGTTTGCTTCCAGATGCAAGATATTGAATGCATTTTGGGACTGTTGTTACACATTAAACACAGCATGCACTGCTCTTCATATGAATCCAATGTTCATCCAACACTCAGCATTTGGCTTAAGCAGACACTCTGAACAGTCTAAACAAGACTGCTGAATTATAATGTATTCTGATGCTGTAGGAGCCAACTCTTTCGATGCAGACATGTCACAATGTTGTTTGCTCATCTACAGTATTTGTACTCAGGTATTTTTATTACTTCAATTTGATCTTCACACAAAGTTCACCCCCATCTTGTTGTTTTGGTGCTAATCAGAATGAAGGTTTTCAAAAGTTTCTCCCTCAACCTTCTGAACAATTTCTGAATGGAGATGAGCATCAAATCCTATGAGCAAGAATAAATATTTTTTCACAGACTGTAAGTAGATGCTGACATGTTAACATGCTAGATGCAGTATGTTAACATGTTGCAAAACTATGATTTAGTCTCAGAGGTTTACCGGTGGTCAAAAGATGTAAAAGAAAATATTTCTCTAGTTGCTTCATAATCCCATTACTGAAAGTTGTAGCTGGTTGTAGTCAGGTGGGGGTTGGTCTCTTTCTCCAGGCAGCAACCAACAGAACGAGAGGACACAGCCTAAAGCTGCATCAAGAGAAAATTAAGTTGGATATTAGGAAAAAGTTTTTTATGGAAAGAGTGTTGAAATACTGGAATGGTCTGCCCAGGGAGGTGGTGGAGTCACTATCTATGGATGTGATTAAAAAAAGATTGGATGTGGCACTCAGTGCCACAGTTTAGTTGAGGTGTTAGGGCATGGGTTCGACTCAATGATCCTGAAGGTCTCTCCCAACCTAGTTATTCTGTGAATTCTGTGAATTCTGTGAAGTGCTTTGCTGCCAAGCATAATTTATAGAATCAGTCGGGCACAAAAAGTTTTCCCAGAAGATTCCAAGCTCTGGTTCAGGAGAACCATCTTCCTCATAGCAGGGCAAACTATGTCAGTAATACTGTTAATAGTTATTTTTCATTAGCTATGGCTAGAATGGGTTTGACTTTTAAGTGGTCACTGATTTCTTGCAGCACTTCTCATGATGCATGTTAATGTGCTGAAATGTGAAAGAAGGAGAATGTCCTGGTTTAGGGCAAATTTGGGAGGAAACCACTGAATAGGGTCCCTCTAGGAAACAGATTCAAGCAATTCCTCCCCCAGCTGGTTCAGGAAAATATTTCCTTGGAGACAAGTGGGAAAAAATGTTTCTTTAACTGCAAAAGCACTTCCCAGTGAAAAATTGAACAATAGCAAACAGCAAAACCTCTCAGTGCTCTGAGGAGATGACAAATTCAGAGGAATCCCCTCCGTGGGTGCAGCCCGGCTCACTCAGGCTGCTCTCAGCCCTCCAGCCTGGGAAATGCCGGCTGGGCCTGCTGGGCCACAGGGACAGCTCCCAGTGCTCCGCTGAGTTTTAGTCCAGAGCAGGCTCCAACAGTTCCAAGAAAAAGGGGAAAAAAAACAGACCAGGGAACTCCTTTGCCTCAGCTAGCCAGAAAAACCAACCAAGAGCAAAGAGAAGTTCTCTCCCACTGCCCACTGCAGGCAACACGGTCTGTGTGAAGGATGCAGGGGAGCGAGTGCACTCTCTGCTAACAATTCTGCACCTCTTCTCTTCCCTTTCACTCCTGGAAGCAGTCTTAAAGCTGCAGAATTCAATATTCAACACCAACAGAACAGTCGACTGGGAACACAAGCATCATAAAGTCACCCCAAGACAGGGAAACATACAGTTTTTGTGTTTCCAGTGTGGTCTCCCACATGAAAAGGTCTTCTGCAGTGCCAAGGATGCCTATTACTGTATCCGCCATTGACAACTTGCAAAGCCCCTGACATTGTGCTAAGCTGATCTCTGGAAAGAATGAGGAGCACTCAGGGCTGAAAACTGGATGTAAATGTCAGGACAGTCTAGATTTTGGGAAAGAATTTGATTGCTACAGAGACAGAACTGAAACTTCACCCTACCTTTGACACATCCATTTTAGAGCATGTGGGGAACATTTGAAGCACATCTGAATCTGGTAAGTCTTTCCATAGCTTCTGTGTTATTTTGTTTTTTCATATTAAAAACTGATTTCTTCTGCAGGAGTGGTTTGGGGACAGCTTGCACTTCAGTGTTAGTATTTAGCTATGGTTGGTATTTTGCTATGATCAGTTTTTAGATGCTTAAAGAAGGGGGCAACAGTCCTACAATGTACACTTCAAGTGTGGAGAATGGAACACTTTGTGGCTGAAGGTGGAAGAAGTTAACACACAGAGGGGAAGCATTACTCTGTTGAGTTTTAAGGCGCAAAGGGAATAGTGCTGTATCATACATCTCTTCATTCATTCTTCCTGTAATATAAAATGCTCTGTCTCTGTGCTTCTCTTCTTTTGGGAAAGTATATAAAGTAGAACAGCAAATGATTAAAAGAGCCCTGGTGCACTAAATAAATAACAAAAAACCCCAAATCAAAACAAAACAAAAGAAAAAACAAACAAACAAACAAAACCCCCAAAAAACAAAAACCAAAACCCAAACCAAACCAATGAACAAACAAACGAAAAAACAAACAAAAAGAGTACCAAAAGAGTAAAAACTATCACACTAGAATTATTAGGAGATTTTATGCTCCCTGCCTCAACATTATGAATACCAATCTTTTCTGACTACACAGAAGAAAGCTGGTTACCTTCTTGTACAAGTAATTACACAAGAAGATTTTTTGCTTGACTGGATACTTAGGGTATTTCAGTCTTCCTCTTCATAACTGAAAAGAGTCATACACAGATCCTGAGAGTTCAATGAAAAAACAAAGGTTAGGGTAAAGACCCGGGTTGTAAATTAAATTTGGATTACCCAAAAGAGTGAATGTCTTGAGAAAAGCAGAAAAGCTGAACAAGCACATGGAATTCAGTCAGTAAACTTGTTTCTCATAAACACAGTCTTTAATATACTTTTCAATAGAGAGTGATTTCACAATAATGCCCCTCATCCTGCTGTTCCTGTGCTTTTTTAGTAGACGGTCTAGTCAGCTGTGTTGGTGCAGTAAGTCATATCTTGTTTCTCTTGAGTCTGATCAAGCCTTTAGCATAGGCACTAAAGTCTCCAAAACACAATTCTTCCCTTCTGCTTGGCCCAAATACATTCCCATATCATCAGAAAGACTAGCTTAGTCCTCATTTAGGAGTCTGGTCTTTAGTGCATTCTCTTTCCCTGCAGCATTTTGCTTCCTGCAATGCTGATGAGTTAAAGTTAACCAGTGCAACTAATGGTAAAAACCTTCTTCAATAAAAAATTGTCAAGCTGACAATAAGGTGATGCATCTGCTGCTTGTGAACAATAAAAGATTAATTCATTCAATATTGTATCTTTTAGACAGAAGACCTATTTTAAAATAAAGCAATTAAAATGTACTAATTCCATCATGAAATTTCATTCAGAAATAGTGGTGTCCTTAGGAGACTCGTGGCTCATAACCAAGGCTCATAACAGCAAAGAGGGTAACTGATCACAGAACTCAGTAGAAAGATAGTAAAAAGATAACAGCTTGTGTGTTATCAGGCTGAGAAATTAAAAGGTGAAGTAACTTATAACTGATAAGGAGTTGGCAGTTAGAGATTAGCCCTGTTACTGCAACCTCTCACTATATTCAAGATGAGGAACAGTTTGATCAGGGGTTTTCAAGATAAAATTAATGAATTGGCAAAACTTCTCTGTGAAGGACTATGGGTGGCTTGGGCAGATGGGTAAGGTTTTAGCATACACTCGGAAGAGGGAAGATGCCTCCTCCACACCAGGTTTAGTTGAGATAGAGCAGTGCTGGGGATAGAATGCTCTTCTACAGCTGGAAGAGGCAGTGAAAAAGTGGTCTGTAGACAGCTGCAGTCATGAAAGAACAACTCAAAATGAATATGCAGGTAGGAAAGATTTTTTCTGGAAGAAAAGTACAGGTTCAGAAGGAGCACAGAAAAATTGAAGAAAGAAGTGGAAAAGGCATGTCTTCCTCAGCACTGGCATAGTGAACCTAGTAAGAGGAGAGAGCTATGCAATGAGCTCCAAATAAAGTACAGGTTTGGCTTTGCCAGCATCCTGTGTGTAATAACACTCAAATAATTTCATCTTTCCCTTTCTTCCTCCTTCACACTTTGGTAATGTCTCTTGCTCAGGTTTGCACGTGTCCTGGTTCCAGCCAGGGTATTTTTTGCAGTAACACTAACAGGGTGTAGGCAGAACACAGAGGTTATTCTATACCATCTCATGTCATTGCCAGGAGCAGGGGAAAGGAACTCTCACTTCCAGAGAGAAGGAGTTGCTTCTAGTCAAGAAAACACGGTAGAGAGAGCTGTCCAGTATTTTCTGTTATTGGGAATGTTTGTCTGTGTGAATAACTTATTTTCTTTTAGCCTTTGTCAATAATATTTTTGCTGTTACTGATTGTTTTCTTATCTCATTGCTGTTTCCGGTAAATTGTTCTTATCTCAGTCAGCCCAGGACCTTTGCCTTTTGTGCTTCCTGAAGGAGCAGCATATGGCTGGGAGAGTCTCCTTGGGGCATTGAACTGGGAAGTACCATTCCTGGGCCACAGCAGCATGTTCCAGAACAGGAGAGCCTCAGGTTCCCTGAGGCCTCCAGACACCATGGCAATGAAATATTACTTTACTGAAACAGAAATTATAGAAAGGAGGCCAGCTCCAAGCACAGGCCTGGAAAATGAAGGTAGTACAGCAGAAGGTAAAAACAAAATGTTCAGAACCTTTTCTAGGAAGGAGGGGTGCTCATGGCCTCTGAAATGTCTGGATCTCCTTCTTTTGTCCATCCTTCCCTTCTTCTCATTCCCCTGGTATTGTGCCTTCATTTTATAGCTATTAGCCAACATCCAGCAGCTAAATTCTACATGCATCCTTTGCAACTAAAACTTGCACACTGTTAAAAACTCCCTCTCTGTTTCCATGGAAATGAAAGCTAACAGCATGACAATAAAATAGGAGAAAATCATGAAAAGACAGCAGTTGAATACCTATATCTTACTTCTGCTTAATAGTAGTAAGAAGGCAAAGGTTTTCCATCTAGAGCAATTTCCAATGGTGGATTTCAAAATTCTTTCCAAGAGTAACTACAGCTTGGCCTCAAAATGTCCTTGTCCAAAGAGTTCTCTCACTTCCTAATGGGTATCTCCTAATAGACAAATGGGCTTTTTGGGCTTCCTTCCCACATAGGTGTGAATCTCCTTGTTTGAGACTGGGCCTTTCAGACACTATATAGCAATGTCATACAGCATGTGCTATGACAGAATTATATTAATATGAACAGGAAAAATTCCTATATGAGATGCCTATCTCATCACAACTTTTTCCCTTAAGAATTATCTTCTTCCTAGATGCAGAAGGAAGCAAAATGGCCTTTCCTGGCTTTGTGGGAATACAGATTGAAATTAAATACCACCAAAAATAACAACAAGTGGGGTATCTGACTTTTATTCCCACCACCATTTTCAAACAAAAATTAGATAAGGGAATAATAAAGCCTTTCAAGCTCCTTTAAAACAATTGCCTATACCATATACCTGACCTTCTTTCTCCCATTTCCATGGAAACAGAGCAGAAAAAAATGCAATACAATGGGACAGAGGACAATTATGCCAAATATATATAATAGTTCTCACTAGTAGTTCTCATATCAGTTTCAGGTTGGCTGCACTTTAAGGAAGGGGAAAGTTAAAATCTGATGGGTATCTGAAGGTGGATCACTCACCAATACAAATCTTCTGCAGCTAGTCAAATGTTCTTTTCTTTATCATTCACATCATGATAAATTTTATTGCACTGATATGAGGGTGATTGAGCACTGGAACATGTGGCCCAAAGAGGCTGTAGAATCACTTTCCCTGGAGATACTCAAAACTTTCTGGACACAGTCCTGAGTAATGTGATCTAGGGAACTCTACTTGAGCAGGGAGGTTGGTCTAGATGCCCTCCAAGGGCTCCTTTCAATTTTAACCATTTAGTGATTGATAAATCTCTTCAGCTTTGTTCTTGGTTGCACCAAACTTGGCCTTGTGGAACAAATGTATTAGACTAGGCACAGATAAACACCACAGCCTTAAAACAAGTGCCAGACACATTGGAAATAAGCCTATCTATTTATGGGTCCATTCAGTTCTGCAATATCTCTGCACTTCTGTGTTTCCACTGGGTCAAGCATTGTAGCACTGATTTCATATGCCAAATTCCACATAATTCTCTTTGCTTTCTGGGGTGATACAAATGCTTTAATGAATTACATTAATCATTCTGGATGATTAATCCCACAGCTTAATGGGAACACAGCAGCATTTTTCCTGTTGGTGAAATATGCACAAATGAAAATTTGTGCATCCATCAACAATCTGTGGGAGGCAGTAAGCTCTAGATTTTGGCTTCCAGTGCAAATGGCACTCAACTTCCCCCCCTTTTTTTTTTTTGGTAGAGAGATGAGGAGAAACTCATGAGGTGATCATGGGTTCAAACACTTGCATATTTTGTGTCATTTACAGAAGCAACAAAAAATTCCAGAGCAGTTAGTGATATACAGTAATATACAGTTGTAATATTTTAAATAGATCAAACTGATATTAGGAAAAAAGGAAGAAAAAGACTTTCAGAACTTTTTGATGTCATCCTGGCATGGAGGTGGTCCTGCATGTGCATGAGGTCTGACATCTGCATGGTCCTGCCTGTTGAGAAAGTCTGTTTGGGCTCAGAGGTTTGCATGTGAGCATCGTATTGCAATTTAAACCAGTCAAGATTTTTCTAATGAAACCCTCCTAAAAGAGGCAATTCTCCAGAAAAGCACATGATCTTCCACAGAAGGAAGAGGGGGAAATGGATTGTTAGGACTTTACCCGACTAAACAGAGCTCACTCTCAGGAAAGACTCTTTGAGCAAGAAGACCAAGTGGCCTTAAATAAAAATTTTGTAAGATGCTGTAATTCCTCATTACAACTGATTCACAGTAACCTCATACTCTCTTCTGTCCTCTCTATGTACCCTTCAGTCAGAAAATAGAGGAAAAAATGCCCCGAGACCAGTATCAGTCTCCAAAGTCTCTTGTTAAAATACCCAATATTACTCAGAAAAGGAGACTGAGCAGTTCAGTGAGAAAAGGGGACTTGCTGAGGACATGACATGGGGAGACTTGGGGAAAGAAGAGCAATTTAACGTTCTTATAAAGAGGAGTCTGCTGGCACGAGGAGGAAGGGAGCAGGTCACTGAGTATAGTCTTGCAACATACTCATTGGGAAAATGCAAATAGAACAAGTGAGGGAGAGCTGTGGTCTGCTTATGGATATTCTGGAAGCAGACAAATAGGCTGATTTAACTGGATAAGTTATTAACCATGAATTACTCTTTCCACCTGGACGATTGAAAGGTCTGTTTATCTTTGTAGCCAATTTTGTATTTCTTCACAGACCTCACAGGTAAATGCAGAACTGGCCACTTAGGTAAGGTTTTTTGATAAACGGACAAGGTAAATTAGTCAACTTGATTACAGTGGCTTCATGCCCAAGGGCATTTGACAAAGATTACATTACACAAAGAAATAATTCAGATGTGCCTCTGAAACAACCACATGACTAGTTCTGACCCTTTATAAGCAATTGCTTACCTGCACAATTAAAAGTCTGTATCTCACTTTGGCCTGAATAGAGCCAGTTCAACTCTCCTTGAACTTCTTTACTCAGAAAACTCTGAGTTTAAACCAAGCAAAGCAGATGTATCTTTACCGACAAAGCTGAGATGTTTTTGCAAGGCTGATCTGAGCTGTAGAGAGCTGTTAAGTGATGGTGTTGCTTCAATCCAGCAAAGGAGAATGGAAATTGCTGGCTAATTTATTTATCCTAAGATACTGCACTAAAAGAAAACAGATATCCTGGGAGAGCCCTACTTTTGATGCTAGGAAACAAACCAAGATTGGTAAAAAAAAAAAAAAAAGAGAATGAGAGAGAGAAAGAGACGCAGCATTAAAATTAATTTCCTATTTAAAATCTTCAGGAAAGCCTTGCTTTCTGCCCCATCTAGCTTTGCAATGAAGTGAGATCATGGCAAATCAAACAGCTTTTGCTGGGAAGCCCGGCCACCCAGAGCAGGCTGTTGTTTCTGAGAAAGGGAAGACAAAATTTTGCTCTCGGTCTGATTGCCATAGCTATCTGCCTCTAGCCTGCTAGACCTGCCTATAGCTCTGTAAGGGACAACGCCCCCCAAAAGACCTCTTCAGATCCAGTTTGTACTCGAGGGTCTCCATGTGGCCTTTCAGCCTGCATAGTTTATGTTTGTCCTTCTTCCATTATCACAGCTCTCCTGTGCATTGATCTCCTTTGTTGCTGTACCCAACACTGACTGCAGAATTGAATATGTAGCTCCCACCAGCACCGGGGCTATGAATTTTAGTTGCATACCAGAATATTTTAGATCTGATAACAAAGATTCTTCATGTATGAGAAATGAGGGTGGGTGACTGATAATAGCTTCTCTGCTTCTCAGCCTCCCCACTTGCTCTATTCTCATATTTGAGTTAAATACTTCTTGTTTCATGTGCCAGCAGTTATTCTGCAGTCAGTTGTCTCCCAGCTGCCTTATGAGTACAGTGCAGGGAGTCCAGTACTGCAGGGAGGAAGGCTGCTAGTCACCTTTATGGGCTTTCTTTTCCCTTACTCTTGATTAACACTCAGGTGCAGTACTTACCTTCAGACCTAGATGGTGGTGTCTCTGCTGTTTTAGCGGAGCATGAACTTCTCTGCTGTGGACAGCTCAAGTCCACTCCTGTGGGGAAGGGTTGTCCTGCAATGGATTCTGTGATGCAGAGTGAGGCTGCTCTTGGCCCGCTAGGTCTCTCTGCATTTGTGCATTTGCACCTTGCACATGATTCTGGGAATCTATGACAGGTCTCTTTCTCAGAAAATTCTCAGACATAAGTTCTGGCTTTCTTCCAATGACCTGAAATTAATCCACCAAAACACCAAAGAAGGCATACAGCAGAGCGAGGTATGATAAAGTTGAAGGCATTTTGCTTGACTCTTATTTTGGAAAGTCATGTGGCTTTTTTCCAGGAAATCCTTTGGGACTTTTGAGGAGGGAGTTGGCTACTTACAGAGAGAGACCTGCACATCCCTGGACCCCTCAGTTCTAATCCCTCTATGGTGCAGTGCCTCCAGACTGGTGTGGGGCAACTATCAGACGAGGGTGAATATGGGTGTGGGGCCATCTCCTTAAAGAGATATAACTGCAGCCCTATTACTTTGACCTTTCTGCTCAGAAATGCTGTTCAGTTTTCCAAATATTACCTTTTGCTCCCAAACATTCTTCAGTAATCTTATTGGCAATGCTGCACAGTTTATGCGTTGAGCTAGATTGCTAGATTGGGTTGTGATTCAAAAGATCTACTCTCTGTTCCACACTCTACTACCAAGACCATTTGCAACTGTGGGCAAATCCCTTCTTCTGGCTGTAATGCAGTGAGGTGAACTAACAGGGGATTTAATCAGCTAATGTTTCTCTTGTTCAGATACAGAAACTATTCTGCCCCCATAACATGATAAGAAGTAATGCAGTGAGTGGAAAACACAGATAAGGTCTGCAAACCTTCAGCATAACACTGGAGAACACAGAAAAATGAACTAGAACTTCTAGACAGTTCCATCTAGTCTTTTAGCTGCCTAGAGCCTGTTGAAATGTTTTAGCATTTAACAGACCAAGCTGATATTTAAATTTATTTATGAAAAAGCTGTATAGTTATATAGTTGCAATTATAAACATAGGTTGCAGTTTCAAGGTAGTTTAAAGCTCAATAGTTTATATATGCATATAGCTCTATACAAGCATAACTGGAGAACTACACACTCTCTTAGATGTATATATCTGATTCTTTCTTTTTTAAAGGAATGAAGACCACTTCTAGTATAATAAAGATCTCAACTGAAAAAACCCAAACACAAAATCAGCTCACCTCTAGCTCTCTGCCTTTCTAAATGTGGTAGAAATCAACCAATCTACTCAAAACATGCTGAAGAGATAGCAGACCAACAATATAATCTTAGTTACTTTAGAAAACCACGCCAAAAATCAAGTTTAGAGTTCCAAATACTTTAATAGTACTCACACTCTACCATTTGCATAAGAGGTAATTATTTAAAAACAATTTTACAGAGAAAAACAGTCTATCAATTTGTTTACCTTTCTACACTCTCATTTCACTAGATTATTTACTGTGCTTCTCACACTTATCTCCAAACCTCTGCCCCTCTATTTCTTACTGTTGAAAGCAACTTATGAAGGAGCCCATTAAAAGACAACATAGCCCCAGACTTAGGTTAGTGATACATTGGATAGCTTCTTCCTGCTTAACAACTTTATCTTGGTCTACAAGCTGTTTTCAAATTAAGCTTTTTCACCTGGCTGATCAGTGACTATACCTGTCCAGTGAACTGATTATGTACAGCTTCTAAAGAGACCTCACGTGTTTCCACATGTTTTGATGGATGTCTGTGCCCCAAGTCCCTCAGCCATTGCTATGTCATCTATTCAAATGTCCTCAGCCTCTGAGCCATTGCTGCGTCCAACTCCTTGGTCTGTAGCATGGCCCCAAACATGACATCTCACTTCTGGAAAGACTGCCTGATGCAGGACTCAACTTTAAATTGAAAACTTCTCAGTTGTCTTTCAGCCAATATCAAGAATCATGGAATTATTAAGCTTGGAAAAGTCTGCTAAAATCATCAAGTCCTAACATACAATATACACTAAGACCTCCCTTTACATTGCCCCAAAAATCCATCAAAGAGTACCTAAAAGTTGAGCATATTGAGAAACAGAAAGAGATAGTCAGAAACAATGAAGAATATGGGAATAGGGCAAAATTATTATATTGTCCAGGGTTTTTTTGACACAGAGTGTTTATTCTTTCTAATTAATCCTAATTATAGAACTATTTTGCATTGCTAGCTACATGTGACAATTAAGTTTTTTCTTATTCTGAAGGAAAATATGGACATATTACTTGCTGTCACTGAGCAAGCACATCCAAATTCTTGCTCAGAATCTCTGTGAAAGGAAACAGAGCTGTTCCCTCAGCTCTCCAACCCTGGACTGCTAGCACATCCTATCCACATATTTTCAGCAGCAGTCATAGGACTGACACCATTTTCTGGGGACATCCTCACTAAAGAGATTCCCAGTAGTGTTACTTCTCCATTCCACTGAAATTTTTATGGACATAACTCCCAAAAGTGGCCAAAGATGAAGGACTGAACTGTTATAGACAGACTGCTTGTCATCTTCATGTATTCCTGAGCACTATCCTACCAGAGGCTCCAGCCTGACTCCAGTGATATCAGAGAATATTGAAGGAATTCAGCACCTCGTACATAGGGCTTGCCCAAATAAACTATTCATTTTCTTTGCATGAAGCAATTTAAATTGACTTTTTTTGGAGCATGAAAGACACTCTAAACAGACTACTACAGATGATGCAATAGATAACAGACTAACTGTGAAAACTGGAAAATTTCTGTTTTGGAAGAATTTTATCATTTCAAATTAAAAAACCAACTTCATGTATTCACGAAACTGTCAGTTTTGTATAACTTTTTTTAGTGAAGAGGGATTGAGAGAACCTTTGACCATTTTCAACAGGTTTGCATTTCTTGTTAGTGCTCAACCACAGGAACCAGTGCAAAAGGTTTCTCTTAGTCCCACCCACACAAGTACCCTTCCTTTCCTCTCTCCACTCCTCAGCCGTCATCCTCATTATCAAATACGGTTTAATCTTCCAGGGCTTCTTATTCAGTAGCTGCAATTCCAGGAATAGGAAAGTCTTTGCAGCCTTCTAATGTGACCGTTTATTAAACTCTGCGTGCTGGCCCTGCTTCTGTTTCAGGTAGTTGCTTATATGCTGTGCAGGTACTGGTTTTTTGTCACATCTATATCCTGTTGTAGCACACCTTGTGCACTTTGCCCTGCCTATTCCTCTTCCCTCTCTCACCTCCAATATCCTGCCTCCACTGCAGTGAACACTCTATTATGACAAAAAACATAGAAGTTGCAAATATTTGCAACACCTCACAATCTATCATGGAACTAAACTTTGCTTGTTTTTTCCTGAATCCTATTTCTTTAGGTCTTTCTGCTTTTTAAGTTACTACTCTAAACTTACAGAGATAAAGATGGCCTTTTAATTCTGGTTTTGCATCTTGTTGATGATAGTGGATTGTGTTCACAGCAATGATATAGTAAGTTGCTAGTGAGATGACAATGGTTTTATATTCAATAGGACAAAATGAAGTTAAACGGTGCCAGGCTGAGAAAAAGCATCATGATTTTTGGAGCTTACTGGTAATCTCTCGTCCAAGTCAGTTGATCGGAACCCGCAGAATACATGAATTATCAGATTTTGTGGACTTCTCAGCAATCCTGTCAACCGCAGAAAATAAACTTTTGCCTGAAGTTATTCAGTTACATAAAGAGCCATTAACCGATCAGCATGCAGGCTGGGCTGCAGCAAAACAACCATGTGACACCTAATTTTTGAGAGTATGTATTTCATTCTTCTTGGCTGTACTACTAGTCCTTGATTTGACAACTTTTTTTGTAATCCAGTCCCAAGGGGGAAAGCAAATGAGGATATTTTTACATCATGCAATGCTGAGAATTCCTTTGTTATAGTCCTGTTTCTCCTTTTTACAAGAAATCATCTGATCTGATTCTGCTTATGAACATCCATTTCAATAGAAATATAAACCCAGTGATCTTTAAGTTCAGTTATGGCCTTTTCCATTATGTTCTGGAGGTGTTAGAGAATAGTTTGTCTCCCTTTTATCTATCTATGAGTCCTACAGGGGAAAAATTTCACCATCCTTGAAATGTTGCATGGTATTAGATGGATTTAGGACCAAAATATTTAATGAAATACAGAATATCATATCAGATTATGCAAACAAAGAATGAGGAAGGGGAGGTGAGCACATTTTAGCTTTGTTTCACTTGTGAAATACCTCAATCTTTGTGTGGAGTAGCACTCAATGGAATCAGCATGCTGTTGAAGAATAATTTTTGCAGTGCAGCCCTAGCCTAAATACACTCTCCCTGCTGCTGCAATCTGTATTGGTTGGCCACAGATTCTTCAAAGAAGATGAAACATTGTTCTCTCACAAATTTCACGTTTATTAAAAGATTTCATCTTCTCCTGTGCTATGTTTGCATCACAACACAAATCATCAACTTGCTTTGACCCTGACACCATTTTATAGGCTTAATAACAATAAATCTATGTCCTGAAATAGTTTCTGCAGATTACAGCAATCAATCAAAATTCAGGGAGCCTTAAACCATTAATGTCATTGGCAATGATCCAGCACCCTGGGAATCCATCTAAATCAGCCATTATTACTGAAAATGCTCCTTAAGAGCCTTAAGATAAAGGTAGTATTTGGGAGCATAAATTGCAGTTCTATTTTTATCAGCCACTGAGGGATGATTTTCATGGTGATGTTTTTTGTATCTGTTTAGAACAAGACAAAGCCAGAACAATTCCTTCCTTTGCCTCATGCAGCTCTTTTGGTTATTGTTACAGAAAAATAGAAGCCAATACATAGCAGATTGCTTTGCTTATGTGAAACGTGTTTGTTATGTAAAGGAGTGTCAACATTTTTTGAAGGAAAAGGAAAGAGCTGCTGTCACAAGCCTTATTGTACTTCATGGAGATGTTCCTAGTTCAAGGCAGTGCTCCTAAGAGAAGCTGTGCCCACTTTGTGAGACTACAGATACCTACAGTTTTGGTAATTTCACACTCTGAAGTTTTGTTATGCAGAGAAATAATGCAAGACTTCAGGACAAAGCAACTTTTTCACTGAGATACATGTCTACAACTCTTTGTCACAGGATTTTCTGTAGATTAGCAAAGTAGCTGAAAACCTTTCATGTAAAATCAATAGTAATTATGCAACACTGCAGAACTCACATATATTTATCCTTTATTGGTAAAACTGCTTACTGTCTGGTTTGTGTGTATATTTTTTAAAAATAGTTTTCTTTTACCTGTTGTAAGTGATTTTTAGTATTATTTTTTTTGCTTAGCTGTTTCAGTTAAAGGATTAAAATGAAAAAGAAAGGCCATATGTTTTGGAATAGGGTCTTTTGAAAGTGTCTAAATTATGTCCTGCTGATTATTCTGCTTATTGTGGTCTGACAACTTGTTCCCACTCAACTGTGAGCACATAGTGCATCTCAAACAAATCAATGCTGTTGATCAGCACTGTTCTGAGAACAGCTCTCATTTTATAAAGATCTGATGTCCATCACTAGTGGGAATGGATTCAAGGCCCCATTGAAGACTAAGCTGGGCTCACAGGTTTGCTAGAAGCTATCTGACCCTAATGGACAGTGCTGGGGATGTCCAGCATTCTCCATCTTCAGGCATCAGTCTCTTTGCTGAGATACAGCCAGATAGCTATGCAACATGCTCGCAAGCTCAAAGAAAAAATGCTTAAGTCACGTTGCAGAGGATGGGATTGTTCATCAGCAGATCAGACTGTCCCTAATACAAGATGTGTCTGAAAAGGAAACAATTTTTTTCTTTCTATGGCCTAATCCAACCGCAGGTACAGCTACACTGTTTCCTTGCTCATGATTTGAACTTTCGGCAGAACAGAGCAAATGTAAACTCCATGGATGATTTTGAATCTTCATACCAATAAAACAAAATAAAGTTCACAGATAAAATCCTGTGTTGGAAACCATGTTGTGTGAGTCTCAATGAAATACACCTTAAATTTTTATCTAATTCAAAGGAAATACATCTACAGACATGTTATAAGCTTCCCATTTCACACTGAAAAGTGGAAAATGTAAGGGAATAAGTTTCTGGCTCCCTGCTCCAGTCCATCTTGGTGGGTCCCTGTTTTTGCAACTGCTTTAATTCCCTGGTGAGAGACCAGATGAGTTTTGCACTTGAAATATGACACAGGTATTGTTGTCCAACATTGGTTCAAACCAAACTTCAGGGTGTCAAGGCAAAATGATTTCCACAGCTGATCCATCCCCAGTGAGAAATCTCTAAACTTTGCTCCCAGTAACCAGGAGGTTCCTGGGTCTATAAAATTCTGGTCCCATCAGAAGCATGACAAGTTTCTCTACTTGAATCTGGATTATAGCTTGTGGAGTCTATGCAGCAGAGAAAGAGAGTTGTAAGAAAAAAACCAAACAAGTATTGTCCTTTCTCACCTGTTCTGTGAGTTAATGGAAGAATAATCTATGAATATCATTACCTAAGGACCATGCAGCTAAATCTCTTTCTCTGGTGCTTCCCTTAACCTTGTATTTCCCAAAATGGTACACTTGACCTTTTACATCTTTTAAATTTGATAGCAGTATCTTTTAAAAACAGGCAACCGTGACCTTGCCAATGTCAAATAATTTTATCTACCATTAGAGGCCAGTCCTTCTCATTTAACTGATTTACATTTGGGGCTGCAGCTCTCCCTGAGCTAGGTGGCTGCTAATGGGGCCTATTGCTGTGGGTGGTGATGCAATGAGCTATAAATGCTACCTTTTATCTTAGCTTTTACTACACAAGTGAAACCAGTTGCTGGAAAAGCTGTTTGGTCAAATGGGTGACAGAGCCCTTCAACTGAACAATGTAGCCCATTCTACATCTGAAACTTTTCGGCAGGCGTTGCAGTAAGACAGCAAAGGTGGGGACTAAAAAGCTGTGAGTTCAAGACTTTGGAGATGGATAGCTGTTGCTTTAACTGAGCAGCAGAACAAGAAGCAAAGTTTTTGTTAGGTTATTTCTGAGGCAAGTTTTCTAGACGTACTGAATGAAAGTATTCAGCTAAAAAGGAGAGGCACATGAGAAGGAGAAATTTAATTTCTTGGAGTTCATGGTATTCCTCAGTATCACAATTATTTGGCTGGTCTAGGCCCTGTCTCACAGGTGCTACCCACACGACAGGACCAATGCAAGTTTCTGGGAGTTCTTGCTCTTTTACATCTCTGTGTGTAAACCTATCAGGCTGGACAGGACTTCTTCAGGCTCTGCTCTACAGCTCTAACTAATGGTTGTGAGATTAGTATTTGAAGTGGTGCTGTGGTGTAGGAACGAGCCATAACAGACCCCCTGTCAGTGATGAAACCCACGGACCTGGGCAGTAACAGAGCTCACGGATGCAGCAGGTAACAACCTAATCCTCAGCTGAAAGTAAAACTAGCATCTTTCTGAGTAGTATTTAATCTTCAGGAGGGCAAACAAAGGCTAATGAAATACCTATATATGGTGCAAACAGATTTGGAGCATTGAAATCCGTGGTAAATTTTGGGATGAACATTTGAACTTTGAACATCTAACTCTTGACACAGTATCTGTGCTCTCAGAGGAGGGTTATCTTATCTAAAAGAAGTGCTAATTTGCACAGAGTTGTATTTCTATGCAATCTAAACAGGAAGAGAGTATTTCAGAACTGAGATGTCTGGTGTGTGTGGACTCCCTGCACTTATGAATGTTTACTGTTCCGACTGTCTGGTTCTGGAAATCTGAGGGATTTGATCTGTGAACTCTCATCTTTCTGCTAAGCTGCAATTTAAGACATTGATACCATCACAGAAAAGGAGAAAAGACAAGCAGGATCACCTGCATGCAGACTAACCTGTACGGCATCGACGGTTCTTCTGGCAACTAACTCCATCTCACAGATTTCTAACTCCCTTGGTTCTTTTAAGAAGCAGCCTGTCACATTGCATTCTGGTGAAACTACATAAAGGAAATTTGCTGACGTAGTGACAGTGTTTATACTACAGTATATAAATCAGATCATAATCTTACAAATCCACATCTGATTTTCACAAATATGTACATGTATTCAAAAGAGAGTTCATTGCACTTAGTTGGCCATATGCATAAAATGTCTCTAGGAGCTGAACTTTTATTGTTGAATGTATTTCATGCTGTTCTATATCTTGCAGAAAGTGAAGAACTCACTTGTGGGATACTTCTGAAGAAAAATGAAGACAAATTAATGTAAAAAGACCTAGCTTTAAAGTGTATATCTTCCTAAGTAAATCAAACATGACTTTTCTGACTTTGGATTAATCTTAACAGATTTCAGCTTCCTCATTTACAAGTTTCACACTCCAGAAGACTCATAATTGTTCTGCTGATTCAAAGAGCTTTGGGGGTGTCCCAGTTCTGCTGGTCCCAGTACCATATATGCCATAAGGCATCCCTTCCCTTCAAGTGCAGAGGAAGAGGCTCCCCAGGAATATCAAGTATCCTCTGTAGGACCAGTTAGAGGCATGAAGTCTTAAGGAACTTGAAATGAAGAGTACAGATCAGAAACAGCACTGAGCTACCCAGTGATTATTCCTGTCCACAGGAACTAGGCCTTTCAGATCTGCTACAGCTGCAAAATAAAGCAATCAGGCCTACAAGCTGGCAGAGTATGTTAAAGAGAAAATTTGAAAGTGGGCAAAGAGCTAATTATAGCCATGTGAAAATGTGTATAGAAAAAATCTTCAGTATTTCTGAAGGTTTTTCTGCCTCCAGAAACCTAATCTTCAAACCTAAATCACACCCTCAGTAAGCTAATTCTCCCAATCTCTGTCTCAGTCCTTCAGATTATTTCTTTACTGAATGAGGACCAGAGAGGAAAAACAATAGGTGGAGGCAGGCTGGTGATATAGGAGAGAGCAATA
This sequence comes from Catharus ustulatus, assembly GCF_009819885.2. Taxonomy (NCBI): domain Eukaryota; kingdom Metazoa; phylum Chordata; class Aves; order Passeriformes; family Turdidae; genus Catharus; species Catharus ustulatus. The sequence goes on along the minus strand of NC_046262.2, from coordinate 22,443,757 downwards.
CTTACACTATTGGCTTTATTGAAAGGATAGTTTAAGGATTAATGCTTACTGCTTATTGCTTTTGAGAGCATTTCATAAGCTGAATGGAAGAAATATTATTTTAATTATTATTCTGCTAAATATTGTAGCGAGGCATTTAATAATCTCCAAACTGTCCATGTGGAGGTGTTGGCTCTCTCCAGATTTCTAGGAGGTAAGGCAGGCTGTCTGGTGTCTGTTGTTTAAGAGCTCCAAGGGATAGGGAAATTAGGTAATGAACAGTAGGATTAGAGCTCTTCTCCATTAAAAAAATAATGCAGATCTTGCATTAAGAAGTTGTTAAAAGTGTCTCTGGGTCTTTCATTTTCATGTAGCTATGTGCTGTCATCCCCGCGGGGTCAAGGTGGAGTCTGGATGGGGCAAGAGAAAGATGAGAATACAAAACAGTCTTGTCTACACAGTTGTAGAGTAATGGTCTACAGTTAGAAATTATTTTAAGCACTTCAGCTTGATGTTTTAGTGAGGATCAGTACACCCAAGGCCTAATGAGGCCTGTAGAACAGATTGGTCGTAATAGAGAAGCAGCTTTCATCATCTCTTTTTTCATCCACATTCTAGATATAATGGGAAACAACCTCAAGGAGTTACAGCTTTGAAGTGTCTAATAAAGACAAGTTTTTCCTTCTTTGAAATGTCAAGTGGAAGCATCTGTATTGTGGATGATAATTTCTGAGCACAGTGAGTGAGCAGAGAGCTCACATATATATAGTGAAGGATTTCTGAAAACTAGCCATGGTTTTGAATCACCAATTGCACATTAAACCTGTACGTGGCCTGACATTATGTGCAGCTCTTAGCAGAGGTGTAACAGAGAAATGTATTTCATTTAGTGTTTCCTCTTTTAGACCTTGCCAACTGTTGTGTAATGCCTAGGAGTGACAAAATTCTTTGAATCCCAAGAAAAGATCAGTAGGTGCTCAGCATCTCTCCTCTGAGAGAACTGAGTCAACAGGCTCACTCAAATCAGAGTCCAGGGCAGTGCTGGTAGGGAAGTGATGACCCACTGGTGGGCAGAGGCTGAAAGATCTGTAAACTCCCTGATCAACCTCACTTCCGGTAGGCACAGATGCAGTCCTGAGACAGTGCAATTTGTGTCTGTGTAGTAGTGACCTGGACTTGGCTGGACAGGGAGTGTCTGATTGAAGTCCCATCCAATCATGGTGATCCTATGCATGCCAGCTACAAAACAAGTTTTCTGTAGTCTTCTACACTCCAGCATTACAAAGTGTGCCACACTTCATTGGTTGTCTAAGGATATGGTTTAAATTCAGGACTAGAAATCTCACTGGGTAGAGCAAAGACACCTATATGACACCTATGACAGCATTCACAAGCCTTCAGGATCTGGCCTGATTTTTTTGTTGGGCAGAAAAATCAATCTCCAGCATAAGTTTATCCTTTGATTTTGAACCCTGTTCCTGCTTCCTCAGATATCTTGTTTCAGCATGCTAAAAGGCATAATTTTTCATTCACATTAGCTCAAGCAATGCAGTTAATGCAGTTCAAAGACTGTGTTATGTTAAGCTGCAGGCCAATATGCTGAAAAACTTGTTAGCTGCTCATGTTTGGTTGGGGGGTAGTAGGTTGTGATTCATTGTAGACCTTCAAACTTTGTTTTGCACTTGATGAAGTATAAATAAAACCAAGAAACAATATGGGTATAAACATACTCCGAGAGATCACTGTCACTGATATGTATGTGTGCAGATAACTTTACGTACAGTTTCACTTACTTCTCTAGCAACTTTCCAGTGGCATTCAAAACAGTGATATGAGACCCCACAAAAAAAGCTACAGGATGTAAGAGAGTTACTAAAATATTTGAAAGTTTCCTCTGTGTACTGCACTAGGCTTTTCAATCACCCTAAGTTAATTTAGCTGTAAGTTTTCTACTCCAAAAGAATAAGGAAAGACCCATGATCAAAGACACCTCTTCCTCACTACTGACCTGTGATGAATGACATTCATCTGACTGAATAGTCAAGCTAAATCAGATAGTTGTGTTTTCCTTGAATAAGTTTATACAAGATACACATTTTCCTATTGGTCCTAAAGCAGATGGTAGCTTGTTGGAAGTCAATTTCTGCAGGGGTTTGCTTCCTGCTTTCTGATTTCAAACTCCAACTAAGAATCAAGCTTCAGTTTTCCAAGGATTTAGGACCATAAAGTCATAGAATGGTTGGAATTAGAAGGGATCCTGAAAATTATCCCTGCCATGGTCAGAGACAACTTTCAGTAGACCAGGTTGCTCAAAGACCCATTCAGGTTGGTGCTGGACACTGGGGGGAATGGAGCAATGTACACAAAGTTCACCGGATATCCTTTAAACTGAAGCTTTCCTTTGTGATGCTGAAGAGAAAACAGAGCTCTTTGGCCCCACTCTGCAGCTCCTGCAGCTACACAGACTGGCAGTGCTGCCCTGGCATTCCAGCTGGTCCCTGTCATGTCTCCAGCTGTATCCTTCTCTGGGTCTCCACTCTCTGTCTGGTTTAACTGGGGCTTCCTCTGCGCCTGGATGATGTGCTGGGCAATGCAATCCTGTTCAGTGCCTTTGTTTGGGTGCTCACCTAGCATCTGTGCCTGTAATGCAAGAAGGCAAGGCAGGGCTGTCCTCGCTCCGAGCTGGCCAGCCCTGGCGTTCCCTCAGCCTGCTGCTGCAAGGAGGCTCAGCAGGAAGGACACAGAGTTCTCATGCCCTGATGAGAAGCTCTTGCCTGCCACGTCAGCCATCCTCTGTTGCTGCTGACATGCCACCTCAGTTTATGGACATGGGAGCACTAACATAGGACTGCAAAAAGCCAGGCCCAGTCAGCGCTGGCCCTGGCTGCAGGAACAGGAATTGCTTGGATGGTTTCCAGACACCCCTGTGGGTGCAGAGCCTGGAAGGAATGCCAGGCAGGTCATGCTGGCCAGCAGTGCTGTGGTGCACCTGAGCTCAGTGGGCTCACAGCAAATTCAGCCACAGCATCGCCTCGTCATCAGGCTGTCAGAGCCTGGAGGAGCCACGGGAAGGTTTCCTGCTGCACTGGGACACGGCAGTGCTCGCCACCCCTGCAGCAAACGGGCACCCTCAAGCATGGAAAGCTGCCCCATGCTCAAGATCCTTCCCACCCAGTGTGCCTCCCCAGCTCAGTGTGGGCTCTTCATGGTTGGAGCTGCTCCAATCCACAGGTGGCTGCAGCCACGGGGCAGGACGCGGTGCTTGGCTGTTCTGTGTTGGCATCCAAGGCACAGGGCAGGGCCTGGGAAGGGGCAAATAGAAAGGGAAGTGTGGCTGCTCCCCAAATGAAGTGCAGGAGCAGCAACACATTTACATGCAACAATCATTTCATTGTAGCCACACTGCTGTTTTTAAAAAGAGGATGTGTGATTTTTCACAGAAGGGAATTGTCTGTTCCTTAGTTATAATGGCTTATGTGCATGTTTCCTAACAGAAAAATAAAAAGACCCTCTATTCTCTAAATCCTTACACTACAGGGTTCCTGGTGCACCTTCCTCCCTCTCCACTCCCTCCCTCCACCCAGACTCCAACAGAGTTTTGGAAAACTGCAGGAGGGGGCTTTGTACTGCTGTAATCACCCCTCGTTGGTGCTGGAAGCAGCTCATGGTCAGGGCTGCTTCACACCAGGCTGAGCAGAGGTCAGGCTCCTCAGAAGATCAAGTAAAGCACAGTTTACCTTTCCCTGGTGCTGTTAGCTTTCTGAATATTCTGAGCTGGACTCCTCTGCCCCCTGCAACTACCACTTCTTAGAATTTTGGAATTGCTAATGCCCATCACGTGCACATGGACGCCTTGTTCTTGCCCTCTGAAGGAACTGATGCCCAAATCAGGAGAACAATTGCTGCAGAGAATTTCATTGTAAGAGAAATAAAACAGGGCTGTGGAGAGCCAGGGCCCCAAGGCGCAGGGCAGGGAAAAGCTAGAATCTCAACACCTTGTGCATTGTCCCAGTTTCATCCCTGTTAAAAGTGAGAACTTCTACAGAGCTGGAAAACTGAGGGCCTGGCAGTGCCCTCCAGTTTTGGACAGCTGAGTTGCATGGTGTGGCAGGACTGCTCTGGCAAAAGGGTTCTCCACCGCTCAAATGAGTTTTTCTCAAAGCTTAACTTACTCCCTGCCTCATTACACTACTACTTAAATACTGCTTGGGAGGTTACTGAGGCCTGGGGAACAGGAACCACAGTAATTACTCTGTGATTTCTGATAACATATTGGGACAATCTGACTGCCATTTTTGGTAGTGCTTTTTTTTTTTTTTTTTTCTGATATTTTAAAAAATTATTATTTTTAAAGATTTCTGTGCAGTTAAAGTAAAAATAATGGTGGCAGATTGCCTAGTGAGGGATGAATTGGAGTATTGGTACTGCATAACACAATCACAAGCATAAAACATCATACTGATTTTGTGCCTGCCAGAGGATTTTTGACAGCTGATAGGTTTGCTGTAGCAATTTCAGTTTCTGTTTGAGATAAACTGTAACCATAATACATTATTAAAACTAAGAAAAAGATTTCCTATTCCAAACTGGAATACCAGCTATGTATAAGGGCATTTCCTAAACCATACTCAGCCCAGCATCCTTTCCCATGGGAGAGATTCCTGCAGTAGCCCTTTGTGGTCCTGTACCCCTGCCCAGTGCTTTGTGCTTATACTCACATGACTTCCTCCTCAACACAACCTTGGCCACCAGCAAATCTTCTTGAGTGCTTTCTTCGAAAATCTAACACAAAAAAAATCGAGAGCACTCTTTCAATCTCTCCTATTAGTCATAGCTTTAAAATATCTAAGCAGTTTATTTTAAGCCACTCCTTCACCTAATTCCATGTCTCTAATCAAATTATCCTGCTGTTAGCTGCTGTCTCAGTAATCCTCAAAAAACTGTTTTCCAGCTAAGCTGATTTGTAACAAAGTCTACTCCACAAGCCCTAGTGCTGGGACCAGAGCTCTTGCCCCCTCCACCCTGACCCAGAGCTTGTAATGGCTTGAATGTTTGCTCTTGGATTTGGTTTCCCTGATCGAGTCAAGATGATGCCACACTGCTGAATTGCTGCCACAACCAAAAGCCACTTCAGAAGACTTCAAAATCTGTTTACAACAGCTCTTGGCTTCCTTATATATTCCAGAAAAAAGGTGTCAAGTAAGATGAGGAGACCCACCTGCTGCTTTTTTCTTGTCACAGGAATGGCATTGTTGTTTGGTGGGGGAAAGCACTAGGGAATGGAGATCAGCCTTCTGCTCGCTAGAATGGCTAATTGCTAATGAGCTTCTGTCTCTGAGTCAGTTTAAGAAACTCAAAAGCAGCTTGTCCACAATGTACTGCAGTACTCTCTCACCATGATGCTGCTACACACTTGCAGTAATACTTTTCCAAATGGAAACTCTTGTCAGTATTATTAAAGTAGATAAATACTGTCCACTAGGGCCTATAAATAATTAAATAGATTCTAGAGAAGGATTTTGAGCGTTGGTCTCCTATATTCCCCAGTGAGACACCTAGCCATTGTGCCATCATACTCCTCCTAATTCCCTATCATTGTTCTGGGCCAGTGAATGTTTGATTATTTCCACAGAGAAAAATAACTCCCGCAAAAAGAAGGCTGGTGTTGGTAGAATTATATGGTTATAACATCACAACACATTTCCAGAAGTACTGTGTCCTCGGTCATTTCTCCCAGACACTGAAAGTGGAAGCTCTGCAGTCACAGGGCTTGGCCAAAACACTTCTTTAAAGACTTTTTTTTTCATTTTCATGTGTGTGTCTAATTTTTTACTTTTCATTTTCTATGGATTGAGTGTTCTCTTCTGCCTTTCATCCCACCTCAAAGAAGCTTGTGGCAGAAAGCTAAGAAATAAAGCTCTGCTGAAACAGAGAAAAGAAGAAATGTGACCAATTGCAATGACAAGCTTGCACTGGGTAATTGAATACACACTCACATGAATTCTGCTTCCCTAATATGCTGTGTTAGTGCAGCAGTCAGATGGCCTCGAGAAAAACAGAACAAAACAGAAAGGAAAAAGAAAGAATCTGAGAAGGAAAGAACCCGCCCATTTTCCCAGGTAGGGATGAGAAAGTTTTTGATAAAACATGAATATTTCAGGTGAATTATGTCTCCTTCCCAGAGTCATCTAGGAGAAGGCAGATGACAGTCATCAAACTTTCCACAAGCAATCTGGTCTAGCAGAAAAAGTGTCCTCCCAGTCAGGCCAAAAATGAAGTACAGTGGCTCTAAGGCTACTGAGTGAGACAGGAATTGAGGGTTAGACAGAGCTTAACAGGTTCATGTAGCACAGTGGGTCCTCTGAAAGAGCTTCATCTAGTGCCTGGAATGAATTCCAGATGTATTTGCAGTCCACTGAACAGGAGGAACTGCGATATCTGCTTGAAAATTATTCAGGTTGATATAACTCTTTATTTAAAAAGCAGGAGGTAAAAATTGGCTTGTCGCCGTGTTAATCTGAAAATTGTTACTTTTTTTTAAACTTAGTATAAATGGGGATTTAAAAAAATTTTGTCTCTTGGTTATTGTTTTTTGTTCATTTTGGAATTTTGGTTTGTTTTAGGTTTTGTACCTGCAGTGCATGGAGTAGAAGCAGATTCTATTTTACTCATACTTATATAAGGAGTGAAGAATGACAAAGGAGACAAAGGGCAGGAGGGAATAAAAATTCAGAAATTTATCAGGTGGAGAAACAGTGACTAATCTATGATAATTCAGGGATTAATGGGCTGAATCCAGCATGATCCTAAGGGTTTTGTTTTCTCTCCTTTGACCACAAAACAAGACTTCCCCTCACAGATAAATGCAGGGAAATAACGAAAAAAAAATCCTTATGATTATTCTCCTTGGTGAGTGTTTTCCAGAAAGGAAAGGAGGAGGAATCTCTGTTTGAATGACTGAAAATTTAAAGGATGAAATTATCAGGAAAATGTTTCTTACCAAGTAAATGTCATTTTCATGCACTATGAGTTCTGAATATATCCAGGCAGGCAAATACTAAATCTATTATAGTCCACTCCATATTGGATAGCAGCTAATGAACTCTTGCCTTCAACATATTAGGACAGAGTAGTACCTTAATTCTTCTTCCCCTTCCTGTTAATGGAAAGAAGAGCAGCTGAGAGGAACATTTGCTGTGGGCAGAGTGTAGACTGCAATAAGGATCAAACATTTAAGCAGAACATTTCAACAGGGATGCAGAACCCATTTAGATTTCAGCTGTGAACATGTTCCATCTTGTTTAAAACTGAGCCTCTTAGAATGCCTCTGCAAAAGCTGAGAAATGTTAGAAATTAAGACTGCATTTACCCTTGAAGCAAAAGGTCATAAGAATGAAATAATAATATCACCTTATTTGTTTATGTTAACAAATACATGTGTGATTTTAGTACATGCAATTATGGTACTGCACACTCCAGAGTTTGAAAGTGTCTATGAGACTCTTGTAAAGATGGCGTTCCTACAGATTTTTCCAGAACTTTTATTAAATCAGTCATGAGCTCTGGGAGACTAAGGCGGGGAAAAAACCAAAACACCCAGAAACAAAAAGTGGTATTCTAAATGTGAACCAAAATTCTGTGGAAAAGGCAAAGCATAGCAAGATCTGACAGTTCTGAATGTGGAGCTACATGGAGTTGATCATCACAGGTGATGCTACAAAGGGTCCAACTCTCAAAACCTTCAAAAATTTGGCATTCAGGTCTGAATTATTTCAATATATTTTTATTATATACTTCATTAGTGCCTGTATATTAGCTTCTGTGTTTTATCATTCCTTTAGTTCTACCCCAGTCTAAGGATTTTACTGCCTGTAGTTGTAGCAAGCAGTTTTTCAGTTGTCCTGCTGTATTTGACTGAAATTAATTTGTCTAATCATCCCTTGGTTTCCCAGGCTAAAGAATTTCACAGTTCATCTATGTATTATTTGTATTTGTGCTTTAAATTAACCACCTGTTAAGTTTGTTTGATGCCCTTGGACCTTTTGCTCTAAGAAGCAGTAACTAATTTTTTTTCTGTTTGCCTTCTCTCTTTTTTTCAGAAGTGGTTGTATCTATCACACCTCCTCATCAGCCTCTTTTCTGGACTAAAGCACCCTAGTCAAGCTTATGTCCTCTTTCAGTGAAGTTATGCCACACCTTTGACCACATTTGTCATGCTATCTCTAATTTTGCTAGCTTTTTCATCTGCTTTTCTCCATGACAAAGAAGACAACAATAAGGCGTTAAAGACTTCTGCTGTCTTTGATACAGCTGAGTTGTTTACCAGCTTATGAGCTGAGCCTCTTTGGGATGGATACTATTTAAGGGCTTTCTCACAGGTTCAGGTTTGATAAGGCGTCACCGAAGTGTGAAACTCCACTGCTAGCCCAAGGAAAAAAAGGTGAGTCTGTACGGGTCTTCAGGCTGATTGTCCTCATGTTGCCAGGAGGGTTTCTAGCACTGACATTTATTTATTCACTTGTCCTATGCACCTGGATAAACACTTACGAAAAATCCCTCAAAAAGCAAACTAAACCAACCAACCAACCAACCAATGAACCAAAACCCAAGCAGGTTTAAGAAGAATTGCAATTTTAGAAGAGGAAATGTACACCTCCCTTTGCCTTTATGACTAAAGAAAAAACCACTTCCTCCCCACACTCCACCCCAGGTATCTCCACAAAGAACCAAGAGACAGAAAATGTTAAACCCTCTGAAAATAAGGTAACCACCAAGAGAATATTTTTTTCACCACCCTCTGAAATTTGGTCTCACACCACTGCTTGCCCCATCCTGAAAGGGTGGGACTTCTGTTGACTGGCTGAGACAAACATCAGATCAGACTGTCAATTTGCTCTCTCGCCCTCACTCCCACCAGTTTATTTTTCAGACGGGGAGATGAACACAAAGAAGAACTTAAAAAGACAAAATTTGTGTGAACAATGTATAAACAAAATTTATAGCTCAGACCCAAAGACAAAGAGATCAAGAAACTTGGTCATCTGTGAGAGCAGTCAAGCTCTCTAATTGGGAAAGACAATTTCTCCTTTCCATTGCAAATATTATTCAGGTGTGGTAGGTGCAATCAGTCAGCCACAGAAGGAAAAAGGTTCCTATGACACTAGTATAAAAGCAGCCCACAGGAACTTGTGGCAGAAAAATTATCTGAGACAGATAATTTACATTTTCTCACTTACAAAAGTGGTATCATCAGATCTAGATAAATTATTGAAAAAGTTGTCAAATAAATAGCCTAATGGATATGATCACCATTTTGCTGGTTGAACACCATTTGAACAAGTGCTCCTCCAATAATCTGCAAAAGGGATTGTCTGAGTGATGTTTTAATGTGACTTTTCTTCTGCTGAACTTTTTAAAATGAATGCAATTTTATCACTCACTTATAATTTTTGCACTTTGATATTGCTCCCTTGGAAATCATAGGACAAGACTTTCTTCTTAACAGACCATGCATGTTTTCAAGGCTAGGAGTCCTGACCAGTGATTTTAGTTCAGCCACATTTTAAAATGTTGGTAAAGAAAGTAGAAACCATTTAAAATATTTTTAAAGTGTATCAGGGTTAATCACTTTAATTTGACACCAAAAATAGTGATCTGAATGGCAGCCAGATTTACCTAGATGGAAGACATTTTGTGCTGAGATTAGATAAAATCAGTGAACCTAAAGAGATTTTTGGCACACACAGCTCCACATGTATATTTGTCCATTTCAAGTTTATATCAGGAGGGAAGGGCTCTGAAACTAAGGGGTCTTTTCTAACATGCAGTTTCCAATCAGTGTAATAATTAGTTATGCTTCATGGTTAGTCTTTCATGCAGCCGTAAAAGATTCCAACACATTTGTTGGCCTTTTTTTTACTGCTGTGTTCAAATGCTTGCATTTCCAACCTAAAATACTAGGCCGTATTGAGTTTTTCAGTACAATGGGGCCAAACCAAAACACCTTTGGTTTCTGAATGGGTAATATATGATTATGGAAATACCAGTCCAGTCTGGTTTCTGTGTCATACTCAAACCTGGCTAGGTTTGGTTTCCTGTTCCATTTTTCAGTTACATATGTCCAAAGCAGAAGGTCTGTCATTTCTACAATTGCATGTGATGGTTTTCCATGGTGGAAAAATCTTTCAGACTTCGATACTTTGGCATCCAAAGCCAGACTCACACTGCAGACAAATTAGACCTTAAAATGTGAATATTGATCTAAAAATAGTTCTGATCCAGATATCACTTCTTGAGCTGTAATACTCAGTAAAAACCAAAGATCTCAAACTGCCTATAGAAAAACAACACCGTCTTAATAACTATACAATTACCCATATCAGCCAAAGCCTGCCTAGTTTTCCTGCTCTAGACATGCAGTAATCATTGAAGCAGGGACGTGAATCCAATCATTCCTTCTTCTGTGATGAGTGACAAAATAACTAGGCATTATAATCAGTTTTCTTCATCCAAATGAATATTTTTATTTATTTTATTTTATTGGTAGAGTAAAACCACCAGTGAATTGAAACTATTTTTATAGTGTGTTTGAGCATACCTAGAACATCTTCTCTCTGACTTCAGCCTCTGCTCACTAAAAATGCCCCTAGATCTCACATGCTCTGAGTAACTACTAGGATGATCACCATTGGCTGACAGGCTTTATTAGATGGGAAATGAAGTCCTGCATTTAGTTTTGAACCTCCATATGGGCTGTTCACTTAAGAGTTGGACTTGATGATCCTTATGGATGCATTTCAACTCAGAATATTCTGTGACTCTGTGATTGGTAAAAGAGCTCTGCTGAATTCATAACCCTTGTGAGGATTTCATAGGAGATAAGTGAGGGTTTTTAAACAAGAATTTCTCTTGAAGAATGATTCTCGATCAAGTCCAACTTGTGCATACTGAGTGTTTCCTTCCTAGTCTCTTTCAAGGTTCATGATTAAGTTAGTCTTTAGGAAAGGATGGAGAATGATGATATCCTGTTGCTGAGTGTGTAGTTTACAGTAATTTCACGATTATAAGCCGCACCATTTTGACTAAAATTTTGGTCCGAACCCAAAATGCGGCTTATAATCAGGTGCGGGTTATATATGGACAAAGAACGAAAAGTTGCTGTTTTAGTTTGGAGGACAGGTGTCTGCTGAGAAAGGCAGGAGCTTCCCTTTGAAATGGAGAATGTAAACACCCTCCCTCCAAATTACTATAATTTTGAAATCAAGGGGCTTTCAGGCAAAGGTATGGGAATTAGGAATAACAGTTCTTTACTGGGGAAATTAAAATAGAAATAGAGTACTACAAAGAAACAAACTCCAAACCCTGACAAAGTCAGAGTACAACCTGACACCCTGTCAGGCAGGGTGTTGGTAGCAGTCCCATTAAATGGTGGTTGCATCCCCCTGCAGTGACAGATGTGATTCAGTTGGAGCAGTGCTCCTGCAGAATGTGCAGTTTCCCTCTGGAGGTCCAGTGACGATGTGGAGAAATCCGGTTTTCCTCTGGAGTCCAGTGGAGAAAAGGGCTACCTTAGTGTCCCAAAACCTCTGTTTTTATCTTGGTAAGAAATGTTGGGCTCTTCTCCCTGGCTGGAGCAACTTCCAATGGGATGCAGTAATTTTATCAGTCACACAATGGGACTCAATGGGCCATTAGCAGAAAATGACTCTCTGGAGGAAGGATGGGTTGTGAAAAGATAAAGAACAATGCCCTGCCTGGTTTCAATGGACGGCTCATTAGCAGAATATCTCCCACAGAGAGAAGGATCACTGCCCCCACCTTCAACAGATGGTGACAGAACAGATACCTTTTATCACACTCAGTATTGTAACGTGGGGCTTATAATCAGGTGCGGCTTATAATCGTGAAATTGCTGTATATGACACAGGAATATAACCCTGAATTATCAAATGCATCAGTACTAACAAATACACAAGTAACTTTGAATTGATAAGGATGTTGGGCTGGAAAACTTTATCCTCAATTGTCTGCAGAGAAAAATTATAAAGATAAGTAAATCCAAGCTTCTAGAAGACTCTGTGGGCACCTGGTTATATTTTTGTACCTTGTGCTTGCAATCAAGAAGATCCACCAAAAACCGAATCCATTGAAAATGGATAGTTCAGAAAAACAATGGAAGAAAACTTGGGTTTTTTTGTGTCTCGTGATCCTCCTCTTGCAGTAGGAGCTAGTTCTCAAAGCTCCAGAGCTAGGTTTGCATCAGAAGCTTTAGAGGTGAAAATGTAGATAAACTTCAGATATCACTTATATGCTGGGACTCTGAAGATGTCATCTTAAAGAGGAAAATATATATGTTGAATTGGGCATGGACACAAAACAGTCAAGGACTACATATGTACTACCATATGGGAGAGCACTTTCTTTGAGTTTCTGGATCAGGCATAGTTCTTACATGCCTCCTGATTTCATATTAGGGCATAATTCAGCCATCACCTTCCCTCACAACTCTGTTATCATTGAAAAAATCCAAGTGTATGAGTGGGAGTAGCTTTGGCTGCTTCAGCTGGTTTCCCGATCAGCAGCCAGAACACTAAAATTTGACACCAGTCAAAAAGACCACAGCCCTTGTTTGTTGGAGATAAATATGTCAGATCTGATCTAGAAATCATAAATATTGTCTTGGTTTGAATGGAAGGTATCTGCCCAGGAATAGAGAATGTAACCTCCTTCCCTCCAAAATACTGTAACTTTGAAATTAGGGGTCTTTCAGGCAAAGATATGGGAAAAGGAATAATAGTTCTTTACTGATATGTATGTGTATAACAAGGCTGACAAACAACAACAATGACCAAAACCCCAGAATACCCAATTAACACTCTGCACCCTCCCTGCCCTTTAATCAGTTTCCCCGTGGTGCAGTTCTGGGCATGGCCAGCAGGGGCGCTGTGGGCTCATGGCCGGGCAGGGTGGGTGCGGTAATTCCCCCATGCCTGCAGGGGACGCTGTGGGGCTGGAGCCATGCAGGAATGGCGGTTTGGAATGGCAGCTGGGCCTGGAGAGGAAGAGAAGGAAAAAAAGGTTTTCTTATAAATTCCCAGGGGCAGCTGATCTCTGTGCCCCTCTGGATTGTGAAATGAGTCATAACAGGGACTTTGGAGCAGCAGCTGGGATGAGGAAAGTCCCAGAGTAGTAGATGAGAAAGATCAGAAACTCCACAGGTGGAGCTGGAGCTGCAGCGGTGTGGGTCTACAGTGTAGTGGGGAAAAAAGCTCAGGTCAATGGCAGAGAAGAGCAGTGACGGGCAGTGGCAGCCTGGCTCCTGAACACCACCAGACAGGCTCCCTTGGAGGGGGAAAGGGGTTCAGGGGTGCTGGAGGCCCTGGAGGCACTGAGCAGATGGCGAAGGGTCCCCTGTTTGGCGAGGGAGGGTGTTAGTAAGGCTGCAGTGCAAGGGCTGCTCCCACAAGCAGAGCTCTACTCATGGTGGAAGGCAGCAGGAGACAGAACCCCACAGTGGTGGCAAATTCTTCCCACAGTGACCACAGCCTCTTTCCCCCACCACCCCAAATGCTGAGAGAGCAAGACAGAGCTAGGAGCTGTGCCCACCCCCTTTCCCCAGCCCCAATCTTGCGGTATCTCTGCCCTTCCCAGGCAAATTTCCCTCAGCTACCATAGTAAAGCCAGCTGCACTCCTCCCCCTTCTACGCGGTTACTTCTTTTCTTAAGTAACGACCGTTATTTTTTTTTAGCAACAAAATGGGAGAAAATGCCCTAAGAGAAAGAAAACCAAAATGGAAAAATCCTTACCTCCAACAAATGTACAGTAGGGATGGGATCTTTCAAGCTCCACAAGTGTCCATAGGGGAAAACCCCTAAAGCACTGTGTTTCACATGGGTAGCATGGTTACTTCTTTACTGAGGCATTGACATGGATTTCTTTGGCTTCTCCACAGGGTTTTTCTCAATTTTATACCAGTTTCAAAGGATGCTTGAATTTCAGAAATCTGTGGAGAGTGGCATTTTGAAAAGAAGACTATCCATGGGCACAGCCTGGCTAAGAAATTGATCACATTTTCCATTAGTTAGTTTGTCTTCAGACCTGAGGTCATGTTATTGGGTGTATTCCACTAAGAAATGTCAGCTGAGCTGTAGGTCATGGATGTTAAAGTCATGTCTCTGTTGGAGACATGCTGAAGGGAGCATGTGCATACATATTGGTATAGAGAAAATAAGGGAGGACTTGTTCATGTAATTGCCACAGCTAACCACCTTGCCTAGTAAAATGAGCTTTCTTCAACCATCTTGATAGAGGATGTGCTCTTTGGTATGTGACACCAAAAGGGAAATTTTTACTATCAAGGCTTTTATAGCAGTCCCTTTCTTTTCCTGCCTTCTCCTTTACTCTGGAAATGGCTGTTTGGAGTCAGGAGTTGCCTCACACAACTGTCAGAAGGGTACATGGGCAAATTGTGTCTGGTCTCTGGCCACACCCTGCTGGAAGCACATATGGCCCAGCCAGATAAGAGACATTTTTTCCTCTGAAGAACCATAGACAAGACCTAGCTCATCCATGCCTGCCAAGATTACGGTGCAAATTTGACAGACCGTGACAAGATTTAAGTTTTAGTAACACTGTTATTGGCAATGAAGATCAAGACATTTTGAAATATCAATGTAATTTAATTGTGTGTATTTGTACACAGGTGGCTTTTTTTTTTTTAAAATCAGTTTGTCCTCTCATTCTGACCGAAATACTCGCAGTCCTGAAGGAGGGTGGCTGTACACATTCACTCACGAACTAGGTCAGTCTGTTTTCATCTGGGAGCAACATGCTTTTGTCCAGAAATCCACAGTGCCTACCGTGAAGAAGTGCAATGCTGTGAACCCACTCTGAGGATTTTACTCACATATCCTGAGGAATTCTGGTGCTCAAGGGTTGGTTGTCAATCCCTGGCTTTCTTGTTTACGTTGCCTCTTATCAGTAGAGCAACAGACTGTTTGCATAGCAGCTTCTCTTCTTTCATCTCAAGACTTCTGAACCTTCTCCCTGAAATGTTCCTGCCTTTGACCTGACAATGGATCTACTCTAGCAATTGTAGCTGTTCAAGGCCTGATCTTCCATTTCATTGTGTGGGGAAATTCCCCAGACTCTCCATAGACTCTTCACAGTAGAACATTCTGCACTGAAAGGTTTGGTTTGACTGGAGTAGGTATGCACACACTCATGGGACCTGCCCATCTTCTTGAATTTTTCATGTAGTAGATGTCTGGGGGATTTCACACAGCTCTCCTGCCCTGAGGTAGAACTCAGTTCAACAAGGAGGTAATTTGACTGAAGTCCTTCCTATCTTAGTTTTACTATTGCAATACCCCACCCTGGGGTCTCAGCTATGAACCCTGGAAGGAAAGAAAGCCTAATTCCCTAAATTTTCCCTGGGTAAGAAAGGAAATACAGATGTGGCAACTAACAAACTGATCTTACTTGGAAAAAATAGCAGCATCTTCTTCATCCATGTTTTTTCAGTGGCTGGCAAGATCCCAAATTATTCCTTAAAAGAGAGGTCTATAGCACTCACATAGACAGGCTGTTGGGAGGCACTGATAAGCCAGGTCTGAGGCAGTGCCAGGTTTTTCCCTGAAGCAGTCAGAGAAGGCGTTAGTATCATGGCATTACTGCTTATCTGCATTCCTCGGCGTGGAGTCCAGCATTGCATCTCCAAGGAAGATACGGGCCAGCATCTTTTTGAACCTGTCTGTCACCTTTGCATTTATTATGAAAAACCCAAGTTCTAGAAACCAATTGAAATTCCAGACCCATATTAATTGTCCTTTATCATTATGCCTAAGAGCAGAAGATATCGCAGCTGGTACTGGAAAGATTAAAACTGAACTGCCTATCAGCAGGGAAGAGCCTGAGTTCATCTAACCTTAGCCACATTAAAGGTGCGCATCTAGCATATGCCATTTGCCTGGGCTCTCCTTCCAGTCAATGGAACAATTCCATAGAATGATTCACTGCATCCTAAGAATAGTGCCTGAGGTAGGTGGGATGAATCACTGAGGAATTGCCTAGCTCTCTCTGAAGAGAGTCTTGCCAGACAGCTTTGATGACAAGCCTTTCTTTATGTGGTTAAAATTAGATGAGATGAATCCCACCTCTAAGTGTTCAAACTCACCGTCTTTCTGAAACAAGGAAGAGCTGCAAATTGCATGAGATTGCAAACAGCTGATGTTTTTAAGTGACAGCATTTACCCAAGGCCAATCCTGCATGGATTTCAGAAGGAAGGTAGAAGGAAACTGGATTGTGCAGTCTGGTGAGAGGTGTGAAGCTGTTCCTCTTGCCTTTGCTCCCTGATATGACTCCAGTTCTGACAGCTGCTGATTTCCATTCCTCTCATATTTCCACATCATGCTTGATCAAGTCTCTAAAGCCTTACAACAAATAAGCTGTTAAGAGTCGCTATACCTTTTAGATAGGTGAAGCTTTCTGCTCATTGTGCTGAGTGCAGTGACAGGCATGAGGGCCCATGAAAGTCATCACCTGCATGAACCACGGCCACAAGTACTGGGCAGGCAGGGGTAATGGATGTCCCTGTCACACAAACGAGACACACATTTCCCTGTGGAATTGAGTCCAAACATTGACTCTCAGTGTGTCTGTTTTACCTAACACCCTATGGATGACTGCTGAAGGACTTCCACCAGTTTCAACATGAAAAAAAAAATGCGAAAAATCCAGCAATATTTGTTTTATAACAAGCACAAGATTCGGTGGGGGCGAGAAGCAAACCATGTGAAAAACAAACATTTATAGAGAATGAAATGCTCTCAGGTATGAATTCATTTTCTTTCTTCCCAGGCTATGGTCTTCCAATGAGTTAGGAATACCAGATACACGACAGCAAAATCATCATCTGAATTATAGTAAATTCACCATTATAAGCCGCACCATTTTGACTAAAATTTTGGTCCGAACCTGGAAGTGCGGCGTATAATCAGGTGCGGCTTATATATGGACAAAGAACGAAAAGTTGCCAAGACCCGGAAGCGCGGCTTATAATCAGGTGTGGCTTATAATCGTGAAATTACTGTAACTATATTCATGTCCAGTTTTGTCAATATTTTTTGTACAAAGACCTGAGAATGGTAGGTTTTAGATCCTTTTGTGTGCTCCCTGTTATATTTTACTCCTGTCAATATTTGCACATTTAAATCAGTAGCCCTAAATGTCTCCATTTTTAGTATGCAAAGGTAATTTTTTCATAGAGGACAGAATGGCAAAAGTGGTGTCCTTGCAATGCCATTCTGGCAGAAAACAAGTGCTGGAATAGCCATGGATAAAACCTCGCTTTTTCAAAGAAGGGCATTTCTGGTTGATTGCTTGATCAGAGGTCAAAAGGCTTGTTCCTACAAAGATTATCCAAAGTTTAAATAGTAGCTGATCAATTAATATCTGTTTGTCTAGAAAGTCCCAACAGAATTTCTCTTTTTGGTGGTCTATATATTCGAGGATATAAGTCCTCAAAGGGATTTAAAGGGAAACACCAGAACCATGCGGTATTCCCACAGTTCCTGTCTTTTGTTGTACCAGAGGCAATAGGGAAGGCAATAGGAATGCCTCTTGCACAGCCCACGTCTGTCTGGAAGCATGTCTGACCTCCCTCCCCCGCAAGCTGTCCTGCAGGGAAAGTAAAACCACTTATTTTTAGCTTTCTTTCCAGTCAGGGATGCTGGCAAGTCTCTGCTGTTTGCTGTTTCCTCAGTCTGCACTCTTTAATTGAGGGAATGGAGCCCCTGTTGTAAATGCTAGGTGTATCCTAATGGCAGTCATCTCAAAAGAGTCCTCATATGAACAAGAACAGCTCTTCCCCCATAAGGGCTGGGAGGGCCATTGTGGGCAGTGATAGGTGGCCCAGGGCTGCTATTCTTGCCCCTGCCCTTCTGTGCCCAGCTGCAGCCCTGAGAGCACCTCTTGGTCCATGCAGAGCCATAGAAATGGGAACAGTGAGTTTCAAAACTTTTCCTCCTCTTTTTGGCTTCACAGCTCAGAAAAAGGGATCTGTGTGAAATTACTTGCACACAACTATGCACGAGTCTGGGAGAAAGAATCCCAACCCATGAGCATTCCCAAGCCTTTAAAAATATCACACCCACTTGTATAGGCACAAAGATAGATTTAAGCAGTTTTCCCTATGATTCTGTGACCGTCAAAGTTTAGCAAGAGAGCAGAGGGGGAAAGTGGGGGAGTGTTTGTCTGCAGACAGTAAAAATAGAATGGCATTTTTGCAATCTACTTTTCTGGTCTGCCAAGAGTGATTTCTATACAATGTATGATACTCGCAAGAAATTTGCCAGTCCATAGATTTTTCTGGATTATGATCCATTAGTCTAAATTTCTCTCCAACAGATGATGATTATACATGATTCATCACCTAGCTCGCCTTATTTTTCAATGATGATTCTGTGGCTGCAGAAACCTTTGTGGTCCCCAACATCAATTCAGGGGGCAGGAGTGAGATAAACTCAGTGTCAGTATAAAAGAATCAGCCTTCCAAGAAAAACTGCAACAGATGCAAGCATTGGAGATCTAGCCCCACTTGCTATTAAGCAGGCTAAAAATACAGTAATAGTCCTTAGTCTAAGTTTATTATAAGAATCTCTAAGGGCCAGTGACAATACTGTGGTTGTTAAAAATTGTTCAAGTCTGTTCTGACTATCTCAGTCCAGGGTACTTCCACATTAGTGTGAGCAATATGTAAGCACATTTTAGAATGGAAACCTTGGACAGATGGGAATAGGAATCTCTTTCTTCTTCCAGAGTAGCTGGCTGACTTCCCCAGAGGACCTCTCTTGCAGCAAGATATGAATGAGCTCAAAGAAGTCAGATACCATATACCAATAATGAGTGGAGGCAAACAGTGTTCACAATTGGCCTTACCCAGTTCCCTCCCCACCATACTTCCCCCCTCTTCTTCAGTCTTAAGCTGATTTTCACAATTAGATGCTGACAAGAAACTGGAAAATGACTTTTAGTAGTAAAAGTTCACAGGCCAGCTTCATGGAAACCAGTGAAAAAGTTCACACTCTTTTCAGAAAACCATAACTTTGCCTGCACTTCTGCACTGCAAGAGGCAGATAACAGATCATGAGTATTGTACTGTTTTGGCAATAGTATGAGATGAGCAAAACAGTCATTTTGTCACTGTTTGACATGAGATTATTTTGGAGGTACTCAACTACCTCATTCAATTCAAGACACAAAATGGCTGTGAGTCAGCTGAAACTATTTGCTTCCTAGTTTCTCTAATAATAAGAGCATTTGGGTATCATTTTCAAAGAAGGCCACATAGAGACAGGAAGAGTTAGGCAAGGATGCTGGAAAGTAGGCATCACAGTCCTTACTGAAGCCTCAACAACTGAACTGCAGTTTCAAAACAACCTTTATTCTGCTTGAAGACTTATTACAATTTTTAAAGCAACTCAAAAACAAGACACAGCTCCATCAACTCTACAGCTTGAACAAAATTTTAAGGAGGCATGTTTTCACTTTTGCCTTGTAAAGGCAATTTACAATCTGCTTTACCCTCCACCTCCTCAAGACAATTTTAAAACAAAGTAATCTTAATGTTTTAAAGACATGTAACAGAACAGAGCTTTATTTTCAAAAAACAAGAATTAAAAAAAAAAATAGCAGCATCTTGGGCAGCTAATGCAATCTCATCAGGACAAGTGCAATGTAACCTTAACCAACTCCTACAGTTTAGTCTCAACTGCAGTAAACAGCACATGATTCTACATAAAATGTTGCACTTTATAACCTTGTCCCAAGGGAGGCATTATGCTCTGAGCTGCCCATTTCTAAAGTGACCCTGAAGAAAACAGAATCAGGATTCACTTTCCCAACTTAATACCATGCATAGCAAAAGCACTGTGTGAAAATCGGCAGTTTTCCCCATTATAAGCATCTGAATGTTTTCCCAAGCATTATTATTTCATTGCCAATTACAAGACGAAGCCATTTTGTCACTACAGAACAGCTGACACCAAATAGAAAATCTGAAGATTTGGTTTTACAGATTGCTTGACAACATAACAGAACCATACAGACAAGCTTTTTTTTTTTTTTTTTTTTAAAGAAACTACCCAACAACACAGAAACTCAGTTTTCTAACTGTATCTGGAAACATGCTGCACTCACAAAGGTCTAGTGTGCATGTGTGCGTCTTTAAACAAAGTTAATGATATCACTTTATTAAACTCAGCAAAATGACCATGTTCTGTGAAAATGCATCTATATTGGGAACTGTTCATACATAAACACAGCAAGTGTGTACAAGTATGCACAGATACACATCCCCAACTTGCAAATTCATATTTCAACTTAAATCAGAAACTCTTAATTTTGCTTGTGAGTTTTGGTTCTCTTTGCTGTGTCTCATGCCTTTCAAAGGCCTTGCGAAAGTGATGCTGCAGTGCAGCATAACTCAGGGATTTAAAATAAAAAGTTCCCCAACCAAGGAAAAAAAAAAGTAACAGAACAAAGCCTGTCCATGAATTATATTAGAAAAAAAAAAAAGCATCAATAGAAATACAGAAAAACACTGTGTTTCTTCAGTTATATCCCCATGCTTTTTTTTCTGTATATAGTAGTCTGAGATCAAATCAAAACTGGAGTGAACAATATGGTACATTAAAGACAAACAACTCTGCAGTGAATAGGGCCTTTGGCAGGACTTAGCTCTGTGCATTAAGGAGGGAGAGAAATGCAGAGGCCACACAATATGTAAGTACCAAAGAAAACCCACTCATGCCAATTTGAGGGCGTAAATGATCCCTGCAAATTGCACAGACCCTGTGTAGGCAGAACATCCCCTTAAGAAGCCCTAAGCACTCATCCTTATAACATAGTGCTTATTTCTCATTGTTGCTTGTGCAAGAAAAGCAAGTATCAAATCTGCACACACACTATTTTTTTTTTCTGCTACAGCCACACACAAAGAGAAGTTGCACAGCACACAGGAACAAATTATATTCCATACTGGGCTGAGCATGCTAAGGATATGGCCCACTGACATAGCAGGGGTTTTCTTAATATGAGGAAAATTAGATCCAAATGCTTTGACTATGATAAAATTTCTTGACAAACGCTACGTGAAACATCAATTCAGATTACATATATTTTGCCTACAGAAAAAAAATGCGACTTTACTCTTAAAATATTTAACATTCAGAAATTAATATATGTCCGAAGAATATCTTGGATTGCTGTTAAGTGTTAAACTGCTGTATATTGAACTGATCTGTAACTTCAAGCCCAGTAGCATAACTGGCATGCTAGAGTAATTGTTGGTGTTTTTCATATAAACCAGTTATCAGTATAAAAGATTCACATGGTCCTACAGGCCTGAAAAAAATGTGGAATGAAGAAGGGAAGGCATGAAGACTAAACTTCTATTCAGGAAAAATGTTCAGAATAATTTTCTAAGTGATGACTATCATGAAACAATATTTGTTGAATCTTGTTTCTGATACAAATTCTAGTAAGAAAATACACCAATAGGAAAGCAAAGACAATCCACAAAAAAACATAAAAAAGAAGAAAGAAAGAAAAGACAACAAAGTCAAAATAAAATCTGAGCCTTACAGCCTCAGAACTGAAGTAACAATGACAATCTAAAAAAGAAAAGGTAATATAAAGATTATTGGAGACTGACAAATTTCTTATTATTATTTCCAATAGCTTATAAAGAATTGCGTACTTTGAAATAAAAAACCAGGATCTCTAAGCAGAGCTATTATGAGAGAACTTCATGGGCTCACTCTTTTGATTGTGTGTGCAACTCTCGTTGATAGTAATAGATCTTATCTTTTGCATCTTGGGGGAAGAATAATTTCATACGTTCACTTAGTCAAATCTTTTCCAAGATTTCTCTGAATTCCATTACTTCATTGATTTGCAACATGTGAATTTCCTCAGTGGTCAGGGTAATAAATAACCATTGCAAACCATTGACAGTGAACTACCCCAGGGTTATGGGTAACTTTTTTAGTGAGATTTGTTTCCTTTAACAGAGCAATGATTTTGAAAGTCTCTGGTGCCCTGAAATTATGGAAGTGTTCACTTTGATACTGCCTCAGGCTACAGACTTTTGAAAATACTTATCATAGCCTAATCATTTTCAAGTCTTAATTAGTTCTATATTATATCCAAATATTCTCAGTAGAGGTGGAAACTTTTTTTTTCCCACAATACTAATACAAAAAACAAACCTAGGCAACAGATTAGAGAAACTTCCTTCATGTGAAATGAAAATACCTTTACAGGCTGACAAAAATTCTGTCACAGGAGGTCAAGAAGTCATTTATTTACTGTGAGGGTGGATTCATTCTGAGATCCAAACTACCTACACTCTAAACTGCAGTAGCAAAATATCCCCATTTTTTTCTGCAGTCACTATCAAAGGATACACTATTTTTCTTGTCTTCCATATAAAAAGACAATCATGATAGAAGTTCAAAATGCTTCAAGAAGCAAACGTAGCATGGTACCGTATTCTAAAGATATCTCTGAAACAGTATTGTTGGACTCAGTGATATTTTGTAATGTTCATATATTTTTTATTGAATTAAGCAGCTTTGAAGCTTATCAGGCACTGCCCAACAAAATATTTAGTCAAAAAAAATTTACTAACTTTTAAAACCTCGAGCTAGTAGCTCAATATTCTATATAGCGAAAATTGTAAAATATTTCATAGTTTTAATTCTCAAGCCAACTCTTGCTGGCTCCCTGTACATTAAAACAAAACAAAACAAAACAAAACAAAATTTAAAAAAACAACAAAACAAAACAAGCAAAAAAACCCCAAAAACACAGCAAGAAAATTATTAACAAAAAATAATCATCAGAAAAAATATCCTCAGGCAAAAGAAATAAAAAAGAAGACAAAAAAATCCTAAAAAACCAAGCCTAATCTGTAGATATGCTTGAGAGAAGACTACAGCCTAAAGAAAATCAAGTATTGCATAGCATAATCTAAAAATTCAGCTTTCAGCGAACAGAAAAGGAAAAAACAAAGCAGTTTGGTATTGACAGTTTTCCATCAATGACAGTTAGTCATCCAGTACTATGTACATTATTATACACTGTATGCCATTGAAAATCCTGTTTTCTTCACTCTTAAATATATTCTTAAAACAGGATTTTTAATCATCTAAACAAAACACTTCCTGGCACTTTGCTATTACAATTACTCTGAACAACATACTGTAACTGAAGTCCTTTTAAAGTGTCCCTTAGAAATGAAAGTGCCACTCTGCTACATATCATTCACCAGAAACCAAAACAGAACCACGATGCTGTATGTCTGGATCCACTGAGTGCAGCAACACCATTCCAAGTCAGATTGTGACCACAAAATTCCAATAACTGAAAGACACAGACCTCTTATACCTTGTCTGGATAATCCAATGTTCTAGTTGGTAAAGCTTCAGAAGTGGTCATAAACAAGCACCATGCTTAAAGGCCTCTATGTCCCTGCAGGGAGATCAGGTTTGGATTTTTCTCTTGTGTTTTTCTTTTATAATTACAAAAAAAAAAAAGTACTTCAGATTACAAACATACATTCACAGCAAAACACTGTGATCTTTTCCACTGCAGTTGTGAAGGAAATCTCTAGTCCCATCTGAAGACAGATAGCTTTGATACTGCAAATTCTTGAGTAAAGTTGAAAGGAGCCTTTTTCTCTCCAGAGGCCTCAATGTTGCTAAATCATTTTTTAAAAAAAACCAACAAACAACCCAGAGTACTAAAGATCTTCATCGCCTCTGCTGTGCATATACTGGGTAGGCTAGTGTGACATTGAGAGAATCATTGTGCTGCACAAGTGATGTATGTTGGTAATGTAGCACCAGTTCTTTGAGCGAGTTGTACAAGTTATATGGCTCTGCAAATCCATACCCAGTAGGTGTTTTGTTTATCACACAGTGCTTTACTTCGCCATCCACCCTAAAAGAAAAACAAAACCAACCAATTTTTAGTTTATGACAACAGTAAAATTAAGACAGAAAATAAGGTACTAGCAATACATCTTAAGATGCTAGTCAGTACACAAAATTCCTTTGTTCTACAGTGGGATAATGGTAAAAACCTGTTTAGTCCAAATTTGTGAATGTCATCCTAGCTTAGGGGGGCAGGAGATAGGCAGAACTTAGTAGCTGCACAGAATGGAGTGCACACATGTTTTGGTTCCCTTTCCGAGTGAGACTCCTCTGTGGGAGTGGCACAGGTTGGAGCCATGAAGGAAGTGGAGCAGCAGTAAGAATGGCCTCAGGACTCCTTGACCTGCTTCTAAGCCTAAAGGTCCAAGAGGAATTGTACACATGCAAGTGTCTATCTGCTCCCAGCTGAAGGTAGCCCCTCACATGTTGGTTAGATCATTCGCAAGTTAGGGTACATACACAACAGAGCAGGCATAGCAGCCTTGTTTGCTGCTTTCTCGAACAAGGAATGTTCCATCTCGTTTTCCCCGTAGCAGATTTTCGGCTTGGCTTCTGTTGATATTTCCCACATTCCATGTTCTCTCATCATGATGGGGCAAGTCCTCATCATCTTCTACCATTGAGTATTGGCTGTCAAAAAGAAAAAATGTGTTTGTGAAACACAGAACAAAATCCACTAATTATGTAGTCTTTATTCTGTGGTACAGGAGGCCTCCTTGGTAAAATTAGGGATTTAAACGAAGTAATACTGCACTATTTAAACCACTAGATAAAAGTAAAAGATAAGCTTTGTTTCTTGTTTCTTTGAAGAACACACATAAATTTTAAGAAGACTATAAAAAGATGATGTTTTATTTTTCAGAATATGCCGTGAGCACTTCAGTACTTCTGCCATGGCTTACTGCTTTGGTAAATAGAAAGCCCAACAAAATCAGTACCCTCTGAGTCAGCTTCGTTTCTAAAGATCAGAACACTTGGTCAGCAATGAAAAATTATGCAATGTATCAACTACAGCTGCTGCTTGGAGAATCTCCGAGCAGTTGCACAGGGAGACAGATTAATTATTTATAGGGGAATGGCTTTGTGAAAAAGGTGCAATAGAACAGTGCTCTCTCTCTCTCTCTATCCCTCTCTCCTTATAAGCAGATTATGAAAATAGCATGCAATACATGCTTCTCTACTAAATCAGCCACCAATTATAAAGTTGATTCAGAGTTACAGAAAATCCTCTGAGCTAAAGCCCACCACAAAAAAAGAAACATCTGGTTCAGCTGTGTGAATATCACTTTGGAATTCTGCAGTTTCAGAGCTCCCCAATCCCATAAATCCTATACTGGTTGACCCTGCCTTTCCTGCTCAGCTTGCAGTAAGTCTGTGTTAGGCTAATGCATTTTTTCTCTATGTAATAGGCTTTTAATTAGTATTCCTTAGTCTAAGAAAAGATGACTTCTCACTCATCCATGGTTCTGTCTTTCTGAAGATTCGCAAAGTAGTCTACAGAAATCAGCAATTACACACAGAATTCTATTTTTCATAATGAGAATGGGGTGTTTTGTTTCAGATAACACTATCTCCAGGTCCCTTATCCCATCACTCTTTTGACTTGCATGGCATTCATATATATTCAGTAATGGCTCTGTTTTTAAGCAGCATCCAGAGAAAGCAATTCTTGTTTTGCATCCTGCTTATTATACTGGGGGATATTTTTCTGCAATATAATTTCAGAAGAATACAACTTCAGAAGAAAAGCCATATTCTAAAAGTTTAATTTTTCAGCAGCTATTAGACTTGTTAGCAAGGAGTATCAGAGTGAGAGAAAATGAAGATTTTTTTAAAACAGTTTCACTTACTATTTTGATGCTACACTAAACCCACAATGTTGTCTACTGTTTAAGTGATAAGAACACTAGTGAGAACAGGTGCCCTACATATTTTACATCTCATCTTTGAATTGCGCTAAGACTGAGAAAACAACATGGCTTTAAAATGTGTATGTCATTTTTATCTCCTCCTTCTACCACAGCGATAAGCACAATTTCCAGGATAACAGCAGGAGACTCAATAAACCAAGACAAATTAAAATAGATGTGGACAAGGCCAGAATGCAAGGCAGAATGCACTACAGTATTGTCAGTCAGCTGCTTTCATTGTATATTCAACCAGGCAGCATAAAAGGGATGCACAAGAAACTACATAGGCAGAAAATGTTGATACAAATACTTCTGAGACAATTTTGATTTTTCTGTTTGTTCGTTTTTCACTGTTACTCTGCTTCCCATATTATTTTGCATCTTGCTTTTGTTTAAATTTGGTCTATGTTTACATAAGCCAAGCACTTTTTTGCCTTTTTTCCCAAGAAAGAATTTAAATGTACTCATCAGCCTAGCCTCTGTAAGAACCTACAGTAAACGAAACTGTTTAAAATGATAGAATATTACCTTGCCATTTTCCAGAAAAATAAAACAGACCACAAAACCAGAGAATATTCCTCAGCACATAGAAATTGATCATCTCCAACAACAATGTGAGAAAATGATGTGGGTACCCCTATACTGGACAACATAATGGTGCTCACAGTTCAGATTTGGAAAAAGACTTCTCATTCCTAAGAGACTTTCTGAACAACTTATCCAGCTTTATGACATCTCTCTAAAATACAGATTGCTTATGAACTCAATTTTTCTTGCAAGAAAAAAGACATAGGTTACATTTCAGTGCTTTGCTACAGTAACTTGAATATGCACTTCACTGAAGAAAGGAGGAGAGTAGAGGGTGAGACAGCATCCTTTCTAATACTTGCATTATGTAGGCTGTCATGTCTTAACACGTTACTGAAGATCTAGGCTCGAGATTCCCTCTGTGAGGTCCAAGACTTAAATATGCTTTATCTCACTTTTGTATTCAGGTGATTTGAAACCCCAGAAATATCTAAATCTTTCCATACTTACTCTTCTGCATTTTCATTTCCAAGCCATTCATTTAGCTTCTTTTGGCGAACACCTTTTTGAGTCAGCCACCTGGACAATAATTGCAAATGAAATTGATTTTTAGTCACAAAAGTTGGACACCATTAAAAAACCAAACAACTTAAAATTTGTAATTAATGATACTCACATCAAATACTGATCTCTTGTCTTCCTCAGCTGTATGAGGTCTGGTTTAATGCTGTTCATACGCTTGTCTATCTCTCTATATTCAGCTGCTTGCTTTTTTAGGTCTTCTTCTAATCTACGCCTGCTGTCCACAATTTCACTTATCCGAGACTTCAGTTTTTCATAGTTGTGCATGATTCTAGATGGAAAAATGTGTTAGGTTACACTCTGATTTCTTATTCATAACTTTACAGTCTGCTATTTAGAGGTGTAGACACCTAATAGATTATTTCTCTAGATATAGTTATATATTTTGCCAGTTCACATCTACCCTATTTGAGGCTTCTTTGCTTACAATTGAACAATTTCAAACTTGTCATCCTGATTCAGTTTTAGGCAGACCTATACTTGGCATTGTTTGTTTTTTCAAAAATCATACAATTTGATATGCAAAATCAAATACTGACCTTTGTATTTCTTTGTCATTTCCTTCTCGTTTAAATTTTTCAATGTATTCCTTACTGTATCTTTCTTGTGTTTGGCACTGCTCTTCAAATATTTTTATTGTTTCATTAAATGCCTCAATGGCTGTTCTTTTCATTTGAATTTCCTGAAAATAAAATAATTGTTATTACAGTTGTTATCAGATAAAGGGGAAGATTTATTGGCTTGTATCACAGAAACACTTCAGTATATTGTAGAAGAATATCTTTTCAACAAAATGTATTCTGTCTGCTGAACTTCATGGCATAGAGACAACAGGTTTGTGCAAAAGGCTACCATGATAAGATTTCCATGATGAGTTTTCTCAAGAAATAGAGCTGCTAAAAAAGAATCAATTACAATCTTTACTTTGCATAAATAAATTGATGCTTAGAACTTTATGGCAGTGCACGTTGCCGTTTGTATAAACTTAAGTCCTTAGAGGCACACCTGGCTTTCTGAAATGAAGGTGGCCTTGACAGCTCTCAGGAGATTATCTAGTTTACCCTCCTGCCCCTACATACCTAGCTGGTAACCAAGTCTTAAGTCATTAGTTCAAGTTGGCAGCAACTCTCCAATTTTCTTCAATTCTTTTTAGGCATATTTTCTGCAGTCTTGATTCTGAGTCTGTAAAACTGGACTAATTCAGTGACACTTCAAGGCATGGCTAAAATTGATTAAGCTGAAAGAGGCAACTTTTCATTCCTGCATTTTGTCTACACATGTCATTTCTTTATTCTGCATAGGTAAACCAGACCCTTCAAAAACTCATAATAAAATGCAATGTTTCCCTGCAAATGTGCCTTGAAAACAGTAATTCAGCTTGATGAGATCAGTATGCAGAAGTGGTGGTAAATCAAGCCAGTTATGTACTTGCTTTTGATAGAGCTGTCAGACTTGGGCAGAGGGTGGCTTAGTTTACAGGTGGTGGCTGCTCAAACATGAGTAAGCAATTGCACTGGTGCAAGCAAGCTCATCAGGGCAGTGCAGTGGTGGTGGAAGAGAAGAGTAGGAAGATGACAGTATGAATTCACAATAATATTCTTTAAAATCTACAAAGTCTGCCATTCTTCCTTTGGTTCAAATCTAGCTCACCTGAGATGTTCTTGTGTAGTCTTCATAGAGCCTGTCATATTCTCTGCTTTTTTCTTGGAACTGGGTATTATATTCATGCAATTTCTTTCCTACTGCTTCAATGCTATCCTCTTTTACAACTTGATCCTGGAATTATAAACAGGAAGAAAGACATTCTGTAAGGAGACAATCGTATTGCACAGCTTTTCTGAATAAAACTGTTTAGAAATGCTTAGATAATTACATGGAAATGTGATTCCTCTTTCACCAATATGGAGATACACTAAATGCATAATATGCAAATGAGAAATTAATGACAAAAAGGAATTTTGCATTGCAAGTGTTTAGCTTTATACTGAAAATTACATATTTCACCATTGAGTGGGATAATAATTACAATGTTTATTTTCTCACTGTGTGTCTGCAATATTTAAAGTTTTAAATATTTACATGCAATGCATGTAAAATTTTGGGTTTTTGTTTGAAGTTGGTTTTAAACAAAAATATCAAGTTTTGTACCCACTTGATTTTTTCAAACATTAACAGAGCTGAAGTTCATGTTCTGCAAGTTCTGCAATAATTTCTCCATATTTAAGTGAAACATGAAGAAAATAAACCAAATTACCTGCTGGTACTTAGATACTGGATAGAGTAATTTCACATCCAGTTTAGGATTATACTGGGCTAGAGATTCATTCCGGTAGTGGTTTATTAGCTCGACCACAGAGTTGAACGTTAATGGGTCAGAAAAGCCATATTTTCCATCTCGGTGAAAAATTTTGATTAACTTGTTATTTCCTCCTTTCCTGCAAATAAAGTATACTGAAAAGTTAGGCATGCTTCAAGTACTATTTCCTTAAGAATACTCTGCATTAAGCGCAGTTATTGCATTTTACTATCAAGTATTACAGACCCAGTGTAACCAATCTTACCTCAGTGTCAGTGTGTAGTCCCCATGCATTTTGGTTGAAGCATCTCGTACCAAAAAGGTACCATCAGCTGTGTCTCGAAGTTTCTCATTTACTTCTTCTCTAAAATGAAAGCAAAAGTAACCAATCATTACAATTAGTTCTTACACACTTATTCTTCCACAGTGCTCTAAATTAAAATTCAAATGTTTTGAAATAAGTGTGTTTTAGAAGCCTTCTATGTCTCCATATTAACACAACTACATTATACCTTATTTAAGTGGGATAAAAAATGGCATACTCTTTGCTCTCACTACTGGACAAAATTATTATTCATGCAAAGCTCTTTCTGCTTGTTCATACAAGCCTATGCAATTGGAGCAGACAGTACTGGTCTAGTATACCTATATATAGTACAGATAAAAATATTGCTAATATATGGCACTTGTTAGTCTGACTTGCTGACCATTGTGCCTACAGCCGAGGCTCTGAATGAAAGACAAGAACAAAATTCTTTCTTAGTGCTATCTTTTCATGATAGCATTTCATAGAAGTCTTAAAGTAATGGAACAATCATTTTGTGTACTACATTCTAAGTCATAGCTTTTTAATCATATTTGGAATAAAACCAACTGTAATATGTTTGTGGTGAAAGCTATAATAAAATTGCTCTTACAGTTGTGAATTTACACTCAAAGCATAATACATATACACAGATTGGCACAGCAAGAGTAGCACAAAGCCAAACATAAGAAATACATGTCTTGAGGTGATTTACCTTGAGATATCCCCCCAGTACCACTCTGCGTCTTGTAATGACATGTTGTTATTCATGCTATTGTTAGTTACGCTATTAGGTTTCGGTGGCTTAGGAGGCAGTGCTGCAAATGAAAGGGGGGAAGAAAAGTTGTAACTCACTGAAAATATGACCATATATTCCTTAAAATTACACATTTGTACATAAACTTTGTAATCCTAAGAGTGCGTTAAAAAAAAGAACTGGTTGCCAAATAGAGTTGTCCATCATTAACAGGGTCTAAAAGACACTGTAGGAATTAAGAAATTTGAAAAGAAAAATTCAAAAGGAAGTTGTACTGTTTAAAAAAATTATGTTATCTTGCAATAATATATTTTAAGGAAAATACAACACCATACTCAACTCCTGCCCCTGTGAAGAAAGCATTTGAGAAAAAAAATCTGAAGTTTTTCTTTTACCTTCTTTCACCATCTTTGGGCGAACACAAGTAATAAAACATGCCACTTTTTTCTATCCTCCTATGTAATGAACTTAGAAAATTTTCCTGTTTTCTTACCTAGAAGCAGAGTAATAAAAGATGCAAACCCATAGTAATACAGTATTATTTGAAGAAGAATCAGGGTTTTGTGATCCTTGGCATACTGTTTAATGATTTGCAAAAAAATAAAAAAAACCAAGCCCAACAGTTTAAGAAACCCATCTGTGATCCAAATATCCCTTGTGTTAATCTTAGTATTCTACAGAATAAATTGTGTTCCAAATGCCAGGACTGATTAAAAAACATCCCCCCCACCCCCACCTTTTTTTTTTCAATGTCAAAGCTGCATATGTACACCAGTGGGTGCCAGAGAAGATACTGCAGCACTGACTTAGTAACGGAGGGACTACACTGGAATCAGGATTAAAAATCAACTATCAACTCAGCTCTTTCAGTTCTCCAGTAAGTACATAATTCTTGTGCTGTATATTATGACCATGCTCAAAAGACAATGTTTTTAAAGTTGCAAGGAATATCAGGATAGTGCAATACTTTCATGTGATATGAAAAAATGATGCTACAACAGGCATCTAGCAATTAGTATTGCTAGATTTTAGAAATGTTTTTTCCTTAAACAATCCAAGTCAATGATTTGCAATCACTGTTTCAGGAAATATGAGTGTTACTACAGCATCTCCTTTTAGGCACAGTGTGGAACAGAGACAGCAAAAAATAATAAAAGAAATACAATTTTTACATGATAAAATAGCAGGACTAAAACTACATCTGACATAATAAAACTGAAACAGAAACAGGTCAATTCAGTAAAAATTCAATCAAGCAGTCAGGTATTTTAATATGCTAAGATTCCAATTACTACAACCATGCACTAATTCACAATTTTATTATAATTTATGAAAAAAAGGAAAACTATTTGCATCAATAATAAAGTAAAGAAATTATACATATCCAGTAAGAATTTTTCAGCAGCTATAGAAAAGACCAAAATTAATTAAGTCTTCTATAATAAGACTGCAGTTTTACCTGGTGGATCCATTTCTATGTAAAACATCAAGTCTGTGCCACAATTTATATCTGTCTTAGGATAGTCTAAATCCAGTTCTTCCATATTCCAAACAGTATTGTACATTTGTGTGAGTTTCACTGAGTAAGCTCAGATACAAGAAAAGAGTCAGGCTGTCTTTGTAATGGTGTCTTGGAATTCATTTTAAAACCTATAAGGGGCTGCACTGTAACCTATTACATCATAATCCTCAGCCAATCATGTCAAAATAATGTCACCAAACCACTCCTGCTTCCTCATTTTGTTCTACATTAATCTTATAACAATTTCAGTTTTGGGAAGAATCTACATTTAGCAGAATTGCAATATAAAGCTAGTATTACACACAAAAGGAGCAAGTCGGCTCTCCTTGCCCATGTTCCTGGCTCATTTTCCTGATTTTGCAGCATGGTACAGTCCAATCCTGGCAGGATGACAAAAGGCTGATATGCTGCAGCACGTAGCTCTTACACACACAGGCGCACACAGCACACACGCACACACAGGGCAGCTCCTTTCAAAGCAGGTCAGTCACATCTCAGGTGCATTCTCCTGCTTGAATGGCTGAAGTTTGCCATTCAGAAAGATTTAAAAGGATTCTAGAACTACTACACATGTTAGTGAAGCATTAGAGAAGAGCATGACTGTGTGTGTATATAGCTATTACACATGTTTTATACAAACACACACAGAGATGCATATAGCCACATAATGAAATACGGATTATGTTTCTAAACCCTGCATATTTCTACTATTTTTATGAGCACATGGGTCCAATAGAGTTTATATTCCTATATAACACATGCTTACCGCAGAGATGGCTTTCTCTATTACTATTATGTTATAAAACAATTCAAATCAATCTAGATTAATTAATTTTGAAATCTAAACACCAAATATTGTAATCTTACACTCAGCTGATTCACTCAAATAATGGAAGAAAGTCGTAAGTGAGCAAGATCTTAAAAAATGGTTTTCCTCAACATAATAAAGCTATGAGGATACAATAAGATTTAGTCTGCCTTTTCACATCATTTTTCTATTCTCATTGATATATTTATCAAGTTAATTGTTTTTAAAATCAAGAGTCTCCTGAGTGTCAGTGTGTCCTTAGCCCCGTGACTTTATGTCAGCACCACCTTCCAACCATTTAGAAATATTCAATCTTAACTGCCTCCATCACTGACTGTAATTCTCTCTGACCTCTTGGAATAAGCATGGACAGAATAGGCTATTAACTTCAGAGCAGAATGCTATGTAAGCAATATGAATGCTTTATGCTTACTACAATCTATAGGGGGAGAAAAACAGAGACCAAAAATAACTACAACAAAGATTTGCTGTAGCCACTATCTGTGCCTTACACCATGAGAAATTCTGGAACAGCTGAAATATGCTCTGTCTCACAAATATTCATTTAAAAAATTAACACAATTTATATGATTTCCAAATATTTTGCCCCTGCCCTCTCCTCTCACTCCCTCCACTGTCTGTGCCCCTGAACAGACAAGCATCAACAAGAACATGTCTGGAGTACCAACATACACAAAAAGATGCATGCTAATTTGCTTTGTACATTAAGAAGCTTCATTTTGAAGTAGACTCTCCCTTTCCTGTTGAGGTAGATATGCTCCAAAGATTCTTTCCATTTCCAAAGTGAAATAGGATCCTTAAAATCACCCCAGACACAAGTCTAAGCACTGAACATAGAGGTTTAGCCCACCTGTTACCCAAACAGTTAACTTGCCAAGCTAATTATTCAATTAAGTTATAAAGATTTCTTACAAAAACTGCATTGCTGCTTTTAGGTCTCATTGGATCAGTAAATTTTTTATTCCATTAATAAAGACTTTCAGGAAAAAATTACTTCCCTAGAGTTTCACTGGTGGCTAAATTTAGGACTGAACAAACTTGTATAATCAGGTTAGTGCTCAGCTCAGACTAGCCTAGCCTGGAGGCAAGAAAAGACAGAGGAGGCACATAGGCTATTACCCATTTCATATATAACCTGGAGAGGTACTGAAGTACTTGATTTAAATTCACATATCTTAAAAGACTCTTAAAGCTCTACCTGGTAATCAGTTACAGTACAATACTTCCAAGATGATGAAACACAGAAATTCAAAATCACTTACTTTGTAAATTATGCATCGCAAATGATCACCTTTGTGAAACAGTCGAAGATACAATCCAGTACTGGTTTCCTCTTACAAAAATCTTGCTTAAAAACAAATCCTAAAACCTCCATTTACTAAGAAGCTTCTCTGAAGCAATGAAGAAAAAGAGACTGCTCTGCTTTCCAACCAATGTTCCATAAAACCCCCTAAAAGAGTTGTAACTTGCAGTGAGAAAATCCAAGCCTTCTATCTCAATTGCTTAAACCTCTGTGCTGTGCAGAAGGTATCCGCTTACTCTGGTTCATCATTAAAAAGTGAACCTGACTTCAGCGCTCTGAAAAAAAGAAAAAAAAAAAAAAAAAAAAGGAAACCACCACCCTCAGTAGCTTGCACGTCTCTCTCAGATAAAGATCTCAGTTTCATGATTAACTTGGGTAGGTTCAAATATTTGCTGAGCCAGGGATTTCAGTTGGGGGATGGGAGCCAGATTCAAAGTAAAACTTGTCATCAGCTAACAAGTGGCCAATGAGGGGCTAACTTTCTCATTTTATCTAAGTAAATGAGAAGACCATTGTAAGCGGCCTTAAAATAGTCCCTATCACTGGCTGCTGCATGCAGTATTGAAGATGAGAAAAGCACCATGAACAGCAAATACAGGAAGTGGCTAACTGCAGAAGAAAAAAAAAAGAATAAAAATTTTCCTTGAAAAGAGCTGCATCTCTAGAAGCAGCTCTGTGCAAGCAAAATAGTGTGCTTGCAAGCACAGCATCACCTCATACATGCTCATGCTGGATAAAAAAAAACAGGTGGTGCTCCTTCAAGACCCTTAGTCTGAGGCTGTGAGACTTTTTATCGATTTCCTATATACTAAAAATATTAGGAAAAACATCTGTCTGTATTCATGGTGGTTTCCAGTATATCAGAATTGTTCATTTCTTGGGCAGGCAGGTGAGGAAAGAAGCTGTACAGTGAGGGAGAAGCTTAGGTCAAATCTATTTTCCTTGCCTTAGTGTTGGTGGAGATCAAACTTGCTAAAGGAACAGAGTAGCAACTGAAGAGCCTACTTCCCTCTGACTACAAAGGCTAACTTTTTTCGCCAGTTAAACTTCTACAAGGCAATAAATTCAAAGTAAAAGGAGAAGCAGACACATTAAGAGGAGGAGAGAAGGGAATTAATATTTTCCTCACACCTCTTGCAAACAGTGAGAATTTCTAATAAAAACACAGAAAATTTCTTTAAGATCTTCTTGTTGCTCCTTAAGGCAGTCAAATAGTATTGAAAAGTTTTTGCCTCCTTAATACTCCACATACCAAAATCTTCCTATGCTGTGAAATACCACTTGCACCTAATAATGAAACCCCAAATATCTGCAGTACATTTTTCATGTTTTGCACTTGATTGATTAACCTCACCTATAACAGTCCCTTGCTTCCCTAGTTTTAGGCTGTGCATATCTGAACAATTGTCAGCTCTAAATATAATTTAAAGCAGCAGAGCCATGAAGGTACAGCCTACTTCAAGTGGAGACGGAAACCAATGTTTCTGAACTAATTTAGTTTCAGACTGTAGTTGATACACTTCTTTACTGTTAAAATTACAGAAGGGATTGAGAACATTTCCTGGTTTGTAGGACCATATTACAGATGTATATAGTGAAAGGAGAAAAAACAACCCAAACTGAACTTTTTTATCAATTAAAAAAGCACAGATACCTACACAGAGATAATGAGTTCCTCATTATCCTCCAGGAGAGAACAAGGGTCTTGTCCAAAAAAGATATGGGCACGCACACACCTGCACTTCCAAATATTGCCCTGTCTTGTCTTTTCATCTAAATTTCAAAATCCTGAGTGGTGCCCATTTTATTTTGCAGCCTAATATTCCTTGCAGTCATACTCAGTGTGTTCTTCTATTAACATAGCACTTTTTTTTTCTAAAAAATTATGACTGAAGCAGGAAAAGAATTGGTCAGGTTTGACGTGCTTCCACGTGTTTTATACCCTCATACAAATACCTGCACACAGACATAACAATCTGTAAAAAAATGCTAATAACATCATATGTATTGTTCCACTTTTATCAAATTCTTGCAATTAGATATTGAAAAACATAAAGCACTGGCTTGTGTCAAAACTTAAGCCAAGGATACAGCATTCCAAAGCAGGTGGTTAGCCAAGCACAGTGGTTTCCACGAGGTCAGGGATAAAGCCTTTTATTAGCTTAGGAGGGGAGCCCTCTGCTGGGTAGGACACGGATGCACACGGTCTCCCCTGCCGTGGGCACCGCACTGGCTCTCCCTGGCACACGCAGCCCTCCGCATGCTCCAAGCCACGCTCGGCACTGCTGGCAATCCAGCCAAGACTGTGACATGGTGCAGATAAGTTCTGACAACGGACAGCATTCCTACACATTTTTTTATGTCCCCAGGACAGTATCAACAGGACTGTGGTCTCAGGCTGATGCCTGTAGCAACACGGGTGTCTTTAAGGAGGAATCAAATTCCAGGAGACATTGGATCAGCCTTTACACTGCCCTGCTCTAGCTGTTATGCCAGCATTCTTCCGAGTATCTTTTGTAACTAAAAGCAAAGTGTCTGGACTTTCATCTCCTCCCCAACAAGTGAGCAGTTACATATAAAGCAGCCTTATTACCTCACTCATTCTGAGCTATGATGTTCTGAGCAATGAGAACTACTTTTTCAGGCTGCAGTATTTCAGTCTGAGCTGTTATTTACAATGCTACATACAAGCCTGGGAAACAGGGATAAACTCGGATAGACAGCCCAGACAAAGCAGCACAGCTCTAATCAGTGCACAGGCTATTGGAGGCTTTGATTCATTGATACAAGGCAGCTCTTCTGCTCTTCACCAGCAATGCCACGAGCTCCACACATCCCCGTGCTCTCTCACCACATCCCACTTCCTCTTGCCTTCCTAAGACAGACATTACTCTCACACACCCAGGCTCCAGAAACGACCCCTATGTCCCTAAACTTTTCACCCAAAATTACCTCCCAACTTTCTCTGTGTGGCCTGCCTTCACAGCTATGAGTGATAAACAGACCCTGTTGCTCTGAGCACTTACTACACCTACAGTGGGCAGCTTTGGGATCTGCATCCAGGGCAGGCCACCTCCAGACAGAAAAAACAGGAGCGTTTAAGATCCTTGACAATTAACTGAAAAACTACCCCAGTCTTCTATATCTATAAATATAGCCTGATATCGCCTGTTTTCTACTATTTACCTTCACAAGTCTGTATGACGTGTAAGATTCTGAGCAGCACTATTTGCTAAAATCTGGTACCATTAAGACATTTCCTTCTAATAGTACTGTTTTGGATGGCACATTTAGAGACTTGTACTCTTTAATTTAAAATCTGTGCAGCTGTACATCAAGCTGGGATGTTCAGATGGGATGCAAAAATCACCTACCTTGCCCACCAAAACCACCTTTGTCTCTCCTACCAACAAACTTGAACAATGACACAAGAACCAGAAAACTGATCTGATTTTTTCCAGCCTTATTTCTCCTGCAACATTACTTTGTCTTCATCTGGTACACAAAAATGTACGATTCTATTAACAGGTATTGTTAACTTCAGTATTTTTACGTAGGACTAAGCACTTTTTAAATCCACAAACTGGAGTAGTTTGCTGATGAACACCACAACAGACAAAAAGCTCCAATCCAACTGTTCCATGGTAAGTCAAGTAATAGTCTACTACTAAGTAACTGTTCTTTTTGTGTTGCGACATCCAAGAAGCATCACTTTAGGTAAAAGATGTCCAACTGAAGATGCCTAATTTAAGATCCTAATTTAAAAATACAGTAAGATATAAGGTCCAGCTGCTTACTTTCTAGTGTTTTCAGGTAAGAATAATTAGTGGGTGATATGGTAAGGAAAAAACCCCACAGCTGTGCAAAGATCCACTTGCTATTAAGATTGGCTATTTCTTAACACTACATTTAATGTATTTATATACTGCATAAGATATCACTAGAACTTCATGTACAGCTTGTTTTAGACAGAATGTTCTCATCTTAACAAAAATAATTAAGAAGGAAGGAAGACATCACTCCAGCCTGTGAAAAAGAGAAGAAACTGGCAGCACTGGTTTTCCTGTTATCACTTAGTTGTCATGAGGTTATTTTCAATAAGTAAAATTGTTTCAGCTTAAGACCTCTCAAATCCTCCATGTGTAAAATTCTATTTAAGACTGTAATTCTCAAAATACTTACATGACAAATAAGGTGCATTTTATTTGGATCTTTTTATTTAAGTCTATCTAAACAGTCTATATAGAAAATAAGTCCTCTAAAAGCAATAATCTTAAAGATGACGATTCTGAGAAACACATCTTAGAGTGTTTTCTATAGTTCTATGAGAACAATAAAAACAGACCGCTTCAGATGTTCAGGTCACTGAATGATATTGGTGTGGAAATGGACTCATGACCTAATCCTGCAAACTCACAGAATTTTCTATTAAGATTCAACTTTTGAAAATGATTCAAAATCTTTACAGACCTGATGGCAGAGACTAGCTAACCAGACACTACAAAGCCTGAAAATTTGTATCTGAGTGTTTTTTCCAGCATATTAGTACATGTGCAAATGTTCTAAAAACCATTCTACTAGACATGATGGACTTTGAAGTGCACAGGGAAGGAGTTCTATTTTTGTAACAGACCACATGAAAAATCCTAGTAGGACTGTCAAAGTAAACTACTGCATCATGCTATATTAATTAATGCAGAAGTTAATATTAAAAAACAATAAGATATTCAAGTATAATTATCAATGTAGCGTCAAATCACATAAATTGGATGGATACAATGGCATTTCTTCAAGCACCCAAATGACACTCTCAAAATGACTGGATTCCTAGTCCTCATTAGTAGTTCTAACATCAACACCTTTCACTTTTATACTTTCCTCACATGAAGCAAGTTAGGCAGATATGCAACTGAGTCATCTCTTAAATTCAACTTATAAAATTCTTGCTTTGAAACTGAACGAACTGTTGACCCTACCTTTGTAACCTCCCAACCAGTGCTTCTAGACACATATATTTACATACTCCAAAGCATTTGCAAACATGCAACTATAAAAAGTGCTATTAGCATTAGACTATTAGGATCTGTTTTGCTTTTTAAAGCTTGTAACAAGTGACAAAGAAAATAATTCTTTAACAATTAGCATATATTTGCTGATTCTTGGTAAAATAGTACAAATACTGTAAGTTTGGACTCTCCTAGTGGTTACAAAGCATTAGGCATAACAATACACAGTAGTTCTGGAAACCCCTGTTTAACTACTTCACCAAAATTGAACAAATGCTGAAAACAGATGTATGCAAAATGTTAGGGACAGTTTCCTAACTAACAGAGCTGGCAAGATTAGAAAAGCCTTTCAAACAGAGCATTAGGACGAAAAATTTTAGCCATTTTAAATTAATCTTCATTAGCCGATGAAGAGGATTATACAATATGCCTACCTGAAATACAGGAAATAAAGCACATTTCTGCTGTGTTCTAGCTCTTCAGATCTTAAGCAACCCTGCAAATCCTACTGCCAAGAACTTTATTTTGTGCTTTGGCTACAGAGATGGGAAAGATATAGGATGTCCAATGTTTTGTTCACCCTTTCCTTTGTTAGGACATTCTCTGTTAATAAATTGTGAAAGGAATTGCTTTCAGCTAATATGTAAAGTTTCCTGCACTAATAATTTCCTTTGCACATAGATAGCAACTCTGCCTTGCTTCTACCAAATACTTGATTCAAACCCAGGGATTTTGCATAAATTAGAGGTGTGCTTTACTATTTGTTGACTTATTAGATGTTAACTTACAGAAGCAATACGAGTAGGATCTAGTTTTCCTGGATGGACTCTTAATATTTTTTACATTATTTATTGATATTGATAAATAATTTTTTTGCATATCTGGATTAAAATAAACATATATGTAAATAATGTCTCCATAGGGTATAGCAAGTCTAAGAAAATTTGCCTGGGAGTAAATTCAGAGTTCAATAAAAATTCGAGAAAGCCCCTCTACCACTGTATGATATGCATTCAATTGGTTTATAGGTCTTAAAAAATACAAAATCCTATTTGCTGTTTACTGAAAGAGAACAAGAGTCCTAA
Source organism: Catharus ustulatus (assembly GCF_009819885.2). Taxonomy (NCBI): domain Eukaryota; kingdom Metazoa; phylum Chordata; class Aves; order Passeriformes; family Turdidae; genus Catharus; species Catharus ustulatus. The sequence goes on along the minus strand of NC_046262.2, from coordinate 22,403,658 downwards.
GGCGATACAAATATTGTCACTGAAATAATTTTAATGAAAAAGACTATTTCTTATAGAACAAACATTGCACACCATTGTAAAACATCTAAATAAATTCTGCTTAGCTCTGTAATTTTGCACTTTTGTTTTCCATTAAGTTTGATTTAAATAGAAAAACGCAAGCATTTACTGCCCTTAAGTTGAATTTTAATATTTAAGATAACATATAATTTTAAATTAAAAATATTTTACCTGGTACAGGCTGTCTCTCATTCCATTCACTTGTGATTAAAACCTCTAGGATTTTTATGTGGTGTTCTGTATTATCAGAGCTGCAAGAGATGGATTAGCAGTAAGAACTAGGAGAAATACAAAACTTTATTTTAAATTATTAGAAACAATTGAAAGGATTTACTATAATTCCCTCAATCAGAAATAAGGTCAGAAGATTATTTAATTAATCTTACTTTGTATATAACCAGTTCATATTTATAGTACAAAATATGGTAAAGAAGACCCACATACCTTGCTATCTGGAATTTAAAAAGAAGAGGGCTGAAAATTTCAGCCAGAGATCTTGCATTCAAGAGATTTTTGCTGGAGGCTTGACAAACTCTGAGGAAATGTTTAAGCAAATACTGGAGTGTGAGCCAATACTGGGGAGGTATATTTGGAGATCTGATCAGTTTCTTCAGCAACTGAGCATATTCCTCTGCGCTCTGCAGTTCTGCAAGCAAACAGATAAATGGTTCTTGAAACCAGCACAGGAACATTAAAGTAAAATGAAACTATATTTGGCTGCTTTGGAAACACCAATTTTAGAGAAAAAAAAAAATTCTGTCCTTAATTAGAGCCAAAAGATTTCTTTCTTCTTTTAAAAGAAGTGAAATGCTCAGGGAAGAATAAAGAACAAGTATTTAAAAGTCAAATGGAAACAGATATGCATTTTGGTAAAAACCACAATGTGTCAGAGTGTACTGGTAGAAGTCTGTCTTGTGTTTAGCGTCACACATGATTGGGTAATTCTGAGATGCTCTAGATAAGTCTCACAGGTGCTGTTCTAACTTTGAAGGTTACCAGTAACAATATCCTGTCCTGAGATATATAACAGAATACTTGGCCCATGTGCTGAAGGTCTGTAAGCTGTACTTGTTTGAAATGACCACTGTAGATGACGAATCTCACATGCATGTATTTCTCACTTCATAATCCACAACCCCAATGTAACACAGCACTACATGACCTCTAATACATTTACTTTGTCAGCACTGATAAAAAGTTAAAAATTAGCTTTCTGCATACAAGTAAGTCCTTGATTTTTCCCCCCAGTTCTTCTATAGTATTTCTAGTTACTAAAATGAAGAGAACTGTGTTATCCCTTATATTTTACATTACATTTACCTAAATAAGTAACCAAATAATGCAGAATAATGTCTAGATCTGAACTATAATAGCTTTCACTCAAAGGGGTAAAGGTATATTTTTGACTTCTGAGATGCTGCCAGGTTGTGTAGAATTTTTGTTGTTCTGTGGGTGACATGCGAACCACCAGATATTCAGAATTCTAATAAAAACCTTTTTGTTTGATATTGGAAATAATGCAATAATCATACCTTGAGCTACAGAGATCATGTCACTGTAAACAGCTGCTGGAATGATGGGATTGGGCAGGTCCAGGATATACCTCTTGAGAGCATCTGATAAAGTGTTAACATCAAATGTCTCTAAATCTAATGAGGAGGCATCTAAAGGGAAAGAGCAACATGCTATTTAGACTTCAGAAAGTGGAAAAAATATACAAGCTCATAAAAAACAAAAATTGCTAACTTACATCTGGTTCATGGGGAGCAATTCATAAGAATGTAAGACACCAAGAAAAGTTTTTGAGATGAAGAACACACAGAGCTCAATACCATACCCAGTCCCTCGGCATCTGATGAACCGAATGGTTTCCATAACTGTGTGTGGCCTTCTGCCACATACAATTCAGGGTTGAACTCAGAGTAACAGTAGTGACTTGCTGCATCTTAGCAATGTTATGGAACATCAGAATATTTTTAACAGGTCCGTGTTTTATGTGTAAATATTTTGTGTGAGAACTAAGTACTAATCAAAGATTTAGTCAAATGCAGCTTCTCTACAGGGAGCTACTTCTATTATGACTGAAAGTTTGATTAACATCTCGAGGATCCAAGTCTGGAAATATTTATGTTAGTAAGTTGAAACAAACATACACGTGCAGAACTGTGTGCTTGGTGTTTTATGCAGCTGTTGGGATTTATCTTGTAAAACTTGATACGCTTCCAGGACAGTTATGACTTGGGATAAGGTTTGGGAGTGTCACATAAAGGACTACTTGTTAGTATTGGAGCAAAGAATTATCAGCAGCAAAAATAAAACCGGGAAAGTACAGAACTCCTTAGTTAGTGAAAGCAAGGTTAGAGTTCATCCTACAACATGAAACTCTGACACAGTAAATTCCTAAATGAATACAAAAACATCTGTATTTTGTACAAGAATTTAGAGGCATTAATGCTGATCAGTCTTCTATCTAGCAAGGTCCCTGGTAGAATAACTGTTGAATCTGTTTATCCAGTTTAAACACAGGCAGCAGTGAAGTAGAGGACTCAGATAAATGGTGTGTCCACCAATATTTGAAATAAGGCAGCCAAGAAAGGATAATAAGAAACTTACTGCTCCTCCACCTCCTTTGTTTTCCCCAACAAAACTCTTGCAGTATGAGCTCAAATCTTACCGGACACCAAAGAATTTGCATGAGAGAAAAGGCAAAATGAATGTCTCAGATGATATAAAGAAATAGCTTTTATTAGTTTTGCTGTTCACTTTTTTATTTCCTAGGCCACATTAAACCATACTTCTTATGTGTTGACCATTTCTCTGAAGTATGTCCCAAATTACTATAATGAACATATGAGTAAGAATATACTTTGCAACTCTTTGGATACAGTATCTTAAGCAGACCTGAATTCTTCCATCTGCTGACCTGACAAGATGTAAATCAGCTTTGATTTTGAAGCCTATCATGTATTGTGTTGATGCTAACAGACAGTTGTCCAATTAAAAAATGGAGAGCATTTTAACCACTAGCAGAACAGCACATTAATGCAAGTTCATAACTCTGAGACCAAAGCTGACTTTGCCCTCTGAATTGTCATCCTGCCAATTCAAAGAGAGCAGGCAGAGAAAATGAGATCAGTCTCTATCGCTGCACCTGGATACTCACTGCACCAGCTCTGTCCTGGGAAGATCCTAATCCTGTCTTACGGAGAAGTCCAAAAGAGACACTGTTTCTAAATGGAAAAGTTCTGATTCTGTTACTCAAACCTAACTACATTTTAAGTAAGAATACATATAAACCACGAGTTTTTAATCTCAAGAGACAGATAAACCTTTCATAAAAGTGTAGCTCTGTTTAGAAACTTAAGAAAGGATTCAGATAAATTAAGAGATACAATCAAATTGGTGCCACAGAAAATCTGGATTTATCTGGACTGAAAAACAAAAATATACCACCAAAAATGTGACTGCTATCGTGAGGCTGCTAGCACCACATGCCTACCTTCTTTCCCTGCTTGTACACATATACTTGTTCACTCCTACCATAATCAGCATAGGACAGGATGCTCCTTTGTTTTGAAAAAACAGACAACTCAGAGTACCATCACTTATTACCTTTGTTAATAAATGTGGAAAATTGTTAAAAATGAGGAGACTAAATCACTGTGTGAGTTTGCTTTCAACAAGACAAGCAACCATTTTAATTTTCTACCCTACATTTTCATCATATTTTTGTACTCTTTTAGGCAAATGAAAGCTCACACCACACATTGCACCCCAGCTTGGCAAGTCGTGGTCAAACTCTTCTAGTCTCATACTGAATTCTGGCCTGAAGAAGAAATTAATTTATACCAAAAGAGAAGAGGAAATATATTTCAGGAAACTTGAATGGGGATATGGTGTTAGTGGTGTAGTTGCATTTTACTGTCTGAGAACTCAGCCTACAATATTAATTCAATTGTCTCTTTCACTTCGGTATCACTCTGAAGCTGGTAGATAGCTGGCTGCTATTGACATCCCACCTATTAGACCAAAAAAATGCACCCTAGAACTGTATGTAAACAACTGGCCATTTGTTCACAAAATAATAACCTGCAGCCTTTCAGGAACAATGTAGTTTTACCTTGATTCTGAACAAAACATCTTCTTTTTCTCTGTACAGCTAGACTGTCAGTCTTTGAACAAGTGGGATGACAAGAGTTTAAAATAAATACTCTTGAAAAAAAAGTGCAGTGGAGCCATGAAAAAAGACAACATGTAAAAGTGAAAAACATTTTTGTAGCAAGTGTAAAAGTTAGAAAACGTTTTTACTTATATATGTCTTCTAAACAGTGTATTATTGAGAACTCACGTGTGAATGAGAGTGGTGTGACCACAAAATCTGTGTAATGCTTTAAGGAAGAGAACTGTACTTACCACATTCAAAAATTTGTCTTAATTCCACTGCACTGCTTGAGCCTTGTGCTCCATACAAAGTTGAATACTCCAGACCTTCGAAACAAAATCGATGGGACACATTCAGGACAACATTAATATTTCAGTGACCGTTGCCCTGATGCCACATATTTCTGTTTTCTTCAATAAGTACCTACAGTATAAATTAGCAACATTCTTTCACCTACAACACTACAGAATGTGATTGTTTTTTAAGGCTGTCAGACACCTCTTTGTGCACTCAAGCTGCTGTGTTTGCAGAAAGAGATGGCCAAGGAAGATCAGAGATGCCAGCAGTCGCACTGGGAAACAGATTCACACTGGTGTCAGAGAAAATATCTGTATATATCAAATAATGTGCCCAATAATTCACTTGCATTATTAGAAAAGACATCAATAAAGTGTCTTCACATGAAAGATACTGTTTACAAGTTTCCTATGTCAGTGAAAAGAAAGAAGACATAAGGAAAGAGACCATATGAAGGGATGCAGAGCACTGACGATTAAGCACTGTCAGTGTTGTCTCTGGAAAGTAGCAGTTCCTTATGCAAACTGGTGATAAATACCAGCCCTTCACACTGATATCAGTAAGCTCCTATTCTTTCAGGACAGGATTATACTCCTTTAAAGTGCCAGAGGATCATGTTAGAATCTACGTCCCCAAGGACAGCAGCATGATTCTCATCAGAATACCACTTCTGCTCTTGTCCCCAGCTTAAGGCCCCTAAATGAGCAGCACTCACTGAGCTGCCCCTTATCTCACCATGACTATGAAACCAACATCAGAGGAGGTGCTAGAAAGATAGAAATAGGGCAAAAGAAGTATGACATTGTGAAAGAAAGAAGAAAGCCTCAAAATGATGGAGAGACATCAGCACAAGAAAGCAGATGAGGGCAAAAAAATTAAATAAAAGCGACACTGGCTCACTATAAAGCAGCAATAAAGAATTGGCTCCTGAAGAATAAAACCAGCTCTTGAAACCTTTTCATATTTTACTATTTCCTTTTTTCAGGGCAAAACATTACTATTTTCCCCTGTGCATCTGTGTATCTAACTCAATGTTATGCTGGCATTTACATAACCAATTACGGGTGATTACTGGTTAGAAAAAACAAAACAATATCAAACCCTTTTCCCTTACTTTCTATAAATACTTATATTAATTATTAAATGCCATTTGAGGTAAGCTCTGCTTTTGTTCCTACAGTCCAAACAGCCTCTAATGAGCACAAACCAGTGCAACAAACCTTAAAGGAGATGGTTTTGGATGTTAAGTAATGTGATGCATTATCACCTCTAGAAAGAGGACATGCCAGCTCTGGATCCAATTCTGCAGTCTTGGTTCACATAAGCAAAAAAATACCTTGGTAGATCATTCTTCAGCCTACCTTTCTTTTCAATTGTCTCTACTATCTTGACGAGAATCGGTGGAGCAACATCAGGAGGTGTGAACTGCTCTGTAAGGTCTGGAAGTGAAAAACCTTTAAAAAAAAAAAGGAAGAAAAATAAGCCAAGCTGCAGATGAATGCAATTACTTTCATAAAACACATACACAAAGGTGCCTATATGACACCTATATGGATATGTATAAACACATATATGCACACCCTCTACCCTATTTTCAGAAGACTGAAACAAAATGATTATGATAACTAAGTAAAAGGGAAAAAAAAAACCCAGAAAATTATTAACAGAGAATTTTTAAAGAAAAACTTTGAGATAGCCAAAAAAATATATATCAACTGAGAAAGAGCACAGAGTTTTGGCTGGTAAGTCACCCTATTTTGGATTACATGACTTCATAAAAATGCAAACATATTTGCTGCAGTTTAACCCAGCCAGCAGCCAAGTCCCACACAACTGCTCAGGTACTCTCCTCTGGTGGGATACGGGTGAGAGTCACAAGTAAGAGTGAGAAGTGAGAAAATTAGTGGGTTGAGGTCTAGATAGTTTAATAGGGAACACAAAAACCACACAAAAAAGCAAAGTAAAATCAATTCAGTGCTATTATTCAGTGCAATTCAGTGGTATTAATTCAGTGCTTCCCATGGCCAGGCAGATGTTCAGCCATCTCCAGGACAGCAGGGTTTCATCAGGGTAATGGCAACATGGGAAGGTGAACACTGTCACTTTGTACACCTCCCACTTTCTTATTCTTGACCCAGATTTAAGGCTGAGCACAGTGCTCTGTGTATGGAACGTCTCCATGTCAGTTGTGGTCACATGTCCTGGCAGTGTCCCCTCTCAACTTGGGCACCCCGATCTCCTCGCTTGTGAGGTGGGGTCTTTACACTGTATAAAACCCACTCAGCAATAAATAAAACATCCCTGTGCTATAAGCACTGCTTCCAGTATGAATCTGAAATCCACCCCATGACAGCTACTATGAAGAAAATTACCCCAGTCAAAACCAGCACAAATTTAAAAAGCAGCAAGAAAGCAAGGAAGGGACAGAAGTTTGGAAGTGTAGAGACAAGGAGTGGAATGAAAGACAATGGTAATAATGGAAGTGAAGCATACTGGCAAAAAGTAGAAAAATTATGGTACCAAAATGATGGAAATACTTTCTAACCTGTTCATAACTGAGGATACCAGAAAAACTTCTGTTAGTTGTAGCAGTTTAACTTAGAAGGGACAGAAGATAACCATTCAGGAGTCTCAAAAGAGTCGCCTATGCAGATCTCTGGCCTGCTGATGCTTTTTAATGACTTGAAGAACATAAGAGCAGTTCCCACAGATCCAAAGAGTTCTAACACCTGATCCACCCTCTGGAAGGACAAGTAGCATGCCTACATGCTAGTGTCATGATAAATCCCGGGCAAAATAAAGAAAAATCTAAAACTAGGCTCATAAAATGCAACAAAAGACAGCAGACAGCACTGTAACTAAGGATCCTCTATACAGCTTTTCAGAGGATAGGTTCTTTCACACCTTTGTGAGTTGCAAAATGCCAATGAGTAGACATAATAAACCCTAAAATTCTGTCAGATAGTTTACTTAGTACAACACTCCAATTAAAAGCTGAATTCAACAAAAGCATGTTACATAGATGTATTAATGCAGAACAAGCTACTCAGGGAGCAAATGGACTTTTCAACTCCTTCCATCTTCAAATCACTTTCAGATTCCATTTGGAACATCTCTTTTACATTTGCCTCATCAACACAAGAGGGGCTCAGTAGAATATGCTGCACTCTAAGCAGTCTCTGTTGAGGCGTACTGAAATACAGACCAACAACTTTGTAATATTCAAATCAAATAGTTCTTTTCAATCCCAAATTATGCATCTACCTTATGATAGGGACAAATCTATTGAAATAATAATAAATCGAAGATTAGAGTAATATATTTTTCTATGAAAATACTCAGGTTGTGAGATGTTAATAGACTCAAGAGAATGCTAAGGGGTTAAAATGGATCCCATGCATGGTAGCTGAGGAAGAACAAGTTTTAAGAACACAGTTTACATATTTTTACCTATGAAAGTAACTTTTTGATCCCTTAGGGAGCTAGTTACATTAAATTTCTCCCTCTTTCATAACATTAACAAAATTGCACCATCTCTGAATAAAGATGCTTGTCTCCTAATTCCAGATGGAGGCAGCATGCAGCCACAGTCAGCAGTCTAAACTGAAACAGAGGAAGGAGACAAAGAAGAACAAATAGAGACAGAGGATGGAAGGCAAAACTGACAGACAGTTGAACCTTATCAAGTGACAGCTTGGCAGTTCAGGGATGGCCCATCCAGGCTGTTGAGTGCTTTCTTCCATAAACCAAATAATGTCTTGAAATTATGGCAAGACCTATCAACAAAGTGTATTTAGAAAAATAATTCCAATTTCCACTGGTGAAGACTTTCTACACAAGGGATGGAGTCCAAGGAAAGCAAAGAGGAGAATGCAGGGTCACAGGAAGATATCCGTTTGGGAAGAAGCCTGCTGCAAGGTGAAGACAAGACAATACAGAAAACATTTTGTCTCCATGGGACATTAGGATGGTGTAGACTTTATCTAAATTACCTAAGCAGAGAGGGCCTCTTCCTGATGCTCTATGCTTCTCATCTCAACTTTAAGCAGAACTTTGGCTTGAAACCAGGTTTGTATCATAATCTGCTACAAATATCTTTGTTGTAGATTATGCATCAATCAATAATATTCTTATTTAAAGTGAAAGCCTTTTGGAAGCTATGCATTTCCCTTTATATTTACACAAAATTAGTAATATATCCACAAAACGTGTATACAAAGAAAATGCCACATTGCTTAAAATGAAAAGTTTCCAAAACTTCTCTCCTAGCCTAAAATATGCATTAGGAGTTCAGAGGATTTCTGATGTCTCTTCCTCTCTTTATCCCATTCCTTTCCAAAGCTGGAAACTTAGATAGCCAAAGACATTCCTGAACTTTTAGATACGATATGAGACATGCCAAGTGAACGATAATCCATTCCACAAATATACAGTTTGTAAAATACTTGTGTATTTGACTGAAAATTCGGGTATTCGCCTCTCTTTTATGCTCTACAGCAAAAAGACACAAACAACCACACAATGGCAGGTCCAAAACCTGCAGTTATCAGCAACACAGAAGTTACAGAAGAAAATATCTAAGACACACATTTACAATGCTCAGCAATGTAGAAGAAAACCATTAATTTCATGATCATGTCAAAGATATCATGAGCAAATTGAAATCTTTTAACCTCCCACCGGCTCTAGGATTTCCTATTCATTGCGTCACCTTCAATATAATTAACGCATAACATCATGCTGACTTTTGCTTCAAATTTCCCAACTTCTGCACAAAATAGAAAATTATGTTAAAGGCAAAAGGCTTCACAAAGCACACATAGTCAGAAAAAAAACCTCTAAAAAACTTCACAGTACTCAAAGAACTGAAGCCACTATTACATTTACAGAGAAGACAACCGAATTTGGGAATGGTGCACTTCAGTTTCTAAATGCTGAAAGGAAATCTCAGAAGGTAAACTGAAGAAACCTACACCTTATTTCCAGAATAAAATATTTTTTTGCACCAAGAGCCAGAATACAAGTTATGACTAAAGAAGTCCTGATTCTAGATTAGGTATATCAGGAGAAAACCCAGCATGCATGGAAAGATTTGCAGTGGGTAAGAAAAACTTTTTAGATAGGTCAGTTTTAGTAAAAGACAACTTGAAAAAAACCTCACATGCAACCTGCATTTAATACCTGATTTCAAAGTTGTCTTTTTCTTTGAAGAACACTGTAGGGGATCAAAGATGTTTGAAGAACCAAATCCATTCTAAAGGATTTGAGCAACTTGGTAGATCCCTTTGCTAAAACCTGTATCAGTTTTACATTTAAAGCAGTATTTTTACCCAAATGTCTCTGTATTGTTTTTTGTTTTTGTTTCTTTCCCTTAATCCCAGGGTCTCCAAAATACAACAGTTCTCAAAACTGTCTTCTTTCTAGGTCTGGTAGTGGGTCTCCAGATAGTAAGGAAGCTTCTGATGACACTTGATAAAAACTGGATTTTCCACTAGCTCTATTTTGACCTTGCCACAGTGAGAACAAGTGAGATGAACCACAAATGAAGGCTGTCTCCAATCTGCAAACTCTTCCTTCTCTCTGTTACAGACAGGACTGAACAGCTCTAAGGCAATGGCAATGTGTGGGAGATGAGAGCATACCTTACATTCAAAGGTTGCCAGCACAGCTACAAAGTGCAAGATGAAACCAGCACACAGCTGCACCTTTTGGAAGGGTTCTCAGTAAAAAGATATAGAGTTAGTACCTGGCAATGACAAGTGGAAATTTAAAGCTGCAATTTGGCTTCAGATACTTCTGAGACATATCTTTCATTACTGCTAGAAGAAGAATGAAATTGAAAAACATGTATAATAAAACTCCTTAAAATGTACAGTACATACCGTGAAAGGGAGTTTAATTTCTAAATATTTACAGGAACTATATACTAATGCTACTTTAATTTAACTTTAAGATTATTCCAACTCCAGTTCTTATTTTTCCAGAAAGGGCATTAATGTTTGTGCACACATTTTGCTTTTGATGACAATACAGCTCTATATAAAAGTTCAGGTCTTAAGATGATCATAGTACTTATGGTGCATGCAGATACACTCCTTATGCATGCAATCGTATCCACTAGCGTAATGATTTTCAATAGTTTTGCACATGTCCTTATTTGAAAATCGTACAATAAATCCAGACATGAAAGGTTTTACCAGAACTTAAAATAGCTATATTAAACATATATATTAAGCATATTAATTAATGCAGGAGAAGAAATGCAAAAGTAAGGATCACGGTCAAGCAAGTTGTGATAATGCTCCAACAAGATTAGCAAACAAACTGAAAAGAATCTTGGCTGCTCAAGCACCTAGAATCCTTCCACCAGCAGCACCATCAGTATAATGCACTACCAGCTGCGGACAATAGGGGGTTTCCTGCATAGTTCGACACCCATGCTTGCTGTTGAAAATTCTGGGAAACACAGGAGCTTACTTTCTTGATTGAAATACTACAATTTCAGCAGTTATTTACTCCACTAGGTATGGGAAATGGAATTCAAATAATGTTCCACTATTATCACCCATTTCTTTGAAACAGAATATGAATTTCAATAAGGATCCCTAATGTCTGTATCCAACAGCTTATCACTACACAATGTGGAATTCCAGTGAAGATGCATTGGAAATGAGGGCAGTTTGGCAGTTCTGCAGGGCCTTTCAGGCAGGGGTATGTTCCATGTACTCCTCCAGGGTGCTGGCTACTAGTGACTCCCAGATCAGACAGCAGAGGAGACTGCATTGGGAGCACACCTAAAGCCATGCCTGCAGAAACACAAGTTCAGACCCTGGAAAAGTGGAAAGCACTAGGAGGTACATCATGACACAGATGATGGCACAACCTGAAACTTCTCATGGCCCTGTGGTGGCAGCTGGTACAGACACTGACCCTCAGCCAACACAGCCATCTCAGCACCTGCTGTAATCAGCTGGAGGAGAAAAGGCGACATGAGCCTCAGAATACATCAGAGTGAAAGAAGCCTTACTGACAAAAAACTCTGAACTCTCAGTGAGAGGCAATTCTGTGATCTACTGTATGTGTCTTAACAAGTCACAAAAAGTAGTCACTTCCTGCAAAAAGTTTCAGTACAACAGTATGAAAGACTAAAAAAAACCCTCTAAATTCTAACTGTAGAAATTTTCGATACAGATCTGTGCCTTGGGTTCAGTGTCAGACACACACAAAAGGTAAGTCTTGTATTACAATTAAATACCACAGAGCTACTCACTCTGAGATTTGAAGAGCTTAACTTTGCCTTGACATTTGCATTTTCAGATAACCTAACCAAAAGGACAATGTTCAGAACTGCCCAATTGCCATTAGCAAAAGGTTTTCACTGGTGAAAGATGAAAGACAAAAGGGTAAGACTGAAGAGAAAGTCAGTGTTACAGTGTGTCTCAAATAAATCAAAGACTGCAATAGATAGTAAATTCAGCTGCAACTATTGGTAGAGAATACCTCCTCTTAGACCCTACTGAGGCGATTTAGTTTGGCTATAGTTAAATGCTACTAGAGGCTGAAAACACCATTTAAAGCATCAGCAGGAAGAGCTGTTCAGGCCTCAAACATTTTCTGCAGTACTGGTTTCATTAGAAAGATTTTTAAACACACCACCATTCATGAAAAAACATGAAAGAGATTCAAGCTTCCATGAATTTGTCACATCATTATAAATGGCTTGATAAGTCTGCCAGCTATTACTTGTCTCTTACTTTTGTGAGATGCCATCAGTCAGGCAGGTCACACACTTGGAATATCACAGAAGTCTTAGCAGCAGAGAAGACTAGATTCAGGAGAACTGAAGACAGGTGAAGAGTGTTGCAGCCCTAGGAAAAGAAATGGTCATGCCCACCCAAACTATGAGCCTTTGGGCTCAGAAGAAGTCCATTTATATGGAGGCAAAAAAATGTCTGAGAGTCAGGATTTATTGTGATATGAATGACCCCAGAGCTATGAAAAGAAATAAGGAAATTATGCCTGCTGGTGACTTTAAATTACTGGGGTACAACTGGAAAGCTGAATGAAAATACTACCATTTTATAATCCTTGAATATTATGTATACCCAGGACAGTCTGCTTCTTCCACTGGCCCACAGGTGTTGGGTATGACTTGGGGGAGAAAGTGGAACTTGATTTACATATTCCCTGTTAGCATAACACTGAAGATTTTCTGAAGGAAATACAGATCTATACTGAGAAAATAGTTTATTACATCTGCTGTCATTCCTCTTTTTACAATGTCTTCAATGGTGGAACACCTGAATAAAGCAGAACTAAATAAAGCCTATCAAGGGCATCTCAATAACAACATTTAACCCTCATGGCAAAACAGGATTCTGGCAATACACTTTCGAATTTCAAATATCTTTGCAAAGCATTCATAGTTCTGCTGTGATCCTACATCACTAACACCAAGTGACAATAATCCAAGGGACTTATTCCAAAAGGCAGTTCTCACAAGCATGATCTCCTGACTCCTCTGTCCCAGTTTACTGCCCAAAACAAAGCCAACACCTCCTGATTCCTCTGTGTAAGGTAGGTACTAACAACACAGCCTATAAACTTGAAAAAGGGATCTCAAACTGACTTTTACAGAAAAATGTGCAAAACTTGTCACAATATTGTGGCACTTATTGTGGACTAATAAGGCAGACATTTTTTCAAATGGATAAACATCCATATTAAGATTAGGCCATTTATAGCCCAACCCGCTAAATCTAAGAGGGTCAGAATAAAAACTGAATGATACTTCATTTTATCCTAGTAACATACAGCATGTCAAAAAGACATAGTTACCTGCATAAATCAATGCTGTAACTGAAACCAATAAAATATTTTGCCTAGATACTTCCCAGGGTTATCAGTACACATGGAAGCAATGCTCTGGTTGACAAAGTATCATGTGCACGGTGACTATGCAGGGAATTGTGGGGGGCTAGGAGAACTAATTCCTCTCTTCATCCCAGTTTATGAAGTTGTGCCAGCTGCACTCTCAGGGCTAAAAAGAACAAGGGGTAACTATATGAAAAGGGGTGAAACAAGCCCTGGTAAATGCAGATTAGTGCAAGAAAATAATCCATAAAGAAGAGATGGCAGGACTGGGCAGAAAAAAGCTCTGATTTGATACTGAAAGTCTTACTTAATAAGATACCAATTCTCTGAAAAGAAAATACAGGACCTTTTTACCGTTCCTTGTCACAAAAATGAATACTTGTCCTAGAGCTGCTACATTAATCAACTAAGAATTTCTCTAAGAGAAAGCAAAATGAAAGTAGGGAGAGAAAGAACAAAGAGATTGTGTCTGGCTTGAGGAAAGTTTAGTTACGGAGATAAGCAGAAAAACAAAACCACAAAGCAGCATAGTATAGAGAATTATATTCCTTTATAAGAGTTTAATACTTTCAATTGTGGCTGATAATCATGTTTCACACTTATTAATTTACTATTTCATAAAGCCCTGTTTCTATCATCAGTTGAAAGGGAAGTGATAATGTCTGTACTGGGAAGGAATTCTGTACATAATATTCTATCAGATTAAACCTCAATAACTTTATGAATTATGAGCTGTCAGACACTTTTCTCATCTGCTACAGAACATACTTCTTAGAAATAGAAGCTATAATTAAGACAACAGATGTTCTTTGTTGGTTTCATCTGAAGCATGGATAATTTTTAAAAAGCAGCCTGTAGTTAAGACAGTAGTCTGCTTCCCTCTATGGGTGAGCTTTTGCAGTACTCTTCTTCCAAACAGAATTTAATGAATTTAATGGCTGCAACTATTTATAACTATTGTTAGCATGATTAAAAAATATGAGCAGTACTATTCTGAAGAAATAAAACCCCATTAACTAAGTAAAATGTTCTGGCATGAAGTACACTGCATTATAATGCCGTACATAATACATAGTTTTGCAAAGGAAACCCTCTCCCCCAAAAAGCAAGGAAGAGATGGGAAAACCACCTGCTAACTCAACTCTTCAAGGACCTGTGAGATAAACAGAAATAACAAAATAAGAAATAAGCAAGTAGAGGGGGCACTTGAAAAACTGAGAAGAATAGTGTGTGGGTCAGGATAGATACAGTTGAAACTGAAACCCAAGCAGGTTAGCACTGGGACTTCAACACTGCTGGCTTCCAGGAGAGGCACATGTCACCTCCCTCACGTGGTCTGGAGCATTGGCACAGCTTGAGGCTTCCCATGCTTTTCTCAGGCGTGGCAGACTGGCAAGTAATTCTTTCTTATCCTTCACTCTCAGGGATCACCCCAAGCACTCTGTGACATGCAGAAGCACAGCAATAGTAGTGCTCTCACATTCCCTACCATCACTTTAAATGGAAGGACAGGTTAATGTCTCTAAATAGAACAAGCCAGCCTGGATTTCAGTGCATGATTCCAACGACAGAGAAAAAAAAATATTTTAATAAGCCAACACCTGTTTTTCATGTCTTGTTGACATCTGCAGGTTCCCTGCCAGCAGTTTTCAGTCAGAGAGATATCAGCAGATGAGAGGTAAGCTGTGATGTAGGTACCAAGTTACTGCATCACCATATGCAAGGACGTCATGGCAGAGATGACAGAAAGGAAGGAATGGGACAAGATCAACAAAGTAGCTGAACCGATAAAGTGAAGAACTGCCTTTTTCATGAAGTGAGGCTTTTTATATTCCCTCCTTCCTTCCTTCAGGATTGCTGTTCCAGGACTAGAAAAGAGCTGAGATAGGCAAGAATTTGAGTAACTTAGCCTGCTCAGTTTTCCTCAGAGACACTAAATGACAATTTCAGCTTCTGGCAGTGGTTTGGCATGAAACCATACAGACTATCAAAAAGGGAAACATATAACACTGAAATGTTCAAGTGTAGTGTGGACAGTGCTGGCGTGAGGACAAACAGCACATTCCTCTGGCAGCTGCACCTTGTAATGACTTACTTATCAAGTTCCCGGTGCTTCAGTATTACTATTGCCATTAAACATCCAGATTTCTGTACTGGTGCATAGAAGTCCTTATTAGATAAAATTTTAATAGCTCTCTAAACAAATCCTCCCTTACTGGTACTATGATTAACTACGCATTCCCTTAGAATTGTTACCAGCTGCCTTCCCACAAACTACCTCATCATTCCCAAGGATATTTATGCTATGATTTCTATTAACTTCTGCACTCTACACTTTTTTTAAAAACAAAGCAAGAATGAAAAATCACAAAAAATATAATTTATTGTAAAATGACTAGATGTAAGTTAATATATTTACATGGTACTTTTGCTACTGTTACTCTATAAGGAATGGGCAGCAAAGCTCCCTCTGATGCCTGCTATACTAAACAGATACATTACATTAACAAAACTATATTGTAAGACCATCAAGACCACCACCAAGGCCAAGCACTCACGACCACAAAGAACTAAGGCTGCATGTGCAATTTCAGTTCATGCTTTTGTCTCTTTTTGTATAAAGACATAGAATTTTCTCCATGGTATTACACTGCCCATTTCAGTGCACAAGGGATAGAGTGCTCTATCAGACAGAACTCTCAAGGGGTAAAACTCACCTGAAGAACTGAGCAATTTAGTAGCTGAAATATTATCTAGACTGTAAAGGTCATGATCATGCAGTAGCTTATTTTATTTTCCTCTTCAAGTCTGAATTTTCTATCATCTCATTTCAGAATGGTTTCCCATGTAAATGTACTTTGGTCCACAATTTGTTCTTGAGCTCTTCTTAGCAAGTGGGAGAGGAAATACCTATCTGTTTTTTCCTGGAAACATCTGACACATAGGAGAGGAGCAGTTGCATATCTTTTAGGGGAAGGAATGCTGAGGTTGATCTCAAGAAGCACTTGAAAATTTTGGTTCTGGCCAACCAGTGGAAAGTCATTGTGAGATTATTTCAATGACCTTTATCAGATAAAACTTCATAAAGAGAGCAAGTTCATGTGCTGGAACCATTTTCATTTAAAAAGCAATAACATGCATTTTCTTCTGAGTAGGCTGGTGCTATCCTACAAGGATTACTAACACCAATTCCCTTTTCACACATAGATGGTAATGGCTAGAAACAGTGCTCCAGCAGCATCTGCTGTTTGTAACCAAGACAGGACTGTGGATGAACCTTCACTGTGAGGTACCATGGCTGCTGGAACAATGTTGAAAATCATCTGTCCCATCTCTGAAGGATCCTTGTTCCTTATTGCCATTTCCTTTTTTCCAGTAACATAAAGTTTCTTATTCAAGACCGTCACTGGTTTATAATAGCATAGTATCTCTGCTTGAGAAGCACATTTAAAGCATTCTCTTTTTATTCAGTAATCACAATACATAAAAATTCAGGGCAGTATATTGTTTTGCTCTGGAAGAATGCTTTGCTTTGTTACCTTTTTGCTGTAGAGCAACTAATGGGAGAACAATGCCAACAAATCCCTGTCAAACTCTCCATGGACAAGAAATCTAGAAGAATAAACTCTTCACAACTGCAAGAAAAAGATAATGCGTATTACTATGCTTGAGAAGTCAAGTTGTTTAGATCTGGAAGATTTACATAAAAGAACTGGCAGAAACTGCTGACAGATAAAAGTGAACACTGTTCCTTCATCTTTTTGGAATTATGGGAAACATTTGTAAGTACATAGAAAGTTAAAAATAATGAGAGTATAGCAGTCACCCAGAAAAAAAATGCAAACAATGGCAAATGGCAACAGCTCTCCAGCACCATGACTTTTATTCAAAAAATTAATGTGTTCCAAATAAAATCAAACATGATTCCTTCTCAAAAAAAAAAAAAAAAAAAAAAAAAAAAAAAAAAAGAAGAAAGAAAAAGAAAAAGCTTAAAGCTGTAGCTGTAGCAACAGAATACAGCAATGCTGAAAGTAGTCTTATAAGAAAGTAAAACTGGGTTAGTCTTTGCAGCCATTAAACCATGGAGTGATCTGACATAGATACAGAAACAATATTAGGAAAATCCTGGACTGAATCTACAGAGAGGTAATCCTACCATCCTCTTTAGCTCCAGATGAAGAAGGAGTCTACATGTAATAAGATTTTTTGACCCATATCATACTCCTTTTGAGATTTGTCTGCATAGCAATATCCATGTTATTTTCTTATTCCAATATATTTCATACTACCAAGACCCTAAACAAAAAGGATGCCATGCAATACCAAGTACATGTACTTAACGCATGAACCGAAAGATCTCTCATAAATCATTGTTTCTTCACACTGCACTGCTGAAGCAGCTTTAATTCAGACTTAGCACTTAAGGTGGCAAATTAATTTAATGAACCTTTACAAAGCCATCAGGGCCCCAATCAATTAACTAACGCTAACTGGCGAAAGATTTCATGTGTACTGACCAGCACACTGTGTTATAAAATTCATATAATGCAAAACCTGTTTATAGGTAGTGTAATGAAAATGACAACAAAGATAGTGCTCATGAAAAACTGGCTGTTTTTACACCACCACCTGCAAGCCAAAGATTAACTGAAGTCAGGGTAAGAAGGTATGAAACAGGATTTCAGCCTGCAGTGAGAGTATTCATATGCAAAGAGACCAAAAGCAAGAGACAAAGCCTCTCTAACAGCACCCAAACACTTCAAATACAAGAAATCCTTTTGCAGTCTTACAGTGTTGGAGTGTCTTGTGGTCTAAAACAAAGAAAAATGTCTCTCTTGAAAACCAGCAGTGTATTGTGAAGGAGGGAGACTGAGCAGAACAGGATGAAATAACTGAAAGAAATATTTTGTAAGTAATCTTGGAATGTGTAAGTTACAGAAGGACAAAACCAGAAAAAGCATAAATCTTGTTAAGAACTGACATGTTTCCTATTATCTTTAGCTCAGGTGAATCAAATAAAAGCAGCTCTTTCATGGAAAAAATGAGGGAGGCAGAAGCTCTTTATAGATCCTCTACAAAGACCCTAGAGATGAGCAAGAAGCATTCTGATCCATTGCTTCCTTTCCTTACTTCTCCTACTCAGCCCTTCACTGATCTACTCCAGCACAGCAGAATGTGCTATAGACATTCTCAAACTTGCTTGTAGAAAATTCATGGGTAACAGGAACAATGCTGTCTCTGGACTTAGAGGACTACTAAGTGTACACATGGAATGACAAGAAAAACTAATGTCTTGAATATTTAAGTGCTGCTAGTGTACAGATCTTCTAGAGGTCACACACATAAAACATCCAAACTAGTTTTTCAAACATCCTGCTCCTGTCAAGAAAGCTAGCCGGTCTTCTGACCCATCTATACCTGAATATATAGTGGCATTATCTATCTAATATATTTATTTCAATTTCCACATAGGTACAGAGCTTAAAGTAACAGTCACTCAGTTGAATTGTTTATAGGATGCAATAAAGGTCTAAAAATACATTGCTGACTTGCACGAGATGTGATCAAACATGTAAAGGCCTTCTAGCTATAACGCACTATGAAATGGGTGGGGGATTGAGAGACTGAAAGGCTGCTGGCTGACTGGAGTAAGCCTTCTGCCACACTGGCTAGCAAGGACTGAGAGTTGACTATTCTGTCAAAATGCCAGGTACAATCTGGTTGTTTTTTTGCTATCCTACTGGGTGCGGGGTGGTGTGGGGGTGACGGGGAAGAGAGAGAAAGAGAGAGAAAAGAAAGGAAGCCTTACATTTATGGTCTTTTAGTTATTGTGCTCCAGAGGAATCCCTTGGTCATCTTGCTAGAAGAAAGAACCAGTTACCTTTATTTGGCCTTAGCATAAGGGAACGCCTTTTCCTCATTTCATGTGCCTTTTCAAATTTACTTTTTTATTTATCTATTTATCTATTCATTTAAATGTCAGCCATGCCAGAAGGAAAAAGGGTATCTCATTTGACTCCCAGATAGAAAATCATTCCAAAAGAACCAGTTCCCTGCTGAGAACAGGAGAAAGGGGAATATATTAATTTTAAACTGACCTGATTTTTCTAAAACACAAATGACTCCTTGTTTTTAAGCACAGTTCACATGAACTGCCTGCATGAAGCTGGAAAAACTCGTCTCCTAAATAGCTCAGATGTGGCAACTTCAGAGAACTTTACTGAGGATTTTACAAGATAAAACTCCTCAAAAATGGCAGATGCAGCAGACACTTGGTCTAACTCATCTAAGCTCTGTTATGCTACCACCAGGTACCTATTTATTGCATGACCTGTTGCAGGACCTGCTGCCTCTCAAAGGATTCTAGCTCCTTCATGGTAAATGTGTCACTAGTAGCTTTAAAATAATTTAGACATATCAGTATGAGCAATCACCTAAACTGGCCTTATTTAAAGGGAAATCCCCTTTTATTTTTGTTTTTTTGGTGGTTTGGGTTTTTTCAAATAGCATATTTCTTGATCTCTCAGGGGAGCCAGCCCTTCTGCTTCTCTTTTTCTTGTTTCAGTATATCAGTCTGCTTTTCACCTGTCAGCTTCCCACATTTTAAACCTTGCTCTCAAACCAAGAAGTCTTAGGAGAAAGAACAAGGTGGCTGGTTATTCCACAATGGCATTCAGCTAGGAGTGAACAAAGAATAGGACCAAGTGAAAATGCTAATCTATGTTGCCTGAGGTTGAGAAGGAAGACATCAAGATAGTGCAAGGCCACCAGTGTAGGATACACACACTCAACTTGTTTGTCTGCTGATTCAAAAATGTTGCAGGATAGTTTTGTACTAAACTTTTATGCATAAAGACTGGATGGGGGATTTTTTTTTCATAGAATATCTCCAAATTACGTATCACAAAATTAAATGGAGAAATTTAACATATACTGGGAGGCAGCAGTGTAGTTTTGTGTCATACTAGTAAAGACAAGAACAAAGTTTTCAGAGCCATTGTAGTGGCCACTTATGTCACAGTCTGACAGTACTCTGTGAACATCCAAAATAAGCTGTGTTTTTAAAAAAAAAATTGAGTCAGAAAATAAGCATGGATTAAAGATTTCTGACAAGCTGCAAATAGGTAACCAAATAATACTTTGCATGATAGAAAACACATTATTTTCCAGAACATTAACTTGATACTGAAATAAGAGAATTTCATGCTTTTACTTCTGCATGGCTATCAACTTGAGTCCAACAGAACAAATTGGAACCATATTCAAGTCTATTTTTTTCCTGCTGGCTTTATAGCTTCCCAATGCATTCTGCACATTACACATTCCCTGTCTTTTGCTCTCAGCATTTGGATGCTCTTCTCCAGGCATTCTGTAATCCTGCCAGCCAAAGAGCTTTGCTTTTAGTTAAGTAGATCTGCCAACTTAAACACCAGTCTCCTAAGGCAATCAAATAATGAAACACACATGTATGTACTTGCACATAATCTGTCAAATACCTCTCTAGCCCACTACAAATGATTTTTGCAATCTGGGGTTTTCATAGGAGCATGCATTCATACATAGTTTTCAAAGATCAAATGCCATGGTTCTCTAGAGTTCTGTGTCTTGTTTGTACACTCAAACTTAATGACCCTTCAATTTCCATATTAACATCTAAAGATAAGAAAAACAAAAAACTTAAAAACATGAAGGTTGTGCAGAAAACTTCATAAGGAGTAAGTATATCCTTCAATTTCTCCAATCTGGCAGAGAAGTCTCCTGCAAGACAGCACAGATTTTTCCATGGCAGAACACTCCTTCCACGTTTTTGTGTGTCTGGAAAGTTAATGAATAACCATTCCAGGTGTCAAGAGCATATTTCCTACCTCCCCCATTACTCATCGATCATCCACACTTGATGTCTTAACTTCCACTTTCTAAACTAGTGTTTCCTGAAAGAGGAATCTAATATATGATGCTAGCAACAGAGTAACCCAGGAAAAACTTTGAACATTGTCATACTACGATGAAATTGCACTGCCCCACCTCTTGATTAAGTAAGATTGCAGTTTACTATATGACAAGATGGGAGCAAAAGCATTTTTAAGGAAGCAAGTTATTGATTAGTATTGGAAAAACAAAATCCATGTTTCAAGAGTGGTAATTTACAATGTAATGTCCCTGTTTGCAAAAATTCCTGCATTGTGAATCACGACTGTGATATAACAAAAAACCTCTCAAAACTATTAGAGATGCACCATAAAAACCTAAAGTAAGAGGTGCTTAAAACATGTGTCACTGTAATGTTCTATTATGAAACATGCTTTACATGTATAACAAAGTATTGAGAATTTGAAACTACGGATTTGCAAAATCATGAAACAAGTAAGCTAGCGCCAAATTATGTTACCATATTTGTCGAATCTGTGCACTGACATTCTAGTAATTCTTTTGATTTTGATGCTTATATTCGGATTCCATCTGGTGCAGGAAGAAGTATGCCAGGAAGATTTGTTCTGCAAGGAATTGCTTTGGACATCCAGTACACAGTAACTTAAGCTAGCCATGGAGTGAGAAGATGGTACTCATTTCTTGGGACAAATAAAGATTTACAGAGACAAACCTAATGAATTTGTGGTTCCTGGTTTTAGTTATCTCAAGCAATAGAAACTATTGAGGTTCTTATATAGTAAGAGTTTTTAAGAGTTACTCCTCAGGTTCACCATTTTGAAGTGAAATCTACACGGCCTTCCTATGACAAAAAGATTAACCTTAAACTGTCTTAAAGCTCTTGGTTTGTTTGTTCAGGTTTTTTTAATTGTTTGTTTTGTTTACCTCATTCCTTACAGGAAACATGATAGCACCTTTGCTCATAACAGTGTCCTAAAGACGATTTAGTATTTGTCATTATGAAGTTCTATGAAACACTAATTAGTCATGTCCCTGGAAAGAGCAGAAGTATCAATGAATAAACCTGTTTCCAGAGAGAAGGCTGACGGCTGGGAAGAACAGTTGGCTTAAGACCACAAACTGATTAACCTGAATGAAGCAATTTTAATTTAGTGAAACCTTGGGGGGAAAAAAAAGCAAGAAGAAGTGGGAAAAAGGGTCATCATTAAAAAATTGTATCAAATGGTTGTACTTATATGTTTAAACACAAGTTTTAGATGCAGTTTTGAAATCTTAATATTCTCCACTGTAGTGTGCAGTTCATTTTATAATGCACATACATCAAGGTTATAAAACTCTGCATTTATTCTAGATATAATTATTTGTTACAGTAACAGAATATACAAGTAAAACTGTCACCATATCACTTCCTCAATTATAAGAAACCCCTATTACCATCACATTAGTTACCCAAACAGCTGTAAGGAAAACATCAGCCCAGTCAAAGTATCTATCAGCCTATTTTTAGCATGTATCAATGAAGACTTCTGAATACATTGAAATAAAATAACTTAGGGAAAGTAATTTCTATACTGTCATCACCAAATACAATTAAATATATATAGTTTCCCAAGTGTAAACCGTTTACTTCTAAATTCTCAATTCTTACCATGTAATGGACATTAAAGGGATAAAAGGTTAAGTAATCTACACTAAGTATGTACTGAAGGAAGCAGTTTGGACTAATTAACAACAAGTTTTAAATTAATCTAGAAGTTACGAGCTCAAAACAGGAATAACAGGGTAAAATTACATGCCCTTCATTAGCCCAGAACCTCAGAAGAGATGCTCACAACAGAGCTTCCCTTACTTGTATTCAAAATTTATGAAAGCACAGTCAGATTCTGTTCTTTATATCAGCATTTATGGTGTAGTATTTAATGCATTTTCATATTCTATGATTCTGGTATACTGGAATCTCTTCCAGAAAGAGCTAACATTTGTGATCCAAACCCTAAAGACATTGGGAATTTTGCCTAATAGAACTACCAGTAAGAACCATGGGATTTTTCCCAATGATGCTAAATCTTGGCTAGGTCTGATCCTGTTCCTTCTGAAGTTGAGATCGGTTTTTCCACCAATTTAAGGGAAAGTAGAATAGTAACCTATGGCTTTTTGTATGAACAAATCTGTGAAGTAAAGGAAAAAAAACCCTCAACCGTGTATAGTATTTTCAAGAACATCAGTACTTCAAAATAATTTTATTTTTAGTTTGCATCCAAAAGGATTTTGAATAAAGGATTTTAATGCCCTATTTAGAAGAGAGAAGCTCACATCAACAAGCATGGGCATGTTCCATTCAAACTACTAGACAATTTACCACCGTATTTAATTGACTGGCTATTTAGTTCAAACAGACCTTGAGAAGGAAAAAAAAGAAAACCCACAAAACCCCCCAACAAAACAACCATTCTCATCTAATTGGCATGTTCTTACTGTGTCATAATAAAACCCTACATATTTGTCTTAGAGGAAACATCTGGGGAAAAAGCATAACAGTTGGTAACTGTCTTCCCCTTTTTGGCTAAACTGTTCATGCAACTCAAAGTCCTGCATCCTAAATCACTCTGGAAGGAACCAGCAGCCCACTAGCTTTTTCAGTGAAGGTTCTAATAATTATAGACGAGATTTTCAACTTGCTAAGAAGCAAGATTCTATGCTAGTTGCTCTGTATAAACATTGGTCAATCAGTGGTTGCATATTATCCCCTAAAACTGTCCTGACAATAATGGGACTGTGAAAATCTCTCATTTCATGTAAGGGGCTGCAGTTTATACAGGCTACCAGAAAGTTTTTAGAGTTGTAAGCACTAAGTTTGATCCAAGAGGACGTCAGAAAAACATGAAAGTTGCAGGGAATGCATGCTCATCTTTCAACCAACAGTAATGAATTATAAATACAGCAAAGAGAATTCAAACAATCATCACTCTGTGCCCTTAAGAAGCCCCCCCTCAATGAACAGAGGTCCTAATTTCTGTTATTTCAGAAGAAATTATTGCTACTTGCTGTTTAGAATGTGTTCCTTAAAATTCTATCAATTGGCCAGATTACAAGAATGACTAGAAAATTTTTATGCCTAGAACTGCACAGGAGGAAAAAGCCTCCCCTAAATCCTTTCCTTATTAAGAAAATGGCTTATTTAGACTACTGACTAGCTACACTATTCTGGCTTCAGAACAATTGAGTAGATTTGGACTAGTCAGAATATTTTCTAAATTGTACCGAAACACCTGTTCAGATTTTACTCCAAAGTACCTAAAATAAGCCTTCACAGAAGACTCATGTACCAGCAGAGACTGAAAGGCCAAGGAACAAACAGATCACACCTCGCTGCACCCCATGGTGTCCTTGCACCCCACAACTTTTTGCAGACCACATCAGGGCAGATGTCTCTCACGCATGTCCCAATCAAGTATGAGCAAGGCAGGAAATGATGGAGGGTTTTGCCATGGTCTCTGATGCTCCTCACTGTGCTGAGCAGCCGTGTCTTTGCAAGGAGAGAATTCAAGTGTAAGGTCAAAACCAAAACAGATATTTTCCTGTCTCCATCCAAGCACAGCACATGAAAAACTGCAATGAAATTTGCATGAAAAAATAGCATGAGAGGACTGGAATGTGTGCTCACAGTGTTGAACACCATGCGCAAATAAGAAAAAGACTGAAAATTTTCCCCCTTAACTGCTTATTTCTGGAATGTTCCTGGATAGAGAGATAATGAAAACAGATACAGCTGTGCAGCCTTATCTACCAAGACGCATAATTAGCGGTTTCTTTCATGAATTCCCTAATTTAAGTGCCTTCATCTACCTCCAGCAAAAAAGAGCTGAGGAAGAGGACTTGGAAATAAAAAGTAACCTCACAAACTAAGAGGCTTCTCTTTGAGACAGACTGCTGGAGAAGTCATAATCTTCTTTGAAACATTGATTTGCAGTGCATCATTCAAAAGTTTCTTTGCCAAGAATAGTCCTCCATGCTTATCTGCTATCTACCAATGTTATCCAAGCAGGTTGAAGAGATCTTGGAAAAAATAGGTGATAGCACTTAAGGCTTCTCTCCTAACCCCAACAAATAAATTCCACTGTTATACCAGTAAACAAGACATACAAACCTGGTGCAGCCATGCCTCCTGCTAGGTTGATGTGGTAACTCTATCCCAGCAAAAACCACTCAGAAGTGCATTCCTCTCCCACTACAGAGCTCAGGTTGCACTACTCTTCCTTCCTTCCCAGGTGGTGAGCAAGAGGCAATGGAATGGGAGTGTTCAAACATGTTGTATGCAGCAAATGCAACCCCACAGAGGAGAAAGAGTCAGGTAGAGTCCACGTAAAGTATACCTACTAACGTGCTTGAGTGGAATAGTTTGGCTTTTTGCCACTTCAAGTATGCATGTGTTTTACAAGGAAGGATCAAAAAAATCAAGGAAAGCAGAGTTAACTCCATTTTTCTAAAATATAAACACTACAAAGAAAAAAACATAGGCAAAAACCCCACAAAAAAAAATCAACTTCATCTATTTTACTGAAAAGATACAATAGCTGCTCAAAATGTTCTGGAGCCTGCATGGATTCAAAGTAACTGCTACTCCTGGCAAGAGGTCTCCCTTCTGCAGGAGCATCTACCCATCCCAGATGCCACCAAGTGATCTACCAGCACAGCCAGCACAGAAGGAAACTGGCATATTTCACTTCTTGCCCTCAACATCCACAATCTCCAGTGAAGAAATTATCTCAGATACTGACCTCTGGGAAATGCTCTAACATAGCAAACAATGAAGAGCATATACAAACACACTTAGTATATTGTACGAGAAAATTGTCTGGCAGCTAACTGAAGTGTTAAAGACATTTTTCATCATTCATGTCATAGTTTACACAGTAGTTTTGAAGTATAAGATAGTCTCAAAATAATTTTTTTAAGCGAAAAACCCACATGCAATCACATCTTTCCCTGGATCAGGACAGCAGTGTGTTTTTGAAACTCTGCCTTGAGGATCTTGTTACCTGAAAAGCCATCAGTTTAAATATAATTTTTTAATGCTGTCGTACATGCCAATAAAGTGGGTCAACATGTGAAAATAAAAAACAAGATTTGGGTGCAATTCTTGTAGACTGTGGCATACAGCATTTATAAAAGGCTGAACAAAACACAGTCATGTTAGTACAAAAGGTTAAACCTGCTAACATTTGATGAAAAGATTTCAGGAAATGTCCAAGGATGCAGGCATTTCTACAACAGAGCGGAAAAAAAGAAAACAAACAAACAAAAAAAGAAAATCAACACAAGTGCCTTCTCTTAATAAAATCATCACAAAATAGAATTGCATTTTAGACATGTATTTTGCTGAAAGCACAAGCAAAAGGTAGCAACTATTAACCAGAGTTACTGTTTTGTGGGGTTTTTTGTTGGTGGTTTTTTTTTTGGGGGGGGGGTTTAAATTTTATTATTATCACTATTATTATTTAAAGCCAGAAATTCTAAATTCCCCCAGGTACTTAGATTCTCACCACAGTATTCTCAGGACTTAATAACCTTCTCCAGTTAAAATAAGCATGTCTTTAATATTTTGCAATTCCATTTGTCATTCTTAGCTATGAAAATAAAGGAGTTCTTTGTATTTTAGCCTTCAGATTGATTTCATGGATGTTCATCATGGAGAGTGGCTTTTGAGTAAGACGCAGATGCGAAACTGCACAGGCCAGCTGCAGTTACAGACCTGTGTTCTTTCACACAAGAAAATCTGGATGCATGTATGGCATCACACAACTATTTAAGCGGGCATGGTTATTTGCTCAGGGTGCTGAATGATCCACTCTTGGCAAACACTTAGTACCATGCATTGCTGAAACTCACAAACTGATGTTATCATATGCAAGCCTAAGTAAGAACTATTTGCTAACCAGTGAAAGTTTTTTTCAGATGTTCCTGGATCACAGCTACAGGACCAGACCAAGATGAGGCACTATTCTTATTAGATAAATTACATTGATACAGTCAGGGAAAAGAGAATCATTTCAGGCACACAAGCCTTTTCAGTCTAAGGTCACCTTTGAGGAATAAAAGGGGGTTCTGTGTGCCCCAAGTGATATATTTTTCACAGAAATATCTGTTGTTTAATTGAAGTATTATTTTAAAAAGCTCTCTCTCTCATTGTAATTTTTATCCTGTGAGTATTAAAATGCAACACAGAAGACTCTGTTTTAAAGGTCCTTCCTCCTCCTGCTTCCTTTCTCCTGTACCAGTAGGTGGGGCCATGCATCAACCATGAACTTGCCCAGGCCCTCTATTCTATGTGTTCTTGTACTTTCAAAGTCTATCTCTGTGCTTCCTGTGGTGCTTACAAAGGCTTTTGTAGCTATCACCAACCTGATATTATCACTGTGAAAAAAATGCTCCATCTCACCTCAGTGAAGCTTTCAAAAATCTTTGCAATCATCAGTGATAAAGCAAGGACTTTTGTTTTCAGATGCATGCACTTATCTGGCAGGTAGAAATTTGCCTAGAAATGTGATCACAAGTAGCCAGCAAGGCCTTATGGCAGGGACTTGCCCCACTTCTCAGAGCAAGTCAAACTGAACTGATATCAAAATTAATGACTGCAACATAGTTCTGACAACTGCAGCAGGACAAAGGCTTATACCCAAACTGGCTCTAAAAAGAAAGAATTCAAGGGCCCTGGCTTGAATGGCAAATACATTTACCATTTGTATTTGTCATGAGATTGTGACTCATCATTTCATCCCATAATTTCTTTTTTCCATTTGCCTAAATGAGGCAAGATGACTGTTTTCTTCCCAATGGAGGCTCCAGGTTTGCTGCATCTCACTCACTCTTATGTCCCTCAATATACAAATGTAAATAATTTTCACAAATGGATTGCTACACCAGCTTTATAGCAAAATTAAAGAAAGAAATCCTACACCACATTCAGTTCCAACCATGCAAAAATGGTTTTATGCCCTCTGTCAGATTGGATCTCTGTGAGACATTGCATAACCATAACCTGGCTGGCGAAAGGCAAGAGTTTCCAAATGTTCTCTGTTATTATCTTTGTGTTACTTGCTGATCTGTATCAGTTCTAGAAGAATAGTGAAAAAAAGTATGGGCTTTTTCTTTAAAAAAAATTACATCTGTTTCATAGCTTCATCACAAGAAGGAAGAGCTTCAAATTATTTTTAGGCTCAAAATCAGCTGAAATAGTACAAAGTGTCAACATAAACAACCCTTTTAAGTTACACAGGAAGTTGCAGGAAGTGCTAAAACATCAAAACAGACAAATTATTCATATAAAGTTCTGGTCTGCCCTTCTGCAATTCGATCTTCATTTCAAAGTGAGAATTTAGCATTCCAAGTTAAATCTGAAAGTATTTCAGCCCATCAATCAAATTTATGCTCCAAAGTCTGCTTAAGATCAGCCTTCACAAACCAGGCAGGGAAATGATACTGTATGAATCAACCCTAAGCGTATGCGGCCATATCAGATGAGCTGAATCAAAGTTTGCAAAATGTATCTGGACTTTGTACAGCTTATGCACTTTTCATTTGCAAGGAGTTGAGGAAACCTGGAATAAGCAAACGGAACCAGCTTAATGTAGCTTCAATTGAAAAAAAAAATTTCCAGAAAAAAACCCCAGTCACATAAAATCTTTGCTGTTTCACATAAACTTCAGGTCTCTAATGGGGAGAATACAGATGACCCTATGCTATGTCGCCACTGTTTCAGGTACCTCAATCCTCCCAGCAACAGCCAGGCACCCCTGCCTCATGGGAAAAAAACAGTGACAGGTTGGGTCACTTGGAACCTCACAACAGCAAGCGGAATCTCATCTACCATGCCATAGCTCTGACATGCATCAGGCCTGAGACTGGAAGGTGCTAGAGACTTCTTGGGGCTTTTGTTTCTCTTTTATTTTCATATCCTTTCAGATGAATTTTTTTCTTAAATCCCCACAAAATCAGACTAAATGTATTTCTTTATTGACAAAGATAAGGGGAAGACAGGCAAAATGTAACAGTCCTAAAATTCCAGTCAAGAAATGACAATTCTTGTCTTGACCAATGGTTCTAAAACTTGAGTAAGTCATGAGTAAAATAAAAATATGGAGAAATATTTAAGTGTTTTAATGGAAGTTAGGACCACCAGAAAGGGGAGTAGTTTTTCAGTAGTTTTTCACATTTAGGAAGCTCCCTGTTTCTAGGTAAGACTTAGAAGACATGGGCCTGATGAGCAGCTCTGCCTGTATCACCAGCCTCACTGACTGCAAAGTGTGTTTAGATGTGTATGATTATTTGTATGAGTAATACACATCTGTGAGTACTGGCAGCATTGTGCTTAAATACTGCAAATTAAATCTAATACAAAACAATCTGGACATTGAGGAGCAAGTGATCAGGCTTAATAAAGCCAAAGAAAAAATCCATACTGAGTGAGTAATTAAGTATTAAAGAGTATTGAAAATATTAAAAAGTGTTTTCTTCAAAAAATAAATCTAGGTGTATGGTAAAATTAAAGGAATTTCTTTGATTATGAATATACATTCTTTGAAATCTCACTTCTTGTGCTCTTGCTCAACATATATGTAACAGGGGTACATACAGAATTGACTCTTTACAGAATTAAAAAAGTATATGGATTACAACTCAATTAGGTACACTTATGAAGTCTTAAATTACAGTTGCCCATTAATTTGTAATTTTAATCCACAGTACGTTCAATTCATCAAGTAGTGAAAATGTAAACTTGATTGCTTTTGGTCAGGCAAGTTTCACACTACACATTAATTTATTTGAAATACACTCTGGGTGGAGAGAGAAGTATCATCCTGGGAAGAATCTTTTGGCCTACCGCCATTACATTGGCTGCTGGACAATATTCTCTGTCCCAAATGATATATATAAAAATAGTGAAGCCACCTGGAAATCAAACATATTGCTACATTGTTCTTTATCTGAACTACATTTCTGTCCTCACCTCGGCTTTTACCCTAATTTTTGTAGCATTTGGTTAACTTTAAAATTTCACCTTCATTTTGATTCTTATAATACTCTTTCAGTAAATAAACGTTTCCAAATTTGTTTCTAAGATTCAAAGCACTCTCTGCCTTAGATCTCTTCAGAAAAAAAAGATCTGTAAAGAGACTACTTTTCCTCATTTCTTTTAAGAAAGTATTTTAACTTTATTTTAACAGTAACTAAGCCTGAAGTTCAAATCTCTGTTCAGGAGGTTCTAATCCCTGGTCTCTTTTTTCTTTTTTTTTTTTAAATCAGAAGAAAAAAAGGTTGGACTGCAAGCTGATTCTTAAACATTTTAGAGCACAACAGGCTTATGTGTGCGGACTTTGAGAATGAAGACTCCCAGTTAAATCAGAACATTTTGTTTACAATTCCTAAAGTCCCATGACATTGCATGTAAAGAGTACCTTGTCTAAAGGCAATAAACCTCACATATAAGCAGAGCCCCTCAGAACTAGAGCAGAATTTCCCAAAGTAACTCCTGCAACTCCCATAAATGTCTGGGGAGGCTTGGAAACAGCAGGATTAACACCAGGACTTCCCAGTACAGTGCTATGGCCAGCTCACAGCATGGAGTTGTGAACAGAAGCATGTAGCAAGCATGAGTACAGAAACCAAAGAAGTTACAAAGCACTACTTTTTAAACCAATAAACGTCAAAGCCAGGATGCTGGTTGCTTCAGCATAGCATGCACACGTAAAGAATGAGACTTTCTTTCCATTCAAAATGACCTGCCAGCATTAAGGTGTCTATCCAAAAAGCCATGTTTATTCTGCAGTTACATAGAATGGTGATAACTATCTCCACAGTTGGGTTAAGAAATGTGAGTGTCACCTGAGCAGCCCACGTTAACATCCAATACAAGGACTGATCAAAGATATAATAGCTTTTTTTTCCAAAAGAAATACTCTGTATTCAAAACTATTCTAATTAAAGAGAAAACATGAGGCTCTAATGACTACCAGTCGAGAGTTCAGAGATAGGGACAGCATAACTCAAAATGCCACTACACCCTACAAATTCATCCTAACATTCATCCAATGATTCACATCTGGCACCGCAGACTTGCAAGTAACACTTGCTACAGTGCTTCAGAACACTGCTACATAAACCAGTGCAGACTCACTCTTCAGTAAGTCCCCACTGACACAGAAATACTTCTGTCAGGTTAACTTGGTTGCCAAATACATTTTTACATATTTCTGTCCTTATCTTTGCTGGTTATCAGCACAGCTGAATATAAACTTATAATATGCACAGAGGGATAAAAGTTGATAAACTGATACCAGAAATCTGCAAGTGATGCTGCAAACATTTCTGTGTAGGCAGTGTGACGATACTATTCATTACTATGGTGTAATGAGTGAATTTTTCACTGTGAAAATCATGATCACATACTACAACTCTTACTACCTACAGCTAGAAACCCAGAGAATTTATGAAGTATTAGAATTTGAAGAAATATAAACCACTCTAAACTTCTCTAATAGGCTGTAAAGTCTATTCTAAAATGTACTTGGCTTATTGATCTGTAAAATCCAACTATCTGAATGTCAGCAGGTAAAGGAGACAAAATCACTTTGAAGAAGAGTTTTTTGTTTCTTTTGGTTTTTTATCCCAAAGCTTTTCCAACTATAAAAGAGAAGACTTGCTTCTTCTCTTAACAGAATAGTTCTGATAAAATTCTGAGTTCTGCCTAACATACTGTTGCAAATACAGGTTAAAAAGGAAGATATTTCCTCTATTTAACCTTTTCTTATACAAAGCTATATTTTTCTACTGCATGCCATATCCCCAGATCAGAATATATCTCTTGCTTCTAGCAAGAGACTTGTGGTAAGAAGATACTTTTATTTAGAATGCATAGTGTTGGACTGACTGAGAACTTTCTCAACAGTGAGTCTGATGAACCACAACAGGAAACACTCCCATAAGTTTCTTAGAGACATAAAATAAATGTTAACCAGCTCATTTTCCACTAAAGTTTTTACAGTGGAGAATTAAAAACATACTTTTCTACCTGTGAGATGTACCTCACAATAACTCACTGGTTCTTGTGCCTGAGACATGAAATGACAAACTAGTGTGTGAGTTAAATATTACAATGTAGAAAAAAAATTCTTAATTGACTGAAATGAGCTGTACACTAAAAAAGCTGACCAGCAGGTGTTATATACACGAATGTACACTCAGACAAGACTGTGAAACAAAAATACCTGAAACCACGAACCTTCTGAATACTGACCTTGTTGCTCAGTCTCTGATTCAGCTTTTGCAGGACTTGGTGCTACTGGAAGAGGCCGAGGAGGACGAGGCTTTGGAGTAGGGGGAGATATTTTTTTTCTTCCAACGTACTCAACGTAAGTTCCTGGGAAATCCCCCCTCTCCCCTGTGGTTTCATTAAAGCCATTCAACCAACCTATTTCCTCAGGCTTTGCTTCTTCCCCTTCACTGAATCCAAGTGCAAGTAAGGTACCTTTATTCACAGTTAATATATCTCCTAAGTGCAAGTCAATGTCTTCTTCTCGCTCTTTTTTGTAGTCATATAAAGCTCTGTATTGGTATCCCTCAGCACTCATCTTGGCAAATGATTTAACATTCAAAAGTGTTATTAAACAGTATTAAAATGCAATTGTCCAGTTATAGTTTTATGTACAGAGAAATTCAAGATGAATTAAATGGGATGATGAAAATGTCTCTTAATAAAATCCAACAGAGAATGAAAAAACACTAGTCTGCCTTTTCACTGCTGGTGTTTTCACCAATGTATTTATTCTCAGTCACTGTCCATTGCAGAAGTTAAAAGTTCCAATTCTTCTTAAGCAATAGTCTTCCAATTAGCTCTTTTCCTGGGCTTGCCAGCACTTCTGTGTCTCCATATGCAAGTTCAGCTGACTCATTAGCCGGTCACTCTTTCTTCAGACGTATTTGCCACAGACTGCCCACACACCTTAAATATTCTGCCACCAAACTCTGCACACATCCTTTTCCTGGAAAGAGAAGAGAAATCTGATGAAATAATTTCACATTCTCTAGATGATTGTGAACTGGGTATTCTACCTATGACTTAAGCTTTCTGCAACCCTGGCAAAGACTGTGACTGTGTCCCACATAAGAATCCTATGTAACAATAAAATCAAGCAAGAGCACAAAAATTATCTCCAGATAGTATTTGTATTCTTATAAAGGATATATGCTACATTACTTGAACCAAATTTGTACCCCTGCAGTATGAGGCATGCTTCCTTCTCTGACTTACGGCTACTGAAAAGTCTCAGGGTGAGAGGGCTAAGCCCTGGAGCTATCCCTCCAGTGCAGTATCTAACCTGGCAGCAAGATTTTATGTATTATCTCCCTGAAGCCAGCCAGCCACACCCCTTCTCCACAAAAGGTCTGTCAAGACAGAGGAGGAGCTTACTGTAATTAGCATTGATCACTGGAGTATTCAGTCTCCTCCTGTTTATGACAAGGGTGAGGATGAGCAACAATCTGCATCCTAAAGCCCG
Organism: Catharus ustulatus; assembly: GCF_009819885.2. Classification (NCBI taxonomy): domain Eukaryota; kingdom Metazoa; phylum Chordata; class Aves; order Passeriformes; family Turdidae; genus Catharus; species Catharus ustulatus. Next base: position 22,369,821 of record NC_046262.2, on the reverse strand, counting down.
TATTTCAAAAACCTTTTGGAGGAACTTGTCCTCTCATAATCTGTAAAATAACCAAAGACTCGAAAGAGCTTCTACTTGATGACTACCATATTTCCCCTTTTTCTTTTTTAAAGGGGGGCTTTATCACGCCTCCATCCTCCAGATTTTTTTTTTTAATGTGTTTATGGTATAATACTGGAAAAACAATCGGCAACTGAAACAGGCACACCCAGACCACCTAAGCAGCCCTAGCAGGAGTAAAGTACCAGGGTGTATGCTTAAATTACATTAAAGGCATGAGAACACAGGTCTGAAGTTTTGGCTCAAGGTTGCCTAACCATAAAGTAAAAGAAAAAATATGACTAAAACTCAAATTTATTTAGAAAACCGTTACTTGAATACACATAGAACAGTGAAAGCTTTCTAAACATTATTTCAACTGTTATTCATTTTAATCTACTTAAAAAGACAAGCCAAATCATAATTTGAAATGCTATAGTGGAAACCAGAAAGTACTATCCAAAGCTACACTGAAAGTCCTAAACTACATCTGAATAAAAGACCTGAGAGAGCTGTGTAATACCAGCAGGTAAAATATTGACTATGTGCTATGTACTCAATGTATAGAAAATTATTTTTTTTGTGAAACACTCCCTTTTTACACTGTAAAGAGACACCATCAGACAGGGCTGGAACAGGGAACATCTGACAGCTCTTTTCCACACCATTTTTCAATGTCTGTCATTGTCAAAGTCCTTTTAAATATGACTAACTGACAAGCTAAGAAGCGTTTATAAGAATGCATATGGGCTTTCAGTGCCAATGAATGAACCTGATCCCCAATTTATATGTGGCTCCTCTGCAGTTCATCATGTCCCTGCAGCACATTGCACAACATCTCTCGTGACAGAAAATCTTGTTAAGTTCTTGAAGAACTTCCGTATCATCCCTTGCAACCGGTTTTTGTTGTAGGAAAGAATGATCTGACCTGAATTAGACTTCCTATTTCAAAAAGCTTGCACATAAGTATTTATTTTAACAACTTGCAAATCTCTCCATATGTATTAGGCACTCAGCTCCCACCAGTTTTAATTAGAAATTTCTGCAGCCACTTCTGAAAAAACAAACTATGCTGCCTACCTGATGCAACCAAGTGTCACAGACTTTGCAATTAACATGAATAGTTTCATTGATATTTAATTTTGTCTCTTCTACCAGAGAAAAGTCTACCGACAAAAATTGGGGAAAAAGCGTAAGTATCAATATATCAACTAAATAGCAGAGTAGCCTTTACAAAAGCATGGATTTCTCCTCTTTCACGTAGCAAGAGAAAAAAAATGCACTTACAGAGTGTAGATCCAAGTGTAATGATTAATACAAATGTTTCCAATCAAAACCAGCTATGCACACAGCAAAGCCTGCTAGAAAATTACCACTTTGACTACTTTAAATACTCTGAAATATTTATTTTCTTTTTAAGGAAGGTTCAACAAGTGCTCTGCTACAAATACTTATTTAACTCCTACTGCCTATGGGCATTTGGGCAGCCAACAAAGTCTTCTAAATACTGCATAATTCAACCGACTTGACCTACTCCTCTGATCTTTTATTATCAAATGTATCATAGAAACTTTATGGCCATATATTTAAAATGAGTACTTCTGTCTCTTATGTATCTTTTGAAAATACAGAACTAGAAATGTTGTAGAAACATAAGAACTTCTTATGACAATTTTAAAGTGCATTTTAAAAACTCAAAACATTAGAAAGACTCAGTGAAGTTATGGTAGCAAAGTTTCATTAGACCCAGTTTCCCTGGGGCTCGGAGCTGCAGTACCTGTTCATACTCACTTATCAGCACCACCCTCAGTACAGAGTCCCCAGCATCTGACCTACGGTTCATGTACCTGGAGACACTCCTGTGACTCAGCCATTCTGAACTTCTTGGATTTATGCCTTTTTCTATTGTCACTACAATTGCTTCTATTGTTACTACAGTTCAGGGATGAACTAAGACTCAAGAGTTCAAGACTCTTGTAGATAGAACTAACACAGGGGCAAGCACCAGTTTTCCACAGCTGCTCAGCAACACCACAGTGTATCCAAAATGCCCTCTTGGAGTGCTTTGCTAAAATTCTGTACAAAAAAAAATCCCTTTACTTCAATTGAAATTACACAGTCTCTACACTCAGAAATTTTGACTCAAACTGACTTAAGCTGACTGGTCCTAAAACATATAGCTTGGACACCATCTTAAATAGATTAAAACGAACAAACTGAACACTTCAGGGAAGAAACACTCTTACATTTGAGATGATGTACTACTGGATTTGCATTTGGCTGGTCAAATGGAAAAGGAGGATGAAGTATTGTAAGAGAATCATTGTTAATTTGTTTTTTATTTACTGTCTAAGAGCTTGATGACTCTAAAAATTCCTGAGTTCAGACAGAATTCCACTCAGCAGAATATTGGGCATTTATGTTGGGCATTTCAGTAGTGACAAAATTTAAAATTCAACAAAATAACTCAGGACATTCCTACAAATTTAGGTGGAAAAGGCAGGGGCCATGAAATCTTCCCCTTTACCCTTCCCTTCTTTCGCTGTTAAAAATGACATCTGGCTCCCACTTCACTGGTACCAAAGTGTTTCCTCCCACACAAGCTATCACGCCTTTGGTGCCAGAGAATAAAAACTTCTACACTGCATATGCATGCACTGTGATACCAGAGGGGTGGGCTGGTTACTGTTACAGCATCCCTAATGCAAGATGCAGATTTTCTTCACCTTTATATTAACAAATTTAATAACCATATCTCCTTGCACTGCAGTCTCTCTAATACTAATTCTAAAACTCCCTAGAGAAATAGTGCCTAACACAAGCTTCCCTTCCACTGCAGGGTAAGCTTAGTAGATTGAAGAGCTGAGCAACACTCAGGGAGACACTGAAATAATGAGAATTGGGGGTAAGCGAGGAAATTTGCTTGGAGACCTACTCTTCTCCCCACTAGGTGTCTACACACCTGTGACTCAAACAGCAGCTTTCTCTGGAGTACGCTCTCCAAGTGGAGTCGACCAAGTACCACATTAGAACACTATTTATTGCAAGAAAGTGAAGTCCGTGATCTATCACGAAGTAATATCTTTATACAGCTTCCAGTCTGAAATAATTATTTTGAATCTGTGGATATTATATCGCAAGTCTTTGAACGAGTCCAAATACGTACACATTGAACAAGTATTCTGAGCACTGTATATCACATCTCATTCTGAAACATCTCAAAGACCTTATAAAGGCTGCAAACGATGGACGAAGGCAGGTAAGCATCCAGACCACTTCGGCAGAATAATTAAATTAATAAAGATAATTAAAAAACTTAGAAAAGCTGTACAGTCTGAACTTCCGTCCCGTTGAAGAGGACGGCAGGTTAACCACACCGGAGCCCTGCACCGACATGCAGTCCCCGCCGCAGAGCAGCCGTTCTCCGGGCGCCAGTGCCCGTGGGCTTGCAGCCCCTCCACCGCCGGGCAGGGCTGCACCTAGCCGGCGCTCCCCGGGGCGCGGGGACGATGGCGGAGCCCCGGGCACGAAGGACGCCGCGCCGCCCGCTCCCGCCCCAGCGCTCCTACGGACAGCCCTTCCGCCGCCCTGGGGCTGTATCCCAGCGCGGGCCCGGGTCGGGGCTCCCGGGCAGCCCCGCGGTGGCCGCGGAGCGCCGCCCGTCCTGCCCGTCCAGGAAGCGCCGGGCCGAGCCGCCTCCGGCCGCGAGGGGAGAGTCTGCACCGTGCTCGGGGCTCGGCCTCGGCCACAGCGGACGGCCCGCCCCGGCCTGCCGCGCCGGAGGGCTCGGCGGCGCCACAGCCCGCCCCGCAAGGGGGAAAAGTTGAGCGGGGCGGCGCTGCCGCTCGGACTGTCGCCCCAGAGGGGCGGTCGGTGCCCGGGTTCCGGACAGTCGCACGGCCCCGCACCGCCCCACTCCCCTGCCCCGGCGGCCGCCCGGGGGGCAGCACCAGCTGCAGCGGATGCAGCGGGACTCGCTTTACCTCAGCGGCAGCAGCGGTAGCAGCAGCTGCGGCAGGAACAGCTGGAGCAGCAGGAGCGGCGGGGCCGTCACCACTTCTCTCCCACCGCCGGGCAGCAGCTGCCGCCGCGACGCCGCGCTCTCCGCCGTGCGCCCGTCCCACCGCGCTGCCGGACCCACTGCCCCGACCGCGCTCGCCGCCTCAGCGCCTCGGCGGTGCCGTGCCCGCCGCAGGATCTGCCCCCGCCCCGCCCTCGGCGCCTCCGCCAACCCGCTCGGGCACCGCCCCGCCGCGCCCGCTGACTGACGGCCGCACCGCCCACCCCGCGCCCGCCGCGGGCACGGCACAGCCCGCTCTGGGCCCGGCCGCCGCTGAGCTCCCCGCAGCTCCCTCCGGTGGCCAGTGGCTTTTGGGTCGTCGTCCTCGGGCGCGGCGCTCTGCGATACCTGCGAGCCTCGGGCCGTGTCTGCGAACCTCGGGCTCCGCCTCAGCCCGGCGGGGACCAGTGCAGCCGGGAGGCCAGACGAGCACGTGCTTCTGCCTAGTTCCTCGTTAGGGATTTTCCTCCTCTCCTTTCCTTCCCGCCCCCCTGTGTTAATGCGGTCACGTTGGTGAAGTGTGAAGCTGGTGAAGTCCGGAACGAAGCCGGTCACTGTGGGCTGTGAGTGCCCGGCTGTCTGCGGAGCGGTGCGGTGCAGCCGGCCGTCCTCCCTCGATGGGCTGCCGGGGGCTCCCCGCCGCCGGTCTGCTCGCCCCGGGCCGCCTGGCAGCGGCGGGCATGGCCACACTCCTCCGCACGGCCCTGCCAGCCCTGTGCCGCCCACCGGGAGCCGTGGGCTGCAAGCCCCTCAACCCCAGCCTGGGTGGAGATGGCAGCTGTCTGCAGCAACAGAGGCCGCCGGGTTATGCCATTGATTGCCAGTGCCCGAGTCTGAAAGGCTCTGCACAGTGCGGAATAAAATTGTTTATTCCCTACTGCCACAACACCACGAGCTTGCAGCAAGGCATTCATGCTGCAGATACATCTACTGCTTTGGGACAGATCTACTGTTTAGGTATTAAGTATGTGTACAAGTGTTACCAGGACTGTCGCTTCGAAAGAAGGCGCGGTAGTCTAAGCAAAGACAGACCTAGAGTGGCAGAGAAGGAATGCAAGGGCAGCCGCACAAGAAGCAAGGTAAAGTTCATGGAGTCCTATGATGTGAACACAAGAACAGAGGTTGACCCATTTAAAAGCAGCCAAAAGAGAGATAACACAGAACGTCCAGAGTGTTTGCTGCAAGACAGAGTGCAAAAATCAGGCCTTGAAATACCTTGTAAGAAAATGTACGTCTGAACTTAATAATCTAAAGAAGAGTATGTATTGTCTGGGCAGGAGAGAAGAGTATCTTGTTTTAATTTGAGATTCTACAATAGTAGATTGCCTTGTAGTCTGATCATGAGCAACAGCAAGAAGTGGACCAGTTTTACTACAAGCTTCTGTCAGATGCAATAGATCAGGTTTTGGAAACCTTAGACTTTTTGGAGGTATTTGTTTGGAAAAATGTTCTAAACCAAGTACCAAGTATGGGGAATCAGTTATTAGTTATGATTCCTTAAAAAGGTGCTCTTCATTGGCCTATTATTCTTTGCAGAGGATTTTATTTGTTTCCCCATTGTGTTCCTAATTTTTCAAGCTTCCAAGAATCACTAGAACGATGTTTTCTTAGCAACCATTAAAGATTTTTGCATTGGTTCGTTAAGATCCAGTTTGCTTCAGGACTGCAGATGGGAGAGGATGACAGCTCCCAAGGCCTATAGGGTGACAGTGTGAATCTAACCCCATAGGTGTGTGAAAGAACCACTGCAAGGCTGTATCCTTGAAGGTCCAGGACCCAGACCCTGACAGAGGGCAAAGATGCCTTCAGTAGTCTATCTGGCAACCTAAAGACACAGAATGACCTTTTAAAATAGTACTTCTTTTGGAGTAGAGACTGCTGTTTGTACACAAGCAAAAGGATTTCTATAATTTAAATAGTGAACAGTAAAATTTTTGAGGGAAATATCAGCTCACACAGGCTTTTGGTTGGTTTTTTTTTTGTTGGGGGGGAGGGTAGGTTTGTGGGATTGAAAATGCAAGCAGAGCAGAATTAAGAAATTATGTTCCATTTCTTCTGTCCAGACTGCTGTTTCTGGTATTTGCTATTGCTGAAGGCAAAAAACAGCACAGATTTTTGGAGGGGATTAGGCAGACTGGCTGATTGGAATGCCAGTCCTGGGAACTGGTCTAACAGAGGATATTTAGGGGAACTAAAAATCTCTCAAGTAGTGTTTCCCAGCTGGCAAGACTAGACTTGTCCCACAGGTGAAATGCAGGGCTAGAGTCAATGTCTGTGCTTCCTCCCTACTGCCATGGTATCTGTCAGTGGAGGGAAAAGTTTGCAGGGGAAGTTCCGGACCTCCTTCTTGCTTCTTCTCTGCCCCTTCAGGACATCTGGGTCTCTGCTTTCCTTACAAGTTTTCTTCCCCGAACCTGACTTTTGATTTCACTTTGAGCATCTCACTTGCTTCCTTTTCTGTCAGTCAAAGACAGAAAGGGACCCAAAAGAGAAGAAGCAGGAAATAGCAGCGTGTAACTTTGATGCTAGCCTTGCTGCTTTGCTGTCATGCCTGTTGTGACTTGGGTCTCAAGGTCACTCCAGCTCTTTCACACCCCTTTCTCCAATAGATCCCAGCAGTATCCCAATGTCTCCAGGAATAATTTCCTATATTTAATCTTAGTAGGTGAAAGTTATGCAACAAGGTGTGCCCTAGGAATTTTGCAAAACAGGACCCCAGGAGACAAAAAGGAGAATGCACAAGTTGAAAACCATGTTTCTTCTTCTATAAGATACTTTTCAGAGGGTCTTAAGGACTGCATAAAGCTTTTGCATATTAAATTTACATGCTTTAATGCATGTAGATGTGTTTGATTAGTTCTAGGTTTATTGAGAAATATATTCTTGACAAATTGTAAGGTTAAGTTACTGAGGCAGCATGTAAACAGGAAGGATTTTCAAGGCAACAGTCAATAAAAAGCAGAAGACAGAAGGGTAAAATATGGGTAAGAGGACAAGATCATCAAGGTACAATCCATACACACGTTTTTGCTAAGACAACTGTAGTTTCCATCTGTCAGGAGACCTCTTGGGCATTTCTGCTAGAAGCTCCTTAGGAGAATGCAATAAAAAAGTGAGCAGGTCTTTTTTTTCAGTACTAGTAGGCGTTGCATGATATGAACCTTTGCATCTTATCTCTGTGTAACCTTTCTGTGATAAAGGTCTTGCAGCACTGGAAAGGATCTACACTGGAATCTCCCTTTCCTCTAGGAAAAATGTTCAGCTAGATCTTAGAATTGAAATTTTGAAGTGTGGAAACTGAGACCAAAAAAATGTGCTTATCAGAGGATTTGTGGAGAAAGCAGAGTATAGGATCTCTTCCACTTCAACTGACAAACTCCATATTTTTTCTTTAATGGAACATTTTAATCGACAGGATTTCCTTCTGTTTCTTATAGGATGTCAAGGCAAATCCATTTGTGAAGTAAGTTGCCTAGATTAATGGACAGTGTTAAGTTCACGGTTGGACTCAATAATCTTAAAGACCTTTTCCAATCTAAATAATTCTATGATTTTATCAGTGCTGAGTCTGGTCTCCTGGGATAGATAGACAAAGGTAGAAGAGGTTGTGCAGAGGAGTTTTATTGCAATATACCTTGGGTGTGATGAATGCTAATGGCATATGCCATTTATTAAGTTCAGAAGAGGGTCCTGTGATTTATGACATAATATTATTCTATCCTGCTGCAGTGGAATTTTCAGCCAGCTGATTTGAGGGAAGAAATTGGAGGAGAATCAATGCATACATCCATTTTACTCCCAAAGATGAAAATTTTTTTGTAGTGTAATTATATTGTTCTACCAGCACACATTGCTAAATTACTCATGTCAAATTCCCGAAGGAATGGGAGTCAGTAAAACAACAAGAAAAACTATCCACAGTTATTGTAGACATGAAATAAAGGCAAAATAAATACAATGGATCACAAGAAGGACAAGCATCAAAGACTATGAATGGTGATGTAGCCAGGACAAGGAAACGTTGCTGTTCAGAAATGTAGCTTTAAGTTTGTTTCAGAAGTCAAAACAGTAGTGTGAAAAGCAAGTTCCTTCACTGCTTATAATCTTTCTAGCATGCTAAGGAAAAGAATGAGTTAAAAATAAGACAGAGAAATTCAGGAAAGAAAGAAGCAAAACTTGCAATCTCATTAGAAATCAGAGAAATAAGCCTGACAACTTTCATTTTAAAACTGGAAGGAAGCTGATTAGCAGTATGCCAATTATGCTGGGCACCGCAACGTGATTCGGTTTGAATTTATTTCAGTTCTGTGGGAAGAATAGAATAGTGTCTCTCTGGCCAAAACTCTGACATCAGCAATAAATGTTAATATCTCAGCTAATCAGACAATCTGCCTTCATGGACATTTCCAGTTTATATTCATGTCACGGTTGACATCTAAGGCTGTTTTCCATTCTTCAAGATACAAGGCACCTGAGGAGGCAATGGAATCTCCATAATTAAGTGTTTTTAGGAAGATAGTCAAACATCTGCCTGGCAGAGACTCTGGCTGTCCTAACTCAGCCAAATAGACGGAATTGGTGGCGACTGGAGGCCTTCTGTGGTTCTGTAAAAGTGGACATGTATACAAATTATCAGAAGGAGGCACAAACCCTGAGAAATTATATTCTCTCTTACATAAATTTTCCCGTGAGAATCAAAGTGGCCCAAAATTTGCTCCCCCTTCCCTCGCCTGATATCTGGCAGCCAGGTAACTACAGCTGTAAAAAGAATAGGCCTTGCTTCTGCAATATCATCTTTTACCAAGGAGTTTCTCCAGTTTGCTTTAGATCATATTTTAGAACACAAAAGCAGTGGAAAATAAGATTTTTGTGCGCTAATCCCATCTAGGAAATACTTTTGTGTTCATGGAAAGTCTTCTAAATATTTTGCTTAAAGGCATCCAAACTAACTTTAGCTATGTGGAAGTTGATTTTTTATTTTTTTCTTTAGTCTCATAATTTTGAGTAATGTATGAAATATACATTTTGTCAAGAAACTTTTAAAAATCTTTAAGAATTGAAAAATCTAAGTATACAATGCTTTTCCATGTCTGGAGCACAGCACAATTGATAAAATAATGTTATAATATCTGCAAATGCAACATCTGTGTTTATCTTTCAACCACATAAAATTACATAAACAAGGATTCTGCTTTTTATGAAATCTATGAGTAATTCCTCCTCTGCTCTTTCAGTGCTTGTATGCTAAATGATGGAAAAGTCAGGTTTGACAGCCATGTAAAACTCTTGTCTTCTGTGTAGACAAGTGATGCAGAGTGAACAGAAATTTAAGTTTTCTCAGTCACTGTATCGTTTTTGTGCCAACAACTATACCGATATTTCAGCTCTGTCTGAGTAAGACTGCTAGGAATAATAAGACCTCCATGTGTAATAATGTATCTAAATATCCAGGGCCATTTGTAACTGCATTTTCTTTTAAGACTGTTTTCCTAAAGATGCTGTTTGTAGTTTTTGGTATTGACAGTGACCACAGGGAAATTTTAATTCTGAAGAAATAAACTCAGAAAAGGATGATGCTCAACTTAGGTTGAGACCAGTTAGTAATTTTGTATCAGCTTTTACAGAGTAAGAGTTGTGTAGTTTCTTCCAATTACATCAAGGTGGAGGATGTCACATATTGTTACAATTTTCTGAGAAATCGTGGACCCTTAAATCAATTATTCAGAGGAGTCACTCATCCCAGTACATCTCAGTATAGATACTTGATAGGTGGTACACTCCCTTCTCTTTCAAAGTGGATAGGATGCAAGACCAAGCATCAGAAAGCTTGCCAATTTAGATGTTTTTGTAGAGCCTGTGAAATCCACTGCAATATGTGCATGAATAATCCAGACTCTGCCAGGCAGGAACATGTGCTGTTGCTCCTACATAAAATGCATCTAAAGTGACATATCCAACAATTACAGTACTAGGAAGCAAATAAAAAATTAGGGCTCGTCCTGTGAAGCTAGTAGGAGTTCAGGGCCAAAAAAGAAGTGTATTTGGTATACTCTTGCTTCCTGGACTAGGAAGGTAGGTGGGTGTTTTGTTTAGTTCTTTGGGGTTTTTTGTTTGTTTTTTTCAGGGGCTTTGTTTGTTTGGTTTGGTTTGTTGGTTTGTTTGTTTTGTTGCAGCAGTAAATAAATGATTTCTTGGTGTTTAAACTGATGGGTCAGAGCTATCATATTTTTAAATTTTGAGAGAAACTTGCAAGGTGATTAATTGGATGTATCAATGCATTCTACTGCTAACTAAGGGTGCAGCTCTAAAATTTCAAGCTTTTAATTGCAAATATTATCACACAACATGACAGTGGTCATTCAAACAAGCTCAAAATGGTAATACAGGAGCTGTGAGCTGCACCTTAGAAAGTCAGGCTTCCTTGAATCTCAGTTAGTTGAGAAGGCTGTGAATATTTGCCTTTCATTTTTTGTGGGAAAATGCATGGCAGCATATTGCCTTTATTATTCCTACCTACTTCTCTTACAAAGGAACAGCAAACAGATTTTCAGTCCCACCTTTCAGCTGTAGGACAGGATGATTCATCAAGGGTATCCTCTGTGCACATGCATACCAACCAACACATATGCACATATAACTGATCATTATTTCTGTGCCTGCCATCTGAGTAGGGCGTTTGTGTCATTTATGGCAACAGCATAGTTGCTGTACTAAAAAAAGATATATCTTACTGTAAAAATGTCACAAAGCTATTAAATGAATGTCACTGTAAAACAAGCAATTATAAGAACAATTAGTGTTTGGAACCTTTTTTGTGTTTACATGAGCTAAATTTGAAGTTAGCCATGCTTGGAGAAAATTACAAAGAATGGACTGAATAGCCCCCAGTGGTCCTTTCCAACCTAAATTATTCTGTGAGTCAGTGATTCTATGAAATTTTAATTTCTTTCGTTTTGACATGGAATGTTATAGAGTGAATATATTACATGTAACATTTCTAGAAGAGTATTTATTTGGTATCTACTACTAGGAAGCATTTTTAATGAGATAAAAATAGGATTTGACAAATGTATGTGAGCTAATATATTTCAATATAAACTGAATAAATGTTTAAATTGTACTTTCCTTGAAAAAAATAGGAAAATAAAACATTTTTTTGAAAGGCTTATATCAAGACAATTGCATCGGGAATTTACTAAACTGAAAAACCCAACCAGAGAAGCCCTCAGTTACAAGCAGAAAAAGAAAACACTATCCTTGGTGTTCAGTTGTCGTTTTCATACTATCAGCAAGCCTCAGAATAACAGAATTATTTAATGTTTTTACATGCAGCGAAAGTGGTGAAACCTCCTCCTGTTCTGACTTTATCTGTTAAGCCACAAAGGAAAGTGGGGGGAGCCTTGGGGGAGGGAGAGCAAACCACAGTTTTAAAGCAAGGTTTTGGGTCTAAGAAAAAGAATGGAAATTTAAAGATAAGGATGTCTACCCATTACCCACCAATTTGTACATTGTTGCATGCTTCATATGAGAGCAAGTATTTCACTTCTCTATGACTTTGGAAACAGAATGCAATTTGGAAAAGAAGCAGCTCTCAGAAACCTTCACAAGACAGGAAAATGAACCTTGAACAGAGCCATGTAGTCTCCAGCAGTATTTGTTAGTGGTGTATGGGGTGGGTTTGCTCAATTTGTTGGTTTTGAACAAGGATAGGTTTAGATGGCAAACAAAAATCAGTGTCTGGTGCAAAGACACCATAATCTCCTGCAAATTATGACGAAAGCTAGTTTTTGCTCTCACCATCCTTGTTAGAGTGTGCCAGCTGTCTGAAGCAGAAACTATGTTACAAAGGACAATTTATTAATGCAACTTTCTGCTGAAAAGTACTCCCTCGATGTGATGCAACTGGGGCTTATGGTAGGGTCACCAGCTTCTTAAGAGACAGGACTGCTCTCTGGCCTCTTTTCTTAAACATAGCTTTCTAAAGGAAAGCAATTTCGGGAACTTGTAGTTCATCAGCTGTGTCATATCCTAAATCAGATCTCAGAGGAATCTTGTGATAGCCTTGAAGATGTAAGAACCAGCTGAACTCAGTACAAAAGTGGATTGAGACTGTATCCAGCATAATATGTGACACAAAAAAACCTACCATTTGTGAGTCGTTCAAGACAGAAAGTCTTGAAAGAAGCAGAAAATGCTGATGGCTTGAGTATAGGAAAAATGATGCAAAAATGTATGAACTGTGGGAACAGCGCGATATGGTGAGGTGCACTGTAGGAAGCATCATGGTTAAACACAGGACAGAAGAATTGCTGCTACAGCAAAACATTTTCTTGGAAGCTGATGAGAGGAAGTGCTATTAAAACAGTGTGACATGTTCTGAAACTGTGGCTATTCTTGTATGAGACTGAATTGAATTACTGGCAAGAGTCTGGACTGTGGGAAGAAAATCTCCTGTCTCAGATCCTGCTCAGAGCTCCGAGCTGCAATACCTGATGACTGCAGTCTACATTTTTTCTGGAAGACCAGAAAGTAGAAAATGGTGGTCCAAGGAGGGCCAGTATCTCTGCAAGGTTGTCTTCTCACAGTGCTCATCTTAAGGCACAGATGCCTTAATGGATTCACAACTAAAGTGCCACACAGAAAAACTTCAATCTGAGTGAGCCTGTGGTGTGCCTTCCTCAAACTATGTGCCTTAGTGTAGCCACAACTGTCTCTCAAAATGGAAAGAAAATGGAAGAAGCTGGAGGGCAAGATTGTGGCTTATACAGGTCCACAGGAAAATTGAGGTACAGAGACAAATGTGACACATTGATCTCTGAAAAAGTTGTAAGCAGTTGTCCTTTGAGAGCATTTCTTCTTTCAGTAGAGAGAGACGAAGGAAGGTCTGAGTGACCAATGTGCATAGTGTTTCATGTACTGCTCTACAGTATTAAACTCAGAAGAGCTGGGGAAATATGGGGCCTGTTGAAATAACTATCAAATATCTTAGTTTTAAACCACCAAAAGCTTCTCCTATGTATTTTTTTCTTTCCATATGTGCACATGTATTGTTGCTAATGGTTTACAAAATGTTGCAAAGAATGCTGGAATAGCATTTCAGTAATGGAGTAGGGAGCTGGAAAAAACTTTATTCAAAAGAAAAGTCAAGGAGCTTATAGTCTACAGATGGTCTTTTCTGTGGGCTGGGAGTCCTCCTGTATTTCAAGCTGGACATTATTGTGTGTATTGAATTTTTAAAAGAACATTTCACTTCTCTGCTTTCATACAATGCAACCTTAATAAGCTTCCACTACGTGTAATAGAAACAGGGACAGGCTGAATAGATGCCTCATCTATGTATCTGAGTCCCATACATTAGTATAAAAGCTGAAATGGGAATGAAGTATTTCCACTCAGCGTAGTGATCTTGTTTACCACACAGTGCTAATTTCATATTTATGGCCATGGAATCTCAGTCAGCCTTGGCAAAAAGGAGAGGCAATTTTTGGAGGCAGACTGAGTTAGATTTCCCTTTCAATGAGAGTATTACTTCTGAAGCCTCAATATTTCTCGAAGAGTTCACCCTTCTTCCATGAAGACAGCAGGATATTCAGTTTGCCCTGGCTGCCTCTGTCTAAGGACTTCTAGTCAAGTCAACTTATGCTGGTGATGAGGTCAGTGTGGATATGGAAAAAGAAAAAAACTTTTATTTCACAAATTCCAAATGAGATGAAAGATACCTCTGTAGTAGCTTTGCTGCAAGTGTGTCTTCACAGAAATATATGTGAGTTTATTGATAGCAAAACAATGCAGTCAACTCTCTTTAAAGGAGTCACTTTCTCAAATATTATGAGTTGAAGTGTTAATAATATTGGCATAATTGTTCATCTAGTCAATAGACAAGATTTAATTGGACTTTATTATTAAATTACCATACAGACCTATTAAATAATCACAAATGCATGTAAACATATTCCTATATCTACAAATAAAAGTACTCTCCACTATAGGAGGTAAGAAAATACAGACTTAGTTATAAGTACTACATACCACAGAAATAGTATCCTAAAAACTTTGATCCATTTTATACTACTATGTAGGAAAATGAAGTCTTCAGCAAATCTTTTTTTGAATTAAGAGTTATTCATTTGAAGAATTATCCTCCAAATCTCCCCACTAAGTGCTAACATTGTTTCTGGTAGAATCCACTTTATATACTTCAGTGCTAAAATTTAAAGTGCATTTTCTCATTTGTTTATAAGCTATCCTCAAATAAGCAATTAACTAAAATAGTTGCTCTTGTAAAGGGAGTGTAATAATAGTTAGTAATTTATATTTTTCTGATTCCAGTGTACAAGAATGTGAAAATGAATGACTAATTTGTTGTTGATATGGGAAGGAATTTTAATCTTTTATGAGAATGTTGGTATGCTTGTCTCTGAGAGAGCTGGAATTCTTCAGTGGACAGTCTGTGAATATTATTGGGGCAATGTTGGAAGTAAAAATAATTGAACAAGGATCTAGTAACAATTTCCTCTTCTGTGTCTAAGATCCTTATCAAGAACTCTTTAAGCAAATTGTTAGGCCAAATGAAACAGAGTATTATTTCAGATCCAAACCATTCATTTATTAATTGAACATTAATTGCTTCCCTTACAGGACACAGAAGTCCATTGTTACAAAAAAACTAAAAGAGCAATTTGGCTCACTTTTAATAAACATCCTGAAAAAGGTGGCTTAATGACCAATGCAAGCGTCATTGCTACTTTAATTAGGATTTCAGAAGAAATGGTTGTCTTATTGCATTCTGGGGCCATTTCACTGTGTCCTGCACTTAGGTTCATGCTTCCATTTAAAGTTCACCAGTGTGATTGAAAATCCAACCTGGTGATTGCAGGGGCAAATCAGTGTTCTGCCTTCACCACCAGCACTGCCTGCTGCAATGCCCTAAGTATATTTTGTTCAGCCTTTTTAATCAATGTAGCTGGTAGGCAGAATAAAGAATGAAGCCCTGGTCAGCTCCAGCAATCTCAGCTCTGTTTGTCAGATGTGTAGTCCCGAAACACTCTCCCATATGTGTACTTCCAAGAAATTGTTGAAAGTCATTGGTACTGGATCTACTACCTATCTCTCTCAGTGAATCGTAGCATATTGAGGACAATTAATTTAAAGCACTGTCCCTCAAAGTCTTTTGGTACTACTGTTTATGATATAGTGGTCAATAAAGAAATTCAGGGAATAGTAAAGACGTCTTCCTTGCAAAACCCAAGAATGATGACATGACTTGCCCCTTATGCACATGCGTGCTTACCCATACTACCTACATCATTTTCACACTCTGCCATTTTCATTATCTTCTCCTGTACAAGCCACTCTTCAGACAAGAACTGAAATGACTAAATGTACTGTGAAGCTCATAGACAGTCTGAGAAAAGTGGCCATTATTGTCTTAGGCAGAAACAGCAACCTGTTTCTCAGCATCTTTGGTGTCTGTTCTATCTGCTGTCTCTCTGTTCTTCTCTTTCACCTCACTGAGTACCACGTTGTCAAAGCACTCATTTTACCTTACAATTCCTGCCCCAAGAAGAGGATACCTTTCTTTGTGCTTACATAGCACCTAGGATTGTGGAACTTCTGTCCACTCAAACCTTCTTAATGATGTCATAATATGAAGAAATGATAAGTGCTATCTTAGCTAGCCACTGCATTAACTCCAGTAGCTAAGGCAGAT
The DNA here is from genome assembly GCF_009819885.2 of Catharus ustulatus. NCBI lineage: Eukaryota > Metazoa > Chordata > Aves > Passeriformes > Turdidae > Catharus > Catharus ustulatus. The sequence continues at coordinate 22,354,012 of NC_046262.2, read as the reverse complement.
TTCCATTCCTTTCATACCTTTGCATCTCTCATATAGTGACAAAATCCAGACTTTGTAGATCCCTAGATATAGTGGTTCATAAAAAGTAATTTCTTGGTCCTTCTCATTACAGCTGTCGTCTTTTGGTCAAGGTACAGCAAGAGCAGGAATGGAGAGCAGTGATGGCCATGGCCAAGACAACCAGAGGATATTGTAATGCCTCTGTGTATCACACTTAAGAATCAAAAAAGAAGTTACTATGAAGATGTAATTGGAGAAGAGCAGAGTTAGAATATGTAAGAGGAACAGACCTGGAGACACCAAAGTTGGTGAAGGATGCACAGGAGGTGCTCCAGGAGCCAGAGCTGGGGTTCCCCTGCAGCCCCTGGTGCAGCCCATGGTGAGGCAGCTGTGCCCCTGCAGCCCAGGGAGAGCCATGGGGATGCAGAGATCCACCTGCAGCCTTGGAGGAGACCCTGCTGGAGCAGGGGGCTGCCTGAGAGAAGTCTGTGACCCTGTGGGAGGCCTGGGCTGAAACAGGCTCCTGTCAGGACCTGTGGAGAGAGGAGCCCATGCAGTAGCAGGTTTGTTGGTAGGAGCTGTGACCCTGTGGGCCACAGACACTGGAGCAGGCAGTTCTTGAAGGACTGCACCCTCATGAAGACCTGCAGCCCACGGGAATGACTCACACTGGAGAAGTTTGTAGAGAACTGTGTCCTGTGGAGGGACCTCACACAGGAGCAGGGAAGGACTCCTCTCCCTGAGAAGCATCAGAAACAATCTGTGATGAACTGGTCATAACACCCATTCTCCAACTCCCTCCAACACTGGAGTGGAGGAGGTATGTCCCAGGGAGAAGGTTGATCCCAGGAAGCAAGAAGGGATAGGGGAAAGGTGTTTTAAAGATTTTTTTTTACCTCTCATTCTGCTGGGATTTTCATTGGTAATAAATTCAGTTAATTTCCCCAAGTTGAGCCTGTTTTGCCTATGACAGTAATCTGTTTGTAATCTCAGTTTTTATCTCCATGAGCCTTTTGTTATATTTTCTCTCCCCTTTCCAGTTGTGGAGAGGAGTGATAGGTTGGCACCTGACATCCAGCCAGGGTCAATCTGTCACACATGATCTTGTCAGCTCTCTATGACTGACTGTTTTCTCTTTGGAAAACAATGCCACTGGAAATTAAAACCATTTTATTAAGAAAACTGTCAAATTTTAACATTAGCAGTGGCATAGATTTTTATTTTTCCCTTTTTTTTTGGAGGAAAATCTGTTCTGCCTTTCTTCTTGCAGTTTAACATGACTACTTCTATATTTGTTTGGCTTTAAATTTAGTGTTTCCCTTTACTGATCTCATAGAATTTCACTTCTTTTACAGAAATGTAGAAAAATGTTTCGTACTTTTGGAAACAATGCTCTTTCAATTATGTTAAACTGTAGTGAAAGTGGGAATGGAAATGCCGTATTATATTTCTAGTTGATGCTCTTCATACCAAAATTGTTGTATATAGCTGTTCTCAAGCACCTTGAGTAATAACATTATAAGTGGTTCTCCCACTCGCCTATGAAGGGTAGCATTTATATTCCTGTAGGCTTCCCTACTAAACACTTTACTTGATATGTCACCTTAATTTCAGTGCACTTCTGACAAGTCACCTACCTACCTTTGTGCTTACAATAGGCAACTTTCTCTCTTTTTGTTTTAAGGAATCTTATTCCAGTAACTTTCTAGATTGGTGCCAAAAGGCCATGAACAGTCCAGTCGCTCTTTATTTTTGCATGCACCAAAAAATGGCATCAGAGCATGTAGAGTATACATGCTTTTTGTGCTTGTAAACTAACACACAAGTAAGTATGTGAACATAGCTGCTGCCCTGTTGATTTTACACTGCAGATGAGATGCTATTGTTGGCTTCAGACTCAAATTCATCTGGGTTTGGAGTCTTCCAGATTATGATTTCATCTCTGTAAATTCTAGTTTTCATAAGTCTGTTTATATGCACTGTAAACTGAAATATTCAATCTGAAATAGTTTCAGACATAAAATGCTAATCAAAACATTTTATGGTTGAGTTATGCCTGCTTCCACTCTTTTAAAGATTCTGCTAGTGAAATGACATCACTGTATTTTAGATTAGATGCCTAACATTTCCTTTTTTGTGCACTTTCTTTATCCAGACAAGCCACCATGTTCAGTTGAGCAGGGCTTAGGATTTCAAAAGGGACATTATTTTTGGAAAAAACCCTCAAATATAATGATGACATTTTTTTTCTTTCCAAGACAGGCTTATCACTGGGAAATTTGTTAGTTTAAATCAGTTGCCTCCTTTAATTTGTAGCTACCTTTAAAGATCATGCAATTCCTTTAAATTCCAGGATAAATGCCACTATAAGATGGTACAGAATGGGTATTGGTGATCTTTTGTATGTCTCAGTGAGCAAAATAGGTGACAGGAAACAGTTCTGCCTGCTTAGACATTCGTCCAAGTCCTACTATAAGGACTGGAAGGACATCCATTGACTTCACTGGGAACTGGATGAGTCTCTAAGCGTCAATAAAATCAAAGAATTCTCACAGTGAATCGGCCTATCTGGCACGCATTAAAATAAACGATTGTAAATTTTGAAAATGACTCTTCTTGCAGCACAGGCCAATTGGTCAGCTGCAAATTTGGCACAGCTGTGCAGCATGTGTCCTGGGCAGTCCACAGGAACATGATGTTCTTTTTTGCTCCTGAGAGCTTTGGAGAATGAAAGAAAGGACTCAACCCATTGCTGATGTCTAAATGCTGAAATAATGGAGCTAAATAAAGAAATCAAGGAAGGCTTACAAAGGTAACATTTCTTTTGGAAGAAAATAAATTAGCAAAACCTCCAAAAGATGAAACATTTTTAAGGCAAGGGTACTGCTTAATTGGAGATTCTGGGAAGAAAAGAATAAAATTTAGAGAATTCTCTGGCAGAAGATGATGGAATTTGACCTTTATATCAGTGCACTGTAAAAATCAAGCAGAATTCCTGAAAAAAAAACCCAAAACAAAACGCGTAATTTTCATCCTTTAACCATCTGTGAGGGGAGTGAAATTCATCCAAAGAGAAGGGAAGCTACTGAGCCCTAGGCATCCACACTACTGTGAAGAAATGCTGCTGCTCTGTCTTCAAATAGGAGGGCGATTTTGCAGCACAGACTCCTAGATGATGCCTTTAAAGCCTTTTGCAGTGGGTATGAACTTTAGAAAGAAGAGGTAGAAAGATTTTCAACTGCTTATAGAGACAAAAGAACAAAAAATTAGTCAAATATTGTCGTTCATGTAATGTGCAAATAAAGCCCAGCACAGGCACACTTAGGCTTGAGAGCAGCCACTGAAAAACTGGTTTTGATTGCCATGATTTCCCACAAAGGAAGCTTCTCATGCTCAGAAAGCTGGACCAATGTCATTAATGGAAAAGTAGCTTCACCACAATAAAAGAAATGCGAGGTTCAGTATCTGTACCATGCTGTTAAACACTAATCCCAAGAGACCTTAAGTCTAGAGTTCTTACAGCTCAGCATTTTGCAATTATCTAGCAAAAGATACTTTGCTAAAGCTTCCTTATTTCATGTCTTTGGGGGTAGTCTGCACTGGTAAAACAAGGTATCACAGAATATATGATTAGTAATTAAATATCCCTGTGACCTAGATAGCTGCTTCTCTCTGAGAAAAGTGATTCCTGAAGGGTCTCTTTGCAATTAATAAAAGCACTTGAGAATTTGAGAGTTTTTTGTTGTTGGATTTTTTTTTTTGGTTTTTTTTTTTTTTTTGGTTGGTTGGTTTTTGTTTTGGTGTGGGTTTTTTGTTTTGTTTTTGGTTTTTTAGTTTTTTTTGTTTTTTTAAAGGTAATAAAAAAACCACTGTTCAAAAAAAAAAAAATTAAATTGGTATTTCAGTTTGGGGGCTTTAGACGTCCAAAGCTTCCTCTGTATTTTGTTTTGCTTTTTCCTTCCAGCTGTTGCATGTGATCTGGAGTTCTCCTTATCCTCTGCTTCTCTGCTGGCTCTGGATGATTTGTTACTGTGTTCCGCCAGCACACAGTGTGACAAAAGCAGAATACATTAAAATACCTTTTCAGAGGTAATTTTATAGCTTTCTTTCTGCTAATTAAATTTTTTTTCCCAGTGAAAAAATCTGACCACTAGTAATTTAATTTGACTCTGATGCTAATGATCCATGTCCACCTCTGTTTCTATAGAAATGGATGCCAGCCTGAAGAGCAGGGAATGATTTTAAACATTTACTTCGTAGAATCTGTCACCTATCAGGTGTTCTTTATTGTTAAAATCTTACTTAGACAAGTTTCTGGTAGAAAAACAAAAGCACTGCTAAATAGTTTCTAGTACTGCCAGTTGAGGACCAAATAAATCAAAACATATTTTCAAATATATACAGAAGAAAATTCCAGGTCCACTGGCTTCTTGATCCTGATTTCTCATTGTCTTGCATCAAATGCAATAATTCATCAGATCAGAAAGTGTATATCAAGAGCTATTAAAGTAGGATGGGTGAAAAAAGCATTACCAAAATGGCATGAGATTGCTTCATTGTTCTTTGTAAAGAACCAGGAAAGGCAAGAAGGAAAGAAGGGAGAAAATCTGGCAAATTTCTAATATCTGCTCTTAAACGGAGCATAGATATTTTTCTCCCAACAGAACATTGGCTTTCCATAGAGGTTTTGCAAGTAAGGTCTAATGCAACATTTCTCTCTGAAAGCTATACTCTGCAGGAACATTTCTTTTGGCTGAACAGGCTGGTGTTGTGTTGAGGATTTTTCTCTGATTCATGGGTAAAATTCTGGTTGGTTCAACAGATAGCAGTATTTACAGCTGAGAGCAAAATTGTTTCTCAACAAATAGGAAAAATTTAAAAGCCTTTTCTTTTTCCTGGCAAAATACTGAAAGACTTCATTGAAAATATCCCATCCATGTCTCCAGTCTGCCTATACATGTACACACATGATCTTGGTCTCACAGTGAGGAAGGACAACATGGAATGCGCATTTACGAAGAGTAATATGGAGAATACAAGTCACTTCTACTTTTAAAATTAACTTCTCTGCCACAATGTGTGAAAGCAGAGCACATGTCCTGGCATGTATGCTATTTCAGCAGATTTTGGAATATTGCCACATGCTTGTTTTCATGATTTTTTTATTGGCTATCACCTGGTTTTAGGTTATTCGAGTCAGATGTAATCTAAGATGCAACATGTGTATTTTAATGTCTGTAGCTGGGCATCTCAACAGCATAGCCCCTGATAGATTTAACATACTGAGCATTTTGTACAGTGCATGGTGCATGGATTCCATATGTGCTTCTCATCATCTGAGGTCTTGCCCTTCATGCCTTCCTCATTGTCTTTGATTTTGTCCCTTCACTCCATTGATCAAGTGGCAATGGACTTCATTGAAAACAGTGCTGACCAGCTTGCACCTGGTCTGAGCAGCTGGCTTAACATTGGTCTTAACACAAAGAAATATTTTTGACAATACATCCCAAAAACTTCCCCTGAATAGGACTTTTGTCCTGGGACAGTTCCCACCTGGAAGAATGATGTACCATTATGTGGCAAGTTCGACTTTTCAGATTCACTGGATGGGCTAGACAGAGTTTTTTCCTTGTTGAATTTTTTATGCTTTCTAACGTGGAGTAAGAAAAAGAAATGTGGTATGGCTTTTTCCCCCCAAATGCTATGGAGATAGTAGGTCCTGTCATAAGCTACAGACCCTCACTTCCCTCCCTAAGCTGCTAGGATGTATTACAAGAATCCCTATCACAGTACTATGGAGAAAACTGAAGTCACAGGACACAAACATTAGCATATATCAGATTGATCAAATTTGGCAATATTGACAGTAGAAGGGATCCAGCTGAAAACCAACATTGTATTTAAAAATTAGTTGAAAAACAATTTTCTGTTGAAATGAAGTTTGCACAAAAAAATTCCTCTCAACCAGTCATATCTGAAAGGCCAATACTCTGCTTATGACAAAGTATTTGGTTGTTACTTTTGTACAGATGGCTGCATAACATTCACAGAAGGAATGATTCTAGAAGCCAGTTTTTCAAATGTCATCTTCTACATATGTAAGTGCAAATGGGTCTCTACATATCACTTGTGCATGCAAATGATAGACCTAGCATTTGCACATCAAGCACAGATCATCTTTGGGCATTATCCTACAGATGGACAGATACAGTGTGAATCACATTGATTCAAAGAAATGCAAGCTAAAATCCCTTTAGAAAGGCAGCCCCTTGGTTTGTCTACTCCCAGCAACATACAGTTGCTGAGGTAAGCAGCAATCCTCCACAATTTTGTGTAGGAAATTTTTTTCATTCTCTAAGTATGCTCTTATTAATCCTATTTTTCCAAAGGTCTGATGCTGTGAGACTGTGCATTGCAGAAAGGAAGAGAGATTTTAAATTTAATTTTGGCTTGGGCTGTCAATAATTACATACTTACCTCTGCACAAAAATTGACAGAAAGAAAATATGCTGGGTTAATATTAGGAGACTGGCTTATTTAAAAAACATTTTGTGATATCCTTGTCTTTAATCTGTCATACCAGGAATGATGAATCTTTGGCTGAGGAGCTAAGGCACATTATTTATGCTTCTGATTAAATTTAGCCATGTGAAAGGGTTTTTATTTCCCAGTCTATTTATTTGTGAGAATAGATTTTTTACCAAAATAGCTAAGACTAAGAAATTTTGGGCCAGTGTCTCATCAAATCTAAACTGATTCCATTGGCTTCTATATAAATTATTTAGTCATAGACTGAAAATAAACATCTTCATTGAGACTCACAGTAATTTGGAATAGCGTTAAACTGCTAATAGTATACTATGTATAGATGTGCTAATACAAATGTCATAGCTGGACAAGCATCATATATCCCATTGAAAGTTTTATTACTACTTTACTGAATGCTAGAGAAGCAGCGAGGTTTCATTCTTACTGAGAGTAGGAGCAGTTCTCCAAACAGTACCATTTCAAATGTGCAACATGCAATAAATTATCTCTTGTCTGAAGGATTTAAATATTGTTTATATTTCAAAGGAAAGCATCATAACACTTTTCCCTGTTTAAACACAATTCTTTCTGAAGGAAAGGGAGCTCAAACATGTGATTTTAAGCTTTTGTGGATATTTATTGTTAGCTTTGCTTCAGTATTCTTGATATTTTTTAAGGAACTCAGTTAAGTGTGCCTTATTAGCTCATTTGTCAGCTATTTGATGTCAATGGTGTTAACACAGGTTAAATAAAGTTCATGGAAAGTATTATATTTCCAAAAAACAGATAGCTTAGCACATTCTCTGTTGGTCTAGTCATATGACAAGGGGGTCTTGACATGCTTGGTTTTATTATTAGAGGTAAACCTCTTTGTATGTAGTGAGGTATTTGACTGTTAGAGTGCTGCATTTTGGATAGCGAGCCATAAACATGTTTGTGTGCATTCAGATGTATAAAAAATTAAGGACTTACATAACTGTCCATGAAGAAGTATCGAGTGCAACTTTTGTTCTGATTCTGTAGGGAGCACAGCTCAGATGAGTATTAGCTATCTTCTGACTGAAGGCAACACAGTTTTTAACTGTTTTTAGGTCTTTGCATGTGTGTAGTTAACTTGAGAAGGCTTCAAAAGGCTATCAGAATTTTTTTTTTTTTTTGGATAATGATGAACTTACAGCACTTAAACAATGTAAGATGCTGGAGGAAAAGAAGATAGTGGAGGAAATCTGCATCTTTGAGTCCGGGGAGAAGGACCAGCAGACCCAAAATAGTGAACAGTGCGTGAAATTTTCCTAGAGGTAGCAATACACCAACAAAGCAAGATGTCAAGCTGGGCATAGCAATAGCTACATAAAATTAATATTTCCTTCCTCTTCTCTCCACAAATAGATTCAGAAAAAAGGACCCTGTGACTTCTTCCCCTTTGAAATTCAATTGTTTTTTCTGTCTGTCAATTTCTGAAGCCATCAGTAGGGTGAATATGGCATAAGCTTTGTTAAGAAAAGTGCAAAGAAATGGAGAAACTAAGTCACATCTTCAGTAATGAGTGCAGTAATTTCACAACTATAAGGCACACTGGATTAAAAGGCACACTTCCGGGTGTTGGCAAACATCCCAACTTTGTCCATATATAAGACACATCAGACTATAAGGCGCATTTTTGTTTGCAGCGAGGATCGGACACGCAACAAAGTAACGAATTAGTAACGGAATAGTGCGATTGTGGGGCTTATTGGCAGCTGCTCAATTTGCATTTTTCATGGATCGGCGTAGCCTTTAAACATAGCCTAAAAACTAAAAAAAGAGCAGAGAAAAATCACTCACTTTGATTAAACCTGCCGGCTCCACTCTCACCCAGGTGAGGGGAGGGCGCGGCCCAGGGGGGCGAGGGCAGTGGGGTTGGGTGGGCTGGGGACCTGCTGCCCCGGGCTGGGGGAGGCGGCGGGAGCTGCAGGCGGCAAAGCTTCCTGGTGAGCAGCAGAGCCCCCCAAGCACTGTGCCAGCCCGCCCTGCTCGCCCCCTGCACGGCTCCGTGTGGCTCGGCTCGGTGCTGCACAGCTCTGCGCGGCTCAGCTCGGCGTGGCTCGGCTCAGTGTGGCGCGGTGCGCGGCTGTGCCCAGCTCACGGTGCACAGCGCGCGGCTCGCACTTCTTGCTTGGCAAATTTCCAAACTTGGTCCATATACAAGGCACACCGGATTATAAGGCGTACTTCCAGGTTTAGATCAAAATTTTAGGCTTTAAGGTGTACCTTATAGTCATGAAATTACTGTAATTTTGTATAGGAAAGGAATGGACCAAAGAAGCATGACCGTACAATTAGTGTTAAGACACAAGATTAATGTTTTACTACATGGTTATCTTCAAAGACAGGAATTTGTAGTGGAGTCCATCATGTAATTCAGTTCTTAGACAGCATCTGAGAAAATCATTCCTTTCTGCTGCTCTCCCTTATGTCCCACCATGCATTTTATTAAACATGAAAGACAAATATCTGTTATGAGCAATGAAATAATGTTTCTCCTGCTTTGAAGCAAGTATTGGACCACATAATCTAATGAGAACCCTTTTCTATTTCCTTTTCATTGATTATATTGTTGGAGGTAACTTCTCTGTGATCCTACAACTTTCTTCCATGCAAAAGCAAAAATACAATTAATTAAAATTAAAGTACTGTCTAACTTTCTGTCAGAAAATCATTAACCAGAAAGTAAAATGCAGGAAAAAAAATGTTCTCTGTCTCTTCTTGGATCTATGTCACTCTATTGCCAAGAAGTTAATTCGTTGATGTGAAGATGCACTTTCTTTTGTCCTCAGTGCAAATCCTAATTCAGGATTTGCACTGAGGATTTGTACCACCTTGCCAATAATAGGGATCTAATGAATTGATGTTTGATATGTTTGCAGTAAATTCAAGATCAGTTTTTACTAATAACATGGAACTGTGCAGCATATCTGAATTCTATGCTGGGCATAACATTTCCAAGATAGGTGATTGATTTAACTTTATTTAGCGTACCTTTTAGTTATGAATTATAGACAACGTCCTGTCAAGTATCTACAAAAGATGGAACTATATCCAAGAGCTGACAGCTATTTAGAATGGACAACAAACTAACATGAGTTCACTTTGAAGTCACCAAATGCCAAGAGAAGTTATCATACATTCTGCCAAAATTTCTGGATGCTTTATACATGTGATAAATAAAAACCAGACATCATTCTGCTGGCAGACATGATCTTAAAAAGTCTACTGCTCTTCTTTCCAGTGCTGTCACTCCATAGAGTGGTTATTGGGTCACTGAAGTGTCCATCACATGTCAATAGCCTTTCCACATACTGAGTGCCTGGTTTCTTACACAGAGTTCTTGAAATGACAGGTATTCTTGATCAATACTTAACCATCCAGATTTCTTGAACTCAAGTTCTTTGACTCACAGGTGGTTATTAATGGTTTAAGGAGGTTTTCAGAATAAAACATTTGTAGTTAGGTAAGGATATTTTGAGATAAATAGCTCTAGAAAAATGAGTCTATAGATTGCTCTTTTAAACATCACTGCTCTTCAAATATGATAAAGAAAAGAATGCTTTGGCCTGAGAATTTGAGCTAAGCAGAAAGTAGTTTGTAAGCTGTTTTTCTTTGTTGGATAAGGAATTCTACGATTTTATTCTTTTGACTGCATACTGAGAGATAAATACAATTTACAATTGTCTCAGAGAAAAATTGAAGCCTGGATATGTGGCAAAAAGGAGATTGTTGTGTGTGTTTGTTTGTCTGTCTGTCTGCATGTCTGTTTGTTTGTTTTAATATTTCAAATAGGACTAGAAGCTCCAAGAAAAATGACATATTTTGTCCTTGAATTGTTAGGTGGATTTCTGCATGGGGATGAGAGAGGGAAGAGTAGTAAATTCAGGTTCTTAACTGGGATTAGGCTCACTCCATGCAAGTAGCCACAGATGCCACTTAATGGTTTTAGCACTCAATTTTACTTCCTGATTTTGTGACTTGTATCTCTCTTATTCAGACCCTGGTTTTAACAACTACTTGGTCCTTTCTCTCATACACTTTTTTCTGCATTTTGCCTCTAACTGCAAAATGAACAGTTCTCTCCTGTACTTGACACTCTATCCTCTTTCAGAGGGTAACACCACACATTCAGTGGCATGACTTCATAGCCTCTATAGTCAGTCCAAAACAGCAGTCTCCTTCATGTTTTTCTGTACTCCTGGAGCTGTTTGGAACTTGTTCCTGGGAGTGGAATGCAGACTAATAAAATTCCAGAGTACATGAGGTTTATAAATAAATTAAAGAACTCTCATCTGAAACACTTAGAAGGGTATTTGTGAACATTATCAGTAGGCATGCACAGATATATACACTTATTTATCATCTCTGGTTGACTTTAAACAGTTCATCCACCCGCTGCTATACATGTGTAAAACAGTTTTTCTGTTCACAGCATGCATTGTTCTGCATTTTAGCAAACACCATTTAGAATCCTATTGGCGAGTGCTTTTCAGCTTCTCTAAAGAATTTTACAACTTTCAAGTAGGGAGTAATATGTAATTTTCCATGCCCTACATCTAGTTTTAAGAGTATTTCAGTAAAAGAGAACTAAAAGAAATTCACATATCCAATCCCAGTCAAGAATGTAGAATTAAATCTATGCAGATCTTTCCACCAAGGAGTAAGAGCTGTCAATGAGGCAGTGCTGTATACCTCATCTCCTAATTGCTGTCCCACAACTACTACTACTTCAGTCTTATAAGACAAGTAGGTTTTGGCTGTGGAAATGAAGGTTAAAAAAAAAAAAAAAGATATTTTTAATGCACTAATGTTGGACAAAGAAAGAGCCTTTCTTCCTCTCTTGTAGAAGACTGTCTTTTTTGGTACCAAATTTGTGCCAAGGCTGGGTTTTTTGATTAGTTGCATTTTGCCTGTTCTGAGTCAGAACTGTCAAATGACCAGTATACTCAATTGATTTGATTTTCTAAATTTGTTTATAGTTGCTCTTGTATCAGATCTTTGTGATCCTGTTGCAGGACGATAGGTAAGGCAGAATGAAGCCTCTGGACCTGATCAACTGTATATGTGCCCCACTGTGCAGGTTGTAGGCCAGGCAGGTTTCAGGGCACAGAGGAGAAGGTAAATGCCATGAATGTTTGCTCAGGATTTGTGCAGAGAGCTGAATTTTTATAAGGAGTAGGTGTTGGCTCTAACCTGGATTGTTCAACACATTTTACCCTGTCTTCAAAGGTAAGGATGTTTTTCAGATACAATGGAAGGACACTAAATCTCAGCTCCCACTGCAGGGCACTGCACATCTCAGTACATCTCACTGCTGGCTGTATTTCTGCCTCAGATTTACTACCACTTCTTAAGCAGATACTCTGTTTAGACTTTTTTCTCATTTGGCTTTGATCCCATCATCAGGAGTTTCCATTTTCAGTCTGTAGGAGAAGGCTGCTACAAAATATGTTCAGTTTTCAGAACACATTGAATGTTGAGCTTGTCAGATGGAAGAATGTGACTTCAATAGTTTCAATAGATGCTATAAATACCACTTATAAAATAATCTGCTCTTATTAAAAAAGTTTGTTTCAAAAATGCGCATGATTTACTGACACTAAAAAATAAAATTAATGTAGATTTACAATTACAAACCAAAATGATCTTTTGCCTGTTCCTTTCTGCAACAGGGTAACTGTAAGATTGCGGAGTTTTATTCACTACAGAAACAGATGACAAAACAAGATGTACTAAGCAACCAACTAGAAGACGGCTTTTTTAAGTGCTGACTCAAAGTGAGTTTGGAAACATCCCCAGTGAAAAAATAGTGGCTAAGGGCCAGAAGCACAGCTCATCAAGAGGTGGGAGTCAGACTATAGAATGAAATAAGATAAAACACTTTAAATTTCTTGTGGAATTAAGTCTTAAACCCCAGAGGATTGCTTCTAACACTGTGTTAATTTCGATGTTGTCACAATGCTTTATTATAATTTGGATATTTTTTTTCATAAATAGAAAATAGTAAATATTAATTGCTTAGGCCAAAATCCAATTGTTACAGTAGAAAACTGCAGAAGTACAATGAAGTCCAAATAAAGTATCTTGCTTTAGTTGAATCGGCATGTTTGGACACAACATAAGTCAGTGAGGAAGCTTTACATCTTATCTCACTATACTAGGAATCGTTTTTGTCTTATGCACACTAAAACCCTGAAGGTACAGACGTGACGTCCTATTTAACAAAATGCTTTTTTTTTCTGGATCAGACTACTCAGAAACCTTTGCATCAGTGGACAGCAAGTTCCAAAAGAAGTTCTTTCACTTTATTTAATAAATTGATTTCTACTTTAACTGAAATAACTTTTGAAAGTCAGTCTCTCTAGGCCTTTCAGAAGTCTTCCATCACTGAGCTCTTATTGATACTACTAACAGAAGAGCAAATTGATACAGAAGGCAGGATGTGCCCTTGGCAATACAACTTGGTCTTGTTGGTACCTTGGCCTCACAAATACAATGATTTTTGTGTCAGTGAATATGATTTATATCAGTGAATATGGTATCAGCTATCAGAAGCAATTGCTCCCAGAATAATTAAGGTCACCTACAGCAAATATCTCTTTGTAGTTATGGATGCTTCCAGTACCTGGAATCCTGCTTGTAAAAAGGAAGACAACTCTCATTATCTGCAAAGTGTGATACATTTATCCTCTGCATATCAATCTGAATGAAGAATAGAAAATATATAATCTCCATTATATGGGAAAAAAGAGTTGTCAGTGGGAACCTGAGTTCTCATTTCTAGGTAAAGTTCATAAATTCAACTGAAGAAATCAGAATTGGAAAATGGGGATTCAGGGTGGACTCCCCACCCACTGAAGTTATTGGCACGTATCCCATTGCTGTTGGAGACCATACAAAAAGACACCATCTAGCACACTTTGTATTGTATTTAACTTTCCCAAATGATTGACTAACAATGAATGGCTTGAGTCCCTGGCTTAGTCAATTCTGAAATAATGTCCAAAATTAGCTTGATCTTCCTGCATGTCCATAGCTAATTAAAGAACTGCTACATCAAATTTAGTCACCATGAAAAACTTGAGGATTGAATCTGCAGGACCTACATGGTCAAGTGGACGAATCTGGCTAAGCATCTTGACAAAAAATGTGGATTGCAGATACTTAATATAAGTTCTCATCACCTCTAAGAGTGGAAAGTACTTCCAACTCTGGGCATCTAGGCCTATGTTATCTAAACTGGGAGTTGCAGCAAACTTTGCATATGTAGCTAAGGCACAGAGCCTACACCAAGGTTATTACACCTCCACCAGTAGTACAACTGACTTCAGTATTTGCACATCTTTCACCCAATCAAAACCAAAAGAAACAGTCTTTTAAAACTGCATGGACACTATTCAATCCATCTTGTAGCATGACTTATGGATTGCTTTGCTGACACAAAGCAAATCCACATCAGTTACTCTGCCCATGTACAGAGGCAATGTTAATTCAGCAATGTGAAGTCCAGGTATGGAGCCCTTAGCTAGTTTCTTTGTAAGTATCACATTTGCCCTAGTGCAGATGTTAGTCTCTGTACGTTCTTGGGTATTTTGAGCTATAAGTGGCTTGTACTAAAGTATTTTTAGTTTTTTTAATACTCAAAAGTTCTGTGAAACACTTTTGGATCTTTCAGAAGAACCATTAGCTGAAGATGTTCATTTCAGAAAAAGAAGACGATCTTAAGTTTTTGAAGCCCAGAGATACATTCACCAAGAGAAGACCTCATTTAATGTTTTCTATTCATGTTGTTTTCACCTGCTTTTCTCAATATCTCTTATTAAAGATATATTTTGACTATTATAATTTATCCAACTACAAGAAATTTTTGAAAAGTAGCTGTAAGAAATCACACTTGAAACTTCCAAATTCTTTGAAGTTTTTTCATGCTATGACATTTTAACTCGATCTTCAATGATAAAATAAGGCCAGCATCAAAGTACAATTTGCTTATCATACTTCTAAAACAACACTGCTATTTCTATTCCTTCTTCCAAATATTTGACTCATTTTTATTTCTATTGTAAAGGTTAATAAACCTTTAGTAACTCAATACTATCAGCTCTTCACCATTCCTTGTCTGCTGTGGCATTTTAAATTCAGAACTGCAGAAACAGCGTGAATGATGCATTACTTAAGCCAGTCATAATGCTATAATCTCTTGGTTACTTATTAATACAATTCATCAGCCACCTAAATTACTTAGCTTTCTTTTCATTGTAGTAACAGTAGGAATTTGAGGGCTCTTTTAGTGAAAAGCTTTGGCATTTTTCTTTGGAAGAAATACACCTTCACTTCTCAGTGTATCCAAAAACTGGATTTCACAAATGCTCTGAGAAATTAAGTTCATTGGTCATTAGCAATGTTTAGCATTTATTTTAGCAGGGAGCAGGATGGCAACTTGAGGCTTGTTCAGACAGAAATGGATGCAATACAAAGTGCTCTTCCTCACTTCGTGTCAGATAAAAATTATTAACCTTCCTAAAAATTTCTCTCCCCCTCAGTCACCTCCTGTTATACATAAAGAGTCATATTTTTTCCTGATGCTTTCCTTTTTTATACAGTCCACAGTAAGGGACTTAGCTGACAAAATGGAGGAATTGTGCCAGCAAAATTGCAAGTACGATAAAGTTCCTTCATTTGAAGAATGACTCAAGTTCCCCAATCTATTCTATATTGTTGATTCCAGTAAACAACTCAAGACGCAATTCAGGAAGTAAAAACCATGTCCTAATTATGAACTTTCATCTAAATCATAAGCTACTTTGTCCTGCTCCCTTCTCCTTCTGCCCACCTCCTCAGAAAAACCCCCAAAACCTGAATGGGAAAGACATATTACTATTTCTCCACCATCGGCAGATACTTGTGATGAGCACTGGTAGCATGTGCATCATTACCCCTTGACATCCTGTATGTGGACAAATGCTAACCTAGTACTGGATGTCAGTTACTTCTGTCCTCCAAGTGACAGATCCACATAGCTGAGCAGATACCTCCTGTAGGATAAGCATTTCCAAGCTGGCAATGTAGTCAAAACAGACTATAAAAACTATTTGCCATTGCACTGTCAGTGCTTCTGTCCTGAACTCACAACTGTCTTCCATGCTCATTTCAGTGATGTGTTGAAGTCAGTACCTTACCTGACCTGGAATTTTCTCTACTGCTTTTGAGGTGATAATGCTAATTGCATGCAGTGTAGTTAAACAGTTTGAAATTAGATTTAGAAACCCAGGAATCAGTTTTCACGTAGTTCAAGAATACAAATTACACAAAGTGCCTTCATCAGGGGCTGGGATGCCTAAGATGAAAATCTCTACAGAACCAGAACTGCAGCTGGAACCAGCTAGGAATCATTCCCTCTAAACTTTTGTTTTCTATTTGGCAGCATACTACTCATAACCTAAAGCAATACTCCCCAAGATGTTTTGGTGTTCTGCTGTGATAGGGGTTCACACTGCACTGCTGCTCAGCACAGAAGGAAACTCCTTCTGTGCCAGCTATGATGGTATCTGCAGCAGCACTTCTCATTTTGTGGGTTTCCTATCAACAGCTAGCAGATGCCCACTGGCCTCAGAACACACCTCGCCAGTACTCAGCTATATGCCACCACATGAATACTGCTGCTTATCTCAGCAGTAACGGCAGCTGGTTTCCCAATCCAGCTGCAATCAAATGGTTTGCTGATCAGGTGTTATAATCATAAATATGGCAGTTAAGGCTGACAGACACTGCAGATGCTACTCCTTTTTTTTTTCCCCTGTGCCACAGGGCAAGGTGATTTCTTCTGCAAACACTGTGGCTCACCACGTCTCCATCCTGCTTTCTTTACTTCATGCTGCTTCCTTCTCCCTGCTTACCTTTGCTGTTGTTCCATACCAAGCAGACTTACTCATTTTCTTCAGCTGTTCTTGTTGCTTGAAAGATTCCTGTAGAATTGAATGTATCTCTCTCAGTTTGAAATTAAAGGGTGAGCAATTAGTTTCCTGAACAGTTTGATCTTTAAATAAGAAGCTCTTAATGCCTTCAAAGTCAAGCACTGAGATCAGATTTTCTTGCCTGACTAAAATAAACAAATTTCACATTAACTGTGTGAATCTTTCTGTACTACTCTTCTGTCCAGGTTCACAGTTTGCAGACAGAAAACTGTATGTTCCCTGCTATAGCCTGAGGGCTCTAAACCAGGCCCCAGACAATTCACAGTCTTTTCTTGTCTCTGAGCAAGATAGCAAAACCTTTTGGTTCTTACTTTTAATCTTCCATATATGTCCCCCAATTTGTTTGGTAAGTAGGCTCTGATCTTGTCTCATGTGTCTGAAGAAGTATGTGCAAAACACTTGAGATGACCAGTGAAATTTTTTCTCAAGTCTTTGCTTAGCAATAGGTAATTTAAAGCCAGAAAAACAGCCTGATTTTCAAAGGAAGTGAATGAGAAGGACCTGTATTTGTGAAGTGGGTGTAGACTATATATGTGAGGTGTTTTGTCTTTCATAAACTTGCGCACTATTTTCAGGCAGAATTGTAATAAAATCATATTCCCAACAAAATTATAATCTATTTTACAGATATATTTGCAGTGTCTGTACCAACATGGTAGGAACAATTTTCAATATGCACCCCTGCCTACCTGTTTTAATCCCATGCCAAGACAAGACACAGGCTTTCATGAAGACAGCTCCTTTGTTTCTTAATCTTCCAGTTCTTGCAGCATACTTCATGCTATGTTACTGGTAGATGTCAAACTCTGGCATTTATTGAAGTGTTCCCTTGTAATTTACTTGGTGGCACGACGTGGTTGGACCACAATCATGATATGCCTATCCTCCAGCCATGTACAGAATTAGTTCAAACAGGCTGCCAATATGCTGGATGTATTTCAACCATCATGCTACAGCGTTTATCAGACTCCTGTTTGCAATGATAGCATGATGTGACTTGCTACAGATCTCTGCAACACACTAACTAAAAGCAACTTGCTGCTAATTAATCAGATTCAGTAGCAGAATCTCAATCTCTGTAAGTTCCTTCATCTGCTCTTCTTAGGAAATATCTGGATCCGTTCTCCTCCAAAGAAATCACCCCCAGAACTCATCCTGTAAGACAAATCTAGTGGCAATCTAACACCTTTGGACTTTGGTGAAAATAACGTCTGCTTCTTTGAAGAGCTGCAGAATGTCCTCTGTAACAAACAAATCTTGAAGATATGATTGCTGTACAATACCTTCCCTCTCTTTTTAATCATAATTGTGAATATCCAGTTTGGGAAGACTAAAATTTCGGAGTAATGATCTGGAACCTGAAATATCCCATGTATTTTCCTATCCATATGGAAAAATAGTTCTCTGTGGTTTTTTCCACTAAGTTCTTACAAAGCCACAGCAAGATAGGAATACTGTTTAATCATATTTTTAATTTAGGAATAATATTAACCAATTAAAAAAAGTCTGTAGAAACTCTTCATTACAATTTAAGATCCAACCTTATCCTATGAATTTCACTAGGAACTCCTTTCTCCTTTTTCTCCTTCTCTGCTGCTGCAGGCTGCTTCCTAGGAGGCTAATGAGCTGCGTGTGACCATGCCCTTTGCTGGCTGACCTTTGTCTCTCCAGCCTGTAGCCCCAAAACCTTTCACCCTGATTGTGACCTGGCAATAGACCTTGCCATATGTAGTTAACTCGTCATCCCTATCCTGTATTTGAAATCCTACTATTAGATAACAGCATTAAAACCAGTACCAACAACAAATGAACTATAGATTGACTTTTAATAAATATCTCTATTTTTATAGGCAAGAGTTTGATTATTCACGGAGTGAGAACATGCAACAGTTACAGTTGTGGCTGAGAAATCAGTTAATAAGTTGTAATAATATATTGGTGGGAAAGCTTCCTGTCGCTTGTGCTTCAGTAGACATTGTCATGGGATATTATGATATACTTCCCAAGTCACATATGGTAGCCATAATGTAGTGAAACAGAGCTGTATCTATTTTGGTCATCCTTTGTGCTTGACAGCACTCAAGGTGACACCAGATTATTCTTCTGATCTTATAGATTCCTGTGGAGCTGCTTCTCTGTGTTGATTTAAGACATGTGAGAAGAGTTTCTCTTGAAGCAGTATTGTCAGACAACATATGGAAGTTGGACCCAATGTAGCTCAGCTTTACCCAATGGAATCAGATTCACTAAGGGATTATTGAAAAATCTTAAGTATCTGAGTTGCAGGTGTTTGAGCTTTGTATACGTGTTATGAATACATATGGCCAGCCAGCTTCCTTCACAGAGAGTGAAGGCTGACACTTTCTTCAAAATATAGTCTCTAGAATAACACACAGTCTTAAAAATATCTCAAGTTAGTATTTCCAGAAAACAGAAGTGATACATGTGGTGAACCCTCTGATGAAGCACATGTTTGAGCAAATCTTATTGCATTTCAGAGGTCATCTGTGACAAATAATAGGTATTCACAGAAGGCCTTCAATATATTTCAGAGTAGGAAGGAGTTTGAATAAGGTCAATTTTTCAGCTCAAAAAATGCATCATATGAAAAAACTGCAAACTTGACTGCAATTCATATTTGCTATTTCACATGTGTTGAGGTGTGTTGGGAAATCTAATTCAAATGCGGTAAGATTGCTGATAGAAGGTGAGGATTTCTAGGAAACCTGCATTAGTGTGGGAAACAGGACATATCAATGTCAGTCACTGACAACCTGTGGATAACCAGAAATAGTTTATTAGAATCCCAAGGGGGCCTCAGCCTTTTATTAATGCTAGTCAATTCAGAGCATGGTCTACTTAGCACAGTACAAAGTTAGCAGCTTCAGCTACATCTTTATTAGTTAGGCATCTCTTGATATATTTTAGCATTGCTTGAACAATGTGTGTGTAAAACTAGCTGCTCTAACAAACCAAATTCACTGTATGTGAATCTTCCTTTCTTAGAAAATACAAAAACTCCTTCACAACAGGAAGGGAGGTTAGTACTTTCAAGAAGCAGCAGAATTAGTTTGGAACATTAGTGAGGAGAAAGACCTTTGGCTGGGAAAGATCAAGCAAGTGGCTGCAATATAAAGGATGTGACTCAAACTCAGTAAGAGCTGTGAACTAAAGGACGTGACAGGTAACAGGATCTAATCGATTGTCTACAATGAAAATGAATTCACAAAAAACAAAACCAGGGAATCTGAGATAATGGGAATAATGCCTGATTATATTATTATATATTCTGACAATTACCAGCTGAATATATATATATTATACATTCTGTCCATTACCAGCTGTTACTGGTAACCCTTGTAACAAATTTTACTAGAACTGCTCAGAAATGTCCAAATGGATCTTCTTTTTCTGTTAAAAATGTGAATTTATAAATGTGAATTAGTAGCATGACATTAGCTCACAGCAACATATTAACCTTGGAATCTGGGCACAGACCAAGAACATTCTTGCAAAGAGAGCTGCCAAGATTGGTTGCCAGACAAATTCCTATCAGGGGTTTGCCAGTTTGCTCAGCTGTATGCTTGGCATATACCTATAATGCATCCTCAGGTTTGTGACCTAAGATCTAGTGGGTTGGCACCCCCGGAAGCTCTTATCTTGCATGTTGCCCTAGAGATCAACAGTCCAGGAAGGTTTTCAGCTTTGCTAAGTTAGCAGAGTAGCACTTAAGAGCTGTGATTACTTCTGTTGTTGTTGGGAATTTGAGTTGAAGGATCTGAAATGAAATCTCATTTCAAAATTAAATCCAGTATGAATTTTTGCTTTCCAAAGCTTTTGAAGACATTTTGGGGCAACATGCAATATAATTCTCTTCCAATTTTGTAATACATAGTGGGAATAAATTCTTACTTTTCTCAGCTGTGACAACTTTAAACAGAAAGAAAAACAGTCCACCACTTCCTTGCTCCAGCAAAGAAATAGAGTTGTATCAAAAGATAAACTTGTCAGGGTTACCAATTTAGGCCATGCTTGACTTCACATAGCTTGCCTCATGATGTTGTCTTTCAGCTTTTCACTTACTTTTTTCTTAATATGCATTGGTCATGTCAGATTAAAAGCCCTCCTGAAATGTGAATGCATAGCCATTGGCCAGCAATGAGCAAGCACAAGAGAAGACAAAGGCACCAGAGTGGGGAAAAGGTGAATTTTTCAGAGTAAATATAAGCCAGAAAGGGAAGTTGCTTTTGAAAGGATGGTCTCTCAAGTTGAAACTTTCTGTCCATTACCAGCTGGTGCATCTTTTAAATTCTAAGTACAACTTTCTTTCCAAGATTGGCTGAAATAAACTTAGAGAGAAAAGACAAGGAGATTTTGAACTGTTGAACTGTTCTGAATAGGAAGAGGAAAGGGATAAATATTACCACCAAATTAGTTATTAAAAAAGACCTGACAAAACAAGGAGAATTTCTACATGGAGAACCTTAAAAAAAAGAAGAAAACCAAATGAAATACTAAGTTAACATAAGTACAAATAGAACTCCATCACTGAAAGATGTCATAGAATCAGTTATAATATCCTATTTTGACTAGGATAGCAGAAAAATATTGTATTTTAGTGGGTGAAACCATACAATCCATACCAAACATGCTATGTGTTGATGTTGTGGTTTAACAATGAGGACAGCTGATTATTGATGAATACATGAAGATTTCTTCTACATTAATGTGAAGTTGTTTACCTGCTTGCATGTTCACTGAGGATCAAGAGTCTTGGATAGATACTTCTCTTACTAACATTCAGGCTTCCTCATGCAGATTGCTAATGATACAAATATTGCAAAGGGGATGCTTTTCAACAGCTGTGCAATTGCCTTCTACATCTGGACCCCAATCTGAAAAAAAATAGTGTGGGACTAATTCACCTGATTTCCACTCATCCAAACATAAAGAAAAAACAGTGGAACATAGATGCCCTATGCATTGCTTTAGCCACATATATTTCTCACAAAGGAAATGCAATGTAGTTAGACTTATGGTTGAAAGAGGAAACAGAGGTATATTTCTGCAGTCTCTGATACACTGAAGCTTCTTTCTAAGAAGCTGTGAGAGTTTGTCCAAACAAGATGATTACTGTTTCACGTTAAGAGAGTAATTCAGATGCTCATCTCTTTCATATTATCACTGATAATGTTGAGAATTAAAGCATGAAGTTGCCAGTAATATAAATGCTTGCAATCTTGATTATTTTTATGAACTCTCTCTGTCTAGGATTTGCTCTGTATTCCCTCTGCAAGAATTTTTTTGGCTCTGTGTCACTCATTCATGATACTGAAAACAGGAACATGTTGCCCAACTTCTTTATGGGGAACTACATCTATATTCTGGGATCTGTACTCTCAGTCAGAGAGAGAGAAAAAAAGCTAGAGGTGTTACCATTTCTAATATTTTGTTGTTTTCAGCTTTGAGGAAAACAAATCCAGTATCAGTGTACAGACACAAAATAACATTCACAGCCTAAAAAATATTTTTGCTTGCTGTCGTAGTCAGCTACTGAGCAGTACTCTAGGACAGTGCAAATATAGGCTCTGTGTCATATCACTGGCTTTCAAGACACGAGTATAGGATTCCTCATAGTGTTAAAGCCTTTCATGGTAAATGTCTGTGCTATAAATTTTGATGTACTTCCCAGCTGAATGGATACTTTGAGTGGAGACAGACTGGCTGGAGCTAAAGTAGTTAGGTTTGATTTACCTCTTCTTTATTAGTCAGTTCTATTGAGAATTTGGAGGAGTGATATCAAGCGTGTTGATTGACTTCCATTAGTAGATTGAAATAAAGTGAGTGCTCTTTAACCTTGGCCAATACTGTACTACCGTTTAATGTGTAGATTTGTAAGACAGACAATGAAACACGATGTTTGCAAATAAATCCATTGACAGATCAGTTTCTCCTAATAATCATTCAGTGTATGTTTTTTGTGCAATTTCTTAAGGGGTTAGATTTAGAGAAATACTTGTGAAGAGTCCCCATGAATAAGCACTGTTCATATTTAGTTTGATTTGTAAAGTTTGGTTTGCATATGTTGGCCATATTCATGCAGTGCATTTCATCTGCCACTTTTTCTATAGCTGAAACAGTTCCTGTGATATAAAAGAATTGTTCCATTTTCTAAGTCCTGTTATGACACTCTGTAGGCTTCTTCATAAATATCTATGCACTTCTGCTGTTTCTTCTTAGATGGAGCAGTAGGTATTTTTGGAGTTGAGTAATTTTCTCACCAGCTCTATCTAGCTTCCTCACTAAAAAGCAAAGTATGATTTCTCTTTTCTTCTGGAATCAAGCAACAATATCAGGATTACTTTCCAGCTAATTATTAATGAGATTCATTAAGAATTTTCAATTCATTAATCCTGTGAAAGCTCATATGTTCTGCTGCAAATTATAGGTGACTTTTAAAAGATTGTCAATACTGACAGTTTAAAGTACTGAAGAGTAAAAAGGGCAAACACTGGTGGGAAAAAAACCAAAACATATAAAACTAGATGTGCAACCATCCTGAGGAAGATCAGGCATCTTAAAATTGAATAAATCTTTGCCAGCAATATTTAAGAGGGTGGTGCAATAATTATGTATGAATCCCTAGGGGCTTTCTGAATGGGAATGCCTGTCAATTGTGACAGCTATAAGTTACAGTCCTCTAAGCACATATTTGGTCCTCTGCGTACTTGTCATGCAGTCTGGTGGCCCAAGGTTAAGCCAGAATTAGGATATTTATATCCTGAATATTATTAACCCACACCAGAGTTAGACACATTTGAGCTGTATTTGGCCATTGCATTAGACTCTGCACACTCGAGGGAAATTCCCAAAAAAAGAGGGGAAGGTCTGAGTGGTATCAGCTGTTACCATGCAGCAAAGTGACAATTAAACACTCTGTGTGTGTACAGTTCTGGTTAGTGTCTATGTATGCAGAAATCTGACCAGCTCTCACAGACATATCTGCTGTTACTGTGCACCATGCCATGCTGTTCTTGCTCAGACAAAACTGTCAGCAGCTGAAGGCGGAGTGTGATCCTGTGCTCCAAGGCCTTACCTTTTGATCTCCATATCCTAGAAATTAACTAGTCTAAACAAGTGAAATACAGAATCCTTTCAGCCTTTTATCAAAATAGAGTTCTATAAATGAATCTCAGTTTATTCTTTTCCATCTCTGTTAATTTTCCCATACCAGCCCTTCCCATAGACTGACAAAAATGCTTAGCATTCAACTAAGAACTATATCAGGCTGCAGCTGGATTTGAAATAGTTGCAACCCTTAAACATCCAGGTCTTTCAGAGACTATGAAAATCCAAAGAGTGTGTGTAAATAAACCCTTCAGAGTGAAGTTGCAGCAGGAGATTTAATCTGTCTTGCATGTCCGGAAGATTCATACTTGGGTTTTTAGTCCAAATGAAGAAGAATTTTACATACAATTGGAAGGTTATGGAGTAAAACCACATATAACCCACTGAGTTATCAAAAGTGTGTTTCCCATTCATTAGTTGTAATGGATGGGAATTCCTTTGAAGTTCTAGTATTACAAGTTCTAAATTATTTGTTGTAAGTGGTTGGGTCTGTGCTTTGAATACTGTATTTAATGCCAGGTATAGTATTCTTACAATGGTACCTAGGAAAAAAAAAGTGCAATTGTGCCTTTTCTGTAAAAGAGAAAACCAACCAGCCAAGTTCAGTATTTACCAGATATCCTAAGACAGAGTGGAGAAGATGAGAAGGAGAGACCTCACAGATGCAGTTCCACAGATGTAAAACCAAGAGCTGTGCTCCTGACCACATCCTTTGAAGTGGCTTCTAAACCAAATCAGTTTGAAGGAGCCTGGGAACATCTTTCATCATCTGTCTCCTTGCTGCCCTTCCTTGATTAATGTCAGTGAGTTTGAGTGTGAGGGCTGAAAAAGGCTTGCCAGTGCAGCACTCCTTGTTATGTCCCTCAGGCAAAATTCAGGGAAACACATGCAGTGAATTGTTTTTACTTCTAAGTATTTTTGAGGTGAGACTAATATAACTACCTGTCTAATGACTATATACTATACATGAAACATATGTGTTGCAACTGACATAGTTTTGTGTTGGCAAAGTGCCAGTACCCATTATAATTTAAATATCCTGGACTCAGTGCTAATCAGTAGCTTGTCTCTGAGAAGACTGTGCTGATAATTCTAGTTAGTTCTTGCTACAAAACTGAGGTGGCCCAGTTCTATGAAGTAGAGTGTGACTATGATTTACTTAACATTAACATTTTCCATTATTTTATTTATTACTTTTCAATATTTGTACTAATTATCCAGGAAGGCAGTTGTTCTCATTTATTTGTGGGCTTCTGAATGACTTGAAATATATCTTGGAATTCCAAACCATGGAGATGTAGAAGACAAAACCTAAACTATGATTCTACCCTAGTCTGACTCTTTGGATTTTGTTGGACTATTCTGCTTGTTTTATAAACTTTGTTTTCTCCAATGCCATGATTTTTTTAATCTCCATAAATAATTATTCCATGTCAGTAGCTCAGGTATTTTTTCTGAAGTCCAGTCAGTTGTCCATATGCTTGACATGACATTATACTGAGCCACTAGGTACGTAATTTCTAGCTCCCACAGCAGTCTCAATGTTCTACTTTGTGGGTATTTTTGCATACATGTCTTTCTAAATCTGGCACTACAAGTTGCAGAGGCAATTGTCCTTTCAAAAATCTATTCTAAATATCAGAAGTTCCTCCGTATATGTTCCAAAATCTACTCTGTATGTCAGAAGTTTCTCAAGTCAATGATAATTAGACTCAATATTGACAGTTCTCAGTGTTTAATGTATCTCTTAAGGAGCTAATGACTACATCATAATCTCATCTTTCACTAAAAAATACATACATAAATAAATACCACTCCACAAACTGGCCTATTGAACAAAACATGAAAGAGGAACACTGCAAATTCAAACAACTTTAGGTAAATAAGCAGCCCTCAACACGAATTTTTACCTAACTCTCATTGTTTTTACCAATGCCTTCAGCTTTTTGTGATCTGGATTTATTTCCCCCTTTTCCTTTTTCCTCTTCTTTGATCACTCAAGTTTAGCAACAGAATCACAGAATCATTTAGGTTGCAAAAGACCTCTGGGTCTTTTACAAGTCCCACCTTTAAAGATATCACTCTGTGAACTAGACCATGGCACTAAGTGCCATGTCAAGTTGATTCTTTCTTGATCACCTCCAGGGATAGTGACTCCACCGTTTGGATGGCAACTCCACCATTTGGATGGCAGTCCATTCCAATGCTTATCAACCCTTCCCACGAAAAAATTTTTACTGATGTCCAACCTGAACCTCCCCTGGTGCAGCCTGAGGTGATGTACTCTCATCATGTCACTGGTTGTCTAGGACAAGAGACAAACCCCCTCAGCTACAATTTCCATTTAGGCAGTTGTGGAGAGTGATAAGGTTACTACCAAATCTCCTTTTCCCCAGGCTCCCACAGGCCCTTCTCATAAGATTTGTACTCCAGACCCTTCAACAGCACCACCACCTCAAAGTTCTTGTAGTGAGGGCCCAGAACTTGCACAGTACTCAAGGTATGGCCTCTCCGGTGCAAACACATGATGCTACTCCATGAGAAAAAATTCTAAATCCATTCCAGCTCTCTTGTTTTAGAAGCGAAAAAAATCATCATCAGTCATCCAGTAGTGAATTTTAAATGCCCAGACCACTTGCTTAAGTATGTTTCTGGAAGTGTTTATGTTTTATTGCTTAAGATGTATTACTTTTGTTATATATTTGATGGAGAGACAGAAGGTGATGAATACAGATGGACTTTGGTAAGTAAATGTGTAGGGATACACACCACTTCTGCAATAGAAGATACAACACATACTTAAAGTAAGAATGATTTTCAGTTCAAAGAGAAATGCAAAAGGTTTAAAAAGTTCCAATACATAAATTTAATTTTCTGTTTACAAAATGTATCTGTGTTTGCTGTATTCTTGTATGCCTAATGTCAGGTAGTACCATTTTCCTTGGAATGAGATTTTTGATTGATGTAAGACTGCTTAACTGTGTGCAATTCTGAGAGCCCAACAAAAAACCAGTCATTCTCCTTTGGTGAAGTGACCTCTCAGTGTTGTGGTTTTAAAAATGCAGTTGTAGAGGTTTTCTTGCTTGGTGTGGAAGAAGTAATATGCAAACATTTTTTTGTGCATTGGGCAAGGAAATTTCATTAAGTTTTTAGCAAGTATCATGTCAGGAATCAGAAATAATAGAATACGGATGAAGGGTCAATGGTAAGGGCAAACAAAAGTTTTGTGAATTTACTGTAAGATTTTCACATTTAGGAAGTTGAACTTCAAGAGATCCTTCTGAAATTCCTTTAATTCATTGTTAGTTTAAATCAGATATTTTTCAGAATGTCCTTCATATTTTTGGTGCTGACTCAGATGTAAAAAGATCCAAAGGAATGATACGTAGCTAGCAATAAAAATTATGTGATCTACAGTAGACTTTCTTTTGGCACACCTGTTCAGGATTTTCTGTATGTGGAAAAGCCACAGAGTACTTTCCAGAACACAGTAAATCAGTCCAAGCTAAAATTTCTTAGCACCTAATGCCATCAGAAACACTGTCATAAAACTGCTTCCTTTTTTTAGAAGAAAAATATCTTTTTTGTACTTGGATTATGAAGAATTTGACCCTGGAGTGACTATAGCAAAAAGATCCATTGAAAATGACTTGTGAGAAATAACAGCATAGTATGAAGCTGAGTAAAGAAGAGCTATAGGCGTGCAATGTGATGCAGTCAGAAGTAAAAGCAAACACACTACTGGCGTGTATTAGAAGTACTTCCATCAGAAATGCAATACTGTTACAATCAGACCCCTCTACATGCGCTTCTGAGACTCCACCTGGAGCAATGGACCCAGGCCTGGGACCCTGGGGGATGATGCCAAAGATCCAGCAAGGGCCAAGGCTTGCTACCCATGTCTACACTGTGTACCTGTTACATTATTTTTGTCGATGGAGAGCTGCATAATGCACATGGGTGAGCTCGGTGAAGGAGAAGGTCCTGTGGAAACAGGATGGGCAATGGCTCTGATGAACTGCACAGAATACAACAAAGTCATGTGATTGGCACTTTGAAGGGCACCATAACCAAAAATGTAACTTTTAGAATAGTGGAGTCATAAAATGATTGAAACTGGAAAAGATCCCCAAGATCATGTAGACCTTTGACTGATCATCACCATGTCAGCCAAGTCACAGCACTAGGTGACATGTCCAGCTGTTTCTTGAGTACTTCCAGGGATGGTGACTCCAGCACTTCCACGAAAAGCTGGTTCCAGTACTTGACAATCCGTTCAGAGAAGAAATTCTTCCTGATGTCCAACCTGAACTTTCCATGGTGCCCTTGAGGCCATTTTCTATTGTCCCGATTAGGGGAATTTGAGTATTAAAACACACATCCTGCAAATATTACTAAGCATAATGAAGCACATGCAATGACAATGCTGAATCTGTGTACCTGTTACTTCAATAAATCACAGTATTTGTGAATCTGTCATAGCAAAGTTCTTACTGAAGCGACTGGACCCAAAGTGTACAATTGGTTAATCACACTATTTGTGAGTCTGTAATAACCACAAAGCTCTTATTCAACATGACGAGACTTCTAATGCCAAATGGGCCACAGTCAGAGATAGAGCCTAGCCACATCCAGCCTCTTTGGTCTCTGAATAACAGGTGGAATGCAGCGGGATATATGTCTTGGCCAAATTGCTTAACCTTAATACCACAAGCTCTCAACATACAAAGGGACTCATTGAAGCAGGTCCAGAGGAAGGCATGAAGATGATCAGAAGGATGGAGACCTCTCCTATGAAGATAGACTGAGGGATCTGAGCTTATTCAGACTGGAAAAAAAAAAGATTTGGAGACATCTCTCAGCAGCCTTTCTAAAGGAGGCCTACTAGAAAGCTAAAGCGGAACTTTTCAAAAGGGAGTGTAGTGAGAGGATAAGGGTTAATAGCTTTAAACTGGAAGGAGGCAAGTTTAGATTGGCTATTGGGAAGAAATTCTTCATTGTGAGAATGGCAAGGCACCAGAACAGGCTATTGAGAGAAGCTGCGAATGCCCCACCCCTGGAAGTGTTAAAGGCCAGGTTGAATGGGGCTTTGAGCAACCAGGTCTAATAGAAGGTGTTCCTGCCCAGGGCAGGGGAGTTGGAACTAGGTAGTTTTTGTCCCTTCCAGCCCACACCTTTCTATAATTCTGTGATGAAACACATTTTGTACAATTATTTTCAAACATGGATGTTGTATTTAGTAAAGGTTAGTTTGGATTATAATGGGAGAGGAACAGAGGAACAAGAAGAAATTATGTGTTGCAAAACACAAGAAGAGTCCACTTTATATTGTTAAACACAAACTGTGAAGGAATATGTTCATTTTCTAAAGCAAGGAGGAAGAAGAGTTATATAGAACAGCAGTTTATGCTGACAGAAACCCAAGCTTAGCCATGTCTCTCAGCTATTAAAGAGTCTTTTCAAACAGAGCAAAGGAGCAAATCATTTTAAACTGGTACAGACTACTGTGCATACAGTTATAGAAGTCTGGGGTTCAGCACTTAGGAGGTCAATTCCAGCATGGCTTGTTATGAAGACCAAACAGGGAAATGGGAGCTGATTTGGACTTTTTTTCAGTGAAATCTGTTTCTTGTGGGAAATTCTAAATTATCAAACAAAAAATTTCCCACTCTGGTTTGAAATTGTTTTGTACTTGAAACTTTCAATTCCTTTTTTTCTTTCCCCTCCTCAAGATTTCATTCTTCATCTTGTCTGGGCATAAGCATTTTTTGTGTGAAAGGAAAACACTTTCCTGTAGAGCTTTGTTAGCAGCCATACTTGTGCATGGCTGTACTGAGATGCAGTGATTTACATCTCTATTCCATTTGCTCTTCAAAATTTTAATTCTGTTTCCCACTAAGTACAGCACTTCTTTGTGCACCCTCGGTAACAGTAAGTATACTTTTTCTTCTTTATTCTGATTCCAAGCCAATATACATCAAGGAATCAGATCTCTATATTATCGGGATTTGATTGATCAGTGATTGGATATTCAATACTCAGACTTCAAAAAATATTTGAAGAGTCACAATTACAGTAGCTGATAGACTTCACATCTTTAGAAATCTATCCATAAAAAAGCATTAAAGAATGACAACATGCATGGAAACTTCAGTACGTATGGGAAGATTGTCCATCAGTCAAGAAGAAGTAATGTTGAAAGTTTTTTCACTAAAAGCCTTTTTTTGGGATACAAAAAGTGTGGTTTAGTTCAGGTGATCTGACTCTATTCTACTTTCTTGTTTTAAAAGTAATTTTAACCCATTTTAATATGAGAGACTAAAGAGATCTTCCAGTGATAAGTGGGGTTGGCTACCATGACAGACTTTAGAAGTGCTGGACATGTCTGCAATTCAAACACTTGAGCTGGCATATAGCTACTGACACTAGAAGCCTTGGATTTCTACATTTTGGCTCTGGGTTAAGAGAGTCCAGGCCCTGAAATTCCTAGTTGCAAGGAAGCTCTGTGGCAAGGCCTCTTTTGTGCTAAGACATTGCTACCTTCTAAGCATACGTTAAGACAGGTGGCAACAATTAGTTGAGCAGAAACAAGCAGTAAAATCAGACTGGGAGATGAGATACAATTGGAATTGCTTACCTTTTCCCACATTTGGATTAATTTTTAGCTGTTAATTTTTTATAGTTTTCTATGCTTCAATTCTTCCTCCCATTTCAGTATGGGAAAAAACGTTGAAGTATCTCAGAAACTGCTATGGAAAGGAAGGATAATTTTCTATTTAGATTTGGAGACCAGATATAATACAAATAATATTGTTTTTTCCTCTTCCTTTCATTTGTCTTTCCCTGAGTTTCTTTTCAGTCACATGAATAGAGCTAGACTTATTACACCGTGAAGTGTCAGAATTCACTGACTCACACAGAAAACATGCATCTTCCTGCTACATGATGGAAATATCCTTTTAATATAATTTCTCAACTAAATATCTGTGATTACAGCACACGCAGAGTTTGAGAAGTGTAAAAAGGAATGAAAAGCTGGGAACACATCTAAATATAATGCTCTGTTCAATGCCAGAGTGGCAAATTTTAAAAGGCATCTCACCACATCCCGCATGTTTTTTGTTGTAGCTGAAGCCTTTTGGTTAACGTAAATGACTGTGCAGCTATTTGAACTGGTGTACACAAAACAAAAAAATAATTCATGATCTGAAAGAAGAGAAAGCTACTGCATTTTTCTCCTCTGACTAAACTGAAAGTTGTTGTTGTGTTTACAATATGCAGCATTCTGGAAAGAGAAGGAGGTTTGTGTGGGACTGGCCTCCCAGAAAGATCAAGCAGCAATGGCAACAACAACTTTGTTGTTTAGTGGTTTTCAGAGGGATATTCAAAGCCCTTACAGGAAGAGCATGTAAAAAACCTTTAAAGAAACACAGACAAATACTAAATTTAAAGCAGAAGTGAAAATGTGGTTTAAAATAGACTAGGAAACACGTTCCAAAGCGACACTCTTCAAGGCTCTTGAATGATGTTAGGGAAGATATCTGAAAGCTAGGGCTGAAAGTAGTCTTGACAGTAATACAATCAAGCACTGTAAGAGTGATTCTAAGGAAGATTTTTAGAAAATCTTTTTGTTTCGAATTTTGCATTACACTTCTGTACAATGCTGGAGCGTGATGTAATTGCTAATTAAACGCTCTTCCCAAAACTCACAATAGCCACATTGGCTACATTTACATTATCACATAAACAGGGACCAGGGAGCAAACAAGAGCGTTGGATTCAAGACAGTTACGACAGAATGGCTCCTGATTCTCCTTTTTGCTCTGCTTGACTGACTTTGTCCAGGATGAAGCTATTCTTGGTTTTAGGGACAGGTATTTCAGGGAATATTCCCACCAAAGCACAGTGCAGGTGTTGCATCAGAGTTGGCTTCCTCTGCAGTATGCCATTGTCCAAAGCATTCCTGTCAAGTTCTACATCCCCTTATTTCCTTACATACCTCCTTTCTACACTCATGGGCATACAGCTCCTGTGTTTCAGCCTCCAAAAATCCACTCTGGCGCACCACTTTCCTCATGACCTCACACAGTCTCAGGCCCTCTTTACAGAAACCTTGTTCACTGAGCTCCTGTGTTTGGTTGCCCTGATGTACTATCTGGGTCAGGTGAAGGTCTGCAAAGCACAGTGTCCACTGGAAATATTTTCACACAATTTCTTTGGCCAAGAATATAGGAGAAGGACTGTAAGCACAGGCAAAGCAATCAGGGAATGATACTTCTTGTGTCATTCCTAATACTTTGTCCTCAGGGATTTTCTGAGGTAGAGATTGTTTACTTCTGTTTACTACAACATGAAAACTTGCCTATGATTACAAGAAACTGAGTATGAACTTCGATTTGACTAAATATGTGTAAATTACACTCTAGTCCTATTTACAGACTTTAATTGCTTGTTCAATGGGAAGCCTGGAGAGTTTATTTTGAAGATATACTCCTCTGCCAGGAAGGCCACAGGTTTGGTTTTTGGGTTTTTTTAATTGAGCTAAAAAATGTATTTCTTAAGCAGTCATTTGAATTTAGCAGCAAAGGCTTTAGGAAGATAACCAAACTATACTTGGACATTGTGAAGGACACAGAGCACAGGACCAGGACTCAGAAGTTTCTTATCCAGCCTTGTGCGTTTTTTTCTGTTTTTTTTCTTCTACCAAATATTCTTAGGGGCTTTTAAAAATAGTATCTTATAATCAACTGTATTTGGTAGCTTATGAAAACCACTATTTTTTAGTGGTTTGGGTTTTGTTGGTTTTTTTTTTTTTCAATTTGTAAGAACTGTCATTACTTTCTTGCATGAAATGTTAACACCAGCAAGGGCATTTCAATCAAGTTGAAGCCTGTTTATCATCTTTCTTGGCAGAGCCTAAATCAAGGCAATGTAATAAACTATGTGGAGAAATGCTTTTCTTAGTATTACTCTTGGATGCAGATGAAGAAGTTGAGCTTATGAAAACATTTATGAGTATAATCTTTGTCCAATCTAGATATCTTGACAGATCAAATCAATACTTTAAAAAAAATTGAAAAAAAATTCTATATATTCAAGGGCAACAATAATACATTATTGAAGTTCAGAAATTAAAAGAAAAAAATCCTGTTTCATTTTAGTTTGTCTTTCACAATAATTTTCCTGTTTGAGTCTGGATAATGCATTCTCTCTTTGTGGCACACCCAGTCCAGCAGACTATGTATATATTTCCCTATTTATAGCTCTGAAAACACACATACTTAAATATTCTGTAAGTTCTATAACTCACAGAGAAGCTCTGGGTGAATACTGAAATTGTTGGTTGACAATGTAACTTTGACAATCCCTTCTGGTTTTAAAATTCCTGACTACGTATGGATTCTAGAAGACTATTCATACTGTAGGTTCACTTGAAGAAAAAAATGTGTATTCTGCACACTTTTCCATTGAAATACAGCCACCTTCAAAGGTAAATTAAATCAGCTTAAAATAAGCTATAACCCACAGAGTGGAACATTCCACAGTTCAGGTGCTGGTTACAAAATCAATTTGATGCTTTTTGGGATTGATGCAAGAAAGTGATTAAAAGATTTCTTTGAAACACGGGAAAGGTTTTGTTTGTATTATTTTTCCTTGCTGGATCCAGGTTTAGACTGGTTCTCATTTTATCTGTGCCCTGTTCCCCACCTTCACAGGAGTACACACAAAGCGGGGGCTTCAAAGCTGACAGCACTGGCTTAACTCTGTTCTCGTTAAAAGCATTGGCAAAACTCCCAGTGGCTTCAACAGCAACAGGATTAGGCCAACTGTGCATGCTTTGAGAAACTCACCCAAGGCAATAAATCTAGCATTAATTCACAAACAGAAAAAGGAATTGAGAGGGAAAAGAAGAATCATCTTTTCAGTTTCTCAAAGGTCTTTAACAAAAAAATTACTCCGGTTACGTATTATGGTGTAGGGTCTGTGTGGCTGGTACATGCGAGTTTGTGTTAGGCTGCTTAGGGCTGTGCAGAGAGTTAAGATCCCTTCCCTGGCCACTGTGCAGAAACTGCTGGGAAACCTGCTTAAATGGTCCGAGAGTAAGGAGAGCTCCGACATCAGTGAGCTTCTCACTGTGAGACAACAACTCACAGCGTTCCAACAACTCACAGAATTCCAACTCACCCATCCGCAGAAATCCATTGGATCAGGCCAGCACATGCTGCACCCTTTCCCCTGCAAAGCATGGGCTGCTCCAACATATAGTGCCATGAGGTGCTTTGCTGTCATTTATTTGACATATCTGCATCCACTTGCTCTCATCTTGCATGTCTTGCAGTACCTAAGGTGGGGGGCTACAAGAGATCCAGAGGGACTCTTTTTACAAGAGCATGTAGTGAGGGAGAATACAGTAATTTCGCAACCATAAGGCGCACTGGACTATAAGGCGCACTTTTTTTTTTTGCAGTGAGGATCCGCCCCCAGCTCCCCCCACGCAGTTGCTGGCCGAGGCCCCGCCTCAACCCGGCAACCATTGGCCCCCGGGCCCGCCCGGATCTGGCAGGGCCGGGGCATGCCCCCCGCCGCTTAGTGCCGCCTCCCTGGGGCCGGGCTATGCCCGTTGCTGCTCGGTCCCACCTCCCCAGGGCCGGGGCATGCCCATTGCCACTCTGTGCCGCCTCCACGGGGCTGGGCATGCCTGCCGGGGCGCCGCAGGCCCCCGGGCCCCCCTGCACCCGGCAGCCGCGGCCCCACAGCCCCACCTCCACCTGGTAGCTGCGGCCCTGCCAGCTTCCCCTGCGGCTCGCAGCTCACACTTCCTGGTTGGCAAATTTCCGAACTTTTGCCCATATATAAGGTGCACCGGACTACAAGGCGCACTTCCGGGTTCGGGAGAAAATTTTATCCAAAAGGGTGCGCCTTATAGTTGTGAAATTACTGTAGCTTCAAACTGAAAGTAGGTGGGTTTAGATTACATACTAAGAAGAAATTCTTCATTGGGAGGTGGAGTGTGAGACATGAAGAGGATGCGCAGAGAAGTTTGGATGCCCCATATTTGAAGTGTTCAAGGCCAGGTCTACTGGAAGGTGTCTCTGCCCAAGGGGGGTGAGCTGGAAGTAGGTGATCTTTAAGGTCTTTTACAAGCCAAATTGTTCCATGATTCTGTCATTTCTGTCATAAGCCTTTCTGCCACTCATTTACCTGTGCCTATCTTTGAATTACTTCCCTTATGTTGTTTTGTGGTTTGGTGTGGGGTTTTTTTAGTTTTCTTTGTTGTTGTTGTTTTGGTTTTTTGGGGGGAGTTTGGTGTTCTTTTTGTTGTTGTTCTTCATGGTTGTATTGTTTTTTTTGTTTTGGTTTGGTTTTGTGGTCTTTTTGTTGGTTTTTTTTAGGGGAAAGTTTTGTATGGTTGTTGTTCTTGTAGTCTTCTGGGGGTTTTTTAGAGAGTTTTTTGTTTGTTTTTGTTTTTTTCTATTTGTGGAGGGTTTGGGGTTTTTTTGTAGGGAGGGTGTTGTTAATTTGGTTTTGGCTCTTTTTTTTTTTTTTGGCTTGGTTTGGTTTTTTTTGCTTGTTTTCTTTTCACTGGAGACATGAACCTTGGAGAAAAGGGATAAAAAATGCAATGGCAAAATAATTTCTGCATGAACGTAGTAGGACCACCTTTGCAATACCAGAACCTCCACCTGGCCTTCTTTTTCCTTTCACCCTTAATACGACAGCAGCCTTTGCTATCTTCTGTGCTGCCACAAAGTGAGTAATGCTCAAAGCATTGACAACACTTTTTCACAAAAAGGTGACTTCAGAAATGGTCCAGACTCTTCTTAACTCTCTACAAAGGTCGTGATTTCTCACCTTCACAAAGTGACTTGTCTCTCCCAGATGGTGTCCTTGCGGCCAGTACAGAAGGTGGCATTTCCCCCTCCACTGTTCATGAACTCCTCATCCTGCCCTGGAAAAGCAATAGGGCTTTACATAGACCTACAGTGTGCCATTTACATCATGTAAGGATTTGTCTTTATTTTCAGAGGAGAGCATTCACACCTCCTGCTGACACCTCAGAGGGAAAAAAGAATTTTGTATAACAAAGATGTTAGTACTTATCTTGTCTAAGACACCTAATTGTGATTTTTATTTCAACCAATATTATTATGTTAATCCTGACGAATTTTATTTGCAAATTCTTCCATTCATCCTTTATGGTATGAGGATCTGGATCCAGGGTTTGAAATACTAAAATAGATTACTCTTGCATCCTATTTTAGCAACTAAGACCTTCAGATTTTCATTGCTGTAGATTCAAAGCCTTATATTCCTTTCTTGGCTTCATATCAGCATCATTCTTTCACAATTTCATGACCACAAGTTGGATTAATGTACATTTTCAATGTGAAAGAAAATTCCAAATGCATGTAAAGAACAAACAGACTGAGAGAGTGTTTAGAAGAATACCATTAATCTATCTGAAAATGACCTAGGAATTTGATACTCACACAAAACTACAACTGGTATTTTTGCCAAAGAAATGCTTCTAAGTAGAATTTTATATCTAGATCTGGGGAATTAATAGATTTGCAGGGCTCACTGGCAGTCTACAAGAATTCATTTTACATGAACCTAGAATGAAGTGTACAGCCAAATGAAAAGTAGGAAAAATATTAATTTTTGATTGAGAACAAATTTTAGGCTTTGGGAGGGATTGCTTTTTTCCCTCATTCATTCTTTAATAAAACTGAAGTTGATTTCCAAATGCTGAGAATTAAAAATTAAATCTCAGAACTGAAATGCTGACATTTTTCCAGTTTTGAGACTCATTTTCCTGAAACAGCTTACACAAAAAACCAAAACCAACAACAACAAACAAGCAACAACAAAAAACCCAACCAAAACAAAACAAAACCAAAAAAACAAATAACAAAAACCCAAACAAAGAAGCAAACAAACACATTTGAACCAAAGATATTCAGGAAAAACATTTTGATTACAAATGTTTCATTCAATTCCACATCTGATATTCTCCCATAGTGCTTATTTTTTTTAATACACAGTGGAACATGCTGAAATGCAAAACTTAGTGCAAATTCAATAAAACTGTGCAAACGGACAAGTCAGCACAGAAGACAGAAGGAACTACTATGTTTAGTTTTTAGTTAAAGCTATTGAACTAGATGATAGCTGTATCCATCACGTTTGTTAAACCATGCAGAACTGCATCTGCCCCCATTTCTTTTAGTAAAACCTGGGATGCTTCTAATACATCTACTTCTCCTCATGTTAAAAGGTTTATTGTAATCTTGGAGTGGCAAAAAGTAAATGCCGTTAGAACAGGAAATCACACATGATAAAAAATAAATGCATTGTCTTTTTTGCATTTTCTTGATTTTCACATATTTGTTATTTTTACATTTTCTTGATATTCACAACTCATAATTTATATTAGTGATTAATTTAAAAAGCAAAAGATAATCTTATTCCCTAAGTACATTAGATGTCATTATTCTATCAATGATCATGACCTACTTGTAAAACTGAAGCTGCCTGAGATTTTAATGGCAACTGTTATGCACACAAATATGCAAAAACAAATGTCTATAGGCTAGACAATATCTATAGACAACAAGTACAGAGCCAAAGAAGAATTCTGAAGAGAGAATGAACCGGGGAAGATTTAGTTTGTTCACAATTCAGGTGTGAAATACAAACATAAAGTCTGGGGTGCTGCAGTGTGATGGTCACTTTCATGACAGCCCATGCATAGCCAATATGAGTGCAGAGACAGGTAGTTGTGGCAAGTGGTTCTTAATTTGTAGGAATGCTAACATCAGTGAGAACTTTCCCATTACCTTCACTGGTGTTTAGGCTAGGCCTTAAGGTAGCAGCAGAAGCAGCTAGCAAATTTAACTTTTACTGTCAACACTACTTTCAAACAGGTTCATATCTAGCCATTGCTGTGCCATGGCTTGTTGCAGTGATAATTAGAGAGCTTTCTGTATGCTGCACTTTTGCTATCTGCAGTCTTCAGTAAAGATCAGAGCATCCCAAATACTGTATAAGATAGACTCTGCAAATCTGATGAACACAGTAGTCTGAAATAATTGCATTGGCAAGGCCCTTCCTGGAACCCAGCAGCACAGTGTGCTAGTGAGCACGAAATGACACCTGAACAGTAGGATAAATGGTGTGGACTGGAGTGGCTGCTGTACCTGGGAGAGACCACTGGCCTGAAGAGTGAATGGAGTTTATTGTAACTTCTGTTTAGGTTTCCAAGGTACTGTTGATTATTGCTGATCACTTACTGGGGTAAAGCACTTCTTTTGAATGAAATGTAAACCCCCCTTCAGAGATGTGAGTGAGATTAGATGGCTGTTTCTGCTGTTACATTTGAATTGTATAAGTAAAAGGTACATAATCTTGGCAACAACTAAGATGCACTGGGCTCTTTCCTCTGGCATTTCCCATGAGATCTAAAGCTGACTTTTGGTTCTCCAGATATTCTAGAGTATGTCAATCCAGGAAAAACACATTTAAAAAGGATCTTACATTCCTTTTCCAGATCTGAACTTGGTTTTCTGCCAAAGTGGTTTGAAGTAATCTCTTAGCCAGTACATATCTCAGATCTTCACTTCTGAGCACAGAACACATAATCAGAAATCCCTGAACTGACCTAGAGATAAAATTCCACTCTGGGACTCTGGAAGATAAAAATGGGTGAGTTTGGAGTTTCCTGACTCCACACAAACAGCAAAAAAGCTGAAGCTCAGAATTTTTGAGCTAAGGTTGAATATGTGGATTAAAGAGCAAGACTGATATTGAGAAATAGATATTGTTTTAATGATAGTTTAAAAAATGCCCCAAACAGTCTGGAGGTCTCTGTCTTTGTTGCAGTTGTGGTGTGATCTGAGGAACATCCGGAAGAACAAGGTGATCTCCACATTAATGAGCGTCCTTACACTTTGTCTTCTTGTAGGCAACAGAAATTTTGTACCTAAAAGAGTAGTTGCAATGTACTAAGTCACTAGATGAGCTTAGATACTACTTTGAGAGCAATCTTTGCCCATACTTTAGGCTGTCATTCTGATTGAAAGTCTGGAGAGGGTATATGGGATGCATAATGTCTCTGAAGTGCCCCTTGCACTGTAGTGTAGCTGTATCTTTTGATCTTATATTTTTATACAACTACTTTGTATTTGCTAACTTCAGGAAAGATTCTGGTCTTAAAAATGCACATAGCCATTTTCATTGCTGTCAGAACAAGCTCAGACACATATGTTACAAGTGATTTTAAAACAATGCAGTCATTCCATAAGGCACTTGAATGACTACCTGGCACATACTTGACCTCTGTCTGATAACTGTAGCATTTATTTTCATAGTTTCCTGCTTCAAAGTCTGGCACTCTGATGAAGCCCTGACCACTTCATAAAAAGCAAATGATGGCATTAATGTTGCCAGCAGGAGGGTGTAAGTCATAACTATTTGAAAAAAAAAAAATGACATGGCCCTTTTTAGCTGAGCCTCTCCCTGAGAGTCGATTGCTATGGAAAAGAGAGGTGAGAATTAGTTGCTTTCACAAATGTCAGCATTCTTAGAAGGTTCAAGTAACAAGAGGTGCTGAAAAGTATGGCAACAAAATCCTCATCTTCTGACACTAATCTTGTCACTTCTGTGACATTCTTGGCCTCTTCTAACCCAGTGTCTGGGAATTTGAGACTTAATCTTTGGTCTACCACATGTTGGTGCAGAATATAGCTGCTGAGAAATGAGACCAACCTACAAATAGGGAAAAGATCTATTTAAAAATGAAAAATCCCAGCCCCCTCATTCTTCCTTAGCACAGGCATTTTTAGAACCAAATTTCAGTCTCATACTGACCACTTAATACTTCGTAAGCTGTGTTGCTCACTCCAGACAGGCAGGAATGTTTTGCTGTTTGTCTTTAAAGCCATCATGCATGCCTCTGCTGGGAGCATCTACTCATTCAACACCACTGTGCAGTTCACACTTGTAAGCATAAAAGAAGAGATTAAGGCAATCTTGGCCCTGGTAAGTCACAAATTACCAAAAAAGAGGGATGGTTTTGCCTTTAATGGGTCACAGGTGTGACTAATAAAGATAAGTGTAATAAAAGGGGTGGGTTGGCTGATTAAGGAGATCTTAGAGGCAGGGAGCCTGGAGAAAAAGGGCCTTGAGGAGGTAGAGTAGTCCTGAGGAAGAAGTAACAATCCAGAGTAACACAAAAAAGAACAAAACAAGGAAGAGAGTTGCTGCAGTAAAGTTCTGCTGTGAGGTCAGTCTGGGACTGACGGTGGTAGAGCCTGCTGTTGGAGCCTGCAGTCACAGTTGAGCTAGGTGAAAGCTGTGTTCAGAGTCTGCAAACCAATACTTGTAGTCATAGTCCAGCAGGAAATAGCCAGCAGTCAGAGTCTGCAGCTGGACCCTACAGTAGGAGCTTGCTGTAGTCTGAGTCGGGATGGCAGATCTGTAAAGCAGAATGAACTGGGACCTTTTTCGTGTTGTTGAATGAGAGTCTGCGTCTTGGCTCATTTCTACCCCTAATAAGAGGTCTACTGCAACACAGTTTCTCATTCTTCATTTCAGGAAACTGTGTCTGGGTTTGTTGAAATAGTAGACCATAAAGGAAATGAAATAGTATGATAATTAATACTCCATCAGCAAAAGCAAGATTAAACTTACTTAGTTTTATAAAAACACAGTTCATGGCCTGAATAGGTGGTGACCTGGTAGCCCCTGTTGATGGTGTATTATTCCCATTTGGTCTGCATTGCTGAGAGTTTAGATGGGGTAGAGGTTCAGAATATTCACAGAACACGCTGAATCAGAAGGATTATCAAGTCCAGATCCTGGCCCTACACAGGACCATCCCCAAGAATAACACCATGTGCCTGACAGAATTGTCCAAACACTTCTTGAACCCTGGCAGACGATGCTGTGACCACTTCCCTGGGGAGCCTGTTCCAGTGTCCAGTCTCCTCTGGGTGAAGAACCTTTTCCTAATATCTAACCTAAACCTCCCCTGAAAACATCAGGCCATTTCCTTGGGTCCTGTCACTGCTCACCAGAGATAAGAGATCACTGCCTGCCCCTCACAGGGAAGTTGTGATTACAGTGAGGTCTCCCCTCAGTCTCCTCCAGGCTGAACAGACCAAGTGACCTCAGCCACTCCTCACGTGGCTTCCCCCCAAGGCCCTTCACTGTCTTCATGCCCTCCACTGCACACTCTAGTTCTGTCCTTCTTACACTGCAGCACTGACAATCCCTCCCTTGCCCCCAGGACACGGGTGGCCCTCCTGGTTGCCAGGGCCTGCTGGCTCATGTCCAACTTCCCATGGACCAGAACCCCATGTCCTTTTCATGGCACTGCTCTCCAGTCTCTCATTCCCATCTGTCTGTACATCCAGGGCTGTCCCATCCCAGATGCAGAACCTGGCACCTTCCCTAACTCTTGACTCTCATATGATTGGGGATTGCCCAGCCCTCTCTGCAGAGCCTCCCAGCCTGGAGGGAATCAACAGCTCCTCCCAGTTTTGTACCATCTGTGAACTTCATACCCCTCCCAGGCCTGCACACAGTCATTCATGAAGATGTTGAAGAGCACATAGCCTAAGGTAGAGCCCCGTGAACCCCCCTAGGGACAGGTGCCCATGTTGATGTCACCCCATTGTGTCACCCCTTGTGTCTGACCCGTGAGCCAGCTGCTCTCCCATCACACCACGTGTTTATCCAGCTCTGTGCTGGACATTTTGTCCAGCAGGACACCGTGAGAGAGAGTGCTGAAAGCTTCACTGAAATCCGAAAAGATCCCATCAACTGGCTTCCCCTGATCAGCTAGGTGGATTACTTTGTCATAAAAGGAATTCAGGTTTGATAAGCAGGGATTTCCTCTCATGAAACTGTGCTGGCTGTGATCAAAGATTGTGTTGTCTTTCAGGCGTTTTTCAATACCATTTGGAATAATCTTCTGCATTACTTGACCAGACATGAAGTAAGACACCTGTAGTTCCCAGAGTCATCCTTCTTGCATGCCCTTCATTCACAGGCTTGCAGTTTGTGGTGGGTTTGTGCTAAGGGCGACAGAGTTACTACCACTGTCTCCTAGGTCCCTTAGCTTATGGGGGCCTGCAGTGCTTCAGGAGCTACCCGCTTCTGAGTTACTGCAGCTGTAAGGTATGAGGAGGTGGCTGTACCAGCCTAACAGTAGCTTTACATGCCATAATGCCTGACACATTCAAAGTGTTGCTGGGTAACAGTTTTAGACTTTAGCTTTTTTATTTTAATGATGTATATAATACACTCAGCACAAGATATCGTCCTCAAGCTTTTGGTGTCTCTTGGAGGTAAAGTCCAGTAACATGCCATTTGCAACTTCCTCAGAAATAAAGCTAATAGCCTTTAATATTAAAACTTGAGCTACTCAGAGCCTGAGATACTAACATAGAAATATACTGAAGCAACAAAGTTCACCCCAGCCCTGCTCTTCAAACCCTGCTTGCTCCCAATGACTCTGCTCTAAGATGACTCTGTTTAAAACACCTTTTTCTATAATTGTTGACCCACTGACACTCCCTTGCAGCCACCTCACTGAGGTCAGGAGACAGGATGCAACAGCGAATCTGCCCAGGGACAGATTCCTTTAGCTTCACTTTTGCTTTTCTCCCAGTCTTGAAGGCTTGCTACTTCACCACACAGTGTTATGAAAAGACATTTCCTCTCCCCAGATTGCCCCTCTACCCTGCTTGTAAGGAGAAGCCCCTACCTAGATGCTAGAGGCCTTAAATACAGATAGGGGCCAAGAACTCTCACCTTGGTGTATGAGGTACTCACGTTTTAAGCTCAAGGTTCAGAAAAAGTTTGTCTCTTCAAAATAATTCTTGCCAATGAAAGTGAGGGACAAGGGCTCGCTGGCTCTCATCAGGCAGAGTGCTTTTGGAGCATCTGGGCCTGCTCTCCATCAGAATGACCTAATTCTACATACATCCATATTGATCTGATCTGCGTCATCTTCGGTTCAGCATTCATTAATGCAATTGGGTGCAGAAAGCTTTCAGGAGAAATAGATGAAGAGAGAGAATCATATATGCTGTACTCTTAGAGTGGGAGTAAAATTAGATTATTTTTGTGCTATTCAGTTGAAACCCACTCAGTGACATTTTAGAAAGGTTGTGTGCAAAGGCCCTCCTTCTCTCCCTCTTTCTCTCCCTCTCCCATTCCTTCTCCCTTTCTTCTCTTTCTCGTGCTTCTTGTCATTGTTGTTGTCTTCCTCCTCCTCATCCTTCTCTGCACAAGCCAGTGGTGGTGATAGTGTGCAGTGAAAGATACCTCCCCATGCAGCCTCTGCCTCTGGCAAACAGCAAAACCCCTCCTGCCACCAGGAATGCTGGCATTCTGTTTGGCATGGTAGTACAGGCCAGCAGTGTCTCCCACGGTGGGCATAGGGCATTGTGCAAACCAAGGAATAACTCTCCTCTTAATTTCAATGTTGAAACTGCAAATCTTAGATGGAATCATTCCCAGATTATCTGTGTGAGTGGAAGATAGCACAAGCACTGAACTAATTTCACAGGTTTCACACTGTATTGAGGATAAGGTGGTCCGCGGAGGAGAAGCAACCTCCTAGTACATCCCCACAGGTTCTTGCAAGGATGTATTTGCTCACCTCCTGCTTTAGGAGGAAAAAAGCTTGTCTCTTCTTGCTATATTTCTCATTGGAATCAGAACTGATGGAATTGTTCCTGTTGGAGGAAATATGTGGGTGCAGAGCAGTTCTTGATGAGATGAAAAGTTAATGAGCTTGCTTTGCGCTAGAGGCACCAACAATCATACACTCCCAGCTGATATGGACACCACACACTTCTCAGCTGAAGAATCAGCACATAAGAAATGCATGACATGAAAGCGCTATGGGTGTTAGCTGAGAACATACATTTTATGTACCAAATAACACTATCAAGTATTTTTAAAAACTATTAGGAAAAAGCACAAAAGATTGCATTCTGAGATTTGGGATAGGGTGTTACTGTATGCTGGTTTCATTTGATATTATTCAAACTCCCTTTTCATTCTCCACAAAGGACAGGTCTCTGACTATTGCTGCTTCTATTGCATGACCACTGAACTACAGCTGAACACAGCAGTAGGACATGTAACAGATAGCAAATACACCAAAATTAGGGAGATGTGAGCTATTTACAAATACTTGGGTTGAACACAATACAGCAATTATTTTGTTGTGTGATATTAATATAATTATGGAGATGGACTTAGTTGTATCACTTTGCTTCTAATGGCAAGAGGAAGATACAGTAAAGGGGATGCAAGAGCACAGTTAACAAGGAGACTTGTAAAACAGAACAGGGATTCCTGACCCCTTCCCCATTTGGGCATACATATAATTATTAATAGAAAAAAGAACTTTTCCAGGACAGAGGAAAGAAAGAAAGAAAGAAAGAAAGAAAGAAAGAAAGAAAGAAAGAAAGAAAGAAAGAAAGAAAGAAAGAAAGAAAGAAAGAAAGAAAGAAAGAAAGAAAGAAAGAAAGAAAGAAAGAAAGAAAAGAAAGAAAGAAAGAAAGAAAGAAAGAAAGAAAGAAAGAAAGAAAGAAAGAAAGAAAGAAAGAAAGAAAGAAAGAAAGAAAGAAAGAAAGAAAGAAAGAAAGAAAGAAAGAAAGAAAGAAAGAAAGAAAAGAAAGAAAAGAAAGGAAGGAAGGTTTTATCATACCAGCTTTTAGGAAGCGGAAGGTAAGAAATGTGTAGCACAGTCCTAGTACATTTCTGTATTAATACACCCCAATACCCTTGAATAATTCCATGACATGTAGAAATGTACCAAGATAAAATCTTTTGCCCAAGCCACTCTCTTTGACATTGTGGCTTTTCAGTTAACTAAAATACAGCAAAAATGCATTTTATAGGGGAGACACGAAAGTATTTGTGGGTGCTGTGATCAAATTACCAGTGCAGCTGACATGAATGGGCCCTAAGTCCTACTTGATCTTCTTAATACAATGTAATCCTTAATTATCTATTTTGACATCTAATGAGCACACAACACGTGTG
Source organism: Catharus ustulatus (assembly GCF_009819885.2). NCBI lineage: Eukaryota > Metazoa > Chordata > Aves > Passeriformes > Turdidae > Catharus > Catharus ustulatus. Next base: position 22,309,286 of record NC_046262.2, on the reverse strand, counting down.
TGAACTCCCAAGGCATGTATCTGTCTTTCCTTGCTAATCCTGTTATCCTGGCTGTTCCTCTGCTAACTCTGCTGCTGTGAGTGACTCACAGATATAGCGTCTCTCCTTGCTGCTGTATCTCTGACATGTAATCATAATGATTACTCTCCATCATGAGGAAGATCTGGAAACAATAAAATCTTCTGCCTGTTGACATATGTTGATGCCTGTGCATGTTTTTAATCCAGGGTCTAGTTTGTGAGTCCAGTGTTGAGCTTAAAAGGCCATTGCAGACCTTTTAATGATATTGATGTTCTTGCTGTGAACAGGAAACTGAGCAGTGCTCTATTTGACCCAGCACAAAGCTATGGCACTAGAGCAGGGGAAAGGACAGATGGTACTTACTCATGAGCAATCAGGCATGGATTTTTCCTTGAAAAGAGAGAGAAACAATGCTTTCCTTAACACCTGATGTTGCCAGGCTCATCTACCTGAACAGCAGCACGGCTCTAGTCCTGCTAGTTGTTCCTCAGCAACAGATTGATGGATTGGTCCCTACACTTTCTGAAGCACAGAAGGAGATTCAGAGATTTATCTTTCATAGATGACTAATTCTTTGTGGGTTGAACCTTAGTAAAAATTAAAGTCTAAAAAACCAGGGAATTAAACATGTTGTGGAAGTTAAGATATGGTGATTCCAACTAAAATTCCTACATTATTAATGTCCACTTCACTGACAACATTATCATGTAACTTGTTGCATTCCCACTAGACTGAATATTAGGATGAATTTAATGATGCTGATATCCGTGGGGTGTGGGGTAGCTTTCAGGATACAGCTGGGATAATTCAGAGGAGCATCTAACCTCCCTGCAAGACAGTATAGCTCTCAAATAACTGTGGTCAACACTTTTTCTGGTTCCATCAGATAATTAAACTTTGGTAAGAGCAGCAGGTAAGCAAATAAGAGCAGTAGACATCCTGCTTTTGACTCCATCAGGGCTCTCCATTTCAGCAATGCCAAATGGAAATTCAGAACTTGTGAATTTGAGTCAGTTCAGCACAAATCTAAGTCTGAATCCATTGGCATGAATAGAATCTCTGTCACCCAGCAGAACAGCAATAAGCCAAAGTGTGGTATGACCAGGGGATTATCATGGGCAATAGGCATGTGACAGTGGTGACTGCCATCTACCATCTCATGGGATTTAGTGTCATTGGTGATGGTGTGCCTGCACACTCTTAAAAGGAGGGGGCACATCAGTCTTCACTGAAATGTCCATACTTAGCTGCAGTTCATCACTACAAGAGAGGATTGTACTCTACCCAGTGCAATGGACACTGTGCAAGCAGTTCAGAGCTGAGAAAAAAAACCCCACCAATGCAGTTATCAAAAGCAGTTCTGGACATAAGGTATTTTCTGCTCCTGACTCAAAGTGCTGAAGTGACTACAGGTCTCCCTTTACAGTTATTATGCCTAAAGCTGTTTTGAAATCTCTGCACTGTGTTCCACTGTGTGGTGTAGACAAGCACATAGATATTATTGTCTCCCTTGACTGAAATATGGGTGAGAATGATGGTCCTTCCACGGTACTGCTATGTTTGCATGTAAATTAATTGTTGAGGTACTATCAATTTTAAACACCAAAAGTCTAGTACTGGGAAGCTACCTTGAATCCTGTGGAAATTTTAGCTTACTGTTTGATGAATGTGGAATTTAGGCACTTTTACAGTCTTATGGTAAAGTCATATCTTGCAGAGATTTTACGAGGTTATAAAAAGCTAGTGTGAATTTGTGACAATACTGCCTATCAAGTTTATTTGCCTTCTTAAGCACAACTTACAACCAACCCAGATTTGTAACTCCTCAGCTGTGTATGGCTTTGACACTCCTTTGACACTCAACCTTTCCAATTCCTGAGACTTTCCTGAAGCCAAGGGCTAGGAGAGAGACCACTCTGCTGGGCAGCTCTGAGTTCCTGGGTGCTGTCTAGACGACAGATGGGGTCTATGCAAATCACATGGAGATACAAACTAAGATGAGTCTAACAGCTAAAATGCAGAGAGCAGAAGGGGAGAGACCATCTTCCTAGTCTCTACAGCTGATCTTGTGAGTGAGCCTAATCCATTTGGGGCAAGACAGTCAGGTTAATTCACACTCTGTGAAGACTGTGCCTTTCCTAGAGCAAAAGTAACTACTGCAGTGCTAATCTCAGTAATTACAGCTTCACAAGAATGCCTGGATATATTCTGGAGTTTATGCATTACTCTAAGTATTATTTAGAATATTTTTTTATGGATCAGAAGTAATGATGTGAATTGATAGTAAAATGCAGGGTTAAATTACAAGCAAATACTGGCAACATGATTTAATGCACTGACAGATAGGTCCCCACAACCTTTATTCTTGTGACCTTTCTTTCCGGCTATTTTTAAGATTCACAAAGTGTTCTGAAATGCACAAAACAACAGTAGGTGTGAAAGAGATATTCTTTCAAAATGTTGGGCTATATGGCCTCTGGTTCTTAATAATCATGAGACTTTAAGAGGTCTTTCAAGAGATAAAAAGTACACAATGTATATCCCGTAAATCTTTGTGCTTCTAATGGTCAATGAAAGAAATAAAAATCTAGTTTTAGCCATCAGAAAAAGAAACGAAGAAAAAGAAAAACAAACAAACAAACAGACAAACAAAAAACCCCTACAAAAACAGCTGTTCCTTGTGAAATAAGAATTTTGCACCTATGGTAAAACCATGGCAATCTCCCTTTTTCCTATTATGACACACACTTTAAGATACACTGGATACATTTTATCATAGAACTAAGTAAAGAGAACTCAGATTCAGGTAGTCATTAAGCAGCTGCATAGAAAGAAAACAGGTCTGGGAAAGGAGCTTTTATTAGGAAAGGTTAAGGCATGCCAAATGAGAGGGGCATACCAAACACAAGGCTCAGAAAAATATTTCATTCCTGGACTCTCTGGGAAAGCTCTGTTAGAGCTAGAGCACTGGACATCTCAGCTGTGGAGGCCCTCACATTTAAATGTGTAATTATTTTCTGCAGCTTAAAGAGTTGACCTCACAAGGAATCTCATGGCAAAGTCTTCTTCCCACTATCTACACCCTGTGAGATGAGTTGTTGAGCTGGGATGATTTCCAATAGCATTAAAATAGGAAGTAGAGCATACCATTTTTGCATAGCAAAAAGTGTGCTATTTTTGTATAGCATGTTTTGAGAGTTTTTTGGATACATTTCAAGCATGGTTTTATCGGTCTGAGCCATGTGCTGTTTAGTTGGGGTCCTGGTGGTCATGTTCTGAGATGCTATTGGCTCTGTATGCTGAAGTCTGTCATCCTGCCCAAGCCTGTTGTGTTGCTACAGTATGAGAAGGCATTGCTGTTGGACACTGGAAGGATGGATGCTGGACATGTTTGGCTTGATGAAATATTAAGGGTTGAGAGGGGGAGGCAGAGGCAAGGGATGATTCTCTATGGTAGTGAACTGTAAATTATAAAACAAAAAATCCACCTGTTTAAGGAGCTGTGGTTGGTACTGACATATGCTGCTGTACAGTTTTGCCATCCCCAAGTCAAGGAGCAGAGCTTCTGAGAACACGCAGAGGAGCAGCTCCTGGCCCAGACCAGACACAGTATCCTATCCGTGCAACTGTAAGAGCAACACAGAGGTGCAGCCCCACTCTTCTGGTGGATAACGCTCTCACTGACCCCACGTGCTGCAAGCCCGTTGAATAGGACTCTGTTCAGAGAGAGCATTGCACTGCAGAACTATGGCCTGACTCAGATTTATGTCTACACCACATTAGAGCATTTTTGCAGTGCCAGCCGGTCAATCAAGTGGGTATAAATAGGAGTCAGCATTTGCAGCAGCTCTGAAGGAACAGGAAAGCTCTGGCAGCTGAGCAGTGACTATTCAGCTTGCAGTGTTTTCTTTCCTTTATTTTCATTGGCACATTGTGTAATTTATATGGCAGCTTGAGTGTTTGTGGTGCTTTGTAACAGATAAAACATTCTACTAACCATGAAGGGAAATAAGACATGAAGAGACAGAGAAGAGTGCAGGTGGAGAGGATGCTTCAAACATATAGAAAAGAGGAAATAAAAAGCCCCTGATGAAATTAAAGAAGGTATTCAGTGGCGTGGGAAATGGAATCGTGACAGCGCTGGTTCATGCTTAAGAAAAATACAAGAGAAGAAAGACTGAAAACAAAATTGCATTATCTTGAAGAGCAGTAGAACAGGGGAGTAAAATTAAGGGTAGCAAATAATCTTGGGGTGGGGGGAACTGGTAGCAGTGGTGGCCAGGAGAAAGGAGAGGCTGTCAGTAATGGATAAGTCTGTGCTGCTTAAGTCTGTTGTAAATTAGTCACACAGGAAATAGTTTCCTGAACCTAAATACAGTACAGCTGCTAGAGCCTGCATATCCTTGCAGAAACTGGTTAGTCAGGAGACCACAGGACACAGAACTCTCTCTGCTCAGCAAAGGAGAACTCTGCCTGTCTCTGAATACAGGAGAGAGTATAGAATGCCTTTCTACAACCTGACAAAACAGAGAAAGGTTGAAGGGAAGAATATGTGGGCAAAACAGTCTAGAAAGAATGGACTCTCTTTTTTTTCCCCCCTAAAAGATACCTAGTGTTTGTCTGTAACAAAAATTTAGATCATAGAGCATTTATAGAGTCCAAATTCTCTTGATGTACTAACCCTGGGCTACATTGCTAGGAAAGATGCAGGAAGAAGTTTTTTCTAAGTAAAATGAAGCATGTTAGTGAATGTTATTGTAATGTCCCCATTGCTAGAAACCAAAGTCCTGGTGGGACAGCAAGTTCTGTGGGAATAAGCACTATCAAGGACCAATATCTTAGGATTTCCTTGTCTTGAATGCATTTGTATAGCTTTGGTAGTTGGCCTGCAGCCAGTGTGGTAAGAATGGATATTACTACAAAAATTTACAATGGAAAATGGTGAAGGCTAATTGTAGTGGGATGTTTATGTAACTCTCCACAGATCAGATAAGTCACTGCTTAGTAAAATTTAGAATTCACATGGTATGAAGTGCTGTTTATTAGGACCAAGATTTGGATTTTTAATGTATGCCTCAGAAGCCTCATCCTTTCAGAGCCATTCTAAGTGTGCTACCGTTGTTCCTTGTTTAGTTTCTAGGGAAATATCTGGTTTTGATCAGCTTTCTCCCTGTTGTTCTGGGGATTTCTGATTGACAGCTACAGTCTTTTTCTTGATGAGTATGAATGAGAGATCATCTTAATGCATTAAAGTTAAATACAGATTGAGGATAACTCCACCCACATTCAAAACACAGAGATGTTCAATCAATTCTGTTTCAACAGCGTTGAAAATACTCTGCTTCTATCAGGGTGACTCAGTTCACTCTTTCAAAATAGACTGAAGAGGCTCAAACTATTCTATTTAACATCTCTTACTTCGCTGAGACTTTGCTGATCAAAATTACTTCTGGCTTAGGTCACCTTAATATTGTCTCAGCTTTAAATTTGCTTTGAAGAAACCACACAGGATCAGTTCAAAGTAGATCAGATATAGGTGTGAGCTATTAATCTTTCAAACTGTGTTCTTTCCAAGAGGTGGCCATTTGCTTATCGGGGTAAATCAAAGCTTCTTGTCATCTGAATGGAGCAATGAAAATGCATTCAGCTTAACAAGGAACAGAAACTGTGTATTTGTGATCTGTTTACTTTTAAAGTCTGCCTGATTAAATCTTTTGTTAATTTTACTAAAGCTAAATAAATGACACTGAAACTTTCCTAATGCAATTCGTACTTGTATTTGCTGCCAGCTTTGTTTTCCTGTAGTGTATTGACATTGGAGGCTTAAGAATTGTTCATCCATTTTGACAATGATTATGTCTATAGTAGAAGCAGTATTGCACTATATGTGTTCATTTTAAGTGGCAAAATATGGAATATTCACAAACTTTTCCCCTGCATTCATCATCATATTAGCTGAATGTTTGGAGATGCAAATTTGTAACTATTGCCCAATAAGCACCACTTAACTTCATCACACTCTGCATCTCTTTCCTCTTCTGATGGGCGACGCAATTAATAATCTACTTAAGGGTGATGGGTGTGATATGCTAGCACTCATAGCCCGGGGCATGGAATATGCAACTTGATCTTTGCTGTAAAATACATAAGGCAAGTCACACATTGTCTGAGAGACGGAAGGCTGAAGTCCACAGTAAGAGAAATATTTATGATGGACAACTTTGACCACAGATGAGCTATGTCTCAGGTTTTGAATCATAGCCTTGTGGGTCTTATGTGTGAGACTATTCTGTAACGAAATTACAGTATGCTGTCACACAGCTTTTTACTTCTAAGATGAGAAAAATCTAAGAAGAAGTCAAAGAGAAACTCAATCCCTGTCAGCTGTAACACTCAGAAGGAACATTGTCTCTGTAATGTCAACCAAGTGTTTAGGCAGGTCTATGCAGTCTTGCCATCAAACATATCTTACGTATCATTTCAAATGCTTACACCTGAGAGGTAAATCCTTTCACTTTTTCTTTGCTATTTCTATAGTATGCCTACATTTCTACCTGTCACCTTAATACGTTTACCCATTCTTTTTAGGAACATGTCTTTATCGAAGGTAAATGTGTTAATGTTCCATCCAGGATTTCAAAACTATATTTTCCCAGGATAGCTATGAGGACCCTCTAGATGGGTTTGTAATGCACTGTCATCTGAGCCAGGCAACACTTCTTTGTACATTAAGATTTCATTTAAAAGGTTATTTTGTTTCTGCACGTAAAGCAGGACAATTTTGTAAATAAAGGAAACATTCTAGAACTGAATTAATTAAATATTCAGCTTTTAACCTCTCTTCAGGTTTCTACCGTCTTTCTAGAAGCCGTAAATAATTTGTTGCTTTCTGGACATTTTCCAGAATAGAATCTACATTCTTTCAGATGGTGGAATTAGTAGATTTCTGACTCCCACACCATGTTTTGCAGAAGTATAGTTTCCTTTTAACTTGCAGTTTCTCTGGTTCAAGAGAATGCCTATTGACATGACCTGTGCTGGACAAATAAAATTAAAAAACCCCTAATCTTTCTGCATTTTCTGAGGAGGCTGACTCATCCAGCACACTGGTTATAACTCCAGTGGCTTTTACTTTATTTAATTTTTTTTCCTTCTTTCTTTAAAATATTGGTAGTAACTACTCACTGCCTGAATGTTACTGCTAACTATGTCTTTAAGCCACAATATTATTAAGCTTTAATGTGGGTTGCCATATTTTCACACTTGATTTTAGTTACACTTACTTTTTAAGAGGAGAAACCAATAGAATTCAATTATATATCATGTTTAAGGATAACATAGTTTTTCACAAGAAGAAGTCATCCACTGCTTCTGCACTAACATTTATTTAAAATGCATGTTTATTATGCTACTTTAAATTTCGAGTTAAAAAAATAGAACAAAAGCACATTACTGTCTGTACACCAGGGCCTTTAGATATAGGAATCTGTTGATGACTAACTTTGTTAAAGTGAACTGTCCCAGTAACAGTCAATTCTATGGTGCAGCTGGTAAATGTCAAATTGATTTTGTTTCATCCCAGTGGATGATCACTTTTAAATTGGATCTGTGCCTGTTGTGAAATTTCACATAATCAAATTATGCTCCTGAAATGCTGCACTTTCCAACCCTCTCTGCCTAATACAGGACAGCAGCTTCTCTCTTTTTGCTGCTCTTAGTGAACTGAAAACCATGTACTGTGGAGAATGTGTTTCTAATCATGCTGCAAGTACCTCTTACACTGGGGGAAAAGTTACACCCTTTGCATTTCACCTCAGGAGTTCTTCCCAAAGCACTGCTATTGATTACTGAAATCCCACGGAATAGCAGAAGGATGTAACAATTTGTATGTAAGGCTGCCATTTCAAGGAGACTTGAACCAATATAAATCCTGATTAAATTTTTTTCCTGTGATCTTATAGTGTACATGACAGATTTTTGGGCTGGACATGGGTTTGAGCATAATTTATAAAATGTCAGATTTTTCTTTCTTTTGACAACTAAACTGTCATCAATCCTTTAATAATTGTCTATCAGTATGATACTTTTCATTTTGGAGCTAAATATTTCACAGGCTTCTTTCCACATTATCTGGAATTCATGCCTCTTTTTCTTTTATCTACAACATTAACATCTTCCAGTTTCATTCTCCAATCCAGGAAGAATTTTATGTCATCACAACAAGCAGCTTTGAAGAAGCAGTTCTGCTTGGATTTTATGTGCTTTCCATTGTCATATCATCGTCAGAAACAAAAATGTACAAGCTGGTAAATAAATCGTAGGGAAAAATACATTATTTTTATTTTATTTTGCAGAAGCATAATCCATCACTGGTTGTTTTCATGTCCATGGGTGGTGGATCTTATGCGCTTGAGCTTGACTCTTGTCCTTGGGTCAAACATCTCTCATCCCTGAGTAAAATTAATGTGAAGACTTGGCCATGTTTTAGGGGTTTTCTATACTCTCTATGTGTTTCTGAGAAAAAAAAAAAAAACACAAAAACCCGAAAAAAACCCAAAATCAACCCAAAATCAACCAAAAGCAACCACATACAAAAAAACCACCAAGCCCAATCAAAAATCAGAGAAAACAAGAGCCAGTGAATCTGAGAGAAACTAATCACTTCATCACCATTTTGGAGACCTCAGATAGTATGAAAATTGGCACAGAAAACTGAGTAGCTGCATCTCACCCAATACTTTAATTTGTCTGTCTTCTAGTCACCTTCCCAACTCTTTGAAGAACAGTTTGATTAAGTGGCAGAGGGACTGTGAATCCACTTCTAGGTGGGAGTTTCAAGGTCTCTTTACCTCTGCTTTAAGTACAGTAGTTTCACGAATACAAGCCGCACGGATTATAAGCCGCACCCCCGGTGCCTCGACAATGTTGCTGTCTTTGTCAATAGATAAGCCGCACCCCGAATATTAGCCGCACTTTCGTTCGTCGCGAGAATCCGTGCACAGCTTTCACAAATTGGCCAATTAGTAACAGGATCGCGGCATAGCGGGCTTTACTGGCTCGGGGCGGGGCCAGGCAGGCTCGGCCCGCTCATGGTTGCCGACGGGGCCGGGTGGCCCTGCTCAGCGCCATGGCTCGGCGGGGCTGGCCGAGTGGTGCTGCCGCTGCCGCCGGGCTCGCTGGCCCCCCTCTCCCGTCAGCACCGCCCCGCTGCCGCGTTCGCTCACCCGGCTGGCAGGGCTGCCGCCGCCGGGCTCGCCGGCCGCCCCGCGCCGCGTTCGCTCGCCCGGCCGGCGGGCTGCCACCGCCGCCGCCGCCGGGCTCGCCGCTCGCCCCGCGCCGCGCTCGCCCAGCGCCGCGTTCGCTCGCGCCGCTTTCGCTCGCGCCGCTTTCGCTCGCGCCGCGCCCGCCCCGCGCTGCGTTCCCTCGCGCCGCGTTCGCTCGCGCCGCTTTCGCTCGCGCCGCTTTCGCTCGCGCCGCGCCCGCCCCGCGCCACGTTTGCTCGCGCCGCGTTCGCTCGCACCACTTTCGCTCGCGCCGCTTTCGCTCGCGCCGCGCCCGCCCCGCGCCGCGTTCGCTCGCGCCGCTTTCGCTCGCACCGCTTTCGCCCGCGCCGCGCCCGCCCCGCGCCGCTTTCGCTCACCCCGCCGGCAGGGCTGCTGCCGCCGCTGCCAGGCTCGCCGGCCGCCCCCTCCCGTCTGCACCGCCGCCGCGTTTCCTCGCCCTGACCGGCACTGCAGGCCCCCGCACCGCCGGGCTCCCCCACGCTGCTGGCCCCGATTCTGCTGGGCTTCCCCCGCTGCCAGGCAGCCCCACCCGCCGGCCTTCCTGCTTCTGCCATGCTCCCCTGCACTGCTAGCCCCAGTTCTCCCGGGCTCCCCCGCCCTGCTGGCTCAGGCTCTGCCGCCCTCCCTGCCCCGCCCTGCTGGCTCAGGCTCTGCCGCCCGCCCCCCGCACTGCTGGCCCCGCCTCTGCCAGGCTTTCCCACCTCTGCCAGGGCCGGCCGGGCTCCAGCTTGGCTTGGGGCTGCCGCGGGCTCTCACTTCTGTGTTGGCAGCTTTTAGAATTTTGTTAATGTATTAGCCGCCCCGGAATATTGGCCGCACTTGCGGGTTTCCACCAAAATTTTGGTCAAATTGGTGCGGCTTGTATTCGTGAAATTACTGTAGTTGTGTAGTTTAGCTTTGAGTGTGTGAAAAGTCAAACCAGCATTTAAAATTTCTACACATGAAGTAACTTTGACACGCATGTTTACCATTTAAAGATTGTTTTTACTGTTCATGATTGCTGTTCTCTGCGTAACAAAAGTTCATTGCAAGTTTGCAACAAAGCTTAATAAAAAAGATGCATAAAACTTAGTGGAAATCCAATTTCAGCAAGAAGATACACTCCTGTTGAAAGTGGAGATAGCGGCAGGCTCAGATATTGTTTCAGCTTTAGACTGGATGGTGGGCGTCCACTGAATTCAGAGAGTTAGTCCTAGGAAGAAGGTGTAGGTGAAAGTCCTAGTAGGAACCAGAGCTGGGAAGTTATTCCTGGTGTTGGGGCTGCTCCTTTTTACCTCCATCAAGTATGAGAGTACGGCAATGAGAATATTAATCTTTGCTACTCACTAGGCATCATCTTCCTCATATTCGATCAGTATTTAGCATTTAATTTTGTTCCTAATGTTTCTGACCTGAGGGACATGGGCTTTGCAAGCCCAGTCAAGTTTTTTCCAGCTGTAGTAATTGACCTGTTAGAAGAAGTTCTCTCTTTCCTCACGGACCTCTCTTCACTTCTGTCCTCAATCACCACAGCTGCAACTCTGTAATTGCCTTTGTGACGGGTGTTGAAAAGGGCTTTCCACCAGTGACAGAAAATTCAGGTTTTTATGAGGCACTCCTTGGTGACTGCCTTTTAATAACCTGGAAAATGACTCAGTAGATAAGAAGTGATGTAACTTTAAGACACTCAAAGCAAGTCTCCATTATGGTATTGCGTTGTTCAAATTATATAACAAAAGTATTTGTGGTACATTTGCACAGTAAGTTAACAGAAGAATATATAACAAAACTGTGTCACAATAATGACCTAAAATTTTTGAAAACCTTTTATACCGGATTTAACAAAAAGGTGACTCACAACTTGCATACAGAATGGACTTAGTCAACTTTAAAGTGTCCTCTGGATTTTGTTGTGATTGGTTTTATCCTGGTATTTTGTTTGGTTGTGAAAAAATTATTTAACTTTTCTTACAACTTCTAACTGATTGCAATCTTTTAATTGATCTCACAATTCAGTACAATGTACCAAAAGAGGCAAAATGCCTGTGTTTCTATGAGTTTAAGAGAAAGTTTCAGACTTTTTTAAAAAAAACAAATGTAAACAATCTTTTTAATGCTGTAGATTTTTTGTTTCTACCCAAGCATCTCAAAATTACCTTTGGGAATTCTACTCACAGACTGATTACACAACTAATTAAATTTTCTAAAAATCTGGACAGGAGGTGCAGAGGAGATGCCACAATCATGGAATCTAAAAAGGGGTTAGCTATCTTTCTGTTACAGTTGTATGCCTACTCTAGCATCATTCTCTGTATGTGTACTGAAATAGACAGGCCGCAGAATATGGAGAGGAGTTGCCTAGTTACTCGTGATTTTAATCCTATTTCAGCTGAAATACATCCAAATGCAAATTACAGCATACAGTGACGTTGATGAAACTCTCTTAGCCATGAAGTCCGTAAAAGTGAATGGGTAACATTCATCTGTGTTAATTTTTATCATGACAGAAGAGATATAAGTAATACCTTAATTCATACAACTAAAAATAAATTATGGACATAAGATACTGCAGAAATAATTTGTTTTATCAGATGGTTAAAACTGTTTCCTAAAAAAACCATCAAATTGAAGTTGCTAATGTAAGAGTGGAGAGAAATCAGTCTTTCATTGCGATGTGCTGTATTTTCAGTAAAGAGAGAAGTATTTTACACTTTGTTATTCTGAACAACGCATGACAACTAATCTGTGGCATGTAACAGCCAGACAGCCAGCTTGTTATATGCCTATCATTTCACTATGGAGCATGCCTGGCACACAACTACCCTGACTGCTAAACATCACAGGGACTGTTTCTCAGCAGTGCAATCCTTGCGGCCCATCTTTAGCTTAGCACTGCAAAAGCTGCAAGTACACATAAGAAATTAATTCTAAGGTAACTAGGCATATAAATGAAAACCTGTCAGCAGCTATCTGTTCAAGACATGGAAATAACCCTGCTTCCTTCTGCACTAACCTCAAAAGCTACATTACATTCAAAGTCCTTGAATGATCCTATAATTATCATCTCAGTTTTCCAGGTCAAGGAAAGGAAAACGAGAGGGGTCAGCATACAGCCCATAAAATAATAAGCTAAGCAGCAACACCGATCTTGTTCTTCATGTGGTTTGAGAACGTCTCTTACCTCAGGGAGTGTCTACCCTATCCTGTCTCATAAATAAACAGTCTTTTGCTCAGTTTTAGCCAGAACTTTGAATGGAGGAAGACATTTTCACTCTCATTGATCCTATGCCTGTCTGTTTTTATTGGCAATTCTTCCTCTCCCATTCCAATTACTGTTCGCAAATTTCAAGGCAGAGCAGTACAAAAGGAGACATCTGAAAAGTGAGGGCAGTTTTACAAAGTTTCTCAAAATCATGTCCTTGTTGGTAGTGAATATCAAAGGAGTACCCCACGGAGGGCATGGCGAGCCGAGCTCCATCCACCCTTATGTGTTGCTTTTGGCATTGCCTGCCTGGGTTACACCACCTGCTGCCCTTCATGGTGTGGATGTAGGCAGATGAGGAGTAGGGAGGGAGCTGGGTTTATTTCAATAAAACTGTTTGAGGAGAAGGTTATGGAGCAGCACATAAACATCCTTAGAAGACAAAGCTTACTTAGTCGTAGTTTTTCTAGCACAGCTCGTTTCATTTCCTTAAATCATTTTACATGATGCATATACTTTCTGCTTTAGTCTTGTTCGAATTTTCCCAGCTTGTGTTCTGGGAGCCTTTTAAATCTGCCTTGAATGTAAGTTTGATTACTTCAGAAGGAAGTCCTTGCAAGTAAAACTTGGATTATACAGGAATATATTTGTAAAAAATGCATTTGCATTGCAGGAAAGCAAAATACAGCTGCACTCAGATAAGGGTTGCTTCTTCTATCAGCTCTAATTTCCAGGGTTTCAGTGGTGGTTACATGAGTAGCTGATTAATGGCAGTGTTCTCATTGTGGCTAAAGGAAAGTTTGACTCAAAGCTTATTAACTAGGACAACTCTTTATTTTAATTTCAAGGAAAATAACATAAGGATATGTGAGAGATCGCTGTGTCCCTATCAGGCTGCTATCTCTCACTCACCCCTGCAGCCGTGGCCTCAAATTAATGCTCTAAGCTTTTCAGGGCTTGTTAAGCACTAACCAACAGCCTAACAGAGAGCCTAAGACTGTCACTGAAAAGCACCCATAAGGGTAGTACTAATAGGAAATGGGACATTTCATGAACTTTCCCTCTGAGTAAATGAGAAACCCATTCTTAGCTTTTGTGCAGGTGGTGTGCAAATCATTTAAATGACAAGCTATACTTCTGTCCAGTTTACTGGCAGGATTTGTCTTGGGTATAAATTCCAGTAGGCCATCAGTCTCAGAAAATAATAGCTGAAGTTGGTGTTTTGAGCTCATGGGAGACCTAATTCTGATACTCTGTGAATATTCCCGGAAGAAGATCAAGTACACAGCAGTTAGGACTGCTATATATTCTTGAACTGCAAATAGGTGGCAGGCAGGCTGGATACACCTTGTGCTGACTCCCATGTGGAAAGGGAATATCACTGTCTGCTTCCTGGCACTTTGTCACATACATGAACTGGTTCTTAGGAAAGACCGAAGGAACAAATGTCCTTGCTGTTGGTGATTTACCTAGCTCAGCGGATTTTCCTTGGTTGTAACCAAAAGGGATCAGCAGGGAGTCTGCCTAGATTTTCATCAAGGTTTAACCCACTTTGCCATTGGACTCTGGCAAACAACCTCCTTCTTGTCAATGCCAGAAAAGTGATGCTGCTTAGAATTGCACAAAACACAGCCACATCATTGTGTTTCAAAGCTGGATGTGGGTTTTGGGTCCCTGCTCTCCAGGCAGATGCTCTTCTGTCACTAGCAAGATATAGTATTAGTATGCTTTTTTATTTATTTAATATGTGCAAGTCTGAAATGCTGTCATGGTACAGCCAAAACACAGGCTTAGGGACAGTCCCTGCTGTTTTCTGGATGAGAAAGAGATGTTGAGTCAGAAGCATTGTTAACATCTGTATTATATCAAGGGTGATAAGAGCAAAGAGTGGTCAAACTGCCAATCTAAGGAAGCACACAGTGTCTCCAGGTTTTATGCCACTCTACATTCCTGGAATGTCTTAGTTTGGAGGACAGGTGTCTGCTAAGAAAGGCAAGAGCCTTTCTTTGAAATGGAGAATGTAAACCCCCTCTCTCCAAATTATTATAATTTTGAAATCAAGGGGTTCTCAGGCAAAGATATGGAAATTAGGAATAACAGTTCTTTACTAAGAAAATTAAAATAGAAATACAGTACTACAAAGAACAAACCCCAAACACTGACAAAGTCAGAGTACAACCTGACACCCTGTCAGACAGGGTGTTGGTAGCAGTCCCATTAAATGGTGGCTGCATCCTCTTGCAGTGACAGATGTGGTTCAGTTGAAGCAATGCTCCTGTAGAAGGTGCAGTTTCCCTCCGAAGGTCCAGTGATGATGTGGAGAAATCCAGTTTTCTTCTGAAATCTAGTGGAAAAAAGGCTAGGAAAGGTAGGAAAGGCTTGGCTTTTCCCCCTGGCTGGAGCGTCTCTCAATGGGATGCAGTAATTTTATCAGTCACACAGTGGGACTCAATGGCCATTAGCAGAAAATGACTGGCTGGAGGAAGGATGGGTTGTGAAAAGATAAAGAACAATGCCCCACCTGGTTTCAGTGGTGGCCCATTAGCAGAATATCTCCCAGGGAGATAAGGATCACTGCCCCCACCTGGTCTCAACAGATGGTGATAGAATAGATACTTTTGGTCACATCCTATAGTGCAGCCCAAGACATGGAGAAGGACTCAAATCCCAGCTCTGGACATCTAGCTGAGGAGTAATGTATCTCCCAGTCATGACAGACATTCTGGTTCTCTTTTTCAGTGTTCAGGACTGAGTAGGTCTCACTGCAAAGAGATGGGGCTGGGTCATCTATCAGTGTTCCAGAACTGGAAAGTTTTCCTAGAACAGATGTAGCTTTTGATATTCAGGTCAGCTGGGCTGAGAAATGCCCTTCAGCGTCTGTGCAAATGGGAGCTTGGTTGAGGAGATCCTGTCCAGTTTAAAATTACTAGGCAGGCATTGGACTGCAGTGTGGGAAAAAAGTCATCCAATGTATTTTTTTAAATGCAAATAATATTTTGGACCCAGCACTACAGCCAAGACCCAGATATGGCTTCCAATATATTGCTTTGCTGCACAAACCAAGATCCTTTACTTTCTTCCCCTCATATATTCTCTGGCTGTACTGGCAGGGTATAATTCACTGGAGTGTCAGACCTCCTCAGGGAGGAGAACTAAAATTAACATGAGGCAGTGATGCCATCCAAGTGGCACCATGGCCTCTTGCCAGAACAAGGCCTTGGGGATCTTGTTAACACCTTCTGTCCATTTTCCTGCCAGCTTCTGCCAAGTAAGTTTTAAGTACATTGTTTTGTTGCAGCATTACATGGAAGAGGAGTGGAAGCAATAAAGATAAATTCTTATAATTTTTATGAAAGGGAGTATCCAGTCAGAATAGAGAACAAAATTAGTGATTCATTTAGGAACTAAAATATAAGAAGTGCCCTTGAGCAACTGGCAGCAGCTGGTTAGCAGAGCAGTGAGGTTCCAGCACCACTCTGGATGGTGCGCACCAACCTGTGCCAGGGCCGGCTTGGAACAAGTGCTGAACTGATGAGAATGCATGCAGTCCTGGGGGGAAGCTTTGGTAGTTGGTGGAGCATTTAGGAGACAAAAAACCCCACAGACCCGCAGGAAACCGGGACAAAGTAGCTTTTTGACCAATGCAACTTTAAAAAAAAAAATTTAAAAAACCTAATTGCAAAATGGCAAGTTGAGCTCTAATTTTATTGTTGTCACCTTCCATGGCTGCTAACAGGATTTCAGTGCTTTGTGATGATAAATCTGTTTCTTTAAGTTTTTGTGCCCCTTGTCCCTTCATCTTTTCTTCCTTGTATTGAGAGGGATTTGCTTTGCGCTACCTACTGTAAATTTTTACTGTAGGAAACCACCTGCCTATAATCATCACTTTTAGAAAAAGGAATTTTGCCAATGTTTACACAAAATTGAGAAGCTGCCATTTTTATTTCCTCTTTGCAAATCTCAAGTACATAAAATAAGGAAATAATATAAGGAAATAAATAATGATGTCTTACATAGCTGTGAATTAACCCTTGTAAATACCAACTTTTCAAGCAACTCGTGTGTTGTGTGTATGTTTACAACATCTTCCTTTTCATCAGCTGTTCCCTTGGCACACAATGTAGTACCTGCCTGTCAAACGCTTCTTAAGACAACAAAATACATGATTTCACCTCAATCTGTAGACTGCCTAATCCAGCTGGCTTCTTAAAATGCTTCACAGAGAGCAATAGAAATCCTTGATTTACAGCCTGAAGAGCAGTGGATGGAGGAAAGAAATTAATTGTCAGGGGAAGGGCATGCAGATAAGTTCCTAGAGCCGAGGGATTCAGCCGAGTGGAGCGCTGAGGGTCCAGATGGCTCGGGCGGGTGAGCCAGCCGTGGCTGCCTCAACAAGGGGAGATTGTGCTTGGGGGTAGAGAGCAGGCTGGTACTGCTAGGGCAGGAGGAGCAGGGTGAGGGAGAGAGCATAACAGAGCCCAGTGTGTAAGGAAAGAAAGTCCTTAGAGGCTTTAAATGCATGGAGGAATGGGGATTTTGATACTGATTTGGAAATGAATGGGTGAGATTAGTGAGCCAGTTGCAGGGATAAGGGATAGAGATAAATGCTGTAGGGGAGACAGGAGAGGCAGAAGGCTGGAAAGGAGATTTATGAAATTAGAAAATATAGCCAAGGTTGCCAAATATCCAAACCAAGCAGCTGGACAACTTGCAAAGAAACATTAGCTTCCACGAGCGACAGATAGCTGCGGCAGGAAATAAACACAATGTGAACTGGAAGTTGTTTGTACAACTTGCAGGAGAAATTACTGTCAAATCATATATAGTATAGGCTAAATGCCCTCAGGGCAACAAGGAAGTATTTTCTTACTAAAACAAGGAACAGTCTCAGTGTGTGTGGGGTGTTGCCATCAGCTGGGCAGGGGAAGAAGGGGGCTGTGATGCAGAACTTGCAGACTTTCTTGTGAGTCTGACACCTGCTTCCTTGACCAGCTGCCTGGAAAAACACATTTGAGTGTTTTGGGGTTTTTTCTCAGATGAGGAAGGAAGTCTATACTACTTCATTTTCCCAGGGGAAATCACTACTGGCAAAGTATCTGTCAACAGCATATTTTAGTAACATATTAAACATGAAGAAACATGGCGTTATTATGTCAGAAATCTCCTAGATTAAAAGGGGAACTCTCAATGCAGGACTTTCTTTAATAAAAGTAAAAAATACTTTCTCTTGTAAAATCAACAGGCAATAGAGGTTTTGGAAGGAAAAAAAGTTGTTAAAGAACCTTCTCAGGAACTCACATCAGATACTATTTCTTCCTGAACGAACGCCAGTGGTTTATTTAGAAATAAATAAAAAACCACCTTTTCGGCTGCTGATGGTCATTTAGTTACAAGTTTTTCATAAGCGTAAATCTTTTAAGGACTATTGGAACTTTGAAACATTGGAGGAAAATTGAAAAGTGAGTTAGGACAAATCCGGTGCTCTGTGGCAATGGAACTGCGGCTGCACAGAGGCTGCAGGATTTGCTCCCTTTTGTGGAGTTGACAGCAGCAGCTGCCGGTGCTGCACGCTTGAGAGATGTGCTCTCTGCCAGGGCTCCTGCTATCAATGCCTGGTTTCAGATACACAGAAATGGACTGTGGAAAATCAGCCTGGTGGAGAGGCAAACATCCTTTCTTTGAGCATTATTTTCTTCTTTCAAAGCTGACTTCCTCTCATTTCAGTGAAAAGTGCTTCAATATTCCAATGGATGGGAGTCAGCAAATATCTATCACAGGCAGAACTGCGCTTCCCTCCTTTCACTTGCTTGCTCCTTTCACTTTTTTGCTGCTGCAAACTATTTTCCCCAGATTGGCTGTTATTACATTAGAGTAAAGGAGAATGCAGGGGCTTTCTGCAGAAAGCTGTCATACTGTGGCAATGAGGGCCAGGAGAATGGTTCAGCCATCAGTTTCTGCTGGCTGGCACAGTTTACTCTTGGAGTTTACCTGTGGCACTTATCTTGTGTTATCTGCAGTAATACACCCTCTGGGTTTTTTAGTTTGGAGTAGGAGGAGGCAGGGCTCACACTTGCCTGTGCTCTAGTGTATAAATACACTGTCTTGCAAAAGGGCTTATTTCCATGCATTGTGGACTGAGCTAATGTGAGACATTCTTACTTAAATCACATCACTGGAGATCACTTTGTGAAGAAACCAGTATATTTACAATCTCTACTGGCAATCATTTAATGACATTTTCCTCTGCTTAAACATAGCAGTATTTCTTATCTGTTTATATAGGCTCATTTACCACAATAACTGTAAGTGTTACACTAATTAACAGGCATACCTTATGAGTACCCTTGAGACATAAGGAGTATTTATTTTTCTTTTATAAATGAGAATCTGAAGCAAAAGAAATGCAGTGGCTTAAGGTCACTTTAGAGAAAATTAGACCCTGAATGCTTTACCACAGTGTCATTACTTCATCCATCAGTTTTGTCAAGTGCTATCTTGAATCACACTCAGGACACTTTCGGGAAACAATGAAGTGCAACTCTGGGGAGAAACCTCCAGGGTTATGGACACCCCCAAGCATCACACCTGGGAAAAGCTGTATCAGAGTGACTGTGATTTACAGACACACCAGGCCCACACAGACTTTATCTCTAGACCAGAGTATGTGCTGCCTTTCAAGTCTCCATGAAACAGAGAAGCAGAGTCCATGTTGCTGTGATTGGGATACCTAGCTCCACTGCCAGCTGTACAGCACAGCCTACTCACAGCAGCCACAAGCAGCTACGTGCATGTTCCTGGCACCCAATTTTCTCCCTCCAGCTGCTGTCACTGCCAGAGCTGCTGCCCCAGAGCCATGCAGCACACCACCCATCTGCCCTTGCTGTGTGGAGCAGTGGTGTAGAGCAGACCCTGCCACAGCAGCAGGATCGAAAGCACAGCTCCCAGCAGCTGTTGCACAAGAACAGGACAGATATCCTTGCATGTGGAGGAAAGCCAGACACCACTGGTTTTGTCAAGAGCACTGAGCATCCCTCCAGACACACAGGCCTTCTCATCCCTACAAAACCTTCTCTTAGGCACTGTTTTGGTCCCTTTTTCTCACTGGAGGGGTGGAACAGCTTAGGAACATGCAGCCTATGCTCCTTTAGCTTGTCAAGGTGGTCAGCCTCATAGTCTTCAGTTATGGCAGAGAGGTGATGGCATTATATTGGCTTTCACTTAAAAAAAGCTTCTGCACCTCAAAATCGAAATCAACAAACAGACACAAACCCTCCTGCACCCCTGCTTCTGTGCTGTATGCCAGCTCCATTTTCCTGGTCACCACGACCTAAGCTGACGTGTTGCAGACTGAGTTCTTGCAGGAGCTGGAGGACTCATCTGCACGGTTGACTACAGGCGCTGGGAGCAGAAACCACACCCCAGTCTCCACCCTTCCCACACAGCCAGCCAGCCCAGCTCATGGGACAACAAGTTGAGACTTTGTCACAAGATGCTTGATGTTTGGTCTTACTTGGTTCTTCTCTCTACTGGAGAAATTGAAGGCTGTGTCCCTTTTTCTCAGAGCCAGCTGGATTCAGAGGATGTAGGGGTTCTCCAGAGCTCCATTTGGGAATGGAGCTTCGCAGATGTACCTGGATTATCTCTGGAACAAAGCCTCAGGGATGGAAGAAGCTGCAAGAAGGCAGAACTGCCACAGGGAGCTTGAAGTGCCATTACATTGTTCTTCTTTTGCCAGATTTTCCCTGTGGCAGCTATACTGCCTTTATCTTTCTAGATTGTATGCATGGATCTCCCAGGCAGAACTGTCATTTTGATCTGGAGGCTGATCTGAAAGGACATAATGACACATAGCTTTCTGAGGAACCTGTGTTTCCTAGGGCAAAACACTGCCAGTCCCAGCACGTGTTCATTTGGAGGTGTCCAGCAAGATTTTTAAAGTAAGCAGCTTTTTAAACAATGTTCTTCTTCCACCACTCCCTCAACTAGTGGCATTTGGCCTAACTTTCCAGCAGTGCCAGCTCCAGAGCATGCAGAGGGACTCGAGGCAAGAGCTTGCCTGTCTGGTGATCTCCACGTAGCTGTGGCACCGTGGGTGCTGTGGAGAGGCTTGGGTTTACCACCTCTTCTCATCCAATGGCCTCTGCCAGTGAGGAAATTAAACATGAGCTGCCCCAGAGTGCAGCGACTTGTTTTGTCTCCTGTTAGGGATGAAAACATCCTTACCTGACAATGAGCAGCTGGTTCCCTGACTCAGCATCCAGGCAGGAACCTTCTGCCTAAAATTTGCCTTCCACATATGCATCTATAAATATGTACATGTGCACATAAGCATGCACATGCACTTATCCTCAGGACCAGGTGCCAGCCTTTCAGACCAGTTTGGGATGCCAGGGATAGGTGCAAACAGGTACTGCCACTGTCTGAGAGCAGCCCTGGAAATGAGAGGTTCACAGCTTGGAGAACAAATGTCTGACTCACATCCTCTCTCCATGTTTTTTCACTCTCTTTTTTTTTCTTGTTTTTTGGGTTTTTGTGGGGGTTTTTTTGTTTGTTTGTTTTGAGGGTGGGGTACTTTTTTGTGTTTTTAGAAATTTTTGTGGATTTTTGGATGGGGGCTTTTTTTTATTTACTTCTTCTTGTTGTGGTTGTTTTTTGTAAAATTTTCTTGGCTGCGAGAAATTGGGGACATGCCTTAGTGGCTTGTGAGACAGACAGAAAGGGGAAACCTCTGTGCACTGCACATGTGCCTTGTATTCTGTGGCTATGCCTTGGAGACCATTAGGGAGCAAGAGTGGCCGCAGGACAGGCAGGAGAAAAGGCTTGAAAAGCAGCATAGATGGGACCAGCAGATCTACAGCAGTGTCTCTACTCAAGGCCTTCCCATGCCTTATTATTGTACTCAAGACTAGTGTATTGATGTGTATGTTTTGCCTCTGCAGGGGGCTAGTGACATTTTATTAAAGGTGGGGTAGAAGAGCTGTACTTTTTTGTCCCAGCACTGAAGAATCTTACACTTGAAGTTTGGCCTGGATATCAGTTTGGTGAGCCTATAAAGATCTTCCTTAGTCTACTCAGAAATGCACTCTGGCACAGAAAACTCAGGCTAACTAGAGAAGTATACTTCACACAGGAATCTGTGCTGGCCATGGAAGATCCAGTTTAGGCTAGAGGCTCAATCAGAGAAGAGCTGATTTAACCCCAGGGGGTTTTTATATTATGTATGCTGTTTTATAAGAGGTTGCTGTGGAAATCTTTACTAATTACTTCAGTCTCTATGGATTGTGATACCAACAAAAAAAATATATTTGTAATACTTGTTCTCTTCCCTGGTTCTTCTCCTCTCAACTTCATTTTCAATATGCAAAACTGACGTATGAGAGCTTGCCTCACTGTGATTGCTAAGGGCAAGTAGGTGACAATATGCATCCAGATTCCCTGCTTGCTTCTTTGCTGCCTCAGACTATTCTTAGCAGTAGAGCCCTGTTTTCACACTTTCTAGAATAATTTCATATTAAAAGCCTCTCCTTTGAGATGTTTCTGAGTTTTCTGCAGCTTCCTATCACTTTTTTTTGATTCATTGATACACCCTACTGAATGACCTAAAATTCTCATGTTGAATACCGAACCTGGTTTTAGGGGGTACTTATGCCTCCTGGTAATCTCAGACAAGCACATTATCTTCCAAACAATTGTTGTTAAGTAAGCTAGAAAGAAATCTAGGAAGAAGGGAAAAGCCCTGAAAAAACAACCTAGTTAATGTGAAGAAAAAATTAAATGTCTACATTCCTTTCTTTCCTCCCTATGTGTAAGCTTTCTTGCTGTTATTTCCAGACAATTTTATTTTTCTAAATAACGTTGCTGAGCATATACCTCCACCCATCCGGCAGATCTCATCTGGTTTTCAATAAATGCACTCATATGTACTATTTCATCCCTGTTAGAATCTCAGTGTCTATGGCTGAGCACAGAAATTTCCTTTCCCACTTCTCCTGATCACCCAGCTTTTCTTGTCATTGGACAATGGTGTGTTCACAGTCCAAGTTTATATCTTATCTTCCTTAACTTATCTGTCTTATCGTGTATCTAAGAACTACCGAATGCCAGAGGGAACATCTGTCACCAGATTAGTAAGGACGGGATAATAGGAGCCATAATTATAGCTCTAATTGTGCATATATCTAATAAAAGAAAGTCAGATGTGGTAAAAACTGATCACCAAGGAATTCAGACTGGCCTTGTGGCTTGTTTTCCTTCGGGGAAGTCACATACTGTCAGGATAGAAAGAATGAAGAAGAATCATAATTAAAGACATAGAGAACTTTTGCTCAGTAATTAACTGACATGACTTGCATATGGTTTTACAACAGGCCATATGACTGGGGCTCCAGAAACAGAGTACAGGTAAAACTAGAACTGGATTCTAGAGACAGAGATAAGTTAAGTCTCAGTTAATAGATATTCAGAGATCAGGGACATCTTCCCTAGAGTTTCTGGAAAGACAAATAGAGTGAACAAAATTGTACAGAAAAATAAGAACCAGACATGCATATATATGTATAGAAGTACTATCTGTTTTCAATCTAAATAATAACAAATCAAGACAGTTTCAGGAAATACACGGGAATAGATTAATCCCAGGTATAGCTATTATCTATTTTCTTTTCTGTAAGGCTTTCATCATGGTCCCACATGGCATCCTTATCTCCAGGTTGGAGAGATATGGGTTTGAAGGGTAAATTATTTGGTGGATAGGGAATTGGGAGGATGGACTCAGGCAGAGAGTTGTGGCCAGTGGCTCTAAGTCCAGGTGGGGGCCAGTGAAGAGAGGTGTTCTTCAGGGTTCTGTCCTGGAAATGGTACTATTCAGTATCTCTCAGTGATGCAGACAGAGGGATCGAGTGCAAGCTCAGCAAGTTTGCAGATGACACGAAGCTGAGCAGTGCAGTTGACACTGTAGGACAGCATACCATCCAGAGGCACACAGACAAACCTGTGCACTGGGCCCATGAGGACTTCAGGAAATTCAACAATTGCAGGGTGCTGCACCTGGACTGAGACAATCCCAGACACAATTACAGACTGGAAAGTCACTGAGAGCAGCCCTGCCCAGAAGGACTTGGGGGTGCTGTGGGTGAGAGGCTGGACATGACCCAGCCATGGCACTCCCAGCCCAGAGAGCCAAACGTGTGCTGGGCTGCACCCAGAGCAGTGTGGGCAGCAGGGCAGGGAGGGGATTCTGCCCCTCTGCTCTGCTGTGCTGAGACCCCACCTGCAGTGCTGCACCAGCTCTGGGGTCCCAGCACAGGGAGGACATGGACCTGGTGGAGGGAGTCCAGAGGAGAGACACCAAGATGATCAGAGGGATGGAGCACCTCTCCTGTAAGCGATTTGGGGTTGTTCAGCTTGGAGAAAAGAAGGCTCTAGGGAGCCCATATAGAAATCTTCCAGTATTTGAAGAGGGCTTACAGAAATGGCAGAGACTGATTTTCGCATGGGAAAATAATGATAGGACAATGGGGAATGGTTTAAAAGAGGAGAGATTTAGATTGGATGTTAGGAGGAAATTCTTTACTCAGAGAGTGGTGAGGCACTGGAACCTGTTGCCCAGAAAAGCTGTGGAGGCCCCACTCCTAAAAGTGTTCAGGCCACGTTGAATGGAGTTCTTGCCAACCAGGTCTGCTTGGCAGGAGGGGTTGGAACTAGATGGTTTTTAAGGTCCCTGCCAATCCAAACTATTCTGTGACAGTTCTATGAAAATCTGACATAATAAAAACCAATCTTAAAATGCTCATTGGGAGCAGAGGGGCCAAAATTTTACCTTTACTGTCTGCATTTGGACAGCAGTGAAATAATAGAAGAAAATAGAAAATTATTTTGGGGCTTAGATGTGATTTAGGAGGGAAGATTAGGCTTTAGATATGAATGATTTACTATAGAGGTAATAAAATGGAATACTTTGCATATTTAAAAGTTGTAAAGCTCTTTTAAAAATTGAATTATAACCATCACATGAAAATTTACCATGAAGTATCAGGATGGAATTAAGGTGGCAAGTGTTTAGCCTGAGTGATAGTAAAATTTCTGTGATGTGAATTGTACAGTGCCACATGAAAATCTTGTTCCCAGGATTTGCTCTGGGATGTAGCCTGTCTTTCAGCTGTGCTGAAAGGTGATGCTGTGGGAAGAATGTGGAGCCACAGCATAGCTGAGAGTATAAGCAACTCTACAGGTCATCTGGCTCAGCCTCTTGCTTCAAGGAGGTCTGATTTCAAAGCCAGCTCACTTTGCTAGAAATTTTTTCAGTTGTATCTTGGCATACTCCAGGGATGGAGATTGCACAATATTTTTGGGCAACTTGACCTGTCCTTAAACTACTCATTTGGCAATATATTTTTACCCTATATCCAACTGGAATTTTCCTTGCTATGACTTGTGACTGTTGACTCTTGCCCATCCATTTAAATTGATTTTTTTTTTCTCTACCTATCCACAAGATCCATATTTTAAGATTCCTGTGTCCTCAGAGATAAAGCACATTCTCTGTATAAGATACTAGAAGTTTTACACAGGAACACTTGTGGAAAATAATTTGCTAGAAAGCTGAATGCACAGAGAGAGCAGCTGAGAGCAGTGTAATTATGATATGCTTTCTTCCAGTTCTCAAAATAAATTTAGAGTGTGTCCTTGTTTGGGATGTAGGTTTGGAGGTCACAAGTGACAACTCTTTAAAATTAAAAATCACATCAAGAACACTTCACAGCTCTGCAACAGACATCAGAGTGCTTGTGGGAATCAGCCACCTGAGTTCCTCTTCTTATCCTTGCACATTCTTATCATATCCAGTGAAATATGATAGTGCTGCTGTAAATGAGGTGAGGAGCTTCTGCAGTGAGGGCTTGCAGATCCATGCAAGTGGACTGATTAAATGCCCAGACAGCTGGGGTTGTGAAAGGCTGGGGTTCTTCCTTATTGAAAATATGCATCTTCAGAAGTTTTGTTCAGACAACCTCAGGTTATGCATGTTGGTATACTCTCTGTGAAAATTTTTTTCTTGCTGCTGTCTCTCCAGGGACCCTTTCAGCTGGAATAACACTTACTTGTGTGCAAGGGGGTCTATTTTTGGAATGCACAAACTCTCTTCTTTTCTACACATCAGCCCTCAAGTGGTAGTTCTGTGGGAGGGAAGTTAGAAACATTGCTAGAAGTAGGAGACTGTTTCTAAAAGTGCACTAAGATCTTCACCTACTTCAGTGTTGCTGCAGATTTAGATACGTAAAGATGATTCAATTCGGTCAAAACTCTTTTATTCTGAAAACTGCCCTGATCAAATAGATTTTTGTCATAATGCTTGTCAGATTTATCATGGCATATCTATATATATACTTACACAGTTGTGTAGGATCTGCATGTGCAACCTGAAAGGTAAATCCTGCTATCATACAAGTCCAGAAGATTTCCACTGCAGAATCAGATGTTTTTATGATCTTCTTCTCTACTCTTGTTTGAAAGATGGAAGCACATCTTCTAAAGATATTGCAAAATATGAAACTGGAAATTTTGAGTGTTGCCTTCTGTATGTGTATTCAAAATGGAAAACAGTTTGACGAGCAGATATGACTAATTGCTTCTATTTCACTTTTTAGGAATTTATCTGAAACGTTTTTTTTAAACAATATGGCTGGAACTGAACTTCCAGAACTGCAAGATATTAATCAGTTAGATAGAAATTTTTTAAAAATAATTTTTTATGTGGATTCATGAAATTTATCTCTGTTAGCAAAGCTAAATTGTTATGTGATTGTAAAAAGAGAACACTAATATTTTTGTAGGTGTAGGGAAAAACAGGAGGCACTTTTACATCTTTCATAGTTTCATTTTAGTTTAAGCAAAACCTCCTTAAATACAGACAACTTAAAATTTAGGAGGCCTATGCAGTTTCAGAACATGAAAGCTATTCATAATAATTTGCTAGGCATAAATTATTGTTGTTTAGATGTCAGTGAAAGGAAAATACTTTCCTTCTGTCCTAACTTGCTATTGTTTACTTTACAAAAAATGTTGCTGCTAGAACTTTTCCATCACATGCATGGATGGAATGAGATTCTAGGGTCTTAAGACAAAACTTTCAAATCAAATCCTATCTTTGGCTTTTTCCTGTTCTTTGTAATTTCTGTGCAGCACTGAGTGGTAATCACTTTCCGAGTTTACAGAGGAGTGTTTTGTTGTGTTTTGATTTTCATTGGGATGTGGATAAGGATTAGCTATCTCTCTTTTGATGTCAAAAGATCGCCAAAACATTATGCCAGGCAGGAATAAAAGTCACAGTTTTGACAGGTAATAGATAAACATCCATAAACCATAAATAATACTGTGTTATTGGCATTGTGTGTGTTGTACTGCCTACATGTCCCTAATTAGGAAACAAAGTCTGATGACTACTTGAGACAAGTTATTGTTATAAAGCAGAAAATGAGTCTGACTGTGGAGTTAGGATAAAAGCCTATAGGAATAAAAACCATAGGAAACAGGGCAGTGCAGCAGCCTCTGGACAAGGATACCTAAAAACAGCTCAGAGAAAGGAGTTGCAGCCTGTGGGGAACTGCTCTGCAGTCAGAGGACGACTGTGGATGAGAGCAATTGCAGCAATGCAATGTGGTGGACAGTGGGTTGATTTGTGCTATAACTCTGCAATTCTGTTTAACTCCATGTTATCACTTTTCTGAAGAAGAAGAATCTATTCTTTTGTGTGACCCTTCAGTGGTGTTCCCCTATCACTTCTGTTGTTCCATTGATGAGTAGACAAGGAATTCTATTTTCATCACAGCTCTAAGAAAAATGCAATCCCTATACCTTAGAAAGGTGTGGAAAGCATAAATTTTTATCTTAAAGGACAAGATGGAATAATCTGAATAGTGAACAGAGGAGGTGTTTCTTGTCCTTCTGCTTGGGAAGAGAGTTTTGAGTTTGTAAGCCATGGCAAATCAATATAAGCAAGTGCAGGAATCAAAAGCTCATTGCTGATTGTTGCTCAAGATCAAAGGCTCTTTGTATCCCCCTCTAAAAGCTAATTTTTCAGCCTGGCTAAATATGTAAACACACAAACAAACAAACATTCTTGATTTTGAGGGATAGCCCAGATGAAGTGAACAGCGCAATGACATCCAGTCAGCTCTATGTCATGAGAGAAGTGCTTGCTGAGGAGGTTGCATGGAATTAAATTACATTAAATGGTAAAGAAATGAAGTATTAAGGGGTAAAATCCAGATTCAAATCTGAGTGCAAGATTAATCCATTCAAATCCAGCCAAGTTGCAAAAACATCTGCCAAAGGTTAGCTGTTAGACATGATTTTACTGTAATTAAAATGATTGCTTTATTTACTATCCTGCTAAAATTGGTGTAAGGGTGATTCCTAATTCAGTTGCACTCTTCTGGCATGCAAGTAGAATTCCCAGAATATATCCCACAAAAGGTACATCAGCTGCTTACACAGGTGCTTACACAGTGTGCTTCGTCCTCTTTTGGTTGTTGCTTGCAGCACACTCTCAGATCTTACAGACCCTGCTGCTACATGTGGGGAAAGGCTGCCTTGAGTACCCCATCTCTGGGAGGCGTCCCTGGCTGGCAGTGGCAGGGCTTGGCTGACTAACACCAACCTGCAAGGTGGCGTCCTGGTCCCTGCATCACCACCTCAGCTAGATCCATCAGCAGCCAGGGAAGCAGAACAGCCAAATCCTTGTCTCCTCTACAGTGGACAAGGATGAGCCCTGAAGATGCGGGCAGTATTCAAGGCATTTCATCTCCCAGCAGAGCATCACCCATGCTCACCCATGCACATCCCAGCTCCTGGTCTGGGATCACATTCTATAATGGGGGTCAGACTGGGCTTATTTTGGGATGGGTTCATAAATACTTCAGATGGCAAAAGAGAAAAGAAGGAATTTAACAAAAACTCTAAAGTGGCCATGAAGACCACTGTCAGTTCTTACTGTCCTTCCAGAAATGTCTCCCTCCATTTCCTGCTTTGCAGATCCTGTGGAAGGGCTATACATGGACCTCCCTAATACCCTGACCTGAAAGGCACCTCCGCAACAGGTGTGAAACCCCTAAACATTTCCCACATTTTCACTACAGGCGAGTCTCCTTACATAGCAACATCAGTAGTGGGGTTGAGGTACCCTGCTTTGGACAAAATTCATAGTGTGTTCTGAGTCAAAGGCATTTTGTCACCATCAGTCTCCCTGAATCAACAGGGTGTTCATGGAATTTTTTCTTCCTCAATGAACTTACTTGTTCCCTTTTTCTGGTGTCCTTGAAAGCCCCAGAAGAGAAGGCAGAATGTACTGGCAGTATGTTTCTCTTTGTCTGTGCTTGCCATGGGTTCTTTGCTTGCTCTATTCATCTCTGCATGTTTTAACACCTCTTTTTTTACCCTTGCTTTTGGAAAGCTATCAGGACTTTCTTGTGTCATCTTGAGTTCCCTTTTTAGCCAGGCAGCATGTGTAGTCTTGATTTTGCTTTCTCGTAAACATTTTTTGCTTTCTCTCCTTGGGCTTTCTTTTCCCCTTTCCCTTTTTCTATCCAACCCCTTGTTTTTAATGGTTTAGTTGTTTTTTGGTTTTGGATTTTTTTTGTTTGTTTGATTTTTGGGTTTTAGGGTTTTTTTTTGTTTGGTTTTTGTTTTGTGTTTTGGGGTTTTTTTGGAGGGAGGGAGGCAATTGGTTGGTTGGGGTTTTGGGGGTTTTTTGTTATTTTTAGTTTTGTTTGGGGTTTGTTTGATTCCTGATATGGATAATTTATAAAAACAGTGAAGAGTTCTAGCCCTGAAATGAGCCCTGGAGATTCCCAATGGTGACTAGCTAGCGGCCTGATGTGATCTCATTTACTACACCTCTTTGCGTCAAACAATTGGTCACACAAAATATCATGGACTTGTCTAGCTGTCCAGTGAGATACTGTGAGAAACAGTTTCAAAACACTTTGTAGGGTCCAAAACTACCATATCTTTTTTCTCCCCATGGCCAGCCAGATGGGTGATCTTCTCATAAAAGGGAATTAACTTGGTTAAGCAGCACTTCCCTCTCATGAACACATGCTGGCTCTGACAGAAGACTGTGCTGCCACTGAAATGTCTTTTAAATATGTAGCTTTCAGAATAACAGGTCCATGTCCTCCCTGTGCTGGGACCCCAGGGCTGGGTGCAGCACTGCAGGTGGGGTCTCAGCAGAGCAGAGCAGAGGGGCAGAATCCCCTCCCTGCCCTGCTGCCCACACTGCTCTGGGTGCAGCCCAGCACACGTTTGGCTCTCTGGGCTGGGAGTGCCATGGCTGGGTCATGTTACGCTTCTTGTCAAGTAACATCTGCAAGTCCTTCTCCATTGACTGTGTTCTGCTCTCAATCCATTCTATACCCAGTTTGCATTTGTTCCTGGGATTGCCTTGCCCCAGGTGCAGTACCTGGCACCTGAGTTTATTGGACTTTACACTGCCCACCTCTCAAGCCTGTCCATGTCCCATTGGATGGCATCCCTTCCCTCTACACCAGACACCTCGGGGTCCTTGGCAACTTGCTGAGGTTGCACTCAGTCCCACTGTTCAACTTGCTGACCAAGGCTTTAAAGTCCCAATACCAACCCATGAGAAACTATCAACTACATAATTAAAGGCACACCCAGACCAGATTCAATAACCAGAAAGATAATTGCCAGAAATATTACTAGAATAAACAGAAGTTTAATGGTTATGATGCAGCACACACCACTTTTTCCTATTTATGTTACCAAAAGAAGCTTAATTATATTTTTACTCTCACTTCCTGAAAAGAAAGCTTTAATTTTTTAACTGTATAAGTAATCTGAACATATAATATAAATACATGACAGTCTAACCAATCAGTGACATGACTGGTTAAAACATCAGCAATAAGGAATTAGAAATGTAGTATATTGTATCTTGTGGAATAATACGACAACTGCAATATCCAAATCCAACCAGTCTCTTCCTTAGGTAAATTTTTAAATACAGTGGGAAGAATAGGACCTTCTTAAGTAGGTCCATCATACTTCCATTATCTGCATAAAATCAGAGTCTGTCCTCATGTTTCCTAACTGAGATTCAATCACCTGCAGGAGCAGGAATTTATTTTTTCTCAGTTCATCCAGTAAATTGTATTTTCAGGGAAATGTGTAGCAATGAATTTTCTCTCTCATCATAAACTCATCTAAAAGTAGAGATAGATTGAAAAAACCTAAAGAAAGAAACAAAATTCAAGCCAGAGGGATAATCAATTTTCTGATTTGTGGCAATTCTTCAAACAGCTGGGAAAATATCAGCCTAGACCAACAACAAATAACTTTCTTCAATGTCTTCAACAAGCTGGAAGTGTGCAGAAGTATTTTTGTTGTAATTTAAACTCACAGGAGCTAATATGTTCTTAATATATCGTACAATATTGTATTTTCTTTATGAATGTTTTTCACAAGTAAACAAAACATTGAATGGAATCTCTCGTAGAATATCAGTGAGAGAAAAATTATTCCCTTCTGCAAATTAAACAAACACTAACACCTATTTTTATTTCTCTTTCTGTGTTTAATTCCTTCTTCCCTGGACACCAATACAAACAAGTTTACTTCTTTGAAATGAATTTTAGATGTTGGAAATATTGTATTTTTTCCACCACAAAATTTTTGGGCACAGTATCTTACCCAGTTCTCTTCAGGCCATTGTTGGGATATTGTTGTCATGTGCTTTTAAAAATCTGCCCAAGCATGTCAGATTTGAAACTGTTATGGGTAGAACACATGTGAATAGCCTGTTATTTCTATGCCTAGTTGGAAGCAGAGGTTTGAAAATTTGGCCACAGAGATACTCATTACTTGGAAACCAGGAGACAACCAGTAAGTACACAAAACTATTGATATGAGCTGTCAGGCCATTTGAGACAGATTGCCTACATATGAAGATTTATAGTTTTTCACACATCTCTGATGTTCTTAGCACTGTGTAATAAACAGAAAAAGAAGACATCGTCCTGCCCCTGCTTTTCCTGGAAGTCTGTATTTGAAACAGCATGTCATACTTGGGGATGTCCACCTGACTACACTGCCTGTCACCTGAGAATGCTAGTAAATTTTTTATTCTGTTCTTGTTTCTAAATTTATTATAGGAACATAACTTCCAAGGGTACACTTTATTTTTGAACTGAACCTCTATTTAAAGACCTACTTTTCTAAATTTGATCTTCTCCTGCATCCTGGTTGAGAGTGCAGTGTACTCAAAAATGCCGAGGCATGGTAGCTTTTTGTTGTGAACTTCAGGCTAATGGATGCTGCTGCCACAATGCAATCTTTGATAGTGAATCTTCTTCTGCTATTTATCTTTCTAGTGAGCCATCTGGCAGATTTAGGATGCTAACCAATGGAGCTGTACTGTGCCATATATTAATATGAACCTATTGAATCACTCAACAGGTCAGCTTTAGAAAAACAAGACTTCTGAGGCAGACTTCCACTAAAAATGCAACGTCTGGCTATCTACCAGATCCCCTCCATGCCTAAATGTCAAAAGGGTTTCAGGGGTAATGTCTCATTAGAATAAAATAGAGGGATGAGAACAATAAGGGTTTGTGGCTATTTAAGGGAGATGGTGTTGCAATATGCCTCGGTCAAAAGAGTTACTGCCTTTCGCTTCAAATGCAAAAAACACTCAACGATGAAACTCTCTGTGCAAGGAGTTGAAGTTGCCAAAGCGCAAATAGACTTCCTAGCTGAGAAAGATATTTTGTATAGGCAAACACTCCTCTGAATTGTCTGTGCTCTCCAGTCTTTCCTTGATCCTCTGGCCCAGAACAGTGGTAGAAAGAGGAGCCAAGACTTTGTGTTTAGCTGCTGGGCTGTGAGCTAACAGTAGCCTCAGAGTCCAGAGAAGGCAGCAGAAGTATGCTGCAAGCAGCTATTCTTGAATAGAGGTGACTTCACGAGAGTGCAGATTTTTGTTCTGAGAGATGAAATTGCCTTGGCTCTGTTTCACAGAGCCAAAACTGATGAAAATATCCAAGGGATCACAGGGAAATATTTTGAGATACCTGTCTTGACTCCTTTCCCAGTTGATAAGCTAGCACCAAAACCCCTGTATTTACTGATGGGAAGCAAAAATATAAGCAGACAAAGCCTATCCCCTTTTTGCTCTGATAAACACCACATCCAAATCTAGGAAGAGAAGAGTTCAATGCTCATTCAGGACTTGCAGGTTTAGCAACAGGGTCAGCATTTCCCCTGCAGAGGCACTGTCATAACCCAAGTCCTTCAGCTGGGTGAGGACAGGAAATCCCTTTCCAACTTGTGCCATGGGCCAAGGTCTGGCTGCTCAAAACTTGAGTCATCCTCAGGACTACAGATCATGAAATTGCACTGATGAAACTTCTAGCATCAGCTGCCTCAGCAGACTTTGGTAATTGACCATGAGAATGGGAATGACTCATTCTTTTAATCTGATTCACATTTGCAGCTGTTATCGATTGAATAATATAATACTTGCCTTTTTATTCTCCTCCCTCCAGCAAAGTGACAAACCAAGACATTTTTATGGTGCTAAAATAGCATAAATGGGGCCTTTTTGCCTTCCTGTTTTGTAGCATACTTATATACATACACATGTACATACACAAGGATTTAAATGGTTTAATGCACTTTGTCCAGTGTTGGTCCATGTTCCTTAACCCCAGAAGATCATCAGAACTCCATTTTGTTCACAAGTGGCTCAAACATCACAGTACCTTTTTGTCCACTTCTTCTGTTTCAGTGGGTGAAGAGGGTAAGCATGAGTTCTTGGCTGTCACACTGCCTCTAGGAAAGCATCCAAGATATCATGGTGGGAGTATGGAAATGAATGTGCTGGCATATTAAAGAACTCTATGTTAAAGGAAACTAGTGGGATGGGTTTTGCCTCCAATATTATGTGAGGCCTCAGGATGACTTTAATTCTCCTTTGGAAAAAAACCTCTATTTCTGTATAGGGGCATTAGTCAAAGTCTTTCTGGATGTGTTTTAAATGCAAGACTCATTTTTAGAACCCTGAGAGTGTTAACACCCTTTGCGGGGTGAAAAAGCCATTCAGAAGTCGTATTTCCCAGCAGGGAATATACGGTGTATAAAATCCTTTAGTATAATAAAACCAGGCAATGGAAATGCCTCGCATTTGGCTTTTTTTTTTTTTTTTTTTTTTTTACTTCAAACAATTGCCTAATGAACAGTGCTATAAACTCGCCTTCTAATGTGAGCTTCTATACCTTCTGCATGGCTTAATTCTCGTTAATTTTCAGCCTAAGTTCTTCAGTTGCAGAGGATCTAATACCTGGCAGCAAAGGCTCAACAGCCCTGAAGTCCCAGGGCTGTGTTTGGCAGTCCTGAGACTCCATCTCTGCAAGTGCCCTACCCAGGCAGGTAGTATGAACACAAAACTTGTTTTTTTTGCCCACATCTATGGACAAAATCTTCTCCTGCTCTTTCATTAAATGTCACATGATTCAGTTTTGCAGTAGACAAACAAGACTGGACCAAGAGGAAATTACTTTGCAGAGGCTACTGTGCTTATGAGAGAAATTGGCTTGTTCTACCTTTAAACAAGTGTATGACTTACTGTGTTTATCTAGCAGAAAGTAAGTTGAAGCAACTTGAAGCATTTGTCCCAGAAAATCCCCAACATATTGTACTTCCGTACAAGACATGTGCAAACATGACTGAACACTACTTAAAGCCTTCTTCCTGATCTTGTGCATTCCTGCACAGGGTCATTCTACTTTACATGTAGTTGAACTGAATAAATGGCCTGTCTTGAATTACATCTTGAGTAAACTGGGTGTGTAATGGATCCTGCCAGCTTTGGTGTTCGTAACTGTCACTTGTATAACTGAGCAGTGCCTTTTTGAGGCATTGCCAGGTTCAGAGACATCTCAGAAGAGCAATCTGTTCTTACAAACAAAAACAAAATGTGGTGGAGGAAGACAGCAAGGAGGAGGGAAATCAGTGCTTGATAGGTATTACTGTCTATATCTTATACGCACCTCAGTTCTGGGGACAAAATAATGGAAATCCATTCAGATTTGAATTGTCTTCATCTCTCCAAAGTTTTCTGTGATAGTAACAAAGAACAGAAATGATCCTATTATTCTATCATCCTTGGATTACTTCCTGCCCTCAGACTCAGGGGAATGGAGTAGTCATAGTCTGTGCACTCTTTTCCAAAAAATGTCTCTGCTTCGTAGTAGCAGTGAGTAATATACTTTCTCTTTTCATGCACCAGACCAAAGAGTCCCTCTCTCACCTCTACAGTAACATTGTCACTCCAAGAGTGAAGGCAACAGCTCTCCAAGCATTAAAAGGCACAGTCCAAGCCCATTAAAATATCTGAGCAGTGGGACTGTTGGATTTGCTGTAATTTCTCCCACTCAAACCCTAGAACAACAGTCTGGAAGAAGTTTATTGAAAGGCCATACTTCAATCAAGTCAGGAACCTATAGCATCAAAATTTGTTCCACACAGCAAAGGACCTTTTCTCCTCCCACTCGTCTCTCCAGTCCCATCCTCTTTGTACAGCTCCCACAACTTTGCATCTGGTTTGACAAGATTTCTCCTTTCGTTACTCTCAAACCACCCCAGTATTAGGAGGCAACTCAATTACTTCTTCCTTCTCTTTGCTGTGTGACTGCTGAGAAGATCACTGCAGGTCACAGCTGCTTTATCATATTAAACTCCATCTGTTTCTCCTGGTGCATGCAAAAGGTCAAGAGCAGCAGTCTGTCTTTCTCCTCCCAGGAAAAGGAGCACAAGCAGAGGTCAGCCATGCACAGGCGTGTGTGAGTCTTACATTCATTGCCATTTCCTCAAAAAAATGATCATGGTGTCAGAGTTAGAGGTGGTATAATAGAGAAACTTCTGCCTTCCATTAAATAGAGCTTATTTCTGTCAATACTTAGTTCTCAGCAAGCTTTAGTTTCCATGGAAAATGTAAGTTTAAAAAAAGAGATGGATAGCAAGGAGAAAATGAGAATGTTCCTGCTTTAGGTCTAAGATCCATACATAAATTAAGAACCGTTTTATAACCTCTCACTTGTCCTTGTTCTTCAGTGTATTCCGAGGTCTGTAGGCAGTACTCCAATACCCTAATGCAGACCAGATGCACTTACATATCTTGGGATGAAAAGCTTTAAGAAAAAAGTGAATCTGATTGGCTTGTTTTGGCCTCCTCTGTGGTGTCTGCCTCTCACTTATTTTGCTAATTTGATCCTTTTTGCAGGACATTTGACCTAACCTGCAGATGACTTTGTACTTTCATTATTCAACAGCTTAATATTTTCAGCTATGTAGCTCATTGACAAAAATGAGATGAACACAAGTGCATGAAAGAACCAAAAGAAATTTGTTCCACCTTTTTTTAAACTTTTGCAAAACCACTGTTGAAGAAGGTATATGCCAAGCACTCCAAGCCTCAATGTCTGCCAAAGCAATTGGGAGAACTGACAGTGAGGACTGAGTCCACTCCATCATACCACAAAGAATCTGGAACTCTGATTTCACACGTGATAACCACAGAGTGTGTTCTTCACCTAGAAACTCATTAGGAAGCATGATGGGCATGCAGGCATTTGGCAAGGCAGGAAGAGATAAGGTCTATGCTCTGTATCACAGCAGGGTGAAGGACCGAATTCCTGAATTTGTCTTATTTTGGTATATGGTCTGACTGATTTTATAGGAAAATGAACTAATTCCAAGCAAAGTTATTTTACAGAAAAATGTTTTCGCAGCACATGAGCCTCACAAGCTAAAAAGTACAATTTCCAAAGCTTTTTAACACAACAAAAATTTAAAAATTAAAAGTGAGAAATTTGAAGTAGCATAAATATATATTCCATTGCAATATACATTCCATTGCAATGAAGAGGTGGTGTTGATTAGTTTATTGTTCACTTCTGGTATTTCGTTTTTTTCTAACAAATAGAAAATTTCTTGTTTAAAGGGATGTGCAAATTACCTGCAAAATTGAAGAGCTGGGGATGGAGAACTTTAAGAAATGAGCCCAGAGAAGAACTTCAAGGTGTTATTCCAGTTCCTCTGACCTTCTTAGTGTAATACACCAAAAATAAAGCCCTCCTACCAAATTCAGAGTCACATTTGGAATACTAATGTTCACTCTAGCTCTCTCACATCTGACTGTTTAAATGAAGGATCAAATTCCTTTGATTCCTGTCTTCTTACCAGCAAGGGACTTGAAGGCCTACATACTACCCAAATTCATCCAAATCCATCTAACTGCACATAAGACACATGATGGTCTGTCTACTCACCTTAGCATGTCCAGCATTATTCCTTAAATAGCAAATACCAGACACAGAGAACTTCACTGCTTATTTTTTGTCAGAGCCTCTCAAAGATAACACCACCGGTAAAAACATTCTTTGCCATCGTAACAACATAATTTTGCTGAAATTGAAGAAAACCTAGTTTGCTTACAGAGTATTTTTCCTTCTACCATGAAGACAAAATCATCATCCATTGAACACTCATGGTTGTAATTGTGTGGTGTTCATGAAAAAGAAAATCATGGTGTGATTTTTCTGGGGTTATCCTGTGCAGGGTTAGGAGTTGAATGATTTTTGTGGGTTTCTTCCAACTCAGAATATTCTATGATTCTAAAAATAATTACATTTTACTGTCCTTTTGATTCCATATTTTTGTTTTTCTCAGCAGTGGTACAAAAAGCAAGGTATTTGTGACAGTTCTAGTTTCCTCTGGTTTTGAGGTAAATGGTGATGTTCCTGGAAGACAGTCTATTTAATTATGTGGATCTGGTCTGCTTCTGAGAAAAGCAGGGAAGGTGTGAGGAAGGAGATTTTTGTATCTTTAGCACCCTGACAGGAGCAGATCTCAGATATCTCTGGTGCATGAGGCTGCTTGGCAGCCAGGCTGGGCTCTGCCCTGAGCCATGCCTGAACTTGGGCCATGCTGCCAGGACATATTGTTCTCATTTAGCTATTCAGTGATTCTGCAGGTGGAGAACAAGACAGAATGAAGTTTTTGGGCTTTTTTCTACTTTGATTTCAGGTCTCTGCTCATGTACCAAAGCAGAAGTGTTCCAATTTTTTAGATTAGATTAGATTTTTTGGTAACCTTGTGAATGTCTTCAGCAAGAGTTGAATGGGCAAGTCTGGCTCTCATTGATGTTTAACTGCTTGTGGTTGCATTGCAGAGGTATTTTCTCAGATGAATAGGAATCAATGTGAGATTGATTGCATCTTTAATGGAGATAACTGAGCACATCTGCTATTCCTACATGGCATTTGCCAGCATTGGTCCATTTTGTAATCTTGTCATTCCAACATTCCCTAAGGGGAAATATTCCTACTGAAGCATCCCCATCACTCTGGTCCCTTGCAAACGAGTTCAAAATGTTATGTGTTAAGGCACTTACCTAAGTATTAGAGAGTATCAGTATTAGGTTTCTTTTGATGGATGGTATCAGAGGAAGGCGCAGGAAATTCTGGAGCAGGTAAGGAAGTGAAGGTGTACAGCAGATTCCTGACAGAAGAGTGTAACAACAGACACAGAACTGACTAGACTAAGCAAGACTAGGACAAAACATACAGTAAAATGAACAAAAACAATATCTAAAAAGACCTTAAGACCTTGTGAATTATGACCAACCAGATTTTCAAACAAGCTTCTGACTTCTCTTGTCTTTAAATCATTTGCTAACTTCTATCTATAAACAGTTCTGCATAATTGCTGAACATGGATATGGTTTTATTTAATCAAAGTCCAAAATAAACTATCAGCCTAATAACAACCAAATAAACCAGATCTCCATAGCAGATCTCCAAGGGAAAATTTAGGCTGCCAAAAAAGGTATCTACTGTAAAGCCTATGTCTAAGAGCATCCCTTGTCTGGGGGAGCAAGACTGTCAGCTGCCCTGAGATCAAACCTAAGGAAGAATTGCTCATCTTGTCAGTATCTTACACAGTGGCCAAAATACAAAGGCAACCTTTTCTCCAAGGGGGTACCTTGCTGGTGCCAGCACGATCTGCCTGTGCACCTCTGCTGTGGCATAAGATTTGAATTATGACTATGCCTTTGCCACACTCTGCTCTGCTAAACGTAGCAGCACATAGCAGGAGCATCCCAGAGATATCATTGCAAGATGCTGTCTGAGCTGCAGGGGTTTTTTCTAATGCCTAGGTCATGCTGGGCTTCTAATACAACAAACAACCTAAGCAGGGGTGGGAAATAAAATAAACATGTCTGTGCCAACACAGAGTGAATGATATTGTATTTGTGGTTCATTCTACTTATTCGAGACCTAATAAATGAGGAATTAGAAGATTAATGGGGGAAAATTAAAGCAAGGGTGATAGGGGAGCCATTTTTCCAAAAGTTAGCACATGTGCACCTGGGCATTTGGCAATGATTTATGGCTTAATTGTGTTCAAACTTGTCAAATAATTAAAAAATATAGTAGTACCTCATAGCTTATAATCAGACATTTGCAGTCAGAGCAGGGTTTAAGGAAAGGAGTGGAATCACATGGGTGACCATCCTTCTTCTTTCCAGAAGAACTAGGACACCTCTGAATAGCTGTGCATTCAAGAAGGACAAAGTGAAGAAAACATAAAAGTTCCCTTTTGGCAGCAGGCCAAATGGACAGTGGAGACTGAGGTCATGACAGAGGTGGATAGAAACCCATAATGTCAGAGGAACTGGCAGAGTTTCTGCCTTGTGAGGGGTATTAAAGGCAATCCCTGAAAATTTGAACTCAGGAAGCCAGGCGAGAGTCACTAAAATAAGGTTTATTTGTTCAGAAAGACAGGGCTGGAAAATTATCTCAGAAAACTTCTTTATATGTCTGACATCTGATATGTTTTTTAGATTCCCAGCAGAATGCTGTAGTGGGCATGTGTGAAGACGAAGATCTGAAAGTTTCAGAAATATGAACAGAAGAAGGGAGCTGAATGCTGATGATGGTATGTAGGAGTAAGCATCAGCACTTTCACACTGCTTAGATGTTAAAGTGAGTGGAAGGAACATTGTGAATCTATCAAGAGATAAAAGGTAGGAACAGAGAAAAATTAGGAGGGAAGTGAAAGGACTGAGTTTTGACAGTACTAGGTCATACCTTCAAAGCATGTTTAATGATGAAACTTCACTGATGTCAGCTGAACTCATCTAATATCCCAGAAACTGAGGATCTTAGATGACCTCAAAGAGATACAGGCTAGAAGTGGGGACTGTGAGGGCAGACAGAACCTAGACTAGCTTGCTGAGGGGAGCAAGCTATTCCAGAGTTATACAGAGGTATTAAAGAACAGGTCAGACAAAATAGTGCCAGGACTGACAGACCCTGGCCTGTGGAAATCTACTCTCTTGCCTGAATATTACCCTATAGCAATTGAGGAGTTGGCAATAAAATCCCTTCCTTTCTTTTGGCACTAAAAACTTCTTTCAGACAAAGAAAATATAGATCAATTAGGCTGATACCAACTCAGAACAATTTCTTGTAGTTGGGAAGTCACATCTGAGAATGACTGGAAAAGCAAATGTGAGATAAATGAGATGAGATGAGATGAGATGAGATGAGATGAGATGAGATGAGATGAGATGAGATGAGATGAGATGAGATGAGATGAGATGAGATGAGAACAATAGCAACATTCAGATGGAAGTCCAGCCGTTGCATCTCTGATGCAAACAGATTTTGTGAAGGGCTTCTTTTAAAGCCATTTAAATACACGCACACAAGCACATCATTTGGAGGTAGCATTAACATTCAAGTGGAACTTTTTTTTGTAAAATGCAAGGAATTTGTATTGCTTCGTAGAAATCCAGGGACTTTTTATAAACTAGGAGAAGGACAGCTTTTCACTGGAAGTTCTCTTTTCCTTGAATGATGGTTCCAATGGAATTGTGAGGACTAGGGGGAAACAGAAGAGCTTAATTTTTTCATAGACAGTCACAAGTTCAGACACATTAAATCCACAATAGGTAGTTGGATTGCAAGCATTGTTGTGTCCCAATTCTGACAATAAAATATTTGTACCAAGCTGTCAGAGTATAAAATTCACACCCTGCAGAAAAAATCATATCAAGGATGGTTAAGGCAGATGTTGAGGATGTAACATGGAACAAGAGGAAAAAAGGCCAGTATTCTGAATTGGTTTATTGTATTTTAATGAACAGACTTCCAGGGATCCTGACCATTCAGACCTGGATTTACTGCTTATTTTCTTCATCAAAAAATACCCCCAACATACAACAAGCCACAAAGGCTTGACCCACATGTGTCAGATCAGGATCAAACATTCCACAAAACTCCAGAGTTTTTCAAATCCAAGGTTTTGCACTTCTGATGTCATATAGAATAGGTCATTTTGTGTTCAGGTGTGATTTTCTTCACCAACAGGAAAATCCTTGGTTGAGTGTTTTTTCTCTCATATCTTATTCCAAGATACCGCTAAAATAAATTAATGCAAGCTGGTACATATCAGAGATAAAAGAACACATGAAATTGTAGCAGATAATTGGAGACAAAATGTCTATTTCAGACTGAGATTTATCAGCACTTGCAATTCAAACTTTCATTACCTTCATTACCAATACTGGTTTTGTCTGAAAAGTTTCACAGCTTTACTCTGACAAGGCCTAAACTGGGTGGAAGTGCAAAGGATAACTACACATGAGTAGATGGGACTCCAACATGCCAAGCAAATGCATTCTCCTGAGCAGTCGAGTGAACAGTCAAGCTCTTTAGACAGCCTGATGGAAAAATATGAGAATTAAGTAGTACCTGTGAATGTTTTGAGGAGGAGCAGGGAAGCCCTGGGTTCCATATGACTCTTGGCTATCTGGAATGTTCCAGAAAACCCTTTAGATTAGGGAGAGGCCTTTCCTTTGGGTAGCATGTCCAATTGCTGGATAATAGATGCCATGCTACCCCTCTGCTCTGTCTCTTTCCCTTTGCTCAGATTGCAGATGCTGCACATCCCAGTTCTCCTGCCCGTGGTTATGCTGCCAGCCCACTCCTCTGCCGTGGCTGTGGTGTGGAGCCCAGCTGGCAGCGTGCCCATCCCATGTAGACCTCTCTCACCAGCACCAGTAAAGAGAATCCACAGCTCCTTCACACAGCCCTCTGTCCCCATGAGGAGCGTTAGGACATCCTTTTGCACGGCTTTGTCTGTGCTCTGAGAAGCACAACGTCCCCTCTTTTCCTGGGCAACTTCCTCATCAGCACCTACATTGTTTTAAATTGAGAGAGGACAAAAAAGCATTCAAAAAGGCTGGCTTATGCAGGAAACTACTGTTTCTCCCAGATGAGATCCCTAATCTCTCCAAACAGCACAGGGAAGTGAGACCAGCAGAATCCATCCTCCAAGGGTGGCACCTGGGGTTCACCTGCACTGCTGATGCCCTTGCCTGCACATTCAGCACTCATTGCTATAATGCTTAAGCGGGCAGTGAGGAAAAAGGTTTGTGTTGATTCCCTTTCCTTTCCCATGCAACCGTACATGACATTTCCTTCCCCTGCTTGTGATCTCCCAGCACCCCTAGTGCTGGGCCAAATCCCCACCACGTGCTTCATGTAATCAGCAGAAGTCAACCAGTGTGGAAGGAATGATAAATATCTAGGCTAACAGCTTATGCACAAAGTAACAGAAAAAAACCCATGAAAATGAAAGCACCAAAAAAAAGGAGAGATTCTCTGCCTTTAGTAGAGCATTACTCGGTCATATGCTATGTACTTTTGTGCTTCTTTTGCTCCCCTGCCAAGACTCTCAAAGAGGGAAAATCAGGATAAATACATGAAAAGAAAAAATAAAGAATAATATATAGGAAAAGAAAAAAACCACAATATCTGAATCTGACCATGAATCTCCCCACCACTGTTTACCTGTCTGATGTTTTCCCAGTGATGGCAACAGAAGCTATGTGCTTAAACTATATTTCAAAAAATTGATAACTACAGAGCATCTCCGTTTTCTGCCCTTGCCTTGTCCTGTTGTGTAATTGTGTGTCAGGCCAGGAGCCAGAGCTGACATCACATTGCAGAGGACTGCCCTGGGTCTTGCATAACCTTAATAGGACAGCCACTTGGAAAGTGTTTATGTGCCATTACGTGCCATTGCTTTTCTAACTACTCTGCTACATTAGGAGAGCAGAGTCATTATAGAACACAAAATATTAATTGCATTTGCATCATTGCTGTTGGCCACGAGGTATTTCAGTAGGACTTGATATTTCAGGACCCTTCCCCATCCCAGTAGGAGCAAAACTCTAGCTGTGCCAAGTGATTGACTGCAGTGCTATTGCATTTTATCCTGGGAGGGTTTTCTTACCTCAAAACGATTTGTGATTACCTGTGGGATAAGATCAGAAAGATGCCCATCATGCTGCAGATGAGTTCAGGGTCCATGCCCAGCACCATATAATTTATGTCTTGAAATAACAGCATTCCTGTTTGCTTGTGGTATGCTACTTATTGGGCCAAAAACATCCAAAACATGTTTTTAGATAGGTGGTAGCAGACTTCGAAAATTGAAGTGTGAGGGAGCTACAGCTAGAGGCAAATGCATCCTGCTCTGCTTGAAAAGCATGTCCTTTTTCTCCCTATTCCTACTGTGACACTTCTTGCTGGAAATGGAAATGGAACACTGCAGGTGGCTCTGCTAATCCTGCAACAGGTAAGGTGGCATGCTCCTTTGCTTTCAGAGTGGCTGCTACCTTCCTGGCCTCTGCTTGTTTTGTGGCCATCAGACATGCACCTTCTCATGTCTTCAGGGAAGATGGGATACTACTCAGAATTAAAAAAAGAAAAGGGAGTGGAGGGAAAGGTAATAGAGAGAATTTTCCACCAACTGAGATGAGGCTCAAGCCGCTGCATCTTTCACTAGCTACTGTTAAATCTATGTGCACATTATAAATGAACTCACTTTAAATAGTATCAAGAGAAAAATGACTGCCTGTTTTTCTTCCAAATGTCCCTTCTTACTTAGCAGTGACGGTGATAATTTTAGAGTATTAAACAAGATGTAAAAAATTTCTGTCTCATTCTGTTCCTGTATTGTATCTAAACATTTTTGGAGATGACAGCTACCAGCATTCATAAAGTAAAGATTTGTTTTGGTAAATTTTTTCCTACCATAATTATGCTGACAAGTTCTCAAAAGAAAGATATCTCCTAAAATCTTTGAGTGAGATGCTTTGATTGTACTTTTAGGCTGAAAGGAATTCTGTTTTGTTGCAGCAACCTTTCACATACTGCAGGCTGTTGCCATTCTGCTTCCATATGGTCCTAGGAAATCTTACTTTCTCAGGAGAGTAAGTTGGGGGAAGGAAGATGTTAGGCAATGCATTCTCCATCATGTCCCCCCCCCCCCAATTTTCTCTTTTCTGGCCAGAATGTTTCCTCTTCGGCAGGAGCAAAGAAAATGCTTTTAAAATGAATTGCCATACTCTAAGGAACCAGTTAACAGAAAAACAGATTGCCCCATGGATCTGATGATTTTAAAACCATTTTGGTCACTATAAAAGGTCATACTACCAAAGAAAGCCAAAGAAACCTGGAATAGCTTTGGCCTAAATAGTTCTTCCTTTAATTGGTTGCCCACAATGGTGTACAGGATTTATAGGGCATTAAGTATCCAAATTAAATTCCAGGCTCAATAATTTTCAAAGAGCAGCTGATCTTAATTTTTTCTTTGGCATTTATACACACATCCTATTGCAAGCTTGATTAATTTATTTTTATACTGGAAAAAATGTTAAAGCTGGAATGGGAAGTCAAGAAAGTGGGAGTTCATACATTGAGTGCATATGTGGTTTAGTGGTGTGTGCCATGTGTACACATCACTTACTGGCGAAGTTAAATCACTTTTGGATGCAAATTTCAGCAATTGCTTCCAAAACTCCATCAACTTCCAAACTTTGAAGTTACATTCTCCACAACCTGTTATTGAAATATTTCTTGCCAGCTCAAAGCAAGCACCATTTTCTGAAGCAGAGATTCTTCTTTCACTCTGCAGGCTGCAAAGTGATGTTCTTTACTTGCACTTGCAGACTGTCTCCCACAAACTGGAACTGGCCGTCATCTCTCTGTTAGGAACACTGCATGTCTTGTGCACTGAAGGTTTTTATTTTGTATTTAGGTTCTCATACTTTCTTCATCACCAATAATAAATAAATATGAATAAAAATGAATAATTAATAAATAAATATTATAAAAATGAATGCAGTGTTCTGCCACGAACAGGACCTCATTCATTTACACAGTT
The DNA here is from genome assembly GCF_009819885.2 of Catharus ustulatus. Lineage (NCBI taxonomy): Eukaryota > Metazoa > Chordata > Aves > Passeriformes > Turdidae > Catharus > Catharus ustulatus. Next base: position 22,264,487 of record NC_046262.2, on the reverse strand, counting down.
ATTGGGGAAGGCCTAGAGTTGTGAACATGCAGGCAAGTCTGTCAGTCTCAGCAAACTACTGTTTCTTTGTGGTGGGTGTTCAACACAGTAGTGACACAGAATCTACATGACAAAGGAATTAAAAAGTATCATTAGGTCTGTCTTCCAGACGGCTGAAGAACAAGTTTCAGTGAAAGGAGTTGTGACTCATGCGCCGGTTTGCAGAAGTGTCTCCCATCACTGGCAAGAACAGCTTTCTGTTTGCTCCTTTCAGTCTGTTTCCTGACAACATGGACAGACTGGGTAGTGGTCTCTCTGGTCTGGGAAGCTTTGGCTCCCCACTGAACCTGCTGTCTCAGATGTGGCTATGCTGCAGTTGCTCTGGCCACTATGGCTTCCTGGCCCCCTCATGCTGTCCCCACAAACAACCCCAGAGGGGGCCTGGTGGGCTCAGGCAGGCCCAGCGTCGCCACTGGCTGCAGGGTGCTCAGACATCAGAGGTCTCTTTAGAGCTTGCTGGCCTTGGTGACCTCCTCGGCACACTAGAAGTGCTTTTGCAGAGAGACAGCTTCCATGAACAGCTCATTTAGTAAGGGGGGTAAGTAAAAACCTTATCTCCCCTTTCTCTGTTGGTGCCTCTCTGGCTGTGTCCAGCCTCTCTTGCCCCGTGCCCCCACAGCTCTTGCCAAACCTTCAGGTTTTTTAGTGTATTTTCCCTTGTTCCCAATATAAAAAAATACAGCTGATGCAAATACTGCCTCTCTGGGGGAACTGGTCTTTGCTGGGCAATCATTGTCACTGTAAACTTCCCAATGGAGTTTAATTATGTGTTTGCAATTAAGCAATTATGTATTACCAGGAACAGAGTAAATCAACCCTTTTATCTCCACTAACAGGATATTTCCTGTGAGCCTTTCTGCCAAAAGAACATAGGGGAGAGATGAGACAATTCTGCATGTTACATAAGCATGTTTATTTCAGAAGGTCTCAGTACAGTGTGTTAGACAAAGCCACCTCTGCTCCAGCTCCAGCTCCAACTCCAGCATGGCCACCCAGCTCCTGCCCGTGGCTAGGGCACCAGACCTGCCCAGCATCCAGGGTGATTGTTGACCACAGCTCTCAAGCCCCACTCCGAAGCAGGGAAATGAATTTCAAAGATATTATGCTCTTGCAGAAGAAATTCCTTGGTCTCAGTCGAATGGTCACCCTGTCTGAAAGCACCAGGCTTGTGGAGAGGGGGATCTTGGAGCTCCTTTGAGCATTGCTGTGCAGATAAAAGAGAAAAGAGGCCACCCAGGCTCTCCCTCGCTCTGTGTTCAATTAACTTGTTCACTGATGGGCTAACACTGCAGAATGGATTTTCCCACTGATTGATCTCTTAATGTAAATGAGTTATGGTTTTAAACTCAAACCATACATACTTCTTTTTTTCCCTTTGGAGCTGTTCTTCCCTCGTATTCTGTTCAGAGTGTACTTTCCCTCCAGCCAGTGTTTGCAACACTATTGCACTTGAGGGCCTATATTTTCTTTATTTCTATAATCAGCTCTGAGGCGGCCATTTGCCACAAAATGTCTATATTTATTTATTATTTTTCCTGTCTCTTTTATTGTTTAACCCATGCAGCTCATTCACCCAGGTTTTCATGTGGGAATAAATAATATATGATATATGTGTGACATAGTTCCATGAACAGTTACAAAGGCATGATTAGCCAGTAATGCTCTGAGCAAACTGAAATTTATTCAGGTATTATAAAATTTAACTTCAAAAAAGAGACTGTCCTTTTTGAATACAACATATACATCTCATTTTGAGCATTTCTCTTGCTCGTGATTCACATGTTCCCTATTAAATTTTCAGGCCTTGATAAGGAACTTTACTTCCTGTACCTGCGCCAATAACTATTTAGTGCCTAGTAGCTCACTTCTCCTGAGTCAAACTGTCACTTGAACAGTCTTTTGGATCTAGAATAGCAAAAACCCAATAATAAGGGGGAAAACAGAATAAGCTTTTACGAAATTATGCCCACTTTCCAAAGCAGATTTGGTCAGTACTTTAGAATCTGAAATTTTACCCTCAAAGTCTAATTTCTGTGTGCTTAGAGAAACAGAAGCAGATATAAAAAGTGCTAGAAAGGCATTGCTTCTGAGTAATATTACAGCTGCCTTATTAAAAACCCAGAAATTACAAAAAAACTCCCAAACTTTTAAAACTTGCTGTTGTCATGAAATTGAAATTTTCCTTAGCCAAGTATGGTATTCCAGAACACTGCTATTTAACATCTAATCACATTAAAATAGGCACTTCATAATACATATTTATGAAGACAGTAGCTCATGAATTTTAAGATTATTTCTATTAAAAGCAACATAATAACTCTGTCATTTTGGTTTCTGTATGAAATATGGCAAGAAAGTCCCTCAGGTAGAACTGAAGATATTGTGAATTCTTGCCATCAAGAATAAGTCCAATCTCATTTGGGTAAATAGGTTTTAAAATAACAATTCAGATTCTTAGATTAAAATTATTCTTTGGTAACTGAGCATCTACTTATGATAATTTGTATCTTGTTTTTCTTTTTCATGGAAGGTGACAGGAAATAACCCCAAATCAATGAAACAGTGGGTACTTGGGGAATGACCTGGCATAAATCTGAGGTGCCACAGCCTGAACTGATTTGCAATGCAGCCTGTGGGTTATTCTGGATATTGGTGGTCACAGACGGTTGTCTCTCCTGTTCAGAGCTGACTGCAGCCTTTCCCACCCTACCTGGAGGGACTGACTCTTCAAGATGAAACTCAGGACCTTCTGAAGGCTTGGGGAGATAAGGGTCACCAATCTCATGCTCATTTTGGCCATCGGTGTACTGCCTGAAGTGAAGAGCACTACAATTTAAGGATGGAAAATTCTTTAGCATGATCCTACAAATTCTTATGATATAAATGATTTGGCTTTGGTTAACAGTATCAGGCAGGCCAGATTGCACTTGCAAAGGCATCTGGGGAGATTTGAGATACATGCATGATGACCAAAATCGGAACTGGTGCAGTGGAAGATGCTCTTCCATGGCCCCATGGGGCACAAGGCCAGTGTGTGTGTCCATGCAAGAAGGCTTGAGAGTTGACATTTCCTGTCCAGAACCCTCCTCCACCTCAAGCTCCTCCTGGAGCTCAGTGTGAGCTTAATGGAAATAAATCTAGTATGAGGGAATGGGAAGAACAAGGGACCAAAAAGCTAGGAAAGTGGAAGTTTCTCCTTTGACTGTGCAGCAGGACGGTCCTCGTGTCGCATGTCCTTTTGTCCCAGAGCTCACACACCTCTCACCCATGTCATCCACGCCCAGCCTCCTGCAGTGTTTCACTTCAGAACCCCTTCCTCCTCCCCATGACTGCTGGGAACCAAGTCTGTGGCTCCTCTGCAGAAACTGGATGGGGTCCCAGGATCTCACAGACATCCCTGCACCTCCTCAGGGACACTCAGGGGGGTGAAAAATCATAGGAGTTGAAGAGTCAGCTTCCAAAGTGCTGAGTTATTTGATTTTCTTTCACAGCAGTTCTCATTCCCATGGCTTCAGTTTTTTCCGCAGCCCAAAACAGCAGTAAGGCATGCTCCCTGTGTATGTGGTGGAATGACATCTCACCCTGCCTACAAGCAGACCAATCCGCTTTTCTGCAGAATGAGGATGCTCAAAAGCATTGCCACAAGTTGCAACAGCTGTCTTTGCTCAGCAGCCACAGAGGTCAGTTTTGTGCTCACAAACAAAGATTTTTACCAAATTCTCTGTTAGATCAAGGAGTGCATGTGCACGAGCCCCATGATATTGCTACTTTAATCAACAGAGTGTGACCAAAAAATCATCTGAAAGTCATCAATTTCTCCTTATAGGCTTGTAGAACAGTTACTTTTCATTATCCCAAATTTCAGAGCCTGTCATCATTTATCTATTTGCCCTTTGGACTGCAGATTAAAAATCTGCACTGTTTACAAACTACTGGACATGTAGTTTCTCATCTAAACACAGAAGACCGCAGTACTTTGAGTATCTCAAGGCTTTTCATTTGCCCCTTGGAGGCATTTAATTTTTTATTTTCTGTTTCTCTGTTTCCTCCCTGTTACAGTATGGATTCAAATACTTCCTCTAAATACTTAAAGAAATTTAGTTCTCTTAAAGTCTGGGATTAGCAAAATCAACACATGAGGGAGAAGTCTGAAGACAACAAAAGAACAAAAACTCAGCATGTTACAAAGAAGATGTAATTACAACTGACTATTTTTTCTGCAGACAGTAATATTTCCAAAAATGAAAAGACAGTTGCAAATTTCCTTGGTCCCTTCAAGATAAGAAGAAAAAAAATTAAAACACTTCACTGAAGAATAATAATGAAATTAGGCAGCTATCAAGAAGCTGTAATTGAAAATTATCAAGAAAACACACTTAGAGGGACAGAAGTTCAAATAAGCTTCTTGCATGATAAAACGGTACTGCTCTTAACTATGAGCTGCAGTATCAGTAAGGTGTTGACCATTAATACTAGGAAAACCCACTGTGTTTATTATCCACTCTCCCATTACTCACACAGAGCATTATCTTGTAGCACCACAACACGAACACACCAGATTTTCCCACGACTGGTTATATGAACAGTCCACTGGAAGGTTAGTACAACATCTATGAGAAGGGCAGCCATGGTCAGATACAGGTCTTACAGAAATTAGTTTTACATTTTCCCCTAGACTTATTCTTACTCAATTTCTATCTTCTCAAGTTTTATATAGACATTGGCAGTGTGTCTTATGTTCTGTAGTTCAAAGATCATGAAGAAAAGGTATCTGATTTTTACAATAAATATGTTTTTGCAGCACCCAGAGTCCGTTTTGGGGAAGGCCACGTGTCCTGCCCACCTAGAGAACAGAAGGGGCAGGTTTCTCACAAGATTTTCCTTACATGCTCCCTGTCTGGGAGTAAATAAGTCAAAGTAGGATACTTATTGCTTGAGACTGGACCAATACAATAATTTTATGCTTTGTAAAGCATAAATGCAAAATAAATCTGCTTCCACTTAAGCAGTGATGTCCTGGTAACTTTAATATTTCATCAGAAATCAGGTAGATTTTCCTGAGCACAAATTATTATTATGTAACAACAACAACAACAACAACAACAACAACAATAATAATAATAATAATAATAATAATAATAATAATAATAATAATAATAATAATAATAATAATAATAATAAATGCAATTTTCTGAGCAACCATCGCTGCAGAAATGCCAGCAAAGGTCAAAATCAAAGCTGCATCTCTTCTGCCCAGCAACTTCAAGAGCTGGTCTGAGGAAGGGTAGTTTGGAGTGGCTTTCCCCCTGTTTGGGGATGGCCAAGGAGTGAAATTATGGCAAGGTCCAAATTGTACTTTGCACTCCTTTTCCTCTATGGCCACGTTTGTCTCAGCCTTCAGGAAAAACCATGCATAATTATGTGAAGGAGTCACGGCTCGCTCACTTGAGGTCACAGATTGAAAGAAATTTATAAAGAAAGCAGGGATGTTTTTTGTCAGATATTCTGAATAATTTTATTTCACTCAAGAGTTTGAACAAAATTTATTGCTATTTTGGCACTTCTAATTCCATCAATAAGGTTCTATTTTGACTTCCTGTGCAGATGGAACACCAAACCCAGCATGTCTAAGAAGACCTGATTTAGACCATCCCTACAGAATACAGCATTTAATGGGAAAAAAAAAAAAAGGGTAATTTTTCAGCTATCCAAACAGACTGTAATTCCTTTGCGATTGGTATCTGTAGCAATATTGCCCAGTGTATGGGCTCTGGATGTTCTGCTTGCTGAGCAGTCCGGAGTTTTCATCCATGATAATTTTCTCATGCCAAAAAGGCATGCCAGGACTTTTTCTCTGAGTCACAGTTCTGTCTGCACCTGCAATCTTCCTATCTGGGGTCCCTTTGCCTTTGTATGCAGGCAGAGGAATGGGGGGTTAAGAAATGTGCAACTGCTACAGATCCCTGACTGTGATGGCTTTTCCACTTTTATAATACCTTCATAGATTATTACATAGCTAGCTAAACATGAACTCCTTTACTCCAATCACCAGTACCACAAAGTCTCTCCCTCAAAATGAGTAATTTTATAGTTATAAAAATGACTAAGATGCACAACTTCATCACAGAGTCAAGATTTACTGTTGCTGCTGCTGAAGAGCTATGTGGGAAAATAGTCTGGTGCCCTGGAGTTCAAATCTACAGCAGTGCACTCAAGATGTCTGAGCCCTTGAGAGCATTTGCTGGTGCAGTGAATTAAATTTAGAGCTGTGCAAATCCAGCTTTGGATTTAGATTTGTGAGATTCACCTTTGACCTGGCTTTGTACAGAGATTTGGATGCCTGCCTTGTTCAAATATGTGGGCAGTGTGCATTTTGTGCTACTTTTCAGGATAAAGGGAAAGGGAATCATTTCTACAGAGACTACTTTACCTAGTGGTTACAAATTCAGGGTATGGCATCTACTTATGGCTTTGTCCATTCTTTTCTACAAAATCAGGCTTTAAGGTGCCTGTGATAAGAAAAGTTTCAATTTAATAGTCTTGATGCAAAGAACAAACTGGGAGAATAACTTTAAATTTTGACAAGCTCTAGACAAAAATCTGACTTGATTAATGTACAGACTTCATGCAAACCATAATAGACAATTTTTCAGACATCAAGATACATATGGCTTGTCAGGGAAGGTCAGGTTTGCCCTGTGTTGTCTTTTGGTTTTTCTATTTCTATAGGGGAAAATAAGCTGAGGAGAGAGTTTCTAGATGTCCAGAAAGATTCTGGGAAACTCTGCATTAAGAAAGACCTTTCTGGATTGGTTTAGCTGAAATTTGAACTCCTGGAAAAAACCCCAAGCTTGCAACAATAGATGTCCTCATCCACCAGCTGAAATTGAAGAACCTCTCTGCGAAGCCTCCATGGGCCATCACCCTCCAGCTAGCTCTTCCTCCCTCTAATTAGCACCCACACATGGGCATCAGTGTCAAAAGCTACACCTCTTTCCTAATCTGGTTTCAAAATACTTCGCCATCTCAGCTGTCCAGACTTCCTGTACTAATGGTTGCCATGACAGGAATTTTCTCTTTAATCCCTTTTCGGGGACACCCTTTCATCTACAGCAGTGATTACACTGGTCACAGCTTCCTGCTGAGCCCTTCTGTCTGCTAAAGGAAAAATGGAAATAAAAATGGAAAGCCAGCCAAGGTGCTTCCTTTATTCAATACAGATTAACACTATACACGGGCAATAAATAAATAAGCTTAAATAATGTAAAGAAGCTATTGCTGACCTTTTACAGAAACAAAAAAAAAAAAAAAAAGGAATGTTTAAAAATGTAGTTTTTCAGATTATCTGGTTCACAGACTGCAAACAATAAGTTAATCTCATTGAATTTTAGAGGAGAATTAATCTTGTTGAATCTTAGATGACTGAAGATGAATTAGCAGCCTCTGATCTTGATTTGAGAAGAAATCACTTGGGATAAAACCTAGATGGGTTTATGCTAGGGTATCCACTGATGGCAAATTTCTCGGACATTAGGAGTTAAAAGCCATCCCTTGGAGCATGCCAGAGCCCATCTGCCCCTAGCACTGCATCCTTTGTGCCCACTCTGGCTGCCCAACCCTGCTCCAGGAGGGGGAGTCAGCACCAGTGCTCCCTGAGCTGCAGGCACATCCCTTGCACCAGCACCGTGACCTTTTCAGGACTCACCTGCCAGTGACTCCGTCTGCATCGAGATCCTTAGCACCAACAGGTCCCAGCAGCTTTGTAGCTGTGTTGAACAGGACCAGGCATTTAGAGGAGATGTAGGGGACCAAACATGACTCATGTCCTTCTCTGGTCAAAAACTACAGCCTCAGAACAGGGTCTTTCAGCCCTCCTCAGCCTGTCTTTTTTCTGTTGTTGCTTTACCTACACATCATTACACTGTTGTTACATTAAAACACTATAATTACAGTCCCCAGGTCAAGCTGCAGTTAAACAAAAACCACCGCAGCAATGGCCAGGTTTCCCAGTGGCACTTTCCCTTGTACTGTGTATCTTGGGGAAATGCAGAAGGAGGTGGTAATCAAGAGCCTAGAGACACAGACATTTTGGTAGCTTTGTCAGAGTCAGAGAGCACTATAAATCCACTTCAGCTGAAAATCTGGCCCTGTTTCAGCCAGGAAACAAGACAGAAAAAGGGATATACAAAAAGTGTATGAAAAGAACAGCACATTGAAAAATGCCCTTTTTCACCTATGCACATGAAGGAACTGTGCCAAATTTGAGACCATGTTCCCCTGCCTTTGTGTCCCTTCCCTTAAGCTGATGTCAGAGATGTCAGAGAGTGTACCTCAGCCTTAGGGAGGAATGCAGACCTGGAAAGGAAATGGGAAGCATTCACTGGGGTGGTCCAAATGTAACACTGTAAGTGTCAACATTCTCTGTGATTGCCAGACTTCATACACTCACAGGGGCACACACACAGTTGTAGGTAGGAAGATAGGTTTTGCCATGCTGAAGGCTTCAGATGTCTCTCTGAGCTTCCTAATTCTACCCCAAACTCCGCTGCTTTAAAGTCAGCTTCTTCCATTTTTCTGCTCCCTTCCCTTTATTTTTTCCTCCCCTTATCCATGTAAACACCATACCTAGGGAGGAGGAAAATACTTGCACAAAGTGGTAACTGCAGCTCAATCCTCTGTGGACTGAGGATTTCCTTTTGTCATTCTCTTCCACAAGCCCCATGTTTCTGTGATGGTTTGCACACCCAGAGGTATGCACAAGCTGAGCAGTATATAAGACAGCTCACACAGAAATGTCCTAATCAAGCTTGTTGGAAAAGGAACTCAAAGCCAGTGATGATGCAGTGCACATATAACTTGTGGAACTGAATAAAAAATGAATAATGTGTTTTGTGTATCTTGATCCCCAGCTAAAATGCCAAGAGCAATATGAAATTAAACAAAAACTGTAAAGAGGAGAGGAAGCAAAGTGCATTTTCTTTTCTTCCTGACAGACTCAGTTTTGGACTCTTCAGCGACAGTCTTTTTAGTTTTTTAATGTGTTTTTTGTGTTTTAGCATCAGAAACATTATGAACACACAAAGATGTATTCTGCTGAATCTTAAAGCTTAGTTTCAATGTCGCAAAGTTAAAGGCAACAGGCAACTGTAGAAGTACAGATATTTTAAAACTTCCCTACATTTCAAACTATTGTTATTCACATCTGGATTACTCACAGTGAAGCAGAAAAGCAGGCACTTATCATTGCACATCCATGCTGGTAAATCATCCTGCTAGAGAGATCTTCTGGGGAGTACTCTGGATTCACAGAAGACCAGTCAGACACAGTGGTTCTGTTGGCCTGCCAGTCAGCCACCTCCTGTCTTTACAAAGGGTCAAACATTCTTTTTTTTTTTTTTTTTTTTTCTCCTTACTGTACTAAAAGCTTAAACAAGTTCACCAAGAGCTCACTCTTTACTCCCTTATGTTTTTACTGGGAGCTTGATTTCTAGACAGGCCAGTGGCTTCCCCTGAGCTCCTTTTCCTCTGCTTTTGTTTGGCTCAGGCATCCTACAGGCTCTTGGAGTTTGCCTCCCTCTCTGCATTCATCTCATGGCTCACTGAGTAGGCATAAGTTCTAATGTCTATGCTCCTTTGTTTCTTTGTTTGCTCCGTTGATCTGTACATGACTTTCCCTTGCTTTCTGAAATGTTTTCCTCTGCCCCCTCAAAGCCTGCCTGCTGAGCTGATTGAGCTTTTGCTCTACCACCCTTGGAGCTCGGCCACTATGCCCCACCATTCCCATGCGGTGCAGAAAATGGCAAGTCTGATGCAGGAGTGATGTAGCAGTGGCCATGGTGTGCTGCTGAGACAGGTGTGGGCTGGGAGAGCACCCCTTCCCCAGGCTGAGGTGTGCTGCTACAGATGGCATTACCCAGCATGTGGGTCCTGGCACAGCTCTCCATGCCTCAGACTTGAACCACCTCCCCCAAATGCCATGGGGGGAGCACTGCGCCTGTGCTGAGCAATGGAAAAGGCCTGAATGGCTCAGGAAAGCTCTCTTCCAGGGAGCTGGTTTCATCCTAAATACTGCATGGAGAAGGTAATGCAGCCTACAGTTATGCTGCAGAACCACCCACAGACCTCACTCAAGTTCAGACTGATCTTGCCATGGTTCACTAGCATTCTGAGGGCAGCAGTGAATAGCCCTGCTGTCAAACACACCTTCCACAGGCCCACCTTTGTTTGCTGTTTTACTTGGTAGTCTGACATCTCTTCCTGCCTTCACTTAGACATGTTTGTAAAGGCTGATCACTTTTAGATCCTGTCTAAATGGAACTTGATGAGGAACAACATTGCCTGTTAACCTCAGAGAGAAACTTGGGGCGGATCATTTTTGCACAGAGGCCCCTGTGAACAAAGAGGCAGAGATCAGAGCCTCTGTGAGGAATCAGACATGCCTTTTACCATACACTTCAAGCTCTGAAATAAATTAATTTATGATTACAAATGACACAAAACCAGGAATTTACAAGAATGACTATAACTAACAGGACAATGTTTTTTCCCACTCAAACCCCCGAAATAAAGTAGGTACTTCATCATTCACCAATAGCCAGATTCAAGGTGGTCACCAGTGTCTGCTGGCCAGCACAGGAAGACATGCTGCTGTGGACAGAGGCAGACAGCTCCAGGAAGAGCTTCCCTTCCCCTGGGACAGGTGGGACTCTCCACTCGAGCTACACAGCTGACTTTTCTGGGGCTGAAGTTCCACTCCAGAGCCCACCACTGAGGACTTTCAGAGGCATGCACAGCTTCCTCCAGGTGCCATTACTACAGGGGTTTGCACAGAAGTTGGCTTTTGCTTCTGCAAGCAAAGACAGGAAAAACAACTGTCAAAGTAGAAATATAGTAAGGAGTAAATGCAAGTAATTTCCTGTTTGGGCAGTGCTTTGTTTACCTATTTTTCATACATGTGAAAGAAGTAAGTGTACTGCCTTCTTTATCACCTAAAAGGACTGTTTAAAAAGTTGCTTTAAAATTCCAAGTCTCATAAAAATATTTGGTCCGTGCCTATTTTCTGGCCTTTTATATTACCAGTTTTCTACAGAGACATTTTACAGCTGTAATCAATCAGATTGTCTATTCTCTATATAAAATCCCACATACAAAACCACCTTACTAGGAGCTGGGCTGTTGTATATGTTTTTTTACTAGAAAGTAATCTTGGAAAAATGTAGTCATGATTTCCAGCTACTGCAAGAGGTGTCTCAAATTCTGCTAGTTCATAAGTCTGCCCTGTTCAAACCCTGAAGCTGAGGGTGCATCAGAAACCATCAGTCCTGTTAAATAAACTCTGTCGATTTTTTCATCTTGACTTCCTGAGTCATCCTAGCTCTGGACCTTCAGCTGCCATATGGAATCCCACTTTGTAATACAATCTGAAACACACTTTCAGCTCATAAATGTGTTTGTGTTTAGAACTACAAAGGACACTTCCTGGCTGTATAGTAGGGTTTCTCTCTCTGTGTCTCTCTCTGTCTCTCTCTCTCTCTGGCTCTCCCACTTGGCCTGATAATGTGTTCATACGAGCTCAATTCTCATGTGATAACTTATGAATAATAGTGAAAGTGCTGTTTTAAATAGAACATGGATCTTGATCCTGTTATCAATTGCTTTTAATCTCTTATTTTGTAATGTTGTTTAGCTCAATATATTTTCATACTACTTTAAAGGGAAAATTAAAAAATGTTAAAATATATGGCTACTGCATCACACAGCAAGTTAAAGAAATAACTGGCAAGTAATCTCATTATCAACAAATGTATTAGGGTTTTTTCCCTCTTTTTTCTTAGACTACACCTTTTTTTTTTTTTGCATCTCCCAGCAACACTGACATGCTGATTTTTATTAACCACAGCTGTTTGCATATTGGTGCTGTCAGAGCCGGACAAGAGACCACATCTGTGGTGGTTGCATATCTCTGTGACTTTGTAGCTTGGACTTTGGTGTATAATTTGAAAATTGCACACACATAAGGCTGATTTACATCGTTCCTTCTTTAAAATACATTTCAGAATATTCAGCTCTGAAAAGCTCAATTTACTTTTTCTAGTCTGTTGTAAACAGACTATGACAATGCAACCCTTTAAGATCACTTTGTAATAGTGCAGAGAGGTCAGAGGGGTGTTTCTGCAGCCCCACAGTGCTGTTGTGCCAAAGCTTGACAGGGTTGAGGCAATACTGCAGCACAACACAGGACAGGTCAGGTGTATCCAGCCAGTCTTGGAACCTGCCCGTGTGGTGGCAGGGTCATCCTTCAGTTCTTATCTACTATAAAAATAGACATAGAACAGAAAATACCTATGCCGTGGTCAGGCTGCAAAGAGTATTCCAGGATAAGGAAGCTACACAGAGAAACCCCTAAACATCAGAAATGCTGTTTCATTCCAACCTCTCTGTCCCTGGCCTTGAGCCAAAGAGGCAGAGATGTGTCCAGCAGCAATTTCCCCAGCTTTTGAAAAGCACCCATTTCTTTCCAAGGCACCTGCATCAGTACAGAAATGTGCTTTTCCTCCTCTGAGATAATGCCAACATCTTGCTTTTGTCTGTCACTTCTGAGGGACTGTCCGAGTCGCTGTGGAAAGCAAACAGGGTTCCTGTTTATGTCAGTTGGTCTGGAGGATTTCCAGAAAAATCACAGGGGCTGCACTGTGGACAGCAGGGACCCCAAGCATGCAAGGACCCTGGGTGTCCCATCACCAGGGACTAGAAGGAGGCGCTTGGGCAGGAGCGGAGCATGCATTGCCCTGGAGGGGTACTGCTGATCCCATCCTGCCCTGGAGCGTGCAGCTCCCCACAGCTGTGGGTGCCACAGCACGCCACAGAGGCGCTGGGCTTCTGCAGCACAGATGTGGTGTTGCTAGCCTTGGACCCACAAAGCATGGAAGGACATCAAAAGAGCATATGCCTCAACAATGGCCCTTTCCAGCAGCCAGCTGTCCCGCCTGCTCAGAGCCATATGTGCACCCAACCCCTGAGGCCCTTCTGGAACAGAGCTGTATTTGGAGTGGGGCAGGCTGGGCACAGAGGTGCTCCCCAGCACATCACTCTGCTCAGCCTCACTGCCAGCGGGTCTGTGCCAGCGGGAGCCAGCACGGAGCAAGGAGCTGAGGTGGTGACAGTGAGGAGGGCTTGCACATGAAGAGGACTTACATTAAGGGATTTCCAGCCTGGAAAAAAAAGCAGTACATAGGTGGTGTAACAGAGGCATCTGAAATACCAGAGAAGAATAGGGATCTCTTAATTCATTGTGGGTCATAGCACCAGTACTGAGAGGCACAAAGGAAGAACAAAAACCTCGGAGCAAATCCCCTTACAGCCAGCTCTAAGTCAAACTCTGAAATGCATCGTAAGAGGATAATTTGTCAAAAAGCATAAACAGAGTGAAAAGGTATTAGGAAAAGGAGACATCAACCAAACCTCATGCAATCTTTATCACAGGAGGTCTGGGTTACTAGGGACAGATACTCCATACTTTATACTTTTATAAGCATTCAGTGGTATTAGAAACAAAGTGGAGGGCTAAGTAGAACTGTGGACTGATTCAGAACAGCTCTTCTGCTGGCATGTTTGTCATGTTCATAGAATAGTTATGAGATTATTCAAGATTTGTTATAAATTATGTTAAATTTCCAAATATATTTTTTTTAATGCAAAAGTATATGACAGGACTAATTTAATATCATGAATAAAAAAGCCTCAATCATGTGTTTGAAAGAACTGTGACGCAAATGAGGAAGAAGTCTATTTCACATTTTAAGTGTATCACTATGAGGAGAGTATAAAACAAAAATACAGAAGGGCCTAATTACAAGAAGGCAACAAATCACAGCAATTTTTTTATTGAACAAGTTAGGCTGTTTAAATGTAGGTAGGATAGCAAACCACAAACTGCCATGGAAGGAAATAACAACTTTTAATCATATTTTCTAAACTGTGGCTTTGAGACTCCAAAACCTGGGAAGAAGAGAAGCAGATACAAGGATGTGCTGGTCAGTGGTCCACAAGTAATGCAGTTTCCAAGAGTCTGTCACTCTGGAAGAATGGAAACCATCCTGGAGATGTTTGTAAGACATGGGGTTTTGAACTGGGGCAAAAGATCTGTATTTGTGTTAAACTGAGTGGTGAAAGCCCTGCACACTCTGTCAAAGCAGCTTTTAAGCAATTCTTGTGAGCTGAAACTGAAACAGTTATAGGTGCTTAGTTCATATATGTTATTTTTATGCTCAGTTTTTTGCTTCCATTGATTTTATTATTTTGTGCTTTTTAATAAATTGATGCAAAGGAATCTGAAGTGACACATCAGGTCCATGATCTCTGCCTTTCTTTTCTCCTGGTCATATCATCTTCACTGGCTGGGCTGGTCACTGAAGGACAAGGCTCAGTATCTTGAGTACAGCTCTGGCTGAGTCCCACTTGACCAAAATTTGGTCTGGAACAAGCTGAACACCAGCTCCCACTTTTGCTTTGTGTCCTCTAGAGAGTCCCAAGGCACCTGTTGAGGTAACTTCCCAATATGCATCACCGAGTCCAACTCCCTGCTCCTTAAAGAACCACCTAAAACTTAACACATAACTCAAAGTGTCACACAGATGCTCCATGAGCTCTGACAGGCATGGAGCTGTGCCATTCCTGGAGAGCCTGCTTCATTGAAGAACCTTTCTGTAATGCCTGGTGTTCAGTTCTCCTGAGACAGTGTCATTCCACCTCCTCATGCCCTATCAGCAGTCAGAGAGAGGGGAATCAGCACCAGCCCCTCTGCTTTCCCCCTTGAGGAAGTTGTAGGCTGCCCTGAGGTCACCCCCCAGCCTTCTCCAAGCTGAGAAAACCAAGTGACCTCAGTCACTCTTCCCAAGTCTTGCACTTGAGACCTTACAGTAGACAGCCTCCCCCAGACACAGTCTAACAGCGTGACATCCTTCTCACAGAGGCACCCAAAACTGCACACAGGACCTGAGCTGAGGCCACATCAGTGCATGGCAGAGCAGGACAATCACCTCCCACAGCCAGGCTGTGCCTGATGCTCTAGCACACAGAGCTTCTCTGCTGCCACAGCACACTGCTGACCCATACTCAACTTGCCATCTATTCAAACCACTGGATCTCTTTCTGCAGGGCCTGCTCTCCTTCCTCCAGTTTTATGCAAAACCAGGTACACCACCCCAGCTGGAGAATCCAGGACTGCCTCAGTTAAATTTCATATGGTTGGTGCTCACCCTGCCAACTCCTCCACAAAAATACTTTTCTCCTTTTAGGAAAGGCACACCCCGTATGTTGCCAGTAGGTTTGGTGTCAGGTAGATTAACTCATGATAAAAAAGAACAACTTCTGCCAGTGACATCAGTTTTGGAGTCCAGTATTAATCCTGCTGAGTCTTAATGTTTCTTCTTCCATCTTTCCCTGCAACTGGAAGGAAAGAAAAGAATATTTATTGTGTTCATGATTCCCTAATGAATCCTTCCAAGGCCCTGAAGTCTGTCTTAATTGTTCTTGGACTACTTACTTCAAATTCATCACTTCCTAAATTTAAAAAATCAATAATCTATAATAATCCAAGATCCTTAACAGGGTAGGAAGCTTTCTCTTCAGATCTTTAACCCAAATGTAGAGAAGCAGCAGTTTTCCCTGGAAAGTGAGTCTGGTCCAGCTCCTTTTTCTGCAAATACAAGATTAATTCCTTTAAAATAAGCTAATGACACATGCACATAGACTTTTCCAGGGGGGTGCAATGAAAACAATATGTGGTTGGTTTAGCCTCTCCTCCAGAGGGCCGGGTTTTGTCCACTTTTACTGTGAGCATCGTTTTCTACAGAGAAATACAAGTCAATCCAGAGATATAAAACTTTGCCTCCTATTCCCAGCCTCAACTTTGATTGCAGCAAAGTACTAGAGGGGAAGAATACATTAGCAACTGCAACTGGATAAACAGAATCAGATTGGCAAAGCACTGCTGTGGATACACCTGAGCTTGTCTCTCCATGCATCTATGGATTCAGATGCTCTAGATCAATCTGGACAAAAACCCCATTAGTTTTTCTTCTAGGTTTATTTCACTTTTCCTCAAAAATCTATGCCTCTTATACCATGATAACAGTTGGAACCCACCAATAAGACAACTTGTCACTTGCTTTTCTGTACCTATTATTCATCTGGGGTTTACATAGGCATGGTTGCCATGGAAGCAAAGTGAGATATTTCCACTTTTGAAATGTATTTAGTGTTCTTTTTCTGTGCACTTTTTCTCTTCCACCAATGGGGATTCTTTAGACATCTCACCTCTCCCACTGTTTCTTTGAGATTGCCTTGCCCTGATGGGGTACTTTCCCACAGCCCCCATAATGATAATGTCCATTCTTACATTAAGGTGGCAAAAGTAAACAGCAATGGCAATGTTGTTATTTCCAGGGGGAAAATGCTCATGCAGGAACTTGTCCCAAAGTCTGAGTTCTTCGTATAAACATTGGAGCCTCATTCTTCTCTGCAGCTGCTGACTTTGAGTCACTGGTTATTTGGAGGGGTCAGTAAATAAAAATTTTTACTCTTTCTCCAAAATGTTTCAGAAGTCTTGGCAAGTACCATGATATCTACAGAGAACCACCTTACCTGAAAGGGGATAGCTGAATAGCAGCACTGCTGCAGCTGAGATCAGCTGAAGGCCTTGGGCTGGGTGAGATGGGTTCTCAGGTCTTTTCTCTATTGTTATGGTTAAGTATTATGTAGCCTAGCTCAAAATCAGAAAAAAATATTCTAAGCAGTCCAAATAGTCAGAACTTCAGATCACTGAAATTACCAAAGTCTCAAGGACACCAAAAGAGAAGGAAAAGAGATTGGTGGTGAAGGAGTGGGGAGAGAAGATGACTTAAGTGCTGAGACTAATTTTTTTCTGGAAGATGAACAGCCCTACAACTCTGCTACATTTTAGCTGCTTGGTATCAGAAATTTATTTTTTCTTAAATTTAGAAGAAATCAAGATTTTTTGTTTTGTTGGGGTTTTTTTCTTTTCTATGCTCTATTCCTTCTTCATAAATGCTAAACTACTTTTCTTTTGTTATTCTTCCCCTCAAATGGAAAGATTCAACTACATTGGTCTCAGAGCCAGTTTCCCATCAAGGCACTGAAACAGGCTGACAAACTTCTGTGGAGTATCTCTGAGTCAACCACACACTGGCTTTGGCTCTCTGGAGCCTTCAGCCATAAACAAATGCTTGCAGAGAACCTTTGTTATATTGCATTTGATTTATGCTTCCAGTTAGAATAGATGTTTTTAGCTCATTTCCCAGCTCTGCTTTATTGCTGTTTATATTCCATCTCTATTTTCCTCTTGCATTTAATAAGCAGGTTACTTTTCTAACAGTGTCTTTTTCTTTTGTGGAATCTGACTCACATTCCAAGACAAGGCATAACATGGATACTTATAGGGCTCCTCAACTCTTTGTTTTAGGGTACAAAGACAGTCTCTACGCTTTTGGTTGCACTTAAGGAGCAGACATCTCCATTAACAACTCCAAAAAGTCTCTTTGTGCAGCATATTTCTATTGTTTTTTCCAAAGGTCTTATGCACTCCATTCACCCCGGAGTTCCCATAAAATGTGTCACAGTATATTTCACAATAACCAGGTAGTAATCAGTGTCATGATTGTGTCTTCTGATAATGAACAGAATTCTTTGCATATGCACACACTATTAGCTTGAGCAGCAATATAATTACCATCTGACTTGTTGAGTCAAAGAACTGGTCTTTCAGGAATCCTCTACTGCTACTGCCAAGCCTACTCTTCCCACAGCCAAGTGTTTCTTAGGGAAATTCCAGGTCAGTCTTGACACAGGTAGGTAGCAGGGGACAGACCTATGCCAGGAACATCTGCTGGTATAGGTGCTTTATAGATTTCCTACTGCACATGTTCTATACCTTTTCTGAGTAGCATTCTGTAAATTGCCCATGACAAAACATACAAAATTAAGAAAGGAGATCATCACTAAGAATAAATATTGTGTTAAAGACTCAGGTGGAGAGATTTTAGGCTGCAGATGACACAGGATTACTGCTCCCAACTGCTCTAAAATAAAAGATTACTGCACAGTGGTGCTAACACACGTTCTCCAGATCCATCAGAAAGCTCACAGTGAGTGAAATACTTAAACTGCTGGAAAGGAGATTTAGGTTGAGAGTAGTGATTTCTTTTTCTCTGCCTGTAAAGAGAGGGATGCAGGGAACTGCAATGACTGGAAGGTCATAGGGCTCCATCTTCAAGAATTTTCCAAAAACAGGTTAGACAAGCATCTGTCAAATAATGCAAGTGGGATTGCTTTTCTGCCTATTGGGCTAGGATGAAAGACTAAATTACCTCCTGAGACCATTCCAGTCCCTCCTTGTCTCTGTCTGTTCAATTGTGCCATTTAAAGAACTGCTTCACCCTGGAGCGAAACAAGATTCAGCAATTGTAAGAAGGTTAACAAGGACAAGTGGCAGATTCTACACATGGGATGGGACAACCCTGGATGTACAGGCAGGCTGAGGAATAAGAGGATGGAAAGCAGCACCATGGAAAGGGAGCTGGATATCCCAGTCAACAGAAAGTTGACCATGAGCCAGCAGTGCCCTGGCAGCCAGGAGGGCCCCTCGTGTCCTATGGGCATCAGGGACAGCATCACCAGCCAGGCAAGGGAGGGGATTGTCCTGCTCTGCTCTGAGCTGGGGCGGCCTCACCTTGATACTGGGTGGCAGTTTTGGCCATTATAAGAAAGACGTAAAGCTATTGGAGAGTGTCCAAAGCAGAGCAATGAAAATGATGAAGGGTCTGGAGGGGAAGCTGTATGAGAAGAGACTGAGGTTGCTTGGTCTGCCCAGCCTGGAGAAGAGGAGAGTGAGGGGAGATCTCATTGTGGTCTTCAACATCCTCACAAGAGGAAGCTGAGGGGCAGGTCCTGATCTCTTCAGTCTCATGACCAGTGATAGGACTTGAGGAAAAGGCATGCAGCTGAGTCAGGGGAGGTTTAGGATGGATACCAGGAAAAGGTTCTTCACCCAGAGGGTGGTTGGGCACTGGAACAGGCTCCCCAGGGAAGTGGTCACAGCACCAGCCTGACAGAGTTCAATGCTCTCAGGCCTGTGGTGTGATACTCAGCATGTTCTATGATTCTATTAAAAGTATCTCAATATGTGATGAAATTGCACCCATTTTAGCATAGAAGTCTGTTCTCATCTTATTAGATCATTTCAAATGCCACAAAAGTGGAAGAAATGTTACTCATAGGAAGAAACAGGAAACTGTAAGAATAATTATTCTGTATTTAGACAGCTTGTATGTTTAGCTATCTATTCACCTTCCTCCATGCATTTTTAAAAGGAAAAAGGAACATGTATTCTCTGTATTTCCATGAAACCTTGTTACTTCTCTGTCAGTCTTCCTTACACTCACCCCCTGGTCTCTCGACCAATTTGTGCAGGTCTGCAGGAATGGGAGGAAAGCTCACCCCAGGGAAAGCTCTTCCCACTCTTTTCAGGCTCTCTCTGGTTGCTCTGCTTTACATCTTTTGGCTAGCTTGGTGAGACAACAGCTATGGGTCTGTGAAATGGGGTAGGTCCAGGTCAGCTTATTCATAGAATCTTAGAATGGTTGGAAGGGACCATGAAGATCATCCAGTTCCAATGCATCTTACACAAGCAAGGACACCTTCCACTAGAACAGGTTGCTCAGAGCACCATCCAGCCTGGCCTTGAACACTCCTAGGGATGGGACATCCATGACTTTTTCTGGGCAACCTGTTCCAGTGCCTCACCAACCCCATAGAAAAAAATTCCTTTCTAGCATCAAATTGAATGAAATTTGAACACATTCCCCCTTGTCCTCCACTATATGCTCTTGTGAAAAGTTCCTCACCATCTTTCTTGTAGGTACTGGAAGGCCACAATTACTTCACCCTGAAGCTTTCTGTTTTCTAGGCTGTACAACCCCAAATGACTCAGCCTTTCCTCATAGGAGAGGTGCTCCATCCCTCTGATCATCTTGGTGTCCCTCATCTGGACTCCTCCCTGCAGCAGGTCCATGTCATCCCTGTGCTGGGACCCCAGAGCTGGATGCAGCACTGCAGGTGGGGTCTCAGCAGAGCAGAGCAGAGGGGCAGAATCCCCTCCCTGCCCTGCTGCCCACACTGCTCTGGGTGCAGCCCAGCACACTCTCTGGGCTGGGAGTGCCATGGCTGGGTCATGTCCAGCCTCTCACCCACAGCACCCCCAAGTCCTTCTGGGCAGGGCTGCTCTGATCTGTCTACCCCCAGCCTGTGCTGGTACCAGGGCTGCTCTGACCCAGGTGCAGCACCTTGAACTTGGTGTCAACCACATGAGACTGCCACAGACCCATGTCTTGAGCTTGCCCAGATCACCCTGGAGGGCATCCAATTGTTCAAGAGTGTCAACTAGATCACTCAGCTTACTGTCACCTGAAAATTTGCTGAGGGTGCATTCAATCCCTTTGTCTGAGTCATCAATGAAAATATTAAAAAACAGTTATCTTGATATGGACCCTTGAGGGGCCCTACAGTCACTGATAGTGATCAGGTTTCTGAGACATAGACCATTACTCTCTGGATGCAACCATCCAACCAATTTTTTATCCATCTAATCAATCTCTCTACAGTTTAGAAAGAGGGATGTTGGGTGGGACCATGGGAAAATATTTACACAATTCTAAATAAATGATATCTATAACTCTTCCTTTGTCCAGTGATGTAGTCATTTCATCACAGAAGACCACTAGGTTGGTTTAAGGAGGTATGAGGATTCAGTACATTTGTTACAATCAACTCTATATATTGACTGCTGTTAAGCATAGTCTGTTGGTTGGCATGGTAACAGCTAATAATATTTAGATGATATAGGTTCTTTTTATTCTCAGTTACAACATCTGAGACCTTCAAAAGAGATCTTGGAGGAGTGGTGGGAGATGATAGGTAATGAAAGTCAGGGGAAGTTATGAAACATTAGGATACACTGATTTCTTTGAAGATTGCAGCTGTAGCTTGTCTGCCTATCTGCTGTTTATTTATTAGACTCAAGAAATTCATTGCTACCTGTTTCATGACCTGCATTGCAGCAAAATTCCACCTGCTTCTTGGTATGAGTCTGAATTCTCTCCAGGATCACATACTAGTGAAAAGGAGCTTCCATTTTTTTTCTGCTGAGCTTCCACAGGTGGAAATCTTACAGGTGTACCTTGCTTGCTCTGGCTACTCAATTAGCAGCTTCAGACTACAATTCACTTCAACTTCCATGTTTGAACTTAGTTACCAAGATGCCAAGCATGAGACAAGGCACATAATGAAAATAATACGGTACTTACCTGTGTTCTGAATTGGCTTGTCTTACTAGGATCAGTTTACCTCAGTTCATTAGAAACCAGTTCCTCTGAGAGAGAAGCTGTTTGTGAAATAACCTGACCCATCTGGAGACAGTCACTTTAAAAAAAAACAGGAAAGAAAACTATGTTATCCTTCTTTAGGTCAGCATCTTTTTAACACAGACAGACAATATCCCAAAACCTATATTGCCTGTTGTAATTCTTGTAATTCTTCCTGGCATTACAAAAGGATATGAATTTATTTCCTGGTATCCAAAGTCTTTCATGCTATCAGACAGGCCCAATTTATCTTTGGGCAGGGGCATATATACAATAGAAACTTTTTCAGAAATCCCTGTTGGCATTAAGTTAGTATTATGGTTTGTCTCTTGCAGTCTTTTCAGAGTCACAAGGATGAATCAGTATTTTTAATGGAATCCTAGTGCCTTCCTAAAAAATAGCATTGTAGTCCTGAGCAATGACTACGCTATTGCTCAACAGGTCTCTTATTTGGCCATTTCATATTTGAAGTACAAAAGTTTGCATTGAGTTTATTTGAAGTATTTGAATATGACTTTTCTTTTTTCTGGAACTTATTTATCCATTGTAGAACTAAAAGCTGTGTTCTGAGAACTGTGTTTAATGAATATTCTGAAAAAAACTTTCAAAACTCCCAAACAAACAAACATGAACACAGTTAAGTAACACCTTAAAAAGAGATAAGCATGAAGTCTAGCATGGGATGAACATATCAAGAATGAACATGTCTTTGCCACCTTGGTTGTTTCCCTTCTTATTGCTGTATGAAGTTTGGACTACCCTTTGCCTAGAGCCTGGGTCTGGGTAAGGGGTAAGATCTTCTTCCCTTTCTCTGGAAAACCACATGCCACTTCTGTTTGCCAAGCCACAGGATCTGAGCTCCATCTGTGGCATGAATATAGGGCATCTCTAAACAAAATGTGCACATATGTCAACTCTACATGCTGCTCAAGCAAAGCCAGAAACCCACAAGCAGGCAAATAGAAACCGTTTGCATTGTAGAGATGCTAAATGAAATACTAATTTTCACTATATGCAACATTAACCTAAAAACTTTGCCTAAAACTCGAAGTGCTTAGGTCACCTGGTGGTTTGAAATGTCATTTTAAAAACACTGCTCTCTCAGACTCCTGCTGGCACTAATATGCCAAGAGCATGAGTTTAACATATGTTGGGAGCACATAAAATCACTCTAGCAGAACAGCAAATGTATGCACAATGGTGAAGCATCATGTGTCAGCCAGATCAGATAAAAGTGTTTAGAAAAAAAACAGAGGGGCAACGGCATAAGAAAAAGAGGCAAAAGAAAAAGGTGTATTAGGAAGAAAAAAGCATATGAAAAGGTATTGTCTGTTAATGAAATTTGTCAGCTACAATAAGAATTATACTGGCAGAGCTTTCCTGGCCAAATGAATATTACAGGATTTTGATCAAATTGCATCCAGGAATGACAGGTTTGCAGATGATTTCAAAGCTCTTACAGGAGGTAATACATAGAGTTTCTGTAATTCTCTTGCAAAGGCAGCTCCATATCAGATAGCATCTGCAATAAATTGAATTATTCCTCCTGCAAGTTCTAGTAAAAATTAGCACTCCAAATGTAAACTCACCTTCTAAAGCAGTATCAGTATTCACAACTAGAAATGAAAAAGTGAATTATAGCTGAGTTCATTTAGCATGTTAGCTGGTGAATAAAGAAACACAGCTGTTGGGGGCAGCCAACTGTGAAGATCATGTGGACAATGTTATGTTCAGAACATGAAGTGAACAAGTTGCATGCTGGCATAGTTTCTGTTGCAGCAAAAGTGCCCAGTGCTTTGTAAAACAATGCAAATGGAGCCAAACTGTATAGATTAGAAGCAATACAGACAACATTTATCAGAGTTGTGACTGCACAACTAATGCAGCTAGCCTGGGCCTTGTCTAGCTGGAGCCTAATGTGAGATTTCCACCACCACTGTAGGGTTTAAACCTCATTCCTGCTAACCTGGGGAAAACTACACCCAAAACTGATGAATCATGAAACCATGCTGATATATCCATGTCTTAGCAAAAGCCCTCATTCATGATGATACTTTGATACATTTCTTGCTTCATTTCAGAATACTTAATACCAGAACTAAGATCTCTAGTCCAGAGTGAAAACATGAACTCATATCTCAGGAGAGGAAATAATCTATTCTCCATGATGAGTACATAGCCTGAGAACCAAAAGGCTTATAAACCTGTTTTCAAATTATGCTCTGTCCTGCTCTTCTACATGGGCGATTGCGAACCCTCAATTACAAGAAAGGAGAGCTGACTCTTACCACACTTAGACTGAGCTCATTACAAGGTTCACAGGAACACCAGGGATGTCTGGTGAGATCAGATCTTCTATGATCTGGGTGGAAAGAGTGAAATTCCACGTGACCAGATCTCCAATACAGTGCAGCGTGCAGGAGAAATGGGTCACTCTACAAGTATAACTTGTGACAGGCACACCTTGAGACCAGGCCCCTTTTAACGCAGAAACGTGTCTCCTCCATTTATAAGGTACCCTGCTGTGAACACAGTCCTCAAAGTGTGTGAGCCCTGAGCACTCTCATGCAAGGCTGCAAGCCTGGCATGCTGTGCAGAAGGCTCGATGGCCCTTCAAAGACAGCAATTGATTGCAATGCTTAATCACAGACACAAAGCAGCACCTCAACTAGTGATGAACATTTCTCACTGGAGTTTCTTTTGCTTGTCCTCCAGAATGTGGGACTCCTTGCTAAATTCTTCCCTAAAGACTGAACATTTCTGAGCCATTGGTTATTTCTCTCCTCTCCCATTTCCAGAATATGACCTCTACCTTCCCTAAAGGCTGTTTGTTAAGATAGATCACGTATTTTCTATTTCTAATGCAGCTGTTCTGCGAGACAGCAATATGTATGCTATGTGCAAAAGATGAGACATTCTTCTCCATGTGCATGAGATGCATTACCTACAGACACCTCCTCCAGAGACAGCTGCTGCTCTCCACAAACTGCTCCCACCTGGGGCATTTTCGCTCCTTAGGAGGTAGCTGCCCTCTTTGAACACCAGAGATGCCTACTGCCAGAGTCCTGTCAGAGGGTCATGTGGCCCTCATGATTGCCTCATCTGACGTTTTCCATCACTACTACTGAGTGTTTCCCTGTGGAAAGAGTCCTGGCCTGTTTCACAGACATACTAATGGAGGTGCAGAAAAGCTAATGGTGGGATTGAGCTCACCTTCATTCACCTAACCCCAAAATCAAGGACCTAATCAGAACTAGTCATCTAGGCTCTCTCTACAGTCAATAATGAAAGACGGGTACTTCTGCAGCATGATTCACTCCTCTTTTCTTGGACAACTATCCTAAAAGAGGCTGAATTGTACTCCAGAGATGCCTGTCTATCTGCCTGAATGATAGAGGAGATCTAAATAACTGGCTTACCTGAGATAGCTATCTGCAGGATGACTTCAGCTAAGTGCTGGGCTCCTGCTCCAAGAGATGCACCCAAGCTCAAGAGGGGAGTCTGAGGCAGAGTCAGGAGTCAGACTCTTTCTCCCACCTCCAAGGCATATGCCTAATTAAAGAGTCCTCTCCCTGTGCCTGCGATATCACACCTCTGACACCACCTTTGGTCCATTCAAATACTTTTGAAATCCAAAAGCTGCTATGAAAACACAGATGTAATTTTCCCTCTGTCTTTCAGTTCTTTCTTTAAAAGAGCAACAAATACAACAAAGAACCACATTCAGAAAAATTCAGGAAGAAAATGCTCAAGGTTACGGCATGGTTTCTATCGAATTTGAATTCAAATAAGTTTTTCATTATTTCTAAATTTAATTATAGCCTTCAAATGTATAAAATTGCATGTGAAAATAGTAAACAGATCCTAAATAGACCATAGAACACCAGGCAGAATCACAAATTCTGCTAATTTGCAGGGATGATGTCTTCTTGATCAACATAACACCCATCATACCTTCCTTTGTGTCCTCAGCCAGACTAAGCAGATGGAGGAATGTCTTTTACATACCTTAAAAATGTATATAAATATGTCCTTATCAACGATCTAGCAAGCAGATTTGACCTTCAGAGGGAATGCTAGGACCCTTTCTCTGTTTTAAAATGCCCTGAAGAATGTAACTGGAACCAATAACTTTCCAGAAGTACTGTTTAACTAACCATAATTATTCTTATATCACATATATAATTTCCCAGTAAATACTAGTGGAATTTTCAAAACTTTCTGTATCTCTGCATTAAAATAGAGTGCATGTGTTTCAGAGGACTTTTTATAACATCCTCTTTTGGTCCTATTGAGCCCTTTTGGCTCATAATCCCATTACATTCTCAAAGATCTTACTCATAGGAGTAAAGGTCTAGGACATGATCCAAATACAGTGGCTGTTTCTCCTCCTTAGTTCTGTGCCTTCACAGAAGTCTATCCTATTATTTTTCGGAGAATGCAAATGAGAGTGGGGATTGTAATGCAATAGGTTTGCTCTTTACAAATCCTGAAACTAATTTCATGCAACAATAGAAAGGTAGCTGTTTCACCCACTGTATTTCACGGATTTTTAAGAGCAGCCAAGATGTCAGAACCTCTTCAAAAACTCATCATCAGATATATAATTTTTGAAGTACTAGGTAACTTAATTCAGCATGTCATTATAACAACAGCATAGCAGTATTAATGTCTAGTGATGGAGTTAACAGGGAAGTTCACATATTTACAAAGTTTGTTTGCTTCCTTGTTAAACAACCCACAGATCTGGAAAGCTCTGAGATATACCCAGTATTTAACTTGCAGCCAGAAAAATTAAAAATGTACAACTGTTTATTTTTTTAGGTTTTGGGGGGCTTTTTAGTAAAAGGAGTTCAAATTCATGTTCTGACTTACCCTAGGGCAAAATTTTAATGATGGATTGTGAATTAATTCAAACTCCAAATCTGTGTCATCCAAGACTAAGAATATTTGAGGGTTTTGTTGGATTATTTTTTATTATCACAGATCTTTAATTACTGTCTGTGCCGGCCTGTATTTAACACATAGCATCTCCAGTGACAGTGTGCCCATAGGTGCTCAGAACTCAGAATTCCTCTCATAATTCATGCACAGATGTGTACAGCTGTGGTCCTGGGGATTATAACAGGTCTTGATGCTCAGAGGACAGAATTTTTTTTTCCTGCAGGGACTTACGTGCACAATGCATTTTTCATGTAATTGTCAATTAGAAGCGTAATACTAGATTGGGCTTAAATGTCAAAAGCTTTGGTAGCGTGGGGGGCTAGAGGAGTTGAATCTGTGAGACTATGCCAGAAGCTTCCCCCACATGCAACAGAGTCAATCCCAGCGAGCTCTGAGATGGACTGAGCCCATCAGTGACAAGGCTGAGCCCCTCAGTGACAGTGGCAGAATCTCTGGGAAAACGTATTCAGAAAGAAGTAAAAACTCTCCAACTGTAAAGACTATATTCAAGGAGAAGTAAAAACTCTGCAACTGTAGATGAAGAGAGGAGTGACAACAAGTGAGAGAAACAGCCCTGCAGACACCAAGGTTGGTGAAAGAAGGACAGGAGGTGCTCCAGGCACCAGAGTTGGGGTTCCCCTGCAGCTGCTGGTGCAGCCCATGGTGAGGCAGCTGTGCCCCTGCAGCCCATGCAGGTCCCTGGGGATGCAGGGATCCACCTGCAGCCTTGGAGGACCCACAGTAGAACAGGTGGATACCTAAAGGAAGCTGTCATCCCATGGGAAATCCTTGGTGGAGCAAGTTTACTGTCAGGACTTCTGACCCCTTGAGGACCCATGCTGGAGCAGTTAATGAAGAACAACAGCATGTAGGAAGGACTCATGGTGGAGAAGTTTGTGAAATACTGTCTTCTGTGGGAGGGATCCCATACTGGAGTAGAGAAAGAGCTGGTGGAGGAAGGAGCAGCAAAGACCATGTGCTATGAACTGACCTATTGCACTCCCCATACACCTCTCAGAGAGAGAAGGTGGATAAAATTGGGAATGAAATTGAATCCAGAAAGGAGAGAAGGATGGGGGAAAGATATTTTAAGATTTGGATTTATTTCTCCTTAGCTTACTCTGATTTGGATCAGTGATTAATTAAACTAATTTCCTCGAGTTGGGTGTGTTTTGCCCATGACAGCAATTGCTGAGTAATCTCTCCATGTCCTCATCTCAACCCATAAGCCTTTCATTGTATTTTCTCTCCTATATCCAGCTGAGGAAGGGAGTGACAGAGCAGCTTTGGTGGGCACCTAGCATCCAGACAGGGTCAGCACAACACAAATACAATCATTGCAAATTTATATCGGTACAATGGAAAATTGAGGAAATACACTGTGTTACCACTGAAAGGAAGTGAGACTACCTGCCTAAAAAGGTGCAGAAAGGAGGTAAAGTCGAACTGCCCACCCTTTCTAGCACAGAGCTCCCTTTGGAATTATTCCTTGTGCCCAGAGCAGGTTGTTGCTTACTGGGGACTCAGCTTTGGAGCTCTCTGAGTCAGACCCTTACCCAGCCAGTGCCAGCCCTGCTGGTGTCCCATCCCATCTCAGTAGGGCCAGCCACCAGCTTTCAAACTGAGGAGCTGCTGTGGCTCCACTCCCACCACTTAGGGCTTAGAGAAACCCTAAAAACCAACTCTTGAAAAAGAGAAAACAAAAAAATGTATGTGTGAGTCTTGCTCATGAATGTGCATGAAGTGCAATTAACAGGCTGGTGGCCTGACTAAGCATTCACAGTCTCACGCTGTCTGTTGCAACATTTTCCCTTTCGTGTGCTCAGGATTTTGGTTTCATCTTTGGAAAAACATCTCCAACCTAGAGCCAGTGTACTCCATCCTCCATTAGCAAAGTTCATGATAACTTGGCTTCATTCCCAGTTGGAAAGTGTCCTCTGCACTAGCAAGCCACTGGCCAAATTTCTCCCTGGGTAGCCTGAAAACTGCCAGACAGAAATGAGATCTGTAAAACCAAGCTGACAGCACAAGGTCTATACAGACTTTTCCAGGCCTTTTGCCAGGCCCTAGAGGCCTAGTTTTAGAAAGACAAATTGAAACCATAACTATCTAGCTAAGCTCTCCTCAAACCCTTTTACAGTGACAAAACCCTGCCTTGCCAGGCCTAGCCCCTGGTACTGGTACATTGCCAATGGCTCTAAAAAGACACAGCAGTAGTCAGGAAAATGTCGACAGAAGGAAATCTGAGACACACTCCAGCCTCTTCTCTTCTGTGAGGCAGTCCAGAGAAATAGAGCAGTTACAGGTTCTGGAATTTCCCTTTGTGTATCCTGCAGGTTTTCTGTTGGGTACTGAAAAGGAGGAAAACAAGCAACCAGGATTGAGCAGCAGTGCAAGTTCACATCTGGGAGAAAGCCTGGGAGCCAAGGTAGCCCAGAACCTGCTCTCCCTGGATGTGATCCAGCAGCCCACTTCTTTCCCTCAGGACATTATCCTCTCAGCAGCATCCACCACTGCTGTCATTCCTATGGGCTATCTGGGGGTCCAGCTTGCCCAGGGGCTGATTTGAAGAAGCCAGGACTTTTAAAGGACACGTTATTAACAAAAGCTGGTTTTGTATAAATAGAAATTTGTGTAGGACACAAGCCTACATAAATTTTCAGGCAGACATCTTAGATACCACCAGAAGGTGACAAAATATTTGGGCTTAAGTGAATAACATGTCTTTTCAAGAGTAAGGAAGACATTGCCATTGCTTGATATTTAATAGAGTTCTTTTTTGTTTTCTTTTGAATCAATGTATGCACAGGAATTACTAGGGCAAGAAAGTGGGTTTTTTTTTAGTTGCAGGTAGTCTTTTATAATTAATGGGGTTTATTTCTCATAAAGGTATTGTGGAATAAAGGACAAATACAAGTACATTGTGTGCTCAAGTATTAGTGGATATCAAAAAGAAAAGTAAATAAGGTCCAGTGCTTGCAATAGCAAACCATGCTTATGAGATATACAAATGACTACAGAGTCCAGTTCTCTGAAGACTTAATGCATTTATTTATAGCTGACTGATTCGGGACTAAAATTTTGGAACAAGTTCACATATTCTTGTTTCTCCTGCCACAGCTTGTAGTTGTCTTATCTTTTTGGGTTTTTTCCAGCAATCAAAGGAAAGAGAACCTTTTTTAACCACAGGACTTGTCTCCTTTCCAAGTAATAAAAGAGTAAATAAACTTTTACTAAGCACAAATTGAAAGGAGGATCTTTTCTGTCCAGCAGTCTTTCATTTGGAAAACTAAACAATAATATTGACTCTTACACAAAACTCCAGTGCACTACAGAAATCTTTCAGTAGAAAGGGAAAAAGGCAACAGAAAAGCAGTCACGACATCCTAAGGGAGAGAACAAGACTTTGATTCTTCAGCATTCAGTGCAGTCACATAGCTTGGAACAGAAAGGCTTGGGAGTAGAGGAATCAAGTAATACATGATCTCTGAACAACTTCCTTAACTAACCACAGTTCCCTCAGTTCATGGCTTATATTCTTTAATTCGTGTCTTGTTCCATGGTGCATAGCATAGTGGTTTTTTTGCAATTAGAAAACAGTTCTCAATGTTGGTATTTGTGCCAATCTGTGATATTTGGGCATGTATTACTCCATATCTTGAAAAATACCTGGCATGGAATTAATCATGGTTTTTAATATTCTTGTCTGTACTTTACCCAGTTTGGTGGAGAACCTTGCATAAATCTTTTCCTGTGAGTCTAGGTTTGTTTTTTAGATAGATTAGCCTATTTTTGACAAAGCTTTGCAACGTATCAGAAGATCAGCCCATTTCTCAAGAGTACACTTTGTGCTATGTATAAAACAACATTAGTGACAGGGTGTGCTTTTTTCAGTTGGAAATGACATTTGATACATTAGCCAAACAGGGACCACAGCCAGATCATAATTGGATATGTATTTTCAACATCCTCAGCCCTTCAACCAATTGGCAGGGACTCCAAGAAGTTTATTAGCAGAAATACAGCTTTACCTTTTTTGCTAATCTGACTAAAGTGAGACTATCACAGATGGAGGCAAAACGAGGGAAGGAGGGAGAGAGAGAGGGAGGGAGGAATGAAGGAAGGAAGGGAGGGAAGGAAGGGAGGAAGGGAGGAAGGGAGGAAGGGAGGGAGGGAGGGAGGAAGGGAGGAAGGGAGGAAGGGAGGAAGGAAGGAAGGAAGGAAGGAAGGAAGGAAGGAAGGAAGGAAGGAAGGAAGGAAGGAAGGAAGGAAGGAAGGAAGGAAGGAAGGAAGGAAGGAAGGAAGGAAGGAAGGAAGGAAGGAAGGAAGGAAGGAAGGAAGGAAGGAAGGAAGGAAGGAAGGAAGGAAGGAAGGAAGGAAGGAAGGAAGGAAGGAAGGAAGGAAGGAAGGAAGGAAGGAAGGAAGGAAGGAAGGAAGGAAGGAAGGAAGGAAGGAAGGAAGGAAGGAAGGAAGGAAGGAAGACCTTACATATCCAGTTGCAGTTCAAAAGAATTATGGGTCCTTAGGCTTTGCAGGCAGTGGCAACATGCAGAAAGATAACACAGAATGGCTCTTAGATAAGGAATATTTTCATGTTGTATTATGTGTCATAACCAAACATTTAATGGCCTAAAGGAAGATTCCAGAGTATTGGCTGAAACCTAGCATCTTTCATTCTGTTTTCATTTGCTGCTAAAGAAAGTTGAAAAAATGTCACTGAATGCATCTGCAAAATCCCATCAAATCTTTTTCAACCACATAATTTTTTTACTTGTCTTTGCAGATCTGGAAGAACAGTTTATATATGATGTCAACTGAGAAGAAATTAATTTCTATTTAATTCACAGATTGTGCTGGCTATATTATAAATTAAGTTAAAAATCCTTCTCTCTTGCATGGTTCATCCTGATGAGGAGTTTGGTGTATTTCAGTAAGAATGAAAAAAGGTATGGCAGGAACTGTGCAACAGGCTACTGTGTAAGGGATGAACTGGAGAAACTTCGCAGTAAGTTTTGAACCTTGTGTGAAGTATAAGCCCAACGTTTCAGAAAATAAATCCTCTAAAATTTATCTAAGCAAAAACTGCTGCTAAAGTAAGACAACACCCACAGAGAGTTCATTGCAAAATAAAAGCTTGTATGTGCATTTAACAAACTTGCAAACTGTAGGATACTTTAGTAAACTGTGCTTTCACATGCCTCCTTCCAGCTGTTGTCAGCTGATGCCTTTGCCATGTGTGAACTGATGGGTTCTGCTCTGGTTTGACACACGAACTTAGGCAATGAATCAGAAGCACTGAGTGGTAATAAGCCACAGCTGTAAGGAACATGGAGTGGCAATCAGCCATCATTCACTGCTTGACAACAGTTTTTATGCTACAAAGGAAAGTCACCAACCAAAAATTTTCCATGGACAGTTCAACTACTATAAAATGGAAATGCTTCAAAAAGGTTTCTCTGGATTTTTTTGCCTTAAGGAAAGAAGAAATTATTAAACCTTTATCAGACAATGGTCTAGATGATTCTGTTACATACCCAACAATGATCAGTACCAGATGCTATTTAGAAGCATTAGGGGATTCCTACACACCTTTTTTTACTGAAGGGGTTAGAGTTAAGTCAGAGAGATATGTCTGAGGACTTAGTTAATTTTAGAGTCAGCAAGACATACATCTTTTAGAGCACAGAATGAGGGGAGTAATTTAAACCAGGTAGGCAAAACAGTCAAAGAATCAGAATCAAGCAAGTTGAGTTTCACCCCCCATCTACTATTGGTAAAGTTCAGCCACATGATGGCCAGCAAAAGTGAGATGAATTGTGGTCATTGGTTCTTCTCTGGTGCTTTTCCCATGTCTGAACCCCACGTGGAGTAACTGGGAAGGTCTGTCTGAGGGTTCCTTGCAGCACTGAATGCAGTGGGGTACCTGGTTTTCTCTGAGTCACTGGGATGAGGCATGACAGACCATACAGTTTTACCCCTTAGGGAAAATCCATGCACTGATGGTTTGATTGGTCTCCATTTGAAATATTCCACTTCCTAAGTTGTTCTTGATGTAAAAGCAAGAGGCTGAAGGGCTATTTCTAAACCAGAATAAATTCAGATCTAACCACAAAATCTCCTGCAAAGCCAAATCACTCATCCAAAGGCTTAATGCTAGTTTCTTTCTCATCCCCTTTTCAGCTGCTCCCAGTATTGTCAGGTAGAGCCAGTGAACAACATCTCCTCCCATGGTCAGAGCTTTTCATTTTGCCCTGATTCACTGGTCACTGGCTGCCTGGCCACAGGGCTGTGGGGAACAGGGACCCTTCCCAAACACTGTCTTTCTACTTCTCACAGGCAATAAAACCCTGGAGCTGCAGCTGCTTTGGGGGATTAAATAACAAGTCTAGCTTCACAACTAGGGTGGGCTAAAACCATGCAAGCAGCAATTTGATCACTTATAATCATCTGGTCATCCCTTGGGAAATTTCTAATCCATAACAGTGTATTACTGTGCCAAAAAACATTTACAGTTTTTCATTAGCCTCTGGAGATGAAGTAATGAGAAGGGGGGGCTAAAGTCCAAAATAAATTGTTTTGCATTCTTTCACTCATATTCACAAGTACTTCAAACAAGCCCTTAGCTTTAATCATATGGAATCTTTAAGAGGTGGGGATTTAAGCAAGTGCAGAATTTACTTCATACAAAATATGGTCCTGTTTCTTTCTGCAGTGTTCCTAATCTATCTTCAGATGCTTTCTCATTTTATGCTAACATTTATTTAAGCATGTCTACTGAAAATCCTTCTTTTTGGTAGCACAGGTGACTGACTAGACATCTCTGGTAAAATATCTGTACAACAACGTGCTACCAAAGTCATAAGAAATCAGCACTGTGAAAAACCAGAGACTGTGAGCATAAAATTTGACTTGATTTCTTACAGATTTTCTAGGCCACAACTCAGTGACTCACATGTTCAAATTTGCAACTGTGAAATATTTCTTTACTCAATCATTTTGCTAATATTCTTCAAGAATTGTTCATATTTTCTGTCCCCTATGGATATTTTTTTTCTGATCTGTTAAACATTCCTTTAAATTCATCTCATCTAGTGAAGATATTCAAAAGAGAAGTGATGGGTAGTCAGTCCAAACCATATGCTTCTGATAAAAACTCTCAGGTAGGTAATCCACCATGCTGAAACATATTAAATGCAAAAAATTATTCATGATCACTTTGCTACTGGGCTCTAGATAATGCAGACCAACTATTAACTGTTAATGAAGTAGGCATAAGCATCTGAATTACAAGGAGAATAGTATAATGATTATTTAATTTACTTTAAGTCCACACCGTAAGTAGAGTTGTGGTAGCCTGCAAACACAGTCTGGAAGCAGAGACTCTGTATGACTGTAACATGCCAAGATAGAAGCTGGAATTTTGCTCCATCCCCTAAAAGAATCCCCAGAAAGAAACCCCACAAAACTGCATTTCTAAACCTGTGAAATAAAATTGTCAACAAGTTGTCAACAACCCTGGCACAAAAGGCCCTGCAAATACATGAGGATATCTGCTGACACGTGGGGTCATTTTGTAGCTGTACCATGCCATAGTGAATATATGTTGCAATGACTGCCAGTGTATGAAATGCACACATGAATTTTGAGTTGTGAATGATTTACCACTGAGTTACACTCAAATCAGACAAGTAAGCCATGGAGTATTTTTGTTAGGCTGATAACTTCAATGAGACCCAGGATGGTATCTTCAAATAACAGGGGGTGCTCTAGGGAATCACACTTCAAAAAAAAATGTATATCTGCCTATCTTTGCTTTTTATGGATCACATTACTAGCAGAATTGGAAAATTACCAGTAGGATGCAAAGTTTATACTTAATACAAAACATATTTAGTCTTCTTTGGCTTGTCTTAAAAGCAAGGGTCTTTAGTTAGGTGAACTCCTAATGATTGTAGCTGAAGTTTGCAAAAATTTATTTTGATATAATAGATCTTTGTCCAAAAAAGAAAGCAGGAAGCAAAATTTAAATCTCTAGGAACAGTTCTCAGAATTTAATCCTTTGCCTTAGCATGGTTTAGCCTGAGGAAAGACTCTAAGCAGTCTACAGGTATACAGCAGCAGAATGCAGGTCTGCTAGTGCAGCTCGGTGAAACACGGGGAGTGAGACACATAGGAACACGCCAGCTCTTTTTCCTTGGAGCTGCTCGCCTGGGTTTAGTCATTAAATGTTTGTCTGCTAGATTGCAAAGCACTACGAGCTGGCTGCATGCAAACAACGCGAAGGCCAAATCTGTAGGGTTGCACCTACCATCTGAAATCCGTGGGCCAGAAAGGGAAGTACAAGTGAGGCCCCAGCTACACCTGAGGTCCCAGGGAGTCTGCAGACAGGCAGACATGCAGCGAGATGTCCTTCCTTGGGTTGGCATGGTTGGCAGTGGCAGGAGGAGGAAGTGCATTGTGCAGGAAAAGGGACCTCTGCTTCTTCACTGGTGTAAATCTGGGCTGTGGAGCTAGTTTTGGTGCTATGCGTTCAGATTTGGCTGAGGGTTGAGAGCCCCCTACAATAACAGAGAGTAAAGGAAAGTGAAGGGGAAAGGCAGAGCATTTGGAGATAATTATCATGTACATCCTGGGACCTGTGATGTTCCCAGCTCCTCCTTCAGAGTGAGGTGGGAGTGAGGGAGCAGTGCTGATTTCGGTACCCTTTGGTGGGCCTTAGGCAGACAGTTCCTGCTTGGGCATGCAGTCTGCAACACCCCGTGGAACAGGCTGCATCTAGAGCCTCACTGGAATGCCAGGCAAGGACTCCGGTAGATCCCAGGACACAAGGCCCCTTCTAGATCTCTCAGAGACAGAACAGGAGAGAGTTCCCTAGTCAGCTTCACTACTGCTTGCCACATGCTTAAAATCTAACATGTTCTAGCTTGCTCTGCTGATTTGCAGCCAGATTCCTCTGCTTCAGGCCCATAAAACAGGGGAAAGGGTGGTGCTTGAGGTGTTTCACAAATGAATGGCTGTAGGACTTGGAGGGAGGCTGCCTGAGAAAACACCGCCCTCAAAGCACATGTAGTCCTCGGCCAGAGTCCTGCTGGGACTTGTGAGAGGCCAGGCTGAAGGTCTGGCTGCCAACTTAACAGACTAATTAAGAAGTAAAAAGAGGTTGTCGAAAAACTCGCATCCACTTCAGAGTACGTGGTGAGCAAATGCTGTTAGCTTGGCAGTCGGTGTCTCCATGAAGAAAGCTCTCCTGCCAACAGGTATCCTGCTATGGCATGGTGTGCTCTGGCATTATGCCAATGCCTTGGCAAGAGAGCTGGTGGATCAGCTGGAAAAGGGATACCTTTGTTCATGTCATGGTTTACATGTATAGATGGGCTTGATGGCCAAATTCCTATTCCTATTCCTATTCCTATTCCTATTCCTATTCCTATTCCTATTCCTATTCCTATTCCTATTCCTATTCCTGTTCCTGTTCCTGTTCCTGTTCCTGTTCCTGTTCCTATTCCTATTCCTATTCTTCCCTGCTTTGCCCCCAATTCACTGCGTTAGTGCAGTCACCACATGACTCCTGCTTCAACACGTTGTGTTACATAGTGCCTTGTGTGCTGCAACAAAATTTAGGCTGTATCGGGATGAAAACATAATTGTTCTCAACAGTCATATAAACTATAATAGTTACACCTCCAGGAGCAACCCCTCAGTTTGTGAGGTTTATGCCAAAGGCTCAGGAAATCACACATCTGGTTTGCTTTATCTCCCTTCTCTGGGCTCACTGAGGATTGAACTGTGGATTTATTCTCTAGTCTGGAGAGAAGGACAATTTACTTACCAGGACAAACTAGGATCTGAATTATAATTCAGCTACTCTCCAAACTGTCTTTGTCTGCAGCTCCATGTTTCTCTGCAACCCAGCCTCCTGGTGGTACAGTCTGGCTCTGGGAGTGGCAAGGATGCCAGCATACCACGTAGGAGCCCCATGGTGCAGTCCTTACCTGAGATTTAATCCCACAGTCCCTACCTAGCGTGGGCCACCAGGAGCATCCCTGGACCAGCAGAGACCTTCACCATGGATGGGGAGAAGTGGGTAGTCCATGCAGTGGGGGCGAAGCAGACATTTTGCCACTATTAGAAAACGAGTTGTTACAGAATATGCTCAGCCTCCAAAGCATTTGTGTCTGCTTCTGGCACTGGGCTGGGGGCCAGCCAGCTGGTGCTGCCTGGGGGAAAAGATGTGGTGCCAACTAGCATGCAGCACTACCACTAGTGGCTAAGCACCCAGGTGCTGCCTGCAGTCAGTCCCTCCTCCTCCTCTTCCCCCGCCTCCTCCTCCTTTCAGGACAAACGATTGGAATGCAGAGGGAACTGTGATGGGGCATCAGAGATCTCCTTCTGCACCAGAACCAAAAGAAGGCTGTGCATTCTGGTTGGTATTAAGAGTGTGTGGTGCAATAGCTAGGCCCTGTTTTCACTGCGTGAGCATCACCACTGACCATTTCTGCAACAGAAAAAAATCTTCTTGAGGAAACAGGAATATAAAAGAGGGAAGTGTTTTCCCTAAAAATGAATGCTTCATGGCAAGTAGCAAGGGCCTGGAAACTCAAAACTACTCTTTTTTTAAAAATAGAGCAAGTTTAATGAACACTGATTTTTAGTGGAACTGTATTACAAACACAAGTTCCCATGCGCTCCTGAGAGCCAGCTTGTTTCTGCCCTAATGAGCAAGCTGAAACACAGCCTCATGTACGCTGCCAAAGGCAGAGCCAGAATACTCCAACACAATAAAAATTCTCCACTGCCCTCAAGCCTCCATCTAAAATTGTATCCAAACCTGAACTGAATTATTTCTGAAAGAGTAATTACTTCTTGATTACTTTTTACCAACCTCTAGGCTCCCAGGCTCCAGGCAGAAGTCAAACTGTCAGATGTCAAAAGGGAGAGAGGAAAAAATGTTCGTACAGCTACTCCAGCCCAGCTGGCAGAAAGGAACACAACAAATCTTTTCTTGTGGGAGCTCCAGACCACTTTTCAGAGGCTGTGTTTCTTCTGATGCATTTCTGATAAGCCTCCAAACCCTGACAGAATGCTGACCTGCCCTTGCTGCACAGCATGAGAAAGGAGGGGAGAGCTTGGCACCAGCAGTGAGATGCAAAGGTGAGAGCACATGGAGGGCAGGCCATCTCTACTGGGTTGCTTTTCAGCCCTCTGTGGAGGTGGGCTAGAAGGGGGCCTGGTCCTTCTCTTCCCACCCCGACCAAAAGCCAGCACAGGTCTCCCACCCAGTGAAGCAGCTTTCACCACCGGCAAGGTGCTGTGACTGGTGTGATGCAGGACTGCTCCCCCTACCAGGAGTTGCCTACCAGCTCTTGCCCAGGCCAGGTGGTGCATTTTCAAACTCTCCCTCCTCTCTAAGCTTCACTCCTGACATCAAACCCTTCCAGAGAGGGTTGGATTCTTCCCTATTTGGCTATCTGGGCTGGCCAGATAGTTTGCATGCAGCATCCCCATTTTCCACATCATCCTGTGGAGAACACAAACCACTCACAGGCAGACACCCTGCTGGATCCAGACCACAGTTCAGGATGGGTGGGGATTTTGAAGCCCAGCACATCACTTTACTGTTGACCACTTTCCATGCCAGAGTACTCTCAGTGATGACTTTCTCTGCGCCAAACATACTTTGTACTCCTGTATCTTTCCCTACACACTTTTTAAAAACATTTTTCTTTCTGGGCAGGGATAATGGGTACTGGATGCAGTATTCCTTGAACAGGTACGGTGTTTTTTTCCCCCCATAGTGTTATGTGACACTTTCTCTTTTGCTTTTACACATTTTAACAGATGCTCACATTAAACTTTCTTAGTATGGAGCTTTAGTTAGTGAAGAATTTTCTTCAATGATTTCAATCCTCCTAGGTTTCTTCTAGAGAGACATTTGCTCATTTATAGTCTATCCATATGTATGTAAGGCTAGGGCTGTTCTTCCCCACATGCATAATGCAAAAGGCTCTTTTTTACCATTAAATTTCATCATGGCAGTTTATCACCCAGTCATTCATTGTCAGTGAACACTGAGAAAGTAATTTTTCCCCAGCATAGCTAATGGAATTATGCATGGCTTCTCCTTTGTGGGGTGAATATCACCAATGCTGCAGCCCTTGACCAGATGTCTTGGTTATAGCTGAATAAGGAAAGAATGCTGGAAGGAATGTGAGGTCTAATTCATTCTCAAAAGAAAGAGTCTGATCCTGAACATATTTTATTCCTGTAAGTATTTTAAATTATGGCTTCCTTCCCTTATTTCTCTTTGATTCAGCAGATGCTATGTAGCATCAGGACTACTTTGGGGAATATTTCATTCAACATCGCCATGCACTGGTTGGGTTGGATTTATTTCTATGACTTCATTCAACCACAAGGATACCACATATTTTATATTCCTCAGAATATCAAAGCCAAGAGCTAGATAGGAAGCCTCTGTAGATATGTAAGTCCTTTTCTAGGATGAAAAAGGAAAATCAGAAGAGGGAATACAGCACAAAGAGATGTGTTACGTGGGACTTAAGGTTGCCATCTCATACATCAGATCTATTATCTCAAAAAGACTTTGTGGAAGAATCAAAACCCCCCTTTATTTTCACAAAACAGAGGAGCAAAAATACTCCTGGTTTAGAGACAAGCCTGTGGTGACTGAAGTGGGTGCTGACAGACATCAGGCAGGTTGAAAGGGAGCTGCACTGGCTTTTAGACCAAGAACAAGTTGAATGAGCTTCTTAGGTAGACCAAAGCCAAGGAGAAAGCTCAAAGGAGATCTGTGTTGTTTTCTTGACCAAGTGATCTGTTGTCAATAGAAAAATGCTAATTGGGATTTTAGTACAAATTCCTTATGTCTGGCAGATAATTCAGCCTGATCATGGATCTAGATTGATATTAGTGTGAAATTAACAGGAAAAATTATGATTATTATTAACTTTGAAAAATGTGAGGCCCATAAAAAGATCAAAGAGACACCTATAATGATTAAACCAAGACAGTTTCATTTGCCCTCAATAGTGGGGGTATGAGCAAGCAGAAATTCAACTAGCACAAAATGTAGTAAGGTGCAGCTTGGACCAGAAAATTATTCCATTGCTTCCAATTTTTGTATCTGTATTCAGCTGTGGCATTCAAAGCACTTTGTGGCATTGTCTTAACATATTTCTTTAGTCACTGATCTTTCTTCTTAGGCTAAGCAAGTATTTTGTTCAAATTCCCTTTTATTTTTCAAATAATTTAAAGATCTATCTTCTCACAGTAGGTCATTCCTGTAAAAATTATACATGACTGATAAATCCATATTTATCTTGTTTACTGAGTATCTCCGCATACATTTTTAGTGTATTTTCCCTTTTTATTTTAAAGAACATCCATAAGACATTTGATGCCACATGACTGTTTTCTACACTTACTATTAATTTAATTTAGAGAAGGCTAAGCTCTTGAACCAGAAGGTAAGTGTTCACACTGAATGGAAATACAGGAAGGAAAAAAAGCATGTTGAAAAGCTTAACCTAATATTTTACTTTAATCAGGCCTTTTTATTTTTCCCTCAAAGGGTAATAAAAATAATGCACACAGTCAGCACAGTTTCATTTCCTCAGGAGATGCACAGACAGAGTATTGTATCAGGTGTTACAAGGGCTTCTGTGGGAAGTGTGGTCTCTTTGATTGTCCTTTATACCCCATCAGGCAGTGAG
The DNA here is from genome assembly GCF_009819885.2 of Catharus ustulatus. Classification (NCBI taxonomy): domain Eukaryota; kingdom Metazoa; phylum Chordata; class Aves; order Passeriformes; family Turdidae; genus Catharus; species Catharus ustulatus. The sequence goes on along the minus strand of NC_046262.2, from coordinate 22,224,334 downwards.
GAAAATCTGAGTATCTTCTTGAGATGTGACCTATGAGTTTTCCCCACAAGTTTTTTCCTAAGGCTGGGTGAAGAGGGAGATGTTGGCAGCTGTGGGGAAAAAGACAGCAAAACAGGGGAGGTGAGGAGGAAAGCTGCAATATCAAGCCCTAGAATAGGTCAGACCAGGACCCTGTGGTTTGCAGCAATTGGCACAGGCTCCATGAACAGTCTTTGCTTTTGACTATCTAAATTTTTATGAGAAATGAGTAGACACAGAAACAATTCTGATGTAGCTACTATTCTTTGGCCAATTGCTTAACTATACTGTCTTGGACCAGGGAGCCGTTTTATTAAAACCAACCACGTTTGCCTGGGTGCATGTTTCAGATAGTTGTCTCTGGTTTGGGCTTGTTTTTACATTTCATATGAGAATTAATGCTCCCTCACCAGCTTCCCTTTGCAGCTCCCTTTGCCCTAGTCTATGGCTGCCAAAAGTGTTTCATTGATAGAAAACAAGAGAACTGCGTTTATTTAGTAGGAGTGACCCATTTAGAGCAGAAGCGGGGGCAGAGGAGAAAACACATCTGCCAGATATCAGATTATATACTCCATAGTTGAAGTGTTTGCATAACTTTTTAATGGCTACCATTTAAAGAAAGAAAACCACCGATGGGCCTTTTTAAAATATGCTCCTCCAAGTTTGACATGTTCACTGTGTACTGCCAGCAGTCATTTTGTACTTGGAATGCGAAGTTACTCGTATCTCCACCATGGCCCATGTGCCAGATAGCAAGACAGGACAGGCCTCCCCCATTTTCACAATCCTGGCATTCAGCTGCCGGCAGTGCTGGGGGTTGCCCAGCCCTCCACATCCAGAGGGGCCCTTGCCTCCCAGCCCAGGACAGCATGGGCTTTTTGAGTGCCAGTTTTGTGTTATCAACAATGCTATCTAGAAAACATTCATTTGGCCATTTTGGTTAGTTGCTCAGTAACTCAGAAGAAACTGTCTGGTATTTCCTTTGGAGGAAAGGAAAATGTGACAACACACGATCTCAGCATTGGCGTTTGCAGGATTCCTATCACTGGCCAGATTTTTTTCTTTTCTGAGGAATTATCCAAGCAGATTTCCTTTTCTAAGCAGAAGGTGCTCAGATAAGCCTTCCCACTCTGTGGCTATTGAGCACATGTCTCAATATAGCTTTGCTCTCTTTGATTGAAGCCTGAGGGTTTTCAAATGCTTCTGGAGCTTTTTCTGCTAGCAGTCACCCTCCTTATGTTTCTCAAATTATAGCTTGGTGAAATCCATGAAGCCCACGTACCTTCCCCTTGCAGTGGGATGGTGCTTGAGCCACCTGGGCCACTCTGCCATTGACAAGCATGAGCTGAGTTTTTCACATCAGGGAAGGGCGTTTTCTATTTTTGCTGCAAGGCAAAGCTACTAAGTGTTGTCTCTGAAATGACAGGCTGTATGCCAAATAAGAATTCACAAATGAACCCTGTAATTAGATAATGCATTACAGTGGGGGGTGGGGGGGAAGCAGTCTGTGGAGACAATTAGTGCTGTTTAACTGGTTTTGATTGCCCTGTTAAAGGGCAGAGTGAGACCTTTGATGTTCATTCATAGCTGAAATGTACTAAAACCATGTGTAATGGCTTAGATTTGAAGGCCTTGGCAAGACTTTTTTTCACTCCCCATTTCTCTTCAGTTCCATCAAAAACCCCCATGATATGAACTTAAAGCAAACCAGCAGCTTTTCCTAGAGATTTTCTTTCAAAATTTCCCTTTTACAGAACGCTAACTTCCTCTTATTTCAGAGAAAAAGATAACCTCATGATGCACTTCAGGTACAATGAACAGTAAGATGGCACACACTGGTGGGAGATGAGTGGTTTAGGAAGGAGGCAAATTACACACTTCTTAAATCACCTTTTGAAGTTTCTTCACACACTGATAAGTGTATATAATCCTAAGCGTGCATAACTGATAAGTTATATCATTCCAGCCCAACTATTATAGAGATATCTTCCCCAGGAATTTTCTGTAGTGGATATAATAATTTATTTGAATGCTTTGTAAAATTCTTGACTCCTAAGAAATTAAATGCTGTCAGATAAATAGGGGATATTATTTATGTGTTCTGACACTAACTTTGAATCTTCTGCTTGGAGCAGGATGTTAAGCAAAATGATCTCCAGACTTTTCTTACAATCAATTTTTTTCTACAATTTTCATTAGCTGAAAAACCCACTGTCTACATATTGTTAGTGTCAGCAAGTTTCTTCAGACAAGTTATTGTATATAAGTATATTGCAAATAGGTGTATTTTCTTGTCTCATCTGTTCAGATATAAATACATTTTTCTCCTTTTATTTATATCTTGGTATAAACAGTGTCAACATAGATTACAAGAGCACACTCTATAAAGGATCATGATTTAAAGCCCAAAACTTCCATCATTCCAAATGCAATGCTGCTCTGAAGGTAGCTAGATTTTGGCCACCTTTAGCTTCACACATTTGTAATTTCAGTGTCAATTCTTTTCCATCTTCTGTACAATGAATTCTGGGTTAGGAGCGTGGTACAAAAGGGTTATTTGTTTTGCAGCAGCACTGGGGGTGGTTGTGCAAGGAACAAGCTGGCTGCAGTCCAGATGGTCATCTGAGCACAACAGCTACCCAGCTCCTTCTTGCTGACTGATTTATCAGCATGATCTGTGACATTTGAGTCTCACTGTGTGTCACCAGTGTCACAAACTAGTTGGTTCTCCACCAGTTTTTCCACTCCTGAGCAGACTTGAGGAGCAGTACACCACTGCGACAGTTGAAGCCTCGAGACTGCCATGGTGTCCAAATGCAGCAAATTCTAGTTAAGGCTACAGAGTGCCTGGACAGTCCTCTGCTCTGCAGATGTCAAAGGGAATCTCGGCATGAGGTTTCTGAAATCTTTTCAGTTCCATGTAGGGTAGAACAAGTCACAGGAACAGATCTAGCTATTTTATGTCTGTGGAAAGGTAGGACAAAGCCTAACTTTGAGTAAGAAGTCAGCTGAATCCTGTGTAGACTGGCTAGAGGAGTCATGCAAAAAAGCCATAGCTCTGCAACATAATTAGGCCTGAAAATCCCTCTGCTTTACTTACCAACTGTGCTTTAAAGCATTTTTTTTCAGGTTGAAACCATTAACTTTGGCTGTGCTCCATTTTTTCAGGCTGTACACTGTTTCACTGGATTCCTTTTCACATGTGGTTTAACAACACCCCCACAGCAGCTCTAGGTGCTGAAGAAATCAGGAAGTGGAACAGCACAAACAAGGGTGGTCACTGTGAGGGAGGGAACACTTGCAAGAGGGCCTATGCGGAGGTAGATGCCAGGTAAATATAAACTTGTCTTATTTCAAGAAAAAAATAAAAATAAAAACTCTAAAACCAGAGCATTGTATTGCCTAGCTGAACTTACCAGCTTCATCAGCTCTCACTTCCAGTGGCCTCCATAACTTTGTTAACAAGTATGCAAACAGTGCATTTATAAGAAGTTATTTTCTTGTGAGCCATGTGACATCCACCTATGCCCTTTACATACAAGCATATATATGCCACATAGATGGAACACTTTTTACAAGTCCTTCCTCTGCTAGGTTTACATGGGGGCTTACCAAGGGATTACCGTTCACATCATCGTTAGTTTAATGGAGCAATACTTCAGACTGTTAGGTCATTCACTAAGTAACGTGAATTCAAAGTGATCTTGACACATTTTTGTCAGGATTAAATTCTCTCATTCTTTTCTAAGAAAAAAGTTTGCAAAGGAAGGAAGGAGGCAGAGACTAAATGCACAGACTCATATGGTGGGAGGAGACATGGTAATGCAGACAGAACTGTGGTTGCTGCTGTGTCACCATGGTCAGTGGCTCTCCAAGCTCTATGTAGACTCCTGCAGAACAGCTGGCCTGTCCATTTGAAAGAACATGAGGACAGGCAAGGTTTACAGTTTACAAAAAGGCTGTTTTCAGAAAGGCCTGATTTAGGTGCCAATTGATAAACAAGAAGTCTAGAATCAGCTCATGATACTGTGGTCATGCTCCACCAGTCATCCGAGAAAAAAGACAAAGATGCAGACTTAGAAATAATCGTAACTTTAAAAATTACTGAGACTTTTTAGTCCAGCAAAGCCCTCCATTATGGCTGGAGAACAAACCATGACAGGAATGCACCTTGCCGTGGAAGCAGCAACTGCTCTTCTCTTGGGCAGAGAAGGAGCCATGCTTCAGCAACTCTGGATAATAGGAACAGGGTATCAGCATCATTCATTGTTCTTTCAAGCTAAAATACTCCAGCTGCTGCGGTGACTTCAGATAAGCTCTTAACTGACTAGAGACAGAAATCAGAAAGACAAAAGTCAGTTCAAAAATCAGTTAGGTTCCCAGAGGATTTTCAGAGGTGCTTGAGACCACTGATGGATGACTAGAGAGACACAGAAAACAAAAAACAATTGACTCTCCAGGGCAATTGTGCTTGAGTCCTGCAGAGTTAGCAGGGGGAAATGACATTTAAAATTTAAATTAAACAGTATGTGAAAAGCTTGAAGAATCTAAATCTACATGCAAATGTAAACCTATAATTATAGATTACATTTATGTTCTGAATAGAATCCAATTGGAGCTAACCAATGAGGTTACTGCACCACTTTTCCCAGCACTGGAAAAACCAGAGTTTACATGTCTTCCCCATTTTGTTACACTTCAAGACCTTTAGGCCAGGTGTCACCTCTGTTGCTAGCATTGAGTCATCTGTCACTTCAGCTATGGTCTTCCTGAAAATGATCAGAAACACAGTGAAAGCAGGCACTTTTTTTTTTTTTTTTTCTGCTATGGAGTTCCCCTAGTGACAATTGATAAAAGCAAAATTTCTTCTGCATTTAAATATGATAGAAGATATTTATCTACTCTTAGATTTTTGGCTTCGATTTGCTGTATATTGACTACCAACTGATATACATACAGCTCACAAACTTGATTTTAATCTCAGAGTTGGCATGTACTGTATTTTTCTTGTGGTAAGGCTTACTACCTTATTCATCTGCAGGAAAATAAAGGAAGATTGGCACCTGCAAGTCTGCCTCTGAATTGGCAAAGTGCTAAAAACAATTAACCAATAAACATTGTTTTCCAACCAGAACAATGCAATTGCTGCCATCTAGATAAGAAATTGGTTTTAAAGCTGGTCTGTTATGCCTAACTTAGCACAAAAGAGATGGAGGGAGCCTTTGACTATCTGATGGGTAGAAGTTGGGGTGATCTGTCAGAGGAAGCTGGAAGTTATGGAAACACAAAATCTGCTGAGACATGGTGTGAAGGCAAGACAAATGGAAAGAGGAAGTGAGAGAATACAGGAACTTCGCCACCTTCTCATACAGCCAGTACCTCTGCAGCTAGAAAGCAAACTGGAGAAGGGATGCTGAAATGGTGCTGATTTTCTGTGCCTCTGATGTGCTATCTGCATGCAAAGTGAAAACAGCTCAGGCAGCTGCTTTACACAATCTGAACAATTCTGCATCAGCCACCCCATGATGCCTGCAGAGTAGGCTAAAAGGCAGGTTTGGTACAGTCTGTCTCTTCAACCAGTCCTCACTGGAGGCCTAGGCTTGGCACAGAGGCTCCCAAAGGGCACCAGATCAGCAGGATCTGTGACACGGGCCAGAGCTGGCAACCCATGCAAAAGCCCGTCAATGCCTAAGAACTGCTAAAGCAGATACTGGTCTGAATACAGTCATGTGGAACAGCTGGTCTGGCCTGAAACAGACTGTTCTCAGACTCTGAGAGCAACCCTGCCTGGTAGTGAGTTTGGGCTGGGCATAGCTACTTGCAACCCAGCTTCGCATTGAAATTACCCCCAGGCTTCATCTTTGGTGGGGACACAGCCATGACAGACAGGACAGGCAACACAAGACAGTTGCGCTGCTGAGTCAGGAGAGGCCAGGAAACTCTTGGCATTTACTTACATTATTCAGCATCTCTCTCTGCCAGGACACAAAGAAAATCTACAGTGACAAGGTGTGAAGGGCTGGTTCTGTTTTCCACTCCTTGCCATGCACATCCTGTATGCATCTGTGCATGTGTTGGAGCTCCCCCCAGGAGCTCTGCTGTCTTCCTCAAAAAACCAGCATGCCTGCAGCATGGCTCCTGGTCCTGCATGGCTGAAAAGGCACCAGTGTGCTTTCATTCACTGGGAGCACCGCCAAAGGAGGCTGCTTCAGACACAAACCTCGATCACAGGGTTTTCTCATGTCCTCTTGCTCCACTATTGATTGCTGTTGCATTAATTTCTTGCTTTACTTCCACTGAAACTTTCATGTAAGAGGGCAAGTATATCCATCGACAGCCTGCTCCTGTAGCACTGGCCTTAACAGCACATCTGGTTAGCAGTACAAGGCAATTGCTCTTTACTGTTTTATCCTAGATAAGACAATGTAAGACATATCTCTTCTACTGAGCTGTTTCTTAAAGTGAAAAAATGTAAAGTGTATAGGCATTTTCTGAATGATCCGAACTCTTTCTGTTCCTACTTTTGGCTCATCTGAAGTTCTCTTCTGCTCCTTGTTTTTAATTGCCCTCTTGAATTCCTGCATCCTGGAGATCATCACATCCTGCTCCGCTCACAGCCTGGTCTGGTGGTGACTTCTGCGTCAGCACCATCAGTGCTCTCACATGCAGACTGCCCATGCTCACAGCATTTCTCACTCCTCCAGACCCAAGGCACACCAACTGTGCACAGAAGTGCACTGCGAGGCTCTCACCCAGCATAGTGTTTTGCAGGTAGGAAGACCTGTTTAAATGGGAAATACCACTTCATCTGCCACAGGTGTGACAAGCAAAACATGCTGCTCTGTGTTCAGTTGCATAGAAAAATTTCCCCCAAGACAAAACTCAGAGCGAGCCTGGACCACAGATGAGCAGATCTCTGCTTATTCTTGACAACTGAGGATGGCACAGCTCTGATGCTGTGCTAACATGCAGCAAGAAGGGCTTCTACAAGTACAACAGCATCAAAAAGATTGGGAAAAATGTTAGACCACTGCTGAAGCAGACGAGTGTCCTGGTAATAGAAGGCACAGAGAAGGCAGAATTACTGAATGCCTTCTTTGCCTCAGTCACCACTGATGAGTAAGATTCTCAGAAAACCCATACTTCAGAGGTGAGAGAAGGCTGGAGAAAAGAGGACTTCCCCTTCGTGATTGAAGGTTGGGTTAGACATTGACTAGGCAGGCTTCTAATACACATAAATCCACAGGTGCTGATGAGATGCACCCACAGGTGCTCAGGGAGCTGGCAGATGCTGTAGCTAAGCCACTTTCCACCACCTTTGCAAAACCATAGAAAACAGAAATAGGGCCCGATGACTGAAGGAAAGCTGACGTGGTGCTGGAGTCTCCCAGCTAGCCCTCAGTGGTGGAGAGTGGGACAGACGTCAGGAGCAGATGCCCTGAGACCGGGCTTAGAGCTCATGCTCTATGGCACAAGGCTGCCACAAGGCACAGCTAGAGGCAAGGACAAGGAAGCCTTGTATGGGCTCCCAGGGACCTCATTCTCAAGGAGGATCCAGAGACAAAAGACACCTAACAGCGGTGTGCATGAACTTATAAACAGGGGAGGTTCAAGGGGAGGGTTCAAATTTTCAACCAATAGGGGAAAGTCAGAGGTGGATCATGAGGTGGGCCTTACTGTACACAAACCAATGGGGAAGCCTAGAGGGAGGGGACAAGTTACATTAACCAATGGGGCATCAAAGGTTAGGGGATTTTCGGAGGGGATTTCCAAGCAGGGGGTTGAGACAAGAAAAGATTGACAGGAAATATTCGGGAACAAGGGACCGGTTTAACACAGACAACTCAGTGGGAGGACACAACTTTGGGATGAACCAACAACACGGAGATACAGAACAATCTATTAATAACAAACCACACTACAACAGAAAGCCAGTGTTACTCTCATCTTCAAAGCTAGCAAGAAGGAGGGGGATCCAGCCAGTCAGCTTCACCTCCATCCCTGGAAAGGTGATGGAACAGAACGTTCTGGAGGCCATCACCAAGCATGTAGAAGAAAAGGTCATCAGGAGCAGTCAGCAGGGATTCCCCAAGGGGAAATCATGCTTGACCAATGTGACAGCCTTCTGTGATGGCAGGGCAGGGTAGATGAGGGGAGAGCAGTGGGTGTTGTCTGCCTCCTCTTCAGCAAGGCTTTGGACACCATCTCCCATTACATCCTCACAGGTAAGCACAGGAAATGTGGTTTAGATGGATGGACGGTGGGGTGGACCAAGGACTGGCTGAATGGCAGAGCTCAGAGGGTCAGGATCAGGGCAGTAGAATCCAGTAGTCAGTTCTGTTCCCGAGGGATCAAGAGTGGGTCCAGTCTCACTCACCTTGTTTATCACTGGCCTGGATGAAGGGATCCAACCTCAGCAGATTTGCTGATGACACAAACTGGGGGAGTGGCTGATACACCTGAAGACTCTGCTCCCTTTCAGCTGGACCTTGGTAGGCTGGAGAGCTGGACAGAAGAACCTAATGAGGTTCAACAAGGGCAAGGGCAGGATCCTGCACCTGGGAGGAATAACCCCAAGTCCCAGCACAGGCTGGGCTGCCCCACTAAAGAGCAGCTCTGCAGAGAAGGACCTGGGAGTCTTGGTGGATCTCAAGGTGACAATGAGCCAGCAGTGAGTTCTTGTGGCCAGGAGGCCCAGTGGCATCCTGGGCTACATTGGGAAGAGTGTGGCCAGCAGGTGAAGGGAGCTGATCCTCCCCCTGTGCTGGGCACCTCAGTACCAGAGAGACAAGGAGCTCCTGGAGAGGGACCAGTGAAGGGTCACAAAGATGATGAGGGGTCTGGAGCATCTCTCTCACGAGGAGAGACTGAGAGAGCTGGACCTGTTCAGTCTAGAGAAGAGAAGACTGAGAAAGGATCTCATCAATGCATATGCGTATCTCAGAGGTGGGTGCCAAGATGACGGAGCCAGGCTGTTTTCAGTGGTGCCCAGTGACATGACAAGGTGAAACAACAGAAGCGGTTTCTCCCCAATATGAGGAAGAACTTCTTTATATTAAGGGTGGCAGAGCACTGGAACAGGCTGCCTAGGAAGGTCCTGGAATGTCCCTCTCCAGAGACATTCAGAACCTCCTTGGGCACATTCTCGTGTAACCTGCTCTAGATGACCTTGCCTTGGCAGTGGGTTGGATGAGATTATCTCCACAGATCCTTTCCAAGCCCAACAATTCTGTGATTCTGTGCTTAGCATGGGTACACTTGTCCTTTCCACTGTGCACATGGCTGCGACTGTGACTGGTGTTTCCCCAGGGACGTCCATAATTCCATCACATATGATGAAGTCATCCAGCCTGAACATTGTTCAGCAGTGTAAGTGACTGGAAGACCGCAGCTCTGCTGGTGTCTGATCTCTATCATTGTTTTTCCTAATCCAAGCAAGCTGGGTATGTCTAACCAGACTTATTCTCCAAGTGACATCTCCAAGCTGTTGTGTTCTGCCAGATGCAATCTGCTTTGGGCTGATTAATAGCGTCATTCTTATGCCGATTTTCACCATTACCCCTCTACCTGGTGGCCAAGTAAGATCCCCAAGCAGTGAAGAAATGCCATAATGTCTTTCAGCTGCCTCTTAGCTTTTCTGAAGCTGCAGACAATCTACTCATTCTGGTTTATCAAAGACATCTCAGTGATGTGAACATTTCTCAAAGATAAGGTGTAAATTTGGGAAGTAGCATGTGTTTCTTAATGTTTTTCAATTCGGTGACATAGCTCAGCAGCCAGATGCCAGACTGCTAACCCTTCTTCAGAGATATTGACCATCTTCATTTAATATGATCAAAGTATCATAACTCAAATCCCAGATTTGTCACTTCTTCGTGAGCTTCAAGTGAATTAATCTCAGGTGTCATTAATTGAAAAAATAATGTTTTTCAGAAGAATGGAACCCTTATCCAGATGTTAAATACCTGATGTAAAATATGGCAAAGCTTTGCGTGTGCTGCTGGTTGGCTATTTGATATCCTTTGTCCAAATGTAGTCAACATTGGTAGATTCCTTTTCCTTTTCTCCCTTCCTTTTCTCCTCTCCTCTCCTCTCCTCTCCTCTCCTCTCCTCTCCTCTCCTCTCCTCTCCTCTCCTCTCCTCTCCTCTCCTCTCCTCTCCTCTCCTCTCCTCTCCTCTCCTCTCCTCTCCTCTCCTCTCCTCTCCTCTCCTCTCCTCTCCTCTCCTCTCCTCTCCTCTCCTCTCCTCTCCTCTCCTCTCCTCTCCTCTCCTCTCCTCTCCTCTCCTCTCCTCTCCTCTCCTCTCCTCTCCTCTCCTCTCCTCTCCTCTCCTCTCCTCTCCTCTCCTCTCCTCTCCTTTTTTCTTTTTCATTTCATTCATTATATTTCTTTGATCATAGTATGTCAGACTCAGTAGTGAGTTCATTTCCCAGATTTTCTTTGCTGTCCTTCTCAAAGCTAATAATAGAACTGGAGTAATGACTGAAAAATCCTGCAAAAAATTAGTCCCAGTAAAGCACAATTAATGTCATCTGCATCCAGATCTTTGCTAGAAATTTTCCACTAAATACTGGCCTCACACTATCAAAGAGAAGTGAATTTGAATTAATCCTGAAAGAACTTTTACTGAAGTTAATTATAAGCTCATAATTGCAGATATTTGCAGCCAAAATCTTATTTTAGGAATTATGCATATACAGCAAGACAGCAGAAACCTTTCTGTGCATTGCTTTGTGATTATCTAAGTGTTTCTAATACACTTTGAATGTTGGATATTTGGAACAAGGAATTCTTAATCACCAGGTTAATAATTTTTTGTAGCATCTGATTTCTTCTGTAACCAGTTTTGAATAGCAAATGTCTTTAGCAAAACCATAGGCATGAAAATTTGCTAAAAATGTCATGAACTACTGGTTACATCCCATTTGGGGTTTTTTCGCAATCATATCAAAGCCACAAATGGCTCCTATTAAACAGAAGTGGCTGGCCTACTTAGGTGAGCTGTTTACTGCTCTCCAGGCATTCTCCTGTGACGAGGCAGTTGTTCCAGGGTGCTGATAACAATACCACCTCCTTGTTTCCAGCTCCAAGCACACAGGAACTAAAGGAGGAGCGCAATGTGTACATCTGCCCGATGCACCAGCTCTGGCTGCAGGAACACAGACATGGGCCTATTAAAGAAAGAAAAAACACACAGCACGCCTCAAGAAAAGGTGAGGGATGTATGCATCTCTGGACATCCACTGAAATGTTTGCAACAGCCCAATACTCAAGGTACTCAATTGTATTTTTGAGTGAAAGTATTTTGGACGGCTGGGGGGGGGGGGGGGGGGGGGGGACGACAAAAATTGCACCATTTAGGAAGACACATTTAAGTCTGAGACATACAAAACAGCAATGAAGTTAATGCTTGTGCTCATCTCCAGGGCAGCTACCCTTAGATCTTCATTGCATTTGCCTTGTTCACACACAGACACATACGTACACACTCTTCACACTATCAGCTTGTATGTTAGCCGTGAATATTTGTGTGGAAGTACATCAAAAGTAATGAAGCTTGAGCTCCTACTCCAGCAGCCTCTCTGGTGGCATCCACCCGATGAACCCAATGGGCAGGAGAAATGAAGCAGCCACACTGCTCCTTCCCTGTGACTGGCCAAGACTCCCCAGCTCCATGCTCCATGCAGGAATGACCAACAGTGCCCCGAATGTCTTCCTGTTACAATTTTAACATTATATACTCTGGTTGCAGCTTAAAACTGACAGAGCAATCTTCATTCTAAAGGCAGGAAGTGCATTTCATTTGCATAGCTGTGATGGGATTAAAGGAGGCATTAGAGTAATTAAGGTCAGAGGGGCTTACCATTTTACTAAATCCCTAAATCCACCTCCGCTCCAACATAATTCAGCAATATCATGGGGCAAAAGGTCACTGAAACAATTTATGTCTGTCTAGTCTTCCGTCAGAATGAGATAAACCCTTTTCTGGACAAAGAGCTTTGGACAGTACACATATGTATTATTTCCACACAGACAATACAAGAAACTGTCTTGATTACCATCTGAATCCATTAACTACCCTGTGATTTGAGTTCAGTTGTCTTCCTGGGTTTTGTTTGGGAAAATTAATAGCATCTTTTATGCACATGAACTTACATGGTTTCAATTTTAAAAAACCCAAAACCACCAAAAATCTCCTAACAGATACAGATCTTAAATATGCATTCCAATAAATGTCTTCCAAAGTTTAAAATATTAAAGGAACCATCTGTTAAAGTGAGAATAATAAATGCACAGGGACTATTTGGAAGATAATGTATTATTGAATATTATGTGTTCTCATGAGTAAGCTTGCAGCAGTTACTACTTTTAATTAAATATACATTTGACACTGCTGAAGACCTTAGCTCCCAAGGCTTCGTATCTGTAACCCAAAGCTGCTCAATTGAATTGAAGGAGGGCTGACATAGAGTAATGGTGAGCAAAACTGCTCCAGGGACAGAGACACAAGTCCAGTTAGCTCCAAACCAAACAGGTTATACTGGGTGTCCTTCTACACTGACAGCCTTTATGGCCATCTTAACCATAAACTGTATCACACCAAGGCAGTCCTAGAGGTACTCTGTAGAGCTCTGCACCAGAGAAGTTGTTCCATGCTGGGCATAAAAGGGATTTGCGGAGCTCTCAGCCAGGTAGTTGTTTCACAAGGATACTTTAGTGACAACCTTGGCACCATGTCCTACTTAACCCACCATTTGACCCACCTAATCTAGTGGAAATGTCACTGCCCATTGCAGGGGTGGTAGAATACATGATCTTTAAAAGCCACCAACCCAAACTATTCTATGATTCTACCTGTCTAAGCACTCCCAGGTCCCTGATTCAAATCTCTAAGGAAAACAAAGGGAATTGAGGGATGAAAAAAATGGGATTGAAGAGATTTGTCAGAATTGCTTTAACTGTACTATGAATAAAGAAATCATGGATTCAAAACTGATGGACATAATTGAAGCATCTTTAGCCCTGCTACGTGCTGTCAGGAAGTTGTCAAGTTGTTTTGAGACAGCTTTGGTGACACACTTGTCACCATTGGTGACCTCAATGTCACTCCAGCCATACATGTGATGGAGCGGATAGCAGTCTCAGCAGTGGAACAGCAAATACAAGTGAGAATTAAACGCCAAGAAACAAATTTCATGCCAGAGATAATCCAGAATTAGAAGTGATTATTTTTCTACTAAGCCATAAGGTACAGTGACCATGAAGTGCAAGACCCCAGTCTGCAGCCAGGTGCTGCAATACAGCTGTGTGCAAGGAAATCAACTGGGGAACTGGGGAAGGGGGTGTTCCCTAGCAAGGGAATTGGTGAGTCACCCCTGCACAACTCTACCCCTAGGAAGGACTGTCTGGGGAGTGCAAGGGGACCAGGGAGCAACTTTCCTTGACCACTTGCTTGTCGACTTGCATTTACTAAAGCAGCAACTAAATTCCCAAGTTTGCTATTTCCCCAAACAAGAAGCTTTTCTTCCATTCCCCAGACACAGGAGTTGCTCCTTGCTCCTGGAAGACCCGTGCCTGGCTCTTGTGCATAGCATGCCTGTATGTGGGTATTTGCATGTGCATGTCCCCATGCTCCCTGCTGCCAGGTGCAACAATGATTTCAGGATTCCAAACAGGTGCAGTGCTGCCTGGTGTGCAGAAACTGACCCTTCCCTGACCTCCCTGGGGCAGGGAGCATTGGCTGAACAGTCAAGAATAAATCCAATCATCCTTGACTATTAAGAGGCCAACATGGTGAGACAACAGAGCCACTGCAGCAGATAATGCCGGCCTGCAGGCACTCAAGCTATGCTGGTGCTTCAAGCCCTGGCACAAGGTGGAGGTATGCTCTGCCCCTGAGGAAGGAACCCATGCAGTCGCTGTGGGTGCTTGCACAGCCTTGCTTCCACCCTCCTCCCTCCCAGGGCACTGAGCTCTCTGGGCTGAGACGCCCTGAATTTCTTTCCAGATGTGAACAATGGCTGTATTCTGTCTCGACTGACTTGGTGCAGCCCAGGATGTCCCTCCATACAGCAGCATCCCCAGCATCTGTCCCTGTCCTTAGCATCAACATCTAAAGGCAGTGGTGTCTGGCCAAGAGTGCTCTGGGTGTGGGCTTGCTGTGCTGTGCAGACCTAGTGAGACCACACTGTCCCAAGCACATTATTGCAACATTTTCTCCACCCAGGAAGCCAAAGAGACAGGTATTATTTTTAAAACCAAATCTCCTTAGTCAAGGAAGGAGATGGAGTCTGCTTGACATCCAAAACAATGCAACTTCAGAAAAACAACATAAACAAAGAGAGAAAAGCATGCTGTGAAGAAGAGGACACTCAAACACTTCTCTTAATCAAAGGGACAAACACAGCTTCTTTACCACTGACTGTTCCCAGCATCACTACAAGAGTAGATGAAATGTCTGTGCTAATTAAACAGCATCTGCCATCTCCACAGGCTGTTTGAAAGTGCTGACTAGCTGGTGAGCAGATTAGCACTGTCTGACTCCTCTACTAATAACTGATTCGTTACCCAGATTTGGCAATGCCTTTCTAATTGTCAGTTAGAACTGCTGACATTCCTGAATATTGCTCCTCAAATGTAAATAATATTTATTTAAGGGTATTGTGGACTCTGTTTTGATTCAGCAGGTTCAAGTGAGCTTGCCTGGAAGGACCAAAACAAGTTTAACCTCAGGTAGTATCTTCATTTCATAACAAACCTGTCATCAGAATTGCTTCCCATACAAGGACATATTTTAAATCATATGCCTATATTTTGGGAAGTTTCTTCATTTGGGTTGGGATGGATATAGTTGCTTTACAGTGGATTTAGTCTTTGAGAAACTGTTAAGCCACTGTACTGAAGACTGAAGTTTGAGCAGGTTATTTTTGTAAGAAAAAAAATTTCAAAAGACAGAAATGTAGACAATTCCACATTCCTATTAGGAAAAAATCTAATACTGAAAGCACACAGCTATGTTTTGTCTGTGGTTTGTTTATGTAGGTTATATACCAACTAAAGAAATTGCTTTTTCTGAAAATCTCATTAGGTTTATTTATGACACCATCTTTTAAAATAGTCTCGGAAAAATGTTCTGATGAAAATCATAACCATGTAATTGTTTTAAGTTCAAAATGTCAAAATATGAAGTAATGAAAAGTTGTGGGTTTATTCTGCTTTCCCCTTGTTCAATTTCTTTATGGTTTTTACAACCAGTCTGCTGAACAGATGGCCACTAGCTCCTGACAAGGATACTTCACTAAGTCTTGGCAGGATGATGATGGCTCAATCACCCATTAATTCTGTGGAGGATAATGGCTGAAAGCACCAGATCAGGTCACTCTTGTTGACCAGATTGTGCAAATCTGTACTGGGAGTGGGGAGGGGGAGAAGGGGGGAAGGTTTCACTGATTCAGTTGAAAGCTTTTTAATTTGAATATGCAACATTCACATGCCAGTCATTTTGAGTCTCGTCACAAATCCCCACCCTGTTCTCCTGTGATCCTCCCATCTGGTGAAAAAGCCTTAATACTTTCACCTGTAATACAAAAATCACTCTCATACATGATGGATTTTCAATGAAAACCACTGCTGTGAGACAGTCATGACAGAGATGAGATACCTGATCTTGATTCGCGCCTGGAGGCCAAGATGCAGTCCACCCTAGAGTCTGACCCTGCAGGTGTCACACCCTTGCCAGCTGGGTGCTGCACATCCCTGAGGGCTGGGCAGGCACCTGGGCAGCTGGTCCTTCTTCAGGGGCTGCTGCTGGGAAGTGGGCAATCAGTCCTGCAGGCAGCATGCAGTAGGAATGGGAATCATACTCCATCTCAGTCCCCCTTCACCTGGAACGCAGCTTTGAAATGTCCCTAATTTCTACATAGAACAATTTTAAGTGATTCTTCCATTTCAAAAAAGTAATTAGAGAAAGGGAAGTGGAAGATCACTGATAAATACTGCTGTATTGATTGTTTTCTGAATGAGAGAGATACAGAATAAATTTACTTGCTTAATTTCTTTCCTGCCTGCTTTCATTTTTACATTTTTCATGTGATTGTGCGGACACTCTGCAATCTGTCTCACTAATGAATATAGACAGTAGCAGTAGGTGGGGAGTTGCTTATTTGCATCCTTTGCACCTCTGTGTGAAATTAATTACCAGATTATGTTACACTGAAAGGCTCTTGGAAGGTGGTCAAAACATTTGAAAACCTGAGCTGTCGCAGCCTGATGAATTTCACAAGCAGGTCCGAACTGTGGAGTCCTTATTCAACCCCCAGCAAAGCAAATCTCTCCATGCAACCAATGGCTGGGAAGAGGTTGAGATTTACAAGGAAAGCTGTTCAGTCTGGAGCCATCGCCTTTTACAGCAACAGCTATGGCTCCAACAGCTTGTATATCCAGATTTAGCAATTGCCCCAAAGATGGGTACAGGCACTCCAGCTGATGCGCAGGTGAAAAGACTGTGGCAAGGGATTTTGACATCTGTTAGGAGACCCCTAGCAGTGCTTTCAGCAAAGATGGATGCTAATGTTATGGCAGGCAGAGGAGGCTGCTGCAGTCAGTGGCAGCCAGAGCTCACCCCGCTCAGTGATCCTCCAGAGCCACGTCCCCTGGTCTGGGCCTGGCTGCTGTCAACACCTGGAGAAAAAACAGCAGTGAAACACAGTGAAGAAGCAAGACAAAAAGGTGGACAGGTTAGTGATGCATGGAAAGTATTCACACCCTCAGGGCTTCCTGCACAGCAGAGGAGATGACCCTTCTCTCAGAAGGCACTGGCCACAGAGAGCCTTCCACAAACAGCTGTCTGGTGACCTAAAGCCTGGTGTCCTTCTCTGGGGCAGAACAAAACAAAGATGCATTCTCATTGTAACCTTGGGAGGCAGAAAAGAATTAAATACTGTGACTTTTATCAGTTGTGTGTTACCTATGTTGAGTCTGCATGTTTTCAACTAGTGTGTCCAGTCATCTTGCAGTTTATGATGACCAGTCACCAGATGAGTGGTCACTCTGTTTCTAAACCTCCATGCATCTCCACTCCTCTGGATGATCCTGGAGAAGAAATCAGCAAAGTCACAATGCTAAAAAGAGAGCTGGTACACCAAAGCTCAGCTAATGACTAGAGTTTCTTCAAAATTTAAAGCTATTGAATCTCTGGTCTGGAATAAGATTTTTCTCTTTCTATTTTTAAGACATCTCACCAGTATATATGTTCTTTCTGAAATATCTATCTTCACCAAGTACCTGCCTAAACTGAGTCCAGATATTCTCCAAATATTTTTCATGAGCACAGAAACAGACATCCTCCACAATACCTGGGATCCAGCCAGCAAAAATTCCCACTAGTGTCCTGTAGCCATACCATGAGGAAGGTACAAGGTGCCAGCCCTCTGAATCCCTCCTGGCAGGAGCACATCACCACCACACCCCCTATGAGCCAGCCAAAAAGGACCCACTGGACAGCTCTGCTCAGCCCTAGCGCTGTCAGTGATCTGATATGAGGTGGTGTTTATGGAAAAAAAGACACTTTCCTCTGCTCCAGAGCCTGAGGGTCCCTCTTATTTGATGTGTTTGTAAATAAATCTCCATTTCCAAGGAGACTGTTTCCTGTTAGACCCTATTAAATACTCCTCTTCTTGTCCTGGCTTCCTGTGTTTGAAAGACCTGAACACTGTTTGTCGTTTCACCATACTTAAATGACCCTAAATGAAGTAAAGGTTCATTTACGGCTACATGAAATAGATGTAAACAGTGACAAATACAGTAACAAGCATGTGGAGAGATGACCAGAGAGTTTCAGTTGTGGGAACAGACCAGACCAGACCAGACCAGACCAGACCAGTGTTGTGCAGGGGCCAGACACATCCACTGAACTAACATTTCAGCACCAAGAAAAGACTGAAAGGAATGTCAGGGAAATGTTTTCTTTCCACAGCTTCAGAATGTTTGAATAGCTCTCCTACACCCCTTTATAAAGGAAAACATATACATTTTCTTATATGAAAAAATTAGTAAACTTCATTTTATTTATAAACAATAGTGCTACCCTAAGGTACATTCTTTATTTCCTATGACTATTATCTTCTCCTTCCTATTGACATGTAGCTTTAATTGCCTTCATATAATAGACATTTCCTACATGTGAGGATATGTATTTCAGCACAATAACCTGGTGGACCAAATCAGTATTTCTTCTTACACATTTCCTTGACATTCTCCACAAAGGCTTTTCCATACAAATTTTTAAAGAGATTTCTAAAATCACATCAGTGAATTGTTGATTGGCTACAATCTTTTGAATTCGTCACCATCCACACGCTGTGTTTAGATTCTGTTAGTCGAAAGTTCACGTTGTGCAGCAGCAGCTGCATTGTGTACCTGCTGCTGCACAATGTCACAAGGCACATGGCATAAACTGAGCTGGGTATCAAGTTGGACAAGTCCAAGTCCTTCACTTAGGTGAAAAAAATCTTGTGACATGCCTCCCCATGTGAACTGGGAGTATGTAAAAGTCATTCATAGTCCCGAAATAATTTTTTGTTGGAATTAGTTTCTGGTTTTGAATAGGAATGTAATTCAAAGACTTCCCAATATGTTTATCAGCAATTTTCCAACAGTAAGGAGAGTTAAAGTATTGTGTGCATTTCCATTGCAATTAGCTTGTCATTAACATCTAAACACTAGGCTTGCACAGATAGCTTTAAGTTCAGTTTTCAAAAAAATCACCACCTAATGACTAGGATTAGCTTTTACAGGTGTGCAGGTTTTCTATTAATTTATTTTTGGGAAGGAAGGAAAGGAACCAGTTATGGAAATAATTCCTTGTAAGGACTTGGGCAGTTTCCTTTAGACCTGGCAAAAACCAATCAGCAGCTGATTTTTAATATTGACACATTGTCACACCAATGAATCCTGACCCAGCCCCCAGCACAGCCTGAAATACTCCACCCCCACCTGCTTCAACCATTGCACGGGCAAGATACTCACTTTTTCAATGCACAGATGAGACCTACAGACCTGAGAGAAAAGTGACAGAATGAAGACACACAGAAACAACACGAAGACACCAAGGTCAGTGAAGTAGAAGGTACCAGATGGCAGGAATTGATGGAGATGCTTCATTCTCGGGCTGAAATCCTCTTGTAAGGCTATGGAGAAAAATGTGATGGATACATCAAGACCCTTTTTGCCTGTACTGGGGGGATGAAGCATTATAACCATAGACATGAGCAAAGGCATCCATGCTGAACAAGCAGATGTTGAAGTAGCTGTGATTTGATGAGAGGTTTGAATAGAGAGAGAGAGAAGAGTGATGAGGACCCCTTGCTCCCAGGGAAGGAGAAGAAGACCTCTGTTCGTAGAGATGAAGAGGACCTCAGAGTTAGATGAAGAGAACCTTTGCTTGAACAATTTCATCCTTAGAATAGTACTCCATAAGTTGACATGGCCCACAAAGGCAGCTGTGGGAAGGCTGTAAAAATGGAAGGGACTTCACCATTGCAAATTTCCCAAGCAAATACTATTTATAAAAATTAAAAGCCACAAGAGAACTATTTTCTTGTAGAGAGGTCTCTTTAGCCTGATAAGAGAGACTCCTCTCCCTAAGTAAATTAGAAAAAGACTATTTTAGAGATGGCAAACTGACTGATTTTTTTCTATATGCTGTCAATGTGAGAGAAAAGAGGGTGTGGAGGGAGGAGAAATGGTGTGAAGATTTTATTCCAATTCTTATTATTTTTTTCTTTTAGTTTCTATTAATAAATTTTTCCTTTATACCTTTCAAAATTTGAGCGTGCTTTGCCTTCCCTCCTAACCCTATCTCACAACAACAACAAAAAATATATAATTCTAGGAAGTGTACTAGCAATTTAACCAACACTAAACCCACCACATAAAATTTGTACATTAGCCAAAAAATCTAAAATTAGCAAACCAAAACCACTAGAACAGGCTTTTCCACTGAATAGTCGTGTTGGCAAGGACAATATAAATTTAAAATATTTAAATTTCATTGCATCATAGAATCAATGAATAAACTAATAATTTAATAAATTATGCTTCCATGGAAAAATTGGTCAGCTTACTCTGACTCAATTATTTCCATCATACATAAATGTTAAGGTCACTTTGAGTTTTGCCACTGACATAATGGGGCTCAGGATTTCCTCCTAAGAACTGATTAGTGGTAAGGTCAGATTTTGTACAGAAGGTTAAACACAGACATTTCACGTTGGCGTTATGAACTCTATCATGCTATTGAATGATTAAGATTTTGTACCAAATCAAGGCTGTTTGAGCATGCTTACTTTGATCAGATCTTTAAAACAAATTGTTAAGATGAGAGTGAAGTTACATTTATCACAATTTCAGGGACATTTTTTACCAAGTGCAGAAATGTATAGCTTTGAGAATAATGTTCCTAGGGTATCCTAGATGCTAGTAAATGTTTGGTGGTTTTCTGGTTTTTGTGGTGGGGTGATTTTTGTTGTTGTTGTTTTGGGTTTGTTGAGGTTTTTTGTTTGTTTTTTTTTTGTTGTTGTTGTTTTTTGGGGTTTTTTTGGTAAATGAAAAGTGTGGAACCTTGGATTTGCACAAGTTACCAGCTTCCTATTTCTCACAGTCCAGATGATCTTGCTTTCTAACTTGTGCAGCTGCTTCTCAGAAAGGATAAGGATCCATGTTGTACTAATAGAGGCAGTTTCGCTTACACAGTCTTTTAAACTAGTGTTTAAACTACCATGTATGTCGAGTGTTAGAAATATCTGAAGTCCCCAGTTCCTTTCCTTGTTTTCTCGTGTTATTTCACTCCATTTAAGCTGACCCATGGTCTTTATTACTGAACTTAGAACTGGCACCTTTCTAAGTTTCCTTTCACTGTAAAGTGAGGAAAGTACATTCAAGAAATATCTGGATGTAAAACCTGCAGTCACATACATTTACAGTAATTTCACAATTATAAGCCGCACCATTTTGACTAAAATTTTGGTTCGAACCCGAAGTGTGGCTTATAATCAGGTGTGGCTTATATATGGACAAAGAACGAAAAGTTGCTGTTTTAGTTTGGAGGACAGGTGTCTGCTGAGAAAGGCAGGAACTTCTCTTTGAAATGGAGAATGTAAGCCCCCTCCCTCCAAATTATTATAATTTTGAAATCAAGGGGCTTTCAGGCAAAAATATGGGAATTAGGAATAACAGTTCTTTACTAGGGAAATTAAAATAGAAATACAGTACTACAAAGAAACAAACTCCAAACCCTGACAAAGTCAGAGTACAACCTGACACCCTGTCAGGCAGGGTGTTGGTAGCAGTCCCATTAAATGGTGGCTGCAGTCCTCCTGCAGTGACAGATGTGATTCAGTTGGAGCAGTGCTCCTGCAGAAGGTGCAGTTTCCCTCCAGAGGTCCAGTGATGATGTGGAGAAATCCTGTTTTCCTCTGGAGTCCAGTGGAGAAAGGGGCTCCCTTAGTGTCCCAAAACCTCTGGTTTTATCTTGGCTCTTCCTCCTTACTGGAGCAACTTCCAATGGGATGCAGTAATTTTATCAGTCACACAGTGGGACTCAATGGCCATTAGCAGAAAATGACTGGCTGGAGGAAGGATGGGTTGTGAAAAGATAAAGAACAATGCCCTGCCTGGTTTCAATGGATGGCCCATTAGCAGAATATCTGCCGTTGAGATAAGGATCACTGCCCCCACCCTCTACAGATGGTGATAGAATAGATACCTTTTATCACACTCTGTATTGTAACATGCGGCTTATAATCAGGTGCGGCTTATGTATGGACAAAGAACTAAAAGTTGCTGGCACCCGGAAGTGTGGCTTATACTCAGTGCTGCTTATAATCGTGAAATTGCTGTACTAATTTTTGAGAATAAATACTGTTCCAGGGTTCCAGGAAACATGTTTGTCACTGTGTGCTCGTAAAGATCTGTAGTACCTTTACGATTCAAAGCAGGAAAAGGATGGGGAAGTGAAAGAGCTAAAGAGAAAGGAAATTTCCGTTTTCATACTCTGATTTTCCAGAAGTAAGTTTGCAGCTAGTCTGTTCTGTTGAGAGCTAAAGAGGATTCAATTCCAGAAATACATTGGCTCAAGAACAGTTTGTAAAGGGCTTGTCCCTCCACTTCTGTATTATTAATGTACTGTAAGTGACATTGCACTCAGGTGACTGATAAATGCTGAAAGGGAGGGACATTGTTCCAGAAGTGCTTATAAAGACAAATAACAGTTGAATCTATTTGATGCTGTGCAAATAAAAGAGATGCTTATGAGTATTTTCCTCCAAACACAATAAATTTTTAGGAATTACCATTGTTACTTTACATCATGATGGCAAACATATTTTGAGGATAGGTTGCCTTCTAGAAAGAAAGACATAAGAGTTACAGAACAGGAAAACAGGCAGTGAGTGTAAACCTCTTATTAACAGCAAGTATGTTGAATATAACATAGACTGTTACTCTGGTTAAAAATTGGTTCACTTCTGCTGAAATTACTGTGCAGACAAAGACCACTGCATTGTCCAAATTGTCACGTGCAGAGAGCTGCCAGCAGCTCATGAAGATCACGTGGTTTTCTGACCTGTAGACTCTTTTCATGTTGCACAACTGTACTGAGTTCTCTCAGGGAATCCAGGATCAAATGCAGAAGCAAACACATTTTCTAGCAGAAAACAAAACTTTACAATTAGTAACCGAAACAGCAAGAAGGAACTAAACTATTTAAAAAAAACCCCATAAGCACAAGGATCCACATCTTCCTTACATGTAAATGTCATTCTTCACCTTATACTAGTAAGGCAATATGAAAAATACAAAGTATTTGAAAGCAAATACAGGATTGAACTCTGTCAGGATATAATTTTTGACAGGAAATCCTGAATTTCTATTTGCTTTTTAACAAGGGCTGGTGTTGATAGAGTCTCTTTATATACCTGCTTCTAAAGATGATGATCCAGCTTCCCTGCAACCTCCCTTGCAGATATGGAGCCATAATCAAACACAAATGCAGACAGCTCTTTTTCAAGTCTGCACCTTGTTCATTTCCATGTAAGCAGAAGCTCTGCATTCAGGGAGGCCAGACTCCCCTTGGGCTCCCCCTGGGCTCCCAGCATCAGGCTCTCCTATCACCCTGAGCCCCACAGTGCAATTGGCATGTCTGAATCTGCCACTGCTCACTACGTCAGATCTCTTAGCTGTGCCAAGGCAGCTGCAAGGTGCAAGAGAAACCTGAGCAGATATGATTGTTATCAAGAATATATTTCTAGTTTAGCAACCTCACCTCAGATGACTGTTTTCTCTTCCAAGCAGAAAAATTAAGCCATTTTTTTTCTTGTATTCTTACAGTTATTGAAGTTGTATGTCTTCGAGAGATTATTCTGATTGGAGCATTACCCTGAATCATTCTGTGCATCAGCAGATACAAATAGTCTTTTTTCTGGCCTTTCTTCCAGCAAATATTTTGTTCAAGTGCATATTTCTGGAAAAGTCGATTGAATATAGTGTATTAATTGCATGCACAGATACTTTTCCCAACGTGAACGTGAGTTCAAGCGTAGTATATTTCAAATCTTATTTCCCACAGATCATAAGATAACCTAATTTTTCAAATATATTTCATTTGAAGGGCCTTGTGACTTAGACTTCATCCCCCTGGGGTGTTCAGTTTTCTACAGCATTTTTGCTTTTCCAAGATATCCACCTGCATTCCATGGACAACTCCGCACTGGAGCAGGTGTGTGCCCAAAGGAGGATGTGGCCTTGTGTGAAGCCCATGCTAGAGCAGGCTTCTGGCAGGATCTGTGACCCCATGAAGAGAGGAGCCCACACTGGAGCAGGGAATGAGTATAAGAAGTCCTTACCCTGAGGAGGGAGGAACAGCAGTGACAACATGTGATGCACTGGCTGCAACCCCCATTCTCAGTCTCCTGATGTTGCCTGTAGAAGAAGTCCGAGAGAATGGGAGTAAAGTTGAGCCTGGGAAGAAGAGGGGAGTGTAAGAAAGGTGTTTTTAGATTTAATTTTTATTTATTATTATCCTACTCTGATTTGACTGGTAATAAACTGAATTAATTCCCTGCTAACTGAGCCTGTTTTTCCTGTGACACGTCTGTGGGCTGGGAACTGGTCACACACTTGCCTCTTGGCACCAGGGACTTCAAGCAGGACCTGGGTATTCAGGGTGGCTGGAACAAGACTTGCAGCCTGCAAAAACCTTTCCTCTAATGCATTTTTTACAGCTTCTGAAACATTTAACACAATCTCTTTCTTGTGTTACTCTGTAGAAATTTTAATTAGCAGGAGTATTGCTGGATGAAGTAATAGTAATGCACCAGTTGCTTTCCTCAATGAGATGTCAGCTGGGATGCATCTTTCCCCAACATGTCTCTGGCACAATCACCCCTGAGGAAGGAGTGACTCCCCAGTGAAGAGGAGCCTCTCTTGGCTCTCAACAAACCTGCCTTTATTGCAGGGTGGGCTGGTACTTCAGACCTGGATTCCTTCTCCTTTTGCCACTGAAGCACATAATCTACCCCAAAGTCTAAGTGATGAAAGGGGAAGGCAATAATAATCCTCCCTAAAACCAGGTTACCTGTTTTCACCCTGCACTGAATGGCTGTGGATATCAGACTTTAACTTATTAACGTTTTACATGCATGGGGTCAAATTTAATCTCACTAGCACTGTTTAGTCAAAAGCAATATTGATGAACCCCTAGTTCAGGGCTGGAAACTGATGTTTAAAACCATAAGCTGGTGAAACATTTCATGGTACTAAATGGCTTGTACCTAATGATGCAAAAGCTGACCTTTTAATCTACAGACAGCCAGAGCTAAAAATGCATCCCTATTCAAGCTGCTACACAAATCTTTGTGAGTGACACTTCTGTGTGCATCCATGGAAATCAGATCTGACAAAATAGCACTGCTCCTAAAGGTGTGAAACCCAAAGCCCACCCATTCTCCTGCACTGACTCCTTACAGGCTTCCCTTGAGCCATCCCTTTGGCCCAATAGAGAAAACTTCCTTTTAATCTTGCATCTCCCATCTTCAGGTAAATCCGTAGAATGATTGTGAGTCAGATATCAGGCATTACCAAATATTTCAATGTATTTTGACATGTGGAACCAGGCCCAAATTGTTTAGTAACTAGCAGAAGACTCTATTCACTGGTGCCAATGTATCTTTGCTCTTTGGGCCAGATCAATGCCCTTGAAGTGATAGCTTTTACAAACATGAGGAATATTCACCTCTTACTATCTGGCAGTATTATTTGTTGGCTGGAGGCAGAAAAGACTTTGGCACAAACCAAATCTATCCAGTGTAACACAACCATTTCATTTGGGGTATATCTTAATCCTACCTTCCTGGGTTTTGCATGTTTTTTAAAGAGTTGTATTGTTGTATAACAACAGCTTCTGCTGACCTGTCATATAATCATACCTACTCCTCAGATCAAAGAGCACCATCTACCCTGGGTTCTTCTGTGATATTACAGTGTAGAAAAAATAACAGCAAACCCAGACTAGGAACATTCTTTAACTGTGACCTGTGAGGCAGGAGGTGAAAAAGGGAGGCAGTGGAACCATCCCCAAGGCTGAATCTGCCTCCCTGCCAAAGGATCTGGAAATCACATTCAGGCTCCCAAAGACTGGCTGCATGCTCACTCACCACAGGTGGTACTACAGTATTGTACAAGAGCAACAAAAGAAGGAAATTAAATAGCCCTATTGGGAAGGCCCTCCAAGTGCTATAAACTTGTAGCAGTTATTTAATCTCAGAGTCAATCAAAATATATCTGTTTTCAAAAACTCGGTGTCTGAATGCAAAGTGGAAAGCTTACTCTGTCAGGACCCAGCACTAATGTGGACACCCTCGCTCCAGAGAGTGTGCCTTACTGGAGACATCCAGATACTGGCCTACTCTGCAGGTGCTGCTGAGGCAGGGAAAAAGTATTTGATACACGATTTCACCTGGTGACATCCTTTGTTTAATAGAGCTTGGAGAGCACAAAGCAGCTGAGGAGTGACAGGGTAAAGTGCTGCGAGCAGCAAAACAAGTGGTAGATGGAAACACAAACTGCTGGAAGAGATGCTCTGGAACATCCCAGGTAGGTGCCCACTGCCACAGCCCTCAGTGCAGGCTCCCGTCCCACTGCTCCACCAGGCCAAAGACCCAAGAGGATACACACTCCAGTGAGCACAAGGAAAAGTGAAGGGAATTGGCAAAACTCTCAAATTATAAAGACTGCTAGGATATAATACAAAACTACTGGAATAAACAGGAATAAAATTGGCATTCCTGCTTCATGAACTGTGCCAGCATTTCTAAGCCCTGGCTGCCTGAACTTTAGCTCTGGTTGAAAATTTCCATGTAACTATGGTAATGAGCATTTTTTCAGCCAATAACAATAGCTCATGGGATAAAGAGTAGTATTTCCCAACACAGATTATCTTGATCTCCAATGCAGTGCTGGGTATATTTTTGTAGCTAACTCACTGGTGTTAGCTTTATAACCTCAAACTGTACATACAGAACATAGCACAAGATTTGTTTGCACATATTTTTTATTGCTTGCTTGCTTACTTGCTTGCTTATTTAATGATTTATGGGCATCATTGAACACTGCTGCTCTGCATTTGAGATGCTCCAGGAGCAAAAGGAACTGACTTGGAAGAGCTCCATCTCTTTGCCTTGTGAGAAATGGAGAGTTCAGAGGTGCAAGCACTCCTTTATGCGCTCACCTTCTGGCCTCATTATGGGCATCTGTGGAGTCCATTATCCATTGGGGAGAGACAAGTGAGCAAGAGCACACCAGGTTCAGCTCCTCCTTCCTCACGACTTCAGCTCAGCATTTTTCCAAGCAAGGCAGGGCCTCCTGAGTTCTCACAGGACTCCTGCATCCCAATTTATTGTCCACAGGTTTGGGAATGGGGCTCTCTGAAAAAACTCTTACAAAGGCTAGAGGAGCACTTCCTTTAGGGGAAGAGTTAATGTTGTGAAAATGATACTGTGGAAAGCAAGTCTCAGATTTCCCGGTATGGAGAAGTTTAAGAGAATTGTGCTTCAAGTCTTTAAGCACTTTTCATTATTTTGGAAAGTACCAGAAACCATCAACCTCCTACCTGACAGCACTGATTTTCCAGATGCTTCACAAAGGTAATAATGCTGCTTTTCCTACATAGTATGATGTCTCCCATCCAATCAGCCATCATATCCCAGCATCACCTAAAAAAACTGTAGCAGAAAAAGAGCTGGGGAAATGCCATCATGGGCATGTAGTGCAACTCCCCAAAACCTGCATGCGTGAGCACTCTTCCTGTATTCACACTTCTCCTTGGAGCTGCTTGTGCCAACAGAAATCTGCTTGGGGGAGGACCAGAGCATTCAGAGGGCAACCCTCACTACTGCAAGGCATTTCAGGCAGGCTTTGGGGAAGGAGAGTGGTTGGCAAGCCAAGAGTGACACGGGCTGAGTTTGTGCTGAGACAGAAACATTTGCCTCTGCCAGCACTGTGCCCACCTTGGCCAGCAGACTCCACAGGGAGTTCAGTGTTGGATGAGTGTCTCTCAGCAAGGAGTCTCTGAAGAAATGGTAGTCAAGTCCCCTTGAACAGAGGCAGTGAAGGATTTGGGCTGTGGTAACATGACATACGTGAAGACTGGTGCAAAGTTAGAGAGCCTATTTATGGAGGTGGTTATTCTTTTGCCCTGCTGTGCACTGAAGAGTTTGTGACAGTCTGGCAAACCCTGTACACAGCCCTCTTTCTGTGGTCCTCAGGGACCCTTTGACAGAAGGACAACGCCTCTCAACAAAACACAGTTGCTGCAGCAAATCAGTATTTGGGCTTAATAGGGCTGGGCCATTTGGAGTTTCAGAGCAATCTGCGTGTGAAAAGCATATGTGTGTGGGGCAGGCCGTTCTACAGAACACGCTCTGTCAAGTGACCCCAGAATAAATTTATCCTCTCCCCCTTCTAAGGCACAGCAACTTTCAGAACAGATGGAGCATGTGTGGGAGTTTCAGAGCCCATTGAAACATTGACTCTGAGAATGACAGTTTTGCTCTTAGGACTGAATTTTGACAAGAAAAAAGCAGGTGGAAACATAGCAATGCTACAATTCATATTCCCAGAGCTGTCAGAAACGCCCCCAGCTGCCCATAAACCACGTCCTGCTGTGCATGCAACCCCAATTTCCTTTACTCTCTCACCTTAATCCAGAGAGAATCAGTCTGTACCCCCATTAAATTTTTCTAGTATTCTCTTGCTAAATGTTCTTAGTTGTCAACCACCATCCTTCAAGTGGGTGACCTGAGAGCAGCCCAGAGAGGATCAGAGGCACAATTTGATGTCCAGATGTAAGCAACCAGTAAATGGTGCACTGTAACAACAGTAACATTTGGATGGCATATGAATTTTTTAAAAAGGGGTTGCATCTAAGGAGTTTCTTGCTCAAATTATCCCAGATTTGGCCTCCAATCCACACTTGGAGAGCAGCTTTCAAGGGAGTTCTACAATTCATATTAACTATTTAGGTATGTCTGCATTGCACAGTGCAATGTATTGGAGAGTTTACTCAGTCTGACACCAGATAAGCTAGCTCCCAAACCAGAAACATCACAGCTGCCCCAAACAGAAGACATACTGCCTATATTCAAACTTATCTCCATACATGCTGTGCCATTGGCATGAGGATTCAGCTGGAGCTTGCCCAGGTCCTGCTGAGGCATCACACTACCCTGTACAACATGCCTTCTGAATACAAACAACACTGTGAAATAATGTTGACCTTGTTTTTACCCTGACTTCCTAAGAAAAATAGTCTTTCATAACAACACTTTATATCGGTCAATCGCATATGCCTCTCAAAAGTTTTTGATCCTGTAGCTGTCCTTGCCAGTTAAATTTAACAGAGAGAGAGGCTTCAGGTGTAAGAGAGTTAGGTGGCTACACGTAACGAAGAAAACCCAAATGAATATTCCTAGTTAAAGAAGGGCTGCAGTGGGAGTTCACCTCCAGTTTTGGAGAAGAACAAATGGGAGAAGGACCCAGGAAAACAAGCTCCATGGTGACTGGGTACAGAAAATCTGAAGAGCAGCCCTGAAGAAAGGTGTACATCTTTGAGCAAACACTCCCCCCACATATTTTAACTTTTCAGCAAACAGTAGCAACACTGAAGATAACAACACTGAAAGCCAGGGCTTGTATTACTTAGCTTGAAAAGCAATTGTACTTTTCGCATTGCTTTTGTGCCATGCAGCAAATTTGGGAGAGTCCTCTTCTCCAGCTGCTGCTGCAAGCTTCTTCCTGTCTCTGGTTCCAGTGTTGCAGGCAGCTGGAGGCTGGCAATCAGCCATAGAATCACAAAATCTTTTACATTGGGATATACCTCTGACGTCATCAAGTCCAACCTTTGGCTGATGCCAGCCTTGTAAACGAAACCATGTCTAATGTAAACTAATGACACATCCAGTTTATTCTTGCACACCTTCAGGATGGTGATTCCACCACCTCCTTTTCCAATGTTTAACAGCATTTTCCATAAGGATATTCTTTCTGATGTCCAGCTTGAGCCTCTCCTGGCACAGCTTGAGGCCATTTCCTCTTGTCCTGTCCCTTGTCCCAGAGGAGAAGAGACTAACCCCCACCTGGCTACAGTTCCTTTTCAGGTGGCTCCCCCGAGTCTCCTTTTCCCCAGGCTTAACAACCCGAGTTCCCTCAGCTGCTTCTCATATGACTTGTGCATTCTTTACCAGTTCTATTGCTCTTCTCTGGACATGCTCCAGCACCTCAATGTTTTTCTTGTAGTGAGGAGCTCACTAGACACAGGGCTTGAAGTCTTGCCTCACCACTATCAATGCTGGTACCTTCATTTGTGCACAAACTTGAAACAAAACAAACGAGGTTCAAAATTCAGGGGTTGAGATAGGACGAATGCATGCCTTGGTACAGAAAACAGTGCTCAGTCTTGATGACTTATGCGTGCTGGGGACATTTCCTGCCAGGATTTCCTGGGGATGGGATTTCTCCACCAGTGGAAAAGGCTGGATTGTCTCCGACAGCTGCTTCAGAATAAGTCCACAGAAATTCCTACTGGCCATTTCTAACAACTTCCTAGCAAGGGAGAGAGCAGGGATATGGGGAAGGAGGTCTGGCCCAGCACAAGCCAGCACGTGTCTGCTGAGACACATCAGCCCAGCTTTATCACCTCTTCAACAGTGTGACTGCAGTTCACTGTAGAGGCACGCCTCTGCAGCTGCCAACCCTCAGGCTCCAGAAAGACATAGAGAGAAACAGTACTGGAATTTGTGCCACATCTTCTTATCTCCTCCTTTCACCACCAGGATGCAAATTAGTCGCAGCTTACTAAGTTTTAGTAAGATTACATAAGCATCATATTAATTTTGTTCATATTTCCCCAAAGAAATCAGCAAATTGTTAGAACAACTTGGACTCACAGATTTATTTTTCAGGCAGCATGGACTATTGGCAGCTGAGGTGCAGTCATTTATCATTTCACAATGAAGATAATATGGTTAACAAGCCAAATTTCTTCCAAAAGAAAAAAGATACAGCAAGCAAATAGGCAGTGACAATCAAAAGCCATTACAGGTTTTGGAGGAGAAAGCAACTTTGTTTCAGCCCATTGTTTTTTGCACTGCATTCTCTAGAGCTGCCTGAAGGTCCATTTGTTGCTATCCAGAATATTCTATTACAGAAAGCATTATTTAAAGATACAGGGAAAGACTGCACATTTGCAGATGGAAAAGGTCTTGAGGAAGTTCATTATAAAAAATGCCCCAACCTCTCAATCCTATATATATGATTTGATAGCCCCAGAGGACCCATCAAGAACACCTCCCACTGACTGCCACCTCCTCCGACTTTTGCTGAATGATACTTGCACAAGTTTCACTGGAAGGAAAATAGGTTTGATGAGAAAATTTGCTGCTGTATTCATTTTGAGTGCAACAATAGGGCAATGAGAACGAGCTCTTGGCAGGCATGTGAAATCCCCTTAGCACAGCTTAGAGTAACTTGAATTGTGTTAAAGAAGTATATCCACACAGCCTTTAGCAGGCCCTTGCTCTGCCCCTCCTTCCTCATTGTTAAGTGCCTTTCTGGGAAGAAGTAGCTTCTTGAAAACTTTCTTCTTGAAAAGCTTCTTCTGTGAGCTAAGGCAGAACCTGCCTGACCTTCTTCAGGCATGGGGTTTCTCCTGGCCCCAGATATGGGCTGACACTTAAAACACCTGTCTTAAACCTGGGAGCAGGAACAGGAATTATTGTGTAAATAAAGTTATATTCTTTTATCTTCCCATGGGATATTCTCAGCCATGAGTACTCTGGATGGGGACAGGCTGATAAAAACCAGGAACCTTGAACTGCCGATTTTATTATTTTCTTCCTGCAACAGACAACCTAACACTCAGAGGGGACCCAAGAGCTGCAAAAGGCCCAGCACACAATTCCCTGCATGTAAGCACCAAGAAATACAGAATCTTCTCCACCTCTTCTACAAAATTTGTCAGCCTGGGGCTGAATGATGCCACCTTGCAGTTTCACTGTGGAGACAACCAGTCACAATCAGCCTAAAAAAGTCTCTGCACAGGACACAGTGGATTGAGTTTGCAGTAGCCCTGCTGCTGAAACATCCTTCGTCCCAAAGCCCATGGTGAAGAGGGCAGCAGGCACCTCTCAGTCATCAGCCTCCCTGGCCCATTCTCGGGGTGATGTTCCTTTGGGTTTCCCTGGAAGTGCCCATTGCTTCCTAGTACTTTCCTCTTCTGCTCTTCAAGCTCAAAGCAATACCCCTGCAACCATTTCCCACTCCACAGGCAAGAATTATCTGACTGGAGGCACTGAGAGAGAGCAGAACAGAATGGACTGTGCTAAAAAATAGGAAGAATGTATCTTTTTCCAAGTTCAACATCTGGAGAATTGGAGAATGGTTGTAAAAAGCCCCCAGAGCTAATATCCAGTCTCTCTTTTGACTGCTAGTCGTCTCCTCCCTTCATACAGGGCTGTCTCCAGACTTTTCCTTGAGGTGATGTGGTTATCACACATAAAAAAAACCCCAAGCATAAAAAATACTGTTTCAAACCAAACAGCTGGAGGAAAATGTGCTTCTCTGTTATTCAGTGGCCAGTCAGTGCATTTGTTTAGAGCCAGAGAAGTTGTGTCCAGGTCCCTCCTCAGCTTGACCCCAAAACCTGACTGCAAAGCATCCTCCTACACTACAGTGTTACACTGTCCAACAGTGTTCAGGAGAGCTGTGGTTTCTTCCCCTCACAGACATTCTTCTTTGGGTCAACACATATTTGCCAGATTACAGGGAGAGAGACCATCAACACTATCTCAAAAGTCCATGAAAAGCAGAAATGAGGCATTCCAAGACCAATACCTACACACATCTGCTATCACCACAGCACAAATCATTCTGATGCCTTGTGCCAGGCCTCTGTCCTTCCAGGAGCCCCCAAACCCTCCCTTCCTTTGGTGTGACAGGGGTAAACATGTTTCCGCCGATGCTTGCTGGAGGGAATCATGCCACAGGTGCCTGTTACACCAAACCCTGGGGAGTGCACGGGCTGAAATGAGTGCCACACTGACTGGGCTGGGGCACAGCCTCCATGGACGTGGACAGCCCAGCACCAAGGAATGAGAAGCTCTAGAAACACTTGGGCTCCAGGCAATCCCTCAGCTCAGAGGAAGATTTGTACATTGAAACATTAGACCTGAGAGTGCTCTGTGGCAGTCAAGAGCTATGTCTTTCTTCAGATTAGGTGAACATTCACTGCAGACTTGTAGGAGATGGGATGTTTCTTGCGAGATATTTCATGGGCACCAGCTGGATTGAGTACCACAGCTGCCAGCCTGAGCAGCATGAAGTCTGAGTACAGATTGCAGGTAATGAACAGCCAAAGACTAAAATAATAAGGAATATTTCTAGACTTCTGAGAGAATGATTGTAACAGTCCACTTGACCCTTCTTCTCTTTAGATTCTAATTATTCCATACCCAAGATGTTACTAAAACAGCCACAGCTCTATTCTGTGGATCTAGAGTGATTTCTTCATTACATTAAGAGCCACAGAAGAACTACTGGAGCATTCTTGTCCTTTGTGTTGAGCAATTTCATTTGTTCATCTCCATCCATTTGAGGAGTTTCAGTCCTGAGACATTTAAAGCCTAGTCCAGCGAAGTGCTTTGGCACTTACTACACAAAAGTTCTTATGGAACCAGTAATAGGAGAAACTATTTTGAGTTTTATTTTATTTAGGAGCTATTTAGTTGATATAGCAGTGGAAATAATTAATTAAAATTTCACTCTACATATCTAGATTATGTTACAATAACATTTGTGTCTACGCAGTTCAACTACATCACACATTTTGGAGCACATCCCTGCAATTTAGAGGTCAGTTATATCCAGGATGCTTTGAGTGTGCAGGGGGATGTTCTTTAAATATGCCTGAATTAATTTCATTAGCATAACATATTCTATTCTAGTACATGATATGAACTGTTGTTATTGTACAATGGAGCAGCTTAAGAGCAGGTGCTTTTCATTGATAGGTGAATTGTTTCCCTCAAATTGTGGAGAGAGGATGGACACTATAAATTGTATTTTTGAAGAGTAGACACAACATACTTTGCGATAACTGCTAACCTCCAGTCATCTGTATTTCTTTGAAATCTTTGAATGATGATTTGTTTCCAAGCTGAGGTTTGATAAATAGGGTTCCAGCTCTGAGCACAATTCTGAATTCAAGCTTGAACCTCCTGCAAATGAAAATTCACTATGAAACATAAAAAAGTCTCTAACTATGACATGAAGGATACGATGAAGAGATGAAATCATTCTGCTGTGATAAGAACAATTTTTTTATGCAGGGGAATCATTGTTCTAGACTGAACATGTGAAAAGAATTATGTTAGCCTTACCTTCTCTGTCTTCAAGCAATTAAAAGTTAACAGAAGGTAGACTAAAATTAGTTCAAAACACCAAAGCCATTGTGATTTAAATCTAAACCAGAATGGGACTAGTCCTAAAATGGTTCCCATTGCTCTGTGGTTCAGACTGCTCCTCTTGCCTGCCTGCTGATTTCTGCTCCATCCTCCTGAGCTCCAGCCCTGAGTTCACCTCCTCCAGGATCACAGTTCCCAGATTTTACACCCAGACTTTCACAGTCCTGCAAAGATGCAGACCTCTGCCTGGCAGAGGCACTGACCCAGCATCTGCTATGCAAACTCAAGGACAGCCACTCGGTCCTAGCAACTCTGACTGGTGCTGTAGCTCCTAATTCAGCATGCTGCATCCTGGCTTTGCCCAAGTGACACACCCATAGTCTTTTTGGTGTCAAGAGAGTGAGTTGCCTTGTTGGGGTGTGCCAAAATGTTGGGTGCAGGAGCCTTTCTTTCTCCAGCAGGCACAGTAAGATGTTAGGCAGATGCCACCAGCACCTTCCCACAGTTGTGTGAGGCATCTGCCTAGATATCTTCAGAGATAGGAAATGCTGTCTCCAACAGCTTCAGCTGCAGGGCCAAGACAACTCTCCCATACTTGGTATAATCAGGGCTACTCCATGAGTGCTGAATTTCAGCTTTGCAGTGCTGCCCAGGTGAAAATAGCTGCCCGGAAGACAGGAAGACTGAAAATGACCCTACTGGTACGAGGGAGTGAGACCCTCTTTGGTGCATGTGTGCCCATGGATGCCGACTTAATTTCAGCATCAGACTGGGAGAGGACACAAGCACAGAGTGGCCTGGAGAGCTGGCCTTCCACTGCCAACAGGAGTGGGGATCGCAGTGTGGTAGTGTCCCAGGCTGGCGCAGCCCCTGGCAGCAGAGTGTCTGCACCTGCAGGCTCCATCACAGCTCAGAGCTGCCCCTCACCTGAAGCAGTGGCACCAGGATACGTGCAAAGATCCAGCACTGGGAGTGCCCAACACCAGCTTGCAGCCTGCTATGCCCTGCACTGGTCAGTGGACAAACAGCTTCCTTTCCATCTTCCTTGGCATATCTTGGTGGCAAAATCCAAGTTCTAACACAGCTTTCTAGCAGGGAAATGAGCAGTATTCAGGCAGGAAGGTGCTTGTGCAGAGCAAACCAGAGCGTGCCAGCTGCCTATGCTTGCTCATACCCACTCAGACTCCCACAGATGAGCAAGAATAGTACCTGATCACATTGCACATGTGACTTGCCTTCCTCTGATAAAAGTGCTAGATCTTTAAGCAGAAACAATACTTCAAAAACACTCTTTTGATGCTACAAATGGCATGGTCCTGCATCTCCCCATTTGTATATGGTCAGATCATTCCTCAGTAGCAGCATACAGGACCAGTGTGTGCTTCATCCTCGGGGCTGTATGCAAATAGCTCAGCAAGAGCACTTGAGACCACTCTAGAGTTAGAGGTGTGAGATATTAGAGCAGCAGACAATAGGATACTCCCAATTCTGCATCTCCCTTCTAGCCTCAGTCCATACTGCCTTTCCCTGTGGGATTCTTTCCTTTCAGAGTCATGACTACCCTTTGAAGGAGACAGTTCTGGCTATCTGCTACATGCTGATGCCAATTCAGAAACACCTGTGACTCTAATTCTTAAGCTACAGAAAGAAATCCCACTCTAATCCTTTTCTAAATTTCTTATGTGCAAGACACAGTATGGTTAGCTTCCCAGAAACTGCAGTTCAGCTGTGTGGCTAAGAGACTGCTTCCAGCACTGGAGAAAATAAAACAGGGCATGTGGAAGGTGTGCAAGTCTCTGGGAGACTTTATGGGATGCCTGGCAGGTAAGAAAAAAAGATGGCCAGGCATGCCCCATGACCGGAAAGAGTCATGAACATCAGTGCAAGATGTGAAGAACCTACACAGTACTCAGCAGTCCTCATCCTGATTTTGCAAAAACAGCTGATCTTCCCTATTAGTCTCCAGTCGATATCACATTATTTGCCTTCCATCTCTTTCTCATATGTGCATATCCCTAAAAGCTAACACTGTCAGTGCACTGCAGAGCTGCAGTCCCAAACGTCCCCCAGCCCAGTAAGAAGGGTTTTCCTCAGGCGTAGCAAGCAGCGCTTGGCAGGCCACTGCAGGTGCACAAAACCTGTGTGCACTTGTGTCTTGCTCTTCAGCTCACCCTTCTGGCAGCCAAACAATTTCACCCTCTCACAAACACTTGAGGCATGAGGACAGGATGATCCAGACCCAGAGCTTGTTCTTGTCTCAGAGCAATCCAGAATGCTGGCACCTCTGCAAAGCTCTGTCTGATGAGGATTTCAAATGCCATTACTGTAGAGGGGGTGGACTTTCCTTCTGTTCTATTTTACATCATCTATTTGCTCCTCTAACCACCAGTAAAATACTTTCCTTTCATAATTACTACACATTTTTAGTTCAAAAACTGAAAGATAGTATGTGTTCCCACTGAGTATGAAGCACTGGGATAGTCTTGCCACTTAATGCCCCAGTATATCCATGAGAGGGTAAGATACTTACACACATCTGCAGCTGCTGATTGTCTTTAAACCATGGAGATTAGCCAAAAATCCAATTCACAGCTGTGGATGCTTCCTGATTCTGCTGTTGATTTGCTGACTCTGAGCTGGCTGGTGGGAAAGAACAGGCACTATGAGGAGCTACATGCTCTTGTCCATGTCTTCCTTTCACTGACTGCAGAATGAGGTTAGATCAGCACATTTGTCCAAGGATTTTCTGATCCTACTTCGCTGCAAAATTATTGCCTCTGTCCTTCTCACAGACCCAGAATGATGCTGGCAGTGCAGAGGAACCAGCTTGCCCAGCATGGCATCTCCTTGCCCTGTGTCAGAGCTGGGTCCTGTCCTGTCTGTCTTCTGCATGCACTGGGCAAGCCAAGTTGACTGGTGGCATCATTGCACTTAAATGTGAGTCTCACAGCAAGAGGCACTTTCACACATAGGTGCAACCTCTGTTTGTCTCGTGTTATATTGGTGTTTGCACGCTGGTAAACATCCATGCCACTGGGCTGATTACTTAGCAAATTTTTTGGAAACTGCTTGTGGGATATCATTGGAAAGAAATGCAGGTTTCCAGTTCAGCTTTAGCCTTACACTATCTTGGTGTCCCACAACACCAACAGAGGCCTGACATGGTTTTGGAGTTCACAGACCACATGACTTGCTGTCATGAGTTTGCCAGAAGAAGACAATGCTACCAATTTAGCACTTCATTAATTTAAAATTTACAACATATCTTTGGGGAGGATTGTGTTTGCTGATCATGCTGTTTCATACCTGTGGGGATTTCAGGCTTTGTTTTTATTTACACAAAAGAAGCTTGGGATAAACAAGGAAATGCCTGTATTATGTGGAAGATAGAACTTGTTGATGTATGTCTGATCCTGATGTGTGAATGTTGCATGGATCAAAAAGCACAGATAGCAGAACCAAGCAGGAAAGGCAGTGCACCAGTCTGGGAGAGGAGCATCCTTAGTAGACATCAAGAAGCAGGATTATAGCTTTGAAGAGGAAACTCCTCCACTCCAATATCCATTCCCATGACATGGCTGATTCACCGCAGAGAGGAGAGAGAGATCAAGGAAAAGTGGTGGACCAACTCAGGCATGTGGAAAGGGTGGAGGACTAATCACAGCAGTCCAGAGAGTGCTAGCCAAAACAGGCAGGTTGGTAAAGGAAGGCACAACTTGCAGGACGTATGCAGGGCTGCTGCTCCTGGGGGGTGTTGGGGCTGGCCAGGAGCAGAGTCTACGTTCTGGCCACCAGCTGAGGTGTCAGGCGCAAATTTAGTGGGCAGCAATTTCCTACTTGGCAAGTGCTAGGAAATAGAGAAATGATGGTTCATGTATTCCTGTGTCACAACCTTTGTCAGGGGTGTTTCAAGGGGGCTGTGGGCTATTAGAGGGAGTGTTTGGATACCTCTACTCTGATGGATCCTGAGATACAATGTAAATTAGACAAATTCCCCACCAAACTGCCACAGCCTCGGTCCTAGAGATGCCCAGCAAGTTTTGCAGTTCCCAGTAGTGCCTTATGGCCCAAAGCCAGAGCTCAGGCTGGTGTTCACCTGGTGCTAGCACAGCATGGTCACTTGGTTTGGAAGGAGTGTGAGGAAAAGGCTTTGTTTGCGAAGACCCCTTCACTTTGGCTAGATGGATGGAGGGCTATTCTGAGCAGCAGCATGACTGTTCACGTAGGAAATACAGCCCATGGCATGTTCTTGTTCGTAGGCTCTGGCCAGGGTAGAGGGAGAACAGTAGATGTCACTTCCTCCAACCACAGCAGGCCTGTCTGGATGAGGTTAGAAGAAAGGAAGACCAGTTGATGTGGCTGAATGGCTTCCATCTCTCACCTCACTCCTCATCAGTTAGATCTTCACCCTCAGTAAGAACTAAGCCAAAGGTTACCCCATGCTGCCCTAGTCCCATGGTTCTCTAATATCTACATTGATACCCATTTCTGAAATGCAAATCACATGGCTCTTAAAGCAAGTTATTTGATTTTCTTAAGCACGTTTAGCACTCTTAAATTTAGACTTCTGTACTTGCAAATAACTTTTAACACCATTACTGGGTGCAAATGAGGACATAGTCTGCAAATGATGAATTACTTGATTGCAGTAAATCACGCTGGTAGATTTCTGTGTAGTCTCACTTGAATCCACAAGGAGTTGCAGGTCCAATCATTAGACATATTAAAATTATAAAATGCAAAAAAGGAAGAAAAGTAAAAGTTGCTTAAAAAATTTGAGACAGAATTTAGTGGGCAGCAAATGAAGTCTGCTATGCTCTTTAGCCCTACATGTAGAAGCTATTACTATAGCTCGTTTAGATAGTAGTTAATACCAAGATTTTTTTGCCTTTGCAATTTTTTTTTCCAATGTGAAAACTCAAAATATTGTATTGTTATGTAAAATCCCGTGTAATTTTTTTTCTGGTTTTACTACAACAGTGGTCGTCTCTAAAGAGAGTGATATTTATTACAGTATGACTGTCTCTCAGCTAAAACTCTTCTTTTCCCATGCTCTTTCAGCCCATTGTATCCCCAAGTACTCACACAAACCCACAAGGATGAAACACTGCATGTTTCAGAGTATCAACTCTTAATTTATATAAACTAACACTGAACCAAAAATTCCAGAAAAATTCTCTCAAGAAAAGTCAGAGTTTTTTCATAGTTAAATCCATAATATCTCAGGTGTAATTATTTTTCTCAAAATATTTTTTTAAAGTGTTTCTGTAATAGATTCCTTTTTCTCAGTAGATTAATAGTGAACATGCGACACACAAACCACCATTTTCCCTGCTTGAGGCGAAGTTAGGGGTAGACTTTACAGTTGAGCCTTACAGAATGATCTATTTTGGAAGAACACAGTTGCCTTGGTGCTGTGCCTCCTCGATTGTTTGCACTGGAGTGTCTTGGCTGCATGAAGAGTTTACTGTTTCTTTTAAAAGCCACAGTAGCACACAGGAGAATCAAATCATCCAAGCAAGGAACGGCTTGTGAAAGGATAGCAATTACTTCTTTCCAAAACATTTTTTGGGGGAAAAGGGAGCTACAAGGTCAGAAGTTTACCTCCGAGTGCAGTTTTTTGGCCAAAGACAGCACAGATCTGACCTACAGGGATTATCACGTTATGCAGCAGGTCCATGCCAAGCCCAGGAACAATACCACACCAGTCTGACTCCGACCCGCAGTGCTGCAGGCAGAGCTGAGCGCTCTGTGCACAGCAAGAAATCAGCAATCGCAGGGACTCCCTGTTCAGCATGGCAGACATAACTTTGAGGAGGTACTTACAGAAATTGAGTGTAAGCAGGTCACTGAAACCCTGCTCAGGTAGCAGATCTCTGTAAACAGCTGCCTAGAAAAGACTTAGTCATTCTGCAGATATAATAACTAGCACACAGAAAGTGCTGAATCCAGCCATGGTAATTTTTGTTTACTGGTTGAAAATAACAGGAGGGACATGTAGTCATTCTGATCATCCTTCTTCCCTTTGAACACCATGCTGAGTACAGTGAAGGACAGACACGAGCAAAAATAATTTCATTTTTTTCCCTATCAGTTAAACTAACCCAGGACCCTGAGCAGAACTTGCTGTTTCAATTTCAGTGAGCAAGCAAGCAGCCTCCCTGATTGCTTACCAATCCAGCTTCCCCAACAGGCTCTTGAGTGATTTTCTGCAAGGAATTCTTCCCCAGAAAACTTATCATTAAAAGAGAAGGGAGCATGTGGGTGTAACTGATAATTTAGAAGATATTTATAACTCTCTTGCTAGAGGCTTGTGCGGTTGGACATGAGAAATTAAGCAATTCTAACTCCAGAGATGGAATAGAAAAGATGTCAGTAACACTTCTCTGCAATGTTTAACACTTCTGTGACTGGGGGGAAGATGGGTTTGTTTCACACTTGCC
The DNA here is from genome assembly GCF_009819885.2 of Catharus ustulatus. Lineage (NCBI taxonomy): Eukaryota > Metazoa > Chordata > Aves > Passeriformes > Turdidae > Catharus > Catharus ustulatus. The sequence goes on along the minus strand of NC_046262.2, from coordinate 22,183,864 downwards.
TTAGACTGCCACACGTGTCTAAGGATTTTCTTGTTGTGGATAATGCAGTCATGCCCAAATGATCAGAGCTCCTCTCCTACACACCAGTGTTTGCTTCCTCCATTCCTCTCCCTCCAAATTAATGTATTTGTTAAGTACACAGTTGCATTGTCATATCAACCTTTTCTGTTCTCCAGCTATGACACTCTACCTGATACTCTGATTTGACTTTTTCTTATCTGCTCTTAGCACATCCTTCATCCCATGCTTTCACACTTCATCTAAATAGGTAAATGATCCACAACTCGGCAAGTACTGACCTAATTTTGATGAAATTATCTTCAGCCCTTTGAATTCCAGTGTTTAACAACCATTCTTTGGCAATCTCTGTCTTCAGTGCAAAACAGACTGCATTTTTATATAAGGTTCTGCTTTAAAACATGATCCATTAGCCTGCTTCCTATAATAGCTAGTCTGACAAAAATGAAGATTATTCATTAATTTACCACAAACTTTCACAGTAAGAACATGGTACATGCTGGAAATGACTGCCCAGAGACATTTTTGAATGTCTGTGACTGTAGGTGTTCAAGATTCAGGTAAACAAAGCCATGACTGACTTGGGCCGATTGAACAATACTCTCCATTTTTAGCAAAAGTTCTAACTGGGTGATTTCCTGAGATCCCATCCAAGCAGTAATTCCTAAGTTCTTATGAATTTACGTGTGTAGAAAAGCAGAAGCTACATATAAATTGTCTCCAGAAGTCTCTGTGAGTTATCTTGATGTAAGAAAACCCACATTTATTTTCAGCAGAGATGAACTTGGACCAGGAATGATCAACCATGTTAAAGAAGGGGTTAGCAGCAGCTGTTCTATTACCACAGAAAGAAGGCAAATGAATAATTGCACCATGTTTGCAATCCTATTCTATCTATGGAGATATGTGATTGTTCTCTGATGACTTTAAAATCAGATTACATGGAATCAATTACAATCAGGAAACCTCAATAGAAAGCTCAGCAATAAAGCAGGAAGAGATGCATGCCTGGTTTTGCAAAGGAATTTAGCTTGATTTATTTGCTGTGGTATCCACTAACTCTTTTCAAGGTACTTCCTGGTTACTTTGCACAAGCAAGTGCAAAGTGGGGTCAAAGAGAGCATGAGGTGTGTCCCTTCCCATTGGGAACCAAGCAGGACTGTCCAGAACATCCATTCACAATGGTCATGGGAAGGCATTGTCTTACCCAAAGCACCGTGTCTTCCCTGCCTACCCTGTGCCAGGCTGACATGCAGGGCTGCTCTGTCTGCAAGAATGGGCTGGCATTCAAAGACAGGAGCCAAAGACATCTCTCTCTGAGCTCTCTCTTCTGATCTCTCAAAAAAAACACAGATAAATCATCCCAGACTGCTCTCTTACAAACTTTCCTTTGCATTTGTAACTATTATTGGTGATTAGATGCTGAGGAGGAAAAAAAATGAAAACAAATGAAGGGGGTTTGAAAAGTGTAGATATTGGGAAAATAATTGGAAAAAATGTCCCCAATCCAAAACAGTTCCAGGTAGGTTTTGTAAACCCTAGAACAACTAAAATACTTCTTATTGCTCCAATTCCACATAACTTCAAGGACTCATCTTATTTCCTGTCTCCCTGAAGGATGCTGTGTAACTGGAAAAAGTTCTTTGACACTCAAGAAAAGTAAAAAGTATGTATTGAATAACTGGTTTTCCTAACTCCATGTCTAAGAATAACATTTACAGTAAGTCACATACAAAGAATCTCCCTATAAATATAACTCTAAAGACAATATTTAGTCAGTCATTGAGAAATGAACATAGAATTTTCCACTCATGTTATTGTAGCTGGTAAAGGTTTACATTCTGATTCTCATAAAAGGATTTATAGAGTGCTGTAAATTTACAAAGCATTTTCCAAACATAGATAAGACATACACCCTGACCAAAATGTTACAGAAGACAAATGTAAGAGGAGAAGCAGGAGGAATTCTGAGGAAGAATTAGGGACTACAGAGCTGTGAAAGCAAGTGTTAAGAGGGTAGTCATGCACTGGAAAATACACAGTCTAATTCTTGAGCTTCTTGCATCAGCTCATACAGGTACAATCAGTTTCATGAGGGACCTGATTTCGGCTCCACACCCATAAAAGCAGAAAGATCCTACTTCTTTCATTCAAAAAGTCATTTAGAAATTAGCAGCAGATAGAAATCTAACTCCTAGATTTGAACCAAGGATTCAAAACTGAATATGTTCAAAGTCAAACCAAAATCTAAAATATCCCGAACTGACAAGGAAACTCCAATTTTGGGACAAAGACCATTTACTAAATGGGCTTTTTTCAAAATTAAAAGTCAAAACATCATGAAGAGATTCAGTCTCCAGTTTTGGATCCTGTGATTTGTGACCTAAACCAACTACACTGGAGATTGAAGCTGTTTGATGCTTGATGAGACTTGAGAGCTCAGGGCTGCTCGAACACATTGAAATAGCACAAAATAGTTGCAGTATTCTGCAGAATTAACACTAGAAATGTTTGTTGGAACTATTCTGTTCTAGCTGCATATTTTCTCTCTTCCTATTGGATTTTGCTGCTGTAGCAGTTCTTCTTTGAAATGATCCATTTAATTTTAGATAAGCCAATGAACAAGTAAAATTCCATTCCATGAAAGCTGGTTTAAAAGTCTCATCTTTATTATCTCTAAAATATTGCAGTTAAGCTCTACAAATAATTCTCAGGGCCTGGACTTGAGCCTTTGGCTGGGAAACCTTTCATCTAACTGCCATTTTAAATATGAATTTATGTTGGGCAATCACAGTATTTTCCAACAACACAGAAGGAAATAGAGAGCTTCAAATAAACAAAAGTAGAAAAAGAGATTAAGGAGCAAGGAGTGCCTTAAATGTGCCTCTTCTCTACACAAATCACAATCTGAAAATCACACTTCTGTTTAAAGCAACATTTGCACAATTCTCACTCATTTCCAGATTGACATCAGCGAGTTATAATGACTTTCACACACATTTTCTGGTACATCAATACATCCTGAGACTCTAAAGATTAAAATAGAAGTCTGTGTTGTTGATAAAAACCCCATAATAAACATAGTCAGAGCACTTTGGATAGCTTACTTCCTTTATTAACCTTTCTGTCAGCAAGAGCCAGGTACAGATTTCAGAGTTCCTCATGAAAAAAATTGGCTTTTCTGACAATATTAAGAAAGAATATTAATGTAATAATAATGCAAATCTGCACATTGGTGTGACTGTGCTCTTTTAAAGTTCTGCAATGGTCTCTGAGCTCCTCAGACCTCATTAGTCACTGTCTCATCCTTTCTTTATCAGATGCATCCTTCACACACAATTACTTTCCAGTTCTCCAAATGCTGTTGGTACTGCCTTGTTCAGCCAAGGAAGGAGACTGGCACAACCTCCCCCACCCACCGTGTCTCCTATAAACCCCGTGTTACGCCTCAGCTGCAGACCCACAACCTCCTCATGCCCAGAGGTGGATTCAGCATTCATGGCTGGCTTTTAGGGAATCATCCAGCACAGGTAGTCTAGGACAGATGACGGCATGGTTTGCTTCAGCCCATTCACGGAGATCTGTGCCTTTCTTCTGAGTCCCTTCAGAAAAATTAAATGAAAATGTCAGAAAGACAAGACAGAGAGTGCAAGTAGAAAATACCTACCTAGTCCTGAAATTCGACCATTCAAGGATGGAGAGGATCCTGGCTTACACAGAAAGGCAAGTAAGGTGGGTTTCAGGCTGTAAAATTGAAGTATCTGGTGAAACTAATAGCTGGATTTGTTGTAACTAACTTTGTTAGCTAGTCAGGTAATGTGCTGGAATCCTTCTGTAGTATAGTACTTTAGCTATTATTAAATAACAGTAGTATTAAATAACAGGCACAATTACTATACATTCATTACAGTCACAGAACAGTTTGAGTTAGAAAGCACCTTTAAAGGTAGTCTAGTTGAATATACCCTGCAGTGAGCAGACGCATCTTCAACTAGGTCAGGTTGCTTAGAGCCCCATCCAGCCTTGCTTTGAGTGTTGCCAGGGAGGGGACATCCACCACCCCTCCAGGCAAACCTGTCCCAGTATTTCATCATCTCCTCAAAAAAGTTTCGTTCTTATATTTAGTCTGAGTCAGCCCTCTATTAGTTTAAAACCATCACTCCTTTTCCTATCTTTCAATTAAAGCCTACTATTAAGTACTAAAAGGCTGCAACAAGGTCTCCCTATAGCCTCCTCTTCTCCAGGCTGAACAAACCTACTCCCTCAGCCTTTCCATAAAGGAGAGATGTTCCATCCCTCTGGTTATTTTTGTGACCCTCCTGTGGACTCCCTCCACCAGGTCCATGTCCTTCCTGTGCTGGGACCCCAGAGCTGGGTGCAGCACTGCAGGTGGGGTCTCAGCAGAGCAGAGCAGAGCAGAGCAGAGGGCTAATTTTAAAGGTAAGACTGGAGGAGAATTCAGTGACCAAGTTCAGGTTGCAGGACTCATTCATTCTGGATAAGGGATGGATGTAATCAGCAGAAGTTTAGCACCTGTTATTCAAACTCTTTGAGCTGAAAATGACAATTTTCATAGTACTCTATAGCAAAACATGAACAAGAAGAATAGTCTTAAAAATTAGACTGGATTTTTTTTTTAATAAAACTCACCTAACCCTCAAAATGCCTGCAGTGTTCTAAGCAATCTGCCAGCCTTCACAATTGGGAGCTGCTGTGCAGAATCTAAGGCAAGTTTACACAGTGTCTGGAGGTGTGGGGACTATCTATCAGGGCTTAGAAGTGTGGCACTCCCTAATTTAGACTGCAATTTAGGATTAATGGAAATCATCTGCAAGAGTGCTTTTAAAATTCAGTAAAGATATTTTCAGTATTTTAGGGCAAACAGGTAAATTTGAAAACATGGACTTTTAACTGTTTAGTGAGATTTTCAGTTTAGCAGAGCCTGTGGCCAGCATCCATACAGCCCTGGGTATCTGAGTTTGCAGATTCAAGCTCAGGCTGAAAAAAAATGCTCAGGGAACCTCCAAGGTCTTAAAATTTCATTTGGTGATGGCTTCTAGCTAATATTAATTTCCACTTGCCAATGAGTCTTTTAAGTTAGTCCTGACTGGGCATGTAAGACACAGTGACATCCTATTTGTTCTACTGTTCCTAGAGTAAAGTCTTGATTTCATATTTAGATGCTTATCACATTAAAAAGCAAAGAAAGTACAGTAATTTCAAGGCTATAAGGTGCACCTCTGGGAGTCAGCAAATTTTGCAACTTTGTACATTATATAAGGCACACCAGACTATAAGGTGCACTTCCGTGTTCGGGCCAAAATTTTAGTCAAAAGAGTGTGCCTTGTAATCGTGAAATTACTATACTTGATTTTTCTGTAAAAGTAGTAGTATAAACAGGTCTAAAACAGTTATTTTCAGAAAAATATAAAATATAAATATAAATAAAAAATAAAAAATAAATATAAATATAAATAAAAAATATAAAATATAAAATATATACAGGTCTAACCAGTTATTAGTCAGAGAACCAAAAAACACATACAGAAAAATTGTACTAAATGGATTAGCCTGTGTTTTTTAATATGAGCTATTTCTTTCACTGGATTTTCCCGACAGCCAGGTAAAGAAACCAAATGTCTCTTGACCAAAAGGTTTGGTATTCCTGGCAAGCCAGTTCTGTTTGGGTTTAGCTGATGAGACTGCTGGGGATTGCTTAATAGTGATCAGGGCGGTCCTCAGAGAGATTCAGGTGCTGTTGAAGTGTGTTTCTTTAGTTGGTTTGGGTGGTTTTTTTTGGTCTCTGGGCAAATGTTTAGAATGCTTCAAGTTTGAGGAAAAGACACTTGTGCCTCTCTCACAAAGCTCTAAAAAAGATCCTGAGTGCTGTCAGTTACTATAATTTATCCAGATCATTGTATGCACTCGCACTCCCTATTCATCCGTTTAGCCACAAAGCCTTAATTTTTACATGGTACTAGAGGGGAGAGATGTTTCTTGCGAATTTCCTACAGCTTAGTTTGCCAAAGCACCATGCAGAAGTGCCTTTACATATTTATTGCTATTGAGGACAGGCCAGGAATGATCAGCATTTAAACATCAACACCATTGTACTGGGGAAAAAAATCAAACAAAAACCAAACCAAGAAAATACTCATACCAATAAAAACCCCCTAAAACTCCCACACCACCACTGAAAATAGAAACCTGGAAGCCCTCCACATTTATTTTTGCCAAATGTGTACTACCGATTCCCATTCATACTGACTTCTTCTAAAAGTATCTTTGCCTGACCAGTAGTAGAGGACATATTATATCAACAGAAGGCATAAATTTGCAGTCATCCTCACTGAAAATTTGATTATCTCTGGTAACTATGCTTATAACTATTTCCTGCTTGTAAAATCTTATTTTCTTTTATGACAAGATAGCCAACCTAGCTGATCGGGGAAGCCAGTTGATGTGATGTCTTTGGATTTCAGTAAAATTTCTGATACTGTTTCTCATAGCATCATTCAGCCCACAGCTGGATAAACACATGGTGTGATGGGAGAGCAGCTGGCTCATGGGTCAGACACAAGGGGTGACAGTGAATGGGGTGACATCAGCATGGGCACCTGTCCCTAGGGGTGTTCACGGGGCTCCACCTTAGGCTCTGTGCTCTTCATAAATTACAGTAATTTCACGAATACAAGCCGCAGCAATTAGACAAAAATTTTGGTGGAAACCCGGAAGTGCAACTAATATTTGGGTGCGGCTAATTTATGAACAAAAATGTGATATCTGCCCTTACCTAGTATCATGCCAGTCCAGTCTCGAGCCGAAACAGTTTTAAATCCATGGTTTCCCGTTGTTCCGATGATGAACCAATCAGAGAACAGCTTATTGCCTGCCTGTGGATGGCGGCGTTACTGAGGGGCGGGGGTTGTTATCGGGGTGAGTTACCTCGGTGAGTTACCTCGGCAGTTCGATAAAAGTGTGTGATATTTCTCTGTACTTTTTAAAGTGTTTTCAGTCTTGTGCGGCTGCGGGGCTGGCTGGGCTCGCAGGGAGAGGGGTAGAGCAGCCACTCAGCTCGCAGGGAGAGGGCTAGAGCAGCCGCTCACCCCGCGGGGCTGCGAGGGGTAGAGCGGCCGCTCCTGTGCCAGCACGGAGATGTGGCTCCGCTCGGAGCTCAGCTGCCTGCCCGCGTGGCTGAGCGGCTGTTTAAAGGCAACGTGGATCCATTGGGAATGCTCGCAAAATGACCACACTATTGTTCCTGTCTTTTTCGGCTTGTAAATAAAGGGTGTGTCTTTTTTCACTTGGAAACAATGTTTCCGAGGTCGGCAGTAAGCCAGTAAGCCCCGGCGATCCTGCGATTGTGTTACTAAATGACGACTTTGTGAAAGTTCGCAGCGAACTAAAGTGTGGCTAATATTCTGGGTGCGGCTTATCTATTGACAAAGACATCAATGTTGCCAACACACCGGATATGCGGCTTATACTCCGTGCGGCTTGTATTCGTGAATTTACTGTACTTCAGCACAGGATTTGAATGGGTAGTAAGCAAGTTTGTTGGTGATACCAAATGAGGAGGAGTTGTTGACTCCCTCAAAGGCGAAGAGGCCTTTGACAAATTAGGGGGCTGGGCAATCACCACTCAAAGGAAATTCTACAGGGGAAAGTGCCAGCATCTGCACCTGGGATGGGACAGCCCTGGATGTACAGACAGATAGGAATGAGAGACTGGAGAGCAGTGCCATGAAAAGGACATGGGGTTCTGGTCCATGGCAAGTTGGATATGAGCCAGCAGGCCCTGGCAGCCAGGAGGGCCACCCGTGTCCTGGGGGCAAGGGAGGGATTGTCAGTGCTGCAGTGTAAGAAGGACATAACTAGAGCGTGCAGTGGAGGGCATGAAGACAGTGAAGGGCCTTGAGGGGAAGCCATGTGAGGAGTGGCTGAGGTCACTTGGTCTGTTCAGCCTGGAGGAGACTGAGGGGACACCCATTGCAGTTACAGCTTCCTCACTTGAGGTGGCAAAGGTACAGACACTGGTGTCTTCTCTGTGGCGACCAATGACAGGATCCAAGGGAATGGCCCAAAGTTGTGTCAGGGGAGACTTACATTGCATATTAGAAAAACATCCAGAAGGTGGTTGGGACATGCTGTGACCCTTGGGATGTCCTGTGCAGGACCAGAAGTCAAGTTTTAATTATCTTTGTGGGTTGATTCCAATTCAGAATATCCTGTTATTCTGTGATTAAAGAATTCAGCAAGTCACATACCTTTCCTCCCTTTGGTCACCTCCCTCTATCACTAGCCTGTTTTTTCCTTGAGTAAGTAGTTCTGTAAGTCTTTTTCATAAGAATGATAATCCTTTCATTGCAAATTTGGTGTGCCCTGGGATCACCTTCTGGACTGAGCTCTCCTGTTTGCAAAGACATCTGTTTCTTTGTTAAAGTAGACTTGAATATAATTTCAGATTTAAATTCCCTTGCTTTGCCAAATTTGAGGTACATAAGAATCAAAGACAGCAAAATATGAGGCATATAGGAAAGCTTACACTGAAAAGTGAGGTGACAGTGGACACCTAGGTAGGCAGGGTGTTTCAAAATATTTTAGGATTCTATATATCTAAATTAAGACTGAGATGAAATTCATGAGCTTATGCCTGGATGTAGCTGTTAGGACAATGGGAAAATTTATGGCAATCAGCCTTGATGCTTACAGATACTGGGTGCCTCAGGATTAGACAGTAACCTGATGAACTTACAGAGAACTTTCAGAAGAACTTTCAGTGCCCAAAGAGATAGAAAAAATCTGACAAATGAGGCTTTTCTAAACATCTCCCTGTCTGCAGTTCAAAACCCATATGGCTCATCTATTACACACCTCACATACAAACATTCTGCAGCTCTATTTTCAATACAGTGATACCACAGTTGTACTGAGGTCGATTCTTCAGAGCACTAGTAGTGTACATTTATACACACATATGGAGATGTAAACACCTGCACATACATGCGCACGGCGGGAAACATGAGCACTGCCAGATCAGAAGAGTTAAAAGTATTGCTGCACGGTATTTTTCAACCTGCCTCTCAGCAACAGCTAGGATAAAACAAGTTCTAGAATGAGGAAATAATCAAGTTATATTAACAAGTCAAATTCTCAAGTAATGCAAACCGTAAAAGCTACTAGATGGATGTAGGGTCAATATATTTAAAATGAGGGATCATTTCAGGAAAAATTTTGAGTATAATTTATTCTTTCTAGTTCATTACAATTTTCCAATGTGTTATTTCAAATGTATTCCTCACCATGGCTAATTAACAGACTGCACACAGCATCTCATTTATTTCCTTTCATTTTTCTGTTCCTCACTAAACTTGCGTTATCTTTGCATCTCCACCACTCTGCCTGACAGTTTTGTTCTTCCAATAATTCCTGCGCTGGCTATCTGAATTTACAATTGGGTACCATTTAAAATCTCAAAGGCATACCTTTTTCAATATACTCTTCTGCATGTTAATAATCTGAATATGGTGAAGTCTACAACATCAATACAACCTGCCCTCTGATTCCTAAAGGCATTTTAAATTACCCCAGGTTCTTACACAAAATTTGCCTGAAAGTTTGAGAAAGACTCTGAAGTTCTCTGTAATATGTGCTCAAGGCCTCTGTCCTACTACTTTCTGTCCTTTCTTTCCTTGCTTTACAGAGAAAAAGGTAAAGTTGTTTTCTGGCCCTGCTCTATTGAGACTGTAGATGTGACTGTCTCTTTTGACCATCTAAAATACTTGGTTGCAAGCCCAAAGGAGTGCAAAAAGCACGTGCATCTGCTTTACTACTATTTATCAAATTGCTTTGCTGCACTGTTGAAACATGAGAGTTGTTGTGGAACTCCTTCTTATACAGGATACACTGGAACTAACACAGAAAAAACCATGTGCTTTGGCCTGCCAATAAACCTGCTTGGGAGAGCACCTCAGCATCTCCAACACCTTCCCATGTTGCAATCCCCAGGCTCTCTTGTGCCCCTTTCTCTGCACACTCACTACTTTTCTCTACTCCATAATAATGTCCACTTTGTTGATCATGCTCCTTTTTCTCTCTGCTCATTCCAGCACACTATGTCACTACTCTGTCTCCTCTTCCTTATGAAATTGCCCAGCATTAGGGACATAGGAAGTGCTGACGAGTTTAACTAGCAGTCACTGCTGATCTAGCTGATCTTCCTCTGTAGCTGCAGTTTATTATGAACATATAAAGAGATTTCCAGCTGCTCTCCCCAAGCAAGAAATAGAAAGCATGGAAAGAAAGGAGTCACATGAATATTCTGCCAATTCTCTGCAAACAGCAAGTAAACACTTTTTGAACCAAGTGGAACCAGGAATCACAGCCTGATCCTTAGCAGGAGCTTCTTACTTCTAATTGCGTACATACTGGGTTTGCAACACAGATATTTCCCTTTCATTCTGAGGGTACAACATGATGAGTAGAAGACAATTCTTATCACACCTCCTCTTTCATCACGTCTGAACAAATGCATTTTGTTCCTGGTAAATTACTCCATAAGCTTTTTGCTCTGGAGTTTTAAATATTTCTGTGGGGGTTTTAATGGTATAACAGGAAATATAACTAAAGGAGACAAAGTAAAGTTGAGCTGAGTTCAAGAAGTACATATATTTGGAAGGAAGGTATAAAAGTGTCAAGATCAAGATCACTTTCTGTTCTAGAAATCAACCTGGAATGCCAAGAACATTAACAAAGTTAATTTTGGTCATTTTTCTGATTTTATCTCTCATGAAAATGCTTTGACAAAAAACCATGCTTTAATAATTCTGTTTGGAATCTCAAAAAATCCCCAAGGAAGTGAAAAGGTGTGGTAAACAACAAAATTCGTTTATTTGAGGCTTGAGAATAGTCTTATGGTAGTATCTATCCCTGTCCTTTAGATCAAACCTAGTTTAGGAGCCCTGCCAAGATTAAGTCCTTTAAAACACAAATCGTAGCCAGCCTCTCTGTGATATCTGTGATAAACAATAGCTATCTAAAGCTTAATCTGAGCATTTGAGTACTTATTTTTCCTCTCAAGTCCTCTCTCTCCCTGAGTGTCTAGGATCACCACGCAGAGCAGCTCCACTACTGCTTGGTGTCTCACATAACTGAGAGCACCTCCAGCCTGAGACACTGCTCACCCATGTGTACAGAGCACTTCAACATCCTGCAGCCAGCTGCACCAGCTTGGCTAAGACACTGCCCATGCCACCTGAAGTGCACCATTTGCCTGTCCTCACTTTGAAGACAGCAACACCTTTTTCTCTAGCACTGCAAAACAAATACACATCCCGCTTTCAGCCCTCTTATGAGTGCTGTGAAGATCCTGAAAAGTTGCTTATTTTTATAAAGCCATGAGCTAGTCCTTACCTGTCAAATCCATGGTAAGTGACTTATCTCATCTTTAAAGCCCCTTGTGCCCTTCTCCATGTGTCACTCATCTCTCACTTGCTGACTTCTGCTTCCAGGAGACCATTTTTGAACCAAAATTTTTCTCTTCCTCCCATATTGTCCTTTCCGTCAAACAACATCCTTAACATCCTTAACAACATCGTACAATCTTCTCATCTTTAAATCCTACCTGAAAGCTGGACTGTGCTCTGAAACCTACAAAATTCTTGGCACTGACCAGCACACATCTTTGCAGATACCACCGCCACCTCTGCTGCTCCAAGGAGAGAGGAGGAAAGATAAGGTAAACCCTCCTTTGGTCAGAAGCAGGGCTGATAGATGGGATTCCAGTACAGGCAAAATAAGCTGCTGTTTCTTCCCCCTTCCTCTCCTTGCCTAGCCAGGCACCCTGGCAGCAGCATCTTTCACAGAGCTTATGAGGTGCAGAGATGGTAAGATGCAGCCTCAGGACAGCCTGCAAAGCCTGGACACAGACCCACGACTCAGAACTCACTCCATGCTGTGGGCAAAACTCAGCAGTTATCCAAATCCCTTGGATGAGGGCATCACTTTTTCCACAAGATCCCTGCTCTTTATGCTTGCCTGATTTTCAGACACAGCCCTTTCTTAAGAATAAAGTCAAAAATGCAACTCACAGAGGTTTATAATCTAATTTCTTTTCTACTGAAACTTTTCTACTTATCTCAGATAGGATTTTGTCTGGGGACTACAAATATATGCTATGTCTTCAGATCCTGTGAGCAGTTTTACTCAAGAGCATAAACATACATCTCCATGAAGATGGTTTCCACTGGGTTAGCCCACATCCCATTCCCAGTGAATGATGCCTGTGTGAAATGGCCCCTTAAAAAAATCTGACTTTTTTGGTGCAAGGCAGGCACATTTAGTTCAAACACAGAGCATATTTTTTTAAAAAATACAGTTATAGATATAAATTTATATGTAGATATAAAAATAGGCATTGAGAAATTTTTCTGGTTTTAACATATATATGGAAAGAGAAGCTCATAGGCGTACCTTTTTGGCAGCTCAGGCCACAGGATACCAAATCACACACATACAACCTTTTGCTTGTATGAGATCCCCATACATGTTTAAAAGCTATACATTGTCTTTAAAGATTTTGCTCAGACATGGACCAAATCAAGCAAGAGTTTTAGGCTTTTCTGGGATACTTAATGAGCTAGTGTTGAGTGGACAGTGCAGTGGCACTTGATACTGTTTGCAACCTCTAAAATCATGTTTATGATACCACATTCATAACTGTGCATTGGGAGTAATAGATTTCTAATTCATCGTTATCTGTGCTAACAGACACCTGAATTTCACCCTCAACTTCCTTTCCTGAACTGCCACCTGGAATTTATATACTTTAGTTTGAAGGCAGAATGTTTCTCTCAGCCAGCTGAAGCCCTTATGTGCACATCCCACAGCTTTCCATAGGGGATCTCACTGCAGCATGCACATAGGCATTGATCCTCTGTGAGCAACAGGAAAGGGCAGAATCAATTACAGATGATTCCCTTGTGCTTTACTAACCTTTAAACTTTGGGGCTGGACGTGAGGGGACCAAGAGCCATCTGCATCAGTTGTTGTGTTCCCTGTGAAGCAAGGCAGAACTGCAGGGTGAGCTTGCAACTAGGGATGCCTTCCCCATGCAGAGCATGGTGAGGTATCATCCATAATAACTGTGTTTCCAAAGGTTTCATGGAGATTGGAGCAAACGTCGTGGAGAGCCAAACTTCTTCAGTGGTGCATACAATCAAAGGTCTAGGGAGGTGGTTCTGGCTTCCGCCAGCTCCCTGGGATTTGTGACTTCTTGCCCATTCTCTCTCCATACTACTTTTCCAACTATAAAATGAATTTTCATTTTCTTTCTATTAAACAGAAGGATAGGAGGAGGGATTTTGATAGAAGGGTAAATTATAATCTTACACTGCAAAGAGCTCAGGAAACTATCAATAGGACTAATTTCATTGTTTTGGCTCCAAAAACTCTGTTTTAAGCAGTATACGTTTAATCTCAACATCCTGTAATTGAATTCCTCTGACTTCATAGAAATGCTTTGTTTAGGTGTTTATCTAAATTTTACATTTTTCAATGGTTTTCTGTGCATTGCTCTTCCCACTTGCAATTTGAATACTTAATAAGCTTTCCTTAAAAGTGGGAAAATAGTATTTTATATCTGCTTATCTAGAAACTACAAATATTGTCAAAACATTTTCAGGCAAAATTTACTAGAAAACTTTGCATCTGGGAAAGAGGTTTTCGAAAGTTATAGGGAGATAGGAAAAATAATTACCCCTGACACTGAAGTTCTACAAGTTTTACAGTCCTGGAATATTTCCTTTTTGTTTTTCTTTTCTTGCAGGGTTATGACTGTTTCAAAACCTCCAAGGCCTTTTCTATCTGTCTTTAAGCACAGCAGATATGTATGCATGTCAGCTTATTTTGGCCTATGGCTACATAGAAAGGAAATTAAAAGTTTCATTGAAAAATTTCTTTTGTAATGTTATTTTGGGGGATTATTTTTTTTTTCCTTTAAGAGGACAATCCCATCTATTTGGTGGTAAAGACTCTCTGCTGAAAATGCCTGTAAAAATGCACAGGAGGTGTCCTGTGTGAAGTTCTCTGTCTGAACTGATCAGTGAAAGGTAATGAAAAATATCTCAATGACATTTCTTCTGTGAGGAAAAGCTGAGAGAATTGAGGTTGTTAAGCCTGGAGAAGAGAAAGCTCCAGGGAGACCTTACATAGGCTTTTCAGTACTTAACAGGAACTTGTAAGAAAGAGAGGGATAAACATTTTACTAGAGGTTTTAGTGATAGGAAAAGGGGTAATAGTTTTAAACTAATAGAAGGTTGGTTAAGACTAGATATAAGGAAGAAGTTCTAGCAGTGAGGTTGGTGAAACATGGGAGCAGTCAGCTAGGATTTGTGTTAGCTGTTTAGACTGGGAGACCTGAAGCTCTCTCTTCCTGCTTCTCAGCCATATTCTCATGCCTGAAGCCAGCTCTTAGCTTGAGCAGATGTCAGGCTCAGCTTGCCCCTTTCTCTGCAAGAAAACACTGCCATGGTCTGGCCATTGGCATGGACAGGAAGTAGAAAGCTTTTCCCTTTTCCATCTGAAACCTTTGCTGAAGAGAAGTTGGTTGCACACACCAGTGGCTCTTCACACCATGGAGAGAGGTACCTCTTCACCCAGCAAGGAAAGCCACAGGGGTTGCCTTCATTTTTGAAAGAAGATTCATTTAGAACACATTTTAAATTGAACACCAAGCTGCTGTGTTTGTCTCTGATGTAAGGACAAGTCAGAAAAGAGCTTTGAAAATGCAGGGGAGGGATCTGAGAACTGAAAAAAACAGAATAAATACTGAGATCTGCAGGCTTGTTTCCATCCAGGCACTCTGTTGGTGGATTCTCACCCAAGCACTGGTGGTGCTAAGCGAAGGGCGTACCAGAATTTTGTTATCCAAACAAACAGGGTGATCCCGATTCTCCAGCTGTGTTCAAACTAGTGGGTAATGTTCAAATAATTAAAAGGCTGTTATGCACTGGCCATCATGATCTCTGACTAATGCTTGTCAAAGTTCAGTCAAACTGCTTTTAAATCAGTCAACAGACTTTTCACTGATTGCTGGATGCTGGGGCATCTCAAAGCTCACTATCCCTTTCAAGACAACATTTTACAGGCATGTTCTGCTCTTGTTTTCAAGGTCTCTGAATGCAGCTCTCTGCAAACCTTGCCCAACTCAATTGAGTTTGTAAGTCTATAACAAGGAAAACAACATTTATGATAGCAATGAAGTATTAAAAGAGGAATTAAAACCAAGAAAGCCCCTGCCCCTCCTTACAGCTCCTCTGTCTGGAGGGTGTGTGGGGGGAAGCTTTCTGAGAGGTCCATTTCAAACTCAAAACCAGCTGTCGTGAGAAGGCTGAACACAGTAACCTAAAGAAAAACAGTTTTACTTCTGCTAACAAAGGAGAGATTTCGTAACTGCTGCTTCTCCAAGTAACAGTCCTTTGACCTTCAAAAAGGCATGCCTAAATCATCAGAGATCCATTTCCCTGGTACAGCTAAGTGGGCAAATTTTCCAAGCAGGGCTGTTTTTGTAGACTCTAATGTAGTGCAGTGAGGACTGCTGAAAACAGTGACCCAACATGCATTTAGCACCATACATACACAATTGAATTCTGAGAAAAATGTTTGCTATTAAATGTAACCAATATCTGCCTAATCATTTCCCAGCATTAATCAGCCTACAGAAAGCATGTCCAGAACATACTACTGATGTCAATAATGTAATATGATTCAAATACACATGAATAAGGGGAATATTCACAATAATATTGCACAATATGCTCTTCCATATGAATCAAAGGGAAAAAAGAAAATAAGTCTTTATTGCAGCATCCTCCATGCATTTTGTAACATGGGTTAACCAGAAACTTGCCAGTTGGCTGGCTGGTTTTGACCATCCATTACCAATTTACTTCTCCCTCTTCCTTCCAAGGGTGAAGTACTGGTCTCTAACTCCAGACTGCTGTGCTGGACAGACCAGTGAAGTTACTTGGCAATTTCCAAGTGACTATTAAATTACCCGTGCATATTTTTGACCTAGTTGTAACATATAATCTCTGGGAAATATCCAAAAGAACATCCAGAAGACTGAGAATAAATTGCAGATCCTGTGTGACTTGTTCAAAAATCCAACCCTGGCAGGAAGCTAGGCTAATTCTCTGATAGTTGTTTTCACAGCCTTTTTAACCCAAAAAAGAAGGGAGCTGCTCTTTTGCACACATGCCTGCACACATGCCTGCACTGGAGCTGGGTTAGCAGGCTGCCCAGTCAGCCTTGGGACTGCCTGCTTCACAGCACCATCAAAATAAATAGAAAATTTTTCTTAAAAAAAAATAAATGTCAAAGACATGATAATTCAGTATCTACTGGGAATGGGGATGGAGTTCAGAAAGGAAAGGACTTATTTTATGTTATTGTTACTTCTGCAAATTTTGTTTGGTATTCTCCAACTACTGCCAGAATTTCACCAGTTTTGGAGGTTTTTTCTAAATTCTTTATCTTTCCACAAGCAAAATGGAGAGAAATGAGCAGTTAAGAAGTGAAAAGAAAAACCCAGCATTCAAAGCAGATTTTTTTGTTTTCCACAAAAAAGTGAATCTTGTGGGCAGTTCTTCTTACAAGTATTGGATTTCCCACAAGGAAAAAGCCAAGAACTTAGTGCTGTACCTAAACCAATAGGGCACTGAAGAGTCTCCCATCCAGCAAATTCATTGCACAGTCCATCAGGGCTTTCTCATGGCCATGGTTATGCTGAGACTCATGTTTTACCATACTGCTATGAAATTTAACTCCTGCAAGTGCAACCTCTGACAGCAAACAGTGGTGCAGGTTCCAATCCAAATGCTGCTATTACTTCTGCCAAGTGAAAGCATAAACATTTTCTTTGCACCCTCTCCTCTCTGCCCCATTTTTGCTTTTTCACTGCTTATGAAATTCAGACTTCATTTTCTGTGTGATTGATATTATGTCTCCTTCTTCTGTTTACAAATAGGATGGCCCAGTGTGAGCAGCAGCCCCCTTCAGCAAACAGCAAATGACACTTCCTTCCCAGTGGAAAGAATCTCGCTCCCACCAGGGAAATAAACAGATAAAGATAGAGGAGCAGCCAGCACGCCCTGGGCTCACTGCATTGCCACTGTAGCACAATGTAGAAGACATCACTGAGGCATAAGAGAGGCGAGTGCCAACACAGCTGGAAGCCCCATCTCAGCAGGACTTTGGATGAGTCCCAATGCCCAAGCCCCCATGGCCACTTCGGCTGATGCTGAGGGATAAAGATACCATTCTGCATACCCTTGACATGGAGGAGAACTGTCCTCCGACAAGTTTAATTGTCATTAAAAGAGCTAAAAATTTTACTATGTTGTAGCTTCCTCCAAAATTTGAGGACCTAGTCACAATAATTCCACCACAGACATGGGACAGCTGAAGTAAAGCAAACATGGTAGCAGGGAGAGAGGCTAAGTGAAAGGAAAAGATATCTCAAAGATGAACATTAACAAAGAAGACTTCAGCACGCAGACTGTGCATCCGCTCTGGCTTGCTAATGTGATACTTTGCAAGGCCCTTGCTTAAGAGTGCCTTTGTCCACTTTAACTTAAACCTGTTCCCCATCAGCTAAAGCAAAGTTGAGGTAAACCTGGATTAAATCAAGACTGGAATGTACAGAGAAGGACTACTTGGAAACTGTGTCCCAAGGCATATGCTTATTTCAACTGGATAAAGCACTGATTTATATGATGGTTTTTCAGGATGGAAAGTACATATTAATAGAAAAGACATAAAAAGTCATTTAATTGAATGTACAGGACATTTTGGATGACCTTTTTTCAGTTGTTTTCTAGAAAACATTTCATGAGACTGCAGTCTTTGAAAAATAATAGTACCAAGAAAAATACTAAAATGATGGTGATAACTAATATATCTAGATGAGAATAAAAAGCTGCATGCAATCTGAATGGCAGGGGATCAAAAAGAGGAACTGATTTTTTATAATTTTTATGTTTAAAAAAGCCCCAACTGTTTTTATCCTTAATAACCAACATTTCCAATATAATAGAACATGCCAGAAAAATAATATATCCTGGAGTGCTATGGGTGGCTTTACAAGACTGAGAGGATCAGCTAAATAACTCATGTCCCAACAGTTGGGGAAACAAGACAAACTCTCAGGAGCCCCCGGTCTGGACCCATGATCACTCACACAGATACTCAAAGAAACCAGGGTCCCACATGTGGGGTGCCCAATTGCCTGGTCTAAGATAGACAGCTTTCAGTCAGCTCCAATTTGCAACAATCATCATCTGTGTGTGGTAAAATTTAATGGTCTGATTTCATTTGCAAATATAGTTGTGCTGTCTGGATCTAAAAACATGCTTCGGTTTATGCAGCAGGATAGAGCAGAGGAATTAATCAAATAGTCAAGGACTGGCTTTATCATCTTTTGACAGAGTGCACCCTTCCCTGCTGGGATCACAGTAGCAGTGAAGCAGAATTTTGGACTTTTGTATCTAATATTGTGAAATAAAAAACACCTTGAGGAAGCACAGAAGCAAATAAACCTCCTTGATTTCCTTCACATGACAGGACAGAAAGGTCAATTGTGATTATATTGAGCTTTATTTCAGCGCTGCAAAATATGCTGTTCATATAATTAATCCTGCATAGCTATTCCTACGTCCAGACTAGCTTGGTATTCATTCCACTCTCAAATAACAATGGTAATATTAGATATCTTCAGTTCAAAACATGCAAATCTCAACTATTAATTATTTTGTTTCAAATTAGCATTTGTCCCGGGATTACTACCAAATCTAATCTTTTATACGAATATTTATAAAATTGCCAGTGACACACCAGCAGTAGCTTTCAGCATTTTAACTTTCTGTTCTCATAGTACCACTAAAAGACAGTCATGTGAAAAAATAAGTATAATTAGGGTGGCCAGACAAAAGTGCAGAGGCATCTGTAAAAGCATGATTGACTTTATGTCTGGGTTCTCCTGCCACTATGCTGGTGCAGCGGTGAAAGATTTGAAGAATGTAGGCTTTTCTCATCTTGAGCACTATCCTGTTCCACCCATAGTAGTCACTGCCATCCCGAGTCCACTCGGACAGTTTTGAAATGAACAAATATACGTGACAATAGAATCTGTCTGATTAAGTGTTCGTGGAAAGGAATTACAAGGGATTTGTTGGCAACTTCAGTCTTAGTTCCCTTCCAAATCCATATGCGTACTTCTAGGAGAGGGTACGTAATTATTCTATTTCCAGCTCCTGAAGCTATGCCGCAATTCGTGCTTTGCAAAATTAGAAACTAATGAAGTATGCTGGCATTAGGAGGAGTCCCTGGGAGAAAAAACAGTAATAAAAGGTTGGTAATTGCTGCTGAACGAGGAACTGATGGATAGCACACCATGCTGTTGCAGGTAGGTAGGCAAAGTGACTCATGAAATAAGCTATATAAAGGGATGAGTAATCAGTAAAAACAGAGTGAAAGAACAAACTGTCTCATATGAGAAAAACAGCTGTTGACAGAGATCAGCCGCTAGGACATGGAAGCAGTACGGAAAATTTGGTGGAGTAGAATAAAGAAGGCTAATGGAAGAAAGTAATAGAGTAGCAGCTTCCAGTCCCAGTTTGTTCAAGAACCAGCATCACTCCCAGCAGCTGCAGCCTTTCCTGACCCTGAGCAGAGGAGCTAGACAATTATTTAAGTATTGTACTCTGACACATCTTGCATATCCACAGCACCATACGGAGGGAATGGAGGCTGAGATCTGACTGGAGATGATACCTAGAGGTTCATCTTTTCTGCCACTGAGACAGTGCAGATTTAGAAGTAACGTGGAACATGGTATTTCAAGGCAAATACATTGTCTTTGCTTTTGGGTGTTACAGCATGAACATCTGTGTGGTCAACAGTTACTACAGAGGAGAGTAGAGCTCAGTCTTACTAAAGGGGCGTCTTCTCAGACCCCAGTAAAGCAGACGTGTTTCAATGCTGTTTCCCCTAGCACTGCTCCACAGAGCACCACTGCTGTGTATTCCCACAGCTGCACAATTAGCAGCAGCGGGGAGATGAAGCTGGTGTCCCCAGTGAAGGGATCCCACAGAGAGCTGGGATAGCCAGCACAGGCTCATGGATCCAGGAGAGCCACAGAAGTTGAGCCACTCTTTGGGATGCAATGTACTGTGACTTTTCCCTTATTTGGATAGTTATAGTCCATTTACACACTAAATGAAGCCAGACTATCTCTCCTCTGTCTGTGATTACTGAATGGCAGTCAGTTCTAGAGACAGGGGATACTCTCACATTTCAACCCTTTGATATGTTGTTCACCCCAATTATTTCAGGTTCTGTTACATAGTAAAGTATTGCTCCAGTAATTATGTATCATTTGACTGTATATCCAAACAATGCTTTTGAGTAAATCATGATGCTAGTCATTGCTACTGAACAGGAATGGGATAGATTTGCCTTTCTTCTCAGAGGAGACAAGCCCACCCATTAGGAGAAATTTTCCTGGTTTATGCTCTTGGCATAAAATGAAACTCCCTATCTGCACTATTCGTGCTTGTACCCTGAACCCATAAACACTTTCACTAAATATTTGCAAAGAAGAGGAAACACAGCCAAATCCTACTAAGTCATAATGAACAGCAATCATACTGCAGAACATTTATCTTTTCTGCATATTCCACTGGGGAGAGGGTGCTTTAAAACTTTCAATATGATTTAAGCACAAATGCTTTTCATATAGGTCAGGAAAGAGAAATGTAATTTCCCTTAGTTTTGTTTGGTCGAAGTTCTCCATTCTAGCACTTAATTAATGACTCTGGTGAAATGCTTTGAAAACAGTAACATTTCTAACCCCAAATGTGTTGCCAAAATGAATACTTCCTGGTCATTGTCTATTTTGGAAAGGGTGCTGAACACACATGCATGTGCTGTTAATAAACTCAAAGAAACTATTTTTATGGCTGTGGAACAAAAGGAAAAAAGGTATTTCTTCTTCAGTACTCATCTCTGTCAGTTATAGCTATGGGAAATAAAAAAGTGAAATAAGAAATGTGGAAAGCAAGGAAGAGGAGGGAAGGATAGCCACACAGGGCTGTGCAACATTACCCCACCTGGAACAGTCAGCTTCTTCATTTGGCTCTAACTCTTAATTTCTTTTCTGACATATCCACGCTTGAAACCCAAGCACTCCAAAGACAGCCTACATAAGGACAGAAGTACCCAGCATCAAAATGAGGCAGAATTGGGTCCAAAACACAATCCTCAAATGTTTACCTAATCCAATGACTGCCTGGGTTTTTGACAATCATTTTTCCCATGATTTTAAGCTTTCATGTCGCTTACAGCCCAGCCTCTGCCTCAGCCACTGCAGCCCAGAGAGTATGCACACTCAGGTTTGTTTCAAGTTGCCAGGGGTGGCACACTTCCAGCTGTGCCACAGCCTGCTGTTCCTTTCCCCAGGCAGCACCAAATGCATTGATCCTGCAGGCACTACAGTTAGAAACGCTTCCAATTGTCAGAGCCCCTAATTGCCAAGTTCCAAGTCTTTTTGCTCTTTGACTGCCCTGTTGCCCAGGAAGGCCAGACTTCAGGTCCTTCCTCTTCAGCTCTTTTTTCTACCAGACCAACAACTCAAGAGTGGAGAAAAGTTTACCGACAAGATCCCTGCATCATCTGAAAGACTTCTTGTGGAAGCCATTCTATCACACCACCACTCAAGCACACACATGCAGGTAGCTGGAAGAAGCTCTGGTAGGAAACACTGCATGGCTCTCACAAGGTACAGAGGAATTTAGGAATACATCAAAGGTGTTAATTCTTAAGCATTACTGGCACATCTTTATTCAGGAAAAAAAATGTAACAACTTGTCAAGGCTGTGACAACAAAAGACTGGATCTGCATGGCACACAAAGCATAAAACAGCACCACACACATGAATTTCTTCCAGGTGACTGGACTAAGTCTTCATCCTGATACTTATCTTGAAGTGGGGTGTGCTGATGGAAGGGATGACAGCGATAAGGTGAAGACACCACAGAGTTGAGAAGGTTTCACTTCTAAGTGAGAATGACAGTGGTTTTGGTTCTGACACACAAAAGAGTCATCCCTGAAATAATAGCTGGTGAAAGAGATGATCTGTGCATCAATATGTAAGAGATACTGAAATGAGATATGGTTATTGGGATCTCAGGTAAGGGTAAAAATAGGAATATAAGCTAACAAATAAACCATGAATCTACTATCTGAAATATTCAATGGGTGCTCCATCTATCTTTAAAAAGCACAAACACTGCTTATTTAATGTTGTTTCACAGATCCACAGCATCTGACAAAATAAACAGCTGCCCCGGACTCCTCATTCTGCATTTCTGCTTTTTGCTGGAAAACAATGACACTGCCTAAACATGTGTCTTGTAAACATTTGCCTGTGGTGTTCTTGCTTTGTATATTTACACAGTCATGTAAATTTTATGTTTTACTTTTGACAGAGAAAACCCGCAGTGACTTTTATGTTTAATGCATTCATTCTGAAGCTGTTGCTTCACCTACTGCCAATATGTTTATGTTTTTAAGAACATTAAAACATATTAAGAAAACATATTTGCTTCATGTAACCTTCACACTGCTGTTACACATTTCAGTGTCCAAGAAAGTGATCTATTCCAAGGTTTTTGATCTGCCTCATTAGAATAACTTGGCAAGTCCAAGAAAACAGAGTTCAGAAGGCTCGGGGATCCCATGTGAAAGTTTGCCAGCCTGGGAAGAAGGAAGCCAAGGCAATGCCAAGTCACAAATGCTGAATTTGCTGAAAAGCTGGATCGTGTTAGCAGGAGATGCAACACATGGGCGAGGAGGAGAACAGTGCAGAGGCTGTTGAGAGCAACATGTGAAGCTTTAGACGACTAGTTGGCAAGCTGGCATCTTTATTTTAAGCTGGATGCAAACTTTAGAGGGACTCTTGCTATTGGAGAAAAAAAATCAAGCCACAAAAAATTATTAAGAAATGAAATAGAGGACTTGCTTTGATCACTTGCTCCTTGCTAAAGGAATGTAAGAACTAAAGTTACTACAAATATTTACAAAAATGAGCAGCCAAGAATTGTAGAAGAGGTATTAAAATACTCACTGTTTCAAAAATAGATCCCATATGGAACTCATCAAGATGACACCTCTAGGAAGAACAGGTAATCCATATGGTTAGAGAAGAGCTTGAGGGCACTGGGAAGTTAAGAACCTGATAATAAACACAGGCTTGGGTTAAGAGAACCCAACCATCCTGCTCATCATAACTCAAAAATTATTTCTCTGCCTTAAAAGCTGAAACTGAAGAAATTTCTTTCTCAGGAAATCGTTTCAAGTAGAATACCCAACTAGGATGATCAAAAGAGAGAAAAAAGCTTTAGTGTGAAATCAGTTTAGCATTTTTAAGGAAAACCGTTATTAACTGCAATTGATCCTAAAGCAAGGGTTACATTTTCCGAAAGGGACCTCATAAACACTTTCCTGGCCTACAAAATGCACAGATACTATCTTCAACTTCAAGCATCCAATCTGCCAAGCACATGCAATTTAAGGTGGTGTTTCTACTTTTCTGAACAGAACAAGAGCAATGTCCCGAATTGTAATTTCAATATGATTCAGAAAAGAATACTGCATAACCCCAGGTAGACTTAGACTATGTTTGCCAGAGTTTGCGGAGGCCTCCTGCAGAAAGGGAGTTAAAACAAAATAGCAGTTTTTTCAGCTACTACTGGAAGATAACAGGATAGGTAGAACTCTCAGTAGTAGCTAATAAGATTTTTAAAATTAGAGGTATTTATGAGATTTATAGAATTTGTAGCCCTTTACTGCTCTGCTTTGACTGTGCTTAACTTTCTATCTGTAAACAAGAAGTACATTCTGTTTCTTCCTGAAATGTTTAGAAAAGGGAATGATGTTTTTTAAGGACAGGCAAAGCTAACAACAACAACAACAATCAAAAAAAAAAAAAAAAAAAAAACCAAAAAAACACAACAAAACAAAAATCCAAAACAAAAACCAAACCAAACAAAAAAAACCCAAAAAACCAACAAAAAAACCAACCAACAAAACAAAGAAAAATAAAACAAACCAAAAACCTAACGATTCCTTATACTGTCTCCAGAGGAAAAGGAAGCTCAAAAATTGCTCTGTGTGCCAAAAGGGCAGGTTAAGTCAGGCAAACTGTTCCAGTAACAGTGGAACACACATGTAAATTCATGCCCCAGACCAGAATTTTCTCCTCCTTCAGCAAACAGGAATCAATGTGCATTGAAAAGTTTATGCTGTGCCCATTTGCATGGGGCATGGGGCATGGGGCAAATAACAGAGGAACAAAGCCTGAACAAGATCCCTAGCTAGCAGGCAGGAACTGGAACTGTTAGATGCAGTGTTTAAGTGTGGATACCTTACTACTAGCCTTAATCCTTAGTCTACAGGAACAGTGGTAACAGTGATAACATGGTCAAAGAGCAAAGCCTGGATGTAGAGCCCAGCTCAAGCACATGTGCTGGTCATTGCCTTTGCTGAAACAACACCTCATGAAAACAAAGCAAGCATGTGAAAAGGAAGTATAGAAAACACGTCCAGGAGGAACAGCTAGTGCCAAGTATTTGCCTGTGCTTGAAGTGTCACCTCGGTCTCACAGGTGTCTTTGGAAAAATAACTAGTCAGTCATAGCAAAAGCTAATGGCTCCCTAAATTCCTGCTGTGAGACACGGCATCTAGTCATTTCCATATTTCTCCTTTCTAATGGCTGAAGAAGAACCACATCTTTCCAAGATACCAAACCTTGCTCATCCCCAAAATAAACATAAAGCTCCTACAGGCTCTCAGGGGCTGAGATGGCTGGATGAGAAGAGAAGCCCTGCATGAGACACCCTGCTCCTCCTGACTCCCTCCGTTACCCCAGGGCTCTTCACCAATAGAGCCCTTTAACCATGTTGTAGCTCTGACTGCTCCAGTACCTCTCTCTTGGTGTAGTGAGGACAACCTGTCCTGAGAATCTTATGTTCAGTATTTTTCCATTTTAAAACTTAGTTCCCTGATCTTTTCCCAGACTCCATCTAAATCACTTACATCACAGCAAGAGAGTGCTATTGCTCACTACCACACTCAGATCCTGGGAGAATATAAAAAATAAAGGCTGCAAGCTAATCCCTGGAGAGAAAAAAGGGCCATAGACAGAAGTTTTGTAAATTAACTGAGGCTCTTGTTTGCCACTTTTGTTTCCTAAAATAATGAATTCCAAGCTTTTCTGTCTGCCTTAAAACACCACACAGAGTTAAAGTATGCTCACCAAGATGACGGACTGAACTTTCACCAAAATAATAGCACTACCATGAAATACAGATTTTGAGGTAACCCTTTGATCTTGGAAGAAGAATTTGAACTAGTGTCTTCAAAAGCCAGAAAAGCATTCTTTGGTCAGCAGCTGAACTGGAAAAGACAAGCCAGAGCTTTTATTGTAATGTACTTGGTTTCCTGAATCCATGTTGATATGGTCTCTACAGAAATACAGATCAGGGTAGGTTGGTCTTACTGTGCAGAAAGCAATATTTCTAAACAAAAGTGTGGTCAGGAGGGAGGAAAGCAATGGAATAAACTACTGATAAATGAGAAAATTATTACGAGTCGCTAGCTATGCTTCCAGAACACGAGCTGGGGAAGGAAAAATGTCAAAAGAACAAAATTGCTGCATATTTAGCCAGGGATAGAAAAAAACCGCAATAAATAATCACTGTATTTTTATACATTATGCTGATCCCTTGCAGATAACTTGCAAAATTAAGGCCTGATTTTGATGCCAAAACATCCATAGACATTTTGACACAGAAGCTAGAAGGAACAGGATCTGGCCCATGGATAATATAAGGAAAAAAGAACCAGGCCAAGGATTACTTTTTCTTTATTGGCACATATCTTAAAGCGGAACTAGAGATTAACTGTGTTCACCACTACAGAAAACATTTTCTTTCAGAAGGTAATTGTCCAATTCCCTCTTAAAAAATTAGGATTTCTGTAAAAATATCCCAAGTTACTACTGAAGAACTTTTGGAACCAAAATTCACCGATCTTTTCTGAGGGTTTAATCGAAAAGGCAGATATATAAAATTAAAGCCTAGTTGTTTCCCTTTACATGGTGGCAGGGTTAAAATTTTTACTTCTTATGTGTTCAGCATCTGGCCTAAAATGTAATTATATGAAAATTTGATACTTTGAGCCTACTAATATAAAAAGAAAGATTTAAACTTTGTGGCCTTCACTGCATTTCTCTAAAGTCCAAAACCAAAAGCACACATCTGACAACCTCAGATTGTGGTAAAGCTCAGTCCTTACATCTATCAAAACTATCTTACAAACTACAGAATCCTTGGGTCTTGCTAATCTTTAGTTCTATTGGTCCATCATTTCTAAAAAGAACTAAAAAGAAAAACACCAACCACTACAACAAAAAAGGAAAAACACCACAAACAACACCACAAAAACAAACTACTAAATCAGCCCAGGTTTTAGAGCATTTTATGAGAAACTACTGTTGAAGCCTGAATAAATACATGAAGAGAACACCTGAAGGAAATACCTTTCATTTAAAGGAAAGACACATGAAAACACATAGCTCCTATTAAACATAATATATACTTGGAAAGCTGCAAAGTTTGTGAGGGCATTTCACTATTACAACACTAAAATTCTCCTTGTGTACATTTTAACTAGTATCCTGCTACCTAAAAAACATAATGTTCAGTCTACATCATCTATTTTACTAGGCTGTGTATGAGTTCAGACCTGATATTTCCAGAATCTCCATAATTTCTGAGGTATTCTCTTACTTAACTGTGTTTATTACTATAAAATAAACCTGAAGTTAACATGAAACATGGCAATACAACTCCACAGCTGATTCAGCCAGATGTCGTTTTCAAGGGGAACTAATCCCAGGGTTTGATTTTTAACCACTTGGCTGGCTTTGTTTCGATGCTTACCCACAGGGGCTAGGATGGATGAGGCTAATGGTGTGACCCCACTGTGAGCGAGTCCTTTGGGAGTCCCCAGCTCCAGTTATCCCTAGTGGTAACTGCATTGCACTTGCAGTGCTGCTGAATTACAGCCTTGGACAGGAGGCTGCCTGGGGGTGCAGAGCCTTTATTCCCATTGCAGAGCTGTGCTGTGCTGTGCTGTGCTGGAGTGTTCTGTGCAGCACTAAGATAGTACCACCTCACAGAGGCTTTAAGGCACTGCAGGGTAAATCTTTAACTGTTAAAAGGTTCAATGTTGTTTTGAGGTTACAACTTAGCCTTTAGAAAGGAAACCTGCCAGACTGCTGCAGCTGTAGCTACCTTTTGCTTTTGAGATGCCGCAGGTCAGCTGCACCTGCTGCCCCTCCCGTGTGATCTGTGCCATCCAGAGGAAATCCTCCTGTGGCTCCATATACAGGCACTTGTGCAAACGAACTGGTTCCTGAATCCCATGATCAAATAGCACAGCTAAAAACTTGGCAAGGGTCAGGGACATATAAAACAATGCCAAATTACAGCCCAAAGACCATAAAACCGAGAGATCAAGGAACAATCCTGGGCTGTTCCAGCCCTGTGTGCAGCAAGCCCTGTTGGGGCTCTGCTGGAGGAAGGAGGTGGGGCTGGCAGGTGTGGGAGCAGTGGCTGTGAAGCAGCCTCACACTATGGGAAATACCACAGCACTGGCAATGGCAGCCTGGGACTGAAGAGCACAGCAGGGCATGCTGTCAGGTCAGGTCTGGTCAGAACATACTGCAAGTGTGAGGGGTCTTTCTTTTTTCTTCTCTTTTTGAGCCAAACAGCTTAACGCTTCATGCATCATTACCAACTCTGAAATTTCATAATAAATAAATCAAGCATCCAAAGCATCCTACTAACAGAGTTTAGATCCAAAGATCTCCTTGACCACTAAGCACTCCTTACAATCTCCTGGAAATGGCCTTTGACTGACATGCAAAATAAGCATGGTAAACCACCACAACAGATCCACACTGAAATGACAATATTTGCACACACAGAGACAAGCTAACAGAAATCAAAAACCTAAAACAGACTGCAAATATTCAGTTTTTTACAGCAGTAAGAAAAGAGGCTTCAGGGTAGAGGAGACAGATCCAGGTTGTAAGAGATGACAAAAAACTGAAGAAAATATCTAGTAGCCTTGTAATCTATTCATTGGGAGACCTCTTTTCATACTCTTCATGACTGATATGAAGCTATTAAGAGACTACTTTTTCCTCTTTCTCAAACGGCTGTGCCCAGGGTACTGTTACTGCACAGAGCAGCTCAAAGTGGTCCAGTTCTTTAGAGAACCAGAGTATTCTACGCAACGCCCTGAGGTTTAGTAACATGGAAAGTCAACTCTGAGAGCTGTTTTTGTTTCTGGGGCATTCAGTTTTCTCCCTTAGAACAGCAAGAAACTTCATTGCTACCAAAGCCATGCTATACTGCCAAGCTCCTGCAGATGTTGCAGCCTTACTGCCTGGAGGAGGCTCCCAGACCTCCAAGATAACCTCTTCCTTCTAGGGAGAATGCAGAACAGCATTCCAACAGCCTTCTTGAGATCAGAAGGAAGAGCAGTGCACACTTCCATTTAATTGTATTGAAAAAGAAGGTGACATAGCCTAGAGAAAATTACGGGAATATTAAATCATTTTACATCAGCTCGGTATGGGAGATCTCCCCTTACTCAGTGCTGGGGATCAAAGTGTGTCCCAGGCAGATCTTCAGGCTTTGAGAACTTGGCACCCTGACCCTAGTAACACTTTTAATGTGATGAACCCTGCATTTTAACAGTGTAAAAGGAGTATGCTCTCTAAAATATTTCATCTGAGCTATTAAGTGTGCTAGCACAGAGCAGGTGTGGCTATGCACATGTAAACAGTCACTGACAAAACACCATGGACTCTGACATCATACTGATACCAGGGATTGTACCTGTCCTGCAGGAGGATGTGGGCTTCCAGGAATAAAAATTTCCGAAGTATTAATATGAAATTATAAGATGATAGGGAATGC
The DNA here is from genome assembly GCF_009819885.2 of Catharus ustulatus. NCBI lineage: Eukaryota > Metazoa > Chordata > Aves > Passeriformes > Turdidae > Catharus > Catharus ustulatus. The sequence goes on along the minus strand of NC_046262.2, from coordinate 22,154,737 downwards.
CTTTCAAATGTCAAATGACAGATGTCCTGGGAAGAGATCCTTTAATCACTCCAGCAGACTCTATTATAATCAAGGTGTAGGCAGATAAGAGGCTATTGCACTCAATGGTGAATCAAAAGAACTTTTCAAATGCAGGATTTGAGAGGGAAACATTGGTAAATACGAACTTTTAAGGGGAGGTGGGACTCTCATTATATATGGCTAACAACTGGCTTTTGCACTGAGAACAAGGACATAAACTAATAAATTTCTTAACCTGGCACTCCAAACAAATATTAAAAGTCAGCATGATTTGTTAATGGCGTGATGTCCTACCTTTAAGGGGAAGGAAGCACTCAAGATTTGTAAATGCTTGTGGCCAAAAGAAATAACAGAAGTCAGAGGATCCACAAAAAAATTTATTAGTGAAGTACACACTCAGAACCAGAACTTGTACATTAGTCCCTCACCTACTATGAGAGAAATAAAGAATGAATGAAAGAGAGAAGGGAGGGAGGGAGGGAGGGAGGGAGGGAGGGAGGGAGGAAGGAAGGAAGGAAGGAAGGAAGGAAGGAAGGAAGGAAGGAAGGAAGGAAGGAAGGAAGGAAGGAAGGAAGGAAGGAAGGAAGGAAGGAAGGAAGGAAGGAAGGAAGGAAGGAAGGAAGGAAGGAAGGAAGGAAGGAAGGAAGGAGGGAGGGAGGGAGGGAGGGAGGGAAGGAAGGAAGGATTCCAGGAAGGAAGGAAGGAAGGATTCCAGGAAGGAAGGAAGGAAGGAAGGAAGGAAGGAGGGAGGGAGGGAGGGAAGGAAGGAAGGATTCCAGGAAGGAAGGAAGGATTCCAGGAAGGAAGGAAGGAAGGATTCCAGGAAGGAAGGATTCCAGGAAGGAAGGATTCCAGGAAGGAAGGAAGGATTCCAGGAAGGAAGGATTGCAGGAAGGATTCCAGGAAGGAAGGAAGGAAGGGAGGAAGGGAAAGAAAGGAAGGGAAAGAAAGGAAGAAAGAAAGGAAGGGAAAGAAAGGAAGAAAGAAAGGAAGGGAAAGAAAGGAAGAAAGAAAGGAAGAAAGGAAGAAAGAAAGAAAGAAAGAAAGAAAGAAAGAAAGAAAGAAAGAAAGAAAGAAAGAAAGAAAGAAAGAAAGAAAGAAAGAAAGAAAGAAAGAAAGAAAGAAAGAAAGAAAGAAAGAAAGAAAGAAAGAAAGAAAGGAAGGAAAGAGAAATGAAGAATCCCTGTGCTTCTGCTGTACTGTTTTTGTTTATCTGCAGGGACTAGAACAAAGATGTTTGCCCCAGAAAAGTGCTGGCCCATGTCTGCATGGCCCTTTCTACAGTCACATCTTGCTCCTTCTCATGGCATGTGAGTGCCAACAATCAGTGGTTGGCTCCACAGCTATCCAGAAATCAATGGTTTAGACATACTCATTAGCCCCTTATCTTCTTGGCTTCTACTTATGGTACTAACATGCTAACAGTCTTGTCCCAAACTGCCCTAATAGGATATTTCAGACATATTTCCTGATGTCAGAGGAACATAATATATACCTGTAAGATGCAAAGGATGGTCTTTAGCAGACTGGGGAAAAAACAGTCTGAGACAAAGATGTGAGCCTCAGATTTCTCTTTGGTTTTCCCAAGATCTGTTTAGGATATGTCAGTCTTGTTTGTGGTTGAACTAGTTTGGCAGAAAAAACTAATCAGAAATAAAACATACCAGTGGAGTCAAGAAATAAAGGTGTAATAATTTTTCATACGAAATTCTGGCCTTGGGAGGCAAATTAAACTGGATGAAATTCGGTGGATGTGAGACCTAGGTATTTAAAAACTTGCAGCAAACTAGCCTCGAATGAATGATAGCTCAAAGTTACATTAGAAAGTGTCTTTGTTTCACAAGTCAGGGTGTGTTTCTTTCAACTTGCCTTGTCAGCTCCATTTCCATTTCTTGGCCAATACGACAAACTGTATAAACTGACAAAAGCCTTATGACTGATGCAACAGTCACAGTGGTTAGCTGCATAATTTTAACTTTCCATTATTCACTATGTCCTCATTGTATTGTACATTATCTGATATACACGTTGATTGCCTCTGGGAAGGGGCAATAATAAATCGCATACACACTCTCTTTGTACTCTTTAAAGTACAAAGTACTCCAAAGGAGCTAGTTAAATTAGCAGTAAAGATACAACAAGCACAGTAGCCATTAAGTAAAAGAAAAAGTGCTAGTTGCTGTTCTTACAAAAAAATCCCTCAAATTGTCACCAAACATTTGCAAAGTATTCCATTCTCATATTTCTTTGGCAACTGCATTGGAAAATCTCTGAGGTCAGAGTCTCTGCTAAAGTGGGCAAAGCAGCTGAGCCAAAGCAACAACATACTTGAGGTCGGGATACCGTCTTTGGACAACTATCTCTTTTTTCAGAAGGGAACCTCCTGAAGTAGGATTTCACAACAACCAATTTTCTTTATAGATGAGTATCAAAAGGGGAGTCAAGCATATGCTGGACTGACTGTGAGTGCTGTCAGAGACTGAACAACGGGTAATGTTTCTCAACCGGACATGCTAATCCTCCTTACAAAAGCCAGACAAGTATGCTGAGCGTTCATAGATTTAGCCTAGGGGTTTGCTTCAGCAACCTTCTTATGGCATAACTGAGACAACCCAGCTGTGTCCTGGCCTGGAGGGAGCCTAGCTAATAAATTTAAAGTCAACCTTTTATAATCATACAGTGAGATTATAGGTATGTAACTTTTGTTTCCACTAGATAAGATGGCAGCTTTGGTAAGTGCCTAGGACAAGAAGAACAGAGGTATTTAGCTTACAGGTAAGCAAGCCTGATCTTAGGCAGGAAGTAACAAATTCATTGGCTCTTCAGAGGTGCTTCCCCGTTCTTTTTGCTCCCCATACTACATTGTTCTTTTAAATTTAATAAGCCAAGGGCCTATTTTTAAATATCATGCTATGCAACCCAGCAAATATTCTGGGTCAGGACAGATCGTGAAACAGAGCCAAGACAGTGCAGCACTGGAAGCAGAGGACAGAGAGAGTTAAACCCTGGATTTGGTTGTTTGGTTGTTTTGGTAAATAGAGAAATGAGAGAAGCCAGTGCCCTATTCCTTCACAGCTCATAATGGCTCCCTTTGCTGCATCCCTCTTCACTATATCCTTCCAGCAGGCTCCAGCTACCACACCACACAAATTTGTTTTGACATCCTGCTTCAATCAGACTTGCTGTGCCATTTTCAGAGAACCTGGAAGGACAATCTGTAGTTCTTTATTCAGACTAATTGCACCACTTTGCAATCACTGTCATTTAAGGCTTTTTAGCTGATAGGTCATCAAAATAAAATTATTCCAATAACTTGTACTTTTACCTGCCTCAGATTCACAGAAATAGTAATCAGCATATAAAAACAGTTTCTCAAAATGAAATTGCAGGAAAGGATTTGAATTAAGGGGTACATTTGAAAAAAAAATAGGAGCTTTTCACTGAACAATGCTAATAACAGGAGGTCTTTAAACTCTATTGAAATATAATTAAATACATGTTCACCTCAAAAACAATTTTAAAGAATTAAGCTTTCCTAAAGCCATTCCATAAAGCCCCTTGGAACCCATTATGAATCCTTTCAATAACATTTAGAACTATTCAGTTATGGGGTTTTGGTTTTTTCCTTGTTGGCTTGGTACATTTCATGAGAGCAAAACTGCCTAGTGCCATTGTGTTAGCTCTGGGGGAAAATACAGTGCTATAAGCAAATGCAAATGCTCTTTTGTTTTCCCCTCATTACCCAACAGAATAAGAATAGGGGTGTAATTGAAAAAGTGACCTCACATTTAGACGCACATAGGAAGGAATGAAATGTATGTTATTGTAGGTTCTCTGGAGTTTCCCATAAGCAAACCTCTCCAGATATTTCCCTAAATGTCAGATCCTGCTTCATATGAAGTCAGTGGGAGGTTTGCCATTGTCTTCTGTGTCAGCAGGATGGAGCCTCTGGTGCTTGCGTTCAGATGTGGTGACTTACCCATGCCCACCAATGTCACTAGAGCCCTGTCTGCCTAGATTAGCTGAAGATCTGCCAAGATTTATATATACTCTATCACTATTGAAATCACAGCATGCAGGAATTGTAAAAACAAAACCAGAAAGGGCCAACAAAAAAAACCAAACTTCTTTATTCAAGAAAGTCCTGGAGGGCAGTCCTATGCCTTTGGGAAAGGACTGCACATGAACAGAGCTAAAGAACATGAAAACATTTAGGTATGGTGGTAGCCAGAGCACTGCACAGAGGATGAGCTTGCTTTGCTCGCTTCCAGGGGTGCATGAGCTGTTGCTCTCCACAGATGGCTTTGTGAGAGCCATAAGTAAGAATGATGTCCCCTCCAGCTCATGGGGCCCTGCAGAGAAGAGATGAGATAAAAAATACGTAAATGCTGGTTGTCAGCAAGGGATGAGGAACACCAGCTGGACCCCAAGTGATGGAGGAAGTGACCCAAATTCCTACCAGCAAAACCACTGAACCCATGGCTGGCAGAGCCAGCATGGACAGAACTGCATACAAACTTTTCCATCTTGACAATTTTTCCCTCTCCTGTTCTTTATGGGCCAGTCTCCTCGATTTTTCTCTATCTGAAAGGCTAAACTTTATCAAATAAAATTTTCAGTTTAAAAGTCCTGCCATTTTCCTGCAGAAACTCATTGTAGGGGAAAGCCTTGGCAGATGTGCCCCAAACCTCTGGTCATTGCCAGAGTCCTGCCAGAAGTACCAAGAGACATCAACTGCAATGACTCATGAAATTTAAGAGGTTTTGGGGTTTTTTTTGAGGTTGTTTGGTTTAATCAAAATCATTCCCCTTGCAATCACCTAAGCTGGAATATAAACATACTCTTCTTAAAATTACAGTGCATCTTTGTTTTGTTTGAATGTAACTTTTTGGAAAACAAATCCTGCTGAGGTTTACATCTTGCTCAGCCTTTTAATTCAGTGCCAGACGAAAAGCAGACAGGGTGAACTGCTTAGAAAGGACAAGTACACTTTATTTTGGAGTCAGCCCACCACAGAGAAGAGAAGAAAAAACAGCTGTGATGAGATTCATATTCATAAGGCTCCTCCAACAACGTTTGCATTGCCGTAATGCCATCTGCTTAATGAATTGCCCAACAACCCAGTGAGGTAAAATAAAAGTAATACTCTCAGCTGGAAAATGGAAACAGAGGTTGGTAAGTGGCGTTCCTGAGGTCACAGGACTTGTATGTGGTGAACCAAACCACAGCCCTCCAGTCCAGGGCGTAACCAGAAGACCATAACCTACCTATTAACTTGTTAATTATCATATCCACAATCACAGAACCTGTGACAGGGAACTCCTGGACTTCTGTCAGAACAGAATATGAAGTTGATCACAATCAAAGGTGTTTCTGCTGACCTCTGAACCGAGAAAGAGCTGCTGGCAAACAGTGGCGCTGAATCCCAGAGCTGCTATCACCTCTGTAATAACAGGATCAGCATTTGTTGACAGTAATAGAGCCACTCCCCCAGAAATAGCAATAATTCAGATTTAACTCTGTTATATCTCATTGCATGTAAAAACCAAAAGTAGCCCATTGAGAGCGGAAACATAACTAACTCACTGAACACCATTTATGACTTTGCTAAGCTGCTGCCGAAGCAATGAGGAAGGACACATGAAGTCCAAGAGCTTCTGGCCAGTCACAGGGGGAGAAGGGAGGGCCACTCTCTCCACACCAGCCACTGCAGAGGACACCACATGTGTGTGTGGCGGGCATGCTCTGTGGTCATAAGCCAGGTACCCTCTGGAGGTCTGAAGGAATAGAAAAACTTTTCCCTACTCTGGGCTGCCCAAGCTCCTCTAAATCATGGCAGTCAGGGGGAGTCCATGATGGCTGGAAAAAGGGAATTGTAACATCAGCTTTTGAAAAGGCGAAAGTGGAAGACCCAGGGAACTACAGAGAACAGACAGTCTCACCCCTGTGCCAGGCAAGATCCTGGAGCAGATTCTCTTGGAAATTCTGCCAAGGCACATGGAAACAAAGAGGTGATTTGTAACAGCCAACTAATGGTAAATGATGCCTGATAAAGCTAGTGACCTTCTATCTGGGGTTACAGCATCAGTGGACGGGGCAGAGCTACTGACCTCCCCTACTGGACTTATTCAAAGTGTTTGACACTGTCCCACACGACAGCCTTGTCTCTAAATTGGAGAGACATGGATTTGAGGGATGGACCACTGGGTGGATAAAGAACTGGCTGGATGTCCAGCCACAAAGAGTTGTGGCCAAGGGCTCATGGTCCATTTGGAGACCAGGGATGAGGGGTGTCCCTCAGGGGTCAGTGCTGGGGCCAATACTGCTCAACACTTTTTTCTGGGACACAGACAGTGGGATCAAGGGCACCCTCAGTGAGTTCACTGGCACCACCAGGCTGTGTGGGGCAGTCAACATGCTGGAGAGAAGGAATGGCATCCAGAGGGACCTGGACAGGCTTGAGAGCTGGGCCAGTGCAAACCTCATGGGGTCAACAAAGGCAAGTGCAAGGTCCTACAGCTGGGTCGTGGCAATCCCAGACACACCAACAGCTTGGGCAGAGAAGTGATTGAGAGCAGCCCTGCGGTGAAAGATTTGGGCCATGATGGCTCATGGAAGATTGAACATCAGCCAGCAGTGTGCGCTCACAGCCCAGAAAGCCAGCTGTGTCCTGGGCGGCATCCAAAGCAATGCAGCCAGCAGGTGAAGAAGGGGATTCCTCCCCTCTACACTGCTCTGACCCCAGCTGGAGTGCTGCACCCAGGCCTGGAGTCCCCAGCAATGGAAGGATAAGGAACTGTCAGAGTGAGAACAGAGGAGGCCATGAAGTTGTTAAGAGGACTGAAACACCTTCCCTGTGAAGACAGGCGGGTAACATTTTCACTGTTCAGACTAGAGAAGACAAGTTTGCATGGAGAGCTTATAACAGCCTTACAGTATCTGAAAGTGGCCTACAAGGAAGAGCCAGAGATGGACTGTTCATGAGGAACTGCAGTGATAGGACAAGGAGTGATGGGCAGAAATTGAAATTTACTGTGATTGTGGTGAGATGCTGGAAAAAATTTCCCAGGGAGGTTGTGGATGCCCCTGGCTGTGTTAATGTGTGGATGCCCCTGGCTGGACAATGTCTTGAGCATCCTGGTCTAGTGGGAGGTGCTCCTGCTCATAGCAGGGAGTTGGGACTAGATGATCTCAAAGTCCATTCCTACTCTTAACATTCTACAAGTACATGATTCTATGATAACTGTGACCCACTTCCATGAACACATGTTACCTGGTAGCACAGGCAGTGGCCTTGCTCTCTGGGAACAACTTCCAAAGCCGACCCAGTTCACCAGCTAAACTCACCCATTAAGGTTCTGTGTCCTGACAGAAAAAGAGGTGCTGGTAGATGTAGGGACATGCTACAACCAGGTCCCAAAAGCAGTTTGCGTGGTTGGGTCTGGGGCACCGGCTACAAGGAGGTTGAGGAGCAGTGAAGGGAGGGGCTCTTGTCTGGAAGGCTGGTGTATTGATGTACAGCTTCCAATATATGTCCAGGGACAAGAACAGGGATGGGTTGAGGGTACAGCACTATATATGGGGCAAGAGGCGGAGGTTTGGGGTTAGGGTCCAGTAGGGACAGGGCAAGATGCTGCATAGGAGGGGTTAGGGATAGGGAAAGCCAATAGGGATTGACAAGGTGGGGCAATGAGATAGAACCAGAGATCCAGGGAGGGGAGAACATTCTGGGGGATGTATCTAAGTGGGCTTGGGGGCTGAACTGGGGTGGTCAGGACCAACAGGCCAATGGGATATGGGGACTGAGGGAGAATTAACATACAGGTGCAAAGGTTTGTGGGCAATATATACCTCAGGGTGTATCACTTACGAATCTCTCCAAGGTCAAGGGGTGACCCAGACTAACACCAAGGAAAGCTGATGGAGATGAGTGAAGTCTTTCACTGCACCAGGAGATACTCAGTACTGTTGATCACAAGGTCAACATGTCAGGCCAGCATTTCTAGCTTCAGGGTAAAGGATGGAAAGGCACAGGAAGAGAATATTAAGGCAAGGATATTGATGTGACAGAGCTGAAATCAAGAAGAGAGACAAAATCATGCATCAGCTTTCCTCAGAGGTACCTCAATGACTTGACTATGCCTGTGTCATTTATCCATTCTATATTTTTTCCTCATTCAGGTGTAGAACCTGCATTAATTGTTAAATAGATTATTGTTAACAGCACGATGATGTTTCCTGCTCATTCAGTAACTTCTTGCCAGGCCAATAAATCTTTGGCTTTTGGCCTCACAATATTTATTTGCAGTATATTTCACCCTTGGGCAAAATATAAAAAAACTCACATTTGGGCAGCAGGCAGCTGAGAGGCATGCCAAGCAAGATGTGCTGTGTCTGCCCACACAAAGCACAGAGCACACAGGCCACAAAGGGAGCTTCAAGTAAAGAGGTCAGTCACAGCCATAGACGCTCAGATGACAGATCCTGCCTGGGAGGAAAGAGGACTCTTCATTTCCTGAGCTCTCACTGACATTTCTTCCACCTGAGGTAGGAAGAAGAGGAAAACAAGACTCTGTTCATTAAAGCTCAAGTTATTTTAAAAATAACACCTGCTAGACACTTCAACCAAACTTACAGAACTTCCTGGAAAGGAAAATGAGTTTTTTCTGCTCAGCATAACAACCCTGAAATGCAGAGATTCCTTACCCTATGGAGTCCTCTGACTGATACCATCTGGAAGTAAACTTGGAAAAGGGATTAGTTAAGGTCTCAACACCCCGGGCCAATTATAACTACAGAGTCAGTGCTTTGAAATCTCATGTATGAAGAGTTAATCCAAAATTATATCATACATTGCAGTGCCATCATTCGTAATATGTACAATAATTCATAAATAACTGACTTCAGCTTTGCAGGACAAAATAGTGGCAATATTATGAAACCCGTACAGAAACTGACTGCAACATAATTGATACAAACGGTTTATTGGAGGTGGCCTGTTGCCTTCAGTGGCACAGTTAAATTTTTCCTTTGTTGTTAGCCCCAATTGTGAAGAGTTTTCTTAAATCATCTGAATAAAAGCAGTATTTTCCATCTCTTTCCAGTAGTCAATAGCTCCTAAACACCTTTACTATTTGAATCTTCAGCTGCAAAACTTGCACATGAATACCTCTAATGATGAATTAACTCATGACAAGTTTTAATTGGCCTAAACTCACATCCATTGAATGAAGTTGTCCTGTAAAAAAATTGGTTTGAACATTTCATGCTTGCACCATTAAATACAGTGTTTCCTGAGTAGCCAATCTTATTCATAGTCTTTGAGATGAATTATACTTTAGTAACCTGCAAGTAGGACACATTCTTCCTATCAAATATGTGCCTTTCAAATGCATAGGCTCCTCCACTGCTGGAAGAATTGGCGTTTAAAAATACACTTGTGCCATTTTGCTGTACTTTGAAGAAGTTACTCCTTCAAAGCAAAGGCACTCAATTGCATCAGAAACATAAACATCTGCCAAAAATATGTTTGTAATCAGCATTCAGAGTTAGGAAAGCATCCCTATGCAGAAAGGTTAGTTCAGCATGTGTTCAAATTTAAGCACATATTTAAATCACATGAAAGGAAGATATACTTCAGCATTTCTCCTTGCATTGGCTGTTGTACTTACTCTCTGCTGGAGAAATCAGCGGTTCATCCAATGAACTAAACACAACGCCTATATTTCCTAAAAAAAGTTGACATACACATTGAAGTATTTTCCTAGGCAAGCACTGGATTTCAGTACATGCACAAGAAAGTTTCTAGATGAAGGTCTAAAATCAGAAAAGACATATGAAGAAATAAGAATTAATTACCTGTCATTCCCAAGAAAAGAGCTTTTTTTTCAAATACAGCCTACATTTTTCAGGGAATCACTGTTCTCTACAGTTCTTGAACAGCTGGGCTTCAGCTGGCAAGGTTTAGTCAAGAGTGAATGGTTGCCACCTGATAAAATATTCTCATTCCCCAGCATGAAAAAGAAGGAATGGCCTGCACAATATTGAGTTTGATGTAAATAAAAGATCATGCAATTTCAAAGACACCTACTAATTTCCTTTAATTAGTATATTAATAATTATGACAATTAAATAGCTCCTGGGTTTTTATCAAAACCTTTCTATCTTTTTCTACCAGTATTATATTTTTCTTTTCAGATAAGCATGTCTCAACTTAATTAGGGATAACAATTGTTCGACTTTGTAAAAATGTAGTCAATTGTTCCAGTTTTTATGGATTAGAATCATACAGGTCATGTTGTTTTATAAAGAACTTTCAGTAATTTCAATTTAGGTTCTGCTTTATAGTGTTATTTGCTTAGCTCATAATCTTCCCATAAAATTTTTCTGCCCAAAACGTTTATTTCTTTACTTGGTTTGTATTTAATTGCCATAAATCAGTGAATTGTAAGAACTCTGTATGTAGAGTGATTGATCCACTCCTTCACATACTGTATGTATCGCTGACTTAACTCAATGTAGCAGTATTGCTCAGTTCCTCACCATATACCAACATACTTCTCTATCAAACTTTACAGATGTTTGCGAATTCTTTTTTCCAACATTTTGACCAAGAAGTGAGCAAATTTAAGAACAAAGTGAAATCCATCTTGTTCTTTTAAAAACTAGAAGGGAGAAAAGACCTGTCTTACACAAATATGACCCCTAAGTATGACTAATAACATGGTGGACCAGTTCATTTAATAGCTTTGATGTTTGGAGAATGAGCATGAGTGAGAAGTTATTCTGGTATTCAGATTAATATCATATTTTCATTTTATTCATCCCGAGACCCAGAAAGTGAAACAGAAAACATGCACATGCTCAGGACTATATAGTATCAACATCTTTTCTAAAAACCTTGCACTTACATGATTTATACATACAGTATACAGCTGGAACAGCCTAAAGCTCCTCAACGCTTGCCAAAAATATAATGACTAAAAGGACACAGTCACAGATACACCAGCACAGAAATAGTCCTGTATCAGTACCCTCTTTACAGCACAGCTTGCACACCTCATCACAGATTTAGATATCATGCCTCGCAGGACTGCATTTGTGCCTATTCCCAGTCAGGTCTTCTGTGCACAGCACACAACTAATGGGAAGTTATAGCAACTTCTTGCAGCACCATCTTTAGCCCATCAGCATCCCAAAGGTGGTTTGACCCCAGAGGGATAAAAGCTGAGAGGACATGTACAGTGTGAGGAGAAAAGGAAGCAAAATGCCAGAAGCAGGCAGTTGACTTTTCTCACCAAGTGCCAGAACAGAAAGGCAAAAAGCTGATAGGTCAAATTGTCACAAAACCAAGATCTGACCTGCAGTGTGGTTGGTGATACATACAGCCTAGCAATTGCCTTCAAGAGTAAAAGTCTCTGCAGGAATCCCTCTGCAGACATCTGTGAGTGACTATTCCGATCTGCTTTATAACCAAGGTGTTCTTCTGGAAGACAATTTGCTTGCTCCTTGGAGTTTTCGTCTATATTAAGATAAAAACTCAGCCCATCCTTCTCTCCTTCAAAGCTGATCAGAATAATATTTAATAAGGAAAGTATAAAGCAGAAATCTGATTGAAACTTATTTCCAAAAATCACTTTAATTTTATCTGCTGTGACTGACAGTCAGATCAGCACTGCTCAGAGTACACACAAGCCTTGTGAATGGGTGTCAAGGAATTTTGCCTGAGTCGGTGCTTCCCAGATGGCAGCATCTGGTTTTCAGCTTGCCAGCAAACTTACAGTTTGGTTTATTAGAGCACAGGGGAGGTCAAGTGACCTGCCAGAGGTCTCCCAGCGAGTGGAACATAGCACTGGGTTTGAACTCAGGTTCCACCTGGTTTTTAAAATTCTACTGTCTTGTTTGGATGCTTCCCAACCATCAACTCTGCCCCTCCCCAGCCAACAAACTCACCAAGTCTTCTTCCCAACCAGGTACAAGCAGGTTTTTTTTACATTCATCCAGCACACACTGAATTTGGTGGGTTCAGTAAAACTTCAGTCTGTACTGAAACTGCGTTGCGAGAGCACAAGAGTGGAGGACCACAAAAGCCCTTTTTATGCCCCACTCTCCCCACCCAGCATTCTTAGAGAGACACATGAATGGGCAGGAAAGCTTCCGTAGTGCCTAAACTAGGGCTGTCCCAAGCTGGTCGTGGCAAGAAGAGCCACTGCTCTTCAAACATGCAGAGGTTGGGGTTAGCCAAAGCCCCAGAAAATACAGGAGAAATACATACTTTCCTCCGTCTTGGCAGCCTTGGCATTAGCTGAATGCCTACTTCTTGAAGCGACACCTCTCTAAGCTGCTCATCATTGCTCAGCTCAAACAATCATCTGACTGTTTCCTTGCTCCTCACAGTCATGACTGAGCCCATCAGAGGCCTGGCTGAATTGCTTTTGCAATCAATAAGAACTTATAAATCAATAAAATAGGGGTTAGTAAAATAAGGTTTAAAATGTTTTTTCTTGTTGTTATTATTATTAAAACTAATAAAGTTAACAGTAAAATACTCAGCCCAAAGAAATGCATTTTTATCTTAAAATGTACAAATCTTTTGTTACCTTTGCAGTGAACGTGAAATCAGACTGAGAATCAAAACAGTCAAAACAAAATCCAAGGCTTCCCAATAAACAACTTTACAGTCTTGTATAATCCATAGCATTTCTCCGTGGTTCAGTTCCCTCTCCTACAAAATAGAGCTATCGAAAAACGTCTGTCTTAGCTAAAAAGTGGGTTTTTCAGGAAATGAGAATTCTATTAGGTGTAATCCTGAAAGTTTACAGGCTTTGAAGTATGCCTCAAAATTGAAATTATAATCTACGTGCTTTGGGGTTTTTAGACTATTTAATTAATTACTTCATTGTGTCCAACAAGAAAAGCCAGCATTAATAAAATGTGACTGTCCACGGGCAAAAGAAAAAAATACTCTCCATTAGACAATGCAGTAGAGCATGAGGCTGGGGCAGTCCTTCCTGGCCTCCACCTCCATCATCTCAGCTGTGTATAGGGCTGGACTCCAAAGCCATCTGGGCAGCTAAGACAGCTTAGAAACCAAACCTACAGATCCAGTTTTGCTAAAGAGTTTATTTGGAACAGGAAACTCTAGATAGGACTTTACCACAAAACTACAGGACTGACATTTGCTAAATAACAGCCCTGTGCATCATATGACTTTCTACCCACCTGGCTCTTACGAGGAAAGCTGGACAGAGCTGCTCTCCTGGGCAGACAGGTACAAACACAGTGGAAATATCAGTGCAAACTGCTGCCTGAGACCACCTTTATGATCTCTGGTTGGTTTGGAGTTTATCAAGGACGCACATGTGACTTTGGAGATTCCTCCTGAAAAGCCAGTACAGCTGTCAGTAATGATGCCCTTGTGTTATTCATAGCTGAGTTCACAATTCTGTCTAAAGCAATTTCTACTAGATGCTGTTTTAAAAATGTTGCACTGCAAAAGCAGAAAAGATCTACTGTCATTTCCACGTTGAGGTATTGCACTAGATTAAGCATCTAGCAGTACCTCAGATGGAATTTCTTGCTGCTCCAACTGCCAAATAATTTATGCCATGAAAACTTGTATAAATTGGACAAGGTATAACGGACACTATCAGAGTGCTCTTTTCTTGTCAATTCAGATTCAAAAGTTATTCTCAAGTAACAAATTATTAAGGCATGCAAAGTCTTAGTTCACTCTTTACCTATTGAGCGCAGTTATTTTTTAAAGTAAAAAGAACCCAAAAAAACCCGACAACAACAAAATTTTTAAAACCCTTTAAAATTGTTTGAATAACTGAGATTTCTTTTGTGGGCTACATCCGAACATCTTGCTCTATTTTGTTACAGTCCTGAAAGGTCACAAAGCATTTACCACTTTTCTTAATCCCGCCCCAAAACATGTGCTATAGCTCTCAGGTTCATCCTTCTCAAGACCACCCTCTCCTCAGTCTCTGTAAATCAGAAGCCAGCAACAGATATCCCTCTCTGTATTGCAACACGCTTGCATCAGGTTATTCAGAACAAAACGATTCCTAATCTGGACTACATAGCAGGGGAAAAAATGGGAAATTTCATGGCAGCTTTTAAACTGCCACATGCAATGACCCTGCACAGAGCAGCAGAGCCACATCTTGACCCAAGCTAGGAAGGGATGTGGCTGTGGCAGATGGGTCTTGTTAGCAGCAATACACAGCTAAAAAAGGGGTTTGTGTCCATCCTTTGAAACAAGCAAGTTTGAAGTGTAAAACATCTTGTAAAGTAAAGCCTTAGAAGCAGAAAATGCCTGAAAAGGCTCAGTGTTTAATATTTAACACTGAGTTAAACGTTAGTTTTAGATTACAAATAAAATAGTCCCTGTCTCATTCCAACCCAGAAAGCAGAAACGTTGCACGTGCTTTGGCCTCTACCTCCATGTGAGCTACATCACAAGAGTTACATGATTCGCAGCCTCACATTACTTCAGTCTTCTGCTTTAGTTCAAAAAACTGAAAAAATAGAAAGAACAGGTACATTTCACTTGAGTTCAGCTCTGGAGTTTGAAATACAGATTTTGAGATGAGAAAGAAAAGTTTCTTTTCCTAACTACAGCATATTTTTCTCTGTGGAGGAAGTGAACACTAGCCAAAAAGCAAAAATATAATCCATGAGTTCCTGTATTTTAACTGTCTCTCATATTGAAGCAATAAACAAAGGTTAATCAAATACTTACTAGCTGAGTAAATATTTTTGCTTGTATGTATAAACCGACCTAGGTCAGATTCTCGTGTCTTGGCTCAGCATTAGTATGTCTTTTCAAGGTTGGTAGATTCAAAATTCTTTTTTTCCATCTTAACTCCATATGCTAAATTGAGAAACTATGCATATATACATAAATAAGTGTACACACACTCTCAACACATTGTTTTTTACAGACCCTCCAAGAACTGTTTCTTTTTCCTCTAAACAAAGCCGAGGAGCATGTTCATGAAAGTGTCTCCACAGCACTCTGCCATAACCATTTAACAGAAGTCAGCATTTTCCAGCAAGGTAACGCACTCCAGTTGCCCACAAACTAGGCGGAAGGATCTTCCCATCCCACCTTACAGAGGCCAGTGACACATCAAAAGCTCCATTTAGGCAACATGCTCCCACCCAACCCTGCTCACCTTGCACGTTCACTCCTATCTGGCTTTCAGCAAGCCCAGGTCCTGTATCACTCTTCTCGTGTGCCAGCATTAACAGAGAGTCCTGTGCTGTGGATACTGTTAGAACTATTCCTTTGCTCCAGCTCTGTGAAGGTTGTGGTTTAAACCCTCAACTCCATTTGAATCCGTATGTCAAGTTTCTCCACTGCCTGAAAGCTGTGCTGAAGTCCCCCAAAGAACATGACCCTACTTTTCTCCAAAAGCTTTAGAGAAGGGAATGGAGAAGCAGTTGATCTGTGAGGACCTCCCAGAGGAGACTGATCTGCCAGACAGCATTCACCCTGCACTACCCTTCCCGGAGAAAGAACCAAGCACTAATAACGTCAAGTATCATCTGCCAGCACGGCTATCTAGGTGTTCCAAAGCAGCACTGTTCAACTCTACAAAACTTGTGGCCATGTGTCATGTTCCGGTGTGAGGAGTTGTTTTAAAAATAGATGGTCAGGAACGAAATTAGGCCAAACAAGGCAAACATTGTATCTGAGAACCGTTTATTGGAAACGAAAAGACAAAATAAAATGGAGTTACCTTACTAAAAAGGGCTAGAGAAAACAGAGCAATAGGAAGAAAAATGGGAGGGAGAGGGAGAGCGAGGAAGCAGAGGAAAAAGAGGGTTTTCCGCACGGAGGTCGTGCACCGTGACCGCCGCCGGCCTGAGGCGGCTCCTGCGGCGGCGGGAGAGGGACACGGGGGAGGGATTGGGCTGGAGGCGGGACATGGACGAGGGATCGGCTGGAGGCGGGACACGGGGAAGGGATCGGGATGGAGGCGGGACACGGGGAAGGGATCGGGATGGAGGCGGGACATGGATGAGGGATCGGGTGGAGGCGGGACATGGATGAGGGGATGGGGATGGAGGCGGGACACGGGATCGGGCTGGCGGTGGGACTGGACAGGATAAGGGGATCGGGCAGGAGGCCGGGACTGGACAGGATAAGGGGATCGGGCAGGAGGCGGGGACTGGACAGGGTCGCGGTGAGGATCTCAGCAGTGGGCTGGCTCGGAGGCGGGCAGGGTTGGACGCCGGTGGCTCAACAGGGTCACAAGGAAGCAGAACAGACACGAGAAGCAGAACAGACACGAGGGCGAGCAAGAACCAGCGACGACAGGAGAGCCAGAAGGTTGGCTGGGGTCAGGGCAAAAAGTCTCAAAAAGCCCCACATCAAAAGCAGATTTTCAACAAGCAAGTCTCAAAAAGTCAGTCTCAGAAAGTAATTCTCAAAAAGCCCTCTAATCACAAAGCCACAGCACAGCCCTTAGCCTAAGGCCCACACTGAAAAAGCAAGTTTGAAAAGAACCAGCAGAGTCCTAAGGCAAGGGACAGAACAACTCCTGGGGCTTGGGTGCAGGTCGTTCTGTGTCCCCGGCTCCTCCCCGAGTGTGCCTGCTGACAGCAGATCTCCGGCCCAGTGCGGTGTCCCAGTGCAGTCCGTGGGTAGGGAAGAGACCTTTTGCCCTCTGATGCAGAGTGTCCCTGCGGTGCAGGGTCTGTGGGGCTCCCTTGCCCACTGCCTGTCCCAGACAAGAACTGGTGGCCAGGCGAGCTCTCTCCAGAGACAAGGCTTTCTTCCTGGATCTTCTCTTGGCTGCCGTCTGGACATGGCACATGTGAAACCCCTCCCCCACTGGGCTTTGCAACCATTGTTGAGGCGTAGCAAAACTAAATTGGCTCCTCAGAGTATGCTTTGAAAGCTTTTCTCTTCAAACAGGCTCAGCTTTTTTCCAAGCTCTTCCTGCATTTCACAGAATCACGTATTAACTGTTTCAATAGAATAGTTCTGCTATTACCTTTCCTTCAGACAAGTGATCATTTTATGTCCTAAAAAGCACATATCAGACCAGACATTACTTGTGGGAGCGATGTCTGTCTCCTGATCCTCTAAGACTCAATAAACTCAGCTTTTTAAGGACCACAGCCTTGCAAACCAGCTCCATCACTACAGCTGTAAGATGATGGCCCTGGACTGTACTTAAGCCTTTGGATCCAGAAAGCAAAAATGCAGAGTGGGTGTTAGCAGGCCACCTATCCAGTCCCAGTCTGTCGACCAAACTTCTCACTAAGCCCATTTGAATACAAGTCCTTCTTCTCATCTGCCTCTGCAGAAGTGCTGTGACCTACCCATGGATTCCAGATGGATCTGACACCTTGGCATCTAGATCTGACACACTGGTAATCTAGGGCATGACTCCACAAGCCAAGGCTCCCCAAGGGATAGAGGGAATATTTCCTTGACAGGAGCTGGTTATGCTTGTTTATGCTCAGTGAGGAGAATGCATGTTTTGTCTGACAGAAAAATCATTAAAACATTTTAAAATGGAAACTAGACCCTAGATAGTACTCTGTCCAGTGCTTATAAAATATAATATAAGAGAGATCAGAGGAAACAGATTTATGAGAATCTAATTTTTTCCAATATTCACCAGTCACTCTGGAGTGAGGTGAATAACTTGCACAGTTACTCCATTCCTTCCTCATCCATTACAATTTGCACCTACTCCATGGGGCTCAGTGAATGCATTCACCCCAAGGGACCCAAACCAACCTGCACTGCAAGTGTTTTTATGAGACTAACCTTTCATGAATCCAGGCCAGACCACAAGGAAGCAAGCCACAGCCCTCTGCCCATTTTTTGCCTTCTCCTGGAAAGATAAAACATTGCATGCCTTTGTCAGCAGTGGTCTAGCTTGGCTCCATCTCCAGCCTGGAATTTATTCCTGAGAAACACTCACATGACTTCTCTTTACAGAATCTCCATTTGAGCCAGATTTCCCTGAAATTTTCCCCTCTTTATTTATCCTGCTATTGGCTTTGTTGTTTTGGAGATATTTTTAACATTCAATTTCATGCTTTGGGGCCCTAATTGTATGAAGACCTCACTGCACCCCCTCAGTTATGAGAATAATTTCTCACTGCTGCTTTCTCGGAGGGACATTTCTACCACTGAGACTGAATATTTTTCCTCCTGTTGTTCTTCCTACAAGTTTCAAATTTATTTCAATCTTTACATGTAAGCCTTAAACAATCCACATGTACCTTAATGATGTTTTAGATGCTTCTTTGGGAGTCACCAAGTCAATCAGCATCAGAATTTCCATGTAAAGCAGTCTGATATGACCTTGCTGGTACACAGGTCTAGAATGGAGAGCAGCTGACAAAGGGAGAGAAAAAGGGACAAAAAGTGTATCATTTTCTCATCCTCTCCCAGCTTTACATCCTCCTTCTCCCAAGTTCAGTCTCAGCTTCTCTCCTCTTACTGAAACCTTCTGGTTCTCAGTTAAAAGTTCTGCAATTTCAACTCTCAAGCAGAGAAGCATGGTTAGGATAGCATCAGCTCTGCTCACCATGGATGATAAGGGTGAAGAAGACCTTTCCCAAGCTGCTGTCAGGGTTGGTTTTCAGGTTTTTGCCCATTGCAGGGAAGCGTGTCAGCCAGAGGCAACCCACAACCTCTACTTTCACAACACTGCTACCTACCACTTAGGAAGTCGGTCAACACTGGCATTTTTCCATGTTTATTACCCTCCTTGAAACTTCTAAGTAAAATTATGTCTTGCTGAATCCTTTGACTAATCTTGATCTTTTTTGCACTGTGGTCACTTCATGGGAATGAGTGTGGTTGCAGAGGGAACCATTCCCAGTTACTAACTCAGCTGCCACAGTTCAGAGGGAGAACTTTTCTGACCTTTACACAGTCCCTCTGGGAGAACATCCCCTCAACACTAAGATCATTGGCCTCTGCTTTGTCTATGAGATCAAGCTGCACTTTCTCCAGTGGTTCCTCCAGCACCTTCTAAGGAAGCTGAACTGCTATTTGAGGCATAGTCTCATAGGCAGTCAGAAGGTGTTTGCAGTGGGATAGTGCAACATTTTCAAAACAAACAAGTATTAGCCCGTGTTAATCGTACATTCCAAGCAAGCTGGTACCAGTCATGTTATTTCTCCTTAACAATGGCAGAAATAATTTAATTCTATCAATTTAATAAGTACATAATTATCATTTTCAAATCATGAGACTACTGTCTGGTTTCAGGCTGGTTTTTTACCTATTTCTGGATCTCTTGGCCAGTAAACATGATGTGTGGTCAAAGGTTTTCCACTGTAGCTGGCTCTAAGGCCTCTGATCTTTAACGTCTTGACTTATGCATGGGACTTCCAATTGGCCAGCAACCTGGTCAGTCCATACAAGCCTGCAGTGTCAAGTGCAGCCGTGGAGTATAGATGTTTGCAGGGGAAGTGTCCGCCCTGACATTGCTGCGCCCCGGTCACACCCCCCCAGACTTCCAGCGGCTCCTCTGGGAAGGTGTCACTGTTTCACTGCCCTGTTACAGGTTCAGAGAGAAATCTCCATCCACTGCTTTCATTTCTAACAAGTCCTGAACAACAAAATAAGGAACATGCTTTTACACCAGCCTAGGCAGGCAAAAAAAGTACATCCAAGGCAGGCATAGCAGGGATGGCAGGGGCTGGTTGTCCTGCCCAGTGGACTGGGGTCTTCTGGCTTTACAGTTGTTTTCAAGAAGTTTGAAGACACAGGTTTTGGAGAAAACACAAAAACAGCTTGTACTCTGTCCCTCCCTCCTGGGTTCACTGCCTTCTGTATATGCATGAGAAACTATAATCACAACTCTTAGAATCAGGAATCAATGTGACCAGATCATGGAATTCAGGAGCTTCTGGTAACTGGAAGGACATATCTCTGTCTGTGTCTGGTGGAACATCTGAGTGGATCTGCCTTACTAAGCTCAGCACTAAGGCTCACCTCACCCACAGTCAGCGACTCAGAAGACAGATCCACTTTCACTTATGTGTTCTAAGTTATTTCTACTCAGAGTTTTACTATATGGTTGAGAAGATTTTCTTCTGTTGCTGCTAATTAAAATTTTAATAAACAGGCACTTATGTACAGTCCTGCCATTTATATCTCTCTCATCTAGATATTTCCTGGGCCATGTTTTAGTTTAAATATCTCTCAGGTAATAAGATTACTCTTCTTCCCGTACAATGGCCTCACATATATCTCCTTTCATAAACATTTCAGATACCCTTTGCCTTTCAGTTTCTTGCCTTCATCCCTTAAAATTACCTTTATATGTCCACTCTAAGGGGATATGTTTTCTGAAGCTACTAGAAGCATTTTCTTTCCAGGTACTGGCTCAGAAAGGAGCAGTGTGCTTCAAGAAGGTTCTGCACAGTCCTTCTTGCATTTCAGCTCCCACTATGGAGAGTACTGAAGCCCAAATTTCTCAAGGTTCTAGGTAGGGCATGTGATATGCTGAGTAATTAAATAATCGCCTTCCTCAGTTTTGTCTCTTGCTCCCCCTTCCTGCCCTCCACCCTCATACAGCATAGTCTTGAGTTTATGCCTGCAAGGGTTTGCTTTAGACCTAAACCAGAGGGGGAACTGTCAAAGGGCAATGCTGGTGATACTACTCTGTGCTCAGAACTAACGCATGCCCATCTGCTCCACCATGGTACCTCAGCACCAACATCTTTCACTTACATCAAAGTGAAATCTCGTATAATATGAGATTTGCTGTAATTTAATATAAAGCAGTTAGCAGCTTCTAAAGGAATAATCAAACTCAAAGTAGAGTTGAAAGTGAACAGAAATAATAGATCCAAGTTGTATTGAGCTGACATAAACAGTAGAATTCAGCTTTGCTCTGCCTGATGCTCAAGATGCCTTTGCTTGGCAATTTAGCTTGTATACTAACCACTGTAATTTGGCACATTCAGAGATGTTTTAGGCACAGAAAAGAGGACAGTAAGGACTGCTGTGATATTAAGGGATACAAACATAGAAAGCAATGAAAATGTTACTATGTCCTCTTTGGCCTGCTGTATTTCTGAGTCCTTATTTGATGGAGAAACAACATGTCATTTATCCTCTGCACGCATATGAATTATGAAGTTCTACAAGTACCAAGTGTGCAATTACAGCTGGATTTTGCATACAAAGGGCAAAGGAGAGTGATGTGGCTTCCTACAGTTTCCCTTGTGCATTTCTGCTGGAATCAAGCCCTTCCAATGAGGAGACTATTGAGTAAAGCAGGAAGAAAGAGTCTATTCTTGCCAAGTAGGAGGTTCTGACACCACTTTGGGGAAAGGGACAGGGGGCTTTGGCTGAGCTGGCCGCTATGGCCCACACAGGAGGCAAAATCTACACAGGCTGCCAAAACAGCAAACTCCCAAAGAAGTTTCACTACCAAGGTGGAAGGCAGCCCCAATGACTCCTTGAGAGCTGTCATGTATCACCTCTAATGCACATATCAAAACTCTTCATCCTGTCCCCAAGACACACCTTGTATTTTAAGACAGAGCAAAAAGTAAGTAATGGCACTATTATAAAAACAAAAAAGCTGTTCTTTTCAGAGATACCTGGATGTTATGCTGGTCTGAATGCAACCATAGTTCACATCTGTTGGACTTAATCCATGCAAAATCTATGCATCGTGACTGAGTCTCAGTCTCAAGAGATCATGTTTCAGCCCTGCAAAACCTGTGGATTATGAGTGAATCTCAGAAGACCATGTTTTGCAATTGTGTACACAAACCCACCAGAAAAGGGGTGAATGTAACAAAGACAAGACAGGAAAGGTCTCCTAACAGAAATAAGGTCTAGAAGAGAAATGTTAAGAGTTGACTAGCAGCAATGATACACAAAATGAATGGAAAATAATTAGTAAGGAGATTAAAAACATATTTAGATAAGAAAGAGGGAGAACTCAGAAAGCACTTGGCATTGAAGCAAACTGCCCTTTTAAGAACTGTTGCAGAAAAAAAATACACACTATAGTTATATTTAGAAATTACACTGAAATGCTAGAGATTCATCTGCAAAACTGCAATAATAAAAAACCCAAGTCTTTGAATTCATTGGCTTGATTCTCAAAAATGGGTTTCATTGAAAGCTATGAAGAAAGAAGAGTTATTAAAATAAGCTCTTTGGAGGGTCTTGCTATTGCTAAATAAATATGATGAGTAAGGGATTATCACACTTTTGCAGTTTGATCATGATGTTCCAGGCACATAGTGAGTATAAAGAAAATGCATGTTAGATTATGCCCAAAGGATTACTCCTAATGATAGCTGTAAAGTGTGTTTATTTGAAACCCTGAATAAGAGAGGGCAAAACACTCTGTGTGACTCAAACATGCACTGCTTGCTACAAAAAAAATCAGCATTAATGCAGCTAAGGCAAGCCCAGGCACTTGTGAAAAAACACAACAGAATTTGTTTACTATCCTTAAAGCTGGGGTGCCCTGTCACAAAACACCTGAGAAAATGCCACTGAGATCCAAACCAATAAGATGGCTCCCACATATATGTGTCCAAGATCTATTCAGATCTATTGTTGCCAAGGGCTGCTGTACAACTTTAATGGAGCTTAGCAGGTTGTTCATTCCCTCTTCTTTTCCCCCTTTCTGATCAGCTGTCAGGAGCCATACCAAGCTTGCTGGACTCAAGGCCGATCCTCTGGCCAGCTTGTTCCCAAGCTTTTCCACAGACTGCTGTGGGGTCAGTACCTGGTGCTCTGCCTGGGAGCAGGCACATGCCTGTGCTGCTGTGTGCACCCAGTGTGTGAACACTGTGGGAGAAATAGGATAGTCTAAGCCTTTTTATGCCCCAACTTGCAGGTTTTTTCATAACAAATTTAAAACATCCAGCTCTTTTACCACCAAAAAAGCCTGGCTAGTCAGATTTTCAGCAATCAGTACTGCTCTATTTTAATGAGAGCTAAACCATTACCTTTTTGTTGTTGTCCTTGCCTTCTCTGTTGTTACCTGGTCCTTTCTGATCCTGACAACTCATCTACAATTTCATAGCTCTGTGTTGTCAGGTCTGTCCTGTGTTAGTGAAGTCTCAGTGCCAACCATACTGTCATAACCAGCACACTCTTCACATTCACAAGGCAGAGGACTAAAGAATTTTAATTTTTTTTTCAGTCTTTCCATTTCACTTCTGGAAACCTTAAAAAAAAAAAAAGAAAAGTAGCAAGGAGGAGGAGTTGAAGCGACACACAAGGACCTCATAATACAGAGGGCAGGGATGCAATGCTGAGTGCAGTTATAACATCTCGTAACTGCCTTAATGAGGAGTCAGTTTATTTTTACAAAAAAAGGAATTAAATCTGAATGTCATTATCAAACATGCCACAACTGATACATCCCCTGCACACCTTTGGAGAGATCTGCCTGTCTACTTTTGGTGATGGAGAGCAGCCAAGCAGGTCTCTAACTGGGTCGGTCTCATGCCTGGTGGAGCAGCATGACAAATCTTGCAGGGCTCTGTGCCAGCTGGCAGTGCTTCAATCTAATAATCCTACACAGCACTTTCCTACAGTGCACTGCAGGGTGTTGTAAGGCTTCATTAGCTAAGTCTTGTAAAGGATTGCAACTGCTTAAATAAAAGGGACTAGTTTAATGTTAAATATTAGGAGGATGTTTTTCACCATGTAAAATTTTCAGTTGCAGTTCAGAGAAGTCAGCTCTCATCCTGCCCTCACCTCTGCTAAGGAGAGGCATCTGCCATGGGCAATAGTATTAACAGGATTGTTTGGAGTGGCCTGAAAGTTACACAGATTTCTTTCATATTCACAGGAATATTTTACTGATTTCTTGAAAGAAATGTTCATTTTCTTCCTTGGCAATACTTTAGCAGATAAAACTATATGCAGGCCTGTCCTGGTTTTTGCTAAAACATTTAATTCAGTTAAATTTAAAACCTTTATAAACAGTCATTTTAAAAAGTAACAAAAACGATTTAAGAAGGCTATATTTTAGCCTAAGTGAAAGCTATATCCATTGCAGTTAGTAGAACAGTTCACACTCAACAGCAGTAAGCTTTTGCTGCTATATTACATTAAAAAAATACAGTTTCTATTAAAACAGTTAATCAACTGCTAGCCACACAACCTTTCCTGCACTATATCATGAAGACAATACAACCATGGACAACAAGGACCTTTCTGTCAAGAAAATCAGTTTTGAAAAGGAGAGGAAAACTTCCACTGAATGTGAAACTAGCAAATGGTTCTGCATCATACCCTCAAAAAACCTAAAAACAGAAATTAAAAAAAACCACCCTAAACCAGATTATTTACAGGAGGTAGATCTGAAAAATTCAGAGAATCATTCTGATACCAAAGAAGAACCCTTCATTTTACTATAATTTAAAAGTTTTAGAAATTACTGCAGTAAATCACAAGGGTCACTTTTTTCCTTGATGTTGTAAACCTGTGTCAATCCATTTCCCAACAGTCACCAAAGTGCACTATCTTTTGCATTCTGTAATATAAAGACCAGAAAGCTTAGAAAGCAGAGTTGTTGACAGTTGAAAACAAGACTTTTCCCAGGAAGGAGGGTCCTGAGGGAGCTGGAAGACTAATTTGCTAAGCCACTGTCCACCATTTTATAAAAAATAAGGCAGGTGAATTTCCAGATGACTGAAGAAAGGGAAATAAAACCCCATTTTAAGAGGGTTGTTAACTCTGTTATATCTTGCTGCATGTATAAAACCAAAAGTAGCCCATTGAGAGCAGAAATATAACTAACTCACTGAACACCATTTATGACTTTGCTAAGCTGCTGCCGAAGCAATGAGGAAGGACACATGAAGTCCAAGAGCTTCTGGCCAGTCACAGGGGGAGAAGGGAGGGCCACTCTCTCCACACCAGCCACTGCAGAGGACACCACATGTGTGTGTGGCTGGCATGCTCTGTGGTCATAAGCCAGGTACCCTCTGGAGGTCTGAAGGAACAGAAAAACTTTTCCCTACTCTGGGCTGCCCAAGCTCCTCTAAATCATGGCAGTCAGGGGGAGTCCATGATGGCTGGAAAAAGGGAATTGTAACACCAGCTTTTGAAAAGGCGAAAGTGGAAGACCCAGGGAACTACAGAGAACAGACAGTCTCACCCCTGTGCCAGGCAAGATCCTGGAGCAGATTCTCTTGGAAATTCTGCCAAGGCACATGGAAACAGAGGTGATTTGTAACAGCCAACTAATGGCAAATGATGCCTGATAAAGCTAGTGACCTTCTATCTGGGGTTACAGCATCAGTGGACGGGGCAGAGCTACTGACCTCCCCTACTGGACTTATTCAAAGTGTTTGACACTGTCCCACATGACAGCCTTGTCTCTAAATTGGAGGGACATGGATTTGAGGGATGGACCACTGGGTGGATAAAGAACTGGCTGGATGTCCAGCCACAAAGAGTTGTGGCCAAGGGCTCATGGTCCATTTGGAGACCAGGGATGAGGGGTGTCCCTCAGGGGTCAGTGCTGGGGCCAATACTGCTCAACACTTTTTTCTGGGACACGGACAGTGGGATCAAGGGCACCCTCAGCGAGTTCACTGGCACCACCAGGCTGTGTGGGGCAGTCAGCACACTGGAGGGAAGGAATGGCATCCAGAGGGACCTGGACAGGCTTGAGAGCTGGGCCAGTGCAAACCTCATGGGGTCAACAAAGGCAAGTGCAAGGTCCTACAGCTGGGTCGTGGCAATCCCAGACACACCAACAGCTTGGGCAGAGAAGTGATTGAGATGGTAGATAAAAAATTCAACATTAACCAGTTCAGAAAACCAAGGAGATTCTGGGCTGCATCAAAAGGAGCATGGCCAGTAGGCAAGGGAGGTGATTCTGCCCCTCTGCTCTGATGAGTCCCCAGGTGGAGTGCTGCATCCAACACTGGTGCCCCCACAAAGGAAGGACAAGGAACTGCTGGAGAAGTCCAGAGGAAGATACAAGGTTTTTGAAACAAAGCCAAACTGAGAAAGTTGTGTTTGTTGAGCTTGGAGAAGAGAATACTGTGTGGGCACTTGATAGCACCCTTCCAGTATCTAAAGGTGCCTATAGGGAAGTCAGAGAGGGACTGTTCATCAGAAACTGCAGTGCTAGAACAAGGAGTAATGGGTACAAACTGAAAGAGGGGAAATTTAGGTTAAGTATTAGGAAGAAATTCTTTCTTGTGAGGGTAGTGAGAAACTCAAACAGATTGCCCAGGGAGGCTATGGATGGCCCAGCCCTTTAATTGTTCAAGGCCAGGTTTAGCAAAGCCTTGAGTGGCCTGGTCTACTGGGAGGTGTCCTTGCCCATGGGAGTGGAGATAGTGATTAGATTATATTTAAGGTGACTTCCAACCCTTAACATTCTATGATTTATGTCTATATGGGTGGTTGAACAACCATGTTGGGCCAGGAACCTGCAGGAACATGGAACTGTAGAATCATTAAAATTGGAAAAGACCTCAAAGATAATTGATTACCACCATTAACCCAGAACCACTCTACTGACCACTAAACCATGTCCCCAAGTACCACATTAACATATGTCTTAACATGGTGACTCCACCACTTTCCTGAGCAGGCTGTTCCAATATCTAAACACCATTTCAGCAAAGAAGTTTTTGCTAAGATCCAATTTAAGTTTACATTTGCACACTTCAAAACCATGTCCTCAATGGCATGGAGAAAGTAGGAGTGCCCAGTGCTGAGAGGGACATGGAAGGCGCACCAAAGCACTATTTTGGGGATTAGATGAGTGGCCATATTCCTCTTCCTGTTGCCCCCTCCCCTTTCCTGCCATTCATCTTTCTTCCCAAGTATATTGGCTTAATGACTTCTGCCATTAACTGCGGGGGCTCTCCTTTCAAGGCCCAGCAACCACTGAAAAAGCAAAAAATGCTGACTCCCTAAGAAGTTTACAGTAGCTGGTATTTGTGCTGCCTCTGATATTCTTAATGACTTGTTGGTCAAAGAGTAAAGAAACACCGGTTTGTTAATATTTCTGATGCCCACAGTCACCACACAGCATTTGTCCTTCAGTAGCCGGGATGTCTTCCCCAAGGCATGGTCTGGGATGCGTCAAGTCCAGACAAACTTTAAGGTCAGCTTAGTATCTAGGTTTTGGGAACATTGCCTCTGCAGCTGAAAACTCTGCCCACACTGTGTCCTTTTTCTTTACTGACACTTAGACTTTTAATTTCACCCCAAACACTTTTATCATGGTTTTATGCAGCACAAGCATGTTAAACAAAGTAGTCATTACTTAATTACTTTATATCTAAATTGGAGAGTCCAGTCAAACATCTCAAGTTTTCATAATCATACCCAACTTTATATAAACATCTGCTGGCAAACACCAGGCTTGCATGCTTCAAGGAGGTACACCACAAATGACAGGAGAATAACCTGAGGTAACAGGATAAACACTGTTGGTCATCTCAGTTTGCTAATCTTCTGAGTATTTTCCTTCTCAAGTGATTTTGACAAGCATTTTTTAAATTCAACCAGAAATCTGTGTTTCATTGGAGTGTTTTCTTTGTTACTTTGTTACTACTACAGAATTCTGTTATCAACATTATACCATTACCTTTTCACATAAAGCATAGTTAGCAAGACCTTAGCTTTGGCATTAAAATGTACACAGATAATTTTGTATCTATATATCTTAGTTCACCTTTCTTTTCACCACCAGAATTCTTTCTTAGGTACAACAAATGCTAATTTTATGGCTGACTGATGTGGACTTTTCTTTACTATGAAATACCGCGTAGAATGTGGTTCCAGGCACTTACTTCAGATGGAATCAGGCTTTTTAAATTGGCAGAGGAACCTTGTTCTTTTACCTTCTCTCAGTTAGATGCTGAAGATCTCTACCAAGTCTGTACCCAGGTCTCCTTGCTGATTCTTCCTTCTAAGAGGAGATCTTAGCATTAGCAGGCATAGATGACAAAACTGTTTCTGACACCTCCAGGCTCTGTAAAAGCTGTACATCAAATGGGAAAGAGCTGAATCTTGGTCTCTTTTATGTGCTTTGATTAGCACAGGACATCTGCAAGTGCAGCGATCTGCATGGTCTATGACACTGGAGAAACTGGGTGCCAGTGCAGCAGTGGGTGACTGTGAACTGTTCTCACATTATTCCTTCAGTAGAGGAGCCATTTCTCCCCCAGTCATCCTCAGTGGCAGCTCTGTCACTCTGAGAAGCCAGGACAAAAGACATTATGCCAAGCTAATGTTTACATTATTTTTTGCTTTCTAGAAGCATTAGTAGCAAATTTATTTTATTAGTCCATTTCATCAGCCTTGAAGTCTTACTCAGGATAACCTTACATCCTTTTCATGTTTGTCTCTTTGCTTGTTTGTTTGGCTAGGTGGTTTTTTGTTTGTTTGTTCTTTGTTTTGGTTTGAGTTTAGTTTTATTTTCAGTAGTAGGCATGTCCTCCAGTCTTAATCTATGTTATTATTTTGACTCTGAAGATTAGTGTCATCTCAGCTCCTTGTATGTGATCGCCCTGCAGTCATCTGTTCTTCTTAATGCATGTGCTGACATTTTTGTCTTGTAGCACCGGTATCTTATGGAAATCCCTTTTTACTTCCTTATGGCTCAGTTCTGCCTCTCCTGACATGAACCTTTTCCAGTCTTTCCAGTGGGAATATTGCCCAAATATAACAAATATTGTGATACTTGCCAAATCTGCCATCAAATGAACCTCTTATCTTTAGAGGAGACACCTATGGACACAAAGTCCAAGTTTTTCCCTGGTGGAGGTGCCAGGTTCCTGGAACGGTGCTTTTTGCCCAGACCACTACTGGCCATGGCTTATTCACAAGACTGTCTCTGTGCCCAAGCAGGGGAACAACCTGACAATGTCCCTCATTGCTCAATGTCCTTACTCCTATCCCTTTTTATAACTCTAAATGAAATTAATTCACTTTCTGCAACCTACATGTCTATACTTGATAAAATCTGTTAGTGATACAGGAAAATATATATGATCATTCTTACTAAGCACATGAATGGCAATAAACAGCAATATACAGTATTTAATTACAACATATCCAGCTGTTTCTAACATTACATGTTGTCCCAAGGAAGAGGTACAGCTACACATGCAATTCTCATTCTGCTGTAATCTGGTCACCATGGCAGGTAGCCTCTCTTATGGTTTTGTCAGGTAGAGTTCACAGAGTCATAAAATCACAGAATGGTTTGTGTTGGAAGGGACCTTAAAGATCATCTAGATCCAACCTCCTGCCCTGGGTAGGGATGCCTTTCACTAGATCAGGTTATTCAAAGCCCTATCCAGCCTGGCCTTGAGCACTTCAAAGGATGAGGAGTCCACAGCCTCTCTGGGCAATCAGTCACACTGCCTCACCACCTTATTTCCTTATAAAGAATTTCTTTCTAATATCTAATCTCAACCTGCCCTCCTTCAGCTTAAAGCCATTCCCTAAAAGCCCTTGTAAAAAGTTTCTCTCCAGTTTCTTGTAGGCCCCCTTTAGCTACTGGAAGACTAACAAATTACAATAACAGTCTAGAAAATTATAAAAAGCAGAAATAACAATAAATCAATCTAGACAGAGTACAACCTATGCTATTTCCCAGTGCTTACAGAGTCTCTTCAATAAGTTAAAAAGGAGAAAATTTTCTTGTTTGGCATGGCTAAATGACAGCCCCCTAAAAGGACTAATTTCCCTAATGCCTGGAAACCTAGTGTGTAATGTTGAGCATGACATTATTAGCTGTGCAAGTCCCAAAGAAGTTTGTTTTTTTTTTTTTTCAAATTATAATGTTATTTTTATTACTGTCATCCAATTATACCAAAAGATATTTGACCTACCTGTATGATCTTATAAAATTCACATTTATATAGCTTCTTCCGTGGTTGATGATTACCAAATTAACTAACAAGAAGTTCTTTACAGAGATGGAGAGACAATTTTATACTCATATGCAAGTCAATCAATCTGTGGAAACAGATAGGTAAAAAAATCAAGTAAAATTTTAAATTCACTAGGCTTGCTATGTCCATAGTGCCTCAAGGTGGAGGAGAAATAATCTCGGTCTCTTAAGCCTACTTGGACTCCATTTGCTGTTGTTGGAGAGAGAACTTTTTGTAAGAAAAATTAGTGAATATATAAGAAAAAGAGTTGAGTATTTCCACTGAGACACAATTTTGCCCTGCAGTTTCTTGTAATTGACTGAAGAGGCTTTGCCATAGGGCTTCCTGCAATTACCTGTCAGTCAGCTTAAACTGCTTCTTAGAACATTGTCCTGAATAAATGAACCTCTAGATTAAATCACTGTGATGGACACATAAGCGCATATTTATAGGATAATATATCATAAGCACATATTTATCCTCATAAACTTTATGTCTCCCCTTATGGGAATTCCATAACGTTTCAAGGTTTCATTTCATTAGCACTTCATCAGAAAGGTGAATCTATGTAACTCTCCCTCCCCACAGTAAAAAACCTGATGATTTCATATAAAATCCAGTAGCCAATTATTTCTTCTGTGAAGCTTTTAGCACATACTACCAATTTAAATTACACTGATGTAGGTAATTGTTGTAATCTCCTTTAAAGCAATTCTCTCCTTATTGTAAATTAGATAACCTCCATGTACTAGAAGTGCCAAATTCATATGCAAGAGCTGATGTATGTGATACTTATAGGAATATATAAGGCAGGTAAAGGCATGAGTACAGAATGTGGTCAAGGAACTAATGACTGCAAAGAACATAAAATCCTTAGAGAATTGTTCTGGCCTCCATACTGTGAAGGACAGAAAGGTTAAATAGCCCAAAGCACTGTCTCTGCTAAAAAGGAAGGAAGACCTTCTCAGCACAAGATTTTTTTTTTTACTACTTTAGTATATTGCATGTCAAAGTGTTAAATATCACCCACTGGTCAATAATTTATTATGTTGGTTAATGCACCCAACTGATAAACCATAAACTGATAAACTGAGTATTAAAGCTATGAAATTAGAAGGAAGCAGGACCACTGAATTCTGTATAAAAACATACTATTAGTGTCTAATCCTATTATTTTATATTGAATCAAAATGTCTTTACAAAAGTAAAGTGCCTATAGAGTCTCAGCCTACCTGGTGAAAAACTTTTTTTTGCAACAAAGCAGGGAGGAAAAGCATGAAAAAAACCCAAAACTCTCACTGCTCCCAAAACCCATCTTCAGACATAAATGTGTCTACCTTTGCTCAGCCTAGCATCAGACACAATCAGAGCTTCCACCAGAGTGAGTGCTTTTGCCAGAGTGAGCTCCTACATGGTGTGGATGTCAAAGTATCAGCTGCCACTGAATGTATATAACATGTGGCTGTTGGAAAGCAAAGTGTTCTCTGTCACAGCCACATTACAGCTTGGCATGGAATGAAAATATTTTAAGTTTTATGTAACAGATCTCAGGAGATAAAAAAATGACACAGTTCTAAAAGGCAAAGCTAAACTGTCTGGACTTTTTTTTCCCTTTCTGGTTTAGTCAGTGAACCCTCATGACCCCCTTCCTCCCTCAAATGACTTATTTACACAAACTCAATCTGTCCCAAGAATTAATCTGCAACCGTGAAAGGAGAGCAGATTGCTATGCATTTGGGTTAAGAACCTCCTGATATGTCAGGGGCCTTTAAGACAATTTATCAGTGGTATTTTCAGACCTACATTTTATACTCCTCTTTTGTGAGCTTATTTAGGGTTTTGGAAATGCAGTTTTGCATGTCCACACCAAAACCTACAAATCCCTAGCACTTCACATTTCCGGTTGCTGTGGACCTGTGAAACTGCATTAAACCATGACAGGAAAAGAAGTCTTGCATTTCAAAGACATGAACCGAAAGGTATATCAAGAGTTCTTCTTTAACTTGTTCAGTTAATGCACCATTTGCAGTATTTCCAAAGCCTTGGATTTCAGCAAAATGTCCCACTTGTCACACTGATAAGGAATCTGAGCATGCACCATCCTCACATCCTGTGACATGTACTACACACTACACCAGGTGATGCTAGTGATTATGGCTACAACCCCTGAATCCTCAGGCTCACTGGCATTTGAAATGCAAAGTATTCTCCTTGCCTCTGCCCAGCCTCAATAAAACAAACCTCTGAGGATAAATGACTGCCAAGGCAGAGCAGAGACCCTTTCAATGAAAGATACCATTCAAATTTAAAGAAGCACAAAAAAAATTAAAAATAGAGAATTAGCTGCCACTGAAAAAGAGGCAGAGAAACAAAATACACGAGTCTTGAATAAAAATGAAAACCTAATCACACTGCTAAGGCTGTGGATAGAACATTTCATCCCCTTTTGTGTATTCTGTTCAGTCAGGCAGGCATAAAAATGACCTTTCTGGTATTCATATTTTCAGAAACCTTTTTCAAGCAGATGTTTATTTTATCTGCCTGGGTCTCCGCTGGCCTTCAGCACAGATGATACCAGATGTTTTGCATTTAAGGAGTGCACTCTGGAAAGTTAAACCTTGGCAGTATGGCAGGTGTCTATGTGTGAGCAGTTCACCCTCTTCATTCCTGGGATCTTTCAATGCTGTGTGACTTCAGTAGAGGCTGCCAGTAAGCAGGAAAGTTACCTGGTTCCTTGGCTGCTGTTGGACATGTACTGTCCAAGAGCTCTGGGTATGGTTCAAAGGGTCCTGTGCTGGTCCCACAGCATCAGAAATACCTTCTTACAGCTTTTTCATGTGGACTTCCAGCCTTGGCACTACCCAAGTCTCCAAGCCATCCATCCCATGCTCCTACTAAAGTGAGGTTTTCTCAACAATTAACTGGAGTTAAAACTGAGACCATTTCCTTACTTTCAGCCTCAGACGGTGGGCAATTTTCCCACTCAGTTTTGTCCAGAGTCCAACCCCAAAGAAAGCTACCTGCTGTAAGCAAAAGGGTATTTAGCTATTTAGCTTACCTAGTACCCTGTATGAGACCCTCTGGAATGGGGCATACTGAAAGATCTCTGCAGCTCGAGATCTTCTCTCTGACAGTGCCCAAAAGCAGGTGCCCATAGAAGGTGGCAGGTAAGGATACATCTGTAGGATACTCAACCCAACTAATGTCACAGCATCTGGTACCGTGGGGATGATGAGGTCGGGGTGATTCCCATATACTGGGTAGCCCCAGGTGCATTTATCTGCCATTAACTTATTCTGTCACCAAACATGAACTCGTGCATCTGTGTTATCCTGTGGCATAGCACATGGCTGAGCCACACAGCACTTGACCAGATTAACAGTGAGCGGGTGAAATTCCACATGTTAACAAAAGTGTGTATAAAAGGAAGTTCTTGAAAAAAGAGATCAATGAAAGGTAAATGGCACTAAGGGAAAAAAAGAAGAAAATTAAGTTTTGCCCATAATACAGTGCTAATCACATCCTGGATGATGATAATGATGGTGATTATTATTATTATTATTATTATTATTGTTATTACTACTACTGCTATTACTACTACTACTACTATTACTACTACTATACATCTATTATAACTATCTGCTTGGATTAGATCAAAACCCTGGAATTAGCCATACTACACACCCCAGCTGCTAAAACTTATTTAGTCATCTGGCATCTTGTACATTTTCTTGAAGAAAAGGTAGTAATTTTTTAAGGAACATTTCAGTTTGGGGTTTCAACATGTGGGGGGAAAAAGAGGAAGGCACTCAAGAGAAAAAAGTGAAAAATGAGAATGGGCTAATCAAAGAAGAGAATGCAAATTTCTAAAAGCATAAGGATATTGATGAAACCTGAGAGTTATCACAGTGGAGCTCCTACTTTTTTTGTACTTAGAAAGACTTTGGCTATATCTTACTGTAACTATGTGCCTGGAGACCTGTAGGTGTCCCAGCAACAAAATGCCAGCAAATGGAAAGGTGGAATGAAAGAGGGGCTTTACTGGCTTTTAATAAGTGAGTAGAAGAAGAGTGGTAGAGAGACATCTGCCACTCCTAATCCACTTACCAGCCAGGATTTTGGGTTTGAGGAGATTTCTTAGTCTGGACAGACAGAGGAAGGAAAGTGAAGAAGAATTAACAGATGTCTGTTTATTCAATCACTTTGTTATGAATCTAAAAGATTTGACTGAAAGATCTCATCTGGTCCTAGATTTTTCCAGTATAAGTATCTTGATTTGTTTGTGGAAAATTATAGAGCACAGTTCACAGAGCAGTCAAATTTTCTTGCACGTGTCATTTGAGATTGTAAAATTGTTTTCAAAACATTTGTATCCCTCTGTAGTTTTCCAGCCTTGACCCACATCTTCATATAATGTGTTATTATTGCTGCCATATCTGGGAGCCTGTAGGCAAAACCACACACAGACTAATACATCCAGAGCCAGCTTGCCTGCTTACAGAAGAGCATATATACAGACAGACAGATGCATAAAAAAGAACCAAAAATATCTCTGAATACATCGCTACTGTCCCTAAGGGGCACTTGGCTCTTCAACGAGATCTTTTCACTATATTCCAGCATTTAATTACATAATTATGGATGGCAGGAAGTCATCCTCCATCCGTGTGGGGATCTAGAGACTACTGAAGAATAGGTTAAAGAGCTGAGTGTATTATAGCATTAACACCATTTTATACACCATTAATGAACCTTGTTTAAAGACAATAAAAAGAAACACCTTTGATTATAGATAGGAAAAAGATGTATCAATATTAAAAGACATTCAGCACTAAGAGGAGCTCACACAATTTAAGGGGAGAAAAAATGAAGCAGGGAAACTCCACAATGCAGTTTCAATAAATACAGTTTAAAAAACCACAAATGTTTATTTACCTTATTTCTGTAAAGCTTCTTTGGTTTGCAAGCTGCCACTGAATTTTCCAGTTCTAGAAAGAAACCATATACTTTCACATCGAATACTAGATGTCAAAATAGTGTGGAAAGTTGCATAACAGCTGCTGCAGCACAGTTTAAAAAAAATGCAAACCTTTTTTCTGTACACATAGTATTGAACAGAAAGGTTATTTGTATTTAATTTCTATAATATTGTGAAAGGCTTTTTGTGTATAATGTTTCTGAGTATTTCTCACGGTTTATTAAGAATGCTGTTCTACTTCCTGTGCTTTTCCCAGTGTTTTGCTGACAGCTTTTCTGAGGCAGATGGACCTTGATAAAAGACATGGGGAAAATTTCTTCTAATCAGCACTAAGTCACAAGCCAGATGCAATAACCATTTGGTTAGGAGCTGTGTTCCACATTCAGCAGGTCAAACTTGGAGCAGGAAGGTCCCTTTCGGCCTGACCTGAAGATTTTGACCAACGCAGCCCTTGTGGTACACCTAGCCCGGGGGAGCCTCAGCTTAAAACACTTTTTACTCTTAGGTTGCACAAAGAACCTCTAACCCCCAAGACACCTGGAAAACAAGGTTAATGCCCTAGACTTGCTTCACAGAGAGAGAGGCCTATCACATGCTAGTAATTTTATCCACCAACACCCTTATCCATGTTCAGCTGCTTATAACCCAGAGGTAAGAAGTAGCTTATTTCAGGCTCCTGGAGTAACATCTTATTCCCTAGAAATGTCTCATGAGTTAGTGATTATTCGTTGAATGAAGCCACTGTGCTGAACTGTAGCACATATGTGACTATTTCCCTTCATCCTCTTCTGCATAGCACATGTAGCAAAAGCACAGAGCTTAAATTCTATTAAGAAGTTTACTCCAGAAGTGTGATCATTTAACAGAATCATAAAATTGCATAAAAGGCACAGTGAGATTTAGCATAAGAAAGCATGGATTTTTTTACAGACACACATTTTTACATGGTTCTTTATTTATTAGAAGATTTAAAGAGGAATTATAGACCTATCTCTACCCTATTTAATAAGCAATTTTATTATTTATTTTAAAAATCAGATTTGTCAAAGATAACAGTGTATACTGCAGGTATCAGTGCACAGAATTACTTGCATATCTAGCTGACAAGTCCAGAAAATAAGGTAATAGCCCCTAGTAATTCCTAGGTATTTAAGATTACCATGGAATAGCACTAAAAGTAACTTGGCAAATGATTTAAGAATGCCTCAGAGTATAATTATGTGCAGATAGAGGTCATTGGGTAGAATATTCTTGCTGTGGTTTAGAGTTCATAAAACAGTGAGGGTCATATTCTAAAGTACTTTTAATTCCGTTCTGTATAATTGAGGTGGAAAAGTAGCAGCATGACAGTGTCTGATTTAACTTCCAGGTAATTGTAACACCTCTGATAGGATTTTTCCACTGAATAACAGGACAGGCAGTAACTATGTGAAGCAAATGTCAAGAAAAGAAAAAAATTATGTGAGTTCAAAGAACTCAGAAGAAGCATATCTTGAACTATTTTCTTGTCTTCAAGAAAGGAAGAAGGCAAAACCTTTTGCCAAATTGTGAGGACACTGCCTTGTACTCATCCAACAGGTTTTGTCCTTGTACCTGGAGTGCTTCCCTCCCGAGGCATACACCAACAGAGGCTCCCTCTAGAAAGCAGTTTTGCAAAACCAAGGCTTGACTCCCTGTTAAGGTGCTGACTGGGGACCCTGGCACTTTGTTTCTCTGCTGACACAGGGTGCTCACTGCCCCCACCCCAGCATATCTCCTCTTACTGTTTAGTCAAGCACATGTTGAGAAAAATATGCATTTTTTAAAAACAGAAATCCTGCATTGGCATGCAAAGAATCTCCCATATGCTAGAAAACCCCTTTGTTACTTGCCAGTGGCATGTCTCGTGGGCTTCAGCAGGGACCTGTTCAGGTCAAGAGCCCCTGGCCATGCAAGCACCCCACAAAGGCTGCAGAGGATGAGAAACGCACAGCAAGCTCACGGCCTGAAAGTCCCCTGGAAGTGCCAGTCCCCTCCTCCCTCTCCTCTGATAACCACAGCACAGGAACTGTGCTTGCAAACAATTATGAACCAAAATAGACTAAAAATATCAATGAATACAGTGGTCACAAATCATCTGAGTAAGCTTTATTTATTTGGAAAAAGCTATTGGTTGTCACTGTGATCAAGGTTTGAAATGAAGCCACAGAGCATTAGCTTTCCTTCCCAAAGCCTAATGAATCAGGGACCGACTTTTAGAATTACATTTAATTTTATTATGAAATACAAAAACAATGGAATACGGAAGTTGCCTTTTTCAAGTCACAGAAATTCACTAACATTCAAGGTTCCTCTGGAAAAGAAATAGGTTAATCTCAATTCATTATAAGGGAAAGAATTCATTAGAGTAAAAATAAAGTTCTCTGATAAATTACATGTAAATTATATTTTGTCAGGAAACCAAAACTGACAATCAAATAAAAATACCCTGAATACTCATTATGGTAGCACAGATGTTCTCCTGCCCACATTTCACTTTGACTTTTTCTATTGAAGCAGTTCTAAAATAGATAATTGAATAAGAAGCTCTAACAGCAGGCTACAGAACCTTTATGTCCAACTCAGGCTCACAGATCTTTCTTTTCCACCCTTATTCACAAACCTGTTGCTCCTGGGCCACATTTCCTGGATACTGAACATGGGGAATTCTATTTTTAAAGATATATGTTTTACAGAAATATAAGCTCTGCAGCTGTTATGGTGCCTTTTTTTAAAGCAGTCTGTGCTGCATACTAAGCATTTCATGGAACTTGACTAAGAAGTTCAAAACAAGGGCAAATATGAAGTTCTTAGAAGATCAACTAATTCAACAGCTTGGAGAGAGTAAGTGTTCCAAGAAATCACACAAAAAACTGTTAAAAATGCTGAGTCAACAACAAACTTTGAATACTTCTAACTGGTTTCATGGAAAATTTATGTTTGCGCCTACAAAACCTTGCTTTTTGCTCCTGAGAGCTACTATGGAATTTTGTTTTAAACAGTACTTTGCAGACCAGACCTCTGCAACCCTCCTGAAAGCTCCTGAGAGTCTGGTGCCATCACTTGCTTAGGAGTCATATGATTAATTGGTACGATCAATTTGCTATGTTGACTGAAAAAAGGAAAAAAGGGAAGAAACAAAACAAAACAAAAACAAACAAACAAACAAACAAAAGGTTAACATCCCCCCCCAACACACATGTGAATCCCGCCAAAAAACAAACAAGCAAAAAAACCAAAACCAATCAAACAAACAAACAAACAAACAAAAAGTAGCCCTTTCAACAAGCAAGCAGGCCCAAAGCACCAGATACCTCAGGAAAGCAAGAACTGGGAAAATAACACAGGGACTCAACAGAAATGTTTCCAGTGGTCCAGACTGGAAAACACATTTTTTAAATTAAACACAGGCAAACATCACAGCTAGGGGTTGCTTTAACCAATGTCAATATTATTTATCTCTTTTTTTGTGCAAACTCTTCCATTCAAAATTATGCACCTGGAAAATTTCAACTGTCTTGCTTGGGGCCCAGGCACAACATGGCTTTACCAAGTTCTGCCTCTATGTAAATGTAGCCCTCCAATACTGCTTCAGAGTAAAGCATATCAATTTTACTTGAACTCAAAAAAATCTATGACTGACAGGGCAGAACTTCACCCTTCCACTCTAGCAGAGCTTTAAGCACCTAAACCTCTTTGAGATCTAAATATCTGTCTTAAAGGCACCCTATGCCTCATCCCATCTCACACTAGCCAAAAAAAGTGTGCAGCTCAACATGGACAGTCAAAGGATGGTGAGGATGTCTCTCCAGAGCATGACCCACCCTGTTATTATTCTCCACATCCCAGTCAGGATTAAGCATGTCCACTTCTACCACACACAGAAAAATTGATAGCTACACTCTCTTTCTCTTGAGATGGGTCCTTGCCCCATGCTCAATCCAGACCAACACATGGGAAAAGCTGAATTCCATACATACTGAAGCCACACCACATGAGTCAGACCTCTCATCAGGAAGTCAGTACACTTGTGAGCCAACCATCCTCAGCATTGAGTCACAGTCCACAGAGGTCACCTCTGAAGCCCCAGAAACCCCATGCATGGTCCCAGAATCACAGGATGGGTTGGGTTAGAAGAGACCACAGTAGGTCATTTGGCTCAATCTCCCTTCTTAGGTTTATCCCAGAGTACATGGCGCAGGATTGGATCCAGATGGTTCTTGACTATTTCCACTGAGGTATTCACAGTCCTACAGGGAACTATGCACAGAAACTCATTTGGGGGCTACAGGCTGTGACTGTATTTCTGAGAGCTATGTTCCATGCATCTGCAATGCTTTTTCCTTATCTGCCAGGCCTTTAAATGAGAAATCTGCTTCCCCTGCCTCAGCCATTAGTCATTTTGTGTTTAGATGTCCCTAACAAAAATGCTCTCATATTCATTATTTCTGCTCTTTTTTCCTTTAATTGGAGTAGCTCATTGTGGCTAAATGAAAGCATTTGAGGTCAGCTGACTAAATGGGGTAGCATTTTAGCTGTCAGTACTTCAATTTGGAAAAAAAAAGAAAGCTACATCAATAAAAGTTTGAAACGCTAAAATGGGCTGTTCCTAGGACAGAGATTCACTTTGAGCTGTTCAAGGTATTATATATTTCAAAATCTCGCTCACAGCTATTTAATTAAATTTGCTTTTCACTTTCCTTCCAAGACATCAAAGTCCCAATATGTGTCCTTGAGCAGCAAGTCCTGACACACCAGCAGGTACTTTCACTGAGGAATACTCAGGCTAAGTTCTAAAAATCTCCTTTGGACCCTCTTTACCAGAAAAGCAGAGCAACTGAGGAGTCTTCCAGAAAATAAAGAATTAATCTGGTCCAGAAGACACAATTCTTTTGGAATTATCTGAAATGTGGCTGAGCAACACGCCATGTCAAAGCCTGATGGTACAGCCCCAGCTTGTTTATCCTAAACATCAAATATATAAATTCCCCCAACTCTGTTATTTGTAGCTTTGTGCTTTTAATAAAAGGATTCAAGAAGAGCTTCCAGAATTGTGAGAATGCATTAAATTTCCAACCTAAGGACTTCTAGGGATAGTTGAAGAATATTTTCCTGCTATGTCTGAGAAAGTATGTGACACAAATGGCTATATGTAAAGAAAGCAGGTTCTTGCCCTTCCTCCTATTACTTATGTCTTGAGATTTCCAGTGCATGGTTGAGGGGCTCATTTCTAGCTTCCTGTGTATGCAGAGGGCTTTGCATACAGTGGTCCTCACTGCTTCTTGCCTGTGAGCTGCTGTGCTTTTGTTAGTAATTGCCTAAATGAAC
This sequence comes from Catharus ustulatus, assembly GCF_009819885.2. Classification (NCBI taxonomy): domain Eukaryota; kingdom Metazoa; phylum Chordata; class Aves; order Passeriformes; family Turdidae; genus Catharus; species Catharus ustulatus. The sequence goes on along the minus strand of NC_046262.2, from coordinate 22,114,503 downwards.
CCAATTTTAGGTGTTCTCCACAGCAGCAAGGCTGTCACATGCTGCCCAAAGGTCTCTGAGCCCTGTGGCAGATAAGTGACCACTGTGCTGCTTTTCCTCTCATGTTTCATTACCAAACTACCTCCGGATACCACAGTGCTCAGAACATTTCCTGCCAGAAATAACTGCAGCCCACGCTTTCTAGAGTACATAGGTGTGTGCTGTTCTATCCCCATTTCAGCCTTTGCATCATCCAGGAGAGCTACCAGGGAAGAACATGTGAGAGCTGTCTCAGTCCCTCTTTCCTCCTTATTTTACAACCTGGAGTTGATGTGATGAGATGCCCTAAAAAGTCAAAAGAGGAAGGGAAAGTGGAAAGCAGCACGTCTCATGTTCCACTGCACAGCCTTGGTGCCAGCACTCGCTGGCGTAGACACTTCCTGAGCCAGAGCTCACACCCCATCTCTCACATGTGCCTATTTGGCACTGGCTTGACTAACTCTTTTGACAACCCCATTCATACCTTTGGCCTCTCAAACATCCTGTGATGGCTAGTTCCCCAGTTTAGGCATGCATTGTGCAGAGAAGGACTTCCTCCTCTTTGTTTTAAACCCACTGACTGGTATTTCCACTGGGTGTCTCAGACTATGAGATTCCAGTGAACAGTCATTCCCTGGTTATTCTCTCTGTACCATTTGGGTTTTTTAAAAAAAACTTCCTCAAGCTTTCTCAGCCCTCAGAGTTCCATCCTATACTGAATACAATTTACCTATACCACAGAATAACACTCAAAAGTCTCAGTTCAATTAAACAAAAGCTTTTACATACTTTTATTTATGCTTTGTTTACATAAATTTCCAAATTGTTCATTATCCTCAACTAAACCCAAAAATGGTGAAAAATACGAGGCCAGCAGCGCTGTGCTTAAACCTTCATTTGAATTAGGATTTTCAAACCAAATAGTGATGAATCCCCACACACACACAAGGACCACATTGGCCCCCTTTGGGACCAATGGCTTGTTGTTGCTCAGATACCAAAAACCAGCATTGATGTTCCCTTGCTCCAGGACAAAGATTCCAGTCTGGAAAACTGCTCATGCACTACTGCAACCAGAGACCTACACCTGAGCACTTCATGCTCCAGATCTTATTTTAGTGCCTACCAACACACTCAGCACCCTGAAATGGTTAGTCTCAGTGGAAAAAAGGCCCTATGGCATTAAAAATCTGTGTCAAAGTAATTGTCCATCAAAGTAGAGTGGCATCACCACGGTGGGAAACAGTATTTGAACAATCGTACTGTAGAAGCATCTCACTGCGGCCACAGGGGCAAAATAAAGGTGTGTTCGATCAAGCAAGAGCAACAGGTTAATTCACACAGTTGTAGCACAGTGAGGAGAGATTCCTGTTTTTACGAGAATAATCATAGATGTTTCAATGCCTGGTGTGTATTTAAAACTGAGCTTTATGCCTAGTTCCTTAGTTCCTCTTTTTCAGTTTGAAAGTTGAAAATTATGTCTCAGTGACATATGTGAATATTATGACCTCAATCTCATTTTATAGGAATAGGGTTGTCAGAAATCCAGGATAGCTTTATCACTAGAGCAAAACCCTGCATGTAGTGTGTGTTTGTATGCACACATTAAGGTAAAATAGGTGATAGGTGAGAAAATTCTATTATGAAAAAATTAAGTTGCTTAAAAATAGCAAGAAGAAAATACTGCACTCACAGAACAGGAATTCAGCTCTAAGCAAAACATAGCAGGCTGTTTTAAAACTGTAACTGTGCCATTTTGAACCAAACAAATCAAGGTGATACCCAAAGTTGCAGGTAAGCTAGACTGACTGTTTAAACACAGAGGAATAGTACATCTTGGGTTAATTGTTGAAGTGCAGCTCCTTCAGGCACCATAAGACTTCCAGCCAGGAATTCCCAGCTGGTTTATGTCCCATTTTGTATGTTTGCCAGATCATTGCTCTACTCAGCACCACACTTTCTCTTCTCGAGGGCAAATCCTCCCTGAAAATAAGCAGCAACAAGCCCCTGAACTCACAAGGCTGGTGGCAACACCATGGGGAGAAACATCTGATTCTGCTCCGCCTGGTGCTGGCAGTGTCTGGCACTGCCAGAGTCCAGGGCTGGAGGTGGTGGTCCTAGTACATGACAGCACTGCTGGGAGCACCTCCAGCAGTGCCTCTTGCTGTGCTCATCTCACCAGGTTGCACAGCAGCCCTTCCAACATCTCCACAGAATGAGCTGCCACACAGGGGAGGCAAGGACATAGTGTTAAATCAGCTTCCAGGAGAAAGGAAGCCTCAGTTTCTGTATTGCAGAAGATTCTGGATAATGTTGAAATGATGTCTTGATATCAGGACTGGCACAAAGGAGGGGAGTGTTTGGAACAGCCCAGGTACAGCTGGGTGGATGCCCTTACTAACACACTGTCTGAGGCAGGACCTTGCTGTGGAGCCCTGATTACCCCTCTGCTCAGCCAAGCACGGTCCTCTGGGCAGGTCACAGACAGGTGACAAAGGCAGCATCAAGTTCCAGTGTTATCAGACTCATTGCAACTACCTTAGAATCATATTTTCACACAGTTACAGGCATTTATTTTGCAAGGGATTATCCTATGTTTCACTTCTTCTACTTAATAACATAGCTGAGGCCATGATGAACATGGCAAAGGAGAGAAGATTGCTATGCAGATCAGACACCCATCATTAACCTAGAGAGCGATAATAAGTGAGGTTAATAGTGCTGCTGAGGGAGAGATCAATGTGCTGAATGTAGATGAGATCTGCAGCCTGAAGATTTCACAGGGGATAGGAACCTGCATCACAGTCTCAGACTGGATCCGGCTGAGCACATCACTGGGATGTGCATCCCCAGTTCCAACCCTAGTCCCCCCCTCTGCCCTGAACACTCCCACTGTGCAAACTCTCCTCTCCATGGCAGTTCTACAGCACACACATTCACACACATAAGCCCCTAGTGGAAGTTCTTTAAACATTTCCTGTTGCTTCCATGCACAGCAGAATAGGTTAGTCCCACAGAAATAGTACTTGTGATGATCTAGCAGAGCAAGGTAATGTAAATGCCAGAGCAATCAGGAGTAAGGGAAGGTAAAGGTCACAGTCTGCTGACTTACGATTACAGTGGTTGATCTTGCTAAAAATTTCTGGAAATATATGTTATTTAGGCAAATAAACTGTCTTCAAGTCAAAATGTTCCTCATACAGCAGCAAGTTTAAACAGGCATTATTTACTATTGTTTGTTTCCCAGTGAATCACTCAGTGTAATTTCCAAAAACTCACTAATATTTTGTTGGACCAGAGTAATAACTCCCTGTAAATACCAGGCAAATAAGGTGTTTTACAGTTCAATCCCTCCTTCCACACAGAGAGCACTCCACACTTTATGCACTCATGAATTTACCCTTACAGAGGGTAGAGGAGAAAAAAATTTGAAAAATTCAGCTCTAACACAGAACTGTAATTTTCTTGTGAAAACATAATACGAACATATTCTAAAACTGATTTCTTTTTCTACAGGGATTTTCCATTACCATATTTCTCATCATTCATATTAGTTGCAAAATATGCTCCAAGCTGATAAATTCTAGTAGTGAAGTGCCTTAATAAAGCTGATGTTAAGAGAATCTTGAGTCACCTTTATCTTTCTCCAAAGAGAACATACTGTCTTTAGAGTAATACTTCTACAGTGTGTTTCTAGTTATTCATTGTAAAGCTATTAAAATAGTAGTATATGGCACAACACTGCATGAAATAATAAATCTCCAACAGTTTAAGTAGCAACTGTTTCTGAGAACAAGCCATAGTTCTGCTGCCTTTGGGTCTGTGAACATCCCAAACATCTTAATATTCAAATGACAAGCACAAGGTTTCAACCAAAAAAAAAATCTCAGATGAAAACCTGTTTGCTTTCCAGTACGTGCCAGAGGGAGACTTAAATCATTCATCCCGGAGTGATCAATATTCCGCATGGCATTTCACAAAGGAATTAAAGAAAATCAATTTCCTACAGACCTTCCTATTCTGAGTTTTTTTATGAGTCAATGACAGCTGAAGTGTTTGCATCGTCAATGAGGTCTTTCAGCACATACCTCAAACACTGCACATGACCTCTCTTGGGAGGCATAAAACAAACTCACTCGTTCTGGTGTGCAGACTTCAGAGTAACAACCAGAAAGCATGGCTACATTACACCTCTCATACGTGCATACACATATATCCTTTTTTAAACTAACTTGTATTATGCAGAGTAATGTATTTTGCTAGCACTCTGAGCTCAGCTGCATTCATGTGAAATACCCCAGACTCCATAGGAATCAAGAAAAGCAAAGGCACAACTACATGCTAGACATTTTAAATCGTGATGACAGAACCTGAAGGAGCAAAGGAGCACGGTATGAATTGCAAAGTATAATATGGCTGTTCTTTTCCTCTGTAGCAGCTACATAAACCTGAAATCAGAGAGTTTACCTTGTGAGGTCTCCAGTCTAAAAGTGTAATTTAGCACAGTAAGCAGAAAATTTTACTGAAGAGATATGCAGAAAAAAAAATATGGAGAGAGCACTACTCATGCTTACTGCCTTTAGGAATAGCTAAGCAACAATCCTGCTAAGAGGTTTCCATTCCTGTGGTACCCTGTCTTTCAGAAAACAATGCCTGATGGGACTATTTCTTGCGAGGCAGCCCTGACTGCTTAGCAGCATCTCCCGCAGGCTGCAGGAGTCTCCTGCTGACAGACAGCACAATAGTCACAGAGATCTTTAAATTCCCTCTTTCATACTGAGAGGAAACTACAGTTGTACTCACACCACTCTGCAGCCTCCAGCTCTCTGTGGGTTGGTGTTTGTGATCCTCCTCCTGCTGCTGGCATGCTGCACATATTCCTCTCCTGTGATCTGCTTTTTCCACCACACTTTTTGAAGACTGCTTGCTGTGTCCTGGATTCATTTGCCAACCAAAAGTTCACTATCAAAATCTTACAATATACACTTTTTTGGCTTTCCCTCTTATCAAACACATTAGTCCTAAAGAAGCCCTGTGCCAATGTGGGTGCTTTGTGCAATACCCAGGAAATTTCTAAGATTTAAGCCTCAAGGTTCTGAAAAAAATTCTTCTTATATCTTCACCTGCAGCTAGCCCCCAGCTGTGCAACAGCTGCATGAGTTGCTCTGTTGATAATTTTTTGACCCACTTGCCAGGTGACTCCGTGAGGCTGTGCCCCTGTAGGAGTGGAGTGGACAGGGTGGGAAGCACTTCAACTAATGGAAAAGTTGAAACAACATCCATGTCATGTATCCAAAATGTTGTCCAGCACAGGGAGCCACCCCAGTGAGTGCAGCCCTGCTATGTCCCAAGGCAGCCTGGGCCAGGTACCCAGTAGGGTGAACAGCAGCAGCAGCATTGCCCCGGTAACCTCCTTTGCAGACACCAGACAGGTCCTACTCTCATGTCATTTGATTCCCTTGAGTGAAGATTTCAGTTGAATTCATCTTGTCACAGCTGAGTCCTCCTTCTGATTTACCATATTTTTCTACCCAAATTATGGCAGAAAAATGCAACATAGAGATGAAAAATTGATGAAATGAAAAGGTTCTCTTGACCCAAGAGTAACCAAATCAATGTGTGGATATCATCCCAATGTTTGGTGTTTGCACTGCTGTTTATGCAAACTGCAGGATTTGGGTATTTTTTAGAAGAAACTTACAACAAAATAATATTTGCAAAAATACAGAAGAAAAGCACTCATCAATGACCACACTAACAACTCAATGACTGCATCCATCCACTCGACAGGAGTTTTACAACACAAGTATTTTTTAGGTAAAGACAAGTGTTTGGGAAAAAACCCTTGCTGATGCTACAGCACTTCACTACAAGAGCCTGACCATCCTGTTAACCAGTTAGATGATCCAGTCATTAAAATAAATGAGCTACCCTTTTGCAGGGCTAGAAACTCAGGAATCCATACTGCCCTATTACCTTACAATGAGTAAGAGCCTGTAAATTATGCAGACATGTAATTATAAGCCAATCAAAAAAAAGGCGGGGGGGAGGCAGGGAAGAGATAAATTCTAAGGAGTATCTTGTTTTTTTGGTTTTGGGGGTTTTTTTGGTCAAAAAATATTATCCATCAGAGATCCCACACATTCCCCAAGAAGCTCTCCAAAATAACATGCATGAGACAAGCCCCCCCAAACATCATAATCAGTCAGATTAAGGATTTAAATGCTTTTTCTTCATGAACGGAACAAATTAAAGGCTTATCTAGGGGGACACAGATATTCCTGCACAAGAATCTACTACCATCCTTACAATTTGATTATCATTTGGTTGTTTTGAAAAGGAGGTGAGGCAGACTGGATGCTGGTGAGGCAACCTATGTAATTTAACACAGTGGCAAATGCAGACCTGGACAGAACATGTACTAAAAACCAAACCTAGTTGCACTCTGGGCAGGGACCTTCTGCAGGTTGGCCCAGCAGCAGGCACATATCTTCCTCTGCCCTGCAGAAAACGACATCTGGGTCTTTCTCTGCACACCCAATGTCACGGCTGAGGTAGAGAAAAGACTCTAATTCTTTAAGACTCTAAGTTTCTAGGTAAGTAAATTCTCTGGTTTTCCAGGGCGTATATTTATCTATCCACTACATGCCTGCTGGCATCACCTCAAATCAACAGCTTTAGCCCTGAAGTCCCTACCACCCAAGCCAAAGAAGCAAAGTGATTATTATTAGTTAGGACTCTCCAGACTGTCCACCAAGGGGATATATATTTGGACTAGAGCTGGTTTTGAAGCATTTTAATGGGAATATTTCACAATGAAGGAAACCTATTATAACCTACTATAAACAACTCATTTCAGACAGTATGACTCCACAGAGCACAGGATTATCAGATTCTGTGGTGAAGGTAAAATCTTACGAAGTTATTGTCTATGACTTCAGTGTATATTCCTGCTGCTTTTTCTTAATTGGATTTATTACTAGCATGTCACATTCTACCTTTTTTCTTTTGTTTTTTATCAGCCAGGCTCATCAGTTGAAATTCACTGAGGAGAATTTAGGGCCTCCTGTATAGAAGAAGATTTAGGAAATGCTCTTTTACTACCTCTTCAGAACTTGGCTCTGAATTCCTCATCCTGAATAAGCTTTTTCCTTCTATTTAACCAAAGATCCAGGAGATGTAGGCTATTTGGATAGAGCTGAGATACGTGTGCTCTTTGGCTAATCTAAAATTCTTTGGGAGAAGTACTTGAGGCAACATATGCACGACTAGGAAATGATAGGCAGGCATATAAATATGCATAAGTGTGTATTCAGACTTAATTTCTCATATCCTGTGGCTGAACATTACCAGCCATGGGGTGCAGGGGTGGGGACGGGGAAGAGAGGGAACAAAAATAAAAAGAGCCATGGATCTGTTTGCTGCCTGCTATTCAGTGTCTCCTCTGCTCTGAAAGAGTCATTCAGTCTGCATTCTAGGAAATTCACAGTCCAAAGGGAAGAAAATTGTATATATTTGAGACCAACAACCCACAATGAAATGTTCTTGCATCTCTTAATAAGTGGCAATTATTTGTGGACTATCTTCCATAAATGAAAATAAACCTTCATAATGAGGTATGTAATATTATCAATGTGTGTTGAAAAGAAGTCTTCTGGGAAGTATCTGAAATGCCCATCCTATCCCTGAATTCTGGGAAATCACTTAAGCCTGATCTAGCTGGCATTTGTCTAACAATATATGGTTGAAAGCATATTGGAAAGATTATGGCAACCTATTTGCTCCAGCAGCGGTCAGAAACAAATTATATTCCAAAACATGTTTTCCTTACCTGCTTGTTTACGGCTATCTGACATGCAGAGCTGAAACCCCTTGCTTCCAGTTAAAAGAAATGTCATTTACAGAGCAAAGCTCATTTCTAGGTCTTTAAGCACAAGCAAGATGAACAAGCACGTCTCTGTCAATTTACTCTCTGGCAGGGCAGTGATGACCTGGAGGCTATACAAGATTTTGTGCAGCAATGGCTGATCAAGCCCTTAGGTGCATAGAGAATGCCATTTTGGTGGTGTTTGCTGAAAGATCCTAATGGCTGCCAGAAGGTGAATTTCAGAATGAAAGACAATAACATTCCTCATTAAAACACTGGATTAGCCGTGCTCATTTTAGATTCAGTTGAAGGAGCAATGAAATCACTTTCTATATAATAAAAAACATTTTTGAGCTGCCTTACAAGGCATTAAATTGCAAAAGAGGTCAAGGCTAAGCCATTCCACCTGAGAGTTTCCACATATTGCAAAAGAAGAGACTGTAATATTAGTTTTGCTGGAAATGGACTTCAGAGATACAAAGTCAGGTGAATGGGATTGGAGAGGAAATTGGGGAGAGATGGGGCTTTCTGAATGCCTAACTCCTTGGAATTACAGTCTTTGGATACACTAAGAGCTGTACTTTTTCTCATTTGTACAGAAAAAAAAAAGGTAGTTTTCATTAACTGAAAGGATAATGCCAATAAACCAAATTTATAATATCAGTCTGCATATAAATGATGCATAATCCTGTAAATTCTCTCCCTTACAGTTTACTCAGTGTTTCAAAAATACCTGAATAACCTGACTAGAGTTTCCAACCCTGCACAAAACAAAATCTCAGTATATTTAGGAATTTACAGAAAAGTGTGACAATTCCACTACTACAAAGGACCAGCAATGAGCTAACAGGATTCCAGAGACTGGTTTTTTCTGACTTTATCCCAGTTCTAAAAATGGGCAGTGGACAGTGTAAGGATGGAACAGAGAATGAAAAAGAGTCTACAAGTAACTGGTTGCTTAAAATTCATTGAGGATGAGAAGGCAAGGTAAAGCTTCAGTGATATGGAGGAAAAGTCTAATTACATATAAAATATAGATAAATAAATACATATTCTGTCCTGGTAGGCATGCACATAATACTAAGGAAATATAAACCCATCTTTCAAATCTTTCTCTTCTTATGTAGCAAAGGATCACACTCCTTTTGTGTGGCACTTGGGAGCAGATAAAATGGATGGAACAGATTAATAAACCTCTCCTTTTGGTTGTCTGCCACTGGAGCAGACTGGATCATTGCTAAAATACAGAGTTCTTTCAAAATAATAAAAAAATTAGGATGAGAAAGATTTAAAGACGTTTATCCAAAGGTTTAAAAATATTTGATCTAACGAAACTGCTCATCTTTGCTTTTTCCCTGCCTGCTCTTCTCCCCAGGGCCAGAAGACCCATTATGGCCATCCATTCTCCTCTTTCTCTGAACTGTTTGTTGGTTTTTTTTCAAGGAATAATGTAGAACATTTATGAAACACGGTCTCACTGTTTATTTTCATTTACGCTGTAAGCCTGTCATGTTCTTCTCTGAAATCTCTGGCAATTCATTTGCTGTCTGTTTTTCTGTTTATAAATTATTATGTAATTATTGGGTAAGTTCTAGAAATTTCATTCGCATTTTGCATTTCAGGGCTTTGAGGATGAAGTGGGGATTATTTTGATGTGCTTTTTTCTGTTTATTTTCAAGACCACAGAACACCTTGAACCTGGACTAATTGTTGTTTTTCCAGTAAATCCTTCCATGCTTTTTAGCTGAACATTATTTTACCTAACTGAGGGGTTGGACTGCTCTAATCTTGAACTGGAACATGCTGTCATATTCTCCTTCAAGAGTTTTTGTGAATATTTTGGGATTAAGTTCGAAGGTAGTTCAGGCAAGGGCACTGAGGGCACTGTTCATTTACTGTGGCTACAGCTAGTAAGTAGTTATATAGGATTCTTTCTTCCTTCTGTATCAGGAAATAAGTATTTCTGCTTTCAATATCTCCTAATCATGTAAACTGCAACATGAATAGATTTCCTTGGGGCATTTGCCCACCGTATTTTTGAATACCACTGAACAGCAGACTATGCACTTACTCGTAAAAACCTGGATTATACATCCATTCCATATGTGCAACAATAATAATAATTAAGTGGACAATAATTTACACCAGAGTGAATACATTTATGAAGCTACTGGCAGAGGTCATCACATTAAATGGCATGTGCTCCCCAAATAATACACCAAATCAACAGTTCAAGGTGCAGATGCCCACAACCCTCGGGAGCATTTTAGCTGACTGCTTCTTATATGCAGGAGTTTCACTCCTCATGAATTTTACATGTGCTAGCTATTCAATTACCCACAGTTTTAAATGGGAACATCCATAAGCCCTGATATACAAATGCAGTAAAATTCAGACCTATATGGTATCAGTAATCAGTCTGTCATAATTCTACCAGCTGTGCAAGAAAATCATCTTCTCAAGAGCAATCATCCACCACCTCAGGAAAAACTTAACACCAACTCCCTCCAAAAAAAAATTTTAGTCAGCTCACTGCTGTCTGCACTGGCTTGTTCTCATTCTAAAACTCTCCCCTTGCCATGAAAGAACCAAGGTAACATGAAAAGTCTCCATTTGGTTATGATAGAGATTTGTGATCATTAATACTGGGTCATGTATTAAAGTGCCTTGTGTTTCACTGATAGCCAAATTGTGCTGCAGACATTCAGTCTTCCTCATATGGACTGAAGAAGTGGTACCTCAAGCACCATAGCTGAACCACAAAAGCCTGCACTGATCATGGAAGTACCATGGATTTTAATGTAAATTATTATTCAAAATAATAACATATGATAGCCATATAATAATATAAATAGCATGTATTCATTATCATAGGTTTAAAATCCTCTGACTTGCAATACTTGCTCCACTTTGAGTTGGACCTGCCACCCCTTAAGGCAACAGACATTGCATCACAGACCACAGCTGACCATGATGTCAACGACCAAGGTGGATGTCAATGACCAAGGTGAATATCATGCAGAGTGCACCCTCTGGAAAATTAGCTAACCACTCACTGAATCCTAGGAAGAAGTCTGGAAAGTCCTTCCATGAAACAGTCACTATGTGATAAAGGCAAAAAGCACAAAGAAGGTTAGAGCAGGATTTTCTTTCCACTAATGGTAATGTCTTTTCACCTCCTATCAGTCCAAAAGCTCCTAGCAGAAGACAGAGTCGAGGGTCCCAGACTGCTGTCCAGCATCGTTGCCCTCACCAACCCCTGTAGCTCCCAGAAGAGCCAGGAAGTCGACTGACTTCCATGAGACTGGGAGCAATATGGAGTTTGCTGTTGGGTTATTGAACATCATACACAGCACATGAAAGCTCTTCATTTGCAAACAGTCATCACTTCAGATATGAATTAATTGTGATCTCCCATTTTTACGCTATCTTCTTGTTCAGTCTCAGCACACACACAGAGCTGTGGGGTATAGAAATCTCCAGAGAAGTCAGATGGCAGACTAACAGAGATCAAATTTACACCTGAGACTGATGAGAGAGGATTGTTGCAGTTTCACTGGGAATATCAGGAAGGCCTGGAGCACCAAAAAATGTGAGATGAGAGCCATCAGGGAGCAATAATATAAGCCTAAGAAACTGGAGAAGGAAGATAGAAGTGGCTTAGGGTGTACTCGAGGCAGTAGATCAAAGAGTTGATTTGTGAATGAAATAAGTCAGATCCAAAGCTAATTGAGTAAAGGGAAGAGCAGATAGACACAAAGACTGAAGCAAGTCTAGCTTCCTTTCCTATCTGCTGTAGTAACTCTACTGTGCTTACAAAAGCTACCTTGATTATCATGGAGATATTGCAAGCACGGCACCAGCAGAGATGGTGATGTTGACATGCAGAATGATTGTATCAGAGGTACTGTTTACTAAATAAAGTTGTATCCTCTGCAACTGACAAGGCAGGATTGTTTTTTGCCTGTTCTCTTTCCCTGTATAAAATAATACTTAGGCAGGGATTGCAAGAGGAGCTCAGGAACTTTGAAGCTGAGATGCTTTGCTTTATCCTGTAGGCACAGAGTCAGGGGTCACTCACTGGGGGCACTTGAAGGAAGATGTTCCACAGGACGATGAGCTGGAAAGGTGCCAAGGAGACTTCCAGACGCTTCACAACATAAAATTGTCTCTAAGATTTAAACTGCTGAGGAGCAGTCACTGTAAAAACAAAGCTGTTTCATCCACATCTTTCCAGTTTTGGCACACAGTTAGATAAATCATGTCAAGAGATGAAGCAGAGCCGATATAAGGGCCCCTTTTTACTCTATCTATAGCACCTGAGGAAGAAGGGGTGAACTGAGACCATTCTTGTAGCTCTTAAAACCTTCTTTCTTCAGTATCCTGTTAATTCCTTGCCCTAATCATCTTTAATTGAGGTACAGAAACATCTCAACTATCTGAAGCCAATTTGAGAAACAAATCATTAAAAAAACATAGGACTAAAACAGCTTCCAGAGAATCACAGAACCATTTAGGTGGGGAAAGACCTTTAAGGACACCAAGTCAAACTGCTTTAGTCTAGATTAAATGAGATTTATAACCAGGTCTGGCCCACACATCTCTGGCAGCAAAAGGTGAGATTTTCACTGCAGAAAATGCTCTAAGAAAATACCCCCACAGTCATCAAAAGTTGCAAGAGAGAGGCCACCCCTTCAGGTTAGCTGCCAGGCTAGAACAGATGGGATCTTGGAGGTCCCTGTATACATGCTTGGTGCAAAACATGTCAGTGAGACACCTGCCCAAAGTCACGAAGATGCTTGCACACAGAGTCCTGGTGAGGAATGGTCCTCTCAGGGATATTGTCCCAACAAAATCCCGAGTTACTTCAGGGCCAAGTGCTACCTGGGCAGATTAATTGCAAACATTGCAACAAAACGTGAACATTACTGCACTGGCTGCTCTGAGCTGGGGTTCACAAAAGAAGGCAGTCTATAACACAGGTAGACTGCATATGAAACACATTTTTCCATCTTACCACATCTCCCTGTCACCCTCCCCCAGTTCTGTGCTGTGCACAGTCACACAGATAACATCAGTTTGACATTTTTATCTGTAAAAGTCCAGTGATTTGACTGACAGGCTTCCCATATGCCAGTTTGTCCCAGCAAGAGGACAGAAACAGGTGTGTGAGCATTGCTGCATTTCAGCCCCGTCAGTCAACTCAGCAGTGATGATGGGACCAAATGAAGTCTTTCCACTCATTAGATTCCTGTGGTCTACTGTGTGCCAGGAGTGTGACCACAACTGCTTCGCGTATGTAGATGGCTTCTGTGATTCCCAGGTGATCTCTCATCCAAAGAGATCCCAGGCCTGCATCTGGTTAACTTTCAAGAGCAAATGACACCAGGTTTTAGCAACAAAGGTCAGAAAATAACCACCATTTGTGGAGTCAGAGATAAGAAGCCAGAGCGAATCTATCATATTTTGTTTGGGAGCAATGAAGAAGGAAGGCTTCTATTTTCTTAACCAAAAGAGTACTTTAAAAGACCTTAAAGCCCAATAATTTTCCCTATTTTCAAATAAGAAGAATTATCACTTCCACATGTAACTTAATCCTTAGCCTCTCTGGTCTCTCCCTTCCCTCTTCTGGACAGCTCTGCTCTGACACCCCTCAGGCCCAGGTGACTGCAGGACTAAGGAAATAATTCTTACTATGAAAGCACGATAAATCTCTGTTTTTATCAAAATCCTTTTTCAGTGGAGTTTGATACTATTTTGTTACTTGATTCTGCAAGAAAAACACCTTGAATCACTACAGAAATAATTAAAGGACCTGGGCACTGATTTCATTTCCAGGCAGGAGAACAAGGTCTCTCTGTTTCCCTCCCTTTTTACCACACTGCTGGCACAAAAATGTACAAAATGTGCAAAGAGGATTCAAGAGGATTCAATAAATCAGTAGAAAGACTTATAGGTTTGGGGTTTTTTTAGCTTGAAGGATGAAATATAGGAAAAGGACTGCAAAAAACAGGGAGGGAGAACTAGGAAAAGGCAGCGGATGTTGTAAAATATCTACTTTCATGTTCCCTGTGCACCAGAAATGTGCAGATGTATGCTGGCAGAGCTACAGTCAGAGTCCACAGCGAGGCTACATCTTACACATCTGGAAGGTATTTGGCAGGGTGTAGAGTTCAAATGTTTTCTGCTTCAGCTGATTTCAGACATGCCTGTCAGTGACAGGCTGAGCTGGGGACAGCTCAACCAACAGGCTCCTTGAAGAAGCCGCTCACTGCCGTTCCTGCTCGCCTGCTCCGGCTGCTGCCAGGAGCAGGCACGGGGCTCTGCTCTTCCCTTGGGCTAAGGGGTGCTAGTCACACTCAGCAACGAGAATGATAATAGAGGAGCTGGGAGGAGAGAAGGCAGAAGAAAATGGCACCACAACTCAGCAAAGCCTGGCCTTGTATCAAGAAACAGAATGTACTTGGATGAAATCCAGGGTGTGAGTTAACTGGAGTGCAGAGCAAGCCATTCAGGAAATAAGAAGGTCCTCACTGCACAGAAACACGGAAGGGTCACATTAGAGCCCTTTTTTTCTTTAAAGAAATCCCTCTGTTTTAAAAACAAATAAATACAAACAGAAAGAAAAGTTCAGTTTCTCTGCCCTAAAACAAGGGCCAACTTAAGCCAGCAGGGAAGGTGAGGCATGTTGCTATGTCTGGGACTGCCTGACATTGCACTGGTCCACTGTGGGAGCTTGCAGCAGTCACCAGAGGTTAACTCTGCTTTGGTAAGAAATGTTTCTCATCAGGAATGCACTTCTAGGATCTCTTCATACTCCAGCTGGCATAATCCAGTGCCTGTGAGCTACCTGCTGAGCCTAGTGAGGAGAGAGCAAGTCCCTGCTGTGGTGCATAATTTACATCATCATGATGAGCTTCCCAGGTGCAGAACAGCAGTGCAGTGACAAGTCTGCCTGACGGCTTTCTGTGACCAGCTAACCACCATGCTAACCAAGCCCTGCTGACACTGCAGATCCCACAGCTATGGAGCAGCTTGCAGCAGAGTGAGGCTTTCCCCACCCCACAGCCAGGTTACGGCTGTGCCACTGTGGGGACAGGGACTCCACTGATGAGCAAGGACACCTTGTGTCACAAGGAGCCAGGGGACAAGCTTTGCGACTGTGAGCTTCCCCTGACCAGCCAGACAATGTTTCCCTTGTGTCCTCTAGTGTCTCAACCATGACAGGAACTCAGTGCACTTCATTGGTCCTTTCAATGCTTGACACACTTCAGGCTTGCAATGTAGAGTATGTTACACACCTCCACTTCTGCCTTCACCTTCTCTGCCCAGAACCATCAACAACAGGGAAAGAGAGGAGGAATAAGATGAACCAGTGTCTAAAAGTAGTGTGCCAAGTCTTTACCACTGAATAGCACTGTCAGTGGCAGGAGCATTTTGCAGCACAGCAGAGTTCTTGCCTTCACTTTCAGCTCCCCCACACTCACCTCATTATTTTTATTTGCACTTTGCTCTCTCTGACAACACACATACCCAGATGCAGGTGATGTTGCACTTCTGCTTTCTTCATTCCTCTTTAAAACTTGAAAAGGCAGCAATACTTATTCACTCAAACTGTTGCTAAGATCGCAGACACTAATAGACTTGATCCATGCATGCAGTAGAGAGATGAGGGAATGGAAAGACCCCATGCTGTAAGACTTCTGCCTGGCCACTGCAGTCTTCCCTACCACCAATCCAAGTGTCCAGATATGTTGCCCCACTTTGGAAATATCCAGCAGCAGGGGCTTGAAACTGGGCTTGTCCTCAGAGGGTGCCTCTCATCTACCTGCCAGCTCAGCCATCAAGTCTTGCACTGACATTTTCCCTGGGTCAGCATTTCCAAATATTTTTTTATCCTGACCCTACCACCTCTCTCCTGCAGGCTCCTCCCTCCCTGGCTCCGCTGTGCCATTCCACCACACACCCTGACAGCTTCTCCAAAACAAGCATTCACTCCCTCCCTTTCCCTCAGCTACCCATGCCCCAGCTGAACTCCCCCACAGCCCTCCCATTCTGGTGCTGACAAGGAGGAGCCACACTATTTCTTTAGCTGACATGAGAAACTCTGCCAGGGATGAAAAAAGCCCAAGAGAAACACTAAGAAGTTTTATAAAAACTTGAAATGACAGCAAGTCAGAACTTTTAAACTGCTGATTCTGTACATTAAAAATACAGCCAAGGTGAAGGAAGCACCCACATTTGTGGCCTAACAAAAATTGAAACCTGGAACAAAGTTGGAGTTTATCTGATTATGAACACAGGCTGAGAGGTCTGGGGCTGTTCAGCATGAAGAAGACAAGGCTACAAAGAGACCCTGTGGTAGCTGAGGAGAGCCTAGAAGACAGAGAGGGGCTTTCACAAGAACATGCAATGATAGGACAGGGGGAATGGCTTCAAACTGAAAGAGGACAGGTTTAGGTTAGGTATTAGGAAGAAATTCTTTAGTGTAAGTTTGGTGAGATACTGGAACAGATTGCCCAAAGAAGTTGAGGGTATTCCTATATCAAGAAGTGCTCAAGATTAGGTTCGTTGGGGGTGGGTTTTACTCTTTCTCCTCTGTGGAGAATTATTTCCAGCTAAGGAAGTGTGCCGGGCGGCTCCCCCAGCTTTTGATTGCTGAAGACAAAGGGATGGGTGGGGGCTGTCTCCCTCCCTCAATCGCTGGCGCGGTTTGGGGGGTTGGAGAGGAGTCGTTTTTGCTTCCTTGGGACACTCGCTGGTCCGAACGCGGAGGAGAGAGGCTTCTCTGCAGTCGGATTTGCCCTGCACCCTGCACTGCTACAGCCTCCTGCCCCTGAGAGCACTGCTGAGCACAGGGACCCAAACGGTGAGCGGGGAGTTCTTCCTCCACCCTTCTCCCACCTGGGACGCGGCCCTGCCGCCTGCGCCTCCCTGCTCCTGCTGCTGCTGCGGCTGCGAGGGGCCTGCCCTGGTCCCCACCGGGACCGTGCAGAGGAAAAGAGTGTCTGTGACTGGAAAAGGGACTGGAACTGAGTTTTGTTCTGTTTTGTTGCTGATTTTCATAGCAGATGTTGTTCTTGTTGGTCTTGTAGATATATCAGTAAAGAACTGTTATTCCTAAACCCGTATCTTTGCCTGAGAGCCCCTTAATTTCCAAATTATAATAAATTGGAGGGAGGGGATTTTCACTGTCCATCTCAGGAGGAGCTCCTGCCTTTTTCTTGGCAGTACCTGTCAGCAAAACTAGGACAAGATTCAAAGGGGCCCTGAGCAACCTGTTCTTGCAGAAGGTGTTCCTGCCCATGGCAGGGAGCTCAGAACTAGATGATTTTCAAGATTCCTTCCAACCCAAACCATTCTGTGAATCCATGACTATGATGACTGGAAAATCTCAGCAGACTGAGACCCAGGTAATTAGTCTTTTCCCTTACAAATAGCTTTACTAGAAAATACATATTAACCATAAATATAAAATTCACTTCTTTTTTTCCACTCACTGTACCTACCTTAGCAATACCGTCATGACATGGTGCTGTGTAGATAAACAGTCTGCACAGGAGGAGTGGTTTAACCACAATGTCCAACTGCTCTGCCTCAACACAGTAGCTCACCTCCCTATTCCAGCCCAAAGGAATAAAGGAAAATAGTTTTGAAGTGGGAGAGCACCCACTATAATCACCTGAAACACCTGTGTTTGTCCTCTATGTAAATATTCTGAATTCCAAAACAAACTGCAGATTGTCACCTAATGATTTTTCATCTTAAAGAAGTAGCAAACCAGGGAACAAGCAGCAGTCCTCCAATCTTGCAGGTGTAGAGAGCCAGGTCAGGGTAAACAAACAATTACTTTAATCCAAGTTGGTGGCAGGAGCCCTGGGGCAAGGATGCAGCATGTGTGACTCAGAAATACGTGCTCTTTCCCAACGCCAGGAAAGGGGAGAGGTGTTTTGAGCACTAGATCAGCTGTTTCCCTCAAGACTGCTTCAGAAAAACCATAACCCCAGCAGACTGATATGCTGAGCTCTCAGCCACAGCACAAACAACAGTTACTCCATCTTGGCAAGGGTGGTGCTAGCAGACGTGGGGTATAATTATCAAAGAACATAAAGAAACAAGGTCTGTGGACAGAGGGCAATGTATTTTATTAGACTCACTAACACAGTTGCAACTCTAAAACGGACCAGCTTTCATAATGCAAGGTTTTTCCCAAGTCTGAAATGGAGCCATGACCCATGGTGACCACAAAGAATCTGAGAAAATAACGGGATACTGAAATCCAGTGGATTATTCACGCATATTTGAAATATTAAATAGCAGGATGGCTGTTGACTAGCACAGGGTTTGGCCAGGGGAAGAGGGCAGCCAGCTGCTTGCCAGGGCCTCTCCAAAAGCTGATGGGAATCAAGCACATGATGAACAGAGCAGACCTTGCTGCAGCTGAGCAGGCTGGAACTGGGAGCCCGTGTGCCTGAGACACCAACAGCTGAGGATCACGCACTGCCCAGGTTCCCAGGCTCCCAGGGCTTTCCCAAAACATGTCAGTGGCACAGCTTAGAGCTCTGATGGAAGTCCTGTTTATGAGCAAAGCTGCCTGGCTTGGTGAGGCTGCAAAGGCCTCCCTTGTGTTCAGGCTGAGCTGGGAGTCTGTCAGCAGTTACTGCTGCAAAGTGCACAACTATGGGGCCCTTTGGGGTTTTTAGAATTCTGCAAAAAAGAGTTTGCAAGAGATAATGTTATTTTTTCCAGCTGTTCACAGAACTTGCCACATCTCTACAGAACAACTTCTTTTAAAAAGTATGAAAGCCCCTACAGTCAGCCTCAAGCGCTGAGGGAAGTGCTCTCTTCCTGCTGAGATAAAGGTCCAGTGGCACATGAAGAAAGGCCCATGCTCCCTTGGAGAAATGACAAAACACAGTGCATTAGTATTATTCTGGCAGAGCAGAGGCCATTGCAGCTACCCTGCTTCATTCTGTATTCCCTTTCTTGCCATATATACAAAGGGAAAGATGATGAAAGCATAGCCCAGACCTGCTCCCAGTCAGAAGTCAAACACGAGTGTAGAAGAAGAGCTTGTGCCTGATTTTGAATGCCTGCTGAGAAACAGATCTGCACATGAAAGCTGGAAAAGACTTTGTCTGGTAGAAATAGATCTAAGTATGTATCTTTGGATGAGGGGATGAGACTAATTAGAAAAGGGAGGGAAGACACAGCAAGTGATAGGATTGAACACACGGAAACTTAAATTTTTGCCATTGACGTTAAACAGCTTCAGACCTAGTACTGAATGGTGCCTTCTACCCTTCTTCTGTAGCAAGAAACATTTCAAAATTAGAAAATTATGAAATAGTCAGAAGGAATATCTATGTTTCAAGGAAACACGGGAATATGGATATTATTTGTGCATGGGGTGTCATTGTAAAAGAAGGGGAAAAACTATACTTTAGTGAAAGATGAACTATTGAGTTGCATGGCATAATCATTATCCTTCATCTCTTCACAACAGATTTTTTGCTTTAATGAAGTCCCAAGAACTGATGAAAAAGGAAGGCAGGCAGCCAAAATGAGTGAGGTACTTCATTGCAGAGTGGCCTGAGTTCCCAGTGCTCAAGCTCCCTTGCAAAGCTCAATACTTCAGGTAGGAGTTATAGCTGATGGCTGGTTTTTAGTTACATGTGAAGCTCAAAAATCATCTTTCTCTGGTCAGATAACAAGAAACCAGTTTACTATTTTTAAAAATAATGTATCTGGTGTTAACCAAATTGAAAATAGAATCAATTTCCTTTAAGTCACAGGGCCTTTGTGGGAAACCAAAAGACATCAAATGATCTCACTGTCTATCTTTCACCCTTCACCTCTCTTAGGATGCTATCAGCTGTGATGCTCGGTGCCACATCCTCCTCCAGAGGCTAAAACTGCCTTAGACTCATCTCAGGAAGAAAAAAAAGTGTCTGAAATGCTCCCACAGATGTAACCATCCTTCTGCTTCACAAAAAAACCTATGGGGAGACTAGACCACAGGTTGCTCTGCAGCTTTGCCTTTGGCAGTCAGCACTCTGGCCAGCTAAGGCTCATCCTTCAGGACTTTGTAGGTAAAGAGTGTTCCTCAGATGGTGGAGCACTGAAGCTGTGGCATTGGTATCTGGTAGTTGTTTGCCGCAGCTGCACTGAGTGATTGTCCCAGGGAAAAACTGAGAAATTGGATCTATTGCTTTTGCGTGTTGCCGAAATGCAGTTTAAGAGAGAAAATGGATCTGTCTCTCTACAAATCTCAAAGATGGAGATGAGATACTTGTCTCAGAATGACAAGGGATTTTTCTCATCACAGCCAACACGACAGAGCTCAGAGGTCTACTGGGGGATAGGGGGTGAAGGGCAGCTGCACCAAGGGCTTCAGTTGCCCTCCAGCTCTGGTTTTGATTCTTCTCCACCCTTAGGCTCAATGAAATTTATGACAATTTCCTTGTGGACTCAACCCATGGCAACAGCATGGCTGGAGTGACTTCCACAGAGAGACACCTTACATGTGACTCCTGCTGTCATTGTTTGCTTCACATCCAGTGCAGATCTGTGCCATGCACATTTGCCCTCTTGCTTCAGATGCACTCAACCCTGTCCATTCCTGTTTGGAAGGTAACAGACTGAGACTGGATAGGAGGAGAAAGTTTTGTCACAAATCAGGATTTCCCTCACCTTTAGATGTAATACCTACACGTCCATGAACACAAGAAAGATAATTAGAGAAAATGTAAGACTTCAAAAGCAAGTATTTTTATTACCCCATACCACAGATCTCTACCAGCTACCTAACTGGAGTTATAAACTAGATGCAGAAGGGTTCAGTTCATATAACCCTGGCAAAGTCTGCTCTGCCTCGCTCCATGTGGCCCTGGGTTCTTGGTGCCATCCTGCAAGGAGGGGCGGGATGTGATATCAAACCCATGGGGCAGCCCAGTGTCCTGTGTGCTTTTGTAATTGATGCCAGATATTGGCTGATGGTTTGAAGTTTATATGTACAGTAGTTTCACGAATACAAGCCGCACGGATTATAAGCCGCACCCCCGGTGCCTCGACAATGTTGCTGTCTTTGTCAATAGATAAGCCGCACCCCGAATATTAGCCGCACTTTCGTTCGTCGCGAGAATCCGTGCGCAGCTTTCACAAATTGGCCAATTAGTAACAGGATCGCGGCATAGAGGGCTTTACTGGCTCGGGGCGGGGCCAGGCAGGCTCGGCCCGCTCATGGTTGCCGACGGGGCCGGGTGGCCCAGCTCAGCGCCACGGCTCGGCGGGGCTGGCCGGGTGGTGCTGCCGCCGCCGCCGGGCTCGCTGGCCCCCCTCGCCCCCCTCTCCCGTCAGCACCGCCCCGCTGCCGCGTTCGCTCGCCCGGTTGGCAGGGCTGCCGCCGCCGGGCTCGCCGTCCGCCCCGCTGCCGCTTTCGCTCGCCCCGCGCCGCGCCTCGCGAGCGCCCCGCCCGCCCCGCGCCGCGCCCGCCCCGCGGCGCTTTCGCGGCTCGCGGTTCGCGGCTCGCGGCGGCGCTTTCGCGGCTCGCGGCTCGCGGTTCGCGGCTCGCGGCTCGCGGCTCGCGGCGGCGCTTTCGCGGCTCGCGGCTCGCGGCTCGCAGCTCGCGGCTCGCGGCTCGCGGTTCGCGGTTCGCGGCTCGCGGTTCGCGGCTCGCGGTTCGCGGCTCGCGGCTCGCGGTTCGCGGCTCGCGGCTCGCGGCTCGCGGTTCGCGGCTCGCGGTTCGCGGCTCGCGGCTCGCGGCTCGCGGCGGCGCTTTCGCGGCTCGCGGCTCGCGGCTCGCAGCTCGCGGCTCGCGGCTCGCGGTTCGCGGCTCGCGGTTCGCGGTTCGCGGCTCGCGGTTCGCGGCTCGCGGTTCGCGGCTCGCGGCTCGCGGTTCGCGGCTCGCGGCTCGCGGCTCGCGGTTCGCGGCTCGCGGTTCGCGGCTCGCGGTTCGCGGCTCGCGGCTCGCGGCTCGCGGTTCGCGGCTCGCGGCGGCGCTTTCGCGGTTCGCGGCTCGCGGTTCGCGGCTCGCGGTTCGCGGCTCGCGGTTCGCGGCTCGCGGTTCGCGGCTCGCGGCGGCGCTTTCGCTCGCCGGGCGGCGCTTTCGCGAGCGCCGCTTTCGCTCTCCCCGCCGGCAGGGCTGCCGCCGCCGCCACCACGCTCGCCGGCCGCCCCCTCCCGTCTGCACCGCCGCCGCGTTTCCTCGCCCTGGCCGGCACTGCAGGCCCCCGCACCGCCGGGCTCCCCCACGCTGCTGGCCCCGATTATGCTGGGCTTCCCCCGCTGCCAGGCAGCCCCACCCGCCGGCCTTCCTGCTTCTGCCATGCTCCCCTGCACTGCTAGCCCCAGTTCTCCCGGGCTCCCCCGCCCTGCTGGCTCAGGCTCTGCCGCCCTCCCTGCCCCGCCCTGCTGGCTCAGGCTCTGCCGCCCGCCCCCCACACTGCTGGCCCCGCCTCTGCCAGGCTTTCCCACCTCTGCTGGGGCCGGCCGGGCTCCAGCTTGGCTTGGGGCTGCCGCGGGCTCTCACTTCCGTGTTGGCAGCTTTTAGAATTTTGTTAATAGATTAGCCGCCCCGGAATATTAGCCGCACTTCCGGGTTTCCACCAAAATTTTGGTCAAATTGGTGCGGCTTGTATTCGTGAAATTACTGTACTACATTTTCCAGATCATTTTCCTTCCAGTGTTGAGAGGGCTGTTTTCGTTTAAAGCATGTCTTGCTTTGCTATTATTTAACCCAGTCCTTTGTACTACTACAATTTTCCATGTAAAATCATTTAGGACCATTTTTACTGAAGCATAGAGGGAATCCAGATTTTTTTACGCCTATTGCTCACCATCATCTTTACACACAGAGGACTTGCTTTGTAAAGGTGGCAGTAACAGGCAGCAAGTTTGCTGTAGAAATACCTGAGGTACCTTCAAGGAGCAGGGAGCATAAGTCCTCCTAGGGACAATGAAGCAGGATAGCAGCAACACCACGGTCTCATCTGGCTTAAAGGAAAACCTGTATCTCTTGCATGATTTCTACAGTGGACCTTCAACATCATTGTAAATAATTGCAATCACTCTTGCTATTGGCAGTGCCTTACTTTTTTGTTTCTGCCCTTTTTTGTTTCAGAGTCCACAGGAACAGATTCATGGGTGTGGCAGGTGATTACAAACCAAGCGACAACTAAATAAATAGTTTCAGAGACAACCAAAATTCATCTTTTCATAATTCAGGTCAAATAGTGTTAGCCAAACAAAGGCAGGTGATAACTTTTAAATAAACTCTGTAATTATTTTTATGGTGTAAAAATAATAATATTTCATTTGAGATGAAAGTAACACATTTGGTATCACCAAAGTAAAATTTTCCTTTTTATTACATTTCACTGGAAATAAAAACCCAAACTTGTGTGGTTTGCTTTTTCCTTCCCTCCTTGGCAGCTGAAACATAGCTTAGTCCAAACTTTCACCACTCAGGTCTTTCATATTTCTTTCCCACAATTCCTATTGTCTGTTTTAGTACTTTCCAATGGATATAATTTCTAACCAAGACAGGT
This sequence comes from Catharus ustulatus, assembly GCF_009819885.2. Classification (NCBI taxonomy): domain Eukaryota; kingdom Metazoa; phylum Chordata; class Aves; order Passeriformes; family Turdidae; genus Catharus; species Catharus ustulatus. Next base: position 22,091,070 of record NC_046262.2, on the reverse strand, counting down.
TTATCGTTACATGAACCTCAGCTAATATATAAGACAACAAGAAGGGATCATATCAAATTTGTTTTACTAATCAAACTGTGGAAAAAAGTTAAGAAAAATCAAGAAAGGGAGCACTGACAAAGTTTAATTACATATATTCACTTGTGAATTATGACTTGATAACTTGATGTTTTCTATGTAAGGCAGCATGAGCTGTAACCCCATTTCTCTATCACTACTTGATATTTGTGACCTCATGACATCTCTGCAGAAGACAATCTCCCAGAGGTACTGCAAGCCACATAGGTCCCTTCCAAAAGGCTTCTGACTACTTCCATCTTCCCACATACAGGTTTGCCAAACAGATGCTCAGGTCTTTAGGAGCTGCAGAGAAGGGGGAACATGAAACCAATTTAAAAAAAAAAAAAAAAAAAAAAAAAAGGAAGATGTAAGATGTTTTGGGAAGCAGAAGCTACAGAGAATTACCCTGCCTCATTAGCAATCAACATCTTTTTCTGACCACATCATCTCTACTTGAAACTATGAGACAACAGGACTGTAACAAGCACATGAGAGGCTATAATCTTTATCTTAACTATTAACTACTGATATGGAGCTTTCTGAGGCCTAATAGCACTCTCTCACCCTACAGCTGATCTACAAAGCCATGCCATGGATCACCTCCCTTAGGCTAGATGGAAACCCTATTACATTAAAACATCTCAGACATTTCGTATCAGAACGAAAACTTGATCAACATTTTTGAGAGAAGAAGTCTCAACATTGCAGTCTGAACCTTTGTCTAAAATAATTACCAGGAGAACAACAGGCTGAGGTTTAAGTCTTGTTTCTGCCTTGTTCAGAAAAGGATCTGAAAACCAGACCTCCAGCATCTCAAGGGAACCTGGAGAGAAACAGGCATACCAAGCTCCAGGATCTGCAGGGAAACCCAGTGCTATTGTTGAAGGGTACAGCTTTCAGGGTGCTTTGCAATAAATACAGTACCAAGGCCCCAGGGTGTGGTGCAGGAAAGGTACAGACATTCTCCTGCTTAGTGTCTGTGCAGCTGGAGAGCTTCAAACTATTGTGTGAACAAAAACAGACTTGCACACCACTTCTTTTTTTTCCAAGAAAAACATTATACTGAAATAATGTGGGCTCTAGCTACCAGAGGGGAAGCCCGACCTCTTGCCTGCAGTCAGTCAGAGGGTGTGTGAGTCTGAGCTCCCGTGTTTGAGCACCTGGGATACCAGGGTGGAAGTGTTGCTGCAAAGGGAATGTGCAGTCCCACCCACAGTCAGCTCCCTCTTTCTCTTGCATACCCATACATCGAGGTTTCAGTTTTCGGCCCTGCTCTACAGTCTCCCTGTTCTTTCCCGTGAGCAATAACTGACCTTATGACTCTCGGTCCTGTCCAGAGAGCTGGGAAGCTACCCAGGAGATGCACTTTGATTTCCAAATCTGCCAGCCTCCCCTGAAACAAGGTGCTATGTTTGATCTGTGAGGCAGCAGGCAGATGAAGACTCTGGAAATTTCTGCTTTATCTGGGAAGGAATAAATTGGAAGATATTAACAGTATTAAACTTAACAGTAATACAGATTTAGATAGCAGACAGCATGAGCTTATGAAGAAATAATTGATCAGACTACTGGAGTTGCTTGATTGACAGAATGGCAAGCTTAGTGGAACACAGCAGATGTAAAACAACAGTACAACTAAATTTGATCTCACTGCTGGGAGGTAAACAGGGGACCTGTTTTGTCTCACTAAATGTCTTCAGCAATCATTTTTCAGCATATGGAAGCTGCAATCCCCAAAGAATGAAAGTGGTGTAGGAGAATTAGGTAATTTTCTTGTAGATTTTAGATGTACTAATTTCAAATGCATGATGTGATGAAACAGTAATTGCATCAGCTCCACAAAGTCCCTCTCTTTGGGGCTCTGTGGGCTGGAGCTGATTCTGTGTAACCAGTGAATCAACTAAGCAGTACTTTCCTGTACCAGCTTTTCTGTAAAATCTCAGGGAGGAGCTTGGGGTTGCAAGTAAACAGTTCAGTTAGTACTGATGAAGAAGAGGTGGAAATGACATGCCACAGCTGTCAACTAATCCTGTTCTATTATGGGATTCTTTCTTTCAGGTTTGGCAGCCCACACTAATCCCATCACTTCTTTGGGGAAGTGCTCTTTGAGCAGAGCATGGCAACCTGCTGAGCAACATCCGTGGCAGAAACAGTGCACAGCTCCTCTGCGCCCAGCTCTGCACGCAGCAAACTCAGGCTCTGCCACCTCAGGAACAGACGTGTGAGAACAGAGGTCTATACTATGGTGGGCGAAGTGTTTTCGTGAGTCGTGCTGGAGTCCCCTATTGATCACATTCAGTGAGCAATTGCAGGCAGTGGGGATAACCCAGAGCAGTGCCAGAGGAACAAAAGGGCAGCTGGAGGTGGAATCTCATTCTTTGGAAGAACTAGTTGGTGGAAGCCTGGGGAAGCTGTATACCATTTGGCTTAGTTTCTAACTATCTGGTAAAAAATCTGGCTTGTTAGGGCAAATTTTCCTCTCCTCTTTGATCTTCTTGATATGGAAAAACCACAAAGTGAGGAAGCTTTCAGAGTTGTGTAAGACCTGTCTCTCTCAGATCAGGCTGCAGCACACTGCTCAAGTTACCACTTTTTGAATACATGGTTCTGCAGCATCATCTGTTTTCCAGTCATCTGAACACTCTGAAATCAATGAAATCAAAACATCCCAATATTCAGTGCTCAGCTGGAGAAAGGTTGAGGAGTTTGTTGAAGTGTTTTAAAATAATCAAAGTGTCTTATCAGAAAAATGCTAAACTATTCTACTGTTCCCCTTCTTTGTGAAATTCCAGGAAAATCAACTTGATTTCATAGAACTCTTCCATTTCAATGGAAATACTTGAAATTTCTTTCTCTAGCTGGGCCTTTCTATGTCCTACGAAAAATGCCTGAAACTCTTTGTCACAAAACTCCAGAGTAATTGCACTAAGCTTGGAAGTTGAAAGCATCATATTTCGGATGCTTATGTAATGCATTTGACATAGCCCTTGATAACTTCTTAGAATTCAATTATAGTACATACATAAGAGAAGCAGCTAAAAAAAAAATGTTATCTGAGACAAAATTCCTGCTGCAGCTAAAATACAAAGTTTTCTTTGAGGATTAAGAGTTAGCCAATCCAGTCTACCTTTCTATATGCCCAAACCACTAGATCTCACCTGGAATTTTCAATTTCTCTCATATACCCACTCACGCATCTTTTCTTCCCTTTTACAGGCTGCATCTTGCTCATCTACCTCTTTACTGAGAAAAACCACCAAAGCCACATTCTCAGTAGCACTATTCTTAGATTTTTGTTTCCCCTGTAGGAATTGCACAGTTCACGTTACCATGAAACCGACTCACAAAACCTTATTTGCCAAATCTAGCTGCAGCTTCAACCAAGTTCTGACCAAGTTGAATTTGACAGCTACCTTTGTTCAGACAAGCTACATACTACAAAGTCTATTATTATGTTCATCAACAAACACACAAAGATGAGAGTCAACAGGAAGCAGTGACAGTGAGCTCATGACAAAGCCACATTAGAAGTGGTGAGATTCCAAACATTCATCTCATGTCAGAGTGCAGCCACAAGTAATTGCAGAAGAAACTCAGAATACAAGTTTCTTATATTTTTTTTTCATTCTGCACCATCATTCTTGAAAATGAGCCAAGACACCTATTGCTGTGGAGGGAAAAGCTGTGCTACCTAACATACCAAGCCTGAAGCCAGACTGTCCTCTCAGTTTGTTCAGTGCAAAATGCTTCAAAATATTTGTGTTGTAGACTCACAGAAGGATACAGATTAAAAGAATGTGAAAAGCTATGAACTTCTTACCGCTGCTCTAAGGCAGAATCAGCTGCTCCAGTGTCACTTATGGGATATGTGTCTCCCTGTGGTTCTTAAAAACTGGTATCCTGTTCCTGCAATTCACCATCACTACCACCAGAAAGCACTTCCTATTTTAAAATCAGAAACTTCTTCACTGCTATTTACAAATTGCTATTCCCTAACTCCAAAGCAATTATGCAGCTGCAAAATATTTCTTTCTTCCATCTTCATTCTCCTTTCCACTGGAAAACCATCAGTCTTTCACCATCAAACATAATTTGCTGTATCATATACCACTTTTTTATGGACTTTTTCCAGTTGCTGCCCAACTTCTCTGCTGTTGACACAGATCCTGATCTGCTTTGTCACAGGCTCAGTGAGTGCATCCTCCTAGAGCTCACACTGTTATCCTTGCTGGCACTTTTTCCACATCCCTCTGCAACTAGGGGATAATGATGCCTCACATTCACTTTTAAAAGTACACGGCCCAGAATACCTTTCCTCCAAACTCCTACCTGTGCCCATTGATCTGACAGCTTCTGAGAAGGCAGAGCTTTGGATTGTCTTTATTACACGATCCTTTATCAGCCCTTGTCTTTAGTTCACTGAGATTCTTTACAACTCAAAACCCTTCTGAGATATGATCACTGCACTCTAACCTTGGTGTTATCTGCAGATTTAATGAATTGTCTCCACTAAAATGTTGAATAATGATAGAGAAAAATCAAATGCAGACAGACCTCTCATAGCCATCTTCAGTTCTGATTTACCAGTTTCTCATCCTCCTTGTTGAGTAGGGCAGATTTCTTGACAATGAATTCACCTACAGTTTCCCTGTGATTGTAAAAACACAGTCCAGTCTTTCATATCTACTTGTGGTGGGGTAGAAATAAAGATGTCACTAATGAGGCATTTTTGCAAAGATAAATCATCATGCATAATACAAGACTGTATAGTAAAAATCTGCACCAAAGGAGCCACCAACCCAAATGAAGAAATCTCCCATTTAAGTCCTTTGGTAACCACTGCTTCCACTATCTTTCTGGGTTTTAGCATATTTCATCTTTAATAATTACAGGACACAGGCACTAAGGTACTCACACAGTTCTTTCTCACAGCAATGGATAGAGTCAAAATCCAAGCAAGGGGAAAGTAAAACATCAAGAAGAGTTAAGATTGCCTTAACCACTGTAGCAAAGTCTAGAGAATAGTCTTTGGGAAAAGCAGCTGCAGTTGTTTCATATTTGCATTGTAAGTAGCATTTCTGGTTCAGTTTGGGCTTTTGCATTGTGCCAGGTGTTTAAGACTTGTCTCTCTCACAACTATTCCTCCCTAATATAGCATTACAACAACTTCTTCACATAAATTATTCCCTGAAGCATTAAACACAATTAAAAACATTAAGATCAATGCACATTTCTAGGATAATCTTTTGATATTGCTCCATAGGTTGTCTTAACTCTAACTCTTCCTCCTAATATTATTTTTGTTTGTGTAAAATCTGACAATAATTAATTTAATAATTAAATAATAATTATTTGAGATTGTCTTGAAGATCATTTCTTCTGCAATAGTAATTGAAACTCTTCATGAAACACCCTTGGAGTGAAAACTATACAGAACTTAAGGCTACAAACATGTGATGTTCCTGTGATTAATTTCTTTTCTGTAATAGGATTTTTATGTCCCTTGGCCAAAGCTTCTGGACAGTAAGAGGTTATAGTGCTGGCCAGGCTGGCTCCTGAATGCTCCACAGGTGCCCCAAACGACTACTGCCCCAGCCACCAAGCAATCCAGACAAGATGCTCAGGCAAATATGGTCCCCTTGTGTAGTGTTTCCACAGGTAAATTTCAGTACTCATTTACCCATTCACAAGATTGACCCATTCTTGCTGCCAGCACTGCAGTGTTCACCCGTTTCCCACAGTTAAGACTGGGCAAGATGAAGGAGTCAGTCTGTCCTTCCCTTTTACTGACACACCACTGATCTTTGTCCCAAAGGCTTTACAGTCTACTTTGAAGAAAGGCATGAAAGAGCATAAACAAACAGGGGAAGGACAAATGGAGATCAAAGGCATCCAGGGCAATGAAGATAAGATCAAGTAATGATGCGTATCTGCCCTTGCTCAATTTAATGGTTTTATATCATCTGAAAAATCAGCTGACCTTCGAACAGATTCAGGTATAATCACATTGTGTTTGGTTTGATTTTCCCATGTTTAATCAGATTTCCCTTTTTACTCAGAGGTGTCCCAGCAGAAGTAATTCTGACTGGAAACTACCTGGCCAAAGCTTTTGACTTAGTTCAGAAACATAAGTCAAAACAGCACAGGGAAATTTAAGGGAGATATGAAGAAATGAGCCATAAGGTGCCAGCCCAAGGAAAAGAAAGCACCAGTCACAGAGATCAGGTTAGGTGCTGGTGGTCTGATACTTGGAGATCTGGAGATACAAACCCAATCACATTTTGTTGAAAAAGCAACTCTTGTGATCAGGGCTTCTTAGTTGCAGGATGGCAAAACTGTCTTTTTATTTCTACCAGGGATATATATAGAGAAACCAGAGATATTAAAGAGAGTGATATCTTTGAATATTTTGTCTGACAGCGCAGTACCAGAGTAAGGAGCCTGGGGAAGAGGGCTAGCACCATGGATTTGCAAGCCCAGTGCTACAGGGAGCCCACAGAGCTGTGCAGAGCTCTAATGAATAACAAACTAGAAACAAGGAACTTAGAAAACCCATAAGATGATCCTGTCTGCTGTGGCCCACTATTTAATAAAAATAAGATTTAACCTATTCTGTAGCCTTATGCAGATAACTAACACCATCTAATAGAGATTCAGCTCTACTATCCAGTCCTGCTGTGAGACCATATTATTCCAAAAGCTTGACTTCATTACTATGGCAGACAGATCACCACTGTTACCATACCTTTTTTATGTATGATGCACAAACCATTGCTTCCCTGCTCCCTTTACTATCCTTTTTCATTTTCTCCAACAGGCACAGAGTAACAAGAAACCCTGCTGTTGTAATTTACTCTGCTCAGTATGCTATTTTGCTTAAATACTTTTCTTTCATATGGCATCCCAAAAAATACATAAATATGAGAATATTACTATAGTTGAAAAATCAAGCTGGTTAGGTAATGTCAAATTGGCAGACATTCAGCATTCTTCAATTACCCTCCTTGTACATATGCATTCTGGCATAGCCTTTAATTAACGTGATCCTACTATTTTTTTCTAGTGAAAACATGTCATTAAGCACCCAGGGTGAGTGAGGACCCAGTTCAGATCATTCTACCTTCTCCATAATGATTAACAGGCTTATTTTCTACAATCCCCAAAACTCCGTTCTGAAGACAGACTAATTAATTTCTGCCTGTTGTCTCCCGTGCCACTGCAATACACGAGTGCTTCAGAAACAACATGTTCATTTTCAAGGCAGCCTGGGGGGATGGGCAGTGGGTTAGGAGGTGTGGGAAGCAATAATTTTCATTTTACAAGGAGCAAGCCCAAACAGTGGTTCTCAGTGGGAGCCATAGACAACACAGTCCCTCCTCTCCCAGCCCAGACTGGAAAAGCACAAACCACCCACCCCAAGCAGAAGCACAGTGCTGGGCTTCATGGGGAGAGCACACACTTCAGCTGGTGGCAGAGACATCAACATGGGCTGGTGCAAGACCCAGGGCATGCGGCTCCCCTGAGCCACTCCAAGGAATGAAGCAAGAGTGGGGCACTGCAGGAAGTGTCTCCACCAGGATTTATGTGCACAGGATTTGTGCTCAAGAGTGGCCAAGTATTTTGGCTGAAGTTTTCCAGCAAAATCAGCTTGGCTCAGAGATCTGGCAAGGAAATCTCAGTGTCAACTCAGAGTCTCACACTTTGTCAGAATCTGATAATCAGAAGCACCTGATAACCATAACAATAAGCTCTAACCCTTATAATGAGAAAAAGAGTCTGGCCATATCAAAAATTGAGATTGATTTTGGGATTCTGACAACACAGTTTTAATCGCTGTTTATAGCGCATCACTTTTGTGTACCCACATAATCCATAAGCAGAGCTGTCAGCCACTGAAATACAGCTACATTTGCATATCAGCTCTGGGCTTGCCTGCCCCAGGCTGCAGATGGGCTGGTGCTGCCCTGGCCATGGCCACCCCAACCAAGGACCACCTCTGCTTTGACTAAAATTGGGGCACAGGGTCACTTTAACAGAAAGCATCACAGAATGGATCAGGTGGGAAAGAACAACATCTTGTCCAGCCTCCCTGCTCAAGCAGGGTAATCCTGGAGCACACTGCACAGGATTGTGTCCAGGCAGTTCTTGAGTATCTCCAGTGACGGAGACTCCACAGCCTCTCGGGGCAATCTGTTCCTGTGTGTGGCCACCTGCACAGTAAAGAAGTTCTTCCTCATGCCAGGTGGAACTTCCTGGGCATCAGTTTCTGCCCATTGCCTTTTGTTCTATTGCTCAGCACCACCTAGAAGATCTTGATCCATCCCTCCCTTCAGATCCTTGTAGACATTGATGGGGTTCCCTCTCAGTTTTGTCTCCTTGAAGCTGAACAGGCCCAGCTTCTTCATAAGTGAGGTGCTCCAGACCCCTCATAAAATTTGTTGCCCTCCACTGGACCCACTCCAGCAGCTCCATGTCTCTCTTGTCCTGAGGAGCCCAGAACTGGACACAGCACTCCAGGTGAGGCCTCACCAGGGCTGAATAGAGGGGTAGGATCACCTTCCTTCACCTGCTGTTCTTTCAAATACCACCCCCGCTGGATCCCATTGGATTTCTTGGCCACCAGGACACGCTGCTGGCTCATGGACAGCTTGTTGTCCACCAGGACCCCCAGGTCCTTCTCTGCAGAGCTGCTCCCCAGCAGGTCAGCCCCAGGCTGTGCTGGTCCCTGAGGTTGTTCCTCCCCAGGTGCAGGACCCTGCCCTTGCCTTTGCTGAATGTCACAGGGTTCTTCTTTGTCCATCTCTCCAACCTGCCCAGGTCCTTCTGAAGGGCTGTACAGCACTCTGGGGTACCAGCTGTTCTGCCCAGCTTTGTGTCCTCTGAATTTGCTGAGCAGGGTTCTGCCCCTTCATCCAAGTCATGGATGAGCAAGTTAAACAGTACAACATTGAACCTTGAGGGACAGCACTGGGGACAGCCCTCTAACTAGAACCTGTACTATTATTTATGACCTTCTGGGATGTGCTGTTCAGCCAGTTCTCCATCCACCTCACTGTCCACTCATCCAGCCCACATCCCTGAGTTTGTCCATGAAGATGTTGTTAACAGACTGTTGAAATCCTTACTGACATCAGGTAGACAATACCCACTGCTCTTCCCTGACCCATCCAGGTAGTTGCTATATCACAGAAGGCAATCAGGCTGGTCAAGCAAGACTTACCTTTAGTGAACCTGGGCATATGTATCCATGTGCACTGAAAAACTTTCTCACAAGGATACGTACAGTTCAGGGCCACATTAGCACCAGAGGGTTTTGATGAAGAAACCAGTTTGTAGAAGCTCAAAGCACTCCACTTTAATCATGACAGGTGAGGACAATAGTGTGCTCACTTGTCCAGTCAGTGGGGAAGTGCAGCTGTGAGGATGAAAGATCCTGGGAAAAATACTCATCCATGTGTTTAAGGCTCAAAGTCTGTCACAATGAGACTCCTTTGGCATGGTTTTATTACTAAAAAAGCAGTAACAGTCAGGGACCTGACTGTTTGAGCCAGAGCTAAAATTATTTTCTGAACCACTGTCTCAGCTACCACGAACAGAAGAGACATAGTCTGAAACACAACAACTGTCACACCTCTTTTGCAGCCCCTCACCAGGTTAAGTAGGTGCCTTGAAGACATACTATGTCTAATCTTAGAGGAAACAGCATAGGCTTCAGACAATGTTCCTCCTCTCTTGCTGAAGCATCAGTAAAGCAGTGTTACATCCTTCTCAATGTCTCAATGTCAGAAAATCAGACAATCCTTAAATTTAAGAACGTGCTTGTAGGGTTGAATTGAAAACCAAGATTAGATGATTTTCTAAGCCAAAGCCAGGTACAATTCCCCAAGTTCACCCCTTTTGCTTGACTCTTGTCACAGTGACAGATAGAAGTTTCATTTTTGGTATCAGTGTGAAACTTAACACATGCTTGATTGCAGCACTCTGAGTGGCAACCCCACAATATTTAAAGAAGAATGCAAAATCCTAATCTCTGCATGACCGTACTAGCTCATGGCAAACAGCCCTGGGAACAGCACACAACATCCTGTGAGACACAGGTAAGACAAAATGTTCCACATTTTAATCTTGCTCTAAAACCAGCCAAATGGGTGGCATTCATTTGGAGGAATTATCGTAAATAATTATATTCAAACACCAAGCCAATCCATTTGCAAATCTTACCCCACTTTGCTAGCTAGCAGGTGACTGTTTTTGACTTTTAGTAACCACAGGCTCTTACTGTGCAGAAACAATGATTTTTCTGAATATTCTCATGGTATGCAGCCATTTTAAATCTAAAGATGAAGCAGTGGCTCTCTTTAGTAAGATCCTTCTGCCAAATTCTCTGAACACATGTGTCTATGTGTCTTTAAAGCAGACTTGGACAAAATATTATATATATTTATATTAATGAAATGACACCAAAAGGTTCAGTAAAACCTTCTAGCTCTGTTTTTATGAGCTGAGAATAAAGAAAGTTACATTTTGGAGGAAAGGAGTGTAGCAAACCATGGCTACCAATATTCAAATGACAAAAACGTCTGAGAGAATTCCAGATGTCAGCCATGTGTTATGGTTTAATAGTTCAGCTCTGAGTCACAAGCACAAAAACCTGTTATGAAACACATGCCTGCCTGCATATGTGTGTGTGCACACAACAGTGTGAGCTAAAAAAGGAAAAATCATAATTTGGAGGGCATTAATAGCACTGGAGAAAAGCAGTTAATCTAAGCTGAGGTGGGAGGAAATCAGCACAGTTTGTCCTATGCCATGGACCAAGGGTGCGATGATTTATAGTTTCAACATTTACAAACTGAAGTTATAACTGAAGAGAGATTAAACACCCACTTGACAAGCATGTGTAATCCTTTCAAATCCTAAAAGTCCAATCACACCCTGTGTCTTGAATAATCACTAGCCTAAATCACCCACACCTCTGACATGTTAAACTCATGAAAGCTCAACTAATTTCTAGCCCAGATCTTTCAAATAGTAGCATTTATACTGTGATTTATTAGGTCCTTCTGGCTTTTTTTTTTTTTATTCTCACATAAAAGGAAAAAACCACCCGTGGCACCAGCGCTTGCAAGAGATATCATATGCCTCATCTTCTTTGTGGTGAAGAAACATGATCATTTATTGCTCTGTGAGCTGTTGGTGTCCATGGGCAGGCACCCCTCACTGGCTGATCTCAGCTCTCCCCGACCCTGGATGCTGAGCGTGCAGGGGACGGCAAGCAAAATGTTCCCTCTCTGCTGTCCTCCAGCTTGGCTACCTGACCAAAGCAAGGACCTGCATGCAAACAGAATAATGTACTTCAGCTCACACATTTTTGACTCCTGGAGCCAGTGTTGGCTGTGCCACGCTCCTACACATGGCCATCAGCCTGCTCTCCACCTGGGTGAACCTTCCAGGGGCACAGCTTCCACAGCTTTGATCTGAGCCAGTTGGTCTCGGGGAATTTGCACAGCAGTGCGATCCATGAGGAGCTACAGTTTGTCGTCCCCAGGAGTTAGACCCCGAACATCCACAGGCAACTGCACACCACAGGTTTTCATGGCTGATAGCAAATGCTATTTGTATCTGGATGTGCTCGTGGCACACCTGTGCTCCCACACAGCCAGATGGGTCCATGCAAGCCTGAGCCAGGCACACACTTCTGTGAAAACTACACCTTTAAAGCTATGTTTAAATAACCCATATTAGAGGACTTAAATGACTCTGAAAGGACAAATGGTATAGTGGCAGTGAAGCGGCTCAAGCAAAATCACTTCAAAGCAGTTCATGTTGGAGACTCGAGAGTGAGAGGAAGGAGCAAACTTCAGTTGTAGGACACACAGCAAGGTGCTCCTTGGAAGGGGCAATGGCTGAAGGCTGCCTGCTCTCTGGGGCCTCCAAGACACTTATCAGCTGCCCCAAGTGGTCATCAGATTAAAGAAATTGAAATTATGCTGATTCTTTCTCTGTTTTGGTCTTGAAAGGCAAGAGACAGACAGTGTTTGATAAGTGCCTGTGTGCTAAGAGTGTACCAAAGGTTTTGGTATGCCTCAAGGATGCTTGCAAAGATGACAGTCCTCTGCTTGGGAGTTCACAAAAGCCTTTTATATTTCCCCTAAATCTCCCTCCACTGTAAAGCACAAGTTTGGGGGCAGGAAAGGATGGGTATTAAACCATAGTCTGAAAAAAGCCTAACCAACGATTTTCAAACTCATTTATGCTCCAGTCTTTGTGAATTCAGATTTCACATGGGAATCACAGGTGCAGCCTCACCAGATCTGGCTATGTCAGCCCCTGCCCAGATAGCTGGCCCTTATTTATCCTGCTGTGGCTTCCTCTGGGCTGGGACCAGCAGCAGTGAGGATTTTGGGCCCCGTGTGGCTGACAAGCAGCAGCTGGCTGGCCGTCTGCTGTGGCACTGGCTTGGGAAGGAACCTCTGCCCCAGGCTCCCTGGGTGGCCCTGGACTCAGGGCAGGCTCCTGTTGCCAGCAACACCTCATCACAGAGATAGCACTTATCTCCTGTGTGCCAGCAGGGAACACCAGCTTCTCACAGCAATGCCAGCACAGCTCCACACAAGCTGTGAGCTCCGCACAAGGGGTGCTCATGACACCCTTCTTCTAAGCATTACAAGCATTGTGTATAAACCTGGCCCTAGCTTTGACAGTTCCTGTTGAAAATGCCCAGATAAATGCCTCTCCCTGAGCTGCTGCTGTTTATAAGGGCTGCAATGACAAGGTATGGTCCAACACCCAGCACAGGAGGTGTTCAGCTCTGTGGGCTCGACTTGATCAAAAGATAGGCATGCTATGAGGTTTTCAAACATGTATCATAAAGCAACAGCATTTACACGAATTTTGTCTGCACTGTGACTCAGTGGAGAATGGGGCTGGTGGGGGTAAAGGCAGAGAGGGAATGAGCAGATGCTGCAGAGGAAGAAGATGGCACAAGGAAACAGATATAGCAAGACTTTTAAAAATTTATATAAAAGGACAGAAATGTCACAGAAGAGGGTCATCATGATTCAGCAAAGGCAGTCTGCTACCCTAGAGGGCTAATGTTTGGAGACTGGGGCCACAGGCAACATCTGATGGGTGTCAAAGAGCCACTCTGCATGTGCTCATGGGGCATTGCAGCTTTCCTCAGCCATGGCGAAACAGACTCTCCAGAAGGTGATGCTGGGTGCACACCCCAACAGCTGCCCCGGTGTGGGGCAAAGCTGCACTTTGAGGGTATTTACCTCCATCTCTGGGAGCAATTTTTGCAAGAGGTCTTTTGATGGTACAGCCTATCCAAATATGCATTGAGCTCCAGCTGTTGCTTCTGGGACTTGCCTTTTTTTTGGATGATGATTTTTCATAAAATTCTACCCACTTCAGATATACTGTCATGAAAATTTTAAAAAAGTAAATATATATATATATGTATAAAATATGCAGTAGCACACTTGTTCCCCATGGTCTAGTGCCAAATCCATGTTAGAATAGCTCCATCTTGTGGAAATCAGTAGTAGAAGTGGGAGCAAAACATGATCTGGAAGAAAACTGTAGGAAAATATTGGCAACTTGCTCCTTGGCCACATGTGCCAGCAGCAGCTTTGGTTCCCAACCACAGAGGTTTTCCCAGCCTCTTTTCTCCCAGAATTTCAGCCTGAGCTGCAGGTTTTAAAAAAAAGAATAAAAAAATATCTATTTGCAAATCCAGCATAGTTGGCATATTTTATTTGATTTTTGACATATAACTGTAATATCTACACAGTTACTGTGTGATCATGTTCAGACCTCAGGGGTTGTGTGGCTTCAACCTCTGTCACCCAGAGCTCCACTTCAGACTGTCTCCCAGAGGGACTCCTTATCCCCCTCACTCCCTGCTTCCATTAATTAATTTTCACCTGAGTCTGCACCTCAGCACATCTCTGTTGTGTAGTTTCCCTCTGTCTGTACCCTGTGTATGCACTTGTTAAACAGAGGGAACATCTGCACTGCAGAGCTCAAATACCTTCCTGTCTTTTAGAACTTTCCAGTTTAGATATGAAATTTGTGAGGTTACATTTTCAGTAATTTCATGTTTATAAGCCGCACCATTTTCACTAAAATTTTGGTCCGAACCCAAAGTGTGGCTTATAATCAGATGCGGCTTATATATGGACAAAGAACGAAAAGTTGCTGTTTTAGTTCAGAGGACAGGTGTCTGCTGAGAAAGGCAGGAGCTTCCCTTTGAAATGGAGAATGTAAACCCCCTCCCTCCAAATTATTAGAATTTTGAAATCAAGGGGCTTTCAGGCAAAGATATGGGAATTAGGAATAACAGTTCTTTACTAGGGAAATTAAAATAGAAATACAGTACTACAAAGAAACAAACTCCAAACCCTGACAAAGTCAGAGTACAACCTGACACCCTGTCAGGCAGGGTGTTGGTAGCAGTCCCATTAAATGGTGGTTGCAGTTCTCCTGCAGTGACAGATGTGATTCAGTCGGAGCAGTGCTCCTGTAGAAGGTGCAGTTTCCCTCTGGAGGTCCAGTGGTGATGTGGAGAAATCCAGTTTCCTCTGGAGTCCAGCGGAGAAAGGGGCAACCTTAGTGTCCCAAAACCTCTGGTTTTATTTTGGTAAGAAATGTTGGGCTCTTCCCCCTGGCTGGAGCAACTTCCAATGGGATGCAGTAATTTTATCAGTCACACAGTGGGACTCAATGGCCATTAGCAGAAAATGACTCTCTGGAGGAAGGATGGGTTGTGAAAAGATAAAGAACAATGCCCCACCTGGTTTCAGTGGATGGCCCATTAGTAGAATATCTCCTGCGGAGAAAAGTATCACTGCCCCCACCTGGTCTCAACAGACGGTGATAGAATAGATACCTTTTATCACACTCTGTGTTGTAACCCAAGACAGTTGCCGACACCCAGACGTGCGGCTTGTAATCAGGTGCAGTTTATAATCATGAAATTACTGTATTCGTCTTTCCTAATGTACTGTTGGATTTATCCTCTTGCTTATCCAGACTCTGAGCTTTACACTCAGATAAAAAAGTGACTTAAAAGTTTCCTTTTAAAGTCTGTTTAATCTATATCCTGAAGGACAAGAAGTGAATTTCAGCTTGAAGTGTCCTTTTGCTTTTCATTGTTACCACCACTTAGAATCATCTAAGTGATGACAAAATCTTGCAGGCCTAAGAGGTCTAACAAACATCCCATAATTTACATCAACAAGTTACCAGCACATATCAGTGAACAAAGAAGCAACAACCTCCTTAGGTGAAATTGCACTCACCTGAGAGGTGCACAAACACTTAAATGGTGCTAAGAAGACGGACTACCCTAAAGAGAACTCTCCACTTATTTTCATGCTCAGGGTGTCCCACACTGCTTTAGCAAACAGTGCCTATTCAGGACACAGGCATGGGAGCTGGAGCTGCAGACAGACACAGCAGCAACACTGCAGGAATCCCATACAGCTGGACATGGCGAGGTCCAGGCTGACTGCAGTTTGGAAATGGGAGCCCAAAAAGAAAGGCCATGGAAAACGTTGTTAACTGAAAATCTAGACAAAGTCATGGTTGTGTCTCAAGTAACTGGTTAGATTTTCCCCTGGCAGCAGGCAGTCAACTAAATCTGTTACAAACCCCAGCTCCCCAATATCCCGCTCGCTTCACAATGACTCCTGAAACATTGGGTCCATAGCAATTGCTGCTTACGTATCTGAAAGAGCAAAGAAAAAAAGGTAGAACTAAGTAAAAGGATAATATGAAGGCAAATTTTGGAAATCTCATCAAGATCACAGGAGTTTTCCTTTCTTCTATTGTTCACCCCACTGTCCTCTGCTGGAATTATTTCCACTTGTGTGTAAAGGGTCCATTTGTACAGTGCTACTGCCCACAGCCAGCTTGTGTCATTTAATCAAAGCAGGCAAACCCTGCCCAGGGCAGGCTTACTGCTCACAAACAGCAGCACATTGAGGGACACTGCTGTTCCTATCACACCAACACAACACCTGAAGTTTCCTCTTCGTTCATTAAACGGAGTGCCAGAACCCAGCCCCTAGTGTTTCTTTAAGACCCGCTCTTCTGTGACCTAAGGCAAATACACGTCCCACAGTGCAGTGCAGGTAACAGACACCCGTGTCTGCCCCAAGCAGTGCAGCTCAGATCAGCACAACAGCGTGACAAACTACACATCACACACCTTCTGAGATTTCTTTAAACATGGTTTTGTCCCCACAAGATGAGAATGATGGCTCTGACCAGGCAAGAAGCAGTGTAGAGAGGGGATGGGGGTTGCAGTGCCGACAGCCTACAGATGCTGCAGATGATGTTAAGTGGAGGAAAGCAAAATAAGCAACAAGTTAAATTAGAGCAAGGAAAATACAGCTACACGAAGAGGAAAAAGGTTGTAATTGACAGCAAGTGTGATAGGCAACAGGCCCCAGTGGCAGAGGAAGCACTGACTATTGGCCAACACCACCCCAGCCAGGCTTCACCGTCACTGCCTGTGGGAGGATGGAGCCCAGCCTCTGCTCCCTTCCTTTTGGCTAGGGAGATTAGCCATCCCAGCCTTCCCTGCTGTGGATGTGGCTGTTCAGCCACTCCCAGCCAGCCCAGGAGAGCACAGAGAGCTGGGGTATAGTCTCTTGTGAATTTCACTCCTTTATTTGAAGTTATTGCGGAAAACCACGAGGAGGCTTTGGCTTGCTTCTAGCATTCCTTTGAAGAAAATTGGTATTTTGGTGGGATGGCAATATGCAAAGGTCTAACACCCAGACAAGCTGCAGTGTGAAGCTCCAATGTGCTTTCTCTGATGGAAATACAACCTTGCCAAAGACTGAGTTGCCAAGTGAACGCCTTTCAAAAGACTAATGGCCAACCTGCAGACTATTAACCCTGAGAGTACTATAGGACATTCATCCAGAGATTTTCCAAGGGGCTGAGGAGCCAACCAGGATCTGACCAACTCCACAAGTCTAAACATTTGGCAAATTCTTCTGCTTGCACATAGTTTTGGAAACAGCGACTAGGTATTTGGTGTGTATATACATAAAAAGAAAACCACATGAAAGTTGACGTTTGAGCAGACAGGATTTCAGGAGGGTGTATCTGATGGGAGAAATCACCTCTGGCCCCAGGTCATGGTTACTGCTGAGGCCAGTAGGCAGAGAGGTGACAGCTGACTAGCTCTGCACACATGGAACCACTCCTCCCATATCTAGTCTGGCCGAATTAGAAGAATTTACCCTTTCAAAACCATCTAATAGAACCTGCTTATTAGCAGCACCCAACTGCAGCCTCAACGCCCAGCAGCTGCGTGATGAATGAAATCCTGAATTTTAGCAAAGAGGTTGGATGGTTCTCCCATCAGCAAACCAGATCAGCCAAGGATTCACACTTGACAAGAAAGGCAAGACCACTGTGACCCCCATTTCTGAAGCATGGAGAGGACAAAGAAACAAATGTTATGCTGTGGCAAAATACATTTATTTTGACATATTCCTGAATGGAGAATGTATTTCACACCATTACATCATGCTATAACCAGTAGCAGTTGAATGGATGATTATCAGGCAAAGACCATCAGTGTGAAAGATGAGAATTTGTTAATATGAATGGGGGAGAAAGAAGGAGGGAAACTTGAGAAATGGATTGAAGCAATCAAAACTCTGCTGAAATGTCACTTTGTGTTCCCAAAGCATCTGGCTGAGCATGACCTATGGTTTTTGGTATTACTGCAGCAGTTTCAGGTCTCTCCCATTATTCTCACCCACCCTGAGCAGAAGCACAATGCTCCTGCATTTCAGCAGGTGGAGGAGGAGAGGTGGCTCTCACCTGCCCACACAGTCCCACCAGTGCCCGCTCTGACCTGAAGGGTCATGGAAACCCTCTCACAGACAGGACATGGCTGGAACACTTCAAACACACTTTGGATGCAGCTATGGCTCCTCACCACAATTTCTGCTTTGAAAGTAGCAGAGGTTTTTCTCTTACCTTCCTGGAGTTCTATGTACAAGAATTCATGTTGCTTAGCAACAGGACTTCCTTTTAAGATGCTCTTTTGTCATTTCAAAGCCTTCCTGCCAGAAGTTCTTTAAATTGTCTGAACTCACACCAGCTTCCTCAGTTTGGCTCTTTTCCTTTTTCTCTGCCTAATTTCCTTCTATTGCAAGGTTAATGTCAGTGTCCAGCCAAACCAAAACCAACAAAAATGCAACTTCCAGTGATCAGTCCAGCCTCACTGTGTAAGGGCTTTTCCTTTTCCCCAAAACCACACCAAGCAACATCCAATAGAGACCAGTAAGGAAAAGGGGAGATTAGAAGGATTTTATTTCTGATTTTTTGCCTGTTACTTAAGCCAGAACTGTTGCAATTACTGGATTTCTCTATTGTTTGTTTTAAATCTAAGATTTTAGACTTGTGCAGCCCAGTTTGTAAGATTCTGTATTGTTTGGAGAGAAGAATAATGGCTTTTTTGTAATCATTAAAATCTGCATTTTATCTTGACTTTATAGTGCCTTTACACTACTATAAAGTACTCACTCCCATGGGGACCAAGAACACTAAGTATTTTGCTTGCTTAGCATGGAACAGAGGCTGGATTTTTGAGACAGAAAAGTCTTATAACTGTTTCAAAGAGTCACATGGAGCTCCAGCGCTCAACATATCTTTTGAATTTTTGAAAAATCACAAGCTACTCAAGGAGGATAACACAGCAGCAGCAGCTGTATAGAAACAAGTGTCTGCAGGGAGTGCATAGGAGATATTCCTCCTTTGAAGAAGAAGCATGGAGGAACACAACACCAGTAATTAATCAGTTGCTAATTAATCTTGCCAGCAATTTCCTTCCCACTTAGTGCCTTTGTCCTGGCCTTTTTTAGTCTGAATTTGGTAGGACTGCCGCATGCCCCAGCTATGGCAAATACAGCTCTTGGCCACCAGCTCAGGATGAAGGCACAGCGGCCAGGAAGCCTTGTGTCCCCTGCCCTCAAGCAAGCTGCAGTCATCACCTGAAAGTTTGTTCATCCTGTCTGCAAAAAAAAAATAGCATTGCTGCCTCCTCTGAAGTCAGGGGTTCCAGGGTGTGGAGCAGCAGCAGTACCCTAGCTAAGCACCTGCACCATCAATCCTTTTGGAAGTTACTACAAATAAAATCCACTAGAGAACAATCCAGCAGTGGAGAAGCAGCCAGAGGAGTGCTCACTTTATTTGTTTGGAATATTTCTATATGCAGTGCTCACATCATGTCCCTGGTCACACAATCCCTTTCTTCCAATGGGCATCCAGGTCACTAACCTCAACCATCAGTTCCAGAGAAAGGAGATGGTGGTTTGGTCACCTGCCAAGAAGTGGTGGCAACCAGAGGATTGCCCCCTGAGGCAGAGCCATGCTGCTGCTTGTTCCCTGGCTGCCCAAAAGATCCACTGGGCAAGCTAAAGCCCAGCTGGGGGGGCAGCACAGGTGCAGTCCTGCAGCTCTTGTCCCACTTGTGTCCCTACCACCCCCAAGGACAGGCAAAGTGGCATTGCTCATGTGCCCAGAGTGTGGGCTGGAAAGCACATCTGGCTGCCATCTCCTGCCCTTGTTTGGGATTTCAGAAAGACCAGTTGCTGCATCATGAAGCAAAGGAGTTTCACATAAAGTCTGGTGAAGTCTGACATGTTTTACAGCAGCTGTTTCTTTCTGACAGTGATTTATCCTCTTACTTCATCATTCTGTTTTAGGCTTTTCTTTAGAGTGCAGCCTGTAGCCTGAGCCTGCAGCACCTGCTGCACTGGCAGCAAAGCCCATGCGGGTTTTCCTGCTGGGAAATGCAGGTTTGATTTAGAGCAGGTCGTCCTGGTCCCCTTCAGCTGCCAAGTTTCACCCTTTTGTGGTACCATGCAGCCACAGCAGGGGAATAGTCACAGCCCAAATCCCACAACTCCAAGGCAAACCTTGAGTTCTTAACAGCCAGCATTCAAACATTTGGATTCCTATCTCATTTGTAATAGAAAACATTTGTAAAAGAAAACAATAAATGAGGAAAATATTGAAATCCATACTTGAAGGAAATAGCTGAAAACTATTTTAATCCTTTGATCTTATATAGGATTTACAGGCATTTTGGAAATCTTGATGTATTGGGTTGCCAATCCCTTTCTCTTCAAACCTTTGGAAGGTCCAGAGATTGACATTATTTATCTTTTTAAAAAGAGAGAATTGACATCTCATAGGGATTCTGAAGGTACTAAAGCATTTTTAATAGATGTACACAACTCAATGAGCTTTAGGTTTTTTCCTTTTTATTTTTAACATCTTAGATTGATTCTCACATTCCTACATTACACATCTTTTTCAGGTTCATTCAGCCTGCAGCACTCTTGGTGCCTGGGTTTTTGGAGGTGTGGCACTCAGTGATCTGACTGGGACCCCTTCCTGACGGGTCAGCCAGGTGGATTTGACTTCACATAGGTTTTCCCTTCAACCCAGCCAGCCATCCTCCATCCAGGTGGAGAGGCTTTTGCAGGACCCAGGATCCCACCAGAAACAGGACCCACCCTTCTGAGTTGGGGTGGGAATTGGCATCCTGTGCCTTCCACGTTGTGCCAACAATCCACATGATGCAGGGTCTGTGCTGAGGAACACACCAGCACCTCACTGCCACAGCCCCTACTAGGACTGGCACTAAATCCCTGGTTTTCAGATGAGGGAAGATCTGTCACTTGTGGGCAGACACTGTGTGTGACTCTGCATTCTGGTGACTTCTGTGAGTTGTTCCCCCTGTCTGGGTCAGGATACCAGTTTAGAATAGGGAACCCATGGTGTAGCACCCTCTCTGGAGGACTCTCTGACTGCAGAGCAGACTGGCTGGGATGCCACAGCACTGGAGGAGCAGAGTGGAGGCAGCACTGTGCTCAGCCCTCTGCAACATGCAACATCTCATGAGCGTTCAGGGGCAAGTACTGAGGTCAATTATTACTGCTGGTGTTTGCATGCTCCTAAATTTTCCCCATCATCAATAGTGGAAAGAGTTCTAACCAAACACAGAGAAAATTTAATTAGGAGCAGCAATTTACTCTTGAGGGGACTGTCTCAGCAATGTCTGTGGTCTGATAATCACCCTGAATGCAGTGATGGAGAAAAAAATCTATCCAGCACTTGGGAGCAGCAAACACCACCATACAGAGGAGAAGTACTGAGCGTGGAAGTAAATCAGCCTGCAACAGTCCCGGCTGAGGCTGTCACAGAGGGTCTGCAACCTGCCTGAGCCCATGGTGGGTATCCATAGCAAAGCCCCCTACCAACATCAAAACCCACTCCCACTAGCTACGGCCGTAAAGTCTTACCCCTACCCATTTTGCTTTAAAAGCACAAAGATCTAAATTAATCTGATAGGCGCACATAATGAATAATTCAAATATCCCTCATTTGTCAGGTAACTGACTAATTAGTTAACTGACTAATTAGTCAGTTTTACTGCATTCAACAATAACTTGAGCCCATGGTCAAGAAGAGGAACTTCAGTCACCCAATTCTAATTTCATAATTTCATTATGCAAAGCATGCAGTTTTGGGAGCCTCAATGTAAGATGACACCAGAAAGTGTCCAAAGGAGGGCAATAAAAATGCCTTTGAGGGGAAGTCATGTGAGGGCTTTGAGGGGAAGTCATGTGAGGAGTGGCTGAGGTCACTTGGTCTGTTCAGCCTGAAGGAGACTGAGAGGTGACCTCACTGCAATCACAACTTCCCTGTGAGGGGCAGGCAGTGATCTCTTATCTCTGGTGAGCAGTGACAGTACTGAGAGAATGGCCTGAAGTTGTCAGCGGAGGTTTAGGTTGGGTATCAGGAAAAGGTTCTTCACCCAGAGTGTGGTTGGGCACTGGAACAGGCTCCCCAGGGAAGTGGTCACAGCATCAAGTCTGCCAGGGTTCAAGAAGTGTTTGGACAACTGTCCTGGTTTGGAGGACAGGTGTCTGCTAAGAAAGGAAGGAACCTCTCTTTGAAATGGAGAATGTAAACCCCCTCTCTTCAAATTATTATAATTTTGAAATTAAGGGGCTTTCAGGGAAAGGTATGGGAATTAGGAATAACAGTTCTTTACTAGGGAAATTAAAATAGAAATACAGTACTACAAAGGAACAAACCCCAAACCCTGACAAAGTCAGAGTACAACCTGACACCCTGTCAGGCAGGGTGTTGGTAGCAGTCCCATTAAATGGTGGCTGCAGTCCTCTTGCAGTGACAGATGTGATTCAGTTGGAGCAGTGCTCCTGCAGAAGGTGCAGTTTCCCTCCAGAGCTCCAGTGGTGATGTGGAGAAATCCGGTTTTCCTCTGGAGTGGAGAAAGGGGCAACCTTAGTGTCCCAAAACCTCTGTTTTTATCTTGGTAAGAAATGTTGGGCTCTTCCCCCTGTCTGGAGCAACTTCCAATGGGATGCAGTAATTTTATCAGTCACACAGCGGGACTCAATGGGCCATTAGCAGAAAATGACTCTCTGGAGGAAGGATGGGGTGTGAAAAGATAAAGAACAATGCCCTGCCTGGTTTCAATGGATGGCCCATTAGCAGAATATCTGCCGTTAGATAAGGATCACTGCCCCCACCCTCAACAGATGGTGATAGAATAGATACCTTTTATCACACTCTGTATTGTAACCCAAGACAAAAATACTGTCAGGAGCATGGTGTGATCCTTGGGACTGGCTAAGAGTTAGGCTCTAAGGTCCTTGTACATCACTTTTCATTCAGGTTGTTCTCTGATTCTATGAAATTGAGTTTGGTCCTAGAACTCATTATTTGTATAATAAGTCTTCCCATTTTCTCAATAGTCCCTCTCCTTCCCCCAGTCACACTTCAAGAAAACAAAACAAAACAAAACAAAACTAAAACTTACTAAAACCAAAAATATCTCAGGAGTTATTCCTGCTTTCTTATATGACACATAAGTTCCATGGTGCATAATAGGCTTCACTGCACTGCAGAATGAGATAGGATTAGCTTTGGCTGATGGCCTTCTTGATTCAGAGAACTTTTCTTATAAAATACTATTTATTCATTTTAAATTTGAGAGTTTTGGTATGGATGGTCTGAGCAAGTATGTGTGCCACCAGGGCTCACAGTCTGAAAAAAAAATAGGTAATGGGGTGCAAGTCCAAGCTGCTTCACCCCAGGAAAGCACAGCAAGAATCATAGGGTGTAGAGGTTTGACCCAGGTTGGATTCCAGGTCAGACTCCATCACTTTCCTCCACAGCTGGACAGGGGAGAGAAAATACAGCAAAGATTCATGAGCTGACCTAAGGACAAGAGAGATGACTCTGAAAATACAATTACAGCCTAAATAGACTGAACATGGGGATATTAAATATATTTATTACCAACTAAATCAGAGTGGGATAATGAGAAGTAAAATAAATCTTAAAAATATCTTCCCACCACTCCCTCCTTTTCCTCCCCCTCAGTGGTGCAGGGAGGGGGGGTTATGGTCAGTTCATCACAGATTGTTCTTGCAGCTGCTCAGGGAGGGGAGTCCTTCCCCTGCTCCAGCATGGGATTCCTCCCACAGGAGACAGTTCTTCAATAACTTCTCCAGTGTAAGTCCAACCCACAGACACAGTCCTTCCTGAATGAGCTGCTGCAACATGGGTCACTCTTCCATGGGGTGCTGTCCTTCAGGCACAGCCTGCTCCAGCATGGATCTCCCACAGGGTCACAAGTCCTACCAGGAAACCTGCTCCACTGTGGGTTCTTCTCTGCAAGGGTCTGCAGGACCCTGCCAGGACCCTGCTCCAGCCCAGGCCTCCCATGAATTCATAGCCTCCTCTCAGGCATCCCCCTGCTCCTGCAGGGTCTCTTCCATGGTCTGCAGGTGGATCTCTGCATCCCCATGGCTCTCCCTGGGCTGCAGGGGCACGGCTGCCTCACCATGGGCTGCACCAGGGGCTGCAGGGCAACCCCAGCTCTGGCCCCTGGAGCACCTCCTGTGCATCCTTCTGCACTGACCTGGTGTCTGCAGGGCTGTTCCTCTTATATATTCTCACCCTGCTCTTCTCTGGCTGCAATTACATTTGCACAATAGCTTTTCCCTTCTTAAATCTGTGATCACATAGGCATTAGCACCATTTCTAATTGACTCAGCCTTCAGGAGAGGCACCTCCATCCTGGAGCCTCCTGGCACTGGATCTGCTGGGCATGAAGGAAGCTTCCAGCAGCTTCTCACAGAAGCCATCCCTGTAGACCCCTCACTACCAAAACCTGTCCAGGCAAATCCGATACAAAGGGACACACCAAGCCTTAGCTTTTGAGTATTAACATGGAAAACGGCAGATAAACAAAGAGCAAACATACCAATCACATTATTCATAACATTTTGTGACCAAATGCAGGGCAAGCAGGATTTCCAGCAAACACAGAACTGTCTGGGGAAGAGGCTGAAGTTGAATGTGGAGTGAGCTTTTCAGCTTGTCATTAAGATAAGGTGTTTTCTCCTGTATAGTACACATTGAATAGGAGGGGAAAACCCCAGCCCATCGGGTCAGCACAGAAGCATCCCAGCAGCAGACAAATACAGCAGCAGGGCACTGTTTCTGCCGCCTCTCAGTGCCTGCCAGCCCCAACAGGTGTAGGCAGGTATGCAACATGGAGTGAGCCATGCACTTCTGGCAGCTTCCCTCCTGCCTTGTTGGCTCTCCTCCTCTCCTCAGCTGCCTGCAGGGATAAGCACAGCACAGCCCAGCTCAGGTGAGCCCTGAAATCAGCTCCAGCTACCCGCACAGCTGTGGCCTTCATACACCACTTCGGAGCCAAAGCCACTGATTTGTGTGTATCCTTGGCACCAGAGAAGTTCAGGTGTCTTCGCCTTCCTGGGTGCTGACCTTGATGCACCCCAAATGGCATATTGATTACTCGAAACTTCTCTGATTGAGAACAGGGTTTGGATCGGCTCTGTCAGGCTGAGACATGTTTTCTGATCCAGTAAGTTTTCCTCATGCCTTTTTCTCCTAGGTGTTGAAGAAAGAGTGCCACTTAAGGCAACAAAGATGTCAAGCTAACAACTCAGTCCTTTAAAAACGGGAAGAAAAAGGCAGGTCGAGCTGTTTGGCTGAAGTCATTACTCAGCACAGCCCTGGGCAGTCAGGACCTGACTCCTCTGTCTGCATGGCACAAGATCCTCTCCTGCCTGCAGGTGCTGCACACACACTAGTCTTAGGGATGGTTAGAAATACTGTCCTCCTTCAAAATAGGGATAATTCTCTGTAACCTAAATACAAGAGGAAGACTGTTAATTTTCAGATTGAAGTATTGTTTTCTAGCGTTACTGTTTGTACGGCAATAGTCATGCATCAGCAGCACAATCTATTTGCAAAAATGTAGGCAGAGATCTTATAGAATGGTTTAGGCTGGAAAAGATCTGTAAGATCATTGAGTCCACTGTAAAATTAATACTGCCAAGTCACCACTGACATCAGCCCCTAAAGAAGGGCTCTGACTGTCAGCTAGTTTACGAGATTTTGTGCTTTTCTCAAGTGATGAATTAAATTTTGTTCAACTCAAATTTCCCATTACAGTAATTTCACAATTATAAGCTGCACTGAGTATAAGCTGCACTTCCGGGTGCCAGCAACTTTTCATTCTTTGTCCATACATAAGCTGCACCTGATTATAAGCCGCACATTACAATACAGAGTGTGATAAAATGCATCCATTCTATCACCATCTGTTGAGGGTGGGGGCAGTGATCCTTATCTAACGGCAGATATTCTGCTAATGGGCCATCCATTGAAACCAGGCAGGGCATTGTTCTTTATCTTTTCACAACCCATCCTTCCTCCAGAGAGTCATTTTCTGCTAATGGTCCATTGAGTCCCACTGTGTGACTGATAAAATTACTGCATCCCATTGGAAGTTGCTCCAGACAGGGGGAAGAGCCCAACATTTCTTACCAAGATAAAAACAGAGGTTTTGGGACACTAAGGTTGCCCCTTTCTCCACTCCAGAGGAAAACCGGATTTCTCCACATCACCACTGGAGCTCTGGAGGGAAACTGCACCTTCTGCAGGAGCACTGCTCCAACTGAATCACATCTGTCACTGCAAGAGGACTGCAGCCACCATTTAATGGGACTGCTACCAACACCCTGCCTGACGGTGTCAGGTTGTACTCTGACTGTGTCAGGGTTTGGAGTTTGTTCCTTTGTAGTACTGTATTTCTATTTTAATTTCCCTAGAAAAGGACTGTTATTCCTAATTCCCATATTTTTGCCTGAAAGCCCCTTGATGGCAAAATTATAATAATTTGGAGGGAGGGGGTTTACATTCTCCATTTCAAAGAGAAGTTCCCGCCTTTCTCAGTAGACACCTGTCCTCCAAACTGAAACAGCAACTTTTCGTTCTTTGTCCGTATATAAGCCGCACCTGATTACAAGCCGCACTTCCAGGTTCGGACCAAAATTTTAGTGAAAATGGTGCAGCTTATAATCGTGAAATTACTGTACATTAAATTTCCCTTTGGTAGTATACTACAGTTTCATCTGCACTGTCCTTTATTTAGCAGAGACATACCAGTCCATATGAGCATGAAGACCAATTTTCCTCAGTTTCCACTTTTGAAAAATCTGTTCTGCCTCAGAAAAGTATCAGTGCACAGTAACATGATTATATTCAAAGCAGATAAGCTCCTGTTTCTGAAACTATTGCTTTGCTCACACTGAGTTCAGCATGTCTTTTCCTTGCCACCTGCTTTCTGGCCAGCTCTCCCTGTTTGTGTGACCCTCTGCTCAGCCTCACATTCATTCAGAGAAGACAGCACAAGATCATCCAATGCCAGCCTGCCTCTCTGCACAACAGCCTGTGATCTACATCTCCTGGTTCTCACAGTGTCACCCGTGCCAGCTCAGGGCACCCAGCACTGCAGGGACGATGTGCGTGGAGCAGTGACAGCCACTGTCCCTCTCCATGTGCAGGAGCTGGGACACATGGGGTGAACGCTGGCCTGCTGATGTCTCAATGTTTACAGTTCCCACAGGATTTGTCTTGGGGGGATCTGAACACCTTTATCAGAAGAATAAGCCAGGTGTCTCCGTATAGCTTAGGGACATCAGCCACTGTCCCTCCTCCTCCTCACACCTCAGCATCCTCACACCCTCTCCCACCACTGATGGGATTTTGGGAGCCCAGCAAACCAGCACTGTGCTTCATCCCACAGAGAGCCTGAAGGATGGGAAAGTGTCCCAGGGTGTTTAACAGGTATGAGAGATAGACAGAGGAAAGGTATAAGAATTTTACCTCTTGTACTGTGCTCTTCAGACAGGAATTTGTACACAGTGGGGTATGACGATGTCTCTATTTGCTATTTGGTTGGTGTGCTATACCACATGAGAATAGTAAGAAAATACTAGGGCTTTTTCAAGGCCAGGAGAAAAGACTGACCCAATAAGCTTTTTCTTTAATACTTTCTTTTATCTTGGCTTTTCTTCTCTTTTTTCTTCTAGCTATTTTTTTCTATTCTAAGTGGGAGACAACAGAAAAAAAAAGGCAAGGTATTTGATTCAGGGAAGACACACAATGGAAAAGCAGCCCTGTGAAATGCACACCTGGGGCTAATAGTAAATTCCTCACTGAATTAAATCTACAAATCTCTGAGCACTCAGAGCTGCACAACCAGGATCTCCCTAGGGACAGTCTCTCATCAGTTCACTCCATGCCCTGAAGCATATGGAGAGAGCTTACCTACTCACTGTTTTATTTGAATGGAGAACACAGGCACTCTTCTCATTTACAGTGACAGTTAAATTATTTTCATCTCTCTAAACTACACATGGCAGTGGTTAGCTCCACAGGTTCTCCTTTGCTTTACAAGTATTGAAAGCATTGCCTTTTCTAGGTCCATGTTTTGTCATTTTTGTAGATACTGACAGTATATCAATGCTTCTGGGCTGGGCCCTGTGCCATCACAAGTGTTGTCCCAGCAGATGCTGGGCTGGCCTCTGCCCCCAGGTGATGCCAAGCACCCATGTGTGGGGGTTCAGCCATGGGCAGTACTGGGTCATCCCTCCAGGCTGATGCCATCCCTGGGTGCTGTCTGGACAGTCGAGGAGCCATGTTGCGCTCCCCATTCACACGGGGAATTCTGTGGGGACAGCCCCTCTCCACTCCACTGCACCACACTGGTGCTGGATGTCTCTGCCCCTCCCTGCCAGGCTGCACTGTCTGCAGCAGTGGAGGCCCTTGTTGCTTCCCCAACATTCCCTGGCACCCTTCAGCTACAGGATTTGTGCTTAAGAGAAGGGTAGAAAATGTTCACCAAATCCAGACTGTGGTTTGCAACAAACACTACTTCTCTTCCCCTTCTCCTGAGGCTACTGAGTGCAGTCACAGCCCACCTGCCTCTTTTAAGCCAGAGATAGGCAGAGACATGGTTTAGCCTCACATACCCATGGCTGTGTCAGCAGCAAGACCTGAGCCCTACGCTCTGCTCCCGTGCACCTGGACAGACCCCACAGACCACATGCTCCCACCCACAGGGCACACACCTGCTCCATCCTCTACACCTCACTCCAGGGCCTTCTCTGGACACACAACTGCTGCCCTGCTTTCATCCACTAGCAACAGCTTTGTGCCAAATTAAAGTGCTCACATTGGCCAGCTGTGCCATACATGTGTTTACTTCTCCACAAGATCAACATCTGCAAGGTTACAGGGCAGGGAATTGGCAGAGCTGCAGCTCCTACACATCCCTGGGTATCCCACCCTCCTGGGCTGGACCTGGGACCACTCAGGACTGGCATTGCTCTGTCCTTTGGGAGGGCAGGTGGGTGTGAAGGAGGCTGTGCATGTGCTCCCCACTGCAGCTGGGACCAGGGTGATGCTGTGAACATCCTCACGCCTCAACAGCGTGGCAGGCTGCTTCACGGGGGCAGTAACCTGGTCTGGCTGACTTTCATGCAATCAGCAGGCAAAGGTAGGTCAAGCATGCTCAACTGATTTTCCTGGTATCCACAGAGTTGACTTCTCTGTGTTATAGATGGATTTATTTTCACTTAAAGCTGAAAAGCCTCTGTAGACATTTTAAAGGCTTAGCATAATTAGGCATGATCTTTGTCTAGTCAGAGCTAAACATTCCTGCTGTCTCCTGCTGCAGTGTGTAGCTGAATTCATATCCAATTAATTTGGCTACATTCCTTCTAGAAACATTTTCCAGACCTGCTCTTCTTTACTTCCTCTCTGTAAGGTTTACTTAAGACTTCTCTTAGAGAAAGTTTTCCTACAAGACTCATGACATTCACAATTTAAAACTACCCTGTGAGGATCCTTTCTAAAGGATTAATAATTCATCCAGAAGAGTAAACAATCCTCATATGTGCTAACTTTGATAAGAAAGTACTGCAGGTGAGACTCTTCAAATTAATACAAGAGAGATTCAAGGCATTAATTTTAAAAACACACTCCCCAAAGCCCCGGGCTATCCATTGCAAGCCTGTGTTCAGGATTCCTAGAGTTTTGGCTGTTGCATTTTAAATAATTCAAAATTCTCTTTGGGTTATTTTGTAGCTTGTGTTAGTTTTGTGGGGGGGTGGATTTTCTAAGTGCCGTGTTTTCCTATTTATATTCACAGTACATAACTATTTTCACTGCGTATTTTTCACAAACTACAGGAAATGAAAGCCAGGGCTGGGAAGGTTTAGGACTGAGAGAGGTTCCTGTGACTACTTGTCACAACAGAAATCCTCAATTTCAGCTTCAATGTGCTCCGTTCCCTCCAGAATTCAACCTTCTCAGACCTGAATTCTCTGCTCTCCCTGGACTTAACAAGGTGTGGAAGGAGCATCCTCAGCTCTGCTTATCACAATCATGAACCTCCCTGGCCTTGTCAGAGACAGACCCTTCTGGAGCACACCCCACAGCATCTTCCTGCCTGCACAAGGAAGCCACTCTCAGCACCTTCAGACAGCTGACGAATTTTTTTGCTAAGCAGAGATTGATCCGCTTTGAGCAATATCTCAGCTTCTCCTCCAGGGGCAATTATTTACACTTCAGTGGGTGAAATATGCATTTCCAGATATTACCACCTCTAAGGCAGTAGTGACAGCAAATTTTTATTAAATTTCAATATTGTTCCGTAAAAACTGGAGAAAGACATGTTTGGCCCTTGGAAGTTGCTGGGGTTTTACAGGAAAAGAGATTTTCCTGTTAAGTTAGACATTAAACACATCATGTCTCCTGACTCCCACAAATGCCTCCTCACACCCATCATTTCAGGACAGGTTTTTCTTCTCAGCAGAACCCTGTAATTAAATGTAAACTTAAAAGTACCAGGCAAGCATCACTGAAAAACACTTTTACCCTAGTGATGACAACAGATCTTGGATTTTTACAGATACAGGTGCAGTTTGTGTAATCACATTACCAGGAGAGTTTGTGAGACAGGCTACTGATGCAGTTTTCTGTTGTTTTCTCAAGGTATCAGATCAGCTGGGTGTATGATGGTGCCTTTCACAGCAAGAGGCAGCTGAAGCCAGTCATGCTGACCAGAAACCTGCTCATGTTTCTGTCTGACACAGCATTTGCTGGCCCACATTCCCTGGAGCTTGTTGACACAGACAGGAATAACAGGTATCTTCTTTATTCCAGTGTCAAATCTTGATGGATTAGGTATCTTAATCTTGGGCAGCAACCATATCTCTGCACTGCAGCTTCCTCCCATTTTCAAATGAACAACATACAAGCAATCACAGCAGGAGAGGTCCAAGCTCTGCAGAACACCACCCATGTAACCCTCATCCTTAAAGGCAACGACATTACACACACTGAACCTGGATCTTTTCAGTCCCATTTCCACAGCTGGGCAGTGCTGACATCCCTGGGTCCTGGAGGGGATACAGAACTCCACAGCCCAGGCTCTTCGGCTGACAAATTTCAGTGCTTAACCAGGCTCCAAAAGCTGGGCCTAACCCAAACTCACATCCATGCACTGCCCCTGGCATCAGTGCCTGAGCTTGCTAGAGGAGATGGTTTTCAATGCAAGCTGCTTTGAGTACCTCTGCAGCACCAGCTCTGCTGCCTTCCCCTCCCTCACCTGCCTCCACGTCAAGGGTAACTCAAAGGTTCTGCAGCCATGCTTTGGCTGTTTGGGCAAACTGGCAAAGCTTCAATATCTGGATTTAAGTCACACTGAGTGTTCTGACTGCTCTAGCAAAGCACTGTGAGCTTGGAGCAGACTTTGTTACCTAAATCTGAGCCACAACACACACCTTCATCTCCAGGACACGCTCATTTACAGCAGTGCTAGCCTAGAGCTGCTGGATTACTTTTCACTCCTCTCCATATCAACACTTCACAGACCCCTTTCCAAAATCTGCATGTCTAGCAAGTGCTGAATCTTTCCTCATCCCACATTAATACTAGCATTCAGTATCTCTTTCAAGGCTTGAAAAACGTCATGTTCTTGGACCTTAGTCAAAATAACTGAGTTGGAGATCATGCCAAAGGACAAACTATTCCAACAGCTATCCAATGTAGAGGTGCTAATATTATCATCCTGTGAACTGACTGCAAGAGGTAACCAAGTATTTCACAACCTCAGGAAGTTACAGCATGTTGATCTGAGTTACAACAAATCGACTGCATTCAGCACAGATGCATTTTCTAATCTCAAGAGTATCTATCTCAACTGTGCCCATGGCATGATCCGCGTTGTACCAGGTGGTCAGCCAGCACCCCTAGATGACCACTGCATAACCAATTTCAGCTACAACCTCCTGGACTGCACCTGCTCTAAGATTGCTTTAATCACCTGGTATAAACAACATCTGGATAATACTGAAAACCTTGAAGGAACAAGATGTTCTGAACCCAAATTGCTAGCTGGGTTCAGTTGGCCACCATTTCAGTCTCCTGTGGGAAGGACACATCAGGAATTACTGCAGTTGTCCTGGCTGTTTTATCCTGTAGTGCCATCTTCATTTGGGATGCTCATTGTTTCAAGCAAAATTACCAGCAACTCTAAGTCTAGGATGGGGACACAGAAAATATTTACAACAACTGCATTAAGCTGAAAGACATCTCACTGTTTTCATTTGTGACATGTATTTTCTTAACTCTTGTAATATCCTATCTGTATTAAAACTTTTAGAAAAATAATGAAAAAAATTATAATTGAAAAAAATTATTACATGAATCTTGAAAAT
This sequence comes from Catharus ustulatus, assembly GCF_009819885.2. Lineage (NCBI taxonomy): Eukaryota > Metazoa > Chordata > Aves > Passeriformes > Turdidae > Catharus > Catharus ustulatus. The sequence continues at coordinate 22,058,830 of NC_046262.2, read as the reverse complement.
TAATAACTTCTCATGTAGAGAAATTCCAGTTCAACTCACTGGTAGCCCTGTTGTACCAGTACTGTGGCTAATGCACTTGGAAAACCTACGGCCAAAATGAACACTTCCTTCTATTTAAATAAAGAAAACCTAACCACCACCACTCCCAAAAAGGAAAAAAACCAAACCAAACCACCCAATCAAAACTCAACCAAGTTAAAAAAAAACCAACGAAAACCCACAACCAAATTCCACCCTCTATCAAATACCCTCGAAAAGCAATGTTTTATCAGAGCTGGCAGTAGTGCACCTCCCTCTGCTAAAAAAGCCACAAACAAACAAACAAACAAACAAACAAACAAACCCCACTACTTGTAAAGGACAGATTTATAGTCACATAAGATATGCCTGCAGGGCTGACAAAAACATCATGCAAAAACCTCTGTGATTTTTTTAAAAAATTTATTTAAAATACTTCTGATCCTTAGAGAATTCCTGGCCATTCAAATTCTGTCTATCCATCTTTCAGCCCAGGACCGGCCCTGCTCCTGTGCTCTTTTCTAAACTCCACGGTAAGTAAAGACAGAATGACTTTTAACCATATATTTGTAGATTTGAGGATCTAATCTGTGGGTCCAATACTCTGCTTGCTTGCACAGGCAAAACCCCTCAATGCTGACAGATATGAGCCATTCCTTTGCCAGCCTGGAGTTCCTTTCAGCCACAGCCCAGGTGAGAAGGGGGTGGCCAGAGGCCCAGAGGCTGCAAAGAGGGCAGTGCACTGGACAGCCTCATCCCACAGGTGCTCCTGCTGTCAGCAGCTCCTACATGTTGCTCCTGGTGTGTGTCCTTGGAGTGAATTCAGGGACAATGATCCCTGCTTCAACTGGATATGCAAGAGCTAGGCAGGAATAAAGACATATTATTTATATAAAACCAAACTGCTTTCTCTGCCATCACATGTGATTAAACCCAGAGCAAGGCAGATTATGTGTGCTGGACCAAGGATCTAATGGCAGCTTGTCAGGCCTACTCATGTGCCCTGTATCTCCATGAAGTCACCTATGTTTATTTAAGAAGAGGCTTTCCCTGATGGCTAGACACAGCTTTGCTTCCTGCCTCCTGGAGCACACACCCCGGGCAGGCTCACCCCGTGCCACTCCTACTGGGTTAGGCTGCAGCTGTGACTGCTCTCTGAGGTCTGGAAGGTCAGCTCAACACTTTCAATGCAGGAGTCCACATTCAGCTTCAGCTCCTGTTCGAAGGAATTTCCTCAACATTTGCCTCTCTTACATGCTGACTAGCTAAGATTTCAAAGATTCCTGCTGGACTGGAAATTTTTTTCTCATTTCTGATGATACTGCTAACAAGAACCTCTGATTGATCTTCTCCAGTAAGGAATAATTCTCATTTGAAAAAACCCTTTTACCATCTGCTAGCAGATCAGACTCATGCAATATGTATTTTTGCAGCTTTCAGATGCCTTTACATCAAATACATCACTGCCCTAGCCCCCCAGCTTCTCCTCCTCCTGCTTCCACAGCCGTGTGCTGCCTGAAGGCAAGCAGCCAGAGGTGTTGGCTGCTCCTTCTGCAGCTCCCTGCATACACTCCAAGATTTGGCATATCAAAATGATCCTCTGTATTGCTGGTTCCATGTTTCCTGTTGGTGTGGCTGCTGAAGACTCCTCCTGACTCAATGGGCAGGTGCTGTGCTCCAGCTGCCCAGCACTGAGGCTGCATGGGCTCCTGCCCTCCTGCAAGGGCTCAGCTACAGGAGAAAACTGCCCCTGAGCAAACCCTGCTGCCCCAGCTGAGCACACCCTGACGTGACCTTGGGAGCAAGGCAGGGACCAGGCTTCAAGGTGCATTTTCCTCTCACTCTGCAAATCCAATTGGTTAAATGAGTAACCTCCAATATCTTAAAAACCCAGTGTGATTGCCAGCGTGTGCTCCACCCAAGAAACACTTGCTTCTTCCATTGTCTCCCTCTTGAAATGGTGGGTTTGGGAAGGTGTTAGACAAATAGTGACACCAAAAGGTAGCATAGCTCACTCCAAGGGCACCAAAAAATTCTGTATCAGGTACTAAACTGTGGGAGATCCACCTTAGTAGTGACTGGAGGGAAAATTGCATGTTGGGCTGAAAGGTATTCTGAAATGCCCTTTTGGTTTGGAGAGAACACCACAGGATTTAACCACCACCCATTTCTGAAATGCTATCCTGTGTTACAGGGTAGACTCAAGTGTAGGCTTTAGTTAAAACTCACATTTGAGAAAGTAAAATGTATCTCCTGTGCCATAAATATTTACAGAGCATTAAGGTTTTCTTGCAATCTATCCCTTGCTCCCCTCACTTGTTTTAGATGACCATGTCTTCAGGTGTTCTACTCATTTCTTTAGTGTCATCTTTGGTCTATTTGCCTGCAAAGATGCCATTCATAAGACATTGTGCAGACAATGCTGAACAGCATACACTGTGTATGTCAGGATACACAAACCCTAAATACAAACCCCTTCCTTTTTCTGAAGGAAAAATTATCTCTGGATATTATACACTTAAATGTCCAGATTATGTATGAAGACTTTGTTAAATTCAAGGACTTAGTCTTCTGGGATTATTTAGTAAGGATATACATAGAAAGAGGCAATAGATTTTTTTTTCTTACAGAATTGTGCACCTACTCAAGCTCTCATGTGATGCACTCTTTTGGCTGCCAGTCATGCCTTTTATCTCTCATTTTTTTCAAATATGGCTATGAAGCCAGCACACACAGAGAACAAGCCAACTGTCTGAGGTGAATGGTGCCTAATAAGATTTAGCTTGCCACCACCCTAGCTCTTTGACTACACATCCCTGAAAGCCACAGTACAGCTCAACACCACAATACAGCATTTATCAGCATTTACAAAGAAAAGGAATTTGAGCATATCTTCATTATTTCACAGACTGGTAAGCACTTAGCTTTATCTCACCAGGACAAACCAAAACTCAGAGCCAAGTTCTTATTTCCTTAACTGTGCTGAAGTAGGGTCTCTCAGTAAGATGCAAGTCAATTTTTGAAGGGCCATTTTACTCTGAACAAGATGGCTGTGTGGGCCAATTTCTACATACACTGACCTCAAAAACCACATCCTCATGTCAATGTCACATCTTCTAAGAACTCTCATTCGCTGGTCTTGTCTGTACCTAGAAAAAGAACAGGTGAGGTCCTTTCTCATATAACCTATACTATGCCTCCATGATCAGACAAAAACAATGGAAATTCTTCTCCACCAACAGCAGAAGAAATCTTCCCCTAACAAATCCCTTGGACATCTTCTTCCCCTTCAGATCTGCATTCCTTAGGGTTTGATCTGTACTAGAACACAACTACACTGTTACTGTCTTCTTACTCTGCAATCTTCTCAGCTCCCCGATGCTTCCAGATTTTGCCTCTTAAACTATAACCTTTAGCATTGCTTCCTACCCATGGTGGCTGGAACTTTAAGGTTCCTTCCAGTCCAGTCATTCTGTGATTCCTACACTCAGTTCATCCAAATGCAACCTTGGCAGGTGCCTGGAATCCGGTCAGTTCTAATCAACTACTGTACTACAGATACAGTCAATGGGAAGAAAAACTGTTGCTACCTCAAGGCATGCACGTCCATACACCCTCTAGTATCTTCCTGTCCTGAGATCATTTCCTTCTGATCTGCCCTCTCAGTTTCGATCCAAATCAAGCTGGATGTCCCTGAGAAGTCTTGCAGGCTAAGTAAGACTACATACAATAAGGGGCCTAAGGGTGTTTAGCAAACTGAGTTCAGTGCTGAGGAAGGCAGCTCACATTCCCCTTTAGACCATGGAAGCATTCCCTCTCCAGGTAAGGTGTGAAAATTAAGGTGACAGGCCATGCCAGATGTAACACTGACAACCCATCTCTCCCAACTTCCCCCTTCACACAAACTCCATACACCACCCCTTTCCTCTGGCCCACAACACTCTGGGGCTCACTCTGGGCATGCAGGTTTCTATGCCTCCCTTGGCAGGGACAACTCTGCTGTGCACAGTGAGGGACAGCACAGCTGGCAGAGGCATGAAACAGCCCACAACTCTTCTACTTCCTTTCCCTCAGCTGCTGGATGCTGCTCTTCTCTCCTCAACCCATCATCCCCCATCAGCACACTGGATTTTCAAGATTATCTGCCTTCTGGTGGGCTGCAGCAAACGTGATGCTGTAACACCGCCACAATTAGTTCTGTAGAGAGGAAAAATACACACAAAACAAAGCAATAATAAAATGTGAACACAAATTCCCAACTGCTGAGAAGCTCTGCAGAGTTAGGAGCAGTGGAAGAGTAAAGAGGTGTGTACTTTAATATATGCTGCTTCTGTAGTAATGAATGATGATACGTATTTTGCAGAAAGAATTTAAATGTCACATTACAGGCTGCTGCCCACAGAAGCCAGCAGTCAGGCTATGTCATCCAGCACCACACCACACTTACCTATCCAACAGCTGAGCAGAGGATCCAGACATAGCCTAGACAAGGAGATACTCAGCACACCTCCTCTGCCCCCAGATCAAACTGCATGCAAAACCCTCCACCAACACATGTGCTAAAGGATGCATTGAGCTGGTCCCAAAAAACACCAAAATTTCCAGCCTCTGAGTAGGTGTGCCTTACATTACAGCAGTGAAAGCAGTTCAAGAAAAAATGCTAACACAAAAGTTTCATGCTGAATTTTTATTTCAATGTTATGCAACTGCATAAGTATAAATAATTGTGTTCAATATATAACAATTATGACATCCATAAGGAGCTTCTCAGAGAAAATAAGACTGCAAACACTTTATTGCACAGACCCTAACAATTTTTTTTTAAAACTTTTAAATTTTTTTTGTAAGCTGAGAACTCTACTGCAGGAAGTCTACAAAAGAACACATCAGATCTATAATCACATTAAGACTGACCAAGAAGAACACAGGCAGGAGGATCTCTAACAGCTCACTTATAAGGTAAACACCAACAAACAGTTACTACATAAACACAAGCTTATGCACTGTTACACTTCCAAAATGCAAAGAACTTATTTGTCAGAAGTGATAATACAAAATATTCATAAAGGTATACTGTAAACAAAAGCTAGATGTATTTTAAAAGAAACAAGAGGATAGTTGAAAAAATGCAGAGACTGTAAACTAGGAAATATCTCCCAGACAGAAATGTTATTTTGAAGTGCATTAGCATTCACTTGTATTAACTGCCAAAGCACAGATGAACTGTAAATGTTGAGACCATTTTATTTTTAAGACTTCTCAAAAATTATTATCCACTGCTTACTAGCTCCTTTCTGAACACATCAAAGGCAGCATGAATGTTCTAGTGCCACATGAAAAATCAGGAGTTTTTTGTGTTACTGGATTTTCCTTACAGGTTTGTTGTAATCCAAGTCAACAAATCAGTATAATAAAGTTTTCAGCAGAGGGAAATGAATTCTGCACACTGTCTGTTGTCACACAAGTCTCCAAGATTATACTGTGCTTTTATGAAAAGTTTTCTAGCTTTTGAGACAGAAAGACAAACCATAAGCATTGGTGGAAAAGGTAGGGGTTTAGCTCTACTGTGGTTACAGAAAACAGAAATAAGCAAAACGATCATTCTATTGATCCCCAATTATTAAAACCCATGCGCCTGCAAGGGTATTTCGTAGTGCTTCTGTACATGTTTCAAATTTTACCTTTCATCCCTCAAAACAAGCTAAATACTCCACACAAAAATGATCAAAGTCTACATGTTCCACTGTATACAAAATTTAAATAAGGCTTAGCAAAAGTAAAAAGACAGTAACATTCTAGCACCAAATAGCTCCAACAAGTTCCTTTGTTAAAAAATGCTTCTTTTATAATTACAGTATTGAATTTTTTTGCATACAAATAAAAAGATTATGTTGTGAAATGTATGGAGCTACTCAATGCATTTCAAAATGAATATGAAACCCAGGATTACTTGCTAAAAACAGCAAGTTAGATCTACAACATAAGGCCCCAGCTATGTATTAAAATGTGGCAGCTAAATTTTTTGAATGATACCGAAGTGTGTTTTTCCTTTTTACCTTACTTGTCATGAAATAGAAAACAGTTACCAGCTGTATGACACTAATTAAACAGACCTATATGTCTCAAAATGTATTGTCTAAATGTATTAAGAACAGGGATGAACACAGTAGTACTATCAGTCATGTGCTTATACTTGTGCCTCCCACTATAAGGGCCTGAATTTAAAAAAGCTCAAGGAACTCGAGAGGACTGCAGCAAAAACTAAGCACATAGCACGTGCTTCAGAATTGCAGCCTTGTCTGAGGTGAAAGTCACACAAAACACTCCCAAGAGACAAGACAAGAACCATCATTTCACCAGAGAACATGACTCTTGCTGGATGCCCTGATAATTAAGTGGTCTTCCTGTAGTTTTAAGGACATCTACTCTACTCAGACGTGCAGCAAGGAGATACACTTATTTCTCTTGTTAGATCTGGTGAAGCAGTCAGCCAAGTACAGTACTATCAAAATCAGATTATTAAAAATACACATAAAAACTCACAATAGGTCACTCTATTATTCTGTACTAGTATTTTTAAGCCTCTAGTTAAGATTTGTAGTAAGTAAAAATGTGGCCTGTTTGTTGTTTTTTTTTTCCTGGTCAGACCAGTGCTTATGCATGGCCATGCCAAGTCTGAATTTTAGTAAATTGGTTTCATATTCGAGTATGGCAAATACGTGGCAAAGCAACTATCTTAAAAAGGGAAAGAGTAAACAACGCAACCAGCAGCAAAGTATATATGCTACATTCAAACCCCAAACACATTGCTAAGTATTTACAGAAGAAGTATTTTCAAGAGCTCTAGGTTGTAAAGGTATTTTTGTACAAATACTATGTGGTAACAGTTTTACCGGTTACAATTGGAAAGGCATTTTGAAAAAAAGTCCTCTCTTTACATATCCCCTTGTATTGTTTCTTCAGTGACATGAAAGCTTTGCCGCACAAAGACACGACACAGTGCTGGTTTAAAGGCAGTACAACGTATTGAAATTGTTACAGCTAGTGTTGAATTCACACTTGCCAGGTCTTAAGAGTTAACATGTTTTTTTGTGAGCACTGCTCCGTGAAACTTCCTTTCCTCGACGCTGCCGAGCTGAGTCTTTGTCATCTGAAAGTGCGTTAGGGCGGTCAGGCGTGGCTGCTGACCTAGATAAATCTTTACCTACATTCTGTTTTCTTGAAGCAGACTGCTGAGTCAGAACAGCATCTTTTCCCTTTAGATCCACAGTGTTAATGAAAAGAGGCTTTTCTTGATTTCCAGGCTTCCCCCCAAGGTTTGAGGTGGGGTAGTGGGGTTCTGCTACAATAGTGGCACTGTGCAAGGCCATCAGTGAAACACTCTTAGTCATTTCTGCCTTACTGCTCCCTGTGGAAGAGGTGCTTTTCTTACTTAGCTCCTTGCAAGTTGCAGGAAGCTCTGATGAGCCTGGTTTAACCTTTGCTGAAGATGCATCACTTTTGGCTGAAGACAAAACAGATACTTCCTGTCTACATTCAGAGAAATTGGATGAACAAGTCATTGGCTTTCCTGGTGCTGCAGCCACACGACAAGAACTTTGCCCACTGGCAGCCGGTAGATGTTTTATTGTAGCCTGCTTGTTTGCATCTTCTGTCTGTTTCTGATTAACTTGTCCCTTCCCTTTTATATCTTGAGAGGTTTTGCTACTTGCGGTCACTTTTTCTGCTCCTTTCCCTCTGATATCACAGCTTGTGAGACAAAGGGCAGGTTCCACTTTCCCACTGTCTAGCTGAACGTAAAGTGCGTCAGTGCATATTTTTCCTTCAGGTCTTTTGTCTGCAGCTGTCATCTCACTACTAGGACTTCTGTCTGCCTCTTTGTTTGGAGAGAGACAGTCTTTCACAGTGGAAAACTTGGGAGCAGTGGTTTGTTTTTCACTGAAACGCAGTTGCTTTTGATCAGCAGATTCCCCCAAGCCTGCTGTGTCTTGCCTCTGCACCTGCTTAGAACTCTCTGGGCCTGCTGGCAGTGGGCTGACAGCAGAGGATTTTGGCTTGGTGTCCGGGGCTGTGTTGCTCATTTGGAGGGTGGTCACTGAGCCATGGTCCAAACCCATAGGCCTTTCATCCTGCACATGTTCACTGTGCATTCTTCTTGAAGAGCCTGTAACAGGAGAAAGGTGATCTAGGACACTTCTACTGGCATGTTTTCCATCCTTCCGGGAGCAGACAGACGACTGAGCAACAGTTTCTTTTTCTTTCAGGGTTGGAGCACATGATTTTTGTGACAATGTCTGTTTATCCAGGGACTTAGACTTGGAGGAACTTGTATCAGAGGCTGGCCTGGGTTTATTACTGCTGCTTTCCACACAGGTAGCAGCAGGCTTCACCTGCTCTTGAACCCCTGCATGAACTTCTACAGTGCTGTGTCTGCTTACTGCCTCCTTCACAGCAGGGGAGCCTGAAGTGTTAAGTTGCTGCCGAGGAACTTGGCTGGACTGCTCTCTCTCACTAGTTTGAGGCCTTGTATCAGCGACTGATTTCTGATCTTTCTTTCCCGTATCTTTAGCACTGTCCTTCTGCACAGAGGAAAATGGTGCAGATTTCTCAGTTTTATGATCACAGTCTCTTGAGGGTTGCACAGGCCATTTGGATGGAAGAACGTCGCTCTTTGTGGTAACTTTCTTAGATTCAGCTTTCTGCTTGGTTACATCCTTTTCCACAAAACTTTTAGAAACACTGCTGTCATCTTTACCTAGCTGTTTCTGCAATTCTCTGCCATCCTTAGGTTGTGTCTTGGGGCCAGATGACTGCATTTTTCCTTGCATCTCAGGTGGAATGGCAAAGTCTGCATGAATTTTTTCATTGCTCTTGGAGCAGGTTGTTATCAGGATGTCTGAGACAGAAACCTTCAGAGATGACTCCCTGATCACTTCCACCTTTGCAGGGATAGGCTCACAACTTCTCTGGGCTACTGGCTGTTTGACAGGCAACTCTTTCTGTATTTGCTTCTCTTTTCCTACAGCTTTTTCAGGAGTGTTTTGGCCAGCAGAAGATTTGGAATATGTTTGAGTAGTTTTAAAATTCTGACTTTGAGTAACACAAGACTTTACCTCCATTGAATGGTCCTTTTGTTTTGAAGGGGAGGTATCTTTCTTCTGAACAGCTTCAACAACAGAAGTACTGCCTTTAGTGGTTGAACTAGAAACTTTTTTCTCTGTCACTGCTTCTGTAGCCACAGGGATGAGTGGTGGATTTGGAGAACTCTTGCCTACTTGTAGAACCTGAGGCTCTGCTATACTGACTTCGCCAGATTTTAACAACTGCTCTTTCTGAGAGACCATTTCTGCCTTCCCACCACTCCCTTGTGGCACTGGGGGTTTAGGAGATCCCCCATCATTGCTGGTGCCCTGTCCTTCTGGTAGCACACACAAAGGCAGCTCAGTCTTTGAAGCCTGTGGCCCAGAAAGTAACGCAATATCTAGTGTGCCTTCTATTGGCTTCAGACAGGAAACAGACCTCCCATCAAGTTTATATTCCGAAGGACTTTTTCTGACAGGAGCTTCAGTGGAAATAAGGGCTGATTTTTCCATGCTCATGTCTGCTCGGCCACTCAAGGTCTTGAGAGGAACAAAAGAAACTGAGCTAATCTGAGTAGCATGTGCACTGCCAATAAATGCTCTACCATCTGCAACTGCACTGGACTCCTGCTGTATGTTTACAGGTCTGCCTGTACTAAGTTGAAGGCATTCATGAACATTAGATGTCATCTTAGGTTTTAGCACTGGACAGACACTGTCATCTTTTTCTTCAATAGACATTTTCTTTCTGAGATAATCAATATTTGCAAGTTTACCATCTAATCTTTCAAATTTGACAAATTCTTTTGTTGGTACAATTTTATCTGTGTTTTCTCCCTTTCCATTTAGCATCTTGTCAGAGGACTGAGGTAGCACATCTTGCAGGGTACATGAAGGGGAAATTCTTTTGAAGTCATAGGAAATATGACTGAGTTCATTAGGGGAAGGCCCATGACATAACAGCTGTGGTTCTAAACCAACACCATCATTTGATCTCAAGTTTGCATTCTTTTGAAGGGTGTCTTTGAGTATCCCACCAGTTGACTGGGTCTCCACAGTAATAACTTTCGTTTCAAATTGGTTTGATCTTTCTAATATCTTCTGGAATGCTTTTTTGTCTCTTTCTTCCGGTCTCAAAGAATTGGGATTTTCTGGTTCACTGCTAGGTTCATGTATAGCAGCATTCGCTTTTTCGGCAAAATCTTGCTTTTTCATAACTACCTTGACCTTCAGCTTCTCTCTGTCTAGCTCATCAATGGATTCTTGTCTACCCAGTTTTCGGGAGATGGGTCGTTTCAAGCAACCCTGCTCTGCAGGCCTGACTCGTGTCAGCGATGGCACATCGCATACGTTCTCCTCCAAGCTCTGCAGAGTTACTTCTCTTTGAGACAATTCTCTATTCACTTCTTCCTGGGTCACTTCCAGACTGTGTTTTCGTGAACATAAGTGTTTTTTATCACTGCCGTAAGAGGGTGCAAGTTTCTCTTCAGACTGGACTCTCTTTAACAGTGGAGATCTTGGTGGCTCTGCACTCTTTGGCCTGACAATATGCCTCACAATAGTTGGAGGCGAGTGCATTTTGCTAGGAAAAGTCTGAGCTATTTTTGTATTTCCAACTGAATGTCCCAGCAGTGGTGATGGAGACCGCTGAGGAGATGTTGGCTGGGGTGTTGGAGAAGGTGTCCGTGCAAGAGGAGAAAGGGGAATGCTGCCAGCTGATTTGCGCCTTCCTGATCTGTATCTTTGCCCACCAAGCTTTGGACCCAAGCCATGAAGAGTGCTCGGTCTTATGTGGCCTGAACCAGCTGGAGAATTGGGAGCACTGGAACTAGGGGAGCTACTCTGGGAAGAGTTAGTGCCTACAAAAAGAACAAAAAAACAAGCAAACAAACATAAGATTAGCAAGACATTTTCAATCTTGTCTAAATGTTCACTGAGAAAGAGAACAAAAGTCCTGTGCTGTCTCCCACCACAGTGTTCCAAAATCTTGAAGTTTTAAGTGCAAAAGGTTTTAGACTGCAAAACCTACATCATTCCAGTAACATCTGCTGTTTCTCCCTTTCTCTCTCTTCCATCATCCCCTTTAAGTTATCTCTTGCTTCTACTTAAATAGAATAACTAATGCTTTCTGACACTTCAAAGCAATGATCAAGGCTTTCCAGATAATTTACCTTTGCCAAGGGATTGAACAAAAGCAGTCAATTCTAGTACACACTACAATTGTGACAGAAGTAAAAGAAGAAAAAGGGGCAGGCATTTAGGAGTCAGAGAGATGCATATTTCAGCTAATCTTTTCAGCAATAAATCTGCATTTCTGAGTTCCATCCTAGTTCCATTATGTAGCAACTTTTACCCGTTTCACTGTTTTATCATGTAGCCTCTCTTACGCAAAATTCTCTCTTTTGTTGCAAACTGGGACTACTTGTAAGTCAACTTCCAGCCACTGGACTGAGATTTAAACACTAGGACAAATTTAAGAGACAATTGCTTTTTAGGCACTTCTGTATCATAAAAACACCTTTTGTTTCGCATCTGTTTCCCTTTTCCAGCCAGAAAACAGTTCTTCTAGATTATGTCTGTTAGAGCAGACTGCTCTTAGGAAAGTATATGAGATCTGTGGGGGCACACAAAATGCACAGTACTGCTCCAGTCCTTTTCCTCTGCTCTTCACTGCTTCACACTCACCTGATGGAAAATCAGGAGTGGAACGGTAGCTTGGGGTAGGAGATCTAGGAGATAAGCTGTGGGTTGGAGACCCAGGCAAGCTCTCCCCTGAAGAAAGTGATCGGTTCAGGCAGGAAAAACTTCTGCTTGTATGAAGAAGAGGTGAGGGTTGCTTTGCCAGCTTTTTAAAGAGAGATCTTCTCCTTGTGTGAGAAAAACACAGCATTAGTCCTAAGTTAAGGTGCACAGAAGATACTATTACACAGGCAAAGCTCTTACAAGCTGACACTATGACAATAGTAAATCTATCTTTACATGAAAGCAAACCACCCTGCAGACTGAAGTTCAGAAAACATCCTGATTAGTTAGCAGGTGGGATAGACACTGTAACTAATTTTATTCACACTAAAATTTACTCACTATATTTCAGAAGAACAACTACCTCCTTATCAGTATAAATCCTTATTTTCCTAATTTAGTAACCTATCATAACCGAAGACATATCTATAAAGTACTAGCAACGTATTTACAACATACACATGTTGGTATCAAATTAAAAACTCTCATAGGCATTAGCACTAGAAAGTTTAATTAAACAAGTGCAAAATTATATAGTTAAGCCAAATTAAGATGCAACCTCAATTATTCACTATTTTTAAAGGTTGTTTTAGCACATCTAGTTTAGACAAAACAGGACTTGAAAAGCCACAGAATCTCAGAAAAAAAGGCAGAAATACAGAAGATGAGAGAAAACAGTATTAATGTCATATTTTAAACTTAAAACACACACACAAAGAAATGCCTTCACTGTGAAAGCTAAGGATTACTCACCTCTCTAAACTCTCCTTTTTCTTGGTTTTCTTACTGCGCCTCACCATTTGGCTCCTGTAGCTGTTCCGCCTGGCAGGTCCTGTCTTGATGGAAGTGTTTTCAAAAGGAGTTGTCATTACTGAGACTTTGTTGCCACTCTGTCAAAATGAAGGAAGATGCTTTAAGCGTAATACAAGTAATATGAGATGACTTTGCCTTAAACTGAATCTACACCACACATGCAAATGCAATTAAAATAAACTCCAGAATAAAGAAGTGTTTCTGCAGACATTGCCAGCCATAGTTAGTAAATGAGGATTGGGAAGTTCTCAAACTCTGCTGTATTTCCTAACTTCCTCCATTCAAGCTCCAAGACAAGGAGTCATTCCAGCAATTGTAGATAGACAGGAGGACACCAAGGATTAACCAAGACTGCAAAATTCAAGATAGAAGCTTCTACAGAAACACCTGATTTTTCCACAAAGAACAGCTGTAACTGCACAGTGGTCCATTAACATCTCAGGATGCCAACTGTTATAATGATGAAACAGAGGAGAAAAATGAAATCTTCATTGTCAATCCCAAAACACATTTTACCTTGTACAAAATGGTTAACAAGTACAATTAACCTAAGTTTTTTAGCACTGATTGCACAAAGAGATTATTCAATAAAAAATATAGGTACTTCCCACCCATTTTATGTTTTAAAAATCCATACCTCCTGCTCAGAACTGAATGCCCCTACAGTTAACTTCTTTCAAAGAAATCACAATAGCCCAAATTAATTTAGGATACAGCCCAACAAATTAAATTACAGATAAACGATCTCTTGTTTTGAGTTTACTCTTTTAAGTAGTGAATGGGGCTGTCGTATTTCTTGCAAAATTGGAAAACTTGGAAGTTTCTCCAGGTTTCAGAGAAATAAAATGAAGACTGAAGAGAAAGTGCATTTTCCATCTTTTTTTAGCTTTTTTACATTTTCCCATCACCTCACTGCTTCCCAGTGCTTTTTTTTCTTTACTTCTTTTATAACTGACTACGCACTTGGTCAAGCAGAGCTCTGCATGTGATACCAAATTGTTAATAAAATAGGAAGCAAATATACAGCTTTCTAAAGTAATTCTAATCTACATTAGCTTACACTGAAAAGATTACATGAAAAATGAGATATGATGAGCTACAGAGAAAATAAAAGGGGTTTTTTGGGTTTTTTTGTTTGCTTGTTTGTTTCCATGGAAAAACTGTGATTTTCTAATAAGACAGACTTCAAAAAACTCCACAAGAGAAAAATGTGACAGGTCATTCATTAAGTAAGCTGCACAATGATAATTATATTTATTGGAGAATCTCTGTCAGACAAGCCAGGGTATACATGAGACAAAAACCTTTTGGGCCTTAATATGAAAACAACCTACTGTATAGCAGGCAAGGAAATACTTCTTTTTTCTTTTTGTGCTTTTCCTCACTGATTCCACTTTTAAAGAAGAAAAATGGGAAGTATCATCATTATCAAAAGCCTGAAGTATCTGCTGAAGATGTAGGCATTAGAGAACATGCTTGAAAAGGTCAGTTTTTTCGAGAGACAGAGAGATCTCTCTGTGTCATTGCCTCAAATTTATTTCAGTTATCTCGGCATCAGCGCCAGTCTATGACAGAGAAACTAAAATCATAGCATTGTATAGTCACTGGCCCTTCTCCCGATCTGTGGCAATAGCAGCTTAGCATCTGTACTTTTAAGAACAATAAAATATAGTAACTAATCTCAAGAAAACAAACATAACCCCACCATTGTAGATGAAAACAGTAATCACTTTAGTATCCCAGCTGTGCAAGAGTTACCTTTAACAACAATTCAATGACTTCTGTATGAACAAGACCATGCACTGGCTCTCCATTGATATGAGTAATCAGGTCTCCAGCTTTTAAACCTGCTTCGTTAGCTGCACCTCCTTCTTCCACATTCTGAAAAAGAGAGGAAGAGAATATACACAAGATGAACTCCAAATCAGCTGGCAGCAAAGAAACTTAGTCAGTTATATAAAGGAAGAAAAATATGTTCAGCTTTTTCACCATCCCCTACTAATTCAAATTTTATGTTTAGGTGGGGCCTAGAATGGTTTCAAAGCTCACCAAAATGCTGCTGGCTGCTATGGGTATTATGTAAGCTCTATAAAACAGGGAGTTTTCATGCACAATAAGAAGAGATTGTTCACTATTCACTGCAAAATTTCAGAACTAAGAAGATTTTTAGCATCTGACCGTGAGAAACACTAATGTACAGTAATTTCACGACTATAAGGCACACCCTTTGGACTAAAATTTTCCCCGGAACCCGGAAGTGCGCCTTATAGTCCGGTGCGCCTTATCTGATGGACAAAGTTCAAAAAATCTGCCTACCCGGAGTGAGAGCTGCGAGCCACGGGGGGAGCCAGCAGTGCCATGGCTGCCAGGTGGAGGCGGGGCAGAGCAGCAAACGGAATTGAAAAATATTTTGAAGGCGGTTTAAATAATTTATTATATTTTTAAGTTACAGTAATTTCACGGCTATAAGGCACACCCTTTTGTCTAAAATTCTGATCGAAACCCAGAAGTGCGCCTTATAATCCAGTGCACCTTATATATGGACAAAGTTTGGAAATTTCCCAACCCGGATGTGCGAGCTGCGAGGGGCAGCAGACGCGTCAGGCGGGAGTGCCGGGGCCCAGGGCATGGGGAGGTCGCCTGGGGCTGCGTTTAAAGGCTACGTCAATGTGTGAAAAATGTTTGCAAATTGAGCACCTGCCAGTAAACCCCATGATTCCATTACTAGTTCCTTACTTTGTTGTGCGCGGATCCTCGATGCAAAAAAAAAAAAGTGTGCTTTATAGTCCGGTGCAACTTATATGTGGACAAAGTTTGGAAATTTGGCAACACCCGGAAGTGCGGCTTATAATCCAGTGCGCCTTATAGGAGAAATTGCTGTAGTTTTTTAAGTCATGCAGACACTACTGAAGACTACAGTGCTAACAGAGCTTAACAACAAATTTATGATACTTCAAAAAAACCCCAAGGTTTTTTTTTACTACAATGTACCATTTTTCCCCTTCTTTCACCTGTGTGATGTTACACTAGTGGCAAGAAATCTTTTTAAAAATTTATTCTATTATCCACCAAATGTACCCAGTTCTCCAGATTCAATGTTCTTGATGGATTAATGGGTCTAAGGGGTAAACAATATTAATAAAAAATGACTAGTGCACTACATGAGCACTGCTACTTCAAAAATCTGCAATACATATTTCAAACTAAGCCATGTACAAAACTTGGAGTCTTTTGATAAATTTACAATATTTTCTTACAATATTTTTTTAGGGTAGTTGAAACAATTTATATACACACACTATGTACATGTAACTTATACAATACATAAAGTCATAATTTGTTACAGCATAAATTACAAAATTAATGCATATATATTGTACATAAGTATATACAGTAATTTCACGACCATAAGGTGCACCGGACTATAAGGCGCAATTTTTTTTGCAGCGAGGCTCCGCCTCCAGCTCCCCCTGCGCGGTTGCTGGCCGAGGTCCTGCCTCAACCTGGCAGCCATGGGCCCCCGGGCCCACCCCCACCCCCACCCCCACCCAGCAGCCATGGGGCCCCGGGCCTGCCTGGACCTGGCAGGGGCGGTGCCGCGGGCCCCCGGGCTCGCCTCCACCCAGCTGCCACGGCACTGCCAGCTCCCCCCACGGCTCACAGCTCACACTTCTGGGGTGGCAAATGTCACAACTTTGTACATTGTATAAGGCGCACCGGACTATAAGGCGCACTTCCGGGTTCAGGGGAAAATTTTAGTCCAAAGGGTGCGCTTTACAGTCGTGAAATTATTTTACAATTAAGGACACTGGCAACCAAAGAACTGCTTTAGCCTCTTTCCCACTGCGTAGCGAAGAGAGGACGCAAAATATATTATTTATTCAAGACAGTCAATCTTTTTCCTGTGCTATACAAATCTCAAAAGTATTCACAGCTCTGAACAATCTGTACAATTCTACACAACAGAAAATCAGTGCTTGATATCAGCTTACTTGTGTCTAGTAAAATACTGTTGACTGTCAGGAATCCTTTAATTGATGCAGTTTAACAAACTCCATCTATTTTTCAACAATTTCTCTTTACAACCTCCTACATTTGCAGATCTTGAACTCAATCAAAGAGAGTCTGCACCAAGCCTTTGGTTTTCTAAAACACAGTACTCTGAACTCAAGACACTATTTTTTATAACTAACAAATCTGCCAAAAGTTAAAGTGAAGTTGCAGAAGTTTAACATCACATGTAGATAATGCTTCTGCCACGGACGGCTTGCTGTCTTCCCTACAGGCAATACTGCTCTTGTGCACAGGAAGAATTTCATTCTAAGAAAAACTGCTTGGTGTATCATTGTAATCTGTCATGCATCGGTAAGAAAACATGTATTATCTTACCCAAACAACGTGGTGCACAGTGTAGATATCGCTGTCACCCACGTAAACCCTGATTGCTCGGATGGTAAAGCCATACTTTTTTCCTGAACTGTGAATTACAATTGGTTGATGAGGACTTGCAGCAGCAATTGATGAATCACGGCTGGGAGAAGAATCTCGGGATGATGAAAGGTCAGATGATAGGGAATGAGGAGACATAGGACTTCCTAAAGGAGAAACACCGAACACATCTGGGGGAAAAAAAAACCTGCTTATTATACTCTGACCACACACCAAATTTTGTTTAGCCTAATGATAATTTTGTATTAGAATACATCATTGTCTTTGGTCTAAACAACCTCTCCTCCTCCTCAC
Organism: Catharus ustulatus; assembly: GCF_009819885.2. Taxonomy (NCBI): domain Eukaryota; kingdom Metazoa; phylum Chordata; class Aves; order Passeriformes; family Turdidae; genus Catharus; species Catharus ustulatus. Next base: position 22,041,434 of record NC_046262.2, on the reverse strand, counting down.
CTGGTATGCATATTAGTGAATGAGAAGTTCAACAGCCAGATATTAGAACTTAATTCTTTTCCCTGGAGTATAAACTGTATTGTTTAATGCAAAGGTTAATTTGTTAGATGTACACTGCTTTTTCCTTTTGCACAGAAAACACACTCATTGTTAACTCTGCAATGGCAATTCTTAGCCTGTTCTTAGCAAACGCGGAGGAAAAGAATATCAAAGTAGGGAGCAAATGTTATTTTGAGTACACCCAAAATAATTCCCCAAGTAATGCAGCAATGCTTGACAAATTGCTAGCTGTTTTCTTGGTTTCAGTTATATATAAAACCAGAGAAAAACTACTGCAATTAAACCACAGTATCTACTGTGTACCTACGGCAGTAGCTCAATGCTTGTAACAAGGCTCCATTGCTACATTCTACTACATCAGGTAAACACCACAAGAGTTTCTTGCAACAATACCAATTTCAAATTTGTTTTACTTTATTGTCTTGAATGCATGATGTGCTCATGCTTGTACAAATGTGAATACAACTGCAGCAGTTTGGACTTCAGTTCTGAACAACATGACAGCAAAGTACCAATCCTTCATGCGTAAACGGTCAATATTACTGTTATACCTCCACTTACTGCATTATTTCTGGCTCCAGTGTAGTACAAGTAAGTAGGAGGCTACAAGTTATTTATATTTTTGTGACACTGCTCTCCTGTTTATCAGTTTTTCTTATGGGGGATGAGAGAGAACTAGTCACATGCTGCTTTAACAAACATCTGTTTTTGTAAGCTACTTAAAACTTAATCTGCAACCCTGTTGTCAGATGGACCAATGACTGAAGTTGCATCATGCTGTGTGCATGTGCAAGGTCAAACAAGGTAGTCACCATAAAGTTGCGTTTTTGCCTGTCAGAGAAGGTCCCTAGGCTGCAAATGTGAGCACTGTAACTTCCTGACAAGACTGCACCGACTAGTTAGGCAAGTGAACAAGAAGAGAAGCAAAAAAAGAGTGACACAGAATCAATTCTGGACTATATAGAATCTTGAATTTGCATCGTAACATTAATCCTTAACATTTCAACTCATAGCATGATCATTCATAGCATAAATCATTAACATTTCAACTGGAAGTATTTATCTCTACCTCCTGGGATCATGAGGGACAAAGCACTTGCAGAAAGGGACTTGGTGACTTTTCCAGAGATCTTCTTTTTTTCTGTGCTTTCCAATCGCTGTCGAGCCATGTGAGATGCAACTTCACCAGCTGGCTTTGAAGAGTTATCTGTACTGTCCACACTCTCACTTCTTCCATTTATTTGATCTAAGTGTTCTGAGAAACTGCCAACTGTACAAAGAAGTAGGGATAAAGACATTGAGGGAAAACTGAATATCTTTTTGCCAATGGACCACAGAAAAAATAAATTACTCTGAAGTGTAACTGGTTAAGTGTAAGAGGATCACACAGTCTAAATTATTACTGCAACTGCCGTGTTAATGCCAACACCACTACATGGGACCTGGGGGATCGCAAGTGAGACTTGGGATACAGCACAATCAACATAAAGGTTTTACACACAGGCAGGAGATGGATGACCCTGAGGAAATTTTTTTTCTCCAGAACAGAAAGGAGGGAGGGGGAAGAAAATATAGACTAAATGGGAAATCCAGAGCTTGGGAATAGAAGAGTGTATCTTGAAAAATCTCAGTGAGGTAGTAAGAGAAATAAGCTGAAGACTGCTAGATGTGTAGATGAGAAACTGGAGTCTACTGAAATGCAACAAGTATCTGAGCAGGCAGACGATGTTCCAAATTAATTAAGAAGAGAATGGTTTGCAACACCCTCCTAGCTTTGTAACAACCAAAGTGACTTCCACAAGTCAAACAAAATCCTTTCAATTCTGGAAGATCAAAGAGAAGTCTTACTTAAAAATACACGTGTAGTACAAAGTACAAAGATCTGATCTGATCCCAAACCAGATTCCTGCTGGGACAGCGGTTGTAAAAGTCATTCTGAAATGCCCTGACTGACTTCTAAACCTATGAATGTTACTGCCACAAGAAGGTGGTCTGCAACTATTTGTAGTATCATCAAGGTAAGACACCCACTGCGAACTACCTGATAGTGTGGAGCTGCTGATTGTACTTGCTGGAGTGGTTACTTCAGGTTCATCTTGCACTATGTCCTCGCTCACAAATGGAGACTTTTCCTGTTCCTCCCGGGGTCTCCGTGAGCTGGTGGAATCATCTTGCTCTCCTTCAGCTGATACGGACAATTTTGGAAGCAAACCAGAACTGCGTTGCTGCCGGCTACTGTCAGTCTCAGATGAGATGGACGTAGATATTTGCTGTCTGCATGAAAAATAAGCAAATTCTCATGCAGTTAATGAAATGAGGAGGTTTGCTTTCTGGCAAGCAGGATGTAGATGACTTGTTGTACATCCTTCTACTTACATTTCAGAATATTCTGAACTCCAGCTTAAAGATTCCACAGAAGGCAAAGCTACGCTTTTTGTTTTGTCTCCTGCATCTTCCTTTTCTTCACCTTGAATATGAATGACTCGATCTATACTACTAAAAACCTATTAAAAAAAACAAATACAAAAAAATTGAATAATCACAGACACATATGATATTAAAAAAAAAAGATATGCAGGATCTACAGTTCTATGATTTTAAATGCTTATATAGTATTTCAGAGTGCAAACTTCTTGAACTTTTTCAAATTTCCAACAGTTAGTTTTTTTAAAATGCTTTCTTGGCTCCTTGTGTATGGGTAACCAAATAGAGCCTCTTCCTATTATGAATTTATCAGTTTTCTTCTCATTTCATAAATACGGTGAACCAAGACAATAAAGCCAAAATCCTGAGTATTCTCTTCCATCATTTCCTGTCAACTCACCCTCCGCTGTATTGCCTGAGCATGCCCACTCTGCTCCTGCAGATCTCTGATCAGCAATAATTAGTCCTAATCTCAGTTACTAGAGTATGCTACCTTTTGTACAGCTTTACCTTCAATTCAGAGCATTCAGATCACTCCCTCAAATCAGCATTTCTTCATGACTGGAACACATGCTAACCATTACCTTGCTTTTCCCTTTGGTCAAATGTCATTAAAAGACTACCTACTACATGGCAGTACCGTAATATTTGATACGCTGTCATCTATAAGATACCCAGGACACAACTGCATCAACATGAAAATCATGTATAAAGAAACCAATGCAAAGAACATGTATTAGCATTTAACAGAATGCTTTCTTGACACTTTCTGTTATGCTATGACTAGTCTTTTACAGAAAATACCATCATGTTTATATAGTTTTCCATTAGTATCTTAAAGATTCAAGAAGTGACTTTTCTACCCAATTTTCCTACGTTTTGATTTAATGGCACTAACTGTATTCTTGCTCAATTTCAGTTAACTTCATAGTTTCTTGAGAAAACAAGGCCCTATATATCTCTTCTATAGTTAACACTTCCAAAATTTGCGTAAGTGGAACAATACATACTAAGATTACAGAAATGTTTACTTACTTTTGAAAATCTGTGTGAACATGAGGAAAATTGTCTTATCTCCAAATTAAAATCTTCATCATTGGTATCATCTTCTTCCTCAGTTTCCATATGATGGTATTTCTCAGAACGAGCTATAGACAAGAGTAATAAAATATATGAATTTATCAGGAAGAATGAATACCAAGTTTTAATATTAAATAAAAATCTAGTTTTATTTTTAAGATTATTTCTGCTGAAGTGTCAATTATCTGGTGAAACTGCAAGCTTCCAGTGATTTTGATAAAGGAGATTTTAAAAGCAGTAAGCAAGAGTCAAAGACAGTGATAACTTAAACAAAGCAATCATCATTTTTTTAGTACCATAAAACACCTACTGTCAAAATAACTTGTGTCATCTTCAGACTCCAACTGTGGAATAAATTCTGCTTTCTGCCTCAGCAGACTATTCCAGTCAAGGCTTCTGAAGAACTGATGCTGCTTTACTTCATATGCACCACCTGGAGGAGCCAGAGCAAAACACTGTGGAAACTGTACCAAATCCTCTGACATGAAATGAACTAAACCCCCAGACAGCAATGCAAATAATCATGAAAAGCCACAGTCACCACTGTACACATGAACATCCACTACCCATTCCCATCAGAATGGGAAAACCTAAACCTGTCAGAAATAATCCCTGCCCGTTCTGTTGTTGCCATTTCTTTTAACAGTTTATTGCTTTACCTTTTAAGACTTTTATTTTTTTGATGTCCTAATGTGTTAGCTACACATTAGTCAGAATCATCAAAAATAATTCTACAAATACAAATATGTGCACTAGGTAAGTACAAGTTATAAAGTAATGCAGAACGATTCTGAATAGTTGCTCAATATAAACAGTATTGCTGACTTAAGAGATTCTCTCAATGTTTTATGACAGTAATATACAATTCTATAGGAAATACCCTATCATTTCTCTTATTTATTACTGCCTGCTCATTTAATATGTTTAATGATTACACTAGTTTGAAGTTAAAAAGCAACTCTAAGAACACAGTGAAATACTGAAAATTGTCCTGGGAAGGTGGAAGGTGATGTCATTAATAAACATGCATCTAATTCTAAAACTTGAACAAGTAACCTTCAGCAACAAGACCTGCTGCCAGCTTGTTTTGGGTTTATGTTGCATGGTTTTGGCAGTGGGGAGGCTACAAGGGTGGTTTCTGTGAGAAGCTGCCTTCGTCTATATCCAACACAGCCACTGCCAGGTGGCTCCAAGATGGACCCACTAGCCCATTAGCATTATCTGGGATAATGGATTAAAGAAGGGGAAAGACTGCTGCACAACAGCAGCCAGGAAGACAGGAGTGAGACCAAGTGAGAAGAACAACTCTGCAGACACCAAAGTCAGTGCAGAAGGAGCTCCAGGCACTGGAGCTGAGATTCCCCTGCAGCCCATGGTGCAGCCCATGAAGGACCCCACGGTGGAGCAGGGTGGATCCCTGAAGTAGATTGTGACCCCGTACAAAAGCCTGTGCTGGAGCAGTGCCCTGGTAGGACCTGTAGCACAGAGGAGCCCTGGCTGGAGCAGGGGTGCTGGCAGAACTTGTGACCCCATGGGGGACCCATGCCAGAGCACTGCTCCTGAAGACTGCACGCTGTGGGAGGGACCCACACTGGACCAGGGGAGGTCCAGTGTGGGGAGGAAGGACTGGCACTGGCAGCATGGATGCACTGACCACAACCCCCATTTCCCATCCTCCCACGGTGGCTTGGAGGGAGGAAGTAAAGCAGTAGTGTTAATCGGTGATAAACTAAATTAACTTCCCTGAGTTTTAGTATGCTTTGCCCATGATGGCAACTTCCTGCCCTTATCTCAACCCACGAGCCTTTGGCATATTTTCTCCTCCCATCCAGCTGAGGAGGGAGGAGACTTGGTGGGTACCTAGTGGCCAGTCAGGGTCAACTCAGCACATTGATACACATGTATACCTCTCTATGTCAAGGCTACTGAGAGAAAAAAATGAAATCTACAGGACTGGTTTCTAAGTCAGTGTTAAGATTCCTGGATTGGGCTCTTCATTTTTCATACTGCCCAAGGGAAAAATTCAAGTAAATCCAATCTTCCCAAAGCAGACCAAAATCACATCTCATCACAAGTCACTAGCAGTGAATATTTCTCTGAGCACAGTAATTGGATATTACATCAGAATTGTACAATTCTTGATTGGTATCAGACACTTCAAGCCCAAAGAAGTCTTTTTACTGCTGTTTTTCTTCTTCAAAGTAAGTTTAGTATCCATCTGTCTTCTTTAAACTTGGCTTTGCCACTCAGGTTTCCTGAGCAAATGAACAATTGTGATTTTCATGAAGTGTTATGCAGCTTGCTAATACATGTTAAACAGACACAACTGCCATTTGAAATGCATGGTGAAGCCTGGCATAAACCATGCTGTTTTTCATTGCCCATGTGGGACTGGTCACACTGCAGCCTCCATTTCTGTGACCTGATTCTAACACTTAAACATCCTTCAACTTTGTTTCATTTTCTGAATCCCTGCTTCTAAGAAATAGCAGCCTTTTTTCCTTCTTCAGATTGCCAACTCTCAGAGAGACCAGAGGCTCCTAACTGAGCACCACAGGTGCTTCATATTGTGGCACTGACCATTCAGTATTTAAGCCAGCCTCACCTCACTCAATTCTCTTTCTCCACAACCATACAGCAATAGACAGAGAACTTGTAATCCACTTCTGATCCAGCCTCTCACAGGGCAATAGGCTTGAATTAACACTGTGTTTACCAGGAAAATCACTGTGGCAATGAAACAATGCCTGGAAAGAGTGTACTAAAGGGAGTAAAACTAGTTATGGATTTTTGTTTTGCCTTTGGCATTGGTGCGTCTGCAGCAGATGAAGCAGGCAGAAAGTGGAGAAGCTATGGGACATAACACCTTCCTCACTCCTAACTTGTTCAACATGAGGCAAGGGACAGCAATAAACATTGCTGGATGCCACTTAGTCCAGACTATCGGTTACAGTGAAGTCTAAGGGCTATTCACACAGATCTGACATCCAGGCTGCGAGGGACATGCAGTTCATTCATATCAGTCACATCATCGCTTGAAGGAAGCTGAAGGAAGGAAGACATGTCATTTTTGACCATGTCAATAGTACTCAGGATCTGGGTTATAATCTTGTTTCCCCTGAGCAGCTGTGATAAGTCCAGTTATGAACTGATTCCTTAAGCCTCTTTTTAATTAAGCCTAAAAACATGTAGCAGAATTGGACTCAGTTTTGTGAGTAATTTGCCAAGTACTCTCATGCTGACTCAACCTGCAGCTTGGTTTCCTTAGCATCCCAAATATATTCCTATTCATGGCATACAATGTTCACTGTAAATAAGACTATACATTTATATTTGGGTTCTTTTATGCAGGAGTTTTTTTTTTGCTGTGTTTACCTACTGCTTTGCCTGAAGGGATGGCAGTCAGTGACTAGGGTTCCCATACATTAACACTTAAAAATCACACACAATATTCATTATTGCCTCTCACAGAAACATCCAAATAAATCCTGGTCAATCAACCAACAAACTCTTATTACATGGAAGTCTTAATACTTCCTTAACATTCAGTTTTATTTTAGTTCTTTTTCATACAAGGTAATAGTGCTTGATAAATGAGAATGACAAGACTTCTCACCACACAACCCCAGACAGTTATCACTGAATAAGCAGTTTTTGAGTACTCATTACCCACCCTAACATCTGGAGGAATTAATCTGCCAGGCCAAGATACTTCTGAAAAAGGAAGCAGTGTACTGATTTATCTCCTGGATTTCTGTATTTGGTAATTTAATACGTATTTATGAAGAAACTCGATTCACTGACTAACAGGATCTTTGAGAAATTTCTGTATATTTATCAAATTAGGAGAAGAGCAAATGCAAATGAGCACATGTAAGTCCTACAAAAACCAGGATGGACACCATCATGTTAAGTTCGTATTACTGGTGTGAATCTATAAATTATCATGGTATGTTGTCATACTGCCTGTCATGAGAGATGTTTCCCAAGCAAAACAAAGTGGTGAACAAAAGCTCCCAATGCTGAATACAGAAGCTATTTCTAGTACATTAACAATTTAAAATTAGTGCCTCCCAACCTGTTCCCAGTCTTTCCAAAGGATTCTGCCTAAGCAGCAGAGTAATTAGATCCTGGGCATCCGGAGGTGGTGCTTCATCCTTTTCAGGCCAGTTGATTTCATCTAAAACAAAAGAAAGTTGTTTGATATTGCTGAAGTCTGATCCCAGCACAAATTGCATGAATGGTCTCAAAAGTGACCTAACAGCAGAGTAAAATAAACTTTTTCAACTTACTCTGTTGCATACCAATTATTTCTAAATTTGTACTTTCTATATAGACTGCATAAACATACTGTGTTCCCATTTCCTTTGGAAGTATCATTTAGCACAGAACTGTGTTTAGCAGCAGAATACATGAATGCTTGGCTCATGGAAAACTTCCAAAATATTAGCACAACTTGTATACTCTCTCTTCCCCCACTAAATCATGGTTTAAACTGTAGTTACGTTCCATGGAAACTGTTGTTAAGATGGAAACTGCTGACCTGACCCAGCAGTTGCTCTCACATCTGTGTTCCCTCGCTAATGCTAGTAGACTCCCTGAAGTCATTACTCCCATGACTAAGGGTCAAGGTGTCAAGACTGTGCTCTTGGCGACATACTTGACAAGAAAGCTTCTTTTCAAGAGTCTCATACTTCCACATCACCTCTCCCTCACTGACTCTTATACTACCATGGCTTTTGCACTTCATGGCAAGCTGGACCTAAACCATGCAATCAAGACAGGATACACTGTGTATGAACGTGAACGTTCTAACAGCCTACCAAAAGCAGGTTTTGCCTCAGTTTTAGTGGAAGCTGCCTCCACAAATGTTTAGACAAAACTCTGCAGAAGTTTCTTGGGAGGATTTTGGCATCAGAGACAGCACACTTGGAGCTCCAGAAAGCTGTTAAAAGATTTTGTTGTCATTTTATGATCTAGATTTCTTCTATACAATAATCATAACTGGATAAATAATCATCAGAAGCTACGCGCAGCTTTAACCTTCATATTTCAGAGTTTAAGAAAAGGCACTGATATAAAGAGACACGAAATGTAGCCTGTTTCTGGATCAATATTTTGAATTCTTTTCTCTTTAGGTATCTAAGCTTACACTGAGGCCTCCCACAGCTGTCCTTGCACAACCTGAGGGCAGGAAAGGCAACCTACAATGAAAAAGGGGGTATCAAGATTTTAAAGTAGACCTTTAAACAGAATGTAGACTTTGCTCATGGAAACTGGAAGAAAAATCTAGGCTACAGTTTGGATCTTTAAGATGGCTCTTACAGTCAAATAGAAGGGGATAGTTTATTTTAGGATGGAAACACATCCAACTAGAGTTCTTCTAGAGATACTAAGAATTATTTCAGTAAGTAAGGATATTTCAAATAAAAGAGAAGCAACTGACAAGTCAACATCTAAACAAGAAACAGATCCAACTAACAGTCTTGGAGGGTGAGTGGGAATAGATTATGTTTACAAATATACTTCTACAAATAACTTCTGTAAGAAAAATTGACAATTTCAAACAGATGAAGATATTTACAAAATTATCAGCTAGAATGTAACACACAAGAATACATTTTTTAAAAGGTAAAATTAATGCCACATACAAAAAAAAAGCCTAGAATACAAATTTTGTCTTTTATTTTAAGACTATTCCCCTCCCTTCTCCCAGTCAGGGAGTGTAATGATAAAAACATAGGTATGTGTGTCTGGAAAAGCAATAAAAACATGAGTTATTTCCACCATTGTCTAACTACACTGCCAGTGCAGTTTAAATCTGATTTCAAAAATAAAGCATGAATATGCATTGCAGCCATGGGGCACCCAGAAAACAGACAGCATTTGCTGCTCGCGTTAATTAAACAGTTGATTCTTCTTGCCACTCAGGCCCCATCATATCACATGAGAAAACAACACGGTTATAAATCCATGAACACATAGAATGTCACATGCATTTTAACAGTTTATAAACAAGTCTGGCTTTCAGCTTCAGAGATAGAGGAAAAAAAGATGGGGACAGAATGTCTCCTGAAGTACAAAAAGGGATTTGTTGCATTCTCACAGAATGAGGAACCTGAGATACATTCTTACCTTCTTTTTAAGCAGACCATAAAACAGACTGGGAAATACTCAGTAACAGAGGTGCCATTCTGTTAACCTTGTGTCATAAATAGTGACCTTCTGCATCTATGCATTTGGGAAATTTATGGAAACAGCAGGTAGGATAGTAAACAATTCTGTTTAATTATCATTCGGTTTTGTCACAAGACACATAACAATACTTAGGGTCAGTTTGCAGGTTAAGATCTAAAAGATTATTGAATTTTAAATGGAAGAAGAACAGCTGCTACAGAAATAACATAACACTCCAACAATCACCAATGAAATCATTAACAATCTGTGAACTGAATTAATTTCTTTCTTCTTCTCATTATTTATTATTTGGGAGACATTTGTTTTAGAGTTTTATTGCACCTTTGTTAATTTCTTTATTGTGCTATGGAGGCATTTTCCCATTTACACAAATTTATTTTAACTATTTCTTCTCTGGTATAATTTCTCTACCAAAGACAGAAATCACTAGTGCATAGTGGCACTACTTTTTTACTAGCATAGCTTCTCTCTTCCAAACAATGCAGCTTAACCCCTGGACTCTATATCAATCAACTTCTGTACTTAGCAACAATATACAGTAAGTTCATCTTTTAATCTGAATTAATTGTTACTGCTTTGATAGAAATGGTGTAGTGTATCAGTAAAATTGAAACATATTTACTATTAACAGATTTTTTTTTAGTGATGATCCTCACCACTTATTACTTGTCCAAAGAGCTCTTCTGGTGTATCTCCAAAGAATGGCACACATCCAACAAGAAATTCATAAAGAATAATTCCCATAGCCCACCAATCCACTGGTTTTCCATAACCCTGTCTCAGTATCACTTCAGGAGCTATGTATTCAGGTGTACCACAGACCTAGAAGAAAGAAAACAGGCACAATGGCAAAGTAAGTAGTAATTGAGATGTTACATTATTTGTAGTTCCTGATATGGAAATTAATATGAAAACATGGAAAAAATGGAATTCAGTTGGGTTTAGCCTGCTGAGTTTGCATAACAACTTATGTTTCCAGAACAACCTATCTACATTAAGAGGCATCATAATCAACATTAGTGTATCTGTCATGCAAAGGACAGTCTGGGCTTTGTGCACAGGACTCTATCATGGACATATCTCATCTAATATAAAACACATTGTTATCCTTATACGAAAGTTGTGATGGCTTTATCTTAAGTAACTTTTACAGTGAACAGATTGTGAGCAGCAGTAATGAGGCATGCTTAAAGTGAAATGGGCCATAGCACAGATTTTAGCACCCTTGGTTGTACAATGCATAATGAGCTCTGCAAGTACTCTGCTGAGACTTCTGAGTTCTTTGCAAAACAAGTTTCCCATTAGTCTCTCTCACAGATTGACTTGCATACAATTAGGTTGTTCATCTTACTACTAGATCTTAATATAAAAAAGGAAAAAGCCTACGGTAATCTTCAGGGCACCGATTAAAGTACCTGACACAGTCAATTGTAACACCAATGCAGAAATAACTATAGTTTTTTCAGTATTACAGTATGTTCTGCTGGCAAAATTTTACTTCACGTGAACACTCAGTGTAGAAATGAAAAAGGCCATTTCTTACTTGTTTGTCGAGGAATTCTCTGGCATCCTTCTCAATGTGACCCTCATACAGATTGGTAGTTAAACTCATTAGCCCCACTTTCGACAGGCCGAAGTCTGTAAGCTTTATGTGGCCCATGGATGTTACCAACAGACTGAAAATATAAAGTTTTTAAGTCACTGTGATACAATTCAACATTATGTGATTTGCATTGTTATTACTATTGTAATACTTAGAGGAAAATGTTTCATTAGCACTGTAAAATTATAAACACAGTTTAAAAAGAACTTCAACTGATACAGAAAAAACACATTAAAAATCTAATTGATATCAGCTAGTAAAAATCTATTGCTATCAGAAGTATACAAAATTTTTATGTGCAACTGAACAACATCTTATAGAACTGTAGAGGTCTTGAGAGCTGAGCTCTTGAAGCTTTGAAGAAACAGTTACCACATGAAAGACCTAAAATAGAATACATGTCATTTTTGAAGTGAGGTGAGTATTTTCCCTCTGTAACAAGCTGTCATGCATTTGGAGAAAAAACTCAGGGTATTAAGTTTGCAACTAATTCTATACTGTCTTATGGTATCATGCTATGAAGGTATTGTCAAACAACACCAATGACTTCAATTCTTCTTTTTTTTCACTGCGAAACAGGAAGAAGATTAATGGAGTTGTGAGGGCCATACTTAGTATTTCCGCTACTTGCTGTGATGTGCTTGTATAGGAGCAACACTGTACTTACTAATATTGAAATTGAAAACCTTAATCCTCTGAAAAAACAAAGTACAGTAATTTCACGATTATAAGCTGCACCATTTTCACTAAAATTTTGGTCCGAATCTGGAAGTGCGGCTTATAATCAGGTGTGGCTTATATATGGACAAAGAACAAAAAGCTGTTTTAGTTTGGAGGACAGGTGTCTGCTAAGAAAGGCGGGAACTTCTCTTTGAAATGGAGAATGTAAACCCCCTCCCTCCAAATTATTATAATTTTGCCATCAAGGGGCTTTCAGGCAAAGATATGGGGATTAGGAATAACAGTTCCTTACTAGGGAAATTAAAATAGAAATACAGTAATACAAAGAAACAAACTCCAAACCCTGACAAAGTCAGAGTACAACCTGACACCCCATCAGGCAGGGTGTTGGTAGCAGTCCCATTAAAGGGTGGCTGCATCCTCCTGCAGTGACAGATGTGATTCAGTTGAAGCAGTGCTCCTGTAGAAGGTGCAGTTTCCCTCCGGAGGTCCAGTGGTGATGTGGAGAAATCCCGTTTCCCTCTGGAGTCCAGTGGAGAAAGGGCTACCTTAGTGTCCCAAAACCTCTGGTTTTGTTTTGGTAAGAAATGTTGGGCTCTTCCCCCTGGCTGGAGCAACTTCCAATGGGATGCAGTAATTTTATCAGTCATACAGTGGGACTCAATGGCCATTAGCAGAAAATGACTCGCTGGAGGAAGGATGGGTTGTGAAAAGATAAAGAACAATGCCCTGCCTGGTTTCAGTGGATGGCCCATTAGCAGAATATCTGCCATTGAGATAAGGATCACTGCCCCCACCCTCAACAGATGGTGATAGAATAGATACCTTTTATCTGTATTGTAACGTGTGGCTTATAATCAGGTGCAGCTTATGTATGGACAAAGAATGAAAAGTTGCTGAAACCCAGACGTGTGGCTTATACTCAGTGTGGCTTATAATGATGAAATTACTGTAACCCCCAAAACCCATGCAACAGGAGATTTTTCTGCATCTGATCAATCTTGTCTTCAAAAATGCCAATCAAAGGTGATGATATTTTGTATCACTAGTTGAAGTGTACTTTCCTAATGACTCAAATGTATTTCCCTTCATTCTAAATGGAAGAATAAATATCTTTTTATTTTTAGGCACTCTAAAAACCTCTTCCATCTTAAACACAGAAAATTCTTAACAGCTCTTTTGGAAAAAAATGCATTTTCTGTAACCACAAGTAATGAAATTTTAAATATCATGAAGGAATTGTGAATCTATGTAATATTCACAATAAAAAAATAATTCAAAGCACGTCTAAACCATTTATATTTTATCTAACGATTTCAAATTCCTCTTTCAGTTATATTCTGTATACATACTTGTCAGGTTTCAAATCCCTGTGTACAATTCCATAATTATGAAGGTATTCCAAGGCCAGAACAGTCTCTGCAAAGTACATCCTTGCCATGTCTACAGGTAAGGGACCCATATTCTTCATCAAAGTAGCACAATCTCCACCTGTGGAAAAAGCAGAAATGCTCCAGATGACTCTATAAATTCTGAGATGTATCAGTATAAACCATATATGATGCCAAAAGGAGCACAAACTGCAGTCATAAATTTTTATTTTCTAGTCAGATGATTCAACCAAACTACTTTACTGGAAGTAGTGTGAAGCTGGGAGACAGCACTACAAGGATTCAGCTGAAAACCAGTAACGTACTGCTACCTAAGGAGAAAACAAACAAAAAAATAAATTGGGGGGATAGGGGGTGGTGGAAGCCCACAGAACCATACCTGGGGTACTTCTTCGGTACTACTTCTGTTCACTGTTCTCCTTCAGCATTAGCACCTTTTCAAAATGTCTCCTCTGTCCTCTTTCTTTGTAAAAATAACTACTACAAATCCCCCAACACTTGCTAATGAAAATTTCAGCTCCATAAAAAAGCAAACATTTCCACATAACTTTGAATACTAGCACATCTTCAATTACAATCTATAAGGAAGTTACTCTAAGAGCAGTTATTTCCCGTTATAGCTAGAACACAAGTGTTTTACAAGCTGTTTACTGGGAGATAATGACTGATAAAAAAAGATAAAAAACCATCTTGCTGTTGGATTTGGTTCCTAATTCTGAATTGCCAGACTAGGGAGGACACACAGGGGGCGCTTCTAATTCAAGTACCATATGGGTTATTTTTCTTTTAAGGAAATTCTCTTCTTCAGAAGAGCTTTTTACCTTCTACATATTCCATGACCATGCATAAATGACGTCTTGTTTCAAAGGAGCAATACATGCTGACAACAAATGGATTTTCTGCAAATGTCAGGATATCACGCTCAACAAAGGCCTGTTGGATCTGGTTTCTGAGGATAAGATTTTGCTTATTTATTTTCTTCATGGCAAATCTTTGTCTGGTTTCTTTGTGTCTCACAAAATAAACCGCACTGCGAAGTTCAAGTGGGAGAGAAAAAGAAAAAAGTCTGGTTAACTACTAAAAATGCATTTGAAAATACATTTTTCACTCAATCTTTTAGAAACTATATATATTATTGAAAAAACCCCTTGCTTTCAATTCAATGTAGTCTTTTACATTAAAGAATGGTAACAAATGTCATTTTGTTTAAATACCAGGACAAACCTCAGTCAACACAAATTAGTACTCAAGCTAAAACAAACAACTCTCCTGCCCTTCCCTCTCCTTCCCAACCAAACAACAGCAAATGTAACACTAGATATAATGGCAAATGCTTTTAGCCCAGGCAGATTTCAGTCATTCCCATCAGTAAAGGATTACATACAAAATCCAGCCATGGCACAGTGTTATAAATCACTGTGACAAATGCTTATTCAGTAGGTGTGCTGAAAGGAAATTATGACTCAGACTCAGTCCAGGGGATTTTAAAACATATCACAGGTCTCTTATGATGGTTGCTTAAAAGTTGTTCGAAGGGGTGGCTCCTCATTACCAGGTGCAAAATCTCCCGTTCTTGTTCAGTCCCTGACATCAGCACCGACCCATATCAGAGGAAGGTCACCAGTAGGTAACCCAAAACGAAGATCACTCTGTTGACTACATAGTTATGTGGGGCTATGGTATATCTTGACTTGCAGAATTTCCACTGGAGTGCTGGGTACAAGGTTTCCTGTATACTTGGTTAGGTAATGCAGTGAGGAAGCAAAGAAAACAAAACCTCACTCAGGCAACCCTTCTGTCTTTCAGGTCTACAGAGAAGTGCTGTGAAATACTAAGAAGGACTTTACTGCTGCACTTCTCAAAATCCCTCGAGGCAAATCCTGAACATTTTTGTCTTGCCTGAAATCTGCTTTATAGCACTTAATGCTTATACCATCTCTAGTATATAATTATCACAGTGGAATTTTCTTTCTTATGGAAAGAAAGCACTTAAAGGAAAAAACAGAAGCGGGGAAGAGGAAGGAAATGGGATTAAATTGTGAAGCTTTTAAAATTCAATTAATTATCCTCATGAGGTCCAACTACAAGCATACAATTATTTAAACACAGTAATACTGGTCTTACTGTATCTAAAAAGATCTTCACACAGCTACTGAAGTTATAGGTACTGAAAAAAATCAGGACTTTTACTTGTGAACAAAAACTTTCTAGACAGCATAGTTTCTCTAACTGATTCCAAAAGCTTTCATTAATTCCTCAGTCTTGTCTGAGCACAGGGCAGGTAGAAGGCATTACACAATTATGAAAGCAGGTAAAAACTACCTTGGGCAAAATCCATGACAAACCCCACCCTTTGTGCCTCCTACTAAGTCTCACTCCCTTCTGCCCCTCCCAGGCTGGAATACAGACTGAGTTATTCAGCTCAGTACTCCTCCCTGCTGACTTCATGCCTTCTGCCCTACAACTTTTCCTACTGCTCCCCTCATATTCACTCCTCTCTCCAACTCTCATTTTTAAAAGTACCTCCTGTGCTTTTCTTTCCCTTGTATTTTGGTTTTCCTCTCTCATTTGTTGCTTTCTCCTGTCAGTTTCATAAACTCCTGTAACATATTTTCTTTTACGTGTTTCAGTCCCTCTCTGCATTCCTGGCATGCAGAAAATTGTCTGAAGTCTCCATCCTTCAAAAAAAACTAGTTACATGAATGAACTAAGGACTGAGTGAGGATTTGGCATACAAGTATTTCTCTACAGGTTTCGAACTGGACAGTATGCCAAATGGATTCTTAAAAGGCAAACAGAAACCACAGCATATTATTACAGCACCTTAATAAATCCTCCTTTCAGATCATACACACTGGCAAGATCATTACTAATATATTTTAAAATTATTAAAGAGTAAGTTTCAAGGACTATCTAGTCCTGTAAATACCTGGGACATGCTGCTATATTTTCCCAGCTGCCTAAACCGCACCTTTAGTCTTATAGTCACTAGAAGGTAACTTTCCAATAGGATTCTGCTGTTTCTCAAAAAAAACGCTGTTTAGCTCAAATGCACCAGACTCACAAGACAACTGCAACACAATAGTGTCTCTTGCTTTTACACATGCATACACTGTTTATGCTACACAAAGTGCTTCTAAATGATCTTCAACATACAAAAATGTCCAACATCCCTCACATCCTTTGGCCACAGTAACTCCATCAAACAATATTTATGCCTTATGAAGAAAACTATAACCCAACTAGCAGCATGTTGATCATCAAATGCTGCCCATGGTAGTCAGTATGTTATGAAGACAATTTCAAGTTTAAGGATTCTGTGACACAAAAACAGTGCAGGGAGAGCACCCAGACTGTCCTGTCAATCCACTGAATGACAGTGGCACGCCATGTCACCCTGCAAAGCCACAACCAGAGTGGTACTGTAGTGTCCTCCTATTGTTTCAAATGCAGAATTTGATTTCCTATCTTCCCTCAGCTTCCTGTTTTCATAACACAGCAACAAGAGCTTCCAATGCATTCCCTGATTTCACTGTGGAAGTTTCAACAGGTATGCAAAGTGCTCCGTCTTTTGCTGATGCTGCAACTCAACACAGCAAAAAAGCTTAGATTTCAAGAGAAATAAGAACACTCATAAAGAAAAAAAAAATCAATTTGGCAGTGTCCAAACATTACCTTTTTTCACTTTCAACATAAATCTCAGCCTGAAAATTGGTCTCTATAACTCTAGTTAGGTACAACTATTAAACACTGCAAAAGTGTTAAGATGACAAAAACAAGCTGAAATATTTAACTGGGTTCCTGAATTAGATACTGTACCTACTGCTTAAAAATTATTCCTGCTGACCAGGAACGTTGTTTCATTTTTACAAGCCATTTCCTTAGGAGAGACTGCTAAATTCTGTTTAGCCCTGGAATTGCCTCATGTTGCCTCCAGTGAAGAGAAGTTACTTGTGAAACTGTGGTTTATATTATTTGGTAAAGTTTATAGGTAGTCATTTAAGATCAGAATTTAAAAGCAGCATGGTACCATCTCCTAACAAAGCAATGCCTGTGACCAGATCAGAGTTATTTGGAGGCAGGAGGAAATGCTGCCTGAAGTGCTGCAGCTCTCGGACAATGGACCCAGCCTTCTCCTTGCAATATTTCACTTATCCTAGTCTGCCTAAAAGGAAATGAGAAGCTGACTGTATGGCAAAGAGAACATGATGGTTTTGATCCTTCTCTCACAACTGATATTAGTCCTAGTTGTTCTAATACGTCATCAGTTTTGAGTAATAAAACCACCACTCCATATCTAACAGTACCAATGCCTTCTATCTTTATGGCAGCTAGAAAACAGAGATTCAAAGTAACGAAACTGCAGTCAAAAATTCTGATGGGTAAACTGTTTTGGGCTACTTTAGTGTACCTACAAAGTCACACTTCCACCTGTCCCCCTCCACTTTTGAACTAGGGGCTGCCTGCCAGGCTGATGATGAATTAACTTGACTGATGGGGTTTTATTCTACAGCTGGCAACTTTCTTATTCCTCTTCCAAATACAACTATACATGAGCAAGTACTATCAACAGAGTGGAGAAGGGACAGAAGAGATACTCACAAATTACAGGCAGTAGCTGCTCCAGACATACTACTTCTGAGTTTTTGAATTTATCAAGCAATACCATTAGCCAGTATGTCTTGTATGTACTGACATTACCATCCCTGCAAAACTAAAAGCATTCCAGGCAGGAACAAAAGCGGTATCATGTACTTAGTTTAAACTGATACGTTTATACATTGAAGAGATGTTGAACTAAAATCACTAGCTTCCCTGAAATCAAATGTAATTTTTATTTTGTTGAATTGTTTCAGGAATTCAGGCTTATGGCAGGTTGAAGAGATGGAATACTACTACCTGCTACCTCCCACAAGCTGGAATATGGAAAAAAATGTTGTGATTGCAGTAAAAATTTACAATTTGGGAAATGTGAGTTCTGTCTGGCTGAAGAAAGTCAGACAAACAGTTTGTGAAACCATTAGTGACTTGGCCAGAATCCTACACATTTACTGATCCACAGCTTGTTTAACTTCTTGTATATTCCTAGCCATTCCCAAAAGCCTCATCTACTCATCTTCTACACCTCATGTACTATACCAGCCATTTAATTGCACTACAGATGAGTTCACCCAATCAATTAAAAGCAGAGAACTGCTAAGATATTTACTCAAACCTTCACAAAACCAATAGTTTATATGTGAACTCATCAAATTTAACATATCTGACAAATCTCTGCTACAACATGCCAAGACCAACAATTACCCTGTCAAGTAATTAAAGCTTTCCATTTCACTGATAAAGGCAAAAACACCAGAGCAAAGGAAAATAATGTTACAGGGTTTTCTTTAATTAGTTCAGATTTAAATCTTCCATTATAGCCTCAAAATAAGTAAAATATTGCAACAGCATACTGCAGCTTTAGTAAGTCAGAGCACAGAATACGCCCACTGACATATTATAGAGAATGAATCAATGAAGCACAGGCAGAATTCACATAATTTCAAAAAATTAATAGCCCAGAAAAACACAGGAGGGAAAATACATATGTAGTAGCATAACAGCAATAACTTTTGTTTCAGCTACTTATACTTGTAAATAAACTACAATAAATGCCTTCAGGATAGTTTCTTGCTTCACAAGAAATAGGTATTACTGGTTTATTACATTCCATTTCATAGATGGGCTACACAACATTTATGTTATCTTGATGTGTTCCCCTTTAAACTTGACCATAACTTTTGAGTAAATTAACCATCAACTGTATTGGTGCCAGTAGCAAAAAGAAAGCCCTACTTCAATAAAGACTAGAAAAATGGTGTGTTGATTTTACAGTCCATCTGACATAGGAGAGACTCAAGCACACAGATAGTTTTCAAAGACTGATATCCTAGAGAACTTAGGAGCACAAGCCTCCTAAATTTACAGTATTGAACAGATGGTAAAATCACTTTTAAAAGTGAGTGAACACTTTTACAAGTTTACTGTCTCACATTTTACTGTGCTCCTTTCCCTCTCCATGTACTGGGTTTGTACAGCAAGGTTTTGGTAGTGGAAGGACTACCCACTAGCCCACAGTGGAGCAGGCTTCCTGGTACAATTTGTGACCCTGGCAGGGGCCCACACAGTAACAGGCTGTGCCTGAAGAACTCCATGGAAAAGTGACCCACGTTGCAGCACTCTGGGGAGGGTGTTGTTCGTGGGATGGACTCACGTTGAAGAAATTAATGGAGAACTGTCTCCTGTGGGAAGGACCCCCCACAAGCAGAGGAAGGACTCTCTTCCCTGAGCAGCAGCAAGAACATGTCATGAACTCACGATAATCCCCATTCCCTGTGCCCCTGCACTGCTGGGGGGAGAAAGCAGAGCTGAGAAGGATGGAGTGATGGAGGGAAGGGGTTTTTTTAAGTCTCATTGTACTTATCATTATTCTGCTCTGATTTTTTAGCAATAAGTTCAATTAATATCCCCAATTCAAGTCTGTTTTGCCCGTGTTGGTATTTAATGACTCCTAGTCATCTCCTAGTCTTTACCTCAATGCATGAACCCTTCATTCCATATTCTCTCTCCTATCCAGTTGTGGAGGAGAGTGACAGAGTAGCTTTGGCAGGTGCCAGGAATTCAGCCAGAGTCAACCCACTACAGGCTTTCTTTCCTCATCTTTATTTTTCTTCTAAGAAGTAGCCATTTTAGACAAAAATAAACACTAACAAAATCTACTTTGTTATCACGTCCTTAAGGATGTACTGAAGTAATGAGCTTCCCAATTTCCACTAATACTACCTCATTATAACCAGGCAGCCTACCCTTGTTTTTACACTTACTAATGAAAAAGCTGGTTATTCTCTAGCACATTTCTTTTCTTCACGTATCTATCAGGGTATCATCCAATTTTTTACAGCATTACACTGCCAATTTTGTATTACTGGCATTTACAAGAAAATTAGTAAGTCTTGATTTTCCCTGCCACAAACATGAGGAAAAACCCGTAAGTGTGTGCCAGAGAAGGCCATGGCTTTTCATCTGCTCTTTTCCAGTTTTGCTTTGCCTTTTTGTCTCTGGTTTCAGATGGACAGCTGTCTCCAGTCTGTATTTCCTAATGGCCTCCTTCTGGCTGTAACACCTATGCAGCAAAAGCACAAGTAGGTCCACTGAACCTTTGCCTTCAGGTGCCTCACTCTGCTGACCGCTGTGTACCGTGCCCCAACTGCTCCTTCCTCTCCCCATCCTTCAGCATCTGGAAACTGTTCAGAACTCAAAAAGGGTCAGCGAGTCTTGACACCCTTTCTCCAACAGGGGCCTACTCCACACAGCTCCTTTTATCCTCCTCCAGTAACAAAAACAGATGAAGGGAGGAATGGAGGGGACTTAACATCTGCCAAAGCAAGGAGAAAGGGGTGCAGCCATGGAGGGGAGTAGCATTTTCTGATAACTGCTGAGAGGTAGGCTTTTGAGGTACTGGGGTAACTGGGAGAAGGTGAGATACGGTAAGCAGCAAAGTTGGCTGAGAAGAGGTTCAGAGGCAATTAATTGAACAGAGCTTGACTAGTGAGAAATTGTATTTGAATATTTATGTAACTTTACTGCAGATTATACTATTTTGCTTGGGATTTTTGCTGAGTTATGAAAAAATGTCTGGACACAAGTGGCCTCCACACAAGCCACCATGGTCAACAGCCCAGGCAGTACTAAATGCCTCCTGTTCCAGAACTCCTGGCTGCCATTAAATGCCATCAGAGAGAGTCCAACAGCCTCAGGCCATTCAGCAGGCACACAAAACTTCAGTGGGTAGACTGCAGGCGATTTTTATCCTATGTCCAAGATCCCTTCACAGAGTGCTCAGTCTCAGCAGCTCGTTGCCACTTCCCCCTCAAGCAAGAGTCAGTCTATTTGTGCTGGAAAGCAGCACTGCCCTCCTCCTCTGCCAGGTTGTGACACTGGCTCATTTGGCAGTGGGCTCCTCACCTCAAGATGCAAACTTCTCTTTTTTGAGCCAGTTTACATCCCTCTTGTTCCTGCATGTTACACAGCACAACAGTTCCTGTCTTGATATATTTCAGTGCAGAGGAGGAGTCAAACAAGAATCTAACAGGTAGTACAGGATCAGAAGGGGGGACTGAAGACAAACACCACCACTGCAAAGTACTTCCAGAAAATATTCTGTGTTCATTTAGAGGCGCAGGTTACCAAAATTTTCTCTTGGTCTTCTAGGGTATCTTCAAACTATCACCAGACACTAAGTCATATATAAACAAACCAAGAAACAAACAAAAAATAGCAATTACTTTAAAGCCAATTGGTTAAAATTTGAGAACTAGAATAGCATCCAAAAAGTAACAAGACACTGCTTGCCCTATTTCAGGAAATTTGTTTCTATCGCAATGATACTTCTGGGTCAAGTAAGCACTCATTTTTAGCAGTCTGTCTCCCTACAGATGATACATAATTCTCTCTCACATCTGCATAAACACAGACTTTTTGCAGTGTTATAAAGGTGAGCTTAAATGTGCCCTTTATTCACATTTCATATTTGGCATGATATCTGATTCCAAAAAATCTTTCTGATTTAATATTCATGTAAATTGATGTAATATTTGATTTACTGCAGCACAATGTAATTCGTTATTGCCTAGAAAACTGTCCAAAACCTTGTGAACTCAAAATACTAGTAACAAAACAATAATGCAAAATGAAAAAAGCAGGGTGCAAGCCCATGCCCTCACACAGAGACCCCTGAAATAAGAAATAATGGGGAATTAAGTCAAACTAAAATGCAAAATTGCTGTCACAGTCAGGGATTACTCACCCATAAGCTCCATTACTAATCAGTTTAATTGTTTCAAAATCACTTTCCCGAGGTTTCCTCTGCAGCTTCAGCGAGGTATTAGGGCTCTTTGAAGCAAGAGAGGAGAATGAACAAAGTTAATACAATAATTTTTTTCAAAATCTGGGGGAAAAAACTCAAACAAAAAACCAATTATCACCAGGCTGTCACACTGATGAACCAGATAAAAGCCCTGGACAGCAAACCACACAGCCAGCAGAGGTAGGGACCAAGGGGCTCCTGAAACAAAGCTGCTTTTTCATCAAACAGGTATGTGCTGCACTGCAGTGAACTGTCCACTTCTCTCCATGCACAGGTTACAGCCACGAAGGCTTCTGGTAAAGTAGTTACTGGTAATTCTTATCTGGAGTCATGGACTTCTGTGAATTCCACATGGCACTTGTAGGACAGTGCCTTCCCACTTCAGTAAATCTGAATTTCATATTACAGCCTAGTAGAAACAAACTGTTGATGAGCCCTTGTTCACTGAAATAAACTCTGGCATTCTTCAAACTAATGTTAGGATAGAGTGTGATATATCAGGGAGGATGGTGAGAAGAGACAAAATGAAAGAGAAAAAGATGGAAAATAAAAATGCATTAATTCTACCTCTAAAGAGGTCACTTTAATCTACTTCTTTGTCACAACTTTTTCAAAAACAAGCTGCCCCAAGTATGGCAAAACCTATTTTCTAGTTCAAATTTTTAATTAATTTTGAAGATGTGTGAATTAGAATTGGGGTTCAGGGGGAAAAGATGGAAGGCACAGAACTCCAAATGGAAACTTCCAAACTCCCAAAATGTCTTTCGAATCTCCAAGAAATTCCATGATCCCTATCCAGGCAATTAAGTAACAGTTGGAAGCTGAAAGTACACCTAATTGAAACATTTTCAATAAAATGCTTGCTTAAGAAAATTCAGTGCAAGACTAGTGAAAATGTTAGTATAATGAATTACACAGGAGCTGACAGAGAGAATATACTAAATTGTTCAGCCCACTTGTCTGCCAGTACAGGATTCTTCCTAACTGCTATTTATGATGATTGTGAGCAGTCCTGTACTCGAAAGTTACACCTCCTGTCACTCCCCATGTGTGTTTATTCCACAGTTACGTTTTGAGATGTTTCCAAATATTCTCAGTTTCCTTTACTGACTTCATCTGACCTTATTTACATTCCTTTACTACCCCTTCTGTACTTCTTCAGCATTTGCATAGCACAACTAACTTCACAATTTCAACTGCTTAGCTAATACTAAGCCACTTTGCACCTTAGATTCAGTTAAGTACTTCGGCACTTTCCTTAAGCCTTCTAGCTATTCTGTATTTTCTTCAATTTGCCAGTATGCTTCCACTAAATGCTGCTCAGGTCTAATACAGTATTTTAAATGCAGATGAATGAAAGCAGCAGAATAAGCAACACTGTTCTTATCAATTACACAATCCTTTGCAAGTGGCATTTTGCCAAATGTTAGAAAATATCCCAACATAACATGACATGTACCAGAGAATGATGTCTTTTCTGTTACTTGTCAGAGAAGGTCTAACAGATAATCCACGCCTGCTAACATTTGTAAATACTTGTTAAATACCACTGAATTACCTAGACATCCCCTAAAACTGCTCGTTTTCACTATGCACTTGCACTGAAAATCAAGATTAATTGTTAGAACTTCATCTACTCTGTTGACTGAAATCCAACATATAAGAACTTTTAAAAGTAAGAATTTAAAATAATCACATTTAAGCTCACAATCAACGTGTCCAACTTTACTTTTGTCATTCTGAGCAAACATCTAACAAAATATTATTGTAAGACACCCATTGCTGTAGGCAAGTGTTTTCAAACAGATTCAGAACCTTTCAAACTGTAAACAACTTTCTTAATCTAGGCTATTTGCTAACGTACTCATTTCTTCCCTGTGTCTTCACTAGATCTGTTCTGAATTTCTTAATCTGATCATTAGGTGCCTCTGTGAATGGATTGTTTTAAAATCTCTTTAAAATACTTTGTTTAATTTACAGTTTACCAATATTTCTAAAAAAAAAAATTGCATTAATTGAACAGAAAAAAAAGAAAGTGTTGGTCGATTTTGTGGTAACGTTATTGCCACCTGATAAACACTAACTCTGTGGAAGATGAAGACACTGACATATCCAGGAAAATAGGTAGAAAGTTTGGTTACACCTTTTGAAAGCCTTCTGCCTGAAGTGCATCAGAGTTAGTGTCAGTATTAAACACTGTTTATTAAATCTGTTCACACATACCAGGAGGAAACAGAACAGGCAGGGTTGGGGGAACACACCAGATTTTCCTTGTTCACATTCAGCAAAAGCAGCAACATAACAGGAAAGCTTACATTTATTGATTCATCCGCTTCCAGAGTTTCTGTTGTCCCACTGTCACAATTAGCCAGCTGAGCTATTTCTGGAAAGAAGAATCAAAAACTTCATTTTAAACTATAGAAAATACAAACTAAATGAAATACAGGAAACACGAGAAGAGACACCTTTCTAGAATACTTAATAGAAAATGGTGTCTTACCTGTAGCACTTGACAAATAACATTCAGGACACCTCCAAGCTTATATGAAAAATTCTACCCAAATAATGAGGACTTGATATTCAGTGTCTATGTAATAATCTTCCACTGAAGCAATGAAGATTAGCCATGAAGCAATGAAGAGCAATACTGTTTTCACTACCAAGACCTGAGACTTCCAAGAGCTGTACACAATCTAAGAACTAAGGGAAAGACAGCATTAATCTGCTAAAATTCCTGAAGATCTCAGCCCCTGAGGGGTTAACAGTAGGCCCTACTCTTCTTGGGTTTCTTCACAGAGCAAAACCTTCTAGTTTAGACCTAAGATGGACTCTAAATAGTTTACTTCTACAAAGAAATGCTGATAAGCCTAGCAGAATAAGCTAAAAGCCATTTTTGTGGAAGCTTATAATTTACAGAGACACTAACAGAGATGACTTCTCCGGGAAAATAAGATTTTTAGGAGCCTGAAACTTGATCAGATTGCCCCTGTCAGGGTCAACCTTTGCTGCAGAGCTCCTAAGCCCAGCTTGTTCTGCGGGCAGTAACCAAAAATTCATCTGGGTAAACAATGTTCAACAGACCAGCTAGTCCTCAGCAAAAGACCTCAGTAACTATATACATATTTAATTATATATCTTACATAGCACAAGATGCAAATTTTATCACAATTATGTGCTGGGAAAGAAATAAGACCACCAAAAATTTCCAAGAGTAATTTTTATCTCAGGACTGATAACTGAATTTATGACTACAAAATAGAACTGAATACTCCCATAGAATATCTAAACTGGATTTTTCTATATAAAAACAAGTGATTATTACAAGTGAAATGCTCCACAACACGTACTGCAATTTGTAAAAACAAATTAGCCACATAGATAATTTTCTGTTGGAACAGCTAAAGATTTAAGGAGCAATCCTCATCTATACAAACCAAAACATGTGTTAAGTGTAAGAAACAGAAGAAATTACAATGCCACTTCAAAAGCCAAACAGATCTTTCAAGTGTTAAAGAAGATAAAAAGTACATAAATAAACAGTGAAAAATACCCCCACTAGAACCAACAAAATCTTGAAGAAAAACAAATGATATAGGTTGAACCTGAAGTGGATTTTCCAGTTAAAAGTCACAGTTTTGTGATCATAGGGGTTTTATAATAGAAAAAAGTGTTGATGAAACCTTTACTGTACGGGCGAGAACCAAGCTAGATGGAGTAATATACTATGACAGGCTTCTCAACTGAAATTACTTTCATAAATAGCAAATTTAAATAATCCTTTTTGAAACAAAACTTTTGCAAAATAACCATTATCTGAGAAATCCCTACTATTTGGAAGCAGTAGTTACTAATGGGATGGAACCAAACGTCAGCTTTTAAAACAGGGAGCTATGGAACCATTTTGCAATGCCTGAAGAGATTTTTCAAACACATCTAAATACCATTAAACATCTGTCCCTTTTCTTTCATTGATTTAAACCATTTTCTGAAGACTTGTGATTCAAAAAGGTAAAGACGGAAATTTAAAAAACATGGGGAAAAATTTCTCCCCAGGGAACTCTTCAGAAATCCACCAGTCTCTGCTAAGTGATGAATCTGTTGTGGTATTGGTTTCAGTATAGTATAAATTTATCTAGCATTACCTCCAAATAATACAAGCATCATTTCACTCAAAGAAAGAACACTACAGTTATGACTGCAAACAAAGGAGACAAGCAGAGAAAGGTCTAAAGTAGGTTGCTTTTCCCTGCAGATGAAATAAAATCTTTTGCATGAACATTCATGAATACTGAAGATATAAATTAAAATCTTGGTTGAAAATACAATTCTGGGTTACAGGGTACGTCAGTAAGTGCGTGCTACTGAGGTGCGCTTTTTTTTGTTTTGAAAAACTTGGTTGTGCTTTTTAAAAATTTTCTATTTTTATATAAATGTGCTTTACAGATCTTGAGGATGATCCTCCCATAGTATTTTTATAGTAATGTATACAGTGCTCCCAGTAATTCTCTTTGTAAACCACTAATTCCAGGGCATAAAGCCATAGTGCTCTTTTTTTATTTTTGCTTCAGTTGTGTGCCTGTATATAGAGACACCAATTTATAGCAAAACCAGATCACTTAAGAAATCACTGCACAGTGATTTATATTGTTTATAAATATTTCTTTTTTTGGAGTGTGGGAAGAAAGCATTAGCACAAATCAGATGGCCTAAATTAGCTATTACAAATACTTATATATATTAATCTTTAAAACAAAACACTAAATAATTCAATTGCTCAAATCTCCAGCTGAACCAAAATCAGTTATCCATATATCATACACTCCTCAGTACTTACTGACAAACCACACAGCCCATTTTTTCCTTCAGAAAGAAAACCCAAAACCAAAAAATTTCAATTATCATCTGAATGCTTCAAAGTTTGTTATAGTCATTAATATTCAGTTCATGAAATATAGTAAGATGTATCCTAGGTGAAGTATGATCCCATAAAACAAATACTTAGTTAAAGAGAGCAGTATTCCTTATTTATATATAGGTATTTGTTTCTAGATCTCTCTCCCAATAAACTGTCCAAAAAAACTTCAAAGTTGTTACTAAACTTGGGTAGTGACAGATTCTTGACTACTGCTGAAGAACACTTGTATCCAAGTGGCCAGAAGAGTCAATGAGAAAGATAAGGTTCAACTGGCAGAATGAGAATCAATGACACAAAACTCCCAACCCACCCTCCAAATTAAATCTTGCATACTGGATCAGTGATGAACTGAATAATTGTCAGTTTAGGACAGACCAACAGCTCACCAAATCCAGATGAAAATGCTTTATCTTGCAGAGAATTTCAATACTTCTTGATCATTTCCAATGGCAAAGGGGGGAAAAAAGCATTTATGTATATTTTCCCAATTTGTCTGACTTCCTTTGCTGCATTCCAAATATAAACAAAAAGCAAAGCTGTTAATCTCTGGCAAAAAATAATACTAAATCTGGATGTGGAAGTTCTGTGAAGACAGGAAGTGGACTAATAATACACTTGACTTTCTTTAGATCTGTTAATATTAATGCCTTCTATAACAATACTCAATCTTACTGAATTAGAACTAACCAAATTTCTGACAACAGGCAATACTGAACTTCACAAACTGCTTTAGTTCAGAAATTAGTTTTTAACACACAATATACTACTTCTCTGATTTAACAACCTGGGATCTTACATCATGAAAGTTAGTAAAAAGAAAAAAAAAGGTTTATCATAGTTGTTTGCTATTGTTTTGTGTTATCAAGCCCTCTCCTAGTCCTGGTTGACAACACAGTAGACAAGCTAATGGGCACCAGCTAAGCTCATTTTCCCATGATGGCACTTCTGCTAATTTCTTCCAAATTGCAGAACTAGCACTGAACACAACAAACCAATTTCTATTTGTCACCAGTGACAGAACCTGGTCTCAGGTGGTGAAGGTGACAGTCTGGCTAGAACAGAGAAGTAATTTTAGTTTTTTCAATGCTGTCCTTAAAAGAACCACAGAATGCCTTGGGTTAGAAAGGACCTTGAAGATCATCTTGTTCTAAATCTTCCACCATGGGCTGGGACACAGAATCACAGTATCTACTGAGTTGGAAGGGACCCAAAAGGATGTTGCACTCCAGCCCCTGGTCCTGCACAGCACCAAGCCCAAGAGTCACACCATGTGCCTGAGAGCACTGTTCAATGCTTCTTGATCTCCATCAGGCAGGTGCTGTGACCACTTCCCTGGGTAGCCTGTTCCAGTGCCCAACCACTGCAACCTTTTCCTAATACCCAACCTAAACCTCTCCTAGCACACCTTCAGGCCATTCCTTCAGATCCTGTCACTGGTCACCAGAGAAGACATCAGTGTCTGCCCTCCACTTTTCCCTAGTGAGGAAGTTGCAGACTGCAATGAGGTTTCCTCTCAGTCTCCTCTTCTCCAGGCTGAAGAAATCAAGTGACTTCAGCCTCTCCTCATACAGCTTCCCTCAAGGCCCTTCACTATCTCTGTTGTCCTCCTTTGGATGCTTTCCAGCAGTTTAAGGTTCTTATATTGCATCACTGGAAACTGTCCCCAAGCACTGGAGGTGAGGCCACCACAGAGCAGAGCAGAGCAGGACAATCCCCTCCCTTGTCTGGCTGGTAGTGATGTCCCCCAGGACACAGGTGCTCCTCCTGGGCACTGCTGACTCACATTCAACTTGTCATCAGCCAGGTCCTTTCCATGGCACTGCTTTCCAGCCTCTTATTTCCCAGTTTGTCTGTACATTCAGGGCTGCTTCATCCCAGGTTGCAAATCTGGCACTTTCCCCTGCTGAATTTCATATAGCTGAGGGTTGCCCTGCTCTCTAATTAGTCAAGGTCTCTCTGCAGAGCCTCCCAGCCTGGAGGGAGTCACCAGTTCCTTGCAGTTTTGTATCATCTGCAAACTGACTTAGTATCCGTCCCAGTCCTGCACCCAGTCATTTATGAAGATATTGAAGAGCACAGAGCCTAAGGTGGAGCCCCGTGAAGCCCCCCAGGGACAGGTGCCCATGCTGATGTCACCCCATTCACTGCCACCCCTTGTGTCTGACCCGTGAGCCAGCTGCTCTCCCATCACACCATGTGCTTATCCAACTGTGGGCTGGACATTTCGTCCAGCAGGACACCGTGAGAGACAGTACCAAAACTTTACTGAAATCCAAAAAGATCGCATCAACTTCCCTTTATCAGTGAGGTGCGTTACCTTGTCACCTTCCACCAGACCAGGTTGCTCAGAGCCTTATTCTGTTCCATCTTAAACACTTCCAAGGACTGGACACCCACCACATCCTTGGGCAACATGTTCCAGTGTCTCACCACTCACACATAAAGAAAAATTCTGCAGTGACAATACCTCCACTGGAACCTAAGCTCTCCCTACAAAATCCCCCAACATGGACTCAAATTACACAGAAAATTAATGGGATAGTCTCAGATACTCCAAGATGAAGAAACTTGGGAGCACTGAGAGGCAAACAGCAGCTCAACCAGGAGTCCTTTATAATTGTGCTTAGATAACAATCACTATCAAATTATCCCAGTAAATTTCAACTAGAGCTGCAATGAGGAAGTTGCATTGTCAGGCTGGGAGAAGCCAAGTGGTATCACTGACACAGTGTATTTGTGAATGACATTCACCAAAAAAAAATCCTATTTGAAGAAATGGCCTTTTAAATGTGTTTGAGCTTGTGAGAGTACAGTGAAGGTCAGCAAACGCTTGCTCTGCTACCATCTTTACCTTGACCCTTTTTGGATACACAGAGATTTTCAGAATGATAAAACACACTGAGAAAGAAGAACCTACCATACCAAGAGATTGACTTACCTTCCAGAGGATCTTTATTTAGGCCCAGTTGGCTAATAATATATCGAGGGATGTCAGTTTTAATGCCTTGCCCCTCTTTAGCATGGCCTTCAGCCGCTTCCAAAAGATAGTAGAATTCTTCGGGATCAAATTCCTAGAGGAAAAATTATCATCATCATTTTTTTCTGTTGAAACTGGTTCCTTAGGGTCTAACATAAAAAGAACATAACGTCCTTTGCTTCTTCTAACTACACATATATGGTATTTTCCTACTAAACAATACCCTTTTATTCTATTACCACTAGTCTATTAATCTGTTCTGACTCTTACACAGTGTAACACGATGTAAGCAATGGAATTGCACGTCATTATTTCAGAGCACAATTTTATAGGAACAGTATGTTCCCTCAAAACTTCATGTAATACTGAGTGAAATGACCTATAACCAGCAAAAATAAGATTTCAAATAGAGAAGATTATCTCCTTGCACATGCTTGCTTTTAAAAATCCACCGCAACTATGTAAATATATTGCACTACACTTTTTACTTCTGAAGTATTAATTTCAAGTATTTCTAATCAATATATATGCACTGTGTTTTATGGAAAATACAATTAAAAAAATCACTAGCTTTAGAATGAAGATAAAATTGAAACTTGATTTTAAAAATCTGAGCTTCATTGATCCAATTGTTGCAAATCCAGAAATTAAACATTCTCCTGTGGGAATTAACTGTTTTACAACCATCATTTATAATATACCAAAAAGGCAAGCCTCGACAAGGAACAAAAAGGAGTAAAAAGAATAGAAACTCAGAACTCTATGTATTCCCAAGTCCCTTGGAAATCCATTTATTTTACTACCTTTATAGACTATAAAAACAGAAATACACTGAAAGGAGCAAGGAAGATTATTAAAACAATGTGGGTGGTATTTTTAATACAATTTAATTTCTCTCTCTACTGGCACGAATTCATACCAAAACATCTGTTCATGATGATTGCATTCTTCAAGGTGTTTGTGCGTATAGGTACAACCTTTAACAGAGTGATAGCCACCAGTCATTAATGTAACAAAATAGACTTTTTCCTCGAGTAGGTCAGCTCTATCACAAATACCTGTAGAAGGCAGGCAGACTGCTGAGATAGCTAATTTCCTGACTGTTTTGCAGCCAAACATAACTCCACAGCGTTTCAGAATACATGTTGAGTCACAAGGGTCCTGTCCTAGATCCCCAGGCTACTCAGGACTTGTAAAGTCGACATCCTGACCCAGAAGGCAGATAGAGAAATTTGGTACGATGCTTCATTTTGGAAGCATCAAAACTGCTGCAGCTAACAGGAGAAGCTGCAGCATGTCTGAAATAAAATATCTGTGGAATTTTCACTTTTATGGAAAGAATCTTAATTTTACATGTGTCGTGAAACAATTTTCACCATGTACAATCTATTGCAGAAGTCTTAACCACAAACCCATGAACTGTCCAAGCTGCCTTACTATATAGCCCAAAGTTGCATGATGCTGCAAACCTGCCCAAAAATCTGAATCAATAGCTAAACAGTACATGCTATTTCAGTCTTACTCTCCTCATCTTACATGCTGTCCCCAGTTATCTCTCTTACATGCTACTCCTTGGCACTGAAACAGTCAACAGCATGATGCTGTGTGCCAAAATTTCCATTTCTTTTGTCATGAAAGCATTATCATCTCTTGACCTGCTACAGTGGTAGATATACAGCTTCTTCTCCACTTACTAACAAGACAAGGCAACTTCAAACCAGGTAATTTTCATCATATGAATGTGTGTATGTATGTGTGTGTGTATGCATGTGTGTGTATGTGTGTGTGCGTATTTGTGTGTACAGTATCTAAACACACACATATACATACACAGGTGGGAATAATGAGAAGCAATTAATTTATTTTGTGATCTTTACTTCCAACTCTGCTTTTCATTTTCCACACACAAATGGAGAAAAACATTTAAATAACTGGCAGTAGCTCTCATATGAAGCAGTAAAACCTTTACTTCTATGATTATCAAGTAAACTGAAATAGGATTTCACATGCTATGAACATATGAGACAAGACCATCATTAGAAAACTGATAGCTTTACTGCATGGTATCTGAAATGTCTGATGACCACAAAGCCAGATTAATGTCCAACAATTTTATGAACTTTCTTACAGAGGTTGAAGTTTTCCATGCCTAGTATCTATTTCAGACAGGTATTCTAAAATACCAGACAGTAATATTCAAAAGTTTCCAGAGAGACGCCGAGATGCTGTTTCTATAAGTTTACAATTATGTTTATGATCTAGGCTTAACATCTTGCATGAAAAATGTATTGCTGCATGATTGTATGCCTAAATTTGTTCAAGCTACCTGCATCTGTAGAAACGTACGATGTAAGGCTGTTACAATCCAGTTTAAACCTTCTGAAGATCCTGTCTGAAGTGAGAACACTTGAAGCAAGCTGGGCTGGCTTTCCCTGCCACTGTTGCTCTAAAACTCAACTATGAGACAGTCACATCTGGCCTTTGGATCACTTTCTTCCACTCACTTCAGCATGCTCAGCAAAAGGAAAGGTGCAGGATGCACACTGCTCTACTTAAAGGATAAAGCAGAGCAAGTAGCTTAAGACAAAATCGCAGTGGCAGAAAGTGGGAACTAACTGAACAGAGATTTGGACTAGATCCTATTAAAAGTTACCACTTAGGGAGAATAAATTAATAGGCAAATAGACCGCCAGGAGGGAACTTGAACCACAGAATTATCATGGTTCAATGAGACCTTTAAGATCATTCAGTCCAACCATCCACCCAGCAGCAGCACCGTAACCCCTAAACCACTGAATCATCACCCAACACAAGATCCAAACACCTCCTGAACACCTCCAGGTAACTCCATCACCTCCCTACACAAGCTATTCCAACGCCTGACCACTCAATCAGAGGAAAAAAAAAATCCAGTTATAGAATCTGAATCTCCCCTGTCTCAGTTCAAGGCCATTTTCTGTAGTCCTGCAGGCACTGCAGGAGAGACCAGCTCCCACCTGGCACCTTCCTTTCAGGGAGTTGTAAGAGCAATAAGGTGCCCCATGAGCAGAGGCTTGAGCTTCTTGAGACTGAACAAACCCAGCTCCCTCAGCTGCTCCTGGACATATTGTCTAGACCCTTCTTGAGTCTTGCTGCCCTTCACTGGACACACTCCAGCACCTCAATCAGAATAGAGAATGATGATGCTGGAAGCAAGGGTTGGGAGAAAGCTAGAAAGCCTGTAATGGAAAGATGTAAAGTATTATTAACAAATCTTGGTCTGATTGTAGAGAAGGACGCAAATCAGAGGGAAAAAACCAGATCTTTGTTTTAATAAGAAAATGGATGATGTGGAGAGCAGGGAACAGCACACTAGACATGGAATGAACTTATCAAGGAAAAGGAGTAAAACAAGTTTGGATTCAACAGCAAAAGTGGGACATGCTAAGGTGTTCTTCTCTTTAAAGCTTTCCTTTTTGTTTCGTTTTGTTCTTTTTTCTTTAAACATTTCTTTCATGCTGATTTATAGCACATATCTTATTTTTAGATTCCTTCTGAACTACAAATCATGAACAAAAAAGCAACTGGGAAAACTGAGACTTGGTGTTTCCAAAACAAAATAGAGGCAGCTCTCAAAATGCCCATGGCTGAACCAGCCAGGGTGTGGATTAACTGATGAAGGGACACAGCACAGAGCCAAAATCAGGTTGGAAAAACTTACTAGCTCAGATTCAGTGCGACACAAATGCAGTTATGACAATTTCAGGCATAACTTGAGTCTAGCAGCAGGCTGGCTTCCACATAAGCCCTGCCAGCTTCAAATAGCTGTATGCAGCATCAACACTGATCTTAGTATTGGCAAGCAGAGGGGCTCAAAGTCAGCTCAGGCTGCCTGCCAGGCCTTTTGGACACAGGCTGGCTCTGGCATGGTATTTGGGTGTCTGCACCATCCTCCTGTGTACACTGTGTTCTGCTAGTGTTTATTAGCTCAACTGAACAACTGAAGCACACTGGCTGTGTAGGAGCAACTTTCCACACCTGAGCCATCCAGCACCCACAGCACGGGCAAGAAAAGCAGAAACATGCCCACATGGCTCACACAAACTAGCCCAGTCTGGCAATATCACTGCTATGCTCACACATAAATAAATCAACTCTTTTGCTCCTTCTGGTCCCCAGTATAACACCAACTACCCGTGTATCCAGACAGCCTAATCCCCCTTCTGCTCTTACCACCAGATCAGGTACTGCAGAGCTGACCTCAAGCAGTTTATAGTTCTGGCAGCTGTTGAGTGCAACTAAACTATGCAACTATTAAGAAATAAGAAAACCACCAAGCAGCTGCAATTCTGGAACAGTCTTCCCAAGAAATTGAGAAGTCTGATGAAACAACAGAAAAAGCCAACTGGTTTTAAACAGCAGCTTCCTCAGTTGATGAAAAGGATTCCATGCCATTGTATCTGCAATAGCAAGGAACCAAACAAAACTGCAGGAGGGTCCTGCCAGTACACTATATCCAATAACAGAAGTGGAAAGGATCTCATTAACAATGAACCCCTACACTGTTTGACATGTTCCAAAAATCAGTTGTTAAGAGCCTTGAATACCAAATCAGACAACTGCCTACACTACTAAGTGAAAAAAACTAATAGTAAGCATGACCTTACCAGGCATTCCAGTAAGCGAGCAGGACGAGCAATAACTATGAGGATTTTTCGAACAAGTTGTTTAATAAATGCCATTTCTCCACTTTCTGATCGCTCTTGTGCCTAAAAGATAAAGTCATATTAAATCACATTCAGTGCACTGCTCAAGAAAGCATCTAAGATATTTAGGACACCCGTAGGGTTTGAAGCATGTACTTGATAAAAAGGGCACATTAATTTCAAGATGCCAGCAGAGATAACAAAGATCTGAGCAACACTATAATTTCTGTTCAAATAATCCCAGCTTTAAAACTCCAACACTGTAACAACAAAAGTGCCTTCAGCAGACAAACACCTACTCGGTTTTTTATCTCTGTTTCTTAAGTTTACACAGTATTATAACCACCAGTTTTGCAAGCAGATACAGTGTACCAATACATATCAACACATCTATACATGCAGGTTGTGCCTCAATTGTTAACAATGTTAGGCGGAAGTGAAAACCAACATAACTAACAGTAAGAGATATAAGCAACATCCATTGCAAATTCATACTGTCTTTTGGTAAGTCATAGAAAAATCACAATTTATATCTAGATATACATATAAAAAACTATACTTGCAGAGAGGATTCATCTAAAGGTATGTGTAGACAGGATGACAATGAAAACTTGAGTTCTACAAAGATTACAAAAGAGAGGTGGAAGTGCTATAGAAGAACAGATACAGGAAAAAAGCTTTTGGAAGTTTTGACGACATCTGCACAATGGCCTGAGCTGCATTTCAAATTTCTTTTAAATGTTCCCCTCTAATAACAAGTTACATTATTTTAATATGCTAGTGAATGCAAAGAAGCTGTACAATTCTCCTTCCAATTAAAATGTACTAATAGCCCTTGTCTCAAATAGGAAAGCATTTCCTTGCTCTGAACAGTAGAACTCAGAGACTTAAGTTTATCAGCATCTCTGGCTTACTCAAAACCACAAAGAAAATAAGGAAACTAACATTTAAAAAATTATTGCTACGGACCAAAAAGTACTTTTCCTACAACACATTACCTTTTTGAAAAAAAACTCCATGAAAATAGGAAGCTATGTATATTGCTCTTAATGCTCTTAAGTACCACAACTTTAAAAATCACCAAATATATGAGAAGAATTAATTTGTGGAGTTTAAGAAAAGAAAAGAAAAGGAAAAAATATTATCTAGCAGTCTGCAACAGTTTTATAGTTTTCAGAAGAACCTGAACTGGATAGAAGCATAATTCCGAACATTATCAACTTGTCCAAATAAAACTACTTTGTAAACAATCACATGCCTGTTTTAACCACCAACAAAACTGAAAGCATCTTCATGAAGTTTTTATGAACACTCAGGTGCCTAAGCAAACAAAAGATTCAATATATATAATATTTAAGGGGGATGAAGCAGGAAAGCATTCAGGTCCACTTGACCTTAAAATTCTAAAAATTTTGGCTGAACCAAGCTGCTTCAATCTCAAGGGAGTCTTCACCAAGTTAAAGGAACTGCACAGTGTTAAGTAGCAGCAGGAAATGTAGCTTTCTACTGAAGATTGCAGCTGGGAATTAACAACAGATGAATCACGTGAAACCACAGCAGACCTAAGTGCCCATAACAAAGTTGTAAAAACAAAATGTTTTCATACTGTCATATCATGCTATTTACAAGAAGCAAGCAGTGGACTCAAAAGTTAAGTCTGAATTTTTTAAGGTATAATTTCTTTGCAGAACAGGAATCTTTTTCATAATAAAGAATTAGCATCATAGAACATTACAAGATGAGTGGCTTTGTGATTTTTAGACAATGCATTGCTTCATACACAGATAGAAGAATAATGTGCTGGCATGTTTTTTAAGCATGTTTTCAGAGAGGTGTTAGTGAACACATATTCTAAACTAAATGTGCAGCTGTTTTAAGGTGCATTACACATGGCACTCATTCTTTTGAAAATGATACACTAATAAACTACAGCGATATACGAACAGACCGTTTGTCAAGTTTCAAGTTCTTAATTAATTTAGCTGATTATTCTGTGAAAGATTCAACACATTTAGAAAAGACATTATTTCTGTTAACCAACATTTCAGCTATGAGAGGAATGTTAGAAATAATTAAATAATAAAAATAAAAAATAAAAATTTAATAATTTTCACTAATGGAAAGCTAAGGGTTGCTGTCTGCTGTCAATCCAATACAGTAGGGTTGATAAAAGGTAGGTGTGTATGTTACCTCATTTATTTAAAGTAAATGGAATAGCCAGCACTGTCCAGGGCTTATGCACACACTTCTGTAAGCAATCTACAACTTGCACTGCAGGACATAATGCTGCTGTTTCTAGAATCTTTACAACCCATCTACTCCAGACCGATATGCTAGGGCACCTTATAGTTTTTGTAGGAGTCGTTATGTAGACTAAAGCATCTTATAAATACCACTTTGACAATTACTTGAGAAAGCAGTTGTAATTCAAGACAACATTCAAGAAAACTCTTCGGCAAACAGATTTAAGCAATTTTTCAAGCAAACAGAGAGCAGTCTCATGGCTCATACCTCCTGTAGCAATTTGTCTAATTTCTGCTGTAATTCAAGG
Organism: Catharus ustulatus; assembly: GCF_009819885.2. Classification (NCBI taxonomy): domain Eukaryota; kingdom Metazoa; phylum Chordata; class Aves; order Passeriformes; family Turdidae; genus Catharus; species Catharus ustulatus. The sequence continues at coordinate 22,003,964 of NC_046262.2, read as the reverse complement.
AAGTATCGTGATGTGATGAGGCCCTGGTGAGATTTATCCAAACAATCTCGAGCCAGTTCTGTGATCTGATGGTGGGTAAAACTGAGCACTCCATCTGCCAGAGGAAGGATGTTCTCTGGAGAATAATTTGTTATAATGTCCTGAAGCCTCTCTTCCATCTGAGCTGTGGCCTTTAAAAAAGTAGTTGTTCAACATATTACATCAGCTCTACATGAAAGTAACAGCCTTTAAATTATTTCTTACTCTAGAACATTTCTGTACTGCCTAAGAATTTACCTTGCTGGAATGCATGAAATGACTGAAGTCAAAAGGCAAGTACACAAAGGCAAAGTGACAGATGACATTTCCCCACATTACCAGCACAGAAAAGCAACAGCCTTATTGTTCTACTACGCAGCTCCCCCACTTCGTCTGCCACTGGTGATTAACTGTGCACTAATCTTGTGATAACCACTAACAGAACTAAAAAGCTTTTAAGTCAAAGCCAAAGTGGAAATATATAAAAAGAAAAAAGAGAACTCACAGGGGTCTGCTTTGTTCTGCTAAAACTGCAGACACTACACAGCAGAATACAGTCATTACTTTCACAAAGGTTATTCCATAAAAATACTTCACTGAGCAGAGCTTGAATGAGGCTCATTTCAGTAATTAAAAGCACCACAGGCTCACAGGTCCTGCCAAACGTGTCTGCAGGTTCCCAGATGTGTTTGTTTTACAGAATCAACTGTCTGGTTCTCACAGAATTGCAGATGCTTTAAAAAACCCCTTGAACATATTATTATTAAACAGCAATCCCACATCTCAGTTCATATCTCAAACACTAAGATGAATGAGTTCTTCACACTTCACACTGTTGCTCAATTACTCTGGAAATCTTGACAAACCTTTCTTGATATTCATATGAAGAAATGCAAAAAAAATTCTCCCTTTTAATCTACGTTTTAGAAACAGTACCTTGTTTTATTTTCCAAGGGTAACCAAAATTCTAGGAGCAATCAAGAGCATATTGCTACAAGCTGTGCACACACACCTGCTCTGAGGAACCCCTCTGTGTCTCAAGATCTCTGGACAGGAGAGCAAAATGTCCTCCTATCTTATAGTCAAACCCCTGCATCTGTGTACTGATCTCATTAAGTGCATTAAATCAGTGCATATAATACATATACATGTATGTAAAGTATACAGCAAGTGTTTAGGAAAATTAAGAAATGGCACTAATTGAAAGAATCTGTATCACAGCAGATGCTTCTCAAGACTTAGCACTGGAAACTGGGTTTGATTTACTAATGCAGTATGCATTTGCCCCTATTGAAATGCAATGTATCATCAGATTCCAATCAGCAGAGTGTATTACCAGCATGATTCATTTCAAAACCAGTTTGGCAGCATTACCAAATGAATGTCCAGCTCTCAGCCAGAGTTTTCTTTATTGTGATTTTATCATCATAGCAAGAGCTCAGTGATGTTTTATGGAAGCCATTACAGGGCTGGCTTATTACTTCCCATAACAAAAGCATCACTTACTTAGAACTTATGCTGCCTATCAATTTAGATACTGGGTATCTTAAATATAATTCATTACCTTTGGGAACCTTTCTTTGTAGACATGGTTCATCATAATTATTTCATTGTCACAGCAAGCAGGAGAACGTCCAGGGCTGCAAGCAAAGAAAATTATCCCTTTACATTTGTCCCAGCATGAACTACATACCGTTAGTTCTTATATTTTTGTATGATTTATTTGCAACAAAAAGTCAGCACAGACTTCACTAGAAAGGTACAGTCTGCAATTAATGGTACACTTGGTTCCTTTCTGTTATTTCTACTCAAGTCCTTGTGATTATTTAATGTACTTGACATCTAACACTAACCATGATATCCTCCCAGTTTGTATCTATATTTCAAGGCAGATGAAGCTTTGTTAACATTTTATTTTTCTCAGAAGAACAACAGAGGTCTATTTAAATGGTCTTATACCTGTACCTTTGAAGATTAGATACAATCAAAATAGCAAGACGTGACCAAGTGACCACTTGGTAGCTGCAAGTGAAAAAGTACAAAATGAGTTTGTTCGAGTTTTGCTTGTTTCTATAAATGGGTAATTTGAAAAAAAAAATTATTTGAAAAAAACAAATCTGTTTCTTTGAAAAAAATAATCTCTTTTCAATCTGACTAGCAGATAAAGGCAGTAACTTCCTACAAATTAGGTCATATATATGCACACATCGAACAAAGCTGGAGCACTGTGCAAGACTTTGAGGAAAAGAATTCATAAAAGGTACCCACAGACCTCACAAACTTACAAAACACTTTTTGCTATCATGAGCCTCACTGTCCACTATAAAGCCCTTTAAAAAAGTCTCAACACAGATTTCCTGTATTGGTGATTCTGGCCCATTCAATCTGTCTAGAAGGTCTGGTCTAGTCGAAATGTCCCTGCCCACAGCAGTGGGGTTGAAAAGAGATGATCCTTAAGATCCTTCCAATTTAAATAATTCTGTGAATCTAAATCTGGCTTCTGGTACTCTTGAAGGTCGAAACTGAACACTAAACTTTGTCACAAGGTACCACAACAGAGAGTCCTTGAACTGATACAGTCAGTCTGTTACAGACATTCATAGGCTACTACTGAGGACAGACCAGGTACATAGATTCAGAAAGGTCATCAAGACAGTCTCTTCAGGTTAGTTGCTTTCACATTAAGACCTACCTTAACAGTATTTACCACTGAAGTAAGTCATGACCAAAACTGGAGCACGTATTTAAAGGACTATTCCTCATCTAGCCTAGTTACATATATATACTTCAGCCATTTCAAACCAGTACATCCCCAGTGTAAAATACCATGATGGTCCCCACAATATGTGAATTTAGATCCAACCCCTGTTTTCAGATACACAAACTCACCTGAGACTTCGGGACCGAGGGCGCATTGCAGTGGTCCTGCACCTGTTATCACTGGCAATGCTCTCAGTGGTACAGAAATGTTTAGACAAAAAATGTAGTTCATCAGGTGTTGGTTGGTATGGTAACTGGTGTAGCTTCTCTTGAGATGAGCAGGATGACTGCAAGAACACAAGAAAACACAAACTTCCATCAGAGTTTAAAAAAAATTTTTCAAGACCATATTTGGCACTCATGAATAAAATAATTTAAGTTAAAAATTATAGTTACTGACTATTAAAAATATAAAGACTGACTATTAAAAAATAAAGAAGAATTTAAATAATTTTAGAAAGAAATTGAAATAATTTTCAATTTAAAGAATATAAATAATTACTCTCAAACTCATGAGCTAAGGATAGAATAAATACACTTCAGTTCCAGAAGACCCATTGCATTTCAAAAATTTAAATTTCCTAAGGTAAAGGTAATGTCTGATGGCCATGATTTTAAGAATATCTAAAATGAAGTCTGTTGAAAATTAATTATTGAAATAGGATAGTCTAAGTATGGTAACTGTAAAGTACAACTTATTGTCACAATGCCAATTGTAAATCTTCATAATAAAGGTACTTCATTATCCATATTTAAGACATTACTAATGCTCTTAAAATTAAATGCTATCTAAAATCTTGCTGAAGAAATTAATACATTAATGCCTTATAAAAAACACTACATTTAAAATGAAGTGAGAAAACTCAATACATTTATCAAGATGGGTTATATGGCTGGCAAAAAGTGAAAGAAGTACATTAAAACCATCCACTTAGTATAAAACTATGACACAGACAGATACAAAAATGGAAGTGCTACCATAATAAACACCCTTGCAACATTTTACGTATAGAGCTTCATTACATAAGCAGTGCAAGTGACCATACTACTGTATTTCTCGGGTTTTTATGCAGCTCTGCCCGAGCCATGGTAGATGCTTGGAGTTAGAACTTTGAACTTTTCCGTGAACCTGGATCTGGTACCCTTTTTAAAGAACACATACACACTTCAAATCATTAACAACCAGCCTTGCTAATGGTTGGATGTGGAGTGACAAACATAGAGAAATGCTCTATGTTTCTGGTACCAAAACCAGTCTCCCAAGTTAGCTGATTCCTAAGTATTCTTGTATGACTGTACAAAGCTGCTAAGTACCATGCACCTCTATTTTACCTGCTGAAGGGAAGAAGTTGAAAAACTTGGGTATCTTTCTGGAGCTCTTCAGTCTCCAGCTGGATTTCTCAATAAAATGAATTTTTTCTGTGTATCAATCATGTGCACATTACTGCTTATCCGACTTACTATACTGAGCACCAAGGCCCCGCCAAGGGTGCTCTTTTAATGCAGGCAAACACAGTAAAGAGTTTCTTTGTTACACCATTTCTAGTGAGTGAAATCAATAAACTTTTGTACTGTACAAATATTGCCCCTGCTTTGCTAAGGTCAGCAGATAATAAACAGGCTGGTAAGCACAGAAACTAGGAAGTCTTTTTAAATCTCCTGTCAACTTGTGTGGTAAAGGCTAATAATCCAACTCTCTGAAGCGAAAGAAAAGCTTTCTTATAACACCAGATCTCATGAAGTCACCTCCTAAAAGCAAAAAAGAAGAAAACCCACTGGCAGAAAAGGCTAAGGACTGGTCTACATGGGAATGCTGCACCACATCAGAACAAGCTGAAGTTTGCAAGACTGTCTTACTCTGCTTTGCTGCAGGCTAAGAGGCATGCACACCAAGAATTTACCACAGTTCATACGATAGGTAGTAACTTGCTCAGTTACAGTAACTCATGCATGGAATTCTGCCTTAGCACATTACCACGCATAATTCAGCATACAGCATAGGTAAGGTAAATTCTTTCTTATCTGCCACTATGGCAGCTAGCTGCACTAAACCTCACAGCATATTTTCCAGAGCAATGCTCTGGAAATAAAAGATACTCTAGCACAGGAGAATTTTCCAATACAGAGAATCACAGGTGGCTATTCCTCTAAAATCATTCTCTACCTCTTTAGTTTCAGGCGATTATGGGAAGATCAGTGGGAAAATAACTCATATTATACTTCTCATATAAGGTGTCACAGAGTTTAGATCTAACACAACTGAAGCGAGGATCTTCCTAATGCTAACCACTCTCAGTTGTATCAGGACCATCACAGGCACGAAGTACATTTTTTTGGAGATCTAAATTCTGATTTCAGTCCAAATTCAAACTCTTAAGCAAAATTCTTAAAAAAAATACTTCTCCTGGCATTTCAAAATTAATGCTCCAAAAATCATACAAGTTAAAATGCTTTTAAGATGTTCAATCATAGTGCAACATGGAAACTCAAATGCTCTTCTGACACAGAAATGCAGATTTGAAAAATACACAGTTGCATATTGTCTCATTTCATCACTTTTTCAAGGTTTGCTCTCCTAAAAGACACAATTATCTCAACTGCATCTTCTAAGTGCCAAGACTTGATCCAAGTGTGCTAATATAAGACACAAGAACTTCTTTTCAACTGAGTAATCAAGCACAAGGTATTTTAATTTTGATTTTGTTGTGATAAATGGTATACGTGGTACTTGCACCACCTCTCAACACAAAAGCTTCCATTAAATAGGTAATTCTATCCATCTCATCACTTTCAATATTAAAAAACAAACAAACAAACAAACAAACAAACAAACAGGGTAACAAGAAATGGTGAGTTACACTCACCTCAGCATAACTGTGGTAACTACAGACACTTTGGTCCCTGCTTTGACTTTCATTTGCTTGCGAAGACCAAAGTTGTGCTCTACTACAATGTGTAAAAATTTTTTCTGCTCACTGGTTGATACATGTCTAGATTAATGTAAATTTTATTTATTCATCACTGAAAAGAGAGTCCTCTATATGTACGTTTACAGTGTTCTATGAACCAGCCTCTCATTTCCTCTAAGAATTAGTAACAATGTGGAGGAAAAGGCTGAACTGTGCTAGCTCTTTCAAATTCTGAAGAAGTATATGCAACCAATTAGATGGGTACACTTTTAATTTTGGTTTCCTGATTCACATATATATTCCAGGAGGTAAAAGAAGAAAAACACCTCTAAGAAATGAAAAAATAATGGTTAGATTTAGAATTCAAAGGCTATCCAAGTGCTTTTGCAGGGCTTATCAACAGTAGCGAATTCCTGGGCAAAATAGAAGAAGAAACGAAACATGAGATACTGCAGAAGCCATGACAATAAAGACTTTGTCAATAAATTGATAACAAATGTGTTTGTCTCAAACACCAATAGCAGGATGGCCGTAGCACCAACCAAGGACTGTAGGTAATAACAGCCAAGGACTGTTGGCAGTAACACACTGTGAGAAAGAACACGATGTGACTGGACAAGGGGCCATGCGGAGGTAGGACAGCACTTTTCTGGGACAAAGGTCTTTGATCTACCTCCTGGAGATAAGCACATCTCAGAACAGCACAGAAAAATTAGGTGGAGAAGCAGACACAGACTGTAGAGCAGGGGGAAATCAAGACTGCCAAAGATCCCTGAAGCCGTCTGACCCATTCCACAAGGACTGGGAAGAATGAACTGTGGGTGATAACTAATTTGCATGGAAAGTGAGAAACCCATCTTCAGGACAGCACTAGCTTCTCTATAAAATGGTACCCCCCCTTGGGCACTCACAGATATCCCTATATACCCCAGCAGCTGGACTAATGCTGGAACCAGGACTGGTGATCTCCTCCTCCCCTCTCCTTTTGTTCATTTTTCTTTCCTTCTCACCCCACCCCTTTATATAAAACCCAATGATATGTGCTTATATAGCAGGTCAGAGACTAATATACCAACATCTATGCCAAGTGTGTAATTCACAAATGAAACTTAGTAAATTGTTGTGGATTATCTGATTTCTGTAATTCCTTTCAACCACAAGTATTTGCCAATATTGGGCACTTACTCTTAAGGGTGGGATACCATAGATATTTACTGCTGCCTTCTTCAACCAAATTAAAATTTATTTATTGGAAAAACAGGTTTATTTCCATGAGTAAGAAACTGTTTACTCAACAGTAGGGAAGATATTTTATGTATTTATACATATGTATTTATAGTATTTTATGATTTATACATTCTAGTCAGAAATAATCATGGGATAAGTCAACAATGATCTATTACAGAAGTTAAGACATCTAAGTCCATAAATGCACTTAGTCCATAAATCCATACTCCATCTAAGTCCATAAATACGGACAGCATATGCAAATAGCACGTAAAATTTCTCCACATTCCAGGATGCCTACAGCAGTTAGTGAACTTAAGTGGGAAACAAGTATATGAATTAGAATTATCATTTTAAAATGGAAGATGACAAAGAAATGAATATGGACAAAAAATTAAAATTGTGTTTTGATCTGTTTTTGACACAGCTTTTAATCTCCTTTCTAGCACAAGCCTGTTTCTTGCAGTAGTGATGGTGTTCCTATAGCAATTACTTTTATCTGATATAAACTCCTTTATGTCAATACATTTTAGGTGAAGAGCACAGCATATCTGATCTAGCTCCAATAAAAGGCATACAAACATGCCCTAACAAAAACTGCCTATGGAATTAATGCGAAAGCAAGGAATTTATTTGGCAAAAGTAACATCTGCAAAAAAACGAAGCAGAGATCAAAATTAGTGCTGTAGAAGAAAAGCTCTTAAGATACATGAATTTACTCAACATGGTTTAAAATAGGTAGAATTGTCCCTCCAGAAATTTTTGTGGACAAAAATGAAATAGGAGTTGATCATAACACAAAACAGTCATATTTCATCACTTTACAGAACGTGGAACTCAATTGTTTCACAAGAGAAACTGAACAAACCCACTGGAAGTGGGAAGAGAAAGCCTACTTCATTGTCCAAGAAGTAGTTTTAAAAAATCAGTTATCACTCATTCAGTAAAATGTATCATTCATAAAAGGTGAAACAGCTTTTATAGGCATATAAGGCATAAAACATTGAAGAGCCATAGTTGGATCCACACAGACCAAGCCTTTCTTTGCAGTGATGTGCTGTAACTGTCAAAAATGTCAACCATCTGCTATTTCCAAAGTAGGCTTTCTCTCCAACTCTACCTCCACAGCCTCTCAGGTGTGACTATCACATCCAAGAGCTTTGCCCCAGGTTGTAACATGAGACAGTCGTTCCTCTCCAGTACAAAGATGTGCAGATGTACAAAGTAGAGGCTGGTATTTCTTCCAATGCCAGCTCCCAAGTCCCAGAGCAGGATCCAAGGCACTGCTGTGGCATACGAGATGGGGGGGGCTGACACAAGAGTGGCAGAAGCGAGCCTGAGAAGACCAAGCCGAGCCCAGTCGAATATTGACAACCACAGCTGAGCCCAGTGGTCTGGCAGCAGACAGCATGATGTGGACAACCCAGCTTTTTGGGGGATTTGTCCCTCATTGTTTCTTTTTCCAGGCCCAGGAGGGGGAACGCAAGCTACGGAGAGCAAATCCTGTCTTTGACTAAGCAGCCAAATAGAACTGAGTTGAGGTGCTGAACATCTTTCGTGTGCAAAGCACCTTCTCTTTTGTAATTTTTGATATCAATACTATTGCCATTACTGTGCATTTCTTATTCCTTAGCTGTTGGTTTTCTGTTGTTATCTCAAACCATAGTCTCTGCCTTTATCCCCCCTCTCACTGGAGGGTGGGGAAAATGGGGGTGGTTTATCTGGAGTTTAATTCCCAGCTGTGTTTTTAAACTACCACAATCACACTGAAACTACTGGTCCAAAAGGTAAAAATCAGTAAGTTAAACTTATTCTGTTATGCATTCCAAAACTATTCTGATTACAGCCATCTAAAAGGCTAGATATCTAACCTATTATCATGCACTAACATCTCACAATTGCCAGAAGAAAAGAAAGGCAAATGTGTGATTCATCCCACCCTAAGACAGCAGTCTAATCCAGGACAGAGGAATCATACCATAGACAGTTTCTCCTTCTTCTTGTTATCAAGACAGCCTCACTTAAGACTTGGTACCTAACTACTGTATGGTTAAAATAAGGCAGATAAAAAGGGGGTAGTTAAACCCTATTCACTACCAGAAAGTATCTCTAAGCAAAGCACACATTGTGTAAAGTTTTCTTTTATTTCAGGGAAGTAAAGCAGTTTCCATCACACAGCTTTCTATCAAACATAACAAAGCCTACTTTGCCTTCTCCTAAGAGAAGCATGCTACATTTGAGAAGCTAAAGGATGCAAAAGACATCTATCAGCACAGCAAAACGGATGCTTACCGAAACAGTTGAGCTGGGTGTATTTGTACCATAGCCAGAAGAAGGGAGAGAGGCCAAAGACCAGCGGCGACCATCAGTCCTGAAAGTTATGAAATGGAGGTTAGTCAAATGGAACACTGCAGTATCGTGATGTAGTAACATGTGCTGAAGTGTTACTGTGTGAAACTGCATCCCAAAAGCATGATACAAATAGGGATTTTAACAAACAGTATACTTTCACAGGGGACCGCAATAAACAAGCATTCACCAAGGATGAATCATTATTATTGCACTTTTCTTTATAGTTAAAAATCTCTGAGATGAAACAACCACAAAGACAATGAACAGCTTCACAGAACTGGTATCTAATACAAAGAGAAATGGACAAGAAGTTCACAGCTTTTAGGTCCATCACACAAAAATTAATGAGAAGCAAATTAAAAAATGTATGAACTAATGCAGACCACAGTGCTCTGAGCCACAGAATAACCATCACAGTCTGACTGATATAAAAGGGCAGTGCACTCTTCAGTGACATCAGCAGAGGGTATCAGCAAACTAGCAGGCTAATGATTATGTAAAACCAAACCTAAATGTTCAATGTTACGTACGTAAATCAGGAAAAACAAATCTTCAGAAAAAATCATGCTCACACAGAATAAAACAATAAAATAAACATAAAAATTATAACCAAAACCTATTTATGTTCTTCATTGCTTGAAGTGATCTACACAAAAACAGCATGGAACTTCAACATTCAAAATGGCAAACTAAAAACCAACTATGAAAGAAGTGCTTGGATTTTTGAGAAGGTAGAATTTACCTGTCATTTCGATGCCCATGACTGCAAAACAATTGAATCAAATGCATTAAAATAAAAGGCAAAATAATATATAAATAACAAAACAGGGCAAGTTTTTATTAACAAACGGTGGGAGGGTACAGAAGGGGGTTGAACATCTGTGTTACAAAGATCATCTCCCAAGTCTGAAGGACACGAAAAGTGAAATTCTGAAGAACTGAAGATTAATTGAAGCATAATTTTGAAGAACTGGAGTCATGTCAAATAAGGAATCTCAAATCTACTGATGCAGAGGTTTAAGGTCCCTTCCTTTAAGCTAATTGTCTAAAAAGCCCCTTGTTTCCTTCCAATACATCCATTTATTCATCCACAAACTACAATCACAACTCTGGGACTTTGTATACATAAAGCATGAGAAAAGGAACTTCAGTACCTCATTAGTATTAAAGTATGAAGAGCACAGGTGCAAGAGACTGCTAATCATATTAAATACTGAACTCTGGAAAAAACTTCCACCTCACAGTCTTGCTCTTAATTCATTCCTTCTCATCTCTTCTTCACCGAGGTATCTAAGAGACACCTCTAGATGAAAGCACCATTTTAAGAGTAGCTCTCTCTTCATTTGGCTTAGTTTTCACAATTGAAGCAAGAACTTAGGCAGTATTTAAATATGGGTGAGACTCATGTATTCTGCACCAAGTGTTTCTTAACTGAGTAATAACTCACAGTGAACATGGTACTTGAATCACATAGCAAGGCTGTCAAGGGTGCAGCTAGACTATCACAGAAAGCTATCTGGGAGGCAAAGGTGGGAGAACAGAAGGCATTCACAAGGGATTATGGGAAAAAAGGGGACCAAGGCCCAACAGCATTTTCCCCTGGACTCTTGATACACCACTTACCTCTGTCCTAAAGTATGGTTTATTCACTTTCCAGCAGCTCTGGAAAGTGCAGCCCATCACCTACCCGTGGGTTTGTAGATGTTAGACTTGTACATACAGTAGAAGTGCTGACTTCCAGAGGCAAAGGCTGTTCCTGGGCACTGATCACTCCATCAGATATGGGCAGAGGAAAGTGACCCTCCAGCTTGGTGCTGAGGTGCTGCACCTGGCAGCACAGTACAGGGTCACCCTGAGGCAGCTCCCTTTGCTGTGGCTGCTGCACGGCATGGCAGTGCCTCATGAGAAGTGGCTACACTAAGGAAGCAGTTTCATAGGAGGCTTCAAGTAATTTATTTTGCCTCTCTCCCCCTTCCTCATACTGTCCCAGTTTTTTTATACCCTCACCGACTGGCTGGCACTGGATGAAAAAGGAATATCCATACCCTTATATTGCCCCTGGTCCTTCAACCTGCTCTATCACCCTTGTCCCTCCCTTCCCTTGCATATGCATTACATTTACAAAATGTATCAGAAAAGGCATAAAGTCAGAAGTCTGCTCCCATTAACCACAGTGTATTTTACTATATAAATTCATCCTACCACAGCTTATATGAAAACAACCACAACAGACATACCAAATTTATATGAAAAAGTTATATTAATGAAGTTTTAAACTTCATTGTCATCAAGTATTTTCAATATAAACACAGAAAAAAATCAGTTTCCACAGAAAATGTTTCTTGAATCCCACTGAAGTGGTGAGATATTTTTAAATCAGAGGAATTTCCTTCAGTTAAAAAAATCTATTTAAAGCTCATTACAGGGCTCTAGAAAGATCAAAATCCAAATGGAACACTGGAAAACAAAACTTTTTTTTTCATTAATTCTGAATTTTAAGATTTGCAAAAGTATGTTTTAAACTTTCTGTTGATTATGGGTGGGGAAGAAAAACTATTTCCCGACTGCTGTATTTCTAAGCAATGCTCGATCTTTCACATCTGCTTTATCCTTTATAACCTATTTCTGGATTTAATGAATCTTTCTAAAAACATACTCACAAACAAATGTAATCTCTGAAGAAATAGCATCTTTGACAAAAGGAAAATTATCAAGAGGAAGTAGATTCAAAAGAAATACTCAATTTTCTTAAGATAATTTAAAAAATATCATCACAATCTATTAGAAAGATTGACAAGATCTACTGTCAAAAATGAATTAGATTCGGATTAAAAAATTATGCAAGTTTTCACCCCTTTACAACTTTAAAAAGAAGTTAAGCCACTTCCTTGCACTTACTTTTGAGAACTCATGTGTGCTACTTTACCGGTCTCCCAACATAAAGTAACTAAAACTTTACAAGCAAGCTATATAGCTCAGTGCAAGCCCAAAAGTTACACTGCCTAAACATGCCAATTTCATTTTTATACATATATATACTCCTGGATAAACATAAAAACTCAGCTTACCTTCACAGACTTAAGAGTTAATGAACAAACTACACGAAGTAGGGTGACAACGTGTTAAGTGATGGGGAGTCACACTGGCACAAACAGGCAGTTTCCCATGACATGCTATCAACCTTGGTTATGGTTCATTTAATAATAATTAACTTCATAGATCACTTCAAATTCACTTTAGATCTTAAAAAATTCTTCTAACATTAATTAATCCTCATAACACTGCTGTGACAATGCTGATTGTGGCACAGATACTGAAACAGGTCAGTGACAATTATGCAAGGTACGATGGTATTGCTGCTGTCAGTAAAATGAGGACCTGCATTAGAGCAATACCGTAAGCAATGCATTCCTTACATCGTTAATAAAGCAAGAAACCTTCAAGTAGTTCAAAATTTCCCCATATCTCAGCAGGTAAGACAATAATATCTGAATCAGATTCATTACAATGAAATCATTAATCTTTTTTTAAATTCAAAAATATATGCTCACATTGCAATGCACATTCACTAATTTGTCGCCGCTGAGGTTTAAAAGGGTTTATGTAACTGAGCTAATAGTTACTATTCTAAGCGACAGACCTGACAGATGTATTTGCAATCACCCTTCATATCTGCATCCAACAACGTCTCCTCTATGTGTGTTGAATACTACAAACAACCTCTTACCTTCGTGCAAAAGAAAAGTGGGCTGAGGCACTGGGAGAGAAATTCCTAGGGCTGTCTTGAGGACTGTTTCCTGTTGGAGATGATACACAAAAAAATTATTATTAGTTGATGGGGTGAAGAGAAGCCACTAAAACATCCAGACATATGATTGGTCGCATTTCAAGCAGTTTAGAAGTTAATTTCAGAATTTCTTCTCTCACAGTCTCTCTGAAAATAAATTCTGAAACAGAATCTTATTTTGACTCATGTTTCATTTATACTGGATTTTAGTAACTAGATTTTGTAACTCATAGCCAACTGTTCATTCAGCCTTTTAATTTGAAAATTCTCAAAACAATTTGATAATTAATGTTTAAAGAAAGCAGTACATTAGCTTGAAAGAACACGTTTTTAATGTCAGAAAAAAAAATTTGTTTTTTTTTAAATTATACAAATATTGAAAGATAGAAAAATCATTATCAACAGATTCAGTCCTTACACGAAATCTCTATAGCATTTCCACAGGTTTTATTGCATTTTTTTTTCACTGCTCTTTTTTTTAATCTCCAAAACAAACAAGAAAACAAAAAACATACTGAACAGAACTTTTTCACCCTTAACTGAATTTTTGTGAACAGGTTTCAACTATGAGGTTTGTTATTCCTTCTTGTTAGAACACCTGACCTCCTGTGGACCAGCAAAAGTGCAGAAAGGCAGCAGCTGCTGAGAGCTGATTCTGCCACCTCTGCCCCTCAGCCGGAACACTTGGAGGAGAAACTGTATTCCTTCCTTTAGAAGGAATAAAAATTAACTCTAAAATAACCCAAAAAACCTACAAAATAACTCCCCCAAACAACCAGACACACGCAAAAAAACCTCAAACCACAAATAAAAAATGGAACAACCCCTCCCCAAAAAACCCCAACACCCACCCCACCCCCAAAAAAGCCAAAAGGATCCAACTTAAAGTAGCACCAGCACACATCTAACAATCAACCATTCTTTAAACTTTTCTTTAAAATTACTGAAGCAGCAATATATGAAAATAGGAAAAAAGTAATGCAGTTCTCGTAGCATTTTATTTTTGGAAATAAATGAGACTGCAACAAAAGGAATTGATAAAAAATATAGCTCCTACATAGCCAGCTAGAAAGAACATGAAATTTTTGAGGGCAAAATTACTACCGGTGCATGAAAAGGTCAGCACAATAGATCTGAGTCCCTAAAGGACTTCAAGTGGCCTTGACTGCTACTCAAATGTTTGAATTAACACCGCATTTATCACAGTGATGCCCACAACAGATCACATGAATTCTATATGAGAAAGCATAATCATTGTGCAATTAGGTAGCAAACAGAGATCAACAAACATCCCCACACCACCCCCCTCCTTTTCCATCTAGAAGCAGATGCAACATGCTTTTAGAGCTGTGCTTAAATCATGTCTTTGCAGCTGCTCTTTCCACAGCCCCAAGAGACATGGATTCCACTCTCACTGGCCAATACCCCCCAAGTTTTTTTTGTCCATTAATCTATCACGACAGAATTATGTCCTTCCTACATTTTCTGCGTCCCCTCAAGATCCCAGCTTCTTCATTACCCTTCAGACACTTCTGAGGGCCTCAAAAATTTCAAGGTGGCAAGGATTTTCATTCACTGAATGGGCTGGAGCAGAGGGAATGTGAAGCCACAGGTCCCAATCGTTACTTGGGGACTAACAAAATTTATTCTCATCCTGCATTAACAGTAAACACCAAATTACTGAGAGCAACAGTTCATTCAATTTAGCAGCTAACTGAATTTTTTTTTCCTGCTATCAGAACTTATTTAACAAAGCTAAGCTAAAAAAATTTAAAAATTGTTACAATATGCAAATAAAACACGGTCACAAACTTTAACTGCTGCACTAGAAAAACATCAGATGTAATCTGGAGTGTGTTGTGGACTAAGATAAGTAAAAAAGACAAAGAAGTTACCTTGAACTCTGGCAGAAGAGCACAGAATTAATCCTAACATAGCGAGACAGAAACAGCTTTTGACAGGAAACAGTTTTACCAATCAGAATATGGGAATTTGTAAACCACTTCCTTTATTTTTTGCTAGCTAAAGTTATATATGGATATAAACATGTCTTAAAAAACATTAAGGACATGCTTTACTGCCCATGAGTTAAAATACACACAAAAACTTCAGAAAAAAGAAAAAATATGATTAAATAATGCAATAAATTTACAGCTATTGGTGTGGATTTGGATTTGTGGAGACACAATGCTGCAAACTATGTTGCTAGAATCAACATAGATCACTTCCTTACAGACAAAAACTGAAGAAGTCAAAGTCTTACTCAGGAAGAGCATCAGATCCTGTTATTAGGAAAATGAACTTGCAAGCATTACTTTCAACAGCAAATCAGCTTTTAAAATAACAAGACCAGTGACGCCACATGCATAATACCTGGAGATACTAAATCCTGAAGATTTATCTAGAAGTCTTAAGAACTCAAACAAACCTGGAAACAAAGAATGAAAATACACACCCCTAATGACTGAAGAAACAGCTGGTGCTATTACAGGCTTAAGGTGCAGCATTCCAGAGGAGCAAGACAGTTTGGAAGCAGGGTCCTACATGTCACCTCCATCCAACACAGCATTCATCCCTCCATCTGCAAGTCAGTACCTGCGAGACTTTCAAATAAAACCCAGTGCCAGGTAACTCTCTGTCCATATGCAAAATGTTTGCTGGGGATTCAAGTCCCCTGTTCTCTGAAATCTGCTTGTATTGTATGTTTTAGTCCTACAGTATCTCTGTGTGACTGAGATTACTGCCCAAGCATCTGATCTGGTAAAGTAAACTGGACTATTGGTCAGATATTAGATAATTAACTCCAGCATCCTTTGGGAGACACAATGAATAGGCAATCAACCCACCACACAATACTCTGCTTCATAACAACACACAAGGCAGCTCATTTTACAAGCACGTACTGTTAAGGAAACTGTATCAAGACAATTAAACTGTGACTGTTTTGCAAGTAGTTTCAAGAAATCTTGTGTCGTAACTGAGGGAAAATGCTTCAAATCTGTTTTAAAAAGCATATTAATGTATTTTTAATAGCTGACCACTTACAAAATAAAGAGTTTCAGATGTCATGACTTTCCCTTGGTATGGAGGGAATACCAGATTAATGGTAATTGTTATCCCAACTTCCTGATGGATCAAAGACAAATCCAGTTCGAATTTTTCTTAAAATGCACCACAGTACATCAGCGCCCCCTTAATACAATATAACAATGGGTCCTATGTTACTCTGTGTCAGCTGACATGGTGATGAACTCAGACTGTGAACTCAACAATACACAAGACACCATCCACCCCGAGTTACAGGTCTGACCTTCCTGCCATAACAAACAGAATCAGACAGCAGAACATACAGCTGGGCAGAATACTTCTGCAGGCACTTTCCAAAGAGGCTCAACTCATGTGAGGAGCTCAGATTATTTAAAAATCTGGATTAACTGTACCTGAAATCAGCAAGCAACTTTCCCCAGCCATGGCAAGGAAGGTCTGTATAATTGTAAAATCCATCTGCAAGAAAGCTCTGTATGTTCCAACCACTATTTAAATATTGAGAGCACTACTTTTCCAGGATTTAATTTCTATCTGCATGTACCTTACCACTTACATTTTCTTCTCCTGTCCTTAAACCAGAAGTTTTGTTTTAGCAAATCTGTTTTGTAATTCTACATGTGACAGTAGTCAAGAGTACAGTAATTTCACGACTATAAGGTGCACCCTTTTGACTAAAATTTCCCCCAGCACCCGGAAGTGCGCCTTATAGTCCGGTGTGTCTTATCTGACGTACAAAGTTGCGACATTTGCCACCCCGGAAGTGCGAGCCCGCAACAGTCCCCAGCCGAGTAGAGCCCGCCTGGCGGCGGCATCAGGCCAGTGCCGGGCTGGGGTGAGCCCGGCGGCATCGGGGCAGCGGCCTCGTGGGGGAGGGAAAGGGTGGTGGCGCAGTCCGCGCGGGGGGGGCAAAGCCGCCGGCATTGGGGCGGCCTCCGTGCGGGCGGGCCTGCCGGCATCGGGGAGGTGGTCCCGTGGGGTAGGCCCGCCAGCATCGCGGTGGCCGTCGCGCAGCGGGGAAAAGCTGCCAGAATAGGGGCGGCCGCTGTGCGGGGGAGCCTGCTGGCATTGGGTCACCCGGAGCGCCAGAGAACTCCCGGAGCAGCGGGGCCCTGGCGACGCTGCACGGAGCAGTGGTGGACATAGCCCAGCCCCAGGGATGCTCCACAAAGCAGCGGCGGGCATGCCCTGGCCCCGGGGACGCTGCACAGAGTGGCAGCGGGCATAGCCCGGCCCTGCCGGGTACAGGCGGGCCTGTGGGCCAATGGCTGCCGGGTTGAGGCGGGGCCTCGGCCAGCAACCTCACGGAGAGAGCTGGGGGCGGAGCCTCACTGCAAAAAAAAGGTGCGCCTTATAGTCCGGCGCACCTTATATGATCTACAAAGTTGCAAAATCTGCCGACTCCCAGGGGTGCGCCTTATAATCTGGTGCGCCTTATGGTTGTGAAATTACTGTAATTGATATACTGTATTATTTTCTTTTCAGTTTTCATTTAAAATATGACATTCAGAACCCTGCTTTATATCCCAAGCTTTTAGCATTTCCATACTTCACCAAAACAACACACTATTGGGCCTCATTTATTTACAAGCATAGTCTTTCTTCTCTTCAAAATGTACAGTACAGTTTTATTAATTACTATGCTTCAGTGTTGCTAAGTACATCTCTCCAACTGAATTATGTGATGCAAGCAGTGAGCCCTGACACAGTGAGAGCAGAGTATGAACAGCCAGCACTCTACCAGTGTCCACCTAGAAAGCTCTACACAAGCCTGAAAAATCCTAGAGATAGGATTACAAATCGAGGTAAAACCATCCTGAACTTTAATTTTGCTCTAAGAATTGTATCATGCAATACCATTGTGAGAGACTGATGTCTTAATGCATTTTGGGGGCCATGTGTGCTGAGGAAAGGGCAGGTCAGACCTTATCCTGACAAGGCAGAGCCCTGCCCTGTACACCCCCAACCCCCTACAGCCTGTATCCCAACCCAACAGAGATGCTGCTCATCAGCCCAGTGGAGGCAATGCCTCGCATGCCACCTCTGGAGCCCCTAACCCAGTGCCTGAGTGGCCAAGTAAGCAGAAAGCCCACCAGGGGAAAGGGTCCAGGAAGGCCAGGGGTATTTAAGGCAGAGCAGGAGGCCATCATATCATCTAGACCCCACCTCCTTGGGGAAGTTCTGCTGTAACCCAGAGGTTGCTCACTTGCATGTGGGCTCTTCTGTATCCTTTCTGCCTTTGCCTCCTTCTCCTTCTTCTCATTCCCTCTTCTTAGAATTTCTGAGCAACTTAAACAGGCTTAGTGTCTGCTAAGTTCAATGGGCCAAGTCAACATGTTGAGAAGTGTTCTATGCTGACTCAATGTTCCACTAAACCTTTTGCCCAACTTCTTTGATTTTCTAAAATTGCCAATGAGGTTTTTTTGTTGTTTCGATCTCTTTAGAGCATCTTGTCAGCATTTCTCCCATGCATGCAACTCAGGGTGTATGAACAACCATAAGCCATTTTAAAGTTTCATTGAGTGAGTTGTTTGGGGCCTTATACCAATTTACAGATTTATCCAAACTCATAGAAAAAGTCAGGTTTGTCTCTGCCATGCTTGCTTAAGGACAATTCCTTAAGACCTCTCATGTTCCAGTATATATGGCCAGCATGTGTTTCTCTTCCTACTCTGTGAAGAGGGAAAAAAGGCAACTCTGACTGGTTTAGATGACAATACCATCTTCCAGACTTCTGTTGCTAAGGAAAGCAAGTAATAGCTTTCAGTCTCACACAGAAATCACCCACATTCTATTCCATCAGCCCTTGTCCCCACATGATCCCACCTGAACAGGTATGACAATAAATGTATGCAGTATTCCAGATGAAATCTAACCAGTGGAATGAAAACTTCCCAAATTAAATTGAAAATCACTTCCTTTATGCATCTTCTGAGATTTCATTTTCTAAACTGCCCTAGATTGGTCCTTGAAAAGCAACATGTTAGCCAGAAAATGCAGTCAGATCCTTACCTAAATTTCTTAAAATAGGTGAGTTTATCAGAGACATTTCTGTTACAGGTCCATCAGCACAAAATGGTGCATATTGCAATTTCATACTTTTTTATTCCAATCATTCACTCACTTCAACACAGTTCCCCAATGCTATTTCATACTGGATGTCTTCCAAATTTGTATAAGCTACAGTAATTTTATGCTGATGTCACTCATGAGAAGAATAAAATGTTTGGCCACAAAAATAAAACCTGGTGACTTGAGTGATAACCTCCACTCCCACTTTATAATATTTCTCATTTTAGCACAAGCCTCTTTTTACCCTTGAACAATTTCCTACTTATCTTACAATTCTTGTCCTAGTCCTCTCATCAGTGGCATGACATGGAATATTCTTAAAACACAAACAAATAAAATTTACATTGCTCCTAACAGCTCAAACTTGCTCCTTCAGCAGATACAATTAAAAAGTACCACATGTGACTATTAATCATTAGGGGTTAGTATCACCCATGTGAAGAAGCTCCTGTGACTACTGAGGTGGGGACACCTGAATGCCCTGACTTGCTGAGATTATAATCATTCACTTTGCTGGGTGGTGCAGATGACCTGCCTACACAGCATTAGACAGTCAGTTAGAAAAGCCCATTAATGACATGGGCACCAGGTACCATCCAAGCTAATGCTGCAACTCTTAAGTTTCCCACAATCCTCAATGTATTCAACAGCTCATGGAAAAATTCGAAATGTTTTCAGCAAGTTTAACACCTTCCAGCCCAAATACTAACGGCAAAGGATGTCCAGACAATTGATCTAAGACAGTTGCTAATAATTGTGAGCCTAAAGATATTACCTAGCATGTTTTCTATTTTTGCAAGAAACAGAAACACTTTATGTAGTGAAAGACGATACTGTGTGATCTTTACATGTATGCATAAGGTATGGCAAGAGACTTCAGCTGCAAATTAAAAGTCTGACTTTCCAGACACAAAGTATGTCTGCAAGCAGCTACAGGTCCTGCAATAGAGGAAAACACTTGCATATATTTTATTAGCAATTAACATACATAAGAAATGTAAGATCTGCTGTACACAGTCTTTTTCCTATCCCGTTTATTATCCTCAGTCTCAGACCTTAGATCTCACTGTGTGCTCCCAAGTCTTGGATTACTTACTGTTCTATCTTTTTAGTGTAGCCCAGGAGCTTTTATGGTCACTGTTGCTTACAAAAAGATCTGTCCCTTCCCTGACAGGTGCCACTCATGCACTACTTGCACTCTGCACAATCTGCTTACTTCATCAGTGTGGTGCTGTTTCACTGCTTCTCCCTCCCATCTGACATGAATCTGAGTATGACTGGGATGGTAAGGCTAACAGTTAAAAAATTCAGTTAAGTATTCAGTGTTTGTCCAAATCAGCTTGCATCTGCAAAGATTAACAACGAACCCTCTTGTAGGAAAAATCTATCTCCAGAGCAAACAATGAAAACGGGGGGGGGGGGGGGGGGGAGGGTAATTTGCCCAAGATACCTACATTAGACTTTTTTAATGGGTCCATTATTATTACCCTAAACTTGGGCCACTGGTACTCATCAAAGAACATCTATCTATACTAGATAATAGCTGATACCTCCAGTTCAGACTGCATCTGGATGAAAAACAGGACTACAAGGAAGAACATGGGTATAAAACGCACTTTGAAGATGCTTGTCCTCTAAATTCACATCCAATCTGTTTTTGCTAACTCAAATCCAATTTTTAATTAAATAGTAGCTACTTGAGCTTTTCAGTAGATCTGAAATAATGGCACACTGCTTCCAAAGGTGCAGCCAGACCTCGAAATGATTGCTCTGCAGGTATCAGAGATGAAAATATTCTTGAGCAAAGCCACAGGTATTGGCAGGAGTGCTTACGCAGTGCATCCTAAGAGAGCTCCACCTTCACATTCCGGAACATGTCTTCACTCATTTTGCTCCATTGGACAGAGGATTCATAGCACTTTTCTGTCCTCAGAGATTGGAAGTCTTGGGGGGAAAAAACCCAAGTAGCTTAAACGAGTGGTCCAAATAAAATAATCTCAATTATGCCATGCAAACAGAGGTAACTGAGAATGTATCTGACTTGCTCTCAACAAGCAATGAATTAATGTTGAAGGGAAAAGGTTATTAGGGAATCCAAAAGGGTCCTCCCAAAGAATAAAAATACTCAGTTCAGATGCCTCTGGGGCAATGAATCCCAAGCAATGCCCAACAATCTCACTAGGACTACACACAAAGCCAAGAATAACACTAAAGACTACTAAGATGATAGCTAAAAGAAATCAATCCTGAGTGGATTTTCAAGAGTGTGACAATTTTGATTCCATTCAACTTACAACAGTCTAGACATACTGATTTCAGTTGAGACAGAATTTTCTTTTTAGTCACTGGTACAGCGCTGTGTTTTGGATTCATGAGAGTAATGTTGGTAGCACCCTGATGTTTCAGCTGTTGCTGAGCAGGGTGTACCCCCAGCCAAGGACCTTTCAGGGTCCCATTCCCTGTCACTGAACACGTGCACAAGGCACTGGGAGGGAGCATGGCTGGGACAGTGGATCTGAACAGGCCAAAGGGATGTTCCACACCCCAGAGCACCACGTCCAGGATGTAAACTGTGGGGAGCTGACTGCCAGGAGGGGCTGACTGCTGCTGGGGGTTGGGCTGGGCACTGATCAGCAGCTGGTGAGACCTTGTGTATTGTGCATCACTTGTTTCTCTTGGGTATTACAGTAATTTCACGACTATAAGGCGCACCCTTTTGACTAAAATTTTCCCCCGAATCCAGAAGTGCGCCTTATAGTCCGGTGCGCCTTATCTGATGGACAAAGTTGCAAAATTCGCAAACCCGGAAGTGTGAGCTGCAATGGGGGAGCGATGTTGCGGGAGCGCCGAGTCACGAGGAGGGGTGGGAGTGGGCAGCCGCAGCCGGTAGGAGCTGCGTGGGGAGGGAGGGAGTTGCCCCCGGCCCTGGGGGAACGAGAAGCCGCCGGGCAGCAGCAGCCTGGGCGCGGAGGGAACAAGAAGCCGCCGGGCGCTGGCAGCCACGGCCCGGGCGCAGGGAGAACAAGGAGTCGCCAGGCAGTGCTGGGAGCGGGGGGAACAAAGAGCCGCCGGGTGGCGGCAGCCCAGGTGTGGGGGGAAGGAGCCGCCAGCGGCCATGGTGGCCAAGCCACAAGCTGAGCTGCGCCAGCCAGCACCAGGCGGGAATGCCTGGGCCCGCAGCAGCTTCGGCCACCGGGCAGGGGAAGCCGGGACCCGCGGCCACGTGGTGGTAGCCAGGAGCTGCGAGCCATGCCAGCCGGTGCCGGGGGCAGGTGGGAGTGCAGGGGCCCACGGCATGGGGAGGGCACCTTGGGCTGCGTTTAAAGGCTACGCCAGTCTGTGAAAAATGTTTGCAAACTGCCAGTAATTCGTTACTTTGTTGCACGCGGCTCAGCTCTTCGCTGCAAAAAAACAGTGCGAGCCGTGAGCCGAGCCGCGAGAGGGGGTGGTGCTACCAGAGCGCCGAGCCGCGAGGTGGGGCAGGAGCAGCCAGCCCTCGCTCCCAGCCTCCGGTGGCCGCGTGGGCTGAGAGGGACCGCCCAGCCCCTGGCCAGCAGCAGCCACACAGGGAGAGAGGGAGCGGGCAGCGCCGCTCTGCCCCGAGCCGCGGACGGTCCTGAGCCTCCCTGAACCGCAGCAACCCCGAGGTGTAAGCCGTGACTGCCCTGAACCACGATAGCCAAGAGCCACAGCCGCCCCGAGCCCCGCCTCTCCAGCCGGCGCCGGGGGCGAGCGGGAGTGCCAGGCCCCGCGCATGGGGAGGGTGCTTGGGGCTGCATTTAAAGGCTACACCAATCTGTTTAAAATGTTTGCAAATTGAGCACCTGCCAGTAAACTCCACAATGGTGGGATTCTGTTACTAATTTGTTACTTTGTTGCACACGGCACGGATCTTTGCAGCAAAAAAAAAGTGCGCCTCATAGTCCAGTCCGCCTTATATGATCTACAAAGTTGCGAAATTTGCCAACTCCCGGGGGGTGCACCTTATAGTCTGGTGTGCCTTATGGTCGTGAAATTACTGTATATTCTACTCTCTCATTTTCGTTACAATTATTATTGTAATTATTGTTATTATTATTATTATCTTCAGTAGTAATAGTGTATTTTTTTTTGTTTCAATTATTAAACTGTTCTAAACTCATGAGTTTTACTTTCAATTTTTCTTCTGCTTTTTCTGCCTGCTGTAGGGGGATGGTGTGAGTGGGTGAGCAGCTGCACAGTACTTAGCTGTTATTGCAGGGTACTAATTTATCCCTTTGTTGTGCTCTAGCCCCAGCTGGCAACTAAGATGGTACAAACATTAAGAATCTAGTCTACTTAAGTACGAGCAATGAATGGAACTCTTTTCAGCAAGGGCAACAGCAGGTTCTCACCAGAGACGGATGGAGCACCTTGAGAGTAGGGACTACAGGAGTGGGACCCAGAAGAAGAAAATCCTAATATGCAAGAGGAGGAAGCTAAAGGTTTTTAGGATAGGTGATACTGAAAGAGGCCTCAATTGTACAGCTCCTAGCTTTCTCATCAGTCACTGAATCCCTTAAAAGGCAGATGCAAGAGTCAGTATTTTCCTCTGACAGCCAAGTGACAAGAAATTGTGCAATGGTCTCACAAATGTTAGCATCAAATGTTACATCAAAAATTAGCATCCATACAGCCTGATCCTCAGCCCACACTCACCTGGGCAGACTGCTTGAATGAAACACAACTCTTAAGACACATGAAAAACTTCTCTAGAGCACATGCTCTCCAATGTCCTCTGAATTCTGCATAATCTCACCAGAATGTATGTGTCAGAAATGCATGTTACCACACTTCAGTAAGGAACAGTCTGATTAATAAACCTATTTTCAGTAAATGCAAGTACTGACTTTGCTGCACATTCAGCTTGCTACACGCTCATCAAGGACTGGTAACTGCTCCATTTGCCTCTCCCTCTCCCATTGTTTCCTCTTCCAACAACAAACATTACGAAGAAATATGCAAAGGTTTTAGAGGGTCATTTTCATCTCTCTGAAATTTAAAGCTTGAGGTACATGCTCCAGGGAGATGATCTGGCCATAAAGCAACAGGCTATAAAATAAAAACTTTTAATTTAAAGAACTTTTCTAAGAGAACCTCAGATTCAAAAAAGACCCTAAAACCATCTATAGTTAGACAGGAGATATACCAGGTTCTTCCAGTGAAGTCAAGGTGCTCTCTCTGACTTGGAGTAATTCCTCTCGGCCAAGAAGGGGCCAAGAAGAACAAACTCAGCAAGCTGTACAGCACACGTAGTTTCTTGTCACACTCCTGTACCATACTTTGCAAGGAAACTGGCCTTCAGTACATGCCACCACAGAGCAGGGAGGCAGTCTGAGTGTGCAGAAGCTAGGGTAGTTTAATACCTGTTAGGTCTGTCAACACAGAAATAACAGGATCACTATAAGTCCAGCCTCTCAAGTATAACATTACCATGGATTTATAGACACTAAACACTTGAAACAATGAACTTCTACTGCCTACGTAAATTTTTAATTTATTAATTTTGCATAATCTTTTTGTGTGGATTAGGATTACATTGACAGATATTTGATGTACAGACTTGTCTAGGCAAACTAGCCAGCTGAGCTAGAAGCCAATGGCTGCATGAGTATCTACGATAATTAACCATTCACAGAAGCATAATAACACAGCTAATTTTTTTCATCTCATATATGTGATGAGATTTACTATGAGATTTACTAGTGCTGCTCAAATGTCTAGCGCACATACCTGTTGGAAGTGACTCCAATAAAAATGCGGATGATCGTGGTGTAATGCCATAGGAAAACCCTTTATAGCAGCGGTGAGTAAAAATCACCCCCAGAATCCTCCAATTCCAGTATGTTAATCATTGCCAGAAATTTCTCTGCTTCCTTTGTTATCATTGGTTCCTTTTTGTTGCAATAATTTTAATATTCCTAACTGCTCTTCCCTATTAGATAGCCCCCCTAAACTCCACCCAAATTCCTCCCCTCCTCTGAGTTTATAGACACCCCTGCCATGCTCTAACACTTGCTTTTTGCCATTGTCCTTGTGCACGGGATTAGCCGCCCTCTACCATCTTTCATGGATCATTCAGTACAAACTGTTCGGCATGCTGTTTTTTGCTTATTAAAGCTTTTTCATTCCTGAACGATTGGGTCAAATTTTATTTCTGCATAAAATGACTGAGTTCAGTGAAGCCACCAACCCTAATAGCCAGGCTAAAATCGGCCAGAGGCTTCACCTCCTTCTGGAAGTATCCAAATAAGAGAATCTACAGTATCCTGTGTAATTGGGGAAGTTGTCAGATTTCTGTAATATGTTTTTGAATAAGTAGTAGGTAGTGGTGAATTTATAGAAAAGAACCACTTACACTTAATCTTTGTACTTATAGAATTGGCTTTCAACCTTCCAAGCCACTTGACAATAGCTGTGACATCAGCAATACCATTTCTCTTTTACTGTTTTGAGAAATCAATTCAACAGATGAAGCAACTTGCTGAAAGCTTCAGTCCACTGCCAGACAGGAACTCTCCAGCATTTATCAAATATACAACCTACATCCAAATCACAAGTAACATGTGCTGGTCAGTCCATACTTCTGAGCTCATTAAGCATCACTGGTCCAAGGTTTCCATTTCCAAACAGGTGGTATACTCAGTTACAGCAGCAGGCACATTAGAGCAAGCACTGTTACTGCTTCCCACAAGTTAGCACAGCACAACCAAGGACGCTTTTTATGGTGACCACAATCTCCTTTCCCAAACAGAAATTTCTTATTTGGGAAACCCAAAACAGCATTCCAAACATTTCAACATTTAATTTTTCAGTTTCAAAACAGTCTTCACCATATTTTACTTTGTTTTAAATGCTCTGCTGCCTTGAACTCTTCAAGGATTGCCTGGATTCCTAGCTGTGACAGCTGCTTCTGAGAGTGAGAATCACCACCATATTTTCCCTAACAATGCTGTTTACACAAGAAAACTGGAGATGCCTTAATATACTTCAAAAATTCATGTGAGGCTCCGCACTTTCTTGTTTAGCATCCCCCTGAGAGCAGTTCTCCAGAGTATTCAGTGTCATTGATTACACAAGGATTAGTGTGTCACTTTCATTTTGGCCTGTAGTTAGAGCCAATGCATCCTCAAAAATAGAAAGACAATAAACCTTTGTGTAAATGTGAGGTAATATGCTAAAAATGTTCCTTTTTGGGAATTAAGGCAATTATTATAAATAAAATATTTATTTATGGACATTCTTTCAAGCTTTAAGTGTTTCACATGTTTTAGAAGAAAAAAACTAAATCATGAACAATTTACTGCCATGCAAAGTGAAGCACACCAACTACCAGCAAATGCCTGACATTATAAATCCTCGGGTGCAAAAGTACCAGGAACAGAGTGCAATACAGACTCTACTACCTTCTTTATGTGGCGCAAGCTACAGGAAGGGCAATGGTGGCACAGGGAGAGAAGATCTATCAGAATGCAAGGTAGGGAAATAAAACATAGCTACGTGGTATTTTTGGACGGCTTCTGATCGTAACACAGGATTTACGGATCTAAATTTAAAACAGAAATCTGGATAGAATGACATGTAATTTCTTGCTATTACAAACAGTGAAAGAATAGTAGAGTATGTTTTCCTTCAGTTATACAGACACTCTAAGAATTTCATAATAGCGTAGTAGGGTAATTACAAAATCACCTGTATGAGCTGAGAGTGGTGAATGAGGCCGAGGCAGAGCTGGAGACTGAGCGCTGCCCATCAAACTCTTCCTGTTACTTGTTCTACAGCTGTGGGCAAAAAGAGGAAAGAAGACATTAGCATCAGAAATACAGTATGTACCATGTATGGGCGTTTTGAGATTCTGCTACTGAGTTCCTTGACTTCCCAGTTTCCTATTAAAAATTAGAGCTATTGTTGTTTTTGTAGGCATGTCCAGGAAGTCTACAATCATAATGGGTAATTGCAAAACCAGAAGTTTTCAAAGAAAATACACCATGGATACTTTTCAGGTTTGCACGTTTGCTGCTTTGTGCAATGACCAGCATTTCCCTGTAGAGTCATTTCCAAAAGATTCTTCTCTAACTACAGCTTATTTCTCTGCCATACACTTTTTATAAAATATAAAAATAAATATAATGTGAAACACAGCCTCAAATTTACTATCGCTATTCAATGACTAAACATATTTCTGCTGCATGAACTGTAGCTTGAAATCACATGACAGAGAGTAAGACTGATCAATTTGAGAATTATATAATAATTATAAATCTAATTATTGAGATAAATGTCACATCTGTGCCTTTTGTCAATGGAACAGATGATAACTAACAAGATGAATGCATTTTTTTATTCGTACATTTTTCATCTGCAAAGCCACTAATTTCCCATACCACAAGATCACTAAACAAGATACAAAGTAAATTAACACTTCCATTAAACTTGGGAAAGGAGGTATTTTTCTTAAATACATAATACAGTTTTTATATATTTGTTGGCAGAAGTAGTTTTCTTTTTCCCTCATTCTACTATAAAGAACAGTCTCATAAATAGAAATCTCTAACACTCCAATCATTCATGCAGAAGTAAAGCATTATCCTGAACTAAGAGGTCTTAGCTGTGTATAAACTGAAGTGTGTATGCTAATGTTTACAGCACTGCAATCACAACTTTTTCTGCAAAGGCTTAAAAAAATTCCGAACTACTAAAATGGAGAAACTTTATACACAAAAGCATTTAATTATCAAAGCAGGTTAGAAGAGAAGCAGATTGAAATTTAATTTGTAGACATCTCAAACAATGAATTTTGTAACATTATGATGATCTCTCATTACGTAACAGCCAGAAAGCAAGACTAATTAGTCCTGATAGGGTTAAACTGAATAAAGTGCAAAAGAATGGATAGTTTAATAGCATAAGGAAAAAGAGATGCAGAAATACTCCAAAGTAATACAGAAGACAAGGAAAGTAAAGGAAAAAAAAGGTGGAGGAAAAGTTGAGTATGAAATCAGTATAGATGGTATCTGCAACATGCAAAACAACCACTACAGCCACTCTCTCCTTGAAAATGCTTTGTGAAGCAGCAGGAGTGCCACTCCCAAATCTCTAATAAGTCAATGCAAAGTACATTCGAACACTGCACAAAGTTTTGCCATACTACTTAATTATTACATTCAGTGATTTAGCCCATAAGTGTATCATTACTACAGACCTTTCTAAGAAAATAATGTACATAATTATTTCAAGTTTCACATGTAGAGTACTGGAAAAGTCAAAACTTAGTTAAAACATATACTGTCATTTTTAAGCCAAACAATAAGGAAGAACTTTTAAAATGTGAAATCGTATACATATGTTTTTGGTAATCTGTCTAGATTAATTTCTATTTTTCCAAATGCAAAAACTTGAGCAAATATTCCATATTCCATTAGACAACGAAGTTTTAATTGTTTTCCCCCTTTTCCAAATTTTGTCCAGCTAAAGAATCACTAAATTCCTCTCTTATCGAAGAATTGTCCAAAATTTTCTTTCTGGTTTCATGCAATGTCACCATGTTTTTGCTAGCTTTCCCTTCTTTATCTGCTAGTCTTGTTTTACAAGCTAGAATAACCGTTTCTTTGCAATTCTCCAATCTAAAATTGAACCCAGGAAAAACTTCTGGTATTCATTGGACATTCATTAAAAGACACAGAGATTGCAGCTATCCATGACGATGTGATGGTATCACTACCAACATCTGTGGTGCAGGCTAGGGCTCAGAGCACCCATTATGTGACTTGGAAGCAGTTTTGTGTGGCTGAAGTCTGGGATTTTAAAGGACTGTCACAACTTCTGGTAAAAGAAAGTAATGCATTTGCAGCACAATAATTTTAGATGCCCTTCACAGATGATTCCTTGCACTTACTTATCACTTGCCCTTACTTGTAGAAATTGAGACTTTTATCACTTTTATTTCCTATGTAAATAAACAAATGCCTTGTGTTCACTTTTACATATCCAAACTTTACACTTCTCAGCTGAATGTGCAATGTCTTTCACAAATCATTATCAAAGATATCTAATTAAACTTATCTTCAGGAGTCTTTTTTGGAGGCTGTGTATTTTTAATATTCTGGGGATTACGATGGCGTTACCTTCAATATCAAGATTTTACATAAAGAAAAATCTTTCCCCCTCACTACTTTTCAAAAACATCTTTGCTATTTGGTCAAATGTGGCTGCAGAGAGAATTCATCTTCTATCATACTTAAATGAAATGTTCTATTGAGAAATAAAAGATATGAAGTCTCCTCTATTTGCCTTACCAATAAGGTAAGACGCAACTCACTGCATGGAAAGACAAATCCATCCTAGAGCTCTCACTGTAAGCTTTGTTTTTCAGTTGTGCTTCACAAAGATTTTGAAACAATGTAATCCATCCTGTATAATCTGTGAAATATAATTCCTTCCCCAAAATAATGGTATTATAAAAGAGGCATTTTGTGGATGAAAGAAAAAGAAACTTCAGGGAACCTTGAAAGATGATCTAAGCTGCCGGAACGCCACAAATGGGAAGCAGGGTGGCACAAAGGAAGTATCAAAGCATTACTTACTGGACTGTATTTAGCCTTGAAACAGAAATCTTCCTTGTACAAAAGAATCTCAGAAGTTAAAACCCTTCTGCAGACAAAACAGTTTTTTCTAGATCTCTGAAGACATCAAGTAACTTTCCCTTCTATTGTTTTCATAAAACTGTTTTTCTCCCATTCAAATCTGACAAGATAAACCAACTGATAACAGGTAGTCCTGAAAGAAAGCCTCTTTGTCTGCAGTAAAGTTATAGCCATAGAGGAACACTCTACAGAGATTGTAACTTAGGGAAACATAAACCTTGGTAAACCACAGAGCCCTAACCCTCAAAATGCAGTTCTCTAAGCCTTGAATTTTGAGCTGTGATCAGGCTGCATGCCAAGCAGAGACTAGCAAGCCAGGCAGCAGGTAAGACGGAAAGCTTAAAATACTTAAAAAAAATAAGAAAGAGAAAACCTTTCTTACAAGATGAAAAAGAGAAGGGGAGAACACAGAAAAAAACCCACAACAGTCACATTTAACAATAACTAAACTTAGGGGTGTGCAGAAAACTTGTACAGAACGGAAAGTTTACACTTGCTTCCCTTCACCTCCTTACCTGCGCCACAAATACCCTTCCTGGATTTTATTCCTCCTGGGTGACTACTTACCTGGAAATCATTGACCTTACACTGTATTAGCAGTACCCTGGACAAATGGCACTTAAAATCCAATTCATAATTTCCTATTTGTTTCCCAAATCCGCCCCCCAGACAGATTCTTTCCTACCTCCTGATCTCTGTCACTGACACTACTACCCACTCACTCTTCTCCTCCCTATCCTGACTTCTCACCATGTCTCACTGTGAGGGAATTCCTCCTTCAGCCCAGCTCCAGTATCATTCCCAATGCACTAACTCCAAGTCACCTCTCCAGCTGCTATAGGCAATCAACGTTTCTGATGAGAAGTACACATGATAAAACAAACAGAAGACACCACATAGTGCTTTTGCTGAAGTTCTATTGTAACAAAGTCAGGGTGAGCCAAAGTTGCTGAAAGATGCAATCCAGTTGCATAAAGCTTGATTACTTTGCTCCTTAAATAGCCACAATTCTTCCCATATCAGACAAAAGATATTTGGGTAAAAATGAGGGAAACTGCAAAACTGAAATCAGCAAAGCACAAGACTAAAGTATCAGTATGGCTGTTAACAGAGCTACATTCCACAACCTCCTGGAAACATTCAAGAGAATAAAAAGCTGAAGCAGAAATGCAGTGCTTCTAGACAATACTTTATCCAGAGCTGAAATGTAGGTTTCCTGGTACAGCAATCAAGAAAGAGTACTGGAATGGAAATTTCTTCCTCTGAATGAGGGCTTACAGATTAACAAATTACTGACAGTGAAGGGTAAACACTTCCATTTATTAAAAAAAAAATAGAGGAAAGTGGGCTATTTTGGCAGAGATTACCACTTGCCAGGCTTTTCACGGGAAATACGGCATTAGCCTTTATAATTTATAATTATTTCATTTCACCATCCTCAATTATTACTATTTACACTTGTAATGAAGACAGATTTGGACTGTAAGCCATTATGTCAATTCACCACTTCTCACAGGCTACACTGAGCACAGCACTACTCCACGCCATCCTAATTCTGGTACTAGTGTAATATATAGTGGCTTAGCTGGAGGCAAAGATTCAAAGGGGATCTCTCCCATCCTAAGAAGAGGCTGAAAACAAATGGTTTTAGTTGCCAATACAAGCACAAAGAAATGAAGTTACTGCCATACCCAGAATGCAAAGCCTAACCATGTACACATGAGACAATAATAATGCAAAACCAGCTCTCCTATAAAGGCTCTAGGGATAGAAAAGGTGGTTATAATTTCTGTGGTGTTAAAATTGCATAGCTGAAAACTACCCCAGCAGGAACATGCTGTCCCTAGCAAGATCTAAGATGTTGTGACTTCGGTTATACAGGAAAGTTAAATTTAAGTTCCATTTCAGTTATATTTAACTTGTTATGAAGGTAGCTGAAGTATGACTTCATAGTTATCTTCAGCAACACCAACACTGAGGAGTCATTGAACAGCAACACACACAGCACTTACAAAAACCCAGAACAGAAGTGAGGAATTTAATTTGGTTTGCCTTGGCTATTTTGTCTAGTTGGTTTGGTTTATTTTGTTTTTAAAGAAGAGGCCTTCTGCATAAAAAGCAGTTCAGTGAGTACTTCCATGTGCTCCAGAACCCAGACAAGTTCTGTGGCGATATTAACTGGAACAAATGCAAAAACCAGCTGCCCTGAAGAGATGACGCACATCGAAACTGCAAGCAGCTTCCTTGTCAAAAGCAGCCTTTAAGATTGTATTTGATGAAGCATCTCCTAGAAAGTCAAACACTCAGCGCCAGTTCACACTCTAGATTGCTTTATGCAAGGAAACAAATTGGTTCCTCATGGAACACTGTAGAATTAGTTGCACTGGGACAGTCGATAGACTCCGTCCAGAGGTAATGATTGCTACCTTGTTCTAACTTACAGCTAGGAAAGACTAAAGAGTAAGGAAGCAAAGGTTTACAATTTTGAGAGATATCTCTTGAGTTAAAATTTCAAGGTAATACAGTAATTGAGAAAGTGTCAAATCATCAGAAAGCAAGTAAAAGATAGCATCAGTAACACACAAGAATTTTCATTTTATTCTTTTAAAGGCTGTCAGTCTTTCATATTCATAACAATTTATTACCAACTAGTAGTATGTTCTGATATATTTTACCTAGACTACAGTAATTTCACGAATACAAGCCGCACCAATTTGACCAAAATTTTGGTGGAAACCCGGAAGTGCAGCTAATATTCCGGGGCGGCTAATACATTAACAAAATTCTAAAAGCTGCCAACACGGAAGTGAGAGCCCGCGGCAGCCCCAAGCCAAGCTGGAGCCCGGCCGGCCCCGGCTGAGGTGGGAAAGCCTGGCAGAGGCGGGGCCAGCAGTGTGGGGGGCGGGCGGCAGAGCCTGAGCCAGCAGGGCGGGGCAGGGGGGGGCGGCAGAGCCCGGGCCAGCAGGGCGGGGGAGCCCGGGAGAACTGGGGCTAGCAGTGCAGGGGAGCATGGCAGAAGCAGGAAGGCCGGCGGGTGGGGCTGCCTGGCAGCGGGGGAAGCCCAGCAGAATCGGGGCCAGGAGCGTGGGGGAGCCCGGCGGTGCGGGGGCCTGCAGTGCCGGCCAGGGCGAGGAAACGCGGCGGCGGTGCAGACGGGAGGGGGCGGCCGGCGAGCCTGGCGGCGGCGGCAGCGGCTGGCCCGCCGGCAGGGCGACTACGTTAACGCAGCGGTGACGCGGCCGGCGTGCCTGCCAGCGGCGGCGGTGCCTGGGCCGCCGGCAGGGCGACTACGTTAACGCAGCGGCGACGCGGGCGGCGTGCCTGCCAGCGGCGGCGGTGCCTGGGCCGCCGGCAGGGTGACTACGTTAACGCAGCGGCGACGCGGCCGGCGTGCCTGCCAGCGGCGGCAGTGCCTGGCCCGCCAGCAGGGCGACTACGTTAACGCAGCGGCGGGGCGGTGCTGACGGGAGAGGGGGGCCAGTGAGCCCGGCGGCGGCTGCAGCACCACCCGGCCGGCCCCGTCAGCAACCATGAGCGGGCTGAGCCTGCCTGGCCCCGCCCCGAGCCAGTAAAGCCCGCTATGCCGCGATCCTGTTACTAATTGGCCAATTTGTGAAAGCTGCGCACGGATTCTCGCGACGAACGAAAGTGCGGCTAATATTCGGGGTGCGGCTTATCTATTGACAAAGACAGCAACATTGTCGAGGCACCGGGGGTGCGGCTTATAATCCGTGCGGCTTGTATTCGTGAAACTACTGTATATGTCTGCATATACACTCCTAATCTGCTATGTGTATATAGATGTGAACATAAGCATATATACATATACACACATGCATAAAATATATGCATATATTTATATAAATATATATCTAACATCCTATCTTTACAACACTAAACATACAGTCATACCTTCTACTTACTATATATCCCATCTCTGTGAGGAATTTTTCTATGTCAGTATGTAACAAACTGTGAAGAATAGGCTACTGGAATTTAAATTTTAATTGTTAAACTCTAGAGAGGGATTCAGATTTTCCTCTTCTGTCTGTAAGGCTTAGTCAGTTTAAGAAAGGCAAGCTTTAGTTTGAAGAAACGAGACTGCTGCCAAGATATAATGAACACAGCACACCAAGATGAGGTATGCAGCTGCTTGCAGCCCTAGTTTGGTGATCTGTCTCAAACCTTTGCAACACTACATTGAATGGTTCAGCTTTAGCAATTAGCCAGGTAAACATGGGTAGTAAGCTACAGGTCCTCTCTAAGTACTGAAAAATATGTGTGGAACACCCTTCTCCCTAACATTAATACCAATTACCAGCATGCCACCATGCTATCAGAACTTCATCTTTCCTCAATCATACAAAAGAAGAGACTTCAGGTTATTTCTTTGTATTTCTAAAAGAAAAAAACCTACAGGGAAAATAAAGCATAAAATGCAATCAACTAGATGTATGATCACCCCTTCCACGGGCAGCCTAAAGGATTCAAATGCACGCAAGACAGCATCACTGCCAAAACAGACACCAGGAAAAAATCACAGAATTTCCAAAATATCTGCCAAATCTCTAATGGTCAGACCTGAGGGAGACTGACACAAAGACTTCTTACACTGTAGAGGGCTTCTCAATATCCTCTAACCCAGAGTATTACAATACAAATAAGGGGATCATTATGCCTTCTCAACTGAACTTGCTAGTAAGATGTGTTCAGTGTATTCAGCTTTACTGACTGCTCTCACTTTTAGGCTAGTCCATTTTGATCCATAATTTTTCTTCTTCTCGCACAGGAGAATAATCAGTGGTTACATGAAATCAGAATTTCTTCTACCGAATTAAAATGCCGTACTTCTATCTGTCCTGAACCTTCCTAAACCCACTGATTCACATTTCACTCACGTAATTAAATATTCATCTCTGTAGTAACAAAAAAAATAGTATATAAGCTAACTACTAACTCCATAGTTGTACAATATTCATAAAATAGCTGCACAAAAGTTAAAGTCTGTACTACAACCAAAGTAAGTATACAGAGAAGTGCATACAAGAAGAAACCAGGATCACAAACCGCTGGGCTGCTGAGCAATTCTGCTTTATTATACACAAAATTACATTTTTGCATCTTCACATCATACAACCCATTGAGAACACGATGATGGGATCATTTAAATCCCACTGTTTCTTGAATTTACAGTTTATTTTGTATTCTCAGAAGGGAAATTTAAAAAAAAATCACCATATCTCCTATCATACTGAGAAATTTAACTAAATTCCTTGATATATAAATGTTATCCATTCAAAATAGAAGGGTAACTAGGAAGCCAGTACCAAATGTAGAGGAAAAACATGCAAGGTAGGCCTAAATTACTGCTAAGTATGCTTATCTGTGTGCTAGTAATTCAGAACACACAAAAAAACCTTGCAAACAAACAAAAAAACAAATACCAAAAACAACATAACAAACACCCAAAACAAACAAACAAAAGCCTAACTGAAAAAAAGCCAAAATCAGTAGCCACTGTGAGGCGTTTATAACATATAACAAGCCCTTTTTAAAAAAAAAAAAAAAGTCACACATCACACCTATTCAGACCACAGCACCACTAGTTTGGAGGCATTAACCAAATGAAGTAGTGCCTTGACTTGCATAGTAGATAGTCGTGCAGAAACTGTTTGCATTAGACAGGAAATATCCTATTTACCAGAGGTCATGCCTATCCAGGCTGCAGACTCAAAAAAGAGGCCTCCCTGTGCTTTTGAGCCATCCCCTGCCGTTTACATTAACCCTTACCACTCCATATTCTGACTACAACCTCCTGGTGCTCCCACTTGTGCTGGGAGAATGAAGCCAGACGTTTCCTACCAAGTTTTGGAGCCAGGTTGGGGGCAGGATGTTTCTCACTCTGACCCACTACTGGTTGTTAACAGCTTGGGAGAAACTGGGGGAGCAGATGGAGGTGAGTCAGCATCTTGGATGCCATTTCCCCTGGAGCTGTCACTTCACCTCAGGCTGGCAAGCTGTCAGCAAGGCTGTAATACAGACACTGTCACAGCAAGGCTTGCCACTGGCTCTGTCCCTGGTTCAGGAGCTAGGCTGGAGACCTGCTGCTGCTGCTGACAACACAAGCAGACTCAGACAAGGGGTGCCTCAGCTGAGGGACCGCCTCCTCACCCTTCCATCCCCCCAGTGGGGAACAATGGGGAACAACAGCCTTTACCACATTCACACAGAACAAAGCAGTTAGTATACTGGCAACTTTTACCCAGTCAGCCCCTTCAAAAAATAACCCCAAACAAAACCAATAAACAAACGGGTCCTGTTCAGCTGTATTTCCTTTGAACAACATCCATCCAGACTCAAGGACTAACCAGAGCCAATTCCCTAGGACATTTCAGTACTGCCAGGGAGCCAAAGCAGATACCCTGAGTTTTCTGTAACTCCAGTTGAAACTGAGGCCAGCAGAGTTCAGAATTTAGATAAAACATGGGAGTGTCTCCAGATTACAGACCAAAGACCTGTTTGTCCAGTTACCTACCACAGTGAAATCCTGTTCACCATCTCTCCAGCTTTCTCATTCTGTTTGCACCTTAGACCTACCTCCTCTTGGGCTTTGCTTCTTACTTGCTCGGAGTACCACTGCTCCTAACTTACCACGGATCTAGGAGTCAGCAGGTTAGGAAGATAAACCATACAGGCCTCTTCATAGCAATGAGTACATTCCCCAAATAGCAAGAAGAGGAACTTCAAGGAATGCTTCTCTTGGTTGAAAGTGTCGGCATGGCATCAATACTCAAAAAGTCCCAGTGAATTAAAGTCTGTCATGTTTTGAAATCAGGTAGTTAAATGCAGCCAGCCTAAAAAAGCTTACTTCCTTGGTAGATGTTTGAGACACTGAAAAAATGACTAATCCATTTCCAGCTGGGGGAAGAAAACAAGTAACTACTTAGTTTGCCCTGCTTTTTGCTATGGAAGTTGTGCTTCATCTTCCTTTCAACCTCCTCTATTTGTTGGTATCCATTAAAAAAATATTTTGCAAAGGTTACTTTCACATAAAAAGAATCAGAAGCTTATTAAAGCAGAAGTCTACATAGCACCCTTCATCACATGAAACACCGTCTGCTTTGCACTGTACTCTAAAGACTCGACCCAGGAGAAAAGCCGCTAAGAGACAAAGTTGTAAAAATCTTTTTTCCTACATTATCTTACAGTATTTTTAGGACAGTTTTAAGATATTTTCCCCTTTGTTTTCCACAACCCCCCAACCTTTTTTTCTCCTAATATTCTTCAAGTAGTAGAACTAAAGTAATCACATTCTAAAATTCAAGGGTAGAAGATGGGAAGATGCTTGAAGGAGACATTTTACATAGTTTTACATTCTAATTAAATTGTGATTACACTTGACTCCTTTCTGGTATAATTACGTGGTTTCATTTTTACTCAAAAGAGCATTAAGTCCAGACAGGACAGCACTGCTTCTTTCCTTTTTTGGTAAATCTGGTAGCTCCCATTCTCTCAAAACTATGAGGTTGCACACAATGGATTAAATGTGTTGTCTTCAAACCTTGAGCAAATACTACCAAAGATTTAAGAAATGAACAGGTAAGACAATGTCAGAGCAATGCACCTGACTGAAGGAAAACTATACAGCAGATCACAGTAGCAGAGGAGCCCGAATTCTTTTATTATCACACCCACCAGGATGAGAGTCTGAATTCTTTTATTCCTACTTGCACAGGTTTCCCACTTGGGCAAGGAGAAAAAGAAGGGAAAAGCATTTGAGGGTAGTCCCCTGAAGATACGTGAGCCCACTAAGAATACCTTTTAACCACATGAGAACCAGAAATGGGGATACCCATCTACAGATTGGAAAGCACTAGAGTGATGAAGCACAGCTGCCTACTGAGCATTTGACATGTGAGGGAAAAAAGCTTCATCCTTTCAGCAGCACTGTCACACTAATTGCTGTGGTTTATCTTCTTTCTTCATGCAAATATGAGAGTTGCCAAAAATTTGCAATAAACGCCTGATTTTAAGCAATGTGATGTGAATTTGCATCTTTTTCTTAAGGGAACCAATGCAAATAACAGGAAAAGTGGCCCTATTCTTTTTCCCATCTCAGGGTTTAAAAAACATGAGGCAGCATTATATAACTAGTGTCGTACTTTCTATACAAGAAATATAAACACTTCACAATTAATATTCTGCCCTGTCTTTTGTTTGGACATTAGTAGTCAGTAATGCTTAAGCAGTTAATGCATTGAACTTAAGGAAAAAAAGAAAAAACTTTAAAAAAATAAAATCATTATTTAGGGCAAAATATGGGTGTTTGAAAACTATGCCCTTTACTGGAGACTGAATATGAACAATTAAGTGGAAGGCATTCAGCCTCAAAACTATGTCTGTTCCCACAAGACCTCTGGCAGCATCATCAGTGTCCCACATTTGAGCGTGCACACATAGACTGTGGCTCAGAAATTCAGTTTGCAAACAAAAGACCCTCCTCTCTCTAGTGAGACCCACATTCTACGTCCCTCCCACTGACAGCTGACCAAAAAGTTTTTTAATTAAACCATAATTAAGCATCTAGAAGCATTATTTTCCCAGGGGAAGGTGAAAAAAAAATCCATTCACTGTGCCCATTCAGCTGTTGGTCTCTGTCTAGCCTGTGGCAGAGGGCATCAATTAATGCCAGCTATGGTGGTTTTCATGAAGGGGTGTTTGTTCTGCAGGAACCAGACATCTGCAAAGTTATGCTAAAAGATAAGTGACCAAACACTCCACAGTCATAATGTTAAGACACCACTACACATCTACCTGCAGCCAACAAGGGGGCATTCCTCACCAGTCACATGGAGCAGTAACAAATTAAAGTCTGTTTGTGTTTGAGTTTCTGAACACACCTACATCCCTTTAGTAGCAAAACATTAAATAACCATTATAAAAAATTGGTATGTCTGAACTAGCTTTTTTCCAGATTAAAACTGAGTTTTTGTAACAGACATTACTATTGATCATTACTTTTTATTTAACAAAGCCTCATGATAATTATAACAGAAGAAAAATGAAGTATGTGCTGACACATACTCGACACCATTTACAAATGTACATAAATAATTTCTTCCCCACAAAAAATTTTATTAGATATACAGTATCCACACTTAAAAGAGTTACCTGCGCATCTAAACTGATATAGTCACATAAGCATACCTCCCTTCTAAAGACGAAATTACACCATAGGTAAGTCTTTTACTGGTTCGGAATTTCCCCATAAGGAAATAAAAATGAACCAGAATACAAACTGCCTTTTTTCAACTGCAATTAAAAAGCTGAGTCAGCAAGACTAACTTGATACTAGCCACGGTTCAAATTATCATCCCTGTATAAAACAAAGCACCCAAACTAAGTCTGGGAGCAAACTTCAGTTCCACATGGCAATATAGCTACTGAGGAAGGGAACCTATTACACACGCAGATCATCACACTGCATAGTCACAGTGAGGTAATTGGAAACATCTGAATCATCTCTAGTGAAGCAATTTAAACATCTCCTGGTCTAGTCACGAGTGAGGATGACAACACAAGGCCTCTGACATCCACTCACTATTTTTGTTTTTATTTTTTTTTATAGTAATGCTTAATCATCAAGCACCACACAAGCCAGGAAAGATCAGATGATTTATGTGTTTCAGCATGTTGCCACAGACCTGCACAATATACACATGCACATTTATAGTATTAAAAATAGTGTGGCATGGTATTGAAAAAAGTTTCAGTGGCATATGCTTCATTTTCAAGTGACTGGATTACTCAGTGAGGTCAGAAACAAATTATCTAGGCCGCTGCAAATAAAGTACTGATAAAGCATTCATGTTATGTCATCAAACATCCCTTCCTTCTGACATGCTGTGCCACTTCAGTAATCCAAGTCTCTGAATCACAAACATTGTTCAATTTTTGGAATCCCTTTAGCCTACCTAAGATAGGTTTTCTGCAGATCAAAACACCACAGTACTGAGTTGTGACCTCTCATACAGGCTGTGAGAAAAAATGATGCACTACCCAGGGAAAGGGAAATCCTTCTCTGCAATGATATACTTCAAGTTCTCTCCCACAGGTGGTGACGCAGCAGAACTAGAACACAATACGACTTTCAGTTTATCCACCCAGTTACGCCTGATGAAAATCCAGTGAGCAAAATGGGAAAATTAGCAGCATCATCTAGCAAAAAATCCCCAGTACACGTTCAACACTTGAAATTTCCAAGCAGAGTGAAGCATACCAACATGAATGATTCTGGCCCACAAAATCCATTTATATAGTATGACTGAAACAAAGTTTCTTACTGTGAGTAAAGTTTTACAGAAAAAAATGGAATTTACAGACTCAAATAAGTTTGATTTCTCATTTACATCTCTCCTGACCACTTCAATGGTCAGTAACAACTTATTCTCTCATGAAAAAACAAGAACTCAGAAACAAGACTAAAACAAAAAAAAGTAGAATTGACTTCTATACTTTCTACACTAGACTTAAATCTATACATGAATACAAGAATACAGAGAAAAGGCTAAGACCATCTTAAACACATTACAGAGTATATAAGCAATTTATGAAAACAACTTTTGGATGCACTTTGCTCTGTAAAAATACCCATAGCAGTAAAGGACTATTTTAACATCAAAGCAATGCACTAATTGCTCACAAATAGAAGTAGGTCAGGGAAGATTCATGAAAGC
The DNA here is from genome assembly GCF_009819885.2 of Catharus ustulatus. Lineage (NCBI taxonomy): Eukaryota > Metazoa > Chordata > Aves > Passeriformes > Turdidae > Catharus > Catharus ustulatus. The sequence goes on along the minus strand of NC_046262.2, from coordinate 21,963,397 downwards.
AAACGCCAGTGACTCAGTGCAGAAGGAAGAAGAAAAGGAAGAAAATGAAGCAAGGATATGATTTATAATGTGCAAATAGGTATGAGCTAATAGTGTGAAGAGGAACGATTTCAGGATGAATATTTGTGTAATTCACCCTGATGTGTCAAAGAATGAAGTATCATTCTAGTGACTAGTAAAGCAACATCCACTACAGAGACAAAAAAGCAAGCAGTGGTAATTACAGCAAACATCCTAATTTTGAACACATCAGTTAGCTCACTGTGTGCAGCCACAATAGCCAGCGACACAGCTGCTGCAGTAGCGCAGTGCCAGGTCGAGCAGCTACCACCACAAACCAGAACACCTGAGATGCTGCAGGAAACACCGCCTGCCAAACCACAGTGCAAGGCAGCTAACACCTGCTTCTGAACCTGACTAACTAAACACTATCTGCTCCAACACCAGCAGAATTGCTGACAAACTTCAAGGAGAAGAAACACTGCTGTCAAGCCTTAAATTATATAATGTAGTGCATGCAGTCCTCAAGTTCCATCATCTGAATTCATACAGTGACTCAAATAGTACAAGTTTTCAGCTTTTGAGGGCAAAGGCTTATTATTGCTGGGTTTGGTTTTTTTCTTTGTGGTTTGACAGTTTTTCTTGGAAGTTCATGTTTCAAGCCCTATTTTGGCAATAGAGAGATTTAAGATGAACAGTAAGTATTTAAACACAGACACAATTAACTACTGCTAAACTTTACACAGTGGTAATAAATTCCAAACAAAAAGGAACAGTGGTTTGGATGCGTATTGAGTTGAACAGTGCAATCCAGTGTACTGTCTTTCTTCTTCACACATAAATCTTTTAAAGAAATTTGGAAATTTTCTCATATAGTTTAAAATATCTCAAGATTTCATAATCCTGCAAGAATAAATCTATATTGGCTTTTAAACTTCTACTAATTCCACATTGAAGCAGCAATGTCTGGGGCAGCAGAAACATGACAGTGGAAGAAGTAAATTGGAAAGGGAATTTGTGTCAAAGTTGCCCATGAGGAGAGTTGCAATCCTCCCACAAAAGGCAAGTCTACATTAAGTCTTGCTGCTCGTAAGCAGTTGCATTAAATAAAAGCTGTTAACTTGAACAAGAACCATGAAACTTATATGAAAAACTTGGGAAAATATCACATATTACGCTTCAATGTGTACATCAAAAAGGTAAAACTGGGACCCAAAATGGGCAAATCTCCCACTTTCCTCAACTGTAACTTGAAGTGCCACTACATCACATTTCACACATTCTCTAAGACATATTATTATGCTAAGAAGTAAATCTTACAGGGACATGCTAAAAATCAAGAGTTTCCACACATTCTGTACTGCCATAAGTCTAGTGTCATCATTACTGTTCTGAGATTCACATCCGTGATTCCACCACAGAAAGCGGTCTTGTAGATTACCTATCATCTTAAGGAGCATGGCTGAAGAGAAAAGAAAGCTGAACCTACAGTTTAAGATAAATTCACTAGTTTTCAGAGGAATATCCTGTTCCACTGAAAACAGCTTCCACACACTGTCCATTTCACATAATGCAGGCAGATTCAAGTAGAACTACAACACCTGGCATTCTGTGATCTCCTAATCTCTCAATAGTAAGGAAGAATTTAAACACTAGTTCTTGATTTCCTGTTTTTTGTTAAACAGAAGCCCCGAACCTCTAATTTGGTTCAGTGGTTTAATCAACCATTAGATTTTCTATTAGCATAAGTTCTAGCTCAGCTTTTCAAATAATCATTAAAAATTACCTCAGACTACATCCAGCTAGAAAACCAAATGCCCAGGCATTCCTCTAAAAGACAAATTAATGCCAGAAAAGGTTATTTTCTTAAATGTCTTCAGTATAAAAGAACTGAGACATTTGTTGGTATTATGCTTTCTTCAAATCAAAATACTACAAAAAATTCTACTTTGAAGATACAAATTTAATGATAAAGCATAAACATGAGTCAATTTTAACATAATCATATGTTCCTTTATCATCTCCCTTCCATAAATCCTTAACTAAACATTATATCAAAATGATTTTTCAATCCTTCCAAAACCTCAAGAAAATCTTTGCAGATAGGTAATGGCATACAGATTCAGGAGGGCTGGACAACTAGTTGGATGCACATATGGGTGTGTAACCAATTAAAAAGTGACTGATTGTTATTTCAATCTAGCAGACAGAGTTCTGACTTGTTTTTATGGGGACATATAATCTCTTGCCTCACTGTGACTAGCACAAATTTAGCTGATACAGGAAAACAATGACAATGAATACTGAAAAACCAAACCCAAGTTTATAACTGGCAAACCGGTATACAACAATCTGGTGAAAAACAAATGCAATCTCATCATCTCTTCCTTCCAAAGTGCTTCACTAGGTCCCACACAACCATGGAGAGTATTTACTGAGTGATGCAGATTCTTTTTTTTTCGTATTTTACAGAGAAATATCATGTATTGCACTCCTAATTTTTGTCTGCTGTTTCTTTTTTTCCAGAAAAGAAACCCAACCACTAGAATAGCAGCTTCACACCTATTTAACACAGGATAGGTACAGTACCGTTCAGTAAAAATCTGCTAGACCCCAAAAAGTTTCTTTAAGACTGAAGCTGGACTTTATGTTACTGATAGTTCTGTACTTGATATTACATCTAAGCCACTGAAGCATTTTACCACTCAGAGCTCTAAAAATAAGTTACAGAAGTAACAATACCAGAAAATAATATTCCGCTTTTAAATTCTGACTACTCAGTATGTTATACCAACCATATTTTTGAAACAGATAATGTAGTCACTCTGTCCAAAAGGGCAAATTCTGATCTTCCTATTCACTAATGTCTCCCAGCACACTTTACCACAAGTAGAAAAGCAGAACCATGTAATTCACCAATGCTGGAGACAGGAATCATGCTGCAGTGTGATACAAAGCTACATGCCCCACTCTTCACAAGTCTAGCTGTAATAATCCAAACGCTTGCAGCCATACTGCCCCATGCTGAGCTTTTCTCACATTTTGGGCTGTGTAGCACTAGCTGCTGCAGGAAATGATGATCACCTCCGAGTCAGAGCTAAGCACACACCCCATCACGGTGCTGCAGGGCACAGCGCTGTTTTGCAGATGAATCTGTGCTGCCAACCACATGAGATCATTATAGATCATTGCTTTGAGTAAACGTAAATGCAGTGAAGCACACACTTGGGCAGAAACTTACAGAACATTCTGAAAGCAAATCTACTGAGTGTGTTTTCTTCAATCCTGGGTTGCTCTTCAAGATTTCAATGAGCTAATTAAAGAAAAAGATCTATTACTTAGACAGCATATTTGTGTTAAGCAACCCCCATTACTTTCAGTATTTCTCCATCAATGCTTAATTTAAAACCAACAAATGCCTATTGATGGAATAATTTAAAAAATAACCAAAAAACCCCAAAAAACCCCGCAAAAATAAACTTCCAGAAAAACAACTAAACAAAAAACCCAAACAACAAACCCAAAAGAATAAAAAGTCTCTACACACACTGCATATGTACTATTCATCAGTCAGGAAGACTCAGCATCTCTGACAATAAACTGCAATGAGGATGATTTCAGATTAAATTTAGCACTACACAGCTATCAAATCACAGGCCAAGTATAAAAAGTAGGTAAATTACATTAATAATCTTGTTAAAAGGTTATCACCACTGAGGATGCATGGAAGCATGGAAGTTCACTCCATTTGTTAAGGTAACAAGTGGTTTGTGGCCACATTAAAGGTTAGAAGCCAATTTTTCATATTCAAGCAACTAAATCATACCCTCAATATACATATGAAAAATTTTTTTCCTTAAGTACTCAGTATAGTTCACTATGCTCATTTCATAAATTCAGTGTCCTGGCAGAAGGGAAGGAAAAAAAAAAAACAGTAAGTCTTAAGCATGGAGACTACCACCCCACAGCGTAACAGGTATCTTCTAGCTTAGTTCAAACACACGAAATCAAGATAAATTAATCATACATTATGCTTGAAATCATACATGCTTGAAAACCTTGGTAACCACTAAATTCACCAAGTACATTAACCGTATTGCACATTTTCTATTCCAGAGTTAACATGCAGTTAACATGCGTGAAAAAATGATCTGCAGTTTTATTTTTTACACATCCTATCTTCTACAAGGACATATGAAAACAGAAAATTGTAGGTGCTCCTACGTAGGTCCCTAGAGCCATATGGTTATTACTCACAGCCAAAAAAAATCAACTCTGCTTCTACAGGTAGAAATATTGATGCTTTTTGGTTGAAAAAGTCTTTGGAATAAATGATCACGGGCTGCAGATGTTTTTACTCAAGACTTTATCTAAAAATAATGACTGCATTATTTTCTTTGTTCTTCAACATTGTACAATGGTTTCAGATTGTAGCCTTCCTTCTTTAGGCTGCAATTGAGTGAATTTGAAAAAACTGAAAAAAACTGCAAGCTTTGTCCCAAGACTTCTACGAGAAAAGTATTCTGAGAGAAGATCTGTCATAACTGAGGAAAACCTGTATTTTCTGCTTTCAAGAACATAACTACATAGGTCCCTCATGCAACAGAGCCCAGCAGATAGAAGCATTATTATTTCTTATATATGCAGTTCTGCTACAAGTCTCCATTGTTCTCTGCATCATAGAAACACAACAAAGGACAACCTCCACTCCAAAGAGCTTACACAAGCTCAAAAACTCAGCCTCAACACATAGACAAGACAAACATCTCCAACAGGTTAGAATAGGGTGTGGATGAGGTAAGGTGACAGAAAAGGGTGTGCTACAATTTTTGGCCATCAGGAAGAGTAATCACCTCATTACTCATCCAGTCTATTAGCCCATTAGTTAATTTAAGGTTTCTATTTGCATCACAGCAGAAGGATGCCTTAAGAACTAATGTTCATAAAGCAAAAAACCAGTATTTCTGCAGCCTTTGTTTTCTGTAAAACATCCCAGATCTTATGAACACCACAGAGAGTTTGAGAAAAAGGAAAAAATGTGACACTGGTCAAAAAACTATTTCAGTACCTCACATAGTCACAGTCAAGTCACAAAGACAGGAACAAATTCACCTTCTACATGAGTTTCCCTTGTTCTTTTAGTTTTTTATGAGACAACATTAGCTCTTACTTTAGACAGGACCTGGAAGAATACACTGCCTAATAAAGCTAGCAAATTAAGGAAAGTTGTTACAATTAAAAAACCAACCAAACAAACAAAATAAACAAAAAAAATTAAAAAGCAAATGCCTTAAAAGCAAAAAATCTGACACTTCACATGTCTTATGCAAAGAACATGAAGCACTACATTCCTACCAAATCATACTATAATGAACTGTCTTTTAACTACTTGGACTTCAAGTCCTATTATCTTCACTTATCTTGAAGTGATATTGATAATATTTGCTGTCTTTGCCCTAAGGAAGATTAAAATGAAATCATCAACTCGTGGTGAATGAGTTTTGTATTTACAGAATCTTGGCATCTATTAGAAAAGTGATTTTATAAAATGATGCAAATTTTGTAACTCTACAGCACAAACTGTTCAGGTGAAATACCTATACATGTATGAAAACTAGAATAAAAACTATGTCTCTATCCTTGTTTTTGGTTTTGCAGCATAATGTGCCTTCCTGTTGTGACTTCAAAGAGGCCACTGTATAATACAGAACAACAAATCAGTTTTCAAACTCTAATACCTTCTTTAACATTAAAAATGTCTGGAACTAAAAAATGGTTGGTTTTTTCCTGTAAATTGGGCAATACACTTACATGATTCTTTCTCTTCTGTTACACATGTTCAGTATGTTTATTTATATGAGACTAGCAACCCCTTTGTGTAAATTCAAATAAAAATGCTTAAATTGTAACTTCAAATCATCTGAAACTTGGTAGATGCTTTTATTTCCTAGGACTATGCTAACGCTATACCAAAACAATATTCAGCAACAAGTCATTGTATTAGGGTGCTGGATTTCTAATATGCATTGGGTGTTCCTGCCCCATATTCCTGTTCATACTGCATGTGTTTCACTTTATTCCTGGATCTTTTTTTTTGCGACGATCTAGCTGATTTACATACCAGTTAAACCTGGGAGCAGGTTTACAAATAATGTAAGAGCCTCCATTAACAAGACTTTTGCCTCCTGCTCCAGTCTTCCAACAACACCTCAGCAGGACACATTCCTTCATGCAACTCCCACACCCTTCCACCTTTTCAGTCTGTCACACCTAAGAGAGAAAAGCAGCACACAACTTCCCCAAGTCCTTATACACATCCTACATTCCCACAAGGACTGGAGCCAAGCGCTCCCACCCCACAAAGGCACCAGACCATGCTGTCAGCTCCCCAGTCAGCTTCCTGGGGCAGGTGTCTTTTAGAAAACACAATGCTATTGTTCCCTCAGTATGACTTGAAGGGAAAATTAATTTTTCCATACCAACTGAGGCAGAAAACGTCAACAGTCCTTTGGATATCTCTTTAGATTGTTTCCTTCTATTAATACCCATCTGGTGACCCTTGTATTGGATTTAGGCAGCCACAGTCACAAAGAACATACTGAACACTGTTGGCACTTATGAAGAGACTGGTTCAGTATCTCTGAGGTTTTTACTAAGGTTAATGTGAAAGACAGTATCATCAGCAGTAAATTAGTACTGGTAAAACACAGTTCACTTAAGGAACAACAAGAAACAAAAGAAAGTTGTCCTGAGCAGTGTTAAATCTTTCAGATTTTGCTAAACTCATCAATGATTAAATGAACATGCTACCTTATCTGGGAGGGCCAAATTACTAAATCTCTAACACTATTACCCTGTCTCTTATTTCCTGTAGACTGTCAAGAGTAGGTGATCCTACTGGTTTCTTCTTGCCTTATAATTTATGAATCAGAGGAAGGAAACACATGATCGCTAGAAGGTATTAATTTGTAGATAATGCTGAATGCTTGGGTCTGACCCACACAAACAATCTGCATATTTTAAAAAGTAACCTAGTATATTCATATACACTAGTATGTTTAGCATTTCCTTTACAGAAAAAGGGGAAAAAAAAGAAAAATAAGAATCTTGTTCTTCTAAGATCTGAAGAAGGCACAGAAGAAATAATGTGAAGATATAAATTCCAAACTTAAAAAAACACAACAAACAAAACCACCAAATAGGAAGAAGTTTCATTTTTCTATTTTGAATTTTTTCCCAAGTCTTCTTGCAAAAGATGATATTATTTTGACATTTGACAAGATAGAATAACACATCTAAGACATAACCGAGCACCAAGAAGAACCTGACAGAAGTGTATTTTCCAACTGAACTGTTCTGCAGTTACTAATAGGTCAGAGATGGGGAGCAAATGCCTCCAAACCAAATAGTTCAATCATTAAAACATGGCAGAAAGGCCAGGGATGAAGTTAAATCACCAAGCCTCATGTAAGAAAAAAAATATATATAATGCAAGCTTACTTTAAAAAAGTGTTATCTCTTTTCTTTGTTCATTAAGTGGGTAATGCAAAAGATGCTCTGGTAAGACCTGATGGTGCAGTGAACTGACATAATCATCCTTTTGTGTGGCATGTTCGTAGACAAGGTGAATAGAGCATACTGGACTTGTCTGACTGCTTTTGCTTCTACTGTTACAGCACTTATGGAAATTCCCTTGACATACCCATGCATAAGAACGCGCTAGACAGGCCTAGAGCCACTGAAAAGGCAAATCTGTAAAACAAACATACACAACCTACTTTCTGTAACTCCAAGAGGGCTACCAGTATTAATACAAAGGACATTTGTTAATTACAACTTCTCACTGAACAGTATTCCCTGATGAAGGAGATATTAATCAGGCATTCTCCAACTTCCCAAAAAGGGAATTTAAAAAAGCCATGTATTGATTTACATTATGAAAACCATGCTGAAGACAAATTCTGGTAAACACCAAGACAGCTGTCTGATTTATTCTAATCATCAGTATATAACTTCTGTTTCATCAAGGACTGGATTGTTAGGTTTATGTTTAAACTATGCAAAACCTGTAAAGATATATTTATCAACGGAAAATTCTAATAGATTTTTGCTTTTTCTCAGTCAGCAGGGACTGTAATGAACAGGCAACAGCCCGTTTCACAACTTCAACAGAATTTCACTTTAGATGACTAGGCTCACTGATGTTAACCAATACACTATTCAATTAAATGACATGTATCTGTTACAAATACAAATATGTCTAGAGAATAACCAGGGAACCTATGTCTTAGATGGATCCATGTCCTCTGAATCACAACACATCTTCTACAGTGCTCCTATAAAATTCTCACCTCTCATATTCCACTTGCATTCTCAACTCCCTTTGGGGCCAGCTTCTCTCACTGTAGTTTAGCTATCCTAGTGCAAGAGATGCTTCATGGTGCCACTGACAAGCCATTTCTGGGAGACACTGATGGCACTTCTAGGCAGAATGCCACAACTTGGCTGGAAGAAGGTTTTGGCTTCTCTCTGCGTCCATCAGGCACACCAATAAGTTCTCATGTTCCATTAGAGTTCAGTTTGGGTTTGAAGAGGGAAGGTTTCAGGGTTAAAGCACATACTTAAAAAACAAAGTACAGTAATTTTACGACTCTAAGGTGCACCCTTTTGACTAAAATTTTGATGGCAACCCAGAAATGCTCCTTGTAATCCGGTGCGCCTTATATATGGACAAAGTCTGGAAATTTGCCAACCCGGAAGTGCGGCGAGGGAAGCTGGCAGGGCCATGGCCAGCGGGTGCAGGGGGCCATGGGGCCACGGCCACCAGGTGCAGGCGGGGCCGCAGCCAGCAGCTGTGTGGCAGATCCTCGCTGCAAAAAAAAAAAGTGCGCCTTATAGTCCAACGTGCCTCATATATGGGCAAAGGTTCGGAAATTTGCCGACACCTGGAAGTGCGCCTTATAGTAGTGAAATTACTGTATTCTTCGGACTATTTTTCTTTTGTCTTCTGTGGTTGAGATTTCTATATACTTTTACGTAGGAATACCTTTCCAAAATATTCTCATATCTCATTCAAGGAGCAATAGTAACAGTAGCTCTAAAAGGATTTTAAGAGTAGGAAGAATTTAAATTAGAAGTCAATTCATTATACTCAGATTTATTAAAGGAAGTTCAAACTACTACACCCATCTTCCCTATATTAACCTTAGGACTTAGAATTGATGCTTAAAAAAATCATTTTTAAGTGTATTTCAAAAACAAAATAAACACTTCTTACAGAAATCAGTATCTGATAAATAGCTTTAATAAAACAAGTAATTATCATATAAACTCCTCTCTTCAAGCATGTATGAAAAGAAAATGCCAACAAATCCAACAATAAAAACACTGCAATTTGTTTCACATATCAAATCTATCTCCTGTGAGACGCAGGATGCTATTCATAAGCCCACTGCAAAAGCTATAGAGGAATTGGGCCCAGCAGCCCAAAGAGGACAGACCGACAAGGCACTGTTCCCAAATGCATGCAAGAAAGTAACCAGGGAAAAATAAAGAAATCTACCTAGTACAGTTTCAGTTACACATGTCCTAAGCACCTTTTAAAACAACCATAGGTGATAAGTACCAGCACTGACCAAAGTAAGTTTTAATTTATTAGCTCTCTCAAGGTGAGCTTCCAGACCAAACCAATACCCATAGAACTACTTCAAAAAAGTGAATCCTTCCCCTGCTACTTTAAAGGGAAAAAGACTCAGATTTTATGGTATTTCAAAATGTAAACACTACACTAGTTTGAATTCTAGTTAGAAGAATTTTTCTAGTTCCAACTCCCTTGCCACAGGCAGGGACAGCATACGTACTGATACACATAAAGATCAAAAATAAAGAAAAATATTGACATTTTCTCTCTGACCTCAAAGAAGGTAAGTTTATATTCATGTACATCTACAAAAACCAAAAGATAACAATTTTGTCAGATACATTAAAAAATATTCAGAGTAATCTAGTTTCTTATTGACAAAAAAAGAAACGGTATTTGTTCTACAACCGACCACCTTACTGCCTTGAGAGAAATTATGTTTTCTTTAAATTCTGGAACACACTCTGGAATATTGTAATCAAGTACTAAGACAACTGAGGGTATATACATTTTTATTCAACTAAATTTTTTCAATACTTAACACTTCACATTGTTTGTTTCAGTAAATTAATGGCATTCCTTCAACACCCTTGACTTTACACAAGACTATTTTAGTATACCCATCATTTAATAAAATAAATTACGTGTGTTTTTGATTTTTCCATACTTACTTGTAATTATGTTTTAAACCAGTCTAGTTAGAAGAGAGACTCTTTGATTATATCTCTATATCTATATACAAATAAAAAGTCATTTCCTTAGCTGTAAGCTATGCATCACTTCATGTAATTTTCAACTTCTTTTTGAGGGAGAAAAACAAAATTCACAGTGGGTAGCCTCTTTAAAATTTTTCTTTCATATATTATTTTAAACATAGGTTGAAGTCAAATTATAGAGATCACAAGCTTTAAACTTTCACAATGACCACAATCAGTGAATTTGCTAAGGTTCAAAAGAAAAAAATCCTCTGAAAGGTTCTCAACAGAAAATCCAGAAGCCATCATGGAATGTAATACAGTCTGTTGAATAAGGCTGAATCAAAGATATGTGAACTTTCTGATTCTCCTCAGACATGCATCTCTCCTGATGTCATCCCAGTGCCCCTCCAAACAAACCCAGGACCTACTAAATGTCTTCTAATGACATGTAACTTCACAGTCCCAATCTAGGTCTCCAGTCTACAGACAATGTGACAATATACACAGAACTACTGCATGCAACAATAAATTTTACATCATTTTCAGTGTGAGCCATGTAACACACTTTATTTTAAATGTTTAACCTAAACCAGTTATCTGTATCTTCACATTCTAAACACAGTGACTCAAAATACCAAGTGATTCCACCTACATAACTAACAAAATTACCATTCCTGCACAATGACACGTAGCAAACTCACAGAATCACAGAATGGGTAAAGATGGAACCTGAGGACCACAGTGGCTCATCTGGTCCAGCCTCCCTGCTCAAGCAGGGTAATTCCAGAGCACACTGCACAGGATTGTGTCCAGGCAGTTCTTGAGTATCTCCAGTGACGGAGACTCCACAGCCTCTCTGGGCAATCTGTTCCAGTGCACAGTTCTTCCTCATGTTCAGGTGGAACTTCATGGGCATCCGTTTCCGCTTTATCTTCTGTCCTACTGCTCAGCACCTCTAAGAGCCTGGTCCATCCTCTTGAAACCTATCCTCTAGATACTTATACACATTAATGAGGCCCCTCTCACTTGTCTCTTCTCAAGGCTCAACAGGCCCAGCTCCCCCATCTTTCCTCATAAGTGAGGTGCTCCAGACCCCTCATAAAATTTGTTGCCCTCCACTGGACCAACTCCAGCAGCTCCATGTCTCTCTTGTCCTGAGGAGCCCAGAACTGGACATGGCACTCCAGGTGAGGCCTCACCAGGGCTGCGTACCAGAGTAGGATCACCTTCCTTCACCTGCTAGCAACGCTCTTCCTAATGCCCCCCGAATCCCATGGATTTCTTGGCCACCAGGACAAGCTGCTGGCTCATGGACAGCTTGTTGTCCACCAGGACCCCCAGGTCCTTCTCTGCAGAGCTGCTCCCCAGCAGGTCAGCCCCAGGCTGTGCTGGTGCCTGGGGTTGTGCCTCCCCAGGTGCAGGACCCTGCCCTTGCCTTTGCTGAATGTCACAGGTTCTTCGCCCAAATTAATCGTAAACCTCCCTTGAAATCCACTTCTCTGATCACCATTTCCAGCTTTGACAAAGAGCTACTAGAGGCAAGCCCATCAATAGGTATGTGCAGCCCCACAAGTTGGTACTCATATCACTAACAAAAGTTTGAAATTCACTGACAAGAAGCGCAGCAGAAGAGGCAACTATTAACAACTGCATAGGTGAGCTCCTGTGCACCTGAAAAAATCATTTGAGAAGGATGAGCCGCAGTCTAATACAGCAAGAACTGTAATAACTGCACAACATCAGTAGCAGATGTAAGCCAGATACAAGAGAGTGAATCTCTGTGCGCTGTGCCTAGACCATATGGCATGTCCGAACAACCACAGCTCATGAAGGGATGTCTGGGCTGCTGCCCTTTAAATTCTCTGAGTAAGTAAAACAAAGACTGTCTCCTGCCATGTCACAGCAGATATTAACCATGACAGCAGAATAAAAATAATAATTGCAGCTTCTTTCAGCATATTCCAGCATTTTCCTAAGAATTTTTTTATTTTCTTCATGTATTAACTTTCTTCAGGCTTTCTAAAATAAGACCCTTTGGTCACTACTTAATGATCTTGACACTCTTCTAATTAAATTGCATTTTATCAGAGTGAAAATGAATCAAAAAATAGCAGTATGACCAGATGAATCCTTACCAGTCTGGTTGAAGCTAAGAAATAATGTTGGGTTATTCAGACTGTAAGCAGAACTTGAAATACATTAATTGCCTGAAGAAAAAGATTGGTCAATTAAATCAACCAAAATAAAAACAACACATTCAATTTGATGGTGAAACTGTAAAACTATCCCCCTAACAGACAGCCTTTACTGTGATTGAAATACAATTAGCAAGATACATTAACACTTCAGTAGGTAGTATACAAAACAATGGGATCATTGGTTCAGCAGATTAACTTCTAACAAAACATATTCAATGACAGTGTGTTTGGAAGCACAAACAGTCTGCCCAGATGTACTTCTTAATCTCCCCAGTTCTGGGGTAACAATATTTTCTAAACTTACTCAACATCTGTTAGAATAAGAGCTCCTATCTCTTGCATGTAGGAACTAAGGTGAATGAAGAGATTTGAAAGTCAAGAAATGAAGCTCTTCAAATTACCACCCCCTCAAACAGACATTAAAAACAATACAAAGATATCAAAAAGAAATACTTTTTAAACAAAGTTTGAAGTTATGTTTACTCTTATACAGAAGTAAAATAACTCAACTGGAACACAGTTTCAGCTGACACCAATGTAATTAAACATTGATTTCTTATCAGCAGGACCATTTTGAACACCTGTTGTTAAATAATTTATAGTATAGTTTTAGTATAGTAATAATATAGTTCTAGTTTTGTGTTGACAAAGTTAAGAATCAAAGTCTACATAAAAACCAACGGTAAGAGTTTACATCATAATTTTAACATCACTGCACCTATTCAAACTACTAAACTAGAGACATTCAAAAAAACTGCTTTTCCAGGCAGCATGCTGTCCCAAAACTACCAGAACTACAAGGAAGTCTGACTATTCTGTTCTCTCTGTTTCCAATAAAATTTATAATTTTCCACTGTTTTTAAGGCATCAGAAAGGTTATGAGCTGTCATAACACATAACTGATGTCTGATGAATATTTTAATCTCTTATTTTGAAAGACTCAGTACCACTTCAGTGACTGTAAACAAATAAAATGAAGTTTCAACACGAATTATCTATGAGTAGACTTTGGTTCAGAGGCAACTGGGCAAGCATTCATGAATTTCATGCCTTTGGGGGAAAAAAATCCCACTCTGACTCAAAGGAAGAGGAATTGCACTTACATTGTTCTGGTGCAATTACCATAAAAAAAGCAAGAGAGAAGGACACACACAAAAAGGATCACCGGCTTGTCAGTTTTGTAAAAGATACACAGAGAAAAATCAGACAAAAAGAGTGCCAGTGTCAGAGAGAAGCAATTATGTATCATAAAACCAAGCAGAAAATGGTGATTTTTCCATGTGAAAAGAAGTGTATCCGTACACATTTATTCATCTGTAGATCTAGACACCACTTTCCATAAGCAGATGTCTACAAACAGACAGAGACCCTCTCTCTCACTGTAGTTCTCTATACGCTCACATACATATTTCTTCACTGTAATAGCACATGGTAGAATCCATGGCACTTAAAGTCTCAGGGATTTGAATAAGAAATGCCTCCAATTTATAATTGAAGATAATTTTTCTACCCACCAGTCCTGAAAACCCACTCCACTTGAAAGTCAGGTTGTGATATTTCTTATTCAGGTATCGCTTCCCAAGCAGCTGCCGCAACTGAAATTCAGCTAAGTCAACTGTTAGAAAACTGCTCCTGAAGGAGGCTAGCTCTTCATTCTTTACTTTTTAGAACCTTGAGGAAAGAGATATGATTACAGCAAGTAAATCTGTACAGAGACACAAATTCACAGTACTAGCAGACAATTCTCATTATCCCAGGTGTTAAGAAAGTAGGGTAGTGCTCACAGAAACTATAGGGTTTAGCAGGCCACAAAAATCTGGTAGCAGAAGTAAAAATAACCGAACAGGCAAAAGGAACATAACCAAGAGGCAAAAATGCTGAACCAAGCCATAATTCTTTTTCTCTTAAATTGGCAAGGAGTCCCAAAGCAGGCACAACCAGAAAGAAATGCCTCCTCAGAAGTTTTCTTGAAGCACCTAGGCATGCACCAGGCCAGACAAGTTTCATAGGCAGCATAACTGTTAAGAATAAACCTCTCTTGAATCAGTGACCCAAAACTTTCACTTAAACCCAGCAGGAGAGCCAGATGACAGGAACTAAACTCCCTTCAAATCTCTCACTCTTGAGGCATCTAAAATGCCTGGGAAGCTACACAACACGAGTGGCTACCAGTAGCACTCTAAGAAACAAAGGGAAGGCATCCTGTGGCATGTTAAGCTAAGTAAGCAGCTATCTGTCCAGCTTTTATATGCAGCTGCTGACTGAGCCTGTGGAGATAACTCAGGTGAGACACAGCACAGAACAACCTGGGACATACCTCAATTAATTCAAAACCTATTTCTACAATAGAGTTAGGGGAATGTGCACCATCCATGCTGGGTTTTATGCTTCTGACAGTTTTATTGCTCCTTAAGTTCTATACCTAACATTAGTAAATAAATTATGAGTACAGGGGGGCAGAGGGCAGGTCCACCTTTAAGAAGACAGCTGAAGAAGTGTGTGGACAGCCTTCCCCAGAAGACATCAAAAGAGCAGATTCTGATTTCCAACCACTCAGAACCAACCTGACAAAGGAGGGTTATCTGGGCCCATTAAGAGCAAGCAGCCTCAAAATTCTACTGCTGCCTTTTTCACTTCACAGTGCTGTGACACACTGATTTGGCTACAGAGAGGGCATTAAGTTTAGTGCCTCTATAAAACATGAAACACAACCGCATATATGGTATGTACTATTCACTGACATACCACACATGTGATATGCTGCTCTAAAGCGTCTTTCAAATATTTCAACAAACCCAGTACACCATTGAGTATGTTTGAAAACCAGGAAGACATCCAAATACATAAAACAAACAAACCAATAGTATATATTTATTTCATGCTTCTTGTGAGATATATGAAGTTTCCTCCTCAACCTGCCACACAGTTGCAGATTTAGAAAAGGTATTTATAGGTCTTCACACAGTTACAATTTGAGTAAGAACGGTGAAGACAATTTGAAAAAAAAACCTCTATGTGTCTCAGCAGAAAAATAGATAAGGCCTATTTGGATCCTCAGCTAATGCTGTGTAAAGGTGAAAAATTGTTTACAAGAGGGGGATAATAATGAGAAAATAACTCAGCATTTTCAGCTGTCCCAAGTAGAAGACATAAATAATAGAATTTACCGCAGGAATTGCTTTTTCATTTATGGCAAGCAGGCCACTTGTGTTTTCTATTTTAAACTTTCTGCCATTAAAAAGATAGTGATTTTCTTCCTTTTGAAAAAGAAACCAGACCAAAAATATTCAAAGTTTAGTAAAAGCCAACTTTGCTAAGCCTCTATCCTACTTGCTTTGTGCCACCTTTTTAGCCAGCAGAAGAAACATTTAATGCACATTCTCCAAAGATAATACATAAGCCAAAACTCAAGGTAGTTTCACAGTAATTTAACACCACACCTGGTATGTCTCAAAATGCCATAGGGGGTACTAGTGTACAAAGTTACAAACTTCCTTTTTTTTTTTTTCTCTTGTAATGGAGACTTATATTTAGCTGAAAGGGCCACCACGGCACATGGTGGAAATTATGTAAAAGCTTGTCAGTCTTTTGCCCACTGATGGCACAACCCCTTAAATTTTACTAAGCATTTACTATTTCCAAGCCTTTCCCCCCTCTCCTGACGAGAATGAAAATGCCACAAAACCAAAAAAGGCCACTCCTGTACTAACAAATGTCAAGGTAGCTTGATTTTAAAAAGGTACTTATGCAAACCTGTCCCTTTAAGAACATCGAACAAAATAGGCTATCTTGAGCTATCCATATAAAGAGTATCTGTTTCCAATAAAATGTCCAAGACTTGAGAGCAAGCTGGAAATGTCTTTAAGAGAGAAAAAAGGAGGAGGGTAGAAGGGCTGTACTAAAGAGAAGATCTTACAAATAAAGGCAGAGTAGTATGCAGAGTCTGGTTAGGAAAAGCACCACCAAGGGCCTCGCAAGGAGAGGCTCTGAGCTCTCGCAGCTCCAGACCAGCACAAGGCAGGAAGGAGGCCGCGGGTCCCGCCGCCTTCCCAGGCCGTTCTCCTGGGCACCGGGAAACCCAGGAAACGCAGGAAAGCAGCGCCCGCTCCCGCGCACCTGGAGCGCACGGCCTGCCTCACCTCTGAGTCCGCCGGAGCCGGCTGCCTCGCCGCAGGTGGGACAGCGTGAAGTTGGAAAGGAGCGTCCAGAAACCGGGATCCGACACATCCATTTCTCTGCCCTTGAAAGCTTAATAACTCGGTGCCATAGTACGACGAGGAAAAGGAGGAAGGGACGGCAGCCCTGGGAAAGAGAGCGGGAAGGCAGCCACCCTCCGAGGGGGCGGAAGGAGAGCAGAGATAGCAGCAACCCGAACCGACAGAAACTTTTCCGTGCGGCTGCTCCGCGGGTGCCGCCCCGCCCCGGCCATTGGCGGCCGCGCCGCTCCGCCCGCCCACCGCGGGTCAGAGCCCCCCCAGAGCCCCCGTGTGCCCGGCACAGCCCCCGGGGGTCAGAGCCCCCCCAGAGCCCCCGTGTGCCCGGCACAGCCCCCGGGGGTCAGAGCCCCCCCAGAGCCCCCGTGTGCCCGGCACAGCCCCCGGGGGTCAGAGCCCCCCCCGAGCCCCGTGTGCCCGGCACAGCCCCCGGGGTCAGAGCCCCCCCCGAGCCCCGTGTGCCCGGCACAGCCCCCGGGGGTCAGAGCCCCTCCAGAGCCCCGTGTGCCCGGCACAGCCCCCGGGGGTCAGAGCCCCCCCCGAGCCCCGTGTGCCCGGCACAGCCCCCGGGGGTCAGAGCCCCCCCCGAGCCCCGTGTGCCCGGCACAGCCCCCGGGGGTCAGAGCCCCCCCCGAGCCCCGTGTGCCCGGCACAGCCCCCGGGGGTCAGAGCCCCTCCAGAGCCCCGTGTGCCCGGCACAGCCCCCGGGGGTCAGAGCCCCTCCAGAGCCCCGTGTGCCCGGCACAGCCCCCGTCCATTCCCCACAGAGGCCCCGCGGGTCGGAGCCGCCCGCCGGCCGCGCTCGGACGTGCCGGGAACTCTAACCAGTGACTCGGTGCAGTGCAATAATGTACGTGTGCAACTGCCGGGGCTTCTGCCTCTCCCGGGAGAACTGACACTACAGGCACCTCTTAACTACCGTCGGTCACACTGGCTACCTGCCCCTCCAGACACTAGGCGTTTGCCACGGAAAGAGGGGACACCCGCCTCCCTCCATTGCCAGCTCCCTCTTTTGAGAAAGCTACCCGGAAGCACGGGCTGGCAAGAGAAGGGGGCAGAAAGGCTCAGAGTACCTTTCTCACTCATAACAATGACCTAATCACTCAGGTACTTTGACTCATTTCTTCCCCTTCTTCCTTCTTACTTTCTTCATTTGCTTCCCTCTTTCCCATTCTCCAGCTGCCTCCCGGCTGGTTTGCTTTCTTGACTCTCGACACCCAAAGTTCTACCTTCACTCCTCATTTTAGCCTCTCCTGACTGCTGTCCTCAGTCTTTTCACACCTAATCCCAGCATCACTCTGCAGCCCTCTCCTCTCTCCCTCTGCACCTCTGTCTTGACTAGCATTTTTCTTCAGTACACAAATTTTTTCTGCAGTACACAAATAAAAGCATTTCTTAAATTATTACTCTGCTACCTTGTCGTTCTATAATGCCTTAACTCCAGATGTTGGAAGCAATGATGCTCAGGTATGGAAAAAGATACTGTGGATTCAAAAACTAGGAGGTTTCTTTTAATGTACTTAAAAATTTCCACTTGCCTTTCTGTTTATTTGAGGGTCACAGAACAGAGCTGGAAGGGCTCCCACGACACTTGGGATGAGACAGCTCTCATTAGACAGCTCTCACTTACTTAGTACCAAAAGCTTTAGCAAAAATCCCCAGCAAACACAATTTACTGCCATAGAAAACATCAGTGTAATATTAATCAAACACAATATAATCAATCTCTTCTTTAAAGACATATTAATTTTAGAAGAGACAATTTCCATGTAAGAAAGGACATCTAGGACATCTTGCCTCATCTAGTTCTTAGGTCAGATTTTCTTGTACAAGAAAGGTTGAAATAGCTGCAGAAGCTAGTACTTGGGCTGATGTCCATTTGTGCCCCACAGGAGGGCACTTCCCAGCATGACTGCTTTTTTTATACCTCTCCATTAACACTGAGCATTCACATCTACTGCAGTCAGTAAAAGAAAAACTCTCGTCCATTTATTTTCACTTTGAGACATGCCTGAGCATACTGAGTGTTGTTTTAAAGGTTCACATGAAAGCAAGCATGGCTGGCAACACTCCTTCCTTAAAACTGGGTAAGAAGGAAATTCTCTACATAAGTACCAAAAAACACCTCCTTCTCCACAAATTCCACAACTTTATCTTCTCGGCTACATACACAAGTTTTTTTGCCTGTAATCAGCATGCTTGTAGAAAGAACTGTACACAATCACGAAACCAGAGAATTACACATAACAGATGTCAACAGCACTGGCCAAAGATTAAAAACAAAGTCTTCAATCTATAACACAAGAGAAGTTTCAGTATTCTCACTGCCCTGAAAGCTCTTCCCTCACCTCCTTACCCCTCCCAAGAGGCAGTTAAGAGTAACAGAAGCAGTTCAGGTTCCATGATTCAGTCAAGCAACATCAACAAGCACATCACTTGTGGGGTGATCATGGAACATGGAGTTCAAACTTTATTTCACGTTAAGGCCAAAAATTACCAATCTTTTCTGTTCTAAGCCCAGGACTGAAACTCAACTCATTATTTCTTTGTGAAAATCTCTACCACTTTATCAAAATTATGTGAAATCCCCAATTCTGAAACATACCCTAAAAGCTTTTAAAAATTAAGCAAGACAAGCCTGTTAGAATGTTGGCAAAGACACACAAGAAAAAAAAAGATTGCTGCTTGCAAGTAGACAAATTCTGGTGGGGAAAAAGTTTAACCCCTCTGTATAAAACCAGATATGATTATGCCAAAAGCCATGACACAGATTTCACTATCTGAGAAGCTGGATTTTTACCAAAGCAGAAAGGAGAAAAAATGGGGTAGAAGAAAGGATAAATTCTAGGCAGGTGTTTCTGTCCACATGTATAGCAACAGAAGGTATCATAATGTCATGGTTTTAGGAATGTTGTTCCTAGTGATCTCACTGAGCACTAAGAAACCATACAACACTCACTTCCCTCTCCCCTCCCATGCCCCTGCAGCAGGTTGGAGACAAGAACTGGAGATACAAAGCATAAAGATCACAGGTTTTTAGGTAAGAACAATTTTCTGGAAACTAGAAGATTAAAAAATTAACAGTAACAGCACCAATAATAAAAGAGCATACAAAAAAATGAACGTGAGTTCTCACACCCCTGAGAATAGATGACTATTCCCTTCACCAACCCAAAAAAGACCCTTTTCCCCGCCCAGACCCAGAAAGTCACATGAGGTAGTACAGAATAACCTCCATGTCCTAGCCATGCCCCCTTCTGGCTACTGCAAAATTTAACACTGGCCAGAACCAGGATACATGATCCTATCAATCCATGGCAAACACTCTTCCTTTCCAACAGTGATGGTCAAATCCCTTGCAATTCTGTCTCTATATCCTGTACAATAGCTTCCCAAATTCCATGACGTGTAGATCCAAATGTAACTCCACCATGGCATTCTGTGCACAATTACATGCACACACAGTCCTGCTAGTCAGTCATGTTGTTTCTAGCATGGGCTTGAATGCAAAGAGACTTAAGTAATTATTTTTCTGAAGTGCTTGCTGGACATACACATATTAAGGCACTACAGAGACTTTGACAAAGGTATGAAAATGAAGGGAGGAGCTGTAAGAAGTCCAGCATCGTCCCACAACAGCCATAGACAAATTATATGCTTCATAAAGCAAAGCAGAAGCCTTATCCTTTAAGAGCACAACATGTAAATGATGGTGAAAAATTTTGCAATGCCTGTGAATAAACGACATAGCTTCCCAAGTGGTGCCTGCATGGTGACTTTCCATGACACAGAAATGCCCGATTTCAAAGCAAACGCCTCAAGGGAGAGTGAGGTTTTGCAAGCTTATTAATACTGCACAGATGCTAAGAGGACATCTTCCCTCCCAATTTAGTGAGCTGAATCAGCTCAATGAACAGCATCCCAGGACCAGACCCAATGCAAGGGATGTGGACAGAATGAAGGGTCAAGACAGAGAGGCAGGGGCAGCAGGACCACTTCTTTTTCAGCGGCTGTCCCTAAAATTGAAGCCTCTTTCATGATCAATACTGAGAATGCTGCTTATCCTTTACAAACACAGGATCAACAGATGTACTTTGTAATGTTCCGTAAGCCACTGCAATTTACTTACCTCTGCTGTGTAGAACTAGACTGACCAGAAAATATGATAATGTTTTAAAAATATGAAAACCCCAAATTATCAGGAACAGATCTAGGTCATATTGATAAATGCATAGTTGACAATTAGCTAAAATTTTCCTGCAGCAAAATGTTATTGGGATGTTCAGCAACTTTCCGTCAGTATCCAACTAAAACAGAATTCTGCAGTTGTCAAAAATAAATAAAATAACAAAGTTAAGAACCTGCAAACATGTTCTTAACAACATTTACTGCTTAAGTTAACTGCTATACAGCCACTTGCAAAACAACAAGCAGCTCAAGCAACTTCCTCTCTTATGAGATGCTTTACAACAGAACTTGGGCGATGACTTTTATTTATCACAAAGAGTTACATAAGCTAACATGTAACAAAACAAGTGACAAGGATCATTAAGTTTTCCCTTTTATATTCACTTGAAGATAAAAAACCTATCACTCAAGTCAGAAAAGGTGCTTAATCACCCCTGCTTTGAAGATCACACTTCCAAAAGAAAACTTATAAAAAGCATCCTTAAAGAAGTCTCATTCAATATATAAGAGAACAAAAATTCAAAATGTCAACATATTCTTCAGTAATTAACAACAATAAAGACTCTTCCCCAATAACTTTTTAATTGTGTAACACTGGTTACTGATTTTAAGTACCACCATAAAATACTACTTAGGAAGTTGAAAGTGCATCTTTAAAACCATAATGCCATAGCAATACTAAATCAATATTTTGCACATAATATTACAATGCAAAAGTTATCTATCATTTGCACACTGATAATTACACTAATAAACACTGACATTTTTCCAAACATGAAAATTTTGAGAAGTCACTTCCCAAAGGCATTACAGAACGCTCAAGTCTCATCAATTTTATATGACAATGTACACTGAATGCAGTTCACAGCAACAGTACAGACAATGAAGAGTTCCTTAGTGATACTAAGACTAGTAAAATCTTAAAAGCATAGGCCTCATACTGAAAAAGATGAGTAAATCTGTGAACCAGGAAAAAAAAGCAGGTTGCCTCAAGGCACCTTCTCTATTTTCATGGGCTAGGAAGATCATGAAATCATATCTTCTAGCAACAAAGAAAGACTGCTCACTTCATCAACATATTAGAAGAACAACAGATCAGCACTGAGCTAACACATCCCAGGAGAGGAGTTTGTTTTGGTTTAGTTGAGTCTTTTTAGTCAGATAATTATTATCCAATGACTAATGAAGGAACTGGCAAAGCTGCTCATTCAATTACTGGTATTTTCAAAGTGTCTTGAAATGGCTGGAAGTTATTACAATGGTTGAACAAAGCTGTCATGCTGTAACACTCCTTGAAAAGGACAAACAGGATATTAGCTTCTACCAGTACTGAGTTCAGGTACAGTAGTTCACTTAGCATCACATGAGACAGTCTGCTCAAAAAGTGTTTCAAGTGAGATTTCAAGTCTGCTCAATAACCATCTCAGCTGACAATATACTGAGATATATGTAAAATATTCCACCTATCTCCTAACAAAGTTCACTACCACAACAGAAAAAATTATGCATGAGGAAAGATTAAAACTTACCTATAGATTTGAAAAAGTAACTGCACATTAAACATTTCTAGTAGATCATACAGGGTTATGTTTTTCATTTAGCACAAGTAAAACTACTATCAAATGAGCTGGGAAAAAAACATTGCTCCCTTTCTAGCAAACAAGACATAAGAGGTAAGTAACCACAGGAACAGAATAATTTATCATCAGATAAAGCAGCCTTAGTTGAACAACATGCATTTTAGCCTTGCTAGCCATCAATTCCTACGAAAGGACAAAAACACCCCCCAGGTAATAATATACATATATATTGCAGAATCTGGAAGGCAGATATCAGGCAAACAATTTAGGTACTATCATAGATAAATAGCTAAGAAAGAGTTTTTTATGTGATGTATAGATAAAAGAATAAATGTCCCTCAGTTCTACAAGCAGGAAAATCTCTTGTGAGCAAGGAAATGATATAACTGAGCACTGAGGGGCTAAAATGCAGCTAGTTGTGGCATTTCTGAAAAGCAGTAAAAAGAATACGAGGAGTTCAAGAAAAAAAATTATAGTCAGAACTACAGTGTGCAGCTTGAAAAAATTCATTTCTTTTACTTGGTCAAGTCTATGGGAGAACCTTCATCATTCAGCATGCACTTCCCCATCACGAACAGTGCAAGAACAGCAAACTCTATCATGTCCTCCCCTCACATACAGAGTTAGGGGCTCAATCTGCAGGAGTCAGACAAAAAAGCAGTTTTAAATTATTTTCTCTTATCCACTGTAACACAAGGATTTTCAATCACTGTAAATCCTGTATGTTATATGCTTTTCTGACTAAGAAAATAATTCAAAAACAAGCACTAGAGGATGGATTAGAAAGCCCTAAGTAGTAACTAAAGTCTACTGTCTACTTTACAAAGGTTGTCAAACTAAAAGATCTCACTGGCATATTCATTGCATGAAATGTACTAATTAATTATTAGCACTGCACTTAATTACAATAATTGATGTCTTGTTCCCCCTAGTGGTTGATGTTGATGTTTATTGCCTTCTAGTGACTGCACAGGATTTTCACTGCAATGTTCAGTGTAAAAATAAATTGAAGAAATCACAGTACAAAAGAGTATTTTGTGGATGTCTGCCAAACTTCTAAGTTTTCTTAGCTATGTTTATAAATACACATAAACACTATTACTCTAATCAGTTTTGATGTAATGTGCAAAATATTAAAAAAAAACCCTCCCACCGCTCTAGTTTATTATAGATCATCTAACATAAACATATTTAGGAAAAGCAATGACCCCAGCATCTCCCTCCATTTCTAAAAAGGTTCTAAAATTATGCACAATATATTTGGAAGCTAAATATATTGTCTATCCATCTGCATCAGGCATCAGAATTTACATCAAGCAACAGTATTTTTAATTCAGCATTTTGCTGTCTGTAGTGGGATGATCCAACCACGCTAACAGCTATGTATCTATTTACTCTGGCCTAGAGATTAGCTTCTCCTTCTGAGCTAATTTAGCAAACCAGCTAATGAGAAAGTGCAAAATTTCCCATTTTTATCACTAAAGTTTTTCATTCATCTTGGCAAGTAGAGCAGTATTACTACATTTCAGAAGTGCTGCTTTATGTGATAAGCAAGTCCAGAGAGGGTCAGATGTTTTCTGACATAAAAATGTCATAATTTTCCAGATACCATGATGCTTGGACCTTGACTTCATTACCACAAATGCCAGGCATGGGGAGAGAAACACTGTATTAAAAAATATTAGTATTATTCTATCCTACTTTGTTCTTCAAGCACCTTTTTGCCAGCACTCAGCAGCATCCCAAGAGGACCACATCATTTTTGAAAGCTGTTAATTAACCATTTTTGTGGCTGCAGTACCACTGATATAAATATGAAGACACCATGAGATCCAACAGATGTGTAAAGAGACACAATGAAGTTTTCCATGTTTCTGGACATTCATGTGAAACAATCACCACTTAAGACTTACTTCATTGCACTAGTTTAGACCACTCTACACACTTGGATGTTCTCTTAATGTCACAGACATACAGCCATATTTTATCAAGCATCTTTTTCAGACAACAGCCTATGTGGCAAGTGGTATTATTAAGAGTCAAGGTGCAATTCCTAAATAATTCTTAAGAAAACATGGATACAATCATTCTTCTAAAACAGTTATGTACTTAGATATTGCCATCTATTCCAGATCATAGCCGCAGTCAACTAAGCCGTATTTTTTGAGAAAAAAAAATTATTAATTCAACTGTAGAAAATCCATTTTTTTTAAATAGATAGGCTTTTTTCAGTTTTTACACTGGAAAGTTAAAATTTTGTTTTGGACATTTTGAAGTAACATAAATCTGCATAAATCAGACTTACAGCACACAATCTTTCTCTACCTTTTAAAGATGAAAATATTCATAAACTACTTTTATTACAGAAAATAGACTACATAAAATAGAGTTTGAAACACATATGTTAAAAAATACTGTTCAGCATTTGTAAGTTTATCTGGTTTGTTTCATTTTCATAAATTTCTAGTTGTGGAAAACAGAGTCCAAAACCCACAATCTTCAAAAGACAGTTAAGTGGAGCATTTTATACTGCTTTCTGGTTTGAAGAATCCCAAACAATATACACCTCTGAGAGAAATACTACTCCTTATACAGAGCCATTTCCTCATATTCAACTGTGCGCTGGGACATCCCAGCACCATCCTCACGGATTTGAGTAACAGACTTCACGGATTCTCTATTTTTAGTCAAATTAACTAGGGAAAGCAATCAAGCTCAAGTTTTGTTTGATAGCTTTTAATCCTGATAGGTTTGGGAAAGATGTCTTCATGAGTTGTAACATTCCTCATCCTTAAAACAGCTTTTAGGGTACAAAGGAGGTTTAATGGAGGTCAGCACAGTGAAGCTCTCAAGTCTGTCACTCAAAGTCTAAACGGATTAATTCCTGTGATACTCAATTGAAAAGCATTTATGCAGTATAAATGCCGACTTCAGTGAGACAGAAAACTTCATCAGCTGTAATATTTACACACTGAATTTCCTAAATTAATCACCAATCAGCACAAGACTGATAGTTACAAATCCATTATAGGTCTCTGTCAGAGCAAGGACATTACAGGCTCTTCCCCAGAACTGGCAAGTACTCTGTTTATTTCCCATATTTTAAACTCACAATTTTCTTTAAAAATATGATTTAAATGACAGTGAATAAAAACCGGGGGCCAAGCATTCAGAGCTTTGCAACACATATACACTCAAGTAGTTGCATTTCCCGAGCTTTCCCTGCACTCATCTGGCTTCATGCTTCAGTTAATCCATGTGATGGATCTGTTGTCAGCAGAACGGCATGAGATGGAGCACCCCATGCAGTGCAAGCTGGCAAATTGGAACTCAGGTACACAGGAGGTTGAAAGGGAAAACATTATCTTTAGAAGAATATTATGTGAACTGCCCATTAATGATATCCTTAGTATTTCAATGATCTGAGCACACAGCACTGCAAGTTTATAATATCCTTAAATCACTTTACAGGTCATCCTTAATGCTCTCCTCCTCAAAAGGCTAAATAATAAACAATCATAGGTGTGCTTCAGCATACACCTCTGGTTTAAATCTGGCTTTCTGAACAACCATAATGACACTCAGCACATTCTTCTTAAGTCTGTGGGGTTTACTAAACAATTAACTATCAGACATGCAGATGATATGGCTGCCAAACAGACCACTGGAATAGTAGAATTAACTATAGAAAGAAGGGAACTTTACAGAAACAAAATTAAAAGCAAGCATCTGGAATCGCAAGACTAGTAAATATTATTTTAATTATGTTTATAAAAACATGACAGAAAACTCTCAAAATTAAGAACAAAGTACTAAAAATTACCTCATGGCTAAGGTGCCTTAGGGTCTAAAACCTGGCGTCATCTAGCTATTTAATCTGTGCTTCAGTTCTCCACGTGTAAAGCAAAGATATTTCTACTTCTTGGGAATGCAGTGAAGATAATTCCAGAAACACCTGCATCAAATATTCAGTACTAAAAAAAGAGGAAAGGCAAAAGTAGACAGTAATAGGGAGATCTTCTTTGGGCCGACCATTCTACAGATTCAGAGGTACTGAATGATTTCTACAATTCCGGCCTCCCTATAAGAAAAGGCCATATATGCGTAAGTTGAAAGGGATTCAGATGAGACAAGAAACAGTCTTAAATCTCTCTGATATGCACATTAGAGAGAATGACAAGAGTCAGGGACCATGGTAAGTCACAGAATTTCACCCTCCACTTCCTAAAACAGGCAAACACATTTTGATTTATTTTTGTGGGACTAAGAGTTCTCGTCAGCTCTCTCTATCAAGGAAGCTACAGTAAGCACCTGAATTGTCACCAAGATTGTCATAACTGTGTAAATCAAGAAGCAGAGGATCAGTACAACCCACGTTAGCTGTTTTAGGCCTTCAGCCTTCTGAAAAACTCCATCATAGTAGAAATTAGATGATTAACTGTTCAGCGGTCAAATAGCAGTTCAAACCCCTAAGTGTCCTAATTTCTGTGACACAACACAACCTTATTATTCCATTCATGTAACTACAGAGTATATAAGTTTATGGAAATACCAATATCCTGATACAAAAGAGATTTTTAAGTACCTACTTACCACTGCAAATACACACTCTTCCTATACCAGCAAAAAGCAAAAACCAAAACCTATCCCTAAACTCCTTTTACCATCTCCAGTCACATCTAGACATGGCTTACTATGAATTTTAATGAGCTGAACTATGTAAATGGTTTGTTTCTTTTAAATCATTATACTCATTTATCTCAGTATTTTGCTTTTTACTGGTAGAGGGCTTGGATCTTTTAAAAATTATGCAACAGTTCAATACTGCAAAATTTAGTAATAACCATGCTTAATGTTGACAAAGGATTATCTCAGCCTATTCTATATTCCTCAGCATCCAAACTTGCACATTTCTACATGCTCACAAGAGGAGCAGATTTCACCAGTCCAGTGGCAGACTGAGTGGGGAGAGCCTAAATGTTCTCTCGCCAAAGAAACAGCGGTATGACAGTGAAGGAGTAACATACCAGGCTGCTCATAATGAAAGACTGGCTTCAGCAGATAAATACATACACCAGCACTTGCCATCCTCCCCTTCTCTCAGGTACTACACCAACTTTCAGAAATATTTCTAGGTTTTATCAGCTGGGGATGTTACACAGTATTTACAGCCTTCCCAAACATGACAGCATGTGCTCCTCCTATGCACTTGCCAACAAAACTACAGCAACCAGTCTACAAATTCTGAAACTTGACAAGAACTCCTTCCAGTGTAGTGGCTGCACTTTGCAGTTCCACAGACATGTCTTTTACAGTGTTTTTGCTGTGTGAAAGTTTAGGTCTGTTTCTGTCATCATCTGTTTACTTCTCTGTCAATTTGAAAAACTGCCTTCCTAGCCAAGCAGTATCATGCCATCTCCCATCCAAGAAACGCTCTTGGAGCAAACCTCTCTCTTCTCTTCCAAGGTACGCATTTTGGCAGTCAGACACACTAATGTTTTGCGAGGTAACCCTGAAGCTCTAACCTCCCACCAGTTTTGCTCTGCTGAAGTGTTACTGTGCTCAAGCTGCTAGCTGCAAACCACCTTCTCTTTTCCAGCCCAACAAGAGTCTTGCTGGTCTCTTTCTTAAGAGCAGAAAAAGCAGCCTACATGACTCCTGGTATGAACAGACAATGTGCCCTGATTCTGCTCTATGTCAGCAACTTTCCTATTGCTACAAAAAAATTTTGCAGGCCTGGGTCACTCCCTCTCACAGTCTGTAATGTTAACAAGCAGTTTGCCACAGTGAACTGTGCATTTGAGTATCAGACTGCTCTCGGACAAGCTCAGCACGTCATCGTGCTTATCAAAGCCAGATATGACAACATACACCCAAGATGTACAGAATCAGATTAAGAGTGACATTGTTGTCACACCACACAGAGAATGGATACCACAAACTGACGAACACACTAGTGTGAGAAAGGTGGGTTACCAGGACATGGAGACAAAGACACCTTCAAGTTGGGATCATTCCAACAGCAGGCTCCTCAACGCTTTCTGCTTCCCATCACTATGTTCTAGCCCAGTGGTGTCCCAGCAGTAGGTGGAAAAGCTTCCTCAGAGATGCTCAGGACTACATTCACCACATTCACTCTATGCACTTACAAGAGCCCAGCTGCATCTCATCTCATGCCAGAGAATGGAGACACTGGGGTAGCTGATCAGTCTGTGTCCCCAAATCATGTAATGAGCTATCTCTCTCTCTCCCAACATCCAGGGAAATTGCTCTCTGTTACAAGCCATGAGATTATTTGCTGAATAGCTCTCTGGATCAGGAGCACTGGCCTTCCCTGTGCTAACCACTGACACATCTCATGGATCAAGACGACAAACTAGCCACAACTGGCATCAGGGAAAAAAATGTAAAGTCTCAAATACAGCAGTTTAGTGATGTTCTCCAGTTCTTTACAGCTGCAAGGCATTGCCCCTAGGAACCCACAGATCTACTTTCTGAAATGGTTAGTGGCAACCAAGACTAGAAACAAGATCTCTGAAAAACAAAAGGAATTAGAAGATTTCCACTTCTGGGGGGGCACAGTCTCATGCTTTTTCATTTCTATTTACCACTTTGTTTCTACAACATTCATTTTTAAAAGGTTTTCAGAACTCTGGAGCTGTGAAGCTGTTGCTTCTGTAGTACTGAAGAATAAGCAATTACCAAAGCAAGACACCCTACAGGATCACCAACTTTCAGTGCAAAGCAATTCAGTCAGCACAGCAGTGGAAACAAGTGGTGTTGTATGCAACAGAAATAACGACGCTCCCACAGAAGGCCACTGCAGGGACAGCAGTGTGTTTCCAACAGACACCTCCTTCTTCTGCCTTCCTCACTTAAAATCTTTGAGAGCCTCTAAGCATTTCCTTTGCTGAAGCCGTGTGTTGTAGGGAAGGCTGATGTACACAGTGCTGGTTTCTGTTCTGCATCTATTTTTATCAAGGTGCAATAAGATGATACAGATGCAACAAAATGCTGCAGCGCTGGCACTGAGCAAGGTTGAGAATTTCCATCTCAAGAATATTGCTGCAGTATTTTTTCTCTGGCATCTCACACAAATGATCAGCTGAAATTTGTCACTGTGCTGCAAAAAGACTGCAGAATTTTTGGTGGAATTACCTCAGGAAATACTTCTGCTGAAAGTGAACCACTGACATCTCTACCCGATGTCAAATATCAAACACCCCTATCAGATATAAAAAAAATATATATAGAACAATTGAGAGGTTAACCTAGCAGTTTCTCCATATCTGCAAGAACTGATTGGCAACAGATTACAGTCCAGTCACATTTTGGACAGTAAGTGGACCTTGAAATCAAGACGTATTAAATGCATTCTTACCAAAACAGATTAAGCAGATTTTGAAGCCATACTACAAAGGTTTGAATTGCACACACAAGCTGAGGGAGCTGAGGCTCAGCACATTTCAGTCATTACTAACAGATATGTCACCTGACAGGCAAAGCGAAGAGGTCAGCAGGAACAGTCACACAGCGACTTACGATGGCTGCTAGCAGGTAACCTGCATGTACGTGAAACTCTGTAGTATGACAGCATACGAAGAGAGCAGACTGTCCATCTTCCAGTACATTTCAAGACCCACCTTAAGAGTTATTTCTGTATGTAGAATGCAGATCAACTGTTCAAATTTTAACCACCTCCGTGAACTGCGGTGATTTCTTAACACCACAGTGTGCAGTATTCAACTCACCTAGTCTCTGTGTGGTCTCTGTCATCCTCCCTCCTTTCCTACAATTTCTGATTTAGGTGTGGTATATTTTTATTTAAGTAGAAACAACTTATGCTGTGAGTTTTTTAACTAAAAATGTGGGGAAAAAATCTACAGAGTAACGTCAGGTTTTGATTTCAAAATGGGACTATATCAGGTCATTTGTATTCAAGACCTGTATGGCAAAAACATTCATAGATTAGCCAATGAACACTTTACTACGTAAGCTGACCAGCACATCAAATTATGGTAAAAGCAAGCATTATTATGAGGGAATATCTCAGTGGAAAATACTTCTAGAGTATTTTTATTCTCTGTTTTAGAAAGTAGTAAAGCAGTTCAAGAAATCTCCATTCAAGTAATTCCTATGACTGCACAGCCTTCAAACATGTAAGAAAGACATTTTTCTATGCAGTATTTTGAATAAAAAATAAAAACACTCTTCAGATTCAGCATTCCCCTGTTACAGCACCACTCCAAAATTACTGTAATTTTCAAATTCAAATTCATGTTACCTCCTCAAAATGCTTAGAAGGCCTAGCATACTAAATTCAAAATTTAACATTCAATGGTAAACAGAAAATACAACCCAAAAGGCCAAAAGATTTAATAAAACTAGCACACGAGTACTTTGGGAGGATTTTTATGAGAGTTGAGGGAGAGGACATCAACAAACTGGCATTTAAAATGATTCAGATGAGCTCTGTGCCTGTAGCTTTCAGTCTACCAGAAAAATAGCTGTCACAAGAACTTCTTTGATTTCTTAAGATGCACCGTACACATAAACTAAAAAAAAAAAAAAAAAATCAAAACAAACAACCCCCCCCCCCCAAAAAAACCCCAACCAACCCACCCAACAACACATGATTAAACCTAAGATCTCTATTTCTGCTAAGCTTTCTAGAATTCTGTCCCTGTAAGTTAGAGGGAAGCTTCTGTTTCTTGCTTTAACTTGATCAAAAATATATATACCTAAATTTTTCTGCAGAATAATATCAAGTAGTACAAGCCACAAATTCAATTAAAAAGTTATGTGGATAAGACAAAGTCATACTGAAGAATTCAGTTTGTCCTGAGAGCTTTCAAAAATGTACTTAAAGCCTAATCTTTATGATATAAGAAAATCAAATTTTATACTCCAGAAGCTTTACGAAACATCATCATGACATTAACATTTTGCATCAGTGTGGGGCAAGTAAAACCACACCTTCTTTAGCACCAGCTCAAAAAAACCCACATGGAATCAGAAATCCACATCCCTATATCCATCCTGGATGAAAACCAATGGTAAAGATCCTCCAGGGGACCCCATGCTCGCTGATGACAGTTTTGCAGCTCTTGCAGTTCTCAGCTGAACCCTCATTTACACTGGTGCAATGCCACTACAATACTAGTATGCTTATGCACATGTAGCAGACTAACACTCACAAAATACTGATGACTCACAAGCTAAAATCTTATCCTCTGCTGTGACTCCAGAGAGCTCAGTAAACTGAAAACTTTTTTAAGTATAATAATTTCACGATTACAAGCTGCACCTAATTGTAAGCCGCATTTCCAGAGTGTCAGCAACATTTTGTTCTTTGTCCATATGTAAGCCGCATCGGATTATTAGCCGCACTTTTGTTCACAGCGAGGATCCGTGTGCAACTTCCACAAAGTTGCCAATTAGTAACAGAATCGTGCGATCACGGGGTTTACTGGCTCAGCCCTGCTTGGGGTGGCCGCCAGGGAGCGGCCTCAGCCCCGCTCGCCGCTGCCGCCGGGAAGTGGGTGTGCAGCGTGCCTGGCCAGTGCTGTTGGGAAGAGGGAGAGAGACGTGCGCGGCTGCTACCGTGCTTCCCGGGGCCACAGAGCACCGCCGCGCTTCCCAGGGCCAGGCGGCGCCGCCACGATTGCCGGGTATGGGCAGCCCTGCCGCCTGGGGCCAGGCGGGCTCCGGCTCAGCTCAGGGCTGCTGTGGGTTCGGACTTCCAGGTTGGGAAATTTCCAAAATGTGTTCATATATTTGTCGCTCCTGAATGCAAGCTGCACTTCCAGTTTGCGAGCAAAATTTTAGTCAAAATAGTGCAGCTTATAATCGTATTTCAAAAGCAAAAGCTAGAATAGCACACTTGAGCACACAACAGACCACATCTGCTGAGTAAGGGACTGCTTTTACTTAACCAATCCTCAAAACTCCCTTCTATACCACAAAAAGCTGATACATACAATGAAATTGTTTTTCACTTTCGATTTTCAACATCCAATGGAGACAGCTCTCCCTCTGACCTCTGACAAGTCTTAATATGAAGAGCTTGAAAAAGAGCTGAGGAAAGTGTTTCGTAAGGTTAAATAAGTAGTCTCAAAAAGAATTAAGAAAACAGCAAGGACATAAAAATAACTTCAGAGCAGACAGACTGCTTTTGGAGGAGAAAGCCAAAGATTAATTTATTTCACCTTGAGGAACTCATGCTTCATGGCTGATGTTCACGAATACTAACCAGATTACCTTGAGAGATGAAACAGCATGTTTTCCTCATTTTAAAGAAAAAATTAAGAAGGTGAGTCTAGTGATTCTCTACCTCGTCCACATCAGTCATTCCAAAGAACTTCCCCTTTCAGGGTAACAAATCAACAGCTTCATCTTGCAGCATAACCTTAAGTCAATGTACTTTGTACTGGTATCAGAAAGCAAAGGTGGAAATAAATTTTAAAGAAAAATGTCTGCTTGCGAATCCCTGGGCATGGCAGCTATGTCACTGAGGAAAAGAGGGAAGGGAGGCATCCTCTGACATGCACTCCTCATGTGTCTTTTATAAAACTTTATAGATCCAAGAAGTAGTAGTTCCGTAGTAAAATTATACAGAAGTAAAACTAATCTGAGACCGGAAGAGTCCAAATTTAATAGTTAGCTCCTCTACGACAATTTTGCTCTACCTTGAGAGAACCATATCATGTCTCTGCACAAGTTCCTCCTCATCAGGGAGTGAGTACTAGTCCTTCTTTTTCTGCAGAATTCCCTGTTTACCTAGACTGTATGCTTACATCAGATTTAATATTTAACCAGCGTGTATAACAGCTGTCACCTTGGCTGTTGCTCAGGCCTGAGTGGGCAGCCAGTGCTGCCAAAAGCAGTAGAGTGCCAGCCCACAGACACACTGCTGCTGTGTCCCCCCAGGCTGAAAAGCGCTCCCCACGCCCTCCTCGCTCCTAAGACCGGCCTGCTCTCAGTCATGGTGGAGGGTCAGCTTGGTGCAGCCACATCACCACGAACTAACGGAAAAGAGGGCAGGAACATGATCATGGCAACAGGGTCAAGGACAGGATGGGCAGGGCTCTGGTCATCTGTCTCGCTGTGCAAGTCCCTGAGGCAGCTCTGCTCCAGCACCCAACTGCCCCAGCCCAGCCAGCCTGCACAGCAGCAGAACACACCAACACTTTCCTCCTGAAACACAGGAATATTGCTAAGTTTAGAAACAAACTATTGCCTTCAGAAACATAAAATCCAAACAGAAAACGATACTCCTACTGTCCATTACATTCTTCACACGGGTGTACATGTACCATCTGCTTTCACAGCATCACACAGCCAGAAAACACTCAAAAGCTCTTTAAACATGCTTACTTTCAGAACAATAATAAAAAAAAAATCATTAGAAACTTTGTTCATTTTTCAACAGAAGCCATCCATGTCATTGATGATTTCATAATACAGACCAATACAGTTGTTAGAAAGTAGCTATTTTCAGCTTTCTGTCTTTATCTGATTCTGGGACGCAGAATGACATGGGGGGAAAAAAGGAGATGCAGACAGAGAAAGTAGAAGAATAGGAACACACTGACTTTTTATTTCTGTACTCAACCATTTGGTATATGAATTTAGACAGTTTAAATTAAGTTTTGTATAAAATTTAATAATTTAAATTTTAATTTGCATAAAAATATATTTTAAAGTCTCATACTAATTCTCCCTTTGTAATGGTTACTCATTCATATTATAGATTCAGGTTACATTTAAAGAAAATGCAAATGTCAGCATTTTTTGGCAATTTCCAGATACAAAAACTTAATACTAAATACTAAAAAGTGGCCAAGCTATCTGTAACACAGACATTTGTTTTTCATCCAGTTCAGTGCCACAGGATGAGGTTTAATCCATGCCAGTTCTAATTGCTTCCCTCAATAACACACTTGACAACATGACCCCATGTAAAATGCAGTATTTACAGTGACATCCTCATAAGCATCCCAAAAGAGCAGATTACATTACCGAAAGGTATAGATAATAGTCCTCAGTTGCCTTCCTGCCAACTCAGCTGTACACTCAGGTGAACTGGATTTTCCTCATTAAACAGTTTATAAAAATTAAATCATTAAAAAAAAAAATAAAAGAATGAATCCTGTCTACCTCTTCACCAGTCTTAGCCACGTAGTAATATTTGTGTCTGTACAGTGCCTGACACTCATGCTCCTGGGTAAAGGCTTTCTGGAAAATTAACTACAGTATTTTCTTTTTTGTAGAATCTAAGAGCTTTCTATCAGCTGCCTTAGAGACTTTTTTTCCCCATCCCAGTATCAGTGACATCAGTAAAGTAAAAGGTTGAAAAAAAAAATTTTTTTAATTGATAGTCACCATTCTTTACTCTTCGAGTTCAAACGCATGTTGTTAAGTCTTTTTAAATTTATTATTTTCATTTCTTCATCGTTTTTACTAGAAGTTACTGCAACTTTAGCACTTAAGTGTTTCCTCCTAATTCTTTTCAAATACTTTCCCCACTCCACTCTCCATTACTGTGACAAAGGACTCCAAGTTATCCACAGCAAAGAAAAACACTACAATCA
Source organism: Catharus ustulatus (assembly GCF_009819885.2). Classification (NCBI taxonomy): domain Eukaryota; kingdom Metazoa; phylum Chordata; class Aves; order Passeriformes; family Turdidae; genus Catharus; species Catharus ustulatus. The sequence goes on along the minus strand of NC_046262.2, from coordinate 21,928,286 downwards.
TGTTAGAAGTATGAGGATCTTAAATATCTCAGTAGCTATGCTCAGTTATCTACATCATCTTCTCTTTTTGCTTGCAAATCTGCTGCTTATAATTATTAGTACTAAAATTGCAAGTACTTTTCCCCCAAACAGTAGCTGGAAGTTTTCAGGTGATTCAAACCAAAGATAAAAATATAATGGTAAATGTATGCTTATGTTCCTGAGATCTGAACTACTGCTTCATCCCCCACCCTGTCTCAGAAGTAAAGAATGGATACAGTTTCACACCGTACCAGCAGGCAGGTATATCCATTCACAGGATGTTACTGTTCATTTTGAGGAGACCTTCATCATCTAGCTGGCAAAAGTTCCCTTTAGACTATTACTGTATGTGATGACTTCTATAAGCAGAACTTCAACAAAAACAACCGCCCAGGGAGCAGCTGTGCAAGTCAAAGGCCATGAGGGAGATGAGCCAGCAAGTTAGAGAGGGAGAAATACCACAGGAATACCCTATCCACTCATTCTGGTAAGGCTCCCATGTTAACGTTTCTGAATATAAGCAAAAGTAGTGTAACTGATCTAATTCCTCTCCTCCCACACACAGGAGTACTCTGAGCTAATGGAACAGGAAATGCTAATTATTTATATACCCTAAAAACCAACACATTTCATCTTTCCACTACGCTAGGTCAAGCCTAAGAGTAACTAATAACTAAAATATTTGATGTTCAATACACCAGCAGTCCTCTACAGCTAGAGATAAATACAGCACTCTGTTTCAGATTTAATTAGACTTTAAACATTTCCACTCTAGGGAAAAAATAACCATTCCAGCAGAGCCTTACATAAATTTCAGGACAAAAGAACCCAAGAAAAATCCCTATGAACTTCGACATTTTCCAGCCATATCAAGAGATGAGGCATCACATCAAGCAGTATCAATAATTTCCACTCTATTTCTTCAAAAAGCATCTGAAAAGTCTGCTCCCAACACCCTCCATCACAGGATGAAAAGCACAAATTTGGCCCTGTTGGGAGTCCCTGCCACCCAGAGGGGTAAACAAGGTCTAAGCTTTAAAAATCCTTAGGGCAGTATCTATAGCACAGTTCACACAGCAGCACATTCACACATCTGCAGAGGCCGTCAGAGGTCATCCAGGCCATCCAAAATATAACATTTGTATACAGCTTTTTGATTCTACAAAACTGAAATTTTGAAGAGTGCATCCTTCACCACAAAGGGAAGTGATTTTTCTGGCTGTATAAAATAAAGACCCAATTAGAAAATGCTGATTTCATCATGCATTCTATACCAGATAATGATTTTGCTGATAATTTATCGAACAAATATCATAAAAGTGTTTTCACTGAGGAAAAAAAGTCTTTTTATTTAAATCCTACTGAAAACTGCACAAATAAGGGATTCTCATACCATCTCTTCCCTAACAAAACAGAATATATAAAAAACTACACTATTTCTTCAGAAACACATATCAAGTCTTTGTTACTGTTCCATTTTTGTGTCACATGAAGCCTTGATAGAAGGGCTCTCACTTACTCATTCAGTTATATATTTAAAGTATACTGAAGCAGATTAACACATCCAAGCAACCCTCACCTCTGCCATGCTATGTTCAAGGTGATACCGAAAACTCACATACATACTGTACTATGTAATTTAACAAGGTGGTAGCTCTTACTCTCATGGTAACAAATGAGACCTCTGACCAAAATTAAAAGCGGTTTCTTTTTGTTTTTTTTAAATCCATGAGACACTGATAACTTATTAGTAACTCATTTTAAAAACTACTTTCCCTATGGTGCAGAATCTCAATGACTGATACCAATGAGATCCCTGACTACTATTTATTATAATTTTACATAATAGGACGGACTACAAAGTACAGTAATTTCACGACTATAAGGCACACTGGATTATAAGGTGCACCTCTGTGAGTCAGCAAATTTCGCAAATTTGTACATTATACAAGGCGCACCGGACTATAAGATGGACTTTTTTCTGCAGCGAAGATCCGTACCGCGCGCAACAAAGTAACGAATTAGTAACGGAGTGCCACGATTATGGAGTTTACTGGCAGGTGCTCAATTTGCAAACATTTTTCACAGATTGGTATAGCCTTTAAACGCAGCCCCAAGCATTCTCCCCGTGCGCAGGTCCCGGCACTCCCGCCCGCCCCCGGCTGGTGAGGCGGGGCTCAGGGCGGCCGTGGCTCACACCTCAGGGTTGCTGCGGTTCAGGGCAGCTCAGGGCCGCCCGCGGCTTGGGACCACCTGTGGCTTGGGGTGGTGCGGGGTTGCCCACACCCTTCCTCCCCGTGTGGCTCCTGCTGGCTGGGGGTTGGCCAGTCCTGCCCCCCCGCACGGCTCCTGCTGGCCGCGGCCGACTGCTCCCATCCCCCGTTGTGGCTCAGTTCACAGCTTGCACTTCCAGGTTGGCAAATTTTGCAACTTTGTACATTATATAAGGCGCACCGGACTATAAGGCATACTTCCGGATTTGGACCAAAATTTTAGTCAAAAGGGTGCACCTTACAGTCGTGAAATTACTGTATTTTTTATCATGTAATGATTTTCTGATCACATGAAGATTATTATCTTTCTAACAAGTGCCAAAAAAAAAATTTTTATGAACAAACATGGGAGTAGAAGAAAGAAGAGGGTGACAAGGTTATTTTATGTGCCTATCTAGAACACCACTGAAATAGAAGTGAAGCTTAAAATCCTGCTAGTCCTGAGGACAAAACAGGCCTGCCAATTTACTGAATACGACTTTGTGTTCTTCTGAATCACTCTACTCACTAAGCACTAGCCCTCACTTAAGCACAAAATAACCATGTGTTTCATGAATCACCCTCATTTCTGAATGTACCTTAAACTTCTCACATAACAGAATACCATCTGAGGTATGATGATCACAGGAAGCAAACTATGAAATTTCAGATACACTCCGAAGCAGTAAAAGCAACACAGAATTATACATCAATATCTCAAGTCTCTGTACTAAGTCTCAAAATGCAGATTATCCCGGGTTTTTTCCCATAAAATACTTACCTTCAGAACAGAAGCTGCACAAGTAAAACGTATTTTGGACTGCATAGACACAATTTATTTTTTTCAATTTTTCTTTTGCAATATGTTTTGATCATTAGGTTTTGGATGCAGAAGAAAACATCAACAATGGAAGGTTACTTGCTTACCTCCAAAAATGAAAAGCGAACAGAGGACTGCATGGACTGCAAGGGCTTGTTGGGGTTGGGCTCAGGCTCCTTGGGGTGAGACTGCAAGTTAAAATAATGTCATCTCCAGTGAACAGAAGGTTTAGCAAGAGTCGCATGTTTTAGTGTAGGAGTTATAAAAGGAGTTTCGGTTAGAACCAAAACATGACCATCCTCCTGAATGAAGTGATCGACAGTAGCCACACAGGTTTTGACTTAAGATGAACTGAATTTAAATAAAAATAAATATGAGAACTGGTTGATGCACATGCTTGACTATGTTAGACTTCACTCTGGGAACAGTATTTGTGTACAAAGTCCCAACAGTGGTGAAACATGGTAACATTTTTTAGACATCTAACCAAACAGAATATGCAACTGGGGTGTTTTTTTCCTCTTCAAAGAATCTTGGGGAGCAGAGGGTTTTTCATATGCAAATCAGATTCATTAAAAACAAAAGGAAAACTAAAACTGATAATAAACTTCAATTGGCAATATGAAAACTTTAATTAATATTTCCAGTTTGAGAGCCTGCACACTTACTGAAAATTTGCACACTGACTGAAAATTAGAAGTGCTCCAGTTAGCATCAATTTCATTATGAAATGTTTCCTCACAAACACCAAGTTCTTGTTCTAGGTAATCGAATATGGATATAAAAAATTCATCCATAAAATCCTTATTTGAGCATTTGACCTCAAAGGTCAAGAAGTTGCCTCAAGAACATCTCCATTCCAAAGGTTTCTCAAAAAAACCTGTGGCCACTGTCAGATTTCAGAGATGCTCTTTTAAAATATACTTATGCTATCAGATGCACATTTCCCCATAAAACTCACAAGAAAGTTTCTTTTAAAAAACATGCTTATAGCATGACTCTCACTGCAATTTGTTTTAGCTGTCTGTAAAAAAAAAAAATGCACTGCATAGACTGAGCAAATGCAAAAGCTTACCAGGAAGTTTTTTCAGCTCATCTTCAAAAATATTTGTTCTGCTTTGTACCAGACCGTTGCAGCAGCCAATGTTAGCACTTCTGTCCTGTCCCCAGTGGAGATGCAGATGGCCAAGAAGCTAAGCACAGCTAAGACCCAGTTCATATTTTCAACTTTGCCAGATACTAATACACTGCCTTCAAAACCTTTCATGGTGGATATCCGATCCACATTTTTTCTGAACATTTCAGCAGGAAGAGTACTACTGCCTCTAGAACAGATTAGCAATACAATTTTGACATTGTACATTTCTGCAACTTCTTCCATTTCAAGATGCCTTGGAGAAGGCACAAAGTTTGTCAGGGACCTGCACGTTGAGACAAGGATGGACCTGCAGGTAATTTCTGACAAGGCTACAGTGTGTGGGTAAATTCCTCTGGCTGCTGGCTGCACCCTCGTAATCTCTGAATGAGGCGCACAGAAGAGCATCAGCAGCTGAGTACAAGCTAGTTTGGTTTCGACTGCAGAGTACCTGTACTAGCCTAACAGTACCTTTGAGCTGACAAGATCCATTAAGAGCCAATGGCTCAATGTATCACCCTGAAAATGTCTAAACTGAACCCAGGCTCCTACCAGTCAGCCCACGCAGGCCTGCAGAGAAAGGGGTGGACAACAGGCAGATTTTGGCTGTTCCACGGGGGCAGTCTCTGTTGCATTGTTCTGCACTGACCTGAAACAACATGCACTGGGAGGATCCTCGTTTCTGTATGATCAGTACAGTGCAGGCTTTAAAAACTGCTTTTGTACTTCTACACTTTATCTGCTCCATCTCTTCATCTCCACTGCAGCAGAGCTGGTAGCTCGTGCCCAGTTGTCCCCCTTCTGCCCACCAGTCAGTTTGGGCCCTGACTGCAGGCTGGGACATGATCCTGTGATGCATAGTCTGTGCCTGCACTGCAGTCCCTGGGGCACTGCACAGGAAGATGTGGACACAGGCCATGCAGACCAGACCACCACCAGCCTCCACTAGGACCAGAAACAGTGAGGGGAAGCTGGAACTAATCCAAAGATAGTCCAGGTGGAGGGAGAAGAGAACTGGCACCAACTTGCCAAAGCACAGGGCTGCAGCAAAAGACAGCAAGGGGACTGCTATGAAGTAACAACTGGGAATAAGGAATCTACTAAAGTCAGAATGGCTAAAAGGAGAGGAAAAAATCAGCTCTGGCATCGAATAAGAATAGATTAACTGTAAACCCCGACTGAGATCCCTAATGCACCTTGCTGCGAACAAATCTAGAAACACTCTATGGCAAAGGGGATCATCCTTCCTCTACTGGATGGCTCATGCACAGCAAGTGCAAGTCCTACACTGGCTAGTAGCTACTCATATTCTTCTTCATTTTCACTACTGTAACCCATCAAAGTCTCACAGACTTTGATGGGCACATCAAAGGCACAGACTCTGAGGGGATCCAATATCAGATGTGCTAGTACTATGGGTCCAAAAATTACCCAAGCGATGATACTGGTGTGTCAATCCAGTTCTTGTATAGAACTCGCTCTTCAGCTTTGCTTTTTTAAGACCTACAAAAATCTGTTAAAACAAATTATCACAGTGCATGACAGCCCTACTTCTTTAACTTTCTAAATATGGAATGCTTTATTTTGGATTTAATATTCTTTCAAGGAGCTTTTTGCAAGTAATGAATATAAAGTAGACAGACTGCACTTGTTTCTCAGGGAGACAACATAATTCTAGTCCCAACATTTAAACTTTACTGAAAGAAAATTCATGAGGCTCAGGGTGCGAGGAATAAATTGGATTTTTTTTTCCCCCCCGAGATACAATCTTCTTTAAATAATTGCAACTAACAGTCTGGGAGACATGATTTAAGTCTGCAATGACTAAACTCTGGCAAATCATGAGAGAATGACTCTATGAAAATCATTATGTGCCAGCAACCAAAATATGGTATTTTCTTTTCTCTACAGGTAACTCAAGCTCAAAAAGTAGCAAGTGTGATGAAAAAAGTAATTCAAATATATGGAAAAAATAAACACATTTTTAGTAAAAACAATGACCAATACTGAATTTAAAATATAACTATTAATGTTATCAGCATTAAATATTTGGAAAATATGGCAAAGCAAGTGTAATTATGTTAGGTTACTATGAAAAAGGAGGAAGCAGTAAACAATTACTTCATATTATAAAAAACACACACATACGTTGAAAAACATGAATCGTTTTTCATCCTTTGCAGCTAGTGATATTATTCTCATAAGATGGTTACATAATTCAGTGAGGACTGATTTAAAAATATTTAAATTGCCACATCTCAAAAGAAGTATAATTATCAATTATTCATGGAAACCATTTTAATGAGATCTTTGATAAGACCCCTCCTCCAAAACTCATGAGAAATTAGTAATGCTGTTTTTGTCAGAAAAATGTCTAGAGCTTAGCCTGCCCACAGCTAACACACTACTCTTACCAAAAGATGCCTGACTGAAATCCAGAATTTCTGAGACATTTCACAAATGTAGTTCTGGGGAACCGGTCTGGCACCTACATTTGTTCCTTGGAATAAAGTGCTCTGTCACCTTCATGTGATTATTAGAATAAATTATTTGCTACGCTGCACACTTACCAGTGGCCCTCTCTTTAACACATGGCAGATGTCAGATATAATACCTTTCATGGCTAAATAACTTTACCGCAGGCATCTGCAACATTCAAGGTTTTGTTGGGTTTTGTAACCCAGCAAGAATGGGGCAGTCCCAGGGAATACTAAAGGATCTGACGTAACCATCTCTATTTACCTAGATAAAATCAGCAAGTTCTCATGGTGGCTGTAACATGCATGCATACATGCCTCACATGCAAGTGCAGACTACAGGCATGTATGTATGTACATATGTATGTATGTATGCACAGAAATTTTTGGCTTTGACTAACATATCTGGGGTAAACATATGCTGGCATTTATGAATAAAAGACTACACTTACTATCACTATACATTAAAATTACACATTTTCATTTATCTACTCTCTAAATAGCTGAAAGCACACAAATTAGTTAATCAGTTTTAAGCAAGCATAAGTAAACACACTGCTAAATTAGGCAAACATACTTACTGCAGAAACTATCAGGAATCCTCCAGAATATCAATACAGGTCATTAGTGCAGTTACGTATGTAAAATATGTCTTGCTCCTGATGAATTTTCACAGACAGCATTTTTATCATGCTTTAATCTCTCACAGTGCTCTCTATTATTCAGCACAGAAAGAGGCCTTTCTAAAAGGCAGTACCGGGATAAACAAACAGCAACAGAGAGCTGAAGAGAAAGACAGACACCATGGCCTACTGACAGATTCTTCCCCTGCAAGCTGACAGGATGCTTCATGCACTGAGATTCAGTAACTTTAAATATGCAAAAATGCTTTCTTTCCAAACACACTGCAATATCCTGGCTCCAGGCTCACACATTTGCTGAAACCAACTGCAATGCACTGAAAACGTGTTCCTTCAACCTGGAGCTGCAGTGCTCCCAGGCTGTCAGCACAAATGTATGCTAAAAGCTCCTGACTGCACAAAAGCCAGCATCATGCAGAAACCATTAAAATATTAAAGACAGACAATACTTACTCCAAGGTCAGCCCTGGAATTTGTAGCCTTTCCCGCTGGGCTTTCATTGCTGTTACGCGTTACCACACTCTATTGTAATCATGACACACATTCACGGGCGGCATTCTGGCGATGACAGCGGCCGAGTGAGCCGCTGTAAAGGAGCGGACGGAGGCTCTCCTGGGGCGGGAGCACCGCAGGCTGGATGCTCGCTGCCCTGCCGGCACCCGGAGCCGCAGGCTGGATGCTCGCTGCCCTGCCGGCACCCGGAGCCGCAGGCTGGATGCTCGCTGCCCTGCCGGCACCCGGAGCCGCAGGCTGCCCGGCTCAGGTCAGTGGCAGCGCACGCCGCGCCGCCTCGGCGGAGCGAGCGGCACCTTCAGCCGAGCACATCGCCCAATTCATCCCCGAATTCCGCAGCTGCAGCCACTGCGCCGGCACTCACACACACACACACACACACACACACACACACACACACACACACACACACACACACGCACACACACACGGTGCACCTCGGAGGATGCCGCGGTCCCCTCGGAGGATGCAGCGTCCCCCTCGCTACGCCAGCCCACAGCGCAAAACAGACGCTGTGCTCCAAACAGTTTCTCTCGGCAAATGTCCAACGTTCGCCACCCCCTCCGATCCTGCCAAATAGGATTGAGCCATCTTCTTTAGGTCACATTGTCCCTTTCCGTGGTAAACAAACAGTTTCTGCAGTAACAGAAAAGCAAACTGCTGAATGAAAAGCAGGCTCTTCTTTAATGGAGAAAATTAATTGCCAAGGTTTTTCAAAACAAATATATTCTTGCAACAAAAAGGGTAACACAAAAGGAGAAGTCATCGGTTGGTTCTGTCACATCTGCACCTGAATTTTAAAGGGAAATAATCTATAATTTATATTGAGAGTGAGAGACAAACCAAGAAGTCACAGAAAAGTCTACTAATTTCTGTATTAAAAGTAGCATCACTTAAAAGTAAACCACTACACAACACTTTATATAGACAGTTTAAGATCAGTGCTGCTATGTGGGATGTTGCTTATAATTACATTATATTCCCTTTTTAGACACTCTCTCTTATTCGGAGATTACAATTTTAATAAATATACACTGTGAATTGTTCCACGAGGAGTAGCATTTTTTTCAGTGCTCCACAAAGGACCAGAAAAGCAAAGTGCAAGTACTTATTTTCAGTAATTTTAGAGCTAGACTATTTTATCTCACCCACCTACTTTTCCTCTACACAATAGAGTAAGTCAACCACATGTCTTTATTTTTACTAGGGCTGTGGATGGACAATTTCTACAGACTAGTCAAAAGATAGGAGTAGATGAAACTGCTGCTTTTTGGGTCCTTGGCTTAATTTTGGAAGTCATTAGTGAGTTCACAGGAATTAGATTTCAGAGACAGAGGGAAATCTTCTAGTAACGGAAACTGCTGGACTAGATTTGGTGAACTTGATTGTTTTTTCAACCACACAGTAAAAAAGAATAATTAAATTCTCCGTTACATCTCTTATATCTCCTACATACTTCTACTGGAAAGTATTTTAAATTTATGTTATATATTATCTGGAACCTTCATTTAAAGACACTGAAAACAAATCGAAAGGTTACACAGAACTATGCATTTGAATTTTTGAAACATAACAGACATCAGGATTCTGAATGTTAATCTGAGGTCACAGCAAGCATCCTGTAAGCAATCTCTGTAAGGAAATTCTAAATTCTCCTACCTCCCAAAAGAAAGAGAAAGAATGAAATCGAGGTAGTTAAATTCCAGCTCGCTAACCACAATGAGTGAGTGCATAGATTTGCCCAACTCTGAATGGAACTTTCAGACAAGTTTTTCAAATTTTACTCAGAACACAAGCAAAACATTAATTTTTGAGGATATTCTCAAATTTGAAAAATACAGCACAAATCAACTGCCTAACAGTCAACTCTGACACTGAAACTATGGTGAAGCTGCCATATCTACAGGTTTTTTCATTATTGAGTTTGGAGACAATCATTTAAGAACAAAAATTCAACCAGGGAGCAGCAGAGTATGAGGTATTACAACCACAGGTTCCTGGATCTCTCCTAGCTGCCAAGAACAGGCAGCTCCCTACTCCCACTGCACAGCACCTCTCAAACTAAGATCTGTTCTGTTAAAAATCCTTTGATAAAACTATCTTTTGTAAATAATACTTCTTCAGTTGCTGAAAACTTCTGTTTCTGATGGAGAAAGAAAATTTCGACTGGTAAACCTGTGACTGTATGCACACCAGACATGTACAGTTTTAGTTAAGCCTTAAAGGATGTTTGAAGGGCTTAATTTTGTGGATACTAACCTTTAGTTTGGTGCTTCATTCTGTTAGCTATGTAAGCAATGCACACATAGCACCAATGTACTCTTTGTTGTTCTATATAACTGTTAACTTTTTGTCAAAGGCACAAAGAGTAAGTCAGCATCAATACAGCCAACTCCATTGAATCAGGAAGGCAACAAACTAGCAAAAGGACTAGCTCCAGAGGTGAAGATGTGCTTCCATCAGAACTGCAATACAAATTTTACTCACTACTTCCATAAGGCCAATTTTACTGTTGAGGTGAATGGAAGTCCACAACAAAGGCACTTGTTTTGTTTGTTTTTTCTTCTTCATATAAAGGAATAGTCTGTCACCAAACACCACTTTGTGAAACACAACAGTTGAGCATTTAGTGCATTTTACCTGCAGGAAGACAATACTAGCAGTTTGTCTTGTCTAAAAGGAAACCGAGTGGGACTGGCAGCCGGGTACAGGCGCTTAAACATAAACAATTGCATCTAAGGGCTATTTCCTGGCCATGATAAATCTTTCCTGAGCTGACTCATGGCAGCACCTCGCATTACATTAATGGTAAATTATTCTAAACTGAGACTGAGCTATAGCTTGACTTTGAAAATTCTTCTTCGATACATTTTTCCTGATCCAGACAGAAGGTAAAAAAATCGTGATTTACTGAAAAAGAGAGATGAATCCAGAATACGAGATCAAACTTTTCTCACTGTTGCAGTCTTACAGGAATTCTTGCAGATTAAACAGGATCTGCTTCATGCATCTGGGGGCAAAAAACTGCAGTAATTTAATTAGATGAAGCCTTGTAAGTGAAAGCTCACTTGATCAAGTTTGATCAAAACATCTGTTTGCTCTTAATTTTGCACTGTTTAGATTTCATCTCACCAACACAGAGTTGAGGAAGGAAGCGAAAGTTAGCAAGAAGGCTTATTGTTACTACAAAAGCTAAATGTAGATTAACCTGAAAATACTGGCAGATGTTGCCTATATTGGCACAACTTCTGTAAAGAAAATGTCTCTTCTAGAAAGAATGCCAAAAAAGTCACTCACAGCACCGAAGGCCTACAAGCATTGCATTCCTTTGTAAATGCAAACCCTGACCTCATCTTAGCTAGCTCAAGAGCAAGTTTAATAAGTAAGATGTAGGAAAACATGGCTCAAATTATTCATTTACATCTTTACTGAGGTCTCTCCAGTTTAGTAATCTCAGACACCTGGTAAAAACCAAGCAAAACCAGAACAGCACAGAGAAATGTTTACTTCCTTGAAACACAAACCATAGCAGTTATTAATGCTGTATGCTTCCAAAACCCCTCTCTTTTGCACATGTTGACTATTCTTGCTTTTTCCTCTGAAATAATGGCAACACAATAGTACCATTAACAATGTACATGCTACTGGTTTTCATTATTCTGTAACATCTAACAATAATTACACTAATATAATTAACAAGTCAATGCATCCTTTAGTTCTGCATGGCTCTTGGCTAATGCCTTCCAAAGGTATTCTAGGGTTAGTAATCAACTCTCGAAGAATAATGACACCTTTCTGTCATAGTACTTTAACAGATTATTTAATCTGAATTTTTGTCATCTAATGTGTTTAGCACACCAATTTACACATTCGTGCATTTCCAGCAAGCACAGCTGCTTCACTGCTAGCACCATAGTTTATAAAGAAGTTCTAGAAGGAATGATGCAGGAGCAGCTGTGTGCAACACTGCTTCTTGGCATCAGAGAGATGCAAAACAGCACAAGAGAAATGGGTTGAAAAACACACATACAATCTCTTTTTACAGTCTTTCAACACAGCATGCCTGGGCATATTATAACTACACACAAAAAAAGCCTGAAATCTGAATCTTCCCTTTTGTCGCCTGAAGTCAACACTGACCAACACAATCTCTATACAGCAAACCTCATGCTTTAGCTATTTGCCAGAAAGCACCAAAAAGTATTCTTCATATTGATCTAACTGGTCAGTTTATTCAGGATTGTTCCCACTCCTCCCATTAGTATTTGAGATAGGTCACAGCTAAGGAAGCAAAACCAGTGAAAGCAATCCTTTTCCTTAGATCCCTGTCCTGTATGTCTCGCTCATATGCTCAAACTCACAATAGCTGCCCAATCTGAAACTGCAAGGAGTATTTCAGTGTCTTGGTCAGCTTACATAAGGAGGAGGAGGAGGGCGGTCCTGTCGGTTTCCCTGGGAAAGGGACAAAGTAGATGTGAATGACACAAAGTGCCTGCATTCACCCGCACCCAAAAGCTCCGTTTCCACAATGGGTTCAGCATGACATGCAGAAATAAATTCCTTGTCACTGAAGGGCGGTGGGTAGATTTTGGTAGAACCCGCATGTCCCTGGGTTATCTGTGTTCAATAATGCCAGCACAGAGCACTAAGAACTCCGAGGGCATGGTCATGATTGGTATGCCACGACAGAAAGACATACTAGACAACCCCTTCCAGCCCTAAGTCCTGTTAATATCATGGATCTATTGACATTTACAGGCATATCCATAAATCTGACACTACTAAGCAATTTACAATAACATATTTTATTAATGTGCCACTGGAGTACACAGTAAAAGACTAGGTGGCTTTGTAAAACATGCCAGAGTCTATTTAGAGCTCTAATTCTTATGATTCTGCAGGGGACTTGTTTTAAAATTATAGTTCCAGAAAGCACTTTGTTAAATTCTAATACATTTTAATAACTTTTTATAAATTACAGCAATTTCACGAATACAAGCCGCACTGAGTATAAGCCGCATCGCCGGGTGTTGGCAAACATTTCGTTCTGTGTCCATAAATAAGCCGCACCTGAGTATAAGCCGCTCTGTCGTTCGCAGGGAGGACCGGCGTGCAACAACGTTGCCAAATAGTAACAGAACTGCGGCAGGGCGAGGTTTACTGGCTCAGCTAAGGCTGTGCAGGCTCGGGGCTGCCGACGGGGCTGGGTGGCCCAGCTCGACGCTGCTGCTCGGTGGGGCCGCTCGGGGCCAGCCGCCGCTGCCGCTGGGCTCGCTCGCCCCGGCCCAGCGCTGCCCCATGGTGGCAGGGAGGAGCATAGAGCCCGCCGGCACCTGCGGCGGCGGTGGGAGGCGGGGATGCAGCCTGCCTGCTTCTGCGGTGGCGGCACGCGGGGACGGGAGCCCCCCAAGCCGTGGGGCCAGCAGCACGGAGCCCCCTGCCTCCCCCTGGGCTGCGGGGCCAGCAGGAGGGAGTTGCCCCACCCTCCCCACCCCCTGTGCTGCCTGCACAGAGCAGCGCCACCCACCGCACAACAGAGTAACCAATTTGTAACAACCGTGTAAATGCAGGGTTTTACTGGCAGGAGCTCGACTTTGCAGTTTGCACTGACTCGGTTTGCACTCTCAGGGTTGAAAATGTCAGAAAATTATTCACATATTGGCCATTCCTGAGTATTAGCCACATTTCCGGTGTGGGAGCAAAATTTTGGTCAAAACGGTGTGGCTTGTATTCGTGAAATTACTGTAGTTGTGTATTCTGCTGATAGTTCTATGGTACTGTCTGCATTGCTAAAGAACTGAATGAACAAAAGAATGTGTTTACTAGCAATGTTATTTAAACATTAGAAATAACTGAACTGCTGTAAGTTAACAACTGGTTGCCACATTGAACATCTTAGCTAAAAACACTGTTCCTAAAACACTGCAGACAAAAGGAACCAACAAACATCCACCAACCAAGATCTGGCAAAATCTCTCTGCAACCTCACTCACTTCCATTCTTCCACAGTGAGTTTCAACAGTAGTTCTTAAATTTTCCCTATAGCCAGGAGAGCCTCCTTGTGTGTAGAACAGACACATTTCTGATAAAGCAGGACTCATACTGTGTGGTCCTGCAACTTTGACACCTCAGAAAACACAATAATAATGAAGGTACATGGCCAAATAATGAGAGAAAAAGTTCTCTATTCTTTGTCTAAATAACATCTGAACTGTTACTATAGATGACACCAGCAAGAAGTGTTAGAAGTGTTAGCAATCTGTTAAGGCAGCCTTCCTTGTATTTCACTAACTAGAGTCCCATCTCCCTTGACTAAGCAGCATCATCTGTTTGTGCAAGCTCAAAAATAATATCCCATACTAAATCAATACAATTGCCAAATGTTTTTTACAGAAAAATCCCAGAGCACCTACTTGAGATTTGGACAATCTCCTACCACATTTTACTCTTATATGGTAAGAAAAAAGAAAAACTTAAAACAAAAATTAGAGAGCAATAAAAATAGCTCAACCAATAAAGACTCTTGTCAACAGACTTTAAGCTAATACTAAAACTGTAAAAAGTTTGAGAAATTACATGTTAATAATATCAATAATTATGATCTCAATCTGCACTGCCTTTCACAAAAAAAAGCATTAAAAAATTAAAGGCAAAAATAGACCTACTTTTTGGAGTTCTACATTACACAAGATTTAAACAGTTGTTCATTTTAAAGATAAGACCCTTGTTACACAGGGATAACCCTATCCCAGGCTCTTAATGAGCATTTGTTTATCTGGTCTTCATTTATGCTATATTTCAGTGCTAATTGATGCCATTTAACTTTCCTGTATGTATTTTTTGTCAAAATAATTAAAACATAAAAAACCTCAAAGACCTAAAAACCATCTATTGAAGAGTTTTATAAGATCATGATGGTATTTTAATATCTTCTTCAAAAAGTCAAAGCACAAGTAGGAAAATTTCATGATTTCACAGTGCAACCTGAAGCTGGATTTTCCCAAAGCCTTACAACTATCTATCAACAACTAATACATACCTACAGAGTTGCCAAACTCTGTTTTGTCTGTTTGATTACTGATTCCTTAATAAGTCCCTATCATGCACATGAATACATATATGCCTGCAGAAGAAGCTTCCCAACAATTCTCTAAGGCTACCCCATGTATGCTTTAATTTTTGTTTTTAATTCACCTTCTGATTCTCTTTGTCATTAAACAAATGGGTAGGCAAGTGTTTCAAATGGAGATGAGCAGCTGAAAGAAAGCCATCAGTCTTTCACAAAAAAGCAATCCAAAACAAACAAACAATCAAAAAAAAAAAAAACCTCAAGAAGTTTGAAGCTTGTGTCTTTTTTTTTTTTTAAATCTGTCTTATGCTTACATAAAGTCCTATACACATTTCCACAGGGAATTCTGTCATTACAGACAAGTACAAATGAATAATGTTGTCCATTATGAGATGGTATTTTCTTCCATCAAAGCAGATACTTAATATATAGAATCAAGTTTCAGCAGAAAGTTTGAGCAAATAATCCCACAGACATAACGACCATCTATGAAGAGAGCTAGAAAAGTCAAGTGGTCATATTTTCCTTCCCCAAGAGAGGTCCATGATACCTATAATAGTCCTATTGCTCCAGTCAAATGTTTGTCTCTTCTGTTCTTAAAAACTGATACCGATTTCACAACACTCCCAGGTTCGCACTCCTCTGCTACATTGTTTAGACACTGCTTCAACCATGTCTGAGATGAATCCCCCTTGATCCAATTTAAACATACTACATCTTGCTGTACACCCCAATGACACAGAAAACAGTTTTATTTCCTACTCATGGTAGATGTTCCACACACTGGACAATTTTCCTGAACATCCCTCAGCCTTTCCTTCTCTAAAACAAATAACCCCAGCACAAGGAAGTATTTTCCATATACTATGTCACATTTTCAAAGCAGCCAAGAGTTGTCATCTCTTTCCAGCTGATCCATCTCAATACACAGCACTCCAGTATAAGGCCTTGTAAGTTCTGTGTGGGATAGAAAAATGCAGCATGCTCTGCAGCTCAAAATAGCAGCTTCCCAGCACAAGACACTCATGGCCCTCCAAGAGCAACTGTGGTACCTTAAACTTCACAGATCACTTCTGAAAACTAACACCTATTTCAACAGTCTTGCACATCTGCAGTATTTCCTGCAGGAGTAAGAAGTTATGTTTTAGTTGGTATATTTTCTTTGGGTTGTTAAAATTATTTTTGAAACCCTGTATTGTTCTTCAACATACTTGCACTCTTCCCAGATTATTTTCTGCTGCAAGCTTCATAAACACCATCTATTCTATCACCCAGGTCACTAATGAAAAATAATGGCTACAGCCAGTCAACCATGTCTATTACACCTGCGGCACAGTGTAATCTCCTGCTTAGTGTTTCTAGCCTATAAGCAACAAAGCAAAAGACTCTTTAAAGTGACAGTATACCCACCCCACACATTCACCCTACCAAGACCCATTTGCTGGTATGGCTTACTGGTAAAATCTGACTTTAAAAAAAAAAGCCACCAAAGTTCTGATTTATAGAGCAAGAACCTAAAAGTTTTCTGGATTTAGATGTATGTGGGTGTATTCTTGGTACTTCTGACAGACCTGTCAACCATAAAAACAGACATATTTTTAAATGCAAATGAAAACATTTTACATTTCTCCTAGCAGAATCTAGGAGACAAGCATTCACAAAATATGACAGTGATCTGTAAAAGCTCATTTTCAGAAGCATCTCAATGATACTAAGAAGAATCAGCCAAGGCTGGGTCTCAGGGCCATATCTACGCATGAACGTAAACATGGTTGATTTAATCCTGTTTCCACCACACGCTGTGCTGAAGTGTGGCATGTGTCCAGTCACCTGATGGCGAACCAGTACCATGTAGCAGAGGGGAAAAAAGCATGCCCAATGCCCATGTTCTCTGCACAACATTTACAAAGGCACAAGAGAGGTTTTCCATTGAGGCTAGAACAGCAGGAACTTGCTTGTTTACAGCAGCAGGCTCAGCCCAGTGTCACGAGCACCTGTGATAGCATG
Source organism: Catharus ustulatus (assembly GCF_009819885.2). Classification (NCBI taxonomy): domain Eukaryota; kingdom Metazoa; phylum Chordata; class Aves; order Passeriformes; family Turdidae; genus Catharus; species Catharus ustulatus. Next base: position 21,911,351 of record NC_046262.2, on the reverse strand, counting down.
TTTGTCTTAAATACCATGCTTGCGTTCACTGCTTAGGGGCATGACCACACTAAACATTCATGAGTGAAGCCACTGGGACTTGAGGAAATGTGATTATATGCAATTACACTGCCTTTTGCATTGTGGCAGTCAACACACAATGAATATAAAGTAAGAAATTCCCTGTGTCAGCCTTTTAGACTCACTTGCTCCCTGTAGCAGTTATCTGCTACCTTTTCCAGGCAAGCATGGCAATAATGCAGATCCACTTATCCCCAGCAACCTTTCTGACCTTTACACATGCCTATGAGATCTGTTGCAACACACTTCATTAAACCTCACAGGTCTAAGCTTGATTGGATACCTAGGAAAAAATGTGACAGAGAAGTGGAAACCCTACAATATTTGGGAGAAAAGACAAGATGACAGAGAAGAGCACATAGATGGAAGGAATGTGTGCTAATGCCAGGTTGGCTGTCTTGACTCAGTGAGCAAAGACTTGCTTAAGACAACAGAGAGGTAGACCTTGTTTATCAGTCCTTATGGAACAGAATAGTATCATGCCAATGCAATATTTTCCTTCTCCAAACCCACAAAAGAAGAGCTCTGTCCTGCTGCCATCCAACCCTCCCTTTCCTTTTTGGGCTGTCACAGAAGCCACCCACCTTTCCCGCTGTGTATGCTTTTGGCTAAAGTAACCTATGCAGTTTCTGTAAGCTCCAGTCTTTGGGTAGCCACCAACCCCTCTGCAGGAACTGCACATGCTGCCTGCCCCTCAACTCACTCCCAGGAGCCATCATCCATCCTCCCCGACACAAGGCATTTGGCAACCGGGCTCTTGGCATGCCTAGTCACATATGAAAACTACAATCACGGAGTGAGTTCTGTGAGCCTACACCTGTATCAGGACCTCTGCCCCAGCTCTCCACTGCACTATCCCAGAGAATATGCCTGCAAGGAAGGCACTTGGTTTTACACAAAGGCTGAAAAGACAAGTGGAAAACGTCCAGCAAAATGAGCATGCAAAGGACTGCATTCAGTCAACAGAATTTGTAAGACAGATGACCTCTAACTCCCAGGGGGAAGGGAGGCAGCAGATAGCAGGGTGGAAGGAAATTAACAGGATCCAGAAGTTTTAGACAGGGACAGAAATGGTGGTAGGGGCAAGAACAGCCAGAGCCACAAACATTATGCCATATGTTCACAAAATATAAAAGACACAGCCAGTACAACCTAACTACAGAGCAGGTACACTCATAGCTATGGACAACAGAGACCCTGCTGCCACACTATCATCTGTCTGCTTTAAAATTTTTAAGTCTGCCTGTGGACACATAACTGCAGGTAACATATACACTAAGGGCCTTTATGATAAGCAACAGTACAGGTTTAGAATACTGACAGTAATAACAAATGTTCAAGTCTGTATTTCATAGGAAAGAGTGAGGGGGAAAAATACTTCCCCTGTCCTCTGAGACAAAATGTAAGTGGTTCACTGGGAATTCATGATTTTTATTCATGACAACTGTAGAAAGTCAGCCTATACTTTATGTAATGGAATACCAATAATATTGAAAATTTCAAGGGGAAAATCTGTAATGGGAGAATGCCTAACTGAATATGTAAGGCAGGCAGATTCCTGATGCTCAGCAATGCCTATTTTCTTCTGAGAGCAGATATTTAGAATACAGATGATACTACTGGCACCAGAGTTAAAAACATACTGTCCAGAAAAACTTGAATGTTTCTTTCCTTAAGGAAAAAGCGAACATTTATTTGCAAACAATACCTCACCTTTAACCCCCATCAAAAACCAAACAAATAAACAAAGCAAAGGGAAAACAAACAAACAAACAAAACCCAACCTCTCATTACAATTCTTTAAGCACAGCACAGGTTCATCAAGCTATCATGTACTCCTCCCAGAGCCTCACCAAGACCCCAATCCTACAGAAGCTAAATAAGTGTGTACACTAGGAATTGCACAACCTCAGGAAACTCACTCTGTAGGCTAACAGATTATTCAAAACTTTGTAGCATCAGTGCCAAAAAAAATCAATTCATTGTTGCAGCATACAGTAGCCTAGATCCTGAAATTCATCAGGACATTGCAATTCCATTGCATTGTGACTAACAATTCTTTTAAACAAATTTCATACATTCCTTAACTAAAGAAAACTGAACTTCCTGAATTCATGACAGTGGGAAAAAAAACAGTGAACGAAAAGCTGCCTCAGAATGCCAGATTTTCAAGGTTTACTATTAGAAATTCAAGCTGTGCTGACTAGCAGCGATTACCCACATGATATTCTTCGCCAAGTTTTCTCAATGCCTAAGTACTTTCTCAGGCAGCAGAATAAAACAGGTAGTTATATGGTCATTTGTACTTTTTATGCATGTGATACAATTTTGAAACTTAAACAAAATCAAAGACAAATAATTCTACTCACTGAGAATGCAACTTGTTGTTCACACAACAAATAAGATGTCACAGCCAATGCTGATTTAAAAACGCTTATATACATTGACCACATTTGCCACTGCCAGACAGAATTTAATCACACAGCGACTGCACTCACACACTAAGTTACCGCTACACCCCACCCTGATGCTCAGACATCAACATTCCCTTGCCTCAGCATCTCACATTTCCAGCCATTAAATTCCCCTAGGCATTTTCTGTACACTCTTGCTGTAAGCTTTGCTTTTTAATGTACACAGAAACACTGCAAGCACCACCAGTTGCTGGTTCCACAGGTAAAACAGGATATAAGGGCAGAATCAAGACACAGAGCAAGCAGTTCAGTGAAAAAGACCATAAGCAGAAGAGGGGCAGAGACTGTGACATGGAAAAATCAAGAACATTACGACAGCCAATTTGCCAGGCCTCCATCCCATTACTCTTTTGTGCCTCATTTTGTCAGGTTGACTATTAAAGTTTTGGCAGTGAAGGGCTGATGAGCCCTTTACTGATATTTCTTTGTAGAGATTCAATTCTTTTAGCACCTTGGTACCTACTTTCAAATCACCAGTAACCCATTAGCTATGAGATCTGGCCTACAAACCACATTTTAATCATACAATAGAGAATAATTTTTTGCATGTATAAAAATATCTTAAACTACTCTACTGCACAAACATTTTTTACTTTAAGCAAAGCTTGGAGGCACCCAGGTATTTTATTTTCTTTGCTTCCACCAAGAATCATGGGACTCTCCCATCCTGAAATTCTGCAGCATGCCTATAGAACCATAGCTTGACCCTAGAGGCTTTTTAAATTTTGCTTTTTTGCTGTGGCTTAAGTTTGATCTCTATTTTGATAAAGAACTACTTAGGATTAATTTTTATTTTTAACCCTTTCCTTGCCTAAGTAGCTGAAACAAAATTCCAATAGGCCACAGCACACCCAAAACACTGAGGAGAAACAAGGTACCTGGTCACTTTACATTACTTAGACGCCACAGTAGACACAGAGCAACAGTAGTGTTAGTTACACAATTAAGTTTTAAAGCATGATCACCTCATTTTCTGAGCATCCTTTCTCCAGGGAGGCAGATTATTTTTAAGAATTTTGTTATGTATCTGAATAGTTTTCAAATACACAAAATAAGTCACTACCACAACTATCTGACTTTTTTGCATGTGTAGATAAAGGTGTGTACACATACACACACACAAATAGGTAAGCATGAATTTACCAGTAAAAAGGTATTACAAAGTTTTAAAATACAGTAATTTCACGAATACAAGCTGCAGCAATTTGACAAAAATTTTGGTGGAAACCCGGAAGTGCGGCTAATAGTCGGGGGCGGCTAATCTGTGAATAATTTTCTGACATTTACAACCCCAGACGTGCCAGCCAGGGTGCCGAGCCAAGCACCTGCCAGTAAAAGCCGGCATTCCGCGATTGTTACAGTGTTACTGTGTTGCCCTGGCTCCCTGTAGGCAGCACGGGGGGCGGGGAGAGAGGCGGGAGAGCTCTCTTCTTCCCTCCTCTGCCGCGGCCCGGAGAAGACGGGGGGGGGGGGGCGCCGCCATTGCCGCGGCCCGGGGAGGCGGGTGGAAGTGCGCGCCGCCATTGCCGCGGCTCGGGGAGCCGACAGGAGCCCCACGCAGCCATTGCCGCAGCTCAGGGAGGAGGCGGGGTGCTTTGTCCGCGCCCGCCGCCGGTGCCACGGGCGCAGGAAAGCTCCGTCCCTGCCCGCCGCCGCTGCCGTAGGAGCGGGGGAAGCTCCGTCCCTGCCTGCCACCGCGGGGCAGCGCCGACCCGGGGTGACCGAGTCCAGTGGCAGCGGCGGCCGGCCCCGAGCGGCAGCACCGGGTTGGGCCACCTGGCCCCGTCAGCAGCCCCTAGTGGGCCGAGCCTGCACAGCCTTAGCTCAGCCAGTAAACCCCGCCCTCCCGCGGTTCTGCTACTAATTGCACGCGGGTCCTTGCTGCGAACGACAGAGCGGCTTATATTCGGGTGCGGCTTATTTATGGACAAAAACCAAAATATTTGCCAACACCCAGAGATGCGGCTTATACTCAGTGCGGCTTGTATTCGTGAATTTACTGTACCCTCAACACAGTATACATAATTTTTCACTGAAAAGGGACACAATTTACAGTAAAACAGGTCATCCCTTTTTCTAACAAGTGATGTGATAAATCATAAAAAGAGGACATAACTGGATATACACAGATATACCAGATATACTAGTAAAATCTGAGTCCAAAGACAACTGCATACATACATCATAATAACAATAATATTGGCGTAATCAAAGCAGGGATGCAGATTTGTGTGTAGAAGCACCAAAAATCCCAACAGAACAAGAGAATGGCCTGTACTGTTCGCTAAGGACACAGCTAACAGCATTAAATACCAAGGGACATGCTGTTTACGTCTAAATCAGGCCTGTGCTCTTCACAGCACAAACTACTTACTTGCAGAAGACCATGCACTGACAACAGGAAGGTGGCAACAAGGCTAACCAGCACACTGCAAGAGCCACAATCCTCCCTGTTAGACCAGCATTACTTTTAAAGAAGGAAACACAGACAATGAGCGGCACTCTTGCACAAAATTTATGGAGGTTGAAGTAAACAAGATCGTGAGGGAAAGGGGTTGTGTTATGGCAACAGTTGACTCCTAAATTATACAAAACACATAACCAAGTTTTTCATTGTCAATCACAAGGAATCCAAGAGATGCAGAGGAAAAAACATTCATGACAGCAGTAGAAAACCCTTGAAAGCTGAGGACAGAAACAACACTAGTAATGACACTAAAGGATATGAAACTTGAGAATCAAACACAGGCCATGGAGAATAGCCTGGAGCACAATCCATCCATACTAGAATGGAGAAATCCATTACCTGGCAACAATAACTAATCTACTGCACTCTCTAAATGTAAGGTAACAGGCCACCTATGAACACAGCCAATTTTTTATGGTGCAGATGTCTATGTCCACACAGAAACCATCAATCCAGTTCCAGTTTTGTCCACCTACATGACACAACCCTCAGATTTTTTTTTTTTTTTTCCCCCCACACTATGAATCATTCTCACTTTTCCCCTCAGGGTAACTGACACTCTATCTTTTTCATTCATAAAAAAACTTCCTTACAAAATTGCTTTTGCCTTTCTTGAAACTTAGTTAATCAAGCATCTAACCAAGCAGTGATTTTAACTACTGTTTCTCTTGAATTCTTGGCTGGCCACAATCTTTTCTTGCTATTATCCAAGGATATCAACTGTTTCACTGAAATGTATAAATTAATTTAATGAAAATTCTGTGACCAACTTTGACATTAGCGCAAGCAAAATATATAATTGCTGGTACTGAACTTGAGTCCATATTTTATAATTACGGAAATTTGTTTAAGAGCTGTAAGGAGAAGGACAGATGCAGCAAAAATAAACACATCAAAGCAATACATCCAAATTTAAAAAAAATTAAAACTGAAAAGTTTTTTTAAAAAAGACAGAAAGAACAGATTTAGTCTGGAAAAGTAAGGAATTTTGCTACTAGGGCACATACTTTAAACACTGAGGTTCTAACAAAAGCAGAAACTGCCTCTACTTACTCACATCTTCTCACATATTGCTGTTCCTGAAGGCTCCTCTCCACCTCAGAGAAGTCAGTTGTACTTTTTCTTTTAGGAGAAGGGCATTTTAAAGCAGAATGTACCTACTCAAAGCTGAGTGCAATTTTTTTTCCCCCACAATCTTTTGAGTTCACTCCCTCTGTCTATAAAAAGTTCTAATTTTTCTGAACTCTGCTAGTATGTAAGGAAACAAATCAGGATAAGGACGCTCCATCTTAAATTCGGTGATGGAAACTCACCTGCTTAACATACACTGAGAGACCATTTGTGGCTACTTACTTCAGCTAGATACACTATGAATGTGTAATGGATAGGGATGCATAGATGCTATCAGGCATCCCCTGGTTCATAAAAGGATCTGTGTGCTTCACAAACAGAAACACTTAATTCCGATCAAATTAAATAAAATTTTCCTTGATAATACAGAATCACACAATAGTCTCAGCTGGAAGCAACCCAAAAGTATTATCAAGTCAACTCTTAAATGAATGGCCCCATACAGGGTTCAAACCCACAACCTTGGTGTTATTAGCACCATGATCTAACCAAGTGACCTAGGGCTAGGGCTGAAAGTGTTTGGTGAAAATAAAAAAAATCAATGAAAATATTCTACCAAGAAATAATTAACCCATAGCCATTGTAGCAGTGTGAAAAAATACACTCCTATTTAGTTTTCCAATGGACTTGAAAAGTGGGATACTAACAGTCATGCAGGTCTACAGTCATGCTAAGCTTATATAAAGTCAGTTTCACTGTTGGAGTCAGCCTGAGACAAAGTTCCCATCTATTCATCCTGTCTCCAAGCCACCGCACCCTGCTGCCAGAAAGAAAAGCATTTGTGTAGTTGGGCAGTTTAACATGCTGAAGAAACTGCATGAAGCTAGTTGCAACCTGGATCAATTCTGCCTGTGTCCAGAGAAAGAGTTGTGCTAACACAGCCAGGGGGTGCTCTGAGCATGGAAAAGCTCACTCCTCAGTCAAACGCAACCCATTATCACAGTTTATGCCAACTATGCTAAGATTGCTCACCCCTGAAATAGCTCTCCCTGTCTTGTTTAAAGCTGCGTCCTTGGCATGACATTGGGCCTGAAGCTCCAAAAGACAGTGTGAGATGCACCTCAACTGTTCAGGACCTCTGGATGTCTATGCTAATGAAGAGACAGGACTTTTCACATTTTGAAATTTAATCTTCATGCCAACATTTATATAGTATGCAAATACAGTAGCCAACACAGCCCATGCACACAACCCCTGACGCTACAGCTATTGCTAACCTCAGCAGTACGTGCCCTTTTAATTGAGTACTATTAAAGTAATTTTAAAATATCATTGTATTGGGTTTGCGTGGCCAGGTTTTAGTAGCAGAGGAGTTACAAAGTGGCTTCTGTGAGAAGATGCTAGAAGCTTTCTCTGCGTCTGGCAGATCCAATGTTAGGCAACTCCAAGACAGACCTGCCGTTCACCAAGGCTGAGCCAATTGCATGATGTTACTAACTCTGTCATGACAGATTAAAGAAGGGAAGAGAAAGTTATTGCACAGGTGTAATTGCAGCCCAAGAAGAGCAGAGTAACAATGTGTGAGAGGATCAGCCCTGCAGACACCAGGTCTGTGCAGAAGGAGGGACAGGAGGTGCTCCAGGGGCCAGAGCTGGGGTTCCCCTGCAGCCCCTGGTGCAGCCCATGGTGAGGCAGGTGTGCCCCTGCAGCCCAGGGAGAGCCATGGGGATGCAGAGATCCACCTGCAGCCCCTGGAGGAGACCCTGCTGGAGCAGGGGGCTGCCTGAGAGGAGGCTGTGAATTCATTGGAGGCCTGGGCTGGAGCAGGGTCCTGGTAGGACTTGTGACCCTGTGGGGGACCCACACTGGAGCAGGCTGTGCCTGAAGGACGGCACCTTGTGGAAAGAGATCCACACTGGAGCAGGGGAAGGACTCCTCTCCCTGAGCAGCAGCAGCAGCAAGAATGTGATGAACTGGCCATAACCTCCCTTCTCTGTCTCTCCTGTGCCACTGAGAGGGGAAAGGTAGAGCCTGAGAAGAACGGAGTGGTGAGAGAAGGTGTTCTTAATATTTATTTTACTTGTCATTATCCTGGTTTTTTTAGTAATAAATTCAAGTCGGTTTGGCCTGTGACAGTATTTGGTGAGTGATCTCTCCCCCTCCTTATCTCAGCACAGGAACCCTCCACTGCATTTTCTTGCTTCTGTCCGGTTGCAGAGGGGAGTGATACAGAAGCTTTGGTGCTTGCCTGGCACCTAGCCAGGGTCAAGCCACTACAACCATCTGCAGAAACCTAAGCATTTTAATAACTGGATATGATTATGTGACAAGCTGCTGTTCTCTACCGTACTTTATAAAGCCTCACCAACATCAGAGAAAGTGCACTAACTTCTCAGTGATCAGCTAAAACAATGTGTATGTGAATGCAACTGGGGTGATTGGGCTGCGGTCATTTTTCAGATCTGCAGAAATCTAACTAATAACATTCCATGTCAAACATTCTAGGAAGAGTAAGTAAGGTCAAGTTCCAAGAGCCACTTTCTGCTCTGGCTGAAGTGAACAGCAGTTTGGTCATTAACTTTAACAGAGGCAGTCTTCAGCCCACGCAACAGTTTCAGGTTAATATAAAGCACCAAGGACACCAAAAGAATGCACCAAAAATCATTTTCTTTAACTATTTTTCTTTCTGTCATTGAAATTCTTAAATAATTAAATATTTGACAGGAAAATAGTTTTCTATTTTCTTGACTTTTCTTACATAATGGATTTTAGAATAAGACTTGTCATGCGTCCAAACCTAAAACAAGAGTCTTTTCCAACACAGTAGATATCCCATTAAGTACAGACTTCTGGTATGCTATTTGAGTCAGAACAACAGAGCACTTCACTGCACTTTCCCAGCAGTTACAGTTTCAGTTATTCACATACCTCACCTACTATCACTTAAACCTACACAGCATTATCAAATTGAAACCAAGTAACTGGCCCCTTGTGCAAGGGCACGGGGGTTTTACTCCAAACATGTTGTCACCAATAATCTTCTAAGATCATCTTATAGTATTATTTTTGAAAGAAAGCAGTAAGTGAACAAGAATTTGCTTCTTAAGACATTTTGTTATGTTTTTATCCCAATAGCTTCTCAACAAGTTACTAACACAGAATAAGAAATTTGACAGATGCAAATAAAAAACACAAGCTTCAAAACCAAACAGTTCAAAACCACTAAGTCAAAGTCAAGTTGTAGAAATTTACATAAAGCACAATTGAACTCAGTATCTGAATACATATTATAAGTAACAATTTATACAAGAATATATAGTCTTTATTTCCATAATCAAATTAGCATCTTAACAATCCTATACATTAAGTAGAACATACGTGTTCCTTTTTCCTACCTTCTCATACACAGGACTGTTCACAGAGTTCCATAAGCATGACAAGTTTCTTTTATATCACTCACAAAGAAAGCATGTTTCTTTCTTGATTTTTAACAAGAAAAATCTTTAATACAAAACAAACACCTGAACTTAAGAACATTTTATCCCTTTGGAAATCTCTCACAATAGCTTCTCTAAAAGATGGGCATAAAATTGGTGACTGCACAACCCATACATTTTCATTTACAGTTTTCATTTCTTTGTATATATTTTAAGGCAGATCAACTGCCACATTTAAGTTCCATTCTACCTGCCCTGAAAAGAAACCTAGTCTACTCTAAAACTCCTAAAAATATGTATCACGATCTAAGCCTAACAGAGAAAAACTTCATATACTTACAAACTTCCTCTTCTTGGAAGGCTCAACTCTTTCTGCAACAGAAAAAAAGTTACAGTGTATTAGCAGTAAAATATTTTACTGGACATGGTCTTTTTGAGACAAGTATTGCAACCCTCTCCTCCCACCAGCAGCAGAGAGACAAAAGTGGTATATTGAGACAGTATAAGATGTTACATGTACTATTTTCATTTCTTGTTTGAAATATTAACATTAGAATTTGGAAAAGTCTATGCCTTTTTGTAGCAGCAATATTAAAATATTTCAAACAGTAGACAGATCTTACAGAAAAGCCTTACAGTCAGTTATGATGCATTGGCAACACTACCAAAATCTGCAAGAGACACCGACAAAAACAAACTATGTTCTTTCCAATACTCATAATTTGCAAAAGTTTTAACAGGATCACAAGCTGAAAAGGCGGCTATTGCCACCAAGCTTTCTACACTATATTCTTAAACCCAAAAAAGATTAAGTACATGATAGTTTGTTCCACAATAAATAATTAATATTTATTACAATTTTCTGCTAAGTACTAGCATTACAGAAATACCACTGTTAAACTTTTCTAAACTTTTTCTAAGCTTTTGCTGAGAACAGTTATATAGTCAAACTACATTTTAACAGTTTAACAATTTTGTATGGGATTGACAAGATAGCCTGCTAGGCAAATGGAAACTGCAAAACAAACATTTTACTGCTATTTTAGTGGAGAAGAAAGCCACAATTTCCATAAAGTTTTGCCCATCAGAACAACTTGTTTGCCCAACAAGCAAAATACATATACCACAAGTATATATTATCATATATTTTATAAATCACAGAACAGCTGAGGTTGGAAGGTATCTCTGGAGATCCTCTGATACAACCTAGGCACAGCAAAGGCAGTTGCAACAGATTATTCAAAGCTACGTCCAGTTGGGTTTTGAACATGATTTTGAATATTTGCAAAGATGGACACCCACAACCTTTCCAGGCAATCTGTTCCAATGTTCAATTACCCTTATTTCTTTTAATTTCTCACATGAACCTGAATTCTACATTAGTTAAGTACTATCTTTGCCATCATGCCCAGCAAGGACAATCAACTGCATTCAAATGAAAGAACAATTTGTCAGGATACACAGTCAAGACAGATTTGGAGTTGAAGGGCATCATCCCCGTAGGAAGATAAGGTTGCATATGCAAATGGTTCAACTTATGTGGTTGGATATATTTAGTAATTTAATTGCATTCTTTTATGCTTACTTACAATGACCTCACAAAAAGTGGTTTTAAAATACGTAACAGAAACTCCATTCTAGAAGTTATCAAAGGGAGTAACTGAAAAATTCTCTTTCAAAAGTAAATAAACCATATATATGCATTCTGTGTACGTGCACGTGCGTTTATCTCAGACAGCAAAAAATGTTATAGGTATGGACCAGAAAAGACATATGAGAATACAATCAAATGGACAAAAATAGTTCAGCCAGGCATCTTAGATAAAAGGCCATAAGGGAATGAATAATTATGTATTCTTTACAGAGTTTCAAATGGTGTGCAGTAAATAAAGCCCAGGCTGCTAACTGAATGATAAGGACTAAAATATCAAGTAGCAGCTCAATTCCTGAGCACCGCCCATCCTGTTCACTGAATGAGGAAGGAAAAAATAGTGTGAAACAATACAATTAGACATCGTAATGCAAAGGCATAGGAGAGCTGAGTTAGGGGCCTTGGTAACAAATTCTGGTACTTCCTAGGAAGTTCCAGCAACTGTACAGAATTTGCATTTTAAAACAACATCTTTTAGCCTAACATGTGCTTAAGTACAAAAGAACAGTTACACCTGCATACAATATGGCATTATGAAGCTGAGTAATTCCCCTCAACTTAAAATGTCACATTCATCATGAACAAAATGTTACTGCAAGTTAGAACCCACGTACTTCCCTTTTGTTTTTTTCTTTAATATTTACAATGTCATTGTGTTCTATTTCTAACATGCAACTTTACTTGTAATGGTAGGCACTGTCATACTGTAATAGACAATGCTTGTGGGAAAGCTGCCAAAGAGTATGAGCAAGAATCATACATGAGTCGCAACATGTGCTTTAAATTTGTTTCCTATTAATCTGGTTTTTTTGTTTTATTCAATCAGAGTATTTTGATTGTAGTTTATCATTATCACAGCAGCGCAAATGCGAGACACTGGCTTCTGTAGACACCTGAAATCATATTAGTCTCTTGGCACATTCTCATGCATGCCACACTGAAGCACTACTTTTGACTATCGAATGAAGTTCCAAAAGAATAACGGCTTACTGATAAAGATGTTAAAAGCTGCCAAGACCACCCTGTATAACAGAGAAAATAAAACAAAACCTTAAGTACATAATTCATACAGGACAATTTAAAAAATACTGCATTTCTAAGGCTGGATTTAAAACAAGATATATATATTTTTTAAAAAATAAGTACTGAAATAAAGTAAATATCCTTCCTGGAAAATATTTCTATCCTCATTTTTCCTATCTATTACAACCATGGTGTTAAAATAAAAGGTCACCTTCTCTCATGCTTCTCCAGCTGAAGTACCTCCAAGAAAAAAAAAGTAACCTAAAATGTAGTAAACAGAAGCATGTTTTTCTCTTAGATCTAAATTATTACAGCTCCTACATGACTTTTTTGGTGTTACTTAGGACTCACCCACCCCAAAGACTTTCCCACAGTCTGAAGGAATTAACAGATTACTGGCTGTGTCGCTACAGACTTTCTCCCTCCTGAGAAGGCTCAGCAGATGCTAACTTTGCAATAGTACAGCAGAACTCCACAACTGGCTCTACACAAAACAGGTGGGAAAACATAAACATGTTATACATGGCTTAGATCTAGCTTAAAGCTTAGATTAGAGAAATCATTTATTTCCTAGGTATACAAAACACTATTTGTACTAAAAAACTAAAGACAACACTTTTACCCTGCCTATTCCAGCTGTTTTTGTCACATTTAAAACAGGGACGAATGACACCAAACCAAAAATCACTCAGCTCTTCATGCTTGCAACGGTCCAGCTCAGAACTCCAGATGACCTGCATCAACTTCAGTTTTCTGGCAGTTCAGTGTTTTCTTTCTGAAAGCCCCAGCAGTAGACCCAAAAGACCTGTCTGCCCTAGTTCCACTGCTCAGCATCCAATGCATGCAGACTGCTGAAGGTAAAACTTAGCAGGGTCAGGACCTTCAGATCATGTACTTAGCAGGCAAGGACCTGGGGCATTAAATAGAGAAAAAGCTGCCTTAGCTACAACTCTGCATGCTCTCAGCCACCAGCTCTGCCCTGGAGGATCCCGCTGTGCTCTTTTGCCCTTGTCCCACAGGGAATCATTCTCTGCCAGGTGAAGGTGTGCTGGTTTTAGGGCTATTTCATTCCACTGCAATAACACAATGCAGATTTAATGGACCAGAGACTCTTGCCCTTGAGGCCCTGTGTATCTCAAAAACTACTGCCACAAAATACAATAAAGCTTGCCTCAAGTTTAAGAGATCCATGCCAATGCGCTGTGATGTAGCATTAAGAACCAGGTCTATTGAATGTAATTGCAGCTGTCATGAATCGGTTCAAACACTCTACTCTGTGCATTTTACTATCAATAATATGCTTTGACAAGAACAATTTTTTTATTATTATTTCAGTAATTATGATTCTTCCTCTGGTCCTACATACCTCTAAGACACTTCAGCATGCACAAGTTCAGTATCTTCACCACAGTGCAGATATTCAGCCTTACAAACAGATCACACTGAACAAATAAAACGCAGCCAACTTTACTCTGGGTCAAAGCCTTCACCCTACTATCTAGAAATATGGTTTAGAAAACTAAACTATGTAAATAGATTTGAACAATTGAGGTGACTTAGAAAACACTAACTTCTTCACAGCCCTTGTAAAGATTACCAGCAATTTACATAAAATTTAAAACATTGAATTTTGTCCCCTAAATGCAAGGAAGAAAAATGTCATTAACTTACTGCTTGTGACTGATTCAGTTTTAAACAACCAATAAAAAGTTGCATCATTCATGAAGACAAAGACACAGCTAATATTGTTAATACAAGGTTCATTTTACAATCACAGTAAACCTGCTTCATCTTCTGCAATCTTCAAATATTCAAGAAGTCTTTCAGAGTTTCAAGTTACACATAAGAGTACTCTGGAAAAGTGCATTCTTTCAAAACAAATTTTGGTTATGCATTCTTCAGCTGGAGAGGTGTTAAGTATAGTAAGATTAATACAAGAAGTTGTTTTGTTTTTTTAAACACTGTTGCTCTACCCACCCATCAGAAACTGTAAACATCTGACACCTTTCTGGTAGCCTATGTTAAATCTCAACAGCTTAAAATAGTAATATTATCACTGCATTAATAATAATAGGAAGGAAAAAGTCAGCAATGGCACACAATCACCTTCTTATCATCATCAATGACAGCAAGACTTGAGGAATTACTTGAAGTATTTCTTAAGTAATTACTACGGTTTTGCTAGAGATAAGCTGAGGGATGACAGCAGATCCTCCACTTGGATGTGACAATAAGGAAAGAAAGCAGCGCAAATAACAAAGTAAAGGACTGTTTCCATCTATCAGAGAAAGGTATTACACAGTGCAAAAGCTTTTTACAAACTAATCTTGACCTCTTTATAAGATTAAGATATCAAGTCATTGCACTAATCCATTCTAAATACCTTCTAAGCAACAGGTTATGCTTTTCATTTTATTGCTTCCAATTTTGCCAGCATTTGGTTCTTTTGAATCACAGAGCAGCTGTGATTCTTTGAATCACAGAGTCTGTGTGGAGACAGATCAACCACAACAAACGACAAGTGCTAGTGTCTCACACCAAATGTGCATCTTCTGCTCTAAGTTTGTTTCCCTGGCAAAGATGTCTTTTGTTTCTATGACAACTTACAGTGTTTCCTGGTTCCAGGAATAGTAAGCCTTTGCCTCAGAAATGGTATTCTATTAACATCAGGGTGGAATTTTAGGAGTGTCTATTGACCCTAAAAATTGCAGTCAAACACAAAATTAACTAATATTCAAAAAGATGCTGAAAATACATTCAGGTCTTTGTCAGTCAAGGTGTTTTCACTTGGATCTGACTTCTTTCAAAACAGGTGTAACTAGAAAACTGGTCTTCCTTTCAGATGACCCAAGTGAGTTTGTGTTTGCAACATCTCCTTCACAGCAGTCTGAGTTCTAGTCTTGTCCAAGATACAATTCTATATCCACTTTTCACAGGAAAACTTTAACAATACCTTCTTCATTGGTAATGTAAGTCAAGATCACTATCTCTCCTTTTCCACACTTCCTGCCAAGGAACCAGGCATTATCAATGCCTTACAGAAAAGTCTGATGTTCTGCCTTTCAGCTGAAGGCTTACAGATGCTTTCCACTCGTTCAGACACAGCCACCAGTTTACCAGCACTTTTGCTTGCTTACTGTGCAGTCTCTCCAACTGAATCACAGATTATCTCCTCACAAGCATTTCCATGAACAAAAATTGCCACCTCTGCACTGGCAAGCTCTGGAAAGTTCTTACCACTACTCGAGGAAGATTTCATTCACAGCTGCCCTGTGACAGCAGAACACTCCTTGAGGTAAAACACAATGCTTCTAAATTCTTAATTCTGCACATTCTTAATTGTGCATTTCAAAATTTAAAGATGCTATTCAGCATGATAACTTATTCCCTTCACATTCCCAACTACAAGAAGCAAATTAGCAACACCACCACAGACTGCAATGGGAATATACTGTAGAAGTGAAGAGGAACCTGAACTACAACTTGGGCAGAAAAGACACATTTTATCTAATTAAATATTGGCTGTTGCCTGCAATTCATTTTTATCTCCTTAGTTAACTTTCCCTGCTTTTGTTACAGGCACTGCTGACTGTATCCTTCAAAGGAGAAACATATCTTTGTGTTAGTTCTGTGTTCTGAGATTTGATGTAAAAGGAATATTCAGGTGCTAGGCATTATCAATTTAAATGCAAATTAACTGGACCAAAAACAATGCCAAACTGGCTATGTATAAAAACCATATAATAAAAAGAAAGTAATCATTTTATCACATACAAAAGTAATTTAAATAATCTATTTTCCTACAGATGAACCAGAAACAACATTGAGATTTATAAGACTAGACTCAACTAACAGCAGTTAAACGTGTTTTGCTTTGCGTAGTATTCTTAAAATTCTCATATCACATTAAAAACACTGATCCCTATGGAAGACGAAACATTTCAGGATGATTCCATGCATTAACAGTAAGGCTTTTCCTATGAAATACCACTATAGTCTGAAGACTCTTCAATTGTGGGATTGGTAATAACATTCAGTAAGCAAAAGAACTTTGTTTACCTTGTTACATTGTTTAAGGATATAATACAGTAACTTTCCCAACTAAATTTTGAAATAAATTAACAGAAAACAAAAAAAAGCAGTTACACCTTTGTGTGTGTGTGCACTCTTTTCACAGAAGATCAAAAACTACAAGAGTTTCTTCAGAGAAAGCAGAAGAAACCTGTAACGAGAGTCAGCCACTCAAAGTAGTTTTGAGTAAAGTTAGTAAACAAATAAGTAAATCAAAAGTGCTACAATAATACCAGTTACGGGAATAAAATTCATCAACACAGAAAATGAGCCATGCCTAGTTTACCCCAATGGAGTCCATAATACTCAATGCTTCACAAAACCAAATCATCACAAAAAAACCTCTCCCAAACTATCAGTAACCTACTGCCCAAATGGGAAGTAGGAATGCATTTAAGAATTATCCAAACTGCGCCTAACAACATTATCTCTGCTGGATCTCATGTTCTCCACAAAAAGAAGCAGTGGCAGAACACATCAATGCTACTACTGTAAGACAAAAATGCAGCACACCTTATTTGAAAGTAGCTACTGTAATTAGTAAAAGGTGAAAACCCCCCTTCCATGAGAAGCACAAGCCTTTCTGAAAAGAGAGCAACTTGACTGTTGCCAACATTAACTCTTCAAATCTCTGCATTCACTTTCTAGTGGTATGATCTTTCCTTATTTCAAATAATTCACACTAAAGCACAGTAGGAAAATATTACTTAAGAGATTGTTGTCCAGTACGTTGCATTCTTAGCTCAATTTAAAAAAAAAAAAACAAAAAACACAAAAACCCACACAAAACCATGTTTCTTTAAGAAAAAAGTATGAAAACTCTGAATGAACAAACCTCTCTACCTCCAAGTATACAAAATCATGTCATCTAACTCAGTGTTAGAAAATCTAAGCTTCACTCTGAACTGCTGTCCTACAGTTTATTTCACCCCTTGGCAAAGTACATCACCACATGACTAATGGAGAAAATGAATGGTCTGTAAAGTGTTTGAAACACCAACACTCAACAGATTCCAGCTGCCAAGTTCACGTGAATATTCCCATCATTAGAGTTTTAAAGTGTTATTATACATTGAGGGAAAAGGAGATGAAAAAGAAAAAAGAAGTCACACAAGACATAAATGCCAGCTACTGGTAGAAGTGTTCACCTAAACAAATATAAACAATTATACAGTTAATCAGAACTGGAAAACCCTAAATCCATAGTTAAACTAAAGCCAGTGATTTCTCTAAGCTCTGTTTGAATCTGTAGGTTCTTTCATCAAACAGAAAACAGAGCTTTTATACGGACATACCTACAAAGAATTTTGCCTATTAAAAAGTAAAAGAATAAAACACTATCACAGTGGCCACTGCACACAATGGCCAGCATCAACACTTCTTGACAACATAATTGCTAAAGACCATCATGCCCACAAAAATCTAGATGCCTTGCTCTCCCCAGCTGCTGCTGACTTTTGTTGAAATCAGTAACTAGAAGATAAAATTATTAAGCTTGCCTTCAGCATGAGAGACTTGCCTACACTCAGGCTTTGATTGCAACAGTTTTTATTAGTCATTTTGCACAGGATAGAAAGGGTTAAAAAAGTCAATACATTTGTTCTTTTTTCCAACACTGATTAGCACTAGCAAAACACATGCCTTGCTCTACCTTAACACACTCACAGCCATCAACTGGAGAAGACTAAGCCAGAAGGGGAATTTTCATTGGAACTGAGTTTTAAACTCAGCAGAATTGAGTCATGGAGTTTGGTCAAAGTCCTGGTGTGCCCACAATGCCCAATCTCAGACCTGCAGAGCTGAGCTCTGCAACTGCTCTTCACACATAAGGGAAACATTTGGGGAAAACCAGAAACAAAAGGCACAACTCACTACTTCACCCAGAAAAATCACATGAACAGCAATGACAAAACATTACATTTTCACTTTCAAAGGGTATCTCTTTTGAAGAAAAATGATACTTTATATCTGCTCTATTTATGATACCAGATCTTCTGCCCCTAAAGCAATTAAAAGTCTCAAAATTACAGATTTTGCTTAATGCTGACAATTTAATCAGTTTTTATAAATTCACATTAGATCAGTTCAGTTGATCTCACACAACTTAATGGAGAAATATACTCCATTGATATGAAAAGAAGTTCTCAAGCAAAGGTTACACTGGAAAAAGTGAGACTGTCTGGAGACCAGCTAGGTAAATATTAATCCCGTTTCTGAAAACAGCTTGATGCACACTTCATTTTTTCACTTCAAAACTCCAGTCACACATTTCTCCTAACACTTGATTTTCCAGCTTGTTCAATTTCAGTGGAAGCTTGGTTTCCTACAGGGCCTTAAATACCCTGAAAAATCCGAAGATCCCCTAAACCAGATTAATCTAAGCGTAGTTGATGATGGGCCTTTTCTGCATGTCCTGCCTGTTTGCCATACGTATTTGCTGCTGAACTGCAGAAGGCTAGTGTCACTGTTCCTCTTCCCATATGGCAGGCAAGAGCACACCACCAGCATAAACTGTTTCACAAATATTCAATTACTAGTCAACACACACTCCTAAGTGAGAAAAATTTATTTCAACCTCTCCAAAAATAATACAACAAAAATCCCATTATCCATATTGATATTACACTGTTCTCCCTGCTGATGTAATCCAGGTTCTCTAATTAGCTGCAATCTCAATTTTAAATATCCACCACAGGAAGACAGGAAAAAATTTAATTTGGGAATTTCAATGCTTTTTAAAAATATTCCTTTCCCTTGTCAGTCTGCTGTTTATATTTTTATCTGAAAGTATCAAAATGTGTGTAGCAACATACATTTACTGTATCAATCTTAGGTCTAAAATCTCTGATGCAGAGAGGAAGATTCTGTCTAGCAGCAACTGCCTTGAGCTTCCTAATACTAACAATTCCTAACCCTAACTTCCTAATACTGACAAATTTCACTGGAATAATCTTTGATAAAACAATACAAATTACTAGATTAGTGCTGTATCACTGTGTGTAAGAACTTCTGAACTCTTGACATATACCACTGTTTCACAGTGGACACAGTTTTCAGCTAAAAAACACAGTGGACAGACAATCCTTCTTACATAAAAAAACAAACATGTAACTGTGATAAATCCTTTTCCACAATTTATATCATTATGTGGTCCCTCTGTATGTGTTAGCAATAAAGTCAGGTATATTTTATAGTTTTTATTTGGACTAACACTCTAGATTAAATGAGATTAGGACCCAGATAGTCTTTTTGGTTTATTGCCATTTCATAGACAGTTTCATTCCCCTCCAATATGGCAAAATGATTGTTTCACGTGAAACTACAGTAAATCACATCAGCAACTGTATTAAGTTTTGCAAACACTGAATTTCTTAAATTTCCTTTTACCCTTGACTGATAATCCTATTTACACCATCTTAATAAGGTCTAAAAGGATCAGTGAAGGTTACTCGAATTTGTATCTCTGTCTAATATGTTTGTCTGCAAGTTTCTGTCATGAAATACCTGCTAACTAATGGGAAGAACTTTCCAAAGGCACAGATTTCTTGTGCAACTTGTCCAAAAGACCTTCACCAAAAAAAAGATACAAGAAGAATAGAAGATGTACCTTTTTATTTATTCAACGTGAAACAAATATAAAAGAAAATGAACAATAGTTTTTCTTCCTAGATGGTTTTAAACCAGAAGGAGACAAGCCAGTCCTAAAGTAAGTCTTCAAGAAGGAATAATAAAAAAATTCCTCCCAGTTGATATACTGATTTATATGATTAAACTGGCAGGCTAATGTATCAGCTTTCACCTTTTCTGCAGTCACACGACCAAGACACTTGAGTCAGGGAAAGCACAAGTGTAGCTTCCATGCTAATTTCACTAGTGAAGATGACAGAATCACAGGTTAGGGTTGGATGGCGTCTGGAGATCATCTGATCCAATCTCCCTGTCAAGGCAGGGTCATCTAGAGCAGGTTACACACGGGAACATGTCTGGCTGAGTTTTTAATGTCTTCATAGAGGGAGATTACAGTCCTTCCTGGGCAGCTGTTCCACCGTTCTGCTATCCTTAACACAAAAATGTCCTGCCTTGTGCTGAGGTGAAACTGCTTGTGTCATGTCACTGAGCACCACTGAAAACAGCCTGGCTCCATCGTCTTGGCACCCACCTCTGAGATATTTATGTGCATTGATGAGATCCCCTCTCAGTCTTCTCTTCTCTAGATTAAAAAGGCCCAGCTCCCTCAGTCTCTCCTTGTAAGAGAGACGCTCCAGACCCCTCATCATCTTCGTGACCCTTCACTGGTCCCTCTCCAGGAGCTCCTTGTCTCTCTGGTACTGAGGTGCCCAGAACTGGACACAGCACTCCAGCTGTGGCCTCACCAGGGCCCAGCACAGGGGGAGGATCAGCTCCCTTCACCTGCTGGCCACACTCTTTCCAATGCAGACCAGGATGCCACTGGGCCTCCTGGCCACAAGAACTCACTGCTGGTTCATTGTCACCTTGAGATCCACCAAGACTCCCAGGTCCTTCTCTGCAGAGCTGCATTTTAGTGGGGCAGCCCAGCCTGTGCTGGGACTTGGGGTTATTCCTCCCAGGTGCAGGATCCTGCCCTTGCCCTTGTTGAACCTCATTAGGTTCTTTCTGTCCAGCTCTCCAGCCTACCAAGGTCCAGCTGAAAGGGAGCAGAGTCTTCAGGTGTATCAGCCACTCCCCCAGTTTGTGTCATCAGAAAACCTGCTGAGGTTGGATCCCTTCATCCAGGCCAGTGATAAACAAGGTGAGTGGGACTGGACCCATTCTTGATCCCCAGGAAACAGTACTGACTACTGGATTCTACTGCCCTGATCCTGACCCTCTGAGCTCTGCCATTCAGCCAGTCCTTCATTCGGACATTCAGCTATTTCCGTTTATTTAAAACACGTTTCCTGTGCTTACCTACAAGAAGTAGGTAAAATAAGTACATGCATAGTACCTTAGTGCCCAGAAAGCTTATCAGATGACCTTGAATGTGATCACATGGCACATACAGAACATCCAAGGGATCAGGCTCAGCCAGCATATATTTAGGAATGGCAGCTCCTGCATGTCCAACCTGATCTCCTCTGATGAGAAGGTGACCCACCCCAGGGTATGACAGAAAATCTGTGGATGTAGTCTCCCTTCAGCAAACCCTTTGGAGCCTACTGTCTCACGAAGCATTCTGCTGGAGAAGCTGTCAGGACAAGTGCACTTGTCACTAGGTTAAAAACCAGCTGGGTGGCTGGGCCCAGAGAGTGGTAACGAATGGTACTGATATCTCAGGGGTCAAAAATACAGTAATTTCATGAATACAAGCCGCACTGAGTATAAGCCGCATCTCTGGGTGTTGGTAAACATTTTGTTCTTTGTCCATAAATAAGCCGCAACCAAGTATAAGCCACTCTGTCGTTCGCAGCGAGGACCCGCGTGCAACAAAGTTGCCAAATAGTAACAGAACGGCGGCAGGGCGGGGTCTACTGGCTCGGCTAAGGATGTGCAGGCTCGGCCCGCTAGGGGCTGCCGACGGGGCCAGGTAGCCCAGCCCGGCGCTGCCCTGTGGTGGCAGGCAGGGACAGAGCCCCCACCGCTCCTGCGGCGGCGGGCGGGGATGGAGTACCCTGCCTCCTCCCCGGGCCGTGGCAATGGCGGCACGGGGCCCCCGCCGCCTCCCAGAGCTGCGGCCATGGCAGCACGGGGTGCCCCCGTCTCTCCCCCGGGCCGCGGCAGAGGAGGGAAGGAGAGAACTCTCCCTCCTCTCTCCCCACCCCCCCATGCTGCCTGCAGGGATTCAGGCTCCACCCGCGGCGCAACAGAGTAACAATTTAACAATTGAAAATGCCGGCTTTTACTGGCAGCTGCTCGGCTCGGCACTCTGGCTGGCACTTCTGAGGTTGTAAATGTCAGAAAATTATTCACATATTGGCCGCTCCTGAGTATAAACCGCATTTCCAGTTTGGGAGAAAAACCTTAGTCAAAATGGTGCAGCTTGTATTCGTGAAATTACTGTAATGCTTCACTCAAAAGAGTTACAGGTAATGAGGAGAAAGAGTTGTGGAACAGGTCTTGGATCACGCGTGAAACAGGCTTCACAGCCTCAAAGGAAAGACCCTGAACAAAGGACCACCTGGGCTTTTATACCCTGTGCAACTCTGGGGACTTTCTGCTGAGTTATTAGCTCCTGGTGCTCTCTGCTGTTGCCTGGCTGGCGCCACAGAGCCTCAGGCACTTTGTAGTGCAAGGGATCGGTGCCAGTTCACAGTCTCTTTCTTGGCCTCAGGCTCCCATGAACTCGAGCTCAATCTATAGCTGCGTACCAGGACAAAAGGGTAAAAGGCAATTTAGTCGGGGGGACTCTGACCTTTGACTTATGAATCAAGAAACCTACTGACTGAAAAGAAGAGCAAGACTGAGTATGCAGACCAAGCAAGAGAATCGTTCAACCAATAGAACACACAGTACTAATTAATATGAGAACTAGGTAATTTGTAGCCAATATGCCTCTGTTTGCCAAAGAGGATATATAATGTAAAATTTCAAGAATGAGAGTTAGCTTTGCAGATGTACCACACAGCACTCATGTATGCACAAATATGAAAGAAACAAATACCTCGGCTCTGTGTGTGAGATTGGCCTACTGCACACCAACCGCCAACAATTTTAGGAATTATGGTGCCACAAAGCCACAACCAATTGGCAGTCAGTCACTAGTGAGGTTCCTGAAGGCTCAGTACTGGCCCCAACGCTGTTTAAATCTTTACCACTGATCTGGATGATGGGACCAAGTGTACCCTCAGTCAGTTAATGAATAAGACTAAGTTACATGGGAGTGTTAATCAGCTGGAGGGCAGAAAGGCTTTGCAGAGGGATCTGGGCAGACTGGATCATGGCCGAGGCCAATGGTGTGAGGTTCAACAAGGCCTAGGTGCTAGCAACCCAACAACCCCAAGCAGTGCCACAGGCTGGGACACAGTGGCTGGAAAGGACCTGGGGGTGCTGGTGACAGCAGCTGAACATGAGCCAGGGTGTGCCCAGGTGGCCAAGAAGGCCAATGGCATCCTGGCCTGCATCAGCAATAGTGTGGCCAGCAGGAGCAGGGCAGGGATTGTCCCCATGTCCTGGGCACTGCTGAGGCTGCATCATGAAGCCTGTGCTGTTCTGAGCCCCTCAATTCAAGAAAAACATTGAGGTATTGGAGTGTGTCCAGGGAAGAGCAACAAAGCTGGTGAAGGGTTTAGAGAGCAGGTCCTGTGAGGAGAAGCTGAGCGAGCTGGGATTGTTCATCCTGGAAAAGAGGCTCAGGGGTGACTTTATCACTCTCCACAACTGCCTGACAGGTGAGTGTAGCCTAGTGGGGATCAGCCTCTTCTCCCCGGCAACAAGAGACAGGGTGAGACGAAATGGCCTCAAGCTGCACTAGAGGAGGCTCAAGTTGGACATCAGAAAGAAATGGGTTGTTAAGCACTGGAATAGGCTACCCAGGGAGGTAGATGTTGGAACCACGCCCCCCAGAGGTGTTCAAGAAATTACTAGACATAGCACTAGTTGGTGAGCAGGTGGTGATCAGCCAAAGATTTGCACTAACAACCTCAAAGACCTTTTCTAAACTACTGATTCCATGAATAAAATAGTTCCCTGTGGGGAAAAAAAAATCTTTTTGAAAACAAAAATACTATTTCAGTATTGTTGAAATACTTCCCAACACTAGTGTAACCAAACACTTCCCCCACTCTAGTTCTAGGTAGACATTTTAAAATCTAGCTTACAATTTGGTTCCACTCAACAACCCTTGTCTACACTGTGCATTCCACACCTAAACGAGGTTGTATGCTGACTAATTTAAGCTTATTTTAAGACTGACTTTACATTTCTGTAGGTTTTTTTGCATACATACTAGCATTTATTCTAGACAAGCTATTCATAACACTATTTCTGCCACAGTTACTTCTATTTTTAACCAACTGGGAAGCATGCAAGCAACACAGAGATGGAGATCACACATCTGAAGTAACAGCTGAAAATATCTAATTATAACTTGGTATTGCCTTGTATAGAACTAAAGTTTTAGTAAGGAGAAAATTGAGTACTGTAGATTTTTTCCCCCAGTTTGGTGTAGAATGTTGCAAAACCTATCTAGAGCAATGAATATTACATACTGACAGACTGACTTGGTCAGAATAATTTTGTAAGGAAGACAATCTTAACTTGCCAGGGAGGATCGATCCATGATATTTGACTGTAACATATCTTCTGTTTCTATTTATACATCTGCCAGATTCTCTAACCTTTGGTAAACATAACTTTATAGCAATCAATTGGCCATCAAATCAACCTCCTGTTAGCTGTTGCCCCAGAGCAGTGTTAGAGAGTGCTTCATTCTCTTCACTCCCATGCCTACTAGATGACTTCTTTTTTATCTGAGCAGAACACATTATACTAATATCCTATTCTCACAATTAGACTCTCTGATTTGTGTTGATTTTATGATAAAAAGCAGTAGAATTTCAGGAGTGTACATTTAAAACATACTTAAGGTAGAGCCCAGAAGACATAAAAAAAAAAAGCAGATAATCCATCTAGCCATTTATTAAATAGTCATATATGAATAATTGTTTTTAATGAGACCTCTCAGCTATTTAAGACCTTCAGTCTAGGTTTAACAGGTTAGAGACATGGTTCTCAACAGTAAACTATTTCTTTACAATTACTAATCGTGAGCCACTAAGACAGAAAGAGAAACAGTTGTAGAAAAATTTAATCAGCTCAAAAAGTAACATAAATGACTGGTTTAAATTCAGAAATTACTTTATAAGCAAGTAAGTATCAGATTTTAAAAAAAAAAATTCTGCAGAAATTGTTCAGTATGAGCTGAGGGAAGACTACTTCACACTGTAATTAATTGATATAGGGTACTCACACCAGAAAGTACATAAAAGCAAAGAAATGATCTGTGCTGAAATGTCTTCTCTCTTCACAGTAAGTCTGGAGTTTATTTAATTCATTCTTCTACAGCGTTCTTTTTTCCAAGCTAACAAAATTCTGAATAACCTTCATAATTGTTAGACAGATGTTCCTCATTTACACCTGCAGCTTAATCTGAATACATCTTTATTTATACATTGAAACAAAACAAAAGTTTGAAAATTGTCTGAATGCTTTCCCTTGTAACTCTTTCTCAATTCCATGATCCCTTATCAAATTGGTTTTCATTCAGATGTTAAATTTCACAGCTTTATAAATGCATGTTTTATTTCATCCTTCAGATCATTGCTACTAGAGAACTTTCCTTAACTTTGTCTACCTGTCTGTCCACATTTGTTACCCACTAAGAAGCTGCAGTAAACAAATTAACCAGCAACCCTTTATATTAAGCTTCTATATCTAGGCCCTACCAGCTAATGTAAATAAATTAATTCAATGCAACACAGCAAAAGCTATTTAGAGATTACATCTATATTGCTTCCATGTACATCTGAGAACCAACCTTGGTTTGCAGGTCAAGCAGACAAGTCAGAATCACCAGTGTCTCAGCATCTTTTATATTCCACATTTTTTTAATGGCGTGACTACATCAGTGGACAAGCACAGGGTTACAAGTATCATTTATCTGCACTTCTCTAATGCCTTCAACACCATCTCCTACAACATCCATCTCTCTAAAATGGAGACAGATGGATCTAATGGGTGCAGTAGGTGGACTTTATGTGGATAAAGAATTGGTTGGGACAGTCACATGCAGAGGGCAGTTATCAATGGCTCGGAATCCCCATGGGGTCCTTAAGCATTATTTAATATCGTCCTTAATGACAACAGATAAAGGAATCAAGTGAACCTTCAGGAGATTTGCAGATGATCCCAAGCTCGGTGATGCAGCTGACACACCTAAAGAACAGGAAGCAATCAAGATGGACCTGGACAGGTTGGAGAAGTGGGACCATGGGAATCTCAGGAGTTTTAACAGCACCAAATTCAAGGTCCTGCACCTGAGTTGGGGCAACTCTGAAGCTTAAGGATGAACACATTGAGAGTAGCCTTGTCCAGAAGGACTTGGGGGTGTTGTGGGTGAGAGGCTGGACATGACCCGGCCACGGCACTCCCAGCCCAGAGAGCCAAACGTGTGCTGGGCTGCACCCAGAGCGGTGTGGGCAGCAGGGCAGGGAGGGGATTCTGCCCCTCTGCTCTGCTCTGGTGAGACTCTACCTGAAATACTATGCTCTGTTCTGAGGTCCTCAGCACAGTAAAGATATTGACCTGTTGGAGTCCAGAGGAACACATCAAAATTATGAGAAGGATGAGTACATCTCCTATGAAAAAAAGGCTGAGAGAGTTTGAAATGCTCAGCCTTGAGAACAGAAGATTTCAGGGTGACCTAATTGCAGTCACCCAGTACCTGAACGAAGTCTAAGAAAGATGAAGAAAGCTTTTTACCAAGGGCATGTAGTGAGAGGACAAAAGGTATTGGCGCCAAACTGAAAGAGGGCAGGTTTAGACTGGATATTGGAAAAAAAGTTTTTCTTGTGAGGTTGGTGAGGCACTGGAACAGCTTGAGAACTTGTAGATGCCCCATCCCTGGACATGTTCAAGGCCAAGCTGAATGGAGCTCTGGTCTGGAGCTCTGGTGCTTGCCTATTGCACGACGATTGTGATCTTAAGGTCCTTTCCAATCCAAACCACTCTATGACTGTATAATTGTCTGAAGTTCAGCTTGAAGTTTAGCTTTCCCTGATTTGCATCAGATCAAACATGAGCTCATAGCTAGCCAAGGTCACAGCACTGTATCCTAACAACTCTATTCTCTTTTGACGGGACAGGCCACAATCCTCTCCACTCAGGAAACTGCTGCACTAAATCAATACAGCGTCCCTTGCTCCTTTGGGTCACCCAAATCACTGACCCAGAAATCAGGGTCCAGGACAAAGAGACACAAGTGAATCATTGCAGTCAGTTGACTACAGATGAAAGATCTTCCGGGCAATTTGTACCTCAGTGTCGCTGACTCACTCAGCACTGCTGCTGCTTGATGAGACACACTGCCTTGCTTCCAAGTCTCCCAAATACAATTATTCTCCATAACCATGAGGTTAGGAGGCAGATGCAGGAAACTCAGGACATGCAGAATTAAATGCCAGAACAAAGCCCAGCAGAATGCAGGCACACACAAAAACAGTATTCCTTTACATGTTTGTGATGGTGTTGCCCCAAGCTCAAATAGTATCCCTAATACAGGCAACAGTCCCTGCAAGCTGTGCAGACAGAGTTTCCATTACATCCTGCCACCTGGGCAAACAGCTGCTGCACAGGAAGGCAAAAGGAATAAAAGGGATCTCACCAGTCTTTACAGTGCCAAGATACAAAACAGCATTTTCAAAGTAACAAGTTTGTTTGGTTTGGATTTTTGTTTTTGGGGGGGTTGTGTG
Organism: Catharus ustulatus; assembly: GCF_009819885.2. Lineage (NCBI taxonomy): Eukaryota > Metazoa > Chordata > Aves > Passeriformes > Turdidae > Catharus > Catharus ustulatus. The sequence goes on along the minus strand of NC_046262.2, from coordinate 21,883,671 downwards.
TGTGTGCGTGTGTAGTGTTATATAGTGTGTGTGTGTGTGCACGTAGGTTTTTTTAAACTAGGAAGAGCTGAACTAACAAGCTTAAAGAAAAGCATGTGAGATTTATTGATGGCAATTTGCCATCTTTGGTCTAAAAGCAGGCAAAATAGTCCTTGTTTCACCATAAGAAGACCGTGAGGCTTCTGTGCACCTGTACCACCAGGAACACTGGCAGCTCTTCCCGAGGTAATAAATGAGTGTGACAAAACAAGCAGCTGGAAAAGTTCTGCCAGACCTGTCTTTCTACAGCTTCCTACTTTGGAATTACGTGCCTAACTGACTCTCAACCATATTTCTAGTCTTGATCAGGAGAGCATCCTCGCATCCCCACAGCCCAAGAATGAATGATCAATGATCCATAGGCCCAAGTGTTGCTGAGGCTGTCAAAGGCATTGCAGCAGGCATGTCTGCAGAGAGACAAGGAGTGTGCAGCTTGAGTCATTGGTCTGGGAGACAGGCTGTACTGCTGCTGTTTTTTCAAATGACTGGAGTTCAACTTTCCCAGCCAAGTTACAACTTCATGAGAGAAAGTTGTGGGCTTTCTTCATCATCTCTTTACAAATGGATTCCTTCAAGCAGAGTGCTTGCTGGTCAGGTTGTCAACTGCTGGTAAGGGTGATCATCCCACACAAGAGGAAAGATGGATTCTGATGGCACTCCTACTGACTTGCAGCAGTCTGCACATGACCGACAAAAACCAAAGTTCTACAAGTACAAAAGGAAAGACATAGTTTATCTCTCAGAAGCTCTGTACTAACAGCACTTCCCTACTTTACTTTCATAGAGATATGAACAGTAAATATTGAGGATTTCACACTGCCTGAAGCGTGTCCTTGGAACACAGATGAGCCTTTCGTTAAACAGTGCAAGTTTGCTCAGGGTTTCTCCTTCAACCAACACACACTGAGCTGCAGTACCTTTCACCAGTCTCTTGCCTGGACAGTGAGGGAGGAGATTAGGTGTGTGACCTGCAGATGACAGAGAACTATGAACTTGCAGGTTTTTTTCTACTTTCCCACTGGCACTGAAGAAGTGCTTCTTAACTGCCTTCTCTCTTCTCCTCCCTCTCCTCCCCTCCATCCTCTTTCCTCTTAACCTGCTTTCTCTCTCTAGACACATTTTAATCAAAACAAAACACTAAACCAGAGCAATGTTCTTCCTATGTGCTCAGAAGTCTTTTCTAAGCAGATGGTCATGCTGAAACTGCTGGCAGTCATTGTAGGGGGAGAGGTGGAGCTGATGTGGTCTGTGGTAACAGCCCCCTCTGGATGCTGGGCTGGTATCCAGCAGAGCTGAGCTGCTGGCTTGCTCCCAGTGCATCAGGATGTTCTCCCAGCAACAAAGAAACTGAAGCACAGTAGCTTAGGGACTCTACAAACACCAATCAAGATCCTTTCTGGTCCTTCTGTCCCAAACAAAACAGAAGAGCAAATATCAAGGTTACTCTGTAGCTACCAGATTGAGGTTTTGACAGCATACCTACCTTTGACAAGGTATATCCAGATGCACAGTAGGGCACCGGGGCATGATGAAAAAATGCAGGAAAACTAGATAAGAGGAGGGAGCAAAACCTAGCACACTTACATCCACAGAATTGCACTCCAGTAGACATTTTTCCATTACACATTGAGGCTCTACCTATTGCAGAAATCAAGCAGTAATGCACCCAGAAAGTGGCTTGTCAAGAGAACAGGCTGATATATCTGTGTGTATATAAACATATACCTTCTCTGTGTGTGTGTGTGTGTGTGTGTGTGTGTTTGACTTATTTTGCTCCTTTAAACCCCAAAATGCCCTTCCCCCAGAACCCCAAAAGGATATTTTAGTATTGATAATGTTGCTACATGCTGAAAGAAATGGTAAAAGTCAACATAATATCTAATGAATTAACACATACAGAAACAGAAAAAATTAGTCTAACAGTACTTGGAATCCGAACCAGAATGCAAGACAAAATATAAAACCAGGGATTTTATTTCATAACCAGGATCGCTGTCTCAGAGCTACTACTACAGATACTTCAACCTGTATCAAAAGTTGTATGTAAATACTGCAATCAATTCTGCAATATCTCAAATAAAGTGAAAAATGCGATTTCCAGGCAGTGGTAGTAATGGATACACAGTTTCAGATTTGCTGGAATCTCTCAAAAAAGTAGCACAAAATAAATACAGGCAAACATTGGTGATCTAAAATATCCACTACAGTGTATTTTATTAAGTTCCATAGTAACACCACCCTCACTGAACCTATCACATTTTCTGAGTACATCTCTAAAAAGTTGAAACAGTCTTATGAGCTAGCAAGTACTGCTAATGTATCTGTTCATATCGTCTTCTGATGGCAGTCTATTTTTTTTTATTCCAAAACTTTCTATTGCTTTGTAGTACTTGATAATAGTGTTTGAATATTTTCCATATCCTTGCCAATTTTTTATTCAATGAAAGCCTTTTGTTTAAGAATGAGACAAATGAACTGCACATGGATTTACAAAAAGACATCACACAAACTAATAAAAGCAAAGTGGAACTTTTCATACGGTTTCTATTACATTTTGCAGATACAACCAAAATCTTCCCACAACTTTTTAAAGTTAAAAAAACAATTACTGCACTTGAGTAGGAATCAATTCAGTGCTGAAGTTCACCTTTAGACATAGTGATTATATCACTTGCAGATGAGTAAAAATAACTAAATTTCCCACCAAAGCACACAGAGCTTCTCTTTAGCAACAAATCCTCTGTTGACACAACATTCCATTTTAGAAATGGTCCTTCAATAAAGGCACTCACTTTTGTAGCTGATGATTCCACTAGTCTCTGACGGTGGCGTGCTGAGCTGAAATGGCTCTTCTGAGGCATCCCTTCCTGACAGTGAATGAAGAAAGGGGAAGAAGAACAGAGAAAGGGCAGAAATGGATCGTGGAGGGGATGGAATGGAGGATGTTGGAGAAGGGAGAGGGAGAGTATTTAACTGTACTGCATTTTCACTAACTTTGAAAAACCTTTATTAAATCAATTTAAGTAATACCACTGTACAAATATCAGAAAGAATATTAATAATTTGCTTTAAAAAGTAGCCTCTTGAGGCTTTTATATACATATTATTTGCACACATTTAATGACGCTGTCTCCTATAAATCTACATATACACACATACACTATGTGCCTACTTCACTTCTAGACACACACATTGAAGTCAAACATTCGTTTCACTATTCCAAGGTATAAACGTTATCTTACATTTTCTGTATCAACTATGGAGTTAAACACAAAAATCCCAATCCACTAGCCATCCAGCCAACTTGCACTTCAACACAAACATCAGTATCTCCTCTAGCAAAATAAGATTCTCCACCCAGACCTGCAATAATCACCTTAAATTCTAGCGACTTTCACCTAACAGAGATTAATATCCTTGCCTGAGAAAACTGAGAAAGACCAGGCTCACACAGGTAAAAGGTAAGTATGTTCTCTTAGAAATCAAAACCTGAAAGAGCATTCAGTTGAAAAAATCTGAAATCTAATAATCTTCATTACATGTGCAATACAAGAGATATGAGACACAGGTTCCAAATCCTCTACCTGCTTAATATGCAAGAAACAGAAGAGGGACATTTCATTTCTTCCCCAAGATATTTTAAATACTCTGTCTCAATCTCTCCAGAAACTTTCCAATTTGGAAAGCCCCTCATTTGTTGTAAGTATGAACTCTACAGTCTGTTATTTCAGCTATGTGTCTGAAGGGGAGAAGATATGGGTAAAGAGCCTGCTCTAATCACAGGAATCAGAAGATAAAAATTTGTAAGACTCGTTTTTTCTTTCTTAGTTTCTTTTTTTTTCTCTTTTTTCTTTCAGAGCCAATACACAATTCTCCTAAGAGTCTTTGAAAAAAAAAAGTCACAATATTTTAGAAATATAAGCTCCTATTTTGAAAAGATAGTCACAGGATTCTTTAAATGAAAATACAGTGCTGTTCAAGTCTACAAATATTTTTCAAGATCTCAAGACTTTTTTTCAAAAAGCATTTTTATAAAAGTAGTTTTTACACCTCCTTAACAAAAAGGCTTCTACTTCTGGCATGACATCATGCAGAGAGAACCAGCCCTGTAACTCAAAAAGATCTGGTGGCAATAATCAAAGATTACAGCCACCATGGGAGGATTACATCATAATTTACCAAATCCAAAACAGTAGTAGTATGAACCAGCTCTAATTAACAGAACCAGTATTACAGAAAAAGTAGTTATCCAACACTTGCCTAAACACTTGGTTAAGTTACAGAAGACTGTTCTGCTGATGATAATGTATTTTGGTAACATTTTATTAAATTACTGGTGTAAAGGGCTAAAATTAGCAGTAAGAACTAGAACTAGATTACCTTAACACTTATTCTTTAACAATTTCTCTTAAAATTTCTCAATGCCCTTGCCATTATAATCTAACATCAGATTTTATACAATTAACAACTGATGCCTGAAAAGGACCACTTTCTGTCACAGTCTGGAAACAATGGTAGGGTCAGCGTAATCAGGACATCAGCTAGCAAAAGTGCTGATTCAGAGGCACCATTTTCACTAAAATTTTGGTCCGAACCCAAAGTGCGGCTTATAATCAGGTGTGGTTTATATACAGGCAAAGAACAAAAAGTTGCTGTTTTAGTTTGGGGGACAGGTGTCTGCTGAGAAAGGCAGGAGCTTCTCTTTGAAATGGAGAATGTAAACCCCCTCCCTCCAAATTATTATAATTTTGAAATCAAGGGAATTTCAGGCAAAAATATGGGAATTAGGAATAACGGTTCTTTACTAGGGAAATTAAAATAGAAATACAGTACTACAAAGAAACAAACTCCAAACCCTGACAAAGTCAGAGTACAACCTGACACCCCGTCAGGCAGGGTGTTGGTAGCAGTCCCATTAAATGGTGGTTGCATCCTCCTGCAGTGACAGATGTGATTCAGTCGGAGCAGTGCTCCTGCAGAAGGTGCAGTTTCCCTCTGGAGGTCCAGTGGTGTTATGGAGAAATCCAGTTTTCCTCTGGAGTCCAGTGGAGAAAGGGGCTCCCTTAGTGTCCCAAAACCTCTGTTTTTATCTTGGTAAGAAATATCGGGCTCTTCCCCCTGGCTGGAGCATCTCTCAATGGGATGCAGTAATTTTATCAGTCACACAGTGGGACTCAATGGGCCATTAGCAGAAAATGACTCCCTGGAGGAAGGATGGGTTGTGAAAAGATAAAGAACAATGCCCTGCCTGGTTTCAATGGATGGCCCATTAGCAGAATATCTGCTGTTGAGATAAGGATCACTGCCCCCATCCTCAACAGATGGTGATAGAATAGATACCTTTTATCACACTCTGTATTGTAATTTGCGGCTTATAATCAGGTGCGGCTTATGTACGGACAAAGAATGAAAAGTTGCTGGCACCTGGAAAGTGTGGCTTATACTCAGTGCGGCTTATAATCGTGAAATTACTGTAATCTAACATGGGATCCTTTACCTAACTAAGAAACACGGAATTCTTCTCCTCTTATTGGCGTTTTTCTTTCTTTCCTGTCTCTCCTTCAGAATGCTTTTCAGAAGCAGTTGAGGGCTGGCAAAAACACAGTTAATACATGGAAAAACCCCAGTATAGCGCCAATACCATTTCAGAAGCAAAAATGTATACTTAAATTGATGTGATTACTCCTATAAAAAAGGAAAGTCAGAGTTCATTCTGTTAAATGTTTATGTTGGCTGTGCCTTCAATGACACCAGTCAGTACAACATTCTGAATCAGAATATATTAACAGATCACTTTTTAGCTCAAAACAATCAGGGTAGACTTCATGCAATATCATCCCATGTAGGGATGATGGTTTATCATCAGGACATGTGAAGGTTCAACAAAGATCAACAAGAGATTAAAAAAAGTTGCAAAGAAGCTAATTTTTTCACTATGGAGAAGTTCAATACAGAGCATTTGAAGCCATTAGAGACATTAGACTGTAGGTATACAGGTTTTGCATCATAATGTCATGTCCCTTAGTATTGCATTTCAGCTGATAAAAACAGAAACCTTTTGCCAATGTCAGTAAAACTACAGTCAGAAAACTAGGTCTGCGAAGGCCAACATGATTCACGTCAACAATGACAGCTAAAGGAAAAACTGAAGGATCCTAAATAACTCTGTGGTAAGGTATTGTAGTTAGGTGGCATGCAGAAAATTGGTGTGGAAGCAGAAAGAGACAGAGACTTATTTTATTTAACAGGTGCGTAATCCAAGAAATAATCTTGTGGGAAGCACACATATTGAGGAAAGTAAAAACTAATTTAAACAACCTACATAAAACCAAAAAGACAAACTCCACAAAACAATAAAAAAAAAAAAAAAAAAAAAAAAGGCATGACAGACTGGAGCCACAAGTCTTTCTGAAGTCACAGAAGTTTGAAAACAGCTGTGAGGAGAAAATATGGTTTTGGTTGCAGAGGCTGGTATGTATAGGCTTTAATACTGATACCAAAAGCAGTTTCATTAAGAGCTACCATTCACTGTGTGGCTGCTCTCATGAAAATGGCAGTATCAAGAGATAAGCAAGAATAGAAGAATAGCAAGTGACACAAGCATGTGGTCTTATCTGAAGAGATTTCTACCTCCAGACTGATGTGGCCACAGACCTATTTTTTTCTCTCTTTTTTTCTCTCTTTTTTTTCTTTTTTTAAGCTGCCAGGCCAAGATCTGAAACAAGCGGCAAAAAATTCCACACAGAGGAGTTGAATTCACCTACAAACACCAGAGCTGGTCCCTGACAGATCTGGAAGTATTTAGCAAAAATAATTCACAGACACAACTCCATCCACATCAAGCTGGGCAAATCCTTATGTTGACAAGGCTATTTCAATGTTTTTACTAGTAAGTGTCATACTGAAGAATACCTCCTCACACACCCTCAAACCATGATCATTCTAAACATGCTTCCTCCCCCAACACTAGGCCTGGGCTATCTCAAGATACATCTGTGCCCAAGACTCAAGTCCCTGTCACATCCTTAAGTGTCCTATAGTTCAACCTGGTATTTAAGTTTAGCAAAAGCTACAGCAAAGCTTATGGCCAAGGCCTGCTCTCATAACTAAGACTATTTAAACTTTTTGTTACTTTCCTTTACATGGAAAACTACCTCCTGTTGTATAGCGGCTCACACTAGATGTAGTTGTTCTATTCAATTGCCAAACCACTACACTGTGTATTTTAAAATGCCCTGGAGATTGCTTTTTCTTTCTACTGCAATGTAAAACAAAGTTAACACATTACTCTGTTATCATTCATCTATTTAGGAGGGCTACGTAAATACAGCTGTGAGCAAAAACACAAGAAATGATAAAGCAAATAAGAAAATAGGAAACAAAAATGATGTGTTACAATCTGATGCATTTAGTCTGATTTTTCTTTCTTTCATTCTTGCCTCAAAGGGGCCAACATATCACCAACGAAGAATGCCATTCAACTTCTGATAGCTCAATAGTTTTAGGATATAGTAAAGGAGGCAGTACATATTGTGGGATGGCTCCACAATCAAGTCATTACAAATTACTAAAACCTTCAACAGCATCATGGCAACACTAATTCTCCATATTACCCAGTTACGTTTTTATTAATTATATTACATCAGCCAGAAAGCCAGCATGCTACATCAGCATTTACTCCTATGCACAGCTTCCTGGTTACCTGCTGAACAAGCGTGTGAACAACACACCAATGCCATCTCTATCAGATATCTGCTTGGTAAAAGCTACTGATGATTTGACAGGGTTTATTCAGATATTACAGTCATTTAATATTTAATCCTTGAACTGTATTAGTAGACAAAATTTTGACATCTCTGTTTTATTTTATTATAGTCTATGTGTTATAAGGTTATGTCTTATCTGTTATAAGGTCACCAGTAGCCCTGCAGTCTTGTAGAAATAAATTTCTCTGTGTTTCAACTTACCAAAGAGATAATGAAATTCTATTATTGTTTCAGCAATAATATGACACTTGGAAAGAGGAAAAATCAAAATATCTAGGGAGATTCAAAAGGTAAATTAGTTTCAAATTTTCAGTGTTATGGGTGCAGATTGGTCAATCAGCTTCTCATAATAAAGAAGAAGGGAAAAAGAATAGTCTTTACAGGCACTGGGGGCCTTCTCATGAAGATTAATACAACTGATTAAAACAATCTGATAGTTCATAATAGATAGAGATAGCAGGGATGTGCAGACAGGGAGGGAGGCTTTACACATTGTGTTACCACAAAAATTCACAAAACTAAACAGCAAAACAGCAAAACATTCACGACTATAAGGCGCGTCCATTTGACTAAAATTTTCGCCCGAACCCAGAAGTGCACCTTATAGTCCGGTGCGTCTTATATAATGTACAAAGTTGCGAAATTTGCCAACCCGGAAGTGCAAGCCCGCAACAATCCCGAGCCAAGCAGAGCCCGCCTGGCGGCGGCATCAGGCCAGCACCGGGCCGGAGCGAGCCTGGTGGCATCAGGGCAGCGCCAGTTTGGGGGAAAAGCTGGCGGCCGCCGAGCAGCCTGGGCGGGGGTGGGGGGGGGGGCGAAGCCGGTGGCATCGGGGTAGTGCAGGTGAGGGGTGGAAAGCGCGGCGGTGCAGCCCGGGCAGGGGAGGAAAGCCCGACGGTGCAGGCCCGGTGGCAGGGGGGCAGCTGGTGGCATCGGGGCAGTGGCAGTACAGGGCAAGCCCGCCGGCATTCGGGCTGTGCCGGCCCGGGGGAAAAGCTCAGGGAGGCACGGGGCTCCCAACGCGGCACAGGGCACTCGAAGCGCCAGGGCGGCGTGGGGCTCCTGGAGCTGCACGGAGCTGCCGGAGCGCCGGGGCAGCGCAGGGAGGGAGGGAGCGGGTTGTCACTCCAAGCTGCCACAAGCTGCGGCCACTCCGTGTTGCTGCGAGCCGCGACCCCCCCCGAGCCGCTGCAGCCCCAGCGCCGCAGGAGCCCCGTGCCGCGAGGGGGAGGTGGCACCACAGCACCGCGGAGCTGCTAGTGGGAACGGCACAGTGGCAGTGCCGAGCCACGGGGGACAGGCAGCATGGCAGGAGCGCCAAGCTGAGTGACGGACAGGCGGGACGGCAGGAGTGCCAGGCTGAACGAGGGACAGGCCCGAGTGAGGGACAGGCAGCACAGTAGCAGCGCCGAGCCCAGCAAGGGAACGGCATGGCAGCTCTGCAGAGCCGCGAGGGGGAACAGCATCGCGGCAGCACGGAGTCACAAGGGGGAGGCTGCCCCGTGGCTGCGCTGAGCCGCGCCAGCTGGCACCGGGGGCGGGTGGCAGTGTCAGAGCCTGCTGCACAGGGAGGGCGCCTGGGGCTGCCTTTGAAAGCCTACGCCGATCTGTGAAAAATGTTTGCAAATTGACCACCTGCCAGTAAACTCCACAATCGCAGGATTCCGTTACTAATTCGTTATTTTGTTGCACGCGGCACGGCTCCTCACTGCAAAAAAAAAGTGCGCCTTACAGTCTGGTGCGCCTTATATAATGCACAAAGTTGCGAAATTTGCCGCTCCCGGAGGTGTGCCTTATATTCCAGTGCCCCTTATGGTCGTGAAATTACTGTACTCTGCTTACATGCCATTATACTGAAAATCCAACAACACTTAAAGGATATACAGTGTGGAAAAGCTAAATTACTCAATGAATTATTAATATGCAGATAATGCAACATATTCATGACAAAACCATGAGAATCCATTTAGGTAGAGACAGAACAGTGGATGTTCAGAAGCTTGGAACTTACCCTTCTGATAATACAGTAAAATTCAAAAATGTCTTCAAGCCCTTGTGCCTGGCACAAGAGGTAACAAACAATGCACTATAGCCCTGCATCATAGTCTCCATGACTTCAAAATACGCTGAATGCAAATTACAGTAAATTCACAAATACAAGCCGCACTGAATATAAGCCGCATCACTGGGTGTTGGCAAACATTTTGGTTTTTGTCCATAGATAAGCCGCACCCGAATATAAGCCGCTTTGTCATTCGCAGTGAGGACCCGCGTGCAATTAGTAACAGAACCGCGGGAGGGCGGGGTTTACTGGCTGAGCTAAGGCTGTGCAGGCTCGGCCCGCTAGGGGCCGCTGACAGGGCCAGGTGGCCCAGCCCGGTGCTGCCGTTCGGGGCCGGCCGCTGCTGCCACTGGGTTCGGTCACCCCGGGTCGGCGCTGCCCCGCGGTGGCAGGCAGGGACGGAGCTTCCCCCGCTCCTACGGCAGCGGCGGCGGGCGGGGACGGAGCTTTCCCGCGCCCGTGGCGCCGGCGGCGGGCAGGGACGGAGTTTCCCCGCTCCTGCCGCGGCGGCGGCGGGCGGGGACAAAGCACCCCGTCGGCTCCCCGAGCCGCGGCAATGGCTGCGCGGGGCTCCCGTCGGCTCCCCGGGCCACAGCAATGGCTTGCGCGGGGCTCCTGTCGGCTCCCCGAGCCGCAGCAATGGCGGCGCGCGCTTCCCCCCCCCTCCCCGGGCCGCAGCAATGGCGGCGCGCGCTTCCCCCCCCCTCCCCGGGCCGCGGCAATGGTGGCGCGGGCTTCCCCCCCGCTCCCCGGGCCGCGGCAATGGCGGCGCGGGCTTCCCCCCCCTCCCCGGGCCGCAGCAATGGCGGCGCGCGCTTCCCCCCCCCTCCCCGGGCCGCAGCAATGGTGGTGCGGGCTTCCCCCCCCCTCCCCGGGCCGCAGCAATGGCGGCGCGGGCTTCCCCCACCCTCCCCGGGCCGCGGTAGGGGCGGCCCGGGTCCCCCCTCTCCTCCCCGGGCCGCAGCAATGGCGGCGCCCGGCCCCCCCCGTCTCTCCCCTGGGCTGTGGCAGAGGAGGAAAGAGAGCTCTCCCGCCTCTCTCCCCGCCCCCCGTGCTGCCTACAGGGAGCCAGACTCCACCCGCAGTGCAACAGAGTAGCGATTTGTAACAATCGCAAAATGCCGACTTTGCAGCTGCTCGGCTCAGCACTCTGGCAGGCACTTCTGAGGTTGTATTAGCCGCTCCTGAGTATTAGCCGCATTTCCGGTTTAGGAGCAAAATCTTAGTCAAATTGGTGCGGCTTGTATTCGTGAAATTACTGTACTCATTTTTGTAAAACAGAGCAGCAGACAGTAGGCAATTCAGTGGGTCAAGTGTGGGAGTAGGACCAAGTTATAAATTGTAACACACAGTCCCTCCCTCTCAGCTTTAGATTCGAGCAAGTGTGAAACGTTTTGGGATTTATTGGAGGGGAGGGGTGCATTGGTTTGTCTTGGTCTTTAACTTGCAAGATGTTCATTTCTTGCTGATGTTCCACTGCCTCAAATGTTAAACTTCAGTGTAATACTTAACTAGCCTCTGAGTCAAGCTTTACAGGTTGATCAGGAAAGCGTTTCTGCTTCAGAGGTATCTCACAGCAGAGAAAAAGTAGTTAAGTAAGAAAGATTTCTACATAGTTATGGAATTAAAAAAAAAAAATAAAATAAAAGAAAGAAAGAAATCCTAAGTTCTCATTTATTTGACAAACAACGTAACAATGTCACATTATGGCACATCTGACAATTCTTACAGCCAAGGCAAGATATTATGTCAATAAAATGCAACATGCATGTGCAGCTTCGATTTTGAATAGTAAGAAAACAAATCCTTGAAATCCATCTACCAAACAGAACACAAACCAAAGGCTAGGACTGCATCTTGCATCAATTAAGCTGTTAGCAACAGAAAGTAGACAAAAAAAGCATCTCAGGTAACTTCCTGTATCCCATTCTCGCAGGACAGCCACAGATGTTAAATTCTGAGTAATAAAAATGTGTAACTAACATGTTTGCTGAAATTGCTTGGCAGTCTAAGACACCAGTGGGCCAGACACTCTTTCCTATTAGTACCCCTAGTTAGGACACCATCCTCTTCTCCCTAACCACATCTGGTTAGTCCTACGTAGACAATCATTAAAGCATTTCAACAAAGAACACTAGGGCATTTTGAAGGAGAAAAGGGCAAGAACTAATTTTTTTACAGGATCCTCATTGACTACCGCATTTCCTCAGTGGTACTTGAGAGAACACACATGAAAAATGGGTGCTTTAAATAAGATATTTTCTAGAATAGCTCCTTTGCAGAAACTCATACATTTAAAAGTGACTGAATCTTCTCCATGTATCTCCTGAGAGCCTGAAGACAGGAAAACACACTTCACGAACCTATAAGCCAGACCAGTATTACTGGATTCAGCATCAGAAGAGGTTAGTATTGATTTGTCAGATAGACTGCACACCAGAAAGACATTATACTGAAATAACTGAAGGTGTCTTTAAGGTGAAATAGGCAATCAAAAAGCATATGCTTTTTGCAGCAGTGCTAAAAAACTAAGTGGAAGGTTCCATTCTTACTATGAAAATAAAAGAAGGGTCATAAGGTTTTACAGAAACCATTACAAGACATCAGCCCTAAGCATATGCAAATAAATACACAAGAACAGAAATGGAGAAAACAAAATGCATGCATAAAAAAGGTAGCTGTTCTCTCATTATTCTGTTTTAAAATCCCTGAATACCATAAAAAGCAAGACAACAAAATCAGTTCCCAAGTCTTGTCACAAGTGCTCAAAAATATTCAAGTCCTGAGCTGTAATCTCAATCAGATAAGACTAGCACTTTGCTGTGATCATAAGGAGAACGTAAGAAAGAATGCCAGAAAGGAGAAGAACAAAGCTGGCATTACTGCTGAGGCAAATTGCATGCAACATAAAACAAACTCCAAAGACTCATGAAAAAAATCTATGCTGAAATATAAGGAGTAAAGCAATGCACAGTCCTAAGAGCATGGACAAGAAAGGCAATTAATATTTGAGAAATTAAACTTAAGCAACTTAACAGTCAGTCAAGATGCTGCTCCAGTTTAGCAAGCACTAGTCTCTTCAGAAGATCAGGGTCAAACACAATGAGATCATTGCAGCTGCCTCATACGAATACATTTGTTAAGTATTAAATCTCTTATTACAACCACAAAACAAAGCATGTAAATGCAGTAATAGCCCTTACTCAAGTTATAAATGTGATATTCTCTACCTCAGAACTTCTCTGCTGCCAACCAACTCAAAAAAATTGTAGATTTTGGCCACCCTGTCTTGAAACCAATTTTGAACTGTTGCTTCCAGAGAAGTGCAAATACTCATAACAAAAGTGACAAATATGAAAATGCTATTAATGTCTGACTGCTAAAGCCTTCTATTTATCATTGTCACTCTAATACCACACTTGACCACTACTTTGCTTACCCCAAATAAATTGTGATACTCTTTATAATGTTAAAACAAACATACTCAGTCTTGAAGAACTGAAAGAGAACAGTACATGATTATAGAATCAGAGTAACATGAAATGTAGCTTGCCATAAACATTTGCTCTAATTTTTCATTTATATTACTCCTTCCTTTATTGTACTTATCCACTTTTACTAAAATCTCAAAAAAAATGAAGTACAGTAATTTCACGACTATAAGGCGCACCAGTTTATAAACCGCTCTTCCGGGTGTCAGCAAATTTCCAAACTTTGTCCATATATAAGGTGCACCGGACTATAAGGTGCACTTTTTTCTTCAGCGAGGATCCACGTGCAATGAAGTAACCAATTAGTAATGGAATACTGCGAACAGTGCTGAGCCCCACTGAACTCCGGGGCCCCGCTCAGCTCGTGGCTCACACTTCTGGGTTGGTAAATTTCCGAATTTTGTCCATATATAAGGCACATCAGATTATAAGGCGCACTTCTGGGTTTCAATCAAAATTTTAGGCTTTAAGGTGTGCCTTATAGTCGTGAAATTACTGCAACTCAAAACTAAAAAGCTGTGTTTCCAAGGGGCACTGAAGTCCTAAAATCTATTTTCCATTCATAACCTAAATTTTCCAGCTGTGCTCATGAGTGTTGTATTCAGAAAATGCAACAGTTTGGGGAATACTTCCAGGTACTTCTGCACACAAATTCTGACTGCTAAATTCCCCTAATGTATCTGCACAACTTGGGTACTTAGGCTTTTTTAAAGCTACTGAAATCGTATTCTTCTAGTGGCGTAATTTAAAGCAAATGGTAAAACACATTAAAAACCCTTTTCACATCAAAAGAACTCAAAACAGAAATTAAAGCAAGCACATAATTCATACACTTCTTAGCACATCTTCCTTTTCACATAGAAAGAGAAAGTTACACTGTGGGACAGGAGAGGAATTTACATTTGCTGAAAAACATCTTCAGATACATTTCTGTACTTGATATAATATGATTTATCTGTAGAGAATATTCAAATTCTCAAGAATATTCAAATACACAAAACACATGTGGAAACATGTAGACTTCAAGTTGTAGCTTTCCAGGGCTAAAATACTATCAGAAGACATGACATTATCTCCACAAAACACATCAATGCACTTCAGCCAATTCTACAGGGTAGATATTCTGAACTATTTCTAGGTTCCAGACAGCTGAAAGTGAAATTCAGAAAAACATGTAATGTTTCATAACAGGAACAGTTACCACAGACTAACCACAGACTATCTATTAGCTTAATTAGGCTTTACATTTGATTACTAAAACATTTTCTTATTTGATCATTTGCAACATTTTCTTTTACAGCCAGATAAAGACAGAATTTTTGATATAGTGCTGCTAAACTGGATCTCCTATTTCTTACTGTAAAGCTTTAAAAAATCATCCATTTTGTAATACTTTTCAATGCATATGTTCCACTGCTTTGAAATAGTGTCTTGGTTAGGGAGGACAACCAGATATCATAGAAGTGTTACTTAACAACCTTATGAAACTAAGCCAAGCATATATACACAAAACAAAGGAATTTCAAAAAGCACGAAGTACTCTAAACAAAACATGCACTGTTAAAAACTGAAGTTTAATTGCTAAAGTTTCCAAAGAACTTGTTTTTTCTCAAGGGCACAGACACTGAGTGTACGTATCCTTTTTGTCTCTAATCCCAGCTGCTGTATGCCACTGAAAAGCACTAAACTTTTAAACTAAAATCAAGGGAGACTTGAATGAAGAGGCACAGGGAATCCAAGAGGAACACAGGTTAGAAACTGAGACAAAGTAATTGAATAAGATTACAGAAAGCATTGAGTTGATGACAGAAAACAATGTTGTTCTGGTTTACATTGGGTGAAGCAAAGATCCTACAGAGAATTAAGTTTAGGGGTGCAGAAGTTATGTAAAGGGGGAAAAGTAGAGCAAAGTAGAGCCAAGAAAACAAGATCAAAAACAATTATGAAATTGTGGTACTGAGTGTTCTGCTTTGAAATCATAGTAACTTATGGATTTTTATGTAATTTTAATGTTCAAATTAGTAATTGGTACTATTACAAGCAATTTAAAGCAAGTATTGCTTCAATCTAATAGAAGGAATTAATAGCATTTCAAAGCCTGCGGGCAATTTTGAGAAAATCACTAACTTAACAAATCTCAAACTTCTGACTTTTAAAGGAAATGTAGTGAACCAGTTGGTGAAAGCAAATCTAAAACCATAACTTGAAATATGACACATGAAGCAGCATCACAATCAAAACTGCATCAAATTCAAAGGAAGTATCTTACAAAAAAAATTGAAAAGAAAATACTGACAATTACTAGTTTCATTAGTTGTGACAAAGTAAGTAAAACCATTTGTTAATCCAAGGGCATTTCTTGAATTAAAAAAAAAAAAACCCTGTTTCAATAAGCTACTGTCCTTCACGCAGCTATTATTGCTACTGTTACCAACAAAACAGGGAAAGAAATAAATTAAAGAAAAAACCCCACACAAGTAGATTTTGGAGATAAGCCGAGTGACTCAGAAACAGGAGCTAACGAGTACACAGAGGATGCCAAAGCCGCTTTATTTTATGACCCTCAGAAAACAACTGAGATCAGTTCAAATCATTACAGATTCTACCACTGAGCTCACCAAAGGATTTGACACAAAGAAATACTAAGTTTATGTTTCGCCTTCCAAACCTAATACAAAACAGTCAGTCAGCTTTGTGACATATTGTAGACTTTATCAAGAAATGTTGCTGCAATTATCAGAAGGCATTTGTAAGAAGTATGATATGGGCTACAGGCGCCAAGTTTGGCCCCATGCCAAATATTTTAGCTCTGAATGCAGCATGGGGTTCTCTCTTTTCTTCCTTTTTTTTTTTTTCCCTTTTTTTTGATATTTGACTCTGAAATAAAATGTCTACAACATCTAGAAAACCAAAGATTGAAGGGGGGGAAGATTAACCCTTTCAGAAAACCTTTCAGAGCTCAAACAATAGCAAAATATGTCTGACACAAAGTGTCTCAGAGGACCTGACAAACATGTAACAATGCATGAATGTCTGGAAAATAGAGGTGAATAAACTGATGAAGAGATTGTACACTCTATCAGGCCTGCACAAGTGACAGCTAAGAAGGAGAGGAAAAATGTTCTTTATCTCAATATCTCTTCTCTCAGAAGGCTGGTCCTTTGCTTTCTAAAGGCAGCTATCACTGCCTATCACTATTTAAGCCAAGAAAACATCTATTCTAACTTGCATACCTCTTAGTACCTAAGATCCCCCCTGTTTTCTATAATAGTCTATAGAACAACTCAAAAATAAATATGGCTCTATCCAGGGGAAAAAAAAACGTAATTTACCAAAGTTATGCAAAATTTAGGGTTTTTTTACATTTTACATCTATGTATGTTGCTCCTGCAATACATTCTTAAAATGAAAGAGCGAGTGTCACAATTTAAGTCATTCCAAGTAGCTCAATTACCTCACATTTTTTGAGGTTTTAGTAAATGTAGAGAAGTTCAGTTTGCAAGTGTGCCCCTTTCAGGTAGGTGTGGGCACAACTACTAAGCAGGGTATGAATGCAATGGGCAGACACACAGCTATTCCCATACAACACCAGAAGGGTTATATCTGCCTGCTTCTTAATTGATTAATCTGAACCCACTGAAAACTGCATTTTTAAATTTTTTTTTCCCCAATCCTTCTCTGGTTCTAGGCCCTCCACAAACTTTTTCTTCCACACACTCACGGAGAGGCAGAGACATACATCAGACCTGATTCACAGTTACACAACTCCTCTTTGATACTGTAAAACTATTTCCACTAATACAGAAACACCAGCAGAAAACAATGGAGAAGAGCACCGACATACACAGTATTCAAACCAATGAAAACTAATGAACTTTGCAGAGCCTCATCTGTAAGGCTGACTTTTACATCCTTTTTTTCTTCATTTTGCAAGAGGCACCAGGACCAACTAATGCAACTTTTGTCATTTTTTGCCTCAGCAGACCACCCAAAAAATTCCCAAACACAAACTGCATTTAGAAAAGAGATGATTACAGTCTACCTCTTTCCTTTCCTCCCCTGTAGTGTGACTTCCAAGATGACCCTTCTATTTCACACATCAATTTTCAGTATTTCAGAGAGAATCCTTTTCATTAAACCTTCTACTCCAGAGAAATCTCACCTGCTTAGGAGATGCAAATAAGGCCTTTTTTCCATTAAGTTCTTTCCTTTCTCTCTGATTCCTCAGATATGCATTTTCAGTTGAACCAATAAGCAAGAACTTAGAAAAGTCTATAAGGTACGACTTTTTGCAAAGGTCTGGACAATTTATGTAGTAAATTTCAAAACATCTGTCTACAAAAATAACTGTTTTCCTGTACTGAAGACAGAATAAAGGAGTAGTCAAGGCTACATAATGATTGTGCCCCTTGCCATCATTTCTAGAAACATATGGAATCGGCATAACCTGATTACCCCATCCACAAAAATCATAACTTTGCATTTACACCACATTTTCCTTAACTTCCATTTCTACAGGAGTAAGTCTGAACTTTGTGATCATATTATTTTTATCTCATACCCATTCCCCCTCAAATCAAAGCATGTATTAGATTTCCAAGTGGACTTTTCCATGTTGGCTATAATCTTATCACTGCAAACAATGCAGTGCAGTTACCCTGAATTTAAAGAAGGATTAGATTCCCTATGAAAATTTTTCAGCATTGAAAAAACAGTGTATATATACCTAAAGACAAGAAAAGAAATAAGCACAACATTTTCTTTGAGAGGTTTCACATACACTGCTTTTTCTGCTGTTGGTCAATTTCTCTGCAAGTCTAATTACAAAAGCTCATGTAATTACTCGCAGATTTACAAGACACTGTTTACAAGCCACTTAAAGGCGAACTGAAATTAGCAAAAGGAAAAGTGAAGGCCCAAAGCATCTGTCTGACAAAGTGAAAGCTTAATCGGCACTGGAAGCATGACTGAAGCTGGCTGCTTCTGGCCATCAGGTTTCTCCCACATTCCCACATCCTTGCAGATTCAGGGAACTACCTGCTACCTTTACCCACCATCACATAGGTTCAGTCACTGGTTTAAGGCAATATGAAGCACACTGCTTAGTCAAACTACTACAAACACAGGCTGTTAGCAGATGGTAATTAAGAATGTAATTAATAATGCAAGAAGTAATTAGCTGTTTTCACCTTTTTCAAATTTATTTGCAAGAAATTTTTATTCCAATCCATACTAAATTGCACTTTAAAAACTTAAAAGTTGAAAGAAATTATCAATTTTATCCTAATGATTCTTACCAAAAATGTCCTCTTTGCAATTTAAACCTTCAGAATACGTTCATTGAAAAGGAGCATATACTACGGATTCAGATGTTTTTATTCTCCTATGCATACAAACAACGTAAGTAACTATAGAGACACGAGAGAGGTTGTAGTAAGATTAAGTAGATATGTGTATTCAGTTTGCAACAAATTAAAGGCTCAGTTTCTCTCAGAAGGCTGAGCAACAGAAAAATCTTCTACACATCAAGTTGAAACCAGATTTATCCAAGTCTACATATTTATTTAAGGCTCATATTTTGAGATTCAATTCAAGCTGCTTCCTGGCTTTTTTTAAACACAGCACGATGGTACAAGGCATTAAACACAACTACATGAGGTTCCCGTCTAAAAGGAAATGGTTTGTGTGTCCTGTAAATCAAGCTTTGAAGCAAACTGTGTACAAAGAAAAAAGAAAAACAGTAGTTAAACTAACTTTGCTTTTAATTTGTTCATATGCTATTTACCGTTACATCTTCAGATTATACCTTCACCTAAGAAAGCACATTTTTAAGCAGATTTAGCTGCTTTTAACATTTCTACTTCTAACCAAGAGAGAACTGACAAAGTTATATGAAGTTATGTGACCTTATATTGAAGATTACAGGTATTTCAGAACAGTCTTAACTCAGAAAATTTCCTTTTCTTTTCCCCTGCTGTATTTTTGGGGGTTGTTTGTTTTGCCATTTGGAGGGGGAGGTAGGTGTTTTGTTGTGGGGATGTTTGTTTGGGTTTGGGGTTTTTTGGGGTGTTTTGGGGTTTTTTGGTGGTTTTTTGTGGTTTGTGGGGTTTTTTGTGGTTTTTGTTTTTTGTTTTTTTAGGTTTTTCTGTTTATCCCTTTCAGAATACACTCAATCGTCTTTACAAGAGAGTATAAATAAATATGAAAAAGAAGAAGGGGCAAAAATACATGGATTACTCCAACAGAAAACAAAGAAGAGCTATTAAGGGTTGGTTTTTTTAATGGTAAAAAAATATACTATTACTATAATTACTATAACAACCAAGTCACTATTTTGGAATTTACTATAAAATCAAAAGGGCAGCAAAGTAAACAACTCAGACACTTAATATTTATTAACAGAACTTAAACACCCTTTGTCATACAACAGCTCACAAGATCACCATACCAATCTCTAGGCTAGTTACATAGATAACAGATGAAGACAGAAACAAAGCAACACAAAAACATAAGGAGAGTGAGAAGACAACATAAAGACTGATTCACTTTAAGGTCTAATGAATACAACTTGAGTGTAAATAGCATTTCTACCCCCTCCCATCTTTTTCTAAATGATAGTATGTCAATTTTAACACTTCTGACCACGGGCTGATTTTCTTAATTCTGGGACCAGATCCCAAGGACAGTCATAAAGTACACATCTTCAAAAACTGCAGGCACTGCAAGCCTGAATAGGCCCCTCTGGTACTTGGATTATTCACTGGATAACTTTCAGTATCTTGGGTGACTGTAAGCTGTTCTGTAAAATACTTTTGGTATTCATTCAAAATTGTTTTGTTAAAGTTACAGAAAATAAAATAAAAATAACATCTGCAGAACTCAACACATTTCTTTCACACTGAGTTTTAAGTTATAATTTAATCAGACTGCTGTTCATTTCTTGTAAAAAGGCAGAAATCCAGTTTACACTACTAAATGGATTAGAGCAGGTTTAAGAGAAGGAAATCCGGTTTCACTACGAATATCTACCTCTTGCAACTTTTATATCCTTTTAAGGCTGTCATCAACAGTGTCAACCTGCAGCAGAGTTCTCCCTCCTACTCAGCAATCAATTGATAGAAAATATTTAGGATGTAAGGTTTGACTAAAGTATTAAAATCTTTTTATGAAAGTTACCTCACTTTCCACAAGCAAGTGCTATCATACAAAAAGTAAAAGAAAAACTAATGGATTCTTTAAAAGGTCCAAGGGAATCTGAGGACTTCTGTATGCTACATGACAACACGTGCTACATATTCTACTTGCACACATCTATCTAATAGAAACTGGATCAGCAGCAAATTGAAAGCACTGATCAAAAAGGGTGTCTGACCAAGAAGTTCAGCGCATGTTAAACGCTTCATGGGGGTTTACATTACTTAAGAATAACGATCCCAAATGTATGGAGACTTTCCTCTTCACCCTCCTCCCATTGAAATTGCAGATGTGGAGGAAAACAAAAGAAAGGAAGTACATTCATCGCTGAGAGCTACTTGAGCAAAGGGGCTTTCTGAACAATGGGCCGTAATGATGTAGTTTGAGGTGGTGCTCCATTTTGGCTAAACATTAAAAAAGTAACTACACCCTCTATTCGGCTGTAGTCACATATTCTTTATTAATACACTTTCCGCCAACAGATATATGTGTATAAGTAAGCACATTTTAATTATTTGAGGGGCTTATGCATTATCCTGAGCGGGTATACGGTGCGAGTCTTGGGTTCAAAAAACATAAGGTACCAACATTGTGTCATAGCCCTCACCCCATCTGGGATACGGGCTTTTCTAGAGTTTAGGGAAGCCAGCGGGAAAGTCAGCCCGAAGCCTCCCGGGCAAGGAAGACGCGCCCGCCCTGCCGTTCGACCAAGTGCGCCGCAGCCGGAACGCCGAGCGCGGCCAAACTTTCACCCCCGCGGCAATGCCCGCCCGCTGTCCGTCCCGGAGCGCGGCTGGCGGCGAGAACCACACGGCCGCCGCCGCTGCTGGCTGGCCGGGAAGCGCCCGGCACCGGCTGCACCGCCGGCTCCGCGGACGAGCCCGGCCGCCGCCGCGCCCCGCCCGCCCACAGGTGTTCCCGCGGCCGCGCCCGCCCGCCTGCGCGGAGGGCAACTTCCCAACTGCGGGGAGCGCGGACCGCCCCGCCGCGCCCCGCCCCTACCTGCAGCCCGCGCCTCCGCAGGATGCCCGGCTCGTCCATGCCGGCGCTCCGCCGCGCTCACGCCGCGCGGCGCCGCCTGGCCATGCCGGACCGCCCGGACCCCGCTCCGCATCCCCGCAGCTGCCGAGCGCTGACATCACGCCCGCGCCGATTGGCGCCGCCGCCGCACGTGACCGCGCGAGGTGCGCGCCCGGCAACTTCGGGGCGCAGTCCGGCGGCGCTCCGGCCGCGGGCGCTCCGCCGCACGGGCCGGGGGCTCGGCGCGCCGCCAGCGAGCTCTGCTCTGCCAGCGGAGCGGAGCGCAGGGCTGCCGCACAAGCACCACGCAAGAAGCCGCGCCCCACTGCACTCCCAAGTGAGGGTGCGGAAAACCCGCGGAAAGAGGACGCATCGTCTCAGGGGTGCAGGCACCGCGGCCAGCAGGTCCGGCTGTGACCTTGGGCTCGTGGCCCGAGGGCCGAGATCAGCTCAGCTGACCTGACTGGTGTAAGGAAAACTCGTCTCCGTCAAAAGCTAGGTGCCAGATCCTTAAAGGTTATGTCTGAAAGCACAGATTTTAAAGAGCAAAACGGTGGGGAGTTTTCATATCTGCCAAGCTGCTAAACAAATCACTGATTTTCTTCCCCCACCCACCCCAAAAGCTGTCACCATACTATTAGCTATTCACCCATTAACAGTCTAAGATGAGGACTATGACAATCACACCCTTAAATCTAGTATGAAAAAGAAATATTGATTTCCTGTCAGATTGCATCATTTTGAGAAGTAGTCCATGTACATTCCATAGTAGTAAAACCTGCCAGGAGCAAAGGCATTTAGAACAAAAAAAATGAAGGATTGCTGAAAGGATAACGCTGAGCAGTAACAGCTTATCTAAAGAACAGAGAAAGAAAAGGCTGCTGCTGTATCCCCTGCCCCCAACCCTCAACTCTTCTTCATGTAACTGAAATGTATTGATATTGTTTTACACTTGTTACATTTTTTAAATATAATTTCAGCTATTAAGCTACATTTCTCTGATAATTCCAACTGTATTATTCTAAAAAAACAGTCAGTGTTTCTCTAAGTTACACGGTGACAATACCTGAACATGTTTCCTCTTCCCTGTCCCTCCAGGTCTCAGCTCCAAATGTATCCATCACATTGTCAATGGCTTAAAACTTCACCTTCACAGACTTCAGTTACAGGATTAGAGCGGTATTTCAGTTAAGAAAGGAGATGCTCATACTGACCAAAACTCCAGTTCCACAAGAGGGAGACAAGGAAAATCAAACACACTGAGAGATGTACAAATTTGTAGGCCAAAAGGGGGTAAGCCAACATCCAGCCTTCCTCTGTAACAAACACTACTCATCCCTCCAGGATTCATTTTTCAATAGTAGTATCTCTTCAAGCAGCATGCTGACCCTCGTGCAAACTTTTCTGCTTTATAGAATGAAACTAAAAAGTTACTAGATCCCCTCATCTGTTTGAAACACAGGGAAAAAAATGTTACATTATCTCCCATGGGTTCCCAATACTCCTGCTTTCCCTTTTCCATTTCAAAATGTCATCTTCTTTTTCTTGTAAAACTTTAACTTTATCCAAATCATTCACATCCATGTGTCCTCAAATCATATCTCTTCTGTGTTTGTTTCCAAAAACAGAATGACAATCTAAATGCTGTTACATGCTTCCAGTAAGGGTGGCAAAAATTAATTGACCAAAGACTGTCAAGTTTCAAGGGTGAGAGACAAAATCTTACCATTTGTCTCTCATGACACACTGCAAGTTTCAGCTGCAAGGTTGTTTGCATTTTTCACCCAATTTTTATACATACTGCACAAGTTTCATTTTAATCACTGAAATATAAAATCTCCCAATGCTCAACTTATTAGTTCCTTTAAAAGTACGTAACACCGAGGTGTAGTTAGCTTTAGTCCAACATTTAGTCCATCATTTCAGCCTATCTAACTGTATATGTATGAATTAAAAGTACTCCATGCCATCTAGCTCAGAGGTCATTACTGTACAACAGCACAAGGAAGTCATACCGTGAAGTAATGTGTCACTGACAGGCACAGAAGCAAAAAGTCCACAACCTAACAAAACACCTCGAGTATCAAAGAAGCTATCATTTCACAGGAGGACAATTGACAGAAAGGATTATAGGCAGACAAAGCACAGATGCACATGCGTGAAGAAACTATCCAACTACAGAGTTCAAGTGTAACAAGTTTTGCAATATGTTGAAGGTCATCGGAGAAGGCAGAAGCATGAAATGAAGAGAAGACTGCCTTCCAGTGGAAGATGAGATAAATCCCAAATAGAAAAGTATAAAACTACCTTTCAGTGAGAAGTGAGTTCACTATCAATTCCAGAGATGTCATTTTCCTAGGTTTGTGCTGCATTTTATAAAAGTGCATTAGAAGAAACTGAAAAGCAGAGGTTTGCACATAAGAAGGAAAGCATCCACTGAATTTTCTCAAAATTTAGGAATCTCTTTAGTTATTGCCAAAAGTGCATCTTCATGTTTAAAAATGCATGTAGCCTGACAGTTTTTTTTCTAGAGGCTTTCATTATTTTCAAATTATTATTTCAGTTATATTCACCATGGCAGATGAGATTGTGGTATGGAAGAATTTGTGTTTTAGAAGAAATATCCATGCTCTTTGAAACACTTTAATATAATTATCCTTATATTTATATATACTAAATACAGCAAAATACCTCACATATTTATTCACATCACTTGTCACAGAAAGGTGTAGTTCAACTCTACACGCACCAAAAATAAAACAAGTACAGTGTATGAAAAATAAACTTTTCTTTCTTCACCCCATCATGGAAGGCAAAATTATTTTAGGACAACTATAATCAACCTCAAATTTTGCCAAAACTTGTTCTCCCCTATAAATGAAGCATTTGACCTGATTAAATGTGAAGGATGTTTCAGAATTAATTTAGATACATACTCCTAAGTCCATGTTTATTTAAAGCTGCAAAGAAAGATGGTAGAAGATAGTTTTCAGGACAATTACATAAATCTAGTAAGTTTTTATCCTGATTCAACTGCCATTTTTTTGCATTAATCATACATCTTCACTTAGAAAATAATATTGATTGACAAAACCAAGAAAATGTAGAAATCACTGTCATTACTAAAATCAGCCAATCAACCAGATAAAACCTAAGCATGCAAAACTATATATGAATATGTAACTAGAGTTTTACAATGCAGATTTAATTTAAATTTAATTTTATGCATACACATATCCCATGTGTGGCTGCCACTCTCATACTACACATGGTGGTAGTATATGATAAATCATATTAATTATGCACCATGAAAAAACCCATTTGCACTCTGCCCCTAAATCTATCTCTGTCTGGGCTATTTCCAATATTTTAAATACCCAGCATCCAGTCACCATCACTGAGTTTTAAAAAGAATTATTTTCTTCCTAAATGTGAAAATTCATATGCTTAGAATAGATAACAAGCAATGAAATAATTGCCTTATATTCTGATAACCTGCAATCCAAAATAACAGGAACTTTTTTCCAGCACAGGTGAAAAGAGAGCTTTTCATCATATTTTCATCCACTGATAACCTATTCAACTAACTTACTAGGAAAATTAAAATATTTCAACTGCCATAATTTCAGAAGTCAAGGTAAGTGGATAAACTACAACTACAGATACCTGGAAGTTGTTTAACATGAATTTTTATGCAGCCTTTCTCTAAGCACACTAGAGAAGAGAGAACAACTAGAGTATACCACAGCATGTCCTCCTGGATAGTGTAGTTATGATAGTTTTGAAACAAACTCCTGCAAACACTGCTTTTGTGGTTTTCAATGGAGAGCAGCCCCACAGTAAAGGACCTGGGGTTCTGGTCCATGGCAAACTGGACATGAGCCAGCAGTGCCCTGGCAGCCAGGAGGGCCAAGTGTGTCCTGTGGGCATCAGGGACAGCATCACCAGCCAGGCAAGGGAGGGGATTGTCCTGCTCTGCTCTGCTCTGCACTGGAGCAGCCTCACCTCGAGTGCTGGGGGCAGGTCTGGGTGCCACAGTACAAAAAGACAAAAAGCCATTAGAGAGTTTCCAAAGGAGGGCAACAAAGACGGTGAAGACTCTGTAGGGGAAGCCAGAGCAGCTGAGGTCACTTGGTCTGTTCAGCCTGGAGTAGACCAAGGAGAGTGTCTACAACATCCTCACAAGAGGAAGCACAGGGACAAGCATCAATCTCTTCAGTCTCATGACCAGTGACAGGACTTGAGGAAAAGGCATGAAGCTGTTGGGGGGATTTAGAAAAGAAGGTTCTTCACCCAGAGGGTGCCTAGGCACTGGAACAGGCTCCCCAGGGAAGTGGTCACAGCCTGACAGAGTTCCACAAGTATTTAGGCAATGCTTTCATGCACATTCTTGGGGTGTCCTGCACAGGACCAGGAGTTGGACTCACTGTGTCCCTTCCTAGCCACGTTATTCTGTGCTTCTGGAGTAGTTTAAAGAATAAAATGTCAAGGGAAGACCACATTACAATTCCACAAAGAAGCTCAAGGTTATTTTTCTGAATGGTCATGAAAGAAATGGAGCCACCTTTATGTTCCATGCCTAAACAATCATACTCCGCATATGATTAAGAAATTATCTAGGTAAAATTCCTGTTCTGTAGTATTCTGAAAACAGTTTCAGTTCCTAAAGAAATTTACCTCCAAAATTTTACACTGAATTTCAAACACCCTATGCAGACACTGTACAGTTTTTTTCTATTACAAACACACACACAAAAAACCTCTAAAAATATCACCCAGAAGTTTTTAACTGTCCCATGCATCTATATATCCACATCAAACCATCCATATTGTCACTCCACAATGCCTTGGGAAAAAGGGATTTCATTAGAACCTTAAGGGATACCAGATCATCATCACAGGATGTCACAGAAGCATGAAAGCAAAAGCCATGTATGGTGCTGGGAGATGGAAGATGAGCATGTAATTCTTTTATCAATTTGATAGATGTGAAATAAAATGCAAGTGAAACAAATTTAAGGTTACCTTTAAAGAATTTTACACAGATCAACTTCTAGCCATCTTAAGTACAGTAATTTCACGACTATAAGGCGCACTCTTTTGACTAACATTTTCCCCTGAACCCGGAAGTGCGCCTTATAGTCCGGTGCGCCTAATCTGATGTACAAAGTTCGGAAATTTGAGAACTCGGAAGCGCGAGCTGAGCTGGGACCCGTGGGAGCTGCAGCCGTGCGGGGGGAGTCGGGGAACTGTAGGAGCCACGGCCACTGGGCAGGGGAAACCGGGAAGTGGCACAGCTGCCGGCCGGGGAGAAGCAGGGGAAAGTGGCGCGGCTGTGGGGAAGCGCCAAGAAGCACCCTGGAAAGCACCGAAAAGTGGTGAAAAATCGCCATGGGAAAGCGGCAAAAAAGCACCGCAGGAAAGCAATGAGAAGTAGCGCCATCGCCGGCCCGGGGGAAGCTGGGACACAGTGCGGCTGCGCGGTGGGAGCCGGGAGCCGTGAGCCATGCCAGATGGTGCCTGGGGCTGTGTTTAAAGGCTGCACCAATCTTTGAAAAATGTTTGCAAATTGAGCACCTGCCAGTAATTCGTTACTTTGTTGCGCACCGCGCGGCTCCTCACTGCAAAAAAATTGTGTGCCTTATAGTCCGGTGCGCCTTATATGATCTACAAAGTTGCGAAAGTTGCCAACTCCCAGGGGATGCGCCTTATAGTCCAGTGTGCCTTATGGTCATGAAATTACTGTAAGTCAAAACCTTATAGTACCACTGTGCACTTTTTACACAACCCAAGAGTTTTCTTCAATGTAATGTTTTGAATCTTATCTAAGGATAAAAGGGTTATGGAAACAGCTCTATCAATCCGCCTCTTGTTCCTTCAAGTTCTGGAAGCTCTATTATCTGTGAACTATCACTGAAATCAGCTACAGCAATGGAAGTGAGACGCTCCATCAAAACTAGCAGCAAAAACTGACAGACCAACACTTAACACCATCACTGAAATAAGGGATGCTGAAATCCACCCAAAATCAGACACCCCTTCAGTCTGTACATCTAGGCTAGAAAACAGAACAGCACTTCTGCAATGTATTTTTCAAGAAGTTTCAGGAAAGGTTGTTGTTTCAGTACTAACAGGAAAGTGTATTTAAGATATTCAGCCAGTGTGGGAACATAGGCTACCTTTATCACTCCTTGAATGGGGTAATGAAGATCCACCACTCAATTTTCAATATTTATTTTCCAAGACTTTATTTACCCATAAAAGCTATGCAATTATATCATATGAAGGTGCACACTACTTTTAAGAAATTGAGAAAGTAATTGTCACACTTCAGAGTGTTAGGAGCTTGCCTTGTCTAAATTTGAGATCAATAAAGCAAATTTATTAATGATTATCAACATACATTGAAATTCTGAGAAACCAATTAATCTAACAGAATCAAGTTAACATCCCCAACATCATAATTAACTACTAACAAGGCAAAGTAATTTATATACAATTTTAGACACTATGAGCAATACATATTTTATTATTCGAAGTGGAAAAGTTACAGTATTTCATCTATATAGCCATTTATGGTCCTGTATACATTTGCCTAACGTGCTTTCTAAGGGTCTAGAAAAAGTAAAGAATAAATGCTCCACATGAAACCAATGACTCCCTTTCAGGGTGCAACATGATAGCCACCACTTCCCAGAAGAAAACAGACATGCTCCACCATCCAAATGTTTTCAAGGGACCTCTGAGTCCCCAGCTACAGCACTGAGAAGGCATTGCTAGCCTGACAATAAAACTGTGAGTTCTCACAGTTTTTTTTCCTATATCATCCTTCAGTAATACAACCCACCCCCACACACAAAGTACATTCCTCCATTTACATCTCTTCTGTGCTTCTGGGCAATAATTACTGCATGGATTGACAGAGAACCACTGAATTTGTGTTCCACTTTACCATATTAGACAAACACACATGCAGGTAATCCAGGCTGGCTGGCTGCATGTCCAAGATGCACTCAAACTACCAGGTTCAGTGATGCATTAAGAGACAATTTATTATTCCCAATGTTTATTACTAAGAATACAAATCACATGCAGGGAAATTTTGAGATTCCTCTCTTAGGAGAATTCTAATTCTCTTCTTCTAGAGCTGACGGACCTACACAAATCACAAACCACAAGTTAGCAGACGGGTGCAACAATTAATTACGCTTAAGGAAGTAGGGTTGATTGCTGCTGTTTCTTAATTTAAAAAAATATTACTGATTCTGTTACTTATAATTTAAGGTTCTTGAAAATAAAGTACTTCAGCCCATGAAAGCATGTGTACCTTGCCAAGAGTCACCATTACACACGCAGGAGTGGCCACATTCCATGGAGAGTGTAGGTACACAATGGGTCTTCTTACCACCTGCAGGACAAAATCCTACTTGCACCAACTTGCTGGGCTCACCACTCATTTGGAGGGCTAATTTGTTACCTTAGGTAATCAATCCATCACGAAAATATTAGAAGAAAAATAACTTGCAGAAGCAAACCTATTTTTCAAATAAGTTATTTAAATAAGGTTATCAGCTTCTCTTTCTGTGATAGAACATATACAAGAACACAGCTCACAACGGACATGCGAGCTTCATCCGCTTTGTCTTTTCCATCAAATCCTGTGTTTCTTACTCCATCAGAAGGCATAGTTAGATCAGATTCAAAAAAGGTAGTGAGCCCTCCAATTTTGCAAGTTTCCATAACTACACAACAGCATAAAAGAAATTTCTCTCTGGAAAGACAGGCACATCATGAGTATAGTCTATATTTCTCATTCATCTCCTTTCAACAAGAACTGAGATACACATACAATCATATAATGTTCTCCCTTTTTCCAAAAGTTGCTCAACTATTTGTCTCTGTATCTCTCCAAAGAACATCAAACATACAGGAGCTATGCCATCTTTAATCTTAAAATTTGAAGTGCCACACATATAGCTGCGTTTTCTGAGAACAAATAAAAACCCTTCTGAGTCGAGGCTTTTGTAACAATCAGCTCAGTGGAGTATTTCAGATTCTGTACACAGAAAAGGAATCAAAATTCTTTTTAAAAAATTCTCATGGCAAAACAGCAATAGCAATTACTTTCGGAATAATCCCCGTTAAACATTTAGAAGTTTGATTCTCAGGTGAAATCAGTAGAAGACAAGCTCCATTTCAATCAATATTATTAAACTTTGGTAAGGTTTAAGTTCTTATTTTGAGATCACTCTGAGCAATGCTGCATCTAATCTCCTTTATTTTGATGCCTCATTTTCCTTTTTAGAAGCATTTAATCTCAACACTTGCAATAATGCAGTATTTTCTCAATGAGATTATATATTAATGTACTTTCTCTTAAGGACACATAATTCTTAATGTATCTTGGCTGTTTCTTACACTATAAGATTCAATACTTTCTACTATACAGGGTCCAGCTGCTTCGCAAAAACACTCTCCTTCATTAGAGAGCAATAGTCAAGACTTTCAACATTCAAATTAATTCAGAAGATAGTTTAGCTTGACAAAGTGTTGATCCCTTTGGACAGAAGTTCCATTACAACTCAGCAAAGTAAGGAAGTCTAGAATAAAAGGGAACATCCTCCTAACAATCACTACCTGCAATCCCATATTTAATAGGTAGAGGACATAAAACAAGCATACCAAAAACATTTATTCACAGTTACAGGTTTTTGGAAAAGCAATATCATGCTAGAAATGTTTGTTCAGGACATGCTTTTACTGGAAAGAAAAAACGTTATGAGAATAATGAAATACACTGAGATCCAACTCCACTTCAGCTGTAGGCTAGTTCTCTTATTTAACTTGATTTTTTTTTCTCCCTCATTTACAGCAGGCAATCTCATAATTCAACTTTGTTTCTTACTACCTTCATCCGCTCTCAAACAGACAACCTAACTGATAGAAAAAGGAATCTGTGATCAGCCAAGTGTATATTATTACTACGAAATTATTCCATGTTTTACAAAGCCAACCATAATTTCTGAGTTTAACTGACCAAATACTGAGTATCTTCCACTGCACCATGTAATTGCAGCTATTCCGCATGATCAAGAGGTTAAATGTATTCATGAGAGAGTAGCAGTTAACCAATCTCCTGCTGATTATTATATCTTTTACTCAAGTGACATTAGGTCAACTTGAGCACTTACCTAGTTTCTTAATCTCCACAACACTATGGAAGAAAATCCTTAATAGACGAAATTATCTTACTGTACTATTGCCTTTTTAAAATCTGATAGAATTGTATAGAGACATATGCACCACAATTGGGCATACTGTAATAATAGAAAAAAAAAAAAACAAACCACAATACTTCCTAGCTTTACTGAGACAACAACAGAGTTGATGCTAAAAATCATCAGTCCATTGTGGCAGGGTACAGAAGAGGGAAGCAAATATGATTACTGCATCGCACCTGTGAAGCCAGAACAATTTTAATCACCATGTATCAGAACAAGGGAGTGACTGTAAGAATACTAACAGGTAAGGTATGGTAAAAAATATCAAAGTCCACATTCCCTGCCCACCTGCCTCCACAAGACAAAAGTGTATTTTACAGAAACTCATCTGGTTTCACATGAATGTACGAGAAAGTCTGACTAAAAACCAGAGTTACAAATACCCAGCAGCATGTGTCAAAGGCAACTGTGGCAGTCAACCCACCTAAAGCTCCAGGCAGTTGCTTTTAAACCTAAAACTGTAAGAGACTAGAAATAGCAGTGCACCACCCAACACAAAAGCACTCTGTTGTGTGTTCAGAAAAATTCTTGCTAAATACTTTTGCTTTGTGGAAATTTAAATAAATAAATAAATTAGGAGGAATGTTCATTCCCACCAGAGATCCACAAAAACTACATTTGCTCCAGTGCCTGTAAGTCAGTAGTGTCATCCAACTCTATTTGAGTCTCTTTGTTTTCAGAGTTTACAGCTATCATCAGAACCAAGGGAGTACTTCAGGTTGAGGAATGAGAGCTATTGTTTCCATACTGTCTGCTTCCATTCTCTGCTACATTACATTTACTCTGCAAGTATCACAGGCACAAAAACATGTCATCTTACAGGAACGAAAATAAAAACATTATTTCATCAGTGTAGAATTGTGCCCTGTTTAGTATCCTTTAACACAAGGATGCTGCCCCACAACAAAAAATACAGTAATTTCACGATTACAAGCCGCACCTGATTATAAGCCGCACTTTCGTTCGCAGTGAGGATGCTCGCGCAACAAAGTACAGTAGTTTCACGAATACAAGCCGCACGGAGTATAAGCCGCACTTCCGGTGCCTCGACAATGTTGCTGTCTTTGTCAATAGATAAGCCGCACCCCGAATATTAGCCGCACTTTCGTTCGTAGTGAGAATCTGTGCGCAGCTTTCACAAATTGGCCAATTAGTAACAGGATCGCGGCATAGCGGGCTTTACTGGCTTGGGGCGGGGCCAGGAAGGCTCGGCCTGCTCATGGTTGCCGACGGGGCCGGTCGGGTGGTGCTGCAGCCGCCGCCGGGCTCACTGGCCCCCCCTCTCCTGTCAGCAGCGCCTCGCTGCCGCGTTTGCTCGCCCTGCCAGCGGGCCAGCCGCCGCCGCCGCTGCCAGGCACGCCGGCCGCCCCGCTGCTGCGTTTACTCGCCCTGCCGACGGGCCAGCCACCGCTGCCGCTGCCAGGCACGCCACCCGCCGGGCTTCCTGCTTCTGCCATGCTCCCCTGCACTGCTAGCCCCAGTTCTCCCAGGCTCCCCCGCCCTGCTGGCCCAGGCTCTGCCGCCCACCCCCCACACTGCTGGCCCCGCCTCTGCCAGGCTTTCCCACCTCAGACGGGGCTGGCCGGGCTCCAGCTTGGCTTGGGGCTGCCGCGGGCTCTCACTTCCGTGTTGGCAGCTTTTAGAATATTGTTCATGTATTAGCCACCCTCGAATATTAGCCGCACTTCCGGGTTTCCACCAAACTTTTGGTCAAATTGGTGCGGCTTGTATTCGTGAAATTACTGTAACCAATTTGTAACAATCACATGATCACGGGTTTTATTGGCAGGTGCTCAATTTGCGAGCTCTGCTCCCACCGCGGTGCCGGTGGGATCCCTGGCTTGCCACATAGCCACGATGCAGGCAGGATCCCCAGTTTGCCGCAGAGCCATGGTGCTGATGGGATCCCCAGCTTGCCGCCAAGCCACGGTGCTGGTGGAATCCCCGGCTTGCCGCCAGTTTGCCGCCAGCGGCAGCCCACCTCCACCCGCGGCGCAACAGAGTAACCAATTTGTAACAATCGCGCAATCGCGGGTTTTACTGGCAGGTACTCAATTCACGAGCTCAGCTTGGCCCATGACTTGCACTTCCAGGTTGGGAAATTTCAAAACTTCGTTCATATATTGGCCACTCCGGAGTACAAGCCGCACTTCCAGGTTGGGACCAAAATTTTAGTCAAAAGGGTGTGGCTTATAATCGTGAAATTACTGTAAATAGCAGAAAGGAATATGCGTCATCAGCTTCCAAATAATCCCATCATTTTACGGGAAGCTTTACTGGGAAGTTCAAAGAATTTCAACATTTTCATTTTTGTCAACTGAAACTGCCAAAGCAGGGATTGGGTTTTCTATAGCAATAGCAGCACTAGGAAGAACATTTGACAACACTAAAAATTAACTTTCTTAATGATATAGAGTATCACTATTAAAATTCAGGTCTGTGAAACAGTATCTTGTCCTCTACCACATTTTTTAAAGTAATCAAGCTATCCTAATTATGCATGAGTACCAAATTTCTAAGACTGCTAAGAACAGCCAAAGAAATTCTAACTGCCTTGTAAGAACACCAAGCAACACCCTACCCTACTCTTGCACACCCACACCTCACAAGGAGCTCTCACTTGGAGGTTACCAACACCTCTCACTTCAGATCCTAAATGCAGACAAAAGTATAGACAGTAGTTTTCCTACATTCATCACATTATTACCCATGCCCACTTTATCTCAGTTTATTTTAAAGACAGAAATGTGATTGA
This sequence comes from Catharus ustulatus, assembly GCF_009819885.2. Taxonomy (NCBI): domain Eukaryota; kingdom Metazoa; phylum Chordata; class Aves; order Passeriformes; family Turdidae; genus Catharus; species Catharus ustulatus. The sequence continues at coordinate 21,850,063 of NC_046262.2, read as the reverse complement.
AATTACAGTAATTTCACGACCATAAGGCGCACCAGACTACAAGGCGCAATCCCCCGGGAGCCGGCACATTTTGCAACTTTGTAGACCAGATAAGGCGCACCGGACTATAAGGTGCACCAGGTTTTTTGCAACAAAGTAACGAATTAGTAACTGAATCCCTTGATCTTGGAGTTTACTGGCATGTGCTCAAATTGGAAACATTTTAACAGATTGGTGTAGCCTTTAAACACAGTCCCAAGCGCCCTCCCCATGCGCGGGGCCTGGCACTCCCACCCGCCCCCGGCGCCGGCCGCCGAGGTAGGGCTCAGGGTGGCGGTGGTTCGGAGTGGCTCGGAGCGGTCGGGGCTTGCCGCAGCACTGAGCGGTCGGGGTTCGCCACAACACGGAGCAGGTGCAGCACGCCACGGCACGGAGAGGTCGGGGCTCGCTGTGGTGCGGACCAGGCGCGGCGCGCCGTGGTACAGAGCGCGCACGGCTCGGAGCAGCCGGGGTTAGCGGTGGCACAAAGCAGGCGTGGTGCGCCACGGCCTCTCCGTGCCATGGCGCGCCGCACCTGCTCTGTGCCACGGTGAGCCCCGACCGCTCCGTGCTGTGGCGAGCCCCGACTGCTCTGTGCCATGGCGTGCCGTGCCTGCTTTGTGCCGCCGCTAGCCCCGGCTGCTCCGAGCCGCGCCTGCTCTGACCCACTCCGAGCCGCACACACTCTGTACCATGGCACGCCACGCCTGCTCTGCACCACAGGGAGCCCCGACCGCTCTGTGCCACAGCGAGCCCTGACCTCTCCGTGCCATGGTGTGCCGCGCCTGCTCCGCGCTCAGAGCAGTTGGGGCCCGGAGCGGGCGGGGCTCGCGGCTTCTGCAGCAGCCCGCTCCCTCCCTCCCTGTGCCGCTCCGCGAGCCCCGTGCAGCTCTGGGAGCCCTGCGAACCCCTGGGCTTTTGCCCCACGCCGGCGCAGCCCTGATGCCGCCACCGGGCGGGCTCGCACTTCCAGGTTCACAAATTTCTGAACTTTGTCCATCAGATAAGGCGCACTTCCGGGTTCGAGGGAAAATTTTAGTCAAAAGGGTGCGCCTTATAGTAGTGAAATTACTGTAGTTTAAACTTTCATTACATACTTCTGAGACTGGAAATCAGATCAGTCAAACTAGATTTGTACATGAGCACACACTCCTCGAGCAAAGGAAGATGTCCTTGCTACTTGCTGTTTACTGTTTTCTTATTAAATGTTAAAAATCATAGATGCATCAGTGTTTCAATTAAAATGTTAACTGAGAGACAATGAGTTTGCAACAGTCTGCTTTTTGTGACCAGACGGAACAAGAGACAGCATTGTGGTTAAATTCTCCTCAATCCTTGCAAATGTCAGTCATTTTTCCAGTTTTTTTCCTGCTCTTCATGTCCTTTCTAACCTCTTTATCTCCCTTCCATTTCCACATCTATAAATCTTTTAAGGAGTTGCAGAAACTTTTGATCTAAGGCCAAAGAAGTTCATCACTATATTCCGGAGTTTTATCCCTTGTTAATCACAGATTATAGTTTTATGCAGTTATCCTCTAAGTAAAGTCCAACAAGAAGCCAAGGAAGTTTTATTCCCAGAAAGGCATCTAAACTTCAAACACTATAAGTGATTACACATTGATTTCTCCTGGTCATGTAGTTTTACTGCCAAACACCACTACTCTTGTTTCTCATGTGGCCGATTCTACCTGGGTGAAAAGTTCACAGTCTCACTTTTGTAACACTTCCCACTTTTCCCGCTTTCTAAGTGACACTAGCAACACAATTCTAGATGACATTTTAAGATTACCATCACCACACACAGACAACGCAAATATTACAGCAGACAAGAATAAGCCCTTATTCAGAGCCACTACTAACACACAGTCAGAAGCTTCAGTTCCAGAGGTGAGGCACTATATTTAACCTATCTTACCAATCTCAGCTGTGTGGGTCCTACAAACCAAACAAAAACCTAGAAGAACAAAGGCATCCTCAGCCGACTATAATTTTAACAGCCCTAGATTCTTGATTACCTAGAATTAGAAACCCGTCCTAGTGAGCCTTTTCACCATTCAGGGTAAGTCTCCCATGAAGGAAGAAGATTATTAGATGGGACACCTGGAAAACAAAAAACATGGCATTCATGCAAAACAGGGATGTATTGCTTAGCTCCTACATGTATTTGATCTTGACTCATTCTGTATCATCAACAGGACACAGAAAAGGGTTATACATACGTTCAACTCCAATAAACTGTGCAATATCTATCCCCTTTCAGTTCTCTCTCATGCCCAGTACATCATGTCAGCTGGAAGCTAACTGAGGCCGACGAGAAGTGACTTACTTCACCACAAAGGAGGTATTTTTGAAAAACACACTGCATATGCTCTTAAGACTTTTTAACCCATGTTAGTCTACTCTGAGAGATGGTTATTATATTACTTTTCCCATTATTCTTTAACTAATGATAATTTGCAGCACAAGCTGTGTTCTCAGTTCTGAGAAATCACAAGCTCTCTCTGGGAGAAATGCTAACCCCAGTCATTCCCATGTCTGTATTTTATCCACACCCAAGAACAAGTAAGAAAGTGTAAGAATGAATAAAACTACTAGCTTTAGTCAGGTGACTTAGGAAAGGATTCAGTATTTAGAATTCTGTCAAGCAACTGAATCTACAGTTTTGTTTTAAACTGAAGTACACCATGACTATTTTAAAAAACAACGATAGATTTAGGTAGAGATATATTTATATTTATGAAAAAGAATACCCAGTCACCAACTTCTTGCATCAGCTTTTCCAAGTATTATAGTTCCATAGCTGTGGACCAGGTCCATTCCAGCCTTTTGTACAAATATGAAGCATTACAGGCATGCCTAGGAGGATGCATGTTCACCTACCTTTTGCTACTACTAAATTAGATCTATCTACTGGATTAGAACTGCAATTAAGTACTTGCAAAAAGGCAAATACAAAGAAATATGAATGCAAATACATATTCATGGGTAAGGAATTAATGGAATAAAATACACAGGGGAGAAGAACTCACTAGTCTTAAAAGTTAGAAGTAATTGAAGCACAGAAAACCTGCTATCACTACTTGACAATTTCAGCATTTCATAGGAATAAAATCCTCACATTTTAAAAAGATTTTCAGTAATTACTCTTAGATGTTAAGCCTATTTTAAGTTAAACAAGAATATGGTTTTCAACTTTATACAGTGGTTTAGCATTCAAGCAATTTCCTCAGTTCAGACAGTGTTTCTGAAGTCTAGCTAACTATTTTGGAGAGATTCAAGATAATAAGCCAAGATTAGCTACTCTGGCAAATTTCTATTACATAGTTTTTGTGCTTCTTACAAGTGCCATCATTGCACTTGCTCTGCATTAATTTTCAGAGTATTAATTAGCTGCTCACACTCAAATACTGAAAACCTGAATCCCTGGAAAAGAACTAAAATCCCTGAAAAAACTAAAACTTAAAATGACCAAAGTTTCAGATGCAGTTTCCTTTTGCTTTCAAGGAAGTTTACTTAAAAATAAGTTCAGCTATACCTGATATTCATTAGATAAAATCAAACACAATTAGCAATTTGAAAAATTTCCTACAATTCCAAAATAAAACATTTCAATAAAAGCCTTTTTTAAATTATGTGGGTTGACTAACCACAATTGATACTGTCATTCACTTATCTAACCAATTAGTGCTTCTAAAGAATGTATTTTATTTGTTCACAATCATTTATTATCTATGCTGTAATTTTGCAGCTTCTCAGACAACAAATGGCTGTCTTACATCTGGGGAATAAAACACACAAAAGGGTGTTGGTGCTCTGTTTGAATACATGCAATTACTGCTAGTTAAGTTCTAATTAGCATAATTAGTTTTGAAACAGTTCTCATAATAACTGTCAACATTATGTCAATTTAGCTGAAGTTAATGGCATATTTAACAAAGACACACTTACTCATTTTCAGTATTATACTATTTAAAAGAAAGGAAGAGGCAAAGCTCTTTCTGAAGAAGTACAACTGTTTTTCCTAGACATTGAACATTTCTTAGGTTTTTTCTTTTCCGCAATCCAACTTATAAACCAGTACTTTATATAATTAGCCCCCTCCAGTTTCCATAAGGCCATTCTTGCAAATTAACACTGATAAAATGGCAATAAAAAGCAACCAAAGTGCAGATGTTTGCAAATTCAGTCTTCTCTTGTTTCAGGGGAGGCAGTTTGCAGGGTGATGCCTGGTTTGGAGGGGGAAGAAATCAAGAGGTAAATCCTGTAAAAAATAAAGTAAGTATTATGCTAAAAAGTAGCAAATGTTTCCAGTCATACGAAGATTAAACATCACTTCACTGCTTAGTAGGAAAGCACATAAACCATTCACAAAGGCAAGTTTTAATGCTTTTCTAGTTTTAATGTTACTAGAAACTATTTCCAAGTACTAAAAGATGATCCATTATTAAACTAATAGTCATTTCACTGGTGATTTGCACATTGCCAAGAACTATATGCCTTTCAGAGCCTGAATTACTTCATGCTGTATACTCATCTCATACAACAGAAGGCATAGCCAATCTAAGCTCAGCCATAAAGCTGAAATCACACATCCAATCCTGACTGAATTTAAAAGCCAAGTGTATTATAATCTACATGTTTCATTTGAGGATCTTTGTTATAGCATATTTTTATTATGTGAATATTTCACAGGGCAAGTTACCATAAAGTAGTCATGAAATATGCTGTTTCAGAAAGCTCTCTGGACTGTGAGAAACCTTTCCTGTGGCACAAAGATAAACAAAACTAAAGACTTCCTGCTCCTTAAAGTAAGAGATTACTTTTTTTTAAATTAGGAAAAAGAACACCATACAGCCAAACAAGCAATAAACCAATAAAACCCATATCAGGAGTTTGACACTAAACCATGACAAAGCCAAATTGGAAGAAATTTTGCCCAGTTAATTTGGGCAAATTACTTCCTTTCATCTACACATTTATCATTATGTATCATAGAGACACTTTAGGTTTCCATTGCTTTTATATATGAAGCTAACAAGAAAACATTAATTTCATTCTAGGATTTTATTCAATCTGTGTCACACAAAATACCGTTTCGCCTACAGAACAGTAATTAATTGCTCAGTTTCAGATTTGTTATCATAATTTAAAGCATATCAGCTTATTATAATGAGAACTTAACAAAATTGGCTTTATTTCAATTTATTTTGAAGCATTTTCCAAAAATTCTTCTCACAGTAATAAATGGAAAAGTCAAAACAGTAAGTTTACAAATGGTATTTGAAAACACTTATGGAGTGGCAGGGGACTGGTAGAGAACAGGAGAATGGCCCCTAAACTTTGGACACTGAATGAGGTAGCAACATCACATTAACTCCCAATACATCCTGCCCTGAGTGATGCCTGAAGTCGAGTGAGATGACTGACAGCCTACAAGGCAAGGAGTCAGATAAACTAGATCTACCACAGCTTCCCTACACTCCTGCAAAACTCAGCACTAAGACACACACTGAATTGCCTTCCAGGAGCACATATTACTGACCATAGAGAGGAAGAGACTGACCAGACCAACATGACCCATAAAAACATCCCAAAGCAGAACCACTCCTCAACTCAGCTTTCCTTTTCTATTCAGTGTTGAAGACATTCTGCATCATTTTCTTAATGTTTTTAACTCTAGAGTAATTCTCTGTGCAGACTCCCATTGTCTGTTTCACCATGACAGAATCTGTCTGTCATGGACAGTTCAAAATGCTCATAACAGAAATTGAAGAGTAACACAACTATGACTTAGCTGCCTGTGAACTGTGGGGAGATCTCATTGCAGTCACAACTTCCCCTTGAGGGCAAGAGGAGGGGCTGGCAGTGATCTCTTATCTCTAGATCCAAGGAAATGGCCCCAAATTAAAACAGGGTAGGTTTATCACCACCAGGAAAAGGTTCCTCACCCAGAGGGTGGCAGGGCACTAGAACAGGCTCCCAAGACAGCAGTCACAGCACCAGCCTGACAGAGTTCAAGAAGCGTTCACTGAACAACGCTCTCAGGCACATGGTATGATTTACGGGGCTGTCCTCTGCAGGGCCAAGAGATGGGCTTTATGATCCTTTTGTGCCCCTTCCAACTTAGATTATTCAGTGATTCTGTGAATTAATTATTAATACCAAATCCAATACACTACCCAGTCATCACAAAATCAGTCTTCTCCTATACATTTTTAACCCAGTTCTGTGAGTTTACATGGAAACTGAATTTTTAATTTATAGTCCAGCTGCCTATACTACACGAGTGAATCATGCCCAACTATCGAACTCTGCCCTAAAGCAATACCTGCAGACCATTTTTAATCAATATTCTGTAAAAAAAAAAAAAATCAATCGTTTCCCACAGAAAGGTTTTATACCTGTGAACCAGTGTGAGATTTTGTGATTTTTTAATAAATTATTGACAGAACAAGAAAAATTACGTCTTTTGTACCCTGTTTTCAATTGTACTAAACACTAGCATGTATCTTTGACCTGTTCACTTGTCATTCTTGTGTATATTAGCTCATAATCACTACTCAGACAGATCCATTTCAGCCACATATCAACCCAAGTGAGAATGATCAGTTCTAGTAAAAGAATTAATAACAGACTAATCATTTCTCAGATGAGCAAGACAATACATTTGAAGTAATTTCAACTCAGACTGTGAATAGCTACATGAAAACTCTTAATCTCTTCAACATAAGGATAAACTCTCTTCTAATTATGACTAAAACTCCCAATTACTAGAATCTAACAACAGGCCTCCCGAATTCAACTCTGACAAATCACAGTTGCAAGGGGAAGAGAAAAGCATGCAAGGAGCGGGAGTGATCCCTAACTTATGGCCCCTTTCAAGGGAAGACCAGAGCCCTTCAAAAGCCTGACAGCAAAGTATTTGTCAAAGGAGGCTTAAGAAGAGCTCTGCCTATGTGACACTAGCATTAACCTCCTGAGGAGGCAAGTCTGATCAGCAGTTCCAGATAAGAAATAAATACTTCTGAGGAATCTACACCTCCACCCTGTGCACAATCTGCTCAGATCTGATTCAATGGCTCTTGCCTGCTTTTGCAACAGCATGAAAGAAACTGCAGTCAGGCACAGATAAAAGATGTGGAGAGACAGGAAGGAAGAAGTCTGTGGTAGACAGATATGCCATAAAACTATATAGGTGATGAGTTAAAGGCCCTTAAGGAAGCAAGACTCACTGAATTTTTCATCAGTCTATTGTTTTATGACCATTTAAAGAACTTACTGTCCAAATGGTGCCGCATCTTCCTCTTCCTATAATTTAAGCAGCACAGCAAAACAAAAGCACAATATTGCTAGCAGCATGCCCCCAATAATTGTGCAGACAGAAATAGACCATCAAACAGCAACAGAGCCCTTTTTAAATCTAGTTAATTTGGAAAAAATATTTTTTTATTCCCAAATACAGAAAAGAAGAAAAAACGTGGGTTTGATACAGTTTAAATTAATTTCTCACCATTCATCTACTTTCTTGGTCATTACAAATTTACATAATCCAAATACTTCATTCACAATTAACAAAATACATAGGTTGACACTTAATTCCCTGGAAAATATAAGGGCTCAAAGCACAGAACTTCCAATAGAATTAAATGTTTGCAGTAAGTGTGGAATCCTGAAAAAAAAAAACAAAGAAAGTTCGTATCTGCCCTAAAGAGTCACAAACAGCACTACCACCAAGCCAGGATTAGATTTACAGGTGAAGATTTGCTGCATGTGAAACATTACTTCAGATAGATCACGGAGAAACCAGCCATCTACCTATCAGTATGATAAGAAAAAGTGTCATGGTGACATCTGTTCAACATTGGTTGACCATAGCTGCTTTCAACCTGAAAGTATGTTTCAAAAACCCAAAACAAATCACAGAATAAGCTTCTCCTAAAATGTAGATATGGATCAACAAAGTTTTAATGACCCGCAAAAGGAAAAACAAGAAGGGGAGAGCCAAAGCATTAATAATTTTTTTTCTTTCTTTATACAAGAAATATATTACCATAATTCTACGAAGAAAAGTATAGGCTAGTACACAGGGCACTGCATTAAATTTCAATAATTCTTAAGATACTAATATACAGAAACAAAAAGCAGTAAAATAGATGCTTGAAACTAAAAAGTTGAAAGTTCAAGTGTATGAGGAATCTCTACCCCTTTCTTTTCCCTTATCAATTTATCCAAAAGACTTCATTATACTCATGCTTCACACATCTATTCCTCAGGAGGGCAAAGTACTTCAGAAAGCGGAAGCAGACACTGACACAAAAGAATGCTCAGGAGAAAGGACAGTTGCCTTCTACTGCATGCCTTTTTTTAAGAAAAGAAACCATTTAAATTCAAACAGCTATTTTGATGCAATATTCAGCTCAGGCTTTATGCAAAATCCAGTAACCCAGTTCTGAGTTACTGCTACCATGAATGCTATTCTGCTGCACTCAACATATTAAGTAATGCTGTGTGTAGGCATGCATTAGGTACTTTAAAAATGCAGCTTAAGGAGGAGACATTGGTCTGGAGTAGACTGATTTGATCCCCATCCTCCCACCAACAGAGAGACAGAATTTTTTGGTACATTTCTAGTACTGAAAAAACATTACTCACCAAGCTAGCAGTGAGTGAAGGCGCTGACTGTCCAAGTGTTTGGTAGCGCATCCGAACAAGGTTAGTAGTTTCTACAGGCTGCCACAGCTGCTGTCCAGTTGCACTGGGAAGCAAATATTTGCCTGTCAAGGTCAGAAAGAATGAGTTAGAACATGAAATGCTGCAGTTGAGGCAATGCAATGGACACTTTACTGTAACACTCTCGCCACATCTTTCACTGCAGTTCTGGCCACAGTTGACTCCAACAGAATTCCTGCCATTCCGTTGCTAGTCCTTCCACTAGATACAGTTCTCTGTTCTCAAAACTGCACCTTTTTCCTACATAGAAACACATTTAAAGCAACAACAGATACAAACATCTAGAATGTTAGTTCTGAACCAAAAGAAACTTAAACTCTGAAAAAATGAAGACAAGAAAATATTCCTCTATTCACCCCTTCAAAGAATAAGGTTCTGAGTCTGACGGACAAAGTGAGATTTACTGGAACAAGACACCATGTGGACAATTACACCATTTTGTGGATGAGGACTATTCTGCTTCTATTCCAGAACTCCTCACAATCTACCTAATACATATCCCTCAATTCCCAAGAATGATTATCCTGTGTCGCAAGCAAGGGGAGGACTCACGTGGGATTCTCAGTGCCTGTGCTCTCTGCTCAGTGGTGTCTTCTTGCTGTGGCAGGACACCGTGAGCCCAGGGCCACACTGGGTCACACTCCCCCATCACAGCATGATGCCACAGGCAGGATTGTCTCCCTGCAGGTACTAATGAGGCAGACCACACCTCCAGCTCATGCAGCCTGAGCTACAAACTAGCATCAAGGAGAATATTTAGGGAATTATATATATCAGGATGACAAGCATGTATCAATACTGTTAATTTCTGCTGACTTTCATCCTCTTTCAAGAAACAGGACAACAAGCTATATATACTGGTCTTGGCAATATGTCCACCTTAAGTTTTTACTTTTCCCTGCAAACTATGCAAAAGTGACACAATAACATTACTAAAGCAACTGACTTCTCTTGGAAGACCAACAAGCTGATGCAAAGCAACAATTCAGAAGACTTTTTATTTTTAATCGAATCTGAGTTCCAAAGCACAATGCAAGATCTTGACTGAACAGAGCAAATGAAAAACATCTCCAAACCACATGGCCTAAACATTTATTTCACCTCATTAATCTTGTAATCTCAGACAGCTGTGCAACGGCCATGTGCATGACCACTGACACAGAGTGTGTACCCTGGTAAATCGGCACAGGTTTGCCAAGAAATCAAATGCCTCAGCTTCACAACTTTATTTTAACAGTAGATCCACAGAGAGGTGCAGAGGTCTCTGGGAAGTGACTGTCTTGGAAGCTAGAAGTTCCCAAGCAGCAGCACAGCATAGTCTTTTAACACTTTCCAAACAGTCTTCCAAATGTGCTATTGTTTTTTGTTACACCGGTAAAGCAGAACCCATAAACATTTTTTCACCCAATTTGCTAACAGCCTGCCCAAGACTTGAAGAAAAATGTACAACAAATCAATGGTTTCTTGTCCAATTATCTAGGACAACATTTCCCAGAACTGGAAAACCTGAATTAATCACCCATCTGCTCTCTCTGCCTCTTTCTATCAAATTTTGGTTCCCTTTTTGCATAGGCTCCCATCATGCTCAACTAAAAGGGTGTCATAAAAAGCTTAAGGCATTGGTTGCAATATACACTTCTTTGATATTCCATTGATATCACTCCTGAAATACACCAGTGACATTTGCAGTCAGAGAGAGCTTTGTATCTATCACCTCAAAAGGTTAATTCCTTCTTATCTGGACAGGAAAAAGAGAATTAAAAAGTGACTGAAAAAAACCCTAAGTTATACAAACCTTCCATTTAAATAGGTATGTTTTACTTCTTTAATGATTTCTACATAAAAAGAGGTCTATGCCTTTCCTTCCTTTTGGCTCTCCTTCTCCGACACTGGTAAGACGAAATTGTCAGAGAAGGTTAAATCAAACATTTCCTAGTGCTGAGATCCAGAAGTTTCCAGACTTCCAGCAACATCCAGATAGCTCCAAACAAGCAATCATCAAAATGCTTCAGCAATACCTATTTTGTCAAGTAGACATAAAATACATGTAACTCCTTCAGAAACCCTATATCAATCCACTCTAGAACTAGCCATCAGGAAAATTATGTTAAGTAATTTTCAACTTTATCACCATAGAATAATATTAGGGCATTTTATCTCACAGAAACCAATATTTAAAAAGCAGTAGGTCTTCCCCTGATCCCTTCAAGAAAGAAAAGGTTCATTCTATCAAAGTTTGTTCTAAAACTGGGGAACATCATCACTCTTAGGTTAGGAAGTGCACCTTCTCACAGGGTGCTGTGGCTTAGGAATGGTATTCCCCATCTTAGTGTTCCAAATAAAAAAGAAAATCGTAAGCTGCTTCCCTCCCACTCTAGTGGGACACACAAAAGGCAGAGAGAAAGGATTGAGGTAGGGACATTTCACCAGTGAGATAAGAAAACAGGAACAGCAACAACACTGAACACAAGCATGTACACAAAGAGAGGGTTATTTACATGCAAAAATGCTCAGCAAGTCAGGACAACAAAAAACAATAGTGGACAGACCCTCTACCTACCAGACCTTCTCCAGGATCAGAAAGGAAACGCTTTTATTCTTGGGGGCAAGAGAAGGAGACCCTTCCCCTCACCTCCCTAGCAATGAGATGAATGGGAATGAATGGGAATTTGAGTCTTGGCCTTGCCCACTCAGCACAGCACACGGCAGCCCAGAACTCTTGGGCTCAGACTCCCCAGTAGCCAGGACTACAGCACACACCACAGCACCCAGTACCGTAAAAAAATTAACTCTGTCCTGGTCAGAACCATAATACAGTGGGTTAAAACTCAAAATCCACTATCAGACACTAGACACCTCCAAGCCTGCACTAATTTCCATTTTGTATGAATCCCACTTGAGCCTCCCAAGAAAAAGGACTGAAGGCAATCATTAGCATTTAGTACACAAATTAACATTGTTTTGTTTAAGTCTGGATCCCAAGCCAGGAAGATTTAAATAACAAGACAATTTAGTCTAGGAGGACAAAGATATATGAGAAGTGCTATTACTATTGCTTGTACTTACTTATTGTTGCAAATGTGTGTTAGATCCAAAATACCGAGAGCTAATATTGTCCGTCCCTTATGTGCAGGGCATTCTAACAGCCACCTTTACTATTTGTCCTTTACAGTAATCTATATTTTACTCTGTTTTTATCTCCCTCAGACATCTGAAAGTCTAAGATATCTTGATACTAGAGGCTAGAGGAGATGCAATCCTACACAACAACAGAATCTTGTACTAAGCCCTTCCCTGAAATGTAATATTTTGCCTGACTGACAAGAAAGCAGAGTGGATTTACTCAGTACTATAGTCAGAATCTCCACTCTAAGAATTCACTTACGATTTCATTATTTTTCCTGCACAATTAACACCAAGACATATTTAAAATAATGTTGGAGTTGTCTGTTGAAAAGCTAAATTAGGCAGTAAATACTATCAAAACTGCCAGTGAAATCGTGAGCATGTGTGATCCCTGGAATGATCCCTCCTCCCATCTTTGCCCCCCAACAGGAGCCTTGAAGGTACCACAGTTTTCACAAAATACTGGAATTAAGGCAAGCTGTCTAGAACTCCAATTTTCTTTTCATAGTACACAGGCTTTTAAACAAAGAAACGGCATACAAGAAATATGCTTTCTAAAGCAGCAAAATGAGCCAGGCCTTAGACAAAAAGATGGTAACAGATAAATCTCTTATCAAGAGAGCAGCACTAACCTACTGCATTAAGCCATTACACAGTAAAACAATCCCTACCCAAAGCGAGTTAACCATCAACCCTCCCTCAATTCCTCCAATAATTAAAAAAAAAATGAAAAATCAAAAATCCCCTCACACTGTCCACTTCTCCCTTCCCTTGACATTATAGCACTCCTACACTCCTCTTGCTAGTTTCACTCATAACTATATGCATTTTAGTGTTTTTACATTTTCTTTGATAACCCCTGAATTTACACATATCCGCACTTCCCCTTACTAAGCGATTTCAATGTCAGTATTATACAAAAAATTTGACCTGAAATACATTATAATTTTCACACTGCATTCATGTCTGCCTTCAAGTTTAATGCTCCAAGCAGCTGCTTTCCTTTTTAAGTGAACTGATTAATGAGAGTTTCACTGAGAGGAAGGCTTCAACTCTACCTTAACTCTTCCATCTTCATTCAGTATTTTGGCCATGTACAGCATATAACACTGCCAGCATCCAGACCACTGACACACTGGTAGCAATGTTCCTATTACTTTCATAAGCTATTGGCCATCCCGTGATAGAAGCCCACTAATTCTGTCCTCTTCAATTCCAAAATGGTCATTGTTGACTTCCTCCTCCACATGCTCTGCAGAATCTTTGTTGGTGTATTTACTTTCCTTCCTGTGCCTGAAACTGCCAGGACACCCTGAAGTAGCTACACTGGAACTAACAGCATCGCTTCCCGTATCTGAATGCAATCCTTGTTAGTCCAGCACATTTATCAAAACACATTTTGATGAAGGGTGGCTTAAGTTGACGATGTAATGGCAATAATTCAGCATTATTTAATAGTATTACATCATCATTGGTGAGCATAGGTAATACATCACTGCAGTTCAGTGGCATCTTCCCCTTGAACACGCGTCTTGTACATCTACATTAATTTGTAATGAGTATTTGTTGAAGGTCCAAATAAAATCAGTGTTAATTCTTACTTCCATTGCATTCAGCATGAACATATTTGCTGTATGACTTACTTATAAGGACAAAATAACTTAATGTATAAGGACAAAGAGACTAAAACCACATACTCTTCCATAAAAATCAGTCACAGAAGGCAGGCTTTGCTTTATTCTAAATAGAAAAGAGTTTCCTACTGCTGAAGCACTACTCTCCTTTCTCTGTCCCTCTCAAATGCATATCATAATAGGACAGTTGAGAATTACTACATGAGTTCAAATCTAGTACCTACAAATCTTCCATTCTCAGTTACAGTTGAGAAATAACTTTGTCTCTGATAATTAGCAATTGCATATGATTAAGAAAATGTTTCGGCATCCAAGTAAGATTTTACCTTTACGAAAATACTTAAGACAGTGTAGATTGTACTGTTAGGAAGTCTGATTTGTAACCAGTCAAAATGCAGAAATACAGAGCAAGCATCTTGAAAGTTTTTGATAGAAATATTTTTTGTTAAAATTTTAGGACCAGTTTTCTATTACACTACTGCAAATAGAAGACAGGCATGTACTTTTGCTAAAATGGAAGAACCTGAGTTTGGGCTGACAGCAACTACAGACACGATTAGTCCAAACTGAAGCTGTGCATATGACTACAATGTACCACAGACTTACCAGAAGCTAGCATCAATGTGTTTGCATTAGCTGCTGTGAAGTAACAGCCTTCAAAATAGCCTCTTGCCATCTGGACATCTTCAAGGCCAGGGCCAAGAAATACTTTTTTCAATTAATTATCTTGTTAAATCTGTTATAGGTATCTATGATATAAGCACAGAATATTTTTTAAAAATACAGAAAGCTACATGCTTCTCCCTCACTGGTTTACTTAAAAATGTAACTGATCTTACCTCAGGAACCTATGCTCTGGAGAAGTCAGACTTGCCAAGCACAGTTTCAAGTGGGTTGCTCACTCCGCACATCTTTGGGGGAGCCTTAGGAGCATGAGCTACCTCAGAACAACAGCAACCAGCCACGGTAGAAGAGAAAACTGGACTCTGCTGCAGAGTGCTCTGGGTCATAACAATGTTCTGAAAAGAAATTTTGGCAGAATTCCAAACACACAAAAAACCGCTAGAAGAGCTGGGTGCACTTACAGCTCTTGATGCGAACAGAGGAAAGACTGAAGCCACCACCTGCCATCATGTCCCAAGAGCAGCAATGGCAGTCCCAGTATATCCCAAGCACCCACTGTTACCAGATGAAAAATTGTCTTCACCTGGTGAGCTAACACAGTGCTTCCTCTCCAAAAATTACTGGCCTATGGAACTGCACAATGTCCACTGTGTAAGAAGGAGAACTGCAAGTTCACCAGCCCCTGCGCCCTGCCAACTCAGCGTGACTGGAACATGAGGATCTACAGCCAGCAGGGACCCACCAGAGAGACCCCCAGGACAGAAGAACACATGCACAAAGGGAGGGAAAATACGTCAATGATTTCAGGGAAATTATTATCATATTCTGGCACAATCAATCAATATGTATGTACATAAAATATAGTATATAAACAGGAACTTCCTTGTACTCAAAATGCATGGCTTTGGGAAAAGCTATTCCCCTGTGCATCTGGCAAAATAAAGAATGCTTGCTTCTTAATGCTACACTGGTGTTAAGAACTTTTTTATTTTACCAAATTTTTGGTAACATCACTGCCACTCACAAACTGCCTGAGCAGCAGAAAGTGAGGACCAAAGCTGGAAGCAACGTACCACCACTTCTGCCACCACAAATAAGTGAAGCCTCACTCCAGGTTCAGACATCTGCCAGGTGCAAGGCAGAGCCTCCCCCTTCAGTATTCACTAGGTTCAAGTTAGGGCACCTGTCTTTACTGCTTTAAACTGAACTCCTGCAGACATCCCAGCTCTAGGAAATGATGGGGACACTGCAAATTTTAGGGTCTATTTTCACATGTCAGGGCAGGGAGGAGTGATGGAATTAAAGCCCATCACTCCCAGAAGCTGTTAACCAGAAAGTAAATAAACGGATGGATTTGAAGTCATCATTAGGAAACTTTTCAATATTTTGCCTTATTCTATTGTAGCTGCATCAACAAGTTTTACTTAAAATTCAAATAACCAACAACATTAAAAAAAAATTATCAGTATCTTAGCTATTGCACAGAAGTTAAAAGAGCATGTTTTGCATACAATTCAGCTACACATGGTTGAAGTCAATGAACAATGCCACTTTTCCAGTCCGATGCAGGAGGTGAAATTTTCCTTTCAGACAATTTACCCCCTAAACATAACATTATTCAGGTAAGCCTATAATTACAATTTGCTCAATTACAATTTCTTTTGTTACTGTAGAAGAAGCCTGTGTAAAAACTCCTATTCCACTCACTATAGTTTTTTCACTTTTTGATGTACTATAAATGTCCTAAATGCTCTATATTTGCTTCACTTTCTAAAATCAGGTGAAGCAGTAGCACTCTCAGGCACATGGTCTGATTTTCTGGGTCATCCTGAGCAGGGTCAGGAGTCGGACTCACTGATCCTTGTGGGTCCCTTCCAGCTCTGGATATTCTATGGTTCTATGATCAGCTGGCAATGCATGAAATAAATGTGGTCCACCAAACGCAAAAATTTGAAGTTAGATTATGAACTTTAAAAACCCACAAAATCCAGCAGTAGACCTGCCTTAAAATTTCACTAGCATTGGCAGAATTGGAACTGGAAAAGGACACATCCAGTCCTGGACCACAAACTAAAAATACATATATATGAAAAGAAAATGAAGCCTCCATTAAATACAAAGGTGTGCAGAATCAAGCCTGTTAATAAATCAATTACCAGGAATAAGTCACCACATCCCAGAAATAATGTTTCATGCTTGGAACAATATTCTCTCACTGAAATTCATTTCAAAGACAGTACAAAATTTTGCTGATAAGGAAATTCCTCAGAGTTCCTTTGCTAACAGATATTTGCTGAAGTTATATTGACTATTTGCAATCTATTCTTGAAGTACTGTGACAGCAATATAATATTTGAAATCCATTTGAGAACACCAGCAATCTCCCCAATCTTTAATTAGACTTGCAGGATAAAGATAGGTTTGGGGGGTTTCGGTTTGGTTTGGTTGGTTGGTTGGTTTTTTTAAATTTTCCATACCAAAAATACCTAACTCAATAGCACTGTTAGCCAACCAGTGACAACAACAACTACTTGATAAAAGCACCCTACCAATTGCAGTTGTAATTTGTGATACTACTTCCTTACCTCACAACTCTACTGAAATACAACTCAGCAAAATAATTAGTTGGCAATATTTATCAGTGAGCTCAGAGATAGAACACTCTACTGCTTCCTTTTTTTATCTTAACAACAAATAGGTCCTTTTCCCATAATCCTAACACACAGTTCCAATACTCATAAACTGCCAGTCCATTCTATAATACAAACATAATACACAGGTTTTATCCCATCCCTTTCATCCTTTTCTACAGCTTATACCTGCTCTAGAAATCTTAAGGTCCAGTTCTGTAACTCTGATAACATTAGGAAAAACAGATATTCAAGATACACACTGCCCACATGATGCCACAAAAAGCCCACTAGACCACATGAAAGTGATAATGGGACAGAGTTCCTTTCACCATACAGAGTTTCAAAGAGTTCCCTTTGCAAAAATAGGAATCCTGCACACCAATTGGTCAGAGAAAGCTGCTACTGGCAGACTTACAACAAAACTGCCTAGAACACAAAGGACCGCAAAAATTCATTATTGCTCAGTTCAACAACTGCTTTAATCAGTGGAGACTACTCTTGGCCCACAGCTCTCCAGCAGCTCAACATTTGAGGTTATGCTGACAGAATTTATAGTAAGAAACAAAAATCACCCACTGCACTATGAAGAATATGCCCAGCAACACATAATTGACATTAAGACAACATGAAATGATGTGTTAACACGCTATTTTCTCTACAGCACCCACTGTGACCCTTTCTTTCCTCTCACGTATATGTTGTTATGCCCCATAATTACATCACTACATGCTTATAGCAATTTTTCAAATGGTAAAGTCTCCCAATAGAAAATCCTGCTCCTGTTTCGCTGGAAAACATCAATAAATCTTTCCACTCAAGTTGTCAACCTTCATTCTAAGGACTAAGTACAGGAAGTGTTTTTTTTCCCTGTTCTCAAATATTTCTCTATCTGTACATTCAAGTTATGTTAAAGCAACTGACTTAGAGAAAGCAAGTATGTGGTGAAATCATATGCTTTAGAACAACCACTGGAGAGAGACCACAGGGAAAAAACAGGATGACTTAAGCCTCCAGGAGTATAAATCCTGTGTTCTTGATGTGCAATTATAGTTTAGTTATAAATATGCAGCAGTCAGTTTTGCACTAATGAACTCAGGTAACAGGACTGCAGCCTCAAAGACCTCCGATTTAGTTAATCAGCTGATTAAATACAGCATGTAGGTAAGTCAAGGCAAGTTCTTTCATCTGTGCTTCTACAGTTACACTGCTAAGTATACTTGAGCCAGCTAATTCAACGTCTCTTAGGGTACTTCTTAAGGAGCTACAACTCAAACTTCAGAAATTAACATGAATATTAATTTTCTCCACTTTTTGTTTTTCCACTATGACCAATTACTCTCAACAATTTTCAAGCTGTTTTTTTAAGTGTCCCAAAGAGGGTTAAACTCTATTTCTCCCTCCTTCAAAATTGGCAGCTTGCAAACATATCTGCTAATTAGGCACTCTACTGCTACAGTTTGCTTTGATCTCAACAACAATCAACTTCTCATGTTCTGATGATACAAGCACGATTAAGCAGCAATTGAGGAGTTAAAGGCAAAATAATGAGACAGGAATACAATATCTTCTGTTCTCATCTCAGACTATTACATGGTGCAGACTCCAGACATGTCAAAGAATATGGAAATTATCTTGCTAGGCGCACAGGGAAGTAAAAAATCAACTCCACTATGCAGGCTGATTGAAGCTTTAAATGATGAAGGTAACTGACAATGACAAATATAACCTAATGCCATCTCAAACACTAGCGCATCAAGAACCATCTAAAAATGCATATTTCATAGCAGAATGTATTTACTTCATCTGGAGAAGACAGCTTTGTACTGAATGCATTAAAAAAATAAACAAAAACCCCTCCACACGGCATTTCCTCAGCCATGTAATTATAGAATAGATTGCTTCTATCTCTTTCTATAATTCTGGAATAAGTTTAACACGTGACATGGTGCTTTAAGGAAACCTTTGAGGAAGGCAACTGAAAAGAGAGCCAGATATGCTGTGGGTAGGCAGTGAATGAATGAAGCATGTTGTGTTTGTAATCATGCACACACGGCTGCTGAACCTTCCCACCTTGGTAGCCCAGAGCCCAGGTGTTAGCACCCATGCTGGGCTGTTACTCTCCCTCTGCTGCTGCTGGCGAGAGTGCTCAGGCAGCTGCAGATGAAAAGGCTTTCCAAACTGGGTACATCTAGTCCTGACATGCATCACAATGAAAGCCATTTTGAAATACTTCTGCTCTGATATGAGAAGGGAAGAAAATGCAGGAACTAAAATTTCTTATTAAAAGGCACATTTGATAGAGCTTTGGCACTGGCAATCATTCTTACCCTGCATCCTACAGTGCCCCAGCTTCTGGGGCTAGGGACAGGGCAACAGAGTTCACCAAGCTGTATCCCCAGAGACAGCTGTGAAATCACAGGGCTTTTTTGGAGTGGTGCTATCATGTATTGTATTCATATATTCCTGTAAATATGTATAATTTCTTCCATAACAGGAAGAAATTTTGATTATGTACACAGGAAATACAGAACACTTCCTCTTATCTACACCAAGAGGCTATCATTAACAAATTTAATTTTTAAATGCTGCCATTAAACTAATCACATCATCATTATGACAAGCAGTTGTGTATTATGTTTCGGGTCCCATCCCCAAAGAGGTTTCAAAGTACAAGTCACATGATTGTACAAGTTCAATTTTCCCTATTTACCAAGTTGTACCAAAGAGCTGACACTGTAAGACTTGATGAGCTAATCTCCATTTTCAACAATCTTAGCAATAATTTATACAGCCTAATGTTTGTGAAAATTCTGCTACTGCCAATTGCTCCACTGTATGAACAGGGAAAGCCTCCTCTTCCAAGTCTTGCCAGCACATGCAAACCCATGGATAAGAGAACAGCTTGTTTTTCATGGTCCATAAAGCTGTTGATCTTTCTGCTAATTAGTGTTAGCAGAGTGATGAATCTCTGAAGCAAAAAACAGACTGAGAATTCCCAAATTCATTTCAAATCAACCACTGATTAATTATATGGGGAATAACTACAATTGCTGAGCATATTTAGATAACTGATGACTCAGAGGTGGAAAGCTGATCAAAGCAAGAACATTAAAGAAAAATATAAAAATCACAAATTTTTTTGGTTTCAGCTCTTCATGATCTGTAGACAACAAATATGTGAACAGAAGAACATGAACCAATTTTACTAATGTAGAGTGCTTTAGGATCCTGGATTAAAGATTCTGTAAAATGAAATTGTCATGTGTTATGTTACCTGTACTTCTCTAAAATCAATGTATGCCTAGCAGATAACAGCCCTACCACAGTTAGACACAATTAGCCCACCAGGAAGTCTTTTCCAACTATTGATGAGATAACAGTAGACAATATAAGAAGTTCAAACTACAGGTAGCTAAAGTGTATTTTTACTTTATATATAATGGCAGAGCTTGTCAGTACAGTATAGAAACAACTGAGTTAGCTGCAGCACTCTCCAAATTATGGTCTGTTCCCAGAAATACATTCTCACATCATTCAGGAGTAGAAAGGGAGATAGCAATTTTCAAATGCTGCACAGCAACTGAGAAGACAGAACAGGGTTGCACGGCCCATCTCGGGGCAAAGCAAGGAGCAGCAGCGGGACATGAAAATAAGGGCAATTTGTTTTGCTTGTCCAAGTGATTTGCTAGGTTAACCCTCTCCACGGTAAAAGCTCATTTAATTTCTCATCCTTTCACATTACCTTCTGCTATGGATTCTATTTAAGCATCTCAGAACACAGCAAACTAAAATCTGTAGACAATTTAAGCCAAAAACCCTTTGACTATAGACAGCCCTTTGAAGTTTGTGGAGATCAAGAAAACCAGCCACCACAGAAAAGCAGCTTTTTAATTAAACATATTTTCTCCTGATTCAAAACAAGTTTTAAAGTCCCAGTCAGTATACCATTAGAAATCCTTAAGAAGGCAATCCAAGGCTACAGCAAGAGGCATTTAAATACATGTGCATTAAACAGATGTCTATAGTCCCAAGAATAACAGAGCTCATCTCACCTAGCCATACTTTCCTCTCAATTGTAGCACACTTCCAATGCCCCTGCACCCAGAGGGGACTAGTAGCCCCACTGAAGCAACCCTCCTTTCCCTCTCTATCTAACCTAGGGCTATGAAACAGGCAGCTACAGCTCAGCTTTGTGGCAGGGCTGATCCTGCAGTTCAACATCTGTACAAGGATTGTGTTTTACGCTCTGTGGCACAAGCACAACCTCAAAAGATCCAGTTTACTTCCCAGACAAAGGGTGTGGCAAGCACTGTTATGAGAATGTGTTCATGCAGGAAAGGGGGAATCTGGAGCAGGAAAGAAGTTAGGACACAGCAGAAGAGAAAAAGGCAAATACAGATTATAGTGTAAAGTGACCAGGTTACCCAAAACTTTATAACCTGTTGGAAACACGACCTTCCAAATTAAAAAATTAATTAGTCTTCAATTACATTCAAGTTCTTCAACTCTGAGATTGTTTTAGCTCATGAATGCTTATGTTTATCAACCACAGTTATGAAATACTATCTTTAATCTTGCCTTTCTATTAAACAGGAGTGTTAGGACTTCACAACAAGAACTATTAAGGGAGATTTGCTAGATTAATAGCAGGCCACATGCTATTTTCATTCCAAACACAGTCTTTGTTTTTCCAGAAGTCTTCTTCCTGGGCAATGAAGATTAAGGAAAGCAATACTGTTGCAACAATTATATTGAAAGGCATTTTCCAAAATGTAGAAGCATGGTGTCTCCAGGAACCACTATTCATTTCTTTTATTGGACAAACTTTAATCAATGGCTGCATAGCAATTTTCAACAGAATGCAATAGTAGATTTATTTTCAAAAATATTGATTTCACTTTTCTGCTACTTTGAAAAGCATCTTTTGCTTGTCACTGAAAAGATGTCATTGCTGGATTGCTTAAAACTGTGCAACTCAGGGGAAAAAATTTGGTTCTAGTTTCCCTGAAGCTGTGTCAAAAATATTTCCAGATTATATCCCATCTCTACAGGTTTTCAGCCCTCTTCTCCCCAGTCATCATGTCCAATACATCATGACGTACTGATGACCCAGTACATCATTCTCAATTTTTCTCGTACTCATATATAAAAAGTTTTGCAATTTACTTGAGCCAATTCAGTATAGTAGCTTCTCAGTAACTGTAATCTTTCAGGTTTTGCAAGTCTCATTCAATATACTGCAGCAATATAGATTTTATTTCTTCTCATATGTCCTGCACAATATCATTCCCCCCTGTAAAGCTCAATAAAGTCATTCATTTGGGATCTATTCCTGGAGATAAAACCCCTATCTATTTACTTCTATTAATATTCAGCCCTACAGGAATTGAACTATTCTGTTTTATATAAACAAATAAATTTCGTTTTGTTTTCATTGTTAATACTGCTTATGCTCTATGGTTCAATAATACTGTTTGCAACAGTCAAAGGAAAGGGAAAGCAAAGTACAAAGCGCAATTCACCTTTCTAACATTTGGAGTGAGCAACACACATCAGCCTAAGAATATGCTGCAAATTTGCAAGCTATGAGTCTTGTCTCTTTCTTCACTTACCCCCACCTACTGTATTTTAGGAGGTGCACATTTTTTAACAACAGAGGCAGAGACTGAACTCTAAATAATTTAAAAGATACTTTTCTGAAATATTTTCCAATGAACTCATACCCACTGTTAAGCTAGCACTTAGAGGTTCATTAAAAGTAACAAATGAGAAGAAAGTATAAAGTAAGACAGTAATCAATAATAGTGATATTAAAGATCATTATTATTATTACCATTATCATTACTAAATATCATGGTTTTTCTCCCTTTATGGACCAGGAATATTTTTTCAAAAACATTAAGCCTTACATAGAAATTTGGGAGGGAATGTGCGAGCACAGAAGTTATACCCTTCCAAGGACTTGTCAGCTCACCTTTTTAAAAGAAGGATTTCTTGTGCCTCCCTTTTTCCCTTTTTTTAATGACACCGTGATTCTTGTAGTTTTAAACTAGAGTGGCATACCACTCTTAAGCATTAAAGAATCATTTAAAAAAAAAAAAAACCCTTCAGTGTGTTAAAAAAGGTACGTAAAGACATGACCAAAGCAACACTGAAATTATTAACTTCAAATTACTGAACATTTGAAATAACTCTAGGAATTAGTTCTCCATCTGCAGTGGTTTCTTTAAAACACTTTTTAAAAAATCCCTAAAGAATATAAAGGACTTTCTGTCATCCGAATGAGTTTGATTAATTTAATCCGTATCATGAAAGCTGTTAAGATATTTAAATTATTTTAAGATACCAACACCCTAGGGTATTCAGGTTCATTTAAAGTGCATTGGTAATAAAGCAGTTTAACACCATTGCACACTATGTTCCCAAATTCTGACATGAAACCCTGCACAACATATTGCATGCAGACAAAAAGCTTATCTATTTCCCTTTCTAAAGGCCTCAAGCAATAATTCAAGCACAGAGATAAAGACTAGAAACTATGGGAGCAGAGTACAATTGCTATGTTTGTTTTTGATTAGGCTGTCTTCTTCCTCTTCATCTGCACAGCTTATATGGCAAAGATCAGTTTTTAAAGACCACCACTCCACTGTAAAGTTAGACAAAAACAAAATTTAAAAACCACACCAGCTCCTGCTGGCAGTTTTTGGTCTCAGTAAAAGAGTAGTTTAGTTTACACTCCAAGTTTTCAGAGCTATACTGAAATGGCTACCAAAATTGACACTTGCTTGCTGTATGTCACTTACTTTTCATGAAAGCCCAGATGGATCACAAATACTCCTACACTGTTTCTGAAGGCTTCACAACAACTCATGATAAAAATGAAGTTGCAAGGGAAATGACAGATGTTACCCTGGTGACACTAAAAATCAGAGCAACAATTATGTGATAAACAATTCCTGTAGTAGTATATATTGTTCCTTCACATAAAGTGTGAGATAGTTTTTTTTTTTGTTGTTCTTTAGGTTCCTCAAGGTTCCTCAGAACAAAATTATTTGTTGTTTACCAAAAGCCATGTAGGTGATTTTAAGACGGTGAATACAAAGACAGGTATTGCTATAACTTCTTGGAGCTTCTTCCAGGGAAAGGTCAGGCAAAGGGTAGGAGAAAACTGAAAAAAGCAAATACTCTAAAAGTACTTTTTGGACACTCACTGGAGAAGAGTCAGCTCTATCCACTGTGGAACCATTTTTCATCCGCAAGTAAAAAACAACTCTGAACAATTCATAGAATTTAGAGACAGAGGACAGTCCTATCTCAAATAAACACCATTTCAACTTCCTCTAACCTACATTTCAGGTACTTAATTCTAGTATCAATCGACATCACTGAGACAGATAAAACAACTTTCTCATGAGGGGAAGAGGAGGGGCAGGCAGTGATCTCTTACCTCTAGTGAGCAGTGACAGGACCCAAGGAAATGGCCTGAAGTTGTCAGGGGAGGTTTAGGTTGGATATTTGGAAAAGATTCTTCACCCAGAGGAGACTGGACACTGGAACAGGCTCCCCAGAAAAGTGGTCACAGCACCAACCTTGACAGAGTTCAAGATGTGTTTGGACAATGCTCCCAGGCACGTGGTGTGACTCCCTGGGATGGTGCTGTGCAGGGCCAGGAGAGGGACTTCATGATCCTTGTGGGTCCTTCCAATTCAGCAGGTTATGTTACTCTGTGAAATTTCTATCTTCCAGTAAATTTACTGCAATCTATTATCCCTCTCACCAAGTACAACACATTCCTCTATTACCTATTATGCACTTTAGGAATATATTTAATTAAAATTCTAGTGAATTTAAAAATTATTTTTCTAGAAATACAAAAAGTTCCTATTTTATTTATATTCAATTTACTCCATAATCAAAACAAATCACCCTTCAGTGACCATCACTGCCACGGAGGTACCAGTACAGTCACAATACCTGCACCTAGAAGCATCTATCTAGAAGATGCTACCAGGACAGGGAGGGCCTGAGCCCTCCTCAGGCATCCTGCCACCTCTGCATGACTTCACAGAGGAGAAGCTGCAGTCCACAGCTTGTGGCTAGTTTGTAATGTTGTTCCTCCCCTGTGAGTATTCCAACACATCAATTATGCCAAATTGCATTTTCTTTAAAGAAATCATCTCTAAAGGCAATAGCCAAGCATTTCAACTCCTTGAGGAAACAAGATGCAGGTGATCCCATGGATGGATGCACATGAGTCAGCAAGATAAATGCCACAGTCACGCAAATCTCAAGAAAGGGGTGATTTTCAGGCTGTGCTTGGCCACCTCTCAGCAGCCCCTAGAGGCAGCACCTCAAACATGACCCATCTCACTGACAGTCAGGGACCTCACTTATGGAAACTCCAGGTGGAGCTCACACCTTCCCCAAAGAGTTCAGCCACAAGGCAAACACCAAAGGTCAAGGTGCCATCAGCTCCACAAGTGCCAATCCAGGAGATACTACACATGCCCCAAACTCACCAGTCAGGGCTCCTCCAAGGCTTCCTCTTCTGAGCTGTCTCCCATCTTCACTCAGCTGCCTCTTAAATTTAGGAGACTTTCCAAGGCCAGAAGACACTTCAGGACTGCTGGATTTTCGGAAAGGCATAGGTGGAGGTGATAATATATGATCAAGCTGCAAAGAAACAGAAAAAAATACATACCCATACTGTTTAAATGGTTATCTTCACTGAAAGAAAAATCTAAGTTACCTTTCACTAAAGATTATAACAGCATTTGGGGGAAAAAAAATCCCAAAGATCTTACAGTAACTAATTCGTTAACTGAAAACAAAAATTTTGCAAATGCCAGTCTTGTATCTGACTGTGTAAGAAAGCCATCCTCCTCTTGAACAGTTCACAGCATCTCCAACCACTCTCACACAAAGAACATTTTTCACAGAGGTCCCCTCTCAAGATACAAGGGATCATAGTTCCACTTAGTCAAACCTTCCATAAGCAGCATCTCTGCAGTTGTGAACCACCTGATCTGGAAGCCTATTCCAGACAGCGACGGGCTCTTCAAATGCTTTTCTTTGACAAGCTTTCCCCACATCCATGTCAGCAGTCACTAGATGGCACTGCACTATCAACAAACTGTAAACCACTGCCCAGTCCAGGAAATAATAACAAACAAATTTATCAACGCCAGAGAGGAAAAAAAAATTAAATTATCCTGTTTATAAAAGGTGCATTCATTTACACTGACTTCGAAGTTAAGCGGAAATACAGATCCTTGTTCTTCAGACTGAGTTCCTGTCATAACACCCACAAAATATTTTAGCTGCCTTGTCTTGACAATACATCTAATGTCTCAACATTTGATTAAATCTACAAAAACAAGACAAAACACTTGTAAGTAAATACTAAGAAAGTACAAAAAAGCAAGGCATGCAAGCATACAAAGTAGAAAAAGTTTTACAACTATCCTTCTCCTGTAACTGCTGCAGTGGCATGGTGTCATCATTTTAAAAATAATTCAATTTTTTTTCTGTAACATTTAAACCCTGATTCTCACTACAATTTTTTAGGAAGCCAAGCACGTCTAAGTCTTATATTTTTACAGTTCATGTACTGAGACTACTCAGCCAGAAAATCTACGCATCACCTGCGTATCTGACTCTTTCATCCTTTTTGTCCACTTAAAGGAATGAGTCAAGGTCACCAGAAACACTGACGAGATTGCACAACAAAGCCCATTTCTGCTTACAGTTAATCCCACAGCAATGTACCATCTGTATGAAGACTTTGAATTCCATGTTTAGTTCCCTATCTATTTAATATTTCAGGGTAGTTATTGTTTTGAGCTTTGTTTTAAAGGTTTCTTTAATCAAATCTACAGCTCCTTGGAAGTGTACATACACTCCTAAAGCATCAAGAAATGCAACTGATTTCTTCATTATATTAAGACTCATTCATGCTCACAACAGACACTGAAGCATTTGAGTAACTCACAGCCTATGCCTTTAGCTATTTCCTAGACTGAGTGGTTCTGAGGTCACGAAGAATATTTACTTAAAAATTGTTACTATTCATCTTTCACAAACACAGGCATATCACAAATATTTGTATTTACATCTTCTAAGACACCTCACAAGGTCAATTTGAAAACCAAATAAAAATTACTTTTTTTTAAAGGAAGCAACCGCCAACAGCTAACTTCTAAAAAACCACCATTTCAAGAGTCTTTCATGTAAGACCAAAAGCAAATACTTAATCTGCTTACTGATAGATCCCAGAGATTGTTTAGTTCTAGATTCCAAATTAATCCAAGCATCTGAAGATGATATGATGCCATCAAGGCTTTTAGGTGAGTTACTCGTAAAAATGCATGCTCTTTCTTGAAACAGGTCCACGCTTCAAAGTAACCAACCACATTTAAATCTCTTTTTTCCTGAACTAAGGTTCATCAAATTTTTAAACCATAGAAGGAAAAAAAATAAAAAAATCAATACTTGCACTAAGCTCCCTCCTACACATTAGCACTTAAGCTAACATAACAGAATTTTGCATCTGCCATTCTCTCATCTTTTTTTCCCTTTTAACCAGGTATTCAAACTTTATGATTGTTCAAGTCACTCCCACAATGAAGAGGCTTGTGCATTCCACACCATGCAGTCTGATTAACAGTCATTTCAGTTAAGATGTGCTCCATTTCCACAGCTTTCAGGGCTTCAGAAGAAACTGTACGACAGCGCTGCAGCACAGACCAGCACAGTACCATCTAGGTCTTCAACTCATAGTTAAGATGCTATTCCAGCTTCAGAAAAGTATTATGTTTGAGAGCTAAGACCGTTTAAATACTAGCCTCCATCAGCTCATAGTATTAATAGCAATGCCCTGCCAGCATTCTCTCACAAGGTACCCTCTTGTTGCTAAGTGACTCTTTCACACCAGAAGACATTTTTAAGGACTAACACTACAAAGAAACAACATGGAAGTACAAGATTTAGTATTTTCATGCTTATGGTCAACTCTTGCTTCACGGAAACAATTACACATGTATCAACAAAGCATTTCTAGAAGCTATCCAAAGACTAATTTTTTGCTTCCAAAGGCCCAAAATAACACAAGAGTATGTGAAATGTGTAGTTGACAGGAGTCTGTACATTCTAATTGATATTGCAGTAAACCAAGAATAGCAGAGAAGGATATGCTCTTTAACAGCCTTAACATGTCTGGATAGCTGGGAATAGGACAGAAATGGACTGCAGGAAGCATCCAGGCTTGCAAGCTCCCTTCCCGTGCTACCCTCTAGACAACAACATGTACCCACAGCTAGAGGGGTTTATAGCCCCCATTCAGACCTCATTCCAAGCAAAAGTATTTGCAGTAGATGAGGAGGCTTTCTGCCCCCAACAGAACTGGCTTCCCATCCTGACAGGCTGAGCACTCCAGTCCAAGAAAACCAACAGAAAACATTAGATCCTCCTTCTTTGGAACAGAAAGCTGGTTCTGAAGATGCATAACATGTTACATATTCAAATCCTACAAAGTAGTCAATACAGTCAAAAAGATGCTAGTAAGAAGACTGCATCAAATTCAAGTAAGTAACTATTAGCAAGACCTATTCAGACTTCTTAATACTTATTTGAAAGATATCCTGGGAATCTGAACACTGTGAAAGTTCAGGCTGTGCATCTTACCAGACTATAAGATTAGACACTGCTGTCCATAGGCAACATTAAAACAACTACCTAGAACACATTTGAAATTCTACCAGAGACATTTCACGATTACAAGTCGCACCTGATTAAAAGCCACACTTCCGGGTGTCGGCAACGTTTCCTTCTTTGTCCATATACAAGCTGCACTGGATTATAAACCACCTCACTGCACTTTTGTTCACAGTGAGGACCCACGTGCAACAAAGTAATCAATTTGTAACAATCACACGATCACGGGGTTTACTGGCAGGTGCTCAATTCAGAGCCCCCACCTTTCCCCCGTGCCACTGGCAGGAGCCCGCCTCCCCGTCATGCAACAGAGTAATTGATTTGTAACAATTGCGCAATTGCGGGTTTTACTGGCAGGTGCTCAATTCGCAAGCTCAGCTCAGCGGCTTGGCAAATTTCCGAACTTTGTTCATATATTGGCTGCTCCTGAGTGTAAGCTGCACTTCTGGGTTGGGACCAAAATTTTAGTCAAAACAGTGTGGCTTATAATCACGAAATTACTGCAATTTTAGTTAAGCTACTTCTGCTCAGCACTGACTTTTGCCTGTCCAAAATTACCACTCTATTGGTATTTACTTCATATTTACTAGCTATATGGACATATGCTGATGTTGAATGGCATGTAAACACAACAGGATAACCAGGGTTTGCCTGGTTCCCCTTTTTTATCACTCAAATTTGCTTTACAGCAAGTTGTTGAGAATACAACAGCTATATCCCTGCAGGAAGTTTCAGACACACATTTATGTTACATTTTGAGTATCTGGCTATCTCATGCTCTGCCCACTGTCTTATTACTGCACTCAGGCTGCAGCCATACCCTTCTCTCAACACTCTTTGAAAAGAAATGTTAGTGACCTCAAGAGCACTAGGACAACAAAGGGCAGGTTTTATAAACTAAGAAAATAAAAACAGTGAAAAATGAAAACAGTGAAAACAAGTGTATTTGAGTGCCCTGTATTTAAAGTACAAGGGGGGTTAAGATAGCCTTACAGCATATACAGGCTGCTTAGAGAGGGATTTTAAATCAGTGCACATCTCACCACCAGTCTCTGCTGTTAATATTCACAATGCATGGATAGTTAACTTATTTAAAAGCCTCCCTCCCCCAACATTAAATTATACCGTCTTAACAAAGGCACTTTGAAAGGCAGAAAACATGCACCAAACACCAACCTATGATGAACATACTGTTCTACAATACTTACTTCTTCCAATACATTTTTCCATGCATTTGGTAAAAAACTGCCTGCTTATATCATAGGTATGATGAATTTCTACAGAAGCACTGTAAAATTTAGGAGAGAATGGCTTTCACAAAACCCTGCTTGCTCCCCTCACACCTATGAACCTGTTCCAAAAAGCAACAGAGAGTATTATTAAAGGGGAATGGTTTAAAAACCACATAGACCAGAATATCAAAATATCCTTACCACAAATTTCTACACATAGATTTAGAGATCCTGTAGAAACAGGGATGGAATTTGAGTGAAAGTCTCCTCCAGTCATACAGGAATCAATTTGCTCTCAAACATTTTTTTCTGTATTTTCAAGCTATTAATTTTCTGTGTGAATAAAATCAGATACATTCCTCCAAAGAAAATTATTCCCATACTGTACTATGGGCTTTTATCAGCTCACCTACTCAGAAAGGATTATACTAATATTTTTTAAAACCTCAGTAGCATTAAATCCACCTATCTACCATCATGTATTTATTCTAAAGCTAAAATGAATTCTCTGCTTTATAATTATATCATCAAATAGTCACATCAAGTACATCAGCCCACATGTCCTCATGAAAATTAAGGACATGACAAATGATTCAAAATAAGACCTTGCATCAGTGTTCAGGAGCACAATTTGAGCAGAGTACATAATGAGGAGTGAAGCAGTCAGAAAGAAAATGCATTTCAGAGGGAAAATTTCTGGTACAAGGTGAATGAAGCTAGGAGAATACAATCACACTGATAAGCCAGGATAAGGAAAATAAGCTGTTCTGGGCTGCTGAGATGTGTTGCAACATGGAGTGTCTTTTTCCAATAAAAATTAAATTGAAATGAGAACTGAACTCGTCTGATCAGCTCCACTTTTTTTCCAACACCCACTGCGGTCTCACTGTCCAAACCACTTCACTCCCAACCTCCCTCAATTGCTCCACAGGCAGTATGTCTACTTCCCACAGAAACTGGAAAATACTGGTAAAGCATTCAGTCTTAAAAATATGAACAAAGATGTTCTATTAAGCAATTCCATTTCTTCCTTCTGAATGCAGCACAACTTCCTCCTACCTCAGGTCATGCTGTATATGCATATTCAGTCCTAAAGTTTCCACAGAAGGGCTGTGCACTGTCACCCATTTTACATTTCCCCCAGTCATCTCCAAAAAAGAGATGCATTACCTGAAAACTCTCACATGCAGTGAGAGAAAGCAGAAAATACACAGTGTAGTTTTACTGTTAAGGGTTTTTTTCATTACCAACCGAAAGTCCCCATAGAAAATTACTGTAATAAGTATGTTGTGAAGGAACATGCCAAATCACAGATGTCTAAAGAAATGAGAAAGCATCAGGCTCCAGTCCTATGCAGATAAAAGTATCCAAGCTTCCCTGACACTGAAGAGAGATTCAGTCATTCACTAAAAACTCTCATTGTAGATTTAAATGCTTAACAGGAGCATGGCTTCACAAACCTTACAAATCCCTTCTGTCTCTTGCATCTTCAAACATAAGCTATGCCAGAAGCAATCGTGCTCAGACCCACCACAAGTTCAATAGTGATTAACCCTTTATGCTTCTAGTAGTGTGCTTTGATATAAATCAGACTCTTTCTTCATATTATTTACACTGGGTTCCTCCTCAGCATGCTGCCTCTCTGTCTGGCTTCTTTGCAAGCACAGTTGCTAGAACACTATAGCCCAGTAAAGCACTTTCTTTTGACGCAAGCTATACAAACTCACTTCAGCTGGGATAGGGGAGAGTTATGTTCTTATCATTTAAATGCTCTCTCTAAGTCTAATTACATTTGGCACAGATACATGGGTTTTGATTAGCTGCACTGACACAGAGAGCAACACTGAATATAATCTTATTAACAGATAGGATCATACCTTCCAAAAGCATCTTAGAATTCATTTTGAAATACACTTTAATCAATTAAGAGCATAGTGCAGTTTAGTTACTCCAGATGCTTGACAAGAACTCGGTAGAAACCAGTTGAATTGAAGAGGAAATGCCTCAGTGGTGTAGTATAGGTACCAGAGAAGTCTGTCTTACAGTACCATCACAAGCAGAGCTGCAACCAAATTTCCACCAATGTCCTGCAGTAACTCATCTCTGCAGCACACAGGAATCTACTGCTTTTGGTCACAACATCAGCTTTTGAAGAATACTGCCTGTGGGTGCAATCTGAGCAATCTAGGGCTGCCTATGAGTCTCCACAAACCTGCATCAAACACATCAGCTGAACAATACTGTCAACAGTTCCATTCAAATCAATTTAAATTTAAATTGATGGTTGAAATACTCTACATTCCCTTTACCCACAAGTAGTATTAATCCGCATTAGTTTTGAGTAGGGTTTAGAGAAATACACAACTGTCCTGAATATTCACAGTTCTCAGAGCAGCCTCTGCAGAACAAAGAACCACAAATAACTTACCCCACAGATAAAAGGAAACTTCTCCAAAAACTAGCACCACTTCCAAGAAGTCATGGATAATGAAGGTGAAGATTGGATACACAGGAAGACTCAACAGGCCACAAGGACTTCAATGGACAAGGAAAGATCCCATTTATTGCCCCATTCCCTATCACAATTCCTCAAAAACAAGAAGGCATTTTTTCCACCACCATAGATCAAGAAGGAAGCTCACTACTTATATCCCACACGTCTTAAATTCACCACTGTCTCACCATGGGAAAGGTTTTGCTCAGCTTGAGCTGAAAGGCCTCTCTAGTTCTCCAGCCAGGTGAAATCATTCTAGTCTACACTTCAAGCCTTGGATTATCTCACTTCCGCCCATGACCTCCAGTTTCCTTGTTAGGACAGCGACACCAGCCCATGAGCTAGTAAGATCCTAGGCACACTGAGGACTGAAAAGGATTAGAGACAGAAAAGGTCTTGTTCATAGGAAAATTTGCTAATCATTCATACAGCAACACTTGATTTACACATGAATGCAACCTGCAACTGGCACTGCAAACATGTCTTTACCAAGGTAAAAAAGAAATCCACAGTAAAGCTCCATGAGTCACAAATCATCACTTCTAACCTTTGCACTTACTGATTTTACATCCCACATATATGTAGAAACACAGTGCTTAAAACTAAAGTTATTGTTCAAAATTGTCCAGTTTATTATGCTGAACATATGATGTTGCATAAAGAGCATCAGCAAAGTCATGATGCTTTCCTACAGCATCTTACCTATTATATCCTAGGTAGTAAAGAAACATTTTAAGAATTATGCTAAGGATCAATACAAATATAACCACATTATCTTGCTACCCACTTCCCACTCATTCTAGAAATGCAAATCTGCATTTAAAACAACAGTATTTTTCTTGAAAAAAAATCTGATGTCCGGTCAGTTAAAAGTAAATAAATACAACTCAGACAAATCTGAAGTATCAGCTATGGCTATGTTAAAAAAAAAATGAGGTTGCATCCAGTCCTTTCTCAGAAACATAGTTACACATGATTGCACAGAAAATGAAGCACAGCTTTTACAGTATTCTACAAGGCCAAAAAGTGGCCTATAAATATGCATGCACACTGCTGTCTGAGCCTATTACTTTACCCATGTTAAGATGGAACAGTTTTGTTACAATATGACAGAGTCCTTCAGTTCTTGAAAGCCTCTTGTGTGCAGCACCTGTACACACAGACTCAGAGATAGACTGCTCCCTTTCCAGAAAACAAAGGAAGGAACAGTATTTGTATTGAAGGCACTACCTCCAATAACTCAGCCTGCCCCCAGTCTCCTTGGATTTACACACCCAGCTTTAACAAACAACTAGAGATTAAGAAATAGCAGGTTTGGCAGACCTCATATAAGGCCCTGAAAACAAAAGCAGAAACCAGAACACAGTTCAAAATAAACAGAGTTCAACCCATGGTTAACATACAGCACTTTACTTAGGGGTAATAGGTATCTTCTCAGAAATGCACATGATGTGCTAAGGCCTTTTGTTTCTCACAAAAACACATCACTTCCAAACTAGGAAATCAGTGTCAGCACTCTAAAAAAAGTGAAGCCAAAGCACTGCAAACAGGCTGCTAGCCAGGATAAGGCTGCAGCAGCTCAACAGGTCAGCCCTACTAGGAAGGACACAGAGAGATCAGATCCAACACAGCGGATTCTGTGAGGAAGTCTGTTTGAGAAGTTAACCAAAAAAAAGCATGAAAACAGAGAGCAATGTCCCAGGGGTCTGCCAAACCCACTCAGCTCTGCTGCAAGGGTACCATCTGGGAAAAGAAAATCCCACTTTCTGCAGTGGCACAGCTCCTCTAAGCACTGCCCAGGCATCAGGAAGCATGCTCGTGTTTTTACCTTCGCTTCCATGGTTTTAAAAAGGGATCTGACAAAGGTGAAAAAAGAAAATCTACTCCTAGCTGCCCAGATGTGCAGCAGAGCATGCCACTGCTATGCAGCAGGAAGAATACTCCCTTCCTGCTCCTGTCCTGATGGCCATGTTGTCAGGAAAAAGCATTTCAGGGTGTTGAAATGCGCTGTCACTACTGCCACATTCTGCCTGTTGCAAAAGACCCAGAGAGCAGCCAGGAAGCATCAAAAGAAAGCCAGCAGAAGCACTCCTGATTCAGTCTGCAGGGGAAATCAAGGACACAAACCTGGTGGATAGCTCCTGGAGCCTGGGAAAACACCTTTGCTGGGGCAAAGGCACAAGAGCTGGAAACCTGCAGCAGAAGAAAAACCACACACACACTCACACACACCCATTTCAGACACAGGTTTAAGGAGCAGGCATCAACAAAGCAGTCTGATCCTTCCCGAGGCCAGGGACACCGAGCAGCATCAGAGGCTGAACCCCACTGCATCCCCACAAAGGAACCACGTGGCAAGGCAGGGAACAGCCAGCTGCAAAAATCACATCTTCTTAACCCTAAGCACACACTCCAAAGGGTTGTTTTGTTTTCACTGGTTTATCTACTTTAAGAAGTGGGAGAGAACAAAGATGAGAGAGTTTTCGGCTAAACAGTAGGAACACACAAGTTTAAACAAAAGTTATTAATACTGTGACAAAGTACTATTTTCTTACCTTCCCTTGTAGAAAGCCACCCCTCTGGCAGCTTTTGCTCTTCAGTTTTCTATGGCTGTATTCATTTTCTTACTATCATATGCAGAGCCATTAGTAGCATTAGCTATGCACTATGCTTTGCTCTAGATAAAGATATTATACTAGCCACACTGAGCATTTCCTTAATTTCTCAATGAAAGCAGGAATTAGCTACACAGCAAACTGAAAAGAACTTTGATATTTTAGACACTACAGACAACATTTTCATCCTTAATTATTTTAATAATCCTTTTTACAGGTCAAGAAATCCACGACAAATGCATGGAAATAAGTATTTATACTCTGTGCATCTGAAGGCATCCATACCCACACCTTTTTCAAACCTCTCCAATGCTTCCACTCTTGCACAGATTTTTAAGAAAGAATTTTATCTGGCTCTTTAACTAGCAGGATGAAAATTTAGCAAAACTAGCCTTCAAAGTCACTTTCAATTGGAAAAAAAAATTGAAATACATAAGAAAGAAGCCTATTCATCTTCATCAGCTGTTGACACCATCATCATTTGTCTCATGGAAAAAAATAATCCAGAGGAGAATATATATACTCTGGAAAGAGTGGTGTGCTGTCGGGTTTTTTGTTATACCATGAATACTAATGAAGCAAAAGCAGTTTAGTTCTTTATAAAATCTATTTCCATTCACATTCACCAATGAGCTCCTAGACTACCTATAAAGGTTTCATTTATTCTATCATCTTGGAAGCCTCAGAAAACTATTTGTTTATTCAAGTCTATCTGCTCCATCCATGCTCAATTAGGTCTCACTTTTCCCTCAGTTACAGCAAAATTAAAAATAAAAATGCAAGCTGAAACATTCCCAGTTCCATGACCAGCTCCCCATAACAAACCACTCTGAAAAACCATTGTTCCAAGCACAGCAAGAGCTTCTTCACCATAATGCAACATTTGATGGACCTTCTCAGCAACTTACAAAATTCCAACTCATTAAATTACTCCTCTGACTAATGGAAAATATTTGAAATGCAGCTTTTTACTAAGAATTTTGTTAAGAACTAGTAAGCAATGTTAAGAATAACCGGACATTTCAGTCACAGCAATTCACAAGTATCTCATAAAAATGGGCTATATAATCTTCACACATAATAAGTAAAAAAATTATTTTCAATTTATTATTTTTCTTTAGACCAGTAAAATATTAAATAATCCATTTTGCCACATAAAGCTTCAAATTCAGCATCACTTTCATTAGGATAACATATCAAAGGGAACCACAACACATTTATGCCAAGCAGGTACAAAACAAAAGAGAGAAACTCATGATGAAATGAGCTGAGGGTAAAAGGTTCTCAGCATGTAATGGAGCTGAAGTTGATCCATAAATCAATGCAAGATGAAAGCAAGATTACTTATGTGAAGGGATTGCATTGTTAATTTACAGTCTGATTGAGAAAAGAAACGCTTTACTTGATCAATGTACCAGTGATGTGCATGTGTGAACTTGAGCACAAATTAGTAATGATTACCAGTAGGCGTATCTCCTCGTATTTTTTAATTAAGCTGAATAAGCAGCAGAGGCACATCCAGAAAACACAGGTTTTTCCTGAGTTTGCCTTTAACACACTCCTAAGTTTTTAAATAATGCAGCCTCGCCACAAGAGACCTTGCAGACAAGGGCTTTTTGATCTCTTTCTTTCCCGTTCGGTGCTGAGGAAGACAGCACGCACAGTTACCGAACAATAGCTATCATGAAAAACCCTTTTCCTGGACTCGTTTGAAAGTGAACTAGAGTAAGGCATTATTTGATAGCTTTATAGTTTTGCCTTCATCATCTAACACAGAATTCAGAGACTGGGATGCATCTCCTTTAGCCTCACTAGTAAAATTAGCAGAAAAAAATATCAGAAGGGTAAGAATATCTGGGTTGCACAATCCAGTTTGCATTTGGCAGAGGTTTGTAGTTAAGAACAATACTCAAGAACTATGTTTGTAATTTTAAGTGCCTCCACTGCATTTCAAATCATTTCTAAGCTGCCATTTGTCAGTCTCAGACAATTTACCCAGGTCTGTCATTACCAGAAGGCGTTATTAACACTATCTGACCTAAGAAAGATTTTTATTCTTTTTAACCTGATGACTTTAAGTAGTACTATACAATTAGGAAAAACCAGGAAAACCATGTGAGAACGTAAACAGACGGGTGACACTGCATCATTTTAAATATTCCTCTCCTCTATTTATTTAATTCTTTATTTAATCTGTAAAACCTTAAGTCTAGTGTAAGTAGACTTAGTCTTACTTGTCCTTTTTTATCCAGGCTTTTTCAATTAAACAAGCAGCTATTTAAAACAATTATATTTATGGCTGAGAAAAGGAAAGATCTCTACCTAGATTTTAAAAAATCCTGTAAGTCCCATTAGGCAATGAAATTACAGCAAAATGTATCACACATTTTATCTGAAAGAACAGATATAAGTATATATGTGCAAGGAACCACAAAATAGACATGCAAAAACCGTCCAAATCTAAACAACAACTGCATTTTTTACAAATTGTTTAGAGCTGCTATGGTTTCTTCACCCTCATACAGAAAATCTAAAATTAACAGCAAAAAATCAAGTATGGTTTTTAGAGATTTATTTATAGATCATACCACCTCAGAGATTTACACACAGTTCCTCAGAATTTCAGTATGACTTAAAACTCTCTAAATTACAAGGATTAGTAGTATACTAAATTATAGTAGTTGATTGGTATCACCATGAATCTCATAAGGAATCTAATGCAAGTTTTGTTTAAATGTCTACATTGTAGGACTTAGCACACAAGCACTAGAGTATCCGCAAGATACTGGTAACCCCTCAAAGAGAAGGGTTTTACAACAATATTTTCCTAAAGTAACCTGATTTAATAAAAAAAAAGTAAAACCCTACCCACGATGTTTCACACTGTGTTAGGGTCTTACTTCAACTTTCTTTGCACTTTCCACTAGGAAAAGAGGCGCACTGTCAAAAGAGAACAAGGACCACCTTCTGTTATCAAGGACTATTCGATATCTCATGCTTGTAAGGTAGCTGCACTTTTAATTGACTTGTAAATCAGCTTGGTTCACTCATTTCAAGTAAGCACCATACCTCATCCTATATTCTCAGGGTCACATCTTCTCAACCAAAATAATGAACCCCCACATCTTTCACAAAGCAAAAGAAGTTGTCTAAGTCAATGTCAAAAATTTTAAAACAGACATAGTCCTTTAATCTGTGTATAGTTACAGAGATTATCAACTAAAGCAATTCCACACCAGTTGGTTCAAAACACAGAAGCATTTTTACCATTTCAAAATCTGAAAAAGAATTAAAGCTATTAGAGGACAAAAATGTCTTTTTTTATTTAGAAATTTGCCAGTTTATAGAAACCTAAAGTTTCCAAAACATATAACAGCACAGATTTGAAAAATGAGCATTTTATCTAAAAGTACGAAAAGCCAGCACAAGGAATGAAAAGACTAATAAAATGATGAGGTACGGAATGAAAGCTGTCTGGAAACCAACCATTTTTTCATTCAAACAGTTGACATGTTGGCATCAAACATGTCATACATACAAAGAAGGCCAAAGACAACTTCTCTCTTAAAACACACAATCTAAATTTTCAGGCTCTCTCAAGTATTAGGAGAAGCAATTTGGAACAATCTAACATGACATCAGGAACATTTCTTTAGTTTCATCTATTGCATAAACAGAATCTCCTTTAAATATATCTTTATCACCTACAGTACAGTAATTCACTAAATCATAGCCTGAAATTCAAATAAAACAATTTTGCTAAGCCATACTAACAAGATTCCACCAGGAAAAACATGCTGTGCTAAAAGCTTTGAAATTTATGGCTTGTGTGACTGCATATCACTGTGGGAGTTAACCCAGTTTTTTAGTGATGTTCAACTGCTGTGTTAACTGGACATCTTTAATACTAAATTTAAAAGTTATTTAATAAAACTATTTCACAAAAAAGAAAAACATTGAATCATCTTAAGCCAAGATGAAGATTAGTATTACTATATTTTACTTTGTTTCAAGTACTAAACTGTTCTTACCTCAACACGTGTTATACTTTTCTCCCATTCTCCCCCCTCATCCCAGTGGGAAAGTGGGAAAGTGCGGAGTGAGTGAGTAGCTGTGTGGTACTTAGTGATCAGTTTGGATTAAACCATGACTGATGCATCCCCCACTTGGAATTTATTAGAATAAAAATACAGGTAAAGCACAGCAACCGAAGTACAAAAATTGGTTTCTTAGTGACCTCATCTTTATTTTCATAGCAATTTCAAAAAATGATTGCTAACAATAAGTAGCTTATTAAAGTCAGATAACTTTGAATCTCAAAGCTATGCCACAGTGATTTGTACTTCAGCAAACACTAAGCTTCCACTGGCTAGAACTTGGATGTTACCTTACCTGTTTGGAAAAGACAGACCATATTTTGCATGATGATGATGATGATAAAAATAATAATATTGTCTAAGTATCTAATTGATTTGGCAGAACACAGTTTTAATATCTGGTTTCCTGAAGACCACAAGCATCTAATCAATCAGCAGCATACCTTATCAAAGTCACTCAGGAGGGAGTAACTCTATGCAACATCTCTGCAGCACATTCCTCCCCAGGAAGGTCAATATCAAACACTTCCAGGCCCTTTTTATGAATCCCAAATGTACCACAAACTAAGGTATTCAGACCTCAGTTAAGGACCTACTCTATAGAACTACAGCCTCCACAGTCCTTTCCCATCCAGGGAACACAGGATCCAGAATTCTTTCCTCTAACAAGTACACGCTGTGTTGTCCAAAGACAATGAAAGCAGCAACCTTCCAACAAAGAAAATGGATAAAAAATACATCTACTCTTATTTTATAAAATCATGTAGGAACTAGCACAAACAACATATCTGTTTAATAGGAAATGTAATCATTCTAAATTATCCTTTATATTTAGGCTGTTAACTTAGATTCCAAAGCCATTCTCTCCCTGGTAATACTACTGCTTCATCTATTTTTGCAGATGCAAAGGTGCACAACTATATACATGCAGTAAGATTTAGGGCGCTGCATCACATTTTTTCATGCCACATTCAAAGACTATCAATCAAACTGCCTTTCCTACAGTCTCACCTCTTACACTGCCCACACACCAGGAGGTCACACAAGAATAAACATGAAACAATAGACTCTCCATGAATAACTACTAAAGAATGTGACAGACTGTAAATCTCTTCCAGGCTACTATCATGCTGTAGTTTCAAACACACATTATATAGATTCATTAAGAAATACAGTACTGGTAGAAATCCTGACTCAAGCAGCAAACCAAAACTAACACATATATTTTCTCTGTAACAGCATTTTACAAAAGCAGTAAACTTTAGAAGTTCCCAAAACCTTAGCTCAGACTCCTGGTTCTAAGTTTCCATACTCATACCTTACCCAAAGAGGTAGGCAAGGGAGAAACTTCTTGCCTTGAGGAAGCAAGGAGTAAGAGGAAAAAGGCAATTCCATCCTTTACCTGCCTGCCTGATTCAAGCTCATCTGTCTCCCTTTATAGGCATCTTAGCTTCAGTCAGGATTCACTATTGCATCCATGACACATCATCACAAGTAGCCGCTATGCTTCCATAGAGGATACTACTTCCCCTGACTACAGAAATTAAATTAATTTACAGGTCTAAGTACAAGAAAGGAAGCAGCTCAAGGCCACATTATTCTTTAGGCAAAGAAGAATCAGGAATGAAGCAATGCAAATCTCCGAATGTTTAATACTTTCTTAATACTGTCATATTACCATTTGAGTCTTCATTATTCTCTAGTTTGTATTGCAGATATGCTTCCTCTTACTGCTCTCATAAGATGACTGGCACTGCCGGGTGTTTTATCTCCAGAACAATGACCTTGGGGTATGCAGCTCATTATGCACTGCCTGTAAACCACTTATTTTTATAATGAAGCATAAAATAGAAATCTGATCCCAGATTTCTGTCCCATTCTCCTCATTTAGTTAAGGTTCTGCAAATATTCAGGAACAGACTGCTGAAAGATATCCTGAGAAGTTCAACATGTGAGGCTGCAGTCCCTGTCAGCCATCAGATGCATGTGCGTCCTCACAACAGCAGCATGTGTAGTTAACATCACTACTAAGAAAATGGTCCTCTAAGACAGTCAACAGTCCAGTCACAAAAATGTCTAGATGAAATGTGTTGATGTTGACAGAAAAATCCCCAAGTGCCTGATCAGCAGAATGTCTGCATTAAATTCAGCACTATAACCTTCTTTAGACTCTGAGTTTAAGAGTCTTAAGACTGTCTCAGTCAATAAAGTTCTCCTCTGCCACTATCTAAAAGACAACTGCCCAAACAGCATCAAGTTCTACCAGCTGATTCCATCTTGGAAAACCATCTGACTCCAGAGAAGGAAAGGATTCCATCTTCTCCAGACATGAAAGAGTAAAGAAAAACAGGCAACTGGACATGACCCTATTAGACACCTTACCAGTCGCTGAGCCTATACATGTTCAATGACTTACTGAATAATCTACCACAACTGAGGTTATTAGGGAAAGGCAGACCTTTCCCTAGCTCTGCTTTTCTCTTTTTTGAAAGGCTCTGCCTTTCCAGCAGAGCAGGAAAACCAAGCCCAGACAGTACACTGACTGGACAGCTGCATCCCCCCCTCAAGATGCACAAACTTGAAGGAATAAAAGAAACAAAGGATAAAATGCTCAACTTATCCACCCACTTTCTCCCCTCACTTGAAGCCAGTATTTAACATTGCGAGTAATGCTATATTGTATGCTGTGCCAAAAAGCCAACTCAAGGAGGCACATAGTCATCCCCAGGCTATTACACTAGATTCTATTTACACTAGAGTCTGTTCCACCAGATCTCTGCAGGACCTGTCCACATCCCTCCCAAAGAAATGACATGTAGTGCAAACAGAAGGGAGACAGCAGCATTGCTATCAGATTCTACCTCAACATCTCACCAAGAGTCTTCAGATGATTATATAAAGGAAAACTCAGACCACAGTAAGTGAACAGATAGTACTTAAGGATAGTACCAAACATAATGAGGGAGTTTGGTACATGAAAAGAAGACCCTTAAAATTCTGCAATTCAGAAATTCTTCTCCCATATCTTGAAGGCATGCCCTTCTCACTTTAAGTCCTAAATCCAAGTCAGAGGAAGTTCTC
Source organism: Catharus ustulatus (assembly GCF_009819885.2). Taxonomy (NCBI): domain Eukaryota; kingdom Metazoa; phylum Chordata; class Aves; order Passeriformes; family Turdidae; genus Catharus; species Catharus ustulatus. The sequence goes on along the minus strand of NC_046262.2, from coordinate 21,808,067 downwards.
AAGATTTTAGAAAAAAAATTGTTTCTCAAACTTTATTCTTATCCAGAGGGTTCCCCTGAAATTTCTCTAGGGAAAAAGAACTGCTTTACTTTCATATTGCACGACAACTAAAGACACTTTGGCATCTAGACAGCAAATTCCATGGGCAGTCTCCTTCCTAGGTTCACCACAGTTTAAAGGCCACAACATTTAGGGCTTCATTTATTAAGAAACAGCTCAGCCAGCATTTTCAGGTATGCCATCAGGCATACAAAGATCAACTCTCTGGACAGACCAAGCTTTACTCTTAGGGACTCCTCCAAACAAAAAGTACAGTACACTTTGGGAGCTTTCATAACTTCACATTACAGTCAAGAAAAGAAAAATCGTATTGATCAAGTGTGCCTTGACATGACCTCATGTTTGTTTCATAATCACACAGGCTTAAGTAGTGCCAATGTTTACATATTCAGAGACCAAAAATAAATTTGTTAGCACAGAGAACAGAACAAATAACAATTGCTAAGCCATGGTACAAACATGGTAAAAACTTAAGATCGGTATTATATCTTATAGCTGTGAAGTGCAAACATAAAAGTTCTACAAATCAATTTTAAATATTATAACTCAACTTTTTCGTGAATATATTTTATCATCCTTTTACAGTTTTGAAACACTGGATTTATGCAACCAGAGTCAATTTGGAGACATCTTTCTTTTGCCTTATGAAAAAATTAATTCCCTAATAGTTCCTATCCTACCTTTAATAGCTTGCCTACAAGAGGAGAGAAGCTGAAAGCTGTCTTTTGCTAACAACTGCAAGCTCATTCATGAGTCAGGCCTAAGCTGTTTGCTTTCCAGGTAAATATGGAAGTCACCTGCTTACATCAACCTCTGCTCAAAAATCTTAAGAGAGGAAAGCCTATATCATCCAGATGACACAAAGCTCCTAAAATCTGTATACAGAAGTCCACACTGCAGATACTTTACCATAGTGCCCAGAAACTTATCAGAATACGCCACTACAGCATCACTACCTCCAAACAACACTACCCATTTATCAACAGGACCCTGATTGACAGAATATGGTTCCCAGGCTTTACCACTCAACTTCAGTCAGATTTTATACAAGTAAATACCTAGGAACTGTATGTCAAGACCTTATGCAAACATTTTTAGACAATAGGACTACAATTGCCTGAGCTTAGGGCCACAGTTACTGGATTACACAGCACTGCTGGGGTTACAAAGGTGGTTTATGGTTCATAATCACGACTCTTGCATTCATCAGTTTTTGTGTTAACAGCCAACACACTGAAATGTGCCGCCACACTGGGCAGGGTAAGTACCTGAACAGATAAAGAGCATCAAAGACACAAAGAAATGTTCCTTACGAGAAAAGGGACTGGAATACTTACTACAAAGAAAATGAAAAGTGAAAGAAGACTATAAAATACACAGACAGAATTTTCTTCCATCCTTCAAAACCTCTCTCCCTTTATGCTCCAAAGAGCTGAGATTTTTTGACCATCACTCAATTGAATTTAGTTGTACAAAATTACATAGCCAATATAGAAGATCTGAAATGTCCAAGGTGAATTACTACACTAGAAATCCATTTGTTATTGAAGCCTCAAGCAAAGGAAAAAAAATGCCCCACAGCTCTCAGAATTACCAAGCAACTTTTGCTCATGAAATTATATCCTAAAGTCTTAGATAGAAAGATGGAAGGAAGATTAGCACAGGAAGTATGATTTTTAAATCTTAAAATAAAACCCTGTACCCTTGTTGATGCAAAGCATAAAGCAAAATTAAGCACAGACGTTTCATACAATATTTTTCTTCTAGTTCAACCAGTAGTTCCTTGTTTCAGATCAAAGTCAAAAAAGAAACAGCCCCTGGAAGCAGCTAATTTGCACATACACTGAAAAAGATAATCATTTACATCACAAACTCCCAAAAAAATGGCCTAGATTTGTGCATGATGTTCAAATACCTTTAGCACATCTTCATTATTACATCATCTGTTCTGAATTTTAACCATGGAAATAGCAAAATTATTTGTTATTTGAAAAAACATGGCCACACCTGCAGATAAATGCAGTTAGTTAATCATCCCTTACCTATTCCTTCACATAGATATAGATATAGATCTCCTATGTAAAAGTGGACATTCTTCTGCTAACAAGGAATGGAGGGGGGAGGGGCAGGTCATGTAAAATTTTACTTATAAATGTATACACCTCAAATACATACCAACCTATATAGAGCCAGAATGTGTTAAGGAAAAAAAACACTACACCTTTGCAGATCACCTAAGACAATGACTCACAGAGAGTGAGCAGATTTCCAATCACTGTTACTAGCACAATTGAAGCTAATGTGCATCTAGGGGATTCGTTTTGCTCTGCATTTTCCATTCTATAACATTATGGATTTATAAAAGCAGAGTCTCAAAAAAAGATCAATGTATGACAGTTCTCTTTGATCTCTGGGTTTACTTACTTCTGCAAGTGAGATCAGATGTTAAAAGCCACAGGAATTTACCACTTTGAAGTATTTTAACTTTTCATTAACTGGAACAGCAGTACCCGATTACAAGACAAATTCAGAAAGTAGAGCTTATTTTATTTTTGCAGACTTAAGCTTGTTGCACAACTAATAGGAAATCCAGTACTTACTTTAATTTTCAGGAACGTGATTTCCTAGTTCTATTGGAGTTGTGGGAAAGAAAGGAATATTTAAGAGAGTTGACCTATTTTGCTCTGGAATGAATAGTGCAACATCCCCATTCAAATTCCAAGAAAAGCCATGAGGAGATAAATATAGTTTTCTTTTCATGTTTATTCAGCTGACAAGCATGACCTTGAGCACTGACCAAATTAAAAAAGGCCACTTTGCCCTTTCTCAAACAAATTAAGATTTTCTACTGATTACAGGAAAGGAAGACTGAACTGTTTAGTCTGATTATAACTGGTAGGTTTTGATATTGGCGTTCTTTACGGCCCTTAAAATAACAACTAAGGATAAATACAGTGGAAGTGCCTAACAAATGTGCAGTTTTTTTAAAAACAATTAATCTGAAAGTAGAGCTATTACTTTGTAGATGATTGGCTACGAACTCAGTTTCCTGAATGGAAAATATACATCATGCATAATTTTTGAATATTTATTTTGAAATATCTAAAGTGTGACTCTGAGCCAAAATACTATAAAGTTACCTTTTTTGTTGTTTACCACTTTGGAGGCATTCTATGTATGATTTATTATTTCTATCTAGGATTTGATGACAGTATCCAGAATTGGCATGATGGCAGAGAAAGCTAAAGATTGAAAATTAACAACTATACTCTGGCAAAAAAAGTTTCTTGAAGAAGGGAAAGCAAGAACTTCACTGGATAACCACAAGCCTGGACAAGAAAACAAGAAGGTTTTTGTTTCCCTCCTTTTTGGGGAAAAAATGTAGGAAATCCAAAGAATGAGAAAATTACTTGCCACGATGTTTTTTAAATAACTTTAATAATTTTAATAGCTTTAGTAATTACTTGCCATGTTGTTTTTAAGTACAGTAATTTCACGAATACAAGCCACACCGTTTTGACCAAAATTTTGCTCCCACACCAGAAATGCGGCTTATACTCAGGAGCGACCAATATGTGAATAATTTTCTGACATTTTCAACCCCGGGAGTGCAAACCAAGTCAGTGCAAACTGCAAAGTCAAGCACCTGCCAGTAAAACCCTGCATTTATGCGGTTGTTACAAATTGGTTACTCCGTTGCGTGGCGGGTGGAGCTGCTCCATGCAGGCAGCACAGGGGGTGGGGAAGGCAGGGCAGCTCTCTCCTGCTGGTCCCGCGGCTCGGGGGGAAGCAGGGGGCTCCGTGCTGCTGGCCCTGCGGCTTGGGGGGCTCCCATCCCTGCATGCCACCGCTGCAGGAGCGAGGTGGCTCCATCCCCACCTCCCACCGCCGCCACGGATGCCGGTGGGCTCTGTGCCCCCCCTGCCGCCGCGGGGCAGCGCCAGGCCGGGGTCAGCGAGCCCAGCGGCAGCAGTGGCCGGCTCCAAGCGGCCCCACTGAGTGGCAGCGCCGAGCTGGGCCACCCAGCCCTGTCCTCATGGCCCGAGCCAAGCCAGTAAACCCCGCCCTGACGGAGTTCTGTTACTATTTGGCAACTTTGCTGCGTGCGGGTCCTCGCTGCGAATGACAGAGCGGCTTATACTCGGGTGCAGCTTATTTATGGACAAAGAACGAAATGTTTGCCAACACCCGGCAATGCGGCTTATACTCAGTGTGGCTTGTATTCGTGAAATAGTAGTTCTGCAGTTCAGGTCTCAGACTGTTTCAACTGTTGTGCATAAATTGAGGGGGAAGGAAAAAAATCACCAATGAAATGTATGTGCTTATATTGGCAACCAGAGGAATTTTAAAAACAAACAAACAAGCAAACTAAAAAAACCCCATCAAACACAAAAACCATAGTACCACAGTAGTACTCTTTTCTGATTTACTTATGAAAACAATTCACACACTGCAAGCCCACAAGATAAAACTGCAACACTGACAGCACTGGTGACACAAGGATTAACTAGGGGAGTATGATACGTCTAAGAACATCTACCAAGAAACAGTTGCACAACAACAGACAAACTACTATGAAATAAATTGTCTTTGCCTATTTATACTTAGCTTCTAATAAGGTTCTGCCCATGTAATGTCCATGGAGTAAGTTTATCAAATATGAACCAAGATTTCAGTTTTATCATCTGGACACCCACACACAGGTTAAGGAAAGGAAATTACTTCACTATAAATTAGTAATTTCTTTACTATCAAAACCAAATTTTTCCACCAGGTAAAATCTTACTGTTCATTATATTTATTTTCTCCATGAAGAAGCTGGATCTGAAGTAATGGAGCCTTCTAAGACAATTACATTTCAGCTTTTAGTGATGGCCCCAATGAATCCAGAATTCCTTCCATGCACTTACAGTGTTTTGGCTTTCTAAAGTCTGTATATATCACAATTACAAATATGTCTCAGGTAAAGTCCATTTTGTTCCCAGAGTCTCACAAGAATAATATTTTTCATTATGTTTCAAAATTACCCAGTTTACTGTTGCATATTAATATTCACATTAGTGTAATTCAATATCTATCATGGCTGTATTACTTAAAGGAATTTATTTCAATTTTCTGAATGGTGATCAGGTGGTACAGATTGAAATATCAGTTGTTCTTGTGTATTACAAAGACTGTCTTTCCCTAGTTACTATTAAGTCTAAGATAAAATGCCATCTTTTCCTGCCCCATCTTTAGGAGTAGAGGGTGAGGTGGTAAGGATGACCAAAACCTTTCTCTCATGGGTTATTTCCCCATCCCAACTCTGTCCTCCTTTTATTACTAAGAAAAACTGCATTTCCAGCCTGCATCAAGGAAAGGAAACGTGAAGGTAGCATGGTTGATGTGGCATAAGAAATACAGAGCAGAGACAGAATCAGGAAAGGACAAATTCACCAAGTTTAAAAAATAAAATAAAATAAAAATCCAGTCAGGAAGTAAATCTCGGTCATCCAGCCCATCCTTCTGCTCCCACATCCTCACGACATCACTCAACCACAGCTCAGCAAAAGCAATTATCAAAAAAAAAAGAAAAAAATATTCAAGACTGAGTCAATTAAAATTGCCCACTGCCCTTCACAGAGTACACAGCAACCACATATCTAAATGATCCATTAAGCAGAGAAATTTCTGAATCTTCTGTGAACCATGTTCCCTAGGGCAATTTCCCTGGTGCACAGTGCAGTTCACTCACAGTGAAGTGCTACACCAGCCCCTGTTCCACAACCAGGGCTCGCCGGGGTGTTGGGGGAGCTCTCCTCTGTCCACAAAACCACCATAGTTGCCACCTCCTAGTGAAACAAGGCTTGGGACAGAGATGTCGGCTAATTTCAAATACACCATGGAAACCTGTTGTCCAGGAAACTACAGCATGACAAATGTTTTGAAGCTTAGCTGAGAAGAGACACCATGGAGAAGCACCTTCCAGGCAGGCTCCCACCCACTGTCCACCGTTTTATGATAACAGTTTTAAAACTTAAAAGTAGTTCTTCCAAATACACATTTAGGACAAAATTGAAATGGCCACTGAAAATGTCAAAATTTCCCTAATGTCAGAAACTTAAAGCACACCTTCGTCTGAAGTGATGATCATTAACTCTTTACCAAGCTGTCTTCTAAAACAGCTATGGCAACATCTTAAATTACTCAAGTCTCATGGCAGACTCCTGTAAACCAAGTGACAGCAGCAGTAACTTTGGATTTGATTTTCTGGGGTTTTCTTTTGTTTGACTTTTTGTTTTGGGGTGGTTTGTTGTTTTCGGGGGTTTGGGAGGGACAATGAGGGTTGTTTGGTTTTGGGGCGGCAGGAATGTTTTTGGATTTGGGGAGCTTTTGTTTGTTTTTTCTCTTCTGTAAGGGGGCAAATCAGGATGAAGTGAAACAAAAAAACTCACAAAGTAAAGGTCAGCATGTCAGTATGGAAAAAAGTCCCTGGTCTGATCAAAGCAAGCACTAAAAGCTACCACAACCTTCAAATTAAGGCTTTTTAAACACTTCCGTTACATACTATTTACTCAGACATCAACTACTTGTAAACAGACTGCTTCAGGCTAGTCAGGAATGTTCCTTGATGTTAGCTAGTGACCCACTGCATTACCCTTTGCTTCCCTGTTTATTTTACAGAACAGAGATGCAGAATAAAAGCGATGAGAAAAATACATTTTCTTCAAGTCATGGATTTTGTCTACATTGCCTGAATCATTAGGAAAGAAATCTGTAAGACCTCTCTTAACTCAATAATACACTAAAAATCAAGAAAATCTGGTACAAAGATAACAAAGACTATGTTCAGTAATTTTGTTTTCCCCCTTTCGTGCAGCATTCAAAGTTTCCCATAAAGACAGTGATCATGTTTAATGACAGATAATTTGAGTTGTTTGAAGACACATCACCTTCTCCAGAAAAACTACATTACTTAGCAATGTTACACAAGATGAAAAGCAAGGCCTATCAACACAAGTAGAAAGCATGACATGCTTGCAGCCAAAACAAAAGAATACTTCCTGTGATAAAAATAATTTGAAGCTAGCTGCAGTTTTACAGGTGAATTTATTCCTTAACAAGCCCAGAGTGTATCATGTTTAAAAAAATTCCATTGACAGTTCAGCTTATGAACACTATAAAACATTCAGATAATTTCATCGGTGTACTGGAAAGACAACTAGCTCTCTGCATCCCAGAACCTGCTATTTTCCTTGAATTTACTAATAAGATGTCACATGAATGATGTGAATTTATCAGATATAGCTTCCCAGCTCAGTTTCTATCCTCTAATGTGTAACAAACTATTGCAAAATCAAAATTAAAAATTATGATTAGAAATACCAAATCAACGCTAATTTGACTGATATTTGCTTTTAATCACAGACAATTTGAAAGTCAACATGGGGATTGGTATGAAAATGCAGATATTATAAGATGAAAATTCATGAAAATTAATTTCCCCTCTCATAATACTCGGATAATCAAACTGATTTAAAGCATAAGTTCTCTGTCAGTATTCCAGGGCAAAGTATTGGCATTTTTTACCAAGATTCCTGATGTTATAGCCCAATCTCTCTTGCAACTTCTTACCAACTCTACAACAAAGAGGTAAACTTCTTTCTCTCTCTTTTTTTTTTTTTTTAATGAAAAAATTGTCAGCAATATGAGTGTAAATAATAGTTTAATAATGTCTTGGTACTCCTTCCACCAAAGCAGAACTCATATATTTAAAATTGCACATGTGAATTTTCTTAATCTTGTAAAATTATTATTTTTTACCAGGAGAATTACAATCAAAATATTTCTAAAATTTGACTGTGAAAAATAAAAATACAATATAAGCAAATTAATCAAGACCCTAATTAATGCCAAAAGGAAGTATTCTTTGGTTAGATTTTTATGTCCATTAACTGTAAGCCCTTAAAAGCAAGCTTATTACATATGATTAAAACTTGAGAGCAAATCTTACAAAATCATAGAATCAAGTAGGTTGGAAAAGACATTTGAGATTCATCAAGTCCAACCCATGACCTAACACAGTTTTGTCGACAAGACCACGGCACCAAGCTGTCACATCCAGTCTTTTCTGAAATACCTCCAGGGATGGTGACACCATCACCCCCCTGCGCAGACCATTCCAATGCCCAATCTCTCTTTCTATGAAGAACTACTCCCAACTTAAACCTCCCCTGGTGCAGCTAAAGACTGGATCCTCTTGTCCTGTGCTGGTGGCCTGGGAGAAGAGACCAACCCCCACTTGGCTAGAGCCTCCTTTCAGGCACGTGTAGGGAGTGATAAGGTATCCCCTGAGCCTCCTTTTCTCCAGGAGAAACAATCCCAGCTCCCTCAGCTGCTCCTCACAGGACTGGTGCTCCAAACCCTTCAGCAGCCTTGCTGACCTCCTCTGGATGCATTTGAGCACCTCAACATTCTCCCTAACTTGAGGGGAGCAGAACTGAACGCAGGATTCAAGGTGTGGCCTCAGCAGTGCCCAGGACAGGGGTACAATCCCTGCCCTGCTCCTGCTGGCCACACTATTGCTGATCCAGGCCAGGATGCCATTGGCCTTCCTGGCCACCTAGGCACACCCTGGCTCATGTTCAGCTGCTGGCACCAGCACCCCCAGCTCCCTTTCTGCCTGGCTGCTGCCCAGCCACTCTGTCCCCAGCTTGTAGCACTGCAGGGGATTGCTGTGGCCAAAGTGCAGGACCTGGCACTTGGTCTTGTTAAACCTCACGTTGTTGGACTCAGCCCATTGATCCAGCCTGTCCAGGTACCTCTGCAGAGCCCTCCTGCCCTCCAGCAGATCAGCACTCACACCCAACTTGCTGTCATCTGCTAAATTGCTGTGATAGATTCAATCCCCTCATCCAGATCACCAGTGAAGGTATTAAACAGGACTGGGCCCAGCACAGATCCCAGAGGAACACCACTGGTGACTGATCCCCAGCTGGATGCAGCACCGTTCCCCACCACTCTCTGGGCCCACTATCCAGCCAGTTCTTAACTCAGCACAGAGTCCTCCTCTCCAGGCCACGGGCTGCCAGCCTCCCCAGCAGAATGCTGTGGGAGAAAGTGCCAAAGGCTTTGCCAAAGTCCAGGTAGACAAAATCCACACCCTTTCCTGCATCCACCAGGCCGGTCACTTGGTCATAAAATGAGAGCAGGAGTTAGGCAGGACCTGCCCCTCCTAAATCCTTGCTGGCTGGGTCTGATACCCCACAGCTGTCCCGTAGGCGCTGTATGATCATACTCCAGATGATCTGTAACTTTGCTGGACACTGAGGTCAGGCTGACTGGCCTTTAGTTCCCCAGATCCTCCTTCCAGCCCCTCTTATGGATAGGTATTACAGTGTCCAGCTTTCAGTCATATGGAACTTCCCCAGTTACCCAGGACTGATACTAGATGATGAAGAGTGGCTTGGCAAGCTTTTCTGCTACCTCTCTCAGCATCCTTGGATGGATCCCAGGTGAAACTTAACAGGTCATCTATATCTGTACGTAGAGACTGGCATTTAAAAGGCTATCACAAACCAGAAAAAGTCCACTCATAACAAAGGGGACACATTCTAGAGGCAGAGATTTATTGAAGTCATCAAGCTACTGCACCAGTTTCCCTTAGGAAACGTTAACCAGAAGCACCCAAGATTATTTAAAATATAAAGCAGGTCATGATTAACAAGCAAATCTCTGCTGCTGGACATCTCTGCTTTGTTCAACCAGCAACTCTTTAGAGTATCACTCCTGCAATGAAAGAGACTCTGCACTGAGGCTGAGATCAAGACGTGTAAATGAAAGAAGTTAAAGGTCCCAACTGGTATAAAACTCAGACTTCAGAGAAATATCAATAATAAGCTCAATATCAATCAATAACAATAATAATCTCAACTTTGTTACAGCCTACTAAGAATCAACATGGTTTAACTCGGATCTCTTTTTGCTGCTTTCAACTTAGCCAACTTTAGTTTTGTTGCGTTATATTCCCATAAGTGAGAAGTTAATTTCCTTCTAAAAAACAAACAGAAAAGGTATTTCTTATACTATTCACTCCCTGATCAGTATAGCTTTCCTGGAAAAAGAAGCAATTGTCTTATGAGAATTCTGTCAGAAAGAGCAATGCATGGCAAGGCAACAAGATGCATCTTCTCACCAAAACAGGAAATTCTGCAAGCTGACATTTAGAAGTAAGTATTATTTTTCCCCTATAGAGTGTGGCAAATATCCATTATATGACTCATATGTGATACTGATGCAGTCAATTATGGAGCACAGACTAGCCGGGAAAAGTAAACCAAAAGTAAACTCAAGCAGTACATGTACCATGTAATGAAGGACTTCTTTTCTTGCATATTTTCTTGCAAGGGGCGTGGAAGGGGTTGACACATCAAGGCAGTCTAGAAGGAACAGATGCACCTTCCATTCTTTGTTATTGAGTAAGAATTCCAATTCTCTCCATCTATATTTAATTACCCATTTTTTTGCTGTACACACAATGCTATGCCATTTTACACCACACATCAAAGCAAAATATTTCACTTCTGACAAGGTTTGACAGTGCTTTGTAAGGACTGTCATCAGTTTCATGAATGCACTCAAATCAACTAAATAACATTTTTTACATCCTGAGCTGGCTTCATTTTTTTTTGGTTTTAAGTCTCAGGTTTTAAAGCCTCAAAATGTTAAATTTCTCAGGAATGGTAATTAGCCATTGGTAATTTTTGCTCATGTAAAATAAAAATGTATAAAGAAGGGACTTTTTAAATAATTTAACTCCCTTCCTGAGCAATAGAAGAAATAACTGATTCCCAAATATATTTATTTGAACCTACTGCTGTTTCAAATTCAATTTTTCTTTAATTGGTAAATGTAGTACATGTGAATTATTAACCAGCAATCCCCAAGAACAGGATATAAAATAAAAAGAGAAAAGGCTTCCAATGTAGCTGGAAGATACACTCGCTTTTTTCAAGACACTCTGTAGAATTCTCCTGCTGTGCTGCTTTTTTTATTACCATCTACCTGAAGTTCTGCTGGAAGGTTTCCTCTAAGGAGCCCAAGAAATCAGCTTGAGAATGACAGTATTCCAGGACCTGCCTCCTCTGAAATGTTAAAGATTTTTAGAAAGGCTATAGGCACAAGAATCTGCACTGTGACTTCTAAAGAAGCTGAAGAGTATGCGACAACTTTTTAGAGGCACCTCTTCTAACGTGTTATTGTGCAGCCAAGAGCTGTTTCTCCACTAACCTGTTAAGACAAGATAAGAATGAGTTAGAGATAATTCCAATAAGCCACATGGAAAACTGTTCTAACGTCAGCTGTGCAAAATACATCATCTCTCTGCCTATGCAACACTCTAGAATAGCAAGTGACACCGATTCTGCTACATTTTTCTGTTAGGTTCTTAAGACGCCTATCAGGAAAGATTCAGCTTTTCTGCATTTAAACAAGGCTAATACCCCAGCCACTAGCAAAATTATGTTAACTGCAGTCAGCACTATAGGCATTCAATGCTATTCCAAATTTGACACTGCTCATTATTTGCCCAAAAATGCTGATGAATAGAAATCTGCTTTGATAGTTGCCAGCCCTTGCTTCAGAAATACATCAGTCTTCTTTGTACAGCCTGAACATCAAGTGACCCATGAACTTCTGATACTAGTGGAGCATTTTTTATTTCTGTTTTTCAAACTGAAGTCCACTGGACAAGAGGAGCTGGCACTTCAGCTCTGCTGCCTGTGCAACACCTCAGCTCAAATTGCAAAAGCCTATGAAGAACATGCAGAAAGGACGTTAGTGGTAAAAGTACTGTTCCATAGGTCCAACAATACCTTTATTATTCTAACACAACACAACTCAACACACAGACAATGCAACACAGAAAGGTGTTTCTTCTGTTCTTTAGAAGAGTTCACCAGGCAAAGCAATGCACAAGTAAAACTTAAGAAAAGCTGAGCCCCGGACATACGCACAGTCTTATTGTTCATCTCAAACACACAACCTTAGAACATCAATACATCCCTTAAGCAGCAGTACCACCAGTACCTTCTGCTGCTGGTGCTGCTACAGTTCCTCAGCAGTTAGTTAACACTCCATACCACACCAAAGAAGAAGGTATGCCACTTGGTACTACATGACAGTGTGAACAAAAAGACGTTTTTTCCTAGCTCTGCATTTAAAAATAATACAGGAAAACTGTAGTAAAAAGACAAGCAGCAGAAGAGGTTAATCACGTGCAGGGAAGAGCTCATAACTGTCTCCCAGAGAGACTTGGGAGCTGTCGTGCTAAGCTGAAAAATTATGAACGTGTCATGCTAAGAGAGCTGCCTGCCTACAGGGAGGAAGTCAAAATTCAGCACTGGTCCAGCCAGGCACCAAAGCCAGCCAAAACAGTTGCCAGCATTCACAACAAGCACCAGCTGCAGAGCAGCAGAAGCAAACAAGGCAGTGTCTGGGCAAGAGACACAGCATGAAATCACGCTTGACTAACACACACCCCTGGCACAGAACAAAGTACCCACAGTGCTCACATCTATTTTTAAAAAATACTTCTCCTAGTAAGGAGGAGAAAGAAGCACAATCATCCTTCACATCAAGTGAAAACATTTTTAATTAGATAAAATGTTGAAATGTCTAAGTTCAAGATATCAAATTGGCTTCCTATCTTAAGCAGTAAGCATCCTGTGAGGAGACTCCTCTTCCTTTTCTACTTCCTTTGAGAAATGTTCCTCAACTTCTACTTAAAGCAACAGGAAATTGTTGAATATTTAGATACATCTTATCTAACTATTTTTGCTAGCTCAGATTGGACACCATTATGTAGGAATGCAGCAGTTACTGATGAAGGACCAGAGAGCACTAACCTAGAGAAGCTGTGCAGGAGCAGCCCTTTTTAGTCAACAATGGAACAGAGCAAATTGTTTGATTAGTCATTAGTTAATAAAATAACCATGTGACACATGTAACACATGGCCCCACAAGCATAGTACTCTAAAGGATTTACCCACTAGCCTGTTCTCACTTTACCTCTCCAAAAAAAGACAGCAAGTTTGAATGTCACTATGATCCCTGTTACAGGTCTTCTGTGCATCCACAGAACACAATGGTGTATGAACCTGGGAGGGGAAGGACAGGATTGTCAATGCAATGCCTTCAAGAAGAGCAACATGCTCTGAAACTGCTCTACTTTGAACAGAACTTTGGCAATTCAATTACTGAAGTATCATTTGACTTTTAATCTAGAGGCATCCTCCAGTATAGGAGAAAATCACTTTATGTTTGACAGTTAAAAGCCACTCTGCTGGAGAGTTTTGAATTTGGAAGAGAAGGGAAATATAATGAAAGCATGGCCCACTCCACAGGAGACTGCTCCTACTTATTCCATTCAGAAAATTACAATGTGATTTCTGAAGTTCTGAGTAACAGGGAAAAAAGGGTATCTTCTGAGGGTAAATTCTTCAAACTTGCATGTCTAAGCTTTTGATATTACTTCAGCTATAATCAGCACTAATATTTTATAGATAATTAAATTTATACAGACTAATTTCTAGTCTTTTCTAGGGATGAGAAGGGAGTTAGTTTTTCCTCTGCATAAAGCTCATGTAGGATAGTATTTCTAAAGGGGCAATTTTCACTTTAACTGACAAACCCATAAAGCCTTGCAAACATCCTTTACAGAATGTACATAAATATACTTTAAAGAAAAAAAATAACCTACATGTGTGAATCAGTGTGTCATTTTCTAGCCTGAATCACTGTGTTACAAAATTGCAAGCAAATGCTTTCCTGAAACTCTATCATCATGTATGGATTACACACTGGTCACTGAAGTACCTTTCATCTTAATTTTATAATCCTTAAGGGATCCATGGAAAAAACCCTAACAACATCCTGCATGTTTTTTTCAGTTTCAGTTATTTAATAAGCACTGTGCCTCCAAGGTAAAAAACAGATGAGTATTTTCACTGAACACAACAACCATTCTGTGATTTCATCTTCCTAGACGAAACTCTGCATCCTGCATTATTTACCCGAAGCACTCCTTGTAAGTTACTTAGCACTGCTGAAAATTCAAAAGGTTAGATTTAACTGGTGCACAGTAATCACTGAACAGCATTTTGGCATGTGACAACTTATTGTGCCTAACTAAGCATCACAGAAATTGTCTTGCACGATTCAATATAAAGTTGGAACTTGAACTGAATTTCTGACAGCTGTATTAAAACATGATGGATTTAGAAACCTATTTGGTCAACTGCTGAAGAAAAAAAAGAGCATGCCCAATGCTAGAATAACAGGCTGTAACAAAATCAATTAAATCAGCTGTTTGAGCCCATAAAATTCAAATTGCTTAAAGAACCTGAACAGGTCTGAAGGTCAGACTAAAGACAGATATTTCAAAATTACTCTGTTAGATAAAGGACCAAGATACAAGAGTGGTGAAGAAAAAAGAAAGAAAAAAACTGCTTTTTTACTGCATCACTTCAAGAGCTCTTAACTTTAAAATATGCCCATTGCCTACAGCAGTGTCTTAATTACACAAAATGAAGTCTTATCATCAAGCCTTTTGTAAAGGATTTCCAACTTTCCAAAATTTCTACAGTAACTAAACCAAATGTATAACACATTACTATGGCACAATATCACTGGGGGGATGTACTATTGGGCTGGTATAGTCACAATTCGAAGGGTGAAGTAATCTTATTTACTATCTATTTCTTCAATTAAACAGTCACTGAAATGTATGTTTAAAATTCTTTTACAAGTTCTCACTTCTCTCTAGTTTAGAGAGAAGATAGAAAATCCCTATTTGCATGTCTCTGCTTTCTCCCAGTTTTCTTCAGCATTTTGACTTTGAGAGCCTTGAGGCTCCTCTCATCTTCCTTCTCTCCTTTTATATTTAGAGCACAAGTTTGATGTTTGCACTTTTCAGCACTTCCTCATCTAGCTGCACAGTAGAAGCCCACCTCTCTTCTCTGACTATCATCTTCTTTGAGCTCCACTCAAGAGAAGCAACCCAAGAAACACGTGCACAGCTACCCACCTCCACCACATCAGAAGTAGCAAACAGGTAGGCCACTTTCTCATTCTTCTTGTTCAGTGACCCCTCAGTGACCCAGTGACAAAGACTCCAATCTCAGAACATAGAGAGGAAGGCAACAGATGAGACTACAATTCAAAGTACTGCATGCATTCACATTAGATTCCCAAACCCAACAGGACTTTTTAAACATAATTAGCTCTCCAAATTACTCCACTCCTGTGTTTGTGCCGCTAAGTACATCGTTTCAGAAAAGACCATATTCAGCTTCCCCTTCTGCTTACAGGATTGATTCCAAATACAAGTAATCTTTGCTTAGAGTTCTTTCAAATTAGAAAAATGACAAGGGGTGAGGACACAGCCAGGTCTTCATACAGCACAGGTCATCTAAATATGGAGGAGACTCATGTTAATTAACTTACTAATATTGCTTGCAAATGAGCAGACTTTGGTTTTACATGTCTGAATTGAAGAACTTACCAAATCCTGTATCTGCTATGCCTGAAAAAAATCATAGCAGTAACTCAACTTTTACACAACCAAACAGCACCTAAAGTTAATGTGAAGTTCTGTACCAACACAGTGTTAGGACACCTCACAAAACTGAATGAGGAAGTAACTTGTTAAGTTCAACATCCCATCTTCAGCTCAAACAAGACCGCTATTTCAAAATAAAATAATTTCACATAGTGTAATTCAAACTTGCAGAAATACTGAGCACAAAAAGATCCACACAAAACACACTACCAAATGACAGAAGCCATCCTATAGGAACACTTTCAGTTTCCTGAATTTTGATATTGGACATTAACTCTTTAACTTTCCAAACATACAAATTAAAACAGAAAGATATTCTGCTGACAAGATACAGCCAAGGCAATTTCCACATATAGTTGGAACCACATGATCTTCATGATCCCTTCCAACATAAATCATTCCAGGATTCTATGCTTTCATGTCCCCTATAGTATTTAAATCAAACCTAAGTCACTGACTCTTAAATTTTATTTCCTTTAAACTACAGGCACAAAAGCTCAGCCCAGCCCTATCGCCTAACAAGTAGTAACACTTAAATGGTTCCTTCATGTATTCATATCCTTTGAAAACATGGTCCTTTCTATCTACACGTCCACCATTTCATCATTTAAAACGGCCTCTCCTTCAGTGTCACAAAACATTAACCAGGCTTTGCTGTTTGCCTTTTGCCATGTTCACAGTATTAAGAAAATACCTTTATTATTGCAGTAACCACCATTTCATCTTCACAAATAAGATGAAAAAACAATTTTATCAGAATTTTTGGGTATAGTTGAATTTACAAGAGCTAATCTGAATGACAGCTTCAGTAAAATCCACATTAGAAACTTCAAAATCAAAGTAGGACTTTCTCCAGGGAAATGCTTAATCCTAATTATCTCTTTACACAATCATTAAGCAATAAATAGATTAAAGAATTTACTACAAACTTAATTCTTTATGCTTTCTTTAACAAGTCTTTCCAAGAGATGGAATCAAAATCTTTTTCATTTCATTAGCAGTAAGACAGAATTCACTTTAAAAGAAATTTAAAAAAAAAACAACAGATTTTTTTCAGGGCTTATTTTCTCTTTACTGCTAGAAAATAATTTGCATTGATAATGCAAATCCCTGTCACTGGTGTTACTTCACATTTAGCATGACAAGACAGTATTACATTTTAGCAAAGTATCTTTTCTTTCTCCCATTCCCCATCTCTTTATTTACATTAGGTAAATACTGTCTACCAAGAAAGAACTGAAATTAATACTCATTTTATAAGGCAATTTAATTTTGGTATACTGTGGTGAAGAATAACACTAAATCATGGTAGGTTTTGTTTTCACAATTACATCCTATAGAAGAGACACCAACATACCTGAAAACACTCTCAATACCAGCATAAAGTTTACTAAGGCAGTTTTTACTACTTCCTTGAGAAAATTTACATTCACAACACTTCTCCTAGGAAGATTAAGATTTTGTATACAAGCTACTTCATTAAAAAACTGCTAGTTTACAAAATTTAGTCTGCCCCAATCTTGACGATGGGCAAGGGCAGCCAGTTAAGAGTGTGTACAGCTTGTTTGTGGCAAAAGGGTGCATGCACAAATGAACGTCAAGAGAACAATTTTCTGATCAGTTCTATGAGAACTGTTTCTACATGCATTTTCCACAGAACGAGGAGACCGACAAAACTGAACAGTTTCCTGACATAATATTAATTTATCTACATCAAGGAAGTGACAGCATCAGAAATGCCAAATTGGCAGTAACAGTAATTGCCCATTACTCCCCTCCGCAGTCTTAGTTTCATTCTTGGAAATATGTTCAAAAAAATAATCCCAATAATAATAATAAATCCACAACTTGTTCTACTAGGAACAAATTGTTGATTAATCTAAATTATTAGGAGTTAAACATAATAAATCAAGTACTTTATGAAGTGAGTTCAGAAGTACAGTTTCATTCACAATTCCAGTGAGGTTCTATCACTAGATTACAGTTTTATTCTGGTACAATCCCTTGATCTTATCCCCTTAGCCTGAAAGCAGAACATTTGATTAAAAAGGAAGACAACTGAAGTGAATCATACAAGACAGAATTAAAGATGCCTGAAAGTTAACCTAGCTAGAATTATTTTTATTAGTAGCAGTTTACCTCAACAAGATCCTATACTTCATTTAGGTTTTTCACTGAAAATTCAAAAATTAGTTCATTTGGCCTTTCACAGTTTACCTTCTGTTTACATTGTTAGTAGAAATTACAGATGCCCAGCCAGGACCTGCAGTACATGATTAAAGCATTGCCATGATAATATGCTTAGCCTTGCACGAAAATTGTAAGCTGAAAAAATGACTACCCCTAAGGTGAAACAATTTTTCCTGTTAATTTTATATATAAATGTCTAAGCTGCATGCACCCTTCTTTTGTGCAAGAGGTTTGTGACAGGTTCCCAGATAAATTCAGCTCGCTAGAAGGAATATATTTGTAAATGTTACCCAGGATTGTGGGGTTTTCTTAAAAAACACAAATTACCTGCAAAACACGGCATAAGCCATGTTATATAGGTTATATAGATGAAAACTTTTGAGCAATCCCAATTATTTCATACTGAGCAACCATACTCCAAAATGGAAAAAGAGTAGCAGAAGGATTCCTAGGCCTTCACATGTGGTCAAAGGCACAAGAGGAATGCGTGCTTCCCGTGCACATACACGTACTGGCTGACGTAAACTACAGAATTACCCATTTATAAACCTCCACTTTGAGTCCCTGTAAATGTGGGTGCTAGCTTCTCAGTGTTTACTGCCTAGAAGTAACATGATGAAGCCACAGCAGCACGGTTACAAAGTGGGCATGCACAGCCCTCAATCCTGCTGCAAAGTCCATGCTGCGCTGTGCTCTGAGCTGATGCCACACCCTCTCAGTCACAAATTATAGTGGTTCTTCACACCAAAGACTTCTTCACCCTTTGTGTTATCAGAAAATGCTCTTGTGGCAATTCCCCCTAGCAGCTTGATCAAAAACTATTCCCCTTCCAGTGGCAGAGAAACCCATCTCGGAAACGATGACCTCAGCCCTGCCACGCTGGCCCATCTTTTTGACAACTTCCAGACACTGAATAATTTAAGCAGACAGTATACACACTACAAGCTATACTAAAACAGAACTTCACATTTAAAGGCCTTCAAGGCTTGCACAAAATGCTACAGAATACCAGAATACAGAAAGTCTCCCTTTGTTTGACCTAGTGAACACTCAGCTGAATGTTGTAAATAGATCAGCTACGAATACAGTTACGAATACGAATACAGTCTAGGCACATGGCAATATGGCCCCAAGGACCAAGCAGAACATCCAGGATTTCAGTATCATCTGAATTAAGCAAAGCCAATTAATGCAAAACCAGGCCTGTTGCCACCCTACCACACACAACGACAGTGCCCAGCATGGACAGAGGTGCACTGGATGTTTTCTGTAAGAAGAGATTCTCCCAGATGCTGAAATAAAACTCAACTCATTAGCAGTATTATTACTGAAAGCCTGCTGCTGCAAACATCCAGGCTTTATTTATCAACAGAAGACCAAGTCTGGAAACTACTCCAGAACAAAACATGGAGGCTTTATTGGTGCAACAGGACCTTTACAAAATAACACCTAGGAATTAGCATCATTCCTTTTGCATTTAGTCTGTTCCAGTCCATGAAGCAATTGCTGCAGCTTTCCTTTCATTAAGAATGTTCAAGATTCAATGTCAATATTACTAACTAAAACTCTGCAAGCTATGGTACAAACTCCTTCCATAGGGAGTCTTCTGGCAACATCAGCCAACCAAAAACTTCTTAGTTCAACATTTCTAAGGTTGAGTGGGGGTTTTTTTGTCTGCTCAGATCTTTTACTTCTGAGATCTTTAAATCACATGACAACACTGTTACACATTAGAGGCAAAAGAGATTAAAATGCCAGTAGGTTCTCTCATTACCCCAACATAGAAATGAATCTTTTTGTGTTTATTATTTCATTTATCCCAATAGCTATACACATGTATTTTTGAATGTGAAACATCAAGACTGTTGACTTAAAGAGAGGTTTTATGAAAATTCAGTAACCAGGTGTTATACTTTACAAAGGTTGTTTACTGGTTCAAGCACTGAGTTCTTATTATTTCTAAAGATGACAAAAGAAACAGAGTAATTACCTTCATCTCAAAAAGCACAAGTCCAAATGTTTACTTAATCAATAAATGTGCCATATCACCTCAGAGAGTAAGTCAGAACTTTATGGCAACCTCCTAGCACAATGCAGCAGATTAAATTTATGTTGGACCTGTCACTGCAATAATTGTTTTCCCCAAAATACAACACTATCCTCAGGCACAGGAATAGGGTTTTTTTCTAATCTGCAATTCTGTAAACAAGATAGAGTAACCTGTAGTGAACTGGTATGCATTCCTTTGGAAAAAGATACCAACAGAAAGACACATTCACGAAGTCACTTATAAAGTCATTTACAGTTTCGCATTATGACACCTTTCCATGAGAGAAGGGGAACACTCCATTCAAGCATCTTAACCCCAAGCACAAGCACACAAAAGCTGCAAACACCACTAGGTCTCGGTTACCTTTTCTCAACTCCTTAATAAAACAAGGGAACGAGGGATGCCTACACACCCCAAGGGCTGGAAGTGTGGTGTGACAGCACCATGATCACCGAGCACAGCCCACTCCAAGGAACACCACAGAACAAAACCAACCCAAGAGTGAGACACACTTAGGGAACACCTCCAGCCTGAGACAGCCTGTACAGAACACGTACAACAAATTATAACTGATGTAAGCAGCAATGAACCACATGAGTATTATGCTAGAAGATTCAGCTACTCCTAATTTAACAACTCGTGCAGTTGTGTTAATAGAATGTTCTAAAAGTACCTCAAAAGCAACACTGACACTATTCCAAAAGCTGCATCTCAAATGCAGAACTCAATATAGATCAGACTGCAAGCCCTCAAAAAATTATAGTAAAAATCTTGATTTATACTGAAGTATTTCACTATATAGGAACTCAGTTTTTTTGAAGTGGAACTGAAGCAAGCTGACAAAGACTTTCATTAGTGATGTAATCAAGTGCCAATACATTTTTACTACAATAACAACTCACAAGGCATGTGCAACAATACATCTCAATTATGAAGACCCAGGCTAAACATCTGCTGCTATAAATTCACTTGGGGGCTGGTGGAGAATTGAATCAAGTTGGACTACATAAATTTAAAGCAGAGAGGTATCAGAGAGCTTATTTTTCAGTTACACTGCCAGATCAGCAGCAAAGACATTGCAGATACTAACCTGCAAAAATTCTGCTTTCCACTACTATCTTTTATGTGTGTGCCTTCAAAAACAGAAGGAAAAAAAAAAGAACTAAGCCACAAACGAAATTCTTACATGGCCCACAAAGAGGGTTTGGATGAAGTTATTTGACCGGCATTCATCTTTCCCATATTTATAACATTAACTGAAAAGCTATATCATACATTACCTAGGCATGGCATGCTTGATATCTTTCTCTAAGGTTTCTGGTAGTGTTGCCTTGAAGCATAATACCTAAGATTTCACAGTGATTTTCTCTTTTTTTGTGACCAGATTTTCTCCTAGCCAGTGGTTACGCAGATATTTTACATCAAAATTACTGCTCCTAGCTTCTGCTAGACCAGAGAGTTGTCCAGTATATGTAGAAGTATTACTTTTTTAGAGTATTAGAATATCTTAAATTAAAACAGTTGTATGCTTGTTAGAGTTGCAGTTTCCCCAAAGATCAAATGGTTATACAAATATGCACATAACATTTAACTATTTTGGAGCAGCAGCCAGTGAAACAAGATGTCTGAGGAACAGCATGGGTTAAAGAAATTGGAAGTCACGGAGACAACTAAGCTGCATTACTTTACCAAAATTGCATGCTTTGATGTTTATTCTACCCACTCCTGGATATTAAGGCTCACCACATAGAAATCACAGTAAGCTTCTATTTTAGTAGCTGTTGTTCTATCATCTTCTCTCCCCTTCCATCATTAAGCTTCCCATCATTACAATGACAAACACACAATGATTATTATCAAATCATCACCAAAAGAAGAAAAAAAATCACATCTATTCATATGCTACTTCAACAACAGTGAAGAAGTCTCCTAATCTAAGTTTGAATACAGACTGCTTTCTACATGTAGCTCTAACTTTCTTTTATATCAAACATACCTAACATTAAATATCAGGCACATGTGCAACACATTAAATCATGAATTCTAATACTATAATAGCTAACAAATCATTAAAGAGTTCACATAGAATGCAAAGAGAAACAGGACACCCAATTTACCTTTTGACATTAACAAGCAAGAAGGGAAGCATATTTGTGTGGTAGCAACACTTAAAATAGCCATATTTATTTCTAACTGAAAAAGATAAATGTGTTAACAAAGTGGTCGTGACATTTTTGGTGCCACGTGCTGCTGCAGAGAGATCAACAAAGCATGAACTTCAACTTGTCAGATCAAGAGAAGCCAATTTTCAAGTGTTACAGCTCAAAATCTGCACATCTTAAAAACAGAGTATTTAAACTGTTCCTGCTGTTAACACGAACTCCCAGACCTCCTGCCTTTCTTCATCTAGGGTAATCCATCATGCAAGCAATCCAGTTCACTTCTATTTGGTTAAACTGCCTGTAGGATTATACCACATATGTGGTTGTCTGTGGACTAAAACGTTTTGGTGCCCAAAACCCACGTATCTTCTTCTCCAAGTGACTCATCCACTGGTGAATACCTAGAAATATTTTTACCAAATTTTAACTTCCTAACAACATAATATAAAACAGCCTAGCAATGGAAGGGGGAAAAAGCAAAAAAAAAACCCGCTTATTTTCTTGCACTTGTAGAAATTCAAGGTCTAAACAGGTAACTATAGTGCAAGACTGCAGTCTTACTGATGCCTGCTCTTAGGGCTTCAAAAGCTATTTTAATATTGTCACTGTTATGTTTGAGAAGCCTGCCACTAGCAGCATACCTTGAAACACCTCAGCTTTGAAATCATTTACTTCAGAAATTAAAAACAGCACAGAGGTATATTTCCACCCCAAGTGACTTAATGATCAAACAAATTACTTATAGGCAGATGCAATATGGCAACAAGTACAATGGGTTGGAATATTTCATAGCAATCTAATGCAGTGCAATATCAAAACAGAGAAGGAAAAGTAAGAAGAGTAAATCACAATTTTTTCTGGCCTTCCAATTACTTCAGACAAATATTTTAAAAGTTATTTTCTGACATCTGTCTGTAAAAAAAAAAACAGATCGCAGGCTTCTAACCATGGTTTCTTGACCTTCTTCTACCCCAACATAGTAAGAAAGTAATTAAGGCTTTGAAATCTTGTCAAAATAAATTGCTTCATGGTGTCATGTGAGACAAGCCCTTTCAGTAGCCATGTCTAGGTATGTTTACAGCCATCCAGTTTAAAACCCTTACGGCATTTAAAAATCAGCTTTTCCTTCACTGACCCACTATCAATGTAATGCCTTAACTTGAATAATCTGTCAGTACCTGATCTAAAGCAAATGGTCAAGATTCTCCTATCCAGACTTAATATCCCTGCATCTCAGTTTAAGATGTTACAAAGTCTGAAAGAAGCTTCTGATCATGGCTCCTCTAATAAGGGGGAAGTCTGAAAGGTGAATAGAAATCTCTGCTTGAGTCTGTAGGAGGCTGTGATGAACAAGATCAGTAAGAGGATATACATAAAACATTTTCTGCCTTCATTTGGAAAGGTATCCTGGAAGCCAGGAAAAAAGCAGGCCCAGATTCCCAAAGATTTATCAAACACCACTCCAACACACAGAGACACTGAGTATCCAGTAGGGATTTTATGATCTCCAAAGCTATTAACTAGCGGTGACAGCCTGGACATGCTGGCAGAGGGCAGGTTAATGACAGGCTAACGACACATGCTAACGTCTGTAGCTCATCCTCCTCCACTCAGAAGTCCACTAGTGGAGCTGTCCACCAGGATATTCGCTGACATATCTTAAAATGAGAAAACAGAATGTTATGCAGAGATTAATCACAATTCCAAGCTCCAGGATTTTTGCATGCACTCCTGAGCCCTCCAAAACCTGAACTTGGATTTCTAAGCAGCATTGACAACAGTCTTGGAAGATAAGAGAGATTGAAGATGTTCCTTATTCTTTCACTTTACTGAATCTAGCTATGTTGTCCATCCTGGAAACATTTTCAATTTGCTTGTCAATCAGCATTTTACCGAGGGATGGACAATCCAAACCACCGTGTCTCAGATAAAGTGGTTTGATTATTGAGAGAAATCGTAACACTGCAATTAGGCTCAGTTCTCTCTTAGAGAATGGTAGGTTAGGAACCTGCTCCAAAGCTTCAAATTTTCACCTGTTCCAAGAATTCCTATGTGTAGTCAAGCAAGGGATAACATGAATATTTAACCAGAAAAAAAAAAAAAAGAAAGTTTTATTCCAGGAATATCACTGTTCTGTTAGTCACTTGTGTACATGAAATCAGTCCACTTCCTAGTCATTTACATGAACGGCTGAAACATGCATTCCACATACAGCGCCAGACTGAACTGTTAACAGGTAATGAACCAAAATAACAACTCAAAATATTCCCCATTTGTGAACATGCCAGGGTAGCTTGTTGTAATGGAGGTGGTGGGCTTTTATGTGTGTAATGGCTGAACCTTTGAGCTGATAAGACAGTGAGTGAATAGGCTGCCCTCCTTTTGCACAAACCACTGGGTTGTGGGGCTCCCCCTACTTCACTCGGGGAAATACCAGGACATTTCCCTGTGGCCTGAGGGTGTTCATCTCTGTTAATGGGCCATAATGGGACTCAACCACACTTGTAAGACAGGCACTCTGTTGTCTTAGAAGGGGTCAAGGACTCCCAAAATGCCCCACAATCCACAACGTTACATCATCCAGTGCGAAGTTCCTGCCCTAGGGGACGTACCTAAGCATTCCCCCCTGAAACTGAGTGAACATAAACCAAACAAATTTTGAATTCCAGCTGTTTTCATGGGGATTATTTTTCCCCAACACTTCTTCAGAAATTCGCCCACCACCCGATTGATCTGGTCTGCGACCACCACTTCGACCAACAGGACTCAATTAACTCTGCAGTAACCAAGTCTCAGTGGAGGGCCTACAGGTGGTGAGATCTTCACACTCCTGTCCTTTATCTCTTCCCTTCTTATCCCTTGTGCATATCCTTGGGTGATACTGTGCTTTCATAGGTAGTTCTTTCACACTCTAATGCTTTCATGTTGTTACATTACTATAAATAATAAAATGGCTACATATATGTTTTCCTCTGCAAACTGCTCTATAATAAACCCTACAAATGTATATTTGCAACCACTGATCATTTAGTGTTATTTCACTCTAATCCACCCCAAGGGATCAATTAACAAGAACCTGGGTTACCTTTACCCTCTGCAGTGAGCTGTAACATTTTACTGGCATCATGGACAGGACCCCTCGGATGTGTTGTAGTAAACGGTATGGTCCAAAGCCATTGAGGGGTTTATTCTGGTAATAAATCTAACCAGCTGGTGGGGAAAAGGACGCTGACCCTCAGTGGATTGCTGAAGGGTACTATTGCTGAGGGTGAGTGAGGTGGTGGCTGTCCTCTCACGGTAGGTTATTAACATAGCATTCAACTTCCCTTTAAGGAAGGAAGGAAAGAATATAATATTAGGAAACAAGTGCCACCATCCAAAACCCTAGGTGACATACATACTGGCGAAGTTTTAATCTAAGGATACTGAATAAGGGCAGATTTATTAGTAAAAGAAAACTAATGTGTTCGGGCAAGCAGAGAACAAAAATACAAGGAAGAAAAGCATAAGTTCAGTCAATGGACATCAATATACTTTCTCATATAGCAAGACTAAATTTGGCAGCATAATAAACCTGAGAGCTCAGAAACTTTATAAGCAGTCTCTTTCAGATTCTTCTTTTATAGGTATTCTCCTCGCAATGCAAAAGAGAAGCTCCTGGAAAAATCTTCAGTTCAGCTGTTGGCTTGACAGATGCTCAATATCTTAACCAAAGGGTCTCCTTAGCTAAAAGCAGCCTGAACAGATGAAACTGGGCAAACAGCTTTCCCTTTCTTCTTAAAGTCTTGAGGCCATTCCACAAATGTCCGGCCAACAATCCTTGCAAAAGAATTTTGTGAATTCCCGCGGTTAGGTCACAAAAAACGGACAGATCTTTCCCCTTCTTCTCTTTACTTACTGCAGTCAAAAAACAGTGACAATAGTAAATAATCTTCCAGTAACTGAAATCCAAAATAGCAGCTGTACCAGAGCTCTGATACTCAGAAGAAGGAAAGATTACTTCAGCAGGTTCTTGAAGGGGTAGCCCAATAATGTCACTATTTAGATTCAGCATAGTATCATTCATGCAGTGGCTTCTAGTGAACAAACTTTTTACTATACATCATCCTTATTCTCAATAACACTTTGTCCTTACAAATCAAGACAGTTACCGGTATGATAAAAAAACTGGATGTTCCATTCAGACATTAGTACCTAGGAAAACATTAGACATTAGTAGTCAGAGGAAAAAACAGAAGCAGGGATTCCAATACCTGTATTGTTACCAGGAACTAAAACTCGACTGACTTGCATTCAAAATTCATCATCCTCTTCTACAACAGTGAATACAGAAAATAAATATATTCCTCCTTGGTCTACACACCACAAAACCACTGCTAGATAGAATGGAGAAGGTGTTTTGTTTCAGACTGTGAAAGTAAAGAAGAAAGAATAAGGTCTCACTAGAAGCATAATGCCTCTACAAAAAGAGGCATGGTGTCTCTTTAGCAGATGAAATTACTAATACAGAAGTGATATGCTAATCCACATCATGTAAAATAATTACAGAGTACAAAAGATAGCTCCAAAAATTAATCAATAAACCCTCAAAAACAGATAGCCCCCCAAAAAAGATAAACCCACAACCCTTATGAGATTCACCTTTTTTTCAGGTTGCTCATACAAACACAAAGACTCACAGTTCTGAAGAGTTTCAAAGCAAAATGTCTGCTAGCATCAGCGTTTCTTCCCCTCAAAAGTCTACTTTCTGGATATGTATGTAAGAACTTGCTACTGACATAACAGATAAACTAGCTGCGTTCATGGAAATCACTAAATTAGGTCAGTGCAAGCAAGTCAACTATTCTTTTTCCTGTTTGCTTTCAAGTAGTTCAGCTACACCTTGCTTTATTTTTGAAAACCGTTCACCTGTACAATTACCTTTGGAAGAAAGGCAACCAACTTCAACATCCAACTGAACAAACACCCCTCTGCAACTGAAGCCTTATTAAAATAATTTTACTTCTTAGAAAATAGCTTACATAATTCTTCTAAAGAAACAAACATTGGTGATCCAATGAAAAGTAGCAGCAACTAGTGTGGAGTAAACAAACTAAAAATAAAAGGAATTTTAAAAAAGCCATGTCTACAAAACCAATTCTGTACACTTTTAAACCTATACGAGAGCTATAATACAGTTGATAAATCAGTCATGCTAGTAAGTGCTCGAGGCTGAAGCCAGGCACAGAGTAACAAAATGAAGGTAGCAAATCACAACTCCAGGTGCATGGGCACCTAGATTCATCATGTCAAATAAATGTGGAATTGAGCCATCAAATTGGACAACCTCAGGCCGCTGTGCTACACATTACCACAGATAACCTAAACACCACTGCAGGTTCCTTAACTTACCACTGCAAAAGTCTTTCAAATCTGCCCTTGCCCTCCTGCAGAAAGGCAATTTGTAATCAAGAAAACAATGGAAAAGTAGATGGCTTTCTTGTACCTTTCCTTAGAGCACACCTGTTGAGAGAACAGAATACTTTAACCCAATCAGTTACAGCATTCTCAGTCTCCTGTATAAAACTGCAGCATTATTCTAGCCCCCATGCAACTCAAATCTTAAACTCACAAAGAAATATTTATTAAAGAGGCTAATTGATGTAAGATGACAATAAGATAACCAACGAACTCAGCTTCAGAACAGGTAAACCATCCTTTTACTACATTAAAGTGTTCTTCTTCATAAAGCTAAAATTACTGTAAAAAAAAGTTTTTATTAATACCATGTTCCCCTGTCACATACTCCTACTATTTTAAGATACTTACAATAACCACCTCTGACAAATTCAACATATTTTTACAAATATCTGTTGAAATAAAAAGGTACACTGCAAATAGTGATTTTTTTAAAGATCTCTGATCTGACCTCATTTACTATGTAGTCTTGTCCCCTTGTAAAAGAAAAGGAAGTTACACTTTTACCTAATGAACCAACAGGCAGTAGTGAGGCTGCAGTAATAACTGGGAGATTGTGAAAGATAAATGAGATCTTGAAAAAATGTGGTTAACCTTATCAATAGTATTACTTTATCTTCTTCATAAAAAAAAAAAAACTAATCAAAGAGTCTTACTCTTTCACACAGCAATCAGACATTAAAAATTTAACACTGTATCATGAAATCAGTATCAGTATTAATGCTTACACTTACCAGTTTTCAAATGACAGAATTTACTTCTTACATGATGGCAACAGAGCGACATACCTTGCAGTGCTATAGGCACAGCTATGCAAGTTCCATACCTGAGCCCACCTGTGTTCAGCTCTACAGAACTCAGCCAACAGCAGTACCTACTCCCCTATACACCTTCAGGGACTTTGGAGATGGAGGAGGCAAGCTAGAAAAGCATTCTACACATAACCTAAGTGATACTGCTGCATAAAGAAGTAAGGTACAATTCTTCCTTAAAGAAGCAGTGACATGACTGCATATGTATTGCAAATAATAAAACATTTATGGACACACACCTTAGTTGGATAGCAGCACTGGATTCATTTGGAAACTAACATCAATGGCCACTTCCAACAGCTCTTCAGACAAGACATCACCTCGTTTCAACTTTACTACTCATAAGATATGCAGATATTAATAAAAGTTTGAATTAATTTATTGGCATTACCAGATCACCAGCTACACTTAGAGAAAAAATAAGTTTCCAACTGAGAAACCAAGAGCCCAGCATCAATTTCCAAAGGTGATGTTCGGAGTATTAAATGCATTTAACTGTAAAGCCAACATGAGCTCAGGAAAGGAAAAAAAAGGTGTTTGTAAACTGAGTAGATTTCAGCTGCCAACTTGTGTCACCTAAAAGTGCGTGGAGCTACACCTACCTACAGTAATTTCATGACTATAAGGCACACCCTTTGGACTAAAATTTTCCCCGGAACCCAGAAGTGTGCCTTATAGTCCGGTGCGCCTTATCTGATGGACAAAGTTCAAAAAATTTGCCTACCCGGAAGTGAGAGCTGCAAACCACGGGGGGAGCCGGCAGGGCCACGGATGCCAGGTGGAGGCAGGGCGGAGTGGTGGTGCGCACGCCCCGGCCCCGTGGAAGCGGAGCCGCCCCTCCAGAGGCACGACCTGGCCCCGTGGAGGCGGCACGGCCCCTACACAGGCAATCCCGGCCCCGTGGAGGTGGCACGGAGGGGTGACAGCCATGCCTCAGCCCCGTTGGATACAGGCGGGCCTAGGGGCCTGCGGCACCACCCCTGCCGGATACAGGCGGGCCTGTGGGCCAATGGCTGCCGGCTTGAGGCAGGGCCTCGTCCAGCAACCGCGCGGGGGGAGCTGGGGGCGGAGCCTCGCTGCAAAAAAAAAGTGTGCCCTATAGTCTGGTGCGCCTTATCTGATCTACAAAGTTGCGAATTTTGCCGACTCCAGGGGGGTGCGCCTTATAGTCCGGTGTGCCTTATGGTCGTGAAATTACTGTGAATGTATGTAACAACACTTTTCAAACAATTTCCTTTTTAGAAAGTTTTAAAAATGCAATATATACATAAACTACGGACTGCAGAGGCCTTGGCCATCTGCTAGCCAACCGGCCCAGCCACTCTCACTCCCCTTCTCAACAACACACAGGACAAATAAGATGGAGTACATAGCTCAAGACATAAACAGAGATCTCCTATCAACTCTTTCCAGGTTCAGCTGAGGGGAAATTAACCGGCTAATGAGAAACAAAGACTAATTAAAAGCTTTTTCAAAGTTCAACTTTACTTCTTCATTTCCAACTCCTCTACCTCTTACCTCAAAAGCAGTGAAGGGGATTGGGAACGAGTGCTGGAGTCACTCCAGAACAACTCCTCTCCACACTCCCTCCTCACACTTTTGCCCTCCTCCTCACAAAGGACATCTCTGCAGCCTTTCCCAGCACCCGGCCACCTGTGTGCCCAGTACAACTGCACTTTTGGAAAGCACCTGAAGAAGACTTCATGAGAAGAAACACTTAGTGAAACTCACTGAATGCAACGGATTTACACAGGGGCTCATGATCCCTGTATTCCAGCTTAAGAGAGATAAGGAAGGCAGACAGCTCAACATTTTGCCAGGCAAAAGAGATTTTTGTTTTTCTTGACAGACACTCCCACAAACTGGGTCTGCAGACATCAAGAGCAAACTCTGCAAAGACACCCTTCAGTCACTAATAGCACAGGACAGGAAAGGGGACAGAAAAACAGTCCTTGATTCCTTTTAATAATTTCAGCCAGATAGTAAAAAGCCTCAAAATTAGCACCATTACATCTGTGTATAATGAGAGTCAAGCAATGAAGTGTTATCTTCATCCAACACTGAGTCTGCCTCATATTTTACATGGCCTTTTACTTTGTGCCCACATAATCATAAAACAACACTTGACTTAAGAGCCAATATGGAAGAACACCTGAGCATGCATGATGAGTACAATAAAGTAAACAAGACAATGACAGTTTTGATGAAGTCTTATTATAAAAGCTCTCCAAATGCTTCAGTGGTTAGTCACATATAGTGATGTGCTGCAACTCCAAGCACTTAGGAGCTGTGCTGAAGCGATCACCAATGTATACTACACCACTCAAAGCACTTCAGAACACTGCCTTCTATGTCTGCAAATTCAGACACCGGAATTATTTTAACTGCTGTGTCTGTAGGAAAAAAACCCTTCAAAGTTAATTTCCCCACACACATTTTTACTCCTATTATTTAGATCTTTAAACAATATGCTTATGTATACAGAAATTTTGCAGCCAGAAAACAGTCATAATTGTCCAAACACTAAAAGAAATCAGTGCAGCCATACCATACATTTTCATATACAGTGTTTGTCATTATACACTCTCTACTATTAAAACAATAATCTTATAAAGATTTCTACAGCAAGTACATAAGTATCATTAATCCACTGAAGACCAGCTGTCTCCTACACACATGTATTAAAACCGTGTGGTTTTAGGGCAGTCCTTAAATCTTAGAATCTAGCTTTATATCTAGAGTTAACATAATCTTCCATTATGAAAACGTCTTCTGCCCACAGGTTTATTGAAGCAGCTTAACTGGCCTTACTTGGTCTATCCAAACAAATGGAGACATTGCCCAGTTACTAAAACCAAGGAGGAGGCATCCGTTAGCAGTACCATCAGAAATGAAAACAGATCGAGCAATTCTACTTGTCCACACCTGGTAAGATATAGGGAAGGCTACATATTTTTCCGTGTTGGTTTATGTATGTATAACCTCTTTAAGGATTAAAATTATGCAGTGTGGTATTGCTTTGTCTCCTAGGAAACCAGCAAATCTATTTAAAAGCAACTATACCTAAACACAGGGAAGATACTGCCAAAGACTAACCACGCATAGGAAGAAAGTTCCTGTTCAAAAAAACTAAGGCACATAACAAACACAGCCTCAGACAGTCAAGACATCTTGGAGGTGGATTAGCAAATTCAAAACTAAACAGTGAGGATTAACACACTAACCACCTCTCAATTATCTCATGAAAGCACATTACCTCAACAATAGCCAATGAAGACAGAGGGACTCATGACTAATGAAAACCACCACCACACCCAGTCAGAAATTTCAACTGAAATTATTGTGTTTACAGTATCACTGAAGCTGCAACTGCCGCCCTTGCACACACATTCAGCTTAAGCTTATCCAGTAAAAACAGTTCCTCCATCAACTGCTGCCTAAAGCTCAACACTCACTAGAAAAATCTGGCCAGCCACCAACCACAAACTTTAGCTGATCTGGGGGCAGCACCACCAATACCCAAGTCAGCAAGGATCACACTGTCCTTTTACAGACCCTGAAGCATACCTAGGCTCCTGTGCAACTGCCTGGCAGTGTATGAGGTCATGAAATCTTGGGAGCAGACTAGTGTTGATCTGAAGTCATTTCCCTCAAAATACATACAATATGTACTGCCCTCAACAACATCTCACAGGACAAATGCATTTGTGGCATTTGCTTATGTAAGTATGGCTCTGTTTCCTCATTTGTTTCACAGGAACAAGATTTCTGCACAAAGTCTATCTTCATATCAGACAACAGTAGGATCCTTTTTCCAGAAGCTGTACACACAAAGTTCTATTGTCAAAATAACTATTCTGCAACACAACCTATTAAAGTTCCCAAAAGGAAAGAATAAAAGGAAAGGCATTCATTTAATTAGAAGATCACTAGCATTAAAATAGGGGGATTTTTTAATAATAGAAGTAGGAATATTTCAATAACTGCAACTAGATATAGGTGAGATACTAGCACACCTGTACTTCAAAAAACATACCTAACCTGTCCTAGAGTAAAGCCCACGTCCTCACAGATGTTTAGTTTGCTAATTCCAATTCTGTCTTTGTTTTTCGCTGACAGATCTATGACTTAATATATCTACACTTGTCATCTGTAGTTTCTGCAATTTACTTTTTCCTAATTTAATGTCAAAACAACATACTACTTACGAGTATCTTATTGGGAAAGTACACCTGGAATAAAAGTGCTTTAGCTTCCACTGCTATAAAACCGGTCTCTACCTGCTTGTAAGTTACGAGGGCATGTGTAAGAAGCTATTCCTTTGTTGAGCAGAAGGTGCAATGCCAGTTTCTGGCACAGCTGCTCTTTTGGGCAGTGTGCAGGCATGGTAAGGCAGACTGTAACAGCAGGGCTTGCAGGTCTCTGCTATTTCAGTGGTTTAATATACCAAAGTTCAGATGTGCTTTTCTTCACCCTCAAATAAGCTTACACCTAAAGTGCCTGATAGCATGGCTTTAGGTTTTTGCATATTTTAACATATTTTTTCCTTCAATTTGTGTCCAATGGTCCTTTTAACACAATGCTAATACTAGCAGAAGCATAAAAATTACTGAGCACCATGGAGAATGTTTTCCCCTAGCCCTACCTTATCTGAATCTCTCCTACTCCTCTAAAATCCTTACCCTACTTTAACTGTAGGACCACGGCTGTCTGAATGTAACTCTTGAAGTTTCAGTTGCCTCAGTTTTCAGTCACCAGTTATTACCTCCGACAAGAGCATAAAAATATGCATGCTGAATTAGGTGGAAGCAAATCAGGGGAGACCACAAAAAGTGCTGCCAGGAGGGAAGGTAATATTCAGCACAGTGATACTACTGTAAACCAGCAGGAATATTCTTTAACTCACGTTTTCCTTTCTAGAACCTTACTAACACTGAAGTTGGAAAATATCAAGCCCAGCCACTAAAACAGCCTGTCAAATGCACCACTACAGAAACTATGTCTCCAAGTACTAAATAAACACATCTTTTGTTGCTCCACACAACTACATTAACGCACACTCAGTGTGAGTATACTTACACGTCCTCTCAGCAGAACTAAGCAACCCTGAACCTACACTGTAATTCCAATACATATTTTGTGGTTCAGTAAACTCAGGAACTCAATGAAACTCAAGCAAGTCAATGACAGTCACCGCTCTGCAATGGCAAATAAGTGATATGCCCAAGGTCATCTCCTTGCTGCTTCAGCTGTAACTTACAACCACATTTTCCAAATGCATGTGCAGCCAGTTCAATATGCAGTACTCTGCTTGATGCAAAGATATTCCAAGGAAATCGATGTCATCTTGAACTGTGTGGAGTGTGTCCTCCAGTGGGGTAATGTGTTAACACCAGCAGTATCAGAACAAATGGGAAGGGGGAAGAAAGCACTGATAGCAAGTTAAAACTCACACAGAAACTTTACATTAGCCCAGCTACTCGGTTGAGCTTAAGGATTTCCCTGTGACCTTTTGTAAACAATCTATTCTGCTAGCTAGCCTAGAACAAAATACATTAGGTGAAATTCACTCTGCCCTTCCCTGCCATGTACTAAGCACAAAACCAGAAACACAGTATGGAAGTCATCCGAGGCATTTTTGTTAACAGCCTGAATAACAGCTTTACAATGAAAGCACCCACTGAGCCATAGCTACAGCATTATTATGTTCTAGTAAAAGTTTCCTGAGGTAACAATGAAAATCAAATTAGCAGTTTAGTGCAGTAGTTCATCTGCTTCATTCACCCACAGCTCTCTTCCTCAGGACTGCAAGGCTATTAAAAACAACGGAATCATTAATAGTCCAAGTGCAATTAATTATACGGTCCCACTAGCATGGCAGCATGGCCTCACAATGGAAGTTTGTTACTTGGTAGAGAAGCACCTATAATCCCTAAAAATTAAAAATACATTAATATTAAATTATTGTATAATATTAAATTATTATATTATTATTTAAATGATATATTGAGATATGCACACATGTTTAAATAAAACTCTGCAAAATGTATCTAATACAGAAGCTACTCTGTCAGGCAACAGTGACTCTTTCTTGGCTATAGAAGTTCCCATCCTATAACCAATTATTTTCACACATAGTAATTTTGGAACAGGTTTTCATAGCTTATATTGTGGTTGGGTTTTTTCCTTCTCCTGAAGGTCACTTCAAGAGCTGTTTGATCAGAAAGGCAAAAAAAAAAAAATTCTCATTTTCTAGTTCAAGACTATGCATGTTATCCTTTAAAAACAGTCTCACATTCATCCCTGGTTCCTACTTGAAATTTAAGTTACTCAGTAAAGAAACCTGTGGCAATGGCAGCCAGGCTGTTTATATTGCTGAACACTTAAGCTTTAACCCTTGAGGTACTTGTAGCTCACTTCTGAACAGTACAACTTCATTAGCTCAGTCACATTTGTACAGGCGGGCAAGGCATTCATCCCACTGTCGCTTGGCTGAAGCCATATAGTCTTTCAGACAGCAAATTTGATGAGGGCATCTCTTTCTGGCAAGAAAGTGTAAGAAAGAGACCTTACTTAGCTCAGTAAACCAAAAGCTAAGATAAGTTCCTGGCTTGATTTCAAAGCACAGATCATTTGCCACCACACCCCCTTGTTTCTCACTTTTTTCAGCCACCATGTCTTCAGTTTTTTGCTTCCACTCTATCACAAAAAAGGAGCTATCAGTATTTCATGACTATAAGCAACAGTCTCCCACAAGTCATATAGCTCAAAACCCAGCACCACTCAACAATTATAAAGTTTCAAAAATAATTCTAAACACCATAGCTGCAAGAGAAGAACTGAAAAAACCTGACAAAACTGAAGGTTGAAGCAACAAACCATAAAACTTTGCAGTAGGACCTTGTGTGTTTTAGCCCGCAGAGTACAGTAATTTCACGATTACAGGCCGCACCATTTTGACTAAAATTTTGGTCCAAACCCAAAGTGCGGCTTATAATCAGGTGCAGCTTATATATGGACAAAGAACAAAAAGTTGCTGTTTTAGTTTGGTGGACAGGCGTCTGCTGAGAAAGGCAGGAGCCTATCTTTGAAATGGAGAATGTAAACCCCCTCCCTCCAAATTATTATAATTTTGAAATCAAGGGGATTTCAGGCAAAAATATGGGAATTAGGAATAACAGTTCTTTACTAGGGAAATTAAAATAGAAATACAGTACTACAAAGAAACAAACTCCAAACCCTGACAAAGTCAGAGTACAACATGACACCCTGTCAGGCAGGGTGTTGGTAGCAGTCCCATTAAATGGTGGCTGCATCATCCTGCAGTGACAGATGTGGTTCGGTTGAAGCAGTGCTCCTGCAGAAGGTGCAGTTTCTGTCCAGAGGTCCAGTGGTGATGTGGAGAAATCCAGTTTTCCTCTGGAGTCCAGTGGAGAAAGGGGCTCCCTTAGTGTCCCAAAACCTCTGGTTTTGTCTTGGTAAGAAATGTTGGGCTCTTCCTCCTGGCTGGAGCAACTTCCAATGGGATGCAGTAATTTTATCAGTCACACAGTGGGACTCAATGGCCATTAGCAGAAAATGACTCGCTGGAGGAAGGATGGGTTGTGAAAAGATAAAGAACAATGCCCTGCCTGGTTTCAATGGATGGCCCAATAGCAGAATATCTGCCGTTGAGATAAGGATCACTGCCCCCACCCTCAACAGATGGTGATAGAACAGATACCTTTTATCACACTCTGTATTGTAACGTGCAGCTTATAATCAGGTGCGGCTTATATATGGACAAAGAATGAAAAGTTGCTGACACCCGGAAGTGCAGCTTATAATTGTGAAATTGCTGTATTTCAAGCTCACATTGCTGTTTTTAAAGGAGTTTAGCAATGGCATAGTATTGCTGGTGATACCATAACATTGAGAAGTTCCCAGTATAAGCTAGAACGCTACTGTGCATATCAAAAAACAACAACCAAAAAAATAAATTAGAAACAAAACAAAAATTTTCTTCCTCCCTTCCTCTTTCCCTGTTAAAGAAGCTGTTAAGAAGACTGGTATTCTGGTATTTCTCTTCAGACAATGCCTGAGCAGGTCAGTTTCCAGCCCAGCAGGAGAACAGGCAGACCCTATGTTACTGAAGTTCTTAATAACATACATTTGCTTTGTCATAATGGATGTAAGAGAAAACCTCCAGCCTGGTGTCAGAGCAATTTTACTGAAGGAAGATTCAATAGAAAACTTCGGGGACTCAGTTCTCATTACTAATCTTTGTAGTCTTTGTGCCTCTTATTCCTAAGTTCCCCAATTCTGCATTTCATATTTTTGCACTAAAGGAAGGGTAAATCTTTTTGTCATGCCTTGTACAGAAAAGCATTGCTAGTTAATGTTTGCCAGCTCTAGGTAGTAACAAAAACAGTAGGATCAGAAACGAAGTATTCAATATGTATTAATTCTTCAGTACTGCAATCTTTGAGCACGGTTCTGCTTTGGGAGTAGGTGACAGAGTGCATAACTTGTGACAAAATCAAGAGGAAAGCTACCTCATGGCACGAATTGTTGCAGAAAAAGGCTATCTAACAGCTCAGCCTCCTAGTTCAAGGATCTCCTCATTTACACTGTACTTGGCCATGCTTTTATTTTATGCCTCAAGACTTCAGATTCTTATTCCCTTCTACAAGCTCAACTTTACACAAGCTATTACTGCTAGCAAAGCAGTCCCATCATACAGAGCTTCCTCATAGTAGGAATATATATACATATCTTGTTATGTTTACCAACATTCAGTTCAAAGCAGCTCACATCTAGCCAACACACTGCCAAAGGCAGCAGACTATGCTGGACTCAGGCTGGATTGCTTCTACAGAACTGCAGCTTTTCAAAAAAGATGTTTCTTTACATTTGGGTTCACAGTTGGACATACAGACACTAAGGGATACTGAAGATTAGCCTCAGGACTATGTCCACCGGTCTGAAAAATCTGAAGTGTGCAAAAGGGCCTCTCAAACATTTTTGCAAAATATCTAGATCTTGAAGACTGTTAATTATCAGTTCCTCATGCACCTCTTTCCAGAAAAATTTTAAGTATCTAAATAGTTCTGGTGCAAAAAAACAGATATGCAACTCAGTGTATCGTTCTGCTTCTTCACTTCTGACTTATTCCAAGTGAGAAGAAAGATAGATATTCTGGTTATAGATTTATTTAAATCCACCATATTCTTGAAAAGAAGTTCCAGGGAGCTGCAAACATTACTACTTGATATTCTCAAATATCAAGCAGTAGCACATGG
Source organism: Catharus ustulatus (assembly GCF_009819885.2). Lineage (NCBI taxonomy): Eukaryota > Metazoa > Chordata > Aves > Passeriformes > Turdidae > Catharus > Catharus ustulatus. The sequence continues at coordinate 21,770,457 of NC_046262.2, read as the reverse complement.
CTGTTTTAGATTGAGACCTCAACCATGCGTCTCCATGTGCCAGAGGATTTCTGAGACAATAAATGTACATAGCAGCACACACCTTTAAAGGCCTATCCTGTACAGGAAAGGTTTATAGTAGTAGACAAGCATACATTTTTTTCATACTAAAAGCAAACCAATGAAGTCTTTTACATGACTTGTGAGACAGCCCTACTCACTTAAATTGTCAAATATTTCACTTCATAGGTAACTTACCACAAACATATCTAAAAACCTAAAGCAATGATGTTAGTCTGGCTGACGTGCCACAGTAACAGTTTTGCAGCTGCTCTAGACTAGATGAGTGCTTTCTTTCATCTCGCCACAATCATTTTAACCCTGAGAAGAATACATTTTTTGATGATATCACTATTCTTTAGTACGAACTAAAGATCACACTCTAGCAATTAGGCTATTCATCTTTAGCCATTTATCATTCAGGTGTGCTAAAACAGAGAAGAATCTATCACTGTGAAAGCCTGAAACAATTAGAGGAAAAATCTATGGTATGTCCTACACAGCCTGCGAATGTCTCATGGTTACTTCTGCAGCAGGATAAGCAGGAAGGGAAAGAGGTAACAAAAACAGTACTTCTAGCTAGGTCACAGTGACATTTTACCAGAACTACCACTACCTCCGTTACATACAGATGCACACGTAAACATTGCCATCACATCACACACTGCTTATTTTAGCCCAAAGTATTCTGATTTCCACCCCTCTCCCAAACAGCACCACAATTTTATTGGGGTGAAGATCTGGCACATAATACGTAATGCTGAAGGGAACGTACCTTCCCAGGGGGCATAGGCTAAAGGATGAATGTGCAAAGGAGTACAGTAATTGCACGAATACAAGCCGCACCATTTTGACCAAAGTTTTGGTGGAAACCCGGAAGTGCGGCTAGTACTCCAGGGCGGCTAATATATTAACAAAAATGTGATATCTGCCCTTACCTGGTACCATGCTGGTCCTGTCCCGAGCAAAAATGGTTTGAAATCCATGGTTTCCTGTTATTCCGACAATGAACCAATCAGAGAACAGCTTATTGCCTGCCTGTGGATGACTGCTTTACTGAGAGGCAGGGGGTATTATCACGGTGAGTTACCTCAGTGAGTTACCTCGGCAGTTTGATAAAAGTGTGTGATATTTCTCTGTACTTTTTAAAGTGTTTTCAGTCTTGTGCGCCTGCGCAGCTGGCCGTGCTGGCGCAGATGGGGGGGGTGGCTGGGCAGGTGCAGATCAGGAGAGGGGCCGGGCCGCACCGTGCTCGCACGGAGGAGCGGCTGGCCATGCTGGCACGGAGACGCAGCTCCACTAAGAGCTCAGCTGCCTGCCCGCGTGGCTGAGTGCCTGTTTAAAGGCAGCGTGGATCCGTTGGGAATGCTCGCAAAATGACCACACTATTGTTCGTGCCTTTTTCAGCTTGTAAATAAAACTTGCAGGGTATGCTGCCACAGCTATGGTCTGTGTCTTTTTTCACTTGGAAATAATTTTTCCAAGGTCGGCACCTGCCAGTAAGTCCCGGTGATCCCACAAGTCTGTTACTAAATGACGACTTTGTGAAAGTTCGCCGCAAACGAAAGTGCGGCAAATAATTGGGTGCGGCCTTGTTTATTGACAAAGACATGAACTTTGCCGACACACCGGAAATGCAGCTTATACTCTGTGCGGCTTGTAATCGTGAAATTACTGTAATTTCTAGAGCAATACATTCCTTACCACACTCCTCACTTTGCTATGAATACTCTAATGACAAAATCTTAGCTTCCTAGTAATTAATTCTCACCATGCAGTCCTCATGAAGCTGCAACAGATTGCAACATGAAGAGCAAGAAGGCAGATTCAGGAGAAGAGTTAGCCACAACAGAAAAACGTTTTGTACTCACTCTATGCAGTGAGAGAGATCTTTTTTAATACACAATACACACTAACTAGATAGTGGGAGAAAACATACAAAAGTCAACTTCAAAGTTCATTGGACACTTTTTATGAGAAATCCTATCTTGTCATGTTGCTCATCATCTCAATTCTTAAAAACTTGAATAGTCACTTCACTGCGAAATATTGAATTTACAGAGCAAGAACAGGAATTATTTGAGAACAAAATAACATGCTTCCCTCCCTATTTTTTGTGGGTGGTTTTAAGTTTTAAGGGAGATTTTTTAACCATCTAGAATAATGATGAGAACTCACTATGGTGATTCAGAAGACACTGGTACATTCAGAAGCTTCTGGATCCATTTCAGACAGCTGTGTTACATGGCAAAGTATGATTCCAAAAAGAATTCTGATCCTTCCTGGTTTGTTACTCTGCTTTGGCAAGCAATTGATAAGTTTTGGCAAGTTACTGTGACAAAGGTTATAGAAAGGTGTTGGAAAAGACACGCAACTCCAAGACACACAATTTAACCTTCAGATCCTTAAGAATACTGGTGTAAGCATGGAATCCACAGTTTGCCTTCATTTTCCTCTTCAGAAACAAGGTCAAACCAAGTGAGCTTTCACCCCCTCTATAAAACACTGACTAAGATTTGAAAGCCACCGTCAAAAAAGGGATGTCCTATGTTGAACTGAAAGACTAAAACATTTTGAATGATAGAAACTACTGCAGCCAATGACATTTGGCACCATTTGCCTCAATAAATTTCATAAACCATGTTTCCTGTTCACAGTCGCGTTTTTGCCAAAAGGAAAACCAGTGTACAGAAGACAAAAACACAGCAGAAAGGAAAATAGGGAAAATGCTGGAGTTTTTTGCATTTATCCCTGTTTTTACAATGCCAGTCCAGTACCAACTACTCACACAGAGCAGAAGCAGACAGATTACAACAGAAAACATACTGTTGCCCAGCCTCAAGTCTTCTCTTGATAGTCTGGAAAACACTGTTTCCAGAAAAGAGAGTTCTGAAGAGAGTATGGAAAAAATAAAAAAATTAAACAACCACACAGCGTTAAAAATGCAGTGACCCATCATCTCCTTGAGTGCCCTTCACCATGCAATCCCATCCTACCTGCCATCAGCAGTTAGCCACTCACCTGAGAAGAGCACAGGCAAATAATCTGCTTGAATTCATTTGTGTTTATGTGCTTGCTATCTACAGCACTTCAATGCACATATGTTCCAAATGCAAAGCACTTCTCAGATGTTGGTGTTAAACTCTTATTTAATTCTCATGTGTGTAAGACCTCAATGTAAGACATCAAAAACACTTCAGAAACTGATGACTGTAATCTTGTAAACTATTATTTGTTCTTGCTTACATGAAATGAGAGATTGCTTTTCTTCAGGTATTTTGTGGCTTTTTTTTTTAAGACTAAGTTTATGCAACTGTAGCATGAAGTAATGACAAGAGGGAGAAAAAAAAAAGTGATATACCATCTCTTCCCACTCCTTCCTTCCCTGTTTTCCTTCAGGACTTAACTCTTTCAGACACAATACTCAGAAGAAGAGTTACCATGCTTTCAGTTCTGCAGTCTAATTTCTGAACACAATAGAGGCTGACCTACTCTCAATAGGAAGCATTAAGCTTCTTTCACTGAGGCAGGGAGATGATCCACTTTTTGGTAGAGTAAAAACATTCATATTATTCTTCAGGAAAAGAGATAAAACTCATAATAGACCACAAACTGCAAATTAGCTGTCTGGGCTACATAAAAAACAACACTGCTTGAGAGACCTCTGAAATAATCTCTCTGTTCTAGCAGATCTGGCAAGGTGTAAATCTGAGTATGACACCACGTTTTTTGACATCATGCTTCAAGACAGATGTGACCAGCTGGAATGAGTATGCAGGACAGCAATGAGAATGATCAGATGTCTGGAAACACATTCTGCAGGGGAAGATGAAAGACACTGGGGCTGTTTAGTCCAAAGAAATACAGGAGGAGACAAGTTGTCAAGGATATCTTATACAAGGTCATAAAAGAAGAAATAGTTCTACTGAAATACCACATTAAATAGTAATGTGTATGGGAAAATCTACACATGTTTTCTAATTATCTATTTATTTAGTTTGGAAACATTTTATATGTCACGACTTAGAAGAATTTACTGACAGCTAAAGCAGAAATAGAGGTAGCAGGACAATCTGTTCCACTGCTGTCTGAAGGATACTGAACAGCTGTGACAACAGATTCAATTCTGCTACGTTGGCAACAGGAACAAGGACAGGACAAGAGCAGAAATGAAACCTGCAAGCACAGGATCAAACAGTGGGGATCCATATCACTAAAAGAACTCAGTAACAGAAAATCACAGAGAACATCAACATTTTCATTATTTGACAGTAATTAAATAGGATGTTAATGTGAAAACAGTGACTTCAAACACTTCTCTCAATAGGATACTTTCAGTAGGTGGCACATAAAGAAAGCCTGAAATCATCTGTACATGCATCTTGGACCTCAGCCTTGCTTTTTTCCACAGTCCTTAGAGACTTCCATGTGAATAGATGCTTTCTCAGTCTGAAATTAACCTCTGCACTCTAATGCACTGGTGTCCTTGCACAAAAAAAAAAAGTTATTGTACAGGTGGACTTGCCAGGTGGTTCCACAAGTAGGCAGAAATTCAGCTGCAAACATTGACTATAACAAAATGGAAGGATGGGCAAAAACGAACCACAAAGAACAGGCAAAAAAAAAATCTGGTTTCAGGTAATAAAGGAATCTAGTAGAGGGGAATAAAGAGGACAGAATAAAGCTGCGTATTCCAAGCAAATTCTCCCACAACACTAACCTGAGTTCATGCTGCTATCTTCTAGCACTACTAACTGAAGGTGAGATACCAGATTGCCCTTACAGAATTTCAAAACTCCATGATTGCAACGTTGAGTTATTTTTGGGCTTACCTTCTTCATACTGTCAACTCAAAAGACGCCTGTAATCTATCTCCAAAGCACACAGAGAAATAACAAGCCTTTACCAGAAATTTACTGGTCTGCCAGCAGCTCCAACTTCAGCTAACTGAACAGATAGACTTTGTATATTTCTACACTATTATGCAGACTTACAAACTGAGCACTAAACCATCTAGACACCACATAATTATGGTAAGCATAGCCTCAAGCCCACATGTACCACTCCTGCCGAGAAGTAGGATATCTTGATCACCTAGCAGTGTGCTCCATGCCAAGAGCAGCTATGGAGCTCCTCCATAGTTCACTGAAAAAAAGCAAGTTCACATCTATATGTATTTTTTTTTAAAATGTGGATATAACCACATTCATTCTACTCCTATCACAAATGCATTTCACTGTAAATACATTCTACTCTGTGGGGGCTCATGCAGTAGAAAGAAACAAGGAACCTGGTCTGAGTTTGAATATTTAAGAAAAAAGTAGAAGGATACAGAAAGACATATTTAATTCCAATTCATCATGCAGTTCTACAGTTGTATGAATTTAACAGAATGCATGGGGAAAAGAGAAAAACAGGAGCTATATAAACAGCCATTACTGCATTACTGACAACCACAGCTTAACTAGTTGAAAATAACTTCAATCAGCTTAACCAATATTCCTCTGGAAATGCAAGGTTTCTCAAAAAAACTTTTGCACATCCATCTGCATAAAGGCACAGAATAAAGCAACATCACCTAAGAGCAAATTGAAAAGTTGACCAAAACAAAAGACCATAAATAAGGCACACAAGAGATGATGCACTGAAGCAAAGTAAAGCAGCAGTCAGACTGAACAATGCACTTGGTTGGGGTCATGCCTTGAAATAGATTTAAGGAGTGTGAATCATGCAACAATAAATAAATAAAATAATTTTTAAATATCCGTCTCAAGACCCAAAAAGGTCGTTTTACTCTAACACTGTGGGGTGGCTGTTCTGTCTCAGGAGTGCCGTTGGAAGGTATTGTGGTCAGATCAGGAGAGAAAAGGGAACAAAACCCGTATCCGCGTATCACGGTATGGATCTATCACCCACAGAGCAGCTCCATGATCCACAGCCTGTCATAAGCGGTCACCAGAGGATTACCGTAGCGTGGGGGCTTGCCCATCACATCCTTCTGGCATTAAAGAGTTTGCTTTGGAGCAACGCTTCCCAAAGGTGACACACTCGGGAGGAAAAAAAAAGAAAAATAAAAGAAAAATAAAAACAACACACAAACACACACACACATAAGCTTTCCTAAAACAAAAAAATCTCCTTTCCATACAAAAAACCCCAACTCTCGATTATCGGCAGGCAGAGGGCTAGAGCCGGCAGAGCTCTACCAACAGGAAGGTCTCGGATCAGCCGGGGCTGGCGCGCAGGGGCTGTCCCCAGGTGCGCACGAAGCCGCTCCCGCCACGGGCCACCCCCGCCTGGCACCCGGGCCGGCCGCGCTGCGGGGCTCCCGGCGCGGCCGCGGAGCAGAAGGAGGAGAAACAGCCGCTGCCCCCCGGCCCCGCGCACCTCTTCATCCCGCTCCTCCAGTGAGGCGTCGTCCTCTGCCCGCCCGCCGGGGATCGCCCGCTCCGGCGAAGCCATCGCCCCGCCGGGGGCCGTCGCCGCCCCGCCGCCGCCGCCGGGCTCTCCTTCCTCGGAGAGAGTTTCCGAGCCGGAGGAGGAGCCCGAGCAAGAGGAGCCGACGTGGCCGGCGCCCCGTGCCCGCTCCAAAGCCGCCGAAACTTTCTCCGCCATGGCCGGGGGCTCAGAGCCGCGCTGCCCGCATGCCCCGCCGCCACAGCCGCGCTTCCCGCCCCGCAGAGCGCCGCGCGGGAGCGGCAGGGCGCTCCCGGGCCGGGCCGGGCCAGCACCGCGCTCCGGGCGGCGGGCGGCGCCTGCGGGCGGGCGGGGCGGGCCGGGCCGGGCCGGGCGGAGCCAGCGGCGCGGGGGGCGGGCCGGGAGCGGCGGAGCGCGACGGGAGGGCGGCAGGTAGCGGGCAGCGGGGCTGGCTCTGCTCGGCGAGGGGAGCTGTCCCCACCGCGGGACGAGGCAGCGGAAAAGCGCGATGTCCCGCGGCTGGCGGAGCCCCAACAGCCCGGTCCCGCCGCCCGGTGCAGAGACGGCAGCGGGGTCTGCCAGAGCCCGAGATCTGCCGGGATCCACTCGGCGTGGGCGCAGCGAGCCACGCTCCGCTCCGGGCCGATGTCACTGGTTTAAGTAAGGGCAGCTGTTTTACATTATATGAAGGTTTTCTGCGCCCCTCTCTTCCTCTCAAACGGAGCTACCTGCCGTTTATGGCAGCAGCAATTTTGCTGTCTTCGTACCATTTTGCAGAAGGCTACAGACTCCTAGTTGTGATCTTGCAGCAAACCAGAGTCCTTTTGAGTGACTGAAACGGGCATCAACATTGGGATTTGTTACCAAGCTTTCAGTCTGAAACCAAAGCAGATGGCAAAAATTAGACACCTGAAAGCTTTTGCAAATCTTTCTGGACAACTCCTTCGTGTTTAGGACTTAAGTAGCTTTTAAACTCAGTTATCCTGTCAATTTTTAAAATATTTTTTAGATATTATTTCGAAAAAAACTCAGTTTTTTTTTCTTTCCTGAGAACATAGATCGTCATCTAATGTGCTAATTCTACGTATAAATATGTAATAATATATAACAGGGCCTTACTTGCATATGCCTGGACCCCGGATTAACCCAATTATGAAATCAAAACAGACTAAGAGCTTTTGTAATGAAGTCCCACAACATCACTACAGAATATCTATCTTCTCCATTTCACAGAAAGAGAAATGTGAGCACAGACCAGTTACTGATGTGCTCTAATTAACACAGTACATAGTTGATGAAAATAGAAACCAGAATGCAAGTCTCCCCTTTTCAGATTTCTAATTTGATCTGTTTATCCAGTACACCGAGATGCTAAATGAAAAAAAACGCAAATTATTGTTATTATTGTCGTTGTTGTTGTTTTGTTGTTGTGTTGTTGGTGTTGTTGTTATTACTACTAATATTATGTGGGTCATCCGATTAGCAGTGAAAGGAAAAACAATGATACAAAATTCTCCAAATCTCAGTCCTTCTCTGTTAAGAGCAAGCTTTTGATGCTGGATATTAGATTGTAACGATGCTGATAGCTCTTTGTGATTTCTTATCAGTGTTTAGATCAGACCTTTAAAAGTTAATTTATTGTGAAAGAGGATTCTAAGAGTCACTAGGGACAGAATTTGACCCAGAAATTTGCCTATACCAACATTTAATGATAAAGAAATATGAGATACACACTCACAGGCAAAAACTGATTTTAGCTAAATTGCACACATATACTACTCCAAATCTAACTCTAATAATTTTAAGTAAAAAGAGTTCTTCCTTGGTACGCCATGTTTTGCACTTAAGTGGTTACATTTCCAAAACCTGGATTTAGTCGTAATTCTTGAGTCCTTGATTTTAAAGCTAAACCTTTTTCTGTCAGAATCTGCCTCTGGTTTAGTGTCATTCTCATACAGAACAACTTGCTTAATTTCCTACCTGTTCTTCACAATGTGTAAGAAAATTGCCAAAGGGTAAAAAGCAACGCTGCAGGTCTCTGTCATTTCTTTCTCTTGCTTCCAGAGATGAAACTGGAAAAAATAGAGGTTAGCCAAAGCACTTCTACACTTCAGTTATTACCAGCTGCCAGAACAGCCCCTGTAATCTGGGGGCAGCAAGGAATACATTAGAACAGTCACTGAACTGCTCTAATTTATGCCATAAATTGAAATCTAAGAAGGCACTCAAAATTTATTGTATCACCCCAGAGTTACAGAAGACAAGTGACAGTATTGTTCTGCTCTGGCTTCTAGACTATGTCAGATCACGTGCTCTGCTAACATTATCTTACAGGAACAGAAGAGGGATGCCGTGTTGCCTGTAGTAGCTAAAAGGGAGCTAAAAGCAAAGATGGAAGCTTACATCATTTTCCAGCCTGGGAAATGTACTGTTGCTTGCACTTCCCCATCACAAATCAGTGAGGTACTTTCTAGTAAAAGACTGAATATCTGGCATGACTTGAGAAGCTCATTTTGAAAACATTTGTTGAGAAGAAGTCCATATTTAATAAGCTTTGAGCACCTTCTGTCATGCACTAGACTCACTTGGTGGAAGGTGGAGGGTGTAGAGTGGTCTAATATCAGCTATTACAGGTGGCTGGCTCAGTTTTGCATACATTCACCCATTTTCAAGCAGCCAGTCCCTGGTCTGCTCAATATTTCCTTTCTGTCCTCCCCCAGTACAGACAGCAGTCACCCAGTCTGTGCAGTTACAGCTGTTCAAGATGTGCACTATTCACTGCTCTCATGTCAGCTCACTGAAAACAAAATACAGGAAAATAAATAAAATGTATCTCAAAACTCCCTGATTACATAACCATTTGTTAGTGCTTGGAAATTCTTATGCTCAGTGTAGTCTTGAAGGACTGAAGGAATGACAGGCTAACAGATTTATTGACAAGTTTGGCGCAAGATATCAAGGTGTATGGGAAAAACTGGAAAACGGCATGAAGAGGTGTAGAAACAAAATTGTCAGCAAATAATAGCTGTACATGAGACAGCATGAAAAGACAAATAAGAAGATAATGATTGGCTTTGTAATTGGCCCTTCAAGCAAAAGATCAGGATCTTTACCAAGAAATTATAGTGGGGATCAAAGGAATAGGTATGTTGTAAAAATGACAGGCAAAAAAGTAAATATTGCAGCAGTTATTGAATAAAACAGAGAAGTCAGAGACAAAGACTGTTAAGCTCATAAAAAAATTTTAAAAGGTGGGACATCTACCCTATATTACAGTTTTTTGAGTCAAATACAAAAAGTACAGCTTTATAGTAGCTACTGCATCAGTTCCATGACATCAGTTGTCTTCAAATCATTGCCTTTTTGAACTAAGCAATGTTCTATCAAATTCTTTTTTATGCTGCTTAGAATATTCTTCTTCCTCTTAGATTCTGAATACTTAGGCAAAAATCTACCTCTGGTAAGAATCAGTTTTCAAAGTACACTGACAGTGGGGTTAGCACCTGAGAAAATCCCTAGGCAAAACTGACTGATCTGGCAAATGCAAGGCTCTCCAAATAAGACAGTTACACTACTGGCAACAACAGCGCTGTGCTTCCCTTTCTGCATAGTAAATGTGCATTAAACCTGACCTGGAAAAACCACTTCTTTGGATGAATAAGTCTTCATGCTTACTCAGTTCCTGCCCTCCCCATTGAGACTGCCAACAGAATTGCCAATTAGTGCCAATCCTGAATGCAGATTGTAATACGAATAGGCCTTTCAATATTTAATTCTACACTTTTGCACTGGTGGTATATAAATGTTTAATTAGTGCCTTCCTTCCTTTCTGCCATTTTTTCTCTGAAAAAGAAGCAAAGCTGTCTACCTGAAGTACTAGCAGAAAATGGGTAAATAGAACTTGTACTTTTAAGTGCTCCTCCCAGCTCTAGCAGTAAACTCTGGAATCAGGGCTCTTTTTCTTGGGAATCCTGGTTTATTTAGAATGCATGTTACAGGGCCATAAAGAAGACACTCCGTTTTCGTGATGTGTTTTATCGCTACATATTCACTCTCAAGCAATATCCAAGATCAGGAATTCGAAAGCTTTAATTTGGTGGGGCTCAACTCACTGGTGTTAGTGGCAGGAATACTCACTAATGCAAACAGCAGTGGTAGGCTGGAAGAGAATAAAAACATGCAAAAGGGTAACTCTCATCTCTGGACTGAGGCAGGTACCACCAAACATACAGCATAGTTTGGAGGTCTTTTCTTTTTATCTCTGAAAATCTTAGAGCTTTGGATACTTCAGAATAAATAGAATCCATTTTGTACCTCCCTAAGAGAATAAATTCTGAGACTCACTTTCTTACCATTAAAAAGCCTTTTGACAACAAATGTGAGGCACGATTTACTTTCCCTAGCACTTGCAGAGCATGAAACAAGGGCATTTGAACATGCTGATTAGATTCAGATCATCTCAAAAGGCATTAACAAGCTAGTCATGTTACATTGTAAATCCTAGCAACAATAGTCATATGCATGAACAGAAATATTGCCTTCAAATCTGTGGAACATGTAATTAAACAGAGAAAAAAATAAAATATTTCACCTTTTAATTTAATATGTTACTAGATGTAAAATGTCTTTGCCAGGGAAGCAAACACAACTAGTTAGGCATACACCTGCTGCAGGTGCCTTTATCAAGACCAAGTACTGTCACCCTCTTGACAGCTAGAGATGATGTGATCTGGACTAAACAGTGTAATTGCTAAAGACACTTTTCCCACATTGCTGGCACTTGAGGACTAGCATGAGCACTGCATGAATCACTGTCACAAGACCTGCAGAAAATCACACTTAGACGAAACCACTGGCAAATGCTTACACTCTGAAATTCACATTCCTGATACCTGCAGAATTAAAAAAAAAAAAAAAAAAAAAGTAGGTACTTTTTTAACACAGTACATATCACAGATCATTGGGAGACTGTACAGTAACACAGGGAAATGCAACACAGTGATCCCCTTGTCAGGTCTCCCTCAAGGCGTTGCTTTTGGATTTATATCACTATGACTGAACATCAGAAGCCCACCCTCAGTTTCAGGCAGATTCAGGGAGGTTGTGAGTCTGTGTGCTGGAAAGGACAAGTAGAAGTTAAACTATTTTAATCTGATTTTAGATACAGAAGTGTACTGCCAGCAAGTTGTGTGGATTTCTGCACCAGTCTCCTGGCATAGGCGCTCAGTTTTTTGATGAATAACCCTTGAGCGAGAAGCCTTCCATAATTTCTCCCTCACCTTTACAACATCTGTATATCAGGGATATATAGTGACATGCCAACAGCAGGGAAGAGGAGTAAGAACATGGCACAACCCTGTTACCAGCTGGCATACAACAGGCATACAATACTCATTCTAGGACCTCATTCCCCAAATTCTGCTTTATTCAAGGTCAATACTATGACTCATAAATTATGGGAAAATTGTAGCTTCTCATATTTTAACAAAGATTTTTACTCTTGCTTCAGAATGCTGTAACTAGAGAAGTAGAAAGACGCTGATTTCCCAATTTATCATGGCAGTATCCTAGTGCCCAGTTATGAAGACCAGTCTTATGAAGATCAGATGGGCAGGAAGAGATGGTCTAGATCCAGGATGGGAACTGGAGATAGCCAAAACTCCAGCTGTAAATACAGCAGGGAGAAGGGAGGAGCTCTGAGACTTGCAGTGTGATATGTTGCTAGCCTCATGGTCTGAGAAGCATAGACAGGTGCAGACTGCTAAATATAATCTAAACCATGGCTGCGTCCTGTGGTGTATTCATTATTTTCAATGATGATATTTTTAACTCCCAAACAATGTTTTAATCTTTAGCTCAACAGGTGTAAACCTAATTCATACTTGCATCTTCAGAAATTGCACATTTTCTAAACTCCATGGGGTATTTGGCTTCCCTGGATAAGTCTAGATGCCCTCAAGTCTACACAGCATCCCTTCCATAAATGTTAAGGCTGTGGTTGGCAGTGTTATTATGGACTGAAAAGTTTGTGGAAAGAAATCCTTCTCAGCAAGTGTTATTAAGAACCTCTTTGGAAAACATGAAAATGGAAAGTGAATATGAGATCCAGTGATTGTCCCGAATTGTCAAACTCTCCAAAGCTCCATGGCAACAGCTGAGGTAAAAGCAGGTTTGAGGCAGCCCACGAGGTTTCTTTAAACTCTGCCTGCCCTCATCCCAGGCCTCACAGTTCCTAAATAGAGCAGGCACAGTGTTTGAGGAAAAGCTGTGATTTTCTCTGAGAAATCAGCTATTGTGTGGGAACACTTAAAATGGTTTTAAGTACTTAAATGGTATTGTTTGTGCAGACATTCTTATTCACAGAATGAGCAAAATCTAAGTCCTCATTGTACATGTAAATGGGATTAATATTTAGAGTTTTACTCCATTGTGATCTCTCTCCCATTAAACTAGAATCATCTCCGAAACTCAAAATGTCATGACTCTTAAGCTAGGTAGACGTCACATGCTTAACAAGACGGATAGAATTTTTAGCACAAATACCTCATCTAAAGTAAAAAATCCAAAAGCCAATTTTTACTTGCTCTGTTTACCAGAATTAGAAGGGTTTCTTTTCAAAGTATTGCTTTACCTTTTTTTTTATAAGTTGCAAGATTTTAATAGAAAAAATGACCTCTTTTACAGCCTACCTCCTATTTTTGAAGTAAAACACTATGACACAAGGATTTATCCTTTATTCTCTTACTTGTACTTTTTCATTCACTGTATCTGTGCCCCACCATATATCAAAATTGAGTTCTCTGTTTCTATTGGAGTCTGAAGAAGGAGGAAGTTCACTGTTTTAACAATCACCCTCACTGTGATATAAGATTTACATGAGTGGAAAGCCTTCTAAAGGTGACTGAATTTTCTGTTTACTTTGTCTGTGCTAGAAACTTATTCCTGTCAAGAGAGATGTGTAGCCTTCAGATCTTACATACTTTTGCCTAGGCTTTATTTATGGCATGAGACAAGGCACGGTACAAACTCAGTAGATTCTACATCAAAATTTGGCCTTTATTTCATCTGTAGCTTGGTGGGCTAATTATATCAACAGTACCAGTGTATGTCCATTGGTATTCTTTGCTAAAATATTACCTCAACCATAGGTTTGTTAATTTTTATTCTATGTTGTATTTTTCTGATTGGCAATTTCATCCTAGGACAGCTAGGTCTAAAAATAATTATTTTACAGTAGTGTTTTGGGAGCTGAAGTTGACAAATCCATATTCTTAGGTTCATTTACTGCCAAAATTTAAGTGCTATTTATGCCAGTAACTGCCAGTTTAAAATAAAAACTCCACTGACAGAGATGTGGGAAACGCTCAACTTATCCAAAGCTTGCATGTTTAACATTTCTTATGTTCCAGATTAGATGTAGTGATCAACACTTTAAAAAGTAAATGCCTGAAGTCAGATTCCTAAATATGCATAAAGGATCCTTAAAAGCCACTTAAAAATATGAAACGAGGTTAATTTTATGTAGGAAGCTAATTTGAAGGAGCTAACTGTGAAAATAATAGACATTGTTGCTCAGCTTCCTCTCCAAGGGGATTCTTCTAGATTCTGCAAACCTACACAGACTGCCATATGTATTAAGTTTTCTCTCAGGCAAAAATGAGCAAGTCCTTCAAAATGTGGGAAAAAATGTTGATGATGATCATGATGATCATGATCATTATCATAATAATAAGAAAAAATACATTTTGAAAATTATAAGGACTGTGAAAGTAAGCCCAGGTTTTTATACATTAATGTCAGTTGATTTAATAATTCAGCAGTTTTGGTGTCAACAACAGATCAAATTTGCACCTTCCCAATGTTATTCTTTGTGTTCAAAGCAACCCTTTCTAAATATTTGTGTTTGTGCTTAAAATAATCTTTGCATATATGACATTTCATTTTTCTAACCTGTATATGGTAATACTGTAATAAACTTGAAGTGCTTAAGCAAGTTTGTCTTTATTTACTAAGTGTAGAAAGATTATGCTTCTCTAGTGACACTTTTCTCCTTTGTAACTTGTAAGTGTAATAGCAGAAAGATTGATTCACAGACCTCAGAGACATAATAAAATTATTCAGATCAAAAAATCTAGTCATATGCATTAACAGAAAAGCTTCCTTTCTGAATCACTGTTCTGGCCTAAGCTTTCCCAACGCAAACATTTAAGAAATGTATCAAAATTAGGGATAGGTATTGTGATCCACTTCTTAGTAGTGGTGTTATCCAATACTTTCATTATCACAAGAGTCTGGGCTGCTTATAACTTTGCAAAATTACACTCAGTCGGACTGAAGTTTTTCTATAATCTAGCTGAGGTTGCAATCAATCATGTGTGGGTTTTTTGTTGTCATTGTTAGGCTATTTTATTTTGGGGGTGCATGGATTTGCATTTATTGAATTTTCAACCAAAACAAGTCAGTCATTTCAAAAAATTCATCGAAGGAAATGTGCTGTCTAATCACACTTAAAATTCTCACAGCGACTCAATACAAAGCTCTTGTGTTTTTATGCTTCAGAATAAGAGACAATATTTGGTGGGAGGAACACCTTCCTGTCAGGAATGTGATTTTACCATCCTTATGAGAATGCAGCCTAATTTCATCACAGATCTACCTTAGTTCATAGATTGTGTATAACAAAAAAAAATTATTTACAGTTTGTCTGATATGAGACTGATACTCAATCATATGTAAAAGAATCAAAAAGCCTGAGAGAGGTGAAAACTTTAAATGCTGAAGATTGTTGTGGGTTGTCTTTCCTGTGGTTTAATTGCCTTTGCTACTGAAAACATGCAGCATAGAGCATGAAGAGTCAAACTGGAGGGAATTCAAAGAAATGGGATTACAGAAATTACAAACACCAGAGATTGGAAGAAGAGCTGACAATGGTTTGGAGCAAGAATGTGGAAATGTAACAAGTGCAATGAGTATGTGCAGAAAGTGTTGGACAGAGAAGAGTAGGATCTCAGTGGGGAGGGAGCCAAAAATGCTACAGGCCACAGGAAATAGGGATGTTGCGACCCATTGGCCATAACCTGCCCAGGCACCTGCAGGTAACTGCAAGGTCTCAAGTCTCTGTTCATGCTTCTATCAAACAAATGAGTTGAGACCAACAGCTGTGAGGGTGAAATCCTTTATGTAAGGAGTGGTGCATCTCTTCCCTAGTGTTGGGTCACCCACATTAGGAGGTTCTTGTTTCTGGTGTGTTGGCCCTGGGTGGCTGCCAGCCTCACCACCAGCCCCTGGCTACTCCCTCCCTATAGCAGGACGTGGGTGAAAATTGCAGGAACATGGGTGAGGAAGCTCGTGGGTGTAGATACAGACAGTGAGATGCTTTGCCAATTGCTGTCACAGGCAAAATAGAACTCAACTTTGGGTAATATCACAAGTTAAGATCAATTAATGTTTTAAATTCCTGATTCCGGAAGGGGGAAGCAGAGAGGGAAGAAGCAAGTGCTAGAACACCTTGCCCCCTTCACGGGTCTTGGTGCTAGAACACCTTGCCCCCTTCACTGGTCTTGGTGTCCATCTGCCCTTTCTCATTCTTTCTCTCCCCCTGCACTCCTGCCCAGATGGTGTTCTCTGTCCTTTTGTCCATACCTGCTCCTTGAGGTACTGCAGCATGGCTGACTTGGACAGCAGCATCTTGGCGTCCGTCCCTTGAGAAGCCAGCAGCAAAGTGTGAACTGCCTGGAACACGCGCACTGGGCTGTAAACAGCTGGAACTGCCACATGGGGCAATGTGTGTGGCAGCCCTCTAGACTGACAACTACACAAATCCAAGACGGGGCAGGCTGGGGTCTACAGAGTTTGGTGCGGGCCACTGAGGAGGGAGAGAGCAGGGGCTGGGGATGGTGGGCTGGATCCAGCAGGGTAGAGCAATGTAGCTGCACAGGAAAACATCCCAAACTTCAGCAATAACCAGGCTGAGGTCTCCCTGGCAGCCTCAGTGTGCCCCTGGTTTCAGGCAATGCTCAAGGATGGATGAATATCTTGCCCTGACTGCCTTGAGGAGGAAAGAGGGGATGGTGCAGGTGCCATTTTAAATTGTGGAGGAAGCTGGAAGAAGTGCTGTGAAACACCATGCTGGAGGGCAGGGAATGTAGGGGCTGAGCCAGCCCACAGCTGTGGTGGAATGGGGGGAACAGGACAGTATCCTCCTGCAGCAGCCAGAACACAAACACATTCTACTTTGTGTTCCTTTACTGCTTTGTGTTCCTTTGTTGCTTCGTGTTCCTTTGTTGCTTTGTTTTCCTTTGTTGCTTCATGTTGCTTAATAAAAACCTGCACTTTGCTTTATCACTCTGCTGCGCTAAAAGGAGGTATCATAGAATCACTGAATCATAGAATGTGTAAACTAGCATCTAGTCTCAACCACCCCTGCCATAGGCAAGGACACGTCCTGTGTGACCAGGTAGCTCAAAGTTCCCTCCAACCCGGCCTTGAACACTGCCAGTGACAGGATATTCACAAGGTCAGTGGGCAACTTCTTCCAGTATATTACCATCCTCACAGTAAAGGATTTTTTCATAATCTCTAGCTTAAACTTCCTCTCTTTCAGTTTGCATTCAGGTACTTCAAAACCATTCAAATACAACTTTATAATGATGTTTGGAAACAAAATAATTTCTAATTCAAAAGCCTGGAGAAATGTAAAAATATTCTTTCTTTTCCGTTGTATTTCTTTCTCAGAGACCAAACTAAATTTCAATCAAAACTGTTAAAAAGAAATTAAATCATAAAAATACACTGGAAACTTTTAAATAGCCCTTCCCCCTTTGAAAAATTGTCCTGTTGCATCTCTAGCCAAGCCTACCCATTCAGTTTGTCCCTAGCAGTTTAAACTTCTGTTTACCCTGAATAAAGATAACACCTACTGCAGTCATAGAATTGTTGTCATAAGAAATTAATTAATACACAGAAGACTCTTGTATTACAGTAAAAAAAGTCACAGAAACAAGTAGGCAAAAACGTATAATTCTATGTTCATCATAAGGACTAAGTTTATGAGTTATGTCAGCCCTGAAATTACCCATGGAGCAAGGGAATTAAAGAAATATTACCTCAAGAAGCACTGGATGTGTAACTTATAACACAAGACTGTTTTTTAGTGAATAAGGCATCTGATCGTGTACAATTACTTAAGAATTTATTCTGGCCCATTCAAACTAATTAGTTTATTAAATTATTTTAAAGTTCTTTCAATGTTGCAGGTGTACAACACAAAAAAGTCTGAAGTAAATTCTTGAGATGCTAAGATGAATAAACTGTCTTAGCCATCCCTTAAAATGAAAAGAAAAAGGCAATTATTTCCAATAATGCAATGAACAATTGAGCAAGAAGTTCAGCAACTTCTTAAATAACAGTTTTAAAGGCTTTTTCAGCAGCCACACATTGTTCATTCAAAAAGAATGTTTTCAAGTTTTCAAAACCATTTATAGCCATTTTGATGTGTTACATTTTTTACTGTCATTGAAACGCATTTACTGTGATAATTAGAACTGATGGAAAATATAGAGGAACTTTATAAAGATATTCAATCACTCTAACGCAGCTCTAGGTCCTGATGGATTTAGTAATGACTTTTAAAATGAAATTCCAGACAAATCAAATGATTAAATACTACATCCAGAAAAAAAAATTGTCAGTGACATAAAAGCTAAAGAAATCTTGGAAAGGATAATATGTACATATCTTTCCTCCCTAGATCATGTTAATTTGTTGAATGAAAAATTTATCCAAAGCACATAAGCTATTTTTCAGTTCATCTGTTATGGTAGGATTTAGGGAGTTAATGATAATAAGGTTTCTTGTCCCTGCAGCATTTTATTCTGACTCCAGGAGGGTCAAAGTCATAATTCTTTTCCATGGGGAAATTATCCTGCTATTAACCCGCCATTATATTTTACATAGCACAGTTAATGCAGACACACTATAGATGTGTATGGCTAAAGCTTAATTCATTAAATCTTATGTAAGACAGGCAGTGTAAAGTAATCCTTGAACTTTTCTACCATGTAGAAAACAGTGGTCAGAAAGTTTATTGGAGGCCAGAGGGCCAGTAGAAATGGAGAGTGTTTGCCCCTTTGCTGACTGTGATTTCCCCAGGAACTCAGGCTGGCCAGCTGTGATTGTACACCTCTGCCCCTCTGAGAAGTCTCTGTGCGAGCATAAGGAAGTGAGTTACACATGTAGGTGTGCCTGCTGTGACAGACTTTGTCATTCATGTAACAGCCGCTACTGATAGCTTACAGAAATATTTGTGCATGTCTATAAAAAACAAAAAATAAAACCACTCTTGATGCAACTTGATGCATAATCAGTTTTTTATGTATAAAATAATTGCTTTGAGTGTTGATTATCTTCTAAGATGGTAACATGTTACACATTAAACAATGCTGAGAGTGTTTTACAAATGAATGGATTTCTTATTGCAACAGTTCTGTTGAACAAAATTTTTTTCATTTACAAATGTTCTTCTCACAGTCTTTTATCCAGATCTGTAGTTGAATAGATATACTAAAATATGCACAATCACTACTTGTTTAACTTGAAATAATTGTTTTATTTTGATTTGCCAAACTGTTTTGGCTATGTGAATGAGCCAGTGTATTATTTAAAACGTGTAAATAGAATCAAAAGCTCTACGCTTATAGTTTGTCCTTTCTTTCTGTTCTATGGAGAATAACTACATTTAAATAGTAACATGCATTTTGGGGTAGCATTTAGTTCTGAATACTGTAAAATTTATTTATTAACCAGAAATTTTTAAGTATGTAATGTCATATTATGTTTATATATATATATATATATATATATATATGATTTGAAAACATAAATCTCAAACAAATTATTACTTAGTCTTCCACAAAAATGCCTTAGTTTAAGACAATTATGTGAGGTGAAAACTCCAAAATTAATTACATCCCCCTTAGGTTTAAGCACTCCCCTTTCACCAATAAGGAAAGAAGGAGAGACATGTGAGAAGATATAAGTGAATAGATAACAGTTTGCTAAAAAGAAAAACAGCAACAACCAAAATATCAGCAATAACCACTAAATACAAAGGTACTGAGTCTTGCTGACTCCTTGGGAATAAAGAAAACAAGATGGTGGAGAAGCCCCTCCCTACAAGATGGCGGCCAGTGTAGCAACCTGCCTGGGTCAGAAGACAATATGGTGGCAAAGTTCCCTTCTCCAGACCATGAGGCAGAGAGAAACAACAAAGGGGATAAAACAAGACAGCACCCGAACCTCATGGCTCCCAGACTCCCTCAGTTTAACAATGGGGGATCGGGACAAAAAAGCCCTGGGAAAACTATTTTTGTCCATAAGGCTCTGATGCTGCCAAAAGCACTGGAAGAAACTTCACAGCAAGTTGCAGGTCCGATCCCTCTTCAGCGCAACTTTTTCCCTGGAACAGAAAAAAGGAGGTTATGCCACAGTTCCAGCAGCATATGGGGTGCTGGCATGTCTGGGAAGCTGCAGGCCTGCGATGCCAGCCTCCCTGCTTCCTTTGGGGTGAATGGACACAGTTAACGCACACAGTTAATGTCAGTGCAGTTCCGAGTCACTGATGTGTTTCACGGGAGGAGAAACGCTCCTGCCGAGCACCAAAAAGAAGCGGGCCTAGACAGGCAGTTCAGAGTGGCAAAAAAGGTCTGAACAGATTTGGATTGCAGAATGCAGCTTCTCAGGCTGCAACTCAGAGACCTGCCAGAGGCAATCCCCTCAATAGCCTAAAGAAAGACAGCTCGTACATGTCCACTTCCCATTTTTAAAAGGACCTCACCAGCCCCCTTCTGGTGTAAAACATGGGGGCGTGGTGACGCTGTTTGTTCTCTTACTCTTTTCTCCACTATGGAGAATTTTTCCCATCATCACTCTAAGGAAGTCTGCCGGGCAGCTCTCCCAGCTTTTGATTGCTCAAGACAAAGAGATGGGTAGGGGCTGTCTCCCTCCCTCAGTTGCCAGCAGGGTTTGGGGGTCTGAGTGGCTGGTCTTTTTTTTTTCCCTTGGGACACACACTGTCCAAAATGTGGGGGAGTGAAGTTCTCTGCAGTCGGATTTGCCCTGCACCCTGCACTGCTACAGCCTCCTGCCCCTGAGAGCACTGCTGAGCACAGGGACCCAAACGGTGAGCGGGGAGTTCTTCCTCCACCCTTCTCCCACCTAGGACGCGGCCCTGCCGCCTGCGCCTCCCTGCTCCTGCTGCTGCTGCGGCTGCGAGGGGCCTGCCCTGGTCCCCACCGGGACCGTGCAGAGGAAAAGAGTGTCTGTGACTGGAAAAGGGACTGGAACTGAGTTTTGTTCTGTTTTGTTGCTGATTTTCATAGCAGATGTTGTTCTTGTTGGTCTTGTAGATATATCAGTAAAGAACTGTTATTCCTAAACCTGTATCTTTGCCTGAGAGCCCCTTAATTTCCAAATTATAATAAATTGGAGGGAGGGGATTTTCACTGTCCATCTCAGGAGGAGCTCCTGCCTTTTTCTTGGCAGTACCTGTCGTCCCAACCAGGACACATGTAAGTGCTGTTTCCCATGTTGTTGAGTCTTAAAGTGACCTTAAAAACAGACTGCACTGATCAGCATAGAGGAAATACAGAATACACAGTTTTGGTGTCACCTGAGGCAAAGTTGACTAAGGAGTTTTTTATAAAGAAAGAGAATTGGAAATGAAAAGTTTAAGTGTCCCTGAACTTAAGGATAGTAAGCTTCTGGTAAGTCTATTAGTAAGTTCTCCACAGAGTGCAAGAGCTGGAGATTCCCAGAGCAAGAAATTGGGCAAGGAGGGCAAGAGATTGGCATGGCTGTAGGAAATCGCTGGTCAAACTAGGGGAAAAGAAACAAATGCACAGTGGAAACTAGGACAGATAACCTGGCAAGGGTATAGAGATGTTTGGTTCTGTAAGGTTAGGGTAAAGGAAGGCTGTGCCAAGGCTGGAACTGAACTCGGCAAGGAGCACAAAAGATGGAAGGGCTTCTACAAGGGCTTCTACATTAACCAGGAAAGGAAGGCCGAACAAGGCATCTGATAAACAAAGCTGTTAAATTTGTAACAATGGAGCAGAGGACTGAGGTACTTACTAATACTTTTGCCTCAGTCTTCAATGGTAAACTCTCTTCTCACACCTTCAAGTGGATGGGCAGCAGGATAGGGACTGGGAGAGCAAAGTCCCACCCACTATAAAAGAAGATCCAGTGTGTGACAACCCAAGGAACCTGAACATTTGTAAGCTTATGGGACCTGACAAGATGCATCCCAGGGTGCTGAGGGAACCAGCTGATGTAGTTCCCAAGCCAATTCTGTGATATTTGAAAAGTCATGGGCAAGCCCCACGTGACTGGAAAAGGGGAAACATGGTGTCCATCTTTAAAAAGGCAAGAAATGAGGACCCTGGAAACTAATGACCTGTCAGCTTCACCTCTGTGCTTGGGAAGATTATTACATTTCTATTACATTTCACCAGCTTTATTGGCATAAATGGGGGTTTTATTGTACTGTTACATGGCATCCTGTGCAATGCAGTGCTTTAATAGGAGAATAAGAGGCACACAAGAGAGGTAGAACAAGTGAAATGCTAGAATATTTTGAGCTAATTGGTAAGGTCATTGCAGCGCACATGTCTTTCTAACCCATATTTATTAAAAAAATTTTTAGCTGTAGTAAGTAATTTGTATTTTTGGACAGTTCTAGTGAGAAATCACAGTAGCTAGAAGGGGACAGAGTGGCTCTCTTCTGTCATGTATTTCAAAAATTCTTGCAATAGGACCACATGTTTCTCTGGACACAAGATGAATATCCATGTATTTTATGACTGACTACGAGTTTATACTTGCCATTATAAGGGTCAAAATACTTGTAGTCCTGCATTTCTGTGCCAAAAGAAATTGAAGGCCTGCATGAAGATTACAGTAATTTCACGATTATAAGCTGCACCATTTTGACTAAAATTTTGGTCCAAACCCAAAGTGCAGCTTATAATCAGGTGCGGTTTATATACAGACAAAGAACAAAAAGTTTCTGTTTTAGTTTGGAGGACAGGTGTCTGCTGAGAAAGGCAGGAACTTCTATTTGAAATGAAGAATGTAAACCCCCTCCCTCCAAATTATTATAATTTTGAAATCAAGGGGATTTCAGGCAAAAATATGGGAATTAGGAATAACAGTTCTTTTCTAGGGAAATTAAAATAGAAATACAGTAATACAAAGAAACAAACTCCAAACCCTGACAAAGTCAGAGTACAACCTGATACCCCGTCAATCAGGGTATCGGTAGCAGTCCCATTAAATGGTGGCTGCATCCTCCTGCAGTGACAGATGTGATTCAGTTGAAGCAGTGCTCCTGTAGAAGGTGCAGTTTCCCTCTGAAGGTCCAGTGGTGATGTGCAGAAATCCAGTTTTCCTCTGGAGTCCAGTGGAGAAAGGGGCTCCCTTAGTGTCCCAAAACCTCAGTATTATCTTGGTAAGAAATGCTGGGCTCTTCCCCCTGGCTGGAGCAACTTCCAATGGGATGCAGTAATTTTATCAGTCACACAGTGGGACTCAATGGGCCATTAGCAGAAAATGACTGGCTGGAGGAAGGATGGGTTGTGAAAAGATAAAGAACAATGCCCCGCCTGGTTTCAATGGATGGCCCATTAGCAGAATATCTCCCAGGGAGATAAGGATCACTGCCCCCACCCTCGACAGATGGATAGATACCTTTTATCACACCCTATATTGTAATGTGCAGCTTATAATCAGGTGCGACTTATGTATGGACAAAGAACGAAAAGTTGCGGAAGTGCAGCTTATACTCAGTGCAGCTTATAATCGTGAAATTACTGTAAGTGGTGAAGGTTACTAGTTCAGACCATACAATGCACACAGTTTAATTTGATTCACAGCAGGCTCAGCAGAAACATGGTATTTGGTGTTCATCTTTTTCACTGGGTTAAGAACTGGCTGGATGGCGGGCCCAGAGAGTGGTGGGGAGCAGTGCTGCATCCAGCTGGGGATCAGTCACCAGTGGTGTTCCTCTGGGATCTGTGCTGGGCCCAGTCCTGTTTAATACCTTCACTGGTGATCTGGATGAGGGGATTGAATCTATCACAGCAATTTAGCAGATGACAGCAAGTTGGGTGTGAGTGCTGATCTGCTGGAGGGCAGGAGGGCTCTGCAGAGGTACCTGGACAGGCTGGATCAATGGGCTGAGTCCAACAACGTGAGGTTTAACAAGACCAAGTGCCAGGTCCTGCACTTTGGCCACAGCAATCCCCTGCAGTGCTACAAGCTGGGGACAGAGTGGCTGGGCAGCAGCCAGGCAGAAAGGGAGCTGGGGGTGCTGGTGCCAGCAGCTGAACATGAGCCAGGGTGTGCCCAGGTGGCCAGGAAGGCCAATGGCATCCTGGCCTGGATCAGCAATAGTGTGGCCAGCAGGAGCAGGGCAGGGATTGTCCCCCTGTCCTGGGCACTGCTGAGGCCACACCTTGAATCCTGTGTTCTGTTCTGCTCCCCTCAAGTTAGGGAGAATGTTGAGGTGCTCAAATGCATCCAGAGGAGGTCAGCAAGGCTGCTGAAGGGTTTGGAGCACCAGTCCTGTGAGGAGCAGCTGAGGGAGCTGGGATTGTTTCTCCTGGAGAAAAGGAGGCTCAGGGGATACCTTATCACTCCCTACACGTGCCTGAAAGGAGGCTCTAGCCAAGTGGGGGTTGGTCTCTTCTCCCAGGCCACCAGCACAGGACAAGAGGATCCAGTCTTTAGCTGCACCAGGGGAGGTTTAAGTTGGGAGTAGTTCTTCATAGAAAGAGAGATTGGGCATTGGAATGGTCTGTGCAGGGAGGTGATGGTGTCACCATCCCTGGAGGCATTTCAGAAAAGACTGGATGTGGCACTTCCATAGTTGAGTTGAGAAGTTGGTGTTAGGTCATAGATTGAACTCTGTGGTCTCAAAATTCTTCTCCATCTGAGGTAATTCTGTGATTCTGTGATCCCACAGGAAAGAAAACTCTTCTTCCATAAGGACCATTTGAGCTGTAAAAGATAAGAAACAGTCAAAATTCTGAGTTATTAAGTCTCTTCAAAAGATAAGCACAAAAAAGTTTATAGTGACCACAATCAATGAAATAGCTACTGACTTTTGGGACATTTCTAATTGTTTTTAGTTAACTCCAAAGAACTATTATAAATACAGTATTTTTTGATTTCCGTCATAATTTGACACTTATGCCAAACCTTAACCAGAGCAAGCTTGTTCAATGTTTTCAATAAAAGGTGCTGGATTTTGCTCCATTTGAGACTGAAGAACTGCAGAGGTGGTAAGAACTTTCCTACTGTAGCTGCCTGAGATGGAGAGATGTAGGCTATGGGGTTATAATTGTTACAGTGGTTAGGGTTATGCTGACCAGAAGGCCCTGTGGGGAAGGCACAGCTGGAGGGCTGGAATTTGGCTGGGGGGTGAGCAGCAGTGGTGAGGAGAGAATCAGCTGGGAGTGACAGCTGGGAGTGAGATTATGCTGGAGGAACCGTGGACAGCGAATGAGCAGCAAGCTGATTGGAAGGAAGAACACGTGGACAGCGAATGAATGGGAAGTTGATTGGGTGGAAGAACACGTGGACAACGTGTAATCAGGAAGTTGATTGGGAGGAAGAACACAGGGACAGAAAATTAGCATGAAGGTGATTGGGTGGAAGAATACATGGACAGCAGCACTGCCGCTGTGCCAGCCAATGGGTGTGTGGAGGCCAACGGGCTGACTGAGAAAGAGTCTATCATTTTTGCCTGGAGGGAATACCCTTAGGCACTAACCTCCTCGCAGCGGTGAGGAAAAATTCCTCTCAGCATGTCTCCCTGTTCTAAGCAAATTGTTTGTACCCCTTTGTACCCCTTCCCCCTTTGCTCCGCCCCTGCACCCTCAGTTGATTCGCCTCTTGCTCTACCCCCACCCCTTGGCTTTCCCATATAAACTCTGCTCCCTCAGTCCCTTTGAGTTGGAGTAGAGTTCAGTTTGTTTCTGGTACCTTCTGTGAAAGAAACTCAATAAACATCTTGGAACACCACACGAGGTTCAGCGAAATCACTCTGCCTGGAAGTGCGGATGTGTCTGTGTCACCAGGACGTCCTTCTCAGGACACTTTCCTGGAAGGTTGTGGTACTCCACCAGCACTCTGTCGTGACATGGGTGCCCTCCTTCTGTTAAGTTCTTTTAGGCCTTGGCTTGGTTTCAGTTATGTCAAGTGGACATTAAAGGTATGAAAAGGTTTCTA
This sequence comes from Catharus ustulatus, assembly GCF_009819885.2. Lineage (NCBI taxonomy): Eukaryota > Metazoa > Chordata > Aves > Passeriformes > Turdidae > Catharus > Catharus ustulatus. The sequence goes on along the minus strand of NC_046262.2, from coordinate 21,744,711 downwards.
CAATGAAGCGATTTCTTCCAGATGCATAAAGGGGTGTGTGCTGCTTTGTTCCCCATTGCTACAGAGAGATGTATGTGGCCCTGTCTCTTCCAGGTACATTACCTCTTCACGCAGTGCTTCATTTCTTCTGAGATCGAAGCCCAGCTAGACAAAATAATATATTCACTGTGGAAAGTGAAGTATTACCCACCAGATGCACATCTATAATACATGCATACTTCTGTAATCAGAATTTGGGCCAGAAGCTTTGATACATAGTGTTTATCTTGAAATATGCACTTAATGTTTTCTTGTTGAATCACAGAACATTGGAAATGCTGGTATACATCTTTTAGTAGAAATGAAATATTGATGTATAGTTGTTACATTGTCTACTTGAATTCTTAAATCGTGATCATTAATTACTCAACTTCCTTGCTTTATGCATGGCAGGGTGAATTATACCTGCAGTGGGTAGTACCTATTGTTCCAACTTACAAATTATCCATGTTCCATAGCATGCAAGAACAATCTTAGTTTTTGGCAAGACATAATGGCACACAGCAATTATTGACACTGAATTACAGTTTTTTAGAATTTGCTGCTTGAGTGAGTTGGCAGGCAGCTTTTAAATAACTACTTTTAAGCACATATTACCAGATGGGGCGGGGTAGGGAGGGACTCGACACCAAGCTATAGGGCAGTAGATAAAGAACTTAGATCAACAAATCATCTTACTTTTTGGATGTGCTCTTCCTACCCAGGCTGTTCTGAAATGAACGCTACTGGAATTTGCAACTTAGCTTATGTGTCCTGTAAAGCTGAATTTCACAGATGTTTTCTCAGTTTATTTAATGTGAGATAGCCTTAGGCTCCCATAGAATACAATTATTTCAAATTGCTTTCCAAATGCAGCATCAGTACCTTTCCTCTCCCCTGAAGCTGGAAGGCTAAAATACTCATTCAGGAATCAAGAAAGGAAGATTACCACTTCAATCTGATGGAAGAAAAATGCACATGTCCCGCCAGTGTATCCCCCTGCCTGGTGTCCATAGGGGACTCTTCCCCTCCACGGCTGAAGATATTCTGTTAACTAAACCAAGGCCCAGGAATACAGTGAGGCAGAGTAAGAAACAGCCTACTTCCACAGCCGGGTGGAAGCAGGTATTCAGAGCACACTACCAACACAAAGCAAGCACAATTTTCAGACGCTTCTGTGGCCATTTTGCTTTAAATGTTCTTCAGGCACAGATCAAGAGATAGCATACAAGATGTTTTTTCTTCCATGGGTTATGACTTACACATTAGCTGTATTTTATAGAGACAGACTTTCAAGAGGTTTCTCAGAATGACAGAAGCAGATATGCTTCAGGAAAAACACTTTAGAAAGAGGAAAGTCAGCCTTACGTTCTTAAGGGCAGCTTCAGACTGTAGGTCTCAAATGGCAATAGTTTCCTGTTTATTAGCTCAACAGCTGGAGAAGAGACAGGTTGAAAATATGACTGATTGTCTGGAGTTAATGGCTACTTTTAGTGAGTTTCCTTCGCACCATGGAGGTGTTTACGGAAGGTGCTGTACTTTACTGTGCACCCTGTGGGAGAGCTACACACCTAAATCAGCAGAGCACACGTTAGTGCAATTGGTGAAACACAGATTGCACTTCAGTGCACAGTATTTCACCCCTAGACTAGTCAGTGGCTTTTCAACCTCTCATTTTCAAACTGCTGTGATACAGTGGAGAGTTTAGTAAGACAAGGATTCAGGGCACTGTAACGTGTAGCTTTCAAATGTTGACATCTGTGTTGCTAACGAAGGGTAAATATGTGTCAAATTATTATTTGACAACATTTTCAAATATTGATTTAATGTTTTCTAACTGCATTAGATTGACTCTATCTAAAAAAGTACACAGCCATTATCCAGATAGCATAGCGCAAGGTGATGAAAGAATGTTATTTAATTCTAATCTCCCAAAGTGTCATTTCCGTTTAGGTCTCCATTTCACTTCTGGAATAACAAACTGAAGTACTGCTTCTGATTGATAGCTTTGGCCACAGGGAACTAAACGGAGATCACAATTTTGTTTAATATAGGCATTACAATCTGTCTCTGTTATGATTTCAATATGCTGAAATAAAGAACACATGGCCCCCTCTTGTACTCAGAAGTTATCTCAGTGTTCCTGCCTAGTCTGACATCTTACATCAAAATGTTGGACTGAAAGCTTCCTAGATCATGTTGTATTTACATAATACTTTGACAAAACAGGCTGAAATCAACAGATTGGCTCTATACACTTGTACACATGCAGACATACACATGCACCTGTTGTTGCTGTAAGGTGCCTCTAGCTGAACCACCAGCTTCACTCTAAAGGCACCTTGAGATTACCAGCAAATCCAGTCTGCCCTTATGGCGGGAAAGTTCAGGAGCCATGTGGCAAGAAGTGGTAGAAATCTGTGATGCATGTATACTACTGCTCTGGTACAGGATAAAGTATAGTTGGGGTCTAAATTTTCTCCATGGCCTTCTTTGAAAATCACCTCAAGAGGATTTATAGCCCTTTGGAAGTAGAATGAGATTAATGTAAGGTGTCAGCCTTGAACTTAAAAACCAGTTGATATGCCAAAGTTGTATATCATGTTTCATGCAAAAGGTTGCTTTTTTTGATACTTGAACCTAATGTGTAATTGGTAATAGATCACTGTTACCTGATATCAGTTCTATTCTGGTACTGAGTAAGTAATGGTTTAGGAAAGTATTGGTGCCAAAATCTTGAATTCTGCAGCAAAGACTTTACTGAATTATTTATACTTATTTCTCAGACATACGGCAAACTGAATTTAGCCACATAAACAGCCACAACCAGAGTACCAGTAATATACATTTTTCATCTATAAGTGTTATACATACAACTCAAACAGGTTGGACTGACAGCAGTCATTATCTCTACACAGGTGAGGGACCCCTAAACAAATCTTGCATAAGCTACCAATTAGAGAGTAGTGTTACTACAGATACGTGTTAAACATATCTGGAGGTCAAAAAGGAATAGCCAAAGTAAAAGGCAATGACTCCAAAAAGTTGTACTTCCTCTAACTTTGCAGCTTCTGTCATCTTCAGTATCAGGCTGGGATTATAAAAAAGGATGAATTCCCAAATTCAGCACAGCTGACATAACTCCATCTTCCCCCTCACTGTTCCACATACACAAACAAACCAGATATGCACTAATGATGCAACAACTTTACTAACTTGGTTCCAGCCCCTCATTGTGATGACTCTTTTTGTGGGAAGCAATTAAATGCAGCAAAAATTACAGTAATTTCACAACCATAAGGCGCACCAGACTATAAGGCGCACCCCCCTGGAGTCAGCAAAATTTGCAGCTTTGTAGATCAGATAAGGCGCACTGGACTATAAGGGGCACTTTTTTTTGCAGTGAGGCTCCGCCCCCAGCTCACCCCGCGCGGTTACTGGCCAAGGCCCCGCCTCAACCCAGCAGCCATTGGCCCCTGGGCCCGCCTCCACCCGGCAGGGGCGGTGCCGCAAGCCGCCGGGCCCCCCTGGACCCGGCAGCCATGGGCCCCCGGGACTGCCTGGACCCGGGAAGGGGGGTACCGTGGGCCCTCTGGGCGGCATTCACCCGGTAACCATGGGGCTCCCGGAACTGCCTGGACCCGAGAGGGGTGGTGCTGCCGGCCTCCGGGCCCGCCCCCAGCCAGCTACTGTGGCACTTCTGGTTCCCCCCATGGCTCACAGCTCACGCTTCCGGTTTGGCAAATTTCGCAACTTTGCAGATCAGATAAGGTGCACCGGACTATAAGACGTACTTCCGGGTTCGAGGGAAAATTTTAATAAAAAGGGTGCGCCTTATAGTCGTGAAATTACTGTAACCATATCCTGTGCATTCACTGACAATGTGTCTTGGTAGGTGAGTACATGTCTCCATAGGAGAGAGAGTTACCTGATTTGTAAATCAAATAATAGATATTCGATATTCTTTTGTTTTGTTTTTATAAAACTGTTTACGGTGACATTCAAATTAACTCAGCTGCTTATTCAACACGAAATCAAGACAGAAATGAACAATTGTGGAAGTGCCAGACTATCAGCAGTCAGGACCATTGACTTTGGTCTAATGTCTATGTTGATTCTGCTGAACTACCCAAACTGGTTTAACCCAGATTCAGGAACCACAACAGAGCAAGATTTCAGCACCTTTAATAGATGGTGACAAAAGGTCGGCTGAGCAGACAGGTAAAACAAATAAACTGCAAGACACACAGAGTTTATACCTTGAGTTAAGAATCAATACTGATTGAAAATAAAATGAAAAACTATTAAATTAACTTAATGTCATGATTTAACCGCAGCCACTTCCCCCATCAGTAGGACTGGGGAGAGAACTGGAAGGAGAGGAAAGCAAAAGCTGCAAAAGCAAGCAAAACAAAACAAGGAATGTATTTGCTGCTTCCCATGTTCAGCATATTTGGGAAAGTGGGGCCTCATCCCTCAGAGAATCATGGGGAAAATGAATGTCATCACCTGTCCTGGCTGTGTCTGCTCCCAATCTCCCAGGCACTCCCAGTCACCTCACCAGTGTGGCAGTGTGAGAAGCAGAAAAGGCTTTGGGTCTGTGTGAACTCTGCTCAACAGTAACAAAAACATCTCTGTATCACCAACCCTGTGTTCAGCACAAATCTAAAACACAGCCCCATACCAGGCACTGGAAACAAAGTTAACCCTACCCCAGCCAAAATCAGCACATTCATCAAACCCATTTTTTGTATCCTCTTTTCTTTTTAAGTCATGTTTTAAACATAGAAAGTTGTGAGTGTAGCAAGACTCTGAAAGAAATGCAAGTACCTGGATGAGCTAGATCTGCTGGAGCATGTGTGGTTGATCTCCAGTGTTTTGAAACATGGAGCAATCCATAAGATTAGAAGAGGTTTCTAAAGAAACTGAAGGTGCAGGCTGCCTTATACCACAACGGAGGGCACCTCCTTTTAGTTCACATTCAGGGGTATGCCCTTGTAAGCATGAAATTTCAACAAGAGCTACACCAGAGTTTCTTACACATCACTGTCTTGTGAGAATTTTATAGGTATCTTCTGGCAACACATTGACTCCATCAGACTTTTTGCTTAATAAGAATCAAACAACAAAAGAACAGTTCTTCACCTGTACTAACGTATTTGTGCTTTTAGTTACAAACACCTTAACAGAAATTCTTTCTCATATTTGCTCCCCCCCACTGCTGTGCCACGTTTTTCCTCAAACGACTTTGTTGAATAATATGCCACCAATATTGACATTTAATTTAATGGGAATTACTTGGATAAACAAAAATATCACAGTTTTAAAAACTTAATACCTTCAGTAGTATTCTTAGCTTACAGTATTTGGGGAACCAAATGAATTTTCATTTTTCGATAATTTACTCTTTATTCTAAATTATAACATCTTTGCCTTATAACACCACAATTGATTGCTGAAGAAAAATCCATTATGTCACAAGCATGATATTTTATGATCCCAGAGTAATGAGAATGACACCAAAAGGAGTTTAACATCAACAATATTGATAGTAAAGATAAAAGCAGAAACTAACAAGGGTAATAATAAATGTTGAGAGAAATTCCAGTTATGAAATATTTAAGCTAGATATTTACATATATCAGTTGTAGGTAATGTGTTCAGTTATGCAAGAATGTCTACATTAACATTTACTTGAGTTAAAAACAACTGAAGGGGAGAATTATATTGAATGACTCAATTTTCTATTTTCTTTTCAGATTTTTATGCTTACAGTTAACTTGATAGAGGTAAGTCAGGAAAGTCCAATCTGTGTCATATAATTAGTGGGATTTTATAAGCTTGATGTTTAGAATAGAATAAGCTTTCATCATTAAAAAATTACTTCATTCCCTTGCAAGTTAAATGAGAAAAACGAAACCTTGTGTAGAATTCTTAGACTAATATTCTTTGAGACAAATTCTGGATTTCAGCTCCTTGGCTAAGACTCCAAAATCCACAGTGAAATAAAAAGTCTTGTTTATTTTGTTGTATCAGTAGGTCCTCCACATTTTGAGGTATAATCAGCAGACTAACCAATTATTAACTGTAATTTTGCTTTGTCAATCTCTTTCACCTTTTATCTTACCTAATATTTATTTTTTTAGTCGTACATCTATATTTAATTTTGACACAGTGATTGTCTTCAGCCTCTCTAGGCTCTTTTCTTCTTGCTAGAATAGGATGTTATTCTGGCTACTACTGCAAAAACATAGAAAATACTTTATATTCACCTTTACTTTAATTTCCATGTATTATCTCCTGTATTTTATGAGTGCTCTGAGACAAATTCTTTAACATACAAAGAATCTCAGCTATTCAGTATCTTCTTTCCAGCTTGCTTAGCAATGTAACCTTTCCTTTCCTTTAACTGAAGTCTTGACAAAGACTTAATTTACAAGGGAAGTTTCAGCTACAGCTGCCATTCAAGCCCACATTTTCAGGGCCACCTTCTAGCTGCCACTGTGTTTTAAATAGTTGCAGAATGATGATAGCAAAGCATTTGCTTTTGCTAGTTGCTGATTTCTACCCAAAAGCCTTTCTGAGAAATGTAGTAGCACAGGGTCTCATTTTTCTCTAGCATACTATAATGGATAATGTTCTAATGCATTTCTTCCCACAGCTTTTCCCTGCTGTATTGTATTCCGCCTTTGTTGTATAGGCACAGCTGAGCCTGAGTTACTATTGGTTTAGCTTCAGCTTGGTTTGAGATTATTCTCACGTGGTTTGGTTTAATTATTTTCTGATTTTCATTTTATGTATTTGAACCAGAAACTGAACTTAGCTAATTTTTCCTGTGATTTTTAACTTGAAAATTGGATAAAATAGCTTAAAATTTTAGAAATTGCATATGAAAATATACACTTACGTCCTAAAAAATTCCCTCGCCCTTCAGACAACTAAATAAAAAGAGACAAACCAGCATATCAAAAAAATTAAAAAGTACCTCGAACAGAATTGTTCTTTCTCATATTCTTTCTAGTGTTTGAAATGTACCATTTCTTGTTGTGGGTTTTTTTGTATTTTTTTGGGGGGGTGTGGTTCTTAATTTCGGTTTTTTAAATGGATTTTGAAGCTTTCCTGCTCTATATAGAAATCTTTCTTTGTATGTCATCTGGTTCAGTATCACATTACTTTGTTTACTAAATCTGTAAGTATGACCCTGTGTAACTTTCCTGTTAAGCCATTTTTTTATATTTCATGCCTGGTACTTCTTAAAGGATATCAGATTATTTCACTTTAAGAAATAGTCTACTAAGTGATAACATTGTCCAGTGTATTTTACCTGGCTAGGGATCAGGTTTTCTTTTTTTGATTCCTGCAGTGGTTTATTACAGTCAGTAAGACTGTGTCTTTTATTTTCTTTTTTCTTTACCCTGTAAGTTAAATATTTTGAGGGAAAATTATTTACTTGTATAATGTCACTTAGATCCTGGATACCCTCTAAAAACACACATACTAATCACAATAATTTAGTAGGAGGAATAAGACACATTCCAGTTGCTGATCATAAATTTCCACATACAAACAATTTAATTTTCCCTTTCCTCAGAGAATAAGGAGGGCAAAGCAAGGAAAGAAAGCCATCTTACCTCAAGGTATATTAAAAAGGACAGAAGACTAATGTTGATCCTTAAAACCCAGTGAAATAACCAACCACAAAAACCTTCTCAGTTTTAGAAACAAGTTGTTATGATTTTTGCTTGTTCCTTAACTTCAAACCACCAATGCAAATCTTAGAACAAAAGCTTTTAGCATAGAGAAGTTTGCCTAAGCATATCACATTAACATACTGGTATGCAATAGAAATAAAAAAATAAAAATAGAAAAACTCCTCCAAAGTTGACACCAATCACCATATCATGCCAGAAACAAGATGAACCAGTCACAGTGTCTCATGCCCAGGATGCAGGATCTCCACCCCTGTTTTAAAGCCTTCATTACAACATCCCCTTGTCCAAGTGAAGGGCAATAGTATTTCAAAGGAGTCCTCTTGTTTGCCACAACATCCAAAGTCATGAGGCAAGCCATGAAACATAAACACATACCTGGACTGAATATGAAGGAGAGTCCATCAAACAAAACAAATAGATATGCTTTAAAATGGCGCCTCATGCAGGGCTACAAACAAAGCCATAACTTGGGATGGCAGCAGGTAGGAAAATAGAGGTAACAGCAGGAAGGTGGGAGGGACCTTCTGGAGGAACCATGAAAAATCACCTGTCTATGAAAATTACAGTGAAACAGCATGCTTCTGAATGTCAGCAAGATTTTTATGCAGATGGGGATTTACTTTTTCTGCACCTGCTGTCAGTATGCATTAGACCATAAACATCAGCAAACATTGATTAAACATGTTGCCCAAATGAAACATTAAGCAAAGAAGGAAGAAAAGTGTCACAGAAACTCTAAATTATCAAAGACAAATTACTCATCCCACAGCAATTTAAGGCAGAGTAATTGCTGCTTATGAGATTCAACTGTGTTTAAAGTTTTGTAAATTTTTCTTTTTTTAAAATAACTGTAACCTGACTTTTTTATTTACCAAGTCCACAGATAAGTAGTCATCAACCCCAACAAAACTATGGAAATCAGATTACTGGTCAGCTGCAGGAAGAGGTAGTTCTTACACTACATGTCTTTGGAGAAAATACAGAAAAGAAAGCAAAGAGCAGCAGAAGGCTCTTTTGACCCTGGAATCAACAGGCCAAAATGTGACTCCTCTACTTCTTACCCAAATGTTTGTTTCTTGGAACTATTTTGGCTCAACACAAACATCAGGAATCTAACTCTGCCTTACACTCTTGCCTCATTATGAAGCCTAAGCAGCCAGAATCTGGTCAGTAATATTTCTGGCACTGTAGCAGAGAGAAAAGAATCAAAAGACTGGGCAGACATACAGGCTCTTTCTTCTGCTAGAACAAATGACTCAAAACTAGACCTGTAGTATTCAGTGACCATTTTCTCACCTGTATCATAAATGGTTCACACATAATTGCATAGGTCATTTTTGGCATGATTTAATCCACATTTCAGCTGTTATTTTCAACAGCATGAAGCACCATAGAGAAAGGTTGCCTACAACATATTGGAAGGCTTGTTTCTGATTGTTAATAACATATTGCAGAAGGGTTTTTATTATGGAGACATGCCTAGTTACAGATGAGCTTCACTAAATAATAGAAATGTTAACATATTGCTACAATAAATAAAATATGTGTCATATGGTATGATAACTAAATGGCTGTGTGGTTCCAGACAATCTTGAATTTAGGATCAGACTCATTCTCCTTCCCAAGGATGTAGGTTCTGCTGCCCCTGCAGTGATGCCACCTTAGCCCTATGTCAGAGCCAGGGAGTTTAGCTGAATACACTCTTCTGTGCTAGGACGGGTACTCCACATACCACCCCTGTTAGCTGTTCACAAACACTGTGAGACTCAGTGATCCTGGGCAAATGAACTAGCTAGCCATCTACAGCTGTGTATGCCTGGCTTACCAGTGATCACTGAGGTTCTCCATTCTCCTCAGGCCCAGCTTTAACTTCATTCATCACAGGTAATTCTGGTTTAGTTTTCATCCATCTCAGCTGAGTTGTAAAAAAGCAATAGCTTGAATACCACAGAGAAGGTTCCTTCTAGCACACATATAAATATAGGGAAAATATTTAACCTTAAAGAAAATAAATTGGAAATTTTGGGAAGGAAAACTGTACCTGTAGGGAGCTCATAGTAAAATGGGAAGAAAAAAAGTATTTTTATTTTGACTTTAAAACCTTATTATGTATTGATGAATTGTGTAACTTTTAAATCAAGTTTGTAATTCCCTGCAAAGCTGACTAATGTACTATGGCTCTTTGTAATGTGAAAAACAGAATGTTAAGTAAGCATTTCAATTTGCAATATTTTAATGTCTTTTCACACTACATACTGAACATGAAACCTACCTATCACCAATTTTTCAGCTCTGCCTTCTCATATGCAGACACCTTTTACACACCAATCATTTTGACCGAAGCTCTGTTGGCAGAGAGCAGTAAGAATAGTAATATTTAGCATAGTAATTATCCTTTTAGCCAGGCCATTTTTCTCCTGAAAATAGGATCTCGAGCCCCTGCTGCAATTCAGTTACCAGAGCATGTGACAGCCAAGCACATGGCCTTCCTAGGCTTATTCAGGCTAAAAGTCTTTAGATAAACCTTTAGGAGGAAATTGATTACAGTAATTTCACGATTATAAGCCGCACCATTTTGACTAAAATTTTGATCTGAAACCGAAGCGCAGCTTATAATCAGGTGCGGCTTATATATGGACAAAGAACAAAAAATTGCTGTTTCAGTTTGGAGGACAGGTGTCTGCTGAGAAAGGCTGGAGCTTCTCTTTGAAAGGGAGGATGTAAAGTCCCTCTCTTCAAATTATTATAATTTTGAAATCAAGGGGATTTCAGGCAAAGATATGAGAATTAGGAATAACAGTTCTTTACTAGGGAAATTAAAATAGAAATACAGTACTACAAAGGGACAAACTCCAAACCCTGACAAAGTCAGAGCACAACCTGATACCCCATCAGGCAGGGTGTTGGTAGCAGTCCCATTAAATGGTGGCTGCATCCTCCTGCAGTGACAGATGTGGTTCAGTTGAAGCAGTGCTCCTGCAGAAGGTGCAGTTTCCTTCTAGAGGTCCAGTGGTGATGTGCAGAAATCCGGTTTTCCTCTGGAGTCCAGTGAAGAAAGGGGCTCCCTTAGTGTCCCAAAACCTCAGTTTTTTATCTTGGTAAGAAATGTTGGGCTCTTCCCCCTGGCTGGAGCAACTTCCAATGGGATGCAGTAATTTTATCAGTCCCACAGTGGGACTCAATGGGCCATTAGCAGAAAATGACTTGCTGGAGGAAGGATGGGCTGTGAAAAGATGAAGAACAATGCCCCACCTGGTTTTAATGGATGGCCCAATAGCAGAATATCTGCCCTTGAGATAAGGATCACTGCCCCCACCCTCAACAGATGGTGATAGAATAGATACCTTTTATCACACTCTATATTGTAACCCAAAACAGTTGCCAGCACCCAAAGTGCAACTTATAACCAGGTGCGGCTTATAATCATGAAATTACTGTATATACATTGATGCATTGAAATTGATTTTTTTTTAATTCACCCAAGTCATCACTAAGAATATATTCTGCTTTTCTTTCTGAAAACTTTTACAGGCAATATTGCAAGGTTTCAGTAAATAGATATCATTAGGGAGAGCACTTTACTTCTGTGTAGGCATTCATTTCAGTTTTTGCAATAATATTAAGTGGTCTGATGGTTAAGAATTTGACCATCAGTTTAGTTAGAAACTAGATACATAGAATAAATTGGGTTGCTTTTGTTTGCATTTTTTTTGTATTCTGGTGGGTTTTTTGGGGTTTTTTTTGTTAACAATGTATTGGTAGTAGTCCAAAGCAGGAATTAAATAAATATTTAAATGCCATTACCCAGATGCAAGGAGATACAGTCCAGCTAAGTGTAACTATTTTAAAACTATATTTTGAAGTAAAAAAGGATTAAGCATTTGTAAGAACTATTGATCTTCTTAAATAGACAGAGGGAAGTTTGAATGTATATGCTAGGAGACCAGCTATTCCAAGCAAAAGACTCAGTACTCAGAAGGCCTTACCAACCCTGCTACCTTTGATGGTAGTTGTAAACTCATCGCTGCTCAAGATAGCTGATCAATTCTCATAGCAAGAGGCCTTTCAGATAAAGTCAGAACTGATTTTTCTAAGCACTGTTGCACACCTGGTTTTAAAAAATAATAGCGCTTGTGGTAAGTGCCATAACTTCTGTGTCATAACTTCTGGAGACAACTGAGGATGCCCTTAGGGCACAGCAGGAGGGGAATATATGGAGCACTCAGCTCCAACTGTGTTACTGAGCATGCAGGGTAATCTCAGCACAGGCAAACGCTGCCTTTGCCCTCTTATAGGAATCTACTCTTTCTGCTCATCAACAGAGTAAACTTGTCAAATTCCTGCAAGTTGAGAAGGAGAAGCACAACAGGTTTTTTGTCTCCCAGGCAGCCCTACATTTCACACATTCATAGTGCAATGCCCTCTGCTTCTCACTCTCTTGCTGCGAGATCCATGACCAATGACAAGGAAGGAAAGCTCTGTCCTTCAAAGAGAGTTGGAAGTGTCAGGCCGGCCTGCCCCAACCCTGTTATGGTGTCAGCAAAGTGGCTAAGTAAGTAAGTAATAAAGGGACAGGAGCAACTAAAGGGCTAGAAACTGAGAACTTTAATGTAAGGAGAAACACAAGGGCACAACATAAAATGTAAACCCACACACCTGCTCACAGCTACCTCTAAGAAATAAAGTCCTTACTCCCTAGAAGTCCTATGTTCACAGGTCTACATAGCTCCTTTAGAAGACCCTGGAATGGGGTTGTTCACACTTATGTAGCCTATAAGGGAATGTTCTAGAAAGCTTCCAGCCAACCACAGATTGTTGTGTAGTCTGTATTTGCATGATCACTCCCAGTTGTTTCCATAATCCTTTTCTTCTCTTTACATCTAGCCATAGTTGACTGGATGTAATCTGTCTTGGCTTCTCAGTGTCCAGAGTCCAACATTGTTACGTGCTGTGTGGCTGGTTAGCAACTTGTCCTTTCCAGGATGGACATATAGAGGAAAGTTCTTATGCCATCCTGCTTCCTAGTTGGAGAATGTGATGGAGGGACCAGTGACCTGAATTAGTTGCTTTGTAGCCTGTGATGGTTCACTGAGGTAATTTTTCTCATAGTACCCAGCATGAACTGTGTTTTGGATTTTTACTGGGAGGTGTGTTGATAATACAAGGATATTTTAGCTATTGCTGAGCAGCATCAAGGCCTTTTCAGCTCCTACCCCACTCCACCAGTAGAGAGGCTGGATGTGCACAAGAAGTTGGAAGAGGACACAGCTGGGACCCAAATTGACCGTGGAGATATCCCAGACTGTATGGCATCATGCTTAGCATATAAAGGTGTGTGAGAAGAAGGAAAAGAGGGGGCATTTAGAGTAATGGTATTTGTCTTCACAAGTCACCATTATATGTAATGGGACCCTGTGGAGACTGGCAAACATCTGCCTGCCCATGGGAAGCAGTGCATATATTCTCTGTCATGCTTTACTTGTGTGAGCAGCTTTTGCTTTATACTGATTAAACTGCTTTTACCTCAACCCACAAGGCTTCTTCCTTTTACCCTCCCAATTCTCTCCCTCATCTTCTCCAGGGGGAATGAGTGAGCAGCTGTGTGGGATTTAGTTGCTAGCCAGGGTGAAACCACACCAGAGCCCTAGTTCACACTGTTGTTGGTCATAGAGATTCATTCATCTATACACAAAAATGATGTTTTAGGATAGCTCAGGACAATGAATTCTATGTAGTTCAGTGTTTCTTCATTTTTCAGTGTTACAAAAATGAAAAGTAGGAGAGAAGAATTGCCTGGAAAATGCAGTTTAAGGAGACACAAAAATGGAAAAGGAAAGAAAGAGAAGAGAAATTCAAGCATCTTAGACATTTGCACTTTTAAAATCCAGCTCTAGAAAGTAGGAAGGGAAAGGAGGTTTAGGCCAGGATTCAAATCTAAGTGAGAAGAGGAAGGAAGAGCAAGCAGGCAAACCTCATCAGTCCTAGAGAGAGCCATGGCCAGAAAAGGGACAGAGAAGAAATATTCTGAAGTTGATTTACTAGAGGTCAGCCCTAAAAGCTGGGGATTAAACTGACAATTTCCTAAACTACGTCACTTGTGCATCTAGGAAAGATTTTGTTATCTGTACCTGTCTTTAAGTGCTTTTCTTTTGCACCTGTGTTTGCAATTCCAGACAAGAGACAATATAATACAGGTGTCAGTGCATCAGACTGTAATCCCAAGGAAGATTAAGGGCTCTCTGGCATTGTGATGGACTGTATTGGTTAAGTCACATTGCCAGTGTCGCTTAGAGTCACTACACACGACCACGAGTGTGTTCGTATCTACAATAATGACATCTTGTTCCTGACCTTAGGTTCCCCAGATTCATCCCTCTGAGGTACCCTGCTGTGGAACTGGGACACAGAGACTGAAAATACTGGGATCTGAGATTTCTCCTGACCTTCCTAAACAGCAAAACCCAGCTTCCCAGAGGAACTCACTGCTGGTTTCCCCACATGCTGAGGATGGTGAAGTCATATGACAAGGTGCAGATTTCTGTTTTACCATCCTGAAAGTCCTTGGAAAACAGAAGGAAGATACCCATGACCCCAGCTGGGTGTAACCTCTGTGGTATAATGTAATACGTTGTATGTTTGGAGTCACTTCTCTCAGCAGCACTTCTGGTTCAAGGCTTGAATGGGGAGATAGATGAGAGACTTGTCCCTCCATCCTCCATGGTACCCAACCTGGTACAGGTTGCACAGGAAGGTCTAAATCTGTTTTCTCAGTCCTGCTCACAGTCTGTGCATCTCACAAGCAGCAAGAAGGAAACAAAACAGCCATCCAGCAAGTTGAGTGGGCTGCATGCCAATTGGCTTGAGAAAGGCAGGCCTTTTCTATTAATAACTCATTTAGGCCAAAGGTTGTGTGTCTGCATAATGACTTGGAGCAGACATATCTGCCAGAAGTGCTTGGTGTAGAGGGGCACAGAGGTGGATGAGGTAACTTACATCACTGCTGTGCTCCTGAAAAAATTCAGTATAAAACATGACAGTCCTAGACTGAAAGTGGACGGTATGGAAATTAAGTCAGAGGCCTGAAGAGAAAGCTATAGCAGAGCTCAGCCTTGCTGTGGTCAGGAGTGCTCAGGATTAGCAAATGGAGAAAACAGACAGATGTTGTTATGTAAACAGATTTTCTCTTAAACTTAGACACAGTTTTCTCACTACCACATTCCTCTGAGGTTTCAGCTGCCTCAAAAAACCTAGAGAGACTTCCCATGCTGAGAGTTGAATGACACATGCAAGAGTGTCTAACCACAGCTCCTTCCTGTAGAGCAGCAGGTCCAGTGGGTTGTGGAGGCTTTTGATGTTTCATGTGCAAAAACAGGTCTGTGCCATTCAAAAGCCAAACATTTCTGTGTAGCCACAAGAGCAAGACTGATGCAAGCAGCAACTATGTACTTGTTTCTGCTGACCAATAGCAAAATACATCCCTAGCCATGTATTCAGTGCACTAAAGTTCCTCGATTTTATGATGTTTGCTCAGTATTTGCCAATTTGTACATCCTAATAGAACATTTGTATTATTAGGAAAGAGAGATTTTTGTTGCCGTTGAACAACCAATTTGGAGACTTTTCATTTCCCCTGCAGTCAAGCATTTTTATAAAGCTCTGCCTGCTATATTCTACATTAAAAATCCTGTACAGACATGGGAACTTAAACAAAAAATCACCTATAGAGGCAAAGCATGACCTCTTCCTTTGCAGTCCCTGCCCTCTGACATAGAAGGATCTAGCACTGAAGCAGCTATTGCTGTAAACACACACACTTTTCATAGTGCATTTGTAGAGTTTTCAACAGCATTCCAAATGAGACTAGTTCCTTTACAAAGAGTTTGTTTTGCACACCGCTTGCCCCAAGGCTGTACTGTCGCTGACAGACTCTCCACAGCAGCTTTATGTCCACTGCTGCACGTAACATCGATGAAAGCTTGTGAGGCTCGTTAGGCAAACACAGCATAGCCCTGCAGGCTGTGGCACACTGCCAGTGCTGCCCTAACCCCCAAATGGTGATAAGCAGCTCAAGGGGTTGTGCTAAGTATATATCTAAATCAAGAATCTCACTTCACAGAAACTTCCTAAGAACGAGGAAGAACTGGCTGAAAAGCGTAGTATAGTACTTGTATACAATACCAATGCAGCTCACATAGGAGATATATACTGTGCTTTCACGCAGCAGCTCCTTCAGTGGCACCTTTAAATTTTTAATAAAAAACAATGCTGAAGGTACGTGCTTCCCCTGATTCTAAAGTGTTTTTATTGTTTTGTGGTGGATGAAGATAAGAAATACATGCGCATCTTCTCCTTCTCCAAAAATAGTCATGAATTCTCCCTTGGTGTTACCAGAGAAAGCACAAAATCTCTCTATTCCTTACAGTGTTGGTTACCGTAACATGACCTTCTGAGACCTCTTCTAAACATCCAGGGACTAAACATGGTCCTATACTTTGTGTGATTTCCTAAACAGTAGAAAATATGGGTATAAAACATTATCAAATCTGAATAATAGCATTTTACATACACTTCGCCTAGGTGTAATTAATTGCAGAAAGGACAAGTTGATTAATACAATTCTCAATAATTCTAATCAAGTGATATTACAGAGGCAAGAATATGAATCAGCACTGTATACTGCTAAGTTTTTTTTTCATTAGGGGCCAAATGTTTCTTTTAATATCTATTATAAAACTGTTTTAGCACTGTATTTTAAAGATAAATAAGTATTTTGGGGCAACCTGATCTAATGTGTGGCATCCCTGCCACACAGGATGCTGGAGCTAGATGATCTTTAAGGTTCCTTCCAACCCAATACACTCTATGATTCTGTGATTTTCACTTTCAGGAGGTTATAGGAGATCTCTTCTTATAAGCTTAATTTATTCTTTCAACTGAGTTAAGTCCGTGACTGATAAAAATTTGGAGCTAGTAATCCAAATTCCTGTGATATAATTTTTGGAGCAACAAGTGCAAAGCAACAGCTGGTTGAGCGTGTACATTTGCTGCAATTCTTGCAAAAGATAGGACTGCAGGCTGTACTGCAAAAAGAATTATAATAAATATAACCTATCTGCACAAACACCATTTTAGTTGAATTGAACTGAGGGTGAATACCCAAGCAAAAATCTTCTAGCCTGCAGAAGCTACTGGTACAAACTGCTTTTTTAAACTGAAGTGATGCACGCACGCATACAACTCTAGTTACTAAAGTATTTTTGCTTGTGCCCCAATACATAAATTTATATAACCTCATTGTAGACCAACTTCTGGGGTATTGAGAGATTACCATTCAAACAAAAAATAGGCTAAAAATTTGGTTTACTTGGTTTACATATTGGACATTTTTTTACTTTGCCACTCAGAAATCAGAAACGTGTTTTTGATTCACACTTACAAGACTCTTGGAAAAACTTGGTTAAAACTCTCAGTGGTGATAAATTTCAGATTTTCTTTTCATTAACTGTTTGCATAAAGTAGTAGTGCTGGACACCCTCTCCAGCTCACATTCTTACTATTTACCAAAAAAGTAATTCCTTTAATTCCTTTTTGTTCAAAACAATGCCTTGCCCTTATTTTTTGTACTCTTCTCTCATAATTTAAGTAATTCTGTCACTTAGAAACATCCTGATAATCCATCCTACCCTTCTGTATTCTTATAGCTATCCTTATTCTCTCATTTTAGACTCCAAACTCAGGGGGACACTGGTTATAATTTTACAGAAACCATAATTTCGTTAATTGCTACTACAAATGCCACAGACAACAATATGTTTTTGTTGGCACCAAGATCAAAGTTGGCTGCTCTGTCCCTCAGATCTTGACTAGTAAAACACTTAAATATGCAGAAAGCAATTTAGAGTAGTGTAGCACTCAGAGCAATTTAAGTACCTTAGACCTGAATATCCATGCCTAATTACCAGGATGGGATTTAAAGTGTGCAGATGTAAATTGAGTGTAGAAAAACCCATCTGGAGTACACTGTTCACTGGTTTGAATAAGTGCAACATTAAAAATCAAATAAATCCCAACGTACCATAAATCAAAAGTGCCACACCTAATGTGAGAAATAAAAGGACTGTAGTACTCTTCCTTGAATTTTTGTAATATATATATATATATAAGAAGAAATGGTTACAATAAGAAGATGAATAATAATAGGAAGAAGAATAATAAAAATAGTAAGATGAAGAAGAAATAGTGGTAACTGTAAATGTAATATTCATTATCAGTATAGACATAAGAATAATAAAACAAAGAAGAAGAAGAAGAAGAGGAAGAAATATAAGTTGTAGTAAATAATTATAATTAGAAATAATAAAGTTATTTAATTTTAATTATATTATCAAGTTAAAATACATATTCACATATCTTCTAGAGTCACAGTACTGTTTGGGTTGGGAAGTACCTCTAAAATCCTCTACTGAATAAGGAGGCTGAGACCACCCAAGCCCACCCCTCCTTCCCCTGACTGCAGCTTTGGGCTGGGACTTGAGCTGCCCAACAGCACCTGAGGTACAATAAAGGTGACACCACTGATCAGTCACCTCTGCTCTAGGGACAAGGAAACAAGACTAAGGCAGGACAATGTATCCACAAGAAAGCCAAACCCAGCAGCTGTCCTGAAAATCAGCCTGGCCAGACTCAGGCTGGGAGACGCCATAGCCCACAGGCTCCTCTGCTGAGGCCATGTTTGCACACACTGCCCACAACATATATATGTATATATGCAGAAAGTAAAATTTAGACTGTTTGGAAACACATTTTTAAGGTTTTACACTTTTTTCTTTGAAAAATTTTTCTCTGTTCCTCTCTCCAAACTAATGTTAACGTGGAGCAGGGAGGGTTTCCTTCTAGGAAATACAGTTTTAGTTTCAGCATAGTAACTAATAGGATGAACTCAAAGCATACAACTAGTACCTGCTGAGGAGAACTGAGCACTTACTTTAGCTCAGTGTTACTGGATATGAAAAGCAAAGCTAATATTTGAAATATGTTGAGAAGAGAGCAGAACTGTAGGTTTAAGTGTGACTTTTGAGGAGTAAGTACAGTGATTTCACGATTACAAGCCGCACGGAGTATAAGCCACGTTTCCGGTGTGTTGGCAATGTTGATGTCTTTGTCACCCATTTATTAGCCACACTTTCGTTCGTGGCAAACTTTCACAAAGTCGTCATTTAGTAACAGAATCGCGGGATTGCCAGGGCTTACTGGCAGGTGCCGGCCTTGGAAACATTATTTCCAAGTGAAAAAAGACACAGACCACAGCTGCAGCAGTGTACCCTGCAAGTTTTATTTACAAGCCGAAAAAGACACGAACAATAGTGTGGTCATTTTGCGAGCATTCCCAATGGATCCGTGTTTCCTTTAAACAGCTGCTCAGCCGCACGGGCACGGCCTGGCCCGACCCCTCCCCTCCCCTGATCCACACAAGCACAGCCCAGCCCGGCCCGGCCTGGCCCCTCGCCCCCCCTCCCCTCCCCTCCCTTCCCCTCCCCTCCCCTCCCCTCCCCTCCCCTCCCCTCCCCTGATCCGCGCAAGCACAGCCAGCCGCGCAGCTGCACAAGACTGAAAACACTTTAAAAAGTACAGAGAAATATCACACACTTTTATCGAACTGCCGAGGTAACTCGCCGAGGTAACTCACCCCGATAACAACCCCCGCCCCTCAGTAAAGCTGTCATCCACAGGCAGGCAACAAGCTGTTCTCTAATTGGTTTGTTGTCGGAACAACAGGAAACCATGGATTTCAAACCATTTTTGCTCGGGACAGGACTGGCACGGTACCAGGTAAGGGCAGATATCACATTTTTGTTAATATATTAGCCACCCCAGAGTACTAGCCGCACTTCCGGGTTTCCACCAAAACTTTGGTCAAAATGGTGCGGCTTGTAATCATGAAATTACTGTACTTTGTATTAGAAAACTTCACCACTCTTGTAGGAAAAAAGAAATGAAGCCCTGGCTGGTGACAACTGAGTTCAAAGACAGAAGCATAGGGCATAGCCTGAGTGAACTAAAGGGGACAGGAACCCTACAACAGGTATTAAGACATGCTTTTGTTAATTCTCTAATACTGTCTTCAGTCAAATCTGACATTAAATTTTGTTCAAAAGCACAATCTGACTGATAATAATATTTTTATTAGATCTTTTCATCCCAATTTCAAAAGGCATTTGATGTATCTGTTATATATATGAACTAAATTGCATGCTCTGCACAGCACATTTACCACTAAAATAAACATTCTAGGTCCAGCCAATCATCTTCAAGGTAGAATGGTACATTTTGAGGAATTGCTGACAAAACACACAAAAAAACAACTCAATATTGCTTAACACAGAAGTTATCTAGCAGGAAACCAAGGAAATTCCATCATTATGACTGTTTGTTCAAAATTATTTTGTCCTGAGGCAGATGTGCTCTTTAAATATCCAATCAAACACCGTGTTTCCAGTAGCAATTGTAGTTCTGGGTGTTTTACCTTTTGAGCATGGGTTGTCAACAGTGATAAGAGCCTACTAAAAAGTTCTTGATGTAAATACATAAAACACAGAAATAGGTTATATAACATGAAATAATGCAGGTATTGGCTATTTGTATTTAAAGTCCCATGGGTGGGGAACTTGACAGGGTTTATAGAGTTGGCTTATGCCTTTTCACCACTGTCCTTAGTCAAATAACTCCAGCTGCAGTATTGCTGAGGTTATGTGTACTCACATGAATGTAAATAACTATATAAACAGAAAAGGTCTTTCTTGATCTTTCATTCTTTCAATTAAAAAAATCATTTTGTGCAATCAGTCATTTAATCTAGTCACTCAAAATGAGGTTTTAAGCCTTTTTTAAGCTTTGCTGCCAGAAAAGATACCTAAATACATGAAGTGCAATTTGAGATCCCAAAAATGTCAACATGTCTTTGGCTTCAAAGGACACTGGAATACTTAGCAATTTTCTATTGAAGTCTACCGTCTGAAAATTCAAGCTTTCATATCAAGGTTATTTAATATGAAATTCTTACAAAACCAAACCTATTAGTCTCTTTCACCCTGATGCATAAATCAGATGCTTGATCCCAAAAATATTTAATTTGGTTAAGGGAAGTAGTCCCCTTCCTTCATCAGATGAAACTGATGAATCACAATATTCATCTTACTTCATTTGCACTCTTTTTGGGATGAGTCCCAATATTTTACATTTCATCCACCGTTACCATAGCTCTTTTGTAAACCGTGGAGTCATATCTCATTTTCCCACCATTTTCACAAGTATTTACCCCATCTCCATATCCTGGGGTTCAAAAATACCTCAAGGGATTTCAATCAGAAGAAATATTGTTGTAGGCTTGACATGTTCACCTTTTTTTTCATTGCCATCACATGGGAAAGCAAACACATTCCAAGCTGAAATTAATCAAATTCAGCAATCTTTTGACAGTAGTGCTCCAGCATCTTCTTTCACTGCTTCATCAATCACAAATAAATCATGATGGCTGGTGAGGCACTGGAGGATTGACATGGCAGTGTGTCAATAGCTGTAACTGAAGCATTGTTGTTGCCTGGTAAATTATTAGCAGAGGGGATTGTTGACTGAGCATCAATTCCCCAGAAGTTTGGAGCCATTAGGGCTCATCTTTCAAAGCCTATTGGCCTCAAAAGACTGTAACAACTGTTTAACTTCAGCAAGGTCTCACATTTGGACTGGGCGATCCATATCCATGTCCAGGTCCAGGCTACATTCTTTGATGGGCTGTCTCTCAGCAGCAGGGGAACCATCACTGAATAGACAAGTTACTAATGCAGTTCCCCAAGGAACCTATGGCCCTAGGACAGGTCACATTTTTTAATCAATGACTTGGAAAAAACCAAACTCATTACAGATAACATTTCCAATAGTCACAAAGACTGATGGAAGGCCAAATAAGAGAACAAGTCCTTAACCCATGTAACTTTAATGCCTGGAAGCTAGGCACAGACAGCACATTTAATAAGACTAAAAGTAAAATCATGCAGTGTCCAAGTGATGATTGATGACTGATCTCCTCTGTGACCATTAGCACCCCAATGTGATTACTCGCTGTCATTTCTGGCTTGCAAACAACAGCCAGTCTTGAGCCATATGCACTCATACAGCTATGCAAGTTATGACTGACAGAAGATGGGTTTTCTAAGTACTACATATTCACTGAGTGAAAAGGCTCTATGCAGAACTGAAATACAAGGCTACTTAGCTAGAAAGAGTTCAAGGAGAGATTTATTTGGAGCCAGTCATTAGCAAGTCACATTAAGGTCATGCTGAAGCCATCAGTGTCTGGGTGATCAATTAAGATGTGAAATGATCAGTCATTCAAAGCAAGGCTGATTATGTATAATTACCCCATAATAGTTTCCTTAAACTGTTGGGAGTGTACAAAATGAGTGACCCTCGTCATGTGGCCAGGTCACACTGAATGCCAGAAACAAGTAGAAGGGAAAAAATTTGCCTTAGAATAGGCAGGGATGTATGCTGTTCTGTTTCTAATGTCTGTAATTGAATAATCTACGAGGGGTTTTACAAATAAGTGCTTGGATTTTCTATCACCTTAGCATGGCTGAAGCTAAGAACATCTCCATGACATCTGTTGAATATCCACAGGACACCCAGATATGCAGTTTTTTTGGACTGTGACAATACACACTTTGCAGTACCTTACACCACAAAACATGGCTTCTGCATTTCCATCTGGGATTATGCAATAGTTAGCAAGGCAAGGAAGTGCATTTTCACATTTTAAAAGGGATCTGTAGAGAATAAAAATCTTCTGGTGACATTCACTGGTTAATTGAGCCTTTAGCAGCGTAGTAGTGGAAAACATTCCTGATTCTTCAGGGAAACGTGGAGTAGTACATCTAAACCCAAAGAACATAGGTGTGCAATATCTAGAGAAAAGCAGTTTGGGTAGCAGAAATTGAGGGAGAGTTCCAAGAGCCAAAGAGAAGCATTAAATTTGAAAAACTTGGCTTCTTTTTATAGACTGGTATGTGTCAATCCCTTTTAAGTAAACACAGAGAAGGCTCACAGGCAGCTTGATTGTATGGTGTAGGTACTCACATGCACCACAACAAGAGTATCATAGGAAGCCTGTCAGCCCATCAGACAAATACATGACAAAATAGCTAGAAGCTGGAGGGAGGCAGTTCAAATTGATAATAAAATGTTATCTTTGTTTTAAGCGAGGAATTATTAATTTGGGATTGATGGCAAGGATTGGGTTTTGATATGACTTATCACTGGCAACTTTCAATTAAAACTTCAATGGTTTTCTGGGAGAGACACTGTAGTTAAACAAGATTTTGTTTATTTACTAATTCAGCCTATGTGGTAGAGCTCAAGCTACATACCGGCAGATTGTTCCATTCTAAGCTTGATAACTAGTCTTCTATTTCTTCGCCTTTTTTTTTTTTTATTTATTTTTTATTTTTTACTTTTAATAAACAGGAAAAGAAGTATGTTTTTTTGTGGGAATGTAAGTTCCAAATCTTTTCTTAACACATCACTAAAAAGTGATCGTATTTCTGCTGCTGAATCTTGACAGTTGTGGAAGAGTTTGATCCTCAAATGCTTTGAATTTACAGGGGAGTGTATTTGTTTGTTTGCTTTTCCTGAGTGAAAATGTTTCTGTTTCTGCAAAGTAACTCAGGCTTTGCTAAGAAAACTGTCATTTCTTCTTATCAGAAAACACAAGTCCATGTGGACAACCCTGCTCTGTATCCATTCCATCAGGCTTTGTTTCTCTGCTCCACTACCTTGATTTTAATGAAACCTGTCCTTGTGCTTCTGCTTGCTTTGAATTAGCTATTCTTCACCCAGTCAGATTGATTGACTTTTTTATCTCATGACTGCCCAAGTACGGAACAAGCTTCTTTCACAGCCATCTATACCCCTTACAAGTTGTTTTCTGGTTTATTTCCATTTATTCTTGTAAACACCAAAGCACAAGAGACTGAAGTCTTCAAATTTTACCATTTTACTTTTTTTATTTTATTGATTTTATTTTACTTAAGAACACTGTGCTGAGTTTTGTGATTATTCCCTCAAAGAAAAGGCCTCTCTTTTTTGTTTTACTGCTTCAACTACTTATGCAAAGCAGGATCCTCTTTGAGCTAGGTTCATACTGAGGGATAAACTCTACCTTGTTTTTTTTCACTGCACATTATTATTGGGGAAAAATAGTCTGTAATCTCTCTATCACAAAAAGTCTACTACTCATTTTTGCTTAATTTAATTCACAATATGTGTCGTATGCGAATGTTTTGCAAATCTGTTAAAATATTACATCTATATAGTGTATTTAAATACTTCGCAATAAATGACAGGATTTTGATTTCTAGTAATTTTATAACTGGAGGAGATTTTATGGTATTAGATACTACCTGCACATTTTATATTGCATCCTATGAGGGGATCAGCTAGGCTCCCTAAGAACTAATCAACTTCTAATAATGAGGACCAGGAATTTTCATGTAAATTTATCTCTCATGATTAAAGCTAGTACACTTGATTTTCCAGTTCTTGTGTCTTTGTTAACTTCCAGTACCGTATCAGAACTGTAGCATTTTTCACATCCTCCCATTGCGATGTATTTTACATCCAGTAATTCTCTGGAGATACAGGACTGAAGGGAACCTTGAGATGTCATTAAGTCTATTATTGCTTTGCTACAGAAAGAACAATTATACCAGTGTCTTTTCTGACAGGTGTTCCACTAGTTGGTTCTTAAGGACTTTAAAAGATGGAGATTCCACCAATTCTCTTGGCAATTTATTGCAGTGCTCCACTTTCCTATCAATTAAGCTGTAGTTTATTCCCATTACTTTCAGGCACAGAATACGAAAGAGTGGATTACCTCTTTTTACCAACACCTTTTATGTATTTGAATGTTGTTTGGTTCCAGCCGTCCTTTCCTTTCCTGGTTAAATAACCCAATTTGTACAATAATTTTTCACAGGTCACATTTTTAGACTACTGAACATTCTCATTTTTCTCTACTGAGTTGTCTCCAACTCGTCCACATATAATTGGAAAATTACTCTGAGTGAAGCCTTTAAATGCTGAATCAATAGGAAAAATTTCTTCATGTCTTGCAGGCTACACTTGAGGTAATAAATTCCATTTGATTCTAAAGAGCTCTGGACTTTTTTTCATCAATATGACATTGTTGAATCATGTTGAGCATATCTACAGTTACCGCCAGTTTTAACCCCTATGTCCTTTCCTGTAGAACTGCTCTTTAAATTGCTTTTATCCATCCCATCTACAAAACAGACAATGATTGCTTAATGCATGTGTACCCATTGAATAGCATCTGATTATTTTCAGATTATGCCTCCCATTTGTCAAGATCCATTTAAATTGTTATACCATTCTCAGTATGTTCATCCCTAGCTTTGCTCCATCTGCAAATTAGATAATCATACTCTGCACTCCATCATCCCATTTATTAACAAAACCTTTGAACAGCAAATGGGTTAGAAATAAGTACTACTCTATGAATACTTCTATTTTGACAGTGACCAATTGATAAACATTCTTTTGATATTCTTTTCAAATTCAGTTTCTGGTTCTAGATCTAGATTCCCAGAAGTCACCATATTTCTTTAGCTAGCATAGGACATATTGACGTGGGGAATACCAAAAGTCTTTCCAAAGTCAAAGTACAGTGTGTCTGCCCTTGGTCTACCTACTCTTTTCCTGCCACTGAAGGAAATTCAGCAAATAGCTTATTGTTAATATCACATATAATTGGTGCAAAACACAATGTAAAGCCTGGCTGAGTGAAATCCTTGCAATGCGTTATGGTCCCATACTGTGTTTTTTTTTTCCATGGAGGAGTTGCCTACCCCCAAAATTTATTTTATTTTTTGTAGTGTACTGCAAAATGTTTTGGGAATCTGAAGCACTTTGCATGCCTTGATGAATAGTAGAGATGTTTTTGCTGCACAGGTTTTAACTTCTCTAAAATGAAAATAAAAGTAGCACTAATTGGCAGAGAAAATAGATAGCAAACAATACACAGCAGATGGTTTAAAGTGTAAAAAACTGATAAGGGAAGCTAAAGGTGACAGAAGGTTTTGTGGATGGCAGGGCTGAGACCAATAAAAAATCATGTCTGAAGTCTATTTTGAAACAAAAGAAAGAAATTAAAATTGTAAAAATGGTACAGGCTCATTGCTCAACAGACATGGTAAATTTATTCACAATAGTGCAGGAGCAGAAGTGTTTATGAAATATTTCCATGCTTTATTTGAAATGAATGGAGATCACAAAAGGATGATTCTTGTATGATGAAGTACTTTCTAGCCTTTTTGTGACAAAGGACATTAAACAGCTACTGTATTTAATAATTTTTAAAAGCAGGTTGGGAAAAATAGCATCTATTTCCTAAAAGCAAAATTTAAGGAACTCTCTGGCTCACTTATCTTACCACTTACTGAATTTTGGACTTTCTATGAAATTCCAGAAGACTGAAAAAATGACAATGTCTTGCCCGTGCAAGAGGGCAGGACAAATGCAGGAGAGGAAGATCTACTAAAGAAGCAACATATGGTTTTAATAGATAAAGTTTTACAGGGTAACACATTTCCAACATTTCCATATATTAAAAGTATTTTTAAAATACAGAGAAATCTGAATTTTTGCCCAGTTAAAACAGATGGCAGGTACTGCATTGTTTCCAGACTCCAGCTTCAAGTTTTGAAGGAGGCTCAAAATGAGTTAAAACAAAAAAGTAATCGAGCTGTCTAACATACCGTCTCGTAAACAATTATTCATACCAAACAGCTTGTCACAGCTCCATCAGTTGTATGAGGTGTAGACCAGGATAAGTCAGTATGTAATTGGCAGCAATTACAATACTTTAGCAAGTTAGAGAAAATGCATATCCTCCTGCTGCTCTATATTTGGTTATGTATTGCGTTCTCATGTTTATGCTTTTGTGAATATTATCATTCATATGTTGCCTTCAAGATAATGTGCTCCACATAAGCAATCATTTTGTATTATCATCAGGTTTGTGCTCCTACCTGTACAGAGACATGCAAATTCAAAATTTCTCTATTATTGTCAGAAAAGCTTGATTATATCCAGGTTTGTATGACAAAAGTTGATGGACTAGGCCCTTGTTCTCAAGAAGTCCATTGAAATGCTTCAAACCAGGACTAGAGACATCAAAAGTGACCATTCCTGAAACTTTGGTAATCAGCTTTCATAAATAGTCTTAAGATGCTCAGCTTGCTAACCTTTGAGTTCAACTGAAAATAGGACTAGACATCAGGAGTTAAAGCAAAGTCCAACCCAAATTACTTTCAAAAGCAAACACAAACAACTCAGAAACTCAAATCCAACTATTGAGCATTCAGTTCAAAGGTCTTAGATGAGAGGTTTTGTGCATTTAGTGTGTGGCGGATAACTTTACTTGTCATCATTTTTTTTTTTTTATCCATACTTTATATCTCTTGTAACTTGCTGTTTCATCCCTCAAAGCCTATGTCACAAGAATTTAGCTTCCTGCATCTTGACAAAAACACACCCTTGGAGGATTGAACAAGGATACTGAGACATTATCTCACCCCAGAGGCATTTCTATAGCACGATTTGTCTAGTCCCAAAGTAAGCATCTAAACTGAGTCTGATGGATCAAGTCTTAAACCTTTCCTTCCCTTTTCCATAAAAAAATGGGCAGCCCACCAGATGTCAGTGTCTTAATTTTGGATATCCAAAGGGAGGAGAGAAAATCCTAAAACCTATGCTTTCACAAAGTAGTAATAAGCTATGTGGTTTCATCTTATCACCATTTCCTCTTCTCTAACCATCTTAACATGAGCAATGCATTCATTTCTAGATCTGTTTGCCAGAACTTTCCTCAGAGACACTTACTTTAAAAGTCAGAAGCTTGATTCAGTGTACTAGTGTCCATACACCTTCCCCAAATCGCCAAGCTTTAAGCAGTTATTTACTAACCACAACAAGAACCTCTAAACACCTGGATAAAAAGGTCTATTAATTGCAAAGATTACTGTTTCAAGTCGAAGTGGATCAACATTTATGCATTTTACAAGTTTCTGTACGGGATAAAATATAATTTCTCTACACGGCATCTAAACCATTTTTGGCTCCATTCTATATTCCCTTTTAAGTCTCACTGTCCTCATAGTCATAAATGAAGGACATAATACCTTGTTTCACTTGTAAAAGTCAAGCAGTGTAGTATTATCTTCTATGTTACCAGTAACACTAATAACACTGCAGACTAGACTGCTCTGTCTTCATCAAAGGCTATGTATCAGTTGAGACACAGTGCTGATGATAACCTGAGTCAGCTGTCAGGGAAAAGGGCTCTGTAATATGTAGGACACTACCAAGGTTCATTTCAGCAAACACCTGCAAATTGCACTTCTCCAGAAAAAAATTAATGTCGGCAAAAACAAAAGTGAAGTGCAGAGAAGATATAGGAATGTATTTATATCCTCACACCCTACCTATGTACACAAGAAGCTCTTGATAATTTTTTGAATAACTATATAATCCCTGTCCTCCCACAATTTTGGATTATTTTTGTGTTGATTTTTTCACATGGTTTCCAAGCTACATTTTGACTCTACCTATTAAAGCCGTATAAACATGTTAATGTCTATGTCAGCAATGAAGGACACTACAAAACAAGACCTGAAGCTGAACTCCAAACATAGATGTACTAAAAAGAAATTCCCCAATATTAGCTACATAAAAAGCTTTTCTATTAATTCTCATTTAACACCTGTCCTGCACACAGAGATGGAGGGAGGAGTCCTCTGAGTGACCAGCTAGGTTCACCAGCCCTTCAAACAGAGGTTTACCTCACTGTCTGCATAATCTAGACTATTCCAATTTTTTAAAAATTATATTAATTTTCAGGCTAATCTGCAATTATTTGGGTTTTTTCCCTCACTGTAGTTAGTGGAGTGGGAAGTCTATGAAAAAAAGAAATATTGCTTAACATAGAAATTTAATTAACTAGCTGTGCAACACATACTCAAAACTAGTATGTTTAAATAATGCATCCCACTTCTGATTGTCTGCCTTGGCTGCTGCCTTAGTATATTCCCTATCTATTGTTCTTATTCAAAGGAGGATTCATTCAGGGCACAGTTTATACATACTGACATTACACACTTTGATATAAATTAATACCTATTAAATTATTTTTGTGTATTAATTGAATCTTCGCCACTGGAATCCCCTTGCTCTATTTTTTTCATAAGCGGATAAATAAAGGAAATATCTTGAGCTACCATGCACCATCTGGATAAATGTCAGCTATATTCCTACCTAGAGGGTTTGGCGTTTATTTCTCAAGAGGGCAGGTGTTGGTTTTGCTTTCCTTGCCTACAGTTTGCACAGCTGAATAATTTTAAAAGGACTCAGTGCTGAAAGATAAAATGAAGATGGAGTATATTGTTTCTGGCTACAATCCCCAGTGCTGTAGGTGGCATTTTCTGCTAATACAGCTTGAAGTAGAATTGCTGGCAAAACCAGAGATTTGAATCATCATAATTAAGGCCGTGTCAAATGCGATTTTTCTTTGAAAAAATGTACATACATAAATAATGCTAAGTGTATAAGCCACCAGTATATATTTAATCTGTATATCAGTTGCATCCCTAAATGAATGGTCATTCAGTGAGTTCACTAAAATTCCTGCACCCTAAATATCAGACTCAAGCAGCAACTGTACAGAAATGTCCATGAAAAATGTCCTGTGCAAACATTTGTTGCTTTTAAAAAATACTGTATTTCCCCATAATTAGTAAGCTGGCAAAAGGTGTCAAGCTTCGAATTTTCTTCCATCATTAGAATCAGAGTTATGCATAGTAGGGCTGATACTGTTGAGATTCCTTTCAAATGGATGCAGTGTAAGCATATAATACAGGGCTTTGTTGAAATCAAAGGGTTTGCAGCATAAATGAGAGAAACAGAAGTTTGGAAAGGTCAAAGTGAAGAAGGAATTTGCCCAGGGCCACACATAATTAAGTGTTAAAGCTCCGAATTGATTCAGGATGCCTGGGCTAACTGAGTGATGCGCTGTTTGTGTGTTTGACAGTGTAGGGGAAGGTGTGTCTTTGAAGAAATACCATGATTATGCACCATGTGCTAACCTCTGAATTTGTCTAATAGGGGTTTGGTCTCAATTTTGTGTGCAACTCAACCCTGATTTTTTTCTGTGCAAAATTCAATCTTGGGCAAAATGAGCTGCATGTGTGCAGCTGCACACTGTTGTTCTTCAGCCTGTGTCTTCCTGAAGTGTATGTAGTGCTTTATTAACAATGACAGTATTTTGTAATTGAATATTCAGATAAATTCTGCATGAGGTCAAAATGGTTTATCTACGATCAATCTCCAATTGATTTGTCTGTACAGCCAACGTATTTGCATATCTCCTCAAACACTGAGCTGAGAACACACTGAGCAGCATGGGGAAGCATCCCTCAAGAGCCAGTAGTTAGAGGGGGGTCAAGGTGAGGGTCAATACAATACCCACTACAGCAGCAGAGAAGTCATCAATTTGAATTTATTCTCATCTGAGGGACAACCTCATTTGCTCTTGTATATTGAGGGAGGAGAGAAAAAGGGAAGAAAGAAGGAATAGTGGAAATTATGAAAATAGACTTAGTGAAAGAGGGAAGATGTAGAAACTGCAACTGTAAATAAAGCAGTAAAGAAATCCTTCCAAAAGCAATATGATGTTCAACAATGTCAAGTATAAGCAGCCTGGTTGCCCTTCTCTCAGAACACTTTTCCTGCCTTCATCTCTGAAAGGCACAGCTGCTTGAAAAGGCCTCACAAAACCATCCAAATCACCTCTCTACCTGAAAAAATATCAGCTATTTCTGTGTCTGTGTCATTCCTGACAGGTATCTATCCTGTCCTTAATGGTGTCCCCAAATAGAGACTGAACATCAGTGTCCTGCCTTAGATCTTAACAAACCATTTCAGTGTCTAACTCAGTGGTTTAAAATATTTTTATTGCAAAATACTCTTCAGCATTTCTGGTTGCAGCTGCAGGCCTAGTCAAATGAAACCACACACCACACATTACTTTTCTTAATTACCTATCACAAGTTATTTTGAGACATCCATGTAGCAATTTTTGCTATATGCGAAGACTAAGCCCAACTAACTTAACCAATTTATTCTTAAGTAATGCATTCTAGACCATCCAGCATTTGAATCCTTTTGAATCCTTTTGAATCTCACTTCAAACATTTTACTGGACTGAGACAATACTCCAATGGAATAGAGAAGTCCAGCTGTGGCGTAGCTGGTCCCAAGGAAAGAAGGAGTATGATTTTGCACATCCCCACAGTCTGACGTTTACATTATTCACTGCAGAATAACTAGGTTTGGGGCTCTTTGGCAGTCAGGGAAAGGTAGGACATGGTGTTGTTGACTTGTACTCAGTTTGTGATCCATAAAACCTACATATAAAGATCTGCTACTTAAATAGTTGTTCCCTTCTTATTTGTGCAGCTGATTATTCCTGCTTAAACGCAGTTCCTTATATCTATCCCCAGTGAATAGCATCCTATTTATTTCAGACCATACCTTCAATTTGTCAAGATCACTTTAAATTCCAGTCCTGTCTTCCAACATACTCACAGTCCCTTGCAGATTAGTGTCATTAGCAAATCTAATAAGCATTCTCTCATTCCTTTCATTTTTGGCAATCCCCTGAGATTACAGCACAGTTATGACCTTGTTAAATGGTAGGGATAAGATACATACTTTTCTGCAGCACTTCAAAACAGCAACCATCCATCAAATACACTTTGAGGATATTTGTTCTCGAGAATTCTGTACAGGTCTCCAGGAAGACAGGGTAAGTCTACACTGCCTTTGAAGGAAATCCCAAGGCCGAAGTCAAAGTGTTTTGTTCAGCTCCATTACTGAGCCTCCCTCACAGCCCCAAACATGTCCAGACACCTATACTCTACTCTCACACCAGCGAAATGCCATCAGGAAGGTGTGGCCAGAGCTCATCCACTTCAGAATACACATCAGCTGCCTTTGAAGCATTTTGCAAAGGCTTCCTCAGCAATGGGGAAGGGGCAACAATTGAGACATGTCAGGGAACTAAGTCTCTAACAAAGTAAAAGAATTTGCCCTGTGCCACAAAAAGGGTTGTGATTATGTGCTGGCTGTAGAAGTGACCAGAGATGCCCGATGTGACCCACTCTTCAGTCCCCATTTGCACTGGTCCTGGGAAAGAGCTTGTCCACCTGCCAGAACACAGGGCCTGAAGGTCAGGGAAGAGCTTCTACCTTGACTCCAGCACTGCTGAGGTTGCACCTCAAGTCCTGTGTTTAGTTTTGGACTCCTCACTTCGAGAAAGATATTGAGATGCTGTAGTATGTCCAGAGAAGGGCAATTGGGGTGGTGAAAGGTCCAGAGAGTGACTCATATGGGAGAAGGTGAGGGAGATGAGGCAGTTTAGCCTGGAGAAAAGGAGGCAGATCAGGGGTAGACCCTATTGTTCTTCACAACTACCTGAAAGGAGGTTGTAGCCAGACGGGGATCAGTTCTCTTCTCCTAAATAGCAAGCAGTAAGATGAGAGGAATGGGTCAAGTTGTGCAGGGGGAGGGTTAGATTACATGTTAGGAAAAATTCCTCCACAGAAAGGGCTGTCAAGCACTGGAACAGGCTGCCCTGGGAAGTTGTTGAGTCCCTGTTCCTGGAGATTTTTACAAGATGTGCAAACTTGGCTCCCGGGGACGTGGTCTAGTGGTGGCTTGGCAGCACTGTGTTAATGATTGGACTCTATAATCTTCAAGGTCTTTTCCAACCTAAATGACTACATGATTCTATTATTTAGTTCAACTCTGACTCCAGCAGCAATCTGTGGGCAAGGTCTGCCACCAGCTCTGACAGAAAATGACTGGAACACACCCTGCTTGTGGCACCTTCTCTACTCCCCATAAGAGCAACAGAAAATCAGGGAGTTTCAACAAAGAAATGTCATAAGATAGCCTTTCTATGTAGAAATGTCAGCTTTTTAAGTAGTTAAAGGATGGTTAACATAACTGCTCAGCACTACGGGTAGTCTAGGTTTATCTAAAATATTGTTCCTTCTACTTCTGGGCGTGAAAACATTTCACTTTTCCAAAAATCTAATCCCCAGTTAATATTTATTCCACTGCTATAGTTCCTAGATTTAGATTAATGTCATCTCAGATGGAATTTAATTCATTGAAAGATGTCTATTGTGTTTAGGCTTTTGTGTCTTTAGTTGCTGTTTATTTGAAGGAAAGGAACACACAAGTTTATTTACAAATTGCAAACTTAAAACTGCTTCCAACACCTCCAGTTACTTCATCTACTTCAGTTTAACAAAAGGTCTGAGGAAAACTATAATAATGGAGGGGAATCAGCTCACAAAAATCTAAAGAAGTCTTTATTTGTGAGATTTCTGTGACCCTTGATGCCACAATGGGAACCATGCAAATGCTGAAATATACTGGTAGCATAAGGAAAAACACTTCATAGAGCAAGTGAATGGTGAAGTAAGTTGCTCATCACAGTCAAATAAACATCTTAGAACAACATCTGGTATAAGCTAAATGTGCTGTAAATTGCTGGGGTTTAGCTAATTAGACATTTAGTTGTCCATTCCCTGCTTTTGTTTTCCAGTTAATCAACTGAGCAAAGTCAAGGGTCAGAAAAGCTCACTCACACATACACTGAGGGGGGGAACAGGTGGCTCTTGTTAGGGCTCTGATATAGGAAATTAGCAAATGACTTTTTGATAGAGGGAGCTGGATTTCCTTTGCTGGAAATAGAATGAACTTATATTAGCATTAATAGATCTTCTCATGGAAAGACCCATCATAATTAGTGATCATAATTTATCAGCATCAGAATTTCACCAACAGATCCTAATCACTCTTTCCTCAATTACTCACAGAAAAACAGATGTATGTTAATGTGTTGAATGCAGGAGACCACTTTATGCCTGGTAGAAGATATAGAGTGCCTGTGGCATATTTAGACAGTTAATTTTACTTTTCCTCGTACTTATAATAAGAAAAATAAATGTGCCTATTTTGCTTTTTAAATCACACCAGTGTGAAAATATAGTTTGGGAAGAAATTGAAGAGCTACTCTTAAGGGTGCAGAAACTCTGGGGGAAAATAGCTTATATATCCCCTTTATTTGTATTTCCCTTCTCTTCCTCCACATCTCCCATATTCCAAAATCTTTTCTGACACTGGATATATTTCTCATCATATATTTATTATGTGAGATTATCTGCTCTCTCCTCAATCTATTTCAGCTGTATCCAGCTGGAGAGAGATGTAGAAGAGGTACAGATGAGGGCTACATAGCTCCATAGCCTGGGACCCTTCTGTACCAGCATCACCTGAGGTAAATCAGAGCTGGCTCACCAGACGTGACACCCACTAATGCCATTTTCTCTTTCTGTTATCTCACTTTATGAGACTATTACACAAAGATGACATTCCTCGCTGCTAAAGAAAGCCAGACTCCCTCAGCTGCTGGATTGAAGGGGACCTCTGGGTCATCTTGTCCAAAGTCCTGGATTGGATCCCAACTTCTCAATGCTTTAATCCAACAACCAGGAGAGAAAAAGGAAAACAAAAAACAACTGCACCTTATTGGGGTGATAGATCTGCTTGTTACACATTATTTAAAATTATGAAAATTATTCCTCCTATCTCATGCAACTTCCTTTATTCTTTATCCTCTGTACAGTGCAGACAGCTGTCTGCAAAAGTCAGCTGGGCGAAAGAAACAGGGTCAGCTCCATAGATTATTCCTATTACCTTTTAAATCCTCACTTATCCCTTCAGTCAGAGGGACACAGTGAATGCAATCAACTGAAGGGTGCGAAGTTCACAGATATGTTTACATATGTTTTTATGGCAAATAAGAGCTGCCCCACTAATGAAGAAGATAACGGTTATGTTATAAAGACTGGGGTGCCTAACTGCCTACTAGACTAAACAGTGAGTTCTGAGAGGAGTTTGTAATGTACTAAATGTGTCTATTATGAAAATCGGTAAGTAAAACCTTTTTTAAATTAAGAGACATGGGTGTCAGCAAGCTCTCTTCTCACCATTCATGCTATACTGCCAGTTTGCAGAAGGCTTAGTTACATACTTTGACCTCCAACTCTTCTACTAAGGATTTTATACCAGATGGTTAGATAATATGCTTTAAATGCACTGCCTCATGTATTACTCTCTATTTAAGCAGCTTATTATGAGTTTGTGGTTCTTTTATTCCTAGTATTCTTTTTATGCATATATTGTCTTGGATTATCAATTTCTGCCTTTTATTGCCAGTATTTTTATTTTCAACAAAATTATTTCCATCCTTCACAGAAATATGTACTCAGAGATTTTTACTACATAGCACAAGCTGAGGAAAGCAAATGGACATACTTTATTTCAAAAAGTAATGAAGAACAACATAATTCAGAGGTCATTGCCTGAGTGTCTTTACATTCTGATGTTCAATTGCTTGAATTTTGTCTGATTAGTGATAAAAACATTAAATATACTTTGAAGTTGAAACAGGATGGAAGTTTTTATGTATGGTGTCACTGTCTTGTCTGACTCTATAGAAGAAAATTATGTCAGAAATTATTTGGATACAATAACATCTAATGCCCATGTGCTTGTTCTAATGAATTCGTTATTTCCTTTGCACTCAGTTTTAACCGTGATATTGTGTTATAGCACAAAGTCTGTATTTTCATTTAATTTCCTGCAGGCTTTTTCATTTGGCTCATTTATCTTTCCTTATCCCTTGAAACCATCTATAGTAATTCAGTTCACTGCAGCTAGACCTTTTGACAGAGCCAGAAATAATCAGTTCCAGGCACTGCTGATTCCAAAGTTAACTAACAACGAACTCATGATTCTGATCATTTTATACTTTTTAGGTTAATAGAGACAGCATTTCTTTCTCCTTTGTCCTGCTGAAGAGTTAATCCATTCTATTTCTTTTCTACTGAAACATAGTTTGAGTAGTGGTACAAAAACCAAATCACACAGAGTTATAGCAAAATAAAATTCTAGATTGTTATTCCCAATACTGGTTAATGTCTCTTGAAATTTTCCTTC
The DNA here is from genome assembly GCF_009819885.2 of Catharus ustulatus. Lineage (NCBI taxonomy): Eukaryota > Metazoa > Chordata > Aves > Passeriformes > Turdidae > Catharus > Catharus ustulatus. The sequence continues at coordinate 21,708,781 of NC_046262.2, read as the reverse complement.
TATAGTATAGCAGTGTCAGTGTCACAGAATATTTCAATGTGGAAAATTTGTTATTTAAAACCTTCTAAAATTTAAGACGAACTCACATAAATGCAATACCCATTATCCTTACGGTTAGTTAAATGGGCAAATGTTTCTTAAAAGTTTTTTTGTTGTTTACAGTTAAGTTAGGGTATTTTATATGATTTGAGTAATTAATTTTTTTCTACTGTTCATAAAAATTTCCGAACTGACAGGTGACAACCATTTCTTGATGTAGACGGCAACCTCTCTGCCCCTCCTGCCTTGCCTGCCCATTCTGACCAGCCTGTAGCTATTGATACCCACACTTCTGTCATGGACAGATGACTCCTGTCATCTCACCAACCCTCAGTAATGGTAACTGCCTTCAAGGTATACCTCAAAATTACAGTAAATTCACGAATACAAGCCGCACCGAGTATAAGCCGCATCTCTGGGTATTGGCAAATATTTCGTTCTTTGTCCATAAATAAGCCGCTCTGTGGTTCGCAGCGAGGACCCACGTGCAAGAAAGTTGCCAAATACTAACAGAACTGCGGCATGGTGGGAGGGTTACTGGCTCAACTAAGGCTGTGCAGGCTCGGCCCGCTAGGGGCTGCTGACGGGGCCAGGTGGCCCAGCCCGGCGCTGCCACTCGAGGCTGGCGGCTGCCTCTGGGTTTGCTCGCCCCAGCCCCGCTCCTGCCGCGGTGCCGGCCGGGCACGGAGCACCCCCTGCTCCCGCCACGGCAGCGGAGGGTGGGGGCAGAGCCCCCCCCCCTCCTCCCCAAGCCGCAGCAATGGCAGCGCAGGGCTCCCGTTGGCTCCCCGAGCTGCGGCAATGGCAGCACGGGCTCTCCCCCACTCCCCGGGCCGCAGCAATGGCGGCGCGGGCTCCCCCACCCCTCCCCGGGCCACGGCAATGGCGGCGCGGGCCCCCCCCGTCTCTCCCCTGGGCTGCGGCAGAGGAGGGAAGAGAGCTCTCCCGCCTCTCTCCCCGCCCCCCATGCTGCCTGCAGGGAGCCAGGGCAACAGAGTAACACTGTAACAATTGCGGAATGCCGGCTTTTACTGGCAAGTGCTTGGCTCGGCGCCCTGGCTGGCACATCTGGGGTTGTAAATGTCAGAAAATTATTCACATATTAGCCGCCCCCAAGTATTAGCCGCACTTCCGGGTTTCCACCAAAATTTTTGTCAAATTGCTGCAGCTTGTATTCGTGAAATTACTGTAAAAGAGCAAAATATAGTTTCAAATATTAAGTGCCAACAAAGTGATTTTTTCTGATTTTGACCATTCAAAATTTAAATGAAATCAATAGTATAATTTTGGCCTGATAATTGCTACCAATTGTCAAGCAAAGAATGAAATAAAGCAAGAAGATCTTTTTTGTCTTTGGTCTGATACTAGTGGACTTTATTCTTTGCTCTGCACTTCTCCAATACTTCTTCTGTGTTTCAACAAGGATAAATTACTTGCCCTCATCTTCAAGGACCCTCTTGGTCAATCACAATCCTGTTTTTGTGTTAAGAAGCCAACTTCTGTCACCAAAGGGCCTATTGTTTTCCCAGTCTTTAAATGTTTTATTCCTTCCTTTTTGTTCCCTTTTACTTGATGGGAAGCCACTAAACCTGCTGCAGAAATACTAAGTCACTACCATACAGATTCCTTCTTCCAACTTTAACCCCCTCACCTGGCTGTATCCTACGGTCTTGACGTGTGTTTATCTGTAGACCACCTGTCTTTTTTTCTTTTCTTGGGCAATACAGAAAAAAATAAAGTGCAAATCCCTATAGGGGACCCCATGCACAATTTGTAAAGGCAAAGTGAAAGGAACTATAACAGTATTCCAGCAGCCTGTACTTATTTCATGGAGTACTTTGAAGTCTCAGAAACACTGCTTAATGAATCTGGTATGTCTATAAATTTGCTCTGAATTTCTTTAAGATTTTCCCTGATGCATTAGAAAGAGATGTGTATGGATTAACTATAATTAGTTGTTCATAATAATTTTTTTTATTCTTTATTTTTGTCTGTTGGGCACTGTAAGCAATTTGTATCATGAAGATTTAAATTTTGTAGCAAAACAGTTTGAAAGGGTTACCTTTGAACTATGAGATTGTGCAGCCAGGGAACAAATTATATTCTAGTCCACATCCTCTTGTAAAATAGATGTCATTTAGGAGAAGCCCTTAAAAAGAGATTTCTTAATTGGAAAAACATCCTTTTCAGTCACAAGTGGCTGAGCTGAAGTGTGTCCTCAGAATATCAATATGAGCTGAAGCAATTAAAATGTCATAGTTAACCTTTTTAAAAAGCCTAATTTAATTAGAAAAATAATAATTAGAGTATTCCTGACAGTTAGAAACACCTGCCTCAAATAAACAACATGTAAACTCTCAGTTTCGATGGGCAACACTCTACTGGAGAAACAGCATACGAACAATGAGATAGAGTTAGCAAATACTGTGATTAACTTACTGGTTCTGCTATTGGCAGAATTTGCTGGATCATACTGGAGGGCAGGCACAATTTACTTCCTAATCACACCAAGCAAAATGTTTTTGCACATGTCAGTAGCTCTTATGCATAGCATAAAAGAAAAAAAATCAGACCAATCAATGTTCCTATCCAGTGTAAGTTTCCTTGCTTTTTCAAACCACGAGATAGAGACTCCATGAACTGAAGGAAAACGTGCCACATTACAGGATACTTTTTCATTAAACCTGTGTGAGTTAGAGCCTTGCTCTACCTAGCATTTTGCAAGTACATGTTCACCCAGACAGAAATAATTATATCTCATGTCAGACATGGAGGCAAGTTTCCTTTTAGTGCAGGGGCTACTGGAATAAAAACAGTCCTATTAAATGGAACTGGATTACTTGAGGCAAATTGTGGCCCTAGGATAAAACTATGCTGGCGTCCTAACATGAGAGATATGTGGAGGTCAGCTGATGAAATATCTTGGAAAACTTGTTTGATGGCTTCAGTACTTGGAAATAAATACCCAAAATAATCTTCCACTAGATGTGGAACTGGAGAATCACTGTTCTTTAAACAACAGAGGAGTCTTGCAACAGAATCCTTAGGAGCAACAATTTTAGGAAGACACTTTAATACATTGGAAAGCAATTCTGTTTAAAGGCCAGTGGGATCACCAAATTCATGATCTGCATGTGATGATGCAGGCTACAGTAGGCCTTAATTTACTTGAAAAGTGTCCTTTGACAACATTCATGTTATTTTAATTTGATTGATGCTATGTTTTAGGGTTCTTCTGACTGGATATCATGCATCTAATAGTGGGACCCTTTTCAGTAATGACTCTTTTGACTCCCGATATTCCCTGACAGAGGACCAGGCCTTTATTGTGTTCTTCAGACTGATGAGAAAATGAATCATACTCAAGCCTTTTTCACCACAAATCCTATTTTCCAGTTCAAATGTTTCATGGGATTTCACCAAGAGGGGAATTTCTGGAAGAACCAGAATATTTACATTGCAGAGGTCTAAAACCCTATGAAAACATGCATACCAACTCTGTTGTGGAGGACAATGTCACTCACTCCTTTATAAAACACGGAAGAAAGGAAGGGCATAGGCTGTATACTATAAAATCTCATAGGCATTGCCTGATGCCTGTTTTTGTCAAGTGCCTCCTTCCTGCTCTTTCTCACTTCAGCAGCCTCCAGACAGCTACAAAATGCTGGCATCAGATGAGTTAAAAAATAAAATTCAATCAGAATTTTATAACTGCACAGAGACACTGTGCATTTTTTCTTCAGGTAGAGAAAGATTAATAAAAAAGACTAAAAGAAAAGATATGCTAACCTGCAGCTTTGAGAGTGCACTCAGCCTTCCCTGAAGTTGAGATTTGAAGAAATAAATGACTCAAATCAGGCTATGGAGACATGTCAGGAAATCATAGCTCTTTTAAGGCACGATTGCATACTCACCTCTCTAACAATTGCTACAGATTGTGACTAATTTTGCAGCTACCTTTACACTGATTTATAAGTATTACATTAAAGAAATTGGAGTAAAAGAGGCTTTTAATTCTAGCCTCCACTTACGTAGCAAAGCAATGTACTCAAGACTGTCTGCTTTTTCCTTCAATTCCTATGCCTCTTAGGAAAGCTTTGAATAGCAGTGCTGCCTATTTCCGTGGTTCACACCGTGACTTTTTGAACAGGTCATTTCTGCAGCTCAGTGGCCATTTACAACCTGTTCAATTGTGCAGGCACTACCCTGGCATGCTCTGCTCTCTGCTGGCCTCCCAGCATGGGCACAAGTGCCAGCAGGGGTTCCTTCAGCCAGTCAGCTTGTGGGAACAGTGGTTCCTCATTTGAACAAGATGCTTAGAACCAAGGGCTGCCTAGTGAACCTGACTGGCACTTGTCCATTTGTTGGGTATCTGAAGTAGTCTACAGCAGCCATAAGCTGCTCTGTGCTGTTAATTTCTCCACTCACTTTTGCTCCAGATTCTTCATAGAATCATGGGATGGCTTGGGTTGGAAGGAAAATTAAAGATAATCTGTTCCAAGTCCTTAACCATAGTCAGGAATGTCACCCACATAGACCATAGACCACATTGCTCTATCCTGAAATTAATTTTATAATGCCATTTTTTAGCATCCTGACTTTCAAAACAGTCTCTGATCACACTCACATATATTTTTAGTGTTTCATAGTCTTAATTCTGTTGCCTTGACAGCCGTTGCTATATCTAACCCTAGCTCAGGCTGGATCTCATCACTGAGCTGTACGAAATGATAGTGCAAAACACAAGTACAGTAATTTCACGACTATAAGGCGCACCCTTTTGACTAAGATTTTCCCTCGAACCCAGAAGTGCGCCTTATAGTCCGGTGCGCCTTATCTGATGTACGAAGTTGCGAAATTTGCCAAACTGGAAGTGTGAGCTGTGAGCCGTGGGGGGAGCCAGAAGTGCCACGGTAGCCGGCTGGAGGCGGGCCCAGGGACCCGCGGCTCCGCCCCTGCCGGGTGGAGGTGGGCCAGGAGGCCCGCGACACCCTCCTTCCCGGGTCCAGGCAGTCCCGGGAGCCCATGGCTGCCGGGTAAAGGTGGGCCAGGGGGCCCGCGGGACCCCCCTTCCTGGGTTCAAGCAGTCCCGGGGGCCCATGGCTGCTGGGTCCAGGGGGGCCTGGTGGCTCGCGGCACCGCCCCTGCCAGGTGGAGGCGGGCCCGGGGGCCAATGGCTACCGGGTTGAGGCGGGGCCTCGGCCAGTAACCGCGTGGGGTGAGCTGGGGGCGGAGCCTCGCTGCAAAAAAAAAATGCGCCCTATAGTCCGGTGCACCTTATCTGATCTACAAAGTTGCGAATTTTGCCGACTCTGGGGGGTGCGCCTTATAGTCCGGTGCACCTTATGATCATGAAATTACTGTACATTAGAATCTTCCAAAATCACCCACCATCCAACATTGAAAAGAAAATGGGATTTCAAAATATAGCCTTTGCTAGAGGACACCTGTGCTAGTGATGGCTGAAGGGAAGGAGCAAGTTTGAAAAGGACCAGAGATCAGCAGAATTGAAAGGTGAGAATGTGGAGGTGCTTTAATATCAGAATAACCCATGTAGCTGATCTCACAGCCAAAAACTCTTGAGGAATACCTGACTGCTCTAGGGCACTACATGTTCCCAGAGGGTAGCTGCAGCTAGAGAAGGGAAACTTTCATATCAGTGACCATTGCTGTAGCTCAGTGAAGATTTTTAGAATTTCCTCTGTCTTCCCACAGCTAAGGTCCATTGCCAGTTATGTTGCCCCTGACACCAGTGTACTGGGATACCTGGTGAGACTCCTAAATAGTTCTTTCAATCAAGGTCAAAGCTAGACACTGTAATTATTAACCATAAACTGGCATTGCAGAGTGATATGAACTACACATCAATTCAAGACAGATGGAATGTGGCTCTTAGGACAGATAAAAGCATCAATGCCTCCTCAGTGTACAAACATAGCCTGAGAGGAGGAACAATTTCTCAGGTGCATCTGTTTAAAGAGCTTCTCTAAGCAGCACTACATTGAACAACTCTACACGAACTACCACATTGCTAGTTATATCTGAATCAGTTTTACAGCACGTACTTCAGGTTCTTTAAGCAGAGAGCTCAACAGATTTAAAATGCACCTATGAAATCAGAGTACAGAAATTTCATGATTACAAGCCTCATCTGATTATAAGCCGCACTTCAGGGTGTCGGCAACGTTTAGGTCTTCATCCAGATATAAGTCGCACGGGATTATAAGCTGCATTTTTGTTCACAGCGAGGACCTGTGTGCAACACAGTAATGAATTAGTAACAGTCACGTGATCACAGATTTTACTGACTGGTGCTCAATTTGCAAATATTTTTCACAGATTGGGGTAGCCTTTAAACACAGCCTAAAACAATACCGAGAAAAATCACTCACTTTTATTAAACCTCCCAGCTCTGTTCTCACCCAGGTGAGGGGAGGGCGCGGCCCGGGGGGGTGAGGGCAGCGGGGCCGGGTGGGCTGGGGACCTGCTGTCCCGGGCTGTCAGAAGCGGCGAGGGCCATGGGCAGGAAAGTTTCCTGGCGAGCGGTGGAGCCCCTCTGAGTGCCGCACCCGCCCGCCCCAGTGCCGGAGCAGCCCCAGCGCCGGGCGGGCACTGCTGCTCACCGGCTCGGCCGGTGCCCTGCCCCAGGCACTGCGCAGCAGCAGGAGGGAGCATGGAGCCCAGGCCCGCTGGTGTCCATGGCCGCGCCGTGTGTGTGGGCTGAGCGCGACGCCGTGCCAGGGGCTGCAAGCCCGTCAGAGCTGCAGTGTGCAGGGCTGCAGGGCCTCGGCGTGCCCGCAGTGCTGCACAGCCCCGGGCATGGGCCGGGCAGGGACGTGGTGTGGTGCGAGGGGTGGCAGGGTCAGCAGGTCTCCGCTGCTGCTGGGGCTTTGTGGCTCTCGCAGCTCGCACTTCCAGGTTGGCAAAATTCATAAACTCGTTCCTATATTGGCCGCTCCTGAGTGCAAGCCGCATTTCCGGGTTCGGACCAAAATTTTAGTCAAGGTTGCTGCTTATATTCATGAAATTACTGTACCTGTATGATTAGCAATGTTGCTAGCATTTCCCAAAGACATTAATTTAAAGCTGTTTTGGTTATGTCTGTGTTGTAATACCGTCAAAGACGTAAGATACAGTCAAAGACGCAAGAACTTCCATCAGCCATATGCAACTGTCTTGTGTGGATACATAGTGGTTAAATTCCACATCTCTGCTTTGCTAGATTACAAATACTGGGATTACAGTAAATTCACGAATACAAGCCGCACTGAATATAAGCCGCATCTCTGGGTGTTGGCAAACATTTCGGTTTTTGTCTATAGATAAGCCGCACCCGAATATAAGCCGCTTTGTCGTTCGCAGCGAGGACCTGCGTGCAATTAGTAACAGAACCGCGGGAGGGCGGGGTTTACTGGCTGAGCTAAGGCTGTGCAGGCTCGGCCCGCTAGGGGCCGCTGACAGGGCCAGATGGCCCAGCCCGGCGCTGCCGCTCGGGGCCGGCCGCCGCTGCCACTGGGCTCGGTCACCCTGGGTCGGCGCTGCCCCACGGTGGCAGGCAGGGACGGAGCTTCCCCTGCTCCTACGGCAGCGGCGGCGGGCGGGGACGGAGCTTTCCCGCGCCCGTGGCGCCGGCGGCGGGCAGGGACGGAGTTTCCCCGCTCCTGCCGCGGCGGCGGCGGGCGGGGACAAAGCACCCCGTCGGCTCCCCGAGCTGCGGCAATGGCTGCGTGGGGCTCCCGTCGGCTCCCCGGGCCACAGCAATGGCGGCGCGCGCTTCCCCCCCCCTCCCCGGGCCGCAGCAATGGCGGTGCCGGCTTCTCCCCCCCTCCCCGGGCCGCGGCAATGGCGGCCCAGGTCTCCCCCCTCCTCCCCGGGCCGCAGCAATGCCGGCGCGGGCTTCCCCCCCCCTCCCCGGGCCGCGGTAGGGGCGGCGCAGGTCCCCCCTCTCCTCCCCAGGCCACGGCAATGGCGGCGCCGGGCCCCCCCCCGTCTCTCCCCTGGGCTGTGGCAGAGGAGGAAAGAGAGCTCTCCCGCCTCTCTCCCCGCCCCCCGTGCTGCCTACAGGGAGCCAGGCTCCACCCGCGGTGCAACAGAGTAGCGATTTGTAACAATCGCAAAATGCTGACTTTGCAGCTGCTCGGCTCAGCATTCTGGCAGACACTTCTGAGGTTGTATTAGCCGCTCCTGATTATTAGCCGCATTTCCGGTTTAGGAGCAAAATCTTAGTCAAATTGGTGCGGCTTGTATTCGTGAAATTACTGTATATTCCCTTCAACAGCTGTGCAATTTTACACATGTTTATGCCTCTGCTTAAGACTACACAATTCTATACAATATTGTTAAATGCCCAGTTCTAACTTACTGGGACAAAAGCTTTCAAAATTCATGAGCTACTTCTGCTCTGCTCGACACTGACAACTGGGCACCAACATAATAAATTTTCCCCATTGTCCTAACACTTGACAATATGAGCCCTCGAAAAGTTTCTAGTTCTGTGGGATATGCAATCCCAAAGACTTCATAGTTTTCAATGCTAAAATGAGGATGTAGCAACTTACTCCTCTGTCCATGGCCCTCTGCCTTAAGAATACAAAGGTCTTCTACCAAATGTATCTATGAAAACTTATTCTCCTGTGCTTTCTGAAATTCACATTCTTCTCTCTGTATGCCTCCTTGAGCAAGTTGAAAAATGCAACTGTGGAAAACGGAGTCCTTAGTTCTTCCACTAATACTGTGGTAATAGCATAATCTTTATTTCCGGATATCATGGACTCTCTGGGGATTGCAGTATTTTCAAGTCTGTCTCAGTATTTTATTCAGTGAACAGGATAAAAAGTATTCACAGTTCACTCAACTCACTTACCAATCTTGGAATCTCTTAGTCACCTCCAGTTCTTGACACAGACACTCCATGGTATGAATACTAAGAAGACAGATTTAGTAGAAAATGTACTAAACCCTTCCCTATTGTTTCAGCAATAGCAGTTCTAGTTGTCCCAGTTATGCATATGCTTAAACTCCTTAAACTTCACCTGATGACTCTGTGCAGCAGTTCCCTCTCCTTCAGATGTTATTTCCCTAATTCACTCACGACTATGCGTTGATCTTTCTTTATTGCAAAGTACAAGGCTTCAAAAACCTTGTAAGTCACTTGAACACCTTGTGCCAATGACTGCTTGTGGATAAAGGATACTGGCAAATTACTAGGGTAAAAAAATGTAGTTGAGAGACTATGGTATACAACCTGATGCAAGGTGCAACGTGGCATTGCTCATAAAGGAAAGATCTATTTTACTTGGAGATAATGTCTCTTGTGCTTCTACCCTGGAGATAGCTCAGATTACTTAGCCAATATTTGCTTTGTTTAGTGGAGTTTATAATCCATACTCCTGGAATTATGAAGACTTGGACATTGAATGCTGCTCTGAACAAAGCAGTATTCAAGGAAGTTCTGATGCACAAACACACACAGTTCATTATTCAGTTATTTACACTGTACACTGATTCAGACAGAAAACAGGTTTTTGTAGAGGAATATCCTGAAACAGGATCTATTTTTTAAGACCAACTGCCAGGTGAGTGATTTCCTTCAAGGCATGTGTATCAGATGTGGAGAATGCTATTTCAAGTGTATCCTTGCCTAGTCATGGAAATGCAGCTGTAGCAAGTCTTGGCAAGAACAGAAAACTCCACTGCTTGGAAAGGAAACATAACTCTGGAATCAGTGGATATGAAGAAGCAGCATAGACCTACGAAACTCCTACAGCTGCTGCTTTGGCATTGCATTGGAAATTACTAACACAACAGCAGCACAGAGGAGCCTAAGTAGAAGACTAGACCCTAGAGGACCCCGTCAGGAGGGTCATGGAAGTGTGAAGAGAAGTAGCTACTACTTTATTTCCACCCTTGTGAAAAATAAAAATCACATAGAAACAGAGAATTTCTGTGCACAGAAATAACATTTGCATTGATAGAGTGTTTTTTTAAACATTTAAGAGAGGCATGTGGATTCTTTTATTAAAAAGAATCAAATCCAAACCATCTTTTTAAAAAAATGCTTCACTGAAAATACATGAACACCTGCTTGTTACAATGGGTTGGGTTTTTTCCACACTGTGAGTCATATACAAAATATTTTATCTCCTTGTTACGTGATTTCCTATTGCAACCTACTTTTAAAATTAGCTAACATAACAAGCTGTAGGATACAAGGGGCTTGAACCCCTTGGGTTTCAAGGGGGATTTTTTGCAGCTGAAGACTAATTTATAATAATACATATAGAATCTGCACCAGTTCACACTGCAGGGGCCTGGAAAATAGCATCTTCCAGAGACGTTAGCATAGTGCAGCTCTTGATATCTGGTAAATTTCATTGCGATTTTAAGTGGGAAATTCCCCATAGATTTCTGAAAGAATATATATAATGAATACAGCACATTATTTACATAAGAATTTATTCTGCTCTTAGACAGCATGTGTTTCAAAATTAGATTTGCCTATATAACTTCTTTCCTTCAATGGTAATCAGGGAGTATCACAGCCATTCCCTTCAATTCATTTAGCACAATGGTAGAGGAGGAAAGTTCTACTATGGAGTAATCTCTGCTCCACAGGATCAGCTAGGGAAATTCATTCAAGGGAAAGAAAGAAAGAAAGAAAAAGGGATTATGCCATATGCACATAAATTAGAGATAAGACAAATACTACTTACACTTGAGAATTTGCTAAACCGAATATGGTGCCCACTGTCTTTTTCTTTTTCTTTTTCTTTTTCTTTTTCTTTTTCTTTTTCTTTTTCTTTTTCTTTTTCTTTTTCTTTTTCTTTTTCTTTTTCTTTTTCTTTTTCTTTCTCTTTTTCTTTCTCTTTTTCTTTCTCTTTTTCTTTCTCTTTTTCTTTCTCTTTTTCTTTTCCTTTTTTAGTGACGTAAGATGGTTACATGGCACTGAAAGAACCTTCTTGGTTCATAAAGTAGAAATAGCCAAGAATTATACAAAATAATTATAAAATACAATTTTATCCACCTTGTTATTCATCTTGGGACCCATACAATTTAATACTTTCATCGGTGATATAATGAATCAAAAGAAACATGACCAGCAGGTAAAACGAGGTGATTCTGTCTCTTTACTCTACTCTAGTGAGACCCTTCTTTGAGTTCTGAATCCAGCTCTGGGATTCCAGAACAGGAAACATGTGGACCTGTTGGAACAGGTCGGGTGAAGAGCCACAAAAATGATCAGAGGACTGAAGCGCCTTTCCTTTGAGGACAGGTTGAGAGAGCTGGGGTTGTCCAGCCTGAAGAAGAAATGATTCTGGGGACACCTTCCCTGGCCTTCTTATATGAAACATGAGGACAGGGGTTTTTTTAGTAGAGTCTGTTGTGTTAGGGCAAGGGGTAATGGTTTTAAATTAGAAGAGTGTAGATTCAGACTAGATATAAGAAAAAAAATATTTTGATGATGAGAATGATGAAACACTGGACCAGGTTGTCCAGGAAGATGATGGATGCACCATTCCTGGAAACATTCAAGCTGAGGTTGGACAGGACTATGAGCAATCTGATCTAGCTGGAGATGTCCCTGCACCCTGGGACCCTTCCAACCCAACCCATCCTGTGATTCTGTGGTTATGAGTCTGTTTCTTTGCAGTCAAAAGTGAGATGACATCTGCTTCAGGTACCAAAATCAACTGACCTATGGTTGCTTGGAGCTCTGCTGTGGTGCCATATGGAACATTAGCAGAGTCATTCCAATCTAAGTTATGCTGGCAAGGGTACCTCACTTGCCACTGATGTAAATAGTCTGTTTAGGGATGTCCTTTCAATACTCAGTAAGGAACTTTTAAGTTCAGAACTAATTCCATATACTTTCTACAAAGCACTTGAACACATATTGATACTCTATTAACTTCAGAAGGACCTGAGCACATGATTTTATGTCTCCTAAGCTGTGTCCAGCATCCTGCTTTGATCACATGAAGTCCAGAGAATGTGGCTCAGGCTTGTTAACAGTGCGAAACCTCCAAAGGCAGAGTATGGCACAACAATGACAAGTCCAGGTGGTGTCACTAGTTTGTCTGAGGAAGTTGTTGTTATGAGATACTGCAATGAGATCAGAGCCACCACACTGTGTGTCCCTGGAGGGGTGGCTCAGCACAGATAAATATTTTCTAAGATGGTGAGTGTGGTATGCTTCCCTCACTGTATAGGCAGTACCGAAGAAGGATTTTAAATTATCAGCATTTCTGGAGCACTCATTTGGTCATGCAATACATTTAATTAAAATTCATATTTTAAACTAGACTGCAGGTTTGCTAAAATTTTACAGAAAATTGACTTTTTTTCCCCTAGGTAGCAATTAAGAATTACTGACTGGAACTTACCTGTTACATGCTTTATGATGTTTTTCTAGTGTGTGTCTCTGAACTAGTATTGCAGTGGTTTCTTATTACAAATTGATTTGCTCTGTTGCCAAGTATCCTGTGAAAAGTACATGAATCAGCTACAGCAGATCAAAAATATATTTTTAAATTTCCAGAGCAAGTGTAGAAGTTTAACAGAGTAATGTATTGTATAGTAGACATGGGGTTTTATTAAAGGCAAATACTCTAATATTTTTTATCAATTTAGATGGCACTGCAAGTTTTGTTCAAGTTACATCAAAAGTTACAGAGGGAAAAGTGACACTCCATGGATGTTTGCCCTACAAAAATAATCACGATCTTCACAGAATGCCGAGCAAGTTATTAATCTGATTCATCCAATTAATCTGATTCAAATTACAGTAAATTCACGAATACAAGCCGTACTGAGTATAAGCCGCATCGCCGGGTGTTGGCAAACATTTTGTTTTTTGTCCATAAATAAGCCACACCTGAGTATAAGCCGCTCTGTCGTTCACAGCGAGGACCCGCATGCCAAAGTTGCCAAATCGTAACAGAATCGTGGCAGGGCGGGGTTTACTGGCTCGGCTCGGGCCATGAGGGCTCGGGGCTGCCGACAGGGCTGGGTGGCCCAGCTCGGCGCTGCCGCTCGGCGGGGATGCTCAGGGCCAGCTGCCGCCACCGCTGGGCTCGGTCACCCCGGCCCGGCGCTGCCCCGCAGCGGCAGGGGGGGCACAGAGCCCGCCGGCACCTGCAGCGGCAATGGGAGGTGGGGATGTAGCCTGCCTGCTCCTGCGGCGGTGGCACGCGGGGACGGGAGCCCCCCGAGCCGCGGGGCCAAACAGGAGAGAGCCCCTGCTTCCCCCGAGCCGTGGGGCCAGCAGGAGAGAGCTGCCCCTGCCTCCTCCGAGCTGCGGGGCCAGCAGGAGAGAGCTGTCCCTGCTTCCCCTGAGCCGTGGGGCCAGCAGGAGAGAGCTGCCCCTGCCTCCTCCGAGCCGCGGGGCCAGCAGGAGAGAGCTGCCCCGCCTTCCCCACCCCCTGTGCTGCCTGCACAGAGCAGCTCCACCCACCGAGCAGCAGAGTAACCAATTTGTAACAACCGTGTAAATGCAGGGTTTTACTGGCAGGTGCTTGACTTTGCAGTTTGCACTGACTTGGTTTGCACTCCCAGGGTTGAAAATGTCAGAAAATTATTCACATATTGGCCGCACCTGAACAGTAGCCGCATTTCCGGTATGGGAGCAAAATTTTGGTCAAAACAGTGCGGCTTGTATTCATGAAATTACTGTAATAGATCTGACTATTAAACATACTTCTCTGACTGGAGGAAAATCAGGCAAAATTAAGATGACATTTGCTCATCTTCCACAAAAGAAGTCAAATTGTTCTGTACCATGTTCTGCACCACGTACATTAGCCTAAGCATCACTCAGGTAACCATCACTTTGTGCACACAAGGGACTTACTCATTCCCTGTCTCAGCTATTATTTCTGAGCAAGCTGTTGATTTAATACTACATGAAGAGGGCAAGACTAATAGTAACTGTGATATAAATTAGCTGAATCTTTCTGAAAGTCTAATGATTGCAGGATCTCTTTTGTTTCATTCAAGCAATTGTCAATAACCTGGCTGCATAACAAAGCTAGGATTTCAGTCCATTTCTGTGTGTCAGCTGGGTAAGGTTGCAGGAACAAGCAGAACTGATCCATCCGAATAATTGTGGCAGGGTGCTTCCTTGACAGTGTTTTTCTGAATGTGGATTTTGCGCAATAACTTAGTACACTGAATAAAACTGTCGATAGCAATAATACATGAAGGCTCCTTTGCTTGTTTGCAAGACCTTGTTTTCAGCTGCATTTGTCAAGGTTCAGGTTCCTGCTGGCACGCAAATATGGAAAATTACAGAAGAAACTGGTCATATCTACAGCAATAATCCACAGGCAGCAATATGACTACACATGTAAAATATTCCATCTATTTTGTACGAGTGAGAGAGTAATTAAGCACAGGCTTACACTTTCTCGAAATCACATCACTCTGAGCTGTGTCATTCTCAGTGCTGCTCTGCTAATGGCCTGTGAACTGCTACCCTCCTGAAGCAGGTCAGGATGCACAGCTGCAAATTTTGTTTAGAAAAAAAAGCCCAAAACATACACATTCCTATATAGTTAGTTGTTTTCAACTGTCTACTGGTAAACATTTTGAAGAACTCAAATCCTCAAATTCTGTCAGTACCTCACCAAGATGCTTGCAATTAAAATAATGAAATTATTATGTTTGCAATTAAAATAACGAAATCATTATGTTCTCGCAAATAGCAGCCTTTGTTTCCCGTTTTTTGCAGTTAGTTAACTCTTTCTTCTTTTTCTTTTACCAAATGCAACACAAGTCTGTGAGGGCTGGGAGATTTAGCCAGAAAACATTTTCTTTTAGCAGAATAAATCAAGGGCAGACATTCCACTCTTCCACTAGTAAACAGAAATCACCCTGTCAGTCCTGCAATATGTTGTGTTGTTCAGGAAGGTAGAATGTGGGTAGCACACATGCAGGAGAAAGAGGACAAACAGCATCTGAGGCATAAAGAGGTAGAGGGACTTGAAGCAGAAGGAACACAAGAATTTGCATTTTTTAGAATAAATTAAGATCTTACACATATCTTATCTAGCCTTGGAATTTGCACAATTCAGGCATACAGCAGTTTGATGGGTCGGGTTCTTTGCGCAGCTGTGTCACCTGTCAGGAATGGAGTGCCACAGCAGAGACATCTTTGTTGTAGAGCAGGAAGGTACCTTGTGACTCCCAAAAGGCACCGATGCTGGTGGGGGCTATTCCTCCGGATAAAGAAGGGATAAATCACACACAGAAGCAAAAACACGTGTCAGTCTGAGACAACTTGTCTGGTCACTGGGATGTGCTAACATCAATGGGAGAAGTTTCTCAGATGCTCTAAATGTGAAGCAGAAGGTCGTAGTTTGCTCTGAGGGCAACTTCAAAAGGAACAAAAATGTTTGTCTTTTTCTTGTTCTTTCAGTAAAAGAAATGGGTTTAAACAGAAAAAAATATGAGTTTTCCACCAGAGAAATAACAGTGACAGTCAAGTGAAGCTTAGAAAGAAAAGAATTCTCTTGGATACCTGTGTTTGGGTTTACAAAATACGAATCTGTATGTGGCTCTGAAAGCCAGAGCAAAGACTGGTCTATTCAAACTAAGTAGGGTAGGTACTGGTAGATAGAGAGGAGTTATGCTTTCTGAAATAAACTCCAAGCTTCCTGTGATTGATTTTAGATTTAGCTACAAAGTGTAAAAACATTTTTTTAATATTGTCCAACAGATGTATGCATCATTTAAGTAAAACAGACAGACAATTATTTTTTTAAGTATCATACTATTCTGACCCCTAGCAACCTCTAAGGGTTAATCAAGCTGTAATCCATGGACTGGCATAGCCCACAGAGCATCACAAAATTTTTTTCTTTTTTTTTTTTTTAATGAAAAGCAAAACATTAAGATGGCATACACATACTCCCATGTAGCAGGTATGTGGCCATGCCTACTGCAAGTATAGTCAATGCTCAGCTCTCTCCCAGAATTTGAGGAATTCAGTGGGATTTACTCACCACTAAATATTCAAAAGCAGTCTCCAATTTTCCACCAAAAAATAAAATTGATGGACAGAAGTATTTTCAAAGCTAATAATCTACCAAGAAAAAAAGTCGAAGATAACTCAAAGTTCACTTACCTTGCCTGAAAGGTGACATTTCAAGAGACCTTTACAGTAATGTAAAAACCCTATTGCCTTGCACTTTTGACTGTAGCACAACTTGGTACCAACATTATAGGAAAAGAACATTACAGATTGGTTCCATACAGGTCCTTCTGTCTGGCTACTTTTGCAGCATCTGAGAAGCTGCAGACACATTACATTACACTCACATTTGTTCTCTCCCCCCAGACCACCTAGCCTCTCTTGCAAACACAGAAGAACAAATAGCATTTTACTCAAAATAAGTACAAGCAAATACTCAAATCTTTTTGTAACCAAGTGACAAAGATAACAAATCAATCACTTTGTTTTACATTGCATGTTTCTTGTATTTTTTCAGTCATAAGTATATGTATAAGTATAAATCTAAAGTTATTTTAAACAACATTAATTTAGGAAAAATTCTCCTTGGTGTCTTTATCTTATGTTCTGGGGAAAATAAAAAATTGTGAATCTGTTTATTTTAGACTTTTTATATAGCTAAAAATAAGGATATTTATTTGGATAAGGATAAAAATCTCAAACATATTTGCCAATTTCACAACAACAGGCAAAGAAGTCTTTCATATTAAAGATTTACCTTCTATTTGGAAGTCACCATTTTGGTAGGGCTGATCTCTTTATTCTCTTTTTTTGGTAAAATTTTATTTCTTAAAATAACAGCCTTCTTTTTGAGATGATTGTGTGTCATTACCCTTGCGATCTCAATTTGAGATTTCACACTATTCATTCCAATCCATCTTTTGATATTCTTCTTTTCCACTATTCAAGCAAGCTTTTGATTGCCCCAGCTCAACACTGAGGGAACTAATGCTGAGGAGAAAACCAGATGATCCCCCACAATGTCATGCAGAAAACACATGCTCCTCTCTAGCAGCAGCAGCTACTACTGAGAGGGTTAGAAAGTGGTCATAACATCGCATTGTTAAAATCTTCTAGCCATTATCTGCATACTATTTTCAATCAGTACTTTGTGTAAAAACATAGTTTTTTAGAAATGAAAGTTGTGAATCTGTTCAGATCTCGGGCCCCTGTGCACAAATACTGTTTGGAAACAGAAGATAATGCCTTTATGCTTCCCTATTTGTAGCTGTTGGTTGCTGCCTTTATAATGCAAAATGTTCTTCTCCAAACATGATTATTTTTTTCTATTTTAAACAGCTGATTATATGTTTCATAGCTGTGTCTTTGATTCCATGGATTCTTCGTGATTTGGCTTAATAGGAGGTACTGTAGTTTCACAATGAACTTCAATAAACCTGTCAGACTGCTGCTCAAAAATGTATTTTCTATTTTGCTTCTTTCCTATTGTCAAAATCTTTGTTGATAACAACATATGCTCAGGAACTCCTTTGTCGTTTTTAAGGAAATTTTGTTCTCTTTATAGAAGTGCTGCGTACTGGGAACATGATATGCTTACTGTTGACTCCTCAAACCATAGACAGGAAAGAGGTAGAAAGTAATCTAGCACAGATTTAAGCAATATCAGCTTTCTTGTGCTGTGCTTTTGTCCCAGTTAGGATTCAGTCTCAGCAGGAGCTTATATACAAAGACATGATGCACTTTACACAAAAATTTTCCATACTAGTATTGCTGTGCAGGGTTGAACAGCACTCTTCACCCTCTCCTATCTCATTGTAATTCCCTCTACCATTAACAAGACTTTCAGCAAAACTACCTTTGCAGACTTTCAATAGCATGTGAAAAGTCACTCACAATAAAAACAAGGACTAAATGAACCTGTTTTGCACATTTCTTAATTACTTTCCTTTGCAAATTCACGGATGCATGCAATGTACTTGTGAACAGTGATGCTGCACAGCAGTATGGACTGCCATGGGCACAGCTACTCACCACAACAGCAAGTCCTCACATTCTGTGCTGGAAGACATCATGGACATGTAGCAGCAATCAGTCTGCAGCAGTAATTTATGACACCCCAGCATGCTATTTAGGGTATCCTTGTTTAAGTCAACCACCCTGAAAAAGAAGGATTGTTAGCCATCAGAACAAAGAGAAAAACCTATTACAGAGCACTTGGTAATGAACTTGGTTCCAATGTAAGCTGTTTATGGGGTTAGAATTCACTTGTCTCTCTTATCTTGTGTAAGATGTCAAGATAATTTTCTTCCCTTTTTGAAGATGCATTAAGATACTTCTTCTAGTCCATAATACAGGGTTCAAATCTGCACGTGTTCCTTGCTGTAGAAGTCCATTCCTGGTGCAGGGGATCTCACTTCTATCAGTGTTTATGTGCAGCACTGGCCCACAAAGCTAACTAACACAGCCTATAACAAAAGTTAGGCAAAGGCAGTCAATCAGCATCCAAATAGCTATTTTGTTTTCATCATATCTGCGGAGACAATTCCACATCAATCCTTATACAGATATTTGATTTGTAGCATACCTCAACCCTAACCAGCAAAGTAATATGAAGGAGAAGAAAAGCCAACAGAAACAAGGGAAAGAAAAATATACAAGGTTATCCACAGAGAAATAGAGGATGTGTATATCCCTTACATACAGAACCCAAGCAAGCAGAATTTCAGCACTTCCTTTCTATTGTAGACCTCCAATTTAAAGCACATTTCTCTGAATTTATCATTCACAGTTGCTATGGAAAATCTTTGATGCTCATCCAGGGTAAGGAGCAGATGAAAATGAGAGTGTCACAACTCAGGTAATTTGATTGGAAGTTCACTGGGCCAGTACTTTTTTTCCCTGTCTACCTGAAGACAATTGCTAATTCTTATGAGCACTGTGCAAATATTAACAAATCAGCTGAGGATTTCTGAGCTGACTGGAAAATGACGAACAATGCAAATAAGCAGCAGGAGAGGTGGAAAATGCATGCAAATCAAACCACACTTTCTGGTCTATAGGTCCCAAGCCTCATTACCTTTGAAACTTCTGCTTCCACATAAGCAGCACTTTAGATTCTTTCTCAAATATGGAAGCAGGGTCTGCCACCCACAATTTAATGAGCCTCAAGCAGATCAAAAGAAGCCAGTGAGAGAGATTTCAATTGTCATCCTAAAATAATTTCTTTTTAAATTTGTTAATTTATGAAGGCTTATCTTAATTATTTTTCTTCCTGTTTTATAGATATATTTTTATGGATGTCTAGAAAGGGATAACACTGCTGTTTATTTGAGGGATGAGGAAATCACTAATGCACCTTTTATGATCAAAATAGAAGGTACTGCTTATAATATACTGCTTTTCATCTTCAATACACTCTGCAAACATGTGTGTATTAAAACATGAGGTACATGAGATAAAGTCATCTTTATTTTCTAAGTAAAAACAAAAACTGTGCCAGAAAAAGAGAAGACTACATTGAAGTTCAAAATTAATACGTCTGAGTGGGGATAAGAAGCACAGTCAAACTAAATGATCAGAGCAATGAGAGGCTTACTTTTATTACTCCCTGCCAGAGAAAACTATAATTATAAAATATGGATTCTGGAAGGAGATTTTCTTCCTAAGAAGAGGAGAGGTTGAACTAAATATATATTGGAATGTATCTATTTTTTAAAAATTATTTTTGTCAAAAGTTAAACTCAGTAAATATTCTTATCATATGACAAAGAACAACAGATGAGCAGGTTATCTCAGCACAATTTCTTTGCATGCATTAAGAGGCAGTCATTACCAATAGACACAAATGCTACTTTTTCTTCTGCAAGGCTTTTGTTCCATCAGTAGGAGGAATGGCTATTCACTTTTAACTTTGTTATTTGCTTTTCCAGCACACACTTTCCATCCTGCCTTTGGCACCAAATATTTGATTGAAGAAATAGAAATATCTTCAGCGCTTTTCCCAGGAGATCCCCAGCACTGGCAGTTTAAGGAAGCTCTGCCTTACAAAACTCTACCCAGGACCATGTCTCAGAACCCAGCATCAGCAGCTCCAGCAGAGATCCGTGTGCTGAGACACCTTGCAGATGCTAAGGCAGAGGTAGTTACATACTGTGTGCTGATTAATCCTCCTTCTGGTTGCTTACAATTACGTCCTGGCTCCACATCCTTCCTTTCTGAAGAACGACCAGACAATCACGGAGGTCAGGAACCCAGTGGAGTTGGTTTTAGGACATTGCTGGGACACCTCTGATACACCTCTCAAAATCAGTTAGGCCACTGTACTCAAAATCTGCTTTGTCTCTGTGTCCTCCCTCACTGCTTAAGGAAGACACAACTCAATCATGCTTTCAAAAATGTTGGTCGCCCTCATGCTTGCTCTGAAATTCACAGGATGGTAGGACAAAGCTGTGTTTGCAGCTTCATTGGCAGCCTTAGTTTTAACACTTCTATATGTGTTGTACGTGCGCATACGAAAGTATTCTATAAGCAAATACCATTGGGTCAGCTGTTCCTTCAACTACATGAGATACTGATGAGAATTCCACTGAGTACAACCTCTCTGAGAATAGATGAGAGGAAAACCAGTTAAAACACCGTCCTGAGACTAAAGTAGCTCCTCTCAAATGTAAACATGTAGAATTTAACAGCTTATATAGACCAAGATTATTTCCCCCATGCTGTACATAAAATAAAGTGTAGCCATTTAAAATTGGAAAACTGAAGGTGTGTGTGTTCCATTTGGAAGCCAGAGGTATTTCCCAAAACAAATGCAAATTTTGTTAAAAGCTAAAATGACCTCACACTTCGGTCATTGCAAAAAGGCATAGTTCCAAAGCAGTGTATATATTAAATGTACACGGCGTTTTCCCTTTGATGTGCGTCCAGGGACCAGTGCTGACAATCCCTGGCATTTAGTGACACCTAGTGGTATTTTCTGGGGTGGGGAAAAACCCATTCAGTCTTGGTTTGTTGGATGCTACACAGCTATGTTAGAATAGCTTCTCTGAATGCCCAGTGGCAGATTTCCTCCCTACCTTCCTTTCGCTTTCTGAATCTCTTGGGAAGCTGAGAGAGTACACAAGGACTTCCAAGTGACAACTGTGCCTTTTATAAACGAAAGAACAGTTTCCTAAAATACAGGAATGGGTGAAAAACGTATTCCATACATTGATTAAACCCCACTAGATACCTGGAAGAGGGCTTCAGCATCCTCGGAAATGACTGTGCAGAGAAGCAGCACATTCCTCCGAGGTCTGCACTAAGACTCAGGTGGTGCTGGGCTTTGGGTGTAGAACTGTGGGCAGTCTGTACCTGTCTTCAGGAAATTGCAACAGGCTTCTTTACCAGATTGCAGTGCTGTTCTCAGGAAGTTTTAAAATACTCTGCTGGTGTTTTTCATTTGTGCTAGTCTTTTCTATAATCTTTGCCTCACATAATGTCTCGTTCCTGGCATCTAGTGAATGTTTAATGCATAGGGGAAATAAATGTTTCTTGCCTGGATGAAGCTCCTTTTCCAGCAGGTGTCACTGTGAGGTAATAAACACAAAATTGAACCCCTCAGTGAGGCGAGGGGAGCTGGATGGTATGCTGGACACCCCTACCCTGCTGGGTGAAGAATCCGTGGCTCAGTGCCCTCAGAACAAGGAATATTGTCACACCCTCCACAGCCTGACAAAAAACTGTGTTTGAAGATGCAGCCATAGGCCTTTTCCAGTGCCTGGTTGGGGGAGGCTTGTTGAGTTCCCCACATCTGCCCTGCCCTTGGCCTCCAGCAGGTCCATGAGCATCATGGGTGGGGGGCTGCTCAAAACCCATCATTGCTTTTGGCTGTGAAATACCTGGAGATGTACACGCAATGAATCCTTCCAGGCTTCAGCAGCAAAGCCTACCTTTTCAATCTTGAGCTTCTGCTGTGTCATGAAGTCCTTAGTTTGACAGCTGTGGGACTGATTTTCCAGAGCAATAAGATGCTCAGGGCTGTGACTGTATAGCTGTCTGACTAAGGACTGTGCCTGGAGTCAGGAAGCCGGATTTTAAAATGTCAGCATAATTTTATGTTTTGTTGCAGCCAAATTGAAAAATTCCAATGGCTGCAGAACTACAGCTAGGTTTGATAGCTTTATTAATCTCCATAGTGGTTTTATGTTTTTATTGTTGAAACAATTCAGTATCTATGTGTCTGAGAAATTCAGTCATAATAGCCTTTATGAGCAATTCAATTATGTAAATTATTACATTATTGTTACACAATATAAACCACAAGTGGACTAAGATATAGAGATGGCTGAGGAATTTTTGGCAGCAGTCTTTCTCTAAAAAATGTTTATACATAAGAACATTTTGTGCAAGTGTACCAGCTTTGCCTAACCTTCCTTGAAAGGGAAGTGAAGGAGGACAGGAGCACAAAAACTAACAGTATTCAAAACCTGAAGAGAAAGGCACCCTGCTGGCTCTCTATGATTGTCCTCTACTTCAACTCTTGTCTGTCACTTTTCAGAGTGCCGAGACTGTCAAGCTCCTCTGAGGGGAAGTGTTCTTTCTTTTAAGTTTTTCATTAGAACTTTCAAATATCCTTTTTTAATATTGGTTATTAAAAAACAGACAATATTGCTGTGAGTATAATATTCTATTCATGTCTACTTAGAGAATAAATATGGTTTTATTTAAGGAAATACATAGTAGAAAAGTGTAAGAGTTTGTTTTATTCTATTTCAAACAATTATTTTCTAGTAGATGTTATGGGAGAAGCTAAGGGAATATTTTTCCATCAAAAAAGGAACTACCATCAAGAAGCTCTTCCTCCTGTAGTATGTAGACACTGGGTTAAATAAAATAGGCTGCTGCAGATAAAAAATGTCAGATCAGCACAAAGTGTTTAAACTATGATATGACTATTCAAAACACTGTTGTTTCCTATAATTGGCAGAGTGAATTATAGCCTGCTACATGCAAAGGTAGTCAAGTGCCTTTATTTACCAGCAGCAATTGGAATCCCACAACTTCATTGTGCAGGGGTCTCTGAAAAACCATACTCAAACAAAAAAATTCTGGCACTTCTAAGTAACTTAGAAATGTCTCACAATATTTTTCCCTTTTGAAATGAGTTAATAACAATCAGGAAAATGTTGTTGGTTTGACTTGCACATTTGAACCTACAACAAATATCAAATCTTCCACCTTATACTTTTACTTTCACGAAGAAAATAATGGCTCCATCAAAATCATTAGAGCCTCAAAAGAGATGGTTCAACAAGAGGATCAGAATCTCCTTCAAATTTGAGATTTGCTCTTTAAAGCATTTGAAGTGATGTGAGAGAAAATATTTCTGAGTCTTTTGATCTCTGAAGATAAACTTCCTTGAGGTGAACAGACTAAGTAGTACAGGATGCACATAAATTGCTTCTCATCTGTACTATAATTTTCACTTTTAAAATTATTTGAATTGAAAAAGAACCCTTCCCTTAAATAAGTTGTAAGAAAGTATTGTAAAGAAATGTGACCTTTCTTGGATTTTTTCCCTCCAGAATCATAAGTAAGAAATTCATGCACAAAGATGTACTACTCAACACAGCTCAGTAGCTTATCAGAGTTTCAGATCTGTGATGTGTGTGTTATTTTTTCTTACTCTTCATGATTCAGAAACTCAGTAAAGCAAAAAGGCATTACTGGATTTGTGTCACCATGAGGCACAGGCAAGTTTGAGCAGCCTTCACAGAACACAGGTTTTGAATTAAATAGTTGAGGGGAAGATAGAGGGACAAGATCTACTTTCCACCCAAAGCAGCACCACCAGAGAAGAGGATAACCATACAATAATAAGAACTTTGGTAACAGTGACCCTAACTCCACTACAAGCTGTTATGTAGTGCCTGGACCATGGCTTTTTAGGCCAAGCTGACAATACCCTCTTCCATTCACTGTGTCTTACTCAGCCTTAAACAGAAACAGAGTAGGTTTACATTGGATGCTAGGAAGAAACTCTTCACTGTGTGGGTGGTGAGATGCTGGAACAGGTTGCCCAGAGAAGTGGTGGATGTCCCCATGGTAGAGGGGTTGGAACCAGATGGTCTTTAGGGTCTATTCCAGCCTCAACCGTTCTATGATTCTATGACCACATAAATCTGATTTTATGGCCATAGGCATTGTTTAAGTCATGTTAAGTGTTAATGCTGGTGATTTCCTACTATGTGAAAAATTCTAGATACTTCAACAATCACAGAGATGAAGGGACTGAGGAAAACAGTGGCAGAGGGTCATCAAGAGCTGTTACAAAATATTGGACATATGCTGGATTTTGCATTTCAGTATCTATCCATGCTCACTAAGAGATGGCATTAAAGGCCATTACACCTAGACAAAATTATTGAGTTTTGAATGCCTCTTATGCTATGCATTTGCGATGTCACTTGTACTGCAGTATAATAAAATTAAGGAAATCCAAACCTTCTTTACTGACCTGTGTGATCAAATGATTGCATGAAAGGATGCTTCAAATTCTTCTTATCATCTAGAGAGTCTGTTGTGTTTAAGGAGACTATTGCTGACTTCTGAACTGTCATTACACATGAAACAAGGGTCATTGCTACAATGACTCCAAAGACAATAGATTAAGGTACCTTGCAAAATTGTATTCTACTGTAATGAAATGAGCTTGCTTTTCTTCTAGAAAGGAAGAGCAAAAAGTCATTTGTAGGTATCCTTTTAAAATTCTGCCTCCAAATTATTCCAAACTATAAAACAAACTAGAAGCTCAAATACTTTCTCACAAATAGTTGTCAGAGTTATGAAAATAAAGTTTTCCCTAAGGAGCAGCACCAATCAAATCCAATAAGTTTGAAGTGGGAGCCTGACCAGTTTACGAACATGCTGATTGCAAACATCTTCAACAGTACTGGAACTGGCAACTTAGAAACTCCCTTCCTTCATTTAACAGCCTGAGACAGAAGGGATAAATGAAATAAAATTGTTCTCTGTTTATTGCAATATTGTTTCTTCCTGTACGTGAAAGAGTTCTTTCACTTTGTTTCACTTTTAGAAAACTGAAATTACAGCTAGGAATGGAATTTGTTCTCCTATTTCTTTTGCTACAAAAGTGATGCTCACAGTAAATTGAGTCAAATAAGAAGCTTTTCTCTTCTGCATAGCTTCTGCAAAACAAGGTCTTGTCAAAACAAGCCATCTCTATCTCTCTTCTATTCAGAGTCTATGTGTCTCCTTCCCACAGCAGAGCAAGCTCCTGTGGTAGGTGGGGCTTGACACCACAAGGCTGTTTACACGACACAACACTTACAGACTGCCAGCAGCTGCTTTTCCCAAATGTCAGGAGCACTCCCCTATTCATCAAGGCCCTGCTTTGGTGAAAGGCTGGGGGGTATACAGAGAGACCAAATTGCAGTCGAATTCCTCTTCCCAAAGCCAAAGCAAACCTCTCAAATAAATATATCTCAGGTATGAATGGCTCTTTTCCTGAATCACTGTAAAGGATATCACCCCGAGAGGCAGCATTTGCTTTGCCTGTGTATACACACGCCTGTGTATACAGCCATGGGTGACAGAGAACAGCATCCTTAAGCACTTGCACTGTTTTACTGAGAAAAGGTATCTCTTCTGTGTGCTTACACTTTATGTTTTATATCAATATGCCTCTAAGCATTCAGAAAGAATGGAAGGATCAATCAAGACATCCATGGGCAGCCCAGCTCGCTGCTCACTCCTGCTCTTGCTTTGCCAGCAGCCCAGGTCTGGGAGTTCAAAACTACAATTAAGTGTTTTCTCTTGGCTGCAGTTCCACACCATCTTGCAGCAATCCCTTCTGTAACCTGTCCTTTATGTATTTCTTCAGCTGGGTGCTGAAGTCTACATATTGATCAGCGGCTGTTTCATTGCCAAGGGCCTGAGGAGGAAACTGAGCTCTAAATCACTGATCTCTGTTCATTATGTAATGAGGAAAAGGCCGCACAGATTGGATACAAACTT
Organism: Catharus ustulatus; assembly: GCF_009819885.2. Taxonomy (NCBI): domain Eukaryota; kingdom Metazoa; phylum Chordata; class Aves; order Passeriformes; family Turdidae; genus Catharus; species Catharus ustulatus. The sequence continues at coordinate 21,682,755 of NC_046262.2, read as the reverse complement.
CTCAAATGCTTACACCCTCATCAATTTAGTTGTACTCTTTGGCATGTCATTTCAATCTAAACGTGATTCCTATTTTCCTGTCGTGCTCCCTCCACAATCTTTCCCTGTCTTCATGAAAGAAGTGAACTTAGATCATGGTAATTATGAAGAATTTCACTTTCAGGCAGCGACTTTCACCATGCCCCCTATCAAACTGTATTAAAGCTCATGATGAGAATTCATCAAGTACGTATATCTGTCACCACTTGAAAGATCTAAGCTCATTTTTTTCCTCAGAAAACAGAAGAAAATATTTCAATTAATCATTCCTAACTGGAGATACCTAAGAAGGTTTGGCATTCTTCAAAACAACAGAGGGAAATTTGCAGAGGTAATTTTGGCATTACTGCATCATAAAGAATCATCAGTAGCCTAGCTTGAAATATTTCTCTTTTTTGGCCAAAGCCATCCATTAGGATCTTTATGGTTCGTATTTTTAAAATCACAACTCATTTTATTAATATTGATCAAACAGCAGTGCCATGTACCCTTTTTCTAGGGTTCTGCATCTGCACCACAGAGATGCATTGTGCTGGTGCATGCTGTCAGCTGCAGATGCTCATGCTGCAAAACTCCCCATGCCAGCTCTCCTTCCTCTCTGAGTCTTCATGGCACACTTGCAAATTCTGACATCTCAGTGCCATTCCACTCCTCAGCATCCAATTCGCTTTCTGTGACAGGAAGTCCTAAAACTGCTGCAATTAAAAACACCTGCCAGCTTGGACCCAGGCTGCCACACTCCATGGCTAACCACTGAAACACACTTCAACAACTCAGAAATAAAAGCAAGACTCTTTGTGGTCGGCGGGAGGGCTTCGCCTTGACAGCACCCTCAGCCAAAGAGACTTAAAAGAGGGGTAACAGAAGCAACATCCTAAGCAGGTGTTTCTCTTTCCGTTAGCAGCAAAATCTCAGAGAATCAAACTGTACAGAGAAAGACTAATGAGATAACAGGGAAAATTGAACCTTTTTTTTGTGTAATAATAGTCTGGAAAATAATTTGTTTAAATCTAGGGAAACACAGGCTGATAATGACTAGGGGAGATGAAAGAAAATATTTTAGAGTAAAGAAGGAGCTCTCAACAGGGATTGCTAAATTCAGGAGCAGTCTCTTGAATGAGATAGCAGGTTTAAAAAATCTACCCTTAAGGCAGAACAAAAGAAATTGCAAGGAGAATGCTAGCAGAGAAGAAACTTCAGGCAGCCATGACACTCCTGGTATTTCTGTGTTCCTAGCAGCAAACCTTGGATGGAGGTAAGAGTAAATGGGAACATTCACATTGTATTATAAAAAAGCCAGGAAATCTACAAGTTGACAGAGCTTATGGACAGACCAGCCATAATTAAAAGAAGCCATAATTGCAGTTGTGCAAGTATTCCGTAGGCAGGCAAATAAAAATTAAAAGCTGCAAAGATGTTTAGCTCAGATCTTATGCAGGCAAACCATAAATCAGAATTTCTCAGCTGTCAAAAGTGTACCTTAACTACTAGGATAGTTACATTTTTTACATAGGAACACTCTTTGGAGACTTGCTGTGATGTGATGCTTCAGGTTAATAGTTAAAGAGTTTAAATGAGATGTGGCTCACCATTATTGTTATCGATATAAAGCAAGAATAATCTTAATGGGGGGTACAAAACAGGCCATGCCAGGATGTCCTAAATAACAAGTGGTTAATCTCGTGAGCAAGGGCCTCCTATAGCCAAACCAAGTTTAAGGGGATCCCACCTTCTGAGCAATTTTTGGAATCACTGAACTCTGGAAGATACAGGGGCAAATGAGAATCATGACACTGATATTTCAGTTTGGCAAATCTAACCACTCCCTAGCTTTTTATTCTACACATGAACAGCAAATAACTATGAATTATTTTAAGAGGACTGAAACAATATTTGATAGATAATTAAATGATCCCTCAAAAAAATTTCCCCCAGGTTATCTACTGAATAATAATAGCTGAAGGAAAAATAACATGGCCAAGAACAGTGGAGCCACAAGTGGGTATATATGCAGATCTCAGAACTCAGTTAACCACAATCACTAGTTTTAAATCACTTTGTCCTAAGCCAGGAAATAAGTTTGAAAACATTTGGATTAAGAAAAGTTAATAGCTTGGCAGACCAGTTACGCTGGATAAAATTCTGAGACAAAAATTATAATCTGAAACTAGCAGTGAAATTACATTCTCTCCTACTGATGTGGAAATAGTAGGATAAAATACCATGAACACAGAATACTACCCTGAAAAACTTCACCTTTTGCCTTGTGCTAGGTGAACCTCTTCATACTTTCATACTTTCCTGGACTTTCTTCAAACATACTTTCTACAATAGTTGTGTTTCACTGGCAAGCATTTCTTTGTCCAGGAGTAATCCCAGGGGAAAAGAAAAAAAAAACTATTAAAAAAAAAAAGGAAAGAAAGGTAACATAGGCATTAAAAAAAAAAGGCCAAACAAAACCACATATAAACAACAACCTAGCATTCCCATAGACTTCAAAAATATAAAGATTACTCTCCAATCTGTGTATAGGAAGAGCACAGACAAGCTTTTGTCAAATTCTCTTTAGTTCCACATAACATATCCCAAAATAACTCCCCGCAGCAGTTGCATGGCCTAGGTAAACCAAACAGGATGGTAGGGAAGAAGACCTATATTCTTTGTCATCCACTTGTGCTTTAAAAGCACTTACAAACATTTAATAAAGTAATAAATGTGATGGAGAAAGTAAAGGATGATCCTTGTTTCTCCTCTAGGCTGCACAGGAAAATATAATGAACATAAATGGAAGCAGATTCTTACACTGTATTTTCAGAGCAGTCAGAGATTACTAAAACTGATAAATAAGATGTACTCCAGGGTGATCTAGCAGAAATAAAGATCTTCTTTGCAAGTCAAATCCCAATACTTAAGACTCTGGTTCTAAATAACCATACTTAAGTCTCTGGTTCTGCACAGAGCTCACTCACCATGTAAATGAACTCTGTTTTCAAACCACTAGTCTGAGCTAGCACAGTGATAATTTTCTCCCATTGTTCCACAAACAAGCCTGTTGCACTGTCTGATGCTGTAGTAAAGTGAAGTTACCAGTCTTATCTAATCATATCACCTTGACTCTCATAAATATCCTAGCTGGTTCACTAAGCAAAACCCTGCACCACATCACTGTCAATGATGTGGTGCTGGTGAGGCCACAGATCTAGGCTAGTATAAGCAGAATTTAGTCTACGTTTGTCTTAAACTTTCTTTTTGTTTCTTCAAAGGGATCTTCACCCCAATATATAAGTCTCTGGGATCTTTTTGCATTGTTGGGTGTCTAGTCTATTCAGGCACATTTCATCTCTAATTGGAAGTTTTTTAAATCTCCAGGGCAGATCTCTCATTGACACTTTCTGATGGCCTCTGTGTAGCTGATGTGTTAGGGTATTTGAATTGTTTGAAGGGTAAGCTGTTTCATAACATAACTTGAAGTCAGAATGGATGAAAGTGCTTGTGGTGGAGACTCTTCCAAACACAACAAATTTCCCCATGGGCTGTAGTTGGGGGCTGAGAGGAAATTTTTCTTTCCCCAAAGATCAGATGAGATTTGCTCATTTAATTCAGATATTCATGTATTTCTCTGGGAAAAAAGCCAATCTGTAAAAATCTGTCCGATATTTACAGACCTGGAGGTCTGCTTATTGGAAGCAGAGTTATATGAGATATAACTTGTAAAAATTGTGTGATTCTGCTTTAGACCCATAGAGGAAAGATACATGATTTCAGCATGTACTACTAAGCAGCAAAAACTGAATTTGAAATTGCTGCAATACTGAATTTGCTACAACATGCCTGAAAGGGATCACCTCTAGTCTGGGAACTGTTTATCAAAGAAACAGCAAGCTAAATCACATGCTGATTCAACCAGGAGTCAATGAAGACCTCACCAGTTTGTACTTCATAAAAAGGTAAGTCATCAAATAGAAATGCAGTATGCCTTTCCTGATGTCTGCATCCTGCATTCTGCTTCTGCTGCGCACCAGGACCTGAGTGTGCTTCAACAAAATTGCTGCTTACACATCACCCAAACTGTCTTGGGACATGTTTAAAACTCCCAAAAAACAAGATTTCAGAACCTTTCTGGTTCATTAGCATTCATGGGCATGGCTGACCTGCAAAAAATGCAGAACTCCAAAGTTCATGGCCCTACCAGTCCTCCTGTGATGTGCTACAGGACCTGTAGCTCCACAGGAGCAGAGCAGGACGAAGGGGCCAGTGGCATTTTTCTGCCTGTCTTCAGAGATTGTTTTCCCTTTGAAGAGCAAGCGTTAACAGATAATACTGGGGAAGGGAACAGAGAAGGTTATGGGATTAATGTTAATTTAGATTGTCTAATCCAGTGTAAATGGAAAGGTTCATTCATATCAAGACTACTTTTTGGGGGAATCAGAAGCCTGCCGTGGCCTTTACTGCAGATCCTATATAAGGAAATGACAGGGAAAAGCTCATGGAAAACCTCACCTAAAGTTATGCATAAACCTAGGCTGGAAAAAAACATCTAAGCCAAAATGAAGTAAATCTGGAAGTATCCTACAGTCATTCTGCACTGTTAAACATATCACAGAAGGTGGCATAATTTATCCTCATCTGAATTAACAGGAAAACCTCAGGCATTCACCACTCTGACAGAAGTTCATAGTGGTGAAAAAGCTGAAATATTAAACATTTGAAAAAGTGGTTCCATGCAAAATTTACCTCAAATATGATAGTTTAACTTTTGTTATACATCAAAAGGTTACTGTAGTAACTTGATATCTAAGTTCTAGTAAAAAATTTAGCCTTACTCAAATGTGAAATTCCAGTTTTCAAGATTTTATCTCCTCTGTTATTTTGACTGGTAGTGTATTTTCTGTGCTTGTCAGAATTAACATTTTTTCTTAAAATGACAGTGGCATTTATAGTGAGATCTTACAAAGATGATATGGACTTGTTTCATTGGGTTTATTTCTCTCCAGTATGCTCTGTCCTAATTCTGTGGACACTAAATCCAGTCCTGTTCTTGCATTGAATTGCTTATATGGTTTTCATTTAAGATAGATTGTTTTGAATGTGATTATGCTAAGCGCATCAAAACAATACATTTAGCTGTTAAAGTTTTCTCCATCTTTTGACTTCTACACTATTCTGAGTCTCTAGCTCTTCAACACAACTGTCAAAATTTGTCACATGTGACTTGCATTTTTGCTTTATCAGTTTCTCCTTATGATCATCATTTGACCCTATCCGCTTGGCTATTCCTCGTTGGAAACATTGTCAAGGCCAATTTTTGGATTTTTCAGATATCTGGGGTTTTGATCCTGCATGTATCTGATACCCCTCAGCATTTTGGAGCTTACTCCCAAGGCCTATGAATTCATCACTAGGAAACCCCCTGTAGCACTCAGAATTCCTTGATCACTTGTCTTTCATGACTGTGCCCTTCAGAAAATCTGATAAGACATGGTTGCTGCAATAGTCACCCACTCCTACTGTAGACCATGATGAGAAGCATACCTTCCTCTTTAGGAAGGTGATTAATTTTAAACAGATTTTTTTTCTGTTCAATACTCAACCTGAAATATACCATGGTTGCCAAGATAAGTTAATAATTTGCCTATCTCCAGGTAGGTCTGGATCCAATCTCTGATAGCAGCTGTCTAAGCCCAGAAGGGAAATTTCCCACAGCAGCAAAATTTTCTGAAAATTTCCCTTTACTGCTGTAACAGTAACAGCTGTTGTGTCTCTGCTGGCTTCTGTGTTCAGAATCTTCTCTGACTTAATGGTGTAGAGCAAACTTCTGAGTTACCGCTATGGTGATTTTTGTCTGTATTAGGGCCCCAGTGTAGCTACCAACAGTGTAGACCCTTTGCTGCAGGGAAATTACACTGAAAGTTGAAAGAAGTCAGGGTCTTCTGCTGATATTATTTCTACAGTATTTAAGAGTTCATACAACACCTTGACTTCCTTTTTACTGATATGAATTTGCAGTGACAGTTAGGGCTGTCAAAGGAGTTTGAAGTACCTGTAAGCTTAATTCAGTTTGCACTGCTGATACTGCAGACTCAAGAATCTCACTGTGAGTGCTTACAAAAGCCAGGGTGGAGAGTTTCTGTTTTCCAGAAAGGTTCTTAGAATTTTGTCAGTGTAATTAATAACACAGAACTCAAGTGTTCTTTCCATTGTCGTTAATAAACTTATTACTTGAGTTCAGCCAGTAGCAGTTTAGGTGCTAGAATGAATAGGAAGTTTGAAGAGGAAGTGTGTAAAATAGACTGAAGACAGCGTAATGTTGATGGTAATCACTATGCTTCTTTACAGAGAAGATGAAGAACTCTCTGCTGGCAGCTATCTTTTTACTTGTTAGAGGTGAGTTTTCATATACTGCACAGCTTACTGCTGCTTATGAACAGTAAAAATCCTTAATGCTACTCAAGGATGAGGCCACAGGAACAAAATCATGACAGAATTAAATCCTGTGAGCAAGAGAAGCAGCCACCAGCAACATTTTAACATTTTTCCTATTTTTTTCATGTTCTTTGCCTTGACCAACAATTGCTTTCTTTCTCCCTTTGTTGTATGTGTTTAATTTTCCCGTTACTTTTTGCGCTCCCCAGATTCCTGCCGCGGCACGGACCGGGACTCTGCGTTCTGCCGGCAGCTCCCAGGTGGGTGGAACGCGGTGCTTAGCGCTGCTGAGCCGGGCACCGCCGGCAAACATCGTCCCAAAAGCACGGCCGCCCTTCCCGGAGGGCGAACTGGGCCGGGCAGCGGGGCAGCTGTGCCTGGTGTGTCCCGGCAGGGCCGGGATAGCCGCGGGCGGAGCTCGCCCGGCCATCCCAAATCGCCGCCACTCCCAAAGACCCGCCGGTGTTTGCGTGCGACGGGCATCTCTGCTTCCCGTTCAACCGGAAAATTACTGATGGTGGCGAGAAGGAGCAGTGCAACACATGTTGACAGAGAGTAGTACAGAGCAGTGGGTGGTCATCTGATGTACTTTGTGCAGGATTTATTGTAGGCAGGAACATCCTGATTGCTAACAGGCTCAGCAGAGATGACAGGTTCTTGAGTACACAGTGACATTGGGAATGACATCTGCAGGATGTTCTTTTGAAATTAGCCATGGATAATTGTCTAGTCCTCGCAGTCAACCTGCCAGACCAAGCTCCACTAAATCATTAGTGAGAAAACCAGATGCTCAGGAAGAAGAACAGAAAGTTCTAGAGTAAAAAACAATTAAATGTGGGTGGTGTGGGGTTTGGTTTGTTGGTTGGTTTGGGGTTTTTTTTAGTGGAGAAACTGAACTGTGTTTTCTTTAGAACAAAGAATTTTTTTTCTTTCTTTGCATAGCTCTTGGAACACAGGTGTGATGTAGCTCTAGTACTATGCTAGGTCTGGGAAGAATTAATAGTATACATATTAAGGTGGAGCAGTACAGTAAAACAAAGAAAGCACTAAGATAAAAATGAATGTGCATGTGGATACTAATATCCACAAACAAGGCAAGTGAAAATAAGTAAACAAATATTCATCTGGAGAAAGTAATGCAGAACTTAAGTATATTGGGAGTGAGAGGATGCATTGGGGTGTTAGTTGAGCTAATACACTATTTCCACACATGAAATCTACTATTTTTTCTTTGTCTGCTCTAATACCACAGTCTTGTAGAGAAAGACAGGGATTTTGTAAAACTTTAAACATGAGGAACATCATAACCCCTGCTCCTTTGTAAGCAGAGATAGGTCTGCAACATGGTGTACAGCATGTGGATCTGAGTTAATGGAACTCTTAGTTCAAATAATTTGAGGAGCAGTGTATTACCAATTTATTGACATGAAGTATTACAGCAGTTCCAAAAAGGTTTTGTTTTCAGGTGTTTCTTCAAAACAACAATGAACACTAAATAAGTGTAAGGTTTAACTCAGAGTAGAAGAATGCAATATCTATTGCTGTTTTCCCTGCTGTTGACAGACACCATGTTCATGGGTGAGGAGGCCAAGATGTGGTTTGGTTGACAGACTAGAAAAGCAAAGAATTCTGTAACATCTTCCTGAAAGGAACCTGTACACATCTGAACTGATGCATCATAACTTCACTAGTAAAGCACTCTTCATTTAGTATGAGAAAAGAAGTGTCATAAGGTGAGGGTATTAAAGTCACCTTTTTCCCCAGAAGACCTTTTAACTTGAGGATGCATTTGCCATTTCTATGATGAAAGGAATGCCAAGAATTCTTTGTAACTCAGAAGAAGAAATGAGGAAAAGAGAACTGATCTTGTAACTCATAACCTGGGTTATGAGATACCATAACTATGCTACAACGCCAGCTCCAAACATATTCATATTTACTTATCATATAACAAAACCTTTCTTATTCGAGGTTGATAAGCCTACTGGCAACTTGATAAACCTAACAGATATGGAGGATGTGTGACTCTACTCATCAGGAAAAATTAATCTTAAGCATCCCTATGCCTGTTGAGATCCTTGCCCACATTTCTGAGCAGCAACAAAAAAAAATCTGAGTCCTTTTAGAAAGTCCTTTTGGTGGTACTTTGAGATACCATGACTGATTCTTCTGAACTAGTGTTTCAGACAGTAAAAAACAAAGCAAAAGAACAACAGTCATATTTTATCATAAGAATTTCTGATAAGAGATTTTTGTAATGCTGACATAAACTTAACTGCTAAAGATAAAGAACAAGTTCCTTTAACAATGTCATCAGTGTTTACTTTCACATCAACTGAAAAAAGGGTATGTTCAGTTGCAAAAAGAAAAAGCCTCATATTTATCTTAAAAAAATTAATAACAAGTAATTGGATACAAAAACTTATGCTCCCCCTGTTTTATAATAAGTTCTTTATAAAGCTGGCAATATAAAAGTAATATTATTTTTATCAAGCAATAGTGTGTAGTTCTGAACTTCAGCTAGATATTGATGGTTTTGAAGTTTTGAATTCTGGGGTCTAGTCGACCGCTTCTAGCTGGTTTGTATTTGGTGTCACTATCCATAGTCCCTTTGAGTGAGTTAATGGTTGCCTGTGATAGGTCTTTTCCAGAACACATGTTTTCATCTTCCAGATTGGGACAATGAATTGGTGTGTTACAAAGAATTAAGTGAGGATCTAACCTGTACCTGGCTACCACTACCTAGTGCTGCAAATACAGTTAATTACACTGTATACTTAAAATGGTAAGTCTGATAAACAATCTCAGAATACAAAAAGCTCTTATTGCTGTTAGACCCGATTCCCATCTGCCAGAGTTTTGCTCCAGTTTATTTCATCATGTTATAGGCTGTTACACAATGCTGGTCAATACCTTTCGTCAGTTCTCATCAATACCTATTGATTTGTAAGAGCTTGGTGAGAGAGTGGTAGGTTGCTTTTGGCTAGATATCACAAAACCTGTCCTATCCCTCCCCTTCTCCTGCCCTCAGCAGGGCAGAGAAAATATGACAAAGGGTCATGGGTAGAGATAAGGACAGGAAGAGATCTCTCAGCAATTACTGTCATGGGCAAAACAGACCTAACCTGGAATAATTATTTTAATTTATTAATATTCAAATCAGAGTAGAGTAATGAGAAATACAGCTAAAAACTGGAAACATCTTCCCTTTCTCTGCACCACCCCCCACCTCCCACCCCATGTTTTTCTTCTTACTGGGCTTAACTTTTCTCCTGAATTCTTTCCCTCCTCCACCTCAGCATTGTGTGGGGACAGGAAAAGGGATTGTGGTCAGTCCATCCCATGTTGTGTCTGTCACTTTTCTCTTCTGACTCTTCCTCCAGTCCAGCATGGGAATCCTCCCACAGGAAACAGTCCATCATGAACTCCCCCAACATGAATTCTTCCCACGGGGCTGCATTTCTTCATGAACTTCTCCAGTGTAGGTCTGTTCCATGGGGTGCCTGTCCTTTGAGAGCAGCCTGCTGCGGAGCAGGGGTTCACAGGGATTCACAGACCCTGCAAACCTGCTGCAGTGTGGGCTGCTCTCTGCTGCTCCACATTCTCATTCCTCTCTGCCAGCTGCTGCTGTGCAGCAGTTTCTCCCCTCTTTTAAATACATTATCCCAAAGGCACTACCACCATGGATGATGGACTCAGCCTTGGCCACAGTGGGTCTGTCCTGAAGTCAGCTAGAGCTGACTTTTGGGGAAAGTTTATTGCAGCTTCTCACAAAAACCACTCTGTAGCAGTCTGTCCCCTGCTCCCAAGACCTTGACATGCAAACCCAATACAAAGTCATTATACATCTTACCATGCCTCCACCACACTCTTTACGGCAGTATTGCCAAAGATCAGCTTATTCAATTACTTTGATTTACAGCTATTGAATTTTATTGACTATTCAACATAGATGCATTCAAAGAAAAAAAAAATTGTAACAAAACGCGCAAACATAAACACACACAAAGTTTTTGTTTTATGTATTATGTATTTTGCTATACCATGTACCCAAGGAGATGTCAGATGTGGCATACTTTCTGGTAATTCTGAATTATCAAGTAGCGATTTAATAGACGGAATGAACTTATATGATTGATTTTGAATGGATTACGTCAAATATGATGTCTTCAGTTGCTACTGCATTACAAAATTGAATTTCCCCATTTTATATCTAGCTATTTGGAGTCTCCCATGAGATTAGGGGCAGGTTCAGAAACAGAGACGTGAGATCAGAAGACATGATCTTTGCCATCAGAAGATATGATCTTTGCCATGAGACCGTATCATGTGGTGCATAGAATAAAACACTGCATACCGTTGGTAAATTCTGATATTCATTGCTGATTACTTTGCCACATAGCCACCCCTTGTCATTCAAAATGAGTTGTGGTTAGGATTATCTCCTAAAGCTAAGAAAATGTCACAACACTGGGAAATTCCCCAGTGTGGTCATTTTTATATTGCAGAGGAGCAAGGCAGCCACCTCAAGGCTGTCACCCCACCACTGTCAATATTTTTTCACTGGTCGTAGCAGCAGGCAATAAGCACCAAATTCCGCTGCATTTGCTGTCTTGACTCTTGGGACTTCAAGGAATCCCAATTCTTTTGGCAGAATCATCTACGAAACAGCTCTGTTTCTGAAGAGATGCTATCAGTAGAAACATTTTTAAGCTAGTTGCTCTTAAAGTCCTAAGCCAAAAACAGACTGTACTGTTCCCAGGCTGCAGAGCTGATGTCATGAACAGACAAAGCAGAAAAAAGAATGAAAGGGGATGTCAGTGGGGGCAGAGGGAGACAATTCCCTGGAAGAGGTGTTGATGTTTCCAAGTTTTCAAGACTTTAACCTTAATCTCCTAAACTTCCAGCCAGTGAGGCTGAAGACAAACTTCCTATCTCCTCATCTATTGAGTTAAAATGAAAGAAAATAATCCCACATATGAAAGGGCTTTTAACTTGCCTAGAAGAGGGTATCACCCCTTCCTGCATGTAACATCAGTTTGACGTTTTAATAGTTCCTTGTCCTTGCTCATTATGATTTAGATGTCAGGAAGAAAAAGATTAAAGATAAATACTCCCACAGAAAAGTTCCAACCGAGAATTCAAAATCATGCTTTGAAATTTTAATGGCTGATTCACAACTACCCTGAAGCAGAAGACAGGAAAACCTTCAAGTGGTTTTTCTCAGGTACTAAATATTGAATTGTGATGTGTGTAATTTAATACTTGAAATGCAATTAGTATGCTAATCTTTAAGAACACTAAACTTGCACAATTCTAACCTTGGAAAAACCTATCCTGTGTGTGTCAGAGACTAGATGAGACAGGGAAAAAAATAGGCAGCAAAGTTGTACGTAAGGCATTAAAAATGTTGGACTTCCTGTGCTGTGTATGTTACGCATACCAGGAGAAATCTACAGCACTGAGGACTCAGGTGGCATTTAAATATCTCTGTCAAACTCTGATGATTTGCAGGGACAGAAGTCAGAAAATACACATATAACTCATAAGAGGTTTTTCATAACTTTATGGTAATTTAGATTCATGTAACTGCGAAAGTTTGCTGTTCAAGAGGAATTTGGGTACCTCTGCAATACGAGGAAAGGCTTCATGAAGTAATGTCTAACCTAATTTTATACCTTCAAAATACTCTATATATCCCACTGTAAGTACAAAACATATGGATACTGTTGCATCATGCTATGCCTTAAAAATTTAAGGAATTCAACAGTTCACCACAGAACACAAGGATTTGCTAGGCTTACTGGGGTGCTGGAATTCATCTTGCTGTTTCAGGCTGCTCAAGATGAACCTTCAAGATTTCCCGAAGTGGAATTATGTGTAGAAATATCTGGAAAGTTATCAGTTGTTATAATTTTGCTTTCTTGGGCAGGGGAGGAAAGAATAACTATAATCCAACAAAATGTGTTTCATTCTGCTTTCTTTTCTCCGAAGGAACAAAATACGAAAACTTTTTCAACGAAACACATCATCACCATCCATCACAATAGAACGAAAGAATCTCTACATTGAGAGATTTGCATCCATTTGGATAGCAGTGAATTTTGCCCATCACACCTGTGCAAAAGGAAAGAATATCTCAGTTTTACCAAGCAAAGCAGGTACAGCATCTTCACAAGTTGTGTTACTGCAGTGCCTAGCTAAAGCTAAAGCTGTAAAGACTAATTTCAAATTTCCAAATTTCAGCTTCCAAAATACTCCTGTTGTTTTTACTGATTCAGAGAACTAAGATGCATTTTGACTTCCTCGAATTGAGTTAATAATAGAAATCTATCATCTTTTATGGGAGGAGGATTTTACTTTAAATACTTAACTGGATTTCTATTCTCTCTTTGTTGGTTTTCTGAATTTCTTTATATTGGTTTACAAAGAGCAGATTGACTCAGCACTGTGTATTTAAGGAATCCTTGATATAGGGCATTAGAATTTTGAGACAACTTTTCAAAATTCAGCTCTTTTCTAAGGCCACTTACGCATTACACAGCGCTACAAGAAAGACTAAAAAAGCAGCCCTATTTATTATACCCTTTTGTTTAAAGGTTCCCTACCTATCTAGTCATTGAACTAATGTGGATAGCTCTGCAAAACTTCACCTTCTCAGACTAATCATGGTCCAAGAAAAAATCAATGTTTCTCACTGCTGGGGGTTACTACCAGCACAACCCAAATTATCAATATAACATTTACTGAAGACTTTTGACCACATTGTATTTATTGGAGTGGGTTATGAAAGCATTATTGCACTTATTATTGCAATACAAAGATATTCTAAATATTTTTAATACAATTAATGATTACAGGTACACTTGACATTTTGATTTTGCCCTTCAGCCTCACTCAGAAAAAGATTGTTCCTGAAATTAGTAGACGCATTCACAAAAGAAAGGCAAGAGGAGCAATGGTGTTTTGTTGATACCATAAAAATGTAGTAATTACTCATTTCCAGGGTTTTTTGAAGTGTCACAGTGTTCCGTATTCTGTGTCAAGCCTTTCAATTGTTATAGACCACACTCAACAGATATAATTACCAAAGCTTTCCTGCTTCTCTTGCATTTTCAACAGCTGTATCTTCCCCATTTTAGGAAAGTGCTTGTCACCATCTAACATAAATGCTTATCAGATCACAAACCAATTGGTAATAAAGTGGGACCTGCCCACACCTGCTAACACACCATATGAGCTGAGATACAGAGAGGCATCCACAGAATCTGCTCCATGGACACTGGTAAGTACTCTTCCAGATGACAATCCCATGAGAATACAAGGTGCCTCAATATCAGCTCAGCTGTACATACTACATGCAGTACAAGGGTTGCAAGGCTGCACAGCAAGGAGCAACTTTGTAAGGCACCTTAGTTTGGTTCTAACAAATCATTATCTGTTCGGGAAAGAGGGAATAGTATCTTAAAACAAAGTAAAATTGTATAGCATGTTATCTGGTTCGTTAATCTACCAGTGAGACACTACAAGTGATGGAAAAGCTGAATGTCAGAAATGCCATGTAAACTCAGATCTGAATCGTACTTTCAGTGATTTACAATATTGTTCTTTTAGCTGGCATCATTGCATTTTCAAACAGATTAGAGATCAGGTTGCTTTGTTTTTGAAGGTAGTAATTCATACTTTGCACACTTTTGGTTTGTGTAATTATTCCAGATTTCCTTATTTGGAAAGAAGAGATTTCCCTATAACACAGTCATAGAATCATAGAATTATTTGGGTTCGAAGGGACCTTGAAGACCACCTAGTTCCAACCAGCCCTGCCATGTACAGGGTCACACTCCAGTAGAGCAGGATGCCCCACCCAAACTGGTCTTGAACACTCCCAGAGATGGAACTTCCACAACTTCCCTACTCCTGTGCCTCACCACCCTCACAGTGAAGAATTTCTTCCTAATACCTAATCTAAACCTACTCTCTTTCAGTCTACAGCCACTGACTCTTGACTTGTCACTACAGGCTCTTTCCTGTAAATTCCCTTGAGGTACTGGAAGGCAACAATAAGGTCTCCCCAAAGCCTTCTCCTTTCCAGACTGAATAACTCCAATTCTCTCAGCCTTTCCTCACAGGAGAGGTACTCCATCCCACTGATCTATTTGGTTGCCCTACTTTGGATTAATTCCAACAGGTCTATGTCCTGCCTGTGCTCGGGACCCTGTCCCTGAAAATTGGGAAATAAACTCTCCATCAAATTTGCTAGATTAGGAAGCAGACATTCTTTCACTAGCAGTGCTGAAGGAATGGGTGATTCTCTTCGAAGCATGCATGCCCAGTAACCTAAGAGACCAGTTTATATTCCTGAAACGATCATATTTTCATGTTTCCTGAACACATGCATATATGCTAATTATTTCCACTTGTTTGGATATGATTCCAGATCTTCTAACAAATATTTTCTCCTTGGGAGTATCTCAAATATGTTATCAGGTCATAATGTACTTCTCTTATCATTCTTTGTTCTGACACACAATCCTTGCTCTCAAAACTGAGATATTAGTACACATTAAATCACTGATTGAAGTAAACAAGAAAGCATTAACTGTTTATTAGTCACAGATGTAGGGAGTTAGCACAAGGCCACATTAATCTCTGGTATTTGTACTAAGCACTGTATGTACTGTATTAAGCACTAAAAACAAATATAGGGGTTATACTCTATTGTGCTGAAGTTAAAAGAATTTCCAGTACCTTCCTCCTTTGCTGCACAGACATCTTCTTATAGAACAACAGAAATTACTTCAGAAACAAATCCAGAGCTGGATGCAGCATGGCAGATGAGGTCTCAGCAAAGCAGAGCAGAGGGGCAGAATCCCCTCCCTGCCCTGCTGCCCACACTGCTCTGGGTGCAGCCCAGCACACGTTTGGCTCTCTGGGCTGGGAGTGCCATGACTGGGTCACGTCCAGCCTCTCACCCACAGCACCCCCAAGTCCTTCTGGGCAGGGCTGCTCTGATCTGTCCATTCCCAGCCTGTGCTGGTACCAGGGCTGCTCTGACCCAGGTGCAGCACCTTGAACTTGGTCTTGTTAAACCTCATGAGAATTCCATGGGCCGCCTCTGGAGCCTGTTCAGGACACTCTGGATGGCATGTCACCCTTCAGGAGTGCCAACACCACCACTCAGCTTGGGATCACCTGCAAATTCACTGAGGGTGCACTTGACCCCTGTAAGTCATTACTGAAGATATTAAATAACACTGGTCGCACCAGTGGACCCCTGCAGACACTGATGTCCACCGGGATTCTGAGCCACTGATTGTGGATGTAACCATTCAACACTTCTAATCCACATAACAGTTTACCCATCAAATCCATTACAATTTGGACAGAAGGATGTTGTGGGATGCAAGATCAGCTCCAAATGCATTTTAGGACATGCAATATGGCACAGCAAACGGGCAGTACAAAACTAAAGGGAATATGTAGGAGATGGAAAAAGAGTCCTAATTTCAATAATGTCTGCATGTAGCAGCAATGACTACTTATCCTGCCCCTTGCCATCCAGAATATCAAACACGGTTTCTCCAGCAGTATCACTAAGTCCACAGTTGAAAAATGCCTGGTTTTCAGGCTCTGTTACATTTATATGTGCTAATCAGATTTTAAATATGCATTTATAAAGTAGAACATAACTCCAAGAAGAAAATTGTTTAAATAGCAACAGTTCCCACTTCTTGGGAAACTCTGCAGTTCCAGGAGCCTCTTTGCTCCCTTTTTACTATAAAAATCTCCCTTGCTCTTCCTTTTGTCTCAGAAGATTGTTCCCATCTCTCTTGTAGCTGACTGCCAGTTTACTTAGCCACTTCAGAAGAGGTACTTTGAGAGGCCCATGTAAGAAATGCTTTGTCTCAGTACAAAGTACAATTAGGTCTTGGAAAGGTCCCCTCATTCACTTGCTACAAGTCCTAGACCATCCTAGGGCAGCCAGCTACCCATGCATAGCCCACCCAGTAGTGCAATGACTAGTAGACTAGTAGACTAGACTATGGCAATAGATGGCTATGTGCAGACAGTGTGGTATGTGGCATGTGGAAGAACAGAGGGCTAAGAGCAGTACAAGTGCATGCCATGCAGGTTTTGGAGACAGGGAGATGGAAGATTCACATGAGTACTGTGAAGGACTAGTAGAGACGATCCCACTGGCTGATGCAAATGAGTGAAGACTGTTATAAATATTCATTACCTCCCAGGTCCCAGCTGATGCTATGGATTTAGGCTGTAATCTTTTCCTAATAATGTAACATAGGTTACACTTGCAGATGAGTAAGTGAGTATGGCCACACATCACAGAGGATGTATAAAGCTAGTGCTTGCCAAGAGTAGGATAAATGTACCTGTAATGTAATATAACATTTGGGTTTTAAAACCATTCCACTTCCCTCTTGTTCTGTAGAGATATGGAGTCTTTTTGTAATATTGTGAGTAGTGGGATTTTTTTGTAACCAAGCATTTTCTATTAGCAAAATTATATGAAGTTGTCATGGACAGAGTAATACCCTTCACTCATAAGAAAGAAGTAGCCATATATTTATTGGCAGAAAACAGAAATCTAGCAAAGTTTGATAGTAAATGTGACAGGGGTTTAACGAGTAGGTAGCAAGGAGCACTGGATTACTTCATAGAGAATAGAGTCAGAACTGTGAGAGAGATCTTTTAATTGGGTCATGTTACTTTGAAAAGGATCCCCTTGCATTCTAAAATTCTTCTCAGAGCCCCTGCAAATCTAGCTGCTTCTGGATCCAGACTTAGTCCTTGGTCAACATTTTATATCTAAAGAATTACATGTGCACGATCAGTTCTTTGTATCACCTAACTGAGATTTAAAATTTTCAATGTATTCTAATTTACTTATCAAGTGTCTGACGAGATGAATACTCTCTCATCCTTGAGAAATAACCTTAGGAAGTTAAGAAGTGTCCTTAGTCAAGAGATCCTGTTGTATAGCCCACTGCTGTGCAGGAGAGCTCAAGACCCTGTGGGCTGTCCACTACTTAAAGAGCAGGATGAGACACTTAAAGACGTATATGCATGCTCACTTCAAATATTAGTTTCTTCCAAAGTAGACTTGAGTCTAATCTTAACTATCACTATGATTAGGTGGATGAACTGTTAAAATTAGCCCTTGTCTTTCATGTTGTTATCTGTCTGCCCCGAATGGACTTTGAGCCTGGTGCTGGTCCAGACACATCTGTTATGACTGCTGATAATGGTTATCAATTGATCAGGGTTACAGGAAATAAAGGTCAGGATGGGGGGGAAGTGGAGGGGAGGGAGGTGAGTACACTGCCACAGAAGTCAATTAATTAACTTTAAATACAAAATGAAGTACTGCAGAAATGGAAAGAGAAGAGCCAGTTACCTTAAGTGGGGCTTTATTGTTTTGTGGAGGTTTTTAGAAAAAGTTTAAGTGATAACAACAGTTTCATATCAGGTTTTCACTTATTTTCTCTGTCGGCTGAGGGTTTTCCTTAGACATGGGTGATGTCTTTGTTTCAAGAAAAACTTTATTCCGTACAGTTACTGGGGGTCCAGTGCCATCATCAGCTGCAGATGCAAATCTCTGCTGGAGTGCCAAGGCATATAGGTAGCCACATATTCAATCCAGTCATGCTGCTTAAGACATCAGCCACACGGACCTATTTAGACATAATAACACTCTTAAAAATAAGGGCTTTTAAAAATATTTCATTTTCCCTTGACTTCTGGTTCTTTAGAATGTTAACAAGGTTCAGAATTAAGCAAATTTTTATTTTTCAGTATATGTACAGTAATTTCACAATCATAAGCCGCACCATTTTCACTAAAATTTTGGTCCAATCCCAAAATGCAGCTTATAATCAGGTGCAGCTTATATATGGACAAAGAACAAAAAGTTGCTGTTTTAGTTTGGAGGACAGGTGTCTGCTGAGAAAGGCAGGAGCTTCTCTTTGAAATGGAGAATGTAAACCCCCTCCCTCCAAATTATTGTAATTTTGAAATCAAGGGGATTTCAGGCAAAAATATGGGAATTAGGAATAACAGTTCTTTTCTAGGGAAATTAAAATAGAAATACAGTACTACAAAGAAACAAACCCCAAACCCTGACAAAGTCAGAGTACAACCTGATACCCCGTCAAGCAGGGTGTTGGTAGCAGTCCCATTAAATGGTGGCTGCATCCTCCTGCAGTGACAGATGTGATTCAGTTGAAGCAGTGCTCCTGTAGAAGGTGCAGGAACAATGCCCTGCCTGGTTTCAATGGATGGCCCATTAGCAGAATATCTCCCACGGAGATGAGGATCACTGCCCCCACCTACAGCAGATGGTGATAGAATAGATACCTTTTATCACACTCTGTATTGTAATGTGCGGCTTATAATCAGGTGCGGCTTATGTATGGACAAAGAACGAAAAGTTGCCGACAACCGGAATTGTGGCTTATAATTTGGTGAGGCTTATAATCGTGAAATTACTGTAATGTCTAATTGATTTTAAAAGTAATATTTAGAACAGGTTACTTGATGCCCTGAGTGAGCAGAACAAGGAAATGAAAAAGAGTGGGTTGCCTTGAAAGAACGAAAATACATTGACTAAAATGTGCAATAATTCCTATTTGATGAATAGGAATTCCTACTTGAGGAACCTCTGCTTTCAGCTAAGTCGGAAGACTGGTCTTAGGCTGCGAAAATAATTAATATAAGATAATGTTTTATTGCTGTTACATTAAGGGAATATTTTTTTTAGGTGCCTATAGGAAGCAATGCTGTCAATGTCACCATATCAAATTTAAATTCTACGTCTTCATACGTTGTTCAACTCAGATGCATAACCAAGGATGGTCTGGACTGTGTTTGCATTTGGAGCAAAGAGATTTTGGTCCCTCACAGTAAGTGAAATGTAGTTTCATCCTACTGGTAGTAAGTATGAATGTAAAGGCTTTTCCAAATTCTGTGTCATATGGAATAGCATTTTCAGATACTCCGGAAAATATGAACATCAGAATTATTCATTTGTGTGCATGTCTCCACCTTTTTCCATGTTTACCAGAACTCATGAACAAGCCAAGAATATCATATAATGTAACTACACAAGTGTCTCCAGGAAGAAGAAGCGTTCTTTTGAAGTGGGAGGTAAGGTTCACCTTCAGTCTGGTTACCTTCTGTTATGTATATGCTATTTATTTATTGCATTGCAGGGAAAAAGAGACTTTCTCATTGTATTGAGTCTATACTTGATATGTGAAAGGCATTGGATATTGCATACTTGCTGCTGCAGAATTTATTGTAACTATATACTGATGATTTAGGTACTAGAAACTAATGAGGAAAAATTACAATAATTTATAATCTTGAAAAATCTCTAAAACTTCCCTTCTTTTCCAGGGAAAAGCATGTTTTCATTTTAAGAGCTTCTAGCTTCATCTGAAATTCATCTCAAGACATATGTCTCCATCTTTTAAAATATTAAATGTCTTCCCATCTATATAAAATGCCTTCCTTTACTCCAAAAGTATCCAATTATTTCATTAAGATAACCCAGCATCACAGCTCCATGGTATCTACAGGGTATTAATTTTGTGCCAGAAATAACAGACCATCTTGATATCAGAAATAATCCTTGAAGAATTCACAGGCCTTCATGTATTAAGTTTCTGTCTATATAGCAGTAATTTCCATTTATGTGAACTAATTTCCAATCTCTTAGTAAGATTAGTACAGTAAAATAATGAGTGAACCACCACCAGAAATTTCTACCAATTGATATTTAACACATTCCAAATTTGTAGCGTAATTACTAGCATTTCTCTTTAAAGAGACTACATACCTAACCATGCCCTAGTAGATGAGAATACCCAGAGGCATAAATTTCAATTAAATACCTCTCATTAACTTTCAAGCTCCTGATAATGAGGGATATGTTCCACTGGAATGTAGAGAACGTGACAGCTGCTTCACTGCTGTTATTACTAATTGCATGCTCATAACTGAAATCTCAATTAAGGAAAATTCTTAATCCTGTACTTAAATCCTCTCAATTTAAGCATGTTCTTAATTTTAACGAAGTGCTTTGCTTCATTGATTCCTAATGACCTAGTCAAAACAGGATGATTTTAACCCCACCATTAGGGGCTACATTTTGTTTATGCAATTAAATTCCTCTTGATTTTCTGCACAGGACATTGAAGCATTTATAGAATAATAATGATTTTCCTCTTGCTAGGT
Organism: Catharus ustulatus; assembly: GCF_009819885.2. Taxonomy (NCBI): domain Eukaryota; kingdom Metazoa; phylum Chordata; class Aves; order Passeriformes; family Turdidae; genus Catharus; species Catharus ustulatus. The sequence continues at coordinate 21,662,037 of NC_046262.2, read as the reverse complement.
AGCACAAAGTGAGAATGTCCTTGGATATGTTGTTAATGTGGAAAGAATACCCAACACTTGCAGCCACCCACCAAATCGCATCTCTCTCAAAGACAGAAAAATTCTTGTTAATCTCTCCATGGCTTACTACAGAGTTAATATTTCTGCCTACAATGAAGCAGGAGAATCTCCACAAGCCATCTACATTGTGCCAGAATTCTTTGCAGCAGGTACTTACCTTATCATCTATTCACCATAATGGCGGGGAAGTTTCATGACCAATCTCTAAGGCGACTTTTTGACAGACTTTGTGATAGATGAAAGCACTTTCTTCAATTTTTGTTAGGCTAATATTTTTACATACTAGGAGTCAGAATTGTTTCTTAAGAAGATACTTCAGTAGAAGTTAACAGACTAGCAATTAAATATTCTTTTTAACATTTCTTTCTTTGCCAAGCTAGAGAAAGCACCATGTACTGGATCTACTTAGGAAAATGGTTTATGGACTGTCCTTGATATCAGTTGATGCCAGTGGTATAAAAAAAGTTCAGAGAACTGTGTGGAAGTCTAAGTTCTTGAGCTACATAACTATTAAGAGACCTGCTACTGTCCTTTATTTCATATTACTCTAACTGGCACTGGAAAAGGAATAGATAGGATGTACATATCACAGTCCAACGAAGATGTAAGCTTTTCTGAGGCCCAAATAGACAGTCTTTTCATTTAAAGAATAAAACTTACTGTCTTCCTTATAATATAAGCTAGTTTCATGTGCTATAGTCTTGAGGTGTATTTATTGCAATATAATAAGAACATCTCTTACAAAGTAAGATTCTTTTAATTAAGCTATTGCATTTGCAATAAAGAAGTGTGCAAGTACCCCTGTTGATCTTCAGATAGCTGCAAATGAATGCTTATCCAGAATTTTCTAACACTCCTCTCATGCTGCTCTCCCTTCCCTTGCAAAGAGGTAACAAATTGATTTTGCCCTTAGATTTCAGTCCCTTAGCTCTCTTCTGATAAAATATATCCTACCACTTCAAACCATCTTTTGACTGATAATTAGTTGTCTCCTGAACCTCTGAGCCAGTATTTCATGGCTCCCTCCAGTTTCCTGCTCCCATTTGATTGTATTTCAGCTTCTCTGTATCTATCATGAATTACTGAGAAGATACTTTCATTAAGAACATTCTTAAGTTAAATTCCTTCTCAGCACACACAGCTTTTTCTCAGCTAGTACAGTAATTTTCTTTACAGAATCACAGAATCAATAGTTTGGAAAAGACCTCTGAAATCATCAAGTCCAGCATGACCCAACACTACCCTGTCAACGAGGCTATGGCGCTGAAGTGGTGCATCCACTATTTCTTAAACATCTCCAGGGACAGTGACTCCACCGCCTCCTTGCACAGCCCATTCCAAGGCCAAATCTGTCTCTCTGTGAAGAAATTCCATCTAATGTTGAGCCTAAACCTCCCCTGGTACAGCTTAAGACTGTGTCTCTTGTCCTGCAGCTCACTGCTTGGGAGACTGATGCCCACCCGGCTACATCCTCCTTTCTGGTAGCTGTGGAGAGTGATGAGGTCAGCCTTGAGCCTCCTCTTCTCCAGGCTAAACAGCCCCAGCCATCTCAGACAGCCCCAGCTCCCTCAGACAGCCCCAGCTCCCTCAGACAATCAGAGCTCCCTCAGATTTAATTTGTCTTGCTTGTTGTATTCAAGACAGGAGATAAAATGAAGAATGTTTATGGCTCTCACAAGGTCCACTTCTTACCTCAAAATGGCAAGTTGCCCTTTTCCCTCCTTAGTGTCAGTCAGAAGGTCTTTTCCTAGTTTGATAGTATGTCTTTTAAAATGTCAAAATCTTCAAGATCATTTCAGAAAATTCAAAAAATACAAAATATTAAATCATCTAGCTATGATCTATCGTTAGCCCCTTCTCCTCCACCCCTGCTCACTCAAGCACTATCTCAGAGTTACTCTATGTATAGCAGCTACTAGTGGCTCACAGGAGGTTATTTAGCAACACCAGACTTCTTCCTGAGCCTTGAACAACCACTTAATTCCAATCAGAAATCAGGAGGTCTCAGACAGCAACCAACACTGTAGCCCCCAGGCACCACTGCAAAGTAATAAATGCTAAGTTTCCTTTACTGAAATACTAGTGTAAACCTTACCATGGTAAGTAAATCACTTGCTATGATAACTGCTTAATGAATAATCTTTAAAAGAGAAGAAGAAAAGGGAGGAAGAAAGAACAGTAGGGGAGAAAACTGCTTTCCATTTTATTGACCTCTAATTGTGTATTTGTTCACAGACTTGCCTGGTCAAATCCATGTCAAAAGCCAGGGAACTAATGCAGTTGTCACATGGACTCCAAAATACAATCCAAAATGTTTTGTGGTTGACTGGGGAACTGGTAAAGAGGATATGCACATGAAAATAATAACTACGACTACTGGGAATTTCACATTAGGTAACAGCAATCACACCTCATATGGAGGCAGTCTTTCATTTCTTGGTTATTTTTGGTTGGGCAGAGAAGGATTTTTGTCCTGTTTTTAAGGGTGAACTGAAGATCCATCCAGATAAGTACAGCTCTTGGTACTTGCTCAGTACTGAGTCATCATCTAATGCTTAGCAACACCAAGGCAGATAAAAAGCAGAGTTTTCATTAGGATTCTTTTGGGTACTGTTGGGCAAGAAACGCATCTAAGCTATTGGTACAATATTTCTCCCTGTCCACATTTCAGGCAGACTCACACGTCACTGGCTTTAAAAAGCCTTTCATCTTGTTCCTAGGTAAGCTTATCTTTCAATATACACTGCTCGGTTACAGACTTCCTTAGATTAATTTCTCTTTTTATACTAATGTCTATACTTGTCAAAGCCTAAGTTCTCAACTCCGGTATTCTGTTTAACATGATGGGCTTCAGTCATGGATTTCTTTATGGAACAGACATTGAAAATCTTTATTAAAATCATGTAAGTGACTCTTGCAAAGGCCATTCACCACTGGTTTTTATGTACAATTGAGAACATTTAGCTTCAGAATCTACGAAGTCTTCTAGACAGTGCACCGTTTACCTTGGTCCTTCTGCAACATCTCTAGTCCCACATTACATCTACGTTTTTTGCTTGGGTTTATGTGTTCTAGCTGAGTGGAAAAAACCTGTCCCTGAAATAAGATAACTACAGCCATTTTAGTTTCCAATTTCTTCTCAGCAGTTAAGGCCTCCCATTAGGAGATTATAAACACATCTGTCATCCTTTAAAAGAAAACCCATGTTATGTCTCATTCTTTGAGATAGTTTTCATCAGGTTTCTAAAGATGTTGAAGAAGGATGTACATATTTTGTTCTCAACATAAAGCACTATACACTTGTTATGCTATGAGTCTCAGAAAGCAAGAACTACACAGAAAAACTATAAAGCTGTTGCCTTTCCTCTTCTTTATGATCCATAACTTTTCAGTAAACCTTGACATATCTTTATTTGTTTTCCAGGCAATTTTCAACCGTATAAGTTGTACAAAATAATGATACATGCATCTGATGTGTGTCAATGTGAAAGTTTCATAAGACATGAAAAGACATTTGGAGTGATCCACTTTTATTCCATAGAAGGAGGTATTACTTCCCTTTGTATAACCCCACCCTCTACATTTCTTCTTGTTTCCCATTTGCAGCAATAAAAGGAAGACTACACAAAATTTATTTTCCAGGTGACTGAAAAGCTTTCTCCAGCTAGCACTGCCTTTATTTTTAGCAGCTATGTCCCAGCAGTGAATGACCTGAGTGTCATTCCTTACTGGCAAGTGCACAGAAATATTTTTATTATGTATGAACATTACCAAAACAACAGAAAGATGGTCTCAGACCCATGTGGCTCAAATTTAAATTAAATCAGATTTTCCAATCCCAATTGCGTAGTGTCTTGTATTGCAACTTGAATGAGTATGCTATTGGAGTGAAATATTCATAATGAGACAGTCACAATTCCTACCTACTTTGGTATTATTTTATTGTTTAAGGTGAAGGGTTTTTACTCTATGAGATTTTGCCTTTCTCTTGCACCCTTTACATTGTATATATAGCATCTAGAATCTGACAGGAACTCTCTTGGAAACAGCTTGTATGTATATTGCACAGATACTGCAGAATTCAAATATCTGGTTTTTTAAGTTCCTAGGACCGGTCCTGCTAATGTGACAGTTCTGAATATCACAAAGTATTCTGCACTTGTGAAGTGGACTGAAATAGCTGCAGAAGACCGTTTGGGCTTTCTCCAGGGATACAGGATCAGTTACACAGATGCATCGATGAAAAAGTCTCCAGGTAAGTCACCATTGCCAGAACAAAGAAGCAGCTCTGAGTCATGAAAGAAAAGCTGTATTGAGACCATCAAGTCTACTGAGTTATTTATGATTTCTGTGCAAATTGAGTGCTCTGATCTCAAAGGTCAGCTTCTGGTTAGATTTTTAATGCTCTAGATGCTCTCACAAGCACTTAGAATTTTCTAGGTATTATTTCAAATTGAATGTTGCTATTTCCTTAAAAATTAAATTTCTAAGACCACAGCAGAATTCTTTAGGAATACTTAAAGGAAGACATACATTTTCATTATTAAGATTTGAGTCACAACAGTTTTATGCTTCATTGCACCCCATGCAAGCTTGAGTTTGAGCCTTTCTATAAGATGTAAGACATTCTAGATTCCATTTTTCAACTCAATACAAAATTAGCAGTTTGTATTTCTTACCTGTTTCAAAGACTCCATTATAAATTAAATTTTGGAAATGTTTTCTTAAATTGGTTGTTTTTGTGTCAAAGTTTGGATAACCTTAAAGGTCTTTTCTGACCTTAACAAGCTATAAATGATGAAACCTCTACACATTGGAATAAATTAATAGTTGTGAATTCAAACTTGAATTTTCTATTTTAAAAAATCCCCATATTCTTTTGATAAACATTTTCTTTCTGGTCTAGAGTGGAAAGTCTCTTTGCCATAAGTTGTAATGCATTAACTTTGTATATACTGACTTTCAAATAAAATTGAAGATTTGCTTGGGAAGAAAAATATCACCTAAGAGCTGACAACGGTACAAGAGTTCTGTAATACATGTTGACCTATGCTTTAAGAGAACCATAAAAAGTCTTCTGGAGATTCTATTCCACTTCAAATACTTATCTGACATCACAAGAGGAGGCAGAATGGGAGCACTAGGACTAAACCTAATTTCTGTATTTTTTGCTCTGCCTTAACCAGTCGCTACAGCAGTGGCATGGCACCCGATTGCCATTTTTTTCCAGGCAAGAAGTATAATTTTACTGGAGAATTTAGGGGAAGGAAGTCCATAGGCTACAGTATCACATCCACTTCAATGAAGATCTTAAATCCACAGTGGCAAACTTAAAAAGTAATTTCTTCCCCATTAAAGGCATCCTTACAACATGGCTGTTTGTACATTATTCTGGCCAAGGGAAAAGTCACTGCACTGTCAGAAAAGAAAGGCTGAGGTGAAAGTCCCACAAAGCAGGTAAAGCAGAAAGCACAGTCCTGTTTCTGTACTGAATGATGAGCAATACTGTTGGCATAAATCAAGCTGAACAACTACTGACGACTGGACTGAGAGTAAAGTATATGATAAGGGCTAGTCCTAATGTCAGCTGCTATAGTCAACATAAAAACAACTGTTCAGCATATTAGATATGTTTTCCTCTCATGAAGTATACACAGCCTTCTGCATTCACCAGCTGTGATGGTTTGACCCTGGCTGGATGCCAGAGCTACTCTATCTGCTCTGCAAGTGGACAGGGGAGAAAAAACGTAACAAAACATTCACGAGTTGAGATAAGGACTAGAAGAGATCACAGATTGCCATATGGGCAAAACAGACTTGATTTGGGGAAATTAATGGAATTTATTGCTGATGAAATTCAGAGTAGACTACGACAAGTAAAACAAAACCTTTAAAACACCTTTCTCCAGCACTCCCTCCTTCCCAGGTCCAGTGCTTCCCCACCAGCAGCACAGGGAGACACAGACTGGATGCTACAGTCAGTTCATCACAGATTGTTTCTGCCATTGCTCAGGGAGAGGAGTCTTTCTCCCACTCCAGCATGGGTTGCCTCCCATGGGAAACAGTTATCCATGAGCTTCTCCAGCATGAGTCCATCCCATGGGCTACAGCTCTTCACTAACTGCTCCAGCATCCACAGTGTTCACTTCCTACAGGATTAAGTCCTTCAGGCACAGCCTGCTCCAGTGTGGGGCCCCCACAGGGTCACAAGTCCTACCAGGACCCTGCTCCAGCCCAGGCCTCCCATGAATTCACAGCCTCCTCTCAGGCATCCCCCTGCTCCAGCAGGGTCTCTTCCAGGGGCTGCAGGTGGATCTCTGCATCCCCATGGCTCTCCCTGGGCTGCAGGGGCACAGCTGCCTCACCATGGGCTGCACCAGGGGCTGCAGGGGAGCCCCAACTCTGGCCCCTGGAGCACCTCCTGTCCCTCCTTCTGCACTGACCTGGGTGTCTGCAGGGCTGCATCTCTCACATATTCTCACCTTGCTGTTCTCTGGCTCCAATTACATCTGCTCAGTAACTGGTTGTTTTTTTGTTTTTTTCCCTTCTTAAAATCTGTTATCACAGAGGCATTAGCACAATTTCTAACTAGCCCATCCTTGGCCAGCAGCACATCCATCCTGGGGCCAGCTGGGATTGGATCTGTAAGGCATTGGAAGCTTCCGGCAGCTTCTCACAGAATTCACCTCTGTGGCTCCCCTGCTACCAAAACTTGGCCTTACAAACCCAATGCAGCCTTGCTTCATGCTCTTAAACCTCTGGATTTAAAACGTACATAAATATTTTGGAGAAATCTTATACCCATCCAAAGAACATCTGCACTGTTTGGTTTCCTCTGGATGAGGATCAAGGCACTGAAATTTTGCCTTTTCCCCAGTCAGCTATACTGATACATGCTCATCCATGAAATTTCAGCTAATCATCTCCTCCTAAAACCTCCTGTGTTTCAGCTGTTACTCTCAACTCTTCTATCACAAGTTACCATCTTACTGGACTGAAGGAGAAGACCACCTATCGTGTGCAGATTTCAGGATTCACAAATGCTGGGGAAGGACCTCTGACTCTTTCACAACCTTTCAGCACTCCAAAATATGGTACTGTGGAATCTCTATGCATCTGCATTACCCAGCATGAATCTTTTCTTTATACTCTCTGTCTCTCTATGCTCACTCACAAGATTTATTATTCAATCCTCAGTTTCTGAGAGCAAACACAAAAGATTGTTCCTCTGCAAGAGGTAAGCTTTGTGTCACAGAACGAATCTGCCTGTATTTCATTACCTAGTATTCAGGGAAGACTTAGCCAGGATTCTTCGTCTCTGAAACCTTTTCTGACTTTTTTGTGCTATATGCACATATCTTTATTTATTGACATTTACTGTGTGGATTTCAGCAGTCTAAATTTCTTACTGTGTCTATTAATGTTCAATCATCTGCTCCTGGCAAAATCCTGAGCAATCACGGAAAATTGGCTTCCTGAGCCACTAACTGCAAAAATAAAAGATTACAGTAATTTCACAACCATAAGGCACACCGGACTACAAGGCGCACCCCCGGGGAGTCGGCAAAATTCGCAACTTTGTAGATCAGATAAAGCGCACCGGACTGTAGGGTGCACTTTTTTTTTGAAGTGAGGCTCCGCCCCCAGCTCCCCCCATGCGGTTGCTCACCGAGGCCCCAACCTGGCAGCCATGGGCCCCCAGGCCAGTCTGTACTCAGCAGAGCCGGGGCATGCCCGCCGTCACTCCGCCTTGCCTCCACCTGGCAGCCGTGGCCCCGCCGGCTCCCCCCACGGCTCGCAGCTCTCCCTTCCGGTTAGGCAAATTTCCGAACTTTGTCCATCATATAAGACGCATCGGACTATAAGGCGCGCTTCCGGGTTCGGGGGAAAATTTTAGTCAAAAGGGTGTGCCTTGTAGTCGTGAAATTACTGTAAGTAATTTTCAATTGCTCCTAGTGTGGAGGAATATTAATCAAAGTATCTTTTCCTTTCTAATAATTTAAGCACTTTTTAAGTAACAAGTCCTTTAGGTCACTGGCAAAATTTGCTTTTCTCAGAAGTGCCTGGTTAGGCTAAGACCAATACAGTTACATTGAAAAAGTCTAAAATGTTAAAATCATATAGGGTTGGCTAAACTTAGTCGTTCTAACACTTCTTCAGTTAAACTAAAGTAACACTGCAACAGACTTTTTTTTGTTTAACCACAGCTTCCCTTAATGAAGATTTCTAAATAGAAAAAGAAAAGAGCCTGCTAAGATGGTATCAGTAACCTGTGATGTTCAGAGACAGAAGTGTGCAAATGGTTTCTCCCAGCTTTTTGCATTAAGTGAAGGAAGTATAAAACAATACAACTAAATACTAAAAAATGTAAAGCAGAGATAAAAAAAAAAAAAAAAAAAAAGAAAGGAAAAAAGAAGGAAAAAAAAAGGAACACAAAATCTTTCTCATAATCAACAGGATTTGCATCCCTTCTCCCCCAGCTGAAAACTTTCTCCTGTCAACACAAAATATTAAAGTGTCTCCCTGAGCTTTTTTTCAAAAACTCTATTTCACTTATCCTACCAAATATATATTTGGATAGTATTCAATTTTTCAGTAAACAAACAGAAATACAGAATGAGATTAATACAACACTTTAAAAAATTGAGTGATTTCACTGAATTTAAACATTATGTTCACTATTTTTGCTCTCCCCAAATATTTCACAGGTTGTTTAATCCATTAGAAGAATCTCATGTTTCTTTGCTATAAAAAACAAATTTCAGCAACAAAGCAACTTGAAGCTTTCCAAATTAGTTTTTTAATACTAGGTAGCTGTTTAGTTTAAAAAAAAAAAGTTGTTGGGGGATGGGTAGGAAAAGAAAAAGCAAGTGGCTTTTTTTGCAAATATGGTTTGTCAATATCAGTGACACAATCATGAACTGACCGCACTCTATTGGCACTATTTTTGAACTTCTTATGTCTCCAACTACAAAGAAATCAACATCACAGTCAGTTTTGGTTCCTGTGTTAACCTTTTTGCCTTGAGAGACTACGTCAACAGAGGCTATCCAGTGTTAAAGGAATAAAACAGATATTTACTAAAAGGCCTTCGAAGGACACACCTTGGGCAATACAAGAGCCTGTCCGTGGCTAGAGCTAAGATGGATCCAAGCCGGACCCAAGATGGATTCCAAGTGACGAGTTTTCAGACTTTATAAGTTTTGGTCCATTTACATGTTGGTGTCAATTGTCTAGTTACAGCTTCAGGTTATGAAGCCCCGTCCTCCCAGTTTGCGCTCCCCAATTTACTGTTGTTTACATTTTTTTTGGCCTGAAGCTGCAACGGTGTCCTTGGTTCTCAGGCTGAAAAAGGACTGTTAATCTAGCTAAACTTTGAAGAGAACTTGCTAACACTTCATGTGAGGTTCAGAGTCACACACTAAGGCAGTACAGAATCTAAAAAGATATGAAAGCTGAAACTTAAGGTATCAGCCTGAGCATTTTATCAACTTTCACTAACCTCTCAAAAACTTCCTCCTCTTTAGGTAGGTGGGATATTGACAGAAAATATCTCGAGCAAGTATTAAGAGGCAATAGGACATAGAGGTTTGCATCGAGGATTGAAAAACAGCTGATTACAGATAAAGTGATCTTAAAGATCTTGAAAGGTAAAGCATGGACCCCAACAAAATACACAAATAGTGTTATTGTTATCAGGACCAGGCAGGACCTCCCAAAAATCCTAAAACAAAACAAAACCAAATAAAAAACCCAAAACAAAAAAAACCCCTGAAAACCAGAGAGCCAACCTACGGAACAAAAAACAAAAAAAACAAACAAACAAAAAAAAAAGCCCCCAAAAACCGTCAATTAAAAAAAAAAAAGATAAAAAATCCAAACACTACTAGTAAATCCTGAAATGGATTAAATTCCACTTTCACTCAAACAGTTTTTTAATAAGTCAAATGTGCATGAGGGTCCTGAACAAGAGGTCACATGCCAGCATGGTTTGAAAAAAAACACTGGACAGGTTGGAGAGATGGGCAGAGAAGAACTGTCAGAAATTAAGCAAGGGCAGGGTCCTGCACCTGGGCAGGAACAACTCCAGGCACCAGCACAGCCTGGGGCTGACCTGCTGGGGAGCAGCTCTGCAGAGAAGGACCTGGCGGTCCTGGTGGACAACAAGCTGTCCATGAGTCAGCAGCATGTCCTTCCTGGTGCCAAGAAATCCATGGGATCCGGCAGGCGTTAGGAAGAGCGTTGCCAGCAGGTGAAGGAAGGTGATCCTACCCCTGTACTCAGCCATGGTGAGGCCTCACCTGGAGTGCTGTGTCCAGTTCTGGGCTTCTCAGGACAAGAGAGACATGGAGCTGCTGGAATGGGTCCAGTGGAGGGTTCCAAAGGTGTTCAGAGAACTGGAGCATCTTACTAATGAAGAAAGGCTGAGAGAGCTGAGCCTTTTTATCATGGAGAAGAGGCAACAGAGAGGAGATCTGATCAATGTATGCAAATACCCTAAGGGCAAGTGTCAGGAGGATGGGGCCAGAATTCTCTATGGTGTCCAGTGACACAAAAAGAGTCAATGCTGAAACACAGGAATTTCCACCTGATCATGATGAAGAACCTCTTTACTGTGAGGGTGATAGAGTACAGGAACTGAATGCCCAGAGAGGCTGGGGAGTCCTCTTCCCTAGAGATACTCCAAACCTGCCAGGATCAATCCCTCTTTATGTCACCCTCTTTATGTGAACCTGCTTTAGCAAGGGATTAGAATAGATGTTCCCCAGAGATACCTTCCAATTCCAACTATTCTGTGACTCTACAATATCTAGACATCTCAAAAATCTAAATCTGAAAAGCTCACACTCCCCTGAGAATACCAGGTTTAAAATCTAGTTTTAACTAGATTTTGCTTAAATTCCAGAGCATTTGTAAAGTTGGCTTTGATTTCTGTTTGAAATATTTCTCTCATGAAGTTAAAAAGGTCTTTCTGTACTTAACACCATAAATCTGATTCAAGGTTTCTGTTTCCCATCAGATAAAGGAGAACTTGAAGGTTTTGTGATTGGTCTTTGTTTCAGCACGATATTCATTCTGATTTTTGCACCCCTCACTTGTTCTTTGGTGATTAAAAGGTAAGAACAGAATATTGGCTGGAGTTGTTAGCAGCACTCTTGTTTTGCTTAGCTCTGAGTTTCATAGCACTGGGGTTTTTTTGTCATTAAAGGCAATATAATTCAAAATCACCAAGACAAAAACCACCACACTAATCTCACAGCGAGACCAATTACAAGCCACTATAAACTGATTAAAATAGTAAAACACATTTGTAAAAAATCTATACTCTTTAGCTTTTGATTCCTTTTATCTGACTACCTCCTGTCACAAACACACTTAGACAGAGCAGGACCATTTCTTTAATGTGAAAATATACTAAGGTATATAGATAAAGCATGCATGTAATTATTTATGTCCAAGATGTTTCTTAAAAACACATTTGGATATTAAATGTATCCATAATGAGAAGGAGCAATATATGAATGAGGAAGAGCAAGAGAGAATAACAAGGATGCCTAGAAGATCTGGCAGTGGTCCTCTTATTTTAGGATAAATTGTTTTCTGCAATAGTAAAGTGTTCACCCCCATATAACTAAATGAGGTACAATATCGAGGCATACACTATGACTAAAAGATTTGCATAGCAATGGGTTCTAATACTAACTTTCTGAAAAACTTAGTTGCATAGAACCACTCATGCTACAATTTGGTGTCCTAGAACACCATCCTCCCCTTTTCTCGTTTTTATAAAGCACCAGCCTCAGAAGCTGGAAACACAGCCACTAAAGGACCAATGGTACAACCTGTGGCTTGAAAGCCACACAGCATGACATAGCCTGCTTTAGCTTAAGCTCCTACCCTTGCCACTGGGAAACAGACTCCACATGAAGCCTCCTGCGCTCTTACCTTCTCAGATTGTATTTTAAGTCGAGCTGTGTCTGACACAGCAGTTTTGTCAGGAACTTCTGAGACCTACAGAAGTTTTGACCTAGAGAAAACTTTATTGTCTTCTGCATAAGACCACACTTCATTGTCTGGGTCCAGCAAGAAAGAAGAGAGAAAAAAACAAAGACAAAAACAAACCAGAAAACAGCCACGCAGCACGCAAGAACACAGTGGAGCACTACAAAAATAGTGCATTTGTACTTTTGTACTAATATTGAACATTCTGTACTCAGATAGAGGGTCCCAGTGACCCCCTTATCTCAATTGCGTTCTTGATGTGTAAGAAAGGACTCAGTAGCCAGCCAAGCACCCATCTTCACAGGATCAGCATGAGATCCACTAACTTTACAACTACAGTCTTTACCTCCAAACCACAACCTAAGCAGAGCCAAAGTACCCTAAAGCTAATAAAGTCTAGGTTTAATTCCAAAACTGAAAAATTGTGAAGCCAACATGAAGGCAGACGTGTGGCCTACTTAAACTCTCAGCCTCTCTTACAGCTTTGTTGAGGTGTTTTATGAAGGTGAGGTACTGTACATAATAGCTCCCAGAAAGAGCCAAACTCAAATCAGTCAGAGTAGTAGTTGTGCTGTCACCTAGAGCTTCTTCAGACTACCAGTGCCATTCCACATGGGCTGCATGCAACACTATCTTGTTCTTTATTTTCAGGTGAAAGGAAACTTTTAAATCCAAGTCCAGGAGCAAATACTGAAACAAACTTCACGCTATATGTGCGAAAGCCCTCAAGGAAGATGGAGGTTTTGTGGAAATGATAGCAAATTAGATGTATAGATTAAATTTCCAGAAAGAGGCAATATTGCCAGCACTTTCACAGCTCCTTTGTCACTAAACAAAGACGCTAATCATCAACTTAACATTTTAGGGTAGACTACCAAGCTTGGTCTTCAGCTTTAAATTAGTGTTATGCTTAAATGTCTCTGTAGGACAACTTTTTTGATGGTTACAAAAATGTTAATATGTTACATATGAACAGTAATTAATTTAAATACATAGGAAATGTGAGTAATTTAACCTGATCTTAAATGCAAAATACTTCTTTACAGGCTGAAAATATCATACTGGCCCAGTGTTCCAAGCCCACGAAACAGCAGTGCACTCCAAGACATGGCAAGTACTCTTCTTACGGCATGAAAAAATACAAAAAATCTTTGATCAATCTATAATGCTAGTTATCTATCCTTTCACACTTCACTCTAGAAAATGTCTAATGTCAACTGCTTGGAGGTCAGAGTAATATTCAAAATATAGGATGACGGGTGTTTGTTAATTAAGCATAGGCTGTATACATTTTAAATGTACAGTAAATTCACGAATACAAGCCGCACTGAGTATAAGCCGCATCTCTGGGTGTTGGCAAATATTTCGGTTTTTGTCCATAAATAAGCCGCACCTGAATATAAGCCGCTCTGTCGTTCACAGCGAGGACCCGCATGCAACAAAGTTGCCAAATAGTAACAGAACCGCGGCATGGCGGGGTTTACTGGCTCAACTAAGGCTGTGCAGGCTCGGCCCACTAGGGGCTGCTGACGGGGCCAGGTGGCCCAGCTCGGCGCTGCCACTCGGGGCTGGCCGCCGCCTCTGGGTTCGCTCGCCCCGGCCCCGCTCATGCCGCGGCGCTGGCTGGGCACGGAGCACCCCCTGCTCCCCGGGCCGCGGCAATGGCAGCGCAGGGCCCCCATCGACTCCCAGAGCCGCGGCAATGGCGGCGCGCCCCCCTCCCCCCCGTCCTCCCCGGGTTGCGGCAATGGCGGCGCGGCCCCCCCCGTCTCTCCCCTGGGCTGCGGCAGAGGAGGAAAGAGAGCTCTCCCGCCTCTCTCCCCGCCCCCCGTGCTGCCTGCAGGGAGTCAGGGCAACAGAGTAACACTGTAACAATCGCGGAATGCCGGCTTTTACTGGCAGGTGCTTGGCTCGGCGCCCTGGCTGGCACGTCTGGGGTTGTAAATGTCAGAAAATTATTCACATATTAGCCGCCCCCGAGTATTAGCCGCACTTCCAGGTTTCCACCAAAATTTTTGTCAAATTGCTGCGGCTTGTATTCGTGAAATTACTGTAATAAAAGTCTTGGACTTATTTTGAGTACATTGTAGAACATTTTTAAAGGCATGGTTCTTAAAAGAACAAATCAAAGCTGGATGTGGGTAGGTGGAGTCTAAAGAGAGAAATTCAGTTTTTACATCCAGTCAGTTTTCACCAACTCAAACTGATTATTAAGTACAAGTTATTAATGTAGTGAATTGTGGCCTAGTTCCAGAGAAATATTATGACAGAGGCCACGTAACATGGTATTTTCTGAAGTCTGCTCCTCACTCCTTGGTCCCTGCTTGCCTCCAAAGCAATCCAGGGGCTCTCACTGGCAGCTGGAAGCTGTCTGAGGAGCCCCTACTAGTCAACAGGCACCAAGGCTCAGCAGCGTGCTCACTTCATGCCCACAACTTTCCCATATGTTTTGGTAAGAATTTCAGCATTAAAGAAGCGGGGAAGTTAGCTGGTAGAAAAAAGTACAGCTGTTAGAAGCAGCCGTTGGAGACCACATTAACCACTTTTGCCCGTTACAGGACTTACTTGTATCTTCACCTTCTTGCCTTCCCCCTTTCAATGAGACTTCTGCTGCAGTTTTGGTGACATCTGATACTAAAAGTCTTCCTTTTAGAACACCTAAGTTTATCTCTTAAGTTTCAGACCACCTGCAATTGTGTTTTTGTAACAGTAATTTGTACTGTTTTCCTTTAAAAAACTCTTCTTCTGGAAGGCTTGAACTTAATTTGGCATTCGACAATCCAGTAGTTTATCTCATGAGCTTCAACAAGCAGACTTCTATCTCGTCCAATTTCGGGCATAGGCTAGTAGGCTATAAGCCAGACACTGTCCAGAACCGGGACACAGAGTGAAGTACGGTAATTTCACGATTATAAGCCACACTGAGTATAAGCTGCACTTCCGAGTGCCAGCAACTTTTCATTCTTTGTCCATACATAAGCCGCACCTGATTATAAGCCGCACGTTACAATACAGAGTGTGATATAAGGTATCTATTCTATCACCATCTGTTAAGAGTGGGGGCAGTGATCCTCATCTCAACGGCAGATATTCTGCTAATGGGCCATCCATTGAAACCAGGCAGGGCATTGTTCTTTATCTTTTCACAACCCATCCTTCCTCCAGCAAGTCATTTTCTGCTAATGGTCCATTGAGTCCCACTGTGTGACTGATAAAATTACTGCATCCCATTGGAAGTTGCTCCAGTCAGGGGAAAGAGCCCAACATTTCTTACCAAAATAAAAACAGAGGTTTTGGGACACTAAGGGAGCCCCTTTCTCCACTGGACTCCAGAGGAAAACTGGATTTCTGCACATCACCACTGGACCTTTAGAGGGAAACTGCACCTTCTACAGGAGCACTGCTCCAACTGAATCACATCCGTCACTGCAAGAGGACTGCAACCACCATTTAATCAAACTGCTACCAACACCCTGTCTGACAGGGTGTCAGGTTGTACTCTGACTTTGCCAGGGTTTGGAGTTTGTTTCTTTGTAGTACTGTATTTCTATTTTAATTTCCCTAGAAAAGAACTGTTATTCTTAATTCCCATATTTTTGCCTGAAAGCCCCTTGATTTCAAAATTATAATAATTTGGAGGGAGGGGGTTTACATGCTCCATTTCAAAGAGAAGCTCCTGCCTTTCTCAGCAGACACCTGTCCTCCAAATTAAACCAGCAACTTTTCATTCTTTGTTCATATATAAGCCGCACCTGGTTACAAGCTGTATTTTGGAATTGGACCAAAATTTTAATCAAAATGGTGCGGCTTATAAACATGAAATTACTGTAATCAGAAGCAATATTTCAGAAGACCCTGATAGTCTGGTGATAAACAGAAGTTTTGCTGAACATCAGCATTTCTTCCTGCAACAGAGTAAGTATGGATTTTCATATTCCATATCAGGACTTCCTCACTTATTTTCTTCCTTTCTTCCAAATAAATGTAGGTAAAGAAGTTATGAGTTCAGAGCTAGTCATCAGGTAGTTATTGGCAATGAAGAATTGCAAGTGAAATACACTGAGTCTGCATGCTAGAGAAAGGACAAGTAGGTTTTATGAACCACAGTGCCATTTTGACATAAAATGCTTAAAAGCAAAACAGATTAATTTAAAATGCCTTTAACTTTTCCTGCATAGGCAAAGCAACTGTCAAAGAGACTGAAGTCTGTATTAACCATGCCTAATAAAGAATATTATAATGTTGGTAACATGTAACACAGAAATAATACCAGATACCAGATAATGGCTTTGGAGAAAGCAGAAAAAGCACTATGTCAGGAGGCAGTACAACAAACAAATTTACCAGATATACTGTCTAGAAGTAATTTGGTATTCTGAACAATTAATGAATTATGGAGAAAGGTATTCCCCAAACAAGCATGGCAAAACAGGGGCAAGGAGCTATATTGTGTACATTCATTTGATTTCTAGCTGTTCTGAGACTGAACTGTACCAGTTTAGTTGAGCGGCTTAGCAACTCTTGACAAAAACACAAAAATAATCCAAAAAGGCAGCAAGACAACTTGTGCAGACAGGGAATTACTTAACAAACTTGAAATCAATAATACATCCATGATACAGAACAGCAGGAGGAACTGGAGACACTCTCATTACAGAGACCAGGAAAATTAACTATGGAGAACTAAAATGTCAGTCAGTCACCCAAATCAGTCTCCTGTCCCTCCCATACAGTCAAGATTCTTCAAAGATGCTTCTTCTTCACCTATTGCCTCTTTCAGACAGAATCATAGCACTGCTGTGTTTAGGAAAGACCTCCATGATCAAGGCTAACAATTAACCAGCACCCTGTGTTCACCACTAATCCATATGCCCAGGTGGCATGTGTAGACTTTTTCCAAACACTTTCAGGGATGGTGAATCCACCACATCCCTCTACAGCCTGACCATGCTTTTATAGAAGAAATTCTTCCTAACATCCAGCCTTAACCTTTCCTGGTGCAGCTTGAGACCACTTCCTCCATCCTGTCACTTGTTACCTAGGCAGAGAGACAAATCCCCACCTGGCTACAGCCTCTTTTTGAGCAGTTGTCGGGAGTGAGCCTCCTTTTGTCCAGATCAAACACCGCCAGCTCCCTCAGCTGCTCCTCTCAGGACTGGTGCTCCAGATCCTGCCCCAGCTCCGTTGCCCTTCTCTGGACTCACTCCAGCCCCTCAGTGTCTTTCTTCCACTGAGGGCCCAGAACTGGACACAGCTCTCGAGGTGTGGCCTCAGCAGTGCCCAGGAGAGGGGGACAATCCCTGCCCTGCTCCTGCTGGCCACACCATTGCTGATCCAGGCCAGGATGCCATTGGCCTTCTTGGCCACCTGGGCACACCCTGGCTCATGGTCAGCTGCTGGCAACAGCACCCCCAGGTCCTTCCCAGCCACTCTGCCCCAGCCTGTGGCACTGCCTGGGGTTGTTGTCACCCAAGGGCAGGACCCAGCACTGGGCCTTGTTGAACCTCACACCATTGGCCTCAGCCATGATCCAGCCTGTCCAGATCCCTCTGCAGAGCCTTCCTGCCCTCCAGCAGATCAATAACCCACACAGCTTGATGTGCATGAACTTAACTGAGGGTACACTCCATGGCATCATCAGTGAAGACATGAAACAGAACTGGCCCCAGTTCTGAGCCCTGGGGAACAGCACCTGTGGCCACCAGCTGGATGTAACTCCACTCACCAACTCTCTCTGGACCCAGCCATCCTGGCAGTTTTTTACCCAGTGAACAGTGCACCTGTCCAAGCCAGGAACAGCTGGTTTATCCAGGAGAATTCTGTGGGAAATGGTATCACAGGCTTAACTAAAGTCCAGGTAGGCATAAAACCTATTTTAGATTTGGTAGTTTTGGAATTTGGGCTGCTCTTCATTAAAAAATATGGTAACGAAGGTACATATCATACAGATCTTTATTCAAAACAAACCAGAAGTTAACCATGCAGTGATGTCTACTTATCCCAGAGAAAAATAGAGGTACTTTATTCGGTATTTCTGAGACTTCAAAGAACAATGTTCTCATTTCCCAGTCAGATCACTAATTGTAAGAAGAAAATAAAAAACAATACACAGATTTATTTCTTGCAAAACACTCAGTGCAAACAAATTTAGAGTAAGTGGGCATAAGTGGGGAAGAAGGAAGGAAGGAAGGATTCCAGGAAGGAAGGATTTCAGGAAGGATTCCAAGAAGGATTCCAGGAAGGAAGGATTCCAGGAAGGAAGGAAGGATTCCAGGAAGGATTCCAGGAAGGATTCCAGGAAGGAAGGAAGGATTCCAGGAAGGAAGGAAGGATTCCAGGAAGGAAGGATTCCAGGAAGGAAGGAAGGATTCCAGGAAGGATTCCAGGAAGGATTCCAGGAAGGAAGGATTCCAGGAAGGAAGGATTCCAGGAAGGAAGGAAGGAAGGATTCCAGGAAGGAAGGAAGGATTCCAGGAAGGAAGGAAGGATTCCAGGAAGGAAGGAAGGAAGGATTCCAGGAAGGAAGGATTCCAGGAAGGAAGGAAGGATTCCAGGAAGGAAGGAAGGAAGGATGGAAGGATTCCAGGAAGGAAGGAAGGATTCCAGGAAGGATTCCAGGAAGGAAGGAAGGATTCCAGGAAGGAAGGAAGGATTCCAGGAAGGATTCCAGGAAGGAAAGATTCCAGGAAGGAAGGAAGGATGGAAGGATGGAAGGAAGGAAGGAAGGAAGGAAGGAAGGAAGGAAGGAAGGAAGGAAGGAAGGAAGGAAGGAAGGAAGGAAGGAAGGAAGGAAGGAAGGAAGGAAGGAAGGAAGGAAGGAAGGAAGGAAGGAAGGAAGGAAGGAAGGAAGGAAGGAAGGAAGGAAGGAAGGAAGGAAGGAAGGAAGGAAGGAAGGAAGGAAGGAAGGAAGGAAGGAAGGAAGGAAGGATTCCAGGAAGGAAGGAAGGAAGGAAGGAAGGAAGGAAGGAAGGAAGGAAGGAAGGAAGGAAGGAAATGTAATAGCTATACCAGCCTGTCCATAATTTTAAAAACATTATGGCAAATGTGGGCAAACACAGAATAATCTAGATGGAAAACAAGGAAACTTGGTATTACCATCTGTTTTCCATTTAACCATCCAGAATCTGCAAAAAATTTTATCCCAGGTATACTCAGATCGCAACATGGCATGAAGTTTAATAACAAACTGTTCATAGCAGCTGACAGCTTAATCTTGTCTGGCTGCTGTTCAAGTTGCTGCCTTTTTATAGTAATATATTTGCTAAACTTTTTGAAAACTGTGTTCTCAGAACAGCACATCCTGAGGCTTACATTTTATCATCACTACTTTTGGTCCCAAGTAAACATAAAAGCAAAAAAACCTTTGATTAAATGCTATGGGACTGGAGAAGATGGTCCTTTAGATAAGGGAAATATTTTCATTCACATTTCTAAAACCAAAGATGAGATTAAATTGATTAATTAGCATAATATTCTTTTTCCTTACAGACTAATTGGAAACCTGTTTCAAGGTCACTGCTTCAGACCCTGTCAGACAATGATACCACCAGCCTTTTCGTCATAGAGCATGAGTCAAAAGCTCCTCTGACACTAGACTTCTTCACAGACGGTGGAGAAGACAGCAAGTATGATACTTACCAGTCAGAAAAACCTAGCAATAACATAGACATGAGCCCAAGGCATGAAGAAATCCCTGTAGAAGCAGTTGCAAGTGAAGAAGACACCATTTCCACTGAAGTACCACTCTTGAGTGACTATGCCAGTGTGGAGTTTAATCAGAAGGCCCTGATGAGTCCGGCAGGGAGCATGCCTGAAAGGACTGCTCATCCTCATCTGGAAATGGAACTAAGCAGTAAGCCAGCACAAACTGTGCACAAGGTTTTGTTTGCTTCCCAGGACTACCTCAAACAAAGCCAGGTGGTACTTTTGCCGTCTGGTCCAAATTTCATGAGACAAGTCAATTAAGCCTGAAGCATCTTCGTTATTTTTCCTACCATAAAATCAAGTTCCAAATCTTTTTATACTTCAGTGGGGCTGGCCTTTAGGACCATATGGAACAGTGAGCTGTTGACAATAGTTATCTCCATTACAGTAAGTTTCCTTGGTGAAGCAGATTGATTGTATGATTAGATTAAGCTATTTCACCACCGTCATTCAGTGGAAAGTCCCACCATCTTCACATAGGAAAAACTTTCAGGGACTTATATGAAAAATCTTTCAGTAAAGTACCTCTTGCTTGGTATTTTGTTCCAGGGCACTCAGGAGCCATTCAAGACTTCTACTCTAAGCATAATGTCATTGCAGATATCAGAAAAAATCTCTACTCACTATGAACAGCTTCAGATCTGATTTTCAGATCTCATAAACTCTTCAGCAAAACAAAAATCCAGCAAAAGTATCTACCACTCCAAAGAAGCTCTCCAGCTGATCAAACCTGGTCAAAGAAATTAGAACAAATCTTTCAAATTAGGAATTAAAAGTTTGTTTATTGATCTATGTAAAATGAATCAGTGCTTTACATTCTAGAACTTCACAACCTTGGTCATTGTAGATAAATAGTGCTGTATAAGTGAGGTTTGTAAGTTTCATTAACAGTATTGGAGTTGTTACTTGTATTAAATTAAAGCTATTTCCTTCTACGATTGCCTACACATTCAGAAAACCCATCCATGGTTTGCGATGAGGTGTAATTGCAGATACGTTTTTCACAATGTAATGACAATAAGCAGACTTCAGGAGCTGAACAGATATTTCAAGTAGTCATGTCTTCAAAGACTGCATGGAAGAGGAGCCACTGGAATACAGGGGATAAAATATGCTTTCTATGTGACTCCATCATGTATCTCCACAATGCAAGGAGTCTGAACCATTTTCTGGCTTACAAGAGTTTCTCAGTCATGAACTCTGAAGGCATTAATGGTCTGCACTTATTGTAGAAGACCCAGTTTGTTTTTGTTGTCTCAAGTTTAAGAAGCAATTTATTAAAATTGCTTTGTAGAGAAAGAAATTGATCAACTGTATCATAAACACTAGAGAATCCATAGATGGATATTTGAAAAAATTCTCTCATTAAAAGTGGAGGATGATTGGTACCCACACAAATATTTCTACTCAGACTAAGCAGTATGAATTATGGAATAGCCATTCTTGCAAAAACTCAGAGGAATTCCATATCCCCACTTCACTGATTTAGTGAGAATCCATAACAATATGTAGTTTATTCATTTTGCTTACTTACATTCACTTTTTAACTACATCTCTCTAAATCTGTTAAGACTATGAGGAACAAACCTATATTTCACTGTGGGTTGTGTGCTGCTTTTTTCTTAGCTCCTGAAATTATTGTTTTTCCACAAGCCAATGTGACCTCATAGTTGTTATGTCTTGCAATTGAAACAAGGGGTAAGAGATCCTTAGAGACCACACAAGTTTGGACAGTCTTTTATATATCTTTTCTTTTCTTTTTTTTTTAAACTTTAATCTGGTGATTTTACCTGATTTGAATTTAAAATAACTAAAATGATCCTGCTATTAGAGGAAGTATTTTTACTTGTAATATCTAGTAGCAGTGTTGAAATGCTGTCACAGGTAAAGGAGACTTGACATACAGTCTTTTTCAAGTAGTCATCGTTTGTCCATTTCCAAAATATATAAGAATTACCCGTGCTCCTCACTTGCAGTATTTCTTTCCTTTCTGGTCAAAGAAATTTATTTTCTTGGTGCAGTTTGTACTTTCAATAGCTTTTCTCATCCATGCAAACACTGAATTCTTATTTTCTTACTCTGCACCTACCAAACTAATACATATTATTCTGTTATGGATAAAGTATGTATGAAGTAAATAAGTAGAACGAAACCAAGGTCTTGCAAGCATTTTCAGTATTTGAAGCAGCCTTGATACATGAAAATCAACAGACTCCTTGGGCTTTTAACCTGGTGATTATCAACTCCACTGTACTTGCCATTGTCTGATATCTCTCTAAAGAATATTCATATAGCAGAACAGGAGAATTGTACTAGAAAGAACCCATTGATATTAAATAGAAGGTATTCTACTTTCAGTTATAAAGCTCACAATATATGTAATTCTTAATTGATCTCATATGAGCAATATTTGCACAATGGCTGTAAACAGTACATTTGAGAGAATAAGAGATACATGAAAAATCCTGGTGTGGAGATTAGATATAAATTAAGAACTCATCCCATCATGATGTATCCTTAGAGAGCAAAGAAAGAACATTTTATGTGGAGAGAAATAGAAGAGTACATTTGCTAAATAGTTTCGCTGAGCCAAAAAGGAGGCTTGGTTGGAATAATGTACTGACTCAGAGACACAGGATTAATAGACATGCCATGCTCAGGTCTTCAGGTTAGGGACAAATAGATTTCTGTGGCTTGTTTATTTGGTGGAGATTCTGTGGAGATTTTTAGTTCAGTTAGAAGGGTCCTACAGCACTCTTCTAGTTGTACTCCCTGACCTCTTCAGGCAGTTAAAAAAAAAAAAGTGTGCATATACTGGTGTATAGTGACTGCAGAAGCCTTCCTATACAAATAAACATGTAAGATAGTTCATTCTATGTGCTATAGTATATTCAAGTGGTTTGTGTAGTATTCTTAGCTTCAATATTCTTAGCTTCAATGCATGTTATGTTGAGTGAAATTGCAGATATGAAGGATTGGGACCACAATAGACAAAGTATTTTATAATTACATGTTTGTACTTTTTTCATAGTCAGTGTAGCTCTGGATGATCACTGTTAGCATTAGTGAGAATTTAGACATGGTAAAAGCTTAGACAACTGTAGACTTGGAGGCACATCAGCATAGTGACTTATAGCATGGAATATTATACTGCAAGGTTACAGTACTTTAGCATTCTATATTTACAGAGAAAGGAAAGCAATACTCAGTCTCTAATATAGTGCAAAGCTAGGTTAGTACACATGAATTTTTCTGGTATCCAGAGTAGATGTTTTTTCTTGCATGGACATGAGGATTTTAGTTTTGTTTGTTTGTTTGTTTGTTTGTTTGTTTGTTTGTTTGTTTGTTTGTGTTTGGGGTTTTTTTGTTTTGTTTTGTTTTTTAATTTAGTGCTTAAAGTCAGACTACAGTGCAGTTGTTAGCTCTGAAAATTAACACAGTGTCCGAGACAAAACAAGCAAGTACTCACCCTGGAACAGGAGATTGCAGCAACCATAATATTGTAGAGGCTTATTCTGAATTAGTTAACAAATGAATAATAATATCTACAAAATACCTATAAATTCCACCAGAATCTAAGCTTTTGAGGTACTGTGACAAACCTCAAAAGCCACTTTTATGGCACAACAGTATCTGCACTTGAGCAGAGGTGTCTGGGAAGCAGAGAACACAGGGGCATCCTGGGAACACAAGTGAACTGCAGTTATTGCTACAAATATTGCCAAATAATGAAGTATTTCATGAAAGACCTCTAGTTACAGAAGATACTCTTGATTCTGTCACAGACTCTTGGTTTGCCTGTTTCTCTTGCAATGGCACTGGATGTCTGCTGCTGGAATGATGTTAAATGTGTTCTGATACAATGTTGAGGGAATTTGTATGAACCTGGGTAAGAGGTTGTGACCTACACAATAAACTTGTGACAGCTTACATCACTCACTTCTGAGCACTGTTTGTAGAAGACTGCTAAGACAAATCACTCCATGCCAGTGGCATTGGGATGGGAATAATCTTATCTTCATAACTAGTCCAATCCTACAGCAGAAGCACCAGTTTGACAATAAAAATGAAAATAACCTGCTGTGCTAGAAATGATCATTCCCATTACCCATCCTCAGAGACTCCTCCAATGCCTCACAGAATCACAGAATCACTGAGGTTGGAAAAGACCTTTTGGATTGAGTCCAATTACAAACCCACTACTAAACCATGTGTTTAAGGATGGTAATTTACAGTAATTTCACGAATACAAGCCGCACCAATTTGACCAAAATTTTGGTGGAAACCCGGAAGTGCGGCCAATATTCCGGGGCGGCTAATACATTAACAAAATTCTAAAAGCTGCCAACACGGAAGTGAGAGCCCGCGGCAGCCCCAAGCCAAGCTGGAGCCCGGCCGGCCCCGGCAGAGGTGGGAAAGCCTGGCAGAGGAGGGGCCAGCAGTGTGGGGGGTGGGCGGCAGAGCCTGAGCCAGCAGGGCGGGGCAGGGGGGCGGCAGAGCCAGGTCAGAACTGGCTCTGAACTGGGGAGAACTGGGGCTAGCAGTGCAGGGGAGCATGGCAGAAACAGGAAGCCCAGCGGGTGGGGCTGCCTGGAAGCAGGGGAAGGCAAGCAGAATCGGGGCCAGCAGCGTGGGGGAGCCCGGCGGTGCGGGGGCCTGCAGTGCCGGCCAGGGCGAGCAAACGCGGCAGCGGTGCAGATGGGAGGGGGCAGCTGGCGAGCCCGGTGGCGGCGGCGGCAGCCCGCCGGCAGGGCTAGGGAACACGGCGCAGCGCGGCCGGCGAGCCGGGTGGCGGCAGCCCGCCGGCAGGGCTAGGGAACGCGGCGCGGCGCGGCCGGCGAGCCGGGCGGCGGCGGCGGCAGGCCGCCGGCAGGGCTAGGGAACGCGGCGCGGCGTGGCCTGCGAGCCGGGTGGCGGCAGGCCGCCGGCAGGGCTAGGGAACGCGGCGCGGCCGGCGAGTCGGGTGGCGGCAGCCCGCTGGCAGGGCTAGGGAACATGGCGCGGCGCGGCTGGCGAGCCGGGCGGCGGTGGCGGCAGGCCGCCAGCAGGGCTAGGGAACGCGGCGCGGCCGGCGAGCCGGGCGGCGGCAGCCCGCCGGCAGGGCTAGGGAACGCGGCGCGGCCGGTGAGCCGGGCGGCGGCGGCGGCAGCCCGCCGGCAGGGCTAGGAAACGCGGCGCGGCGCAGCCGGTGAGCCGGGCGGCGGCAGCCCGCCGGCAGGGCTAGGGAACGCGGCAGCGGGGCGGTGCTGACGTGAGAGGGGGGCCAGCGAGCCCGGCGGCGGCGGCAGTACCACCCGGCCAGCCCCGCCGAGCCGTGGCGCTGAGCTGGGCTACCCGGCCCCGTCGGCAACCATGAGCGGGCCGAGCCTTCCTTGCCCCGCCCCGAGCCAGTAAAGCCCGCTATGCCGCGATCCTGTTACTAATTGGCCAATTTGTGAAAGCTGCGCACGGATTCTCGCGACGAACGAAAGTGCGGCTAATATTCGGGGTGCGGCTTATCTATTGACAAAGACAGCAACATTGTCGAGGCACCGGAAGTGCGGCTTATAATCCGTGCGGCTTGTATTCGTGAAACTACTGTAACCAGTTCCCTGGGTAGTGTGTTCCAAGGCTTGACAACTCTTCCTGTGAAGAAATGTTCCCAAATACTCAATCTAAACCTCTCCTGGTGCAACTTGGGGCCATACCCTCTCATCCTGACACTTGTTACCTATGAGACTATACTGACCCTCATCTCACTGCAACATTCTCTCAGGGCAGCTGTAGAGAGTGGTAAGATCCCTTCCCTGAGCTTCCTTCTCTCCAGGCTAAACATCCCCAGATCTCTCAGCCACCTCTTGTAAGACCTGTGCTCTAACTTCCTTCCACAAAGGCTTCCCCAGGTAAACTGATGGGCTTATTACTTTACAGAAATGAACCCACAAAGTAAGTAGTCTGGATTTGTTGAAGTGGTAGACAGAGGAAGGACAAAGAAAAGTCCTGAAGAATGACAGGCAAAGCTACAGCCAGCACTGACAGGGAAACAGATTAATGGTTTCAGGCCCTTACTGGAGACACTGGAGCCTAGGCAGGCTGGAGGGTAGTAGACAAGCTATGTTACCTGAACAATTACAGGCTGCAGCCAGTTTTTCATAGACTGTTAGCACACAAGTGGATAACAGATGAATAAAGCTCTTACAAGTATTCTCTGGCCTTTCCCAAACAGTAATTTGGGGCAGAAGGGCTCTGCAGAGGCACCTGGACAGGCTGGATACATGGGCCGAGTCCAACAACGTGAGGTTTAACAAGACCAAGTGCCAGGTCCTGCACTTTGGCCACAGCAATCCCCTGCAGTGCTACAAGCTGGGGACAGAGTGGCTGGGCAGCAGCCAGGCAGAAAGGGAGCTGGGGGTGCTGGTGCCAGCAGCTGAACATGAGCCAGGGTGTGCCTAGGTGGCCAAGAAGGCCAATGGCATCCTGGCCTGGATCAGCAATAGTGTGGCCAGCAGGAGCAGGGCAGGGATTGTCCCCCTGTCCTGGGCACTGCTGAGGCCACACCTTGAATCCTGCGTTCAGTTCTGCTCCCCTCAAGTTAGGGAGAATGTTGAGGTGCTCAAATGCATCCAGAGGAGGTCAGCAAGGCTGCTGAAGGGTTTGGAGCACCAGTCCTGTGAGGAGCAGCTGAGGGAGCTGGGATTGTTTCTCCTGGAGAAAAGGAGGCTCAGGGGATACCTTATCACTCCCTACACGTGCCTGAAAGGAGGCTCTAGCCAAGTGGGGGTTGGTCTTGAGAGGAATGTTGGACTTGTTTTTACAAACAATCTGTGGGTCTGCAGGTAGATAAGACTAGCACTGAGAGATAGAAGAAACAATGGGATTGATTCCACTGATTGATGAATGGGAAAATATATTTGCCTTTACAAACAGACTGTAGGTTTGTTGATAAATTAAACTGGGTATTGGAAGATGAAAGAAACAATGGGGGAACAACTATGAATTCTATAATAATTAAAAATTAAAAGGCAAGATTATACATTAGAGGGGAATCTCAGGTATCAGGCGTTCCAGGAAGTCTGTGCCTCTCAACTACCTCAGCCAATGGGGAAAGAGAGAGGGAAATGCAGCCAGGAAAATAAGATAAAAAGGAGGCTGCATCTTCCAAAAGTTTGAGAGATCCCAGGGGATGCCCCATGGCCTCTCTCTTTATTCAAATAAAGCAAAAGGGACTCCTCTGTCTCCTTTTTGGACATAAATATCTAGTGTTTGTGGATTAATTTTCCTGACAGTCTCTTCTCCCAGACAACCACTAACAGCATGAGAGGACACAGCCTCAAGCTGTGCCAGAGGAAGTTTAGGCTAGGCACCAGAAAAAAATTCTTCACAAAAAGAGTGATTGGGCCTTGGAATGGGCTGCTGAGGGAGGTGGTGAAGTCACCGTCCCTCAAGGTGTTTAAAAAAGGCTGTATGTGACACTCAGTGCCGTGGTATATTTCATAAGGTGGTATTGGGTCATAGGTTGGATTTGATCTCCAAGGCTTGTTTCAGCCAAGGTACTCAGCAATCAGCAACCATTGCCTCTCTTCCAAGTTGTAATTAAACAACCATTCTGGAATTCATTTCATGTGTGTGACTAGTGGGTATGACCAGAATTAGGATCCATATAACACAATAATGCCCTTTTGCATTACAGCTGTGGTTGCATGTTCAGTTGTCTGGAGGTTTAGTGGGTTACACTGTCTTGAAATGAACTTGGCCACTGTAACTTCTGTTTGTTATTTTTAGGTGCTACTTACTTTTGGAAAGGAAGCTATATGTGTTTCTACAACTTTTAATTATCACAGCTGCGTCAAAGAAGCTGTATTTGCCCATGTCCACACAACATACACAGACGAGCCACTTACCTAAGCAAAGACTGTATTGTAGTTTTTCAACACAGCGTGGGTCACAGCCTCATCCTTTAAAAAGATGTAACATTCAGTCACATTGAAGCTCTCACTAGTTATGCTGGGTCATATGAATGTTCTTCCAATGCTGTAAAGCATTTATGAAAAAGATAAAATTTACATTAAATACACTGACTCAATGAAAACTAACATTATTATTAAGGATTCCACTATGAAAAAGAATTATTTCCTCTAATAACAAGGAGATTTTGTGGATGTTGAGAAAATCCCTAGCTCCAAAACCAGTTAAAATAGTCCAGTAGCATATTATTCTATCCACTTTGTTTCAATGTTCATTCAACTGTCAGAAGACGCTCTGGATTTCACAAAAATAAGTAAGAAAAGCAAAAGTTGTACACTTGATAGTGGTAGTATACTTGAATTCACGATATATAGGCTGTATCTCCATTAGAATGCTTGAGAAGTCTACAGCTCCAAAAAGGGTTGTCTGTGTACTCATAAATCCATTATACAATTGCTTTGAAGCCATTTGCTCTAAGAATCTTTCCTACTCTTACATTTTTTTAAGCATCAGGGTTTCTCCTCTGTTTCCATATTTGTCTATTTGCAGCTGCTGGGTTGCAGTGAACTTTTCAATGTCCTCAATCCACCAAATATTTTACTGAGTAAATGTCAGTCTGTTTTGTTTGTAATACTGTATGTGACAAATTTTCTACTCTCTGGACCTGATGAAAAGATATGCTGATCCTGGGATACAGAGAGGATACAGAAATAACACTGGAGACTCAGTCACAAGTATAAAAGAATGTATTTTTTCAACTAAGGACAGTTATATTTTGTGTTTGTTTGTTGTTTGGTTGGTTTTTTGGGTGGGTTCTTTAGTTTGGTAATTTTTTTATAATATTGGTTGGTGTCCTGGTTTAGAGGACAGTATTGCCAGGGAAAAAAAAAAAGGCAAAAGTTTTTTTTCCAAAATGGAGTGTGAAAATCCACTCCCTCCCAGTTTACTATAATTTGGAAATTAAGGGGGCTCTCAGGCAAAAGGTATGGGTTTAGGAATAACAGTTCTTTACTGATATATCTACAAGACAAACAAGAACAACATCAGCTATGAAAAATCAGTGACAAAACAGAACAAAACTCAGACTCAGTCCTTTTTTCCTCGTCACAGATGCCCTCCTCCTCCACACGGTCCCGGTGGAGCAGGGCGGTCCCCTCTCAGTCACAGCAGCAGCCGGAGCAGGCAGGCGAGGCAGCAGAGGTGGGAGAAGGTTGAAGAAAAAACCTCCACTCACCGTTTGCGTCCTGGTTCTCAGCGCTGTTCTCAGAAGCAGGAAGCTGTAGCAGTGTTGGAGTGCAGGGCAGGTGCCACAGTAGAGAAAAAGAACCTCTCTCTTCCGCGTTCGGGCGTCGAGAGCGAGTGTCCTTTTGGCAGGACAAAGCAATTCACGGCCATCCATCCCCACCCCTCTCTTTTGTCTTGAGCGATCAGAAGCCAAGTGAGTTGCCCGGCTAGGTTTCTTTAACATGGTAATGGGAAAAATTTCTCCGAGGGAAAGAGTAAAAACTCTCCCAACCCCCAACAGTTGGTTATTTGAAAACTTCAAGGAGCAAAAAGGATGTATGCAGAGCGCAAATGGTGAAAGACGCACTCGTTATTTCTCCTTACACCCCTACACTTCCAGCAGCCCAACATGTCTTGGAAATGCAACAAGCTGTGCCATCCAGGCGGCCCAGTTTTGCACACTGGCATCATGATACTCTGCCTAATGTCACGTTACAGAATTCAAACTTACAATTCCCATTCCTTTTCTTTGCAACTCTCATTGCAGTCACAAACTGCTCTGCAGTAAGGACTACAGAGCTCTGATTTACTTCATTTTCTCCTTAGATTAAATAAAAGCACTTTCCCGCTGTCTGGCATTCTAATTTACCTTCCCCCCTCCAAAAGAAACAGTTGAAACAAATACATTTCATCTATTAATTAAATGTTAAAAAGGCAAACCTCCAAGATACATCAGCCTTAGTTCCCAAGTGTTGATCCAAGGCATCAGGTAATGGATTTGGCATAACATCAAAATCAAAACAAACCTTTTTCAGATACAACCACCTGCGCATGGCAGTCCCCTATTGGTCCCCTATTGTAAGTTCATGTATAAGTAATCACATCATGTTCCAGTCCATTTTGGCAGTTTACTGCTGCATTAGAGTACAAAATTAGCAGTGGCAATGTACTAAAAATTGTGGTGCTTTGCAGTAGGCTTGTAACAAAGCCTGTAGTACACTTAAACACTACCTGAAATCTTACTGTGATAGCTCAGGAGGGGGTGCTCCAGCACTGAGTTTTATACTGCAGTGCAGCACAGGCTAACTCCAGGAGATGCTCTTCCTACACTTACACATAATGAAATTCCAGGAATTACTCTGGCTTAAATATTTTTGTTTCTCTACTGTAATCCCCTCAACAATCCCTCAGAGGCTTGAAGCTTTCTTGGAGGTTTCTCTCTTGGGTCACACAACTTGTCTGTGTTCTCAGCAATAAGGTAACACTTTCAAAACAATGTACCGCTACAGCAAACCTAAGACTGTGATCTGAAAATTCCTAGCGATACACAGAACCATATTTAAAAAGGAGGATTTCTGGCTTGATTCAAAGTATTGTGGTGGAAAAGGTGTCTTTTTAACAGCAGCACAGCGATCCAAAAGCAAAAATACCATGAGCTCTCCGAAAAGCATGTGTTGAAGGTTATAAATTCAGAGTAGTAAAGCTAAGTTTCTGTATAAGCACTAAATTAGAATCCTGCCTAGGCACCTATCTAACAGCAGGGCCTCATTGCAAATTACAGTAATTTCACGACTATAAGGCGCACCCTTATGACTAAAATTTTTCCCTAAACCCGGAAGTGCGCCTTATAGTCCGGTGCGCCTTATCTGATCTACAAAGTTGCAAAATTTTCCACCCCGGAAGTGAGAGCCGCGAGGGGGGGCGGCGCTGCTGGAGCGCCGAGTAGCCATGGTGGAGCAGCCGCGGGCAGTCCCAGGCACAGGGAGCAGCGTGGGCTGGAAGGCGGGGCGCGGCCCCCGGCGGCCCCAGGCACCGGGAGCAGCGCGGGCTGGAAGGCAGGAGGTGGCCCCCGGCAGCCCCAGGCACCGGGAGCAGCGTGGGCTGGAAGGCGGGGCGTGGCCCCCGGCGGCCCTAGGCACAGGGAGCAGCGCAGGCTGGAAGGCAGGAGGCGGCCCCCGGTGGCCCCAGGCACCGGGAGCAGCGCGGGCTGGAAGGTGGGGCGCGGCCCCGGGCTGCCCTAGGCACAGGGAGCAGTGCGGGCTGGAAGGCGGGGCGTGGCCCCCGGCGGCCCCAGGCACCGGGAGCAGCGCGGGCTGGAAGGCAGGACACGGCCCCGGGCTGCCCTAGGCACAGGGAGCAGTGCGGGCTGGAAGGCGGGGCGCGGCCCTGGGCAGCCCCTGGCACGGGGAGCAGCAAGGGCAGGAAGGCAGGGGGCGGCCCTGGGTGCCCCAGGCACCGGGAGCAGCGCGGGCAGGGAGGTGTTACTGCTTTGTAACTTTGTTGTGCGCAGCGGCCTGAGCCGACGGGACCACAGTGCCGGGGGCAGCGGCGCCACAGCTGATAGGGGCAGGCGCAGCCAGCAGGGCTGCGGTGCTGGAGGCAGCGGGGCCACAGCCCGATAGGGGCCAACGGAACCACAGTGCTGGGGGCAGCGGCGCCACAGCTGATAGGGGCAGGCGCAACCAGCGGGGCTGCGGTGCTGGAGGCAGCGGGGCCACAGCCCGATAGGGGCCGATGGGGCTGCAGTGCGTCGAGCCAAGCGAGGGATGGGAGGCAGGGCAGTTGGCGCCGGCGAGCCGAGCGAGGGATGGGCGGCAGGGCAGTGGCGGCGCGGGGCAAGCCCGCCGACATGGGGGCACCCGGAGCACCAGGGAACTCCGGAGCAGCGGGGCCCTGGGGACGCCGCACGGAGTGGCAGCAGGCATTCCCCGGCCCTGGGGACACCGCATGGAGCGGCGGAGGGCTTTCTCCGGCCCCGGGGACGCCGCACGGAGCGGCGGCGGGCATTTTCCGGCCCCGGGGACACCGCACGGAGCGGCGGCGGGCATTTTCCGGCCCTGGGGACGCCGCATGGAGCGGCGGCAGGCGTTCCCTGGCCCCGGGGATGCCGCACGGAATGGCGGATACAGGCAGGCCCGGGGGCCAATGGCTGCCGGGTTGGGGCAGGGCCTTGGCCAGCAACCGCGCGGGGGGAGCTGGGGGCGGAGCCTCGCTGCAAAAAAAAAAAAAAAAAAAAAAAGTGCGCCTTATAGTCCAGTGCGCCTTATCTGATCTGCAAAGTTGCAAAATTTACCAACTCCCGGGGGGTGCGCCTTATAGTCCGGTGCGCCTTATGGTCGTGAAATTACTGTACTTTAATTCCTCTAACATTGCAACCACTACAGTCATTAATTCTTTGTGATTTACATATCTGGTCTTCCCATCGGTCTCTAAGATGCCTCAATTAATAGTTCATGGTATAACACTTTCATAATACTAAATGGAATATGGAGACTGAACTATACACAGTACTCACCCTGTCCCCAAACCCAAAGCTCCTCCTCCACCCAAACATTGTCACAGCTTCCGAGCAGCTAAGCACCAAGCAGCAGCAAGTTACGATAAAAATAATCATCATATCCAGAGATGCCTGATCACTAAAGTTAGGTATTTTATATCTCAAAGGTCTTCCCACAAGTCAGAAGATGAATCAGCAGTGTACCAGCAGGCTTGGATAGTTACTACTCATCTCTTTATAACAGGAGACAAATTAGGAATGAGGCTTGACTGCTTTTATGTAGCTCTCTAAAACTATGATCTGGAAAGCTGATACAACTGCTAAAATAGTAATTCTTGCCTTTATGGTCTTTATAGATCTCTAGTTGTCTCTCTTGATAAAGAGAGCATAAAGGTAAACCTTGCTAATCTTACAGGCAGAAGATGACAAGCCATAAAACATCATCACTTCAAAAGCGATACACTACTCCCTCCACTTGCAGTTATAAGCTGCTGTTGGAATACTTACAGATCTGACACAATAAAGTTATTTTTAAAAGTAGTAGGATTTGTGTTTTATTATCACTTACTGAAATACAACAGTTCTTACAACTACAGTTTCCCAAGGTAAAAATTATCAAAAGGAACCTGATTTACTAGAATTAACTCATGCAATACTTGGCTACCATTTTTCATCTAGCTGTAAAAGCAACACAAATGCCCATTCAGTGCAATGCAATGACTCAGGTCTAATACCTTCTTCCATCACAAGATTCTGAAGTATACTTCCAGGTAATCAATTCAACAATGACATACTTCGTTTGACAGAGTACTCCAAATTCCTATATAAAATTAGAAATTGAAGAACAGAGTATTACAGTGCCTTACTGTGTGTCCCACATTATCTGAGAAATGGCCCTAAAAAGTGGCCTCCAGCTGCCCTAGGCTCATACCATAATATATAGCTATCCATTCTCTTCGGAACCAAACACAACAAAATAAATGTATCACAATTCTGAGGATCTTAGTGAATGAAATTATCTCACTGATACAAATGAAATTTGGACAGATCAATTAACATATTTGCACTTAAAATTACCATGAGTAGCCGCCACCATCTTATGTAGAGGCTGGGCCCTCTCCTCTGTAAGACATGAACCATTGCAATGTGTTTCTCAGATCTGTTTTTCTCTGCTTTCACAGAGAGGAACAGCATGGTGAAATGCACTTCTCAAGACCACAGATGTGGTGACTAAATCACCTGTGGTGACTAAAGCAGTGGGAGCTAAGCCAGCCATGAGTCTTATTACAGACACATCCAACTTCAAAAATTACAGGATTAGATAGATCACTAGTGAGCAAGTTAGTCTGTTGAGAAGCACATCTCAAACTTTTGCTCCCTAATCATTGCTATTCAGACTCTTACAAATTATACAAAGCAACTGAGAAATCTTAGGCATTGAGAAGTAAATTTTAGTATGAAAACATCCATGGCAATAAATTGATAGGCACTGTTAGTGTCAGAAGCTCTGCTTGAGCTCCTCATTCCTACTTTGATAGTCTTCTATACAGTCACATTTACTAATTTACTGTTTGAAAGTGAGACACTCTCTCTGCTGAAACTGTAGTAGTTTCCCGTGCAGAAGAAAATGCCCTCCACAGAGACAAGATTTAGGAGACTCTTCTGTAACTGAACAGTGATGATATATTCAGTTACTTAACTCCTTATCAACTTTTCTGTAACACACTTGTCAATATCAGTAAAACAGACTTAGCTTCAAAGCACTTGTATCTGGGGTAGATAAAGTCTATAAAGGAAAAGAAAAAAGAAAAAATAGAGAAGAGAGAATTGTACAGTCATGTGTTGTAGCTCATCTAAATTTAGTGGAAGTGAGTTTATGACACCATCAGAATTTTGAAAAATGGTTTATTTTTGAAAAGAACAACAATGTAATAGCATTTAACATTTCTTCACGTGTATTTCCATAGTTGCTTCATTAATGCAAAAATATACTCTACCAACATAGCATAAATTTGGTTACCTGCTAATTAAACTTAGAATACCTACAGAGAAGGAAACTAGTATTTTTGTTGCTGTGGTACTTAAGATTCCTCAGGTATACCTGAATCCAGACTGTGTGCAAAATGTATGTAACAAATTAGACACAGTTCCTCTATCAGTTGGGAAAATACCAGAAAGGACCCACTGATAGGCTACATAATCTGTGAATATTAAATTCCTCTCTTTATCTTTCTGGGCCAAATCAGTCATTCCTTTGATTGTTATGTAAATGACTGCTTTTCAAAGTAGCAATTTCTAAGTGGCCCATGATTTACAATCTTCTAAAGTTCAAAATCTCTGCACTAAGGAAAGGACAGAGCAACAACTTCTTCTAAGAAAGCCAGTCAACTGGCAGCCTCACTAAGGATATCAAGAACTACATGAAAGGGAGATGAAATTTTTCTTTTACCATTGCTGATAAGCCTTTCAGGGCAAAAGGCAAATATAGCCTTTTCAATGGAAAAATAATAATCTTTGAATACACTTTGTACACCAAAACTTACTGATCTCACATCAAATTTGAAAATAGATGAATGTAAAAAATGCAACAAATTAAAAAAAAATTAAAAAGTGTAAGCTGAAATTTTCCCAAATATACAAAGAGCTAAAAACCTACTTTTTGCTGTCTATGTTCTCCTCTATTAAGCTCAACAATCTTTAAAACTGACTCGCCATGACAATAAAAAAAAAATTGCCCTTTTGGCTAGTAAGAGTTCACATGCACAGAAAACAAAAAAGCTGAAGTTGGTAGATAGTGTCTCAACTAAAGTATGTACTTAAACAACACAGAATTGAAGTGTTAACAGCTGCATCTCCTCAAACTAGAGGGAAAGTAGCTGCATCCACATATTGAGAAGTTTATTAAGCTGTATTACATTGATGAGAATACAAAAGAAACCCTTGTGCTAACGTGCTCACATCTTGCAATACAGCTTGCCTACAAATGAGGAAGTCCTGAATGAAAAATAAACACTAGCATGCCATGACATTTTTAAACTCTAAAATTAAACAGATGAAAATGTGGTTCTCTTACATTAAAAAAAATCCTTTCATACAGTGCTTTTAGTTTTCAATATCATTTTAATTATACTATTCAGCATATAAAAATAAAGCTAAACTACAAGCTGAAAACTTCTGTTTATGTATTAGCAAACAAATTAAATTTCAAATTCTCTTTAGGCACTAACACTTAATGATATCTACATATATTCAATTCTCCACACTCCAGATACTGGTGAGAAAACTACATCTCTCTGAACTGTCTATTGATTGACATGATTTTAGCCATTTACAGATTTTTCAGCATGTATGCCATTAAGTCAAATTTTCCCTTGCAAAATTATGGTAACATCAAAAGTGATGTCTGATTGCTATAAAATGGAAAGTACCAAGTGGCATATGCCCTAGATAATGACTCAGAGCTCACATCTTTAAGACTGCTTTATCACTATAATGCTATTATCACAGTAACAATTACAAAAGTCAAGATTATTCTGCTTTTTTTTTTCTCTCTAACAATTTATGGGCTCTGATCTCGTTTCACTACAAAAGTGAGGCAGAGATGCTTCAGACCTTGAAGTAGACAATACATATACCACTACAGCATTACTGTTTGCAAGGGTCATACTCATCTATGAAAAATAACTAAATAAGGACTGGCAACACAATATGTATACAATAATCAATATGTATACAATAATTTATAACATACAGGGTAGGCTTTACTTATCTGTTTCTTAGACAAAACAAACAAAAAACCAAACAAAACCACAAACAAAACAGAACAGGTGTTTCCCTAATCTAGTAACTCTTACAAGATAACAATACCAGCTAAGGGCAAAAGAGACAAGTTACTATGTAACAGATCCGAAGAGTTTCAACTTAATTTCAGATATTGCCTTAGATTCACTGGGCCTGAGAACCCTAGCAAGCAATGTAAAGCATGCTACATTCAAATCTAACTGTTAACTTAGTTAAATATGTGGATGCCACAATCCCAGCCAGGTTGGATTAGGACCGGGTCTAGTGTGAGGTGTCTCTGCCCATGGCAGGGGCGGGTGGAACTGGATGATCTTTAAGGGCCCTTCCAAACCTAAAATATTTTATGATTCTCTAATATTGCACAGTATTATTACTGTGTGAGTGATACATGGATGAAAGGAATGCTACTTTGCTGTCACTTGTCAGAAAGCGATAAGCCTTTGGGATACCAGCACCATAAATGGAACTGGAGGGTACACAGCCCATGCTAGAATCCAAGCTGTGCATAGATTGCTATCAGTCCACTAATATAAGCCTAGTTCAGATGTATCTATCTGAAACTGCCATCAAAAAATAGCAGGTGATTACTGAATAGGCAAAAATATCTGACCCATTTCCCAAGTATTCTTCAGATATTTCTAGTTTCTAATCAAGTGCTTTTATAGTCCCTAATTCAAACTCCAACACATGAAAACTAAGAATTCTTTACATACCCTACTACTATTGGTATTTGCAAACAAAATCCCATGCCTCACACCTGTGTAAATCCATTGACTTTGATGAAATCATGTAAGTCACAGTCACCTCTATTTTGAGCTTGACATCATGTTTGATCCACCAAGCCGTTCTGCTACCTTCTTTCAGAATGCAAAGAAAAATCCTGTCTGCTGTCCAGAACTCTCCTGGGAAATGGCTATGGGCACTAATGGAAGCTCATGTTTATATGCTTTATGTGATCTTAACAAGTGACAACGCATAATCACTCTTCTGAGCAATTCACATTTTCAAGTAAGTGCTGATTCAGATGAAACTACATGTAAAACAACACAGTTATCACGAACTACACTGTTCTCAAAACATCTACCCAAGTTAACCCCACTCACAAAGTGCAAAACCTGATCTGACACAGCAGCTCAGCACACAAGCTTGCTAATGATGAAGGCAATGGACTTCCCATGGAAGATGGACAGAGTCAGTGGATGACGCAGTCAGTCATGTAGGAGCAGGCTGGAACTCCATTACTATGCTTTGGTACCAGTTTATAAGTGAGCTACCCTCTGCAGAGATTAGCATATTATAGAGTAATAGTTCTCCAGAAGTGGCTTTTTAGGAACACCCAGTAAGAAGAAATAGATCCTAACTACCTCACAGATCTGCACAGTCTTTATAAAACAAAACCAGAGACACAGTATTTGCAAGAAAATGACTTGAGGAGGGGAGGAAATGCGTGTATTTAGCGGCTGGTTGCTTTGGTTGATTTGTTTCCTTAACAAAAACCAACCAACAAAACCAACCAAACAAAACCCCCCAAAACCCCAAGACACTTTATGTAAGGGAACCATAATTAACATACAATATAACAACGTGCCGCATATAGCCTCACACATGTGATAAGCTAGCTAGCAAGTTAAAGCTGCCATCAACAACTAATAACTTCCAAAAGCATGTTTCTTTAAATGTACACAATCCTTTACATGTTTTATAACTGATATATCATAGAGCTATGCTATTTCAGGATAACAAAACTCAAGAAACCAATCTAATACCAGCTAAAACACGATACACTGAAAGAACTTCAGCTCTTCTCAACAGAGAAATTCAGTTTTTCAAAGAAAACATAAATAATACATGTATGTTTTCACTAATATCCACATTTCAAATGAAAGCAGCTCTATGAATAAGATCAGATGGTCTAAAAATATTCCTTTAATAAGCATGTACCAGCAGAAACATCCCTCTAAAATACTTATTTTATTAGTGAAATGGTACCAAAGATAACAAGTATACAAACAATCTCTTTGCTCTATGCTACTTACACATCATAAATAAGACAGCTGTTGTTGCAAGACACAATCTTTCACAGTCTTCTTGTAAGCATACAGATTTTTTATTCTTTTATCAGAATTAGCCGTTTACCAGCCAACAGCATGTGGCTTAAACATCGCAAAAATGGCTGTTCTATACTTTACATGGTAAAGCATTTTCTGTTGTCTTAAATGTACACAGTGGCAAGAAGATTAAATCTTATAGAAAATGAGGAGTGATTAAGCAGCTTCACAATCAAATTGAATTTCATCACCTTAGGAGTTGGGCAAAGTTTTCATTCTCTGTAATATGCTTCCCGTCCACTGAAAAAATTAACTACGCAGAGGAAAAGTAAAACAAGTAGAAAGCAAATAGCCAATACACTTAGTTTTTTATTTTAACTGAAAGAAATAACACTTCCCATGAGGTAAGGCAATAAAGTAATTTGATTGCATTAAGTTGTAGTAAAAATAATCTATGCGATTTTAAGTATAATTATATCCTAAAAGTGTAACTTATCAGAAATCTCATGTAACCAATTAAATTACTTCAGAAAACAGAAGCCACGTTTTGCCATGACAAAAATACTCGTTGTTCTATTCTTGAATGCTTTCTCCTCAAAAAATGAAAAAAGAATCTCTACTGTGTAAGCCCTATGTAAATTAGAACTTTCTTCCTCAAATTATTTATCCCCCATTTCTTTGCATGCCATTCTTATTACATTGCCCAACAGGTATCAGAGAAAAGAAGAGAGGTAACAATTAAGGCCATCCAAATGTATATTAAATGTCTTAAGGGCTTTCTTTGATGCAGGTGATTAGAGCACACTCTGTATTCAGCTACTACTTTGTACAGTGGTGGTCCCCAAATTACATCTTTTCTCTTATTTATAAATCTCTTCTAAGAATAAAAAATAAAAGCAAAATGGAGCTTCACTATTTTAACAAGTGAATCAAACAACCATTCTGGCAAATCACTTGCATTTTTGTCTACAGTATGGTGGCGGCAAAGTAGCAAGAGAGATCATACAAGATTTAACTGAAAATGTGTAACAGCACACATACATTTCTAGAAAATACCGCATTTTAAGAAGGCACTAAAGCTTCTGCTTGTGCTCCCATATTTTTTTAACAAAAACGGAAAAAATTGTTTTCTTAATGGCACCTGTACTATTTTCAGCTGAACAGACACACTGCAGTACATTGCAAAACAAAGCTGTAAGTTCTGGTATCTCATATAGATGTGCTCACTTCTCTAAGGACAAAGAAAACAACTAAACAAAACAACTCCAAAATAACCCTGTAAGCTAACCTAACATCTATAACATGGCAATGTTCCTTCTAGGAACAGAAAAAGCGCATGCATTATTCAAATACTTGAAAAGAAATATTAATTTGAGGGATATTAGTAAGAAATTATTTTAAATAATAAACCCTAAGAATCTCAAGCAGTGAGCAAATGAAAAACATACTAATCTGTCAGTATTTAACATAAGAACAGTAAAACTGTATTTAAGTTTAAATCCCCTTTCCCTACAGTTGTCATCTACAAGGAAAGAAAGTGTGTATATTTATGCACCATTTTCAAGCACATCAAACAGCACACATTAAAGTTTCTGTGGATCTTTTAACCTACAGGGCAAAACAATACAAAAGTCATCAACAAGCAGTATAATAAACAACCTTCAATGCATATCTTCAGCTTTTTTTTTGGGAAGTACAGGTTTACATCTTTCATTTCTACTTATTTGTAACAGCTTATAGCAAAACTTAACACAAATAATTTTACAAGCACAGCCATCGTGGAAATGCATGGATTTTCAGAGATGAATAGTTCTGATGGCATCTGCCTTTTCATGGTATTAACTACTGGTCTGTGTTTCTCTTGCTTTACAGCAAGAAGACAACAAAGCTATCACAAGAATTGGAGGAGCTACTAGTACTATCAACACGTTCAGGTTGATTGCTTTGACACTTTCTTCCTCATTTTGGGAAATAAAACGCTTTGGATTTCATTCCTTAGTTGAATTAGAAGTCCATTCTTTGTTTTAAAC
Organism: Catharus ustulatus; assembly: GCF_009819885.2. Classification (NCBI taxonomy): domain Eukaryota; kingdom Metazoa; phylum Chordata; class Aves; order Passeriformes; family Turdidae; genus Catharus; species Catharus ustulatus. The sequence goes on along the minus strand of NC_046262.2, from coordinate 21,621,946 downwards.
CTCTTCCATTTTAATTGAGAGGTTTTCTTCATTTGGTTGACAGTTCCCATTCTGCTGTAGCTTGACTTCATCTGTCCTTTGTGTATCTCTATTGTCTACTTCCTTGTCAGTTTCTGAATTCTGATCTTCTTTATTATCTTTGTCCTACCAAAGATAAAAATATTTGACAACAAAATAATATTCTTAGCATTATAGGCTGTGACTTCCAACCAACTCTCAGTAATTTTATTGTTTCAATTTTTGCATGTAAATCTTGTAGCCACAAATTTTAGAATAGAGGTGTGAGTTTCTTTGCCCCTCACCCTTTTAAAAAATAAGCTTTCCTTTCAGTTGGCTGAAGTCCGGCAATTGTAACAACCCCTCACCTAAGAAACTATGCCATTAAGTGACCTATTAACTATAATAAAGCAATATATAAGTTACAGAACAAGTAGCACCATGTAACATATCAGAAACAGCTCTAGAAATTAAGATGTCACCAACACTTTTCAAATAGAACAGGACTAAGTTTTTTCTTTCTTATTTTTTGTCAGGTATATAATGCATTTTAAAGAGAGTTATTGGGTAAGATACTTACTCAAGCATTTGAACAGTCACCTAAACCAGCTGAATTTAGAACAGCTGAATAATTCTGAGCACAAAAACTACTCTTTAAAGATGTGCTGCTGTTCAAATTCTAAGATTAAATAATTTGAAGATGCTTAATTTCTTCTATTCTGCAGGGTAAAATCCTATAACATTCTTACACAACCTTACTCATATAGAATCCAGATATATATACAGACCAGGACCAAATAAATGAGGTAGAGTTTGAACTGCATAGTGAGAGTTTATTTAGAAAGTAATCTTTCAGTGTGACAGACAAACCATCCCTGAACATTGCTTGTCAGTCAATGGTGTGCCTGCTGCTAAAAGTAGGGAGCCAGGCAAGTCCTAATACAGGGCATGCAACACGAAAGAGAAACAAGGTGTATCTGTAACCTAAGCACACAAACTCCGACAGGTCAACTGAAATTCAAATATGTAGACTTAAACTGGACTGCTAACCCCAACTGGAAAATACTAACCTCAAATGGCACTAATTTGGTAAGGAACAGGAGAAAAAGGGAGCAGCAAAAGAGAGAGAAAGTAAAGAGAATTTCAATAATGGCTTCACTACCACTTCATTCTGCTAATCACCTGGTCACACAAACTTACCTTTAAAGCAGTGGTGCTTTTGTCAGATTTCTCCTTTCCTTCTTTTTCTTTACTACTTTTTTTCTTGGAAGTGGAGCGTTCTCTTTCTCTTCTTTCATTATTTGTATCTCTTTCTCTTTTTTTTTCTTTCTTGTTTCTGTTTCAGAAATTTTTTATTCAAATTAAGATTTGATCCAACTACAACAACCTTCAAACTTTTTGACTGCAAACTAAACCCCCAGCATGGACTTTCAAAAAACATCCGAAAAAGTAACAAAAAAACCCTTTGCAAAGACAATAGGATTTTTTTGGCTGAAGAGAGCTTAACAGTGCAATATGACCACTACACACTGTATTTGCAAAGAAAAAAATTTATCTGTGTCAGATGAAGAGGTTCTATTGATTTGAAGCAATTTGCGATGTTGACTGATTTGAAACCATGTCATTGAAAGAATACCAGAGTTCAAACGGGTTAAGTTTTGAGTTAGTTTCAATTTAAAACTGAATCAAACTGACCAACCAAAACCATATGACATTAGTGCAAAGGCAGTAAAACAGTGAAATTACTATGAATTCTTCCTTCTTCCTTCTTTACTGATCATTAACTTCTGTGTTTACATGAAACTGACCTTCTTGGAGAAGGAGTTCGTGAAGACTTTCTTTTTGCTGTTTTGGATGTTTTAGGAGATTTGGAGGGACTTCTGCTCTTCCTTTTACGCCTTTCTCTACAGGACCAAGAAATTCAATATCATCAAAAGTCAAAAATAATAAATTCAAAGAAGATAAAAAGAGAAAGCTCTTACAATGATCTAACATATCCACTGAATGTGACAGTCTAGATTGCCAACCAAATATGAACTGTACAAACAAAAAAAATAATTATATGTTTCAGTTTAGTGGGAACTACAAGGCTTAAGTAGGGGGAAAAAAGGGCCCTTTCAATTTCTTTTTAATCCTTATATGCTTGATAACAATGAAAACATACTGAATTTGGTAACACTGTATCATTTTAGAGTTTCTTCAGTCAGGAAAATAACTCAATTGAATGAAGAGCAATGTTAAGACAAAAGACGCAACTTTTGAGCAATATGAATTTCAAAACATAACATTACAACCTGAAGATCACTGCAACTTCAGTTTAACCTGACTGAAATTTAATTCCTAAATATATGAGCTAGAATTAGTTGGTTTGGAAGAAAACAGTGCAAAATGAAGCCCAAGTTGTTGCCAAAGTCTGAATAAATAAGATTGTTTTTCTAGTGGTCCTTGCTTAGCAAACAGAATAATATCATTCTGTAACACACAGAAGAGCTTGAAGTGTTTTACAAAAAACTGCTGTTTTACATAGCTAAATGGACTTTTCCTGAAGTTGCCATTATGGAGTATGATCTTGAATACAACAAAACAAGAAATAACAGGTCGTTTATACTGAGGGACATGTTAAATTAATGTAGAAACTGAGCCAGTTAAAATTGCAGAACCCATCTGTCAAAATAAGATTTTTTTTTGGTATCAATTCTTTGTAAAGCAGGAAAAGTAGATTGGAAGAAAAACTGAAAAAGAGGGAAGTTTAAAACTTACTTCTAGAAACAGCAAAAAAGATACATTTATGGATAACAGCTTCTACAATTTGTGAATATTAAAATTTTCAATATTTAGAGAAGAAATCAACAGTTATTAGATGAGTAGCAAAAGGACACAATAAATTATAGCCAGCATCACCATACAGATCTCTGACAATACCATCTATTGTGACTGTCCTGATTTTGGCCAGGATAATTTTCTTTCTAGTAACCAGAACAGTGCCGTTTTTTTGGTTCAGTATGAGAATGATGTTCATAATACACTGATATTTTAGTTGTTACTTACCCTTAAATCAAGGAATTTTGTTTCCCATGCTCTGCCAGCAAGCAGGTATGCAAGATACTGGGAGGGAGCATGGCCAGAAGAGCTGACCCAACTGGCCAAAAGTCAGTGAGGGACGAGCAATTGTCAAGCGTATCACTTGTGTATTTTGGGCTTGAATACACTCTGCCCTTTCCATTACAATTATTACTGTTACTATGATTATTTTATTTTCAATTTCAATTACTAATGTGCTCTTCCCTCAACTCTCAAAACAGAGCCTGGCAGAGCATGACAAAATTGAACAAGGAAGGGATTGGCAAGAAAACAAAAGAAGTAAAAAACTGTCGTGGTTTAATCCCAGATGACAACTAAATCCTGAGTGGTATTTGCACATTCCCTGCCTCCTTTAGCCCCCTTTGCCCTCAACCTCCATACCCCCACCTCACCAGAAGTGGAGAATAAGCAGGTAAAAAAGGAAAACTCCAGCACCATACCAAGCTGCTAGTGAGAAATTTAATTCTCTTTCAATCAAAACCAAGACAGTGACCTCCTGAAGCTGCACAGGGTAAGATTTCTGAAGTATTTTGTTCAGCAAGCTTTTATCTTTGATGAACAAAAATATAAAATGGCCTCAAAATCGTGGAGTAAATAACAATAGTCATTTATTTTGAACATCTCCAAACTGATCATCACCTTTATTTAATTGAGGATACTGGAAATCGATTATTCTCTCTCAGTGCTGTCACTTCAGCTACACTGAGTACACTTCCACTTAATTTTGCTTTCCAGCATACGTAACTGCAAACCAAGTGCTTCAGCAATTGTGTTCAAACTAGAAACTGCTTATTCATTAAATTTTATTTTCAGTTTCTGCTTTTCTTATTTCAAGTTGAAGAATTATAACTGTGTCTCACTGCATTTGCTCCCATCTCTATTACATTCATACACAAAAAAGATTTTTGTGCATCCGTTACATTAAATCTCTTACACAATGCTAACACAGCAAAATTTAAGAAAAACAAGTTCTGAATACTTTGATAGTGATCCCACGTCTCTTAATTATGCACAGAAATAAATTCTGCATATCGTCTGGTGCTATTGGCTCTGCTAGCCTGTAAGATGCTCCTTTTCCAACTGATTTCTCTTCTCCAGGTCTGTCTCTTCTTTCAGCTAGGAATTACAAATAACCATCTTATTTCCAGTACTTGCAAGCATGCCTGTTAGCAAAGCAAGGTCAGCTCCCATCTAGTTTTTAGAAGGTCCTGTATGTCCTATTCCACCTTCACCTCTTCTCCAATAAGATTACTATCTACCCAATATTTTTACATTTACATTTTACATAATCAGCAGTCATCTGCTGTACTAAAATTCAGGCAACTGAAATGCCTATCTGTTGAATAATCTTCACTGGAAAGGTCAGCAACCATGTCAACTATGCAAGGTCCATCACCCAAAAAAGACCCCTAATATAACCCAAATTATTCATAATTACTTTTCAGAGAGCAATGACATTACTAAGGCTGGAAAAACCCTCTGAAGATCACTTAGTTCAACCTATTCATTCCCCACCCTACAAGAGGGTCAATCACAGTAGGTTATTAAGGGCCATATCCAGCCAGCTTTTTGGACGAAGGAGACAATCCCTTGAAGTAACTGGTTCCAGTTTGCCCAGTAAAACTACAATTTCAACACTACGAAAAAAACCCCCTCCATTTCCTATAGGTCAATATGTACCTGTCACCTCTTAATTGTCATAGGCTTCCACTGGCCCTGTCTTCTCCATGTTCTTATCAGATACTCATACGTATTGGTAAGATGCTCCTCAGCCTTCTCTTGTAATGGGAAGCCCAGAACAGGCTTCTAAAAGAGGGAAATAATTACCTTTCCTGACCTACTCACAAACATTGCTAGTTTTCTTGGCTGCAAGGACCTGCCAGCCAGCCTTCCAGTTAGTGAATCCCCATGCTATACTGGTGCAATGGCATTATTCCTTCTCAGGTCCAGGACTTGTCCTTTCTCTTTGTTCAACTCCACAAAATGACTACCAGTCCATTTCTCCCATTTGCTGAGGTTTCTCTAAATGGCAGATCAGCCTTCCCCCACATCCTCCGTTGTTTGGAAAGCTACAAAGGATGCTCTCTGTCCCACTGTCTAAGCCCCTGAGAATGACATTCCCCAGCAGTGGCCTCTGAATTGCCACTCTAAGCATAGTTATATGTGAAGAAAAAATTGTAAATCCATACTAATAAGTGTATTTTCTCATCATTCAGCTTCAGAAGAACACTGCCCTTGTTTAACAATATCTGTATCATACCAAAGCGCAGTTTTGTACTTTGACTGCACTGGAAGAAATGCACTGATTTTCACAAGAATACTTTGCTCAAGTACATGATATTGGAGCGTTCCCATAGTGTTTTCTTAACTAATAAGATTCCTAAGCGGGGAACAAAATTATTGCAAACTAGAGTATGAGTTTTTGGTAACACCCAGCTAACTAACCAAACTTGCTATTTGGCACTAGACACCAAGGTTCCTATATAAGCTACATATTATGAAGTCCTTATACGTTTTTCTGCACGTATCCAATTCAACACCCTGAGGCCTATGGGGTGAAAAAATGGTTTCAAAGCTGATGGAAGTATCTCTGTGTGGGCCTTCCACTAATTTAAATAGGATGCTGCATATGCTTACAGAAGAAACAACGTTTTGCCTATAAACCTCATAACAAATGCAATGTTCAGAAACTATTAAACCCTTTTTTGCCGTCTACGGACCCTGAACTGAAGAATTTTGAGGACTAGAGGAATTCTGCTTTTGTCTAGTGAAATTATTACAATAGGTAGAGCTTGTCCAATTCATTCAGCATTTCATTATCTTAAGATTACAAATATAATTTGGCATTTAAATCTGAGACAATACTGATTTCCCTAATTCCTGTTGTAACAGAAAGGACCTTGCTTCTAAACTACAGTAATTTCACAAATACAAGTCGCACCATTTTCACCAAAATTTTGGTGGAAACCCAGAAGTGCGGCTAGTACTCCGGGGTGGCTAATATATTAACAATATTCTAAAAGCTGCCAACATGGAAGTGAGAGCCCGCAGCAGCCCCAAGCCAAGCTGGAGCCCGGCCAGCCGCGGCAGAGGTGGGAAAGCCTGGTAGAGGTGGGGCCAGCAGTGAAGGGGGCGGGCGGCAGAGCCTGGGCCAGCAGCGTGGGGCAGTGGGGGCGGAAGAGCCCAAGCCAGCAGCGCAGGGAAGCCCAGCAGAACCAGGGCTAGCAGTGCAGGGGAGCCCAGCAGAACCGTGGCTAGCAGTGCGGGGGAGCCCGGTGGCGCAGGGGAGCATGGCAGAAGTGGGAAGCCCGGCAGCGCAGGGGAGCCCAGCAGAACTGGGGCCAGCAGTGTGGGGGAACCTGACAGTGCGGGGGCCTGCAGTGCCGGCCAGGGTGAGCAAACACAGTGGTGGTGCAGGTGGTGGGGGGGTGAGCGAGCCTCGTGGCGGCAGCGGCAGCACCTCCCGGCCGGCCTCAAGTGGCCTCGCTGAGCCGTAGCGCTGAGCTGGGCCACCCAGCCCCATCGGCAACCATGAGCGGGCCGAGCCTGCCTGGTCCCGCCCCAAGCCAGTAAACCCCGCTATGCGGCGATTCTGTTACTAATTGGCAAATTTGTGAAAGTTGCACACGGATCCTCGCTACGAATGAAAGTGCGGCTAATATTCGGGTGTGGCTTTTTTATTGACAAAGACATCAACGTTGTTGACGCACCGGAAGTGCGGCTTATACTCCGTGCAGCTTGTATTCGTGAAATTACTGTAATTTAGCTGCAACGCTTTTAGAATATGTCTAAGTTTGCTTACAGAGATGAATTTTACTCTAACAGCCTCTTTCTGAGGTAATGAATTTATCCAGACTTCCTGCCAGTTAAGCTCCCTTCAGAGCCAAAACCAACAGCTGCATTAACTTTACTGTTTTCCTGTTTATTGTCAAGAGTGTTAAGAAATGTTACTTTCAAGTTACACCTGGACATGTCAGATAAACAACGTATCTGTCTCTTCCAAATGAGATTCCTTCACCTTGTGAAAAGCTAGCCAGCCAAGCCACAAACTTGCTTCCAGCAGCTCACCAGCCTTCCAGCCAAAGAGAGGCAACTATTAAAAAACAACCATTTGCAAGATCTACAGACCAAAATGTTGCAGTATGTAAGTAATGAAAGGACTACACAATAGTGACGCAAACTTTCATCAGGGCAAAGATGATGTGTGTGATGTTGGTCAGAACTTCTGGCTTTCTGTAACATACAGAAATGGCACATGAATCATCTGATTACTGTCCTCAAGGTTTATATAATATGGTTATGTTAAAGCCAAGCATCAACAAGAAACTCTGTTTCTATCAGACATGATATAGAGCTTTTTATAACAGACGTTACTTTAAAGGAAAATCTACAAAACATAAATAATACAAATTTATTTAGCAAGAGAAATCAATACATAAAAATTAGGATGGTGCCTCACTGATCTGACAAGTCAAAAAGAAAAAACAAGCATGAAAAATTCTAAACAAACCTGCTGGAGCTACGAGATCTTCTTGAAGAGCTATAGCTTCTTGGGGGAGTTCTGGATCTCTTATCTTTCTTCTTTTTATCATCTCTCTCTTTTTCTCGCTCCTTCTCCTTATCCCCATCTTTTTCCTTTTCTTTGTCTCTGTCCTTTTCTTTGTCCCCTCCTTTGTCCTTATCTCCCTCCTTGTCCTTAATTTTCTCTCTGTCCTTCTCTCCTTCTTTCTCAGTATCTTCTTTTTCTTTGCTCTGATCTACCTCTTCCTTGTCTTTTTCCTTATCTTTTTCCTTTTCCCTGTCCCTATCTTTATCCTTGTCCCTGTCTTTGTCTCGCGCTCTCTCTCTATCTTTGCTTCGCTCTTTATCTCTCTCCTTGTCCTTCTCCCTATTTCTCTCTTTATCTCGCTCTCTTTCCCTGTCTTTGTCTCGATCCCTATCCTTCTCCTTGTCTCGGTCTCTGTCTTTCTCTTTTTCTTTGGCCTTTTCTTTTTCCTTGATCTTTTCTTTGTCTCTTTTCTTGTCCCTGTGAAAAGCCAAACACAAACCCATTAATTCATCTTTGAACTTTCCAATTAAAATTACAACTAACTTTTTAGTATACATCAAGATAAAGTGTGTGTCTCTGTAGAAAAATAGTAATTATTCAATATTTTAATTTTTCACTCCTGTTCAAAATGAGGGAAAGCTACATATAGCCAGGAAATACATAGCTGGAGAAGGGGAGGCCAAAACCAAACCAAAATACTGTCTTCCAAGTGGTGCTACTATGTTTGGAGAGAATGCTTCTCTTCACCTCACCGTTACATAATTATGCACATATAAATTTTCTACACTTTGTCAGGAGACAAACTCTACAATCTGTAAATCCACTTTTTTCTAAAAATGTACCCACATAAAATTAATCACTGCCAAATGAATAATGACAGTTGACTGACAGAAGTCTTTAAATTCTACAGTTTTCTTTCACAGAGATATCCTTGAACTGCCTGGAAGGCCAACAACACTTAATACATAGAAATAAGAAGAAAACATGGACAAAATGTGACCATATTCCCTTAAAAGGCAAATATAAAATCAAAATTCAATCAAGACAATTTAACCATCTGCAATGTGATTAGGAATTTGAAAATTGCTGAAAAATGCTAATACAGTAAAAACAGCGGAAAGAAAAACAGCTTCTTCGGGACAAGAAGTATGATACATGTTCATAAAAAGAACACCAAGGAAAATTCCATCTGATGCTCAAGTCATCGAGTCAAACAAAAACTAACTAGCTAACAACTTTAGTTGGAAGATTACATTTTAGTAAAAAACTATTGGAAAATACAAGACTCCATCTTTCCTCTCTAGTATAGAGAGACATAATGAAAGAACAATTGTTCAGAGAAACAAGAGAAAGAGGCAGAGAAGAAATTGATTAGCAGGTCTTATTATGTCAATAAGAACCAGACAGAAGTTACTTGGTAATGGTTTCTATTCTAGATTTTTACAGATTCTAAAAGAGACTCATTCACACATGAAAGGTCCTAAGCACTCAAACTTTTCTCAAAAAGAAGTGTTTGGCTGCATCTTCATCTCAATTGCAAATAAACAGACTGTTGTATGCCCTATGATCTGTCCACTTTGATACCCATAAGGTTCTGTAAAGTACTTTTTTAGGAATCTCAGAGATGGAATGTAACATCATAAAGATGAAGCAACGCACAGTCTCCACAACATCAGCCTTACAGGAACTCAAGAAATGTCTTCTAGTTAATTTATCACAGAGATTTCATGGACTTTCCCCTTCCAATGAGCAGATGTCTCAAGAAGCTCCAGAAAACAGAAACAGAGAATCAAAAGGATCAATCAATAAAACTCAGCTAGCTATGCAGCCTAGTTTTGTTTCAGCTAGCTATGCAGCCTAGTTTTGTTTCCACAAAGGTCCACAGATCTGCAGTTCTCGCTCCTACAACAAAACTTATCTCACAGAAAAAGAGGCAGCTGCACAACATAAGTACAACTATCCCTTTAAATAAATCAGGAGAATTACAGAAATGAAACTAAGAACATATCTGGATTTCTATTCATGAAGCTGTTTTCACAGGCACTTTTAGTTTGAGCTTATTCACTACTTCATCTCTCAAAAAATTATGCTATGATCTTATTAGAATTTTACAGTTTAGTAATTAGATGATCAGACAAAAATAAACTAGATAAAATGCACACATATTACATCCTGAAATACATATATGCCATACAACCAACACATGCATTTGTTCCTGCTGTTTGACGTATTATAAAGTCAGAGATGAAAACAAAAGGTCATACACCAGAACCTTATACGTGCTCTCACGATACAGGGTCAACATCAGTCTAAATTCGACCTTCTCAACAGAGACATATCAAACAAGCATTATCCATTCCTTTGTGGGTTCACAAGATAAAGAGGATGTTCCTTAACTCTGGGTTGTAGTCTGACAAAATTACTTTTTTCAGTCAGTTTGGATGTTAGTATAAAGTTCAGGTGTCTCAGTGTGATCATTTAACCCCTGGAGGTACCATACAGGCTACAAGAAAGATAATTAACTCTATCCTAGCCAAGACCACTATACTCAGTATTAAAGTTTGCTTTCTGTCCTTTTTTCCCACAAATGACACTCCACCCTTTATGGTCACCTAAAAGGTTTGTTAATTTTTTTCTTTCAAAAACTCTGTATTTATGAGCTAACAGTACCATTTGTGGAACAGAACTCACCGAGAACGAGAGCGACTTCTGGATTTCCGTCTTTCTGTAGACCTAGATCGTTTTTTCAGGGGACTTCTGGATCTGCGTCTGTCCTTATGTCTTGAGAGAGATCTGTTGCCAGACCTGCTTCTAAACGAAGAATGCCAGAAGAAAAATATTTTAATATGGAAACTTCATACAAATGAAGTCAACCAACAAAATGACAGTATACACGTGTTGTGTCACCACATAGTATTGTACGACATGCCAAAAAATCAAACCTTAATAACATACAGTCTGCAAAGGTTTTTGCAAATATGGATACTTTTGCTTCACTGGGTGTACATGCTCTACTTTGAAACCATTTAAATTATACCAGTGTTTCATAATAATCTCCGTGAATCTGGAAAATATAAGTTAACATAATTTACAACAGTTGTCCTTACGAAATGATACTGCATAAAATCTGATTGACAGTTTCTAGCAGACTGTAAAAATAATGTTACATTTTATTTCCTTTCCAGGCCCAGTCACTTACTGATGTCTTAGTCATCAAAGATGACTTCGGTTGTAACAATCTTTTTGCTCTCCATCCTTATAATTTAAACTCATAAAAAACCCTGATGATCTGTGGTGCAGCTTTTGATCAAGTTACCTTACCAGATAAAAAGATCTATTAGTATGGATTTCAGTTGCAATTAAAGTGCAGATACTCTGATTTAAAAAATACATTTTAAAAAAAAGTCTTAGGTAGATTTCATGAAGAAAACAGCACTTAAAATTTTGTTTCCAAACTACTCCCTATTTTTGGAAGACCCTTTTCCCCAGGAAAGCAAAAATAAAAAGATGTATTCGCACATTAAGTTTCAAAAAAACACATCATTGGATACTTTGCTTCACAAGGCACCATGAAGTTTAATTTACCACAGACAGAAAGATCACCTATATTACTCAATAAAACCTGAAGAACTGCGAGTAGAAAAATGAATAGCTGCACCTACCTTCCACAGCTCAATACACACAGCATAATGATGTCTTAGGATTTTAGCTTTGATATTTCGCATACGTTTGTAATCCTGCAATTCTTTAGTGTATAACTCCATATACAGTAGTAGCTACTACTTTCCAATTTTTATCAGACGAAACAATTCCTCTCTAGGTCTGGAAACCAAGGACACCTTACTTTCTCAAGCCCCGAGAAATGTACACAAAAGTGAGTTTGAGGGGAGAGCAAACTTGGGGTAAATGACTTCATTAACTGAAGCTGTAATTGGAGATTAAACACCAATATGCAAATGAACCAAACTTACAAAAATATGAAAACCCATGACCCATGGTCCATTTTGGGTGTAATCCCTGGGGGGGAACTTTGCCTGCCCTAAATGTCCTTGAAGGTCCTTCAATAAATGTAACCGCTTTTCATTTCTCTTATTTTTGTCTGGTCTCTGTTTTTAGGTAGTCCCAAAAGGCATCAGCAATATATACCAAGAAAAGGGGAAGCCATTTTTTACCTATATCTTTGTTCTCCTAATCAGCAAGGAAATACAAACCAACTGCAAGGCAAATTAATTACAACTGAACCAAAGCACAACCTTCGATAAATTTTATGTCACAGAGATGAAAATAATGTTCTATAAAACAGAAAAGTAGTAAGGATAGATACAGTAATTTCACGACTACAAGGCGCACCCTTTTGACTAAAATTTTCCCTCAAACCCGGAAGTGCACCTTATAGTCCGGTGCGCCTTATCTGATGTACAAAGTTGCGAAATTTGCCAAACTGGAAGTGTGAGCTGTGAGCCGTGGGGGGAGCCGGAAGTGCCAAGGCAGCTGGCTGGGGGTGGCCCCTGCCAGGTGGAGGCGGGCCAGGGGGCCCACGGCACCGCCCCTCTCAGGTTCAGGCAGTCCCAGGAGCCCGTGGCTGCTGGGTGAATGCCGCCCAGGGGGCCCACGGCACCCGCCTTCCCGGGTCCAGGTAGTCCCGGGAGCCCATGGCTGCCGCGTGAATGCGGGCTAGGGGGCCTGCGGCACCCCCGCTCCTGGGTCCAGGCAGTCCCGGGGGCCATGGCTGCCGGATGAAGGCGCCCAGGGGGCCCGCGGCACCCGCCTTTCCGAGCCCAGGCAGTGCTGGGGGCGCATGGCTGCCAGGTGAATGCCACCCAGGGGGCCCGTGGCACGCCCCTTCCCGGGTTCAAGCAGTCCCGGGGGCCCATGGCTGCCTGGTCCAGGGGGGCCCGGTGGCTTGCAGCACCGCCCCTGCCAGGTGGAGGCGGGCCCAGGGGCCAATGGCTGCCGGGTTGAGGCAGGGCCTCGGCCAGCAACTGCGCGGGGTGAGCTGGGGGCGGAGCCTCGCTGCAAAAAAAAAAAATGCGCCTTATAGTCCGGTGCGCCTTATCTGATCTACAAAGTTGCAAATTTTGCCGACTCGGGGGGGGCGCCTTATAGTCCGGTGCACCTTATGGTCGTGAAATTGCTGTAATTTTTATGGATGAAGCTGCCTTAACAAATCAGATTGCCTTTTTTACAGCATGTCCTCAAAACCAACAGTAGCAATATTAAACACTTTAACAAAACATAATAAAATATAGTAACTAACATTTGTGTGAAGAACATGCTTTCCACATTTAAAAAAAGGAAAAGCTTATCCTCTAAAATTCCACTTGGTTTGTGCCAATACAAGATAGTACCGAAATTACTGCATTGTTACACAAAAAACAGTTTGTTTTTCAGTTATGCCTTGAGTTAGGGACACAGTAGAGAAGCAAGCAATAAAGAAGTGACCAAATGACCCTTCTTGTATTGAAAAGCTACATAACATTTTGAAGGCATTAGAATGTATCATTTCCTGCTATTGCAAAAGTGAAGCTTGCCTTTGTGTCATACTTATTTGATAGTATAATTGGTAACTCCCACTCACCAGATTTTCTGTATTTAAAAGTACCCTAGTAGCCTTGTTTAGAATGAAAGAATGCATCAGAGTTGTTGCTGCAATATGGATGACATCTTTTAAGAGTGTAAGCAATTAAACAGCATTGCAAATTTTGGGTTTTTTTTATCCTTAACATAGACAAATATCTTTAGATTGATTTACCTAGGTTCTCAGAAGATACTCCTGACATTGAAAGAATCTGGACCATTTTGGGAAGCCTTTATAATTCTTAACAGAACAAGGCTATTTCATTATCAGAAAAAAAAATCTTAATGGTTATACTTAGAGAATGATCTAGTAATTTTCTATTTCAGAACTGAACAAATTAAGCAAAGCAAAAAAAACCTGAAAAATGAGAAACTCTCCCTGGAGCCTTTTCCCTGTGCTTTTTAAAAACATAGCTTCACATTTTCAGGACAGTAAATAAAAACACTGCATTTATTAATTCAATGTTTAGAAGTTGAGGATAATAGGAATTCTATACCAAAAACCAGCCAGCCTATCTGCTCAGGGTGTTACCAGAAAACTATATGTTCTATCCACAAAACGCAAGTTTCTCTTTAGAATACAAGTCACAAAATGTTATTTGGCTACATAGTCTAATGTACAAAACCATAAAACGCACAAAAAACCCACAGACCTTATTATTTTACATTGCACAGGAAGTGCCTTCTAGCATGTATGAACTGAAAGCAATCGTAAAAACACTTACAGTTTAGAGGAACAGAGAGTATCTATTCAGAGAGACGAAGTTCCTGGTTATGCTTATCTGCTGAGTGCAAGTTAGTAATACATACAGGAATACTTGTCTATAACTAAAAAATGTCAGTCATCAGCACCATGCAAAAAATCCCAGTATGATCTTAGCCTGAAACAAAAAGCACACCCACCTGTGTTTCGAGTGTGATCTTTTCCTCCTAGATCGGGATTTTGAGCTAGACCTGGATTCTGAACGAGAATGGGAACGAGATCGACCGCCTTTTCTTTCACTGCTCTTTCCAGACTCTGAGAGGAAAAAACCACTTTGCAGTGTAAGCTCAGAACATTTAAAGATCCCAGTTAACAATCTGGCACAAGTGGAATGTACCACATATATTGCAAGGGGCCTACTCTCTGCACATCTTCCTTCTTTGCAAATATCCTTCAGAAACATCCAAGAAAGTCATTGCATATACTCGTTGAGTGCAGCCATCCTGCAGCAGTACACATAAACCAGATAATTATAAACAGCTAGCTCTACTACGAATGGGATTTATGTTGCTGCCACAATGCACAAGATAACACGTCCTCCTTTTGGTCTATTATTTAATGTAATTACTTCTTTTTAAATAACTTGAGAAGAATAGAGTGAATTCAGAGGGCATAATTTTGAAAACAAGCATAAAATACAAATAAGCATTACTGTCTGTATTTTTTAGATATTTCAAACACTGTACAAATACTCAAGTTTTATTCCTCATTGTTTTGTAGGAGGAAAGAATTAACAGAACAGGTTAGAAAGTCTGACCAAAGGCCAAAAAGTCGATAAAAATCTTAACAGTGAGTTCACCATGGTTCAGAGTCTAACTGTTATTCTGCTACTTAACAGTGATAAACTGCTAGAGTTATTTTACTACTAACCAAAAAATACAACAGAAAATAATCCCCCCCAAAAATTCCTCAAGAGTCCGTGCTATCTAACCAACACAAGACAACATCTGGGTCACTTAGTAAGAAGAATGGCAAAAAGTTGCTGATGAGAAGAAGTAGTAAGTTTACTAAGTTGTGATTTTTTTTTTATGCTGTGGTTTTGCAGTCAGTTTAAGCCAGAATAAATCATGACTGGAATGTCTGCCTAACCTCTCAACACACCACCTTCGTCCTTGAGTTGGTATCTCAATGTTAAAAGGGAACAGGGAACCAATCTGGATGAAAAGCAATGTTAGTATTTATCCCAGATTCATTCTCTGATCCCATTTGCCTTGAGGATGCATACAGCCTTGAGTCACCATGAAAAAGAAAGCAAATTGACTTGCTGCAGATAAGGAAAGTACAATATTACTGCTTACATGCTAGCTCACTCCAATTGTGACACTATGGCATTAAAGGGTGCTGAAGGACAACAAAAATATAAAGCATTTTCTTTTAAATGTTTTCAAGTGCTCTTAACTTTAAAAGTGCCATCATTAAGTACCAATTTAGTATTAAATTTGCATGTTTGAGAACATTCAGAGAACATGTATCTGAAAACCAGACACGATGAAATAAAATACTTCATTCCACTGCTTAGATTCATGAACAGAATTTTGATTATTTTGGTTTTTTTCCCAGCATGTACTGCATACCTCTGGATGCCCTTCTCTTGTGTCTGAAAATCCTCTTAGAAATGTGTAATTAAGTAAATACAGAATGTGCCTGTTCAGTAATGAACACAATATACCTACCTGGCTCAATAGCAGCAGATATAAAAGACTGAGCTTCCCTTACTCTCTTCATCACTTCTTCTAGCTCCTTAGCAGCAGCTTGTGGCGTCATTTCAGGAGGCTTCACTATTGCATTATTGGAGTGATTTATCCTAAGTTAAAGAAAAATAAAAATCTTTTTCATTCTTAAACATTTGAACAGAGCAAATGAATAACAAGTCAGAAATTAAAACATCTCAACTTCATGTACGCTTAAAAATGTCAAAGTTCAGCCAAACTACAGATTTGTAACACTCATCTATTCCAAGTATACAAAGTATCTTCGAAATCTTACCACTTTCAAAGAAAGGCAACACAGCATTCTTGTGTTACAGCATTTTCAGTAGAAGTCTGGGAAGTTACTTCTTTATTTCAGATCAAATCTCCACATTAACACCTACTAACCACATACATATAATACTGAAAATTTAATTAGTACTATGGACTTCAAAAATTTTTTCACTGTTACAGCTTACACTACCTCAAGGTTAATATAAATGTATTTTATTATATGCTATATGTATTCTATTGAGAGAAATGTACACCTAACTGTGAAACTGGAATTCATAAAAATTCCTTTGATAACAACTGGTCCGCATACATTTCGCTACACATAAGTCATAAATGTGTGTACAGTGACACAAACAAATCTCTCATTCAACAGTCATACGGATAATTTAATTTCTTACTTCAGCGGCCGGTCTCCAAACATAACTCCATTAAAGGCAAGGGCTCGAGGTACAGAATTTTGGTCTGCAAATTCCACAAAAGCAAATCGTGTTGGTTGTGTCTCATCACCTGCCATTCGCACAAATTTGACTTCTCCAACTTGCTTAAAGAATTCAAGTAGCTGATCTGCTGTTGTAGTCTAGAAAGAGTTGAAAAGCTCAGCTAAAATAAATTATGTAACAAAAACCACTTATCTAATATATTGGGTAGTTTGAGAGCTATGTACTTTTGGAATGACGTCTCAGCATTTTTACAAATATTACATGAATTTGGGAAAATTGTATTTAAAAACCTAAAGACGTGTATTTTTTCTTCCTTTAATCTAAAGAATATTCTACAATTCTAATTAGTGCAGCCACAAGCCCTTGGTCTTTTGCTTAGATAAAAAAAAGAAAATAAATTTACATAGTATTTAGCACTTTTCAGGCAACTAATCTGAAATAACTGGTAAGGCTAATTTTGCAAATTCCAGTAGGATACGTAATTCCATCTTACTGTACCTAAAACTGCACTGTAGTGTGGGGGACAGTTACATGATCTCATGAGGATTTCTCATCTAACACAAACCATACATTTAATCAACACACACAATGAGAAGTACAGTAATTTCACGCGTATAAGGGGTACCCTTTTGACTAAAATTTTGGTCCAGACCTGGAAGTGCGCCTTATAGTCCAGTGCGCCTTATATAATGTACGAAGTTCCGAAATTTGCCAACCCAGAAGTGCGAGCCCTGAGCAGAGCCGCGAGGGGGGGGTGGCATCACAGGAGCGCGGAGCCGCGTGGGGTGGGCGGGACCGGGCAGCCCCGAGCCTGGCAGTGGGGCAGCGGGGCCGATCCAAGCCTGCACAGTACCAGCAGGGAAAAAGCGGGACTGATCCAAGCCCGCCCAGCCCCAAGGCGCCCTGAGCCACCGTGAGCCGTGGCGGCCCTGAGCCACCATGAGCCGCAGCAAACCCGAGGTGTGAGCCGCGGCCGCCCCAAGCCCTGCCTTGCCAGTTGGGGGCGGGCAGGAGTGCCGGGCCCCACGCATGGGGAGGGCACTTGGCGCTGCGTTTAAAGGTTATGCCAATCTGTGAAAAATGTTTGCACATTGAGCACCTGCCAGTAAACTCCACAATCAAGGGATTCTGTTACTAATTCACTACTTTGTTGTGCGCGGCATGGATCTTCACTGCAAAAAAAAAATTGCACCTTATAGTCTGGTGCGCCTTATATAATGTACAAAGTTGCGAAATTTGCCGACTTCTGGAGGTGCGCCTTGCAATCCAGTGCGCCTTACAGTCGTGAAATTACTGTAGGTTTCTTAAATTGACCTACAGTGGATTCTCTTGCATTCTGACAAAGCCTGGCCTAATCTGACTGGCACATGTACCTTCAAAATTCAAAACATCACAAATAAGCAGAAGCATTTAGGGGGTTTCGTTTAAATTCATATTGTCATTAACTAATGGAATCTCTTTTAACATTCAAGATTAGATTTTCACACCTTCTGTTACTATTTCCACAACACAGAAACAAACAAAAAAAAGAGCTACCTGGGAATTCAAGTTTCCCACATAGACTGTTCTCCTGATTTCATCAATTTTGGATGGATCTACATTTCCCATAATTGGTGGTTGTGGTATTTCTCCCAGTGCTGTAATGTTAGGATCCAATGCTGCTGCTGGTATAGCCCCCAAAGTACCAAGTGAAACACCAAGCTGGAAAATACAAGAACACAATACACTTTGCAGCCAAGTAGAGGTAAAAAATATTCCACTTAATACTTGTTTGCCTGGATGCACTTCTGCAAAAACAGATCTAATGAATATAAGCAATACTTTAAGGTCACAGCACAGCAGGTTTTTTTAGAGAAGAAAAATCTACCCAGAAATCAGCTTCCATAGTTAAGGTACTCTATGGGTTATCAGCTAATATCTTACCAAAGAGATCAGGACAGAGATATATATTAACCACAAAATATACACGCTCTGATGCTTAGGTTCAAATTGACTAAGATTCTTTCAGGAACTACTAGTATTCCTGTTTTTATGAAACAAGGATTTGGACTAAAGGAGGAAAGGCTCAGATTTTGTCCAGCAAGGCAAGAAGTGAATTTCCAGCGCTCAGGGTCACCAAAGGGACATATAAAGCGTCTTTGGGACAAATGAATCGCCCAAGGTAAGATTAATTACAGCTGAAATGCAAAGAATATTCTATCCAAGTTCTTCCACACATACCTAGAGAATGAGAAAAATACAGCTTTCATGTTTGGAACTGGAAAACAGCAAAATGTTTTAAGAAGTCTCTTACAAATCACTATGAAATTAATCCATTGAGTTCCTGGTTTGAATTTTCTTGACCCAAAGCCTTTTCAAGAAACAAATTTTCTAAGAAGTGTGGGGAATTTTGAACAAGTCATTGGTACCTTTGGTACCATTGGTAACAAAAGGAAAAAACTACTCTATTTTAACCCTAAATTTTCCTTCAATAAACCACAGCAACTTTCTGATGTCAAGAAAGGCTTACAGAGGCAAACAGGAATGGAGGAAAAAGAGCAGAACCCAGTTTCTCTACTTTTCATAGTGAATACATTGTTAGACAGTCTAACAGCCAAAAATCTTGCCATAGAATATCAAGTCTCTACTGCAGCTTTTAATATTCTGAAGAACTGGTGTCAATGTAACTTAGGTTTTACTAAATTTTTTGTCAGTGGATAACTACCACTGGACCAAATTAGCCCTACAGGGTAGGAGGGCAATTAAAAAAAGAACAAGAACCTAAACCAGCATTTAGCCACTATTTTGGAAAACAATAATCTGAAAGAAAACCCTGTAAAAGAAGCACATGGAATTTTCTGATCAATCCTCAGGAGAGTCACCGCAGTTGAAGCCTCACTGCAACATCCATGGACCAGACAGCTCTTGCTCCCTATACATAGAAAAGGCTACAGAGAACAGAGGAAACTGGAAATTATACAGACCCTGAACTTTACTTACTGTAGTCAAGGGGGTTGGTGTAGGTATAGGAAGCAACCCTGCACCAGGCATCAGACTTGTCATAGTAGGAGCAGGCGCCAACAGAGAGAGGGCTTTGGCTTCATCTGGGATTTTACCTGAAGAAGCAAAAGAAAGCATTACACAGAGTTGGAACACTAGTCAGATGTTACTCTTTCTATGATTTTACAATTACCCTTGCATTTAAAAATGTAATAAATAACAACGAATCTATCTACCAGATCCTTACAAAGAAACAAATAGCTTAAGTTTTTCCTTTTACCCTGCTCTATTAGGAAAAACAAAAGTGAGCAAAACTTCAAAGACTAGCAATCTCATTAATGGATTATTATTTTAAAAACTGAATAATGTATACAATTATTTAACACTTTGAGCTATGGGTCACCTGTACTGGAAACTTAACGTTCATGAACCAAACGATATCAAGCATGGACGCTTTCCCAGGGCGGTGTTTTCGCGGTGATCGAAAGTTGTTTTACACATGACAACCGTTCGTGTTGGCTGCATCACTAATAGCACACAGAACATCAGATACAGAAAAGAAGAACATTTTTTAAAGTTTAATCCCCAGAAATGGCAAATAACCAAATCAGTAAAAGAAAGAAAACTAAAAAAAGAAAAAAAAAAAAAAGAAAAAAAAAGGAAAAAAAAGAAAAAAAAGTATGTGTTGACTGAAATTTGTGCTTTTCTTTATTCCTCTTGTGCTACCTACTCAGAATGTAAAAATAAATAAAACATAAAATAATAAACTACTGAACTACTGTGACTGCACAGAATACATACTACAAGTGAAGTTGAAGGTGGAAGAAGGCAGAGTAGAAAAAACTTAGATTTGTACCCATTCACATTCTAGTCACCTCAGTTTATCTGAAACTGGTAAGTTAACTGTAAATTTACTGAGATTGGAGAAAATCATAACTAATCAGGCTAAGTAAGCTCTATTTTCCCAACATAGGTACTTTCTGTTATTTTAACCTGATTATAGGTGTCCTGACATGCTAAAAGTTTAAGTACAGTAATTTCATGACTATAAGGAGCACCGGATTATAAGGTGCACCTCTGGGAGTCGGCAACTTTTGCAACTTTGTCAGTATATAAAGTGCACAGGACTATAAGGCGCACTTTTTACTTTACAGTGAGGAGCTGCACCGCGTGCAACAAAATAACAAATTAGTAACAGAATCCCATGATCGCAGGGTTTACTGGCAGGTGCTCAATTTGCAAACATTTTTCACAGATTGGCCTAGCCTTTAAATGCAGCCCCAGGCACCCTCCCCATGCCACAGGCCTCAGCACTCCTGCCCGCCCCCAGCGCCAGCTGGCGAGGCGCAGCTCAGGGTTGCCACAGTCTGGGGTGGCTCAGGGCTGCCGTGGTGCGACCACAGCTTGCACTTCCGGGTTGGCTTGGAGTGGTCGCGGCTTGTGGTTTCTGTGGCCACTGGCTCCCTCCCTCCCGGTACGGCTCCCAGTCGCCGGGACCGCCCACGGCCATCGCCCGCCTCCCTCCCCACGCGGCTCCCAGCCGCCGGGGCCATCCATGGCCTCCGGCTCCCTCCCACCCCGTGTGGCTCCTGCTGGCTGCAGCCACCTGCTCCCACCCCCACCTCACATCTCGGTGCTTCCGTGGCACTGCCCCCCCATGGTGGCTCGCACTTCCAGGTTGGTAAATTTTGTAACTTTTTCCACTATATAAGGCACACCAGACTATAAGGCACACTTCCGGGCTTGGGTCAAAATTATCGTCAAAAGGGTGCGCCTTATAGCCGTGAAATTACTGTAATAACTAATCTGAATTAAATGTAGGTTTCACTGAATGTTAGCCATGATTAGACTACTAAATGAACCCCCAGAACATCTCAAAAAATCGAAAGATTAATACTTAAACAATTAATGATTACAATTAAACATACATTTTAAATTTCAAACGCAAAGGGATTAAACTGGCACAAACATTAAACACTAAACTAAAAAAACTAGTGGAAGAAGTCTCAACTATACTAGGTAGTAGTGTACTAATTGAGTCCTTTGGTATTACCCCATTGATCTTAAAAATTAAGTAAATGCTCTTATTTAAACAATGTTTTAATAGTTGAATAATACATAAAAAGCTGTGCCAGTGGTTTCCTGCCTTGATTCAAACTGCACATTTTAACTACAAAACATCTAAATCCAAAATTTTAAGATTTATATGCTTACTGAAAAGGAAAATTTGAGGTAGGTTTCAAAACACTATGCAGGTTTAGTGATATGAGTTCCAACTGACACCACAGAAAACATACTACTTTAAAAAATGAAAAGAAACAAGTGCTGCAAACCTGCTCTACAGATCTATGGGAAAGCCTGGATTACAGCTGGTGTGACTGAATGACAAAACAAATCTAAATGAAACTTAATTTACATGTAGCATGGGTGTAACAGAACAGATAAAGTAACAGTACCCTTTTTTTTCATGCTTCCTATTTACACTTATTTTGTTTATGTTAAAATTTAACCTTGCTCCTTAACATGTAAGAAACCACATTTTGCTATCTAAGGGAGAAAAACAGGAAAATTATTAGAACTTAGGACTTAAATGTGCAATAATGCCTACCAGGGATTTTTTAAAAAACATGCATGAATCTAAGCCACCACCACAATGTTCAGCACTCTTAATAGATCTCGTTTTGAAGTCAGGCATGCAATGAGAGGTGCACGTGATTTGTCTGACCACTCAAAAGTATCAGGTACTTTGCACACCCTGCCTAATATGCAGGTCTACTAACAGGCTTTTGAATATACAGTTCCAGCAGATGTGCATGCAAATTAGGCATAGAATTATGTACCAACTCTTCTGAAAATCGAAGTATTAATGTTGTTTCAAATTACTAATGAACCAGAACTTATCCTGAATAGTGAGCATCTTGCAATCCAACAGCTACTCATGCAGGTTTCTATGGATCAAGAGACATGGCACAATCAAATCCAGTGGCAGAAATGGCTCTGATAGTGATATGCCTGCATGCTAACTGAGATCCTTGGTCAGTACTGTACATAAGTATATGCCTAATTTAAGTATGCACTTACAGCCAATTCAATACACATTTAACCAGGTAAACTTACAAAATGCTTAGGCGTTTAGCCCTTTTAAACAGGAGCTCAGTTAAGACACACAACTAAGACAGACAGTGACTCAAGTTCATAAAGTGACTTCAGTAGAAACCTAAACTTTAAGTATATGGATGAAATAACTGAAATCATTAACTTGCTGAAACGTTGTTCAAGAAATCCTGAACATTTCAGGTACGTTCACCACTACAGCAGTTCACAGAATGAACAGCATGCACATGTAAATTGTAAAGTTTGCAGCATTATTTCCAGAATACTTTGATCTTTCAACACTATAAAGTTCTATTTTAAATAAAAAGTCAAATTGGTCAGCTCCATACCACAAAGAAAGACTCATTTATTTTGTTTTCAAAAATTTGAAAGGGTCCATTTCTATAAACAGAACCCTGAAAATTTGCCTGTATATTCGAAGACGCTGTCTCTCCAGAATAACTTTTCCAGTTTTTAAGACTAGGTCAAGTTATAAAAAAATTCTACAAAACACTGTTGTGGAGGAAAAAAATTAAATCTGCAGTATCTTGAATATCTACCTTCATATTCTTTAAAAAGTTTTGAAAAAGAAATTAATATGTGAGTCTAAATAACCTTATAAATTAAGTTTTAAATTTTATAGTTTTACCAGTGCAACTGTGTTTGTCAAGGAAATACAAGCCCACTAAATACATCCAAATATGTGGGTTACAATGCAGCAATTTAGGACAATTTAGTTTAAGAGTAATACCTTCATTTTTAGAACATGGTATTTAAAATCTGAATAAGAATGAGGTGAAGATATTTATTTTATAATGAGGGAAGTAGTCAAAATAAATATGCCATATCTATACCACATCCTTAGACAGATTTCTTAGAAGCTCTTCTGCTTAGTAAACCACATGTTCAATGATTTATTTATTGATTCTTCCCTTTGCAAAAGAATCTGGAAGCAAATGTACACAGTTCCAGTGTTGCCTAAAGGCAGAGTTGATTGCTACTTTTAGGTACCGTTAGTCTAAAGAGCCCTAGACAACCTAGTCCATACTAGGACCCATTTTGCTGAAGGCTAAACAGAATCATCTGCATCAAACAAGTACTAATCACAGTATTTTTATTCCTCAAGAGCTCAAAAGAAATTAATTTCCAACTCATTGTAGTGAACCTAAAGAGTTAACCCTCACATCCAAAAATGCTTTTGCAATGAGTTTGGGTGTTTTAAAAATGCTGAAGAGTTCACAATCTACTTTAAACATTAAAAAAGGCCACTATTTTCCTGCTATTTTACATCATTGGAACATGCACACTTAGAAATAAAATAATTTCTATGACATCCATCTCATGATTCTTAGTGGATTTAGCCGAAGGGAATAAAGCAATTACAGCTACTGGCAATTACGACTGTCACAGCCAAATCCAACAAAGATCACAAATCACAGCTGTTCCCAGTCGCAGTACAGAGCCTGGTGAAAGAAGTGAAACCAAGAGATCCCAGCTGGCTAGGGCGAGCAATGCCTGCGGACTAGACACGCCACTTTGTCCACCACCATTTCTCTTTCACAGCTTCTGTTTCACAAGAAGAACATCCTTTAGGGATAAGAACCATCTTAATAACTCCAGCATGAAATGCCAGGGCTTCTGACACTCTGGGATGACTGGAAAAACACTTTTTTTTCTGACTTCAGTGGATTTTTTAAACCCCTTCCTCAAATAATCACCACTAGAGCATGTCAAAGTGCAACACACGCACGCACACACACACAAAGAGAACTGATTCAATCTTCCCACAAGTAACAGTGTTAAAAGACAATGTGTCTTACATAACGCACTCCAACCAAAACTTCAGGCTGCATTTGTACTTATGAGTGGTAAATAGGTTTTTTTTGAAAGTTACAAAAAAAAAAAAAAAAAGGATGAAATCTTACTACCACTGACCTCACTGGAGCAAGGTTTCATTAGAAGTAAACAAATATTTTATGACATTCAATATTCATAAAAGTTCAATTTCAGAAATAATTACTTTAAACTCATCATGTTAGACATAAATGGTAAGCCTTCTTTTAAATAGCTGGTGCACCATAAAACACTCTGCTGAGGGAAAATAGCAGAGAAATATTATGACTTGACTTTCTAAAGTTGTTTTCTCCAGAAATAAGTTTTAACTATCCTTTTCCAAGATAAACTCATAAAGCACAACATACGGAAGAATGTATCTAGAAACCGATAAATTTTTCACTATTCCTGTCTTCCGACACAATGTACTCATCTGTTGAATTTAGATACTTTAACAAATTCCAAATCAAATTTATCCTTAATTCAGAGCATTAAAACCCAATCATATGCTAAATAATCTGTATACCATCCACCATTCATAAGCAGCTTCAGGTCAACTTCAAAATCAAACACTGTGAACCCTTTACAAACATCATTTTACAGAACTGAAGTACCAGTTCACAAGTACAAGGGAAAGAGATTTAACAGAACAAAACAAAAAAGGGACAAAATAAAATAAAAAATAAAAGAAACAAAGGAAAGAAAGCAAAATAAAATAAAAACAGAGACAGGGCGTCCATCTTCAGCAGGTCAGACTTCGATCTCATTTCCCCCATGAAGGTTTCACTTGGCGGCAGGTTTAGTGGCATGGCAAACAATGCCTAACTCAGGCAAGTGTAACAGGTCTGCCTTGGCCAGTCTAGTCATCTAATAATGCACAAATATCACACAGAGAAAACATACAAAACCAAATTAATAGTCAAAATCCATCTACCAGATAATGTGGACATAAAATTCAGAAAGATTAGGGTGGTATCTTTGTTTAGCTTTCAACCTTTGCATTTTCAAAGTACATTTAAAGAAAAACCTACCAATACACACACACAAGAACTCATATGTTCACATCTCAATAGTATTACTTCATTTACAATTATATTTTTGTTAAATTGTTGATCACATATCACATACTTTACATTGATTTCATTCAGTAGTGTTTTCCTTCTTGATTTACCTATGTTTAAATACACTCCAAATTTCAGATTTTATTCAAATATTTGAACCAGGTTTTCAGATTTCCATTTTACCTCTCCTCTATGTTGAGCTTCACACATTAATGTTTTATTATTGGCAACATTGGCCAATGGTATAACTTTACCTCCTGGAATGATAAAAAGCCATCACTACTTTTAAAACCTGATCCACTCCACTGACTCCATTAACAGTGCATCATCATATGATACATAGTGAAAAAACCCTTGTGCCGTGGTCTCCAAAGCCATACTTACTCCACACAAATTCATCAGAAAGTTAAAGCTGTATAAATTCACATCTTTTTATAAATGACTAATTCTGATATAAAGTTACACGGAACACCATTGTGACATTAAAAAAAAGTGACCTCAAAACCTAGTCACCTGTTCATCTAATAATAATACATTTCTGTGGAGTCCAAAATTATTCTGAACAGTGACAATGTTTTCTCAGAAATGCCTGTTTAGACAGTTATGAAAAGAGTTGGAACAAGATTTGCCAAAATTTTGATTTATTCTCCTTTCATTCACTGTCTACCACAAAAGACATAGGAAAATGTAGCTTTACCTGCCTGTTGGCATGTCAGGCAGTGATCTCATCACAAGAAAAACCAGGAAGTGTTGTTCACTCATTAGGCAGCCACCTTCCCTCTCAGTGTTAAGATCTCATTGATGAAATATAAAGCTATGATTCTGAATAATCTTTAGTCTATTTATTTAGGGGCAATTCTTCAACTGGAGACTCTGGTCTCCTTAGCCTCTACACAGTTTCCAGTGCAAACAGCAATATTCTCTTTGTATGCAGCAATATTCTCTTTGTGGTTTAAGAATAAGTTAAAATACGAAAACGAAGAGCCCCCAAAACAAGATACAAAAGAAATTAAAAATGTATGTGCTGCCTAAGAAAGCTACAAGAACAAGCATATTGACACTGTTGGTCAATATGGCCTTTAGTAAAAGTACTTTTATAGTTTGTGAAATTTTGGAGACTTGCCAGTTTATTAAGAATGTCCCAGATGAGTATCATAGCAGCATTCATCTCACACTATCTAGATCATGATGCAGTAAACATGCCAAAAACTGGTACTCTGGGACCATTGTTAACAAACTGCAAATAGTCAACTGTTTTTTTTTTGTTTAACCAAAACCTGATTCTTGCAGTTAGAGGTGTCAATAAGAGGTATTTCTTGATCTGCTGCAGCTTACGGTTCAATCACTCTACATACTGTTGTTCATGGCAAAACAGCAACCAAGTTGAAAGTAAATTCAGGTTCACTCCATCAGCTGGAATGATTCCATTCAAAAGAGACAATAGGTCCAGCACCAATCAGAGGCTAAATTCCAGTGATCCCAATGAAGTCAATAGGGCTCTGCCTAACTTCTTTGATATGCTTCCCACAGGACCCTACTTCATGTAACTGTATTCAAATCTAGGATGCTTGAACTAACAACTAAAACTGTCTTGCACTCAACACATCTGTAAAAGCCAGTTAAAGAAACACCTGTCAATTTAGTATTCATCAAGTATTTTATCTCATTAACAGTTTTAAGAACATTTTATGATGGGAGCATTCTGGACGATCACTTTATATTTAAACAGATATCCAAAACAAAAAAGGAGTACCAGTATACATAAGAAAAGTTTTTTATGGCACATGAAGTAACATTTTCAACTATAACAAGAAGATAAAATTGTTTTTTAAAAATTAAATTAGCAGATTAACTTTTCTCTTCAAAGGTATTTTGAATGCTAAGTATCTTCGATTAGATGACTCCAAAATGGCCAAATAAATATATCACGTCTGTAGGAGAAAATTGGGATTCACCCAAAAAATGCAGAAATAATCAGTATCTTTAATGAAGCACAAATCAGGAAAATATTCTCTACAGCAAAGGTGACGTATTGCGATTTAAACTGCAATGTTATGTGTTAAGAAATTGCCTAATCTTTTCAGAGCTCCATTGACTTCAGCGAGAACTCTGTGTGCGAATACACTTGCCAACACAAACCACAGTGAAAGGAATTATTTTCCTTTCTTTTCCTTCTAAATATGTAATAACTATGGAAACCTGATTTATCCTATCTTAAACCAACTATCTTTCGCTAATGTTGAATTTCAATTAAACACGTACAACTGGGTTTTTCTTCATTCAATTTTCAATTTTGTTTCAAGGCCTTTTTTTTCAGAAACCAATAAAACAAAATAACAACAAAGCATCACCTTACATAGAAAGCTTAAAACAATTAACAGACACAACAAAGAACAACGTTACAAAAGAATGTCTAAAATACCAACCTTCTGCGCAGGGCACAACTATCAAAGCTCTGTCAATAAAAACCGTGTTAGTTAGATGCTGGGCCACACCAACACTCGATGCTTCACGAAACTTAATATAACATACTTTGGAGGAAAAAGCAAGAGGTGCGTTGCTGCAAGATAAAACGAAAAAATATCAATTAGTCATAAATTGCATGCATGCATTTTTAACTACTATTCCTTAGGGAAAAAAAAAAGAATTTTTCCTAGAAAAGGAAGCCTAAAGTATAGAAATCTTCTAATTTGCCAACTTGCTGCATCAGTGAAAAAAGCATGGAGCAGCTTTTAAATGAAAATTTACATAAACCAAAATCACTAACAAACAACTAATCTTCTTCTACTATCTGGCTACCCAACACTGTATAATACATTTCAAATTACTATTTTAAGGAGTATTTACTTGACAATTACAAGACAGACAACAAACTCTGCCATTTTTGGCAGGTCCTTCAGGTATTAGCCTGTAGTTATCAATATTCTTTCTCTGGCTTTCACGAAAGTAGTTTATTAAAATCTTACAAAGATAAAAGCAGTTCTTGAGAGGGCTTTCAAATACTGTGTCTTATATGTAACAAAAGCCATTTTTATCATTTGCCTAAGTTTGGCACAATGTAGCATGGAGTAACACTGGAGGAAGTAGGAGCAACTCACCATTTGGCTACAAAAGGGAAGACAATTTGTAATTCACTTTTTCATTACACAGTATGCCAACAGAGAATATGTGAATGCTGCAATCTTGATCAAAACCACAAAAATTTGCTTTAAAAATGGATTCTCTAGTTAAGGTTTGTAACCTTTATATTAGTAGCTTATTTCTTCATTTGAAGTAAGTACAGGTAAAATATTCAAATAGAGAATACAATACAATATTGCTGGAACATCAGCAATTTTCACTTGAAATCATGGAAAAAAATGTTGCATAGACTGTTTCACCCTGGTCCTGTCACAACCAAAATGGAAACCCTCGTGAAATTTCTGGAAGCACCAGCAGTAGTTCAAGTTTAACACAACTCATCTTGGAGTCCCCTTGAATTCCGAGCACGTGCTTCCCCAGTAATTCTGTGAAATCCTATTACATTTCAGGATTAAAATACAAATCAAAAGTTTTAGACACATTACCTTATCATATTAATTACAAAAATCAATTAAGAATATAAAACTGAGGCAGGCAGTCTAATATGTTTCTAGCTAACAGGACAGTAGCACCAATGTATAATATCTAGAGAGGGTCAAATTCAGAAAGGCATTCAGAAACATCTATGATAAAAAATTCTATAGGAACAGACAACACTGTGGAGGAAAAACTAAACAGGGAGTGGAGACACGTAAACATGACAGTCAACCTCATACAATTTAGAAAAATTAATATTACAACATGACTACATCTCTTCTGCCCATTTTATTCGCAGTGGCTGATGTCTTCACTGTTTCAAATGTCCACATTCAGGAAGGAAATAACTGCATAGAATAGCTTTCCACGACAGCTGTTAAGGTCTCAGTTGAGACCAATTTCCATCAGAGGTGACAGCCAGCTGTGACTTCTTCAGTACTTTAGAGAAACTTTGTTTGTCACAAAGACTTCTATGGCTACAAGTAATTTTTTATTTGTTTTGGTTTGTGGGGGAGAGGACTCTAAGTGGAGGGAGTTGACAGTATCTTGGGGTTTTGTGTTGTCATTGTAACATGTTTGCTTGGGTTTTTTTTAAATACACCCCTCAGTTATAACCCAAATGGCTAAAGCCACCACTGAAGGTTCTAAGGTCCACACAGCCTGAAGACTAGAAATATGTCCTGGGACTTCTTTCCTTTTTTGTTTTCCTTGCACCTCAAAAATATAATTCTGCTTCAGGCAGTTTCAAATTCCCCCAATAATCGTTATAAATTTTAACATCTACGGAGCCCGCATTGTTAAGTGTGTTTTTTTAAGATTTACTCTCCTATACTTCCTGATTTAGAACACAAAAGTTATGTGGACAGCGTGTTAAAAAATATTAGAACACTGGTGCAAATGAGGCCCTACAAAGATATCTTGATACCTAGCATTTTCCAAAGGTTAAGAAGGGGAAATTCTCTATAAGGTGACCATCTCTACTAAAAATATATCAAAGCTGCATTGAGGGAAACTGCTAAGATCTAAGAGGTCTAAAATTCTAGAAGGTTTAACAGTGATTGAGTCCTCTCCTTTTATGAAGGGTGCTTCCAAAATCTTCCCATCAGCCCTTTCAAGAAGGCTCTCCTAAAACAGTAAATCCTATTCTAATTCCATTTGTTGTGTTTTTTTTTTTAGCCTTTACTGAGGCTGAATTGAGGGAGACTCACGATCTTTTTCCTAGGTTACACAGCCTTCATGTCAAAAAGCAAAGCATACATCTCTGATTCGAAGTTCCTAAAATTCAGTTAGCCTCTTCAGAAAAAAAAATTAACAAGGAAATAAATCTCTAAATAGTATCTGGACATTGCTAATATTTTTGTTTCCCTTTGTAGGAAGACAGCAATATTCATCTCCTAACAGGATAAAAAATCAAAGTATTTCCTAAAGAGAATCTATTCAGAAATCTACCAAAGAAAAGGCTACAAAATATTTCTCTAACTGTCCAAATTTTCTCAAGTGGAGCAGGGAGGTGAGGTGTGTGAGGTGTGGAGGACATGACAAAAATTAGTAACATTTAAAAATAGAATATTATGGAATGTCATATAATTATAGTGCAGATCAGTTTAAATAAGGTTGTGTTTTGCCTCAAAAGCCTCACCTATACTGCTGTCACTGCAGGATAAAACAGTGTCTATTTATTTGACCATACATATGATGAGCCCTTCTCTTGGTTAAGTGATGGTGGCCCATCCACCTGTGTCAGAACCCCACTGCCAAGGTCTGGTATGGCATGTGTCTCCACCTCTCAACGCCTACTGGGTTGCAACCAGAGCGGAGCTTCCTGGTGGCAGAACACAGCGGCCAATCCAGTCTTGCCCTTGACTAGGGAAGGTTATGACAAACCAGCTCATCATCCAACTTCTGGTTAAACCAAAAGTTTATTCTCAGTGTTCTAGCTTCCAAGACCACTCCAGACTATTCAGAAGCATGCACTATTACACAGCAGGTCCTTCCACACCTAACAGAATCAGTTTATGACCCCCTGCTTTCAAACAACTCATTCTGCAAAAACCCAATTGTTGTTCAGTAAGTTTTGCAACATTTAACTGCTCAAAAATCCTCTTAAGGCCACATTTGAAGGTTCACTTCTACACATGTAATTTTGAAGGCTACTCTGAAAAGCAGACTTCAACTGGATGACAAATACGTGGGACTTTCCGTGCATGTCCAAGACTAAGAATTCAATACTGGAAAACACCACTAGGTTGTGTCAGTGGTTAGCATACTGGAGTACACACCCAAGGCAAAAGATCTGTCACATCCTACAAACTAGTGTCAGTTTTTAACTGTACTGCAAACTGATAGTGATCTACATTTCGTTTGGGACACCTTTGCTTCCCATCCACTCGCCAATGAAATACCATTTTATGAATTTATCATAATGTATTTAAATACATTTTCAGAAAGTCAACAGGAGGCACTTCTTGCTTTTGTTTCTAAGGAAGGGGATTAGAGTAAATACTTAAGTTTTTTCGCAAGATAGTAATTTGGAAGTCAGTTCAAATGTCCATAAGTATGAGGAAAGCAAAATCATACTTCTAACATTTGTGCAAAAATAACGGTAAATAAAACCAAGAGTAAAACAGATAATCACAATCCTTCCTCCTGTCTCTGAAAACTGAACTCATCAGTATTGTAACCTTAACATTCCCAAATTATTCCCTACTGTGGTACTGGATTTTAGCATTTTTTTTTGTGTATAAACACCCTGACAAAATCATACACATTGGCACAACCATTATTTGTGTATGAATATCAAGAAAGTCTCCATTTCCCTTAAAATCTGTTACATAACCTAGTGAAAGACAAGAATAACAGCTGTAACAAAAAATACATTCAGTTAAGAGAAAATCCAAAATATAAATAAACCATGGAGTAAGTCCAGGACAAAGCCCTAGAAAACTGTAAAAAATCCACCATATAGCTCTTTGTAATACATATCTTACTTCAAGTATATTTTACATATTAAATATTTATTTTTTCTGAATTGTTCGTATTCAAGTATAGTCATACGTTATGTAGCTAGATAAACACCATCTGCCCGGCTATTCTCTTTTGCAAATCGAAGTTTTGTTAGCCTGAGCATTTTTGTATCAAAGTTCATGTGCCGGGATGCTAATAACATCTAGGATGCCCTCTCCTTTCCACCACTAAGATTTTTCTGAGAAAATACAATGTTCGACAAGGCACATTTGTTATTCGCTTCCCAGGACAACTACTGCCTTGAGAGAAAAAATATTTTCTTTCCCCCTCCTTTTCTGCTGATCATCGTCTTCTCGGGGAAGGCAACACTGTTACTCTGAGAGCCTCTGAACCTTCCACCTGAGTGCAACCTTCGCACGCTGCTGACACCACACGAACCGCTATAATTTAAGGAGAGATGTGACGCCAATGATTAATTTACTGTACAAGTTTTGTTGGGGGCAACTACAAGCACAAGGCAGGGCAGGTTCTTTTCCTCTGCAAAACCTGAGCTACTGTGACTTCAGTTCGAACGGTCCCTTCTCGGAGCCCTTCCATCAAAAACGAATAAAAGAAAAAGAATAAAGGCAGTCGAGCGAGGGCAGGCATTGAACTCTTCGGTCTAGCTCGCCTGCACCCAGCGTGGACGAGGAGAGACAGACCACAGAAAGCGGGTTTTTAGGAAAGGGGGAAAACGGCCGGTGCCGCCATCTTAAGTGCGGGCGCAGCTGCTTCCCCGCAGCTCCGGCCATACAAAGGGGAGGGACCACGTGACGCCTCCCTGGTGCCCGCACTCAAAATGGCGCGTCTGCCCTCCTGCCCTTCCCGCCACCCCCGGCCCCTCCGCGCCTCTCCCTCACCCCCAGTCTCCGTCGCTGCGGAGGGCGGCACGGGCCTCACTTACTCCGGGGGATAGAGACGCAGTTCCTCGATATCTCCCAGGAAGCCGAAGAGCGTCCGCATCTGCTCACTGGTCACGGCCGAGGAGAGGTTGGTGACCTGGATGACGGACGTGGGGCCCAGGGGGAAGCCCAGCGGCACCCCGATCCCGCCGCTGTTCATCATGGCGGCGCCTGCCCAGCCTTACCGCGCGCACCCGGGGGCGCGGGCCCGCCCACCGAGAGGGATGCGCGCCACCGGCCGGAGCGGCCCTGTGGGTGGGCGCTGTAGCACTCGACTGCTCCCAGAAGAGTTGTCGGACGGATGGGCGGCCCCTGCCGGCAGGGCCTCCGGCCCGCCTGCGGCGTGAAGATCGCTGGTTTCCCCAGGAGCCACTTCCGCAGCAGCCACCTCATATGGAGCCGGCTGGGCCGCCGGCTGTGGGGCGGGACCGGCGCGGGGCCGAGGCCCCGCCCAGGAAGAGGCGCGGGCGGCGAGGGGCCGCCCCTGCCGCTCGCTTTTGCGCGCGCATGGCGGCCCCGCTAACGCGCGCCGGGCCAGGGGCTGCCCGGGCGACCCCGTGGGCGGCTCGGGGCCTTCAGGGGCGAGGCCCCGCAGGAAAATGGGATTTCCCCTTTGGTCACGTGTGTGGTGGCGGCCACGGTTAGTACGGGACGGTTTAATCACCCTAGGGAACAAACACTCTGAACATGTCTGAGCATGAAAGGCTTGTAATAGAACCGGTTGTAAATAGTTCTGTTATAAATTGACTGCAACTCTATCCCAATTAAACTGATTTTGCCTACAGTTGTAGTTCTTCTTTAAAACTACATTGGCTGGAGAAAATGAGGCTGAGCCAGTAGTGTGGGCTACAACTACTAAGGATCAAACTGATTCTTTCCTAGTGGTATGGAGCTGTACATCCTGGCACTGAAAGGTTTAAGGTTTCAGGCAGTTTGTAAGACTTTCCATTCCCCAAGCATGAACTGAGAAGAGACTGAAGTATTTTTTAAGCTATCTGGGCTGAAAAACACTGCAGATTTGTGCCAGTTCCCTGAGCAAGTAGGTCAGTTGTTACAGAATCTCCGTAGATAAGTCTGGGCGGTGCTTCCTTTATTGAAGCTCAATACATTACAGAAATGTAATTTCAAGCAATTGTCAGAGATGCATTTTATATAAATACGCTTATGCATGTGTTATAGGTAGGACTTATTTCAAAAGTACAAGACTTAAATCCTTTTTTTCAGCCATTCTGGTAGTTAATAGTTAGTTTAAGTTGAGAGAAGTTTAACTGATAGATATTTTGTTACACACTGGGGAAAATGAAACAGATATTATTATTCTATGTTTAGGAACCTTACATAAAGTTTTGTTATGTTTTCATTAGTACATCTTATCCAAAGATGGTTAGCAGAAGATGTAGATATCTTATAACAATATTCTTATCTTTTCTTCTTGCATCTCTCAGTGGAGGGTCCAAAATAAAAATGAGCTCCTAGAATTCACAAAGAAAAGCTTTGTGATGTCAGAACTGACTGGGGATACCCTACTCCAGGTAAAGCCTATAGCAGTACATAGGAAATTCTGAGCTACTGGTCTGCTCTCTGAAAACAAAGCAAGCAAAACAGTGTTTAGATTTTGTAATTGTGAATCCCTGCCACAGTACAAAATTAGCTTGGAAAACAAGTGAATTTGTATTTCAAGAATAGGTCACACATTTTGCCACTAAAAGTCTGGAAGGAAGGACTGTTTTAGTCAGACTGTTCAAAATTTAAAGATGTTAGGAAGCCACTCCCTCTGCTATAATAAAAACCCTCAGAGCTATTGAGAGAGAAAAAGTAAAATGAAAAGAGTAGATGTGCAAAGAATCCTTGTACAAGCAGTACCCAAACATCATGTCTCTAATCAACAGCTAACAGACTTGCATCTTACAAGTTGCTGTAGATCTAGAGAAAACTTTAGCTGTGATTGAAGTGAATGCATACAAGTTCCTTTTGCTCACCTGTTTTTACTTGTTATTAACTGTGCTTGTGCATGCAAATACGGCTTCAGTAAATGAATTCTTTCATGTCCACCTTGCTTGACAGGTTAAGTAGCAAAACACAAGGCATTCTCTAGGCTTTTTGGACGTAAATTTAAATTCCAGGTTGCCTAAATATAAAATGGTGATGCTGTTAAATAAGAGTGACTATTAACCTTTTGTCTAAACCTGCATTTTATGATCTTCTCATGAAGATTAAAAAGCATTTACTGGGTAATGCTAATTGCAAGTATCAGTATAAAAATACTGACAATTCAGAAGGAAGCTACAGTAAAAGCTGTTTTAGAGCATCAGGAGAAATTTCTGTTCGTTATAAGAAGACTTCATTACAAGAAGTCACCTTTTAAGCAGACAGTAGGCGATAGAGATGGACATCTCTGTGGTACTTGCTGTGCCTGCAGGGGAAGAGGATTGAAATAACAGTGAGGCAACAGAAAGAAGCATTAGAAAGCTTTGATCAGCTGAAACATGAAAGACTTCAAAAAGAATGTTAGCCACAGCCCTAATCGTTATTTGATGAAAATAAAATAGCTCTAAGTTTTAAGCAATTCATGATAAGTGAAATTTAAGTTCTGATTCAACCATTCTTGTAGCACTGGTAAAACTTGCCTCTGGAAATCTGAAGCCCTTGAGGCTAACAAGCTCGAGCAGAGAAGATGCACTCATGGCTGAGAAGAACCAGGTTAAAGGAATTGTTTAGATGCAAGATCACAGGACGTGATGGGATGTTTCTGTGAGCTTGAGGAATCTAGCCAATGTACTGTGTGATCGCCTCTAGTGTTTGGGAGGGGGAATGTTACCCCTAAATTCCAGATGGGAAGGAGGGAGCATTGGTAAAATTAGAGGGCAGTCAGCCCCATGTCAGTCCCTGGGAAAGTGATGGAGCAAATTCCTCTGACAGCCATTGTCAAACATGCTAAGGACAAGAAGATTGGGAGTTCTGATACCTTTCAGGTTTATCAGGTAACTGCTCTCATTTTTATGTATGCCTTAGTATAATTTATGGAGTTTTAAGGAGACTCACGTAGAACAGAAAAACATCTTACAGAAAATAAACTCTTAATTCTTAAATGTAGTAATACCCAAATCACCACATCAGTAATCCCAAAAATTCTATTAAATTATTTAAAGAAAAAGTATAAAACCAATTTATATACCTACCCAGAAAAATTATGAAAATACTTTTCCCAAATAAAATTTCTAGAGTAGTAATTGTTTTCACCAGATCAGGTTTATCTAGAAATCTTAAAATCCTGCCTATGATGAGATTAACAGATGAATGCTACATAGTCAGTGTAAGCAGCTGAAACCAGTTTAAACCTGCTGCCTCTGGATGGCAGTCAGCTGTACAAGTTAGCATTGGTAAACTGAAACAGCTGTGAGATTTCCGCATCTGCTTTTTATCTGTTTTACAGCAAACACATTAATAAATTTAAGATTGCTGAATTAAGCATAGCAGAATCTATTAGAAGAGTCACATTAGCAACTCTAGGAATGTGCTTTACAATGAAATTCTTCTCCCCATAAAGAAAGATGTATCAAAGATGGAGTAGGTTTTCTTGACTTACAATTATTCTTAAACTTACTTCAAAATAAGATGAGGGGGTTAACTGACAACCTGAGATAGTGTTGCTAACTCTGTATCTCCAAGCACATATTAACAAAGGAGGAGTATCTCCACCACAGAGAGACTGGGAAAATGCACAAAAGCAGTTAAGATTTGAAAATCTGAATCTGAAAACAGATGCTTCATCCAGTTACCTTTGAGGCCCGAATGTCTACAGCCACTTAGGAAATCTAGTATCTGTTCTAAAGACAACACTTCTTGGATTACAGAAGCATTTTTTTCTTCAAAAGGGGATTTTAGAAAACCCTTTTTAAAAATTATATAAAAGTCTACGTATCAGCAGATAACTAATAGTTTTATGATATCATTTTAATACCCATATGTGTCACTATGTATGTGTAGGGAAAAGAAAGGGAAGTGTAACAACTCAGACTCAGCTTTTTTTTTCGTTTTTTTTAAATTAAATTGAGTGTCTGCTAGGAGATGTGCTACTTGCTGTTTTTCTGGCAGGACATGCAATTGGAACTGTTTGGGTAGGTGCCCACTAGAGTGAAAAAAAGCATCTTTCTTCTCTGCTGTGAGGTTATCCTGCTGGGAATCCCAGCATGTAATTCTACATAAGGGGAAGATGTTTTTAAACCTCAAAAAACCTTGTCTGAACAAGGTAATTCAAAGGTGTTGGATAGAAGATTCTGGAATTCACTTGGATGAATTTCTTCTTCTTTTCAGTTGCATTTGTAGGAGCAGGGCAAGAAGTTTTCTTTGTGGTGTAAGAATATAATGGAATCTTTACAATTGTGGAGTTTGAAAACTGGAGTATAACTTGGTGGAGATAAACATTAATGTTTTACTTCCAACTTTTTTTTTAAATGACATAAAATAGGCAGTATTACAAAACAAAGTGAGTTTGATAAGTAGTAACACTAAAAAAAATTCTTGGTGTGTTCAAATGTCCTAAAATATAAGCACATTATGATTCAATCTGTAATAAATTAACTACATTTGCAGTTAAATAACACTGCACATTGTTTACTGCAGGGTCGGGAGATCACTCAGTGTGTTTTCATAAAATTCAAATGCAGCAGAAAAAAAATTGTTTAGATGTATTATCTATTTGGAGGTTTTCAGCATGGTTTCTAACCCTTGTATGCATCAACTCCAACTTCATCATTCATTGCTCTGTCAGTTAGCAAATGAGACAATTTTACATTATTATTTCATTTAGACTTAGTATTATGTCAGCTAACCAGCTGTTACTATCTATTTCAATATTTATTAGTAAACCTCAGTTTCTCTGTAGTGAAGCCATAGCTTTCAGCTGAAGTAGTTTTTGGCAGAAACATTCTCAGCAAAAAATATCTTCTTCATGTTCAAAACCAGTTGTTGATTATTCTGTTGTAAGTGGAAGTTCTTGCAGATGAAAATAAATTAAATATACTAAAACACTGATGTTAAGAGCCATGGCACAATACTTACAAATCCTGTTTTGCCAGTGCATACTTATGATTCATTACAAAAAATCTTTTACCTTTTTGTTTGTTTGTTTGTTTGTTTGTTTGTTTGTTTGGGGGTGGGGGGGTTTAATTAGGTTTTGGTTTTTTGTTTGTTTTATTGGTTTTGTTGGTTTTTTGGTTGGTTTTTTTCTCCAAAGTTTCCTTCATAAATTACCAACATTAGCAGTTGAATGAGAATTTCTCTGTAGAGCTTCTGGTTCATCTGCTCCCACTTTGTCTGTTAAAAGATAGTCTATGAAAGGTCTATCCCAATAATTATTTCCACATCTGGCAGACAAGAGTGAATATTTTGCACAGATTTCTTTTTATTACTTTGAGCAATACTAAAGCATAAGCATTCCAGCCATTTGCAGCATCCAGCCGTGCCTCATGAAATGGATGCAGCACAGAGCCACACTCCCCCTTGTGCTATGCAGC
This sequence comes from Catharus ustulatus, assembly GCF_009819885.2. Taxonomy (NCBI): domain Eukaryota; kingdom Metazoa; phylum Chordata; class Aves; order Passeriformes; family Turdidae; genus Catharus; species Catharus ustulatus. Next base: position 21,583,612 of record NC_046262.2, on the reverse strand, counting down.
TGCAAAAATAGATGTTGCAGACTACTGCGATAAGAAAAAATTTAATTCCTGGTGCTGTAATGTTTGGAGTGTGCAGAAAAGATTTGTTACTTCAGCAATGTGCCTTTTCATTATGAACTTTTCTTGGCCATCTCAGGGACCTTACCAGCCTAGTCATATATTTTCCAGCATATTCTAATTGCACCTCTAAGGATTTTAATCAGGTATTAATGTAAATATGAGGGGCTGAAAGTGTCCTGACTCAAGTATTACAAGCTATATGTTAACTGAATCTTTCACAGCTCAGTAGTGTTTATTCACACTTGCAAATTACAGTAATTTCACAACTATAAGGCGCACCCTTTTAACTAAAATTTTGTTCGAAACCCGGAAGTGCGCCTTATAATCTGGTGTGCCTTATATATGGACAACTTTCGGAAATTTGTCAACCCAGAAGTGCGAGCTGCGAGCTGACCTGCAAGGGGCGGCGGCCATGGAACACTGAACCACAAGGCAGGGGCGGCCCCGCGGGAGTGCCAAGCCACGAAGGGGGGGTGGCGCCGTGAGAGCCCCAAGCTGCAGCAGCCGGCGCTGGGGGCGGGCGGGAGTGCCGGGGCCCGCAGCATGGGGAGGGTGCCTGGGGCTGCGTTTAAAGGCTACGCCGATCTGTGAAAAATGTTTGCAAATTGAGCACCTGCCAGTAAACCCTGTGATTTCGCGATTCCGTTACTAATTCGTTACTTTGTTGCATGTGGATCCTTGCTGAAAAAAAAAGTGCTCCTTATAGTCCAGTGTGCTTTATATATGGACAAAGTTTGGAAATTTGCCGACACCCAGAAGTGCGGTTTATAATCCGGTGCGCCTTATACTTGTGAAATTACTGTACTTTTGATGGGAACAACATCCTGTGCACAATATTTTTGATGTCGTTTAAAACACTGGATTTAGTGTTCACTTCATGTTTTCTCTTCTTTAAGCCAAACCATTGCTACTTTTTCCATACTTAATGCTTATTCCTAATTCAAAGCAACAGTTCCAATAGTTAAAACTGAAGAACTGAAATACAAGTCACATTCTTTCAGACAGTAATCAGGTAAAGCAAACTCAAGGGAGCAAAGAGCTGGAAATCAGGGAGTGCCACAGAGAAGAGGGTCTAAACTGCCAGGAAGAATGATGCTGTCAGTACTTGAAATGAGGCTTTCAGAAAGCAGTGGAAGAGACTCGCTGGTTCTAGGAAGCCTCCAAGAAACTTGAGGGACCTGCTGCTGCCAGGTACACGGCAAGGGCCTGGGGCCACTGGGCTCCGGCAGCTTGCAGCAAATGTGGTCAGCAGCCCTTGATATGGGGTGCCTGGAGCCTTTGTTGCAGCTGCCCTTGTCTGGAAAGGGTGATCCTTCCACCCTTTAGCTGGTGCTAGGAAGGAGGAGGAGGTTTTTTTCTGTTGGATCAGAGGGAATACCTAGGGCCCCCCCGGGCCTTTTGTGCAAGACCTGTGCTTCTGTTGGAGAGCTGTGCTGCTAAGCAGAGAAATTCTAGAAGTCAGCTACCTGTGCAGCTTGGGGAGAGACAGGACCTCCTCAGACCCTACAGTTTCAAGAGCCCTGGGCCCCAAGGTGCAGACCTGGGCAGTCTTGTCACTAGCAAAACCACAGGTGGAACACCAGTGGAAGGCAATAGCTGGAAACTGGTGACTTCCACGACTGCTTGTAAGGCTTCTACTTAATGTGCAGTTTTAATGGTGTAGCAGAGCTGCGGTTTCAAGGCAGTCTCATAGACATTGTAATAGAATCTTCTGTACACATTCCAAAATTGAATATAATCCATGGCAGCAGGGATACCATACCAAAAAATTCACTTTTTTAGAAAGTGCCTTTAGGCAGAAAAACAGAAGTTAGACCCAGTATTCTCAGATACTTGATGAAAAAGTAAACTGCTGAGTTATGAAATAATGTCCAAGTAGGGAGCAGATATTGAAAACATGAATAGCAATAGGGGCCCAATACTCCAAGATTATCAAGGCCATAACCTGTTAATAGTGAGAATCAGTTTCTGTATAGAGGAAGTAGAATATAGCAATAGTGGTTTATCAGATCTACAAGGAAAAAAGGACAAAACAATTTGTATTACTACATTTTTTGTGATTTCCAAGAAAACTGGATATAAAGCCAGATTTAGGTCTCCTGCGAAATTCTGTGCCTAGCTGTTTAATTTCTTCTGCACCTGTTCAGAGTGCTTTCAGCATATACTCCTAATTTTAATCCTACTCACTGACCTAGGCATCTCTGTCTGCCTATCAAAACTACTCAGCTTGCAACTAAAGTCCTCTATTTGTGACAAGCCACTCACTGCCCTGTCTGATTTCATTGCAAGACTGGGATGCATTGGGTCTGGCTGAGATGAAGTTATTTTTCCTTACAGCAGCCCTGACAGTGCTGTTAGCTACAGAGGTGTTGATAACACACCAGTGTTTGGCTTCTGCTGTACAGCACTGGCACAGCACCAGTGCTGTCTTCCCGACATTCTGGCCCCCCATCAATACTCTGGGGGTGAGAAGATCTTGGAAAGGGACAGAATAAGGCCAGCTGACCCAAACAAACCAAAGGGTGATCTGTTTCATACCATATCATGTCAACTCTGTTAGATAAGCTAAGAAGAGGAGGATGAAGGTGGGGTATTTGTTTTCTACAGTGTTTGCCTTCCAGAGCAACCACTACCCGTGCTGATGCCCTGCTTCCTGGAAGTGGCTGGACATCACTTGCTGATAAGAAGTAGAAATAAAATTATGTGTATTCTTTTTGCTTGTATGTGTGTAAACTTTCTATTTTGCTTTAGTAAACTGCCTTATTTAAACCTGCAAGTTATTTTCCATCTTATTTTCTCTCCTGTGCAGCTGGGGAAGGGAAAGTGAGAAAGCAGCTTGGTGAGAGAACCTGGCACCGAGGCAAGGTCAACCCACCCCAGGGGGTTGTTAAAAAAAACCATTTCTTTGTTGTGAAGAACCCAGTCTTGCAATGAAATCACTTAGAATAGACCCGTGGGCACTGAGATGCACAAAGGCAGGAACACAAATAGGGCTTTACTAATGTACATTGATTGAGTGCTGAGGTATACAGAAATTGTAGATGAATAAAACAGTGTTATGGAGAATTTTCTAAAACTTAAATAAGTCCATTTCACACAGTGTTAAAGAGCATTAGTTTATTATCTATTCTCCATATGTTACCTCAGAAACAGTCCTACTATATACAAAAATTTGGAATGTTGAGTAAATGCTGATCAATAGAAACATTACATAGCTGTTGACAAGGGAATATTTCTAAACAAAACCAAAATAATTATGAATGTTTGATTCTATGTGTTGCTTATTGCTATGCCTGTGTTCATAGAATGCTTTCAAGTATTTACACTTTTTAAAAATTTATCCAAATAAGAAACTAAAAAAATATTTACATAATAAATACGTGGGAGACTTCATCTTTTCATTATATCAGTTGAACTGATTCTTTAATGAACTATTAAGAATAGAAAGAATTAACACAGTTTGCATCAATTCACTGCCATGCTGAGTAACTCAGGCTGCTGATGGATTTTATTCTATTCAAAATGTAGTTTACAATGCATTCAAAATGAAAAGTGCTGATATTGTCTCTCCTCCTATGAATCCTGGCTGGACTAGTTCAGGAGACACCCTTCTCCCACTCCCCACAAAATCATTTAGTCTGACATGTTTACCTTCACACACTGACACTGACAAAACAAACACATTTCAATTCACTGAAAACTCAAACATTTAGTGAGTAAAATCAGCATAATCCATGTTTTATTAGACAATTAATTTGCTAACTGACGGAAGACAAGCTTTGGCCAAGTATTTCCACAAGAAGTACTAAGCTTCTTGCTATAGATCTCTACTTATATAGTTCTACCAGCCGAACAGTTTTTGGTAGAATTTTTCTGTGATACATAAATCTGAAAATTAAGTGACACAACAACATTTAAAACTTCTGTTACCATTAAAGCAAAATACAATACAGTATAATTTCTCAGTGATATATTTAAATGTACTGCAAAATGTATACAAAGTCAGTCCAAGATCAGTAAAGAATCAGTTCTGCTTTTTGGACTTTTCCCTTCTCAAAGATACAGGTTTTATAGAAGACCAAGGTCAGTTAGGACTTGTCTGTATGTATCCCCATTAAAAGGCAGTGTGTGATAAAAATAACATGATTAAAAGTAATGAACATGTGATGTGAACATTTTGCATATTCAATAAAAAAATAGAAACTAAATAACAACTAAACACTGAAGCCTGCCATTATATAGCTACGTTTCTCATTCTTTAAGATTAACAGCACACAGAAAATAAGTGAATTTTATCAAAATACAGCACATTTCTGCTAATATATCCAAAAAATCATTTTCTATGTAAATATTACTGAAAATCAACTAAAAAGAATTAAAATATACAAAGAGTTGTTAAAGGGTTTCAATTAAAATTATTAGAACTATACACAGTACAATAAGCAATAGTTAACATCTTTGAAAGAAGTGCAATAATATTGAAGTTCACTTATTAAAAAAGTACTGCCCGTTTATTACTGCTAGCTATGTATAATTCCTTTCTCTTCCAGCTCATTGTTCCAAAACTAAAGGAAGCTGGTGTTTTTGCTAGCTTTATTAAAAGCATTTACTTTTTGGGTTGAAAAAAGCGCTTACACCTGTCTCAGACTACCAACTTGTACGTAATTAAAAATGAACTGCAATAATTGAATATTGCTCCAATGACAGGCTAATTATTAGCCCTGATTAAAAACAGTTATCGGTCTTCTATGGCACTTTTCCCTGGTCCATAACAACCGTGTATGAATTATCACTGCAGACTATGCAGTCTCTATTCAATTACAAAGGAGAAAGATAATGTTTCTGGTAAACAAAATTAATAGAAGCATAATTGAACCTTTTATACAGTAATAAGGAACAAAGGCAGCCTGTGGTAAATCAGTATTACATTAATGTAATTAGAAACCCTTTAATGACTCTGAAGTGTCTAGTTCACATTTAATGTTACCTGTAGGAACAGCCCTTTAAGAAACCTCATTACGAACTGGTGGGTTTTAAGTACACCCTCCCTTTGCTCTCCATCTCACCATAGCCATTCTCCATCACTGCTCCAATTTTTACAAACTTGCTTTGGTTACCTAGCTCCACGCGTATGGTTTCTGTTTTGATTAACAAGGCAATGCAAAGGCCAAACAAAATCAAGATGTCTTTCATAGCCTTTCCTGCATAATTTTGTATGTTTAAATTTATATTACAGGCAACAATCTTAAAAACTGGCCATTTCAGTTTCATTTTTAACATGTCAGCTTAAAATGGAGTCTTTTTTATAAAGATAAAATTATCACCATTTCCACAAAATTGGGGATTTCCATATCAGAGAAAAATCTCTGGGCACAATTCCACAGTACAGTTGAAAAAATTATGTATGCAAGAAAACAACTAAACATGAAGCACATGTGGCAAATGAATACTCAATGACTACATTAAGAACAAATCCTGTATAATATCACAAATTTGTAGTTACAGTCTTCCCAAAAAAAACACCATAAGCTTTTATTGCATTTTCTATTGGTAGACGTACAGTCCAGAACTAAACACTTTTTCTTCTCTCCTGATTCCAGATTTAGATTGCAGATAATTGTTTCACCTGACCTTTATTCTGTCCAACCAGCACCACCTTCCATCTACCCATTCATCTATACAATGTGCACATAGCAAAGCCAACACTTCATATCCCCGTTCGTATCTACAGAAGTGGTTCAGCATAACACATTAATATCTGGTGAATAAAAATAAAGGCAATAAACAGCTACAGGACAGACAGCCCTGCCATCTGTCCATTGGCTACAACCGAGGCTTCCCAAAGCCTTGCACAAAGTTTAGTAATGTGTATGAATTATCCAAAAATAAACCTACCATCTGTACAAAAAAACAACACAGGTTTGTTCTTGGAGGAGTGATCCTTAGATTGCTATAATGCTTAAAAACAAGTTTATTCACCATACGCATTTCCAAAATTAATTCCTGTATGTTCTCTACAGTGGTTTTTCCCCCTTTAACCACAAGTTCAGTATTTCCTGTACAAATGTTGATCATAATTATTTTTGAGTTCTTTTAATGTATAAAAATATGCAAAATATTCAGTTTCCCCATAGTCCTTCAATGAATTCTGTTGGTTTATCCCCACAATCCACAGTACTTATGAAGAAACTTCTCGCACAATGATGAGTTCCACTGCATTTTGAAAAGTCTTTAGCAACGATACTGCTTGTCCATGATCAATATTGATGAAGCTGTATCCATTAGCCTAAAAAGAAATATTTGAAATTGAAAATTACAGTGTTTTATTCCATGTAAGTAAAAGATATTTCATGATTTCATGTAAGCTTATTTAAACCTTAAGGTTTCTATATGAATGCAAAGAATAAAACACTGCAGATTACTTGAATTTGTACCTGCATTCTACAAAAAACTAAACTACCTTATCAGCCTTGGAAGAATATTGCAAACAGCCAAAAGAAAACTAAACTTTATGTTATCAACATCACCTGTAATACATCCACAACAAAAACCCCCAAATGTACTACAAATTACACATCCTGTTTTAAGTATCAGAATATTAGAAATGGCATCTGTGATAAATTAAAACTATTGAGTCCTGTGACAAAAAGACACTGGGAGCTGGTTTTTTGTGTTACACTCTTGAGATAATCCCCAATTTCTATTTGCATGTGACTCTAAACAATATTGTTATTCTTGGATAAATTTGGCAAAAAAAGGTCCAAGTGGCCTACAAAAGACAGGGAAAACATGGCTATTGCTCAGCTTCTCAGAGTGTACTAGTGCAAGATCATTCTCAACCTGGTCAGCAAAATGTTGCAGAAGGACAAATTTATCCATTTAAACTGTTACAGCTTCCAGCTGTGCATCCCACCTTTTCCCCCGAGCTACTTATGTGGTGACAAAGAACTGGATGTGCTCTCTGTGCCTTAGCTGTGACATTTTGAAAGTTACAGTTCTTATCCCATCACTGAACACTTGCTGTTGTTACCAGCTGAATCGGTTAGAAAACCATGGGTTTTCAAATCTTTCTAGAGTTGCAGAGGGAGATTTATGTAGATTGTTCAGACAGCAAAAGTGGCAACAACCCTTCCAAATCACAGTTTGTACAGAATGTCCTAGCCTAGTCTTAAATCTTACTTTCAATTATCTAGTCACTAGTCATGTTGAATATTTTTACTAGACATATGTATTAGAAATGCATTATAACATGCATGCTTATCAAATGTTTTACAGAGAACATTGCAAAAGCAAGCATAGCAAAGGCATTTGGGAGGTGATGATGTTAATTTTAAAAATCCATGGAATTCTGAGTGGCAGCAAGACAGAGTGGGACTGTCATTACATCATCACTGCTGAAAGATTACCATAGCTGAAAAGAATGTGCTGTTACATAAAAGATACTCTTTGTTATGAGAAATAAAATTACTTCTGATTGTCTAAAAGCATGGAAATCCAACTTGTCCTTGAGCTCTTTTTCAAACAATTCCTTATTAAACAATAAGCCAAATCCAAACAGTGCCAACATAAAAGACTTCATTATGGAATTTGATTTGTCTGCATGGCATTTATAAAGAATAAACCATTATGACAGAAATGACCTTGTAGGTATGTTCCACTTTATAAATATGTAACAAATGTGCTAACAGTATTTTCAAAGGTTTAACATGCTTCCTGTTCCTGTATCTGTTGGTAACCCTGGGTGTTGGGTTACTATCATCCCTGTACCAGTAAGAGGACTAGGACCTCTCTCAACCCAGAGAGCAGAAACAAGCACATCATGCTCAAGAACAAGCCATGTTTTACTTGGAGCAACTTAGTTTAGTTTTCTTGTGTGCCTTTTGGCTTTATCTTTCATTTGAAGAATTAGGCTGAGTTTTCAATTTGGCTTTGTTTTAGCATATGTTTCACAGGATGTTGTGGTTTAATCGAGGTACTAGTAGGGGTGGGTGGTTTGGTTTTGGGCTTTTTTTTTGTTCTGTTTTTAGAAAACAGAAATGCAGCAGAGTTGACTCCATCAAGATTTTCATGATATAGTAAATAATTATTTTTACCAAGCTCTGAAATTTAAAAAGGTAACTAGAACAATGTTCAAATGTCCCGCTAGCCTATTTTGGTAAGAAAATAAGGCACTATTAACATACTGTTCATTTGCTTGATCCCTCCCCCAATAGCTTATGAGCTCATTAGACAACTTCAAACAGATCTGATACAGAAAAGGTCTGATAGATACAGACTTCCTAAAGAAAGAACCAACACAGCTTGCAGTCCAGAAGCCATGGCTCCTGAAATGTCTGACTTGACTGGCCAGCAGGAAATGGGGTGTGACCAGCCAGACACCAGCCAGCAAAGGGGCAGCTCTGGCCAGTGCTCTGCACATCTGGCCTGCCAGTGGGGCAGAGGCAGCAAAGGCTGGCAGGAACTGCAGCACAGAGAGGGATGTAACAGGAGAGTGCAGCTGTGGAGAGTGGCTGTCAGGCACTGCTGCCAGTGTTCAGACAACACATTGCTCACAACACTGCATGTGAATAACCACAAATGCAATAACTGAATGATAATATAGCCTAATGAAATGCTCATGTCCCATCTCAAATGACTTCTTTTATAATTTTTTTTTTGGTCTTCAGAAGTGTGAAAAATATTCAGAATTTGAAAACATGATCCATTGTGCTTCAGTCTAAGTCGCTTATTGGCATGTTAGGTGGCAGAAAATGAAAAACTTCATCTCAGAATACAAGAATAAATCAGAAAAAGGTAGGTAATCGATATAAAAATTAGACAATTTGCTCTTAGTTGCAAACTGAAAACAAACCAGTCTATTACACGGGTTAGTTAATTAAGTCATTACAATACCTGAATTATTTTATCCCCTGGCTGTAACAGCTTAGATGCTGGTCCGTCTGGCTGCACTCTGGTTACAAATATGCCCTTGAAAAACAGAGGTGGAAATATTTTTGACAACTTATTTATGAATAACAGAATAGCATCAAACAGATGTAATTTAAAACATTTTTTCAATTTTCCATCCTGAGTAGAAGAAAATGCAATACTATTCTACAGTCTCTGGCTTTTGAGTCTGCCTTCCTTTTCTGATGTTAAAAATTTAGAATTATCTTTAAAGAGTTACTGAGGGGAAAATTGCGGTCTACCTTGGTTTTATTTGGCAGATGTATATGTCAAGATGAATTATCAACCACCAGAAATACAGCTGTCGGCTAAATTGCTGTTTCTTTTATAAAAGGATTCCTAATTGTACACTATATAATTCACTATCTCAAATCTGCTAACTGATAACTAGAACTGTGCAAAAACCACTCATCTGGAATAATCGTCTATACTTTCATGCAAACACAGTGATCCCCTACAACCTTGATTCTCCACATCATTTGTCCAATTTTCTCCCTTCCAGTCCTGAAGTGTAGTGGTTTGGGAGTACATATTCTTTCTTTTCTCCCACTGCTGAACATGAGAAACAGAGATAAGAAGGCTTTCAAGAAACATTAGCATAGAATACTTACATCATCTTCTGGTCTGAATGGATTTCCTCTACCCCCAACTCCTCCTGATATACTAAATCCAAGTTCTGGATCCTTGTCAACTCTCACTCGAATCTATGTAATTACAACCAAAGTTAGATGAATTGCCTAAAAATCTACATTCAAAGCTACTGTAATGAAATTATTACTAAGTAATTCAGGTGAATTAAAGCTTTAAAATGAAAGAAAAAAAATAAAAGCAAGTCAAGAGGGTATTGTATTTCATTAATGCATAACAAGATTGCATACAACAACATTATGTATCATTGTGCCTAAGTTTTACTCCAATGCCACTATTATTATGATCATAATGCACATGGGCTTTAAATTCGGAGATACTTTGATATTACGTAGGTTACAGTAATTTCACAACTATAAGGCGCGCCGGATTATAAGGCGCACTTCCGGGTGTCGGCAAATTTCCAAACTTTGTCCATATATAAGGCACACCAGATTATAAGGCGCACTTCCGGGTTTCCATCAAAATTTTAGTCAAAATGGTGCACCTTATAGTCGTGAAATTACTGTACTTTAATGCCCCCGCCCTGCAAATATACATGCTGATGGGAAAGAATCTGTTCCTCCTATTTCTTTGCTACCTCTAGATAAATTCTGTAAATCAAATCTCATTCCTACTTTCACTGGAAATTCTACATAGCCAAGATCTGTCCTCTTTCTCTTGCTAGAAGAGTTGAATAAAAAACTTACTTTACATGGGAAATGGACATTCTCATTCTAGCACAGAATGAAAATGTAGTTATCAGGATTTTCTCAAAAAAATCCAAACAACATAGAAAGAAGGCTGTCACAATGAAAGAGTCATTAAATGGTGTAAGAATTTCTTATATACACATCTGTCTATCATAAATAAAACTTAATTATCAGGCATGCATCAGATTGCTCATTTTTACGGATTTTTGCTTACAGATACACATTTCTGCACTTGCAGATTTTTTCACCATTCCAGATGCAAAGTACTCTAAGTTGCACTGTAATTTTGTGTTTCCTTCAGTTACTAGCTAAATAATCAAGTTGAGATAAATGAATAAATTTAGTTGAGAAATTAATTTCCAGCTCAGTAAAAAGATGCAAGTTAAAGAGTAAAAAGATGCAAGTTAAAGTTTTTGATATGTTCAGTTAAAATTCTACCAAATTTCTCTCAAAACTGGAAGGAATGTGTGATTTGAGGAGTAGAATTGCTCTGAGGTAACACCTTTTGCTGGAGATAATTTGTTACTGTCACCATTTACAGAGAAATGATAATAAATGAAAACAATGTAACAATTAATTGTCTTTGACTAACACATGTCATATCTGTCAGATAGATTTTATTCTTACCTCTTGCTTTCCCAACTCATGGCTTTGTCTGGGAGAGCACTGGGACTGTGTATAGGGAGGTTGGTGGGCAACTTTCAACATCAGATAATCAATTAATTGCTCTCTAGATGGATGTCTTGCAACTGATGATTGAGGAGGGAGATGATGGACTTGGCTATAGTTTGCTGGAAGTCTCTGAGGCTGGCACATTTGTCCATTTGTTAAAGGCATCTGAAAAAGACATGCATAGTCAGGTCAAACATTTTATAAGCAGCAATCCTCAATTCTTGCTTTATTAATTCAATACTTCTCATATGTAACTGCTCTTAATTTTCCTCAACGTTACTAAAACTACTCTTCTGGATCACATAAATTATATCCATTTTGCTTATAGCTATCAGCTCTGACCTACCGAACAATTTGAAAAACAAAAACTTTATTTCAGTGCTAGTTTCTTAGCACAAATTATACAGCCTTTACTTTTAGCACTTTTCACTGAGCTGAGTTTTCCCAAATATTATTTTCTAGCACTGCAACTGATGGTATTGACACTTGATTCATACCATTATAATCTGCATTTTTCTTGCAAAAAATTCAGAGATTTTGTAACCATTTCCAACAGATCATACAAAAATAAAAATCCCCCTCCACCTCCAGCTGGGAGACTACATGTTCCCCAAGCATTTCATGGTGACCACTTCACAAGAAAACTCTCTGAGCAAGTTCACATCCAAATTCACATGCAAGATTTTAATATAAAAATTGTAGCATTTCCAACAACTGTTACTCTTTTGTTAATGCATATGTAATTGATTGACAGATACAATGATGACAAGCAGCAGTGAGGTACACAACTGTCAAGACATACAGTGCATTCCAGCCGTGTCATGAGAAATTATGCTGGAGGTGGCAACGTTTCCTTAGTGAAGCTGTGTTGAGATGGGCAGCCTTTTTACCCCCTTGCTTATCTCATGGTCTTATCCACCCTAAATAGTGACTGATTCAAAAAATGCTATAGGCTTGAGTTACAGATTGCCCTCCCAGCATTATCACATTAGTTACAGGATACAAGGATATTAAAATATTCTCTCAGTATTACAAGTAACTGAAGCATGCAAATTTCAACCTCTAACCAAGCTATGTGACTGGACACATGCCAAAATCTGCTCTGTTGAGTTTGTCAGACATATTCTCAGAAATTATAATGTGTGTATATTATACATTTTCAGATTATTTACAGATCATATATATTTAATTTACACAAATTTCCATTGCCTTCCCTGAAAACTTGAAGTATGACAGGAAAACTTTTCTTGTTGCCAGAGGTAGTTTATATAGGTCAAATGTATCCACAGCTATGCAAGTTCCCAATACCCAATGTCTGTAGAAATGCAACTGAAATTACTGAAGGTGTAAGAATAAAATCATCATCTGCATAATACAGTAATTTCAAAATTATAAGCCGCACTGAGTATAAGCCGCACTTCTGGGTTTCAGCAACTTTTTGGTTTTTTGTCCATACATAAGCCGCACCTGATTTTAAGCCGCATGTTACAATACAGAGTGTGATAAAAGGTTGTTCTATCACCATCTGTTGAGGGTGGGGACAGTGATCCTTATCTCAAGGGCAGATATTCTGCTAATGGGCCATCCATTGAAACCAGGTGGGGCATTGTTCTTTATTTTTTCACACCCCATCCTTCCTCCAGGGAGTCATTGTCTGCTAATGGCCATTGAGTCCCACTGTGTGACTGATAAAATTACTGCATCCCATTGAAAGTTGCTCCAGCCAGGGGGAAGAGCCCAACATTTCTTACCAAGATAAAAACAGAGGTTTTGGGACACTAAGGGAGCCCCTTTCTCCACTGGATTCCAGAGGAAAACCGGATTTCTCCACATCACAACTGGACCTCCAGAGGGAAACTGCACCTTCTGCAGGAGCACTGCTCCAACTGAATCACATCTGTCACTGCAGGAGGATGCAGCCACCACTTAATGGGACTGCTACCAACACCCTGCCTGACGGGGTGTCAGGTTGTACTCTGACTCTGTCAGGGTTTGGAGTTTGTTTCTTTGTAGTACTGTATTTCTATTTTGATTTCCCTAGAAAAGAACTGTTATTCCTAATTTCCATATTTTTGCCTGAAAGCCCCTTGATTTCCAAATTATAATAATTTGGAGGGAGGGGGGTTACATTCTCCATTTCAAAGAGAAGTTCCTGCCTTTCTGAGCAGACACCTGTCCTCCAAACTAAAACAGCAACTTTTTGTTCTTTGTCCATATATAAACCGCACCTGATTATAAGCCGCACTTTGGGTTCGGACCAAAATTTTAGTCAAAATGGTGCGGCTTATAATCGTGAAATTACTGTAATTTACAAGAATTCATTTAGTTTCATGGTAGTATGACCCACCTCCAGAGATGGTGCTTAGAGATATAGGAGCGTCTCCCAATTCTGGTTTATTATCACAATTTCATCACAACAGATTTCAAGTTTATTCTTTAAAAGGTTTAATCAGCTTCATATTACTTTTCTGAAATAATCTGCCATATTCCTATTTTCACTTGTAAATACTTGTTTGACTGCAAATTTCTTCTTTCAAAGCACCTACTGAAGAAAAATAAGAACTATCTTCCTTCATATAGTCAACTATTTTGTCTTCCAAAAAGAGGATGCTTTTAATTTATGTCAGCTTTGAAGCCTGTGTATTAAATTTTAGAGGCCCTAGTTCCAATTGCTATCCCAACGTAAGTTTCTACTGCTAATAAAAAATACAGCCTTATGAATAATAACAAATAATGTCCTGTCCATGTTGTCATGCAGATAATTACCTGCACAGCTGTTTTTTTGATGCTGTCTGGAGGAACATCTTTGAGACTAAGCGTGGCAGATGAGTAATTCTGCTGTCCCGAAATGAATACTTCATCCTGGCATTGGTCTCCTGGAGCAGAAGCCTGGGGATGCTTTAAACAAAATGAAGCAGTAAAGACAACTGTCTTCATATAATTAAAACTAAAAAATTCTCAAAAGAAGCTCAGGATAAAAGATTTTAAGAGCTTCATAATTCTTTATTTTTTTTATTAACTAGGGCATTATTTATGCAGAAAATCTCACTAACCAAGACACCATACTCCCATAAAATATTGATGGACATTTACAAATCTCACAACTATAGAGGTGTCTTTTATCAGCAGTAAATTAACAAATCCTAGGAACTTGTTGTAACCTTGTACCCAAAATGTATTAAGAATGGTATGTCCCTTAATTCCTGTGACCCCTGCAAATCTATGGACTGTCCCTGTATGCCCTCTGTTATCCTATTGGCAGGAAGCCAAGTTTCCCCTCCCCTTTTCTGACCCTAGAGAAAACACCCCAGACTTTGGGAAACTTCCTCTTTGTCCTATGGAAGCGATGAAGAAATAAACCAAGGAAAACCCTGGGAGAAAGAGCCTCTTTGTATCTGTTATCTTGTTCATGTTATCCATCCCAGCTTGCCTTGCTACAGAATTGCCAGGTAGCAGGGAAGTGTAGGATGAGGTAACAGAAACTAACTATTAAAGTATTCAAGGAGTCTTCGGTTGACTTTATCCTGCTCACTGTGGATGCCAAAACATCACTCAGGGTGCTCATTTAAAAACTCATTTCCTCATACTGCCTACCTATAAATTTTCTTGAATTTCTACAGTATTTTACAGTACAGTTTATATCATCAGAATTTGTTTTGGGGGAGGAAGAATAGTAAGATTTTGTTGAAACCTTATCAGCCTAGGTTAAATTCAGCAATCTTTTGAACACAAAGGAACAATGAAACCAGACAGTTTTACGTATGTTCAACCATCTACAAAGCCAGTTAGAGAACTCAACTTCATACACTGAACTGAAAAGCCCTGCAATAAGTTTACAACATATGAAGGGAAGCCAAAATACTTAATGCCTAAAAAAAATTTCAGCATAAAAATTATATTGTTTTTATTAAAGCATTGTGCATAGGTAAAAGGATATCTTTTTCAATTTAAGACCCCCTTACAGTTTATTCTTTCCCCCTCTATATATTGCAATAGCCTTCTGTAGGTACTCACTCGAACAACGTGCACACCAGAACCTCTTCCGTCTGCAACACTCAAGGCAACACTACCCTGGCTGCCATGCAGATCCCTAGAGCTGCCATAGTGAAAGCTGCTAACTGCAGCGTAATTGGAATTAAAGGACCGAGACAGCATGCTCTGAATAAAGAGGGGACAGATTTAACACAGAGATTAGTGCAGCATGCATAAACCACAAGACATGTTATACATGTAATACAAACATATTTCATCCTCATGCAAGATAAAAACCATGCAAGAACAGTATCACCGTGATGTATAAACACAACTCAGTGACCCTATTTACCTTTATTTACTGTAAATCAGCATGCAGTACACATGCAGAATTACATGTAAATAAAGTCATTTGAAATATTCACGTGTCTGAAAAGACAACAAAGGTGCTTATCAAAATTTTCAGGTTTTCATTATATTTGCAACATACCAAATATGTTATAGGAAGAGAAGCTGGCAGTCCTAACACCTTTGGCAATCTATCTAATTACCCCTTACTATTTTGTCTCATCCCCCCACCCCACTACTAGTAAGTACAAATAAAAATTTACACAGATTTGACTGACTGAATTTTCTTGCTATATCCATGCTGATAATATCCACAGTACATTCCAGTAATATTTCACTCAAGAATGTGAACAAGCCTCATTTAAAGAAGAGGCTTAAACAAAACTGAGACTACTGCTGTGCTACTTTAGGCAATCAAACAGGTAACAACTCCAAGGACAGATGTGACAGTGATTTGAGTTTGAGCTTCATTATCTTGCAAAACTGACCCCTGCAATATTGGCAAGGATAACAAAATGAAAGCAAGAGACAATACCATCTTGCCACCATGGTCTTTTGTAGCTGTAAGAACAAAACAAAATAAAAAGACAGTGCAAAGGAAGAAACAGAAAATCTTTCATGGGCCACCTGATAGATAAAACAAAACATCTTGAAAATGTGACAATCTCATGAAGAAAATATTGTAGGAAAAAGATACACCACAAACATCAAAACCCAGAAAATTCAAAGTTGTTTTCTGTAAAGCTTTTAATTTTTGTGAGTTAAAGAAAGGAATGTTCAAAATAGGTATGATTTGACTAAGATACTGTAACAATTCTTACCTAAATAAATACATTTCAGCACTTGCCTGTTGACTATTTATACTAATCTGATCCTGAAAATAGTCACTAGTCCTTAGGCAAACATCTGGTCTTTCGTCCTAGCTTCATCTTGTGAAACTAAAACTAGTTTAATAATCAAAGCCATATGCTTCTGCATACTCATATTCGCCAGATGCTATGGTAGCAGAACCATTGGAAACTCCCTTGAAAAACAGCATTTACTGACAATACTGGTTTTGACTTGGCCCAAGTTCTTGGATAACCTCTGTCTCAATGACATAGTAAGCATACTTCATGTTTCTCTTTTATACCTCCCCTGTTCTCTAGCCAATGGATTTTTCAAGCTTCCAGACAAGTCTGCAGATGCTTTCCTTTTCCTGGGAGAGAAAGACACTTCTTAGTGTTTAAATCTATATTCACTAGACATTCAATCTGAATGTACTGCTCCTCTAAGCTTTAGGCCAAACACCCAGGCAAAGTGTTTCTAGCAGACCATCCTACTGTAAAGACCCCTAGATCCACTGGATTCATTCTCAGACAGAATGAAACAGATGGTCAATAAATAGCGACAATCTACGTGACAAAAAAGATATGTGACAATGCAAATTTGGATTTAAAATCTAAGATAGATCTGCAATAGAGAACTTTCCTAAAATTTACAGAGGTATGAATTTGTACATCAGGAACTGAGATCTCAGTTAAGTGAGTTTCACAGTGACTACATCATCTGAGAAGTATAAACTCTGAAAGGTTTACAAAATCTTCTTTCTTGGAAGAGACTTCTTCCGAAAGTACAAGAAATGAGTGTGCAGTTAATATAGGAAAGAGTGGAGAACACTGTTACTCTCCTTTTCTACATGAGCACAGCACCTCAACACTAGAAGAAACCCAGAAGCTGTACTAACAGTACAAAATAAATACTACTGAAAGTTACATGGTCTTGTAATAAAGTTTTAGTTTAACACAAGAAGAGAATTCCTAGGGACAAAACAAGAGTATTTGTCCCCACCTATTTTTAATTGGGAAGAGAGAAACTGGTGGATTTGAAGTGTGAACAGCATTCCTGTTAATTTTGTTTCTCAATGTGAGAATGATGAAGGTTATACTTTTCCTAGAAAAATTCCTGAAGACTGCTGCACCTGAGAAAACGCTTTTCAAAATCTGAATATGCAGATGCCATTAGCCCCCCTGATTTTCACTCCAAGTTATTAAAAATAGAATATGGAATAAATACACGATCTAAATTTCACACTAAGTATGACTGTTAATTCTAAGTACCAACTCCATTAGTCACCTGGTTTGCTACTGTGTATTAAGGCATAATGCCCCGCAAAATAATAATTCAAATATTTGAGGCTTGAGAAGAATTACTTCAGTTACTCAGTGATACACACTAAGAAATATACATGTGATGTTTCAGTGTATTTTTACTATATATTTAATTTAGTATATTTTTTATATAATTGAATATATTATATTTATATTTATTTTAATATCTTTTTACTAGAAATCAGTTATTCATCCATCAATAGTCCATATTAGGAACACAATACATAAAGAAAAAATTGCTATGTAAAAAGTAATAATCAGTATGTTCATCATAATCATTCCAATTGATAGTCAAATCAGCCTCTAATGAAATCAGTTTAGATACATGCAGCTAGTAGTATAATATTGGGGTTTAATACTAATGGTTTTTTTTTTAAATTATAAAAACCAGAACGTATTCCCTGTTTCACAGTTTACAAAAGAATCAACATTCCACACTCCAAAAGGGTGTGATTTGGGAATTGAAATGCCTTAATGCATTTACTTAGGTGCAAAAAAAAGAGTGGTAGAATTTATTTAGGAGAATTTATATGGAATAATATTGTAATTTTAAGACTGGTTGGAGTCTGTCATGACAATCCATGAAATTTGGGCATAGAAGACAAACTAGTAATTCCAGTATCTGCAGGGAACATGACTCTACATTCTATTTACCTTGAAATAACCTCAACTGGTAACTTAACTGCTAAGCCTAAGTAATAGTCTTTTTCATTTATTGATTTAACACTACCTAGAATCAATTACAGGGTAAAGGTGGACATAATTCATCCTTTGAGACAATATTAAGTGTCTAGAAATCCCGTCAGTTTTCATTCCTGCTATTCTCATGACAGACATAACAGACTCTTCCTATTGATGCATTACATATGGAAAAACTACACATAATTTAAATTCTCCTGTCAAAAGATGTTTACAGACTGAGAACTTTTGCTGTTTACACACCAAATGCACAAGAATTTTTTTTTCTTTTAAAATGCAGTGGTTTGGCTTCTGAACTGCTCAAAATATCATTATAACACATTGATGGTTCAGAAGTCCATTCAAAGAGAAAAAAAAGAGTAATAAATATAATTAAAATCAAAATAGTAAAGCTAACAAGTACTAAATAGATAATAGATCCCTGTAATTTATCAGGATATGTAACTATGTACAAATATTCTTCAGGTTATGATCTTATAAACACTTTAGCACTTTTTTTATGTATGCATAGACTTACTGAAGTCACTGTCTTTGACACACTGAAGCAAGTTAAAGCAAGTTAAACCTAGGGAGAAAATCTGAGTCCATATAAATTAAAATATTTTTGCAAGCTAAGTATGTGGCATTAAAAAATGTGTTGAAGAAAAAGATTCAAACTGTGATTAAAACTGCAATTCTATATCAGTACTGTAACAATTAGACATTTTTGTTTTAATAAGGCACTGCAGACTGACAACTCTAAGAAAAACAAGTAGGAATTAAACTATGATCCCTTCTCTGAAAGCTCTGAATTTTAGATAAATAGTACATAAAGTAGATAAAAACCAAGGAACCTAATTTCACATGAAATTAGAATTGAAAGCAAACACACATCTAATGAACTCCTACGTGATCTGTAACAAAAAAAAAAAAAGAAAATATAAATATGCAAGGGAAGGATAATCAGGCTCAGTAACTAATTTTGTATGCTCAGCAAGGTCATGTAATAGATATTTGCAGGTAACTGTTGCAGATATTTCTCATTGCAATTTATGGATGAGAAGTTCCTCTACCACCCATTAAGATGTGTGTTTTTACACAGTCACACTCAAAAAGAAAAATATGCTGAAAAATATTACTATTTTAAAAACTCATTGTGCACTAAATTTATAAGGTTGAAGGTGGGACCGAATTGACTATACGCTTTCCAGCACCTTACGTATACAACCACTAGAGAGCAGTTTGACATTTCAATAAGCTCGTGTAGCCCCCAATAAAACATGCTTTGCATCAGATAAGCAAATTATTTTTTCTAATATATGCAGAATTTCTATTTACAAATGGTCTCATGAACTATTTTCACCTTTGTTCACCCAGATGGGTAATTTTAGTCATTCTCTACATTTCAAAGAAAGATGTCCTGAGTTCAAAGGAACACACAAGGATCACCAAGTCCAACTCCTAAGTGAATGACCCAAACCAGGACCCTTACAGCTTATTAATGGTATTACAAATGTTGGCTTTTTGGCTGGAACCCACTGTTCATCATTTCTGCTAGCCTTATAACTTGACTGTATCTTTGTTTATGCAAATTAAACTCCTGAAAGTTCTTCCCACCTGTATCAGGTAAAAAGGGCTAATAAATAAGGAATTAGTTTCTCAAATTTTTCTGACAAGCAGACACTGCTGGACAAATTTGAGTGCATTCATGACTCCCTCTATTCAGTTACTAAATGTTTTAAAAACATAATCAACATATCTTTCAGGAGCTTAGGGAAAGGAAAAAAAACCCAACCAAACAAACCAGCAACCAACAAGACCAATCCCCAAAAGCCCACTACACCCTCCTTCCTAATAAGCATTTCCATCTATAAGGATAAAAACTATAAATATGATTAAGTTCAGTAACAGTAGAATCAGAGCAAAAGTAATATATTAATCTATATTGGTCAAGAAAATAGGTATTAAAATTAAATACCCATCACAATACTTAATTTTGTATATGTGTGTTTTTTCAGTGTTGTATCTTACGTTTTAAAAAGAAGTGCCATTTTAAATCCATGAAAGCTTTGTCAAAGTAATTTTCAATACACGTTCCTTAAACAAGTTTTGTAATTGAGCTTGTTATTAAATGAGTTTCTGTTAATCACTGGAATTTTTTTTTCATATTTCATAACATTTCAGAAGTCTTCTTTATAGATAAAGCACCCTCACCAACTGGCAAATTTTTAATTACAAACATAAATACCACAGCCATTACTTAAAAAGAACTAAGAAATATTCAGTTAATTCCTAGAATTTCCGTATTATCATATCTGCCAGCTGCCATACAGGATCATATCTACATTTTTCACAATTCAGATTTTTCTTTTTAAGTCGATTATATCCTAAAGAATATAAAGTAGACAATTTAATATCCACATTCACTTTTCAACTCATAAATAAGAGTCAGATTGTTAAGTAGAGGCTTCTTTAAAACACTTCAAGGCCAGAACAAAAGAAACATAAAAAACAGACTTAAAAGATCTGTTAAATTAAAGGCACAGCTAAAATCTCAATAGAAGCTATTCCACATCAGTCTAGTAGAAAAAAATCAAAGTTTATATATAAAGCATAATGAAAAGTATTGTCAGATAAAAAGGGAATCAAGTCAGGCAGTCAATGCCATTTAAGTAAAGATGACTACACTGCTGCAGGCCCAAACAGGTACCACAGCTGCATTAAACACTGCTCCTAACATGCCAATGAACAAGCTATAAACAAACTGCATTAGTAGCGCACTGAAGTTCTGTTTCCCTCTGTACTCAGGGACTGCTGGTATTTTTGTTTCTCTTGTCATGACATGTAAGATTTGATATATCCATCCAGGAGAATAGAAAATGAGGGAATGCACATTTTGTTAGAATTGGAACATGGTGAGGTTAGTGACCCTCTTCTGGGACAGGGTGCCCAGATGACAGCACAGTACTACCCTAAGATATTTCCTGTTGCAGGATCAGAATATGTACAGCTGTTGTGTAGGTTTCTATAAAAAAAGTAAACCCATCCTCTTCTGTCACCAGAATTTATGCAACTTGAAACAAAAAATCCAACCAAAAGAAAATCTCCAAAAAACAAAAAGCAAACCCATCCCTCCAAATACTGGGATTTCTGAAGAAAATTCATAATTAAAAGTAATTTCTCCAACCATATCCAATTCTCTCGCCATCACAGATATTCAAGTATTAACCATATTAATTACAAAGCAAGCTATGTTCTTAGAAAAGAAACTAAAAAATAAAATCCATCTAGCTGGCATAATCAAAATGTCATTTGGATACTTTACTCAATTCCCTTCCAAAGAAACATGATCTGGCTAATGACATTCAAGCCATTTTTAGTGATGATATTTTCAACTGGGTTAGCAGGACAGCAGAGATTACACTCTCCCAGGCTCTACTCAAATTCTTTAGCTCTACTTATCAACTCAAATTCTTGATGGCATTTACAGTACATAAAGAATCCTGTTCATCATCTCTACTTATATCAAAACCTTCTGTGATTTTTCTGAAATTAACAAGATTTTAAAGTGTTCTCATCTCACAGCAACCAATAAACATTCAACAATCTGTCAGATACCCAACTTCAAAAGATAACTAGCTTGGAGGCAAATACATGATAATTATGACTTTTGAATTCTTCAGCAACTAAAGCTGCAGACCTATACTTCTAAATAGATTTTACTGATTTTATTTTTCCTTGTTCTTAAAGATAAGGAATAGGGTAAAAAAAAGGCAGAAGATCAAGAAGTGTAAGGGAATATTTTAGTAAATTGGGACTACAAAGCTATGATAAAAATTTCCTAACTTAAAAGAGCTGGCCTTGCAGTCCAGTAGGTCTGTATAACATTATTTAATGTATTCAAAAGTAATTTGGCTAAGCTGGCAAGTATGATGTAAAAACAACAGCACCTTTTTCTTCCTTGGGGGAAAAGTTAATTTAGTCTACCATCTGAGTGTTTCTCAAACACATTTACCCTTTTAAAAGCAGGATCAAAATTAGATTTTCACTAGTAATTAAAACCTGTTCAAAATGGACTACTTATGTTATTCCATATCTAGGTAACAGAAGCGTAGAAAAAAAATTAGAATTATTGTTTTTACCTTTTCTAGCTTTTTAGCCTCAATATGTCGTAGCACCTGCTCCCTCCAGTCATGAGGGACTTTAGTTTTTCCTGCAGGATCTAATAGTGAGTGCTCAGAGTTAACCCGTGGGTTGGATCTCTTTGAGGGGCTAGTCCGCGAGTAATTGAAGTCACTGACTGACATAGTTCTTTCTGGTATGTCGCTCACCACCGGCCGTGCGCTCTGTGGCCGTGTCACGTTAGGACCATCAATGCTGTAAGTCCGGGCAGAGAGAGGCCTCTGCTGTCCTGACATTACTGCTGCAGCTCTTCCCATTGAATGCAAATCTCTGTATGTTAAATAGTCCCCTTCAGGAACTTGGGCTCGTCTTGAAGGTCCGCTATCCCCAACATTTATGGAAGCTGTAGAAGATACACTGCTCTGCCTTTGAAGAGTGTGTCTGGTTGCTCCTGGGAGCAGTCTGTCACCTGGTGGAACAGCCCACAGATCTGTATGTCTCCCAGCCATCCGCTGGTGAGTGTTGTACACAGCGCTGGCTCGGACATTGTTATGATTAGAGAAATTCATGTTGCCAGAATGCTTTACATAACTGGGAGTTTCTGTACTGTCAGACCTAAGCAGACGTGAAGGAGGTAAAGTGCCTTGTTCTACTTGGGTGTTTTGTTTCTGGGGCCACAAGGCATCTTTTGCTGCTGCACTGCTGCTGTACTGAATATTATATTGAGGAGCACAGAGCATCTGTGCACCGCCTGTCACTGATCCCCTCACTGTATTAGCACCTTCAGGATTGTGATTTGAGTCAAACTTGAAAACCGTTTTTGTAGAAGATACTAAATCAGATGATGATGATGACCCAGGAAAAACCTGTAAAGGTTGATCATAGAGAAGAGTAGCAGATTTACTTCGGACTATGTTTTTACCATCTGCAGTATCAGATCCTGATTTCACCACTGAGTTTGGCTGTTGAGATCCATTCTCATTTACAGTATCATAGATTTTCAGCCCACCACTGTCCATACTTGTGATGCTGTGAGATTTCATCACAGGACCGCTTCTCTGTGGGGACAAATCTTCAGTGCTTCTAGAAACAGACAGCTCAGCAGAATCCCCATCAACTGTAGTGCTTTTTGCTAGTTTGTCTTTACTGGGAGACTGTATTGTTTCCTCAGCATATCCATTTACTTTATTTATACGATATTTATTTCCATTTTCCAAGTGCTCACTTTCTTCTTTTACATTGTTATTGAGAAAGCCCATTACTGAAACCATGTTTTGTGTTTCTGACTTTTCTACAGGAACTGGCACTGCCTCTTCACTAACCAGTTTATTGATATTCATGTTTATTTGGTCTAATTTGTGAGACTCCTCCATAGGAGTGCTTAGATCAACACCTTTTCCTATCAGGCCTAATCTCTCCTCAATGCTCAATTCATATTCAGACATATTGATAACCTTCTCTTGCAGATTTAGTTTTTCTTCCAATTCCTCTCCATTTTGCAAAAGATTCAAATTTTCATCTTCTCGCCTGGAAAAAAAAAGATGGCTCTTAAAGAAATTCTCCTAAGAATGAATATATTTCTCTTAAGAATCCTTTTAGAAAAAAAATTACCATTAAGATACAACTACGCTGTGCACAGAAAACAGGACAAAGAAACAGATTCATGATTTACTATTTTATATTGAAGAAATATTATATAGAGACCGCACTTGGGAAATGTTTTTATGTCACGTCGTTTCAGAAGTTTGTTTAAACTCCACAAGAATAATTGAAAACAGTTTGAAAGGTTCAAGAAAAAGTGCCAATAACCTAAGTTTTTTATTACAGTAATTTCATGATTACAAGCTGCAGCTCCAGGTGTCGGCAACCTTCAGCTCTTTGTCCATACATAAGCTGCACCTGATTATAAGCCGCTCTGTCGTTTGCAGCGAGGACCCACATGCAACAAAGTTACCAAATAGTAACAAAATTGCGGCATGGTGGGTTTACTGGCTCGGCTCAGGCCATGTGGGCTCGGCCCGCTCGGGGCTGCCAACGGGGCCAGGTGGCTCAGCTTGGCACTGCCGCTCGGGGCCAGCCCCCGCTGCCACTGCCGTGCTCACTCGCCCCAGCCCAGCGCTGCCCCGCAGTGGCAGGCGGGGACGGAGCCCGCCAGCACCCGCAGCAGCAGTGGCAGGTGGAGACGGAGCCTGCCCATTCCTGCGGCGCCGGTGGGAGATGGGCACAGAGCCCCCTGCCTCCCACCCAGGCCACGGGGCTGGCAGGAGAGAGCCTCCCACCTCCCTCCCTCACTGCCGGCACAGAGCCCGCCACCACCCGCCATGCAACAGAGTAACCAATTTGTAACAATTGCGCAATCCCTGGTTTTACTGGCAGGTGGCTGGCACTTCTGGGTTTCGAAATTTCTGAACTTTTTTCATATATTGGCCGCTCCTGAGTGTAAGCCGCATTTCTTTGTTGGGACCAAAATTTTAGTCAAAATTGTGTGGCTTATAATCATGAAATTACTGTAATTTATTTTAATTGTTGCCATATTGGACAATTTTGTTTCTACTAGCAGTTTTTATGAAAAATGGTACTTTTTAACTAAAACCCCAAAAAGACTCACCACCTGTAATTTCATTCTTTTTAAGTTTTCAAGAATCTTTAACAGTCATGTTAGCAATCAAACTGATTTTCAAAATTAAGCAAATCAAAACACAGAGCTTTTAAAATGATATAGTGATGTATTTTGTAGGGATAAAAATTTAGAAAGATAAAATTATTACACCTTTTTAGTATTATTATTTTATTATTATTATATATT
The DNA here is from genome assembly GCF_009819885.2 of Catharus ustulatus. Classification (NCBI taxonomy): domain Eukaryota; kingdom Metazoa; phylum Chordata; class Aves; order Passeriformes; family Turdidae; genus Catharus; species Catharus ustulatus. Next base: position 21,558,518 of record NC_046262.2, on the reverse strand, counting down.
ATTAAGAGAAACGAGAACCATGTATACTAAAGTTAGTCTCTGAGGTTTTTTTTTGAGAACTTTATTAACCTTAAGAGAACATTATTAACCTTATTATAAAACACTGAAATTTTAAATATTTAATGAATGATAATGAATTAATTAAAGGAACAAAACACCATATAAAACATTAATTAACATTTTTCCAATATATTTTCTTAGTGGTTTACAGTATCTTACAAACCTGATTTTGGATAAGACAGCAGCATGTGTTTCTTTGTCAGGAGAACAGACAGAAATATCTTGGCTACTATCAGTATTTAAAGAAACAGAATCTGACATTCGAGAAGGAGAGGAACAGTTGCTGTTATTCTGATTACTATTGTGGGTAGCTTCATCTGATAAGGAATCAGTATCTTTTGAATCATCTGAAATAAAAATTTGCCAATTTAGTTAGACACACAGATCTTATATTAATAGCTGTTTCATGTATGTATGTATAGTATTTAGAAACTGTCTCTTGCTCTTCAGTAATTCTTACTACCAGGAACTAAAATACAAACTAGCACCGTTGCAAAGTTAATTTTAACTTACAAAATACAGTTGGGAATAGTTCCTATTTTTAAAACATTTGGCCTAATGTAAACAACCCTTATCTGTTAATTAAATCTAAATTTTTACTTTATTCCCACTTTCCTAGTTGTACACGAGTGCTATATTACTGAATACTTCCTTAAAATACCTATTAAATCATACTTCTGTTACTGTAAGGATTCCAAAATTGTCAACTACAAGAGTCTACTGGCCTCAAAGAAAATGAGGCACACTGCTTCACATGCAGTATTTTGAAAGGGTACACCACTCCTGATTTTGAACATTCTGTCATTATTAAAGCTATTTACTAGACCAAGTACTCTGGAACCTTCTAGAGCACTTGATAAGCTTTGTATAGCTTTTTAGCAAAGTAAAAAATCAGCAATGAAAAATATTCGTCTGCAGATTTTGAATTCAGTGCATTCCCATGCTTTGCAGATCCCTTAGGACAACATTTTCAGAGTAATTTATCCCTGGTGCACATTGATTCTTGCATAATGTATGCATACTTACATACTACATCTGTATAAAAATAATTTCTCTGGGGAAATTCAAGCCAGTTGTGATTCTGACATGAGTGTAGAAACAAATACATTTAAATTTTTGCTTCAAGCCACTTACAGGTGCCAAACGCATACATTTTGTGGAACTAATGTCTGTCTTCAGACAGAAAGAAGTTTTGACCTGGTACTTTAGACAGACATAAAAATCCAAGGACAGCATTGATAAACATCCACCTTTTCATCTGTATGTGATCCTCAGAAGACTTCCTGCTTCCACCATGTGGTTCTCTTCACCAAATCTCACCTTTTTACATCTAATGTCTAGGAAAGCCATTTGTGCTGGAAGTACTAGACTTGGATATCATATGAAGCAAAATATTATTTGCTATCCTCTTTTTTTACCATGTTTTGTCCGAATCCTAGGCCATTTCTTACTCTTAAGGAAATGGTCACCCAGACCAAATTTGTATTTCAGAGAATATAAAATTTAGTTAGCAAAAAAAAATGTTCAGAATTTTCATGTTAGAAGAGCAAAGAAAAATAAAAGAGTAAAATAACTGGAGAAAGAAGAGAGCACAGCTTCTGTAGAGAAATTTAAATAAGTGATATTACTGACTATAGCAGCAGTTACAGCAACTGCATATGGCAGCAAGAATTCACAAAGGGTGAAGGGGGAGTTAGAGTATTTCCAATAAAAATATTACTTTCTGCATTCATTTTCTTAAGAACATCAAGAGTGTGTTCAAGCTCAAAACCCCCCAAAATAGGCAACCCTTCTCTTCATGTCTGATTTAAAATGACAAGAATCAAGAAAATTAGGTGATCAACACAGGTTTCTCTAGCATGCGCTCAAATATATGCAATGTTTTCCTGCTTTCATTGCTCAACTAGGAAAATCTTTTTTTTAAAACATACAAATTAAGCCTACTTTTACCTAACTTAATTTGAAAAACTAGCCACTTTGAGTCAAGAAATTGTCCAAATCAAAACACTTCCAATGCTTTTTATGGTATCTCACCTTTTTTGCTATTGCTTAGGGCTACCACTTTTGGTTGGTTTATAGAGGTTTCTATCAGTGGTGGTCGCATTTCTGCCATTTTCATCTCTTCATCAGAGGAGAGTTCTTCTGACTCCTGCTAAAGGAAAAACAGCTTTATGGTGTCCATCTTGAAGAGCAGCTCAAAGGTAAGTAAATGTTATCTAAACTATCACCTACTAAACAATAAAGGGGTTATAAATGAGCCACATAACATGGGCAAAGCAAAACAACTTTGTAGTGCATCTGTAGTGCATGTCAACTGCATTGTATTTCAGAAGTAGCACTTGTAGACTTGCACTGTCACAGCTGAACTCTGTGGGCTGACACTCAGACAGGTAGCTTTAACTGCAAAAAATACTTGGAGCAAGTAAATGAAGCCTTTATTCCACCACTGGAGAGAGCATCCAGTTAAGCCTGAGCCACAAAGTGATCGCTGAACCAGCAAACACCACAGACTGACCAGCCAGGTATTGGTTTTGAACAAAAGAGCTCAAAGTGAAACAGCTATAAAGTAGTTATGACCGAAACAACCCTAGGAATGGAGAGATATGCTGTGAATAAAGACTGAGGGAGTTTGGCTTGCCTAGTCTATCTAACAGAAACAGAATAAGGATAGCTTGTTAGGGGTAAATTCCAAAAGGAAGTTATTTAACTCAAGAGCAATGGCAGAGAAATAAAGCAATGCTGAATACATCTAAGCTAGTAATCACTAGTTTCTGGACCAAAAGATGGAACTCAGTGCACTTATGAGCAAGATTAATAGACAAAGCTGCTGCAAGAGCAGCCAGGTAACTGATTCAGTATCCTACTGCTAGCCCTATATTCATTTATCTTCAAAACCCAATTGTTTTCAGTAATACTTTGAAGAAACAAACCCCAACAAACCTTCTTTCCTCAAAGTGGAAACTTCTTTCTAATAAACATGCTATGCTTCCAGCTACAAAATTCATGTTGCAAATTGCAAAAATAGAGTCTGACAATATTCACTTTTCCTTCCTGTTTTGGAACACTTAATGCATGGAACCTATTGCAGCACCACCTTCCCATGATACCAATTGCCTGACCAGTTCTTAGCACTGCAGGAAGGACAAACTTGGCTGAGATGCAGCAAACAAGCTGTGATAATCCTAACTAAAAATAAAAAATAAAAATCCATTGGCTTTTCTCTACAATCCAAACAACCAACCTGGTCACTGCATCTACCACACTCCATTCCTCTTAGATAAACAAGTGTAATCAATGCTGTAATGAAAAGCTTACACACAGGCAAAGCTTAGCTATCTGGATTCTGCAACAGTGTTATCAGCAGGAAATAAGGAAATATATGGAAACAAGGACTTCACTGTACCTGACTCCTGTACTTGCTACAAGTAAGCTTACTACAAAGCCACAAATAATTGTTGTCACTATCATTAGACCACTATCATGATCTTCTGAAATCACATTTTAAAATTAAATAAAAAAATGTCAATACCAGTATTTTCACAAAGAATGTAGAAGCAGGAGAACACCAGTGGGGAAGTGGCCAGTGACAGACACAACTGCCTGTCACTTAAGACCTTTAACTGTGTGATATAGGCACATCCCACAGCTTACACAATTTGGGGAAAAAAAAAAAAAATCACTTGAGAAATTATGAATAAAGTATTTTACAGGTTATGACTGGGAACTGATTAAATTACAATTTCCAAAATTTGTCATAAATATCAAGCTTTCTAAATAAATGAACACATGGTGTTTGACAGAGAGATGCAAAGTTCAGAAGTTTAAAATCCTTCACTTTAAGAGGTAAGTACAGTAATTTCACGAATACAAGCCACACGGACTATGAGCCGCATCTCTGGGTGTTGGCAAACATTTCGTTCTTTGTCCATAAATAAGCTGCACCTGAGTATAAGCCGCTCTGTCGTTCGCAGTGAGGACCCGCGTGCAACAAAGTTGCCAAATAGTAACAGAACCACGGCATGGCGGGGTTTACTGGCTCGGCTAAGGCTGTGCAGGTTCAGCCCGCTCGGGGCTGCCGACGGGGCCAGGTAGCCCAGCTCAGTGGGGCCACTCAGCAGGGCCACTCGGGGCCGGCCACCGCTGCCACTGGACTCGTTTGCCCCGGCCTGGCGCAGCCCCACGGTGGCAGGCAGGGACGGAGACTGCCGGCACCCGCGGCAGCGGGCGGGGACCGAGCCTGCCTGCTCCTGCCATGGCAGCAGTGGTGGGCGAGGATGGAGCCTGCCTGCTCCTGCCACGGCAGGTGGGGGCAGGAGCCCCCCACTTACCCCACGGGCCGCGGGGATGGCAGCACGGAGCCCCCGCCTTCCCCCCAGGCCACGGGGATGGCAGCACGGGGCCCCCCCGTCTCTCCCCTGGGCTGTGGGAGAGAAGGGAAGGAGGGAGCTCTCCCGCCTCTCCCCGTCCACGGCGCAACAGAGTAACAATTTGTAACAATCGCGAAATGCCGGCTTTTACTGGCAGGTTGCTCAACTCGGCACCTCGGTTTCCACTTCTGGGGTTGGAAATGTCAGAAAATTATTCACATATTAGCCGCTCCTGAGTGTAAGCTGCATTTTCGGTGTGGGAGCAAAATTTTAGTCAAAACAGTGCGGCTTGTATTTGTGAAATTACTGTATATTCCAAGTAATATTCCTGACAGCTCACTAGTAAAGACAAAGGAATTAATATTTTTAAACCCATCTTCCACTTTTCATTTGAAATGCATGTGTATACTCACTTGGATACAGAAACTTTTTATCGCTACCACCAATCTGACATTTTCTCATTTCAGCAACAATTAAAAGTGACTATTCAACAAAGTACTGACAGTCCAATAATTGGAGACTTCTACTAAAGTAAGTTTTTTCACAGTGTATATCATCCATTAACTGAGTTTGCAATTTTCTTTAAATAAATGTATCTTTTATGATGAAATTTTTATCAGCTGTTTCAACTTTTACTTAACAAAATCTGAAGGAGGAAAATAGTGTATCTAAAACCATCTGAATTTACAATATTTATGGAGGGCAATTTTCTTCTATTGTCAACAGAAATTTTCATCTCCCAGAAGAACAAATTCAATACAATACCAGCACAATTCTGACTGCTGTAATGCTCATTGCAATGCCATACCTCAAGCATGTCTTCATGGTTGACAATTGTTTTCGTGTTCTGCAGGGTTTTAACAAGTGCATTCATCTGTGAATTTGCAATGCTGTGCTCAGCTTCTGGTTCACTAGGCTTCTGCACAGAGCTTCCTGCTGAATATTGCTTTCTCTCATCGGCTTTGTTCTTTATTGAACTTATTTCTGAGGTCTACAGAATTAAGAATATTAGCAGAGAAAGCATGCTGAAACATTTTTAGCAACATATAAAGCCAGCATTATATATTTTAGGAAAATATGGAATGGAAAAATCTGAGCTCTGAAATTATAAAGAACAAAATGCACCAGGTATGAAATGCTAAGCAAACACCATAAATAATTAAGGTGCAGGCCCTACTCCGTGTCAGTCAGTCAGTCTTATCCTTACTGGTGTCAATATATACCACTATATTTCCAGTCAAATGAAAAAAAAAAAAAAATCAAAAGACCAATACCTACAATGATTCTACATGAGCACCAAAAAATAGTCCTATCTTCTATCATACCACATAAAGCTCCTAGAGACCTGGGACACTTTTGACAGCCTGCTATTACTGCTTGTTACCACACAAAACCTTCAGTCATGAGCAGTAAATGCCTTAGAGATTATTCAAATTGCATTGTAAAGTCTCGCAGATGAAAGAGGATGAGAGGGTGACAAAGATGCCATCCTCCAGAAACCAAAGAAGGCAGCTCCTTAACACATCTGCCGTTTGTATTTGCCTGAGAATTACATCACTTTTCTTGGTTTTGGTGCAGGAGGATGACTGCTACTGCAAACCAGATGTTTATTACAGACCTCCTTAGGTAAGGAAGCAGTAAACTGGTTCTGCAATCTAACCATTTTTCTTGCTAAAATGTCAGAAGGGAGAGAGAAGAGAATTAAAAGGAATCAATGACACATTAATCTTTGGAATTTCTTGCAAAACCAGAAGATAATGCTGTCTCTAACCTTTACCCCCACATCTTTTACACAAACTGTCTGGACTTCTCGTTTGGACTCCTTGGCAGCATCTTCAGTAGATTCTTCATCCTTTAGTCTATGTACAATTGTCTGGACTGTTTTAACCATGTTCTTCAGTTCATCAGGATATGGAGTTGGGTATCTCTTCAGATTGCCCTCCTGTATAACAAAAAGCAGTAAGGTTCTACATTTATTTAAATGTCAGAACTAAAACATAAGCTTTAAAACAAATAATTAATTAGGCCAAACCACTGAATACTCTAGAATCTCCATCCAGATAGTCATGTCTGTCTGCACTGAGGCAGACATAAGCTTATACGACTAGGCAAGATTATTAATCACTTTCACTCCCTTTACCCCAACCAAAGACCAAAGATTCCAAGGAAGGATTAAGCCAACTGTAATTCACTTAAAATAGAATCAGGATTTATCATGGTTTCCCCACTTGCTCTCCACAGCACCATTAGTCAGGTAGCATCCCATTCAGGACCTACATTGCCATGTATCAGCTTGAGTTCTTCCCTTGCGCCCTGCTGAAAATGATCATGCCAAATAATGCCCAAACTAAAAGCAAGCACAACAAAAAAATCCAAACCATAGTGTTTCATCCTCCTAAATACTCTAAACTGATGACTTGATTTATTCAGCAGAGTGAAACCCAAAACGGAAGTAAGGAAAAGGTTGAGATTAAGGGTAGAAGTAACAGGGAGGGAAGCACCCAGTATGCAAAAATAAATTAAATACTAACCCGAGGTGGTGCCTCTCTCTCATCTTTGTCTTCGTCACACTCAAATGCCACCTGAGCACGCTGTTTCCTCTGTTCCTCCCACAGAGATGGATTGAAACTTTCATTATCAGAAATGAACATAACTGGAAAAAAACCCCGAAGAAGTTCTTATAAGAATAGGCTACACTATGCAGAAGAAAATGTACTAATTTCCTTTCTCTTAGATGGAATTGATGTGCTTTTGTATTTATTATTTTCAAAAGATAAAAGACTAACAGCACCATTAACAGAAGATTAGATGCAATGCCACACAATGCCACTGCTTTAGGAATTTGGCTGTACTTTCATATTAGCAAATCTCTGACATTGAAAAGAAAATCGTATGCTTAGTTGTACACTAGCCTTAAAATTCACACTTGAAAATTTTCAGCAGAACTCTGCTAAGTGTTTTTATTCTACATACAAATATGAAATAATGTACTTGCGTGTATATATATATATAAACATGAATTATATTTCTATAGATTTATATTAGCCTATTATGAGTGCTTAACATGATTAAGCACAGGTAAGAACATTAATCTGATTTCATTTAATGAAAATTTAAAAATGAAAACTAAGAATGACTTAGTGAGAAAAACCTGCATCCTTACTAATCCTAAAGTAGTGTAAGCATCTAAAACTGAGTTAATCTGCATGATTTTGCAACAGTTGTGCAGTCGACAGGGGCTTTAGATCCAAATATTTCTTGCTTAATTTTACAAGAGATTAAAAAAACCTTGTAGGTACCTGATGGCTCTTATTTTAGCATGTCTTGGTCCTACATCAGCCAGGTTCTACTTTTAGCATGACAAATAGTCCAATAAATTTGCCACTACCACCCAGAAAATGTATATCCTTCACTAGCAATACCAAGACTGTTCATCTTAACCTCTTCTTTGCCTGACATAGAAAAATACTTAATTATAGGGCTCAGTAAGTGCAATGGAATATTCATTACTCTGCATTTATTGGGTAAACTTAAAATTTTCACACTTCTGAAAATACTATAATAAACTTCACTATTACTAATATTTCCTGACCAAAAGTCAACTTAATAACTCTATTGAACCTTAAACCTTCCTTTATTCAGACAGGTATTCTGTCAACTTAAACATATAATCAGTCCTTTCCTTGTCTACAGAAAAGCCAGAATCTGAGAAAAACTGAGTTCCAATGGAGGGAACACTTTCAGGAACAGTCTTGAACTTCATTGAATCTCTCAATTCTCACATCCTATCAGAGGTATTGCAAATACATTAGAAGGCACTAAAAGTGATGCACAGCTTACTGCTTTTGCTTATGTTTTTGACTTGACTACTCCTCTGTCTGCACTACACACATGTGCCATGGAATATGAAATGTTGCAACTTGTCAGTTTTCAATTATTTCCATTAATATATTGTCCCCCTTCATTTCTTTTAAAGCAGTACAAAGATTTTTCCTTTTTCTTGCAAGGGAAAAAATGCAGAAAAATAAAGTTATTCAGCTCTCTTTCCCTAACTCCTGTTTGGTTTGCTACTGCAACGTTACTTAACTACTTCACAACTATGCTAAAATAACTTTCTGGTAACAGCTTTAAATGTTCTGCCTAACCTTTAATAAAAACAGCTCAAACTACATGTGAGCAAGATGTTTTTTCTGGGCTGACTGTTTTTTTAAATTTCAGAATAAACAAGAGAATGCCATGTACAGTAATTTCACGACCATAAGGCGCACTAGACTATAAGGCGCACCCCCCCGGAGTCGGCAAAATTCGCAACTTTGTAGATCATATAAGGCACACTGGACTATAAGGCGCACTTTTTTTTGCAGCGAGGCTCCGCCCCCAGTTCCCCCCACGAGGTTGCTGGCCAAGGCCCTGCCTCAACCCAGCAGTCATTGGCCCCCGGGCCCACCTCCACCTGGCAGGGGCGGTGCCGCGAGCCACCGGGCCCCCCTGGACCAGGCAGCCATGGGCCCCCGGGACTGCCTGGCCCTGGGAAGGGGGGCGCTGCGGGCACCCTAGCCCGCCTTCACCTGGCAGCCATTGGCCCCCGGGACCATCTAGACCCGGAAGGAGTGGCACCGCGGGCCCCCAGGCCCGCCTTCACCCGGCAGCCATGGGCCCCCTCGCCTGCCTCCACCCAGCAGGGGCAGTGCCGCGGGCCCTGGGTCTGCCTCCAGCCAGCTGCTGTGGCACTGCTGGCTCCCCCCACGGCTCACAGCTCACACTTCTGGTTTGGCAAATTTCGCAACTTTGTACATCATATAAGGCGCACCAGACTGTAAGGCGCAATTCCGGGTTTGAGGGAAAATTTTAGTCAAAAGAGTGCGCCTTATAGTCGTGAAATTACTGTACTTTTCAAAAAATATGTACTTGGTAATAGAGGAAACATTTTGCTAAAATAGTCAGTTTGAAGTTAACGCTTAAGAGAATTTCACTCCAAATCATTAGGCCACGTTGGAAGGAAGAGGGTGTCAGGCTGGGAGTGGCAAGCACCACAGAATATGTTCCTGTCCATTTCTCACCTCATTCACTGAAATAGTTTCATCTAAAATTTACCAACATCTAAATCTCGTTAAGTTACTGTTCTCATTCATCAGACACAACTCATCATCTCTTTCAATTATACTCTAAACTTGTATTTAAGCTTTATTTAGTGAAAATCATATTAGCAGTAAGACTTTCCATTGTTATTTTCAAAAGTGACCACTGTGACAGGTAATTTCAGAAATTCCTTACCCTCCTCAGTCCTTGGTTGCTGAGGGAACATGTAATTAGTAAGTACTGTTTTCTGTGTATCAGGGTCAGCTTCCTTTTGAAGAGGAATAAGTGGTTTAGACTAAAAAGTAAATGAAAGAAGGATATGTTATGAGGACATATATATGCATACATATATATATAAAAGTAAATATGACCTACATATCACAGGGCATGCCTGTCCCTTGACTTTGAAGACTGCTTTCCCTTGAATTAAACCATTTCTCCTCTGAATAATTTTCACAAAATGAAGATATTAATATGTCTGTATTTGACTGATGACAGGCTTTTTGACTGAGGACAAACTCACCAACAGCTTTTGTGAAAAGAAAACACTAGATAGCCAAAAAGTAGCCCAGTTTCTTATTGGCACTTACTACAATCCCAAAGCACATTGGTCAGAAATGCACAGATATATTTAGCTATTGAAAGCTGCAGACAATCACACAAAGAGAAAGTGTGTGTATTCTTATTTTACACCAGATTGAACATCCTTCCCTTACAGGGAAGGGCAGAGGATTCTTGAAATTACTGGTTAAGTAAAAGTGCACATCTGAGGCTAGTAGGCTAGTGGATTTCTGACAGTCCCGTATGCCCTAATACGGGACTTAAAACATAAAAGGCAAAATACAAGCACATTAGTTATTGCTTAACAACTTCAAAGTTGAACAGCCACACAGTTCAAAGGTATGGCAAGAAACCTAACTCAAAACCAGGCATACTGAGTTTCCTGACTGGTATAGCTGTGAAAGCAACAGCAGGCTACTAACTCTCCTGTGTAACTTAGCCTGAACAGACAAAAATGACAACAACAAAACAATAAAAAAAACCCAAAAATACAACAACAAACAAAAACAAGACAAAACAAAAATAAAACAAAAACGCAAAACACAAACAAAAAACCCTCCACAAACCCAGAGAAAACACAACAAAACCAAAAGCTAACGGATAAAAAACTTTCCAACACCTGTTAAATTGTATTTCCCCATAGTATAGAACTCCAGGATTATAAGGCTAGAGACAGGTAAGCTCAGTATTGGTTACTTCAGGAAACTTGACAGCAATGTCAAGAAAATATTGATGTACACAGCACTATGTCTCTTTATGTAATAGATTGTCTTTGTCAATCCCATTAGGAATGAAGTCAACAATCTTTTATTTTCAATACAAAAAAATCTTACCTGATTGTCTGATAGCCACATAGCAGTGAGTTGTTGCAGTTTTGTAAAGGTAAATGGCAAATTCTTCAGTCTGTAAATTACAAGAATTTAGGTAAATACATTTAGCCATACTGTAAGACTTTAAACAATCCTGCATTAGCCTGTAAAATATTTTAAAAGGACATATCCATATGAAGTTATCTTATTAAATACTGAGAGCTGAAAGTCTACAGCATGTAATTTAAATTCAAATTTAAAATAACCCAAACAAACAAGGAAAACTTACATCTGGCCAGTTTAGCAAGTAGTTTAAAATAAATAAGTAGTATTGTAACTTGAATTTTAATTCAACTGGGTGACTTGAATACAAAGACAATTAACATGAATTAATAAATATGAATCCTCACTATTTTATCACCATTTATGCCAATTAAGGAAAACTATGCTACACCTAAAAATCAGATTTTTTTCTCAAAGGCACATGTATGGGGAAGGGGCTGTCCTGGATAGTGGGTGCCCTGGCATTAATGGATAAATCAAGCCACAGATAGAGTACCGAGAGGCTGGACTGACATAACAGGACGTGTGTACTGGTAGACTTTTCTCTCCCAGTATACTTCAATTCTATAAATCAACAATTCCCCAAAGCTAAACATTTTGTCTATTTTTGACTACCATCTCTAATAAAACACAACTCTATTCCCCCAGAACACACACTATCCTATGATACTGTTGGGTGCTCCATATACAATTCAAGAAGCTATTAATCTTTAAGAATCAAAAGTTTTATGCAAATAACCAAACTACTTCCCTAGAAAAACTAATGTAGTGAAGCTGCACTCCAATGCACAGCCAAGTCATTAAAATAAATATAGCTTAATATAATGGAACTGCAAAATCCAGAACACAACAATAATTCATTAAATACATTTCAGTCAGCTTCTGAGCTATGTGTGAGATAAGGAAAGATAGCCATAATGTATTCGTAACAATCCCTCTACATTATCATTGCATTTTATACAACTTCTACTTGAAAAGCATTCACAAACCTATTGTCACTCAGATTAATGACTTTTAATTTCTGCATATCACCCATTTCTTCAGGGAGAAATTCAAGCTTATTAGAATGCAGAAACAACACTGTTACATGTTTCCAGTTTCCGATCTAAAAAAAAAGAAGGCCCACAATGAATTAATTCATTTTCACAACATAAATATGAAAATTTTTAAAACAATTAGCATTGAGGCTGTTTTGTCTTGAAAGTTTGTTGTTACACACTAACCTTTTAGTTTCAACACACAGCAATGGATTCCTACTTGCTGCTTAAAAAAATTAGATTTCATTATTTATAAACTTGTAAATAATTTGTATACATCCTCCTTTGAAAACATACACCAAAAAAATCCTCTCAAAAATTAGTAACTGATTGTTCACAAGTTGCACAGACTATATAAACACATTAAAATATTCATTTTTAGACTTTCAATAAACACATACCTCTGATGGCAATTGAGTTAAAAAGTTATGATCTGCAGCAAATGTTCTTATATTTGAGAGCTGACCAACAGATGAAGGCAGTGTTTCAATCTCATTGAAACTACAGTCCAGTTCCTCTACTGATATTAACCTAAAAAAAAAAAAATTAACTCCTCTATACAGACTAATTAATCCAACATTAATTGAACACCTGCAGCTTAAATGAAGTTAATATCACCATTAACTATTTCAAATGTAGTTCAAAATCAACCCTATGGAATTAAAATCCAAGAAGAATCCTTTACTGATTGTCTAAAATGTGTTTTAGGGTGGTTGTGTTTTCTTGTTGATTGTAGGATTTTTGGTTCTGTTTTGAACTTGCTTATTTTTTAAAAATCTCCTTTACACTGTCCTCACAATGAAATCAGTGAGGCCAGCAACACTGAGTGCTTGTGTAGTACATGACACATGTCACTGTAAGGCATTAAGAACATTCAGAATGGGACAGACTATAGTAAAATCAGAGCCAAGTGCAGTTTTTGGACAAGAATTTCAAGAGTTAGAGACTGTGAACATAAGGATCTGGCAGTACTTTGTAAACTGACAACGAAAGATAATCTATATTGATTAAAATATATGAAAAAATTGGAAGACATTGTACGTTTGTACAGCACTTAATTGTGAGCCAATTATTTTTGCTATTATTTACAAGTTTTAAATTAAATTGCTGAACACCAAAATATATATTAAAAAACTTGCTGATGGTCAGCTGAAAATTCTCCATATATATATACACACATTATATATATATATAACATAAGATAAATACATATTCATATTTACTTTTTACAATATTTTTGAGATTGGGCAATCATTTGCAATATCTACCACAGCCATGTTACTGTCAAAAAAAACCAGTTTCAGGAAGCTAACTGACTCTAAGTATCTTGTTTTCTATTACACTCAATTTTTGCTTCATGCATTGGTGGCTGCATTACGTAAGGAACATATCTTCTTTGGTATTAAGTAGGAACATACATGCTGCAAAGTAGAACTAAGATATGCAAACACTTGCTTGAAACTGTATTAGGACAGTAACATACAGAAGAAATTAAATCAAGTAGTTATAAAAAACTCTGAAAGAGGAGCCACTGTTAAAGAACAGTATTTTCAGAAAGGCAATTAAACTTCTTTTGGTGAAATACCTACCCTCCTATGGAGTCAGGCAAATAAATTAACTGGTTTTCATCAATTTTAAGTGTTGTCACCTTTTTCAGAGAACCTATAAGAGGAACAAGTAAATCAAAATGGACATTTGAGTTCATTAAGCTGAGTCTGAACTTTAAATTGAGAGAGGGAAAACATGGGCAAGCAACCACATCTCTATTCCCTGGCATGCCTACAGTGGAAATAAGGAGATGAGCTTACAGAACTTGTTTGCCTGTTTACAGTATGTCAACCATTTGGGTAGGTCGGTGGGGGCAGGGAGAAAAAGAAATAGGGTTTTTTTTTTCTGATAGAGACCGCAGTTTTTCATCAATTTACAAACTACTGTATAAAGAATGCTCCAAAACAATTGTAAGTTATTATTTAGCCAAGTATTACAGTTTTATCAAGAACTGGCACTTCTACTCAACTGAAACAGATCTAGAGTGCCGTTTTTGCATTTTCAAGTGCTCTGTGTCTGAACTACAGGCTTTTAAAAACATGAATTAATTTGAAATACAAACCAATAGACTCTGGCAGCTGCTGAAGTGAATTACTGGATAACAGTAGATCTTGCAGGCTTTCACAACCTGAAATACCTTCTTCCACTACTTCAATGTTGTTTTTAGAAACATCCAAGTATGTCAGTTGTTTCAAAGTGCCTATAAACTACAAGTAAGAGAAAATAATGTTCTAGAAAGTGCAAGTTCAAAACAAAAAATCCAGCAGATTTGACCTCTCAAATCTAATGTCAGAGGGAAAGAATTAGAGTACTGAAATACAATTTTATGCAAAATACACAAACTTACAAATGAAGTATTTTGTGCAGATAAGCACAGCTGATGTTTTTGCACATACAGACACCCCACAGTAGCTCTGCACATCCCTAAAGTCAGTCTTCTGCATATTCAACGGTTTGATTCAGTTACCATGAATCAAGTAATTGAAGCTTTAGAAGAGACTTCAGAAAGAGACACATAATGTGAGGACATCATTATGCTCCAGGAGACTTTTAATGCTCATTTTTGCCTTTTGTGTAAAACTGCATCCTCAAAAACAACGATGAAACCCTAATTGTACTAAACTGAAAGAAACAAGGCAAAATATAAGCGTGCATTACCATCCCATGTGAATCAAACACAAGCTTGAAATTCATGCACACTACTCTATTAAAATCTTCATTTTCAGAAATGCAATTTTATTTTACTGCAAAACACAGTTCAGCTTGTATTTTGTAATCAAACCATTCAACTAAGAGTTAGCTGATGGAAAAACAGTAGCAAAGACTACTGATTAGGCAGGAAGGCCACATTTCACATGACTGGTTGTGATTTTAAGGTTACAAACAAGCCAGTTGCTTACCAAATTTCAAATATTCATTTACTAGTTTGCTATAACCTAAACAAAGGTTCTCAAGCACTGTAATAATAGGTCAGCCTGGACCACATGTAATCCTGAAAGATGTCAGGAACCCACACTAAGTCAACAGACTGTTTTCTCAGGAAATGGCTATGCTCCCTGTTTCCACAGCACCAGAATTGGCACCACTTGTTTTACAGTTGTGGCCAGCAAAAATCCACACACCAGATTTATCCTGTATATTCTTGCTTTCTGTTTAACATAGAATAATCTCTTTTTGGAAGGGCCATTCAAACCAAATAAATTTGATTTAAGATTTTTACTGGCTTTCCTGAATTGCAACATACTTTTTAGATGAGAAATATATAACATTCAATGAGAAAAAAAAAGAACCAAAAAGCTGTGAAAGTAGCTCTCATGATCAGTGATAATTTCTAAGTGGACTAGTTAAGCATTCAAGTGCCATTTAGCTTTTGGCTTTAAGTAACACTAAAATTACATAACAATTTCAACATACATGATCACTGACAAAGCAAGTACCTGTATAATTTAAAATACTCTATGTTTAACACAGCAAAAGAACTTACCCCAGGAATAAGTGTTAATCTATTACCATCCATCCAAAATTCCTTTAATCCACTCAGTTGTTCAAGTACTTCAGGCTGCAATGGGAAGCCATTTTAAAAAAAAGTTATGAAAAAACCCCAACGAACAGAAAAAACAACTCCAGTGATTTGTCTATCGCAACTTTAGCAATGTGTTCCTGTAGCTGTTATACCCACTTTTTTCACTAGGTCATCAAATAAAGCCCAGATAATTAGCTTTTGAAATCAAAATATATACCAGATAAACAAAAACATTGAAGAACTTGACCACAGCACTAAATTATCTTTAGAGAAAGGCTTTCTGATGATTTGCTGTCTTTTACAGAAAGTATTACTTTTCAACAGGCACTGTTGAAAACTGTAAGCACATGTTACATGTACAATTTTGATGGAAGAGGTCTAAAAACCCTTAAATTTCATCAACTCAGAGGACTTGTTTTTCAAAAACCCCCGTGATTTTTTGGTTTGGGGGAAAATCAAAACAAATTTTATTTTTCTATCAACAAAGGGTGCATCTCCATGATACAAGCAAACCACTCCATCCATAAAATTAAGTGTGAGATTGTGTTTCCACTATAACTTCTGTTAAAAGTGTCTTGTTTATCAGGAAAAGAACCCTTCTTGGTAAACATTCACACTGCATATGCTTTCCTATTTAAACTTCCTTCCTGAGAAACTAATACTAAAGAGGTACTACAGCACCTTAATAAGTATAGCCAAGTTCAGATCAATGCTAAGTTTTATTATACAGTAAATAGATATGACTTCTGCTTAAGTTGCAATCCTGACTCCCAACTAATTTTCCAAGACGAAGTTGAAATTTAAACATTAGTTTAAGGCTCCCACACAAGTATCTACCCTGTGATGAGATGATGGCAGTCATGGTAAGGGCTAGATGTTTAACCATAATAATGAAAAATTCCTTAAATACACTTCCCATTTTTCCAAACCATGTCACTAGGCAAGTGTTCAGCTCTGCATATTCTACTAGTGGCACACAAAGGCTTGACTCTATTGTGTTGCAGGTCAGCAAGTTTCATTATACTTCTATTTCAATTCCTTTACTATGGAAAGTACTTCTGAAAATGCAGAGATGTTATGTGACTCTTAAATACAAGATATATTTGCCTGTGAGACCACAAACGGAAAACAAGTCAATACATGCTGAAGGAAAAATCAGAGAACCTCAACTATAAATACTGCTTTGAAGAACATTCAAATTTAATAACCCTTGGATCTAAAAAGTTTGTGCACAAAAACAAAAGTGGGTTATGCACAAAATTATAACATTCAATGCATGATAATCAATAAGTGTTTGGAATTTATTCTAAGCCAATCCATTATGTTTATAACTCAAACACATACACCTATTAATTATTTACAGTACAGTAACCACACTATATAACAGTGTTATTTTTAAATAGATAGACGCATACTCTCATTCATAAGATCACAGGTATAATTTTTGTAACAGGTTCCATAAAGTAGTTGTAAGGTATAAATAACTCTCAGTATCAGAACTCTTAAGATGATGTTCATGTTTTCGTATTTGTTAAAAACTGATCAAAGGATAAGAAGATTTATAAAAGATGCAGAGCTCTTTTACTAAGGCAAAACTCACCACTTCCGTGAATTCATTACTTCCTAAGTCCAGTCTCTCCAACTGAGTCAGTCTGGACATGGTTCTGCATAGGAAGGGGATTAATAAAGAATTAGGTCTAAGAAAATACTAGCTACATCAAATCTCACAGATTTATAATCTAGTAATCAGTATTAAGTAATTATATTATTCTGTAACTGGAACCAGGTACATATTACTGATCCTGCACATTGCTGAGTGTCACACAGAGTGCACTGCAACACACTTGAAGCTGCAAGATGAGCTTGCAAAAACTAAAGACCAGTAAAGAAATCTTCATGATAAAGAGTAATGCAGTGGCACATCTCTTCTTTTGAGTGGTTCAGCTTTTTATGTCGAGTCACAGTACGTCCATTCAGCTGCCAAAGGATGGTTAACTACACGTTTTTTTCTTGAAGAAAGACTACTGCCCAGTGATCAGTTACAACAGAGAAGAGCACTGTTCAGTCACAGTACGCAACACCACCTTTTTACCTTTCCAGGCTGTTAAGTTGCATCCATGTGATGTGGTTTGGAACCCTAATTATTTCTCTAGCCATACATTAAATAAGATTACTAAATCAGATTTTTTGACACACCAATACTCTTTAACCTAACTTACGGTAAATATTAAATCAACGACTGAAATGAAAGTAAAATCCATTACTTCAAACTGTGTTTTAGAAACATTTTTCCTCTATGTAAGCTCACTCTGGGAACTCCACAGAGATGATCTACCACTGCACATGGTGGTCTACACAATGGGTACTTCACAGTCAACAGTAGCTCTACCTGAAAGTATTTTTAAAGAGACTGTGAATCTCTCATATGAAAAAATATTAATTAATTTATTTAATCATAGATTTCACAGAATGATTAGTAGAACCTAAAACTTCCATATACAAACTGCACCAGAAAAAATTAAATATCAGAGCTCCTAAATTATAGAGTCTTGTATACTGTCAGAATATCACATTAGTTTCTTCAAAAAACAATTGCATGAGCTTAAGATGCTCTATGCAGCCATTCAAAGCTTCAGTTTTTCTTCAAATACAGTAAGATCCATAGTTGCTCTGAACATATATTGGAAAACATCAAATTTACTGAAAGTAATTTAATGCAATTATTAATATTATTCCTTAAAATAATCTCCAAGAAGGAGACCCAACATTTGTTTAGAAATTTGATTTTCATGGCATTGGAGTAATTAACTAGAACAAACTAGGAATTTAGCCTAAGTAGGTAAAGACAAGACCAAGACAAAAGCAGTAGAAGCATTTTGTGCAAATAGTATACACAGGCTTTGAAGGAAAGCTTCTAGCAAACATTCCTACTGTCCTAGAGAAAGAAAAAAACCCCAGTAAAACATGAAGACTACTTTCAGAAGACTCTAATAAACAATTTCCCTCATTTCTTGAAGCTAATGAACAGGATGATTATCAGTAAGCTAACATTCTTTTTCAACTTCTAACTAAACTTATCTGAGTCCCTCTGAAATCCTGCAGAAGATTGATCTCCCAAAGCTCTGTGGGACCATGTCAATACCAATTTTAGTGCTATATGTTCCTAACAAATCTGCCCTAAAGAATCTCCCAGAAGCACTGCTAAAGAACTCTTTTAAAAGAATCTTTAAAACATAGTATTCTGTAGCTTTTGAAACTTCATAGACCACACTATGCAAACCATTGTTACATAAAAAGGACAGGATAACAAGACTTGATTGATTTGGGGCCCTTTATTTCCTTTGCTACAATGACTGTGGATCTAGCAAACACTTCCACCCAACTACAAAACATACACAAATATGTTTGCAAGATGAGGATCTCCAAAATATTCCCTCCTTTCACTAGTGTTTGCATAATAGATATTTCAGAATATTTCAGATATTCTAGGATCAATATCTCCTTGCCTTCCTGTATTGCTTGTGGAGAAATACCTTCAAACAAAATACAAACAAGGCTTCCAATCATTTATGGTAGCAGGAAAATTCAATGCCAAATGATATTGAAAAAAGCATTAACTAGATCATGGAATTACACCTATTTTCATCTTTGACATGGCACTATGTAATCCTCCCATAAACTGAAAGCCTCTTCCATAATTCAAATTATTGAACTTGGTATCAATTCAACTCAATAGTAAAGGATTAGATAGCCTAAATTATGCCTCAAATTCTGCTGTTGTAGACAGACAGCTTCACTAAGGTCAACACTACAGTTGATGTCAAGTGGCATACAATTCAAGGGGGGTGAGTGTGATGGCAAGATTGGGCCCTGAATCACTACGATTATGCTCTCAAATAATTTGCTTCTTTCTAAAATGCTTATTCTTTGTATTGACAATTGGGCCATAAAAGTTTAAAAAAATTTTTTTTTAAAATTACCATATTTTTACTGCATCATCTTCCCAATTCACCTATCAGAAAAATGCCTCTAAAATAGTTTGTGTGTTTTTTGTTTCCTTTCAGAAATAGTTTTATCCAGCTGTTTTGCATTATAATGCTAACACTTGCAGTTTCTGGCTGTGGATAAGCTCCAAATAAAATTATACATATTTGGCATAAAGCAACGTTGATGTAGTGTGTTGGCATTGATTACCCATTTTGATTAACCTACTTTCAAGTATTTCATACTTAAGTGTCAAAAATTATGTGCATGTTTTACTCAGAAAGAGGGCTAGTTTGATGCTGTAGAATTTATCCAAATACATTTCTAATTACAAATAGAATATTAGAAAGATGAGAGTCACAAGAAAACAAGAAAAGATACTGGTATTCTATAGTAAAAAATCAGAACCTACTGCTATATCTTATTAACATCAAAAAACTGCTCTGAATTTTCTACACTTTTTAAAGCTGTATAGCATCTTCCATAAGAGTACCAGAATAGAATAATAAAGCTGGCAGTTCAGCATGCTCAGATTATTATGGAAGTGAAACAGAGGACTTCTTCATGACAGTCACTGTTTGGTTTTCAATCAAGAACAGAACTCTGAAAACACTGAAGTCAACAAAAAGTTTCCCACCACCTTCAACAGAGGATACGTTTGACTTAAACTCATTAAAGCATGTACTATTGTCTCATCACTACAAGACTGAACTACATTTTTAGAAATATTTCATGTAATTCATGCTGTTAGTGTTAATTATGGCAATTAAGGTCAGAGTGATCTTATAAACAAAATCTGTATCAGCTGGAAGCTTTAATTATAGCTACTGTTCCTCAGTTGGGAGTAACTTAATTTAGAGAGCTACCACTCTAAATTACACATCCTCTAATGTTTTTCTGCTGAAAACTAGTGATAGCAGAGAGAGCCGAAGAGAATTGAGAGTATTTATACCACAGAATTCTTCACACTTTGAAGATGTAAATTCACACTTTCTGATGCTGTACATGTCATTCCAGACATGAGTTCTGGCTTGTTTATACAGCAGACTCCACAGTACAGTATCTAGGCACTTAAACAGGGAATCCCAGTAGAATATAACCCTTGATCATATCTTAGGCATATCATTAGCCACAGTCACTAAAAAAAAATGGCTACTGTATTTGAAGAACTGGCAATTTCCACTTCAGCCTACTGCTTGCAAGTGACTCCCAGCATGAGTTGGACAGAGTGAATACTCAATTGTTAGAGCCTCCTCTTCTCCACCAAAACTTCTTACATCCACCAAAACCAGCAAATCTATCAATTTCTGTTGCCAGAGAAAGATCATACACACAACATATTCATAACTCTGCAGGTGACTATTTACATCCCATCTTTGGGAACTGTTTCTTTCTTCATTGATCTCTTATATCTTTGTTAACCTGTTTGGAGCTCCGGAGTCCCAGATGGAAAATTCTGAGCATTGCTCTTGTTCATAGAAACAACAGGAATTGCATCACCATCAGCCTGGGCTTCTTTGATGAAGTAAGTGAGAATTGCAAGGCAGGGACTAGAAAAACACTAGATTTTAGGAGAGAGGCACAACTGCATTAATGTTAAAACAAATGCTGTAGGAATTTCTAGAACTATACTATACTTACTTTGGCAATATTTTTAACTGGTTTTCTCTAAGTTCCAATATCTGGAGTTTAGTTAATCTGTAACAGAAAGGCATAAGAAATTACTACAACATTCTGTAGTTAATAAAAACAATCTCTGAACTTACTTATATTACAGTATATAAAAATACATATATTTATATACAGTATATAAAAGAAGAAGGATCTGGAAGGTTGAAATTTTTTTCCTGTAACATTAAGGTGAAATTTTGTGCAAAATTTGCATGCTATTTTAAATTCATTGTCTGGAGATTGATTTTGATAAAGCAACAAACAAGATCTTGCCTGTTTTTCCGCACCTGTTTGAACACATTTGTTTTCCCTAATACCATAGATATTGAAACACTCCATTGGATTAATAATAGGTACATGCTATCGTTATAATGAAAAGTACACAGGAAGTAACAGAAAGGTAGGATCACTTTGCACAGTTAAAGATGTTCAATTTCTACTACTGGCAACGTATCAGTTTAATACAAAAAGCCTTATCTGAGGAATATCTGTAGTCTTCCACCTAACAGCTTTAAATTAATCTTGGATTTTCTTCCATATTCTCTTTCTAGTCAGCTTCTGAATCCATTTTGATACTCCTGTTAGAAGGTGGTTTGACCTTTTTTCCAGTAAATCCTTGGCAGAAAGACAAATAACCTCTAGATACCAACTCAACTGTTTAGGCAAGGTTACGTTTCAAGCAGTCTTTATGTACAAGCAACATACCATTCCCAGAGAAATTTTTTGTATTGGGACAGAAGTGATAAAGCTCAATTTGTTTAAAAAAATTAAGCAACTGATTTAGTTTAAATACAGATAGGATTTTAATGACAAAAATTCTACTTGTGACGCACTGACAGCACTCACACAACACAAAATGGGGCATTAAGGTCTCTGACTTTGAAAGGAGCTCAGGGAGTAGACAAGTCTTTCCTGAAGGTGCTTAACTAGTGTGCTATAAGACAAACAAAAACCTTAACTTTAATTAAGTGGTAAGAACTATCCTTTGTGTAGAAATAGAAAGCTGAAAACAGTATTTATTTTTCCTCTACAAACTAACTCATTTTTGGACGAGTTTGAAAGCAGCAATCTGCCATGCCCACAAATAACCTAAGAATGTAAGAGTCACCTTGAAAGAGAGAAGAGGTCAGTGCAGCCCAGCACTGCAAACAGCACTCACCATGTGGTAGCAACTGCTGGAGGGGAACCTCCTCCCTTCAATTTAAAAAAAAAAAAAAAAAAGACAAAAACAAAACAAAAAAAAACCCACAAAAAAACCCACAAAAAAACCACAAAACCCCAACATCCTGACAGTAGTGAAAGAATACCCTAATAAAAACCCAATCCATTGTAATAGCACTGCTGTTCATCTAGAACATAAGTGGAAAAGACCTCCTAGGCATCCTACCCTACCAGCACCCGAAGATAACAATCTAGTACAAACCAGAACTTTAAGAACTCCCAGACATGAATGAATATCTTGGGTTTTGATTTCTAAACCAAGCACTGCATTAGCCTTCAGCTGGTGTTTTGTTTTGATGACAGGGAAGACAGCTACACAGTTTGTAGTTTTTTCTTCACAACTCACATATGGCAGTCAACTTCCGTTGAATGCAGTGGCAGCAAATCTCCCCTCATATGCTAAACTATAAATATGCACACGCACATTTTGCTGACTTTAGCCAAAACTGACTGTATGACACCGGAAATAACCTAATTCTGTGAACCTAAAGATTGCCTTTGGTGACAGGAATGTTCATAGCTTTGTCACCTTGTTTCCTGTTCTAATCTTTCCTCAGCTAGGCCTAAGAGACTGAATATACAAACATCAAATTTCTTATGTGTAGAGCTTCACAGAAGCTACTAGGAAAACATTCTCAACCTCTCCTTGTTGAGAGGTACACACTTGTGTTTAAACATGTGATTTTCTTCCAGTGATCGATGAAAAAAAGTACTGGAGAGAAATACTGAAGAGCTAATTCAAGTTTAAAATAATAATGCACACTGAATACTAGGTCTAGCTGTTTTTTCAGTTGCTGGCGCTAAGCATCCAGCATCCATCCAAGCTGAGCATTTGGACTGCCGTAAGTGACCTGAAGAAGTGGCATTTAATTTGGAAAAGAACCAGAGAACTAATTCACCTATTTTAAAAGAAAAATGAAATTCATAGTGGTAGAATATGTCACCTGGGCCATTCTGTGGCAAAGATCTGTCCTACTTGTACAGAAATATTTAATTTCTGAACTTGAAAAACCCATCACCATAGAACATCACCAATGCACAAACCTGTAACAGGTATTATTCAACTGAAAGTATATATTCTGTAATAGTTGAAAAATTATTTTATTACTACTGTTCTTTAATTATAACCATCTTAGCCTGCTTTTAAAATGCAGCACAACTTTTCAATAAAACAAAATGTCTACATGAACAATTTTTCAGATGATCAATAACCTTCCTGAACCTGATCTTTAAACAATACCACCTGTAAAAAATGTAAAAGGTATACTCTAAGCTTGCTGTGCAACAAGCAGTCATTCCTTGGAAATCTAAAAATATTTCATTGAAAGATGTTCCTTACTTTACACCTCCTCAGCAGTTTTCCTAAAGCAGAATATTTTTATTTTAAGTTGTTACTAAAATGCAAAGGCGAGCAGAATAAAATGTATGCAGCTTGCAGGTTGCATTTACAAAAGTTTCTGCAAAACACCTATGTAACTAAATTTGATTATCATTGTACATTTATGCAAAAAATATCCCAAAGTAGATACTACTAAAACCATTTACTACTACAGATACTACTGACAAATCGTTGAGAAAGCAGATATAAAGCAAATTAATTGCAACATGACAGAGGTTTCCCATTATAGACAACATTCCCAGATTTTTAGAATTACACTGAAGATAAGTCCTTGCTTATCTTAAACACCCATTAGCAAATAATGTTTCCCTCTCAAAACCATGTCTCAAAATGAGCAAGCTGTGAGTTTAAAGTTTAACATGTTCTGTTTACATATTTGTGCATTTAAATGTAAATATATATGTTATGCATTTAGATACAACACATAAGATTTTCTTAGGCAAGCATAATAATTCTCAGATATCCGTGCACTGGCATGAAGGCTAATGCCACAATCTGTGCCAATATTAGTGCATTCAAATTTGATTTTGGGAATGGAGGAAAAACCCTCACTTTGTCACCTGAGAAGTACAAAGGAATGGATACATCATATCAAAAGTCTAGTGACTTTTAGTAAGTCTAACAGGCTGGACAAGAGCAATGTCATTCAAGGCCAGCAAATATATAATATTCATCAAAAGGGAAAAAATACAAAATACAGTGATTTCACGAATACAAGCCGCACTGAGTATAAGCCGCATCTCTGGGTGTTGGTAAATATTTCGTTCTTTGTCCATAAATAAGCTGCACCTGAATATAAGCCGCTCTGTCGTTCGCAGCGAGGACCCGCGTGCAACAAAGTTGCCAATTAGTAACAGAACCGCGGCATGGCGGGGAGTTTACTGGTTCAGCTGAGGCTGTGCAGGCTCAGCCCGCTCGGGGTTGCTGACGGGGCCGGTGGCCCAGCTCGGTGGGGCCTCTCGGGGCTGGCCGCCACCTCAGGGGTTGCTCGCCCTGGTCCCGCTCCCACCGCAGTGGTGGCGGGCGAGCACGGAGCGCCCCCTGCTCCCATCGCAGTGGTGGAGGGTGGGGGTAGAGCGCCCCGCCTCCTCCCTGAGCCGTGGGGATGTCAGCACAGAGCCCCCTGCGTCTCCTCCGCCTGAAGTAGGGAGCTCCCCTGCCTCCCTCCCTCCCCCCACGCTGCCGGCGCTGTGCTGGCCCCACCTGCCGCGCAACACAGTAACCAATTTGTAACAATCGCGAAATCCTGGGTTTTACTGGCAGGTGCTCGGCTTGGCACCCTGGCTGGCACTTCTGGGGTTGTAAATGTCAGAAAATTATTCACATATTAGCCACTCCTGAGTATTAGTCACATTTCCGGTTTGAGAGTAAAATCTAAGTCAAAATGGTGCAGCTTGTATTCGTGAAATTACTGTAATCTTGACTTCACAATTATGAAAATCTTTAGCACAAATTCTGAAGATGAGAATAAAGCATGGAGATAAATCAAATAAAACACTGTATAGATATACTAAAAGTGTTTGCCATTATAAAAAATTTATTTCCTAAGCATCAGGCTGAGTGCTAGGTTAGTAGTGATACAGGTACTCAAAGACCATTTCTAGGACTATCCTGTTCTGTATTTTTTGATAGCAATGTTTTAGAATCAGAAAAATGTTTACCTTTGCTTATGTCACAGACAATACAGTGATTTAGTTAAGATGCTATAGAGAGGGGAAAAAAAAACACTACAGCCTTAAGGAAAAAAAATTAGGACTTAGGATTTCCTTGTAGGCATCAGCCATTTCTAACTGAACTGTCCCATACATCAGTTAATCATGTAGGAAACTATACTAGTCAGCTGCAAAAGGGATAATTGGAACACTGGAGCACAATCACAGACATTTCCAAGAGAAACAAGAAGATATCTCAATTAAAATTCTAAATATAGCTATAGAAGTCATCATCCTCTGTCCAAAAGAAGATTAATTAAAACTGAAACCTGTTCCAAGATGTATTAATATATTCAGACACAAAGGAAAACCTACCATACCAGAAGGAAACAATTTTATTCGGTCTTATAAACTGAGGGATATGTAAACACTATAAATACTGCAGGTGAGAGAATGGCAGACAACACTCATGAGAAATGGCAGCAATTAAACTGTAGAAACAATGAACACCCAGAGAGAAAGAGATGTAAGAAACCAGGTTTCTAACCTGACACATGGAGCATTAAAACCTTGTCAGCTGTAATACGTACTGGTTTAGTTTTTAGGGGACGTTTTTACTGACAATAGCTGCCAGTAAGAGCAGGCAACAGAACTCAGTTCAGTCACTTCACACATTTCTAAATAGCGAAAAGTAATAGCTATAAGGCCATATACAAAAAAAAAAAGAAAAATGCACCAAACTGAAAGAAAATGAAGGTTTGTCACTTATGAGATTAAATATTTTAAAAGCTTTAACAGTTTATTTGTTTATAAAAGAACTATTTCCATATTCTGAAGCAAGAGTTAAAAAACTTTGCACTAGAAAGCATTTATACCTAGTTGCAAAATTGTGGGATGGCAGAGCAGTCTCATCACTTAGAGAAGTATTCAATGTCAAAGGGGTCTGAAACTTACTTTGAAATAGTATTTCAATGTTTAATTGTTTTCCAATTTATTTGATCTAAACATTTCCTTCCCACAGAACACTATGTTTTAGCAGTTAAACTTACACACATGAATACTTCAAATTAATTCTCCTACGGATACAACAGGATGCTGAAAGTCACTAGATTTTAACAAACACAGCAGAGTTCTTCAAAACTATCAACACTAAAATGGAAAATAAGACTTTCAAGTTGTCTTCAGTAACTGACTTATTCTTATGATGTTAGTAATTAATGGCTTCACCATTTCACTAACCATTAAGCATTATAGAAGCTGACAATGACAAAGAACAAAATATGAGAATTTTTAATGTCTATTATGTGTAAGATTAACTACTTAAAAGATCAGCTGTGTCAACCTGAAGTCTTCAAGTTCATCTGTAGTGCCTGCTTTTACTATGAAAGTCTTGCCATTTGGTTAGACTACTAAAAAACAGAACAGAAAAAGCGTAGCCAATCATTAGAATTCCAACAAGATTATGCATATTCCAGATATTTTTCAACCTGCATCGTAAGCAGCTGTTTTGATAGCTGAATGTGTAGCAGATCTGGTGCTCCTAATCATTCATCAGGGAATGACCAGTAACAGAGAAGAGCAAGCCAACAGCTCTGATCACAGATGACTAATAAACTAATGGTCACTATTGGAGAGTACCTGTGTTTATGTTCCTATTGCTCATCTCCTGATCTGGCCAACTGCTGCAGCATTATCTGGGGGCTGTGCTAATCTCTGGCAAACTGCGCTGACCTAGATATAACTATACAGCCTGAGGCAATTTTTTCACTCAGCAACATGATTGCTTAACTAATAGTTGTATTTTCTGAAAGAGATGTTTGCTGGACATGGGATGGGTTAGGAAAGTGACAATCTAGGAAAACAAAGCATAAGAATGGAGAGGGGAAAACTGCAGAAATGGCTAAAAGCAGTGTGATAAGGACAGCATGACCTATGCTCATCCGGAAGTTTTCCTTCCATGAGTATTACCCTTTCAGTTTTGCTCCCAAGATGTATTTTACAGAGGTAGCAGATTAATATTTATCTTGTACTAAAACTATGACATGTAACAGTTTTGCATAGCCAGTACGCCATAAATATGCCAGGTTTTTCAGAAATATTCCTGACAATAAAGGACTTGAGAGTTATAGTTGTGCATGAAGTAATTTGTACATCCAGAATGGCAGGACAAGTGGAATTACAGTTGTCATTATTTACTTCACTCCAATTACTACATGACAAACAACACAAATTTCAAAAGTACTAGTCTTCCTTACTTACCAGACTAGTGCTGGAAAAGAAACAAGAATATAAATGAGTTTTACGCCCTTCATAAGCATTCTGTCTGTCCTTCAGAAGTCAAAATTAAAAGCTGCTGATACAGACTCAGGACTTTTTTTTCCCTGCAACTATTGTGAATTCATAATGTATACTTCTTCCCTTTCTTCAGTACCCACTTTGCTTCAGAACCAGAGGAAACTGCTCTGAAGGAACTTAAAACTAAATGTAGATACTGGGTTTCACGTTCAGCTTACCTTCCAAAATTGGCTGGCAAAAACTCAAGAAAAGCATCATTCAGGTACAGCTGTGTTAGGTTTAACAGTTGAGAAAATCCATCTGGCAGCCTATACAGAAGTAAAATAACATAGCACCTTAGTTTCAATTATATTCAGGTCATTAAGTCATACTTTCTTTAGGAACAGTATAGTACTAAAGTACTAATATATGAATCCCTATATATTGATAAAATTAAGGGGATAAATTTCTTTAAAGTCACATTAGTGACTTTAGGTTGTTTTCCACAAGATGAACTTCAAAATAATTTCAAGTATTAAGAACAAGGTCTACAGGCAATAAAAAACTACAAATAAATGTAGTCTTCCTACAAACTTGTGATCTCCTGACATGTAACGTGAAGGCAGCATTAATTAGAAACAACAGGATAAATTAAAAATACACAAGATACAAGATATACAAGATACAAGTTGAATCTCTGTCAGCGGAGATTTCTGGCAAATTAATTTTGTCACTATAGTAGAAATGCATATTAAATCATAATTAATTTTTGTTATAAAGAAGACTTTGCAGATTTCTCTACAGTCACAGAGAAATGATGGATTTTAACAAGCTCACAAAGCTATATGGCATAATGAAAGATGATCCACACGGCCTATTAGCTTTGGCAAAGTACTTTTATGAGATAGCTGTACTGGATCACAGTGCAACAAGGTTAATGAAGAGTTCTCAGGGAACCCTGCTCTTGCCTTCAAGGGCTGGCACATGTCTTGGGGCAAATTCGAGATCAGTATTTGCATGAAATACAAAACATAAAAAAATTTACAAACTTACTTTGAAATAGGATTTACGCTTGCCTCTACAACTGTCAAGACTTTACAGTTTTTTATATTTTCTGGAAACTCCTGTATGCCTGCAAGATACAGAAAGAGGTAAAAAAAACAGCCTTTAATTATTAGACTCCACCACATGAATAAAAACTATGCACATGAAACAACTAGCTGTAAAAACTTTGATTCATTTAGCAACTAGTGAACTGTTTATCTGACGTCTCATTTTACATACAGTTTTAATTAAAGAAATACTCTTCTGCAATACCTTTTTTTTACTACATTATTCCTAAAGCTTTTCATGTAAGCAGGAAGCTCACCCAAGCTACAAACACACAGCACACTAATTCCCATTGCTTATTGCCAAATATTTAAATACTTATGCTTTGGAATGTACTTAAGATAAAAACCTCAGTCCCAATATAATTTATTTTAAAAAAGGTGAACACTTGGTAGAATGAAGTTACCAACCAGATCTGTTTATCAAATCCATGACCTGTATAACAGCCAGGTGAAATGGTAAGGCTTCAAGTATTTAAGTATTTTTTACAGCTTTACATTTCTGAACTATCAGATATCCATCGCAAAATGTAATGTATGCTTGCTCTTAGCTTCTAGATCATTTGAGAAAAGGACAAAAAACACTCCAGGTAAACTTATGTTTGAAAATTAAAACAACAAGCTATCTCATTTTTTTCCAAGGCTATCTCTAAAAATGCCAGAGTGGAACTACATTCCACAAATACAAATCTGTATTTGTCAGAAACTGATAAAGTAGGTCTTGAATATGACATGTATCCACCACATCAGAAGAAAATCAGTACTGAATCATTCCACCATGCAAAACCTTTACCTCTCTCTTTACTATATATACCATGAAAAAAAAAAAAATAAAACAAAACCACTGCTAACACAACTGCAGTTGCTTTTGCAACATGTTCTGATACCCTGAGACAGGTGTCTTTATTTCAAATATATTTGTCCTAAATACAATAACCATTCATACTGGTATCTTTCTACTTGGTTTAAGAATACACTGTTGTTTGCAGCAACAAAAACTCCATATGCTAGTAAATAAAGCTAGTTTAAAATTACTTTTTTTTTTACAGATACCAAACCTTAGAGCTCTTTGTCTGAGTTAATGCCTGTAATTGTGTTTGTGAGTGCTTTATCAGGTATGTGGAAAGTGCAACTGAACCCAGGGAACAAGACCACTTAAGAAGGTACTATACTCTGAACACTTATTTGTAGATTAGTGAGAACACAAAATTTCATGCTGCCTGAAACAACATTAACAGTCCAGCTGCAAAGAGAAATACAAGGGCAGCATCATTTCTTCAGGTTGGCAGGTGGAACTTCATGTATCTGTTCTGAGAATATGTGGTGAAGCATCAACTGCTAAATAATATTTTTACTTACTTAAGAAATTGCAGAATATTTGATGTTAGCTTAAAGATTGATTCTATGATTGTGCAGTAACACTGACCTAATATCACTGACCTGATATATCTTAAGAGATGGCAGTAGACAAGAAAAACAGTGACAAAATACAGACTTTAAGCAACTGGTGATAATGAGTGGTAAAGCCACTGTACTGACTTTTCCATAAATTCGACTAAAGTAGTAACGCTATTTCTTTCAAACTAGACTTTCAGGTCCTTCTTGACAGGAACTTGTTTTCCATAATACTGTTGATTCATAGCAGGTATTTTACTCTGCTGCTGAAAGGTGAAAGGCAAGAAAAAAACATTCCAGAGTTAATCCAGGTATTTAAATACCTCTAAGTAACATGGACATTTTTTGGAAACAACATACTAAACTCAAAAGCAGAAGGGACCAGGAAGAACGGAACCATCAGTGGTAATACAGGCCAACATTTCTGACACTTCTTGAGTAATATGCATATTCATACACATGCACAGGTATAAATATATATAATTTAACATATTTATTATATATATTACATAATATAGAATATATTATATTTATATAACATATATTCATTATACAATACATAATATATATGTGTGCATGTTCATGTGTGTGAGCTCAGCCATGTGAAGTTCACTAGGACTGTGAGTGGAGTCAAAGCAGAAGATGGTAACATGACACTAATTCATTTCATTACTCAGTAAAAAATCAAAACTAAAAAGGTAATTATTTATAATTTTATATTATATATGAAGTTTCATTTCTGTAAAGCAGTAATGTTATTTTCAAGTTCAAGAAAAATTAGGAAACTGCCAAAGACTAGAACTGTACCTTATCTATTGCTGCCATATACTTTTAGTACAAAGAGAAACACTACCAAGAAACTTAAATATACATAATCTTAATTCCAGTTGTAGCAATAAACCTCTTTCAGCAAAAAGAATATCCATACATGGAAAGCATTTAGCATAAAACAACACCCTGAGCCTGCAGAAATGAAGTTACAGATTATTTATATGAAGTGACCTTATGGTGTCTGAAAAATAAATCAAGACCTCTTTATTGCTGAAAAGACAAACTCATCTTCTTAAAATTAGCATTTGCATTAATCAGAGTAAACCACTGCTAAGCTCTTCCTTGGAGGCTGAGCTGTGTCTCAGACTCACTCGGTGGCCTTAGTTTTGCTGCTTGAATCATACTGAGAGACTCTCTAAGCTTAGTTTTTCTGAGAGATGGTTTCACTACTGGCCTTGGCTTGGTCCTTGGATGAAAGATTGCTCTAGTCCAACACATAAAACCTTATGTTTGCAATATTAATTAGTTTCCACTGTTTGTGTCATGAACTCATGGAAGCACAGAAAGCTTAAATTTGTGATAACTACCTAAAAACCAAAACACATAGCACATCTACGAGAGGGGAGAATATCAATGTAAGCTTACTCTCAAAAGAACAGCCAAATAAAATATTAGCTTAATACTTAATACTTCCATGAGTCTCTCCTTAGATGAGTACCACAAATTGAGAGTCACAGTCCTTTCTAAATCCTATTTTTCTTTTGGGGTTTCTACTGCTTTCTCTGTACACTGATCCTCATGGATTATAGAAGACAGTGCAACAGACCACCTGGTCTGTTGCAGCCTCATTCCACTTTCATTGAAAAGCATTATATGGACAGATTCTTCAACATACCACTCATTTTGTACTTGACATAGTAACAATCACCATGCCCAACACATTTTAGTGCTCAATTGGTTTATAGATCACACTCCGTTTTCCAAAAAAATACAAAACATCATGCCTATGGTTGTGAAAATTTGTAGAGCACAGTAGGAGAAAACACAGTTTGCTGATCATCTTTAACCACCAGATACAAACTGAAATGGGAGTAAAGTTCTTTTTGTAGTGTAGTTTACCACAGAAGTTGGATTTATGTAATAACTTTTAGCATTTACTTGTCTGCTGCTTCCTCTCTGTTTTCCCAGATTTCAAGTACTTTAAAACTCACTGGCCCGTTTCTATAAAAACAACACCAACGAAACAACAACAAAACCCCACCTCCCCAAACAAATAGAAACCCCCAAACAAACTAACAAAAAACCAAACAAAAAACAACAACAAACAAAAAACCCACCCACCACCAAAGAAACACACAAAACCCCTCCACAACAAAACCCCCAAACTAAACAAAAACAAAAAGACCAAACAAAAGTTAAAAACAAACAAACACAACAAACAAATAAAACAAAAAAAACCCTGAAAGAATGTACAGAAGAGGAATTTAAAATTCTTGTCTGTATTATGCCAAAACCAGAAAGCATTCATCATTCAGAACTCTGCTTGGCAAAACCTCACCATCTAACCTTTTGGTATTCAATCATGATCAAAGACCAACTGTGGCACATGTCCAGAGGAAATACCAAAAAGTTCATGCAAGAATTTCAGGTCAACAGACACAAATCTGGAGGTAATCAAGCTCAGTTCTTGATCACATAACATGACTGAAATACAGAATTTCACCTGATTTCTAACTATTTGAAGAACAATGGGGTTTTTTTGTTGTTGTTGGGGTTTTTTTCGCATGGCCTGTCACAGGAAGTGTGCTCAAAAGTCTTTCTGCCTCGATTAAGGCTGTAAGTATAATTGGGGTACCCCTCACCATCTTAAGTTACTCATCTCCTCCCCCACACAGCACAATCCTCTCCTATTGCTAGGCTAGTGTACCTTGCAGAGCAGGAGAAAAACTCAGCCAATTTTTTCTCTTCATCAGATAAGATTTTTTCCACTCAAATACTGGCAATTCCGTATCTATAGAAAATTGTGCAAGTCAGATCCACTGTTGGCAGAATCCTTGACTGCAATGGATCTCAGTGCTGACAGTCCTGTATGCTCCTGCTTCAGGCCTAATGCAGATGAGGACTTGCACTGCAGCTCATGCTGTGGTAACACCTTAATTCAGAAACAAATGCTAAAAGTAGAATGTCCGGACATCAGTTATAGAAACCACCAGTGCTATGCAGAAGTGGCAGTCCCTACTGATCTGTAGTACTATTCGGAGAGAGTTACACCTCTTCTTACACAGAAAAAATATAAATAAGCTTAAATAGAAGCAAGGAAAAAGTATTGGTTCCATCCCTAAAATGCAGACCAAGAAAACCACTAACACACGTGAGACCTCTAGAAGACATATAGGTGATGTTCCAAAGGAGTCTGCAGCTAGATCCCTCAGTCTGTAGACAATATGAGGGGGGAAAAATTCTCTCCAAACAGGCACACTGAAAGCTCTATTGGAGCAAAACACATGAAGCTACAGCCTGCTGTGCACTTACTTCACTCTGCACTTTCGCAAGTATAGAGAACACAGAGGCAAACATACAGGTTCAGTTTGCATGAATACAAACTACAGTAATTTCACGAATACAAGCCGCACGGAATATACGCCGCACTCCTGGTGTGTGGACAACGTTGATGTCTTTTTCAATAAAAAAGCCACACCCGAATATTAGCTGCACTTTCGTTCATAGCGAGGATCCATGTGCAACTTTCACAAATTTGCCAATTAGTAACAGGATCGCAGCATAGCGGGGTTTACTGGCTCGGGGCGGGGCCAGGCAGGCTCGGCCCGCTCATGGTTGCCAATGGGGCCGGGTGGCCAAGCTCGGCGCCACAGCTCAGCGGGGCCGCTCGGGGCCGGCTGGGCAGTGCTGCCACTGCTGCCGCCAGGCTCGCTCACCCCCACCTCCCATCTGCACCGTTGCTGTGTTTGCTCGCCCTGGTTGGCACTGCAGGCCCCCATGCCACCGGGCTCCCCCATGCTGCTGGCCCCAGTTCTGCTGGGCTTCCCCTCGCCACCGGGCAGTCCCGCCTGTCGGGCTTCCCGCTTCTGCCATGCTCCCCTGCACTGCTAGCCCCAGTTCTGCTGGGCTCCCCCGCCCTGCTGGCTCGGGCTCTGCCGCCTGCCCCCCACACTGCTGGCCCCATCTCTGCCAGGCTTTCCCACCTCTGCCGGGGCTGGCTGGGCTCCAGCTTGGCTTGGGGCTGCCGCGGGCTCTCACTTCCGTGTTGGCAGCTTTTAGAATATTGTTAATATATTAGCCGCCCCAGAGTACTAGCCGTACTTCCGGGTTTCCACCAAAATTTTGGTGAAAATGGTGCAGCTTGTATTCGTGAAATTACTGTACCTACTTTCTCCCCTCAGCTAGTCTGTTTATCCTGGATCTAACTTCTGGGCAAGCAGCCCCACCATAAAAAAAGAAGCTGCTGTTGGTTGCTCTTCCCCTCAGGCCTCTGCTACAAATGTCCTTCAAGCCCATATGGATTGAACACCGCAAAACATTTTTAAGAAGATATACCACAAATCTCCCAAAGAATATGAAAAATCTGTTTGCAAAATCTAAAATTTTAAACTGAAAACTTATTGTATTAGTCACAATAAGTATTCTTACATATTTATGTATTTTACTTTAATGTGGGATTGCTGCATACCTTCTGCTTTTCATTATTCAAAGTACGCAGTGTATTAGAACCCAAACAATTCAACGCACAGTACTGACCCACCCATCCTTATTTTTTGAACATTCATTCCCCTTCCCATATTTCCTTGCTGCACCTGGTTTCAGACCCACCAGTATCTCAGGTTTATATTTATATGAGGTGAAAGGGTCACCTGTAGGACAGCAGTAACATCTTTCCAATTACAGTTTTAGGGTTTGTTGGTTTGGGGTTTTTCTTGCTTTTACACACAGGTACTAGCCCAGTTAAGACACATAAGAGTCTTCCAAGCATTGCTCCTCAAACCATTCCTCAATTTTTAGAATAAGGTCTCTCTAGGCCTGTTCTAGCCATGTATCTTACATAATGTAAATGAGAAGGAATATGAGTAGCAAGACAGGTTTCTCAATACCTGTTCTGTGGGGAAAAAAAAAGGATAGCCAGTAATTCTTGAGTAATTCAGCCAGGCTTCTCGAAGACATGCCTGACATACTAATTTACAAAAACCAAAACTTGCCAGGGTAGAGTAAAATTGCAAAATGTGTAACACTAGGAGAGTTGCTGACAACAGTTGTGGCCATAATGCTATTTTGGACAAGTTTCAAGGTTACATGGTTTTCAATCATGTCTAATTCATGGATGGAATGCTGTCAAGTACCCAGAGATGCACAATACCTAACCATTGGAAGCTGCTTTGCTTTTCCCTGCCCTGTCCCCTATTACCCCAGACTGCAAAATCTGTGCTGTGCATCCAGTCATTTTTTGCTACTACATGACAAATGTCTCTCAAAGCATATCCTGTAACAAAAAAAGATTCAAGTTTCTCCTTTGGTGAATTGGCAAAGTGCATAGTGACAGTGGTGACACCACCGGTGGCTATGGTAAGTTCTGGGCGGGCTAAGCCCTAGGTTTGAGCTGGGCAAGGGGGTTCCTGGAGCTAGGGAAAGCTGACAGCTGAGAGACCTATCAGGACTGCCAGGAAATAGCCAAGTCCCAGCAGTTCTGTCAAGTGAGAGAGAGCAGCTCTGCAGTGGAGAAAGCAAACATGGGAGACTTAAATGGGTCCAGTGAGTGTGAGGAACAGGACATGTGCCTTCAGAAGGAAGTGGCACAGGGATCTTGCATGGCAGTTCACAAGTAAAGGCACAGAGGAGGAGCCACTCCATCCTACTGAGTGTTAAAATGCAGCAAACCTTTTCAGCAATAAACTGGTGTCTACCTATTGCAATGGCTGTGCTGAGCATGAAACCCAAACAGAGAGGCCACAGGTACGTGCCTACACCCAGGCTGACCTGCTGAAGCCTCAGAGAGCCATCCAAACCCTCAGCTGCAGGGAATGCCAGAATCTGGGAGCCCCACTGGAACCCAAAGGCAGAGTTAGCGTCATGATAGACAGCTTCATTGCATAGAACACTCACTAGACAGCGTACCATCTGGGAATCTGAGCAGGCCACTGACGCTAGTACAGTAAATTCACGAATACAAGCCGCACTGAGTATAAGCCGCATCGCCGGGTGTTGGCAAACATTTTGTTTTTTGTCCATAAATAAGCCGCACCCGAGTATAAGCCGCTCTGTCGTTCACAGCGAGGACCCGCGTGCAACAAAGTTGCCAAATAGTAACAGAACCGCGGCAGGGCAGGGTTTACTGGCTCAGCTCGGGCCTGTCGACAGGGCTGGGTGGCCCAGCTTAGCGCTGCCGCTCGGCGGGGATGCTCAGGGCCGGCCGCCGCCACCGCTGGGCTCGGTCACCCCGGCCCGGCGCTGCCTCACGGCGGCAGGGGGGGGCACAGAGCCCGCTGGCACCTGTGGCGGTGATGGGACGTGGGGATGTAGCCTGCCTGCTCCTGCGGCGGCGGCACGCGGGGACGGGAGCCCCCCGAGCCGCGGGGCCAGCAGGAGAGAGCTGCCCCTGCCTCCCCCGAGCCGTGGGGCCAGCAAGAGAGAGCTGCCCCTGCTTCCTCCGAGCCTCGGGGACAAGCAGGAGAGAGCTGCCCCACCTTCCCCACCCCCTGTGCTGCTTGCACAGAGCAGATCCACCCGCCGCACAACAGAGTAACCAATTTGTAACAACCGCGTAAATGCAGGGTTTTACTGGCAGGTGCTTGACTTTGCAGTTTGCACTGACTTGGTTTGCACTCCCAGGATTGAAAATGTCAGAGAATTATTCACATATTGGCCGCTCCTGAGTATTAGCCGCATTCCCAGTATGGGAGCAAAATTTTGGTCAAAACAGTGCGGCTTGTATTCGTGAAATTACTGTATTAAGCTCTCACAAAGCCAGGGTGATATCCCTCCCTTAAATCCTTGGGAGCTGAAGGTAAGTTAACATCCAACACAAGCAAGTATGATCAGCTAATTCACAAAGCAAGGGGGAACAGACTGTTGTCTCAGCTCAGAGCAGGAGAAAGAATGTTCCCTGTGCTACCAATCTGCCCCTAAAAATAGGTATGATGTTCTGGAGCTAGAAGAAGAACCTAGGATAGGTTGTTAAGATCCAGAAGAAGAGAATTCTACTGATGACTATAGTCATTTTCAGGGTGACCCAGATAGGGCACTCCGGTACCTGAAGGGCTGTCCAAGAATGGTGAAGAGGGACCTTTTAAAAGACCAGCTAGTGATAGAACATGGGGTGGATGGGACTACATTAGATTTGATGCTAGGAAGAAAGTCTTCACTGTGAGGGTGGTGAAAACTGGCTGCCCAGAGAAGCTGTAGATGCTTCCTCCCCTGGACATATTTAACGTTGGGTTGGATGGGACTCTAAGCAGCTTGGTCTAGTGAAAAATGTCCCTGCTTCTGTCAAGGGAGTTGAAATTAAACCGTCTTTGAAGTCCCCTTCCAACACAAATCATTCTATTCTACAATCCCATTCTATTCTGTCTTTCCATGTAAATCCACATCTACAAACCATGTAATTACTTTAACAATACCTCTTCTTGTGTTATGAACATTCATTTTGAGTCCAGGAAAACATTTTTAACAAACTTCAAAATTTCAGATGCATACACTCAAATTTCACATTCAAAATCTTACCTGCATTGAAATTTCATTCAATTCACATCCTCTCTTACACACAGAGATCATTTTATTGTGAATAGACAGATTCCTTTTAGTACCTTCAATAAGACAATGCATTTAAGAAAAAGTACTACAAACACTTGAAAAAAGACTTGAAATAGAAGGGCTGACAACATTTAGAGCACCTATACAGTGATACACTATCACAGAGCTAACTCAGAACTCTGCAGCAAATCAATTATCTTTTATTTCACTATCATGGATGATTTAAAAATCCTGATCCTGGCCTCTCTGTCAATAAAGGTAGAGAAACAGCAAATTTACAATGAGTTATTTTGTATTCAGGATCTTCCTGCAGAAAATAAAACTTGGATCTGTCTCCCTCTATTACTATGAACAATTCTCAATTTTTCGGAAAAGCCATATTCCTAAACATATCAGATGGGCAGCACAAAACTGGACAGTCTCTTGAATTCTCAT
Organism: Catharus ustulatus; assembly: GCF_009819885.2. Taxonomy (NCBI): domain Eukaryota; kingdom Metazoa; phylum Chordata; class Aves; order Passeriformes; family Turdidae; genus Catharus; species Catharus ustulatus. The sequence goes on along the minus strand of NC_046262.2, from coordinate 21,520,301 downwards.
TCTCCAATTCTGTAACTTCTGGCACAGAGCACATAAAAGATAGTTTGCCAAATCAACAGATTATTTTAGAACACTCAAGAAAACATATTTGACCTAAATTTGCATCTATTAACAAAAATTCTTTTAAATTATTGGAATAACTTTATAGGCAGATATGCCTGGAGGCAGAGGAGTGAGGGGATGGGAGTGTTTTCTTAAATTTAGTTTGTCTATTTTTCCACAAAGATTCCTTGTAATACAGATTAACAAACTGCTGTGAGTAAATTTGCTGTAACATCACTGTGAAAGAAATATCTAAGACTATTGAAGGTACTGTTATCTCCAAAGGCCTGAATAATATGGAATTTTAAAATTTAACCTTTTTCTTTCACTGCCTGCATGCAGGGAAAAGCAGTTTCACTGCTTCCCACTAGACTAACCCCACAAACACAAGCAATTTCAAGTGCACTTCCCAAGCTTCCAGGAAAGCCTGATTTTCCTGGCAGTCACCTCATCCTATGTTTCAGCCTTTCAGACCACTTGATTCTAGTAACCTGTAAAGGTAACTCTTCCATACATTTAGATACATCATCAGACACTGTACATCTTGAAGGGGCAAAAATATTTCCTTGATAGCCTTTCACATTTTCCTACATGCATGCTAAGGCTCACATGCCAGAGTCACAAGGAAATGATTGTTCCCTAAAGTTTAATCCTGAAAGACACTGATTTAGGGGTGAAGAGCGGTGTTGCAGAGTTTTTTGGAGCATGGGGTTTTTTTCCTGTACACTTGTCAATACGTAAATAAACTGGCCATAAAGGATTAAAAATGTTTTGATCATCTTTAGCCTTATAAATATACAATTAATTGAAATTAATTTTTCTACACTGATCTCACATTCTGTATGCGGCAACTTCTCTTTAATATGTAATCCGTCAGGTTATAGGGGTGGGAGAAAAGGCATCTGTCAATGCTTTGTATAGTGCAGGATGTAATTTCTCACATACGAATGCAGTTTATTTACTGAACCATTTGTTCAAGTATCATTTCATCTTTGTGACTAGGATAGCACAAATTTTTAGCTTCAGCTAAAAATTTCAAAGCTGAGGTGCATCTGGAAAGAAGTAACAATATACTTCTGATATGAAAGGTTCACGGAAGCCTTGGAAATCGAGTTAAAATGCCATAAAAAGACAGTGGATGTCCTCACTACCAAAAAGCTACAGAATTTATTGCTTTTATTGTTGGTAGTAGTCAGAGTTAGTCCTAACTCTAGTCTATGCTTGTTGCACATAGAGTAGCAATTTGGTATTTTTAGGCAACACTCACGCCATGACCACTTCAGCCAAGAATAATACGTAAGTAATAAAATTTCAAATTACACTCTGGGTACAAAGACTTCTGTGTGCCCCTCAACTCACAGCCATTAAAGGCTTGTGCTCTAACTCAGCATGTCTCAAAACATACATCACTTCGAACAGTAGATAAACTGACAGAAGTAGTCAAATGAAGATCTGTAAATAAAAAAAACACCCTGTCTGGCTCAAGGAGGCCCAATAAGAGAAGATGCTGCATGCTGGGAGCATACAGGGAAACATGCATGTCTTCTGGTTTCCTGTATTTTAATAAATTTTCCCTGATTGCTTTCTTAGACGAAACACCTTTCATATAAAGAATCTACTACCTTGGAAAATTTCTGCGATTTTCATCTTTCATTTAAACACCAAATATTATGCACACACATATATATGCATATAATCCTACCTGGACAACTGGATGGTCTCCCATATGACCAGTCTCACTCTGTGAGCTAGATTGCAATTAATTAGGCAATTCAGAAACATTTTGAATTTGAAGCTTAGATTTTCATTTTCCTATCAGCTCTTTAGAAAAATAAATACTTCGGTCAATACATTTGATTATGTCTATGCCAGAAACAGCTCAAATATTTTATGTGGAACTCCTATCATATTTTATGTGTACTGGTATTTGAAAACTAAGGTTTAACCATCCTTCTAAAAATACAACCTTTAAAAATAAATGCATATTTGATGTCAAGGCATCTGCACGTCATGATTTAGCCCAATCCATCTCAGAAAGAGACACTTAATGGTGTATAAATACTCCAAGAAAAATAGAGGAACTACCACCATTCACTCGCCACAACCACAGGAATCTGAAAACCACTGAATTATTTCAGAATTTGCCATCCCTCATCATCCTGCACTTTTGGGGACTAATCATGTTTTTTTATAAACTAAAGGAAAGAAGTTATTTCCACAGAAGTCCACTGCTTCTATAGTCTATTCTTCTGAGATATAACAGACCAAGGAAGAATTGCAGATTTTGATAAATTTGATAAATACTCTTAGGAAAGTAGTAAAATACCGCCTATTTTACTCTTTTATAGGCACCCATCAGAACAATGAGAAAGTGAGCAGTAAATTCTTGCAAAGAGAAAAACAGACAAGGAAGAAAACTAGGCTTGCAGTTGTCAAGAGAAAAATCTTCCATGGTTGCAACAATAGAGAGCTAAAGAGAAAGGGAAAGGCACTTGTGCCAACAAATGAGGTCTCAAATAATACCGAATTATTACAGAATAAACAGTACTATTTCTTACTTCACCCAGCAGAAACACACAGGAACTCTAATTTGGGTTGGTTTTTTTTTTAATCTTATGGAGGCTTTAGAACTACTGGAAAACAAAATGTCCCCAGTAAACAAGCTGGTGACCTCAGAACTATTTTTTTATGTGCTACACTAGTCAGAGAAGCTATCCAAATTGTGATCAGTCTGACACCAGGCACATGATAATAGTTTAAATAAGCTTGTACCTCCTGCCATTTCTCTGAATGGTGTTAAAAAAAACCCTAGCCTCTAGAAAACAGAGATTCATAGTTTATTGGGATAGCGTATCATATCATCAGAGGAACAAGTGCTCTTTTAGCACTGAACTCTGTAGGCTTAGTTCAGACTCATGATATTTTAGACAGACAAGTAGTTCCCTGGCTTCAGCTGCTGATTTATGTACATGAGCTATGGAATTTGCAAACAGCAGCACTCAAATCCCCTTTTGCTGCTTCTAAGTCTTCTGCATTGAGAACTTGTGTTTCAAACAGTTAATACTTCCAACAGTCCAGGACAAAAAGATGATTCTTTCTCTTGTGTGTTACTATGACAGTTTAAGGTCAGTGTTCTTTAAGAAAGACTATCAATCCAGGAACAGACCAATAACAACCAGGTCAATTTATCTGTGTTCATTAAGCGAAGATAATATAGTAACAGTTTAAGTACAGATTGGGCTACAAGAAACACCAAGGAAAATACCAACACTTCAACAACTGGAATGCCTTCTTAGTAGAGAGCTTCTCATCATAATTACTTAGCACCCCAAATAAAACAATAAATTGAAGGACAAAAAGCTTTATGCATTAATATTTGTGCGATTCTTATTTTCAAGTATTATTTTAATGAGGTATCCTCTTAACTTTAAATTAGTATGACAAAACTCTTCTATTTTCCTCAATTAGCATAATTCAACTTCTCTCTCAAATAAGTCACACAACTACATTCAATGACAATGTTATTTCAATTTCCTCACAGTTGCACACATCTGCCAGTTTACCAAACCAGCACCATTAGTAAAACCCCATGTATACAATACCTGGTGGACAACACAACTCACACAGAATGATAGATTTCTAACAAGTCAGACAAGTGAATCAAGTCATGTCTATGGACACATAAATACACTTCTCCATGCAACAGAAGTTACCATCCCCAGAGCAAGACAGCAAAGCTAAGTCCTACTATACTACAATATTCCAACAGCTTATTCAAATAAACCAAAACCAATATTTAACCAATATGAAATAAACTATACCAACAAAATCCAGCAAAATTTACAAGTTCTTATGCATACTCTCTTAGTATAGTGACAGATGACAAAGTTACTAAAACTAACGTTTGAACGTATGCATATTGAGAGAATATAAAATGCAGACAGCGTTGTCTACAAACCAATCAATGTATGAGATACAATTAAATATCACAACCAGACAAAAAAAAAATCTTTTTATTTTAAGCAGAGATTTAGAGTACTAATTTTAAAATTACTAGCTTCTAGAAATTATAGTTTCACTAGTGTTTGTACAGTCAATGGTGATTTGCCTTTTAGTTACCTCAATACAATAAGCAAAGTGACTTACCATTCTTGCTGACATCCAGTTCCCTGAGATTAATGAGATTTGCAATGGATGCTGGCAATGTGGTTAGATCATTGTCTGGCAAACTCAGCTTGTGTAGAGACTGACAGTTAAAAAGTTGCTATTGAAACAAAGAAAAACGTGAATATGATTTTCTCTCAGTTTTCTCTATATAGCTTTTTTTTAACCCTTTTAAACTTCTGACTTCATGGCCTGAAGAGCAGGTTATTTAGAGTTTTTGACTACCAAAAATTTTTAACTAGTTGCACTGAAAATTTATTCATATTACAATGTTTAAGGAAGCAAGAAACTGTAGATAGTCACAAGGCAGCAGCTATGCTTAACACTTCCTACAAATTCCTTCCAGGATCTCAGAAACTGTGACCTGTAGTTACATATAGACCTGTGAACATTGCAAAATATTTTCTGTAGCAGACGTGCCATGTGGCACCACAGAGGTAAGTAGAGTTTATTACAGAAAGAAAAGAAAAATTGATAGACATCTTTTAACCTCAAATTATTCTGAAACACAGGATTTCAGTAGGTATTCACCTCCTCTAAAAGTACAAATTTCATTTTGTCATGTCTTCCAATACATTTTCACATTGTCACTTCCTACTGCAACTATGAAAAAAATCCAAAAAAGTTGAAAGAAACTTAGAAACTAGTGAAAAAAATTGAACTAGTGAAAAAATTGAAACTAGTCAAAGTTCAAGTTAGGGGTACAGAAAACTGTCTAATGTCTTCTGTATGCATGTATTACAATCTTAACCAAATACTAGCTGAGAACCAGGTCCCTTCTTAAATGCAGGGTACCTAGAGATTCTTCCTCAAAAGCTTTACAAATTGACAAAGTAAGGCTAATAATCTTAACATAATGGAAGAAAAAACCTCAAGAGATATGCAGGAAACTTACACATAGTATAAAATAAACATCTGTAAGAAAATGGTTGAAAAGATTCATCTGAACAATTAATGATGAGTATTCCTTTCACGACAACTTTGGATAAGATCATTCATAAATACCTTTACTTTCTTTTTTGGTATTCTGACAAAAGATGATAAAAAACAAGGAAGTGTTTATTGACTAAAAAAAAAATTATCCCAATCACTACCATACTAACAGGCTCAGTTTGACCAAAATTTTGTGTCTCTCTCAACTACAAAGCCATTATTTGAACCAGAGACTGAACAAGTCCCATTCCTATAAAATTTCCATATACCACCCCAGAACAAAAACAGACATGAATTAGCAAGATAGACAGTTAAAGGAATGAGCTTTAACTTGTCTACTGTTGTTTCCAATTCTTAAGAAATGTCTGTTAAAACTCATTTATCATTTAGGCTTTGAAGAGTTACAATTCACTTAGGATACTTTGATAAGCTGAGGTGTTTTGGATCCATTCCGTTATTTTAAGAACATATACTTAAGCTGCTTCCCTGGAAAGCAATAATCTGAACTCTTGGAATCATTAGAGATTTCTCTGACAACTTGGGTCAAGTCACATGCAGCACAAGGAACTGAAAGATCCCTAAAGGAAAATGGAGGGGGAAGGAAGGATGATGTTGACCTTGCAGCTCGTTTTCAGTGTTTACATATTCATAATTACTAGCAGTAAATGCAAGAAATCACATAATTAAAGACTATTTTACTACAGATTTCTGATTTCTTCCAAACATCCGAGTGAGACAGAAAAGTAAAACTCTTACAGTTTGAGCTTTTCAGCTCACATGCACAATGTGGCACTTGGAGCAAACAGGGTACCTTTTCAGATGTGATTTAGCATATAGGATGGAGAAGGATGAAATTATTTCAAATGCCCAGTCAATTTTGAAGCTGAAACTATGTACCAACTCTTCATGTAAAGTCAATTCCTCCTCCACCACTACCTTTCTCCTCAGTTTGCTCATACTGTGCCCTCAACAAATCAGCCAAATTAAGGAGCTACACTGTAAGACCTGTTTCTTGAAATAAGCTGGAATTCTGACAAGATTCAGAGCAACTGAAAAAATCCAAGAGCCACACTGATGGGTCATTTCATTGATAAAGTTGACAAGCAGCCCCAAAAGAGTTATACTGTGGCATACAAAGGCCAGATCACAAAATACTACCGGGACAAAGAGGAAAGGTGAGAGTGGAAAAGTCTTAACAGAGTTTCAGAAAACTAGACAGGCCTGATAAGTATAACACTCTTAGTATTTAAAATGACTTAATTAAAAGCCTAAATTAATGGAAAAGGAATACAGAGCTTGAAATTCTGGTTCCATATTGGGTAGGATCATTTCAAGTATTACAGGTCTTCTCCTACAGTTCTGCTACGGAAGTTTAATTACCAAAATTTTGGTCAAATGAATAAAAATCACTTTGATTACATCTTCACTACCCCTAATCTCTCTGTTTGTGTTCTTTGCCATATTTTAGTTTATATGTGGAGGTGTTTTCTTCTGAAAAATGCAAAAAATAATGACCAATATTACTTAAAAGCTGGAAAACATCTTTAGTTTCTCAGAAATAAGCCTTTAAGTATGACTTATTCTAATATAAAAAGACATTAACTTGAAGCAAGCGTAGGCTATTACATGTACCCGCAGTTAAGAATAAAAAAATCCAAGAACAGAACAAAAGATAAACGTTCAAGTAATCTTTCTAATCACACGGATAATTAAACTTGAGACTAGACCAAGGCAACTGGTAGTCTACCCACTTCTCAGTGCAGAGAAATAGATTTATTAGTCAATCTTTTCTGCTTTGTAAGTCTCTTGAGCTGGATCTGTTGCTTGAGCAATCTCATTCCAATTCATGCAACAAAATAGTTCAGCTGGAATGTATAAACTTGCAGTATAGCAAGGCTGCTTCATGGCAAACTATGGCCCAAAAGCTGTAGCTAGACATCATTAGCTTCTACATTGCTGGTGAAGTAAAGATGTAATAAGTGTATCTAAAAGTAAAATCATCCAACATACCTTTGGAAGCTCTTCAATCTGATTAGCATCTAAATACAGTTCTTCCAAGGTCTTTTCAAAAGTAAAAATCTCCTTAGGCACCTGTTCCAGGCTGCAGTGAGAATAATCAAGTGTAGTCACAGTTTCCTCCTCTCCACGCAGACAGCGGCATGGCACCAGCCGCAAAAACAAATTCCGCTTCGTTGTCATTTTCAGGCACTGTAAAAGAGAAATCAGTCAATTTAAAAACCAAGACAACCTCAGAAATGCTCATATGCAGTTCCTCAAACTTCTGCCGGCCGCTAATTACTGAAAAGAAGAGCATATATACTTGTACATATATATTTGTATACACGAGACACAGTGAGGAGCATGTACTTACTTTATTTTAAATACAACAGAACTCTGATGACATTAAATGAGGTTAACACACCTACAGACACTAGAAGATGAAGCCAAAGTTTAGCCTATGACTTGTCACTAACTAACACAGTCCTACACTGCAGAGAATCAGAGAACTTTGAAATGGGCATTTCTGAACAGTCAGTTGTGTCTTTACAACACAACCATTACAAAGGTCAGTGGGATATTTTTGTTTAGCACCCTCTACATAGAATTAAAATGTAGCTATAGGAAATCCAATCGGGGCTTTTTTGTACATTTAAATTCAAATCCCTCATTTAATGACAATACAATAAAAAGAATCAGTTTCTACCAAGTGTTCTATCTGCAGTTTAAACAGACAGGTTTCCAAGTGCAGAGACAACAACATGACCTCTTCTTGCAACTTCATTCCCTTTGGAAAACTTCAACACATCTTGCTGTGTACACTGGAATGAGGAAACTTCACCTAGCTATGGGAATGTACCTTTCTTCCCTTGAACTCACTGTTGCAACAGTTCCCTCTATTCTCCATGACTTCTACATTATCCCTACTCAGCCTGAGAAGGCAAACATAAATGGTGCTGACTAGCTAATCACTGACAGCATACACCAGCCATGTTCCTGTCTCTTCTCTCCTCAGAAACAGCACAAGTTTAGGTCTCTTTCTCTAATTGACCATGGATTTTCACAAAATCTTCAGCATGTCACCTCAGATTTCAAGTTTGTCTGAAATTAGATGACTGGTTCAATTTTTCAGGAAGAACCAACATATGCAGACCAACAACACGATCACGTCAGCTTCATTTCCTCAGGAAATTGGTCTAAAAATACATACTTTGCCAAAACAGCACTGAGTATTTATTTTCTCAATCAAACTGCCAACACTCCAAATGAAAATATGCCTTTTTTGATCTCCTTTTTTTTTTAACTACTGAAATTATATTTCAGCTTCTGGCCTAGTGACAGGAAACTTTCTCCTCCAAGTGCTAAAAAAGTCTTTCGGATACACTTAGCAGACTGCAATTCAACTTTCAGCCAGTATGTTAGTAATACAGGGAGAACATAAAATACCATGCCCACGGTACTATACTATGTAAAGTCACAAGTGAGACCACTTTTCTCACTAAGAGACAAAAACAAGTAATGCGCTTGGATTTTCCTCTATGTGCAGCTTAGCTTGCCAAATACTTCACAGTATGTATAATTCATATGGCAACAGATCAAGGGACTGCTATACTTTAGTGTTTTCATTAACCAGAAGTAGAATTTATCACACAGACTGTGAACAGTCAGATTTTACATCCATCCATTAAAAAACGGAAAAAAACATCTTCAATAGAATAGTGGGATATCAAAACTTCATTTTTTAACAATGATTCCCCATTGCTAGAATTTTGTTACAACATTCATTATCAGAATACAGTATTTCCCATAAAACAGCAGCCATATTATTCAAACAAAAAGTGATCTAAAAAATTTAACTGTAATGCAATACAAAGAGTTTGGAGACTTCAAATTTCACACTGGGAATTTTCACAAAATAGGAAAGTCAGCAAAACAGATAGCACAACCTCCTCCTGCGTCTTTCACAGGAACAGGCTCAAGAATGATATCCTTCAGCCAACCACAGAAAGATGCCAAAGATTCTGTGGAAGCTGACGTGCTCACTGGGTCAAAGTTACCCATGCCTTCTCCGAGCCTCTGATGCTGCTGCACATGAAAACACAAGTTGAATTCCCTGGTCAACATCTACAAACAAAATGGCTTTGATAAAAAAAGAAATTTTGTTTCATTTTGCTAGTAGTTCAGAGAATGGTAAAGCTATGGAAAAACACAATACTTTTAAAAGAGGCATCAACCGCAGTCTGTTTAAACAGGAGTATAAACAGAAGAACATACGTCATGGAAACAAGCATTGGAAGCAGAGACTGTACACGTGGATTGATTACCAGAAATCTGGCAGGGAAAGGTACACCTATATCGCACCAGCTGAAGCCATCATTAAGTTCACTTTGTCCAGCTATTTCAACTTCTCAGAGCTATATTTTGAAAGCAGAATATTAAGAAGTTTACTATATGCTTCATATAAATAATGAGAAAATATACTATTTGTCATTCAAATCCCTCAAAAACCACATTCATTACTCCCCTCTTCTTCAGTGGCTGTTCTTTTCACATGGAGTCCATGCCTGCAATTTTATTAAGCATCAAAACTCAAAGCCTAACAATGCAAAACCGACACAGACCTAGTTTTCCTAACGTATTCCTTTATTTTGTAAGAGAGATCTTGAGCTTTTGGAAGGCATGGGGGAAGAAAGAACTGGTAAAAAATCACATGCATCCACAGCACCATAAACAGGTTTAGTGATAAATGCCTATGCAATGTCACAGTGCTGGGTCATGTCTCCTTTGGTCCCTTTAAGTATCTAAACTCGCAGATCACATCTTAAGCCCAGATAATCTAAACTCATATTTAAGTATCAAATAACCAACCATATCCCAAAGCACTGGTTTGACCAACCTGGGCATATATCTAATTGTAACTCTTCAAAACCCAGAATGAAATAAGAAAGCTTCATTTAAGTGAAAACAGGAAACTGCAATATAATTTAATTCAAAATGGTTTTATGTTTGTTCAAATTTTATTTCTACACATACAGGAAGAACTGTTTGACATCAATATTCTACAACACAGACGGCTGTCAATACTAAGAAATGGGTGCGTCAGGCTAGTGGTTGGAAGCATTCCGCACCACCACTCCTCTGCAATATATGTTTTATAAACCAACTGCCAGACATACACACTTCCTATCTGTTTTTGTCTACCCATTTTGTGGTCAGTTGCCCAAGCAGAAAAACTATAATGGATGAAAGGAATCAGAAAATACAGAAGAGAAACCACTGTTAGAACTATGAAGGACAGAAAAATGTGATTTCACATACAACATGTACTTTTCTTATTTTGCTCAAATAGGAACTTTTCCATGTTTAGTTTGAGGAAATACATAGAATATAAAAGGAATACTAAGTATAGTGATTTTTTCCTGCTCATAAAATAGGCAGAAAAATCTTGATTTTCTAATATATCACAATATCAGACCACCTGAAACACCAAATCCAAGAATGCAAAATTGTTGTGCAGACTTACAACATTGTGATGACTTATTTTTCTGTGCCATTTAACAAGTCCAATTCTTTTGAGGCAGAAGGAAAAAAAAAGAAACAACCTGAAACACAAATAAAACTCCCTCGCTCCCTAAACCATTAGAGCCTTGACACAAGTTTACCTGAGGTTCACTGTTCACAGTCAACAGAAAAATTTTGACCTTTATATAGTTCTAGGGTTGTTTTGTGGGTTTTTTCACTTCTTGAAGGAATAGGAAGCTAAACACATCACTCTGCACAGGCTGCAGATGTATATCTGCTCCACTTTGGACAATAGCCTGCAGGGGAATCTCTGTTCTAGTTCCTGGGACACCTTCACCCCCTTCTTCACTGGTCCTGTTTGTCTCACATTCTCACTTTTCTTCCCTGGCTATTGTACAGTTGTTTTTAACGCTTCCTTAAAAATGTTATCACAGAGGCGCTACCAAGATTGCCGACTGACTCAGCTTTGGCCAGTAGCTGGTCCGTCTTGGAAACAGATGTAATTAGTTCCATCCAGCATGGAGGCAGCTTCAGGTAGCTTCTGCATGTGGTGAAGTCACACCTGCAGACCCCCTGCAGGATCCCAGAAGATAAGGGCTAATGTGTTTGTCTCAAACACCAATAGCAGGGTGGCCGTGGCACCAATCAAGGACTGTAGGTAATAACAGCCAAGGACTGTTGGCAGTAACACACTGTGAGAAAGAACAAGATGTGACTAGACAAGGGGCCATGCGGAGGTAGGACAGCACTTTTCTGGGACAAAGGTCTTTGATCTACCTCCTGGTAGAGTACACCACAGAGAGATGACATGGAGAAGCAGGCACAGACTGTATGAGGGGGAAAAAGACCACCACAGATCCAAAGCCCTCTGACCCATCTCCACAAGGATCTGGAAAAATGGACTGTGAGTGGTAATCAAAATACAAAGTGTGAAACTTATCTCCAGGACAGGGAAAGCTTATCTATTAAAAAGGCACCCAAAACCAAGCCCAGATGCATGGGTACCCTCAGCATCCTATTGGGTAGATCAATACATGAGCCAGGACTAGCTCTCTCTCTCTCTCTTAGTGCCTCTCTCTCCACCTTTAATTACTCTCTTTCTTTGTCTCCTTCTTTTCACCCTACCCCTTTATCCAAAATCCACTGTTGTGTACTTACGTTAGGAGGTGTAGGACTAATACACCAACTTCCACGCCGTGTTTAATTAACTAACAAAACTTCATAAGCTTTGGTGGACCCTCTAATTTTAGTTATTCCTTTTGAAAGGCATTGACAAATCCTGGGTTCAGCCTTCCCCTTAGAGGTGGGACATCATACCGAACTACAAAATCCTTGCCGCCTACACCCAATACAAACCATAAACAGTAAAACTGAATAGAACACAATGATGTAAATTATTGTAAAATGAAGTTGAAAAGAAAACCATTGGTTTGAAGACCAATGAAAGAAAACAAGATCGACAGCAAGCTTGGATATACACTAAATTTTAATCCGGAAGAAACTAGCATCATTCAATGAACCATCACTCTTTCCTTGAGCTCTGATGAGTCCCTGCATACTCCCCTCACCCAAGTACGTGGTAGTCCAACAGCATATGTAGGCCTGCCGGAACCCCATATGACATTTTCAGTTTAATCTCAAGTAGAGCTTAATATCACAGTAAATTTTGCCCACAGTCTATGTTAATTTGTTTTGAAAGCAGCAATAGTTTCACTGCATTATTAGTCCCCTAGATTTCCTGTCTGATGCTAATAATATGGGATCGCTCATGGTTGAAAAAGCGCTGCTTCCCCATCCCAGGCCTCGTAAAAGGGTGTTACATCAGCAGCAGCTGAAAATGAAACCAACTATCAGATGTCTATACACAAAGGTAAGACAAACTAGGCACACAAAATACACCATGAAGTACTTTTTGTCCACCTCACTGTTCACAAACTAGTGCAGAATTACGGAGCTGAGCACATGTAAACACAGAAAAGGGAAAGATTTTGTTGGGGAGTATGTAACCTAACATGCTGCCTGACAAATACAGGCTTAATTGGCCAACTGGCAAAAGTCCCAACATTTTCTTGTCAAAGCAAAGAATTATGAAAAAACCTGTATGGGTTTTTCTCTGCATAAAGCAGCAACAAGCACCACAGAAGAGACCAAAACACAGGCTTTGTGGTTTCTTAATGAGAGACGCTATATTGTGAAAAGTAACAGTACAATCTACATTCTTCCAGTTAAAAATGGCACTAATTCTCATGAATTTGGGAAAACTATAAACAACATACTACTTCTAGAAGGAACACAAAACATCCTAGGTTTTTACAGTAAACAGAGCACAGAATTATTCACTCTTTAAACTGAAAGTGCTTGGCACTTCTTACTCATCAGGAAATCAAGGCAGGGTGGTGGGGGGAAGTGTGCAGGGGCTTGTACTAAGGCTTGGTACAGACTTCCCTTAAGATCAATCCAGTCCTCTTGGGCAGGAAAGGTGAAATCTTAAAATAACAAACTCCAACCACAAACTCCAACCACTCCAACTCCACCCTAGCTTGAAAGTGTGCTTCTCTTTAATCCTTTTTCTTATCTTTGGGAAAGGATGACTCAAACGTGATGGCCACTGGCAAGGACCTGAAACATGCAAAGACATCCTGCATGTAAAGAAACTTTCCCTTTTTAAGTGTCACTGGCACTCTCTGGTTGAGGTGGTGAAGCCTCATTTGGTGGTATTTTCACTTCTTCCTCCCTTCTCCTCCAAGCTATTACTTTATGTCTCTTCTAGGAAAAAAAAAATCCCCAAACTGGACTGGTTATGTCATACATTTCACTGAATGAGACTAGCAAACATATCAATACACACAAATGAACCAAAGTACTGCACTGGAGGAAAAGAAAAAGTGATCGGAAATAAAATGGACACCATTTTAATATGACGCTATAGTCTAAGGCTCCCTGGTTCTGGCATAAAATAAATGCTCAACTGCATCCGTGGTTGTGTGTCCCCATGGATGCAAGTAACACCAAAAAACAACCAGTGCTTGCTCATAGGCAGCATTCAGAGGATAAGAAATAAAAGGCATTACTTTTGAAACAACAATAGTGAATGGCAACAACAGGAGGAAGAACATGTTAGTAAATACAGTGAATAGCCAATTGTTAAATGAAAAAAATATTAAGGATGCTTGCTAAATTTTTTGAGGAAAACTAAGAGAACAGAGAGCACAGAAATCAGGGTTTTTTACTGATCCAGCATACCAGAATGTAACCAAAACCAGCCATTCTCTACTCCTAGCTTGCCAAAATATCAAGTTAGAATAATTTCTTGGGGTTAACTATGTTAAAATGACCAAAAGAAACCACCCCCAAGCATCCACCCATCTCTTAGGGCCAGGGCAGCGAGATAATTTAATTAATTCAGATAATTCAGAAAAGCAATGTCAGGTATGAATTTGGGCGCATTTGCTTAAATTATCTCTCTTTTGCTTTCTATAAATAAATTCTAAGCAGATTTTAATTTACTATTTTCCTGTGATTTAAAATAAACAGAAATCCTTTACACAATTAGAATTTGAAGTTTCTCATAAAACCATATTATAAAATCTACTTACTGCAGTTGCAATAGTGTTACCTGTATCAGTAACATTTTCTTTATTCAACAACAGCATTTTTCTGTCTTACTGGAACTAAATCTCTAACTAGGTGTGTGTTATAACAGATACCTTTTAGCTAAAAAGTTTATCTAAACTGCCTACACTAAAACAAAACTCAAGAGTTAATTTTGACTAGTAAAACCCATCCTAAGCATATCAAAAAAACTCTTTAGAATTATTATTTTTAACTTTTTTCTGTATCAAAGTAGTCAGAAGTACTTGGCCTTATCATGGTAAAAGCTTAACAATGACAAAATGACAGAATGACTCTGTCAAAACAGAATAGAAGTATTATTTTTGAGAAGAAAAAAAATATCTGGCAAATAAACTATATAATAGAACATTCTATTTCAAGTGCAGCCTTTAACTGAAATGCAGTAATACTCAAAATCTTTATGTCTTGGGTTACTTTTGATCACATCCTGTATTGTATCTATTCTATCACCATCTGATGAGACCAGGTGGGGGCAATGACCCTTATCTCCGTGGGAGATATACTGCTAATGGGCCATCCATTGAAAACAGGCAGGGCATTGTTCTTTATCTTTTCACAACCCATCCTTCCTTCAGGGAATCATTTTCTGCTAATGGCCCATTGAGTCCCACTGTGTGACTGATAAAATTACTGCATCCCATTGGAAGTTGCTCCAGTCAGGGGAAAGAGCCCAACATTTCTTACCAAGATAAAAACTGAGATTTTGGGACACTAAGGTAGTCTTTTTTTTTTTCCATCTGGACTCCAGAGGAAAACCTGACTTTTCCACATCATCACTGGACCTCTGGAGGGGAAACTGCACCTCTCTACAGGAGCACAGCTTCAACTGAACCACATCTGTCACTGCAAGAGGACTGAAGCAACCATTTACTGGGACTGCTACCAACACCCTGACTGACAGGGTGTCAGGTTGTATTCTGACTCTGTCAGTGTTTGGGGTTTGTGCTTTGTAGTACTCAATTTCTATTTTAATTTTCTTAGTAAAGAACTGTTATTACTAATTCCCATATCTTCGCCTGAGAGCCCCTTGATTTCAAAATTGTAATAATTTGGAGGGAGGAGATTTACATTCTCCATTCTAAAGATAGGCTCCTGCCTTTCTTAGCAGACACTTGTCCTCCAAAATAGGACATCTTATAAGCCTAGACCAAGACATCAGTAAGTCAGATGTATATGGGAGCATAGATCTGTAATTTGATCACCCTGGTTTTTTTCAGAGAGAGACAACCCAACCCAGCACACAATCCAAGAAGTTCCTGCAGATCACTGATGGTAACTTTCTCATGTAAATGGTAGAAGAGCAAGGAAAGGTGCATTGCTGGACCTTGTACAAACAAGCCAGGAAAGACTGAGAATGTGAAGGCTGGAGGCAGCCTTGATTGTAGCAACCATGAGATAGTGGAACTCTTGATCCCATGTGGCAATCAGGACTAGAACCCTAAACTTCCTAAAAGCTAACTCCAGCCTCTTCAAATAAGTGTTTAGCAGAATCTCATGGGTTAGGGCTCTAGAGCAGAAGGGGGTCCAAAAAGCTGGTCAATATTCACACATCACTTCCTCCATGCTCAAGACCAGTGCATTTCCATGAACCAGAAATTAAGCAAAGGGGGCAGGAACCCCTTATGGATGAGCAGGGAGTTTCTAACAAATCTTGAATAGAAGAATTAAATTTATGGAACTTGGAAAAAGAGGCCACATGAGTAGATGACAGGAACATTGTCACAGAATGCAAGGAGGTGACAAGAAAGGCCAAAACCCACTTCCAGTTGAGTCTGTAAACGAATATCAAGGACAACAAGCAGGGATTCTACAAGTACATCCTCAGCAAAAAGAATATTAGGGAACATGTGGGGTCATTGCTGAATCAGATAGGTGTCTTGGTGAAGGAAGACAGAGAGAAGGCAGAATTACTGAATGTCTTCTTTCCTTCAGTGTTAAGGTCAGCCCTCAGAAATCCCAGACCTTGGGGCAAGGAGAGGAAGGCTAGAGAAAAGAAGACCTTCCCCTGGTTATTGAACTAGACAGGCTTAACATTCATAAATCCATGGCCTTTGATGTGATGTACACACAGGTGATGAGGGAGTAGTATATGATGTTGCTAAGCTACTCTCCATCATCCTTGAAAAACCATGGAGACATGCCCAATGACTGGACAAAAGACAAATTTAGTCTCATCTTCAAAAAGAGCATTGAAGGACCCTGGAAACTACCAGCCAGTCAGCCTCACCTCCATCCTTGGAAAGGTGATGGAACAGAATATTCTAGAAGTCATCACCAAAAACATACAAGAAGGTCATCAGGAGCAGTAAGCAGGGATTCCCCAAGGGGAAATCATGCTTGACCAATCTGACAGCCTTCTATGATGGCAGGGCAGGATGGGTAGATGAGGGGAGAGCAGTGGATGTTGTCTGCCTCCTCTTCAGCAAGGCTTTGGACACCATCTCCCATTACATCCTCACAGGTAAGCACAGGAAATGTGGTTTAGATGGATGGACGGTGGGGTGGACCAAGGACTGGCTGAATGGTAGAGCTCAGAGGGTCAGGATCAGGGCAGTAGAATCCAGTAGTCAGTGCTGTTCCCCAGGGATCAAGAGTGGGTCCAGTCTCACTCACCTTGTTTATCACTGGCCTGGATGAAGGGATCCAACCTCAGCAGATTTGCTGATGACACAAACTGGGGGAGTGGCTGATACACCTGAAGGCTCTGCTCCCTTTCAGCTGGACCTTGGTAGGCTGGAGAGCTGGACAGAAAGAACCTAATGAGGTTCAACAAGGGCAAGGGCAGGGTCCTGCACCTGGGAGGAATAATCCCAAGTCCCAGCACAGGCTGGGCTGCCCCACTAAAGAGCAGCTCTGCAGAGAAGGACCTGGGAGTCTTGGTGGATCTCAAGGTGACAATGAGCCAGCAGTGAGTTCTTGTGGCCAGGAGGCCCAGTGGTATCCTGGTCTGCATGGGGAAGAGTTGGAAAGAGTTGGAAGAGCTGGAGGGCTGGGTCCAGTTCTGGGCTCCTTAGTACCAGAGACCTCCTGGAGAGGGACCAGTGAAGGGTCACAAAGATGATGAGGGTCTGGAGCATCTCGAGGAGAGACTGAGGGAGCTGGGCCTGTTTAGTCTAGAGAAGAGAAGACTGAGAGAGGATTCACCTCAAGATGAAGAACAACAGCTTTATGTTGAGGGTGGCAGAGCACTAGAACAGGCTGCCCAAGGAGGTCATGGAGTCTCCCTCTCTGGAGACATTCAAAAACCAGATAGAGGTGTTCCTTTGTAACATGCTCTAGGTGACCCTGCCTTGGATGACATGATCTCCAGGGGCCCCTTGCAACTATTAGCTCTTCTCTGATTCTGTGAATTTAAGGCAAGATATTTTACAGCAATGTCCTTACAAAAAAAGAAGAAAAAAAGGAGAGAGAAAAATTACAGATTACGTTTACAGGAAAACAAAAATTTAAAAATGTTTAGATAACCAAGCAACTGTACCTTTTACGCTTTTAAAAATATTTATATTGACTTTTCATAATAACACTACTCAACAATACACAGCACCACACACACACTGTCATAACACAACTGCAGCCCAGGTAGCTGCAAGTATGTTCTCACACATTTTGTTCTGCTCTTTTTCTGAGTCCTAGAAAATAACTTCCATCTGGACAGTAAATCTATCCAAGTAAGTGTCAGTATAATACTTCCTCTAAAGAATGGTTTCTAATTGGACACCATTAACAACACTGCTGAGATTAGCATCAGATCCGAGCTTCATTTCTGATGTTTCACTTGATTGCATATTCTTTGGGTGTGTATTTGCCATGTTACTAAGAAAACCTTAATAGGGAGGAATAAATTGATTTTTCAAACTACTGCATTTGAATCTCATCCACTTCCTTACTTAAAAAAGCACCATATAAATCAGTGATTTTGACAATGGCAGACTGAAGTCTGAAGGAACTGCAGGAGTCCCACAAATCTTCATGGAATATGCAACAACCCAAGCTTCTTTAAAAGCCATGACATTGATAATTCAGTATTTCAAAACTGAGGTTTTCAGATGCCTAAAAAAGTCCTTTACATTATGGAACTGACAGTTCAGATTTATTTTTTCTCATTTTTAAGTTAATACATAGCCAGAAATATGAAATATTTATCCCAACAGGATACTGAAGTGCTAGCCATATTTTTTTAAAATATGTAGTGGAAATAATCAACTACTATATACCTAATAATCACAGCTAACTAGAACCAAGCTACTTCACAACTGCTTTGCTTTCCAAATTCACTAATTTCTATATCAAATAACCCTATTTTCTTTCATTGTTACTGTGAAAGAGATCTACGGAAACAAATTCCTGACTTTCTATACAAAGAAAACAATGAAAATTAAATACAGAGAGCAACCAGATTAAAAGATGGCAAGCTTCTGGCAGAGGTAGAAAACCATAATAAACCCTTATGCTTCAGGTTTAGTTTTTTGAGGAAATACTACTGCATAAGAAAATATTTTGTATCACATATAGCCAGCATCTATTCCAGAATAAAGGAAGAGATACTGTTTTAATTCCTCTAGTTATGCCACCACAGTCAAAAGACATGAAGGAGCACAGTGGAAGTGAATGCAAGAGGAATTGCTAGCCATTTGCCCATAGGAAGCCACAAACATTATGGTGCAGCAGGCACAGCTGAGGCAGTGCAGCAACAGCACAGATTATTAGCTCGGTGGAGAATGCCAAAGCACACAAAGCCTACACCATTGTAGGTTACACAAAAGGTTAGAAAACACAAACATGTGCACATGCCTCTCATTTAAGCATAAGCTGTTTATAGAAATACCAGATAAAATATGCAGAAGGTTTTGCATCCTTTGAACCACTATTTTATAGTCTCAAAATTAAAGTCATTGAGGAGTCAATAGTTATTAGCATTTCCACAACCTGAGCAGCGCTATTAATAAAATCAGAGCAGATGGAAGCTGCTGTCATATGTTGTTGGGGGCTTTTTTTCTGGGGCAGGAGAGGGACTAAGTAGAAACAGTTCCTCTACAGGAATTCATATGGACCTTCTGATGACTAAATATACTGCTGGGTACATTTTTTATTCATTAAAAATACTTGCCTCTACAAACCCTTACAATATGAGGCAAAAGCAAGTTAGTGCCACCTGTATTGGTGTCATTTAATAAAGGAAAAAAACTGATTCTGAACATGTGTTGCTTTTCCATAGAGCTTTGAAAGCAAATCTAACTTCATTGTGTTAACACTTCTTACATTTTTATATATGCTCTCTAGCTAAAAAACGTTAGCACACCAGTAAGAGAGAAAGTATATGATATGATGTATGTCTCCACTCTAGAGCAGCAAACCAAAAAGGACAGTAGGAGGCTCAACAAAAACTTTTAGCATTTTTTCAAGTACCTTTCATCCAAGCTTTCAAAAAAAACCACGCTTATCATTTCTAAGAACGGAACAAAAAAATTACAAAATTCACTATTCTAAAGTTCTCAAACCAAAACACTTAATAATGGACACTGAGCTTTAAAACAGAATTATTTTCCTATTCCATATAGTGCCCTTTTTATATAGGCACACATGTAAATAGATATAATTTACTTGGGTCTTCAACAGATATTCAGAACTAAAAAAAACCTGCCTTCAAAGTAACATGAGATGTGATGCAGAATAAAATTCAAGTGCTTTGAATTATAATTCAAAGCAATTATAACAGAGTATGAATAAATAAGAGCGTTTCTATTTTAACACATTAGGCAGTTGGTCCAGAGGAAAGAAAAATAATGTACTTACCACTGTGTTACTTTATTCTCCCTGCTGCTTCTTCCCTGAGCTTTCAAAGTCAACATTCTGTTTGAGACAAAGGGACATATTTTAGTCAACCCTATAACTATTAGGTAAGAACAAACTACTATTTTATTGGATTGGATTGGGTAGTTTTTTTGGCTTTCGTAGTTTTGGTTTTGTTAAAAGAAAAGGTTGACGCTTGTGTGAACAACAGTTTGAACATTCCAGAGTACTTGAAAGACTTTCAACACAGCAAAACAGCATATATTCTTTTAAAGGAGAACAATGTTTTGTGTACAAAACATTGATTTTTACCCTGTTTTTATTTTGCAGCACTCTGTCTACAAAGTTGTTTCATTTTTACTCCCCGTATAGTTACTATATTAAGTATCACACATATTTCTCTCACACACAGTTGTGAAGAATTCTAAGGAAAAAAATACAACAAAAATTAACCAAAGATAAAAAGAGTAAATTTTTGCAATGTTAACTTTAGGAATTTTTTAGAAAGTTGCAGCACTTTTTATAAGCCATAACAGATCTCTGATGCTAACTTCACTGAAGTACAACAATTAAAAACAAATGAAACATTCAGTGTTTTTGACTTAACACACACAAAATTAGTGGCTGGACTGATGGGAAGAATTAATTTTGCCTTCAACAAAGGCAGAAGTAGAATATATCTTCAGAGGGATTAAATGTCACTGTAGTCAGATAGATTATCAAATTAAGCACAAAGTTATGGAGAGCAGATAAGAAGCTAAGTCAAACAGTATAATCTGTCAAATTTTCAGTATCTAGAAAAGAATTTATACTGTGGGGATCATAGGAAGCAGCATCATTCAAAGGATTTGCTTATAAATGGAACTATATTTCATTTCTTTCCAATAAAAGCAGAATTAGGCCACCATAAAATAAATAAATAGATCCTGAGAGAGATGTAAAATCAACTTGTTCCAGGAGAAGAACAAGTTCCTTCTTTCGGGGTAAAAAACAGCACAATGAACTCCCACAGAAGTCAGGAGTGACACAGCAGGATTGCACTACAATCAGCTTCTGCATATCACATGTCCTATTCCTCGTTTGGGAGTTACTGGTGTCAGTTTCTGCACTCATACCAAATGAACTCCAATGCACTACATTGCACACATCAATAAATATTTTCAATAGAAGGGCATCCAAGACATGCAGCTAGCAAGAGGTAAAAGTAATATCAAAACCACAAGCCTTTTAAGTTCCTTACTAAAAAAAATCTCTATTAGTTTAGCCAGCCTCAGAAATGCAGAGCAGAACCACTCACAACAATTAAAAAGATGAAGAAAGACATCAACAATCAAACCAGAATCTGAAACTGGGGCTCTTAGAAGAGTTGGTCAAATTGTCATGGCTGCATGCTTCTTTCCCTTCCCACAGCACTTGGCTCCTACTGCAAAACTGTGTGATCTTTACAAAAGCTGTTTCAGAGACACTGTACACAAACTCCCAAAAAGAAGAAATGCAGGTCTTCAATAGTTTTGCTAGGATAAGCAGAATTCATCCAGAGAACACAACAGTGCAGAGCTGGATCTGACAAAGAGAAAGTCAGGTGATTGTGCCGCTGAAAGATAAAGACCTAAGGTCAAGAATATGCAGGCAAAGCATTCACAGTAGAAAAACTATCAAAGAAATAGCTAGCCCTATAATCATCACAAAAACAATAAACAAAAAGAGATTACTTGTGCATCATTTCCTGACACCTGTTTGGCTGACTTTGTTGAAATGCCTAAAAGAATAAATCCAGTGGTAGGGAGTCATTACCATTTGAACTGCTTGCAGACTTCCAAACCAAGCAAAAGGAACTCATCCAATCTCAAACATCCAGAGGCAATAATACAGCAAGTGTGTGCATGAGGGGAAGAATACACATCACTACCTAGATATTTCAGGTCATGCTGCTTTACAAATTTAGCAGCTACACAAGTCTCTGAAAAAGAGACATCAGTTACAAAATCAAACAAAAGCAATGAACTCAGTGCAACTGATGTTTCTGTAATGTCACTTGAAACTGTGACATTGAGTCACATAACCTTAAGCCTCTATATCAAAAGACGACAGCTAAGAATGTGCTGTAACTACAACTCTAAGCACTGATGAGTTTCCAACAGCAGAAACCTCCTATCACCACACAGCTTGCAGGAAAGCACAACAACCTCTCTAAGAAATTAAACGGTGATATTTAGAGGAACTCAAACTAACCATGCACCAGAAGTCTAGAAAACAAGCAGCTGAGGTGTTTGTCTCAAACACCAATAGCAGGGTGGCCGTGGCACCAACCAAGGACTGTAGGTAATAACAGCCAAGGACTGTTGGCAGTAACACACTGTGAGAAAGAACAAGATGTGACTGGACAAGGGGCCATGCGGAGGTAGGACAGCACTTTCTGGAACAAAGGTCTTTGATCTATCTCCTGGAGATAAGCACAGCTCAGAACAGCACAAACAGAGAAATTAGGTGGAGAAGCAGGCACGGACTGTATGGGGATAACAAGACCAAAGACCCAAAGCCCTCTGACCCATTTCCACAAGAACCTGGACTGTGAGTGGTAAGTAAGTTACACAGAAAGTGTGAAACTCATCTCTAGGGCAGGGAAAGCTTATCTATTAGTAGGTACCCTGACCTAAACCCAAGCAGTGGCCCCAGGACATGCCATCAGATGAACTGATGCTGTAGCCAGGATTAGTAATCTCTTTCTTTCCTTCTTCCTTCCCTTTCTTTGTCCCCCTCTTTTAATTTATCTCTCTCTTTTCCCTTATACCCTATCCCTTTGTCCAAAATCCAGGGCCATGTGCTTATATAAGAGGCCAGAGTACTAACATACCAATTTCCAAGCCAAGTGTGTAATTTACTAATAAAACTTCATAAGCTTTTGTGGATCATCTGACATTCCTTTCAACCAATGAGTATCTACAAATCTTGGGTGCTCCCTTCCCCCTAAGGCTGCAATACCACAAAGACCTCATTTAGTTGAGACCACCACTATTCTAGTTGTTTTCCAGAAGTGGTAACAGGTGCTTTAGACGACTAGTGGTAACTTATCCTTAAGGCAAAAATACCTTAAGAAATCTTATTTAACCATACTCTAGCACACGATATCAATCACATCAGACCGAGTCTCAATATGTTTCTCTACTCAAAAAGCTCTAGCATTCAGTTTTCTGGAGAGAGTACTCGGCAGAACTATTTTATGTATCCATCCTGTTCTTACTCTTTCTTAATTAAAACCCTAACGCTACTAGACAATGTTTTCCAGATGGACTGCTGGTCTGACCCAGAGCAGCTGTTCCAATCACTGTACTCCAGGGGTTGCTCACAACTGAGCGAGCAAGTATTTCTTATTCCACTGAAGTATTTCTGTTCCAACTTACCAGTGGTTTTAGCCTACAGAGGGTGAAAACAAGAACAGCCTAAGAAAAATAGTGAAAGATTGTCTGAGCAGTCAGAGATCAGGTTAGGAAAACTAAAGCACTGGTAATATTAAATCTGGCCAGGAGCATCAAGGACACTAAAAAAGCTTTGCCATACAGAGGGAATTGGACAAACTTCAGAAGTGGGCCCATGAGAACACTGAAGTTCAACAACACCAAATGCAAGGTGCTGCACTTGGGTCAGGGCAAGACATGAACACAGACTGGGAGGCAAACTCAGTGAAAGCAGCCCCGTCAAGAGAGGGTTCTTCTGGATAAAAAGCTGGACAACAGTGTGTGCTCACAGTCCAGAAAGCCAACTGTATCCTGGTCTGTATCAAAATAGCAGCCCAGGGAGGTGATTCTGCTGCTCTCCTCTACCGTTGTTACACCCCACCAGGAGTACTGTGTCTAGTACAAGAAATTCTTCACCATGAGAGTGATGAGGTACTGAAACAGACTGCCCAAAGAAGTTGTGAACGCTCCATCCTTGGAAGTGTCCACAGAAGGAGAGAGTGAATTTGATGATCTTCAATGTTCCTTCCTCAAAGAAGGAAGGTGATTTCTATTATTTCTATAGGTACATGGGTGATAAAAAAGAAGACTGAAAATGTGGGTCCTCTCCAAAGGGAGGGTTACCTGGGACATGGAAAAGGCCAAAGTACTCAACTCCTTTTTTGTCTCAGTCTTCATCAGCGAGTTCCCCAGCCACCTCATCAGAGCTGCAGAAGACAAAGGCCGGGACCAGAAGAATGAAGTACTAACTACCTGCTGTAGATGATCTTAAACCTGATCTTCTAAGACAACATGGAGGCTCGTAAGTCCATGGGACCTGATGAGGTACATCCGTAGATCCTGAAGAAATTGACAAAGGAAGTAGATAAGCCACTACCTCTCATACTTGAGAAGTTGTGGAAGTTCCACTGACTGGAAAAAGGATGCACAACCACTACTTTTAAAGAGGAAAATAAAGACCCATGAAATTTATGAGTCAATCAGATCTCACCTCAGTGCCCATAAAGATCATTGAGCAGATCCTCCTGAAAACTCTGTTAAGGCACGCAGAAAAAGGAGGTGATTTGTGACATCCAGCATGTCTTCACAAAGGGAAGTCCTATCTGACAAATGTGGTTACCTTCTACAATGGGGTTACAGTTCACCTCAAATCCTCAGAACTCTTTCCATTGCTTTTGGAGGTTGACTTTGAAAGAATATTGATGTACCCAGAACACATAGCAAACTTTCATGCAATAGATCAGGATGTAGGGTTATACTTCAGTGCAATGAATGAGGCTTAAGCAGTTTTTATTTTCTCCAAACTGTTTGAGGAAACAAAACCAAAAGCAAATAAACAAAACAGAGTATAAACAATAAACAAGAGGGAATAGGGTAAACCACAACGTGCTCTTCATTTCAGGAAGGGTTGGAAGCAAGTATCTTAAGAACTGCTTGCTTAAAAGCCATTTCAGGCAACCTTCACCCCTCGATAACCATCCTCCATTTTAAATGAAAACAGTAAAACCAGCAAAATATTTCTTTAAATAACTCCAGAATAGTATTGCAGAATCCAGATTATCTGCACTTGTCCTCAAACATCCATTCAGGATCAGCAGGAAAGTACACTTAGCTAAAAAGACTTCAGATCAAAATTATCCACAGTAGAGACTCATATTAGGCAGAAAGACCCCATACCGAACCACTTAAATCTGTCTAGTAAACCAAGAACAATTTTTGGGCAAGGAGATCAGCTGGTTTTTTGCCCTTTGGAATGGGGATGAGGATGATGAGAGATTCCAAATCACATTGAAGAGGGGCAACTGTATGCACCATTGGTATCACTGTACAAGAAGACCTTGCCTGCCAGAGGATACTTAAAAAAAAATCTGGCAATGGGTATCAGTGGAGTACATGAAGATGTGCATAATCATTTCATACACAATGACAATAACTAAGTTTTACTGTCAGTATTTACTGTCAAGATTCTAATTCACAACCTGCCAGATTGGAGGGAAATGTGTGCCTTACAGTGAGCTAACTTGAACAAACAGAATAACATATGATTGTGATTGAGGAAACAAAAGATAAACACAGCTGAGAAAATATTTATCTCTAGACAGTATATCTTTTGAAATTAAACATATTTTGCACAAAGTAGAAAGGCCATAGAACACAGGCAGCTTCGTTCATCTCAGATTCCCAGACTGGGAAACAAGAAAGGGTAAAAGAACGACCAGGGAGACACAAAGGATCCAGAGACCATTCTTGAAAATAAACACATCTTGCTTTTCATGGAAGCAGATGCTGTCATCCTGTCCCACTGTTTCTTGTTATTTCAGTGTCTGAACCAAAGACAGACATTTAGAGTGAAGCAAAGAAACATTGAACTGTCTCGTTGACATAAATCTAGCAAGTTTCAGGCAGCAGAACTTTCTACTGATTTTGAGTGATCAAGTCTAAGATGTTAATAATGAAACATTACCTCAAGCAGCATGAGACTGACCTACTTGAGGATTTGTTACCTCCTAGTACCAATGCTGTCACAGCAGCTGACAACCAGAATCCTTTAATACAGGGAGAGGACAGCTGATCACACATTCTAAGCAGGCACACAAAGGTTCACATTTGCTTCCAGAATGCTCCAAAATAACCTACTGGTGTACTCAGGGGACATGCAGTTTAAAAGTGTTCTTCCAAAGGCTATGGGTATGCTTACCAAAACACGGAATGCAAAAGGCACTATGATAGGTCCCTGGACTGCCTAACTTGCCATATGACTTTTATTTTAAGAGTTTCACTGTTCCGTCAAATTAACTACAGTTCAATTAGAGTTGTTTTAATTATCTTAAAACTTAATGGACTGCCCTAGGGTGCACCAAAGTGAAATTTTGTTACTTGCAATATCACAACAGCACTTTTGCAAAAGACAGTTAAGGAAACACACGCATACCTGTGCACACACAGGTAAATCAGAGCTGCTGGATTTTGTGGTTGACTACTTTCCCTTGGGGAAGCTGGTCAACAAAAGGGTTTCCAAGGCATAAATGAAGACAGCACCTGTGATCTCAATTTTTTTAAAGGCAGCATTTCCACCTCTGTGGATACAACTACAAAAATTTTGTCTAAGCATTCAGAGTGCAAATTGTGATTTTCCAACAAAACAAACACAGCTAGACCTAGGAAAATGGTCTGGTGTCCAAAACCCCCTTTTATAACAGTGCAGTTAATGCAGAAGTGACCAGTATGTTAGCATTTGCCTCAGCATATATGCATTGAAAAGTTATTCTACAATATAAAGAACAAAATATAATGTTATTAAGCATAAACAGTTAGAGCTACAACACGCTCAGAAGGCACAGCTGTTGCAGGTAAGAATCACACTGTGACTTTTAATTTCCTTTAAATCCCACATACTCCAGAGGAGCAGTAAGATATAGCACTATTTTACTTCCTTTTCCCAAACACTAAGAACTGCAGAACAGAGGTTCTTAGTCACATTTCCAGATCATGTGGTCCAGCCCATAACCCTGCCTACCACATCAGAGCAAACCAACATTAGATGCTACAAAGTCAAACTCTACTTTTGACTTAAAGTGAATGTCAGTTTGTAAAAGAGAAAGCAGATCCGTTGTATTATTTGGAATCATTTCCAGAGGAGAAAGCTGAGATTTAGTGGTTTTTGTTAACCATGGCAGTACATGTTTCTGTGCCTCCACTCTAGCAAAATTTCTAGTCAACATAATTACTGTCTTAGGTAGACGTTTTCCAAGTCTTACTAAAGCAACTGAATAATCACTTACTAATTCAATCATACATGAATGTATAATATAAAATGTTCCAGTTCACATTAAAAAGAAGATATCAGGAAAATCTCTTTGCAGAACGAAGACTTCTTATATCAGTATATCCTGCTTTACTGGAAAGTAGAGTTGGTATTCACAGACTTACAATTCATCCAAATCTACAAAAGAAGGTTGCTTTCCAGAATGCAAGGTAAATGCAAGGGGGATTAAACTGTTACTGTATGCTCTTCCTCATCATTCTGCTTAAGGCACTATTAATGTTTAGTGTTTTTGTTCCTTGACGACATCACATTAACTCAAGTAACCACAAACCAAGACAGAAATGAAAACACAGAAAACTAAAACACTGGCCTTCTACTCCCAACTTAATGCTAAAAATTAAGAATTTTAGGAAGGTTTTAAAATATTATTATTCATGGCATCCTTAAACACTGTACTCGTTTAATATACCTGTCTTAAGACAAAAAAGTTTAGTGATCATAACAACTTAATTCTTGTCTTTAAAGTATACAATATAGCAGTACCCCAACTTCATAAAAATCAAAAAATAAACCATGCACAACAGAAAACGACTGGAGGTGGTTTTGTAGACCACTTATATCGGCCACACAGATCATTCTTAGTGATAGAACCAACACAGTTCAGATTAGCAACAATCTGTGCCCTGTGTAGTGTCACAATTCTTTACTAAAACGTTTTTCTAAAAGTGGCAATCATGCTAACTCAGTGACTAAATGTGAGCAGCTATGTTGAGCTACATACTGAGGTCCAGTTAACCCTGAAGAAGCTCTGTTGTTGGTGGTAACAGAAAGAATCAAATTTGATTCAATATGGTAATGAAAAAGAAAAAAAGGATTTTTTTTTTCAAGCTACAACAACTTTCACACAAACTTCAGCCATTTCAAAGATTTCCACTGCTACTGCAGAACTGACATTAAATTTGGAGAGAATGGAATATACCTATGCGACATCAAAAGGCCAATTAGCACCACAAACAATGTGACACAAGCACAAGAGAGACTGCAAATCCAAGAGAAAACTATTTAGATCTGGTCATCCTTTGCTCCTATGTGACCCTGCTCCTTCTCACTCCTTCCCCCCCATTCTTTAGTTTCCCATCAGCACACGGATTCTACACAGCGACCACTCCAAAAGGTCAAAGTTTTTCAGTCCTGTTGTTGCTAGCCACAGCAAATGTGGTCAGAACTCAGCCTTTTTCTACTGAAGAACACGAGAGACTGACGACAGGACAGACAAGGGATGTGGAAAATTTGAAAAACAAGTGATTAAGGGAATAAGAATACATAATACAAAATATGCCAATTGTATTGGTGTTAATATCTATAACTAAAACCACAAAACTCAGTCATATATACACACTAAACAACACCAGAATCTACACCATTGTTTCTAGAAAAGACATACTTGATCAAAATTAAGTAGGTGGTTACCTTGCATTATGCTATTACCATGATCCTTGTTTCTTTTTGCCTACTGCCATTCATCAGATAAACACTTTTTCCTCCCCCACTTCTTCACACCCACATCTTTTATTAGATATTGAAATACTTTAGGGAGAGTCATATCTAATTTTGTATGTGCAATACTTCAGAAATATGGCACCAAGCCTTATAGAGACCTTGGGCATGTATAAAATGCTGGTGGAAGCCAACACCCACAATTCTGTGTGCAAACAGCACTTACCTAAATATTGTCTTAAGTAAATGCTGACTCACTAATAGATAACACGTTAACTACCCAATATGATGGGAAAAAAGTGATCTAGATACTAAAGCAAGTGTGTCCAAGCATAAGAGAAAGAGAAAGCACAAGGAATAAAAACCTGTATACTCAATTCTCCAACAGCATGCGAAACTTCATCAAATAAATCCTAAGATAAGTCCTCCACCTGAATGAGCCCAAGATTGTCGCAGACTATGTATTCTTGTCTTGCAAGACAAACAACTTAAGGTTCAAGTCCTCTTGGACAACATTTGAGTATAGGTTTCCAGCACTCCAGATAAACCACCTATTGCTTACACCTCAACAGTAACACCAATAAAGATGTTATACTTATCTCAATTTAAAACCTAGACAGATAGGCTTTCAATACACCTCCTGTACCTGCCAGTTATGACACAGCTTATGCACAAAACCAAACTCTAGAGCTGTTTCAAACTATCAAAACACAGATGGTCATGACTGAATTCAGACTACAAATTTTACCAATTCTGAGAAAGTTGTGGTATCAAATGTTTGAATTCATCTTGTGCCTGTGGCCTTTTATGGCTACTCAAGATACTGCAACACAGTTTGAACTGTTAAGTAGCTGAGGCTTTATATTTGAAATTATCAAATTATGCATAAAATACTGAATTCTAGTAACACTTAAGTTGTCTTAATATGTTATGAAAATGGTATTACGAATTGGATGACTGTTTTACATTTCACATAGTTCAGAAACATAATTTTATACCATATTGGAGATTTCATATTTAAATTGTCTCAAAAAGAGAAGACACTAACAGCAAACAGTTGCTGTTGTATATAACTGTATACTTAATTATAGATCTCACATTACCAGCCAAGTCATTGTTAGGGTATGTAAGTTCCTGAGTTCTCTTTCCTTTCAGGGCAGAGGTGAGCAGTGCTAGTCAAGTAACACTTCAAGCTATTTTTAGATGTTATTCCCCCCCCCTACATATGTAGAGTCATAACTTTACAACTAACAATTGCTGTTATGAACCTTTTACTTCATTCTGCATTTATTTTGCTCCTCACAGTTTCACAAAATCGAATTAGGAGACATCACTGGCCAGTTTGATTTCAAATACAATCAGCAATCTGACAACATGCTTGCAAAATTGCTAAATACTCATAGCTGCAAAAGAAATTACTTCAGCTGTGCTCTTAACATGTGAAGTGCAACAAAAATATTTGCTTGTCTAAATGGGTTTAAATTAAAAAAACAAACCTATCAGATAGTTGCTATAGCTTCAACTGTCAATTATTGTACACACCAACTTGAAAGTCGGTCTTGTCTATAAACAGAACAAAGACACCAAGAGGAATAATACATTTCTATACTGAAAACAGAAATTATATAGTTGAGCAGCAACAGTGTAGAATCACAGACATGATTTTTAAAAAACACACTGATCTGAAGTAGCGATATACCCTGAAGGCAAAGGTCCAGTATCAAAACTTCTTTTTGTAAGCTGTGGACAATTGAACAGGTGTTTTCCTGGAAGCTGGTGTTTCCTCTTTGAATTGGTATTAAATTTTTAACTAGCTACAACAGCTACTGATTGTGACTAAACACATAAAACATCAAACCAATAAGTATTTTTACCCTACTACAGTTGACACGGGCATGCACCATCTGTCACTGAGGTATGATCTGTAACTCCGTGACATTATCACATTACTATCAAAAAGACTAATGCTACTGCCTAATCTCATGGTTTCAGCCAATTTCTAAACACTAAGCCTTGGCTTGCTCTCAGATCTCACTACCTGCCTGAGAACCTATGATGGAGCATAATTGTCCCTTTTTATCACTTAATTTAAAGCTACCCAACTCCTTTGTTGCAGCTAACTTAGATTCTACAAATACTGTTAGAAGTGATTTGTTTCACAGATGAAAAGAAGTTATAGAATCCCCCTGGATTATTGCTATGTAACAGGATAACAATTCCCCTCTAACACAGAAAACAATCCAGGTCCATAAGCTACCTGAAATAAAAGGCAAACTGCTCATTAAGGTAATACAAAATTTCTGTTATTTGAAATTGCAGAGCTGCATAGTAATTAATCCTCAGCTCACAAAATAATGTAAGGAAATTAATATGCTGAACTTAACTGATTGGAAAATGGTCCTAGTTATTCCTGCCTAAAAAATCCCCCTGCTGATTTTACTTGGCATAACCAATGCGAACATAGCTTCTCTATCTGAAAAAAACCAAACCCACAATTGCTATTCAAAAATCATGTGTGGATGGCAGTCTGTGGAAAGAAGCAGGATATGAATTTGCTATCTTTCCTCCAATAATGAGATTGCAGTGAGGGTTGGTTTGTCTCAGTTCTTACCCTTTTTTTAAATTAAATTTAATTTAAATCAACACAGCATCACATACAGAAATGGTTGCTTGTGTGTAATCTGCAAATCAGTAGGTTTCTCCTCATTCCCAATTTCTCATTCTTCACACGGTTGTCTTGTAAAAAGACTGCCTGAAGGAATATGCCCTTCATATATTGATAAGAGCACTACCAAAATGCATGTCCTAAAACGCATTTGAAGATTATATCCAAACATCATCCAAAATCCTTTCTATTGGAGCTGCCCATTACAGTTCAAAAGGTCTTCCAGTAATAAGTGAAATGCATTATTAGATCTGACAGCCAAACAATGGAGGTTCTAAGGGGTTTCTGGCTTCTAGACACTGGTCCATTCTCAGTTCTGAGTAAAGACAAAAACAATCAGATATGAGCTTTAAAAACAACCTAACATCTGTTTAATTTCAAATTAATTTTTTTCTGGATCTTCCAGATCTTCTCCAACAAGCTAGTACAAGATCTGGGCAAATCAATTAAGTCTGTATTTAAAGCTCTCCTAGCAATAAAACAAGTCACTTGTTTATCTGCAGATTACCGAATTTAATTTTTAGGAGAAAAACTGCATTAATGACACCTCTATGCAATATTCTACAAAGCAATAAGACACAGTAACTAAAAAAGATAATAAAATCAACCCTTTCCAACAGGTTGTTTCCTAACATGCTTGTCAGCACTGTTGAAAAAGCAATATAAAATTTTCTAGTACAAAAAAAACCCCTCAGTGCTAAAGATCAGTAGCGAGATTAATGGATGTATTTCATTCTAGATACCAGCTTTAATTTTAATGCCATTAACGGATTAGAACCTAGGCAGACACGAAATTATGGACAAAATTACTCAACAGTTTTCATGTGCTCTATGACAATGCACACAGTACAGTTTCCCCACAAAATTACAAAAATCCAAAAAAACAACGCACATTTTTCATTTTAAACACAAGTTAATTTTTTCTGGTGTTCACAATAATAAGAGACTGGCCTGAGAACAAATGTTAACAATATAGCACATA
Organism: Catharus ustulatus; assembly: GCF_009819885.2. Classification (NCBI taxonomy): domain Eukaryota; kingdom Metazoa; phylum Chordata; class Aves; order Passeriformes; family Turdidae; genus Catharus; species Catharus ustulatus. Next base: position 21,487,854 of record NC_046262.2, on the reverse strand, counting down.
AAAACAGACATCAGAATGAGCATTAGCAGTTAGACAGCAGTAGTGTTATTAACACCTCATTTTGAAAGAAACAAACATTTTCAACAGCTTTAATTAGACTGGCAGGCAGCATCTAAATCTGAAATAACAAATACTGAGAGACAGAGCTTAACCAATTTATCTAACACCCACTCGGTAGTTTAACACTAATAAGCCTTAATCTTAAATCTTGCTAGATATAAAAATGCCTGGATAATCACACCCTACAGATACCAAATCTTTATCTCTTATGGTTACTGTTTGCTTTAAATGCATATTCAGAAAACTGCAGTTCACACACTTGAAAATGAGGAGCATTGAGCCCAAGTCAAAATTTGACTCTTTCAGAGGCATGGGAAATAAACAGGAAAATAAGGAAAGGATCAATATGTAAAAAAGGGAAAAGAAAAGCTCAGTTGGGTTGCTAATGTCTCCTATCAGTCCAAGACTTCTCAGAGACCCAGTACAGGTCTACAGGTGATCCTTCCAGCGACAAAGTCCTCAATAATGGTGAGAGCCCCTATAGAGTCACCTCTCTTGCTTCCTCATCTTTCCATTGTGATTTCTTCTGCTGTTGGTCAGCCCACGCCTCTCCACTCTTCTGCTGTTTTTTCTGTTTCAACACATTTCTTCATACCCCAAGTTGCTTCCCCTGCCTTTCTAATACCAGTGTCTTTGACATACTTCCATCTCACATGAATTTTCATACTGATAAGCACAGCTGGGGATTGTCTACTTAAATTCAATGCATATAAAACAAGAACAAACTCAATCATGAGCAACAATGTTTTCATCACAGGCTTTACTTACTTCTAGAAATCACCAGTACTCCATCCATTACTCTGACCCACAACTCTCCTTGCTTCTTCATCCTTTGAATCCCTGTAATCACACCTGTCCCCAGCCCCAAACACCCAAAACAAAACCTTAACCCCACAAACTTACACTCACTACAAAAATAATTTCTAGGACACTGCTTAACTGTTGGTTTAGGTATTCCTATTTTGGTCTTTTCCCTCTGAAGATATAATCAGCACATTTTCATTTATTTTTCAAGTTATTTTCTCATCCACAATCAAAAGGGAGACTCCTCAGTCAATAAAGTTGGCTTCCACCACCATCTATCTAGCTTCATCAATTCTTAGAGCAACTCTTGACAGCATTCCCACACAGATATAAAAAATGAATTCACTGTGTATTCCTTCAGATTTTTCTTGTATCTTGCCTTCACAACAATGCTTAAAAATAAAATCCCAACAGCTATCAGGCTGCTGTTGTATAAATACTACTGCTCATCAAACTAAATATTGTTTACCACCATCTCCCACATGATGTGGTCCTCTACTGAGCTAAGTCACCCTAACCTGTTCTGAGGGACTATCAACCTGTTGTCCATTCTACACTTGTGTTGAATCATGAGAGGCAATTCCAGTTTGTTTACTGAACCTCCTTTAAGTTACACAAAGGGTAATCATAATGTGTCAGAAAATAATTGAATTTACCCATCCTGAATAAAAATGCACTACATATGTTACACCTACACAAATACAAGCATAAAAACCAAATAGTACAGCTATGCTGGTATAAACATGTAGGTTTTCTAAGAAGAAAATCTAAAGCAGACATATCTACCTGGTCTGTTTCCTTATTGTTCTAAATCATAATAAGCAAAAATATAAATTAAATTTAATAAAAACCATAAAATCCAAGAGAAGAAATACTTTTGAGCCCTGACTTTTTTATTTGGGGAGAAAAACAAGTCCATAACTCTACCGTGAGAGGCAGGATATCCTGCCTCTCAATATCTGAATATATTTCTCGATATCTGAAAAAAGGTGAGTTTTTTCCCCTTGTGCTCCAATTAGCTCAGTTAGTTATAGAAACTACCTTCCTGCTTTCACAGAATCACAGAACGGCTGGTGTTCAAAAGGACATTAAATATCATTAGTTCCAACCATTTTGCCACAGGCAAAGGCACTTTCAACTAGATCAGGTTGCTCAAAGCCTGATCTGGTCTGGGATGGGGCATTTCCACTCCTCTGGACATCCTGTTCAGTGCCTCACAATCCTCACAGTAAAGAATTTCTTTCTAATATCCAATTTAAACCTACTTTCTTTCAGTTTAAAGTCACTCCCCCTTGTCCTATCACTACGCTGTTGCAAAAAGTCCCTCTCCAACTTTCTTGTAGGCTCCCTCCAGGTACTGGAAAGTGCTGTAAGGTGTCTCTTGAGCCTTCTCTTTTCCAAGCTGAAGAACTCTCTCAGCCTGTCTTCACAGAAGAGGTACTTGAGCCCTCCAATCATTTTCCTGGCCCTTCAGGAAAGAGACCTACTACAAAAGGTCCAAACTTCCACTAAGTTTCACTTCTGGATTCAAGGGAAGGTATTTCAGGTCCAAAATAAATTACATTTGTAACTGTGAAAAGTGATTTAGAATAACTCTGGAATACTTTTTACTTGAAGTCTGCATTTCAGCACAAAAGGTAAGGAAGGATTGAAACAGAAACCATATAAACAGCTAAACTGAGCAAGAACATTCTCTTGGTTGAATTTTACATGACTTGGTATTAGTAAAAAAGACCAGAGAGGCTTCTCATCTAGCCAAGAGTCAAATCAAGTCGATTTGCATCCTCAAACAGAGCATTAAAGATAAGCAAAAGATAAGCAGTTCTCACTTACGTAACTAACTCAAGGGGTAGAGAAAGGGAGTACAAGAGTAAAACATTGTTTCATACAATAGTCTGGGGAAAATATTAATCACCTACCACAAAGCCAGAATGAACTTTATTAATTACAGGACTACAAGCAAATAATTTTCTGACTGTTCAAAAAATTTAAAATGAGAACCGTTTGTCTGTTAAATAAGCCTACCAAGGAATCAGTTTGATCAAGTTCTTCTCAACTTTCTCCAAAAGTCTCCTATTTTGCCAAGAAAAGTAAACATACATGTTAAATTTATAAAAAATAAGTATATATTGGTATCGTTTACCTCATTCTCACTCAATTTAGTGGTCCTAACATTAGCAACCTAGATATCTTAGGTAGACCTCCTTCACCCTTTACATTCTGAAGTCTTCAGCTTCACAATTCATTGCTATAGCTTTTTTCTCCTTCATTTAATTAACAGATGCACTACTATATTAGCCTGTTTTAGATTCAATGTTTTCTAAGCATGTAGTAAAACATCCTTTAACTGATTTCCCTTTAAAAATGAGTAGAAAAGGAATTTCTATACAGATGATTTCACTGAATGGCTTCCAAGTGATCTTTATAAAAAGGAACAAATAAACGCTGCTGATTAAACTTCATATTTATTACGTATAATCAAAGTCAATTCACAGTCATTTACACTTTATCAAAAACAAGGAGGTTTTAAATACACTACTGGTTATTTGGCTGCTTTCAATAATAGGTGTGACTCCAAATCCTTTTATAATTACTTCTAAAAATACTGCATCCGTCATCTTTTTTAATGAACATTTTAATATTAGTAGTACAAGACCACCTGCACATAAAAACTAAGTTTCCTGTACTTAGGGAGTTAGTCATTCTGCATGTGACTGCACTTTGTTAGTTCACAGCAAGCTGTTTCTGCAGTGGCCACAGAGAAAACCAATTGATAAGTGGTTTTTTACCCAGTTCTCATCGAAATAGAATTGTCCTTTTCCTTCACTTTGCCCTTCCTAAATTGCAAGCACCTATTTTAACCATTAAACATCAATTTTTTCTACAAAGGTCAGTGACACTACACAGATCAACCATAAGTGTTTTCTTTTCTCCTTCAAGCTGAGTACCCAACACCTTTTTTTTAACAAACATTCTTAGAATTAGTCATCAGTCCTTCATATGCAGTATTTCCAGTATCTTGCGTTTGTATTAGAAAGAAGTTGGGTATTTTTCCTCCTGCACTTGTTTTAACACTTGCCCCTTCTCTATAACTGATGTTTAATCTCAAGTTTGGGGTTTTTTTTTGAGGAAAATCTGTCATCTCTTTTCACCCTAAAATCAAGCTGTTGCTTCATAACTGGAAAGCCCATTCCTTTTGCACTACTTAACTAGTCAGCTAGCTCGCTCTTACCATCTTGGTCCTCATTTCTTATCAACAGAAGAGTCAGAAGACCACTTGGACCTGCAGAAACACTGTGCCTCTGTCCATTTACACAAAAATGACAGTCTGTCTTGGATGGCTAAAAATATTCAGATATTCAATCTGTACTATAACATCTTTCATAGATGTATATTTCATGGCAATATAGCACTTCCAAAACACACAGCACTTCCAATGATAATTCTTCCCTATTAATCAAAGTATACTCATTCTTTTTGCTCTCTGTGTATAAGGCTTCTTTGGACTGAACTTGATGCAGATTGTCTAGTTTCAAATTTACCTGGTCTTATGTAGGGAAATCCAGTATTTCTCACCCTGATGTGGAATTCTCTAAGACAGCAATCTGTACAGCTCTCCACACCACTGCTGTATGATCCTCCTGACACAGCAATGATACAGGAAGAAAATTGTACTTTTTATATAAGCTTGTGCAATTGAATTTGTAAACTTGTACAATTCTTCACATAAAGAAAAGTATTTTGGCAGAAAAACAAACTACAGCACATCCATTACAACTACCCACATCTGCTTATGACATCACTGAAAGTAAACTATTCTATTAGACATTTCTGTCTCACCTTAATTTCTTCCCACTAGGAGGAAAATACACTTTTGCATTATGATGCATACAACTGGATCATTAAGAAAAAAATATCCTGGGATTAGGGAGGGAAGCAAGAAACAAAAGAAAAGGAGGAAATTGTCAGAGAGGTTTGTGAATGACACAGAAGCAATATCTTAACTGAAGAAACAGGCGCTGGCATTCAAAGACAACAGTCGAAAGCAAGTTTACAAGCACTTTATTCTATCTCCATGGAACAATGTAGATGGAAAAGAAGAGAGGGAAGAGGAAGCCAGAATGTGCCACACTATTTAAATACTTCTGCACACTTCCTCTCTCACACCACCACACATTTATGACACAGTTTAAGAAGTATTTTATTTGCTACTTACTTAATTGAAAAACAAGATTCAAGAACTTAAGCTACTTATGTACTGCAGCATTGAGTACCCCAACATCTAGCCTCTGCATAGAATTAACCAAAGTTGCCTCTATGGAGACAGGATGTTTTCCTTACAAAACCCAATTCTGGCCATGTGACAGCCAGCAAGCTTATCACACAAGTCAACCCTGAGATAAACTAATCTTGTTTAGACTCTCTTAGCAGTACACACATTTTAAGGGACAATCTAACTACCATTCCTCATGTGTCCTCAAATGACAAGAACATTCGACAAAGCAGTCTAGAATACATTAATAGGAGTGCCTATTAATCTGAGAATCATTTCAGTTATTGAGACAGTTTGTCCATAACCTCTCCTGCACTACAGAGAACATTGGGCTCACAGAACAATGCGTTCCCCAAGTGCATTGCCATGATAAAATAAATCTCATGGTGACTAGCTTAACCTCACAGCTGAAACACCTGAGATATGTTTGAGCAGGCACTTCACGCCAGAACTTGTCAAATACAGCTAGGAAGGGGGAGATTTGAGGCAGCATTTATTGCTATAAGGAGAAATGAATCAGCAAGTCAAGAGGGTTCACAGATTAAATATGCAAACCAGAGCTTATGTAAGACTTTTGGAACATGTCCAAAATAAAGAAGTCACAAGAATACTGAAGGGACGGGATACAGGGGATCCTTTTTGGTCAATGTAGTTTTCTTAATCAGGTGGAAGTCTTCATACCAAGACAATGAAATAGGAATTTTCTTAACTAACCCCAATTACACAGCTTCAAAACTGCATCCTTAAAGCATTGTGAGAAGCCCAAATCCACTCCAAATATATTGCAAAAGAAGCTGCTATACTCTGAAATTTTCACTCTTACAGAGCCTTGTCAAATTCACCTATCAGGCTTAAAGAAAGATAAAGAGATTTGTATGGATTACAAAAAGTTAAAAGAAAAAAAAAACTCTGCCAACTTTTAGTCTCATGGTTTTTTCATATTCTTTGGCTATTCACAAGTAAAAACTTGTTTATGGTCTCTGTTTCCATGTTGTATTTCAGTACCTGTAAATACATGTTGATACATTACCCTCACATTGGACCTAAGAATTTAACATTATGTTCACTGTGAATTTAGAGCTTGACAAATTACAGCAACTTTTCTAGAAACTGACTCTTTACAAAACTTTTGAGAAGCTGGAGAACACACACTAAATTGGCATTAAAAAGCCTCTATCCAAGATCACAAAACATGAACACTTACTAGGTCTTTTGTAATGCCTACAGTAAGTATTTCATCAAAACATGCTTTACAATTCAGCTATTAAAACTGTGCAGGCAGCCACAAGCTTATCAAAAAGCATTTGTTTCACAATCCTGTTCTTTTTATCAGGTAGAGATTTTCTTCCCCCAATAAAGACTCATTAATCAAGGCTGCTAATAAAACAAGTAGGAGTTAGGAGTGAAAAAAGGACTAGACTTAAGAGCAAAATACTCCAAAGCAAGAAATAAACTAGATCTAAGCATACCATTCGAATTACCCCCAGTAATACTGAAGTATTTCCAAGTAAAAACAAGCAGATTTACAATGAAACTAGGATTACTGAACAACGTTCTAATTTAACATAAAATTATTACCAACATTCAAACACATGTGTTTGCCTATTATCTTACACCTATTCAATGCTATTGAACAGTACCAGTAGCATAAAAAAAGGAAGAACCTCCTCCAAATCCAAGCTATGCACTGCTGCCTGAACTCTCTACTTTGTGGTTAGTTTGGCAGTAAGTAGTACAGCAGCAGCTTTGAAGCCCCAGCCCATCCAAATGATAACATTGTTTCTCTTCCGTGACAATTTTCTCCACAATACCACTCTCTAGAGAGCTATGATAGAAACCTCTAAAGTTTAACAGAGAAACATGGAACTTTTTAAAATTCTGTAAGCAAGGATCAACAGATACAATAATTGTGAAGCCCTCAGATAGGATATCAAGTACTTCTAATATATATAGATATTTTTAGGATTTTTATCTTAAAGAAAGTGCTCCTCAAAATCTAACTTTTTTCATTAAAACTCATTCTTTCCCCACAAACTCATTTTCAATAAAAAGTTCCTACACTTAGTACTGTCTTTTCACAATTCTTCCTAATTTAAGTATCATGACTTCTTTATTTCCAAGCACATGATCTCTGCAATTATTAAGCTTTTAAAACATTATTTTTGCCATTAAAATAATTCTCCTCTCAAAAGTCAAACATTTTCTTTGGCTAGTTACGCATATTTGCGGATTCATTCTAACTGCATTCTTGAATCAGAGCAAACAATTGTGAGAACAGAATTAGAAAAATGTGTTTACTCAACTGTCTTTATCAGGACTAAAACACTGTATTGTCCTACTCCATCATATACTGTAAACTACCAAAGATTTTTGTGGCACTTCAATTAGGGATAAAAATCATTTTAAAAAGGCCACATCATTCTAGTTATTTTTTCCCTATTCCACAATGACCCCTTTCTGAAGATCTATGTGAATCCACTATGAAATAATGCGATGAAAAGCACATTCAAAAAAAAATCTTCAGTCTTAGCCCACCATAAACATACCAGTAATAATATAACAATTATACAGAATCACAAAAATATATGCATGCAACTGAAAAAAAAAAAAAGCTGACTGCCCCAGAACAAAAACTAAAACCAACCCAAATCACTCTAACCTTTCTCTAGATAGAACAATAGCATCTAAGCTATCCAGGACAGAAATATTCATTTGAAATTAATTTTATTTTTTGAACAAAGCTACCTGAATATATTACAATAAAATAGGTTATTAATTCAAAGTAAGCAAATTATACAGAAAAACAGAGCTGAAGCAATGGAAGTCAGGTTGGCTCTACACAAGTGCTCACACAGAGCTGTACCAACTTTAAAACATGAACAGACCATGCTGTGCAACAGACAGTGCCAATACAGTGAATACCCCTAGCATCCCTTGAGAGAAAGAAAACACAATTCACATTTCTTACGCATCATCCCTACAAGCTACCGTAATACAAATTCAGCATTTAAAAAATCTGTCATTCTTACATGTGTGAGTGGGAGAAGATATTAATAGCAGATTTAATAGTGTAACTGAAACAAAAAGCGTGCCAAAACATTTATTTCCCCTTATCTCCTTTAACATATGTGGACAGTCACCTACCCAAATCACTCCACCACTGCCAATTTACACCATAGGAGCCTGAATGAGTTTCTCAACTGGACCAAAGATGCACCAGGACGTCAAACAGTTTATAAAACCATCCACATGGATCTGTGAAAGAGAATTAAGAAGTATTTTCAAAATGATGGGTATAAGCAGCCTTGCACAAAACTATGACAGTTTCAAATCGACCCATTTACTCTGTTCTACACCAGAATCAAACACAGACAACACAGAAGCAGTAATACATAGCTTACCACAGCAACCACCATTCTACCAACATTCATTTTTGTTCTTTGTCAAATCTGAACATAATGCAAACAGAAAAAGCAGTGTGTCAAAACACAGGAAAGGTAGAACTGATTTTGGTCTCCTCCTTTTATAGCAGCCAAAACGAAAACATATACATTACTAGCAAGCTAGAGTTCAGAACAGCTCCCTGTTATTTATATGAATGAGTCAATTATCAGATCAACAAAATGGAACCAAAACCAACAAGAATTTATGTGCAGGACCTGGTTGAATGACTTCCGCTTTAAAGCGTTCTTTAAAGTCCTGGTGAATCTCAAGCATTTCCTCTGAAAGAGAATCTATACCACCCACACAGACACAAAAGCTCTCACAGACCTCATGGGGAAATAAAACTCAGTGCAACAGACGAGTCTTAAAAAAAAGCTTCAATTTTTTTAACTGGACCTGCCAGCTGCCTTTCATTTAGTTAAATGTGACGTTTTACTAAAGGTCTGCAGCCACAGCTATTGGCAAAAGTGGAGACAGCTGCTAACAAGTAGTTGGATCTATTTCTCAGAAGCTTACTCTGTGCCTGGTGAGCTTTTGTGCAGTTTTGCCATACACTCTGTATGTTGAGAACACAAAATTTTAATACATGGTCCTGGCTAGTAGGCCAGAATAATGCAGTACATCTAAGATGCATGGGGAACACACCCATGGCCTCATCTTGGTGGCATTTGTTGAAACTAGCTCAAATACAGTGCCAAAATACAGAATAACGGTTTCTGCTTTGTTTTTTTGAACAGCTAATACATCCCAGAAAAAAAGTTCTAATAAATCTAAGTTTCTATGTTGATAAATGGAATCTTTCCTGAAAGAAGCTATTCTTCAGGAGATCAGATCGTGATTAGTTCTTAATATATCATCACAAAACCAAGTTTCATGATCCCTGGAGTTTCGTGATTCGTAAAGTTTCTAAAACAAACAGCAGCAACAGAATTGTCAAGAAAATAAGTGTTTCTGCCACTGCCAGAACACTGTGAGGTGTAACAAACCCTAAAGCATCCATAGTAATACATCTGTTTAACAGATCTTAGCTACCTTTTCCAAAACATTGCTGTTACCACCACCCCAGAGTGTCACGGCCACGCCAATTAGAAACTCTGAAGGATGATGACTGCACTGCTACTTCCCTGGCTTTCTCCGGAATAAAAAACCTGGGCCGCTGTCCCTTAAAGCGGTAGTTCTGGAATTTTCCTACTGCCAAAATTCTTGCGTGGCTGAAAATCCTAACATATTAAATCAAGTTTATATCTAGACAGCAACTCCCTTCATAACACACTCTGTTTAGGAACTGATGGTCCATGATGTAAAACCTGGAACAGCTTTCTTAGCTCATAAGACTCCCCTGTCTCTCATCTTGTGATCTTCCAGAAAAGACTGAGTTCAATTTGAGATGTGGCATCTTTATAGATAAAGAATGGACTGTTGAATATGCTGTCTCTTCCAGATTACTTAAGTTTGTGACTACCTGGCATCCATGATACAAAAGTGCTCGGTGGTGAAGTAGACGCCAAAAGTTAACAGCTGAGGAGGAGTAAGAAAATAAGAATTTTGCACATCCTTAGAAGAAAGACCTTTGACACTTCTAATGCCAGTTTTCCCCCCCAACAGGATAATCTAGAGAGCAGAACTAAGTAGCCTACTAAGTAGTCTACTCTTGGCTTTTTCATTATCAGAGACTTGTCACTTTTAATTAAAACACACTACATAATTAATACCAACAAGCCAATCCAACTCAAACCCCTGACAGGCAGGTCACTATACAAAAAAGGATCCATATTACATTTGAGTTATAAACCTATTTCAGAACAGTTATGGACAACCAGGACTTTTCAGAACCAGACAGATTTCTCTTGTTGTGCTTGCAGACAATATGTTAGTGTTTTTGTGGCTGCAAAGACAATTAGGAGAAGAATCAACTTGGATTTTACTCCACTATTAAACTTGTGAAAACTGTGCTTCATTTCAAAAAATGTTGCTTAAAAAACGGAACTTTTTTTTTTTTCCAGTTTACTGTATTAAGTCCCTGTTACTGTTACTCCATTTTTTCAATATATGACATGAATGATCAGGGTCTGCTTATCTATATAAAATTTTGTTAAAGTATTGTAAAAAATTAGATTTGGCTAGTACTGCTATCAAGTACTTCAGAGATTGCAAGAACGCGTTCTAGAGCCTATGCTAAAATGACTGGTAATATTATATTATAAACCAAGGATATCTATCACTTTGGTGAAGCTTACTGGAGAATGTGCCAGATGGAACACCGCAATGGATGCTACTTTCATGTCCACCCAGAGCCAAGAAGCATCATCACACCACTATCTTAGCAATATAAGAGCTACTAATTATAGCAGTGAGTAATGGAAAAGATCCCTTAAAGTAGCAAAATTAATTTAGAAATATTTTACTGAGTTTTAATATTGTAAAAAAGATTAGTTGAGGTATTTATTAAGTCATTTCTACTTCACCAGTAGATCTGTGCATAAAATATAACATTTTGCTTTCACAACAGGAAAAAGAAATCATTTAGTACCACAGGATTCTTCCCCTCCATTTTCTCCACCTACCATGACTAGTTTTAAAATGCTATTTAATTTTTAAGCATAGTTTAGCTGAATCCAAAGCACCAAATAAGAAAAATAGGAACTTACAAATATATGAGCATAATTACTAGCAATACATATGCAAAGTCAATACTTTAGCAACTACATTAATGCAGTTGGACATGAACTGAAAAAAAATCTCAACTGCTTTCTGAAACACTTTGTGTATTTCTTCCATTAAGTAGAAGGATGCATATAATTACCGATAACATATAAAAATTAGTTAGCCGATATTATAAGAAGTGGTTTTGATATACATTTACTCTGCATTAAAAACAAACAGTAGTGAGTGCTTAAACACACTTGACTACTATTGTTAAAAGTATTAAAAGATAACCTGGCTATTGGAAGCTAGGTGACTGGCAGGAGAGGACATCAACTTGCAGATACTTTCTGAGCTTAAGTACTTGATGTTGAGTAGCTGACTGATTCGTATGCACCCTTAACACTTAAATTCTATGCTGGATCTAAGTTTGTCTCTAGATCAATGACTCAAGGGAGAAGGTAGAAAGAAACCCACTCCAGCAGTACATAACAACCTCACTAAACTCAGCTTCACTACTGGCTATTATTCCAGCACGTAAGACTCAGCTCATATTCGAGTGTCAGGACTGATACCAGAAAACACATGATCTTAGCAGAGAGAGAACAAGTTGCTACTTCTATGGATCTTTAAATATCACACACACACCCTCCATAAACACAGGTACATAACCTAAAAAGCAGTGTTCAGCTTTGTGTTCTAGCCACACAGCAGAACAAATGTAAAAATACACAGTTACCTTTCAAAGGCCTTTTCTGCACAGTATTTTAACACAAGCCAGATGCACAGAAACTACCCACCAGTTCCTCAAAATCTAACTCTTCCCCAAAATCCCAAAAACTGCAGCATCAAAAAAAGAAAAAAAAATCTTTGTGTTTTTGTTTTAAGTGGAAAAAATACAGGAGAAAGGTAACTTAAAAAACACTAAAAGAGAATGCAGTTGATAATATTTCAGTTACACATTCATTTAGAGGCGAACAGATTAATGCAAGCATGAAACTGTACCGCACAAAAAAATACATTTACCCTCAGGTTCAGAGTCAATTTCAATCCACCATACTCTAGATTCCTATTACAGATAGATTTCATTTCTCAAAAATGAAATAACAAATGAAGGAAACACAAAAAATCTTGCAACTTTCTCCACGCTCATTTGCAAGGTCAACAGACATTTCGGTATCTTAATATCTAACTAGACTATGAATGCATTTAAGAAAAAAACCTAGTATATTTTCAGTCTGGGGGTGAGGGAAGGAAAAGAAACAACCAACCTTTGCATCACATTTTCAAAATTCCAGTCCCAGAGAAATTGATATCATTATACAAGTTACTCTTTAGTATGCAGAAGATCTTTATTTAGAAACTGCCTTCAGGAAGAATTCAGTATCTCTAAATCCTGCATAGCTTAATCCTTGTACTACATATTTTGAAAAAAAAAGCCTAATATATAAGTTATCTTCCTAATTAAAATGTTCAAGAAAATTTGGGACTTAATATATTCTGAGTTTTTTCCATCTTTGAACCCCAGGAAAACAAATTATCTTACAGCAAACATTATTTCCCCTGAAATGCTACATCAAAAACTTATCAATCAATCAGAAGATAAGGTGTTATTTTACAAATTAAAGAGCAAGACATACAAATAGACAACTGCCTGCCGTCACAAGAAATAGCTTAACTGCTTATGGTTGTGTTCAGAACTATCCGTTTGACACCTTAGGATTCCAGTAAGCAGGCAATGTACAGATAAGCTTTCAGAAGTAATTGCTACTAACACTGGTGTGCCTAGAGAAGGAAAAACTCCTCACAATTCAATTTAAACCTTTGTCATGTGATGACTCTAAGAAGTGCGTCGCAGGGAGCAATTTAAATTCAGATAACAACAAATACATTTTAAACTCACTAGTGCTTTAATAGATCACTGCACTCCAGTCTCTACAGAGAAGCAGAGAAAAGCATAATATCAGAGTCTTAGAAAGTGGGTAAAAGCACAAATACCAGCTGTTTCTGTTCACTTCATGCATATGAGTGCCACTTCATCTCTAATACAGGGGCTTGGCCCTTTTGGAAACAGGAGGAAAAGATCAGAAGCCATCTGCATTTCATGAGTGCAGTACAGTCAAATACATGGCTTCCCATTACAGCACCTCCACACCAAGCTGGCAATCTTCCTAGATCTGAGAATGATGAAGCTAAATGCCCTCTATTCTTCCATCCTCTGCCCCTGAACGATCTTGCACTTTCAATCCTTCTATGAATAAAGGAGATTCTACCCTGCACATCTGAAATTGAAAAATACTGTAAAGATATTGCACACTCTAAGTGACAGACATTTATAAGTCCATCATTTTGTAATAACACATAACATATGAACTTGTTTACTAATCATACCAACTACCCATAACCTGTCAGTTCTGCATTCACACTAGCCTGGAGGTCTAATATGAAGGAATAGTATGCCAAATTCAAATACTGTTGACCTACACATTTCAACCAAGAGATTACTCTAGATAATGAAAAACACAATGCCACCAGAAATCCCAACAAGCTAAAGAGGCTCAAAAGCAAGTGTTCTGAAACGTAGCTTTCAGGAAAAAAGGTCTTCACTGTTTCTTCTCCTTTTCTATGGTTAGTTATTTGCCACTCCTGCAGCAATAAAATACCATTTTACAGAGAAACATTAAATTCCCAGCCTACTGTCTCAAGTCTAGAAGTCAACCTGCCTATGCCAAGAAAAAGTAAGAGAGAGGTGGTAGATTATAAATCTGCCAAAAAGGAGATTTAACTGGGTAAGTAGTTTTTAACTGCACTTTTGACTTTTATGTACATATTATCAAGGATCAAATCACTGATGATGAATAGCAACATTTGCATTTATTGTGGGTAAGTGGAAGACTATTACAAACCAGCAACTGGAACTCAAAAGGCAAGTCAATCTCCATCATGCAAAATTCAAACTAGACCCTGCTGAAACAAGAGTAATCCCTGCTTTTCCCTCACACCTGCCTTTTATTACAGCTAGGGTTTGCATATTCACACTGTAAATCCACTCAGTAACTGATTCAAAAAGGCTAAACCTGCAAGACAATGGGGAGAATTTTTTTAAATTTACATCAGTTTGCTCAATTCACTGACCTTCAGTACCATGTCTTCACTTTCAATACCTTATTTTCTTTCTGATGCAGAGAACCACACCAGAAGCAAAGAGGAGTATGCAGAGCAGATGCAGCAGAATGTAAGACTAGACATTTAGCCACAGATTTTATAAATTAAAACTCCTTTCAAGTAAAGGTGATAACTTCATTATTACTGGTATTTTTCTTTTAGTACAGAAAAAGATGTATCAAAAAACATATGCAAGCATATTTTAATGCTCACAATAGCATATGTTGATGGCAAAATTCATTCATGTGTGTCACATTTGTAATTTAAGCCCATTTTCATTCATAGTTTTGGTGGAGGGGGCAGGAGAGAGGAATTTTAAAAAAATTAACCATGATAAATATCTACAGGCAGCCAAGAAGAAGCAAGGTTGCTCAGTGAATTCAGCGAACAGCTTGGTCCAGACACTGACTGTACCAGCAGGTTTTGCTCTACAAAACTGAAAGAAATATTCACAGGATGTGGTCTGAACTTCAAGACACTGTTGCTCAGCAAGCACTGTGCATGTTTTTGCCACAAAAAGTCAATTACTTGCCTACAAAGCAATGCTTTAAACTTATAAGAGACTTGAGGGAATGATAATAAAGCATACAAAAGTATACAGACCTTCATGCCCAACACGGTAAGTTCAAAATTTACATACACTTACTTCCTTTTAATCAAAGCAAGAACCCTTTATAAATTCCAAAGTGACCAATACAAGGATGCGCTTTGTAAAGAAGCACTGTTGACAGAAACTATCAGTTGTTCCCTTTGGCCTAATATTAAGGTAAAAAAACTTTCAGAAAAATATTCAACTGATATCAACCCATAATTCAAACCATAAATAGATACACTGAATAGATTTATAAACATTTATATAAACAATGCCACTGATCTAGATGTATCTTTCACACGTCCCACTGTTCTTAAAATGTAGTGAAGACATACAAAATGCAGTTCAAGCTTCCTAGAGCATCACAAAGCTGCCACTTTATAGTCCATGATGCCCATACCTTAGAGCAGAATGCAACCTATTTTCAATCTTGATAGTAAAGGTAATTTGTGCTAAATCATGAAATAAGACATTTTCTATTAACCTTCAGATGCTTGGATGTAAAGCAAGGCAAGTAATTGTTAAGGGCAAAACCAGTCTCTACATCGTACCCAAGTTTCTCATCTAAATTCCTCTTCTACAGCGCCTACTACTAACTGATTAACTTAGAGCCACCCACATCAATCACCTCAAAAACAGACTTAACAGTAAATCTTGATAAGAAGAAATACAAACAACTTTTTTTCATTAAAGAGAACTCTTCCATTACGTTGTCCACTGGTTTAGTATCAAATCAACATTACCAGGTCTTTGAGAGATTAAGAAGAATAGATATATTCAGGAAGAAACCACAAGAAAAAATTAAACAAAGCGTAATAGTCAGTATGCTTTTAGAAGTCACAGCAGTTATACATCATGGCTAATTAAATCACAGAGTAAAATTAAGTTACAAAGTAACTTAAAAAGAAACAAAACAACCAAGGATAAAACAACTCAACTGTTTAATTGAGGGGTATAAAATACGTATTTACAACCAACAGCATAGAAAAATCTTGGAAAAAAAATGGAATAAATGCCAAGGAGGAAAAAAATCCCCTGCAGATTCCATAGCATTCATTGTCTATTAAAACCAGGAATGACAAGTGCTTGGACGACAGTTGCAGTTGGTTAAAAAGTGAGAAAAGACAATACATTGTAACTCTTGCAAGTGCACTGCAATTTGCAACATTTACATGTTCCAAAAGGCAAAAACCAGATTTTGTGTCAAGATTACTTTCTGGACAACTACACTAACACTGTGATACCTCAACACAAGTGTGTGAGCTAATTTCCAACTCTGTTTGAAAATCAATTCATGCTACTCAGGACGACAAAGGCAAAAGTGTAAGTAAGATTTAACTTGGTATTTCACACTGAAAATGTCAACAAACTAGGACAAACTCAATAGAATCAAGATAGGTCTAGGGTGCAGGGAGGAGAGGGACACCCATAGACATTTGACTGTATACCTGAAGTAAATTTCAGATTCACTAATGAACAAAAGGAAAACACAGACCTGAGAAACCATTTCTTTGTTTGCACTACTTCTGGTACTTCCTACAATTCAATAGACCACTCCTGTAGTCACTGATAGCTGGGAGACGAGCAGTAACACTGGAATTAACAGTGCTTGAACAGGTCAAGCCTCTTTGTGACTAGCAGAACTGCTACTTCTTCATGAAACACAAGATTTGGTGACTAGAATGAAGATAAACACCACACATCAAAGAACAAAAAAGGCTGAGGAGGAGAAGGAAAGCTCATATATACTTGAACATATGTCTATAGATTTTCTTATAACTATCCCAAAGAAGGTTGAGACCAATCAAACTAACACACATCACAACCAGGGAATGTAGCTGGACTGCCAGAATAAATACAAAAGCAGACAATAGCCCAGCTGACTTGGACCAAGATACAAACAGACAACTCCAGGATTTGTCTCATCTCTCAGCAGACAAGCTTTAAATGGCGGTACCTTTACCATGGGACAGCTAAAAATCTCAGGGAGCGGAATTTAAACCAGAAAACAAACACAGCAGCATCTCCTTTTCCAATTCAAGAGACAGGAATGTATTGTGCTTCCAGCCCTGCTTTACAACTCAACTCTTATAGTCACCCCAAAAAACTACGGAAATTGTAGCAGTTATGGCCTCTGCTACAGACTCTGCTTCACATGAAGCTACTTTATTATTAAATGCTTGTTTTAAATAAACCTGTGCCTTCCACAGCTATGGAAGTAAAATATTTGCCCTCTCTTCTCTTTCAAGGACCTCTCATTTCTTACACAAGACTGAACAGCAATTATGGTGTTATGTAAGTTAATTTACTGAAGTTAATTTTTAACTCCATTTCTAATCACAGGGATTGAACAGAAGAAAAAAAACAACAGAAAAATTACATTCAGAAAGAACAAGCAAAATTGTTTTTAAAAGATACATACTTCGTTCCTCTGGCTTAAAGAGGCTTTTAAATTATTTCAGCTCAGTAAAAATTATGCAATTATTAGTTAGAGACTAATCAGATTAAACTGCAGCTTCTAGAGATGCATGTATTTTTCTGTCTATGCACTTTTTAACACCTTTGCCTTCTAACTAGAAGAAATTAAAATGAATACCACCTACTTTGCCAATGTGGAAAAATAGGAAACAAAATGCTTGGCCTTGGGCCTATGTCTTTATAAAAATAAAATCCTGCAATATTTGGAGCTATTCATTATAAATGTTCTTAGTCCTTGTCTTGAGAACTTTTCAGAATTAGACACTGAGCAGAAGCAAAATCCTTCACTGCTTATTTTTATCAACCATGGTTTTCTACTTGCAGTATCAAGCAATTCAAGCACTTCCATATTTCTCTTAGTGCTGTAAAGAAACACATTCAGTGAGAGCATTAAAAAATTAATTTTAAAAAAAATTAGAAAAAAAAAAACACACACAACCCAAAACCTCCAGTGAACCAAAAAAAATCCAAATCAACCACCAAAAAAACCCTGCATACTGTGCATAGGCCTAGATATCTAAGGAGAAAAACATAGTTACTGTTTTCCTAATCCTTCATTCTCATTAATAGACTCCTGGTTTCAACTTCCATCTATGGCACATGTAAAACAAAGAAAAAATAAGGGATGGAGAAACAAACAGTAGTGAAAATGCTAACAGGGTAAGTTAGCAATTGGTATTTAATACCATCCTCAATACAAAAAGCCCTTTTTTAAGCCCTCAACTCAGGAAATAAAATAGATTTGAAAAACATAATTACCACATTCTGTTTCACATGAACATGGCATTTTTATTCGTTTGACATATGTTGCTTCCTGAAAGGATTTAATGTATTTTGGCATTCCAGAACAAAACTGCTCTCAGTGTTTGGCACTTCATGTACAATGCAGCCAGGAAGCCACTCCTTAAGACTATGCAGCCATCTGCAGCAGACACCAAGGGTTTTTGACAGGCAAGCTGCACTGCTGTAGATATGCAGTAGTTCACTATAAAAGTCCTCATCTATTAATCAGACTCTGCACATAATTGTCTTCAGATACATTCAGGTGATCTGCAACACCAAACAGGTCACCACAGAAACCAGAAAGGCAAAAAATAATTTAAAAAATAAACTATTTCTTATCAGAAGATTACTGTTTATTAAAATGCTTACTAAACTGTATGGTCTACAATCCCTGATGCCCCGCCTTACATGCACTCTCCCTCAAAAATGCAATTGCCAGAATTCCTATCTAAAGCTAGGATGGATCAAACAACAGAAGCCAGAATAACACACCAGACACAGAACACTTGACATACAAAGTAAGCAGATGTTGGGTACACAGCAGGGGAAGGATGAACCACCCTCAAAATCTGCTAGCTAGTATCTGCCCAGAAAAACAAATCCACACAGGTTACATAATTCAATCTATGGTAACAGATAAATGGAAACACATTCATAGATCAGAGTTCAAAGGAAGTGCATGTGGATACATATATTCATTTCAAATTTTGAATTTGGCTGATTTCAAAAAAATATATCCTAACAAAACCCACAAATAAATATGCATCCCAACACTTAAAAAGACTATGCAGTGCCCTAAGGCAAGTTGCTACTTGAAGAGAAATAGTATATAGAAGTGGACTTAACTTTTACTTTGTAATTCCTCCTCCTTTAAAGAACACTTCTAAGCGTTATCCACTTCAACAAGCCAGTTTGGTTTTTGCTCTTACATGTTCAGTATAAAACACAGCACTAAAAGCAGAAGCCTTTATTCAAAATTCAGCTTTAAAAATAGTTTAACACACCTTTTTCACTACAATAAGGAATGGCTACAATACAGAGGAGTCACCATTTTTAAAAAAAGCAAAAGTTCAAAAATCAAAACAGAAAACGTCCATATTTTCCAGACTCTAAGGATCTTGTCCCTCTAGTTTGTACCATAACTATGCTAGACATTATCTTAACATTATTCTCAGCACTTTTAAGAGTTACTGTCCTGGACATATGAAGGAACCCCTGAAGCTACTTACCTGTCCATTGTTTTTCTTTACATTAATTTTACAAATCATACATAGATCCCAATACATTCCAGTTAGTTGTTCGCAATGGTGATGCAGAATTGTTCCTCTTGGTGTTGGCTGGGATTCTTTCTAACTACAACACTCTTCACACTTCCATGTGCGCAAGCACCATTAATCTTGTCCTCTACTTACTCTGCTTTTCTCTCACCATGTATGTTTGATTTTTGTCAACTTACAATCACTTTTCACTCCCAACACAGTGATGAAACATTTAAGTTAGTATTTTAGTACTTAATTATTTTTTCCTTTACCTAAGAGTTGTGTTCCTCTAAGTGAATAGATGACGGTTAAAGAAAAGAGAGCTTTTATATTATTTTTATTTCACTCTATCAGGCATTTTGCAGATCATAAGCAACTGATATAAAAAAAATAGCAGAAGGCTATTCTTGAATGGTTGCTGAAGTATTTTTGGCTCTTTAGGGAAGAATATGAGTGTACTGCTTACAATAAAACTTATACAAATAATTTAGATTTTAGACAATTATATTTAAGTACACTTTCCCTTAAAGGTGTTGTTTTCAATAGGGACAATAATTCACTATTGAAAGCCAAAAACAAGTTTTTCACCTCACAGATTTAAGATGAACTAAAGAGTCTTCTTTCTCATCAAGATGCTAATTATATCCTCAAAACTGACTTCAAAGTTGATTTAATAATAACCCAACTTACAGTGTTACTTAACTTTTGACATCCTGTGCTTTCCAGTATGAGAAAAAAATAGAGGTACAATACTACTTTGACACTGCTGAAGTAAAAAGTGGGACAGTGCCATGCTGACTTGCTATTAACATGTCACCCTCTTTTCTCAGAAAAGGAAAAAGTGACTGAAGAGCACGATGCAGGAATTCCAGAGAACTTCATGGCTGTGATTTCAATTAATTTGAACTGTCCAATGCATACTTCAGACTTCTCAAAGATTAAAACCAAGTTAATACAAAACTGGGGGAAATTAGTAACATTCCGATTTTGAGGAAAACTCATTCCTCTGCAGATATTTTATGCTCTGAAGCTGAAATTTAAATTTGGTCAAGATTTAACACTAGTGGAAGGATGCATTAGCAACAGATGTGTGAGATAAAGATGAGTAAATATGTATTTAAATTCAGTGGAAATAAGCAAGGACTCACTCTGCAGATGAGAGGAAGTACAATAATTTCACAATTACAAGCCGCACCTGATTATAAGCCGCACATTACAATACAGAGTGTGATAAAAGGTATCTGTTCTATCACCATCTGTTGAGGGTGGGGGCAGTGATCCTTATCTCTGTGTGAGATATTCTGTTAATGGGCCATCCACTGAAACCAGGTGGGGCACTGTTCTTTATCTTTTCATAACCCATCCTTCCTCCAGAGAGTCATTTTCTGCTAATGGTCCATTGAGTCCCACTGTGGGACTGATAAAATTACTGCATCCCATTGGAAGTTGCTCCAGCCAGGGGGAAGAGCCCAACATTTCTTACCAAGATAAAAACAGAGGTTTTGGGACACTAAGGGAGCCCCTTTCTCCACTGGACTCCAGAGGAAAACTGGATTTCTCCACATCACCACTGGACCTTTAGAGGGAAACTGCACCTTCTACAGGAGCACTGCTTCAACTGAATCACATCTGTCACTGCAGGAGGATGCAGCCACCATTTAATGGGACTGCTACCAACACCCTGCCTGACGGGGTGTCATGTTGTATTATGACTCTGCCAGTGTTTGGGGCTTGTGCTTTGTAGCACTGTATTTCTATTTGATTTTCCCTAGAAAAGAACTGTTATTCCTAATTCCCATATCTTTGCCTGGAAGCCCCTTGATTTCAAAATTATAATAATTTGGAGGGAAGGGGTTTACATTCTCCGTTTCAAAGAGAAGCTCCTGCCTTTCTCAGCAGACACCTCTCCTCCAAACTAAAACAGCAACTTTTCGTTCTTTGTCCATATATAAGCTGCACCTGATTATAAGCTGCACTTCGGGTTCGGACCAAAATTTTAGTCAAAATGGTGCGGCTTATAATCGTGAAATTACTGTAAGTAATTACTGAAAGTACTGTTTTTAAAAGGTTGAGGAACAATTTGTTGATTTTTCACTGGTTAGTTTATGTAAAGGGAGAAGCAAAGTAAGAAAGAGAATAAGAGAAAAATATTGATTAACAACATGTTTTGCTCCCACTCTGTAACACTTGCTTTTAACCTGCTCCATTGACAAGGCCATAATCCTTCCCTTGACACATCACCTCCCGCTGCTGCAAAACCAATTCAATAACTGATGTCATGAAAGACTACAGTCGTTTGAAATGTTGACAATGCATCTTCAACAGATCCCACAACTTCCCACAGAAAAAAATCACACAGAAATATCTGCCTGCTTTACTCTCTTTTCCTGTTTCAGTGAAGCAAAACAAAATAAATGCTCCCTGAAAAATTGATGAACTAACTCAGATAAATACAAATGAAAGTGCAAATTAACCTCAAGTCTATTAAAATCTATTTTAAGTACATTTTGCTTTCCTAATACTCGTATTACTTACATTTTCATTCTGTTACATGAAATACCAGACCCAAAGCCTTAACATCTAAATCTAAAGTACCACACTGGAAGAACAGGATTGTCTAATAGCCACAGAAAACCCACACCCTCACAAAATGTTCTTCAGGAAAACAAAACTCTTCTGAAAAACACAAATGAGATGCACTATAGATAAACAATATTATAGTAAAATAGTAAAGCTCTGAAGATTTTTTTTCTTTCCCCATATCAGTGGTTCTGATCTTATCCTCAGGATCAGAGTCAGATAGATCGACAAATTCTGAGTTCCAAATCCTTGTTACATTCTGAGAAGATGGTTAAACCTGTCTATTTCTATCCTTGTATTCTTAGAGTCCTTAATATTTGTTACCTTGTTTTTAACAGTTTCTCAACATCCCTATGCGAACGAACAACAGTGACCTGACTAAAGTCACAAGTAAAATTGTAGGTTTGTTCTAAGCACTGTTTTCTAGCACTGCACACCTAATTCCCTTTGCCTGTAACTCCTCCAAGAGGTTTAAAGAACTCACTAATTACTTGGAATAAATCACCCTGTGAAAGTTTACTACAGCATAATAGACATAAATGGTATAAAGACTGAACAGGTATGAATCAGGAAGAAGTGAACTTTTGAATTTTCTTCCTCAGTGATTAATTTTACTGCCAATACCCCAAAAATATAGAGCAGGTCAGAAATTAAATAACCATCAGAGCTCCAGGGTTAGTACCACATATGATTTTGTGACCAGAAGTAACCCAAAATGAGTATGTTCTCCTAAAAGAAGCTAACTACCAACCTCACATTCCAGGCCACCACAGACAAACATGCCACAGCAAGCTAACATACCAGCAGCAGGAGATCAGTGAACATTATCTGCTGCCTGCACATCCACTGAATCTTCCTTCAAGTAGACCCACCTCAAAGGCCAAAGTAGAACCTAAGTAAATTAAACATCTAAATATCACACACAGTAGCATAAGCATGGAAAGCAAGCATTTACAAAGCATTTAAGTCATGAAAGATTTAGACTGCTATGCTGACACACTATTCAATTTAATTTTACTGAAAATACAGGCCTCAGTCTTGTAAATACTACTGCAGCCAAGCTTTTTGTTGTTTTAACAAGCATGCATGAGCACATGCAGATTTTTAAGCAACATGTTTTCACAGACAAAAAAAACCCCTGTAATTCCCAATAATAAATGTTCTCCAATACCCAGTTTCAAATATAAAAATCCATGTTATCTTCAGGGTCATCTGTAAGACAAAAGACCTGTGGTAACTTGATCAAATTGCTGACAAATGGACTGATTTTCCAAACCATTCTTTCTCCCATCCCAGTAGAGTAATGGCAGGAAGACAACAGCCATATGGGGGGAAAGCAGCTGTCAAACCTTACCAGTCTATCAGAAGTCTTCTAGATAAGCCAAAACAGTTTCCACCATTCAAAAGCTTACAATGAAGTCTACAGTCATTCTGGATGACCAAACCTGTGAAAGACATTCAATCATCTGGCACTTCTTTTCAGATGTTTCTGTAGATGCACTGATGTAGCTCAATGCACCTATGCCCTCTCTTCTGCTTCTTAAAACTTGGAGGTTTTGGAAGATATGTACTGAAAAACTCCAAGGACAAGGAGGGCAAAGAATGCTGAAGAAATAATTTCTGTAAATGTACTAATCACATACTCCACATCATGGGACAGAGGACAAAGGAAGAATAGGAAACTTATCTTCCATAACTATCTGGGAAGATGGAATCCCTTACACAGTTGCTGCAGGAACTTCTCATGCCAACTTAGAGTTGAAAACTGGTGAGAGGACTCCAAAGACAGCAGTAAAACTTGAAGCACATTACTTCAAAAAAACAAGACATCCTTCTGCATCTACCTTTAACACAATACTAGAACTTAAAATATTTTAGATTGATTCATTTATTAGGTTTGGAGCCTTTCCCAGCAAGAAGAACAGAGTCCTGGCCACTTCACAGGAAAATACCACCCATTCTAAATTAATACTTAAATGATAACTGTTTCACTTCAACTAATACTTCAAGCCACCTCTGAGTTTCTTTCATTCCTAAAGCTGGCCCCAGAACCGAGAGCAAAAGCAGCCCCTTGAGCACTATGAGCTCATGGTAAGACAATTATACCCCAATCTACACAAACCATCGTATGTAATAAGGCTCAGTCACCTACTGACATCAAGTACCAGGACGCCCACAGCAGCCAAGATTGTTCAGCTTGTCCTCAGACTCTGCTTAATTGTCGCTGTTTGTTCCTATGCATAGTGATAGCTTAGTATCTACAAATTTGTCCCAAGAAAGAAATAAACTAAACTACTTTTTAACTTATACTTCTACTTTTAAACATCTAACTTTTTACCCTAGGCAGGACAGCTGCAATGCTGATGTTCTCCAATGTAAGTACACTTCAGTTTGGTTTTATTTAGACCAAAGGAAGAAGAAGAGGTTCTCAATTATGTGACGTTACAATGTATTTTTGACGGTGGAATTGCAACCTAGTGTTGAAATATCATGCTCCTGCATATCCTCTTTATGGAAAGTAAAAAGAATAATAATTCAAACACCTGTACTGAAATGTAAGCATCAGAGAAACAAGCATCTAAAAGGAACTGGTGACTAACGATGTTCCTTTGGATCCATTGCAATTCAGGACTAGGTCCCCATCTGGGTCACCAAAACTGTTACCAAAAATTAGTAAAAATAAAAACTCCTTACCACCAATGTAGCATTAAGAAGCAGGCATTCTTTATGAGGTGGATGCATGAGAGAATATCTCCTTCAAAATACCATGCATGCTGAGTACAGAAAAAGCTCCTGTTTATATACCATATTTTATATACATACTCATTGATTTCCTGGAATAAAAATACATATGATAATCATTTTCCCAAAACCATTAACATTTTCCCTTCCCTTTCTGCATGCATTCTTCTGTCCTGGGGGCTCTCTGGTGGTTCCTGGTGGTCAGTAACCCCAAAGTCATAGATGACTGCTTGGGAACTGGTAAAAGTTGGCACAACAGAGCTGGTTGCTTTCCAGTTCTTCTTAAGAATAAGCATTGTGCAGTTCATAGGCCAGTGGTTTTTGAAGAATAAGCATTGTATTAGCCCACCAGGTGCAAACAATTTTTCATCTGGCAACAATGAAGATAAGGCAGCAGAAAAAGCCCAATTATCCTGAGATTACTATATAAGAAAAATACTACTGATTCCAGTATAACAAATTTTTCCATTTTAATTAGATGGGAGATGCATAAATCTCTCCTAAATCAGCATCATTTCTTTGAAATCTGACATTTTTAAGATTTGACTCAACACCCAAACACTGTATTCTTAGTTCAACATGAAAGCCGTATTTTAGTGAAGTAACTTCTTTACAACAAAAAAAAAATCCCCCAGAAATTCCCATATCCATAGTTAAATACAGACTATTTACTATTCAAACTATCTTCAATGTTTTCATTGTGATATGAAAAGTGTCCTTTGACACATTTTTGTACTTACAGATAAAATAGCAATGCTTATAAATCTTCATTTTTCAGATAATCTTCATTTAATTATGTATTTCAAATGTCATTGTGAACATTTGCATGCTCACATAGGAATACTGTCTACTATTTTCATATCCCTATGAGTAACTCTCCTGTGAACTCAACTAGTAACTCATTTGGAAAAGGTTACATTTCTAATTCCTCAAGGTGGATTAAATGTCAGGGACTTCTTCAGCAGATCAGGTCATTCTATAGGGAGAATCTGCTGAAGGATATGACATATCAACTATTTGATCTTTACAAAACATTTTCTCAAAGATTTTCCTTTTTGCTTAGGAGCAGGAAGGACAAAAACAAAACAAGAACACAGAGCAGACAGACAGTGATTCATTACAGCCCTAGAGGAAAGCCAAGTTGAGGAATTTTCTCCCATCCCCTTCTATTTCTAGAACCTACTGCTAACATGTGAGATATAATGTATGTTACACATGTGCACGCCTTTCCTTAGCTTTGATCTTCCAAGCATGTCTCTTAATATCTGGAACTACAGACTCCCAACAAATTCCACCGAGAACAAATCATAACACTGTTTTCTGAGACCATCAGCTTAATACGCTAAGAAACTATCAATCATTAATATTTTCTCCACAGAGCCCCCTCATCCACTCAATATGAACATGATGTGCAAACTGATACCATACAGAGCTTTATGTTGATACTAAGCATTATCTACTGTGCAGCTTATGCATAAGTCAGATCTATTAATATTTTACTAATATAATAATCATCTTAATGATAATCACATTTCATAGTATGCCATATACTGCAACTTCTAGTTCTTTGATTGCAAGCTACCTCCTTAAAATTAGCGATGTTTACTCGAGTTTAATTCAATTCATGAGAAAGAGCCAGCCAGGTCAAAAGAACATTTCCCCAAGCCATCAACACATAGTTATAAAGTGTTTATCTCATGTGGTTCAAGCACATGAGATACCATGAGTAAGGTTAAATAATTTTGTTCATAATTAGAATATCAATGTCAGACTGATTTTTAGTTGAGATCATTGATCTCAAGAAAGAATACAACCCTTCATGTTACTCCCAAACTATGTTAATGACATGAATGGTATTCAATGATCCAATCATGAGCTGTAAGAAGTATTGAATTACACTTTCATCATTAAAAAGAGCCTTATCCATAGCTACCATGGCGACAAAACACTAGCGTAAAAAGTTGTGCCTCCACTACAAGGAACTATTCTTCTACATGGCATTGAAAAATATCAAGTGCATGATGAGAAACACAAAAGGTCTGAAACGACACAAAATTGCCTTGATTATGAACATACTGGTTTACAACTAAATTTGTCATGCACGGCTACAACTCCTCATTCTCCCCTCAAGAATCTCAAGTCATTATTGGGACTGAAACACTGCTGTGGAAAGGGATGGTTCTTTGTAAAAGGATTACTCTATTCAGACTTTCTGCCAAGCATCAGCCACGTAAGGAAAGCAAAGTTCACTGCCATTTACTTTGTCCAGATCTTTCTAATGCCTAAGAATAACCCTTACTGCTCCCTGGAAAGGTAAGTCTATAAACTGCAATTTATTTGTTATCAGCCACTGCACCCACTTTAGGCATTTATATGTAAACATTTTTCCTTACAGTATATTAAACGGATGGAATTGGATTATTTTTTCTTAAAGCACTAAATTACTCCATGATGTTAAAGAACCACCTACACAGGAGTGTTAAAAATTTTGCACAGAAATTATTTTGTCCAAGACTCCCAAATACCAACACAAGTCAGACACTGGCAAGACCAAAGCATACACATACTACCTGACCAACATGTTGCTTCTGAGCTTGACAAATAGGAACAAACATTCCAGAGCTATGGCTTCTGCCTCATTCTGAACATTCACAATATGAGAAACTCCTTGCCTTCACAAAAGGACTAACCTATAATTGTGCCTTTGACGCATGTGAAATAAACATACATCTAGTTACTTGGCATAACAAGCACGTGAGATACAAAATCTCACACCAAAACTTCACATTTAGTTTCCCTTACAACAGCTTCAAAAAGAAGTTCTTTCAAAATTTAGAAAGGGGAAAGTGGTCAACAAAACCAAAACCAAACAAAGCTACATTAATAGCTTCAATAGCATGCACTTCAAACAAGTCAGGCAACTAGCTATCTGCTTTGTTTTTGTCCTGTATTTTGTTTTAATGAACGTTCTTAAGATGAACTTCGCAAGGATCAAAATGCAGGACGGACCTCCGCTGTACAAACTGAAAAACAAGCAGTCCGACTCGTCGCTTTGAGAACAGAGAGGGTAAAGGGGAAGAAAACGGGTGACTGCAACAATCGAAGGTGGAAAAACTGCGACATTTAGAGATTAACAGGAGGGCATATTTTTATAAAGAAACTTAACAGAAATCCCGAAGCACGAAGCCTCAAGATCTTTCGATTGTACAAAAGATATCACTTCCTTCATGACTTTCTCATTTCCCGGTAAGTTAATTGTACTCGCAGGGTTACCAAACATTTTGTAAGGGAGGGAGCTGAAGCAGCAGTTACGCAGTCGAGCAGCTTCAGCTCAGTGCCTTCTCGGACCGAACAAAGAAACTTCTGTGTCCGATGAGATTAAAAACTTTCGGTCTCACAGACTCTTTCCCTGCCTCCATGAAACCAGCGCCTCCGTTCACACGTTCAGGCAAGACAGGGAGAAACACAATAAGCAGCTGAACCGTGCAGGCCAAGGCGGAAAACAGAGACAAAATATAAAGGCCAAAAACAGGATATAAAACGAAGCCTGAACTCCTTGCTTTTTTCTCCACCCCCTTTCCCAGAGGAAGGATTTTTCTGTTGTTTTTGTTGCTGTTGATCCCAAGCCTTCCCTATTTACCTTAGCTGTCGGGGCGCCTAAAACAGATCCAGCACGCAGGAGTTTCTTCCGACCTCAAGTTAAATCCAATCGAGTTTTCTTCTTCAGGGAGGAAGAGAGCAGAGACGGTGGAAGAAGGACAAGCAACGTTAGCAGCTTTCGCAGAGAACGGGGGAGTTCGTATGCACGAAGAGGGCACCAGAGCAGCCGGGCTCCTCCCGGCCCCCGCCGGGGTCTGCCCCCCGGGCGGCCCCGCGTCGCGCCGGCCCCGCCCGGCGGCGACACCGCAGCGCCCCCCACCACCCAGCGCGGCCCGGCCTGGACCGGCCCGCCCGCACCCTGGGCGCGACGGGCACCGCCGCTACCCCCTGGCTCCGCACCGGGGTCGCGCTGCCCGAGCGAGGCCACCGCCGCCGACGGCTGAAGGGAAGCGGGACGGCCGTCTGCCTCACCTGCCCGCCGCCGCCGCCGCCGCCCTCGCTCCCCGCCTCCTCTCGCACACTTCCCCCTTCTCCCGCGGCTTCAGCCTCCCGCCCCCCTCCCCGGCCTCGGCAGCGGGGGGGCCCGGGGAGGCGGCGGAGCTGTGGGGAGGGGGAAAGAACGCCCCGGGCAGACACGCGGCGGGGGGAAGGGGAGGTGGCCGCGGGCGAAGCCGCCGCGCCCCTGCTGCTGCCGGCGCCGCGCACCACTGGCCAGGCGGGGGAGGCACTGCAGCGGCACGGGGGGCGGAGCGGGAGCAGGGCCCGGGCCGAGACCTGGCGGAGGCGGGCGGACGGGAGCGGGATCAGGAGGCAGCAGGAGCAGGCAGGCGCGGCGGGCGCGCCCGCACTGGCTGTGCCGGGCGGGAGGAGGGACGGGCGGACAGCAGCGGGCGGGGGGCCGAGCGGAGGGAAGGCCGTGAGGGACGGGCGCTGCGGCCAATGGGGCCCGGCGGGGGCGGGCTGTGCAGGAACGGGGCGAGCCGAGGTGTGGCGGGGGGCGCAGGGCGGGGGCTGTGTGTCGCCGCCGCGAAATGGCTCCTCCCGCTGCTGCCCGGCGTGGCCTATCCTAATTTGTTTTCTGCTGGCGAGCGTCAGGCGCGCAGGCAAATTCAGT
The DNA here is from genome assembly GCF_009819885.2 of Catharus ustulatus. Lineage (NCBI taxonomy): Eukaryota > Metazoa > Chordata > Aves > Passeriformes > Turdidae > Catharus > Catharus ustulatus. The sequence continues at coordinate 21,458,317 of NC_046262.2, read as the reverse complement.
CCTGAATGATAGAAGTTTCCTCGTTAACAGCTCAGCTTCCTAATTTAATGGTTGCACACCCTCTATAGCAAGAGCTGAGGCGCCGGCTGACGCCATCAGCCTTGCTGGCCATCCCACCCCTGCTCCCGCACCTTGTGCTGCCTGACTCGGAGTTACTGAGGGTCTGAGGGAACGAACACACCCAAGGGAAAAACTGGCACCCTCCACCCCCGCTTTAGTTTGGGTATGCTACATTGAACTTGGATGTAAACAACAGCAATTAAAATAATGCCGCACATATTGTCACAATGTTTCACGTAAACCCTGGAACACTGCTGTACTTTCTCTTCCAAGTATTTCAACACTGTCAGTGCAATACAATGTTACTGAAAATTCATGTTGACTGACAGAGTCATGTACAAATACATGTTTGAAAAGCAGACAGTGCATAGGTCGCACGGCTTTGGTTTGGTTTGGTGTGGTTTGGATTGCAGTAGTACAGTTGTGACCCAAACAGAAACAAGTGAGTTTCTGTTTAATTTCCTGGATTGTTTGAAATGGGTATTTGACAACCTATTGTGTATGCAATATGCCATTTTAACAGTCCTGGAGCCTGGAGTTCTGCTCAGCCACAATACAGCACATGAAGCTGACAGCAGGGTGGATTTATACATGCTGCTCACCTTATGCTCCTTAATTGTGCTCAGCAGAGACCAAGTCTAAGGACAGAGGTAGTTTTGTTTTCACGCTAATTTAATCCCTGGCTACTCTACTGGGACTGCCACCAAATAAGATGGAATAGCGTTTTATAATGACAATCTGTTTACTGAGAAATTGGTGAAATGCTATGTTATAAGAACCATTGGACCTTACACCTCTACCAGTCCCTTGAAAGTGACTCAAATTGATATTTCCTGCTCAGGATAATTGTTTGCTTCATCTAGTTTCTTAGAGGGCTTTGCAGAAACGGATTAATCTTTAGCAACAAAACATAGAGATGATCACATTTTTGTAAAAGTCCACTGTGTTTAACAACACTGTTATTTATTTTAAACTTCTTGCCTGTATGTGGGAATCGTATGTTCAAGTATCCAGCTAGTATCCAGGTACAGAAAATAAGCATCCATTTCTTCTGGGATAATAATATTCACTTACTGCTTCTTTAGTTTTCTCCATCTTCACGGAGCATACAGCCCTACTTCAGGAACTACATCTATGCCTAAATTTAAGTAATTAAACTAAATAAAATTTAGTCATCAGAGTTTATAAAAAAGAGAATTGTATGTGTATATACAGATATTTCCCTAAACATTAAATCACTTCTATTTCTTCTTGTTCAGAAAAGCCATTTTCTTCAAATGAGTCATCTTTGGACTAAAGCCAAGCAAGAGACCTTTACCCCCACTGACAACAGATTCAGAATTTCTCACTACAGTGCACTGGTGCCCTACACTGGGGCTATAACAAAATTACTGTTTTTTTTTAATCTCTTGCAAATGAGTGATCACTAATGTCAAATACCAAATAACATACCTTTATCATAATAAATGTGAATAGCTCTCTGCAACTGATGCTCTCCATCCTGAACTCTTCAAGGCACTTTTTAATGTGAATTATCATAACTTTTTTAATGAGAATGAAAATATTCTTTGGAAATGTTTACTGCAAATTGCCCAATGCATTTATTAATGCAGCAGAGTAATAGATGGGTGTGAGAATTTATAGTAGATGTTGCCCAGATGGTGAATCTCACATAGTTGTTAACATTAGTTGCAATGTAAGATGTTGTTTCACTTACAGTTTTAGCCAAAACTATGTGTTATATTTTATAAAAAATAAAAGCCTAGCCAAAATCTGCTGAAACTGTAGCTAGCTGGAGCACAACTACATTTTGCACAGACAAGATGTAACTATCTATACAAATTAAGAAAATACCAGGAGCTATCCTAGGGATCTAAAAGTGCTATAAATATCAAGACAGTATTTAGATTACAGCTCCAGCAGAGTCCCCAGCAATATTAATTCCCAGAGTTGGTATCCCAGTTACCAAATAATTACAGATTAAGTGCACAAAGTACAAAATATAGAGTTACATAATGAGTCTCTCAAGTGACACTATGCATCTGATCCCACTGAATGTTTAAACAAATCCTTTATACACACTTTCATGGTAGACATCAAGCCCAAACTCCTTTCATTTTAATTCCTATTTTTATATTTGAACAGAAGCACTAATAAATGCTGCAACAACATGCAGCTAAAATTGAACGAAGGTTTGGTGAAACAGTCACCTGAATGTTTGTCTCCTTCAGAAGTTAAGTGGTCTGGACAATTACTACATAGTTTCTTCGGAGTAACAGGGTTTAATTGCAGCTTTTCCCTATTCTTAATACTGTTGTTCATTATGATTGCATGTATCCACTTTTCCAGGAAATTGATTGAAAGGCCTCTAGGGTAAGCACTTCTGCTTATTAAATGCTCAGGTAGTGACTTGAACGGTGGATTTCAAATTGATTTGAAGTGGGACTTCTGGGCATGATTGCAATATAAATATTAAATAATAATTAGTGGAAGTAATAACCACCTAAAAGACACAAAGAGGCAATAAGTAATTTTTTTCTTTAACAAGTATATATTGCAGTTTATTTTAACTATCCCATAATTTAAATTTGCCAACATGTGTTACTGTAACATTTCCTGAATTTATGTGGTTCATGACTGGATTACACCACATTTATGCTGGTGAAATTAACACAAAACTGGTATAATTCAGTGGCAATTAAGTCTTAGAAGTGTGTTGCTATAACTTCTAAATGCATAATGTGTATCTACTATATTTAAAGAGAAGATAAGTAAATAACCTCTGTTCAGTCTAACTTCAATACAATCCCAAATATACACTGGCTAAATTCACCATACAAATAAGTTTTCTCTGTATTTGATTGCTTTGTTGCTCATGTAATAAAATTGAAGTGATGAGTGTAAAGGTATTGTGTGACTAAGTTTTGTAATATTATGCAAGTACCAATAGAAAACCTTGGTAACATCACAACCTGTTTTTTATATACTATGCTCTAGAAATGGTTAGGAATGTTTTAGAGTTATTTTTAACCATTTTATTGTGACTATTTTATTGTATTTATGTTCTTTAGTTAGCTGGGAGAGCTGGTGAATTCTGAGGAACACTTGGGACGTGGAGGAGCATTTCATACGGAGGAGAAAAGACAAAAAGGTGGTGTTTAGGTACTTTTACTCTTGCCTTACTCAGACTGCTTTGCTCCTGGACAGTCTGATCTTAAGCTATGCTGCAGCCTCTTAGCCTAAGGATCTGATGCCACCACATGAATCTTGTGCTGGTGAGAACAAAGACAAAGGAATGAAATGAAGCCCGACTGTGTGAGGACACTGACATGATAACCAAAAATCCTTTGCTGACTAGGTTAAGACAAAGAGTTACACATGAAGCTGGCAGAAAGAGCCGAATGCAAAGTTGCGTAAAATAAGCCATGTGCTCAGTATATTGCTTAAGCACCAATGGTAGTTTTGGACTGCCTTTGCTAAATTCCTGGATCCTAGAAGGGTGATGATTAATGCTTTTGAGGATGTTTATGTCCAAATAGAAATCCTAAAAGAATGCTGTACCAACTTCTAGTCAGATCTGGAATACCTTTCCACAGAAAATCTGTTTATGCTAGTGCTATAGGACTCATCATCACACAATCATTAAATAAAACCAGACTTCTCTAATTGTAGGATGAATTGCATTTATTTTTATGGCTTACCTCTCTTTTGACAATTAATTTTTCTTTGAAGATGCTAATGCTGATAATACAAATCTCGTAGTAGTTTTTAGCAGCAATGTTGTATGTATGCACACATAAATCTTTTACCTTTCCCTTGACTTCTTCTGTGAATAATGTCAGTCATGTAAAAATAAACGCTAATTCTTGGTGTGAATTCTTGGTTTCAGTGTTGGTTCAATATTTCAAATTTAACTTCTTATGGACTACCATATTTAAAATCACAAGATAAATTCTTTTGAAGCAAGGAGATGCAAACAGTCCAGTGAGATGAAGTATCCTGTCTCTAGGCCAGCTAAATTGACAGCTTGTACCTTAAAAAAAGAGTTTTTGATTTCTAGAAAAGCCACTATGGAACATTTACAGGGGAGTTTAAAAATCCTTTTGATTGTTCTTCATCTGCAAAATATGGTAAATGATAAAAGATTGTTTTATTTTGGGGAAAATAATTACTTTTTTTCAGAATCTGTTAGAGGAATTGCAGATTTCTTTCATTACATAGGAAATTAAATGTTAAGTTCAATTAAAAAAGAATAATTTTATCTTCCCCATTTCTTTTCTTTATGAAGTCTTCAGTACTCCATTTTACTTATGTTTTGTCTTTTTTCTCCTCACACAGTCAATGCCAATGACATAGTTCTAAGTGCTGAAATGTTCTCCTCTTTAAAGTGTTTTCCCTTTAATATTTTGAACAAACAAAATACTAAAAATTGCATTTTATCACTAGTATCACTGAAAATCTTGTAGAAACATTATAGGTATTTTAAATTTTCCTTTGACAAGAATGGTTGAATTTTTTAAATCTAAAATAGGTATTTTTTCAGTTATATCTGTCTTATGTTCTAAGGCATGGTAGATATAAACAATAGTTTTTTATGCTTTAATTCACAGGTTTCATCTACTGTTTTCCTCCATCAAAGTATACTTTTGTACATCCTTACATGGCAGGTATATTCTACTGCATTTTTCCGCATCAGTACGGAAACAGTGACTTTCCAGGCCACAAAAGTGAAAAAGTTGTTTATTAACTAATTTCTATTCCTGCAAATAAGCATTGAGTGAAAGAGAACCTGGCTTTACCACGTACTTTGAGATGTGCACTTTAGTCTAGAGATGTAATTATTTCTATTTCTAGAAAAAGTATTTAAAATATTTTACTTTCTTAAACTGAAGTGAAAATGTATAGCTTCTGATTAACCATGCTGTTAGCAATGTTTACATAGTAGAGTTTACATTTGAGTATCATGACAGCATTAACTAAACCTATTTCCATGAATATATTTCTAACTGTGGTGGTTAAACAGCATACATTCAGATTAAACAGACAGACAGCTCAGGTGAGAGACACCTTCAATGAATTTTGACACTGTGGGATATAAATTAGACAAGGTTTGTAGAAAAGGTGATACCTTTAATTAGATCAACTGAGGGAAATGGAGAAAACAAAGTTTTTTACTTCAATGAGAACTGAGGAGGAAAACCCAAACTAAATATAACTGGTATGTATTGGTTTTAGTACAATAAAATTATTTTAATCAATTAAGCCACCAGTGAGAAAACAGCTGCTAACATGAATGTACAGAGGATGAGTCAGCAAGAAAACTATCAGCTTTTAAAATGTTGCTTCTGTCCTCATTAAGAATGTCGTTCCCAAGATTATTTTTTAAACTTCACTTGGAGGTCCCTTGTTAATCACTGCTCTGTACAAGAGATGGACTACTTTTTAATGAAATAATTCTCCTACCCTAAGCTGTGTTTTGTCTGTGACCTGTTGTCTGTGTCAGTTCATTGTAAGTGAATAACAGTTGATGAGTTCCATGCATATAATTCTCACGAGGACATGTAATATTTAGTATAATAAAACCATTTTAAAGAGGATGAAGAAAACCCATGGAATTTAATTCTTTTGGTCACTGATATAAATTATGTTAAACATGTCAGTATTCATGAAGCTTGCTTTGGCTCTGCCAGCAAGGTTTCATTCTAATGAGTGTTTGTTATGTAACAAACATATGGGGTTTGTCTGCTTTGGATTGTGAGTTTAATCCTTGTTTAAAAAGAGATATGGGAAAGAGAAGTCTTCAAGGAAATGTCAATGCTGTAATTATCTAACAATTTTTTGTATATATGCCAGCATTGAATATTACACAATAGGCAGGAATATTTTATCAATGCGGGCATTATTAGAATGATAGGTGGTATTTGGGAGGTTAATTCAAATGCAAGGCCTGCTCCTTGCAAGGCAGTTTAGTGGCACAGTTCTTTAAAATACCTTCATGAGTAGTTCATGAATACCATGCCATTACTGGTATGATGGATACATTTTAAAATATTTTCAAGCTTTGGTTGCTCTCTCCTATTGATTTCCATAGTTCTTTATGAGCAGTGGCACCTTCATCTGATAACCACCGATTTAAGTGTATCAATATTGTATTAAATGAGAGAAACAATTGATCTGGTTTCAAGTACTTTCTTTATCTTTGACAGAAACCATCTTGAATTAAGTGCCTGCACAACCAAGAGACCTTTAGGAGAGAAATCCTTTAAGATGTGAATATTCATAAACTTCCAAGTTTATGAATAGCTTTATGAATAGCTTTATGAATAGCTTTTTAAGACACTCAAATGTAAATGGCAGTGTTCTTGTCAGGCTGTTCAGCATTTTAAAACTATGCAGACATTTTCTTCTCATACTCTGAAGAAACAGGAAATTGCCAGGGTATGGTTGTGTTCTTTTCCATCACATATCTATTTTTACTATATAAGCTATTTTGCCTCTAGTTCAGCCAGGTCTTTATGTGTTAATATAATCATGAAACAAATAAGAGTTTTGTGTATATATATATATATACATACACACACATAATTGATCCACAAAAGCCTAAATCTGAAATATTATATGAAATGTATATATATATGTATATGTATATGTATATGTATATGTATATGTATATGTATATGTATCAATGTGTCGTGTACATATATGTAAGTATATTTATATGCACAAATATTGAAGTGAAAGCATTCACCCTTACAGTGTGAAATGCTTATAGCATAGATTTAATTCCTCTTTCACTTTAAGATGATAAATGTCAATTAAAATATATAGAGACAAAAGCTATGTGAATCACACATATGTCTAGGAAAAGTAAGTGATGTACCAGAAAGTCAGGTAATTTAACATGAATGCTGCTGTCACAGAGATTTAAAATATAAGGATCTGCTTTTTCAAATGCAGAGATGTTTTTCATAGGAGCAAGCTTATTGCCTTCACTGATTGCTAATAGAAATAAGGTGCTAGCCCTGTCTCTAGATACATTACCTTAGGGCTTGTTTACACTGAATCAGAAAAGTACACTAACTCTGTGTACATTGAAACACATTAATTCCATGTGACACGGTCTTAGTATGTAGTCACTTTTGAGATATGCTAAAACCTACATATCCTTCCGACACTTATTAAATGAACTACCCATAATGTGTTTCTGAGCTACTGCCTTCCTGCTTTTGCAAAGCTGAGAATATGCTGGAGTGATTAGGAAGCTAAGAAAGGCCCTACTTGCCCCTGAACTTTACTTCCTCACTACAGTATTGGAGGCTCATAACACAGCACAGCAAGCCATTTTCATCTCCGTGTTCAGCAGAAATCAATCACAGAGCTTCAGACAGCATTTACAGACTCTCACAACAAACAGCCCCCTCATACAGAGGAAGGAGCTTAGACCTTGTTGAATGGGTGGCCACAATATCTGGCTGCTATAGACAGCTCATGGCACTTGTTCTGCTGCTCTATTTCCATCCAAAATAAAATATCATAATCCAGTTCTAGAGAACAAAAATAGATTACTAGCAATCCTGCTTATACTTACATGTATTAGGAGAAGCCTGACTGAGTTTTGTCAAGGAAAGATGTACCAAAGTCAGTTTGCTGTAGACAGTGCTGATGCTAGTGTACACAGTGAGGACTCCAAAGCTGACACATGATGTTGTCAACAAGGCTCAGATAAAATCCAGGACCAGTTTGTCTGAGTGCCTAAATGTCTTGGCTGGATACATCTTACGGGAGCAGAACAGGGGTTCAGTTTGCCCACCTTATGGACTACTTGCGCTGGCAATCCTGAGAAGGGAACATCAGCCAGTAAATCTCCTTGTTTTGCCTGGTTAATATGCCATTAATGTGAAAAGCTATGGAAGAGGTAGCAGGTGAAGGAGAATCACTTGCAGTGTTACTTGTAGGCATTTAAAACTCCTCTGCTCCTAACAACCAGCTGTACTCTGCAGATCTCTTCTTTCCCTAACTGCTCAGTTCAGTTGACTTCATTTGTACATTTCAAACAGTGATTATACGAGGAGTTTCAGGAGCTAGTTAAAAAAATGGTGTGTCAGCAAATGCAAGTTTAGTCACTCTCAGATATTCAGTGAAAAACACTTTTTTCTTTCCCTTGAAGACCTCCCCCACCATACACATTTTCTCCTTCCTCCTCTCTCTCTCTACTGCTTGATCGTAGAAGGGAAGAGTCCTGAAAATCTCAGTAGTGCAGCAAACACGTCAAAGTTCTCTGCCATCATCCCTCACCAATAAAAGAAGAAGCGCTGTTAGCTACCAGAATTTTAAATAACCAAGCTTTACTGGATAGAGAGCATTTCTTAGGGGAATAAAAACTGAATTCAAGATGCCAAAATTATTATTGTATAGCTGTCTTGTCCTTTATTCTAACATTGAAAGCAGTGACTGTGCTTCCAGAGAAGATTAGACTGCTTCTGTTCCACTACATATAGAAAATGTCCTATGAATCCTTTCTTTCCATAATGATTGCATGAAGAGGGAAATCACCCAGAGCCAGTGCTGTATCAGTGCTACATTCTCTCTCTCTATTTATGGGACTGCAATAAAAAGGAGATTGATCAGCTGCTAATGAATACTGAAGACCGTCCTGGGGCTGAGTAAGTAGTTCAGATGTCATTTAGAGAATGACCAGCCTTTGAACGGTGAAAAGCCGAGTGATAAACAGAGGTGTTTCAGTCTCCAGTGAAGAAGAGTGCTGCCTTGGGAATAGATGAATCAGTTCCAGCAGACCACTGTGGAATGACTGGAGAAGAGGCCAGTTTAACCACATCTAAATATCATGCAAGTGTCTCAACAGTTGTTTTATTTTCTTGTGCGTGAAGCAGATGAAAGTCCTGGCAAATTTCATTTGTGAAGCTTGTGGATACAGGCTTCTGGAAATGCAGATGCTAGGTATTTGTAATGAAATAATTAGCACTCTGAAAACTGTAGGAGTGATCCTTTAGGAAAGAAATATAAGCACAGACTCTACTAAGAATGCTACAGTGTAGGGAAAAGCTGACATTGAGAAACATGAGGAATACTAATTGGAAATAATACCGGTTGGTCACTACAGAGGAAATGGATGCAAGCAGTTAGTACTCTCAAGCTGATGTACAACTGTGAAGAAATGAAGGATATAAATGAAAATAAATATTATCAAGTAGAACAGAAGGATATTCAGTGATCTGGATCTTGGGAGAAGAGAGAAGCTGAAAAAGGAAATGAAAGGAGGTGAACTAATTTTCAAAATCTGTATAGTCACATATGTCTGGGAAAACATGGGCAGTCCCATTCTGCAGAATAAGCAGGGATATGCAACTGGGATGAACACCATGTTAGACATAAAGCCACCAGGTCCCTGTTTTCTTATCACAGTGCACTAATCACACCACCCCTTCATCATTCGTCTCTCTCTTCAGGTTAACTTGCCTTTTTTTCCTATGGCTTTATTGAAGAGCAGAAGTGATATTGTGATGGAAAATGAGGTGAAGACAACCAAAGGAGTGGGAAAAGTCATTAAGCCTTCACCATTAAGTGGTGGAGATGACTACAAAGGAGAGGGAGACTAGTAAGTGGAAGGATAGAGAGGAGGGAAGGGTAAGGAGAGGATAGAAGAGGTAGACAAAATACCCACTTTTGGCCCAGCATGCCATTCCAGAAAGGATACTGCAGATATACACAAATATCATACTCCACTTAATGAAATCAGTACATACATAAAATCAGCTCTCTGAAACTTCTGGCAAAAGATTTAAATTGGATTTCAGTACTTTTCTGTTTTTGGCCTTGCAGTGCGCTACCAGAGCCATGTGGTTGTTTACAGCCACTTGAGGATTAAAGACTGAAATAAATTAGAGACTTTTGAATAAAAGGCTAGAATCTAGAGCCAGTAAGCGTATTTTGGCATTTAATTCCATTTATTTTAGGGGAAGAAAGATCCTAAATACTTCCTCTGCTGTGAGCTGGATGTGTTACTCACAGAGAGTACAGCTACAATGGAGGCCCTAGGACTCTGTTAATTTATCCCACTTGATAATTCTCATCACAGATCCAGGAAAAATCCACTGTACCAGTATGACAGGGCAACAAACATGTCCCATCTAAATTAAGGATATTTTGCTTGTACTTAATGAGATATACTCAGACATACTATTCACCCAGTGCCCAGGTTTAAAAATTAAATTGGGATATTATTTTAGTTGCTTTCTAATGCTTAAAATAATTAGTCAGGTGTTAAATATGTTGAGGCATTCAAATGAATCATATTGCACACAAATGGTTTTTTATGTAACTCGCAACCTTTCACATAAATGAAGTGTTAAACATTTTGTAAGTATATGTATATGTTTGTAATTTTGAATGTTTTGTAAAATTTTTCTTTTCCTTTACTGACTACTGAATATTCAGTATTAGTATAAAATATTCAGTTTCAGTTCATATGATCTTTGCTGTCTAAATCACATAAATTTTAAACAGAGAAAGTATTTTATATATACGTAGAGAGAGAGAGAGGCATCCCTTGACCAGGTGTTTTAAACAAAAAAAAATACTGTACAAATACTATTTTTTTGTTTGTTTTTGTTTGTTTATGGTTTCTTTTGTCTGTTTTGTGTTTTAAGAAACATTTAAGCTGACCATTTTTAGAGAACAACATCTTTTTGAAGAAGGCTGCTATATAGCCAACATCATTGTAAAATCCATCTTTAATTAATTCTCTGCTTTAACATGAACCACTACTTGTTAAACGTTGCTGATAAAAATAGTAAAAGAGTGGACAAGTCACAATGAAGTTAAAAATTACATGCAACAGTCTACAGTGGCCTACTAGGTTTTCCATTTCCATTGATGGCAATCTACACAGCAGAAACCTAGGTTAAAATGAATTCTTTATGCTGTTTGGGGAGTAATATTCTCTCTTCCACACCCAGGTATTTTTGTGTAGATTTCAGATTTCAGTAACATCATAACATAACATAACATAACATAACATAACATAACATAACTTAACATAACATAACATAACATAACCACAACGGCGATAAAATGAGCTTGATTTAACTTCACTTAAATATAACTTGTCCTTATAAACTATAACCCCTTATTTTTTTATTTTCTAGAATACATATTGTTATTTTCCAGATGGCATATCCCATAGTAAAGAAACACAAGACAGACCTCTTACCCATAAATAGAATAAAAATTAGCGTGAATATAGTAATTTCACGATTTTAAGCCACACCATTTTGACTAAAATTTTGCTCCCACCCCGGAAATGTGGCTTACACTCAGGAGAGGCTAATATATGAAAAAAGTTTGGAAATTTCCGACCCCTGAAGCGCCAGCCAGGGTGCTGAGCCAAGCACCTGCCAGTAAAACCTGGGATCACGTAATTGTTACAAATTGGTTACTCTGTTGCACGGCGGGTGGTGGTGGGCTCCATGCAGGCAGTGCAGGGGGGGAGGTGGGGGCTCCCTCCTGCCAGCTTCTGCGGCCCAGTGGGGAGGCGGGGAACTCCATGCCCACCTCCCACCAGCGCCGCGAGAGCGGGCGGGCTCCGTCTCTGCCTGCTGCCGCAGGAGCGGAGGGGCTCCGTGTCTGCCTGCCGCTGTGCGGCAGCACTGGGCCGGGGTGAGCGAGTCCGGCAGCAGCAGCAGCAGCGGCTGGCCCCCAGCGGCCCTGCCAAGTGGCAGCACCGAGCTGGGCCACCTGGCCCCATCGGCAGCCCCAAGCAGGCCAAGCCCGCCTGGCCCCGAACTGAGCCAGTAAACGCCATGATTCCAGGACTCTGTTACTACTTGGCAACTTTGTTGCATGCGGGTCCTCGCTGCGAACAAAAGTGCAGCTTATAATCAGGTGCGGCTCATATACGGACAAAGAGCTAAATGTTGCTGACACCCGGAGCTGCGGCTTATAAACTGGTGCAGCTTGTAATCGTGAAATTACTGTACAAATACAGTGTTTCTAATGACATTGGTGTATAAGGTCAATGATCTGTTTATCTACAGTATAGGCTGTTACTTTACAAAAAGTGAAAGACAGTTTTTATGCATGTCATGTGACCATAGAAAACAGGTAGTGCCCTGCAACAGTTTGACAGCGCAGGGGAAGAGGCAAAGGCAGAAGTTTAAAAGTTGTCAGGGCAGTAAATACAATAGAACAAAGATTGAAGACATACTTTTGATGTAAGTCTACATTTCTCTCTCTTACGAATGTTCTTGAAAAAAGTTCTAAAAGCAGCAGATTCATTAAGAAGCAACTAAACCTTCAACGTAGATAGCTTCATATGGGAAAAGTGATAGAATAGGCTAACATAAAATCATTAGAAAATGCTCATATTTTACAAAATCTCAGTTAAAAATGTTTTCAGTTGCAAAATAAATGCCCTGTTATGAACATCACATTAGTTTCCACCAGAAAACTCAAAATCAACATGCCTTAAGCTAACATTAATCTAAGTTTTATATATGCAGCATGAAATTTTAATTATTTTATCTTATGTTTTCTAGCATTACTTTTTTTTTTTCAGAAAAGGTATGTTGGGTTTTCTCATTTAAACAGTGCTTCAGAGAATCCTGGGACTCAGCAGCATCTGCTAGTGCTGGGAATTTCCTGTTGACATAGACCTCAAACTAAATTAAGAATTACTGTAATAGGTGTCTATGCAATAAAGAATAAGTCTATAAATCCTATTACCAGTTGAAAAAAGAGAGTATTGTTTAGATCTCTTACTGAAAATGGATGTTTAGATAGCAAGGCACTGATTTTCTTTAGGCTGGAAGAGAGAAGGAATGTGATTTTTTTAGCGTAATAAGGCTAAGCACAGTCCACTGAAAGTATAATTCCACTTGCTTAGAGATCTTTTGAGCCATGCATTTTGACTGCTAAATACAGGCTAATCATCCAGATGTTACGGGGGCTAATTGATATACTGAAAGAAGTAGAGGCAATTAATTACTTGTGTTGATTTGTCACAGCCTCTTTTTTTGGTGGCTGTGAAGAGGGGACACAGAGGTGGCTTCTGTGAGAAGCTGCCAGAAGCTCCCACCATGTCTAGCAGAGCCAATCTCTGATAACTCTGAAAATGGACACACTGCTGGCCCAATTAGAGAGGCTGCTAACGCCTCTCTGATGATACATTTAAGAAGAAAATTAAAATAACACACATGCAGTTTTTTCCCCGGGGGTGGTGAGGCGCCATGGACAGCACCATCCTGGTGTGGCCAGTGGTGAGCCTTGCCTGCATGGCTGCCCCGAGCCAGCTGTGCTGCGGCACAGGGCAGGGGCAGCCAGGGGCTTCTCGATCCTCTCACCCCCACAGGGACAGGCCTTGAACAGCGCCACTGCCACAGCTTCTCCATCCCAGCACCCACACAGGGACAGGCCTCAAACAGCGCCAGTGCCACGGCTTCTCCATCCTGACACCTATATGGAGAGAGGCTTCGAACAGCACCAGTGCCACAGCTTCTCCAGACTGACACCCACACAGGGACAGGCTCGAACAGCGCCAGTGCCACGGCTTCTCCATCCTGTCACCCACACAGGGACAGACTCAAACAGCGCCAGTGCCACGGCTTCTCCATCCTGACACCCGCACATGGACAGGCCTCGAACAGCGCCAGTGCCACGGCTTCTCCATCCTGACACCCACACAGGGACAGGCCTCAAACAGCACCACTGCCATGGCAGGGCCACCTGGACAGCAGTGAAAATACAGTGAGCGCCTGCCCAAAGCAGATCCTAGAGATCAACTTCTCAGCTCTGAGAGATCCTGGAGGAGCCTTTGCATTGGTAGAACTTGTTGGCAGTGGTACCTATGAGCAGCAATTTTTCTTCTAATTGGAGAAGAGGGGGAAATGAGGACATGTGAGGGAAAAGAACATGGTGACACCAAGGTCAAATGGATAAAGAACGGGAGAGGGTGCTCCAAGCATCAGAGCCAAGATTCCTCTGCAGGCAGTGGTGAGGACAATGGTGAAACAGGCTGTGCCCCTGTAAAACACAAAGTCCACAGGGGATGCAGAGATCCCTGCACTGGAGCAGGTGGATGCCAGGGAAAGCTGTGACCTAGTGGGAGACGTGAATAGAAAGAAAGGGTCCCTGCTTCCAGAGATAGAGGGCCCTTGTTTCCATAGTAGAGCAGCCTAGAGGACTGCATCCTGTGGACTTGTGACCCACACCACAACAATTTTGGGAAGACTGTTTGCCTGTGGGAGGGACCCCACGGCACAGCAGAGAAAGGACTCCTCTTCCTGACAGAAAAAAAGTGATTTCAGGTGATGAGCTGACCAAGGCCCCCAGGCCCTGTCTCCCTGCACTGCTGATGGGAAAGAGGGAGGGGCTGGGGAGAAAAAGGTGATTTAAAGGCTTGTTTTACTTTTCATTATCCTCCTCTTACTCTGTTAAATTCACTTTACACCTTTAAATTTCAACCTGTTTTGCCCTTAGAGTGTTTTTCTCCCAATCCTTATCTCAACTCATGAGCCCTTCATTCATTTTTTTTTAAACTGTCCTCTGCCCAACTTTAGCCAGAGAAAGTAAATTAACTACTCTCCGGGATGCCTGGTGTTTGGCCAGTGTCATACATGACATTACTTAATTCCCTTCAGTTTGTTTTTATTTTTTTTTTACCCAAGATCCAGTACTATTTTGTCCAGTAAAATATTTTTCTGAAAGCATCTACCACTTAAGCAATATTTTATTTGAAGAAATTCACATATAATTTTTTCACATTGGCTAAAATACAGTTCTACAGCATCGATGTTAATACAACTTAGGTAATACAAGAACAAAAATTCATTTTTTGGACAGCTGAAGAAAGGAAGCAGAACAAGTAAGGAGGGACTTTTTGTTGTTTAGTTAGGGTTTAGAGTTTTTTGTTTGGTTGGGGTTTTTTTGTAATTATAAGTAATCTGATATCTTGGCTGATTTAAAAAAAACTTTAGGACACAGGAAAGGAGGTTTTATGATTACAATAAACAACCCCAGTTCAGTTCCAAATCTGATGCCTTATTCATTAATTTTAGAAAATGGTTTAAGGAGCAGCACTGCTAAGTGGGATTGCATTGTTTCTACTACTACCTCCACCAATAATACTTGACTAAGCCACATAGAAGAAGATTGCAGACTTCAGCAGGGGCCACAGAGACCCAGCAAAAGACAATGATAAAACTCAGGATCATTAACCATGTTCTAACCATATTACCCAGTAGTGTATTTTTTTGCTTTTGAGAAGAAAAAGATCTTATGGAAGGGGTGCGCTAAAAACGAGCATTCAATAAGAGATAGCAAATCAAATAAACAGAGTAGTCTAAATACTCAACTAAAATGGTCTGAACTGAAATGGCTATAACATTTTGTTAAATTCATGGAACTCTTAGGTGTACTGATATTTTGTTATTCTAAAATACTCAGGAGGATGCAAATCATTCAAATATTAAGATGGTAAATACAGTAATTTCACGATTACAAGCCACACCTGATTATAAGCCGCACCTCTGGGTGTCAGCAACCTTTAGCTCTTTGTCCATATATAAGCCACACCTGATTATAAGCTGCACTGTCATTCGCAGCGAGGACCCGCCTGCAACAAAGTTGCCAAGTAGTAACAGAATCGTGAGATCGTGGGGTTTACTGGCTCAGCTCGGGGCCAGGCGGGCTCGGCCCGCTTGGGGCTGCCCCTGGGCCGGGTGGCCCAGCTCGGTGCTGCCGCTCAGGGCCGGCCGCTGCTGCCGCCGCCGCCAGACTCACTCACCCTGGCCTGGCGCTACCCAGCGGCGGCAGGCGGGGACAGAGCCCACCCGCACCTGCGGCAGCAGCAGCTGGGCATGGAGCCCCCAGCTTCCCCCCGCCACCGCGGAGCCAGCAGGAGGGAGCCCTTCACCTCCCCCCCTGCACTGCCTGCACGGAGCTCGCCTCCACCCACCGCACAACAGAGCAACCAATTTGTAACAATTGCACGATCCCGGGTTTTACTGGCAGGTGCTCGGCTCGGCACCTCGGCTGCACTTCCGGGGTTGGAAATTTCCGAACTTTTTTCATATATTGGCCACTCCTGAGTGTAAGCCGCATTTCTGGGTTGGGAACAAAATTTTAGTCAAAATGGTGTGGCTTATAATCATGAAATTACTGTATATATTTTTAGGGTTCTGCTTATTGGTAATAATCCTACCCTGTTTCTTATTAACCTCTGTTGCTAAACAATTTTTATTGGAAAAGCTGCTTGTATATCCATATGTTAGTATTTTCATAAATTTATATTAACTAATTTCAATTTGATAGTTAAAAATAGTATCTTATTAAATTCCTGCTGAAATTTGGTGTGGCATATGTGTTCAGGTCTAAAAATCTTCCACTTCAAACCACTTTTATCTTTCAAATAACTGAGGTGTTTCTCCCCACTGTTCATGTGGAATTTTCCAGGCAAAAGAATTTAATAAGTGAAATGAAAGCAAAAAAAAAAAAAAAGAGTGACATTAAGGCATGTTTAGGCCAAAACACAATACAGAATTGTCAGATGAGTATGTAGGCTAATTCAAGATTCACTGTAAACTCCATATATAACAGTAGCTTGGAAAAGAAAGAAAGAAATTTCATGCCAACAGCTTATCCAGTCATGCAGAAACAAAGCCTCCCCATGCAAATAATTCTTTAAGGGGCAAAATAAGGGGAGACTTTGAAGGTATATATGCTATATCACAAAATATAGCACGAAGACTTGGCTCCAGTAGCAGAATCTGCATACTCCTTTCTCTGCAGATTTAATTTTCAAAACTAAAACACCTAGTAGGAAAAAAAAAAAAAGAGAAACTTTTCCAATCCTCCAGGGCAGATGCAGAGCACTGTGGTGGCAAGGAGAGCCTCTTGATCCCAGAGCTGGAGCTGATGGTACCCTGCGTAAACAGTTGGGATGGAGTGGGAGCAGAGTCCCAGCAGGACGGACCCAGCACTGCCTCAGGCAGGGCCTCCAGCCTCGCAGGATAAGGAAAGTACCAGGCATACACTGCCTACTCCTGACCCAGGCTCTGAGGTTTGCACTTTGGCCCTGATGAAGGCGTGGGCTGCAGCACAGCACACAAGTGACATTTACTCTTGTTGTTGACCAACAGGCAGTGGCAGAGGTATGAAACAGCCCGAGGGGAAGGCTGATGTCCTGCAGCTGTGCAATGTGTACAGCAACCTGCTGATTTCTAAACCTATAAAATCTTTTCTGGAGCATGGATATTCTTAAGACAGTCTAGATATTGCATATTTCCGATTTACAGTGGATTTCATACAAATTAAAAACATCAGGAAAAATTAATGAAATAATACAATGAAAATGTGTATTTAAACAACTAAAAAGCTCCTTCCATGGTATGTACTGAATTTAAAGCTGACATGATAAAACCCTTCATAACTCTCACCAAATACTGAGTGCACATCCAGCCATATGACAGAGGACAAAGTTGGACATAGTTTTTGCCTCCATATAGGGTACATAAGTAGTCTCTTGGGTATATGAGTCCCCCATAAGCACACCAGGCAACCAGAAAGGCACATTGCTGTGTAATGCTAACTGTGACTATCCACCATGTTCTGTCATGAGGAGAGGCATAGTCTGGATGTCCTGACACTTCTGTCATTACACTGAAGTGCTGCCATGGTTTCACCAAAGTGTGTGGGAAGAAGCCCAATGGAGGCCAGGCCCTATCATAGTATGATCAAATGGTTTGGGTTGGGAGGAATCTTAAAAGATTATCTAGTTCCAACTCCCCTGCTGTGAGTAGAGATGCCACCCACTGGATCAGGTTGCTCAAGGTCCCATCCAGCCTGGCCTGTGGGCATCCTCACACCACTCACAGACATCCACAGGTTGTACCTTCTGCAGTGTTTTTACACCTGCAAGAATCTGTCACAGAATCTGTTTCTTCATTCTCAGCAGACCCCAAAAAACACAGAGGCTGCACGTGGCAATGTTGTAAAGAAGAAGGGACTTCGTCTGTTGGAAAATGTGTGAAGAGGAAGGAAGAGGTCCACCTCTGCTGCAAGAGAAGTTAGGGAAAATGTGTGGTTGGATTTTTGTGAGAGATCAGCTGAAGTCACCTTTGGATTTACAGATTTCTGTAACAAAGATATGTTTCATATTTAAGATTTGTCTGTGACTTTTTCTTCCCCTTAGACATTTCATTACATTGGCCTGGCCATAGCTGTACTGCTTGGGCGTAATACAGTTCTTCATATAGACATATCATAAATGTCAGTTAATATAATAGAAATGTGGAGAGAAGCCCAAGTACTCAATGCCGGAAGTTGTTTTGTGGAACTGCATACACCCAGCATTTTGTACAAAACCTGGCCCATAAAAACCCTTTTTTTAATGAGAGATCCACCTGTTCTGGCTCTCTGTGGCATCTAGAATGTTAGCAGAGCTGTTGATCAGGACAAACTGCTGCTTCTAACGCCATTAGGCAGAAGACTTTGTCATGGCAGCAGCATGTATTTAAGTACTAAGACATCTGTTCATTCATGGAACAAGTTATTTTCATTATGGAAGCAAGCATTTGTAATGCCATAGGAGCTATTAAAAATAAAATACATGTCAGTAGTGTAACTTTCAAAGAGCCTTGCAATTGACATGTGCCTGTATCTGTACAATCAAGGTGGCTCTTTTATACTTTACCACCAGAGTTGTCGGTAGGTTGGTTTTTTCCTTAAGCATAACATCTAAATGTTTTACAGTTCCAGGCAATTTAATGTAACTAGTTTAGGGTGTTATCAAAACATATTTCTCAATCTTGTTTTCAGAGTGAAAGGATAATCTTGTTAATTCGCTAATCTAGGATTTAGAAGCTCTGAAATCTATCCTGGTCTGCCATGGACCACGGGTAGCAGGAGTGCAGCAATCCCTCCAGTTTTGGGTGGTACACAACCTGTGAGAGGGAACCTCCCTTGTTTAGCATTTGCAGCACTAGGTACGCCATTTTAATACAAATCATAGGTGCTGCAGTGTGGGAGGAAGCTGTCAAAGTCACTGAGCTGTTGTTGGTTGTGTGTCAATATCTGCTAAGCCGCCGCAGGAAATGTGGCTGCCAGATGCAGCTGGGTCACCCAGTAAAGGGCCGCAGCGGTGCTCGGTCCACAGGGCTCTCTGGTGGCAGTGGACCGTGTCACCAGCACAGGGACCGAAACAGCCAAAACTTCTGCTTCTGGGATCTGAGGAGCGAGTCCCCTACAACTGCGGGCCAGCAGTGGAGCTGCCAGGCTGCTCCTCTCCTTGCTGCTGAAGGCCCCAGGCAAACCACAAACTGCTTAGACTTGGCAGGGGAACAAGAAGAGATAAATCAATTTAAAAGGCAGCTCATCTTGATAAACCGGATAAGTTTCTACTCTTGCAGGCTCGTGACATCTAAACCCTACGGTAATAGCTTACCAGAAGAACAGCAAAAGTGATCATAGGTGTTTTCTTTAGCCATTCAAAACTCTCAGGGTTGGCACAGCCCCTGCGTGGACTTTGGCATGCCACCTGCCTTACAAAAGCTTCCGATGTTGTGCTTCATTGCTCAGGAGTGATGAAGGGCACAATATGCTTGTGTTGTGTTGTTTTCTTCCTTGTAAGTCAGCCTCAGGCCTTTGAGAAACATTTTGCCAATTCAGTCTGCCAATAAGAACAGGTGGTTGCACAGCTTCCTCTAAAAAGTGCAAAAAGCCACATAGCCAAGGACACATGAAGGGAATAAATAAAAGTATATGGGGTCAAACTCAAGGTCAGGAGCAGCCCAGGTGAATGGCTTTATTGTTAGCACAGCACAGTCCCAGGCCTCATTACAGAAGATACAAATAAAGACAAATCCAAACATGGGAAGTACGTTTCAGTGGGAAACAACCTGCAGCGTGGCTGGAGCGGGATTCTAACAGAAAGAATTTTTCATTTTGTTTCTGCAAAGTGGACTTAAACATGAGTGCCAGCATAAAGAAATGGTTGTTTGAAGTACCAGTCTGATCCTTTTGCATCACATGCAAATGGAACAGGTTTACGTTCTCCCATCCTCTCCAGGTTTTCCTCTCCACTAAAGCACATCCATATTTGCTGTTCACACTCTCTGCTCTCCTTCCTGCTCTTTCCCTTCTGTCTTCTCTAGTTCTGCTTTATAAGAGTTTTACTATCATATAAATGGCACTTGAAATGAAGTAGTCAAATTATTAGATATCCTGCATGTAAATTTTAAGTGTCCAACAAACCAGATCAACCGTCCTTTTCGCTGACCCAGCCGTCTGCAGGCTTGCTGTGTTAGATTCTCCATCTCCAGACGCCAGTTGCTTGCCTGTTCTGCGGAATAAAATTGAAGATAAGCAGAGTATGCTATTGGATTTTCAGAACAGCTTTTCTTTCAGAACAGTTTTGCAGTCTCAAATCATTGTTACTTCTGTGTAAACTGATTGAACATCCTTAATTCTGCTATTTCATTTGTACACATTTATGAGTATTCTATCCCCAGTCCACCTACTAAATTTCTCCGTAAGGACAATTAGGATGATAGTCATCTCTGTCAGGATGCAAAACAACATCATATGCTTGCATTTAGCCTGCTTGTTTTACAGCTGCAGAGGATTCTTGAGTTTTTTGGAAGACTCCTCTGCTTCTATAGCTGTCTGCTCAGAGGCAGAGGAGATTATTGGTTTACCCAGGTTTCTCTTCCTAGAAGTGGTCTTTAAAGCACTATGACAGAGACAAGTGAATGAGATACCTCCTCTGCTTTATTCCAACTCCGGAATATTTGTCAGACAGACATGTTGCATATGACAAAGCAATTTGTAGCTAATGTGCAACCACACAGAAAACATAGGAGAAGCATGGGCCTTTAACCCCAGGTATGAGGACATCTAAAATAATCATAAGCCAAATGAGGACAAGAGGATGGCACAAGATGTCTCACACTGTTGCCTTTGTGTAAACACTATCAAATTCTGATACTCAATAACATGGTTTGTTTGTGTAAGTAGAAGGACTCAAGGAAAACAGAGATTCAAAGAGTCCAACTGTGAACCCAGCACCACCATGCCCACCACCCCAATATAGGGACTAGTTGTGATTAATAACCATGACACTTGTCAGTAAACTAAGAGCAGCAATATATGAGTGTCATTGCCAACAATTCTTTTTCATTCCCCTGCTCTCAAGTTTGCTAGCTATGAAAAACCCTTTTTTCTCAAAAGCAACTTTTCCGTTCTTTTTGTTTTTCTTTTTCCATTCACTTTCCCTTCTTCAGGTAGATCCATCACTTGGAATTTTTTCCTTTGCTAGCACATTAAGGGCCTTGCCATGTAGAGAACAGTAAGTTCTCTCTTAGCATGAAAAAGTCTTATGAACTTAAATTAGTCTATCCTTTCTTGAAATTAGGGAAGATAAAACATGCCCAAATAACAACTCTCACTTTCTTCAGATATGTAAAATTAGAAAACTGATTTTGTATCATAAAAGCTATGCCAAGATAAAAATAAAGTAACTAAAACAAATGCAAATATTTAAGGTGCTGTATTTGGATAGAAATAAGTAAAGTGCCCTGATCTTCAAAATTTATGATCATCCAGTTCCTCCTTAAATCTTAAGGCACCATATATTATTATTTCCTATTGTTCTTATTTAAGTAAACAGAATAGGTATAATCTCACTGTAAACAGCAGATTTGCTCAAAAGTGAAATTTAGTAGGAACTGCAGAAATAAATCAACTTTATTTAGCAAAAATAAAAAGAAATGTATTAGCGAATGGAGAATTTTCTTTTAAAATGTACCAGTGCTAGTACCAGGAAAAAAATATTTCTGGCTGTTAATATTTCCAGAATCACTGGAAAGGAATTTATACTGCAGAATCTTTACAATCCTTATTGAGTTATGATGTAATTTTAAAAACCCTGTGGAGGAACCTGTTTGTAAAGCCAAACACTCTCTCTTGAAGTGAGTTGTTGGAGCTGAAACTCACTGAGGCAAAAAGCAAGATACCTTGTTATTTTCTCTTGCTCGCAACTCCACTCAGATCACTTCAGAACTTTCACTCCAGGGCACAGAAATGTCATGCTTGGCTTTGCTGAGCACAGTGAATTGTCAACTACCACAGTCTGGAATCTGTGCTACTTCATACAGAAAATGTTAATAATTTGCACTTAAAACATTCAGGGAAACATCACGATTGCACACTAAAAGCTGAAGTATCTATGAAGCTCCTGTAGCTGATGGCAGCCTAAGTAAGTTTAATACTGACTGTTAAGTCAGTGACATAAACCATTCTAAATACAATCCATTTGCAATTTCAGACACGCTCAAAGCATTGGTGGGAATTTCCTTCTCGAAATTTGCCTAGTAGACAAGGCCCAAGAGTCAGGAAGTGGCAAAGCTGTTGTTCTCAGCCCAGGAGGCTGCAGGAAAAAAGACAGTTGCTGAGTCAGACAGAATTTCCCCTGAGGACTCTGGCTGCAGACCAGCCTCTGGAAGACCTGCCAGCTCACCTAAGGATAAAAGCAAAGATTTTAAAAAGCCAACATAACTCACAAAAAAAAGGAAGAAAGTAATTTTGGCATAGATTTTTTTTTTTTTTTTTTTTTTTTTTTTTTTTTGTATTTTAAGTTAGGTCTGTGGAAAAGAAATCAATGGAATCTTGGAACATCTGTATGCACAGTTTGTATAGTGTCCTTCCAACCTCAGCCACTGCTGACATAGCCAAGAGCTCTGAGTGCTGCTTGGCTGAATGCTGCTGTACCTGCTACTGTTACCATGGGAATGGACACTGGTGAAAGTAGGATTAGAACTTTAAAGTAATTACCAATATAATTAGCACTTTCACCTTTTTGGAGATTGCATCCCCAAAAGCTCCCAAATAGTGAAACCATGCAATTTAGACTCATCAATATAACTATTAGTGTCTAAAGAGGCATCAGTTAACATGATCAATGTGGGAACACAATAGGAAGGCATTGTTGGAGCCAGGAAGCAGTGGGTTCCTGTGGCCTTCTTTGCTTATTACTAATAAGGAACTCTGCTTCTTTGCTATGAGTCACTGTTCCAGTTTCACCCTTAATTAATTCAGTGTCAAAAGAAAGGGCACTAACGTGAAGAGAAGCTCCCAGAGATGGCTCAATGAAATTTGCAGAAGAGGGGGAGGGAAAGAAGTCATAGGAACAAAATTTGAGATCACAGAGAGGAAGAAAACTTGTGGAGAAATCGAAGTACAGTGTTTCTTATTACACTGCAACTCTCAGAACAAAATACATAGACAATGAAATGCTCGTCAGAGCAGTGTTACCCAGTCCCTATGCACAAATCTTTCATCCAGGGCAGAGAGTGCATTAGTTAGTACACTGTGACTGCATCCATTTCCACAACACAGCAAAAGCCTTCAAAGGCGTCTCAGTTTTTCCAGCAACATTTTTAACTACGGAGAGTCAGAAGGGAATTTTGGAATTTAGTACAATTTTATGCTTCTTCACTTCTTCCACAGTAGCATGCTTGTATTCAGGTTGAATACAGAACTCACCTCCAGTGACCAGTGAAGTGACTCCTTGCATAATTATCACTGCTTCTAACAACATTAACATTTGGCTGGACACAGCCTGAAAGTTTTTGGCTGTGGTTATTTAACAGAAAAAGACACTTTCAGAAGGAACTGATGAACACCCTGAAGAAAGTTAGGGCAAG
Source organism: Catharus ustulatus (assembly GCF_009819885.2). NCBI lineage: Eukaryota > Metazoa > Chordata > Aves > Passeriformes > Turdidae > Catharus > Catharus ustulatus. The sequence goes on along the minus strand of NC_046262.2, from coordinate 21,434,543 downwards.
ATAGTAAGCAAAATTTTGTAGATTTATTGGCTTACTAGTGGATATTGACAATCTCTAAACACATATTTGTTATTTAGAAAAAAAATTACCTCTATCCATCCCACACTGGTCTTTCACACTGCCTTTGGTTAGGGCTGGGCAGCAGAGCCAAGCTCCAGAGAGAACTGTGACATGAAGCTGTGTCCCTGGGGATGTCTTTTGTGCAAGTCCATCTTGTTAGTGAGTTCATACTCCCCAGTCTATTCCCTTTGGAGTGTCTTGTTACTTAAGCGTTATTGCACAGTCTGGTCACTACCTAGCAGAGCAAATAAAGTGTCTTTGTCCCTCCTATCCCCATCAACATTGATGCAAGGTAGCACAGTGACCTTTCACTTTGTTGGCTAAATATAGGGGGGTACAGGGTGGAGAAGGGAGAAGTGCATTCCTTTAAGCTACGTGTTGTACATCTGTTTCTAATGCATCTGGATTTTCAAGACCTTTTAAGATGTCAAATAATTTTTCTTGCTTATTCAGTTGCAGGGGTTTTTTTGTAAAGACACTGAAATCCAAAGTTGCTGTTATTCTTCAACAAAATACCACTGAGACAAAAGATTCTATCATCCAGATGGATTTGTCATAGTCCATCTCCCTGCCTACTGCTGTTAAACGCTTTCAAACGAGTGTGAAGTTAGGCCAAGTTCTTCCATTAAGGGCAAAACATTGCTGTGGGTGGAGCCCTTCTCTTCTTTCCCCATGACTACATAGACTTAACTGGCTGGACAGCTTCTTTACAAAAAAGCACCCTTGAGACATTTGTGCATGTGACACATTTTATCATGGTTCATTTCAGACAAGACTCAGGCTTTTCACCAGAAAGAGAGGTAGATATGGGGAAGAGTGGTAAAAATCACCCATGTGGAGGGAACTGTCATGCCATGTGATTTTGTCAGGAGGTACTGTAGCTGCTAGGCGCTGTGTTTTGCTCCAACACACAGTTTGGACAGTTTCCAAAATCATGCTGTGTGCTATAGACGCTTCAAGATGCTTCCAAGATTCCTAGGCTCCCCAGCTGCTATCCAGAGCCCTCCCAAATAGCTCTCATTCCCCACAAAAACAAAACAGCCAAAGCCCTCAGTAACAGCTTTGCTTTCTTCACAGTCTACTGCCAAATTTCTTCACTAACTAGCTTAAAAAAGTTGCATAGATAGAGAAAACCCAGTGATGCTTGCATTAGTCAAGTAACTGTCTTTAGCTGTAAAAAGGCCACAGCTGATACAACCATGGTGCATTTCGTAGGCCAGCACAGTTACACCAGACTGAGTTTCAAGGCAAGCATGCAGAGTTAGGAGGTGCTATAATTAAGGTACATAAGGTTAGGAGGTGCATAATTATGTTCAACCATAATTACACCCATTGGTGACTGTGCTTTAAGATACAGTCTTCAATTACATGACCACCTCCTTTCTTTTCCCTATGGGATCTGTGCCTGCGTCAGGACTGTCTGCATAGCACAGTGCTGCAGGATTGCCCAAACTGCCATTAAACATTCCATTTAGCACACTGGGAAGTGCAGTAGTATTTGCATTGCATTCTGTTCAGGACACGCTCCCTTCTTTTGTGATAGACATATTTGAGGCATAGGAAGTCTGAGCTCACAGATTAAAATATTCTCATGCAGATTTGAAAAAAATCCAGATTTGCATGTCTGGCTTGCATATTATTAAAGCCTTTATTTATAAACAACTTCTGATATGCAGCATCTTTATAAGTTGTTTTCTTAACTATAGGATAAGAAGCTGCTTACCAGGGCTGAATTTTTTTACACAAAAGGCCTTATCCAGCCTCAATTTCTGTAGTAAAATTCTTACTGACTAAAAATGGGAGTGGGATCATGCCTCTGGCACCTGCTATCCTGCCTCATGCCAAATAAAGCATTGTTCAGTTCAGCCAAATCAACAGGAAAAACTGCAAGGGTAATTTCCCAAGTCATAGCACAAATACATGCACATAGTGTGACAGACTGGAAGGCTATTACTATTGCTTACATTGAAAAAGTGAGCAGGCTCTTCAAATATATCTGGGAAATCTTTTGTGTGCATTCTGAATAGCAGAATCATCTTGTGCAGGCACATCATGTCAGCATCATGAAGAAATATTTATACTGTGAGCAGCTAACAGAAATCTTTCATAATTGCTTATTAACATCTCTATATTTCTGAAGCATAGTAGAATGGCAATGGCAATACAGAAGCATAACTATTCATAATTTTAGCATTTCTGTCTGAAATAAATAATCTAATTAGCAACTATATTGGTTGTATATTGGCTGTACTAAAACACAGTCCCAAATGTCACGCTAACCAAAATCTGATTTTTAAAAAGACACCATTAAACTATAGATCTCCTTATAATGTAGGACTAGACAACTAAGCCATAGAGCTTGCTCTAGAATAAAAGTGTCCTTGAAAATACATGATTGCATGCGCCAAGTAAATCATACAACTTGGCTTTAATTAACAGTGTAACTATCTATCCTATGAAATAGGAATAACTGCAGAAGAAATTAAAAATGTGCATCCATCAGACAAATATGTAGAAGAGGGACATTACTAAGGGAGTCCGAAAAAGAAAAAAAACCCCACCATATTTCACAATTCATTTATTTTTTATGTGCCGTGACCAACATGGGAAACCATTTTTACGAAACAACTCAAGTGAGGCTACTTGCTTTCCTCCAGCAGAGCACTTGGCATGGCATTCTTGGCTCCACAAATTCCATTAATAAATCTCAGCAAGATTTTTGGCAGCAGGAACAGAACTATTTTTACCTTTCTTTAATCACACTGGACAACCCAGAGCTGTTATGGTTCAGTGTCCTCGGGACAACTGGAGAAGGTTTTTAGACGTATTACATTACACTAGGATAAATAAGATTAAAGATCTTATTATATATCTGAAAACAAGTGTTTTAATCAAGTTGTATTCCCTTCCACCATTGTCCCACAGCAGTAAGTATTTTTAACTTCAATTTGTTAGTTACATCCTGTTTATAAACAAACAGTTTTCTTACCAATACCTCATTTACTCTAGTTCATTCTCTTGGTGATATCTTTTCATGTTTCCACTTTCAAAAGTTAAAATAAGTCAGATTTCATTATCAAGGAAGAATTAATGCTGAAGCTGAAGATTATAGTAACCTTCTTATTTCCACACAAACGTCATCTTGCTTTTAGTTTCAACACATCTTCTAATGAAGCATATACATGTTGTCATTCAGCAAGTTACTCTCTTTCCCTTTGCTCCTTTCTTAGTCTGTGACATCTACATTTGCATGTCAGCCTGACATCCTTTTATCCACATCTCCAAGTGTTAGGCACAGAGAAGTAGCCACATGAATATCTAGCCCATTCCACTTGCATCAGCAGCCTTGTCAGTAGTTCTCACCAGTAACTGACAATTCTGGCTTTGATGCCAATCTTTGAATATACCATTGTTTGAAATAACCACCTTGCTTTTCCCTTGCAACTGTTCCCACAGTATGACATTTCAGGTCTCAATGAGAACACAAAGGTGGTACAACACATATTGATTAAATAATAGGATGGCTGAAATAAATCTATCCCTTACATGTGAATATTTTCTCTTCTTAAAGTTATAAAAAAGTTACTGTAGGAAACATTCAAATATTTGGTGACCGTCAGAGTTCAATTATTCTGTTAATACAAGCTCACTTAACAAAGCTCCACTGGCTTTTAGTAGACCTGTATCAGTAAATGCCTGCTAAAAATTAATTTCCATCCAAAAGCCATCTGAAAACACATCTTATGCATGTTAGAGTAAAACTAAACCCTAAATCTGACCATTCTGTAAGAAAATATGTTCGTTATTTTTATGTAAGAATCTCAATTAAAAAAGAAATATTCTCCATTAATATTTCAAAATATTAAAACATTTTAACTCATACCAAGTTTGATAAACCATTCCAAGAAACTCTTATCTATTTTGATGAACTGTCATCTTATACTTAGAAGTTACTTTCTACATGTGGTAAACTATAGTTTGGACTGCCTACAATTTCGGTTGTCCAAAAATTCCTATTATAATAACCTGTCGCAATTTCTTTTAAATTTGCCAAACTGTAGCAGTTTCAACTGAAGCCGTCTATGCTGTATATATTCCCCAGGCAGATTTTGGTGAGGAAAATTTCAGCTGAATTATATTGACTGGCTTCTGAAAGAAAAACAAAGTATTATACATGTTATTTCAATAATTAAAGAATTCTGATAGCCATGCATTAGAGTAAGATTGAAACACAGAAGAGAAAAATTTTGTTTTGAAATGTCCTTTCAGCTGCTCTCATTAAGATACACTTCTGTTTATCCTGATCATATATACCTCTAAGAACATGCAGTTTGGTAAAAACTTGCTGCAGGTTTATAGCTGAAAATCTCTCAAATCCCCCTGGAATGCTTTAACTTCACACAGCTTAGGTTAGGATCTATTGCAAATGAGCCATTTTATCCCTTCAGGCCACTACCACAGAGCTGAAGTTGGGCAGCCTATAATAATAATGGCTAACCTGCTCAAGCTACAGCAAGACAAACCAGAACTGTGGAAGTGCAGCTTGTCCCTCTTGTGCCCTCAGTGGTGAATTTCCTGGCAGCAAATAAGGAGAGAGCTCTCTATTATTTTTGCAGAAGGAACAATCTGCAAGGGAACGAACCAAACAATTTTTCTAGATCTTAAAGCCAATATATAAACTGTTGATCATGAGCTACAGTAAGTACATGCACATAAATATGTGCTCTAGAAAAGATTATCTAGATAGCATCTCTTATTTCCTTTAGTAGAAATAAAGTCTCAGTGGACTGTGCATCTATAATTAAAACCAAAACGTACTTTGTGCCCTTTGCTTCCTAGTGTAGGTAAATTATTGTGTCCTTGTGAAATATATTTAAAACAGATAATATTTCTCTCCATGTCAGGGACTTTTTCCTTTTTCTCCCAAGACTGACAATCTACTCCCTCACTGGCAGCCCCAACAGCACCAGCACCTAAGATTGGTGAAACTAACAGCATTACTGACTGAAATGCTCAGCAAAGGGGGGGGTCACAAATATCTTCACCTAAGCTGATCACCTTCTTTGTTATAAGAAAATTCAGTGCCAACAGTAATGAATTATAAAAGAGTTAGAATTTATTTTACTTTTAATCTTTAATCATCAGAGCATTTGCTCAAGCAGGGATGGACTTGAACACATGTTGGTGTGTGTGTGTTGAGAGAGTATGCAAAATATTATTTTCATAGTAATTCCTTTTGTGCATTTTGGTCATTTACATTGCATGGGTCAGCAAAAAAACCCTTGAATATTGTTGCTTTTGCCATATGAAAATTGCTCTAGTACTTTATATGCCTCTTTGTATGATAGCTATGAGATACTGACCCTTAATTTTACATTATTGTGCATATAATGAAAAACGCATTCATATTTGTGTTTTCTGGTGAGGAGTTATACCTATAAAGTTCTTCCAGTGAACACAAATTTTATCATCACTTTACTGATCTCTTCCTAATCATATTCAAATCTCCTGCAATCATTCCAAGAATCTTCTGCTGAACATTACTCCTTTTTTCACTCCAAAATTAAATTATTTATGATACTTAAATATTTGTTTTCTAAATAAAGAGGAGATAATATAATCTGCAATGACTACAGTATAGGAAGATAGGAATTAATGTTTACATTTTCAAACCTCTAAGACTGTTTAATAGTTGCCAAAATACTCACCTTCTCTAGGTCTCATTTTTTTAATATGTAGAGGGGGATATTCTTATCCTTGTAATCCTGAAATTCTATATCTGATATTCTGTAAAATGCTTTAGACAAAAAATGGTCTGTGAGAGGAGGACAAAAATTTTAGCTTTTAGGTAGGTTACAATAGATTTTTCAGCTTCTTCACAATGGCTCTCATTGAGCTCAGTAGTTCCTCATTCTCTGAAAAATTAACCTAAACAACTAAATAGTTTAAAATAATAAACCCTGAGCTCTATATTTTAATATGCAAAATTATAGCTATAAAATGTTGTCAATAAACACAGATTACACATACAGGAGTTATACTTTGTGTTTGGAGAAAAATCAAGTGGTTGTTTAGATTAATTTATTCCTTTTCTGTCATTAGAGTAAAAGAAGCACTTACAAACAAAACATTTCAAGGTGAAGCTAGCCGCAACAAAGCACAGAGGGTTCACAGAGGTGACCCTGCAGAAGGTATAACCAAGACATAGGAAAAGAGGGAAGGGGACTTGTAACCTCCACACTCAACCTGTATTTGCAATGTAGGACAGCTAAGTTTCTCTAATGACAATCTGATTGAAAGTGAGCTCAGAAATATTATTATCTATTAAAGATATATCCAAAAATCATATATTATTCCAAGGTGTGCTGTTGCTTACATGGAGGTATCAGTTTTCAAGTGATGTACAGAAAGCTTTCAAACAATTTCAGATCTGTTTCAGAAATCACTAGTCTGAACTCATGGTACCATCCAGTTATTAATAAAACAATGCAAAAGCCAAATCTAATTACAGTAATTTCACAACTATAAGGTGCACTCTTTTGACTAAAATTTTCCCCCGAACCCGGAAGTGCGCCTTATAGTCCAGTGCACCTTATATAATGGACAAAGTTGTGAAATTTGCCAAACCGGAAATTTGAGCCGCAATCGGGGGGGGGGGGGGGGGGGGCGATGCCGTGGGAGTGCCGAGTCTCGAGGTGGGGCGGGAGCAGGAGGTCACAGCCGGCAGGAGCCGCGAGGGGAGGGAGGGAGCCAGTGCTGGCCCCAGCCCGGGCGCGGGGGGAATGAGAAGCCGGGCGGCACCAGCCAGCGCCGGGCGGGAGTGCCAGGCCCCGCGCACGCGGAGGGCGCTTGGGGCTGTGTTTAAAGGCTACACCAATCTGTGAAAAATGTTTGCAAATTGAGCACCTCGATCAAACTCCACGATCTTGGGATTCTGTTACTAATTCGTTACCTTGTTGCACGTGGCACAGATCTTTGCGGCAAAAAAAAGTGCGCCTTATAGTCTGGCGCACCTTATATTATGTACAAAGTTGCAAAATTCGCCGACTCCCGGAGGTGCGCTTTATAGTCCGGTGTGCCTTATGGTCATGAAATTACTGTAAATATCAAGAACAAAATTATATTCTCCTGTACTTCCTTTAAAACAAGGTAATTCTTCATTAAGACTGTGAAAGAAAATTAAGTATTTATTTTCTATGATATGTCATTATTTTTTAATTTTATGACATACTGAAATATTTGATAAATAGTTTTCTGTTTTATAAAATGGAATAACCTTTCTTAGCCAAAATCTTTCCTCTGAGGATACCTAGCACGTACCAGAAAACAAAAAGCCAATATAAATTAAGTAATGCCTCAAAATTAGATAACATCATACCAGTTAGCTGCTAAGCTCTGGCATAAATTCTTAGTGAGATTCAGCAGTGGAAATGATTAAGAGATTTATTCTCTTGCATCTGAAATTTTGCTTCTGAGATTCTGCTGATGCCTGAATTAATCTTTTATTTTTATGTTAAATTCTATGTTCCTAATATAGCACTTCTGCACAAACAGAAAGTTCTTTTTAATGAAGTCAGCGGAATTTTTATGCTTCTGATGCCACTTTCTATTTTAACTAAAGTTGTACAGTAAAACCACATCAGCAACTGGAACATCTTTGTTACTATGAGTAAGAAATCTAGAGAAGCATAATTTTTGTTACAGGTGTGGGCCAGCAACACTAATAAAAATGTTTCGATAATAATTAAAAATGTTTCAATAATAATTTTTACTATTTTAGGAACTTTGTTGATAACTAAACAAATGCTACTCTAACATACATATTGGGGATTTATTTGGAAAAGCATTCTGCAGTGGCCTAAGGAATCACACCTGTGCAATTTCCCAAACAATATGCTGAGTTTAAGTACTGAGCTCAAATTAATGAAATACACGTATCAGGCAGGCAGAATTTCTACTCTCTGAGGTTTCTCCAGCCCAGAAAGCACTCAAAGCAGCTTGAATTGTCTCTTTTCCTCTTTCTATTTTGAGATAGTTAGATGCAGTCTCTGCTTCGGGTGTGGAATATCATAAGAAAAAAAAATTGAAAACACAAAGCTATTCTGTCACCTATTCCAAACCAAGAAGAAACAGCACCCCTTCTGCTACAGAAACAAACTCTGTCTTGGATCCTTGTAAACTATCTTCTTATTTCAAGATACTTAAGAATCACAGAATACCAGACTGGAAGGGGACATCAAGGATCACCTGGTCCAGTATTATTTTGCAGAAGTGTGATCTAGACAAGCCAACCCAACAGTGTGTCCAGCTGGATCTTAAAAGTGTCCAAAAGCTGCAGAATCCACACTTCCTGAGGACATATTCCAGCTGCTAATTGTTATAATTGAGAAAAATTTTCCTGTTGTGTCCAATTGGAATATCTCCAGGAGTAACTTCTACCCATTACTCCTCCTCCTTCCCATGTGATTCCTTGTAAACCTCAATTTTCTCTGTAGCTACCCTTTAAACACTGGAACATAGGGATAAGGTGTCCCCCAATCCTTCAAAGCTCTCAAAGCTGAACAAACCCATTCCCTCAGCCATTCCTCACATGCCAGGCTTCCCAGCCCTGTGCTTGCCTCTGTGCTCTCCTCCGGACCCTCCCCAGCCTGTCCACACCTGTGCTGTGCACCAGGGGCCAAAACTGAACGCAGGATTTATTCCAGTGGAGCCTGACAAGCAGTGTGTGGAGTGGGGAAAGGACTTCATCTCTGCTGCTGAAGCCCTTATCTGAGCCAGCCAGGATCTGCTCCCTTTCTGTGCTGCAGGAGCACTCAGGTCACTCAGATGGAGCTGAGCCCACCGGGAGCGCCCAGCCCCTTCTCTGGACCTGCTCCCCAGCTGGGGAGATCCCAGCCTGTGCTGCACTCCTGCACTGTGCTTTCCCAGCTGCAAAATCCTATACTTCCTCACAAAGTTTGCTACTATGGCAAAATTTCACCAGGATACACTTCATCCCACCTTCTAGATCACTTTGCAAAATAAACAATGCTGGGCCCGGTACCAGTCCCTGGGGACCCCTCCTTGAGCCAGGCTGTCAGTTTGAAGAGAAGGGATTGACCTGGGTTATCCATGTGCTCCCACCCTACAGACCCCTTGTCCAGGCCATAACACAACAGCTTCTCCAGAAGGAGGCTGAGAGAAGCAATCCTGAGAACCTTGGAGAAATCTGGCCCAGCAGTGTCCATCAGTCACCCAACAGTAACCAAGCAGGTTACTGTGTTGTAGAAGGCAGCTGGGTTTGTCAAACTCAATTTTCCCTTGGGGAATCCATGCTGGCTTTTCCCAGTCATGTACTTCACCTGACATGCAACAGCCCCAGGAGGATTTATTCCTTAAACTTCCCAGGGGCTGAAGTAAGATGGATAGCTCCGTATTCTCCTGATTCCTCCTTTAAGTTCTTCTTGTAGGTGGGGGTGACATGAGCCTTCCTCCAGTCTTCTGGGACATTCCTTGATCACAGCTTCTCAAAGGCTATGGAGACTGGCCTCACAATGACATGATCCAGCTGTCTTGACCCCTTGGGGGGATATCATCAGAGCCCCTCGAGTTGTAAGGGTCAAGCTCAAGCAACAGCTCACATATCAACTCTGCCTTCACTGACAGCAGATCTGTATTTGCATCAGCCTGGTTTTTGTTCCCTACATTTGGGGCCCAACAGTGCTGGTAAGCACAGAGGTGAAGAAACTGTTGAGAACCTCTACCTTTTCAGAGCTGCTGGCGACTGATTCACTTCTCCTGTTTAATAGCAGGCCAGCATTTTTTTTTTCTGTTTCTGCTAGTAAGAAGAAGTCTTGCTTACGGTTTTGACATGTCTGGCCAATTTAATTTAAAGCTGAGCTTCTGCCATTTAAACCAAACCTCTGCACACCCTGACAATGCCCTTGTAGTTCTCAGTGGTATTTAGGCATCAAGAAGATAATACATGATTAGCAAATGTAACTCTTGCCATTCCAGCCTGGGCACTTGTTACAATTTGAGAATTTACAATGCTCAGGCTTTAGACATGCTTTTGAAGAACACAGGTACAGTTGAGACTGACTTTTCTGCCCTGAAGTCTATGAATGGTTTCATAGTACATCTCCTTTTGTCCAGGAAAAAGTCTGTGAGAGACAGTTATATGATTGAACTAAATAAATTTTTCTCTGGTATGCAAATAATTTTTTCCCCACAATGAAAATCTCTTTTCCTGTCATCTTAGATAAATCCTGGAATTCTTCAGCCAGTTCTCTGTGTTTTCTCAGAGATCACCATCAGTCTTCTGCAAAAATTGAAGGGGGTGTTGGTTGTTTCTTTCTTTTTTCTTTACAGATCATACCTCTGTATACATATAATTATACATACAACTTTTGACCACATCAAGCTTATGTACACTAAATTAATGTTACCTAATTATTACACCCCTCACCTTAAGTTTCCTCCTAAAAAACCAGATTAACAGCATTCCAACCCAGACTTGTTATCTTTCTATTCAGACTAAACTGAATGTATCTATTTCTATTTACAGTAATTTCACGACCATAAGGTGCACTGGACTATAAGGCGCACCCCCCGGGAGTCGGCAAATTTTGCAACTTTGTAGATCATAGAAGGCGCACTGGACTATAAGGCACACTTTTTTTTTGCAGGGAGGAGCCAGGCGGTGCGCAACAAAGTAACGAATTACTGGCAGGTGCTCAATTTGTAAATATTTTTCAAAGATCGGTGTAGCCTTTAAACGCAGCCCCTTGCCATGCAGTGGGCCGCAGCCCTCCCGCCCACCCCCAGCGCCATCTGGCATGGCTTACAGCTCCCACCGCGCAGCCACGTTGCGTCCCGGCTTCCCCCCGGATGGCGGCGGCGGCGCTTCTCGCTGCTTTCCCTCGGCAACAGCCACGCCGCTTCTCCCCACTTTCATGCGGCTGCGCCGCCGCTGCCACTTTGCCACAGCTGCAGGGGCTGCGCCACTGCCACCGTCGCTTTCCCCAAGCCGCCCGAGCCACGCTGCCGCTGCCCCGACGCTGCCACCAAGTGGGCTCTGCTTGGGGCTGTTGTGGGCTTGCACTTCTTGTTCCCCCCGCGCCCGGGCCAGGGCCACCTGGCTTCTCATTTCCCCCGCACCTGAGCCAGGGCCAGCACCGCCCGGCTTCTTGTTTCCCCCGTCCCTGCACCCGGAGTGGCGCTGCCCGGTTTCTTGTTCCATCCGCGCCCGGGTCGGGGCTGGCGGCGGCTCCCTCCCTCCCCTCGCGGCTCCTGCCGGCCGTGGCCGCCCGCTCCCACCCCCCACTTTGTGACTTGGCACTCCCGTGGCACCGCCCCCCCATTGCGGCTCGCACTTCCGGTTTGGCAAATTTCGCAACTTTGTCCATTATATAAGGCGCACTGGACTATGAGGTGCACTTCCGGGTTTGGGGGAAAAATTTAGTCAAAAGGGTGCGCCTTATAGTTGTGAAATTACTGTAACTTCTCTTGTCCTCAAGGCATACAGGTGTCTTTAATATGTGATGGTGACACCTATAGACTAAAAGTCATCTTCTGCTCTTTCTCCAATTTTCATACTAGATCAAGCAGCAGGTTGCTTTGATACAGTATCCTATCTCCAGCAGTGGCTAAAAGCAGATGCCTAAAAGAAATGTCAATAGGGCTGTAATACATGTTAAAATCTATATAGTCTTCTTATTTCCACCCTCTACTTTGCAAGGTCTTTTCTAATGATGATAAGGGTCTTACGTTTTTAAATACCCTCCAATGGCTTCTCTTCTAAGACTGGATTGTGTTGAGTTTTATTTTGAACATGTATAAAACAACCACCTCTATAATATCCTTGGCAAGGAGCTCCACACTTAACTTTATTCTACATCTAGAACCACCAGTGTTTATTTGGAATAACAAGGCTTACTAACGCCAGATAAAAATCAGGACGTCAAATTTCTATGCAATTGCTGTGCCCATTTTACTGCTATGGTATACAGAAGTAACTTGTTCTTTTGTAGTATTTTTGTGCTCATCCATCATGAGGTTACCAAACCATTTCTTGCTACAGTCTCCTAATAATTCTGATTGAACTGGCTACTGTAACGAGCCTCTAGATGCTTTCAGAAGTCAGAAATTTACAGAATACCCTGTTCAGTGGTAATTCTATGCCAACAAGTACAGTAATTGCACGACCATAAGGCACACCGGACAATAAGGCGCACTCCCCGGGAGTCGGCAAAATTCGCAACTTTGTAGATCATATAAGGCGCACCGGACTATAGGGCGCACTTTTTATTGCAGCGAGGCTCCGCCCCCAGCTCCCCCCGCATGGTTGCTTGCTGAGGTCTCGCCTCAACCGGGCAGCCATTGGCGCCCAGGCCCGCCTGTACCAGGCAGGAGCAGTGCCTCGAGCCCCCAGGCTCACCAGGGCTGGGTTGTGCTCACCACCCCTCCGTGCCACCTCCACGGGGCTGGGCTGTGGCTGCTGTCCCTCCATGTCCCCTCTCTGGGGCCGCGTTGTAGCTGCCGCCCCTCCATGCCACCTCCACGGGGCCGGTTGTGCCCGTCACCCCTCCATGCTACCTCCTGGGGCTGGGCTGTGGCCGCCGCCCCTCCTTGCCCCCTCTCTGGGGCCGTGTTGTAGCTGCCGCATCTCCGTGCCCCCTACCCAGGGCTGGGCTGTGCCCGCCACCCCTCCGTGCCGCCTCGACAGGGCCGGGCTATGCCTGCCGGGGCTCCGCCCCACCTGCATGGGGCCGGGCTATGCCTGCCGGGGCACAGCCCTGCCTCCACCTGGCAGCCATGGCCCTGCCGGCTCCCCATGTGGCTCGCAGCTCTCACTTCTGGATAGGCAAATTCCGAACTTTGTCCATCAGATAAGGCGCACTGGACTATAAGGCGCACTTCTGTGTTCAGGGAAAAAATTTAGTCAAAAGGGTGCGCCTTATAGTCGTGAAATTACTGTACTCTCAAACATTAGCTGCTCTTAATCCATTTTATATATCCTCTATTGATACCATATAGTGTTATTTTAAATAAAAATATGTAGCACTAAATCAAATACAGAAATCTCTACAATTGCACTCAATGGGCTTGTAATGGCCATAAATGAATACATCAGGCTTGTCTGAAAAAACTTGTTTTTCATAAAATCATTTGCACTTTATAAATTACACTTGCTGTTAGCTCTTCAGTAACAGAACCATATTAATGACTTCCCACTTTTTCACTGAAGTTGGATTTCAAGCTATGCGACCAATAGTCACCTATTTGGTTTCTGAAGACTAGAACTCATGAGCAGTGTTTTAGTACAATGGCATTATGCCCAGTTATCCCCAAATTAACAGCACTGAGAAAAACTTCCTCACCACTAATTCTTGTTTGTTTGTAGGGTGCAAGTTGTCCAACCCTATTCATGCCACAATGATTACTCTTAGTAGGTATTGCTTAATGTGCTCCTCACTTTAATAGACTGGAAAGTACCCCATTGTTCTCACAAGACATGATTGCATCACTTGCTTCTTTGTAAATACAGAAGAGGAACTGAATTAAAAATTGTCTTGGTTATCATTTGCCATATTAGCACTTCCATCCACTGAAGGGTCTGTAACACAAGTGGTATTTATTTATTCTTAACACATTAAATTATACATATTATTAGGTACAATGCTTTTCCATTTTCCATATCCATTTTTCTTTGCCTTGACAGTCTTAGTCTTCTTTGTAATTTTTAACACTTTAAAATTCCTCATTTTACAACTATTTCCTACCTCTGACCACACACTTCTGTTTTGTTTATTTTTAACTGCTGTTTTTCACTGGTGAGTAGATTGGTTCTTAGTCAGAATTTTTCACAAATATGAAATTGCGGTATTTTGGCCAATTGAATCTCAAAGGCATGCAACTTTTAATTCACAATTTTTTCACAATAACTTTACTCCTTGATTCTCTTAACACTGAGATTTTTAACCTTTTCAATTCATCAGGAGTACAAAGCAAACAAGTATTGCTTGAATCTATTCTCTGTTAATCAATAATGAGCAAAATTAGGTAACTATTCTTGGTTTCTAGGAAATCACTTTCTTCCAATTCATTTACTTAATTTGTCTTTATCTGTCCTAATGAGGTCTAAAATAGATTGTTGTTTGGGACTACATCTTTAGAATCATCTTCACTTTTTACACAGACCAGTGATGATTAGCTATACAGGATACATACCCCACAAACTGAACTTCCCCAAAAAGGTCTTTCCTTCCAACACGAGAACCTATTATTTAGAAGATACTAATGAAGAAAATAGTTGTGAAACTAAAAATTAATCTCCAGATGTCAGGAAGAAGTCAAGTTCTCAAGTAAAGGACAGTGCATAGTTTCAGGTTCTTTGGCTTACAAGTAAGAAAAAAATTTATTCATAGAAAAGCATGTCTTGTTTCTAATTCATAAACAATGAAAAATATTTAAATTGCCTTTCACAAATCACTATACATCAAGTTAGTCCTCTTCCTGTTATCTGCTTCTGACATCCACTTCAACCCTTCAACAACTATTGTCAAAACACCCTTCTCCAACTTCATCCTTCCATCTAACTGCTTTCTTTCCTTTTCCTCTGACTGTGGTATCACACAACCAGCTAATGTCTAGCCTTTCTAACCCCTATCAATCATCACTTATCATGCAAACAGCTCTTATGCTTCTGGAAAATCCCTCCAGGAATCTCCATTTAGCTCAACTACCTTGCACTACCTCCAAAGGTATTTGGATAAAGTTTAATTTTTTTTCAGAGAGAAGCATAGCAACTAATAGCCACCATATCTCACAAAGTTTAAACCTCTTACTCAGACTGTTTTTACCTTTATGTAAAAATTACCACATGACTTGCAGCCAATCCAGAAAGGGCCTACATGCTATGGCAGACAAGTAGGCAGAAGTGGCTGCTGGGCCACCACATGGCCATCTTGTAACTCAGCCACATGCTCAAACCATTCTACCCTTTACAGTGAAGCAACAGAAAGAGAAAGCCACTGTTATCCACTTGCTCAGTGGCAAGTGGATAGGCATTAACTCCTAAGTCTCTGATTTTACCCTTTCCTGTGAAGCTTTTCTTGTGAACCCAAAGTTCAGTTTGAATTTCTAATACAAGAAAATAATAATTCTAAACATAGTGGAATTTTAAGAAGATACAATACTAACTTTAAAAGGTGTCTGTTTGTTACAGACAAAAACTACAATTTACTTCCTCATTTATTATAGTGAATACTTAAAGTCAGGTTGGAATAAACTCAGGTTTTTATAGTTTTGAAATTTAATTCAGGGGAAGCCTAGGTCTAGCAACTCTAATATAAGCTGGGCTTTTATTTTTACATAGATACCTATGTTTTGGCATGGCATCATATATATGATTGTTTCTGGCAGTATCAAGGTCACCAACTCGTGTCTGCAAAGCAGAAGGGTTCCCTGTTTTATTGAGGGACTCCATGTCACAGCCTTAGAATAGTGTCAGAGAAAGTTCTTCCTATTAAAAGTTTTATGCCTATTACAGACAGGTGCAGAAACAGAAAACACATCTTTACCCAGGTTCCTTTTCCATTCCATGATCAGGTATTTAGAATAAAAACGTGAACATCAATTTCATAGAATCATAGAAAAAGTTTTAGTTGGAAGAAAATAAGTCATTTAATCCAACCCAAATTTAATTCAGAAGGCTCCAGGAAGCCAATATAAAGCTTAGCAGATAAGTTTGATATGTTACCACATTAAGATTTTCATAAGCACTTCAGAATATACTCATTAGCTTTCTGTGTTGAGTGTAGTGCTAGCCAGAGGCTGATTTGACCTAATTACTGCCTGATGAAGGAACTGGCTTCTACAAAAACAAATTACAGTAAAACTGTTCTTTTGGAACAGATACAGAACATAACATTTTCATTTGTGGTTACAATATGTTTTAGTTTTTTCCTCCCTACACACATGGATATCCATTTGCTGCTAACATAGTTGTACAATCATGCAGGCATTTTCACACACAAGTAATAGCAGACATTCTCCTGCACTTCAGTATCTTGGCTACTCAACGTTGTACAACACACAAGCACACACACTAAAGAGTAAGAAAATTTAAAAGTCAATTAAATTGTCGTAATTACCATCAGTACTGTTCTAAATCTAACTTTTAAATCTCCACATGACTTTTTATCACCACATATTTTGTCTATAATTACAATGCTTACAATTATCTACCTTGATCCAAGACTGCTGATTTATGCAGAGAAAGGTCTCCCTCGTGTGGAAAACTGCCTACCAAATGTAAAATAAAAACTGCATTTTTCTTCTTAATAAAGGTTTCGTTGCTTAGATTTGCAGATTCATTTGGGAAAATTATCACATAGTATATTTTTTACAATGTTTTCAATATTCGGAGCTATCATTACAGTGTGAAAGAAAAAACCATGTCGATAAAACAGAATCACAAGAATTTTAAACATGTATAAAAAGACGACAAAATACTGTAAGCAAAAGCATGTACAGGAAATCAATCCAGGCAAAATTCATAGGTTTTGGGATAATCTTGTATCCATCAGTTTTTTCAGTTTTCCATTCTGGCCACATAGAATACTGTTCTAGATATTCTCATAGTTGTGATTTCCACGCATTACCTTTTCATGACCCAGCAGAATTGTAGCCTAAAATTTTAACTGATGAGACTTCATTGTGTGGTCTGGTAAGACTGTAGAGTTAATCTGTTTTGGCTACAAATAGTTATGATTCCTCACATCTAACTGGTGCAGTTCAAAGACATGTCCATTCAGATTTTCCATTTCAGAAACTAATTAAGCTCAATTTTAACTTCCCAGTTTCAATGCTTTAAAAGAAAAAAAAGGCAAAAAATCAAGTTTCTCACTTGGAGAAACACTCACAAAATGTGAGGACAATGCCAATTTCAGGTTTTTTTTCCTAAAACAAATGCACAGCTTTGACCCAAAGTGAATTATACCAGTTTTCTTTTGCTGAATAGAGTACAGTAATTTCACGACTATAAGGCACACCCTTTTGACTAAAATTTTCCCCCGAACCCAGAAGTGCGCCTTATAGTCCAGTGCGCCTTATATATAATGGACAAAGTTGTGAAATTTGCCAACCCAGAAGTGCAAGCCCGCAACAGTCCCCAGCTGAGCAGAGCCCATCCGGTGGCGGCATCAGGCCAGCGCCGGGCTGGGGTGAGCCCGGTGGCATCGGGGCAGCGGTGGCACAGGGGAAAAGCCCGGGGCTCCCGGCGCGGCACAGGCACCCAGAAAGCCAGGGCAGCGCGGAGCTCCCAGAGCACCAGAGGAGCACAGGGTTCCCAGAGCTGCACGGGGCTGCCAGAGCGCTGGGCAGTGTGGAGAGGGAGGGAGCCATGGCAGCCCCGAACTGCCGCTGCCCCAAGCCCCGCCTCGCCAGCCGGCGCCAGCGGCGGGCAGGAGTGTTCACACACAGGGAGGGCGCTTGGGGCTGTGTTTAAAGGCTACGCCAATCTGTGAAAAATGTTTGCAAATTGAGCACCTGCTAGTAATTTGTTACTTTGTTGCACGCGGCACAGCTCCTTGCTGCAAAAAAGTGTGAGCTGTGAGCCGAGCCGCAAGGGGGGGCAGTGTCACGGGAGCGCCGAGCCGCGAAGTGGGGCGGCACCGGCCAGCCCCCAGCCAGCAGCAGCCGCGTGGGGAGAGAGGGAGCAGGCAGCGCCGCGCTGCCCTGAGCCACAGGTGGCCCCAAGCTGCCTTGAACTGCCCCAAGCCGTGGCAGCCCTGAGCCGCCCTGAACCGCAGCAACCCCGAGGTGTGAGCCGTGGCCGCCCCGAGTCACGCCTCACCAGCCAGGGGCGGGAGGGAGTGCCGGGCCCCACACACAGGGAGGGCACTTGGGGCTGCATTTAAAGGCTACACCAATCTGTGAAAAATGTTTGTAAATTGAGCACCTGCCAGTAAACTCTACGATCGTGGGATTCTGTTACTAATTTGTTACTTTGTTGCGCATTGCACAGATTTTGCGGCAAAAAAAAAGAGTGCACCTTATAGTTCAGTGCGCCTTATATAATGTTCAAAGTTGCACAATTTGCCGACTCCCAGAGGTGCACCTTATAGTCCGGTGCGCCCTATGGTCGTGAAATTACTGTATTTAGAGTTGACCAGGCATATTTTCTTATCTCACTGTTGAACAAAAAACTATAGACTCATACCATATTTACAACTGTGGTTCAAATGTCTAAAATGTACTGGCTAGTAAATAAACTATAATAGCAAAACCACAATAAGATATGGTACCTAAAACAAGAAAAGTGCACTTGGATTAACAGCTTTATTTGGATGGTGTAGAGTTGGTTTGTAAAACTAAATTTTGCTGATTTTGCATAAAAACTGTGGAATAACTCCTTCATTATTTTCACACTCCCATAGCTGAAATCATTAAATCTATTGTATCTTTTTGTAGCATCTCTGCATGCCACACTGGAAAGAAACAGGAAGACTTGTAAATGGCTTTCATCATTCCCATCAGGGATATCTTATTTCCTTCCTTTCTTATTTGTATCTCAAAATACTTAAGAAACCAACTGAAGCCATTTTAATTGCTTGAGTACAATATTTCAATGCCAGTGTTGATATAATTTGAAAAACAAAGACTTGATTTCTGGTCATCAACAGAAAGAGTGGTGGAATAACTAAAAAGTCACAGATTTTGGCTGATTTTTTCCTTTTTAATTATGCTATGTAAGCATATAAATGGTACAAAAATTTAACATGTATCAGAATTAGGTCTAAAAGTATCACACAAACATCTTTGCTGTAGAGGTATCTGGGGCAGGTTCTCAGTCTTGAAATTTGTCAGGTAGCTGGACTGAATTCAAACAATGACAAAATAAACACACTTCCTATCCATCAGAGACACTGGTGAGCCATCAATACAACAAAGAATAGAGAATAAGAATGAATCTGTTTCCTTTATTGCTGGTTGTATTCTTTTTATCCCCTTCAGTTTTAAAATTAATTCACAAGACATAATTTAAGTGCATCTCTTATAAAAGAAACATGGCATTAACTCCTCATATTAATTAGTATTAATTAATATTATTTCATAACAATTTTTAAAAATTACCATCCAAATTCCCCGGCTTCTGCACATCTCAGGATTTTTTTCCCTGATGTGTTGAATTTTGTAGTCGTATTAAATTTTGTTTTAAAAGTCACATTTTTATTTAAGCAATTTAAAAAATCATAAAAAATGACCTGGTTTCCCTAGAGCGATACATTGTTAAAATGCGAAATAACACTGACATTTCCAGCTCATTCCATACTTATATGCCATTATAAAAGAATCAGAACTTTACTGAACACGCAATCCCTTACTCAATAGGAAAGCTCTCTGGCTTGGTTTACGCTCCAAAAAATTATGTAGCATATCCATTCCATCCAAAGATCCTCCAGGTTTCAAAATGAGGTTTCTGTATTTCATCCCAGCCTGACAGAAAGTAAAGCAGAATGTTAGCATTTCTTATTTGGCCCACTGCCCCATTTTTTCTGTATTTGTTACATATTTAAAGATCTATTCAGGATAAAACAACATTCCTCCTTCCAGATTTTCCTAATACCAAATTAGGATATATTAGGATACAGTATAATTTAGATCTGTCGGAAGAACTCAGGAGAACAGAAATTTGACCAATTCTAAAGAATTTATTTTTCTTGTGGTTTTACACTGGTTTTGAAGCTACAATCACAACTTGTCTGAAGACATTCTATAAAGCATAAAAACACAACCTCCTCAAAATCTTCAGTGAAGAATTACCCCTGTGACTGACAGGTAGGAAGAGGGAAACCCAACATCCTTTCTCTAACAGATGATCTCTCTTTCTTTAATCTCTGTTATCCAAACAGATTAATGACAGATATAGCATTGTGGAATGGCACGGCACTTACACCCATGTAATATCCATAGTTGTACATATCATACATACAAACACATCTAACTCAGCTATTAAATTCTCTTAGAGAAAATGAGACTTAATTCAGCTCCCAATCTGCTGCAGTTTTCCTGTGCTGCAAGTCTGCTTAATTTTTTTTTTTTTTTGTTCCCCGGCCATTTGCGGGGGCGGATCTGGAGCCAACATGTGAGGTGTCCCTATACATGGGTGCCCACCTTTGTGCAGGAGCCCAGCAATCAGGACCAGCTGCCACCTGTGACTTCCCCTCCAGGCCCAGTTGCCATTCCCAAGCCGCCATTCCCACATGGCTCCAGCCCCACAGCGCCCCCTGCAGGCACGGGGGAATCACCACATTCCCCCTGCCTGGCCGTGAGCCTGCAGCGTCCCTACTGGTCGTGCAAGGAACTGCACCACGGGGAAACTGATTAAACTGCAGAGAGGGTGCAGAGTGTTAATTGGGTATTCTGGGGTTTTGGTCATTGTTATTGTTTATCTGCCCTGTTACACACATACATACCAGTAAAGAACTGTTAACCGTTCCAATATCTCTGCCTGAAAGCCCCTTAGTTTCAAATTTAGAATAATTTGGAAGGAAGGGAGTCATATTCTCCATTCCAAGGGAGGTTGCTGACTTCCTTAGTGGACACCTGTCTTTCAAACCAAGACATAACTGTACTGCAAAAACAAGTAAGGGTATTTTTAAGTCATGGGCTTCCATGATTTAATTGAACTACCATTTGCATTGTCTGAATTACAACAGGAAAAAAACGTAAATAAAATAAAAATATATAACAAGTTAAAAAAAAATAACTGAAACATTGGTCAGATTTCACTAATTTTGTTAGTTTGCTGAACACCAGCAGCAAATTAATATACTGTTCCTTGTAGTTTAGAAGTACTTTTTGAGTAGACTTGAGTCTTTGCTGCTATCCCTTCAGAGACAGAATACTCCTCAGTTCTAGGGAGACAAGAGGTTAGTTCAGATAATGTGCAAGAATTGAGGAGTTTGGCTACCGAGCAAGTTACAGTTAATTGTCTGTGGAGGAATTTTAATACATTCAGTCTCTGAAATTAGGTTGTATAACTTTTGCTCAAAAGAGGAGATGTTTAATTCAATAAGGAAGAAGTAAGCCAAATTTCTATAAAGCTTAGTCATAATACCTTAACCATTTTTCTTTTCTGCTGTTCTCAAGACTAGTCTAGTTCTAGACATAATGAAGTACAAGTAACTGCAAAAAACATACTGGTGTCCAGTATTTGTTTACAAAATTCATCCTATTCTATGGGATGCTGTCATACTTATTTGAGTTAAAAGAGATCTAATTTGAAAAGAGAGCATTGAAGAGGGAGAAAAAAAAAATCACCACAGCTATCCCTGAAGTTAAATCAGCATTCACATGAAGTGTTATGGTTAAAATGATGCCTTGGGTTTTAGCTTATATATTTTTCAGAATCTCTGCTGCTTAATGTGTAACTCTGAAACTTCATGTTAGGTGTTAGTAAGTTCTCCTCACAGGGTAGTTAGACAAAACAATCCTTTCCTAGCTAGAGAACAAAGGACAACCAGTACCCAAAAAGCATAAACAACTGCAAGGGAAAGGGGGCAAGCCAGGGGGTTGAGACTTCATAGCCTGGGGCTGTGGTTGTATAATTGACCCCAATTCGTAGATGAACTAAGATTTATGGAAGTGTAAAGACTTGTGACCAGGATCCATCTTGGATTTGATTTGGGACCAGGAAACCTAAAAGGTTTTTCCCATGATAGAACTCATCTATCTCCTCTGTAGCACCTCAAGTCTAATACTATAATCTCCGGAAAACATTGCTAGGATTGGTAGGACTACTAACCACACTAATTACCCTTTTTGTCTGTTGGAGGCAGAAGAGGCTGTAGAATTACTCTAGGGAATAAAAGACCCACTAAATTAGAACCTCTTAATGTTCTGGACTTCAAAATGGACCTAAGATTCAAACTGAAGACAAAACAACTTTCACACTATGCTGTTGTGACAGAGAAAGCTCAAAATAATTTCA
This sequence comes from Catharus ustulatus, assembly GCF_009819885.2. Taxonomy (NCBI): domain Eukaryota; kingdom Metazoa; phylum Chordata; class Aves; order Passeriformes; family Turdidae; genus Catharus; species Catharus ustulatus. The sequence continues at coordinate 21,412,504 of NC_046262.2, read as the reverse complement.
GTTTTCTAAATAGTAACTAAATAAAAGGAACACATAGTTGAGGTACACAGTCTGTTTTGGAAATATAAAAGAAACAGAGCATCACTATCATACAGGTTTCACAGCAGATGAAGATGCATCTGCCCTTGCAGTGGAGGAATGGTTTTTCAGTCTAAAATGACAGAGGAAGGCATTAGAAAAGGCAACACAACATCTCAAAAGTACTACAGTACAAAATATACAGTGATGTAAGAATTGTTTTAAAAGCCAAGTGCTCTTGGAAATTCTAAGATGGTTTTCCTAAAGTTACTTTTACACCTTTTTTGTTGTTGATCTGAACTTGACAGGTACACCAGTAGTAATTGAGATGTTATACTTAGGGATCATGATGGCAATAAATGTGGTTTCAGAGACAAAGTGCAACAGAAGAGTTTATCAAAAGGTATTCATCATCTACCTTTGGATTCATTATTCCTTCTTGCTTAAAGCAGCTATAGAAGATATCCATGGAAAACACCTCGCTCCACAGATATCCATAGTATTGACCATCATAACCACCTGCCAAATGTCCAAAAGTAGCTGGCATGTTTGTTCCTTGAAAAGTAGATTAACATCAAGTTATTGAAATAAAATACAGTTATTTCTTTGATGCATACAATACTTCAGCAATAAATTAATAAGGAATTTATATAAACTACTTTGAAACATTTAGTATAAAGGGTCTGAGTATGCCTCAAATTATTGAACATACTCTGTTGAAAACAAAAGAAAATCAATTTCCCATTTTAGGCTACTTGTACATCCAACACAGACGTAACAGAAAATCTAAAGTGGAATTCACATCATGTCACTCTAAAATATATCCTGCAAAATACTAACTTTCAAATTTACTTTAATCTTCCTTCAGAAGAGATCATTAAGGTAATCCCAAATTTCTAAATAATTATTTCATCTTCATAAAGTAGATTATTCCATAATAAAAACTCAGTTTTTTGCATGCCAAGCATTATTGAGAAAGAAAGGCATGTTAAATTGAACCATTTGGGCATGTTGTACAAAAGCTTCTTTCTGACATACCTGGGGTGGCAGGAATTCCTAGAATCTCCATACAGTATTTAGCATATTCATCAGCTGGGTCAACAGACAGCTTTGTATGCAGTGCCTGGTCAACTTTGCTGAAAACAATCTGACGGAGGGTTAGAAGGCCTAATTGGGTAAAAAATATAGCTGGAGTTTCATTTGCATCTTTTCTTCAAAGACCTCAACACGCATACTAAATTATTAGAATGTTGGAGTTACGTAATTTCCATCTGAATTACTTCACTTACAAAGAGATGAGAAGCATAGTTTTGATAAAGGAATCATTATGCTAAGCTCCCTCTTCTTGAATATTACTTCCCTTACAGATCAAAACTAAAATAAAGCAATTTTTAAAAAAAATTAAAATTAAAAAAAAAATTTAAAAGTAAATTTAAATTTAAGTTTTTTTAAAGAAGCTACAAGATATGAACCTTTGCTCAGAGAAAATGTTAATTCAGCTACAGTCTGTGCATGGACAAAGACTTCTTGTTCACGATTGGAAAGCAGTATGAAATAAACAGGAGTAGCTTAATAACAAGTTAGTATCATATATGTGAAGCTCTGATTACAAGAATAAAGAGGTGAGAGTGACAGAATAATAATGACATAATAGGTAATGACATGAGATTACAATCTTAGTTTGGAGATACATATAGGGTTTATAGCAATACCGTCTGGGACATGTTTTGTCTGTTCAGTAAATTTGCAAATAAATTTCATATCTGTTAAGTGTTGCATGCAAATCAAATGTAGACAATACATGTAGGTATACTATCTTGCACAGTGTCTGTTCTGGAGTACGTATAAGATTATGCATTCCATAAAACCACACCACTCAAAAACCACACCAGACTACCCTCCTCTACCCACCACACACACCACCAATTTTAAATGAAAAAAGCTTATAGGTAAAAAATTTAAATGGAGAGGAAAGATATTTTAGTCCTGTGGGTGGTCTGGAAAATCAGAGCTGCTATTGCTCCTGCAAAGAGTTCTGTCACCATAGCTTTTTTTAGTGGGGTACCCATACAAATAAACCCAGAAAGACAGGGGTAAGTATACAGACGGAAGAAATTTAATAGGTTTGTTATGTTTGTCACTTTTTAAAATTATATACTTTTATACATATACTGTAGGGAGAAAAGGCAGAGCAGTACCTGTATTAGCAAGCCTAGAGGCAGCAAGTTTCTCCAGGAGAGTGTCTCCAACATGGGTTGCATCTTTATAATGTCTTGACATCTGCTGTAATGGCTCTTTTTCCCACACCCAGTTCTCAAACATTTGTGAAGGTACCTCTACAAAGTCTGTTTCCACATTAGTTCCACTAAACCTTGCAAAATCAGTCTAGAAAATAAAAAGCCATTGAAATAAAACAGAAGCCAAGATTTTAACATTTCAGATGCCAAAAGTTTAAATCACAGAAAAAGGAATAATTTGAACAGACCAATAATAAAAATAATAGTAATAACTTTAAAAGGAAATTTAAAGGAAGGAGGAAAAAATCAGACATAAGACTATTACCAAGGGATAGAGTACTCAGTAGTTATATACTGCATTATATAGAACAGTACTTCAATTTTTTAGTATTATTGAGTTTTACTTTTTATGGTATGACAGCAATACAAATGTTTTCATGCTGCCTTGTGACAATTACACAATTTGTAAATTATTATAGATTTTTGTTGTATTACCCCAAAGTAAAATAATATACTCCAATTATGCACTTTTAAAAGTTTATTGTATTGCAGTCTACCACACTGATTCACAGACTTTACTTAATCAGCTTATTCTATTAAGCTTTGCCATATTTGTCATAATTCTTAATATTTGTGGTTAACATATACCACAATGTTTTTAACCAGTAACAGAGAGACTGAAATAAATAAATCTTGCAACCTTATCCATGAAATGTTTTCAAATCAAACACTTTGATAAAAGAATCTTTCTTCTGAAAGCCAAACACATTAGGACTTTTTAAAAAATTTATTATAAGCAATAACTTTATGTTTAAGAAGCTCCAATACCAATTTTGAGGAAAAGTTTGTACAGTAAAGAATCTTCTTTAAAACATATTCCAAATCAAAATGTTTCAAAGAAATCACCTCTGAAAGACAATTGATCAAATACACAGAAATTATTTGGTCTCACAGATTCATAGCATCATAAAGGTTGGAAAATACTTCTAAGATTATCAAGTACAACCACCAACACAGCATCACCACCATATTCACCATTAAGCTGTTAGCCTATGTCCTCAAGTACCATATTCACTCATTTTTTAAATGCTTCCAGGGATGTTTACTCCACGATTTCCCTGGACAGACCATTTCAAAGATTTTCAACTCTTTCAGAGAAAAAAGAAAATAACTAATATCCAATCTAAACCTTCCCAGGTGCAACTTCAGCCATTTCCTCTTGTCCTGTCATTGACTGCCTGGGAGAAGAACCTGGTCCCATTTGGCAACAACCTCTTTTCAGGTAGTTGCAAAGAGCAGTAAAGTTCCCCCCAGCTCCCTTTTCTCCAGGATAAACACCCCCAGCTCCCTCAGCTGCTCCTCTCAGGACTGGTGCTCCAGACCCTGCCCCAGCTCCGTTGCCCTTCTCTAGACTCACTCCAGTCCCTCAGTGTCTTTCTTGCACTGAGGGCCCAGAACTGGACACAGCACTCGAGGTGTGGACTCAGCAGTGCCCAGGACAGGGGGACAAATCCCTGCCCTGCTCCTGCTGGCCACACTATTGCTGATCCAGGCCAGGATGCCATTGGCCTTCCTGGCCACCTGGGCACACCCTGGCTCATGTTCAGCTGCTGTCACCAGCACCCCCAGGTCCTTTACAGCCACTCTGCCCCAGCCTGAGGCACTGCCTGGGGTTGTTGTGACCCAAGGGCAGAACCCAGCACTGGGCCTTGTTGAACCTCACACCATTGGCCTCAGCAATGATCCAGGCTGGCCAGATTCCTCTGCAGAGCCTTCTTACCCTCACTCCATCCTTGTCTTGTAATAAGTCCACCTCCTCTTGCCAGCCAAATTTTATTTCTTTTCCTTCTCACCAATATACAGTAAATTTACGAATACAAGCCGCACTGAGTATAAGCCGCATCTCTGGGTGTTGGCAAATATTTCGTTTTTTGTCCATAAATAAGCCGCACCTGAGTATAAGCCGCTCTGTCGTTCGCAGCGAGGACCCGTGTGCAACAAAGTTGCCAAATAGTAACAGAACGGCAGCAGGGCGGGGTTTACTGGCTCGGCTTGGGCTGTGCAGGCTCGGCCCGCTCGGGGTTGCCGACGGGGCCAGGTAGCCCAGCCCGGCGCTGCCGCTCAGCGGGGCCACTGGGGGCCAGCCGCCGCTGCCACTGGGCTTGGTCACCATGGCCCGGCGCTGCCCTGTGGTGGCAGGCAGGGACGGAGCCCCCGCCGCCTCCCCGAGCCGTGGCAGGGGCGGTCCGGGTCCCCCGCCGCCTCCCAGAGCCGCGGCAGTGGCGGCGCGGGTGCCCCGCCGCCTCCCAGAGCCGCGGCAGTGGCAGCCCAGGTCCCCCGTCGCCTCCCAGAGCCGTGGTAGTGGCAGCTCAGGTCCCCCGCCGCCTCCCAGAGCTGCGGCAGTGGCGGCGCGGGGCCCCCCCGTCTCTCCCCCGGGCTGTGGTAGGGAGCTCTCCCGCCTCTCTCCCCGCCCCCCGTGCTGCCTGCAGGCAGCCAGGCTCCACCCACGGTGCAACAGAGTAGCAATTTGTAACAATCGCAAAATGCCGACTTTGCAGCTGCTCGGCTCGGCACTCTGGCTGGCACTTCTGAGGTTGTAAATGTCAGAAAATTATTCACATATTAGCCTCTCTTGAATATTGGCCGCATTTCTGGTTTAGGAGCAAAATCTTAGTCAAATTGGTGCGGCTTGTATTCGTGAAATTACTGTACTAACAAAACATTTAAAGTGCTAAAGAAAAAGAATTCTCAGTTGTGCTCTCTAAGACCTGCTGATATTCTTACAGTCCACCCTCCACTAGGAAATAGATCCTTAAGAGATCACAGGCTTTTGAACTTAGTTTCTTGCAGGGCTACTGAAAAAAGCATGTATAATACAGGACATAACCTTGAACTGACATCTATGTCACATGCATGTGTCTTCCTCTCATGTCTTCAGAAGAACAACACAAATGGAGTAAAACTTTCGTCTACTCTTCTAGACTGCTCACATGCATAGCTGTTGGGTGGCCCTTCTTACTGTCCTTGCTGAAAAACAGCTCAGAAGCTAGAAAGCACCAGCCTCAGTGAGAAAATAGTGACAGAAGTGGCTAGAGCAAAAAGCAAGTGGCCTTCAGATATCTTCATTTACCCATACATCAAGACATTTGGTACAAGTTACTTCAAGAGGTCTCCTTCCTGAACACAAATTGCCTCCCTGCCCTGATCTCACTTTCCAACAGTATATCTCACTCTTCCAGAATATTACATAGAGTATCAGACCTTTACCAGTGCTCACAAATCCACCCAGTCTCATCCCCACATAGCATTTAACTGTCAAGTCTTAATATGCTTAAAGAAATCATATGAAACAAGATAATGATTTGTACACATAAATTCTGGAGGACAGGATGTTCTTGTGTGGGATTAGCAAGTTTGCACACATGCAAACAGCTATTCACATACAATACAGGAGAGGTGAGCATGCCAACTGGGCACACAGAAAACACCAAAACACCAAGGCACATGCTCACTGGCTGTCAAAATGCTGCAGTCAGTTTTGCACTGTTTTATACCAATGCCAAATGTGTTAAACTTACAAACACCCTCTATATTGCCTAGGTTTTATTCCTGTGTTTATGATATCAGAAACACCTATCAGAGGGCAAAGATTATAAAACAATAATTGTATTTTTACCTTTAAGATGATTAAAAAATACTGAATCAAGCCTACCTACTTATTAACTCTGGATTTAATACATGGATTTCTGTGATGAAATTGTTGTTTCTTTATTCTACAATCCCAGTCTCTAGGATCACGGTCAAGAAAAATTGAATGTGGGTAATTCTTTTTTGACTCTATTATTTTGTATTTGTTCATACAGAAGATGAAGGAAGTGCTCAATCTGAATTGGCAGATAACTATGTAAATTTTTGGTGTGTGAATACTGACACCATCTCTTTTTGAAATGTAAAGTTTTGTTTAGGCTAATAATAAATTTATCAGCTGGCAGTGTCAATTTTACATGTACAGTAATTTCATGACCATAAGGTGCACCGGACTATAAGGCACACCCCCCAGGAGTCGGCAAAATTCACAACTTTGTAGATCATATAAGGTGTACCGGACTATAAGGCGCACTTTTTTTTTTTGCTGCGAAGATCCGTGCCGCGTGCAACAAAGTAACAAATTAGTAACGGAAACCCGCGATCGTGGAGTTTACTGGCAGGAGCACAATTTGGAAACATTTTTCACACATTGGCATAGCCTTTAAACGCAGCCCCAGGCACCCTCCCCGTGCAGTGGGCCCTGGCACTCCCACCTGCCCCCGGTGCCGGCAGGCACGGCTTGGCGCAGCCATGGGGCCGCCTCCCCCTTGCGGCTCCATGCTGCTGTGATGCTGTTCCCCCTCTTGGCTCTGCAGAGCCGCCATGCCGTTCCCTCGCTCGGCTCAGCACTCCTGCCGTGCTGTTCCCTCGCTCAGCTCGGTGCTCCTACCATGCCGTTCCCCCTCGTGGCTCCGCAGAGTCGCCCTGGTGCTCGTCCCTCGCTCGGCTCGGCAGCGCCGCTGCTTCTTGCCCCCTTCCAGCGGCCGCATGGGCAGCATCGCCACTTCTCGCCCCTTTCCCATGGCCACAGGGGCTGCGCTGCCGCCGCTGCTTTCCCGCAGCCACAGGGGCAGCGCCGCCGCTTTCGCGTGGCCGGCGGTGCTTTGTTCTCCCCGTGGCCGGTGGCGCCCAGCAGCGCTTCGCTCCCCCAACGGCCGGCGGCTGCTCGTTCCCCCCCACCGGGGCCAGCACTGACTCCCTCCCTCCCTGCACAGCTCCTGCCGGCCATAGCCCCTCGCTCCTGCCCCTCCTCGCCACTCGGAGCTCCCCCTTGTGGCTCACACTTCCGGGGTGACAAATGTTGCAACTTTGTACATCACACAAGGTGCACCAGACTATAAGTGCACTTCCAGGTTCAGCGGAAAATTTTAGTCAAAAGGGTGCACCTTACAGTTGTGAAATTACTGTAAGTAAAAATGAAATTGTACAACTTTATTGGTACCTTGATGGAAAATCTGAAACTACCTTCAGTTCTTTCTGGTCACTGCAATAAACCTTACCTGTCAGATAGGAAAATAAAACAGCTTAGGCAAGACCTGATTCATGCTTGTGATGCCAAGAGTGATAGGTCTCAACAGTACTAAATGCCAAAATGCTGGAGGTCATCTGGCTTCAGAAGTTATCTTCATTTGTAGGTATAGCAACCTTTTTTGTTTCTAATACCATACCTCGACAAAACTAGAAGTAAAACTTTGTCTGAACAAAGCCATGATTGAGCATCTTGTTCACTTTACCTGTACCTGTGATGAGTCAATAGACTTTTGCAAATGCAGAATTTCATATTCTTACAAAAATATTACATTTTTCGTAAGAAGGTGTATTTATCGCTTCAGTTTTAAATAAATATTAAAATGAAAACCGACCTGGTGATTCAAAAAAATAACCAGAATTCTGCATACGTGCTTTATTAAAATTAGAAACCACCAAACTGAACTCTACCTTGCTTTGAGACAGTGCAGAAAGAAATAAATCTTACACTGGAATAGAAACATCACAAACCTGCGCACATATCTGATGCATTACGTGACCAAATTCATGGAAGTAAGTCTTTACTTCATCATGTCGCAGCAATGACGGATGATCCGATGTCGGCTTTGTGAAGTTGGTTACCAGAGCAGCGACAGACATCAATCTGCTGCCATCACAGAGAAGACAGCCGGGTTGTAGACCGAAGCAGGCTGCATGCCCATACTTTCCCTCTCTGTATGAAAAAATATATCAGACACTGTCTTCAAACCACAAGCCTGCTCACTAGAATGGTGAAGCTTATTCAAGAACAGGACAATCAATCAGTGTCTCTAGACAAAGTTTTACACAAAAAATATTCATCTTTTAATGACTTCTAAGGCTCAGTAAGTTAAGAGCACAAGAAGAAAGAAAGTCCCCTCCCTTCTCATATTGAAATCATAACATTTCAAGATTCCCAGCAGCATTTACAAGAATCTTTTTATTACTGAAATGCTGAAAGTATTATATACTTCAGATGTCAGCTGTGTTTTAAACTGCTACTGAATAGGAAGAATTAGGTTCTGTTTTCTGATGCAATTTTTTTTTATTACAGGAGACAAAAGAATACAGTACGCATTTTAACTGTGATGCAAGAGATTAAAGAAAAGTTATATTGAAAATTTTGCCCTAAACTGTAGGAGACTGTATGAGGCAACGGTGAGCTGGGCAGTTGGGACAGATGGCAAGATCTCTAAAGCCAGGTCTTGGAACTTGCAGTTTATTGCAAAAGGACATGGGTGAGAGGGCCCTTCCTGGAGCTGCCAGCCCTAGCTCGGAGCAGGGCAGTAAGAAAGTAAAAAGTAATAGAGCAAGCGGAAGAGAGAGAGGTAAGAGCATGGTAAAAGGAAAAGCTAAGAGCAAGAGCTAAGAGGAAGAGAGCGAGTTCACATTACAATACAATAAATCTACTTCTGTGTTGAATATTCTAATTTCCACTAACCAATCTAATACAAGATACAAATCCTATAGTATTTACATACAGCCTATAAGAATCATTACATTACCATACTACGTTATACTTTAAACCCTAAAAACTACTCTTTGGACCCCTTCTGCCAAGCTAGTAGGGTCTTCTCTGACCTTTGGACCTGCTCTCCAGCAGAAGGCATTGTTCTGTCAAGGGGGGATTACTTTCGGCCGGTCATCCTATTGTCTTCTAGTTATTTAGTAACTAAGGTTTGGTATCTCAAAGATGGCTTTCATTTCAATCTCGCTTATGGCTTCCATATTCTCTGAATCTTTTGCCAGGCAATCATATTCATAAGGTTTTCCTGACTCGTCTTTCCCAACACTAAACTACCCAGATTAAGTCAGAAGAGTCTTACTGGCACATACCTTCAGCAATTTGTATGATATACATAAAGGTGGAAGCAGGTGAACAGGTGAAGGAGATAGGTATGTTACTGTAAAAAGAACAACTTATGTACTACTATATATGTTGAGTAACCTGGTTTTCTTAGGCAAGAAAACCTCAAATCAACTTGCATTAAAAAAGAATGTTAGCAAATGTATAAAATGCTAAATACTAATCTAAAAAATCCTATGCCAAAGCAAACAAAAAACCAGTGACAAATAGTCAAAAAGGACTAGCTCAGAATAAATTCTATCAAACCAGTCTAGTCTCCTAATCTTTGACAAAACACAGATGATACAGTAAATAGCTACAAAAACAGCTGGAGAGCTACAGAGATCAACATGGAAGTAAATCTGAATGTGTACTCAACAGGAATCTATTCTTGATATTGACCTATTTAATTTGGCAGTCTAGACAACAAGGTAGAAAATACACAAAATGTACAGAGGAACTGGGAGAAACTAGGAACTCTTAGACAAATATAATTGATCTGAGCAGGCTGCAGTAACATCTCAATAGAAATGAAAATTAAAACTCAGTAGTAAGCTAGGAAGGAGAAAAGTTCATAGATGCAAAAAATTATGGACAACTGACTAGAGAGTAGTACTACCAAAAATATGAACAAAGTAGCAGTGCTTCATAAAATGAATACAAGCAAGAAATATGGAAGTACTTTTTTAAAAAAGCATAAAAAATTGAACACAGTCCAGAAGACAACTTAATGAACACAGTATTAATCTTGTCAGTGGAACAAATATTTACTTCCAAATGCATTTAATTTTAACTAAATAAGCAGCAACCCATTAAGACAAATCCCATTTTAAACATGCAAGCAAAACACTAAGTTCATTACCTGGGGTAAAGATCTAAATAGAACTGTCCTAGCATTTCTCCCGTTGATTTATCCTTTACTGCATAAAGAGTAACACTGTCGTGCCAGACATGAGCACTTTCTATTTTCTCAAATTCAAGCCCCAGCAGTTTCTGGTAAATATTCAGTAAGCCTTCTGTAACAGCCTCAATTGGGAAGTATTCCTTCAGTTTTTCTTGATCTATGGAGTACTTCAGCTCTTCAGTTTTGCTCATATAATAATGAAGATCCCATGCATTGATTCTTCCGTCATAATCAAAGTTTCTTTCTTTACATTCCTTCTTCTTCAGATCTAGAATAAATTGTCTTTCTTCCTCAACCAAAGGCTTTAGCTTTTTACTCAAATCATCTGAAAGAAAGATTGCCTTGGAGTCAATTTCAATTATCTGCTCCTATACATACACTCAACAATTCAAGCACATACTCCAGAAGTGTGTGTTTTCTATTCATTCACCAACAGCAAGAAAATCTGTTTTCTTGTCCCAAGAAGTCTTAATTGCAGGCATGCTATAAATGATACAGTATTCCATATAGGCTAAGAGTGGTGTGAAGGGTTTTGGTAAATTTAGACTTTTTCCAGGACATCATAAATGAAAAGCAACACTAGTACTTATGCTCAAATACTTTGATTTTACGCATGTAGTTTCAGTATTCCTCATACATTTCTTCAGCAACAACCAAAGATTACAACTGCTGTTAGTTACTGGAAGGAAGTGCAACACAAAATTCAATACTTCTAGCTATAAAAGTCCTATTAAAAACCCAAGAGAACCAAGAATTCTTGCCTATATGATGGCTGGCTTCTCCAGTAGCAAAGTTTCTGGATATCAAAGTCTTTGATTCAAATTTTTTCCAATATACTTTCCTTGGGCAAGAGGGTATCACACCACTATGAAGTAAACATATTGAATATAAAATACTAAGCTTACGACACTTCCATACAGTACATTCTGTAATTATTCTCTTGTAAGTATTTCTGGTTTATCAGAAACTTTTTTATTCATTAAGAATTCACCTTAATGTTCATTGTTGATATGCAGAGTGTAAAATTAAAGAAACAGGAATTGCCTGTCCTGTTTCTAGGAAGGCTGTAATGCACTAAATGCATTCATATGATTGAAATACTGTTTGCAGCTTGTACTTTGCTAAATTCAGAATATGTCATAGGAAAGAATTCTCTTCTTCCTAGACATAAGATTAGCTTATGAACATTTGATTTAAAACACGAGCAGATAGGAACAAAGTAGAGCAAAACACACTGTCATGCTTGTAGCTGAGGATATATCAAAAGAACTAAACAAAAAGTGACAATTAATTTGATGTATATTCTCCCTCTGTGGTATTTATGAACAGGAAAGTATCTGATCTCATAATGTAAAAAACAGCATCTAACTTATTTTTGCCAGCTTCAAAATAAATGAAAAAACGCAGTATCCCAATAATACAATGGACAAAAAAAGTCTAAAACACTTCAAGTACATTTAAAAATCTTAACATTTCATAATAAATCAAAAGCAAGTATTTGTTAATTGTCAAGTACACTGAGATTGGTATTGCCAAATATCGCTCTAATCTCATGAAGGAGCTTTTCAGGGTTATGGGTTTAGAAAGAGGAGCATTTGAACCGCATAACTGAACCATAAACACAAACTCCCACTACCAGCAAACATCCTTATTTTTGTACTAATTTATTGGGGGGGAGGAGGGGTTACTTGTATGATACATCAATATACACTTTGAAGTGGTATTAGGACAGTAATAAAGAAACACATACTATTCAGTGGAGTTACCAGAAAGCAGAGGTTAGCTCTACATCCAAGAGTCCACTGACATCCACGAGATGACTCTAAATTAATTCATAGACCGCTATGTTTAAAGTTTTCAAGATACCTCTGTCTTCAGATCAAATTCCATTACAGGGCTTTTGAATTCCAGATTTAATCCATCACTCCAGATACAGTTTTTAAATTCAGCTCATGGAAGTTGCATCATTTCATACAGTAAACTTTTGTTATACTTAATGTAGCTGTATCAGAAAAAGGCACCAAGGCTACAAATGCACAACAAATTGGGAACAAAAAGCTGCAATTCTGATGCAGCCTTCTGAACTGATAAAATTGCTTAATCTGCGTGTTACTCTAGTTCTAAATTAGGGTAACTGCATCTTGGGGCAGAGAAAGGTTTCACCACTTGCTTATACTGGCTGTCACAAAGCAGGTATTCTCAGAATTTGCCTTGTGCTTCCTGATTTGGAACAACTTCATTTGTACTACGATCTAAAAAATACATATGCCAGAACAGAGGCAGCAGAGTTCCTTTTCTGGCTAAACCTCATGGACACTGTGACCCAGTTATGTATTTAAATTCATCTTGGCTGAGGGGACATTTTACTACATTAACTATACAAGTATTGCATATAAATATGAACAAACCTAAGAAGTTTGTTACGTTATCCGTGCTCTTGGCAGTGTTTACCTCCAGGACAAAGTTGGCATGTGTATTATAACCAAGAAGCTCTGCTACTTTTGCCCTTAGTGGGAGCAACTGCTGCAGAATTTTTGTGTTTTCCTAAAAAAGAAAGCAGACAAATTTGTAAAATGAAATCAAATGAAATCAGAAATCACATGTTAATGGAACAATTATCTCAATAATATCTGTAATCTTATGAAATAGAAAATATTTCAAGTGAAACATTTTCAGATTAAAATATAAAATAATCTAAGTTTAGCTCTATTCTTGGAATATTTTTTCTCAGTGTTTGCTGGTAGCTGCTTTTCTAGTTGACCTCATTCATTACATTCCTTATTATAACAACTTATCTTTTTTAATTAATCAAAATATACAGCATTTTCTTTTAGGTTATGAAGAGTTTATTTCCTTTATCAATCATTTACATGTGAAAGACAATAATGAAATTGCTGACAGTAGGCTTAGTTGCTTGTTAGTGATGATGACAGATTGCTTATCTATTATGCCAACATTCAAAACTAGTTTGCAAATTTTCCTCTTGTGCAACTCTAACAATAGCAGTCAGAGAAAGATCTGAAACAGAAAACCCCAGACCTCGATCTAAATGTGCTGAAGAATCCTCAAGAACCTGCAAACACAACCATGTAAACCTCTAGTTCTGGAAAAGTAAGATTTGTTGGGGGAAAAAAACTGAAGACAGGATTCAAAGATCGTCACATAGTTTTATCATTAAATCTCTTCATGTGTGTTGACTTGCAAAGTGTTCAGTTCCTGGTGCCATTTTATCTATATTGTACTCATCACATTTCCAAGCATTTCAAGCACAAAGCTCAACTCTGCTATTGTTCTCTAACGCAAGGTACAATCCTCTACCTTTCAAAGCCTTTTTTATTTTGTACTTGTCTAGTTGTGCACATATGCAATCTGTTAATTTCACATTTAATCATCTGCATTTATAATTAAAACCTGTGCTTAAATAACTCCTGTCTATTCCAAAGAATCCCAAAGGGCTACAGAAGCCACCATCAGACATCCTTTTCTGGGAGGAAAGTGTCAGTAGGAACCTGTAAAACACTGCAGGGCAATTTCACAGATCAAAATCCCACTTCTACTTACAGAACCACTTGAACATCAAGACGCATACAAATACACACACAGAGGCAGGTAATCACTTTCTAAGGTCTCAGGACATCAGAATAAATTGGAGCAAGGCACTGTTAAAGATCATGCTGGTAAGTTTTGGTTTCAAAATACTTTACAATGTGCAAAATTCAAACATAGCATTTGAATGTCTAGCTCCACTTTTCTACTCTGTCACTGCACTGTAGAACAGCCAGTACACAACATACCTCTTTGCATCTCGAGTTAAAGGCAGATTCCATTTTTCTCCTGGTTTCTGAAATGCAGCACTTCTTCATAACAGGAAAATAGTGGGGATACTTTAAGGTAACTTGGTATTTGTCTTTCTCAGTCCTTTCTAAACTGTTAATAAAGTCATCAGGAAGGCCATCTATAGAATAAAATTTAATAAACAAAGTTTACCAAAATTATCTGCTCCCCCTGTTTCTGTGAGAATGTTGCATTTGTTTTGCTGCAATCTACTTTGACATCAGAAATCTCCAGAGAAATATACTTCCCTTTTTATAACTATTTGCTAAAACTTTTTCAAACTCAACCAAGCAAAAAAAAAAAATAGGAAAAACCAGAGAGCAAAAGAGAAATACATGTAAAGCCACCAGATAAAAGCTGAATAACATTCAAAAATCTGTGTTACTAGAGCACATTTTATGTGATGCCCTTCAGATAATGAATCCCTAAATTCTCCATAACATGAAATCTCTAGCTTGGTTTAAATTACTGAATTAGTTAAACTTTACTGTAGGACTAGAAAAGGAATTACTTGATGATAACTGAGAAAAGCAACAGAGTAAAGTTATGCTAAAGAAAGTAGGAGCAATACTCTAACTTGATGCAAAGCAAAAAACCTCAGGAAGCACAAATCTATGAAGACATAAAGAACACCTGCAAAAGATTACTCTGAATTGATACTGGAGAAGGAGTTAAAAGGAAACAGAAAAGACTGGGAAACAGTCAGAATTTCACTTGATCTAACCATCACACATGGGACAAAAAACAGTTACTCCAACAAACTGGAAGGCTGAAACAACAGAGACAGCAAGCATCCTACTCACCAAGTTCTTCCTTAGAAAATACAAGAAATGTGTTTTCCTCATTCAGGTTTTTGTTAAAGTCTATACACAGCTCATTCAATTTTTTCTTCATTGTCTTTATTTCCTGTATTGGGTATAAACTGAACTTAGTGGAAAAACAAAAACCAAGTTGGTAATTTTTATCCTCCACATGAATAACATTTCATTTTTTTCAAACTGGCTCTCTGCTAACCAACAGTAAATACCAGGACTAAGAAAACAGCACTCTGTAGGTAGCATCATACTTTATACCCTGTCAGTCTTCCTTTTATGTTTCTGGCCAAGGGCTACCACACCAATACTTTAAACTTAGCTTAAAGAGAACTGAAGAGGTTAAACAAATTCATTCTACAGTTTAATGTGCTAACATTCAATTATTTTCTTTTATTTGAACAGCTAAATTAAAATTTTAACTGTAAATTGATGAGAATGAAGGGAGTAAAAAAGCATGCAACCTACTCAAAACACTGCTTTGGAATTTTACATGTATGGTATGACAGAAAGAAGAGGCTCCTCTCACAACACAAAGCCATTCCAAAACCTATTTTTAAACCCTGATGGTCATATTTCTGAAACGTTTTCTAATATACCTCATAGCAATTTTTGACATGTTCTTGTCAAGTTTGAATAAACATAGCAGTCAGCAGTAAGAGAATGCACATCAAATAAAAACTAAATATAATTCAACTATTGACCACTAAGGAATTTCAAAATACCTTTACAGGCATCAGTTATATGAAAATGCACATCAAACTGCTCTCACTAGCAGAAGGACGTGGATGAAGACTGACTGCTTTCTATAAAGGGTTAAGTCTATTCAACAATATGAAATAAAGATCATAATATACTCAGAAATATCATTCAGAATTTGAAGATAACTATGTTGGCATCTGTAGAATCCCAGAAAATAAGGGCTAATGTGTTTGTCTCAAACACCAATAGCAGGGTGGCCGTGGCACCAACCAAGGACTGTAGGTAATAACAGCCAAGGACTGTTGGCAGTAACACACTGTGAGAAAGAACAAGATGTGACTAGACAAGGGGCCATGCGGAGGTAGGACAGCACTTTCTGGGACAAAGGTCTTTGATCTATCTCCTGGAGATAAGCACAGCTCAGAACAGCACAAACAGAGAAATTAGGTTGAGCAACAGGTCTGGAATGTAGAGGTGGGGAACAAGACCACCAAAGGACCCCAAAGCCCTCTGACCCATTTCCAGAACAGTGTAAAGAACAGACTGTGCATGATGACTAATGCACATAGAAAGTGCAAAACTTTTCTCCAGGGCAAGGAAAGATTAATCTATAAAACAGTATCCCCATCCAGGCCCAGGCAGTATTCCCATAACTCTGGACACCTAGGCAGCTGGATGGATGCTGGAGGCATGATTGGTGATCTCTCTTTCTCGCTTTATTCTTTCTCTTGTCTCTCTGTCTTTTCCCTTACACTCTGACCCTTTAATCTAAAATATATGCTTAGTACCGCAAACCAACCGTAAATTTATCCCTACAACAGTTGTAACCTTTGCTTTATAAACAAATATTTAGTCCATATTTACTTTCTGCACTTCTTTAGGAAGATGGAGTCCATTTCTTCTCCCCATTTGAACAGATTTCTCCAGATAACGCTTTGTTTCAGGTTTTACATTTTCAAGATCACAGGTTTGCTGAAATGACAGTATAGAATAATTGAATTTATAACACACTCTAAGAACCATACCAAGCACTAAAAGGGTTTAATATTACAGTGTTCTTTAAAATACTGTAATATCAAAAAAGAGAACATCCTGGATATTAGTGTGAAGGACTCTCCCAAAACAGTTACTTCACACAATATTATTCTTATATTCATGTAGAATGTTTTTAAAATAATATTCTTTTACCAAGTGTCTCAGCACATTTACGTGCTCTCATAATGGCAAGCCCTTTCAGCTTACAGTACAGTGCACTTAAGATTCTTCGGTAGGGATAGCTTTTTTTTACATAGTTGAAGAAAATCAGTGCTGTAAGATAACACTGTATCTGAAAGTCAGGAGGATTGAAAAAAAACCCTAAAAGATCAGAAGTGTCCCTTAAGAATATTAGATGGCATAAAATTGAAGCATATTTGTCTCCTCCAGAACCACACTACCAGTGACAAAAATAAAACAGTATCACATAAAATTCTGAGTTGGAAGGGACCCACAAGGACCATCATCCTGAATATACTAAAGACACAAAATTTTGGAACTTCCCAGAACTTTTATAATTGTCATGGTTGATGATTTTATATACCATTTCATACTTGTTTTGGAGAACCTTGCTACTTTATTCCAGGAAGAAACCTTCAGACAGAGTAAGAAACAAAACCCACTTAGAATTCCATGAACAAAAGCTGAAGCAGTTCTTTCCATCAGGCTTTTTCCTGAGGGCATATGGGTGGAGAAGACTGGCAACATTCTTAAGCATGCCTCTACTAGTCAGCATGTGCACATGTTAGGAGTAACAAAATCAAAAATTATAGTTTCACTACCAAATTCACCTTTATTCCAAGTTTCAAACCTCAAAATACAAGTTTTTTGAAGAATAAGATATGGAGCATATTCAACAACATAATTTTATGCAGAAATTTTTCTCCTTAATGTGTGGGGAAAAGAAAGTGACTATATAATTTAAGTCTTTTCTTAAATTAAATGTAAAAACCTCAATCATTTCCCTCCATCAACAGCTCTTAAATTATGCACAATTTAGAAAGAGTACTGTGGTTAATTTAGAAAAATTTAGTCCCCATTAAGGGGAGCTAAAACATTCTGCATGTCACTGAAGTCAAGCAGATTTGTTCAACTCTTAGTATGCTGTATTATAAATAACACAGAAGTGTGAGGGTCCTCATTCTCCTCATCTCATTTTAATCTGGCCCCATGAAGGATCATGAAACTGAATTAATCTACCTGAATTATTAAATCCCCAGTGAGGCCATGAAAAATCTGATTTAATCCAACTGTTCACTGCTTTTTTAAATTGGTGAAATAACTTCAGCCAAAATCTGAATTCTGCTTGTGGAAGTGCTTTTTTCATTTGTTCCTGGAGCCTGAGTTTTTAACTGAGAGTTTCTAACAGGAGGAAACATTAGAAATTTAGCAAAAATTAACAAGAACTTTATGATTTCAAAATAGGAGTATTTGAACAGTTTGGCACTACTGGAAATTTCACATTTGTTTGAGAGCAAAACTCTTACTACTTTCACAGTTATTAGAAGTGGATATATACCCAGAAGCTGCATCTCTGGCAGACTAATACTAAAACATGCTTGTATGCTGCAGTTCAGAAAAAATTCTAAAAAACTTAAATAAAGAATTAAGCAAAAATTCTAACTGTTATAAAGGTCAAAGATTGCTGCAAGGGAAAATGAAATAGGAAAACATCAAATGAAAAAAAAAAAGAAAGTAATAGTACTGAATAATGCCATCAATTTTCTCTACCTACTGTCAGATGGTCCTGTAAATTAAAAATAGAAAGTTACACAGATATGTTAGATTATTCCTCAATGTATCTGTGTATTCTATAGTGGAGGCTGTGGAAAATCACAATAGATAATACATACAAATCAAGACATTTAATTACTAGTAACAGAACAGGGGAAGAAGGAAATAAAAATTAACATAAAGAACCAGGGAGCGAAAAATCAACACAAGGCACTATCTGCCCACATACAACAGAACATACTCCAAATGGGGTTATTGTATTCTTCCACAAACATGTAACAAGAATACCCAGATAGAGGAGAACACTTGGAAACTTCCCTGGAAAACACTGCAAAAGAAGACAATGGTAATGGAAGGCACTTTAGTAAGGCTCTGCAAGCATTATTCTGATTCCCAGACAAACCTGCAAAAAACACAAACGGTGACTCCAAGAAATCGGGCTCCAATATCTTATGAGCATTCTAAGAAGATTAAAAATCAGTGGGGTTGAGAGGAAAAAATTCACAGATAAAACAGAAAATATTTTTTTTTTTGTATCACATTGGATGGCTTTCTTGCATTATCCTTATATTGCACTTTTTAAGAAAATTTTTACTAAACGTCACCAGACATATTGGAACAAAACCAAATATTCTTTCTGTTTGAGCTACAAAATAAACAGTACAAATGAAGAATACAAGATACCTATAGGCAGTCAATTAAAACAGACGGTAAACAGAAACACAAAAGGGATAGAAACTAGTTCAACAGTAAATGTATCTTTTAACATAGCTATATTTTACGGCTGAAGAAATAGATGAAGAAGAGGATACAATATTTGTCTATAATTAGCTGATCAAAAATGCTAATTTCAAGGTCAGTCTCATTCATATGTTCTTATTAATCTTCATAATTTAAAATAACTTTCAAATTTAAAATTCTCAACTTTTTCAATCAAGCAGAATTTTGGACACAAATTCAAAAGCAGTATAAACTATATTGCTTCTTCTCTTCTTTCCCTTTCGGAACTAGCTCAGTCAGTAGAAAACTAAAAATTTCTTTCCTAATAGATTTCCCTCTTTTAGTTTAGTTTCCTTGTATCAGTTCTTTGGAAGATTAGACAGAAGTCAAAGCTCTTGCAATGGAGAGAGAAGGATACACAGATCTAGATATGAGAGGCAGAGTAGGAACAGCATAATACACTGTTTTCTGTTGTATAACAGCATCCCACTGGAAAGATTTGAGTGGCACAGACACAGAGGAAACAAAGCTATCTTGAAAAGCATTGTGTATACCAATTAATTTTAGACAAATTTAGATACATGCCACAATTTATGCAGCCATACTGTTATTTACCTGTAAATAAACAATCTTCTGAAAAACGTCCTCTCTCATGCTCATCTCCACATCAAAATTTGAAAGTTTTTTGTCAGCTTCTGTACTTGCTAAGCGTATCTCTCTGTCAGGGGAGACGTGCTGGGGAAAATCCAACATGCTTCTTTCCACTGTTTAAAAAAGAGGCCATGAACACAGAAGGATAGACATGCTCTAAGGATAAGGAACTTTCCCTCTTCTGACATTTATAAAAGACATAAGAAAAAAGTGTCCAAAGCAACCTGACACATACAGCAAATACAGTGATTACAGGTAATATAAAACTGAATAGGTGAAAGAAAAAAATCATACACCACTGTAACAAATAAACATTTTACAGAAGACTTCTAAACCCCAAGCCTAATTATCTCATCAGATTCTACAAAATCAGCTGAATGGTATATAAATACATTTGAAATGCTTCATCTTCCAAAAGTCATGTAAGTGAAGACTGACGTTTTGTAGCTGGCACAGATGCTTCCATGCTAGCATTAAAGTCATAAGCTCTGAATCTTTCAAACATGCCCATCTGTCCTGAAGTTATTTTTACACTGTTATGCGTGCAGTGTCAAATCCCCATGTACTGTACTCTTCTGTGCTTAAGGAGAAACAACATGGCAAACAGGAAAGATGTTGTCCATGCATTCTGAACTTCTAGAGATTGGAAGCTGAGTAATGTTACTTTTTTAGAATATACTTTTGAGATTAAATAAATCCTTGGCATTAAAGGAATATTACATCTTATAATGGCATTGAATAGAAATCTTAAAATAGAAATTAATTTCCTTCATTAAAAATCAAATTATAGTGTCTCTACCATCTACCTTTCCAAAAGTAGATTTTAGAGTAACAACAGACTAGGTTGATTTAAAGCTTTGTAATTTTATGTGATGTGCAGTCATTTTATCAAGCTCTGAGACAGATTCAGAAGTGCAGCCATGGGCATGTGATTCCTCTTGAAGTCCATAGGCAACTTCCCCTTCAGCTCCTGCCCTTATGCCAAGATGTTTCAAATAAAGTGAGTTTTGGCAGCTTCCAAGTGAAATTTAAGGCCTATTGTCATCTCTATCTTTTCAGACAGTAAGTTGCAGTTACCAGAGTAGGTCTTTTATGTGAAAGGGACACATAGGCCTTAAATTCCAAGGTTCTTATGGAATTCTTGCTGTGGTAATACATCCATCTCATATATCATGGGCTGTCTCACAGCAGGTCATGATAATTCCACATACAGATTTGAAGATTAGCATTAAAAGCTAATCTTTTAATTACAGCAATAGTATACAGTGAAAAAAGTACATCTTCCATCAAGTCTTCATGAAATCACTGAAATCTGACTGCCATTGTTTTCTGAGTCAAACACAGGTTTTCCTTCAGTAAATCCTTTTGGTGACAAGATTTACAATAGTTATACCAAATTGGTATATTGGTACAACCAAGACTGAATCTGGTAGCAGGCTTTTTGAATGAAGATTATTGTCTTTCTGAATATGCCAGAATAAATTGCAGCTAGTTCACTGGATGTGCAATTTTAAGTAATGTGAAATCCAGACTAATATCACAGTATAATCACTTGAGATGCCAGCTGCGCTTTTTTGCTAGTCAAAGATTTTGTTTCAAGCCAAGGTGGCTGTTTATAGCACCTCTACAGTGGTTACTGTAGATTTTTTTAGAGCATTTAAAAGAATTTGACATTGATTACACTCACTTTTTTATAAGTAATGCAGCCACCATCTGAAAGGTTTTTCTCAACAAAAACACCCAATATGCAGTCTGTGTTTTACCCATCTCCTCTAACAATATTAACAAATTAACTGAATGAACTGTGTTTGACTAATAAACCTCACCCACATATTGGTACAGCAGAACAATCTAGATGTGACTGCATGACCAAGCTCTCCCTGGATTCTTCAAGACCTCATAGGGCTAAATATAAATGTGAGCAAGTAACGAAGACTTCTTTCAATAGCACATTCAAAAATTCCTCATCATCACATTTTCTCCACTTTTCATGATTCCATTCAATTTGCCTGTGTCAGATTCTCCAGTGTCTGAAAAAATCGCTGCTTACCATGGGTGATGCACTACAAACACCACAGATGCTCCAGCCTACACTCTGCAGCATCCCCTGGAAATTGCACATGGTTGGAAATGGAACTGTGTGGAGCTTCACATGCAAAACCAAAATAGGTGACTAATACAGCTCTTTGGCAGGCCCTGAAAGATTATTAGGACCAGAGGACTCCTGAGAGGCCTCTACACTTTCTACACAAGAAAAGCAGGGATCAGCTTGGAAGAGCAACTATTGGAAGCAACAACTATTTTTTCTGTTTTTCCTTACGTGCAGATGGAATGCCTTATGCAAAGAAATACAGAAAACACACACTAACCTGCATATTCCACTTCTATATCTGCCAAAGCCTGTACAGTATTTTCGAGTGTTACTTCTTCAGTTTCAAGCATCCCAACAGTGTCATACACATGCTTTGTCTTCATGATAAGCTCTTCTGTTCTTGTTCTAATCTCCTCTGGTGACAGGTCCCATCTCAAAAGGTTTCGTCCTGATGCTATGTATGAAGAAGCCCTGAGCTGGCTAGTAATTTCTGCTCCTAATGTCATTCTCAACACAAGCTGTGGCCCAATGGACCTGAAAGTATAAAAATGATTTTTGCATAGCAAGATTTCAGTTCAAGAGACAGTTTACAGCAAACAATAAATAAGAATAGTTTTAGAAGGAAGAACAAATTCCTTTTAGAGCTATTATCTGAATCAATTATGTCTAATTTTTAAATAAAACTGTCTTCTACCTTTTCCATTGGTGTGACTAAGTGCAAACAGGGACAACAACTTTGGTATTGACAAAACCATCCAGATTAAATTATGACTCAACCTTCTATGGAAAACAGCATTGAAGTTACTGGACTCTACAGAAATAGACAGTACTAAAACTGTCAGTGAATATTGTCGTTGCATCTGTATCATTATCTACATTATAACATTTGTGAAGTAAAGAATAAAACCCACATAGTGATTGGCAAATGACAAAGAACATGAATTGCAAAGTTGCACAAAATAAGACATAAAATAACACTTAATAGTATTCATTAGAGCAAATAATTTAATATTTTTACAGGATGTCTGCCACATAATCAGCTACGAGTTGTTACTCACTTGCAAATTTATTCCTTTAACTGTATTTTAAATAGACAGTTTCACTCTTTTACCAGAAGAGGTACTTTACATGATTTACATAATCTATCAACTGTAGTTCCAATCAACTGTATTTCAGCTTCTTTAAAATTAAGCTTGCATTTAGTAGTCAAACTTCCTGCAGTGTTTACTATCAAAGAAGGATCGCTGGCTGTCAGAGACTTACTATCTGTCTTCCTATTTCAGTCACATAATTAAAAAAAAAGAAAACACCACATGTTGTTATGGTAATAATGACAACATTTTCTACCATTACTAAAGAAATATACAGAGTTCTTGCTAACAAAGGGATGTTTACTTAACACTGTTTCACATTAAGTAACTTTTTCTCTTAACACTTGCCATTGTACCTGTATTGATTTTATTGTAAAACCTGTCTGGTATATGCATAAGTGCACAGAGAGGTTTTGGCATACTATGGGGGGATGCATAAATGACAGTCAATTTTAGCCTGAAGGAATAGCAAAGCAGAAGAGTGACATGCCAACAGTCTGAGAAGGACTGCACACATGGCTTCTGTTTGAAGGAAGGAAAAACTTTTTGTCAAAAGTCTTCCAATTCTATAATAGAATTTCTCCAGGAAAAACCTAGCCAAAATTATTTGATGCAAGACGAAAACACAAGACAACATTTCTACCTATGCTTTATGTTGAAATTTCATTTTCCAGTTACCACAAATTCTTCAAATCTTCCCGTTCCAGTGTAGGTAAGTTGTTTACTTTTCCCTTTAGTGGTAAACAGAAACATCAATGTCCAGAATATTGATGATTTCACTTTGAAAATGAAGTCTGAATACAGAACAGTTGTTCCACCTCTGTTCTTCTCTGATACCAACTGAGCTCTGGCACTAAGGCTTTAGTAACTTCTCCATTGGACTACTCAAACTTTGAATTTCAAATAGAAGTTTAGGATAAATTAAGCTGCTGTCATGAAAGCAAAAGCTTAAGTGATAACATTCTCAGAATGTGTTAGTTTCCCATCCCCAAAATCGACTGAACTCTATCCTGAATCTGCAAATCCATTAAAGATCAGTATTTCATTAAGTCATGAACACATTCTCAGTGGACTGCCCTGTATCTAGTTTTTCACAGGTGTGGTAAAACCTCTTGGGAGGTAAAAGGGAAGCTCCTCAGAAACATGTTCATGGCTCTGAACTCTACCACACACCACCCATACCCAAGAACATCAGAAAGACTACACAACGTGTCAAACTGCAGTCAAAATAAAAGTAAAGTGGAGTCAAAGAAAAACAACAGCCTGAGCAACATAAAAGCATGTTAAAGTGAAGGATACTAAACAGACACTCCAACATTCTTTTTAAAGAAAACCTATTCCTTTCAGTCATTCAGTATCTTCACCTAGAAATGCAGACAATACAGCCCTGCTACTGACCAACTGCATATCATCTGAAACAAACACTAAAACAGTCACAGCACCAACATATTACAGTACAGTAATTTCACGACTATAAGGCGCACCCTTTTGACTAAAATTTTCCCTGGAACCCGGAAGTGCGCCTTATAGTCCGGTGCGCCTTATCTGATGGACAAAGTTCAAAAAAATTGCCTACCCGGAAGTGCGAGCTGCGAGCCACGGGGGGAGCCGGCAGGGGCATGGCTGCCAGGTGGAGGCGGGGCGGAGCAGGGGCGGGCACGCCCCGGCCCTGTGGAGGCGGAGCCGCCCCTCTAGAGGCACCCCCCCGGCCCCGTGCAAGCGGGACGGCCCGTCCAGAGGCACCCCCCGGCCCCGTGCAGGCGGAGCTGCCCCTCCACAGGCACCCCCTGGCCCCGTGGAGGCGGCACGGCCCCTACAGAGGCACGCCCGGGCCTCGTGGAGGCAGAGCCGCCCCTCCACAGGCACCCTCCAGCCCCGTGGAGGCGGAGCCGCCCCTCCACAGGCACCCACCGGCCCCGTGGAGGCGGAGCCGCCCCTACACAGGCACGCCCCGGCCCCGTGCAGGCAGAGCCGTCCCTCCAGAGGCACCCCCCAGCCCCGTGCAAGCGGGACGGCCCCTCTAGAGGCACCCCCCGGCCCCGTGCAAGCGGGACGGCCCCTCTAGAGGCACCCCCCGGCCCCGTGCAAGCGGGACGGCCCGTCCAGAGGCACCCCCTGGCCCCGGGCAGGCGGAGCCGTCCCTCCAGAGGCACGCCCGGGCCCCGTGCAGGCGAAGCCGCCCGTCCAGAGGCACTCCCCGGCCCCGTGGAGGTGGAGCCGCCCCTCCACAGGCACCCCCTGGTCCCGTGGAGGCAGCACGGCCCCTACAGAGGCACGCCCGGGCCTCGTGGAGGCAGAGCCGCCCCTCCACAGGCACCCCCTGGCCCCGTGGAGGCGGCACGGCCCCTCCACAGGCACCCACCGGCCCCGTGGAGGCGGAGCCGTCCCTCCACAGGCACCCACTGGCCCCGTGCAGGCAGCACGGAGGGGCGGCGGCCATAGCCCGGCCCCGGAGAGGCAGCACGGAGGGGCGGCGGCCATAGCCCGGCCCCGGAGAGGCAGCACGGAGGGGCGGTGGCCATAGCCCGGCCCCGGAGAGGCAGCACGGAGGGGTGGTGGCCATGCCCCGGCCCCGCCGGATGCAGGCAGGCCTGGGGCCCCGCGGCACCGCCCCTTGCCAGGTACAGGCGGGCCCGGGGGCCAATGACTGCCGGGTTGAGGCGGGGCCTCGGCCAGCAACCGCACGGAGGGAGCTGGGGGCGGAGCCTCGCTGCAAAAAAAAAGTGCGCCCTATAGTCCGGTGCGCCTTATCTGATCTACAAAGTTGCGAATTTTGCCAACTCCCGGCGGGTGCGCCTTATAGTCCGGTGCGCCTTATGGTCGTGAAATTACTGTAATTTCATGAATACAAGCCACAGCAATTTGACAAAAATTTTGGTGGAAACCCGGAAGTGCGGCTAATAGTCGGGGGCGGCTAATCTGTGAATAATTTTCTGACATTTACAACCCCAGACGTGCCAGCCAGGGCGCCGAGCCAAGCACCTGCCAGTAAAAGCCAGCATTCCGCGATTGTTACAGTGTTACTGTGTTGCCCTGGCTCCCTGTAGGCAGCACGGGGGGCGGGGAGAGAGGCGGGAGAACTCTCTTCTTCCCTCCTCTGCCGCAGCCCGGGGGAGGACGGGTGGGGGGGCGCGCCGCCATTGCCATGGTTCGGGGAGGATGGGGGGGGGGGGGGGGGCGCTGCCATTGCCGCGGCTCCGGGAGCCGACGAGAGCCCCGCGCAGCCATTGCTGTGGCCCAGGGAGGCGGGTGGAAGCGCGCGCCGCCATTGCCGTGTCTCGGGGAGCCGACGGGAGCCCCGCACAGCCATTGCTGCGGCTTGGGGAGGAGGCGGGGTGCTCTGTCCGCGCCCGCCGCCGGCGCCACGGGCGCGGGAAAGTTCCGTCCCTGCCCGCCACCGGCGCCACGGGCGCGGGAAAGCTCCGTCCCCGCCCGCCGCCGCTTCCGTAGGAGCAGGGGAAGCTCCGTCCCTGCCTGCCACCGCGGGGCAGCGCCGACCCGGGGTGACCGAGCCCAGTGGCAGCGGCGGCCGGCCCCGAGCGGCAGCACCGGGCTGGGCCACCTGGCCCCGTCGGCAGCCCCTAGCGGGCCGAGCCTGCACAGCCTTAGCTCAGCCAGTAAACCCCGCCCTCCCGCGGTTCTGTTACTAATTGCACGCGGGTCCTCGCTGCGAACAACAGAGCGGCTTATATTCGGGTGCGGCTTATTTATGGACAAAAACCGAAATATCTGCCAACACCCAGAGATGCGGCTTATACTCAGTGCGGCTCGTATTTGTGAATTTACTGTACATCAATTTCAGCCTGTCCAACAAGATTTATTAATAATTAAAGTTGGACTGAGTTAATGAACTGGAATGTAGGGTCTCCCATTACCTGCAAACAGAACACTATTTTTAAATACTAAAAAAAATGCCACCTGATTTTCTTATTGGTTAGTTTAATTAAGACATATACCTATAAATTTGAGTGCTGTATAAAATATTCTCACAAATATCAGTAAGTTGTTGACTACCTGCTAGAAATAAGAAAATACAGAACTGCCCAGTTTTGAAATGTTGATACCTTGTTTGCTTCTGGTGACAGGAAGATGTAGTCATTTACGAAGATAAAAAAGGCAGTACAAATCAGAAAGTTTTTCTAATTGACCAAATGAGATGGTGGGCTTTCAAAAACTGCAACATAACATTCCACGTAAAATCAGTTGCTACACATGTGTCTTCAAATAATCATTTAGAAGAGTGTTGCTACCTGACTACCAGTCACTCAGAGTGTACTAAGAACCAAATTAATTGTCATCAGCTTAAAAAAGGTGCACAGTATTTATATATATATGCACAGGTGAAACCTTGGCCATTTCTTTCATGGCTTAGTGTTTTGAATTATTTATCTACATAAAACTATAAATAAATTCCCAAAACTCTATGTATCAGGCAGCAATATTTTAACAACTTTGCTGAAAAACAAAACAAAGAAACAATGCCAAGATCAAAAATTATAAACAGACAAAGAAACATGAAAGAAGAGTATAACTAAAATACTATGAAACTCAATAATACTTTGCAGTTACATTTGTCATGCTATTAGGGAGAAAGTATTAAATTGTATCACTGAGGGTAGGAACCAGATGCAACAGCAAAGAGCTTTCTTCAAACATTGAACCAAGAAGGTACATATAATATTTTAGACTTGCTTTTGGTAAATAGCACCAACATTACAGAACAGCCAACTATTGCTTGCACTGAGCAATCAGAAGTTGATTCAGTTTAATTTAGATGGAAGGATGTTGCCTTGCATAGGTTGTTGCTAATGTTTGAACTGTTTGGTTCAAATTGTTTCAGCCACCACACTTAGTATTTTCTGGTGTAGTGTAGAACATAAGAGGTAACCGAACAAGCCTGGGTTAAGCAAAAGGCTCATGTCCAGCAAGAGTATTGCCTTAAGACATTTCTGTCAGTGTTCCTCCCTCTGTTGTTCATTTCAGCCCCTGTACCTCACTCCATCAATGGCATCAGCACAACCGTTGCTAGAGTCATACTTAGAAAATACTCAGGACAGCATACAGGTAAAAATTAAAGTGGATCAAAACCATCCAGGGGTGACATCTTTTACCATTAATCAGTGCCAACACCCATTTGGTGAGTGACTTCAAAACAGTGGTGTTGGCCTAAACAAAGTGCAAGTAAAGTAAAAAGCGTCAGTAACAACCTAAACTTGCACTACTGCTAGAAACACATAGGAAATAATGAATTTAGTCTAGCAAAGAGAGTTTCAAGATGATTGCTGTCATTAAGCATAGCATTTAAATGTCCTGAAGTAAAATAAGCTATTGATGCTAAGAGGTAATTCAGGCATAAGAACAAATTAGAACAAATTGGTCAGGAATACATGAAAGCTAGAACTGCAACAGACATTTGCAACCATCAGGGCAGTGAGATTCTGAAATAGATGACAGTAAGTCCCAGTACATAAAAACATCTCTATTTATAACATGGTGCTTGACTGGCTTATAAAGTGTATTATGTTACTTGGTTACCTAAGGTAGCATGGGACTAGATTTGATCATCCCAAATGTCCATCCAGCCCCTGTGTTTCTGTGAGGTCATTCAAAATTAACACAACTTTATTTATATTGCATTTTTACAGTAAATATCTAACTGGTCTCTGTTGGAAATTTGCACTGGCCTTTTTCTGGGGTGAGTCCTATGGCATTTAATAATGCTAGTGGAATGATATACAGGGCAGACTGAAATATTTTATGCATTTTTACAGTGCTTCATCCATTTAGGAGAACATCAGGAGTAAAGGCACACAAGGTTTCATTTGGACTTTGTTATAACAGAGATTATTACAAACACAGCTGTTTTCACATATTATGGTGAAAACAGAGTTTGTGAAAACAGCTAATATGCCAATCCCAAAAGCAGTAAGAATGGTATTTTCTAGCAAAAGCAGAGTAAGTTGAATAACACTTAAAAATTTAGTAGACACTTGTAAAAGAGGATTTTAAAGAATAAAGCAAAGCTTCTAAGTTGCAGACTGCCATAATTGCAGAATGTCAGGTAATTTCTTTTACCAATAAATCTACAATTTGATTACTTGCTGCTTCTGGAAAACATAAATTTGATTTGATTTTAGAAAGGGGAAGAACCTTTATAATACTCTATTACAGCAATACAGTGGCTAACATAACTGCTGCAAAGACAAATAATGCAATTGAATTTACAGACTTGATTTTTAATAAGTGCAGTATCTTAAACATATTAAACATTTATGTACAGTAAATTCACGAATACAAGCCGCACTGAGTATAAGCCGCATCTCTGGGTGTTGGCAAATATTTCGGTTTTTGTCCATAGATAAGCCGCACCCAAATATAAGCCGCTCTGTCGTTCGCAGCGAGGACCCGCGTGCAATTAGTAACAGAACCGCGGGAGGGCGGGGTTTACTGGCTGAGCTAAGGCTGTGCAGGCTCGGCCCGCTAGGGGCTGCCGACGGGGCCAGGTGGCCCAGCCCGGTGCTGCCGCTCGGGGCCGGCCGCCGCTACCACTGGGCTCGGTCACCCCGGGTCGGCGCTGCCCCGCGGTGGCAGGCAGGGACGGAGCTTCCCCCGCTCCTATGGCAGCGGCGGCGGGCGGGGATGGAGCTTTCCCGCGCCCATGGCGCCGGCGGCGGGCGCGGACAAAGCACCCCGCCTCCTCCCCAGGCCGCAGCAATGGCTGCGCAGGGCTCCTGTCGGCTCCCCGGGCCGCGGCAACGGCGGCGTCCCCCCCCCGTCGGCTCCCCGGGCCGCGGCAATGACGGCGCCCCCCGTCCTCCCCCGCCCCCGTCCTCCCCGAACAGCGGCAATGGCGGCGCCCCACCCCCGTCCTCCCCTGGGCTGCGGCAGAGGAGGAAAGAGAGCTCTCCCGCCTCTCTCCCCGCCCCCCGTGCTGCCTGCAGGGAGCCAGGGCAACACGGTAACACTGTAACAATTGTACTTTCAAATACATTTGACAGTTTCCATGTAGCCACACAAAAACCAGGGTATACTGGATTCATGCAGGATGGAAAACTATATTCTCTCTCTGACCTTCAGCTTCAGAAAGTGAAGTTAGAATCAAGATTTTAAAAAGAAAGATAGAAGGGGTGTGTCTGTATCTGTGTGTGTGTGTGTGTGTGTGAGCAAATTATCTGAATTTGTCATCGAGTTCTTAAATACTCTAATACAAATAAATACAATTAAGCTTTTCTTGCTGGACCTTATGTGTACCTTGAGAGGACATTCTTATGGATATGTGTAAGAGCAGATTTGCAAATCACAACTAATGTCATGAACAACTTTTTCAATCAGTAACATACAGTATGAAAAATGCTGGAGTTCAAATTCAAGAGAAACATTTTAGTCTAATATTTGCAACAGTATACCTTAGCTAAACAACACTCCTGGTCTTCCAGGCTGCAGGAGAAGCAGTGCTGCATGCTGGAAAGCAGCATTGTGTATGTAAAGACTGTACCCACCAGTTACCCGCAAATTAATATCCACAGGGGATCAATGTTTTGACTCCATCTAGTGGCCTTACCAAAATTAAAAACAAAACAAAAAACCAGACACACCCTATTAAGGCAATATAAAAACTGACAGTTTGCCTCAGGACAAGCTATTTGGTACTTGAGTAATATGCCATACATCAGCATTTCCCTGAAGTCAGAGTCAAGTGCCACCAAACATATACAAATGACAGCAGACAGGTATGGTTTAAGTAACGTTCCATGGAATGGAAATTTAAAAAAAAAATTTTTTTAAAAAATTAAATAAAGTTTAAAAGGATTTCAAAACTAAATCACAAGTATTCAGCAGTATCTAATACAATATAAATTACAGGATGGGCTTTATAAAATACTTAACAGGCCAAAATATTTGTATTATTTAGAGATCCTTAGGTTTTGCTTGAATTTTAAATATATTTTCATATTGCTTTACTTTTGACATACAACTTCAGATAAGAACTAACTGCTTATCTTATAGTAAAGCAATGACAAAATCAACCAAAATAACAGAATTGAATAGCAAAAGGTAAAAGCGAGTGTGGAAAGAAAAATTTCCAAGACAGAACTAGCACAGTTAAATGGTTCAAAGTTAATCACAGGGCAACATTATTTCAACTAAGCCAAAGGAATGAAACTATAACCCTTCAATACAAATCATCACTTTTTCCTGCCAGACAAACACATATGAAGTCCTTTTTCCATTTCACTTCTCAGTTTCTCATCTTTTTGGCTCTTAACAGTACACGGAACATTGAATACATGCCTTGAATTCCTGGGCCATTTTCCTTGGAAAAGTATTTGGCTCTGTGTCATAACTGTGCTTGGCACAGACATACCTTACTGTAGCAAAAGAATAGCATGTTTAGTATTCCTAATTTAAAGTTCCATAACTGGCATTAGAAACTGATTTTTTAATCTACATTTGAAGAAATAGAAAATCTAGCAGCTCTTGACACTAAACCTTAATGTTGTCACCACACCTTTCAGAAAAAAAAAATTCTCTGCAACTTAGTTCACTGTACAGTCCATATTAACTACACTTTTAGGTCTTCCAATCAAAATGAGCAAATTAAAAAAAAACTACAAGTCATGCAAACATTTTAAAATCTTTATTGATATATTCATTTCCCTCAGTGCTCATGACCTTACTATCTGACAACAAATGTTTACTGGTTTTCCAACAGAATTTTAACATCAGAAAACTAACTGAAAAGGTGCTCCGTGGCAGCTAACAAAAAGCCCAGAGCTTAAATAATGAGTGTACTCAAACCAATGTACTCGAACATGACACAGCTTAATTATTTCCTCTCCCCTTGCCCCCAGTTCCCTCCAACCGTGTTTCAGCAAAAGGAATTTGAAAACTGGTCTGATTGACTTTCATATAAGGAGGTGATTTCCACACAGTAGTCTGCAGTGGAACACACAGAAATGCTAGAGTATGATTTCTGCAATGTCTGATCTCTAAAATTATGGTATCTGTGGTTCTAGGGAAAAAAAACAGAACTAGCCAACCAAAACCCCAACATACCCTCAAAACCCAAACCACAAATTACTATACTACTAGTTTAGGTTTCACAGCATTCTGTGAACTGAATCCATTGTGTGTCACAGCAAACCTCCATCAAAGTAACTTGCCTGCAGGATCTTAGGAAAGAATATTCTATCAACACTGGCATGCAGATAGTAATTCTGTTATACTGAGTCTGAGGCACAAGGCATTAATTGATGTTGTCTCACTATTTGGTTCCACTATCAGGTGAACTGTGGAAAACAATGGGAAAAAAAATTGCTTTTAAGGTCCTACAGCTCCCTCAGGTGCACCTGCATAGGCATCTATCATGTTTCCATCATGACAGCCATAAACAATAGGTGAAGTGCAGGCTGTTTAGTGCAAACAACATGCTCCCAGGATAGCTCAGTATCTGAGTGCAATCAGCTAATGCATGAGAAACAGGCTTGTTGACTCTATCTGAAAGAGAACTGGTACTGCAGGAGAGAAAAATACTGAGAGTTTGTAAACACTTTCTCTGATTTATACCCAGTGCTAATCAGTTCAGCCTCTTGCATGGAAATACGCTTGATTTCTTGCTAATCTTGTCTCAAACAGTCAAAGCAATGAGAAATGTTTCCTTGCCATCACTAGTTAGTTGGAAAACTGTGTCTTCACAGCAGATGATGACCTATTCTACTTTACTTTCTTACCATCTTAAATCAGTCTTTCCATCTTCTTGGGAAGACAGTGCATTATGAACATGCCGTGTTCATTTCAGTGCTTGCAAAATCCTAAACAACCTCCTCAACACCACAAATTAGGAAAGGAAATTAAGCCTGCTTTCTTTTCTGGCTTTTGAGTGAAAAGCAATTCAGTAACAGTGTGCTTCACCGGCTGGTTACAGGAAATATTATTTCACCACAATTAATATGTCAAAGAACTTTGCTTATTCAATATTCCACTGTAGAAATAAAAAGTGTCTGCTAGAGATGGTATGAAAAACACATGTGCCCAGTAATATTTTGCTCAGAAACAAGTAAAATTACCACCATCCTCACCTTGCCTTCCCTAATCCAAACACAGTTAACATTTACTGTAAAAGTCTCCTCTACAGAGAAAAATTCAGACTCACAAATCTATAGTTCAGTTAATAAAATCTATTTTGCTTCCACAGACTGTTGACCAAAAGGTCCTAAAGAAACTATGCTGCTATGAGGTGAGATGAGAAGGTAGATCCTTTTGCAGATAAATGGTTTTAAAAATTAGGCTGTTAAAAATGGCTGCTTATTTTTTCTGAATGGAACTATGTGACCTGTGGAATCCTGAAGGGTTCCATGCAAGATTCTGTATTCTTTCATGTCTTTATACATCATCTACAAAAGGAAGGGATTAATGAAGTGACAAAATTTACTAAGGATTATTTACTCATGATAATGAGTGTGTTAAAGGCAGCCACAAAAAGATGAAAAAGAATGTTACAACACAGAAAAGTTTAAAACCACTAACAAAGTGAATTTCAGTCTTAACAAATGTCACACACTTCTGACTTTACACACACAGGAGAAGCTGTGAGACATCTAATCATTCTGGACACAAAACAATTCACAGAAATATCAACAAAGAAGCAGCTGCCAAGAAAGAAATTATAGGATTTAGTAGAGGTGGGATAGAACAAAACAGAGAGTCATTATACCACATACACGAAGCACATGTATACTACATGCATTTCTGATCCTCTGAACAGTTCTCCCACTTGCCAAAAGCTTATTCTACGAAGTCATGATGACTCAGAAATAATTATGACTTAGAAACAATCAGCTCAATTGCATTGAGCAATGGGCTCCACTCAAATTACAAATACTAACTAGACTGGGATCCTTTGTAGAGGACAAAAAAAAAAATTTAAAAAGACAGGAACACATGAAAGCATAACTGAGGAAGTACTGCAAAGATTTAAACAATTTTGAGGAGGATAGAGAGAATTAACAAGGATAAATTTTTAACCAGTAACTTTCAACATAACCTCCAAGAGACTTTTAGGAGACAGTTTCAACATAAAAAGATATCATCGGACAGATTTTTATACAAGATCATACGAAAAAAGCAGTTTTGTGCTAGAAGTCCCTTAATTCCTAGACTGTTCTGCAAAGATAATACTGAATATACACATTATCTTGCATGTTTTCTAAGGTACCTCATCTTTCATCCTGATTCCTTTGGAACAAAGGTGAAACTTTTTAACTAACCCAAACTATTCTAAAGAAATCTTTCCAAGCCAGGCATTTCTTGACTTATAGTGAGAATGACAGAACAGGTATGTCCTCAAAATACATAACAACATTGCTTAGCATGGCCTAACTGGTGCTTCATGGGTCAAATAAAGTCCACAAATGGTTGTCAGCTCAACAACTTTGTCTCACCCAGTCCAGGAAATAATTCTGTTTTGCAAATTCCATCTAATAGGCAAACTGCTCCTCAGGAGCCTGGTGTGGTTAGAAAGGTGGTAGATGCTGCTTTTGACCTCAGGAAAAATTGCTGCTGCAATACACTAGAGAGTTTATACAGTCCACATATCATGGGGAAAAGCAAAAAAGTCCCAAATGTCTTGTTCGGCCTTTTGCCATTTCTGAGGTGTTGGACCTGATACTTCAATGAAAGCACACAGATACACTATCATTATAAGTATGAAATCAGAAAACTACTACGAAAGTTCTTCCCCTTTCTTTCCCTACACTGTCATTCCTCCTTCTGTCTTTTCCCAGTCCCAGTCTCAGTTTTTTGCTGGTTTTCTTCCTCAGCAAGAGGAAGATAGTGATATGATGACATGATAGTGTTCAGAGTTCTTCTACTTTCTTTCATTATATTGATACCTGTATATAGTACAGTATGTTAGTACCTGTCTCACTCATGTACATGGATTTTCATACTCAAAACCTGATTTTGAAGATTTTCAAAGAAACACCCCAGAATGAATGAATCCAAGAAAATTACAGTAATTTCAAAACTATAAGGCGCACCCTTTTAACTAAAACTTTCCCTCGAACCCGGAAGTGTGCCTTATAATCTGGTGCGCCTTATCTGATGTACAAAGTTGCGACATTTGCCACCCTGGAAGTGTGAGCTGTGAGCCGTGGGGGAAGCCGGCAGTGCCACGGCAGCTGGGTGGAGGTGGGCCCGGGGGTCCATGGCTGCCGGGTGGGGGCGGGCCTGGGGGCCTGCAGCACTGCCCCTGCCAGGTGGAGGCGGGCCTGGGAGCCTGCGGCACTGCCCCTGTCGGGTCCGGGCGGGCCCGGGGGCCAATGGCTGCTGGGTTGAGGCGGGGCCTCAGCCAGCAACCATGTGGGGGGAGCTGGGGGCGGAGCCTCCTTGCAAAAAAAAAAAGTGCGCCTTATAGTCCAGTGTGCCTTATATGATGTACAAAGTTGTGAATTTTGCCGACTCCTGGGGAGTGTGCCTTATAGTCCGGTGCACCTTATGGTCGTGAAATTACTGTATTTTAGGACACTAAAATTATTTAAACCGTGTATCTTCTTTTATGTTTTTACTCATATATAAGAACATTCTCATAAGATAAACAGACTTCTATGCTTAATTAATCTAGCCAGTTTTTTCCCCCAGTATTTTATTTCATTAAATCTAAATCTTTATATCTTTTGAATCTGAATGAGAAAAAAAAAATTGGAACCAGCCTCCTTCTGCAGAATTGCCTATTTTAACCAAAAGAATCAAACCTTAATACCATTTTATTTAATATAAAGCATAATACTTGACACTTACTAAGAATTGCTATTTTTATCTCATGTTAAGATGCCCTCAAGAAAAACAGGAGCTGGGACAGAACCTATTCAAGATTTCTGTGACCAAATCTTTAACTTCTGAAGTTAAGAGGTCACTATGACATGTTCAAGAACACTATCTTTCATGAAATAATTATTTGGGGACACTGAAATGATGACTTGGGAAAAACATCACAATTAATGAAGTAACCGTTACCCATTCTGCTGATTTTTACTTAAGAAGGAGGTATCTTCATTGTCCAAACGCAAACTGCAACCAAAGATAAACCTTTCATGTAAAGAAAAACAAAAAACTCTTTCTTTCTTCATTTAATGGAAATATCTCTAAAACAAAGATGGTCAACAAGAACAGTGAAAATTACTGTACAAAAAAAGGAATATAAATATAAATTAGGAAAATAGATGTGCATTTTATTTAGCACCAGAAAATAAATCACCTTATTTTCAACATCAGCAGGAGCCTCATGAAAAGAAAATGTACCGATTCTTATTCTCTATCTGCTCATACCCCTCAATCCTAATTTGACATGAACAAAGGCTGTGAAATAGGACAAAAACTGTACACTTTGTCTACAGTCATTTCTCAAAAGACCATGTGAGGCAACCATCTTTTTCATTTCACACTGAAATTCAGCTCCATTCTCTACCACAATGAACACTCCTACTATTTAAGTGCTTCCTATCAAATGTAGTCCTTTAGAAAAAGTGAGGGGCCAAAAGAAAAGCCATTATGTTTATTTGTCTAGTCCACCTAGAACTGACTACCGGTTTTCTGGGGTCCATTTAGAGTTACTGTTCATTACAGAGGAAAGAAGCAATCCCCTACTTTAAAACCTTTCGACGGTACACTGGTACCTGTCTCACCTGTCCTACAACGTGTAGTAGTGACACACCTTTTTATAAAGCCACTGCGAGCACACTGCCGGTCTTGCTTCACGTACACCCTGCTGCAGAGTTCCGCTGCTACAGCCGTATCCCTCAAACCATTGTGTTCCTGCCCAATTTCTCTGGCAGTGGGTCTGACTCAGCGCAGAGTACCAAGAGAAGACCTCGCCTCGCCCATCCTGCCCACCTGGAAGCCGCGCATAACGGAGCTCACGGCCGGGAGGGCAGGCTGCGGGAATCGCCCCAGGAGCTGAGGCAATAAACCCCACAGGCAGTCAGGTCTCCTGCCCCACGGTCTGCCTGGCCCGGAGCGCGCCCTGTATGCCCGCGGCAGCTCCTCCTCGGCCCGGGGGTCAGGCCTGGTTCCTCAAACGAGGAACGAGAACCTCCCGCCAGCCGCGGGCGGCTCCGGGCCTCCCAGGCTTCCAGGCCGGCCGGGCGGCCCCTCCGCCCCCCGCCGCCCCCCACGCCTCCCCGGGCCCCGCGGCTGCACCACCTGCCCTGCGCGCCTACCTGCGAGCCGCGCCCGCGCACAGCGACAGCATGGGGGGCGGCGCGGGGGGCGGGGGCGGCCGCGGAGGAGGAGGAGGAACGAAGGAGGAGAAAAGACCGGAGGAGGAAGGACAAGCGACAGAGAAGAGGAGGAGGAGGGATAGGGAGAGGAAGAATCCGCTTTGCTCCTGTGCCCGCTGCCGCGCCGCCCTCTCACCGCCCGCGGGTGCAGCGCTCAGTCCCGCTCCGCCGCGGTCCTGCGCATCCGCTTCCGCCGCCTCCGCACGCCCCCGCACGCCCCCGCGTCCCTGGTGTCTCGCAGCCGGAGGCAGCGCGTACTCGCCACATCCCGCAGGTAAGGGCGATGCCTGTCCCCTCGGCGAGCGCAGCAAAGCAGGGGTGCGAAGGCTACGCGCCGCTTCCGCGCACCCCCGGTCCGTGGAGCTCGGGGCCCGTGAGGCGGATCGGGCCCCCGGCGGTGCGGCCGCGGTCCATGCAGTGCCCGGCAGGGGCCCGCGCCGCCGCTGCTGCAGAGTTGTCCTTGGGGCCCGAGCGAGCGGACCCGGGCCTCGGAGGGACCGGGAGGTGGGCGTGGGGCGGGAGCGCGGCCCGGCCGGTGGGACCCGCGCTGTCCCTCTTGGGGGCGGAGAAGGGACCCCGGTGTCCCTGGGTTGTGCATCCCCGGCCGGTGGCATTCCCGGCTTTCCCCGTCTCCAGGACAGGATTTGCCTGGTGTGGGTCTGGCCGCACACTGGTTTGCTCGCGGGTTGTGGAGAGAAAATAACGTAGCCAGAGCTGTCCTGATCTTCCATTCATTTAATGCTCCATTTCAAACCCGCTTTGCTTGGAGAACTGGATAAGGTTGTGTGTGCCCTTTTAAATCAAAATGGTTTAAGGAAAAATAACTTGGAAAGTTGTGACTAAAATTGTCCTCCAAGTTATATAACTTCCAGCTGATGCTCAATGGAAATCAGACTGAACCAGTAGTGTCACTAATCACAAGTATGCACTGAGGTCACAGTGTTCCATTTCTTTGTCCAAAGTGACAATAAACTGCTCAGAGCACCATATCACACCATAGAACACCCTTTATGAAAGGATAGCACTGTGTCACACCATCAAACACCTTTTATAAAAGGATAATAGCAAGTCACACCATCGAATACCTTTTATGAAAGGATAATACCATGCCACACCATAGAACACCTTTTATAAAAGGATAATAGCATGTCACCTCAGAGAACACCTTTTATGAAAGGATAACACCGTGTCACATCATAGAACACCTTTTATTAAAGTATAATAGCGTGTCACACCACAGAACACCTTTTATGAAACGGTAACACTTGTGTCACACCATAGAATATCTTTTATCAAAGGATAACACTGTGTGTGTCACACACACCATAGAATGTCTTTTATCAAAGGGTAAGACCAAGGCATATCATAAAACAACTTCTACTGAAGTGTGTTTCTTTATGCTATTATATTTATCTCAGTGGCTTTTAAATTGGTTTTGTCTTCAAAAACCAATGTGCTCCTACTTGCAAGTGTATATGTAAATAAAGTGCAAATCATTTCAAAAAGAGTATAAATGAAAAATAATTTGCTGAATTATTTTAGCCTTGGTGGACTTTTCTTCTAGTAATGAATTGGAGGAAATATGTGGGTTTTTTGCTGATAGACTACATAATTGTAGCAGTTTTCCCTAATACATGCAAATCCCGCTTTTTTCAAGGCATCATGTTATTGGGCTTTCTGGTGAAGGATTAGGTTTTATGTGTTGTGTGTACCTCTTACTGAGGTAACTAGGAGGCTGGAATACTGTAGGAATTCATTTATCTAAAATAAGAGATTCTGTTGTTTTTAAGACATAACAGAAAACAATTTCAACATGTCATCAGTCAAGCGCTTAGTTTATGCAGTCATCCATTTCTTGAGAGAACAGAGTCAGATGGATACTTTCACTCCAGATGAACAAGAAAGCTTGGAAGGTAAGCAACAAAGGTGCTTTCATATATTCTTATTTATATATATGTGTGTGTGTGTGTATATAATACCTACACATGTGTTAAATTCCTTAATGTATAATATCACAGAAAGTAACTGGTGATGTAAATGAAACTGCCACAAAATATTATCTGCAAATAAGATCATGATCCTAATGTTTCTGAGATTATTATTTTTAAGACATCTCTCCTTTTAAAAGTATCATAAAGCTACAAATGTGTAGTGCCTTAATTTGAGCAACAGGCACTTTAAATCACATCAGTTGCCGAGGTCTTTCCCAACCTGAACAATTCTGTGATTCTACTGTGGATGACTTGTGTATGTGTACTGCAGATTTCTGCTGCTTCTTTCTCTCTTATGTTTGGTTTCTTTCTGCATTTCATATCTGTTAGTAGCTCTGCTGGTTACAGAGGAAGTAAAACAATTACTATATTGGTCTTGGTTTATATGAGAAGAATTGTTTCCTACTTTCAAGGATTCTATGTTATTTGTGAGGAAAAAGACATTCTAAGAAAATAAGATAAATGCTTTGCATTTCTTTTTCACTTGAGTACTGGCTCCAAAGAATATGTGATAGTGAATATTTTCAGTATGGTCTAGCTTCTATTATACACCCAAATTCATCTGTCTGTAGACATAGTCACTCTGTATTTTTCTATTGACAGATACTCGTTAGGTCTTTGTAACCTTGTGGTATTTAATGTTCTTCATACTGCTCTTATTCCTTTTCCCTAATTCCTGGAGACTTCATGTCAGGTGGTATCAGAATGTAGAATTGAGAGTTAAGTCTTAACGCTGTAGTAAGTTTTTCGTAACATCTTTTAAAAAGATCTACTGTTTCAAGCAGTCTTCGGTTGTGTCCATCAGCCAGAAGAGGAATTTGGAGGGAGAAGTCTAGGACCAGTAGTGCAGTTGATCACTGAGTTCTGTGAAATCTTGGGCATGGTGAGACTTTGCTGAGATGCAAAGCAAGTCCTGCTTCTCAGAGGCATAAATGAAAAGACAAACCTGGAGTGTGCTTCCTTCTATTATCTATTGGTTGTCCAGTGTAGTTGATCACCAAAGTAAACAAGAATTATATGTCATTATACTCAAAGGATAGTTCCAAAGGAATAAAAGCCAAAATATTTGGTTTTACATCAGAACCTGGAGCATTTTGTACACTTGAAAAGCAGCAGCTATCAACAAATTTAACCTGTGTCAGATTATGATGATGTTCATCTCATGAAAGAACACAATGTTTTTGGAGATCATATATAATGACAGATGAAGAGATTTACTTTTGTTTTTATAATGAAGCTGGTAAACATTGGGTTATGATTGAAAATTTACCTGATAACATGTCTTAGTGCAGCCTTAGCCAATGTATATATGAAAGAATCAATTTTAAGATTCAGTTTTCTAAATTAAAAATATTACAAAACTTCAGTGATGCTTAAAAGCCAATGCAAGATTTACCATTTTAATACAGATCCAAAGTCCTATTTTTAGATTTGTGCTCTGCTGTAAGCATGGTACCATATGCTATGTGTTAGAGGATAAGAGGCGGGCATTCTGAAAAATAGATTAATTTTAGTTGTGCAAAATATCTTTAGTGCATGTACAGTAGCAATAGCCAAGTCTTACTGAAATGTTTCATGTTAGGTGGAGACCTAAGAGATGAAAAGAATTGACTGATAGTTTTTGTTGGTACCTTATGTACCTACTTGGTGTCTATGAAAAGACGAAACACTGTATGATTAAGTGAGTGTGCCAAGAAGCAATTCAAACAGTTCCCATTTCCCATAAAACAACACAAAAAAGAGATGGAACATCACAAAAGATTTAAGCCTTTATAAAATGAGTCTAGGAGGTATTCATATTCAATCATAACTTATATACTGCATGTTTGAATTACATAGAAATGTCAGTGAGAGTGTAAATTTCCTTTAGGAGTTTCGGACTTGCTTGATGAATAAAAATTCCTTATTTTGAGAAAGCAGACTAATTGGAAGGTAGACCAGAGAAATACATTCCCCTAGCATCTGGAGCAGTGATACAGATCCCTGGTGGTTAGTGCTCAACTCTTTTGTATGAACTAGAAACTTCCCTTCTTCCAAGTTATATTTTAGACTGTGTTTAATTTGCATTTATTTCTCTTTCCTGTTTACAGGGTGTAGTTTGTTTCTTTGTCGCTCCCTTTCTTTCTTCTTTTCTATAGCACTTATTTCTGTGGGATTAAAGCAAAAACTCTCTACAACATGCACAAGGCTGTGATTTTCTTCTTAATTCTATGGTTGATATACCACAACTAATTTCTGTAAGGCAGTGTTTCCAACACAGGGAGGCAGCGGATGCATGTGGTACTTGGCATGGGTAAGGTTATGTGTAAGATGAAGCAAAATGACAGCAAGTACTGAGGGGGCCTCAGCAGCCCAATTAATGCTCATTATTTAGCCTGCATGTTGGCTGTGATGCCTTCATGTTGCTTGGTGTTGCAGATTTGTGTTTGGACAGCAAAAGTCCTGGAGCTTTGTGGCACTGGGAATATAGACCTGAGTTCCAGCATAGTTCAGGTACTGGTATTGTCAGATAGTGGGCATTTGTGTGAGCCCTGGCTGTTCAGCAGGGAAATCGGCATCTCTGCTGGTTTGCAAGGTAGTCACTTCAAGCTTCAGCTACCTCTAGATGGGTGATAGTAGAGCTAATTGGGAGAACAGGTAACTTTGGCCTTTGATATCAGACCTAGGAGAAATCCTAGGTGTATAGCCACATGGTGCATCAAGTCTTTCCCTGATAGTAGTGAGCTTGCAGCATTTGACAGTGCCTCATTTTGATAAATGGCTTAGCAAGGTGCTGGCAGACTGGCCTCCTGAGAAACTTTTCAGGCAAAAAACAAGTTGCCACTCCTTTGGCACCTTACTGGAGTCGTGTTTTTGTGTAGCACCAAAACTGGTTAGTTACTGACCTTGTCACAGCTTATTTCTGATATGAAAATGTTTCAGCCTAGCAATATCTATTTCTATGTGCGTTTCCATTGTTGGCTTGCATTTAGCCAGTGGTTATTCTAACCTATTGATTCATCCTATAAAAGGCCCTAATTTTATTAAATTCGTGATAGATAAAAGGATTTTAAATTCCATTTTCCACTTAAAGGAGAAATATGGGAATTCACAGCACCAACTAATTATTTGATGAAACTGGTGAATAGTAATAATACTATAGTCAGAATAATTTTGTTTATACATAATGTGCACTTCTGCATTTTGTGAAACTTCTATACCATAGAGATTTGGTGTCATAGATTTGATGCCTTGAGAAAGAGAAAGGATGGGGTTGTATTTTAAATTTATGCAAAACTATAAATAAGGAGAGGCATTCAGAAAAGGGAGTGCTTTTTGATGAAAATAAACTGGCGGGGAAAGCTAGTAAGTAAAAAATTGCAAGTAGTTTCCTATTAAGTCATATAAGGACACATGTTATTTCACTGATTTTATAACTGACCTGGTAACAAAAAGTAATATTAAGGGTTTATATATATTTTAAAATTCAGCATAGTCTGTGTTTACAAGAATTAAGTTTTTCACATAGCAGGAGACAAAGAAGTTTAACCCAAATCCCTGAGTACTGGGTGATTTACGACCTGGTCAATTGATTTATAAATTATAGGAGCAACTTATATGCATATCTAGCAGTGTATTCAATTGTTACATGTTATCAACTTTAAGTTTGTGTCATGTTCTACTGTTTGTTAGAAATTTCTATTATGTATATATTTTTTTAAATTACATCATCTAGGTTTCACTATCTCTTTTACAAATCTGTCCCCCCTCCTTCTTGCCAGCTGTGACAAAGAAGATGAAAACTGGCCTTACTGTGTTAACCTTCAGTAATTTTACTTTTCTAATTTTGGATCAGTGTTCTGTTTCATTGTAATGCAACTAATAATTCAAATTGTATTTATTATATTAACATGAAATTGAGGGTAACTTTAAATACTATGAATCTGCTTTTACTAATACTTAATTTGAATTCAGATACTCCTGGTTGTCTGTAATATTAAAACATCCCATTTTTCTGTTCAAGCTAGGCTTTATAAAGACCCTTCTTTGTTCCTCCTCAGTGTCCAGTCTAAAACTTTTAGATGATACACATTAATAAAAACATTCTACTAGGCTCTTAAGATTATAGGGAAAATAATTATATCATTTGCAATAGCGTAACTGTGTGTGTGTACATATATATATAGATGTATGTATGTATATAGACAGTATTGTATATAGTGATTGCCACTGATCTTCTTTTGTCTAAAAATATGAGCATATTTAAAACTTCAGATAGGGATAAAAATCCTACATTTTTACTCTGAGTGTATTTGAATTATTGCAGGTTTGGGAGGCCCATTTAATCCTTACACACAGAACATGTGAAAAGATATTGAAGATAAATTTTTTATAGGATAAAGTTTTGTGATTAATACAGCATTTAATTTCTAAAGTATCTCCAAATAAATATATTTTATTCCAAAGAAAGATAAGCGTAATAAGTATCTTGACTTTATTCTGTACAGTAAAGATAAGCCATTTTCTTCCAGTTGTTGTGACACACAAATTTATGCCAGTTGTGTGCTTTGATGTGGGGTGTGTGACACATGGACATTCATAGTCGTATTATGAGTTGTGGTATTTTGTTAAATCACTGCATTTTTATATTTAAAAAAAAATCTGTAAGAGTGAAAGAATTGAAATTATAATTTAAATTGGTTTAAATGTAATGGCCAAACTATATGTGGACTGTTATATCTTAGATCTTTTTCAGCAA
Organism: Catharus ustulatus; assembly: GCF_009819885.2. NCBI lineage: Eukaryota > Metazoa > Chordata > Aves > Passeriformes > Turdidae > Catharus > Catharus ustulatus. The sequence continues at coordinate 21,368,729 of NC_046262.2, read as the reverse complement.
GCTAATTCTGCGGGGATCAGGTAGCCTCTCTTTATTTTTTTATATGTTCCAAAGAGCTGCTTTTAGTAGTTCAATAAGGAAGTGAGTCACAGCTATATAAATAAATTAGTGAAGCTGTGCTTCTATTGAGAAACTGGTGACTTATGTTATTAATTTTTTTTCCTGTAAGTTGCAATTCAGTGTCTGGAGACTGTGTTTAAGATTACCCTGGAAGATACTCATCTTGCATCCTCACAGCATTTGATAGAAATATTCACAAATTCTATTCAAAAGGTAAGAATTTAATTTAGATTCTAGAGTTACTCTGCCAACATGTGGTAAGGTTTAATATTGTATAAACCATATTAAAGTGCTATATAGGTCAAAATTATGTGAAAACTTAAGAAAAATATGAAAAAACCCCTAGACTTCCATAAAAGCTAGCATAATGTGAATTTTTGGGGGCAGTGGGAGGAATTAATTTAATCTAGACAAGGAAAATTCCATATAGAAAATTACTAAAGAGTGGATGCCTCATTCTCACTTGAAGCTTTTTATTTTTCATTTAAGCATTTTGCAATTCCCAGAAATAAATGCCTGATGCCTAAGGTCATTCACAGTTTGCTGATGCTTCTCACTTCTTTCTGAAAGTTTTTGATAAAATCGGGGCTTACATATTAAAGGAAAAAATCTTGGGTTTTTTCCCATACAGAATGACATGCTGCCTCTCTCATGTTCTTTACCAGAAGGCATTGTAAAGGCTGACCAACTGAAGGATGAAGGTTTGTAATTAAAATAGAAATAAATTGCCTTACGCTCTTACTACATTTTTACATTTTTGTGGGTAGTGATAGTATAGCAGCAGTATAGTACCATACACCCCACAAAAAAACTTCAGCTTATAGATTCTCCAGTGATTACTATGTTGTTAAGAGGGCTAGGTGATTTGTTCCATCCAGGAGCAAAGGAAATAATGTTTATTCTCTTCCTGGCTCAGGAAGTTGCTTAAAATCTAAGGGATAACATGTAAAGCTGGAAACATTCCTTAGTAGCAGAAACTTTAAAGAATGAAAAGCTATTGCTTGGCTGTTTGCACATGGAATTGTTACACAAATTTCTACTTTTATTGAAATGGGTATGTGATGTTAAACACTGGTTAAAAAACTGACCCAACAGAAGCCAATGGAAAAATTGTGAACTTACTAGGGTTAATATTTCACATATGTGAAATTATTTGTGTGCTTTATAAAAATTGCAGACAAGCCAGTTGTTTATTTTCCGTTTGGCAGTTGTTATTGCTGTTCTGTGAGGAAAAGCAGCTGTACCATAGAAGTCACTTGTGCTGCCAAAGAAGGAATCCATGTTATTTCCCCTCAAAAAGAAGGGGAGGGGAATGGAAAAGAAGCATGTAACTCTGATAACTGTTATGAATTGTTACAAATTGATGCTTTATGAATCACATTGTTTGACCTGTTACATTTTCAGGTAGTTTAGTTTTATAGGAAATAAACTTCTAATTGCAAGGCAGATGTATTCCTCTCAAAATTTCCATAATAATGTGGAAGAAGTTCTACTGTTTTTTAAAATTAATTCCATGTCTCTTACCTTAAAACTGGTCATCTATAAGTATAAATGCAGTTCACTACTGGCTCTGAAAGTAAGTTTTCCTCGTTGTTGAAGTTGCTAACTCTTTAATTCTGAGTATAAGAGTTCAAACACGGTTAGGTCACAAGTGAAGATGTGTTAGTTGTAACCTACCTGCTGTGCATGCTGGCTTTTTGTTCTGCTGTTACTGCCAACTCATGGAAAGTGAAGAATAGGTCTCAGTATGGTTATTGAACTATAGGAATAGTCAGCACTTTGCAGGTGTGGGTATTATAGCTGTTTTAAATCTGACTTCAGTCTTGCTATCTTTCAGTCCACAAGAGTCTGTGAAATAGACTGAGGAAATGAAATTAGTGTGTCATATGTGTTAGTCTGTGTGGTTTTACCAAAGTAATTCCACAGCTCTACTGAAAAATTAAACTTCAACAAAGGACCAATTACAGTGTCATCTGTCAGGGGCATTAGTAAGCAGTTCTGAACTGCCTGAAAGGCCTTTGGTAATTTCCTATAATAAAATTAAAATACAGTTTCCTGCTTTCTGTTTTGATCTTCCACATGTTCACACACATATTATCTATCACCACTATCATGCTTTTCAGTTATGAGTATTTTCTAGCCCAAATTAGGAAATAAATTAGATAACTTGAGGAAGTCTATTTGATGTGTATCTTCTGTAATATCATAATTCTATAACTGTGATTTCCTTATTTTTATGTATATGTCCTTACCAATGGAATGACTTCCCTCATCTTTGTGGCCACAAGCCTGCTCCTCCTCTGGTCTCAAACCAGCCATAATATTTGTAGAAATTGGCTAATGAATGGCAAAACAAAATCAGGGAGCTGTCTTTTCTGTCTTGGTAACCAGAAAGTAATATACCCTGCAGATTATTCAATACTTGAATTTACTCTCCTAACCTTGTAAATGATTTGACACTTTGGCTTAATTTGAGATGTGTAAGAGTACAGATTAAATTTGTATAGTGTAATGGTGGCCTGATAGTAAGAAGATCTCTGTTTTATTACCACAATTGTAGCATAATTATAACAATAGTATATAATACAGTATTTTCAGTTTAGAGGACACATGTCCAAAAATATAACCATTTGTGGGTTTTTTTGTCTTAAGGGTTTAGTATTGAAATAGAATATTATTAGAAAATATAATTATAAAATAGAGTATTAGAATATAATAATATAGTTGCTTTTCCTTATCTCAGCAGGATTAGTAGATCTAGCTATTTTTCTGTTTTCCTTTAGCAAGGTTGCAGCTGCAAAGAGAGATAACAAGAAGGGTATGCACTGATACTATCTCCAACTTAGCCTTGTACCCTGGGTCATATTCAGACCACTATCAGAAATTCTAATGCTGATAGTCATTGATGGCATTTTTGTTTTAAAGGAACATTAACTGCTGCAGTCTTGCTGAGTGCAGCTAATTTGCAAAGCTTTTTTGTCTCACAACATAATTTAGTGTACAGATCTTTAACTTACAACAAAGGAAAGCTGCGTAAACAGTAGGCCTCTAGAAACAAGAAAGATAACTGTTACTGTGTGTATTTTGAAGGTATACATGCAAATACAGTTTGTGTGCCTTCTTACTGGAAGGAACTGCTTACTATAATTACAATCTAATATAACAGTATTAGAAGATGTGGTTTTTGTACTACTTTGATGATACTTTGTTATTTAAATCTTAAATCTTTGTTACTTTTGTTCACTCAGCTCTGTGTTCACAAATAAATGCAAGTATACAGTTGTTTCAGTTAGTGCAAGCACTGAGGACTTGCTCCACAGTCTTGCTTTCTCTCAGAGATAAACTGTTGCACTGACCGAACTTTTCTAGCCTTTGCTTACGCAGTTACCTACATCAGTAGTAACTTATTGACCTATCCCTTGAACTGTTTATTTTAGGAGAAGGTTTAAATATTTGGCCAAAATACAAGAAGTCAGTGGAAGTCTATAATTTTCCTGACCATTTCTTGACATTTCTAGGAAATCAAGGCTTCTCTAGGATCTCACTGGCCAAAAATTGATAGCAGGACCCCTGACAAGTTTGGGCACTCTGAACTAGGGCTTTTTACTACTGTGTCATCAGGAAAAAGAGAAACTACCAGGATAACTTTGTGATGGGGACAAAAGAATGTGTAAGGTGTCTTTTGCTTTGAAAGACCTTAGTCCAGAATTTTCCATAGAGAAGTTACATAAATGTTTCTGTTTTTTTTTCCATTGGACTTTATAAAACTTCCCTTTTATTTCATGAAATATGAAATTTTGTTACAGAGAAGTTCTAAGCTTCCTTGGTGAGAAATTTTCCTTCTAAATACTTTTAGATTGCTTATGCTATACATACTTTTCATTATCCTAATGATTTAATTATGTAGTATCACAAAAATGGGGCTTACGTACTTAGTTTTACTTTTGATTTTTTTGTGTTATTTAGGTAGTTAAAAGCAAGTTGTTCAGACATACAAGAAAATGAGATTAAAAAATTAACATAGCATATTGGGCTTGTAAAGATAGTTAAGACTGATGAATCTGTACTAGAGTTGAACTGCAGTTAAAATGACACTTCTCAGTAAGGTGATCTTTCCTTAACAGCAGAAACTAGTTGGAAAATCTGAAATACCAAGATGAAAAGAGGAAGGTTTCTGTGATGTACTGCACTGTACATATTGAACTTCACAGACACAGTAGATACTTTTATTTGCATTAATCCATGACTTTTCTGTTTAAAATAATGTTTTTCAAAAAAGTGCAGTCATAACTCATTTATATAGATGCTACAAAGTAGCTACTCTGTTTCTTTCATACAGAGCTGTCTTATCTAACTACTAAGTTTCATCTAATTATTTAAGAGCTTTCTATAATTTATTTCAGGTAATAATCATATGAAGGAAGAAAATTATGGTGCTGCAGTGGATTGTTACACTAGGGCTATAGAACTGGATCCGAACAATGCAGTGTATTACTGCAACAGGTAAAACCAAAATGATACACACCTCTCATTCCTGGACTTTGTTAACATTATTTTAAAGATAGATTGTGAAGTAGATCAAAGTAATATGAGGCTAGAAACCCAACTATTTAGAAATCTATTATTAGATTTGTAAAATCAGAATGAAAGTGAGTTCATTCAGCCTATCTGTATCAGTTAAAATGGGCTTTAAAATTACTTACAACTCTTCAGACCAGGTATTGTGTGCATCAGGTTTTCCATATTAAATCATAAGGTAAGCTGTGATTTCCAACCTGCAGAGAGTAGTAAAAGCTTTTTTCTCTGGCGTTCTAGTGACTCAGCTCCACTCTCTATGTCCTCGAGTTCTACCTACCTCTGGCAAAAAAAATCAATGCAGGAATACTATTTTGGAGATTTCAAGCATTTTGTAAATACTCAGTATATTCATGTGTAACCTGTTGAAAAATAACAGTGCTGCTATTACAGTTTTCTTATCTAATCTGTTCTTTACCATCATGAGTGAAGAAGACGGTGATTTGGCAGCAGGTAAGCTTGGAAGGGCATGTTAACCTAGTCACAGCTGTCTGCTCTTGCAGAACACTGTGTGGAAGACCAGCCCAAGAGCAAAGGCAGTCTCAATTAGGCCTTACTGGAATGAGCCCACCTCTAGAGTGTGTCCATTATTAATTTAAGGAGATAGGATATATTAACTTAAGTGCTGTCAATCTGACCTTGTGACACTGTACTCACTGGATTATGTTATTTCTGAAGCTCTGCATCCATTGCTCCAGAGTTTAGTTTGGGATAAATGATTCAGTGTTTAAAAGCACATTTAAAGAGAATGGAAATTATGCAGTTTGTTAACATTTTACATTTTTAGGATGGCAGTTCAAAACTATAAATCACCTATATTCCTTGTGAAAACTGATCACAAGTCACTTTATGTATGAAATGGAAATACCACATCAGATTCTAAAGCTTCAACAAAATCACTGCAAGTTTCCTCAGTAGGGGCTTAAATGTCAAAGTTGTAACTAGCAAGAGCAGAATTGTATGTAATTATTTAAAAGAAAACAGGAGTTGTTTAGAGTTTTGTAGATGATAAGAGTATTTCAGTGAGTATATACCTTATCTTAAGCTTGTTTGAGAGGGAATTGTAGCAGTTTGGGAGCCATGGGGACATGCTGCTTTCAGTCGGATTGCGTTTTATTCACAGCAGTGCAGAAAAGGGTGGGCTGATATGCCCTCAGAATTTTAGACGGCCATGTAAATCTTCTTGTGAACACAGAAACATGTTTTCTGTTCAAACACACGTGAGAACAAGCATTGCCCCTAGCTTTTATTTATAAATCTTCACTGGCATCTGTGGAGTTGGACAACTGTTTAACAGCCCAAAATAGATAAGTAGTCCCACTCAGAAGACATTTTAATCAAAGTCAGAAAAACCCATACAATTTGGAGCTAATCACAAGAGAAAGGATTGTTAATAAAAATTATATATGCTTTATGCAATGAAAATACTAGAATTTCTACTATGTTTTTTTAATCAAGGAAGAATAAATGAGAGTGGTTTGAGACCTTTCAAACTGGTGAAGTTTTTACTATTAATGTTTTTCAATGTCCTTTTTAATTGGCTCAAGTCTTTAATCTTACTATATTAATATCTGCAACATCTAGTATTTCTCCATTACAGAGATGCAACTGTAATTTAGTAATGCAGAGGTTATTGAGAAATGTTATTATGATTTACCTACATGCTTGATTTGACTTCTAAAACCCTGAGCAGGGAAAAATCAGCATTCCTTTGAATGGCTGTAAAATGATACTTACTGGGAAACATCAATTGTATAAAATATTTCTCCTAAACAGGGATTTTACATAAACTACAACTTGACAGTTCCTTAGAATTATTTGTCCTTTGTATCCTCAGAGATGGGTGTGTGTTCTTCAAAACTGTAGTCCAGCAATGCACATACTTACAACATTTGCTTGTCCTACTTAATTAAAGAAAGTTAAGGATAGCTTAAATAGCAAGTGAAAAGTCAGTAAGATTAAATAAGTCACAAACATGTGAATATCTAGGCTTGGAGTTTTGTTGTTTTTGGTTTGGGTTTTTTTTTTGTTTTGTTTTGTTTTGTGGGGTTTTTTTGTGTTTTTGGCTAGTTGGTTGAGATTTTTTTGACAAAGGTTCAGTTCCTTACCATCTCTCTCTTAGGGCTGCTGCTCAAAGTAAGCTCAACAACTTCAGGGAAGCCATAAAAGACTGTGAGAGTGCCATAGCAATAGATCCAAAGTACAGCAAAGCATATGGAAGAATGGGGTAAGCTAATAGAAATCTAAGTAAACACTGAAGACCCATTTGTACATCACCATAGATTTTCTGAAATATGATCTTCGGAAATAACAAAGTTTGTTTTATTCACTTACAGAACATTGTTGTTGAGTAAGTACAGCAGTTTTCTGAAGATGACCCTATCAGACTGTCAGCTCTTTTTATATGGTTGATATCAGCATTTTCATCAGTTTGCAGATTTGTCTTTCAATTTATCAACTTGTTGGATTTAGTTTAGAAAGTAATGATGCTTTTCTTCCTACCTCCTAACTAGTTACAAGTAATCAAAATTCTGCTGTTGGAATACTGAATCAGTTAATGATGCTGGTAGAGAACAGCATTGGGGCTTCACACTAGCAGGTATTTTAGGAAGAATAAGCATGTCTCTGTCAGGTTTTTTCAGCAATGTCTGAGAGATTAACTGTGTGGCCTCTTGAGGGTGGTTTTAAGTGGTACCTGAAAACAGTGTCAGGAATGCCCTCACAGGCTTGAATGAAGGGCCATTCTTCCAACATGTCTAGCTTTGCATTTTCAATAATCAAGCATATTGTGGTAGTGGACTTAATGTTACATATGGCTTTTGAGGTTATATTTATATCAGCAAATTTAAAAATGTTTTGCATTGTTTGTTGAGTCTGTTGGTACAAAATGGTTCATGTCCATATTATTAAAATTTAGTTTGCATCCAAACAACCTATTGCTAAATTGCATTGGTCTATGTTAAATTCTGAACCATGCCCTGAAACTGTCTTTGATAATTCTTGTTGGCCTGGGACAAAACCATGCAGGGGACATTTATTTTAAGACAGAATGTGGTGGAATTCTATCACTTAAAAAATTTACATAATACAGTTAATTTTACTAATACCAACCTAGACTAAGGAGCTTTTGAAAGGATTAATTAATTTTGAAATTTTAGGTTGAGTTTGTTTTGTTTCATTTAACTCTCCTTAGATTGTTTTTTCATATAGCACAATTTAAGCTCCCTTGATTTCACTGATATGGAGGGATGCTACATGCTGATTTAACTGGAGATTGGAGGTTATTTTAGAGTCCTGGGTGTAAGACCAATGTTTCTATGATACACACTGGAAGTGGGACTATTCTCAGGCAATCAAGCTTCTCTTTATTTTATTGTCTGGTTGTTTTAACAGAGGACATATTTTGAGCTACAAGCCATTGCTTAACCCAGCAGATGAGTAAACATTTGGCATAGGCTGAATGAGGAAACTGTGCTTGTTTAGAAATAAGTGAAAATCCCACCCCCACACCCCCAGTGTAGAAAACACCTTCTCAACAAAAACTCCTTTTTCAAAAGATGTTATCTCTGACTGCATTATGGAGATACATCTCAGAATTTGACAGACATTCTTTATGTCACAGAAGGATGCAGAAATGCCACAAATATACAGAGATGGGATCCATTTTAAACTGGGAATATCAGTTAAAGGTGGTATTTCCAGCATGATCCTCGAAGATCACTTGTCTGAGTAGAAGGTGTGAGGAAAGAAATTGTCTGCTGTTCTGACTTGTACTGTACTCCAAGAAACTTCGTAAAATACTGTTTCTGCAAAAAGCACTATTGCATCACAGAAATAATGGATTGCATTTCTTGTCTGGTCAGAAAATATCCTAGCAAATTAATGGGCCAAAAGGGAGACTGTTTTTCATAAGGTTAAATGAGTTAAGAGAGAAAACACTAATAGTGTGTGGGCTCCTCCAGGAGCAATATTGGAAAGTCCTGGAGTTTCATACCTTTACTGAGAGCAAGGATAATCATGGAAGTACCTAAAACACTGAACTTGGTTGAATGAGACAGAAGACCAAGGTCTGTTAGTGGGTATAAGCACGAGTTTATCAACCCAGGCTGATACAGCTCAGTATCAGAAGGAGAACTGAAATACTAGATAGCTGAATGTGGGTTACACAAATATTTTGCAAAATGTGCAAAAGATCAGCTTAGTTTTTTGGTCAGTATAAACTGAAAACACAGTAGCAGGTAAAATGAAACTGCAACCAGATGGACTTCTGGAATAGTTCAAAGAAAGATGATATTTTAAATGCACTAGCTAATGAAATTTGAAGACAAATACTGTTTAAAAGTATGTCTGTCCTGTGCTCTAATGGGCTGCTGGAGTAGAGTCTTTTTCAAAACATTAAATAGGCTTCCCTGATACAAGGGTTTCTTACAGCATTTTACAGATATTAGTATGCTGTATAACCCATTTGTCAAGTTGTTGAAGTACAAGATCTGAAAGGAGAACCTTTACATTGACTCTGAGACAAAAATTGATTATGCTGAAACTTGTAGGTCCAGTATTTTAAAAAATTATAATAAAAAATTATATAAATGTATAAAGACAACAATATAATTATCAAACATATTCAATATTTAAATACTTAATATAGTAATTATTAGATTAAAAGTATATATTTTAAAATATATATAAAAATAAATACTGTATTTGTAGGTCCAGTTTCTTAACATTGCATAACTCATATTAAGAGTATCTTTGCCCTGCTTACTCATGTAAGTTTCTAAATAATCTCCTGGGTCAAAAGAACTGGGAAAAACACTTAGAGCTTATGCAAAAAGTCACAGATGCTGGATCCAGCTTGTGCTCTTAAAGTGACTAAGTCACTTGATGATACCAAGGAGTTTTTAATGAAACTTGAATATATATGAAACAGACAATGCAAGATGTGTTTTGACGGATCCCCCTTTTCTGTAAAAGCAAGTGCTTATATTAAGCAGTAGTACCACAATAGCATAACCTGTTTTAATTAAGTGGTCAAGCTAAAAATCATTTGTGAGATACTGTTTTACTTAGAACAGAAAATGTATCATTAGCTTTTGAGGATAATTTATGTTCTAAACAGAATTTCATTTCACATTAGGTTGGCTCTGACCTCAGTGAATAAATATCAAGAAGCAGTTACCAGTTATCAAAAAGCACTCGATCTTGACCCAGAGAATGACTCTTACAAGTCAAATTTGAAAATAGCAGAACAGAAACTAAGAGACGTGTCCAGTCCTGTAAGTTTGCTCTCTAAATCTATTTACAATAGCTTTAACTGGGATTTTGTAGGAAACTTAGCTTCAATTGCAATTTGTTTGTAGACTGGAACTGGACTGAGTTTTGACATGGCAAGCTTGATAAACAATCCTGCCTTCATTAGCATGGTGAGTATATCCCAAGGTTTGCATTATCCCATTTTAAAAACTGAAATTTTAGGAACAACTGTTGTTCAATAACACAAGCAATTTTAATGAATATTATAGCAATGATTTTATTACATTGAATTTCAGTTTTTCTAAATCATTTTACACTCGACACAAGAAGTGAAGCAAGTATCTCCAATAATGCCTGTCTTACTTCCAGATGATTCTCTGTTACTTATAGAAAACAAAACACATAGGTTAGCTATGCTGTTTCTATGTATGATATGACAGTAATGCCCTTGTCAACAGCATCATGAAAATTTCTTCAATTCTCCACAGAGCAGTTAATGATGATACAAGGACTAAAGTAACTCCCTTCAGGAGAACTACGAAAGAGACCTTTCTGTTCTTACTCTTTCAAATTACCCCAATAAACTTAAGAGTTAAAAAAATGAATATAAACAGCACATAGTGCATTCTTTTATGTTTTGTACAATAACAAATGGTGTGTTTCTCCCTCAGTATTCTTTTTTATTCCACATGGCTTTCTTAGTTAAGTGTAATTACAGTAATTTCACAATTACAAGCCGCACTGACTGTAAGCCACATTGCCAGGTGTTGGCAAACTTTTCGTTCTTTTGTCCATACACAAGCCACACCCAATTATAAGCCGCTCTGTCGTTCGCAGCAAGGACCCGCATGCAACAAAGTTGCCAAATAGTAACAGAATCACAGCATGGCGGGGTTTACTGGCTCGGCTCGGGGCGGCTGATGGGGCCAGGTGACCCAGCTCGGCACTGCCGCTCGGCAGGGCCACTTGGGGCCAGCTGCCGCTGGGCTCGCTCGGCCCGGTGCTGCCCTGCGGTGGCAGGCAGGCATGGAACCCGCCGGCACCCGCGGTGGTGGTGGGAGGCAGGGATGGAGCCCGCTGGCACTCACGGTGGTGGCAGCAGGAGGGGAAGGAGCCCCCCTGCTCCCGCGGCGGCGGCAGGCAGGGACGGGAGCTCCCCACCTCCCCCCGAGCCGTGGGGATGGCAGCACAGGGCCCCTCGCCTCTCCCCTGGTCTGTGCTGCCTGAAGGAGGGAGCTCCCCCGCCTTCCCCCACCGTGTGCCGCCGGATTCCGGCTCCACCTGCTGTGCAACAGAGTAACCAATTTGTAACAATCTTGCAGTCCTGGGCTTTTACTGCCAGGTGCTTGACTTGACACCTCGGTTCTGGGGTTGGAAATGTCAGAAAATTATTCACATATTAGCCATTCCTGAGTATAAGCTGCATTTCCAGTGTGGGAGCAAAATTTTAGTTAAAACAGTGTGGCTTGTAATCGTGAAATTACTGTAATTAACTTCACAGAATGGAATTTGGAGAAAAATAACCGAAAAAAAACCCCACAAAAAACAAACCCCTCTCGTAAGTTCACTGAAACAGCACATTTCAGCCAACGCTTTTGTGAGGAAGTGTGCTGCATTCAAAAGAGATCCATACATCTGGTTTGATAACATGGTCCAAATAATAGAGACAGTAGGCAAGGAAAGAGGGAGCAAGTTCTCTGATGGCACTCATGATTAAATAGCCTGGAACTCTATGTGCTACTTCACTGGCCACATGTGTACTTAAGACAACCTGTGTCTGTTTAGAATCAATGATGTATGGAACTGGCTTTGGGGAAAGGATCTTTTACATTGTTTTCTGAAGATGCCCAGTGAAGTAGATAGAACACAGGCCATTATCCAGGAATAAATGAGTTATTTTCCCAAAGTGTAGTTACTTGTTTTTTTGTTAAGGTGAAAAAATTGCCTCACTATCTGACCTTGAGAAAATTGCTTGTAGCCACAGTTTATGGCCCCTAAACTAAGACTTATTACTGAAGGAAGAAACTAACCCTATACTGAGCACAGAACTGACCTGTATGTGACATTTTATATCTAACTATTAACTAGAGAAAAAAGTTTATTTACTTTTGAGTTATCTATATATGCTGATATATTGATGAATAACATGAATATTGGATATTATCTGATTTATCTTTAATTAGAGAGTTAAGAAGTACATACTGTGTTTTGTCTACTGATGCTACATTCATAGAGACACTGATTCCCTTAGGAATTGCATTACTAATGTTGAAAAATCACATGGTTTTTTCTATAGTATCAGTCCATAGACACCCTTACAGTATGGTAAATGCAATATAATTTTAGACATACCTAATGATTGAGAAATTTAAATAGCCTCATGCTTACTACCAAGTAAGAAGATATGCTGTTACCAGAGAAGATATGTTACCACAAAACCATGCTACAAAGTAAGTCCACACTGTGGTTTGATCTGAAATATTTTGTGGCCATAATCTTAACTGTTAATGCCTGGCACTATTAATAGTTGCAAAATGTATTTATCTAGGCTGAGAAGCAACAAAATAAAGACTTTTGTCCAAAAAGTCCAGTAGAAAACATTTGTCCTTGGAATTCTTCAATGTTTCATTTGTTTGTTCAGTTTTCTGGTACTGGGTTTTTTATGTTAAATAACTTGTCATATTTTTCATATCTGAGTCTGTAACCACTATTTTTTCTTTAATACATAATAAATTGTATCAGCTTCATTTTCATGAAATACATTGCTGCAGTAATTCTTTTTGCTCTGCATGTAAACTTAATTTAGTTACAAAACAGAATGCAGCATGTGGGGTTTTTTCCCCATGTTTTTCTCAGTGATAACCAAGTAGTAAACATTTTATAATTTCAGCTGTATGTTGTCTATTCTAGGCAGCAAGCTTAATGCAAAATCCTCAAATTCAACAACTGTAAGTATTAAAACGAGGTACCATTAAAATAAATGTATGTAGATGTTTGAATTAATAAAAGATGTGTAGTACTTATAGCTTTATTTTTGAAATGCAGATATATTACTGAAAATGTAATTTTATTTTGCTTACTATAAAACTGTAGTTTCTTCTCTTTGCAACTTAATTCCTCTTAGCAATTCAAAAAAGAACTGGGGCTTATTGCTTACAGTAAAGGTCCCTGCACACCCCAATAACAACACTGTGCTAACTGTTCCAGGATGTCAGGGATGATGTCAAATGCCATTGGTGGCCCTGCTGCTGGGGTTGGTGGCCTTTCAGATTTGTCCAGCCTGATCCATGCGTAAGTAAGAACCTCATGGTTTTAACTGTCACATTTGTAGTAGTGCAAGTTCTATTTAAAAGGGTGCGGTGTCAAGAGACTTGTACTGTGGTCTGTTCCCACTCTTTGTTAATACAACCAAAACTCAAAGACTTGTTTTCCAGGACCTTGTTTGTTTGCTCCATGCATTTCCTTCAACTGAATGACTGAACTGCTGTGTGCTCAGCTTCACTTTCTGGTTCTCATATGTTGTTATTTTCTAATGCCACTTACTAAAAACATTCCTTAAAATCTTTTAAGTACTTCTACATGTGCTTTCAAATTGTGTGGGTGAATTTACTACCTAGTATCTTCAATACTAGTTAGGAAAGCTACAAATTTACTTAGCACAAGTCAAACCAATTTTTGCTCTATTTAGATGAGGAGTATTTCAGAGAACTCAGGATAATGGAGAATACCTTTACAAAAATCAGGACCCAAGCCTTTTATACTATAATGATGATATCCATCTGGAAGAGTCTGCACAAAAACATGCCATTTGCTTATATGCCAAGATGTCTTCAAGGACATACAACTTCACTTTATTTCAGCATTCTAGCCAATTCCAAACTATTTCTAAGTTTCTCTTCTTCAGGGCAAAAGTAATTTATGATTTACATCATAGACAGAAATGTGTCACTGCAAAAATCTATGGCTATTTTCACAAAAATATGTACTACACAGACATCTATAAAAATGTGGCCTTCCTTCAACCTGCACTGTAGTTTGAAGGAGTCTTGATAGTTTGCTACTTGCACAAAATGCAGAAGTAACAGAGAGGACAAGCCAGGCTTCTCGTGAAGTAATATTTTTTTACAAATGTTATGCTTCTCTTATGCATGGAATTAGTCTCCCCTATTTAACTCCTAAGCTACAACTGTTACAGATGTAAGATCTGTTATTACTTCAGTCATGCAAGACATAAAAATTTGATAGTATGCTTGTTTTCAACTAATGACATCTCGTTCACAAGTACAAGTCGGCAGCTGCATAATGTATTTCTGGAACTGTTAATGTAAGGTTGCACACCAACTCTAAGAGTACTTACTTTAAACTGCTGGAGTGATTCTCTCAAAAAGAAAGGAATAAATCACTGGAGCAGATGTGTTATTTTACCATAAAAGGTAATATATTTTGTAAGGTGGTATTTTTCTCCTCAGTGTTATCAAGTAGAAGTAATAGTACTGAAGAATGAAAATAAATTGATGATGATGATGATCCTGTCTGGAGACACTGTAACCAGATAAATTCATAACACTGCAAGTACCTTAACAGTGCAAATCAAGATATCTTTAATCTTAATGCAACGCACCTTTCAGCTGTATTGAGATATTCTGTTTTCTTGAAAATACTGCTTTTGCTTGCTGATTTCACTTAAAATTGTTCAACACAGGGGGCAGCAGTTTGCACAGCAGATACAGCAGCAGAATCCTGAGCTCATAGAGCAACTGAGAAATCATATCCGGAGCAGATACTTGAGTGGCAGCACTGAAGAACATTCCTGACTTCAAGGAATGATGTAAATTGGAATGATATATAACCCCCAAATGCATACCATAGTTAGTAGCAAAAGCACCATTGTAACTCTTCTGCTTGAATAGAAGACAGAAAATTCTTTGTGTGTGTTTGCAAACAAGAATAAATCTGGTAAACAGATCTCTTGCACATAACTTGGAACATAGCATTTATGTATAGTTACTCCTCTGAAAATTAATACACTGAATAAGTGGTTTATTAAAATCCCCAAGTCCAAGTCATTTCATTATGTGCATTAGATTGACCTCCGGGACTACTAAACGGGGAGGAGTTCTGTACTGTGCTGATCTCACCCAACAGCTACTTCTAAAATGCTAGTGTAGAAGACATGTTACTCCTATGGTGAGAATCATGATGGCATTACTCCTTTAAACAGTATTGAAATACTGAAATATTGAAACAATAAGCCATCTGATGTGCCGTTTTATAATGAGCTGAAGTGTAGAGCGTACTTAAAACTCATGTTTGAGAAGTCTGTTTCCTTAATCCTGTGAAGGGACCTTCATGTGTAACAGGAAATATTTTTCAACTTCTTTGGGTAGAAGAGAAGGGGATTACTGCACATAAAGGAGTACCACACATTGTAGAGAAAGAGAATACAGTAGTTCTGTGTAGGATAATACACAGAAATCAAAATGGAACTTGGCTTGGGAAAAGAAAGAGAAGTTGTAGGCTTTTCTACTGCCATGTATACCCTCCCATCATGATGGTAGCCCTGGAGGTCAGAATTATGGCACTACGTTCCTAGGCATGGCAAGCTGTATTACATTCCGTATGTATGCAGTATTTAATATAAACTTAAAATTCTTAACTGTAATAAGCTGAAACTGAGCCTGTGACTGTACAAATAACTAGTACTGAAAATTTTAAAAAATAACTGCCTTAGAAGGATTCTTTTTCTATTCTTGTGTGATAAATCACTGGCTTAAACAATTGGGGATTTTTTTTTTAATTACACATATTTATCTAAAATGATGGTTATATAGTCAAGTTAAAGATTTTTTGACTCTATACTACTTGTTTCTTGCTTAGTTAATATTACTCTTGAAAGACTGCTGCTCTTCTGTATGTCTAGTATGTTAACTTTTTTTACTCTGCTTACTGTTCACGCTGCTTTCTGATACAAAGTACAGTGTTCTTAGCCCAGAGAAGCTCTCAACACACTTTCCTCTTTGTATAACTAAACTAATTTGAGGAGTCTGCTTTGATTTCTTAGACAAAGTGATCTCTCATGGCCAGTTAGTTTCGAAGGAGGTATGTGGAGGAGTAACAATACACTCCCAGATGGAGAAATGCACAGGAACTCCTGAACTTTATATCCAATTAATCTTGCACTCGTAAAAGAGCTCCTCCAGCAGAAGCAAATGCAAAATTTGGGGCTAAGTAATATACTTGATTCTAACGAATTATAGTTGTGCTTCTGCGGTATGAATCTTACACTGCTAAAACAGAAAAATGCAGTTGGATCCAAGGAGAAATGAAAAGAATTGGAGAAAACATGAATCTAGGAGATCCATATGACCATCTGTTGAATAAAGAGGTAAAGCTTAATAGATGAACAATTTTAAGACATTTCATACTTTATTGAATAGCTTGCCTATATACAGCAGTAAAAAAAATTCTCCCTAAGTTGGTGTAGCTGCTTTCTTCAGGCTGTAGAGATACTTAAGCTTTACATTAAATATGTTTTCAAGTAACAGCTTCTCACTCAACATTTGATGACAAGAAAGAGAATCCCTAAAGGGATCTTTTTTCAGAGGTAGCTCAGATCCTGAATCTAATCCATTCAAGGAAACTTAAGTTCAATTACACTGAGTAGAACAGGAATACCATCTAGAAGGAAGACTGATGGAGGCTCTGGGTAGGCTACAAAAACTGTAGAGGTTTTGCTTGGAATAGTGTGTCGTGTCTGGAGGTGAAGCATTGCACCTAGCATGTATCCTGTTAACTTTCACAGTTCCTTTTAATTCTCTTTCATATCTTCAGCTGCTCAGTGTTTCACTAACTTTGATAGGGGGAACCAAAAAATCCATGGTGGACTGGACAGCTCTGCCAACATCTCCCTACAAACTCAACTTATTCTCACTTTGCAACAGCAATCCTCATGCAGTTAGTTACTTTCCTGCTGTAAGGCAGAGTATCAATAATTTAATGAGGGTTCCTTAAGAACTACAAAATATGTTAATATCCAAAGAGGGCAGAAGTTGTGTACTTGTACTGTCAAGAACAAGCTCTATAGCTTACTGGACTCATGGGAAAATGATCCCCAAGATTAAATGGAATGAAGCATTGGTTATCTGAAAAACTACTCTTGAAGTCAGTCTTGATGGAGCTGTAATATTGGAGCTACAATATTGTTGTGTTTAGGTTTTACTTCAGATAATACAGAGTATATATTAGAATAGTAGCAGCATTAGCTGGCCTTCAACAATGTGCTACAACTGACTGGCACAATTCTTTACTGGTAAACATTCTCTGTTTCTTGTATTAACAGAAAGGGCTTTATCGCCTAAACAAAAAACAGTGACACCAGTAACAGGAGCTGTCATTATATGCTTTTCCACTGAAACTATGAACAGAGAGATCATTTATGCTAAGGTCTGCTTTTCTTTAAATTGCCTAGATTGTTTCAGTCATGCAACATGTCTTAATCACAGGGTGTGAAAGGAATCTTTTCCTGTGTAGTAACTACACTGTATCTTATGCTAAAATTTTTCATCATGCTAGATAAAGTGGCAAACCACAATCCCTGTAAATATTGCTTTAATTTAAGGTTACTTGCAGTTTATCATTCTACTGAGCAAATCCACATTTACACCTAATTGGTTTTGTAGCATTACTGTTCCATCAGTGTGTAAGTATGATAATTTGTTAGAGAAGAAAATATTTTGCAAATCAGTTGTAAACTCCTGTAACCTGCTTGCATGGGAGTATATTCTTCTAATTATGATAATAAAGACACCTAATGAAATAGTCAGCTTAGAAATTGTTTCAGTTGCACTCTTGGTTTTGTAACAAGTGCAAAGTCAAATCACTCATGCTGAGATAGAACTAGCTCTGTAACTTTGAGTAGATTGTTTTATGGCAACAGAAAGTCATACTGGCATAATGCAACTTGTCTACTATTTCTGTCTCTCTCCTACCTCTTACTGCCATGTGGTTACATCTACTTCAATTTGTGTAGTTTAACTTGGAGATACATTCTAAATAAAGTTATATACTTTTTTGTCTCTATAGCTGTGGTTTTCTGGTTTATTTTTTCATGTATCTCAAGTAACAGGCAAATTGCATTCTTTAAATACCTGTTCAAGTTGGTTGGATTTTATCACATGAGCAGGACACATTTCTAGTTACTGTTTTCTGTATGGACATAAGTCCCTCAATATATGAAGCTGGTTCCAATATTTTAACACTGAATGCTACAATTAAGATTTTACACATGGGAAGCATTAAGCAAAATAGTGTCAAAACTAATTATAAAGTTGCTATGTGTCAACGTAGTAGCTGAGAAATACAAGCTGCTGATTAGTCTTTAACACTAGCTTACCTACTGTTAAACTAGGAAAGACAGTCACCATTTTATCTACTAAATGGCTACCTCCGGGTAGCCATATGATATTTCAGCCAAAAATATTTCCAGTTTTTGTCAAAACAAAGCTAGGGAAAAGCACTTGTAGTGCTTGATCAGGCCCTAAACTTCCTGCTGTACATGCTTTAGAGAACTCGATCTAAGTCAGCAATGCAGGGTGTTTTTTTTCCCTATTTTGTAATTAAAAATCTATTTAAATGCCTCTTGGATGGAAAGAATAATTGGCACCACTGTATTTTAACAACATAAAACTACCTGAGTTCTACTGTTCTAGTTTTCAGTTCCCTACTCATCGGAAAATAATGTGCCTGTTAACAGCATGTCCTGTTTGCAGGACATTGCAGGGATGCACTATTTTGGTCATGGCTGCAGATAATTGGGACAGATTTGCTGTACTGCTCTCTTCAAAGAGCGAACCACAACCAACAGAATCTTTGGCTAATACTCCACTTCCTAGCTCCTAGTGCCAGCTGCACTCTTTCACCTCATAGCTTTATCAGGCTATACCTGTACCATGCAAATACACTGCCATGCCAGGTAGTCCTTTTTTTTTTTTATTATTTTTTTTTTTTTAATTTGGATTCCAGGAACTTGTCTGTTGAAGATCAGTTCCTTTGAACTGAAGCAGTTTTGTCAGAGCAAGGATTTTAAAAGGGTTTAAATACTTAAAAAATACTAAAGCAAGAAAAATTAGCATAAAATGCTAGTACTTCTTACCAATCTCATTCCCCTGTCCTGAGTTGATATAAATGCAATATAATTTACTAGAACTACACTTTTTCCAAACGTTTTATTGTCCGTAGACAAAATGCATATGCATGTTTTAAATGACTTGAAAACATTCAAGAAATGTTCATAGAAATTAAATAATCATTATCACATTTACAGCTCTATAGGGATTTGGTTTTGTTTGTACTAATTTTAAAACAATTGACTGCAAAAAAATGAAGAAGTTAGTAAAAAAAAAAGCCCAGTAAACCTACAGAATTTTTTTCTTCAGCTCTGCTTGATTTCTGAAGAAACTACACAGACTTGTGCAATATCATCATACTCGTATGTTCTCTTCAAAAATGTGTCTGTAAGTCTTAGGCCAGAGACACTCTAGAAGGGGAAAATATTTATAAAAGTTACTATAAAGAACTGTTAATATTTTAAAGCATTGATTTTACAACAAAACTGTGCTAATAACTTACCTGCAATCCCTGCACTGAAGACAACAACGTAAGTGAGAGATGGAGGGATGAACTTGGGTGCAGCTTTCCAAGTTGCCTTCCTGAAACTCCACACCAGTGGATGGAATTAGTATTGCACATTTCTAAAACCAGATCCATAGTCCTTTCACTGCTAGAAGAAATTGAAAAACAAGAATAAACCTGTGGGCTTTTTAAGCAGTCAAAGACTACAGACGTGTAAAAGCTTGATTATTCAGGTTACTATTAATCAAGACTCATAAATGATTATAAGGCAGCCAGGAATGTTTATTGTGATGCATAGTAACTCAGCTGCAGACAGCTCTGTTTGACACAAGCATCCTGTCAATAGGTTTAGCAATACTGGGAAACATAATAGTGTTTACATTTTGGAGGGACTGCAGGCTTTTCATGAGAAGTATCTGCAGGCCAGATACATGCTTTAGTCCCTGGGCTCAACTTCTATTTAGAATTACAGTAATTTCACGACTACAAGGCGCACTGGATTATAAGGCGCCTTTTTTTTTGCAGCAAGGATCTGCACGCAACAAAGTAACCAATTAGTAGCAGAATCGTGTGATCATGGGGTTTACTGGCAGGTGCTCAATTTGCAAACATTTTTCACAGATTAGCATAGCCTTTAAATGCAGCCCCAGGCGCCCTCCCCGTGTTGGAGGCCCCGGCATTCCCACTCGCCCCTGGCGCCAGCTGGCGCGGCTCGCAGCTCGGGGCTCCCGGCTCCCGCCACGTAGCCGCGACTCAGGGCACCCGCCACGCAGCCCCCTTCGTGGCTCGGCGCTGCCACAGGGCCATCGCCCCTCGCGGCTCAGCTCGCGGCTCGCACTTCCAGGTTGGCAAATTTCCCAACTTTGTCCATATGTAAGGCGCACCAGATTATAAGGCGCACTTCCAGGTTTCGATCAAAATTTTAGTCAAAAGGGTGCGCCTTATAGTCGTGAAATTGCATATTTCATTTACAGTAGTTTCACGAATATAAGCTGCACCATTTTGACTAAAATTTTGCTCCCACACCGGAAATGCGGTTTATACTCAGGAGCGGCCAATATGTGAATAATTTTCTGACATTTACAACCTCAGAAGTGCCAGCCAGGGTGCCGAGCTGAGCACCTGCTAGTAAAAGCCGGCATTTCGCAATTGTTACAAAGTGTTGCTCTGTTGCGCCACGGGTGGAGCCTGGCTCCCTGCAGGCAGCATGGGGGGCGGGGAGAGAGGTGGAACAGCTCTCTCCTTCCCTCCTCTACCTCAGCCCGGGGGAGAGACGGGGGGGCCCCGTGCCGCCATCGCCGCGGCTCGGGGAGGCGGCGGGGGCCCCGTGCCGCCATCGCCATGGCTCGGGGAGGAGGCGGGGGGCTCTGTCCCCGCCCGCCTCCATCGCCGCGGGAACAGGGGGGGGCTCCGTTCCTGCCTGCCACCACGGGGCAGCGCCGGGCCAGGGCGAGCAAGCCCAGAGGCGGCGGCCGGCCACGAGCGGCCCCGCCGAGCAGCAGCGCCAGGCTGGGCTACCTGGCCCCATCGGCAGCCCCGAGCGGGCGGAGCCTGCACAGCCCGAGCCGAGCCAGTAAACCCCGCCCTGCCGCAGTTCTGTTACTAATTGGCAACTTTGTTGCACGTGGGTCCTCGCTGCGAAAGGCTTATACTCAGGTGCGGCTCATTTATGGACAAAAACCAAAATGTTTGCCAACACCCGGCGATGCGGCTTATACTCAGTGCGGCTTGTATTCGTGAATTTACTGTAAATGTCACTCTTGCAACCCTAGGATTAGTTGTGATTTAAGAATGAGGTGCAATTATACATAATATTGCAGACAGATTAATGGAATTCCTCTACAGATTTTTGGCTATCTCCTAGTTCACTACAGTATTAACAGATAATGACAGAAATTTTTTGTTGAGGTTGCTTCTTTGGGGCTTTTTTTATCTCTGTGTTTTAATTAGTTTGTGTTGCCACAAATCATAGCAAAAACCAGGTTTAAGTAGTTTCAGGAGGAAGTACTGAGACATAAAACAAAACCAGCCACAACTCACCCACTCAGGAAAAAGTACAAGAATCACATGACATTGTTACCTGCAATTTGTTATTTTACATGTAATATCAAAAGGTTCTTCCAAATTTACAGTATCTGGTATTGTCTCCAATGAAAGTCTTACATCGCCATAACCAGGAGCCTGGAAAGGAACAAGAATTTATATTCTCAGATGTTGGATAGGGAAATTCAAGTTTTTACAAAAAGTTTTCATGTCTGGAAGAAGCTTGGAATAAGAAATATCTGAAGAAAGATTGACTGTGCTTTTGTTTAGTATGGAAATCACAGCAACTCTCCATCTTCAACAGATGAACACCTTCATAGGTTTAACAATTCATCAGATAAGGATGATCTTTATTATTACATTTTTCAGGAGAGTTTAAATCTTTAAAAGTTTGAATAGCCATATACAGTTCCTGAGAAAAATCAGCTTTAACCTAAGACCTCTGTTAGGCAGATAACAGATCTGCAAAGACAATACCAGTTAAATTTCCCTGCATAAAGCCACTACTGTTTCACATCCTAAGAACACGAGAATCTGCCAAAATAATTAATTGGCATCAGTTAGAAAAACATGCAATATGAATACCTTTCAATTCTCCATGAGCTGAACACATTTCATATGGTCTACTAATAAACCTATAGTAAATATCTTAGTTACTACCAACCAGGACTGATTCAAAAGAGTAACCTGCAGATGAAAAAGCAAGTTTAGATTTTCAAACCCCACAAATGATAGATCATGAGAGAAAAATAGGGGAAAAATTTGTCCTGCTTGCCAAGGCTTTGTTATTGTACATGTTCCAATTCTGCTGATAAAAGGATGTTGTAATGAAAGTTCTATTTACAGCGTGATTGAAAAGGAACTTCCAAAGAGGTCCAGAAATTCAGTCATTGACAGACTTGGAGCAGGTTTTAGTCACATAAAGTTTGCTACATTTTAGAAAGCATATTAAATTGGACATTAGAGTCAGCAAAGAGATGTCAAAACAATGGAGACTTAGATTAATCAAGCAATATGCATTTGGAACCTTGCATTAAAGTAATTATTCAGCCCTGGAAAAATGCAAGTATATTCAGCTGTATTAGCTGACATGGAGGAATTAACTGGAAAAATTATATGCAGTGCCCTAAACAGGTAGATTGGTTTTATCCTGAGGTAATTGCTCAGATTATGGAATCAACTAGACAATTTCTCGCCTGTGCTACTCAAGAATCAGGTTCTTTAACTTCAGACTTGTTCTAGTGTGATCCTGTACTGAATGCCTGTGAGCATGTGAAGCACCCTTTGGCATACCGTGGACATGGCACCTGCCTGGATTATTATCTCCCAAAGAGACTGTAGCTGTGAATTACAAGACCAAGCCACATTAAAAAAAAACCCAAAACCAAAAAAAACCCCACCCCCAAAAACCCAACCAAAAAAACCCCAAACCCACAGGATACTTGTTTCAAAAGGTACATTTCTGATCTGACCTGTAACAATGACTGAGGGTCATAGTAGAGGTAAAAGTCTGGGCCTGGATGGGAAACAATGGTTATAGTGCTACATTAGGACGAAAATTATTACGGGTGAGGTCTAGAAATTAAATAATCTGGTAACACTTAAAAAATGAGGGGAAGAAAAGAGGGAGTTACACTGCAACTCAGAAGGGGAAAAAACCCAACTACCTGCTGCTTTTCTAAAGACAGATGTTACTCAATAATAATGTTTTTCTGTTAATCACAAGGCACAAAACGATGCATGACCAGAACTTATCCTGGAGCATTGAAGTGTGTGCTTCACATCCAATTCTCAAAGGTTCAAAAAGAAGGGATACAGAATGAGACAATACTGATTTAGGGAGGAAAAACAAATGTGTATAAAGAGAAATGACAGGAAAGGTCAATTGAAAATGAAACACTCTATTGTTAAAAATAAGCAATAAGTTTCAAAGTAATAGGACTAACTAAGTTTAGAAAAAGGGCAGTTTCTAATTTCCTGGCACATACTCAACACCTCAATTAAATATCAAGACGTTTCAAGGACGTAGTGACTTTTTAGTGACTTTCCTGTGAATTTCCAGGATCTAAGTTTGCATGCCCAGTTCTAAGTCAGTGTAACTTCCCTACAGAACTGCTCAATTTACTAATAGTTGGGGGCTAGGGAAAAGACAGAGGCAAAGACCAATTATAAGCTCGGTAAACTTAGACTGAGATCCAATTGTCAAAGCTTTTTTTAACTACCCTTCCATATCTCTCTCACCATCCTCAAGTGAGAAGATGCAAGCCAGATTTAGGCATTAGATGGTTGTGAAGCTGACTTAAACAAGATAGCATTACAACTGAAAATCCAAGAACAATTTATAAATCAACCAGAATAGGACAGACTCAATCAAAACTGTGGACAAGAAAGACAAATAATATTATGCATAAAAAAAAGATACTCCAAGCTAAAATGTCTGTACGAACTTGGGAGCAACTTCCATTTCAAGAATTGGCACATGTAAAGAGTTTCTTTTGTCAGTTTGTTGCCAAATGGTACCCAAGCAGTTAATTTTACTCTAACAAATATATTTTCAACACTGGTTACTGGATTCTGACAATAAAGTGTTCACTCGAGTAACTTACCCACACTTCACTGAACAAATATATGAAATAACTCTCTAATACATACAGAAAGCTGTGAATAAAAATGAGGCTAAGAAAGTAAGCAGCTTGCACTTTTCCAAGTCATTATTAAAACTGTTCATTGCGTTTCCTTAAAAATGAATGCCAGGCTGAATTAATATCTAAGTTAAACTTACCATCCTTTGGAGCTGGCTAGTTTGCAGCCTTCCTCGTTCACCCAAATTAGTTTTCCACACAATGTCTAGTTTACCAATCACTGTTACACCTTTTATTACTCCAGCTTTCTCTGCAAATTCTTGTTTTGGTTTTAGACAGTATAAGTATTGACGTGTATCCATAGGTTGTAAGTACGTCCTTGCACCAAAAGTAGACTCACTGAAAGAAAAAATAACACTAGATCTTAATTTAAACATCTATTCTGAAGAAGATTAAGAACCCAACCTTTTTTCCCCCATTCCCCACCAGTCTTATTATATGTGTACACATAGTTTGATAATGGTAAAACATATAGAATATTTTTTGTTTTCACAACAGAAAACAGCTCTAGAATTTTTGTAGCACCAAGGGCCACGGAGAAATAAAAGAACGTGTTCTTCTCAGCCAGAAAGAAATACAATAGCAATCCACTCTGCTACATTTTAGTTAATTATCTGGCATCTTGGCATTTAAAAAAAAATGCTGGTAATTTTTCTTCTGCTATTTGTTTTCCCTCACTGTAAATCTCAGTGTCATGACACTAAGACTCTTGTTCAGGAGAAAAACCATTACAGTGGATGCAAAAGCTTGGTAAGAACAAAGCTTCATTATTCTACAGGTGAATCCTTCAACAGGCAAAGAGAAGACAGAATTTTCTTTTTGGCCCCTACTGCTGAAACACTCAAACATCACCTCCAAAACCCCAAGCAACTGCAAAGCACAAACAGCCAAAGTTAACTTCACAAGCTCTCATATCCACTGTAGTCAGTTATTCTGGTATTAGGTGTTTAAATAAATAAAATTAAATTTCAGCATGACAAATTTTTATATTCTAAGACTCCATGAGGGTGTACCACTGATCCACTTTGACTGGTGCCTTGCTATATCATGATTAAAACAAGTGACAACAGTAAGCAGTTTACTGATAGGAAGCAAGGATTAGTCAGATGAGTCCTGTAAGGGTAAGTATGTACACAGAGATCAGGTCAAAACCAGATCTGGGTTAAATTTTATATAGGAAGTACTGAAATAATAGTATGTTTTTATATTATCGTGTCATCATTGTTACAAGTTATTTGAGGATTAGGCTGAATATTTCTCTATTGGGTAGAATTATAGATTTTTTTAAGAATAGTTTCTATAAAAAGAAAACTTTTAAAACAAATTTTCCAGTTGAATACATAATAGGAATTTGATATTTTTACTCAAACGAAGACATACAATCCTCCCACTATAGACAAATGACTAATACTTGTATCTAATGAAATATTAATACAAAGAATTTCTAAGTCAAATGTTCTGAATGTGAACAAACCTTTCCCCTGCTGTGTCAACTGTGTTCAGTTCTGCAACATTGTACATCATTGATGGCTCTAAAGAAACCTTCTCCATAAACATTGGAGAGGTAGTGATATTCTGAATTTGAGCTTCCAGAAACACTTCATCTGTCTGAAAAAAATCAAAATTTCAAGTTCATGAAAATATGATTAATGTTATTAAAAAGAGTAGGCAGTCCTATTGTTAAAAAAAGTCACACAAGTTTAGTTCATGCCTGCAAATCAAATTAATTAATGCAAGAAAAAACCTTAATCCCAGTAACAATAGGAGCAAAAGTGTTAGTCAACAGATACCTCACCAAACAATGGATGTGGGATAATTTTGTTATGTTCTAGCTATTGCTTACTTGTATTGCATTGAATCACCACTTCCCAAGAATCTCATCAGCTTAATAACAACTCAAGCTTTAATCCAAATTATTTAAAAATTTTAATAAATGGTAAGGAATTGCAGTGCACAAGAACATGCCATGCCAGATCACTAGTGCATCAAGCTGTATAAAAAATTAAAGTAAATGTGTGTGTTTTTCTTTAACTGCAGTAAAACAGTTCGGGCACATGCTCTGAGCTTTTATTAGTAACTACTAGCATTCTAGCTAAAATGCAAAACCCAGCCCCTTCTCTCACTCAGCTGCCAAAGGTTAACAATGACCCAACAATTTAACTGGTGCTTTATCTTCAGAACATCTGAAGCTAATCCCTTGAGATGGTATCAAAGGACCAATTCTAGTACATAAATGAAAGCTACAGACTGTTAAACTTCAGAAGATGAAAAACCATGGAACTGGAGAAATCTTTGCCTCACTTCTTTTGTGAAACTGCAGACCAGTGAAATCACTTTGCATGTCTAAAAATCTCAAGATAGAATAATAATGGAAGACTCAGTTTATTAGAGATATGAGTCCCCAGAAAATTGAAAACCACAATTCAAGAAGTGCCAGTTAAAAAGAGGAGGTTACCAAATTTGCATTTACAAGAGTCACTGATTCAGGCCATTGGATAAAGTGATTGTTGTAGGTCCCTTCCAACTGAAATAGTCTATTCTACAGATTCAGATTGAAGCAATTTGAGTATTTTGTTTTGATAAATTTTAAGAAAGTACTTTTGTGGGGAAGGTGGAACAAAACTTACAATTTCTTTTTTGATCAGTGTTAATAAATGATTCTTTATACAAATGGAGTCCTGCTTGTAAATTACAAAATCAAAGTGGGAAAAAATAGCCAAAATATGTGTAGTCTCAAAAAACTGTGTTAGAAAGTGAAATATAGAATGATTGTGGAACTTTTTGCATTGCCTTATAAACATATCGAATACAATGCAGCATCTATATAGTAATGAAAACTGTGCAACCTCAATGGGTTACAGAGACACTTCATGCTTGCAGGAACTGGAAATAACTCCAACTAAAACATGGTTCATATAATCATTACTACTACCACCTGACTGTCACTGAAATTGCACAGTTTATATCCCATAAATCCATTGCTCAAAGTGTCCATTTACCCAAATTTTAGTAGTTTTCAAAACAGCAACCATAGGCAGAAGTTTAAAAAAGCTAATTTGAGAGAGAATAGAAAAAACAAGCAGCATAATGAAAAAGCAAGTTAGTTTTGTATTATTCCTAATTTGGTTTAGTATTACATGTTTTAAAAAAAACACCTTTTCAAAATATGCATTTTTTAAAAATAAAAGCCACGCCTTAAAGTGAAATCAGACTGCAGAAATAACATAGAAATTCAATCAATTGTTACATGCAGTTAAAATTGTGAGGTGCAGTTCCAGCTAGCCAAAGGAAGGAAGAACATCCAACTGCTGCTCTCTCCTCAAACCCACTGTCTCCACCAACCAGATGTGAAAAGTTCTGTCACAGCTTACACAAGCAGTGCTGTAGTGAAACCTACATTTCCATGGGTCAAAAGCAGAAAAAATTTAGAAGGAAATAAATTCTATTTTCAAATAATGGATCTAATAAAATTTTGGTGAGGTATTTTATGGAAGGACCCCCACAAGAATCTGTAGCTATCAAGTTCTAGTATCAACAATGGGTATTAAAGAAAGAGCTAACCATTTAAATTATTAGCTGCACATAAAAAGACAAGAGAACATCAGTTTATGATATGCAGAACAAACATTGCTTTTCCATTACGTTTGTAAAGAATGTCAGTAACAAGCATAGAGACAGTTAAGCAATTAAAAAAGCATACATATTTATAAAAAAATAAATAAAAATTACCACAGAACTGAGGTCACTCTAATGGGAAAATAAAAAAAAAGAACACATTAGAGAAATAAGGGTTAAATGTTAAAGAAAAAGGAGGCTACTTCCAAACAAAATGCATTTCTGCATTTTTTTTGCACCATTTAAACAAGATAGCATTAGTAACAGGAACATAAATAAAAATGGATGCAAACAAAGATGACAACTACATTTCTAATAACTTATAGCTAGTATGGTTACACGATTTACTAGCTTTGCTTCAGAATCAATCCAAAGTAGAACTTAAGGCACACAAGTTACAGACAAGATATGGTAGAATAAACTGACTCCAAAAAAAGAGTTAGTTTCTGAGTAAGTTTAAAGTTTGTCCTGAATTTCAATCCATGCAATGGGTTGTATATGAAATGGAAAAACAGTCCTTGTCACCTTATAGATAACTTGAAGTATCCTCGTATATAATGTCTCAAAACTAATGTGATAATGTGTCCTGGCAAATAGACTATGTTGTAAGTTTTAACAAAATTTGGTATAGTATCAAGAAAAATTCTTTTTGAGTATTCATTAATCCAAAGACCCAACTTTAATTGCAAAATTTGTTGTCTACCTCCCTGTGCATGCTTGCAGGAACAGAACCTTTTACAGAGCCTTTTTTCAAGGCACATCAAAGTCAGTGAGAGAGTAATTCAATCTCAGGATTGCAGCAGGATAGGGCAACAGGGCATGTGTTCTGTGCATAAGTTTCAGTGATCAACTCCATTTGGGGGCTACTGCAATATAAGCAATAAGCAACAAGATTAGGGTTCAGCATCATTCCTTGTTTTAGAAGAAATTAAATTATGGATCATCATTAGAATATTAATAGAAAATAGTTTTAGTAACAGGCATTATGAATAGACAGCATCATATCTGTAATCTTAATGATAACAGTTTAACTGGTTAGTCAACCTTTAGAGATCTTCAATTAACAAGTAACTGACACATACCATTTTTTTTCTCCCCTGCTCTCAAGGATAATAGTCAGGATGAATTCCTTGGTGCTTTCACAGCAACGTAGTATCACACACAACAGCTAACCAAAGCCTTATTGCTTGGTTTTCAGAAGTTAATTGAATTTCATGGTCACAAGACACAGCAACACTTTATATACTTTCAGAAATAAGGTAAGAGTGCTACTATTCCAGTTTGCTAGGCAAATGGAAATTGGTCACTCAATATCATCATATCATCCAAAATCTTTTTTTTTAAATCGTTAAATTTAATGGATAAAATGGTAATGGGAGTTGCATGAATTCATCAACAGGAAGAACAAAAGGCATCAAAGAGGCTTTTTAAAACTCTACAGAAGAAAAAAACCCAAAAAAACTCCAAAACCCAAACCCACATGTACCAGCTCAAACACCAAAGGTTCTCACAGATTTTTACCATGAAGATTTGGTGGTTAATTGAGTTAAGTAAGACCCTTATCAAGACCAGTCAGTATAACAACTATAAAAACAAAAAAAGAGTATTTTTTATCCATGTAAAAAGTTTGCCCGGAATTACGTTAGAAAGGTGCTTCATCACAAACTTTACACATGAAGTATAAAGAGACAGCAACATTTAAGATACCTGTCCCACTTTTCCCTACCACATACTTTGCAGCTGAAACAGTAATAAAATCCACACAATAAATAAGAGATTTATTTTGCTCCCAGAGTAATGACCTAATTTCTTAGAATTATTTTTGCTCTTAAATCACAGCAGAAGACATTTCCAGACATTCCCACTTACACATAATAGCAGCTCCATAAAGGGCTCAGATAGTGCTATGTGTTTATGCTCCAATCCTGCTCAGGTACCTCACACCTGCTAACTGTATGGTTTGAAGCCTGCAGTCTACAGATCTGTACAAAATTCTTCCCATAAATAGACAAAAGCAGACATGTAAGTCCAAATAAATATGCAAGGCATATATAAGGTCATTTGGTTTAGAAGCACTGTGTTGTAACTGCCACAAACCTAAAACTTAAACTGAAGAGTTCTAGATACATAGGAAAAATGTAAGTAATTTAAATTTTCTCCACTCTGATAAAATTGTCATCTCCATTATGGACAATTAATCTCCCTTACAGTAAGTACTCTATCAGCCTAAACATACAAGCAATTACTAGAAGTATTTGAGTTAATAAGAGACTATGAAAATACATGCATATAATATATGCATATGAACATATGCAAAATTGTTAGTCAGTTACATTAAACATCTCTTTCACCCCTTCATCAAAAGCCTACCTATTTTTAAACTATACAATATATATATCCCACCATTTTTCCATTAGAATTGATCACTTTTCTCAGAAAGGTGTACTTACAAATCACTTTGAATTTAATCTAAGTAACAAACCCAGCACACCAAAACAAACCTGAATACACACAGTTCTCACCTCTGCATTGTAGAATTTGGTTTTCACATCTAGTGGTTTAAGAACCTGAATGAAATGGAAAAAAAAGACAGATTGACTATTGGTTTTTCAGACAGCTTCAGCATAGACTGTTTTAAAGTACTAAGGTCTTTTACTAAAAAGATCTTTTTGATCTTACACATAGCAGGTGCATGACAGAATCAACTCAAGAGTATATCCTCACCACTTCTTACTTGCGCATGCTTGACTGCTTTCCTAATAAGCCATCTCCTCCTACTGAAATAACTAATTTCACAAATATAAGCTGCACCCTTTTGACTAAAATTAGGTCCCAACCCGGAAGTGTGGCTTATACTCCAGAGCAGCCAATATATGGAAGAAGTTCTGAAATTTGCCAACCCGGAAATGCGAGCTGCGGGCCAAGCTGAGCTCGCAAATTGAGCATCTGCCAGTAAAACCCGCGATCGCACAGTTGTTACAAATCGATTACTTTGTTGTGCAGCGGGAGAAGGCGGGCTCCCGCCGGCAGCGAGCTGGGCTCCCCCTCCTGCCGGCGGCAGGCTGGGCTCCCCCTCCCACCAGCACTGCGGGGGGAGCAGAGCTCGCAAATTAAGCACCTGCCAGTAAAACCCTCGATTGTGTGATTGTTACAAATTGATTACTTTGTTGTGTGAGCATCCTCACTGCGAACGAAAGTGCAGCTTATAATCCAGTGCGGTTTGTATACAGATGAAGAACGAAACGTTGCCGAGACCTGAAAGTGCGGTTTATAATCAGGTGCGGCTTGTAATTGTGTAATTACTGTATTTCTCCATCTCAGCACTGGCCTCTTACGAAACTGCCCAAATCCAGTGCTCTAAGTAGATGCATGTGTTTAAAATAACACTATATCGATGCTGGGTCCTGCAGTGGTCTGCATTTGCTTTCAACTATGAGCAAGACTATCTAAAATTTACAAGTTCTTCAGAGTTTTGGAACAAAAGTTACTGAGGACTTCTCTAAACATAAATGAAACAGAACCAGGTGTTTAGCTTTATTAGCTTTCACTTCCTTCTTGAAAATGCAACTGTTTCAAGAAATTAAAGAAAATCATAATACATAAAATAATTGATAAAACATATTAATCTCATGAGATTCAATCAGCAAAAGAAGGCAACTCGATGATATAAAATATTATAAAGCATTGATTCTTAATGCTTGAATTCTGTGCATAAAGCCACTGCAGTTAACACATTCAAATATGAAGTATTTATAAAGTGATATAACTGAAAGAAATAATCTTCTATCATACTTGTAAGGAAACAAATTTTAATTCTGTTTCTGAAGACACTTATTTCCCATTACACAGGGAAACTTTTTTTGTTTGCATAAAAGTGCACTGCATCCTGAGAGACCTCTAAAGTTCCAAGTTGTCAACAAATTTTTTAGCACTGAAGAATTCAAGATCAAAAAGTTGTCTTGCCAGAAATTTCTGCATTTTAAAAGGCATAAAATTAAAATCTTTCAAGTGTTCATAACTGTGTCTCTTTAGTAAAAAAAATTAAAAAATTAAAATTTTTAATTTAGGTCTTTGTTGGTTGAGAGGATTTTTTCCGTCAAATACTTTTCTTCAGTGAGCTTCTTGTAAATTTTCTAACATGCCGCACTGATTATAAGCCGCAGTTCCCGGTGTCGGCAACTTTTCGTTCTTTGTCCATACATAAGCCGCACCTGATTATAACCCACATGTTACAATACAAGGTGGGATAAAAGGTATCTATTCTATCACCATCTGTTGAGGGTGGGGGCAGTGATCCTCATCTCAATGGCAGATATTCTGTTAATGGGCCATCCATTGAAACCAGGCAAAATCTTTTCACAACCCACCCTTCCTCCAGCCAGTCATTTTCTGCTAATGGCCCATTGAGTCCCACTGTGTGACTGATAAAATTACTGCATCCCATTGGAAGTTGCTCCAGCCAGGGGGAAGAGCCCAACATTTCTTACCAAGACAAAAACAGAGGTTTTGGGACACTAAGGTAGCCCCTTTCTCCACTCCAGAGGAAAAACCGGATTTCTCCACATCACCGCTGGACCTTACTGCACCTTCTGCAGGAGCACTGCTCCAACTGAATCACATCTGTCACTGCAGGAGAACTGCAACCACCACTTAATCGAACTGCTACCAACACCCTGCCTGACGGGGTGTCAGGTTGTACTCTGACTTTGTCAGGGTTTGGAGTTTGTTTCTTTGTAGTACTGTATTTCTATTTTAATTTCCCTAGAAAAGAACTGTTATTCCTAATTCCCATATTTTTAATCGAAAGCCCCTTGATTTCAAAATTATAATAATTTGGAGGGAGGGGGTTTACGTTCTCCATTTCAAAGAGAAGCTCCTGCCTTTCTCAGCAGACACCTGTCCTACAAACTAAAACAGCAACTTTTTGTTCTTTGTCCATATATATGCTGCACCTGATTATAAGCCGCACTTTGGGTTCAGACCAAAATTTTAGTCAAAATGGTGCGGCTTATAATCATGAAATTACTGTATATAATGCTGCTCAGAATATCTAAAAATGTATTCACTAATGCATGTCATGTAATCCTCCATTCCATGAAGATTAGTCCACCAATATCCAAATCTCAATATATTTCTCAAAAAAATTAAATATCCATGAAATGCACAGTAAACAGTCTCTTTATTGCCAGAACCAGTCTACAGATCAGCTTCTTGCTTTCCTCAGTCATTCTTATCTCAAATCTTGAAATTTGTGTAATGGAAGAAAAGGTTTCAACTCTGTCAACTACTTCTGTCGGTATTCGATAAAATACACTAGACTACTTTACTTAAATTCCTTTAAAAACTGAACTATTTAATTCCAGTTTAAGAAGGTTACACACACCAAAAGAAAAATCAGAATTTTACAATATAAACTCAATGCCTGGATGCATCGAAGGCAAAATAATCAACAATTGTTCTGCTTAAAAATAGTCATAGACCTGTCTACTATAAAAAGGGACTTTTTAAGAGTAGATTATTTTCTCAATAAATTAGTAAAAATATATATAGATGTAATATTTATTAGTTCTGAGATGTTTAACTGTGTGGTAATTACAGAACACCAGTTCATGTGAAGTTTGAAGCAGTGTCTTTTAAAGTATCAAATGTTTTAAAATGTGTTTTCCAGACTCACACACTTATTAAAAGTAGAGTAAAATACTACATTAAATACCTGAAATTTGAAGAACTTTCTGAAGTACATCTTCTCTCCAGTCTGAGTAGTATAACTTACTGCGCAAACTAAGCTGGAAAAAACCAATTTAAAAAAAGCTGTGTTACTTTAAATCTTGTGCTATATCAAAAGCAGGATAGCATGCATGTACTGCAGTTTCATTTAAGCTTATTTAATAATAGAGAAAAAGTTAAAATTTTACATGTGTGTTCCTATCTCCTTTACTTCATGATGGATCACATCATCAATACAACAGTCAGGTTTAAGTTCTGCCACTGCAGCACTAGAAGCTGAAAGGTTCAAACGCTGAGAACTTGTCTGAAGGTCAGCCTGAGGACAGAAAAACAAAGCATCAGTTAGAACTTCAGCTATTTAACACAGCCTAAAGAAATGTAACTTATGTTATAAAGTACTAGGTTTCACCGACCATTTTGTACCCTACATGCTTTCACACATATTGCAAGAGATTAGCTGGTCAGAACATGGGGCTCACATCACCAAGGCAGTGGGTTTGATCCTTTTGCGGGCTACTAAATTCAGAGTTGGATTTACACATTCTTGTGGGTCCCTTCCAACTCAGAATGTTCTGTGATATTCTTGACTCAGACACCTTTTGTGACATATACTAAGATGATGAGACACTTACAAAGCTAAATACAAGTTCTAAAACATATAAATAGTCCAGTCCCTTACCATGCAGCTTACAAAATCTTATTTACTTTTTAATTGAATTCCACCATGACTTCTGAAATTTCTACTCTTAGTCTTTTATTTGTTCAGTAAACACAAAACCTCAATTCTCTAGATAATAATTCATACAATATACAGATCAGTGTATGCTTCAAAGGGAATTGGAAGACTTCATTAAAAGTGAAGGTAAGCGAACATAACTCCATATTTTTAGCTGTGGAAATTTTGCTACCCAACTCTTCAGAGAAGTTTTAAATAGAAGAGTGCATGTCCAAAGAAGGCCAATGGAGGTGGGGCTGCTTAGCCAGTTGGAACAAGAGGAAACGGTATCAAGTTGCACCAGGGGAGGTTTAGACCGGATAGTAGGAACAATTTCTTCACCAAAAGGGTTTTCAAACACTGAATAGGTTGCCTAGGGAAGTGGTTCATCCACCATTCCTGCAGGGGACTGTCTAGATGTGGAACTTAGGGTCATGGTTTAGGGGTTAACAGTTGCACTTGGTGATCTCAGAGGCCTTTTCCAATCTAAATGCTAGGATTCTGCAATAAATCAATTTTTTTACACAAATCCTAGTTTTTCCTTTTAATCTCTGAAGATTTCTATAATAATTTCTATTTTTATGTCTTATCATTCCAATTTCCAGGTATTACAATATCTTCTGTATTGGAAAAAGTGACATCTACTTCCTAAAGTCTATGTGTTAATATTAAATATACAAAATATTATCAGAAAATACAATAATTGTGTTCTGGTTTTTTATAGGTCTTTATAAGTGGATTTCTCTTCACATACCTTCACCAGTATGTCCTTGACAACTTGATTGCTGTCATTGTGCACACTAATATAACTGGAAAATGTCTCTCCCAGAAATATATTTCTGTATTCCAGTGAAAAAAAAAATCAGTGACAGTTATTAAAAACCAGAACATTTCACCGAAACACTTTTAAATTCACACACATGCACAATTGCCAGATCAAACCCTAGAAGAAAACTGACATTTGCACTTCCATACTTCAGAAGTCATCCCTCTAAGGTAAACAGTTTTAAAAGAGAACAAATCAGAATTTTTTCTAGCTAAAAGTCTGACATAAATAAGATGGCTTTCAGTACTCAGAAAAATCACAGCAGTAGATTCTGTTAGTATAATGGAACAATGGTATTGAAATAGAAAGAGGAGTATGAATCTTAAACCAAATGAAGCCTAAACCTTACATATTACAGTTACAATCATTTATTCTTACCCAAAATTTTGAGGCAAAGTCAGCATTTCTCCTAACATCAAAGTTTCAGCACCCTTTACAGTAGAAGGATCATCTTTCATTAGCTGGTTAAATAGATTGCCTGTTAAAATATCAAGTTGTTATTAATCAAATATTTGCTAAGTCCAAAGGTTTGTCTACATTTAAGTTAGACACTTGATCACTTACTCAGATATATTTTTAATATATATTTTAGATACATTTTTAAAAATAAACTTGTTTGGGGATGAAACATATACCCACAGACCTGCCTATATTTCAAGACACTTGTATCCAATAATTTACTCAGTATATACATACTCAAGGGCACAATCCAAAAGGCACTGCTGAAATTAACACTGAATTTTGAGAAATTCATTCCATCTAAACCACATTACATAACAGAACTAATCAACCTCACTTACTTTCTTCCCCTGCTTGCTTTATATTTCCACACAACTCTCCTTCCTGAATCTTTGCTTTCACTGTCTTATACTTGACTTCTACACCTCAACTATTTCTGGGAGACAACCCAGGGATTTCCAATTTATGATGGCACACCAAGCATAACACAACTCAAAACCAGTGATTCTTGCAAGACTGTTTCTCCACAGAACATTCACGTCTGGGTTCTAACTACCAGGACACTTCCTTCAAATAATAATAAAAAAATAGTAATGCCAATCTTTCTCCACTTACACATTTCCCTCACAGAAATGCCTCTCACAGCGTAAGTCAATTGCTCAAACTTTGAGGTCATGTGTATCAGTATCATCACCAATCTTTCAAAGATATAGGTCAAGAGTTATACAGTGCACCTTGGTATCTTCCTTTAGCATTACCAAATCTAAAATATATTGCTGTTTTAGATCAGAACCTACGGGAGGTCATGACTCCTCTAAGTGTTAGATGGTCACACTGCTTAAACTTGGTAAAACATACATAGTAATCAGTCTGTAGAAAAGACTTACCTGGCAAATCTCTTTCTTCACAAGTCACTGGAATATTAGTGAATAAGGTAGGTTTGGTTAGCCTCATCACTGCAAAAATAAATTTTAAAAAGATCAGTCAACTATTTTTGTTTTTCAAGAATGCCTTGCTCTTCTTCCCCAAAAATAAACAAAAAACACCAAAACAAACCACAACCACCAAATAAATCGCAGCCTGAAAAAGGATCACATGGCCTTTCACAATATAAAAAAACCTCCCTGGTATTCTAAGATCCAAGAACACTGGTAATGCCATTGCTCCCTCTTGTATTCCTGGTGAACTACCCTACCAATCTACTGCTTTCAATTTGATGTGCTAAAGATCTTACACCTGCTAGAGCATTAAGTGCTTTGTGATCTTCAAAAGCGTTCATCCGTTTGTGGACTTTCCTGGGTTAAGTGCCTGTCCTGTGATCCTTGTTGCCCTAGAATGGGGCATGACGACTTGTATGGACCCTTTCAGTCAAACCCCAGTCTAAGAAATTGCACTTACATCTTAACCTGTAACACTTCAGGCAGAGTTACAAGACTAAAAGCCTACATTTATTTATACCATTGCTTTTTCTCTAAGTCACAAACTTTAAACTCAATCCAGTAAAACCAGCACAGAAACCTCATGAAAATACTTACAACAAAGCTATTTTATTTATACTGACAAAATCAAAATCATTGAGATTTTGCTATTAAAAAACTTCTACTTCAAGCAAGGGTATTTTCAAAGGCTATTTTAACTCACACTCAAAATTACATTGTTTTCAGTTATATGACAGCTTTAAGGTGATACTTCTTACAATAATTTCTCCCTCTTCAAATTAACCAAAGGCCCTAACTTGGATAAAGCTTATCATGAAGACATTTATATGAAACAAAATTGAGCATCTGTAATCCTAGGTGTTAATCTGAATATGTAAAAACCATTAGGCTTTTTTTTTCTTTGAAACTTAACAAACATAACACCAACTAAAACTAAAAAATAAACCAAAAGGGTTTCTCTTGATTGCAACAAGTTAATCAATATCTTTGCACTGACACAGGTATGGTGAGTTTATTTTTATTGTACTTTTGTAAAGCAATTGTGTCCACAGAGCACTCACTGCTTCCAGTGGTGTAAAGTATTCAATTACTTTGATATACATTTGGGTACAATGGGCTGTATCAGTTCACCAGAATTTATGCTACCATACAGCAAACCTATGCAAATAAGCATTGACACAAACAACTCTCACTTTTCATGTGTAAAAAAGATATTCTATTCTCTTTGTTATGGTGAAAAAGTTGAAAAAACAGGACCTTTGAAGACTTAGAATCATGAGGTATATTCAACAAAACCTAAGATATACAAAATAAAGTAAATAGTGAACCCCATTCAACACTAAAATGAAAAAGAAAAGATTCTGAATTACTCATGCTAATGAGTTAAGCATTCCTCGAAGAGAACAAAATGAAAGCCTGTAACTCAGCTTGTATACTGCGGCTAACCAAGACTGCAGTAATCCTGCAGAGCAACCAAAGATGGTGTTCACTCTTACAAGACAGTTACCAGCTGAGGCACTCACAGTGAGCAGTGCATCTCCCATTATTCACATACAAGCACACAAATCCAAAGCACACAAGGCTAACAGCTACAATGACAAAAATCTCTCCTGTTTAATAAAATGTTTATTTACTTCTTTTGTCAGTATTAATCTAGTTAAATTAAATCTAAATTAATCTAGTGGGACTGTATTATTAGAATTACCTAATTTTACTCAAATCCACACTAAACCTGTATAACTAGTATTTAATGACTGTTTCTAAAGAAAGGGTTAAGTCATGTTTCAGAAAACAAATAAATACATCACAGAATGAAGTCAAAACAAACTATGATAGGTATATTATTATATTTATTAGGAGTACTGAATTAATGTTAGAAAATATATAATCTCTTCTAAGATCCTGGACAAAATACATTAAATAGAACTCATATCACACTGCATTTTACTTCATTTTATCTTCAAAATCACAGATTAAAAATTTTATTACTAATTATTTTAAGATCATAAATATAATGTCAGTGAAAAATCTGGCAATACAAAAAGCTTTAAAATTAATGACACCCCTCAGTTATAGTGCAGTCTAGACAGCATTTTGCATCGATTTTGCAAAGTGGTCACATTAAATGTCACAAATACCTGAAACATCAATATAAGACATCTACAAATGTCTTAAAAGTCAGTCAAAGTTTAAAAATACATGTCAATGACTCAAATGGAGCAATTTTTATCTAAAAAAATGTAATATCTCTAAAAAATAATTATTCAACACAAGGATGTCATAAGGGGAATTTACTTTGTTTTTACAGAGGGATCTCTGTCATGCTTATGTACACTTTCGTGTGAGTGACATTAATGACAATCTAACAATCTACAAATACTAAACACTTGTTTTCCCCCTTTTCCACATGCTATAGACCTTGACCTCCAGCTACAGCAAAACTATCTAGAACTAGGTTATGCAAATGCATAACCTTGAGTCATATTGATCCCAGTTTACCTTCTCTATTGACCCTCCAGAGTTTCAATTGAACACGGATAGCAAGACCTTGGAATACTTCATTCTTTCAGGAGAAAAAAAGTCATGCTGAACTCAGCCTTTTTGACCATAAAAGGCATTCAAATTTCCCAAGACAACAAACAAGAGGTCTCAAATCTCATTTCCTAATTTCCTTACTTTTAGCTGGAAGTCAGTGTTTTCTTGTTCCCAAATATAGAGACACAAGAACAGAAATATCAGGAAAAAAATAATTATCAAAGGCGTAAAACAGCAATTATTAAGTTGTTCATTATTTTTCAGCCCACAGCTTCCACTGAACCTAAAATGAAGCTAAGACAGTGCGTATATCCCACATAAAGTAAGTTTGTATTTCACAGGAGGGATACACCTTCATTATAAAAATTTACTGACTACTTTCAGGAAATAATCATATCTTGAAAATCTTAATGTCAGTTATAGCTATTACAGCAATTATTATAACTCACTTAAAAACAAATTTCCTACTCTTAATTCCAACGAAGCAGAGGGGATGTATTCTGTTTAACTGAAATCATTAAATTTATTATCTGACATAGCTTGCCACAATAGTCCGGAATTTTTACTTTAATTTTTCCTTTAGACCACCAAGGTAGAGAAAAGCTATTAAATGCAGTACTAAGCCAAACAGAAACTAATCTTAATAGAACTCTAAGTCTTGAGGCAAAACAAAGTTAAAGAAATATAAAATTGTAGTTAGAAATCTGTGGTAAAGTAGTATAAGCAGTTTTCTTACCGTTAATTTATCAGTTATTCAAAGGTCTATATATTCTAAACTGCTTAAAAACTCCAGTATTTCTGACAGTAATTTTATTATTAAACTGTATCTTAAGTCATAAACTAAATATAATTCCGTATTTATGTACAAGCAAATTCATTTTATCTGTAAGGCTTAGCTTTTCCCTAAGTATATTTCTAACATATTCACAGTATAATATATCACAGAAAATCCAAATCTGTCCCACAGATCTTTGGATAGTAGCATTGCAAGACGGCAATTCATTCTGTTTAATGAGTCTATTCAATTTTATCCATATGTCCTCCAAATTCTGGTTTTTACAAATAGACTGTTCAATTGTCCATTTTGCTCTACAAAATGCATGCAGCTTTAGTCTTTCCAAATTATTCTGCAGTTCTTGAGATAAAGGATGAATCTTTTCTTTGAGTTTAGCACTAGGAAGAGAGACACTCCAAGACCTTTTCAATTTTTGTTTTCCATTAGGTGGTGGTTCTCCTTGATAGTCCAAGTTAATTGGTCTGTGAACAGCCTTTGCTTGGATTAAAGTCAGATCATGTTTCATACTAGAGTGAAACTCAAGGAGATTTTTTGTGCAGTCATAATCAGGAGATCCTGTAACATATTCTGAAGGTGTAGAAAGCTGTTTCAATTCTTCCACTTCCTCACAAGAAATAACAGGTGCCTGCTTTTGTGGTTTGAGGGGAAGTCTGTGTAAATCATTTGGAAACCAGGGTGCAAATCTTGGTACTTGGCGAATGGGAAATTCCTTCACTGCTGCTTCTGCAAATTTCTGCAGTTTTATTAGATCTCTCTGATGTGGTCGATAGTGCAAGACCACTTCCATGCTTGAACGGTAGGAAACCAGTGATTCTTAGGAAAACAGTCTCTTGATAAGGATTCTCATATCTAGAGTGAAACAGCTTATTTACAAGAATTTCCTTGCCCCATGATGCAAAGATCAGTGGAAGACAGGACC
Organism: Catharus ustulatus; assembly: GCF_009819885.2. Taxonomy (NCBI): domain Eukaryota; kingdom Metazoa; phylum Chordata; class Aves; order Passeriformes; family Turdidae; genus Catharus; species Catharus ustulatus. Next base: position 21,327,996 of record NC_046262.2, on the reverse strand, counting down.
TAAAGTAGAAGTATTATAAAACAATAAGATACTACCATATTATGAAAAACGTTGCTAGGATATTTTTCAAGAAAGAAATAGGTAGCAAAAATACGTAAGATATGTATCAGAACATTCTATTTTACCTAGGCTGAACATTAGGAGCTGCATTCCGTCATTACTAGTGTAAGTTCAGTACAATGAATGTTATCCACATGCACACTGCTTACGCAGAACAGTCCTCTTCCAAGAGAGCTCTTTTACCATCACCATCTCATACTTGCCATCCATCACTATTCTGGTTGTATTGTTGCGATGCATATTAAAAGGAACACAATTACTACTGCCTATTTTCTCAAATTCAGCAGACAATTTTTAAAAAGAGTTTTCCTCCTATGTATCAGCATTTTAAGCGAAGGTACATAAAATAACTAGAAAACACATGTTACAGAAATCCTTCCCAAAATAGTACCGACTAATAGATTCTAAAGCAAAAATGTTTAAAAGGGAAGTGCTCTAGGCAAATTAAAGCTGCCTGCTTCCATTTTGTATCAGAACCACGTATCTCGTTTTAGTCTCAAAGCTTCCATGCATTACATGCAACTATGCTTTAATCCTTAAGGAACTGATAATTTCTTCATTTATGAGACTTTTGGAATAACTAAACAACTTATTAAATCATCAAAGCTTTATACTTCCATACAAAGATTATACGAAGGGAGAACTACAAACACTGTCATAAAACGTAAGTAAGATAGCAGAGCGTTGCTCTCCTACTTCCCATCCTTCTCCTCATTTCCCCCTGCCTCCACAAGAAATTTGCAATCATTTCACATTCCCTCATGGAGAGCAGTAACATAGAGAATATTAAAATAATGAAATATAAAACTGCCACTGTCAAGATTTTGTTTAATGCAGCCACAATGAAAATAAATCCCCGCACATTCCCCACTTTTGCAAAACCTACAGACTGGACTAAATTTAATACAAAACCAAGGATGGCACTGGTTTCTTATAAAAGCCAAATGATCCACCGCAAAGCTCTTTGCTTTTAATTAACTACTATCAAAATGCATTTGGCAGGTACTGATGTTTCATGTTCTTATGTTTTCGCCTTTATTGCACGTGTGTATATGTATTTAAAAAGACCTTGTTGAGCTTTGAATTATAGTTAACAGATCTTACTATCACATGGAAACACTGTTAAAAAACTTTGTCCAGGAGAGTTTTAAAACGAGAAGGCGGTCCCTGAAATTACTCATACCTGAAATACTTTATCCATCTCACGGATCTAGAATGCTTGCAAAGGAGAGATTCTAATCAGCTCTTTATTACACATAAATAACTAGCAGCATTATGATTAAGAAATTATCAAATTCTTCACAGGGCCCTCTTGATTTTGGAGATAAATTTACATTAATTTTGGAGGCATGCAAGAGACCTACACAATTGTATTTTCACTCATTGTAACCCCTGAATCAAGGAGGTAAGCCTCGTAGTTGTACATTAAGCATGACGTGAAAAGGGCAAAAGCCATCCAAAGGGGAAGCACGGAATCAACTGTGTTGGAAAAGACGTCTGAGATCATAGAATCCAACACCACCTCGTTAAATAGACTATGGCATCAAGCGCCACGTCCAGTCTTTCCTTAAACGCTTTCTGGGCCGGTGACTCCCACCACCTCCCTGGGCAGCCCATGCCAATGTCTAATCACCCTTCCTGCGGAGGAATCCCTCCTAACGCACAACCTAAACCTGCCCTGACGCAGTTTAAGACTGTGTCCTCTCGTCCTGAAAAACAAACCAAAGAGGCAGGAGGGCAACGGGAAAGGGAATTTTAGCTGAACATTTTCTTTGAAGCCTTAGGGAAAGCACTAACACGGGCGGGCAGCGGGTTGAGCCCCTCACACCAGGCGCACACCCTGCGGTGTGCGGGGCACGGCAGAGCAGCCCTCACCACTGCCTTACGCCCTCGGGCACCGAGCGCCGCAGGCCTCAAGCGCCGGGCCGCTCCCTTCTCCACCTCCATCTAAACCGGGAGGAGAAAACTGCGGCTCGGCTACGGTTCAGACACGTTGTTTCACCACGGAACCAGGGCCGGGCGGGTGGGAACCGGCGGGACCGCACTGTCGGTACCTTTTAGAGCCAGCAAATGCTCCTGCTTGGGCTGGTTGACGTCCATGGCTTTCGCCCCGCGGGATGGCCGACGGAGCGGGAGGAGCCGCGCAGACTACGGCGGCAGCAGGCACAGCCGTCCCAGGCTGCAGCGCGGCGGAAGGAACTACAGCCCCCAGGGCTCCGCGGGCGGCTGGGGCGCGGCACCGCCTCCTTCCGCCTGCCTGGGCCTCCGTGGGCCACGGTGGGAGTCGTAGTTCTGCAGTTGTGCAGGGAGGCGCCTGCACTGGTGGCGGCGCCTCGTTCCTTCCTGCGGGCTGCTCCGCTCCGCCCTCCCCGAGATGGCGGCCCTGGCTGTAAACAAGGCCGGGCCGGAGGGTGGCCGCGGGCCTGGCGGTGGTGGCGGTCGCGGCCCGGCGGGCGCTGCCGTGAAGGTGAGGCGGCGGCTCGGCTCGGCTCTGCTCCTGTGGTGGGCGACGCCGGCGAGGAGGGGGTGCGGGAGGCCTGTGGTACAGGATGGGTACGCTGGGGTGCCGGGCTTATGGACAGGTTTGGGGTTTTTTTTCTTTCTATATAATCATCAGTTTTGCTTTTCGTTTATAGCTTGAGCTATTCCGGCCCGCAACTGTTTGCTCGCGCTAGCTCGGTGCTGCGTTTTTAGCTTACTAAGTGTCTCACTTAGAATGACTGACCTCTTTATGAACATCAGCTGAGAGGGGAAACTCCACCGGCCAACTCTCGCTTCCTTTTCCTGCGAGGATGTTTCTGCTGGTTGTGCCTTTTGACTAGTAGGCTTGTCTTACGGCAACGTATTAAGTGAAGCGAGTATGAACTAGTGATGGTCAGGCAGAATGCTGAGGAGTTAAAATGTTCTGTTTGTGTCTAATTATTTGTTTACTTTTAAAAAATCGATAGTATGTTCGTTAGTTGTGTGCATAAGGCAAAATTACTGACTTAGCTTATCTGCTGAGCACATATGATTGCATGAACGTCTGTAAAATAAACTGTCGTGTGCCTTACTGTGTGAAGTTTTTCTTTTTTATTAGCTCAAAACCAAATATGGTATTTTTAAACTTACAGGTTCTTGAGTGTGGGGTCTGTGAAGATGTATTTTCTTTACAAGGGGACAAAGTTCCCCGGCTGCTTTTGTGTGGCCATACTGTCTGCCATGACTGTCTTACCCGGCTTCCTCTACACGGCAGAGCAGTTCGTTGTCCTTTTGATCGACAAGTTACTGAACTAGGTAAGAAAATAGAAATTTGACGTTTTTGAAGCATGTCAGTCAAGAGTGTGTAGAAGATAATGGTAGACATAGTTTCTTAGTGCTCCACTTAATGATAATATTTTCAAGTGATGAATGTGCAGTAAGAACAAGAAGGTAAAGATGTTGCCTTTATGTTCTTGAACCTGGGCTTGCACACTTTATATCTGGACATCTTCTTGTACACCTGTCTTTGCAAAGGGACTACTCTGTTTAATGTTTCTGTGTAAGGGCTTCTGAATGAGTATTAGTTTTCTATTGTCCTAAACACTAACCTCCTGCAATTGAGTAGGTAACTTTTTTGACAAACACATTTGTCTGAGTTCATGATGAAGTGATCTAGAAGGAAGGATCAGTGATAACAAATCTGGATTTTACAATGGTAGTGACTTCTGTACATGCAGTAATTAGTAATGGCAGGCTATTAACAGGAATTCCCCCACTATAAGAATGTCTGCACATGGTATTTGAAAGGATATGATAAAGCTTTTTTCTTACAGTGGAAGTTTGTTTTAGGCAAAGGAAGACACATGCCTATAATTACTCCAGAGTAAAATTACCTAGTCAACACGGGGTTATAGAGAAGACAAGTTATCAGAGTAAACTGCAACAAAAAGAACTTATTAATAGAACTGGCTCCAGCAGTTTTGAATAGCGCTGGAGGAAAAAGAAACTTGTTGGAAGGAGAATCTGTAGAAAAGGACATCTCTTACCTGGTAAACCATGAAAGAAATGTTTAAGTATCAAATTCACTTGACTTTGCTGTATGAGAATCTGCTAGGAATATTAAGGCATTCTGCAGGATGTTCTTGTGAAGATAGAAATCAGGGAAAGAAATATCAGTCTTGTATGAAAGAGAGGTTTGTTTTCTGAGCAGAGGGAGATGATAAAGTATGAGAATCATGAATGATTGCCAATCTAGTAGAGTGGCTAAAAGAGGAATGGTTTGTTTAACTTTAATCTGTGGCTGTACAGCTAGCTACACAAGATTTCTTAAACTATGCTTTTAGAGGGAGAATGCTACAGCACGATCCTTAGTCCTGTTATGATGCACTTTTGTCCAAGACCATTGTGCTTTTTATTGTGATGGGGAGCTTGTTGCTTTTTAGTTATTATTATGCAATTTTTCCCAGGCATCTGAAAAGATCCTATCATAGTTTTTCGGTGTTTAACATTTGGTGAAAAGGAAGCTTTACAAAAGCATTTACAATTCTTTGGGTTTTTTGTCTTTCTGAGGAGCTTTTGATGAAATGCAGTGAAATTTTATTAAACCTTCAAGTCCCCTACAGTTAAGAAGAAGGATGAAAAGCTTCAGGATACTTACATATTGAGGATAATAGAGCTGCATCCTGCTGTCTAACACTAGAAAGAAGAAGGATGCACTATGATCAACAGTTGCTCACAAAAGTAATTGGTAGAAAATCTCTGCAAAACAGCTTGAAAATAAAAATACTTCTTGGTTGAATAAAAGTTCTGCCTGGTGATCTGAGGCAGGGGGAGGTCATAGGCACTTTTAGTCTCTCCATATCCAATAGCCTTGAGACATACTACTGGCTCTAGGATATAAAACCAGGATATGTTGTGGAGCGCAGCTCATCATGGCCTCTCTTCGAGACAAGGTAAATTTGCTACCTTGCTCTAATCACCTAGTAGCTCCTGCTATTGGTTAAATTTGCTGCACTTGTAGTTCTGCTTTGTTCTAGCGCTTATGAGTGGGGGAGGGACAACTCAGGGCCCAGGGGAACTTTTCATACTTCCCTCCCCTCCATTTGAGACTATGAAAAAGTGAGCTCCATGTTCACCTTATTGCCATTCTACCATTTAATGTAATAATGTTTTCTAGTCTAAGAGAGCTGTTTAGTATCTAAATCATGATTATAGGACCACTGCCAAGAAAAAAATTATTGAAAGAAAAACTGTAAAACTAGGACATAAAGCTACCTGTGCTGAAGACAGTTTCTTAATTAGTAACTAAGGATTTTATGGAGACTTCTAGTTGGTCTACAGTAACGTATGGTTACTTTTTTTCGTTTGCTTTTATTACTAACACAGTTAATACTATATTTATCCAAGTTTTCCTATGTAATCTTGGGAACTTTTTGAAATAAATACTGGAGGGTCTGTATATGTGTAGGTGTAGCTGTACGTTTTTGGAACTGGACTCTTGGTTTACAGGGCTGTCTCTTCTTTCTATATGCAATTGTGTGTGAAAGCAGGGTTAGAAGTACTGTGTGAATCAGATTTTTTGGAAATGTGTTCTGTGATGTTTACATGCTTAGCAAAATGGTGCAATATAAAAGCTTGTTTGATTTTTAAAATTTTGAAATAATATATTCTGGAAATTGTTGTTTCAGACAGTTTATATGGGGGCAAATTCAATAAATGATGTCAGTAGAAAAAGAGGCTCCTCTCAAAGATTTTCCTTAAAATATGTCAGTTTGGCAGAAAAGGCAAATAATTTCCTGCAAACTATTTTCTCTCTTCTTATGTTGAGTTACTGGTTATTTTTGGCTGGGTTTTTCTGGTTTTTGTTGGTTTTTTTCTGTTGGGTTCTGTTTTGGTTTTTTTTTAATTAATACACTGACAAGGGTACTTTTATGAAAAATCTGCTTATGTTACAACTTTGGAGTTTGTCTCTGTCTACCATTACAGCAGAGCTGAGATTTTTTGCTATCATTAAAACTTGTTCACAGAGGTATGCGACTGATGGCACCCTTCATGTAATCTATCTGATTGGTGTTGCTTACATTTACACATGCCTTGGCTAGTGTTGGGAGTGTCAAGCTGAAACTGAAAAATACTGTGCAAGAAAATGCAGTTAAACATTCTCTCAAGTCTGTTTAGACATTTATACAAAAGTTGTTCCTTTATCCCTTTTGTTATTTATACTTTTTCAGTCAAGATTCATGCTTTTGAAATTGACATTTGTGTTTGTAACTGGAGTCAGTCTTAACATCTTCACTCTATCACTCGCTCATTCCTGGCTGACAGATTTTCTGCTATTGTCTTCTTTTTCGATGGCAGTCAGAATGTGTAATGATTTTTGTAATGGGTACAAACATTCTTTGTAGGCACAAGGATGAGATCACTAGACTCCCTTACATTTGTGATCAAAGCAGAATTTGAGGTAAAGTCCAAGAGAGTAAATGGATGTATTTACACAACTCATACTTTAATGATTTCAAATGTAAAATAAATACTTGGTCAGTTGTGTTGAAAATGTGTAGATCAAGTATCTAAAAATTTTATAGGTAGATTTAGAGTAAAAAGGAGCAAAGTCCCATTTTTGCAAATATGTAAACTTTATGAGAGATACAGTGAAATGAGGCATGGCTTTTTAAATGATAATGAATAGGATACCTATGACAAGGTAATCCACCTAGCTGATCAGGGAAGCTGGTTGATGGGATCTTTCCGGATTTCAGTGAAGCTTTCAGCACTCTCTCTCACGGTGTCCTGCTGGACAAAATGTCCAGCACAGAGCTGGATAAACACGTGGTGTGATGGGAGAGCAGCTGGCTCACAGGTCAGACACAAGGGGTGACACAATGGGGTGACATCAACATGGGCACCTCTCCCTAGGGGGGTTCACGGGGCTCTACCTTAGGCTATGTGCTCTTCAACATCTTCATGAATGACTGGGTGCAGGCCTGGGAGGGGTATGAAGTTCACAGATGGTACAAAACTGGGAGGAGCTGTTGATTCCCTCCAGGCTGGGAGGCTCTGCAGAGAGGGCTGGGCAATCCCCAATCATATGAGAGTCAAGAGTTAGGGAAGGTGCCAGGTTCTGCATCTGGGATGGGACAGCCCTGGATGTACAGACAGATGGGAATGAGAGACTGGAGAGCAGTGCCATGAAAAGGACATGGGGTTCTGGTCCATGGGAAGTTGGACATGAGCCAGCAGGCCCTGGCAACCAGGAGGGCCACCCATGTCCTGGGGGCAAGGGAGGGATTGTCAGTGCTGCAGTGTAAGAAGGACATAACTAGAGTGTGCAGTGGAGGGCATGAAGACAGTGAAGGGCCTTGAGGGGAAGCCATGTGAGGAGTGGCTGAGGTCACTTGGTCTGTTCAGCCTGGAGGAGACTGAGGGGAGACCTCACTGTAATCACAACTTCCCTGTGAGGGGCAGGACCCAAGGAAATGGCCTGACGTTGTCAGGGGAGGTTTAGGTTGGATATTAGGAGAAGATTCTTCACCCAGAGGATGACTGGGCGCTTGAACAGTCTCTCCAGGGAAGTGGTCACACCCTGTCTGCCAGGGTTTAAGAAGCATTTGGAGGATGCTCTTGGGCAAATAATGTGGTCATTAGGAATGGCCTGTGCAGGGCCAGGAGTCGGAGTCAGTGATCCTTGTGGGTCCCTTCCAACTCCAGATTATTCTGTGATTCTATGTTTTATAGGATGTTTTCTGCTTATAAATTCTGTTTTAGTAGATTAAAAATTAGCCTGTGAGCTTCACTTGTTTTTTGGCTGTCATCAAGATGGACAAGTTACACAATTGCTAGTACTTGTATTATTAAGTCTCATGGTAGTAATAGAAAGAATGTTAAGAGCTGTGTATCTTTGTTTCTCATGATGTCTTAGAGTTATGAACCAAAAAAGAAGTACAGAATAGCTACAGACTTACCTTGTCTGATCATCTTGGTTGCAATTCAGTAAATTCGTTCTGACTTTCTCTTCAATGCTAGATGTGGGACAGAACTAACATAAAATCTCATACAATGTTGTAAACTGAGAAGAGTGTTTCTTAGTATCTGGGGTTTGTTTACTAAACATTAAAACCTGTGAAAGAAAAGACTTGTGTAAGAAATTCCATGATGATTGAATAGCTTGTTCCTCTCTCAGCCTTTATCCAGTGTGTGCCTAAAGGCTAAGACAATGTTTGCTTAAAGACTAGGAACACTAATCTTTTACTTAAGTAGATTTATCCTTTTGGTACACGTACATCCACTTATACTGGGCTATTAATGGCTATCTGGATTAGTGGCTAATCTGAAAGTAGAAGGTCCATGTTAGTATCAACAGTCATTATATTGGTGTGCTGTTAATGTGACTATTTTGTATGCTGTACAAGCTGAAGGTTATGCACAGTTTGCTGTGGGAAAGTGCTAAGTTCCTCAGAGGGAACCACATAACCACTTTTCAATGCTTTGTTTTCTGAGAATTAGTCTGTCTAGAAACATTTAGCAAATCTAGATCCTGTTTACAAACTGTTTTGATGTAAATCAATTCTAAATTGGCTATAGTGCTCTGTATTTCTTCAATCTGTAATAAGAGGTGACTCTTCCTTGTTCTGTGTTATGGAAAAAACAGCTGCATTGCTAGAAGCATTCAAGCTAAAACTGTGAGATCAGAATATATCAAAGCAGATGACTTTATGAGTGCTTAGCGTAATTTTTGAGGGACAGAATGCACCTTCTGCAAACTCCTTCAAGATCTGTGATAAATAAAAGTAAAAAAAATTTTGTTTGTTTGCAGCTTATTTTATGAAGTGCACTGATCTTAAATTGGGTGCTGGCAATGCAGTGGCTCTCTGTAGCAGGCTTCCACCATGGAATTGATAACTGCAGAGATCACTGACTTTTTAAAGCACCTTGCTTTATAGCTAACTTCAAAGTTACTAACCAGTGCTTTCATAGGCCTGTTTCTGGAGGCAACAAATGCATGGTCTTTAATGGTAAGCATATTTTTTTAAAACAGGTTATCAGTATTTTTATACCCATTGAGAGTGTTGGAAGATAAAATAGTTTAAAATGCTTCAATTTATAGCTGTAAGAAAACTGTATCATCCATTTATTGCCTTTAATCTATGAGGCACATAAATTCTCAGTGGCCAAATTCAAAATAGAGTATTGCAGTCTGTAGTTAAACTGTGAGGAAGGTGGACTAGCGAAGAAAGTTTCATGAAGTTAAACTGGAAGCTACATAAAGAAGGAGGTATTCAGTGTGGTTAGCAACTGGGTATTTCTCATAACTGTGGCTGTTGTCTGTCTAGTCATTTAGAGCTGCACTTTCACTCTAATGATAAATCACAATCTATGGAATGTTTGCTAAATCTCCATATTGAAGAAGTAAAACTTAATGTCTGTAAAAGATCAGTAAGAATCACTGAACTCCAGAAGGGTGAAGGGCACATACTCCTACCAGACTGCCACAGGGCAGCATAGTTTAGGAGTTAGGAAACAACGCAGGAGAATTGGACAATTCAAGTAGTCTGGCCTCTATGGGAAAACATGTGGGAATACTGTTTCCATGAGTTCATATAGATAGCTGGTGTGTCATGTGCAGCAACTGAAATGCAGAAGTTTTGTTGGCATATAAGGAAACAATTTTGACTGTAAGAGTAACCAGGCTCTGCCACAGGTTGCCCTGAGAGGTGATAGCATTACCTTCCTTGGAGATCTTCAGAAGATTCCTGGATGTGGTCCTGGGCAACCAGCTCTAGGTAACCTATACAAAGAGACCCTCCCAACCTCAACAATTTTGTGACTTTTTTATGGTTAAAAAGTAATGATCCAGTGCTCAAAGATGATGCTTGACCTCTTGAGCACTGTTTTCCTTGCAATAGAGAAAATGTCATTAAGTTTATGACAGTTACACTGGAAAAAAGTCAAGGGATGACAATTCCTTGAGGAAGCAACAACTAAGATTCTCATATGCTGTGCAGCCTATACAGTTACCATTTTACAGCAGTTATTGGAATTCAGTTCTGATTTTGCTTCTCATCTGATTGCTTCATGTTAACTTCTACAAAATTGGGATCATACAGGAGTAGACATGGATTTCTACTTTGCTCTAGGGAGTATAAGTGATCTTCCATTTTATCAAGTAGTGTAGTACCTTAGGTTTTCTTTCTGAATATTAACTCTTACCTAGATTTTGCTGGCATGAGATCTGCAATTGGTGTTGCATCTTTTGAGACAGGGAGTAAGGTTTCTCAGTAGAGAATTCTTCATGGCTTCCATTAATATAGTAGAAATGTTCACTATACTCCTGAAAACAATAATTTTTATGATACACAGTGTTTGTGTGTTCCTCGTATTCTTTAGTTGTTAGCTGTTGCAAATTATTTTATGAGTATTTTTACTAAGTTTCTCTATATTTTTAATAATCTTGGCATCTTTTAAGTAGGGAAAATCTGCATAAATATTAAATAGCTCAATGATCAAAGGAAGGAAGAAGATGGAGTGAGTTTGCAGAAAAAATGCTATTATGTCTCACTATGTTAATATTAATGTAGTTGATCTGCTCTTTCTATTAGTCTAAATCTCAATTGTAGTTTGTGGAATTTCTCAATATGATATGTGCTTGAGATTTTCCTTCCTCTCCTCCCCTTTATTTAACTCTTCATCAAAAATAGGAGATTCTGGTGTCTGGGGATTGAAAAAGAACTTTGCTTTGTTGGAACTCTTGGAACGGTTGCAGAATGGACCTGCTGGGCAGTATGGGACAGCTGAAGAAGGCATTGGTCTATCTGGAGAGGTACTGAGATTTAAACAAAGAAACAATAAAATAAGTTACATTTGCTAGACGCTATCTCTAAATAGAAAAAATATTGAAAATCAATTCTTTGCAAATGTAATTTCACCAATAGTACTGTTCTTCCAGTATCTAGTATTAAGGCTTCATAATGAAATGCTAATTTGTACTTGAGTAAAGCAAATAATAAACTAGTATTAATAAACATGCATACTATTTCCCCCCTTTTTTATTCCTTTAGGATTTTTAGAAAAGGTTGTTCATTTTGATATTTTAGTTTTAGTTACATAGGCAGTTTTAGAAAACTCCTTAGGAATTCCTCTTAAAGACTTCAGCTATTCTTGTCAATAGTTGCCTTTTATGGTAATTTTATTCTATCACATAATACTTCATTACCAAAACTAGCTGCTTTTATGATTTCAGTATTAACTTCATTACCAAAATGAGCTGCTGTTATCATTTCAGTATTAAGAGCTGGTGTGCAACATATCTTGCAGTACCATTCTAGATGTAGATAACTTTCCTAAGTGCTCATTTGACTGTTGGTGTTTTGTTTTTCTGTAACTAATTCTTTGTTCTGTAAAAATTGCTTTGGAGGAAATTCCTAGAGCCAGATTTTTTTGCTCCTCCAAGCCTTTACAACTTGCCCTGAAGTTTGGATTTATAAAACCACTGAACACTTTAAACTTTTGTTTTCAAAAAGTTTATTGAAAACTTATAATCAAGTTTCAAAGTAGTCCAAATATTTATCAGTGTATAACTTTTAAAGGAAGCTTATATTGTTGACAAGTCTTCTGATCTTCCCTCCATTATTGGGATTAATTGTTAACCACTTCAGTTTTGCCTGTTTTTTGTTGTTAGAGTATCATTCGTTGCGATGAAGATGAAGCCCACGTTGCATCTGTGTATTGCACTGTTTGTGCCACTCACCTGTGTGCAGACTGTTCCCAGCTTACTCATTCTACTAAGACTCTAGCAAAGCACAGGCGTGTACCTCTTGCTGATAAGCCTCATGAGAAGACGATGTGCTCCCAACACCAAGTACATGCCATTGAGTTTGTTTGTTTAGAAGAGGGCTGTCAGGCGAGTCCTCTAATGTGTTGTGTCTGCAAAGAATATGGGAAGCATCAAGGTCATAAGGTACTGCTCGTAATTAATTTGTAGTCTTACCATGGGGTGGCTTGTATAATTATTTATCCAATTAAACTACAAAAGGTTGTCAGGAAAGGAGGGTGTATTCTTGATGTGTTCGTCCTATTTAATTTTCCCTTCATGTCAAATAGTTGCTGTATAAAAAAGAAAAAACATTCTGAAAACTTGATGAGTTACTGATGTGTGTATATATATGAAGAAGGATAGTCCCTTTATCTGCTGCTTTTCTGAACTTTTCATAACATTGGGCCACCAGTTTTAAAACCTGTTTCCATATGACACTACGTACATATCGCATCACTGGTACAATCCTTCTTTTTTTATAATAAATTACGATAAGCAGACAATTTTTTTTTTTACTTGTGTAATTGCTAGATACCTGAGTTAGTTTCAGCATAATCTGTAAGTCCTGACTGTATTTTTAAATTGCAAGATGGTTTTGGCTCTACTATATGCATATGTAAATATATGCCCATATACTTGCACGTATATATTAAATACGTAGTAAAATAGAAAATATTATTAAGAAAGATCGTTATGACTGGTGATCATTATTATATGCTGCTTTTAATTAATAGCATTCCGTCTTGGAACCAGAAGCGAACCAGATTCGTGCATCCATTTTAGATATGGCTCACTGTATACGAACTTTCACAGAAGAAATCTCAGATTATTCCAGAAAATTAGTTGGAATTGTTCAGCATATAGAAGGAGGAGAGCAAATAGTTGAAGATGGAGTTGGAATGGCCCATACTGAACATGTATGTTTTTTAACATTTTTATTTCCCCCATATGAACATATTATTGGCTTTTCTCTAAGAACCAGGATAAGTAAGTAATTTCATGACTATAAGGCACACCCTTTTGGCTAAAATTTTGGTCCGAACCTGGAAGTGCGCCTTATACCCCGGAGCGCCTTATATATGGACAAAGTTCGGAAATTTGCCGTCCTGGAAGTGTGAGCCTGCAGCAGCCCTGAGCCGAGCCAAGCTCACCTGGCCCCAAACCGAGCCAGTAAACTCCGTGATCCCGCGACATTACTAATTCGTTACTTTGTTGCATGCAGATCCTCACTGCAAAAAAAAAAGTGCGCCTTATATGCCGGTGCGCCTTATATGTGGACAAAGTTCGGAAATTTGCCAATGTCCGGAAGTGCACCCTATACTCCGGTGTGCCTTATAATCATGAAGTTACTGTGCTTTCTTTGAAAATTGTGCATAGGTTTTATAGGACAAGTCTTTAAGGTCTTTTATCTAGGAAGTCAGTATTGAGGCTTAGGTCAGCAGATGGAAGGGAAACTTGTGTGTTACAATGTTTTTAGGCTACCTGAAAATATGGAGGCAGTGAGAAAAGTTTTGTAACTGCTAGTGTCCAGACTGGTTATGTTCTCAGGTGATATAATAGTATTGAGGCTTTTTTCCCTGGTCATTTTTAGTAAGTTGCCTATACATGCAAGTGAGCTACTGGATTATAGGAATAACTTCTTATAAGTGTTTTGGTATTATATAGAAAGTTTTGTCAGCCCTAACTGGGACTTGACCAAATAGATGTGAAAGTGAATTAGAATCTAGAATAAAATTTAAAATTTGCTTCTGAATCAACTGATGTCCTTAATCTCTTGGATCTCCTTGCTGCAACACTCTAGGTACCAGGAACTGCAGAGAATGCTCGTTCATGTGTCCGAGCCTATTTTTCTGATCTTCATGAAACCCTTTGTCGTCAGGAGGAAATGGCTCTTAGTGTTGTTGATGCTCATGTGAGAGAGAAGTTGATTTGGCTTAGGCAACAGCAAGAAGACATGACCATTCTCCTGTCACAGGTTTCAACGGCTTGCCTTCACTGTGAAAAGACTTTACAACAGGTAGGTTGGCAAGTGAGCTGTAGCATATGGCAAAATACATGGGACTATAAATTAAGTTTAGACTACAAAAAAAGAGATCAGATGGTACTCTGCATTATTTTCTTATAAGATTAAAAAGCAATCATGATATAACATGACATTTAAGTATTTGTTACAAGGGAGTATTAGGCAATGATAATCAGTACAAAAGCATAGAGTCCTCCAGTTGCTGGAAACCCTGTGGCATAACTTTTTGGGAGTGCTTTGTGATATTAGTGGGAAGGCAAGACAAGACTGAAGGAAAAAACTACATACAGAATTTATTGGAAAGATTTTACAGTTGCAGTTACAAGTATAGATGTTTGAAGGTGGTTGTCATAGTTGGCTGGTAGGAAAATATGTTTTAGGATTAAATCACTTTCAGTAGCACTTGTAATTCAACATCTTAACTGTATGAAGAAAGTGGCTGTGTGAGAGTTTCTGATTGATCCCTTATTCATTCAGTTTAGTAATAGGAAAAAGTAAATAGTATGTGTAGCAAATAGTAAACTGAGGGTGAGAAGCTACTTCATTAATGTGTTATTTGTACTTCTTTGTTCCAGATTTGTTTAGAGTTTTTGTTTGGTTGTGTAGTCAGGTTTAACTGTACAAATGTTCCGATCATGAATGTCATAATAATATTTTCCTCTTCAGTGTGTTTCTATGTCATGCAAAAGAGTTGCTCTATTCCATCTTTTTGAATGATATATGAAAAATATAAATATTCTTTAAATGTTGCATTGTTACTATTGTTTCTTGTAATTTATGTTACTCGTAGATGGCTTATAGTTTGTTGAACTACAGAACTGCAGAGCTATTTAGTATCTACTAGTGTTAAGGAAAACTGTTAGGATATTAATATTTGTATTGCAATTAAATAAATAAATCTATTTGTACATATTAATTTCTTGAAGTAGAGTATTTCTCTTTAAAATGCCTTCTATCTAACAATTGTATTTATATTGTATTTGGAGTATTTTCAAGTGATTTACTAATGGAAAGGCATGCTTTTCATGTTTAGGATGACTGCAGAGTGGTGTTGGCCAAACAGGAAATTACAAGATTGCTGGAGACATTACAGAAACAGCAGCAGCAGTTCACGGAACTTGCAGATCATGTACAACTGGATGCGAGCATACCAGTCACTTTTACAAAGGTATTTTTAGTCTCATGGATGTACAGCTATCCACTTTATGAGGTCTCAAACCTAATGTAAAATAAAGCAGGAATAATACACGTACAGTGTAATGCTGTATTTGTTGCAACAAGTTGAGGCAATTCAGTATCAATTAGAGCCACAGTGTCTTATGACCTGATGAGTGCAATTCGGTATTTGAGTGACAAACCATGTGCTGCTATAATTAGGGTGAGAAATGTTCCTTTGATATTGACCATATCAGTAGCTTTGTTTGAGCATGAGCTTTTGAATTTGAATAAATTGAATAGCATTTGTGAGTCCTAGAAACACTTTTCTTTGGAAACATATTTGATAATTTCCCAAAAATTTCTCATCCATTTTAAATGCAGTACTATTATTATAACTCTCCGTTTTTAATGTTTTAAAAAAACTTATTTCTTTCAGTTCATTAAGCAGTCATTTGTTTTACAGTTGCTTTGTATTCACTGATAGCTTAACTTAAACATGATTCATCTTCTGAGTACGTTTGGGTTTTATTACTTTGATATAATTTCAGTACTACTTTCTTTGAAAGGGATGAAATTATTCAAAGTTTGATAATGGTACTTCTATTTGGTGTATTTATATGGTATTTATTTTTTATGATACTTTCCTTTTAGGAAAATAAAGAAGTTTGAAACTCAAGGAACAAGAAGTACTTTGATGTATGGGTTTTTTGGTTCTGAATGGGTGAAAGAGGAAGAGGATCAATTGTTGCTGTGACAAAAATGAGAATTTAACTGTAGCTGTTGAAGCATTTACTGTAAGGAAATGAATGCTTCTGCAGAGATTCTATGTCAGTTCTTGCTGACTTGAGAAATTAAATTTCTTCAAAATAATTGATTTTATAATCTCAGTATATTTGAATTTCCATATTAATGCGACATTTTCACTTCTGCCTCTCTCTTCCCTATTTAGTAGAGATCAGAGCTGGTAGGGCCAAGGAAACCTCTTCTGCAAACCCTCATTATTCCATGAATGAAGCAGTAATTGCATTTCACAGATGAAAAATTGCTGAATCAGCGGCACATTTTGAATGTCTGACTTTGGATTTCAAGAGCTATTTATCTGACTAGGAGAATTTTGATTGTGAATTTCTGAGCATTTGTAAAGAGAATTATAGCAGCTAGCTAAGGTGTTACAGGAGGCATAAAATAGGCTTGGGGAACCAGAAGACTTGGTGTTGTTTTGTAACAATTTGTATTTTTGTGAAGTCTTCTGAGGGTTAATTTCTGAATTTCATATGTGCTAAAGCAACTGCAATTTTTCATAAAAAAAGCAGCAACCATGAAAAAATACGGTGAAAATAATTCCTTCAGTCTCTTACTTTTTGCTTTCTCACATCTGGTATAGCTGAATGTTCTCTTTCTCAATGGTGTGTTTTTAGATTAATGATCTATCATTGACTTGTAGTGAGGTTTGTTGTACATGAAAGATCTGGACCTGGCAACAGCTATTAGGCAGAAATAAAATCTTCAGATAAAAATCTGTAAACTGTTGTTACATTACTGGAAAGGTCTTTCTCAGGAGCTGCCATACACTGAAGGCTTCATCTGTTATAAGATGTAAAAAAGCATTTCAAATACTGCCAGATCACAGCAACATTTAATCTCCAATGAAAACTGTGGAGGTTAAAAGGAGGGGAGGGAGAAGAGGGAGCAAGTGAATCTTACCTGTATTTTTTTGTTTCACTCTTAATACAAAAAAAACAGGCATTGTGCCATTTTCTCTTCCTAAGCCAGCTAGGGAAATGCCACATACAAAGCTCTGAATGGAGGATTTGGAGAATTCTGGTTGAAATGTCGTCATCTTACTTAACTTGTAGTTAGCTTGGTGGCAAGGAAATGGCTCCTCACCTAGGAGCATGATCTTTATTTGAAGATAGTGTTCTGTCGAAAGGATGCAGTGGTTGTAGAACATTATATACAAGAAGAGCGTTCAATCGTCATAAATATGTGTGTGTACATGCTGCAGAGAGAGAAAACTATTGAGGAACAGTGCTTGAGATTTACTGATAAATTCTCATTGTGATGTTAAACCAGCTATGGTCAACTGCTAACCTGCACGAACATCAAGACTACACGAGAAGACAGTATTCTATCAGAGGGGAAGCACTTTAAGATACCATTAGGTAAACCCATACAGAGAGTTTTTGTCTCATCAAATTTCTTGGAAGAGGTCAAGGATAAAATAGTGAAGAGATCATAGTTGTAGATATTTTTCTGTACTTTCTGCAAAACAAAATACAAACTTAAACAAACTTACTTAAACAGAAATCTAAGGTTACCTGTTTTTAATTATGCCATCAAATTATGCAGCTGCCGGAAGTACAGACACAAAGGGGTTTTCTTTGTAATTTTTTTAAGCAACATTTTAGTTAAAAGTGCTGATACAATTGACAAGGAGAGACTTTTTTCATGTCAATTTCTAGCTGTGATAATGAATAGTCTGTTATTACTGATTCATATTGCAGATGCTACATGTTGTTTTCTGAATAGCAACTTTTGTTGCAAAGAGGTTTTTTTTTGAAGTGACAGAACTACTTGTCCAAAAAGTGGAGATTTGGTATACATCGCACATTTTGATTCCTTCTGAGAGAATACAAACATCCTGAGAACAGCCTATTTTTCATTCTAAACCTTAGAAAAAGCAAACCGCAACAGGATGGCTAAATTTGACAGCATCACCCATCTCCTTCTTTTCCCTGATGATTTAAGTTGTACTGCCTCTGCCTTCCAGCCATGGGAGCTGTTGAGGTGACCAGTGCTTCTGGTGGAGCTGTGAGAGGATTGTCAGACTGGCTCACTGTCAGCAAGCTCTGCCGATAGCCAGGGTACTGCCTCTTGCAAATAACCTGTAAACTGAGTAGCTTTATCTGAAGCTGCTGCATTTCCTTCTTCCTTTCAGGTACAGAGAAGAATTAGGCACATTTGCTGGCAGAAATTTTTGATAAAATCAGAATTGAAGTTTGAGGGTGAAAAGAGTGCTAGAGCATGACATTTTTTAGACTCTTCAGAGCCTTCTGCATACTTCTTTGTTTTTTCTTTTTCTCCATGCCTTTACTGTTGGTGTGCTTGTCAAAAATCTGCCCACAAGTTCTTCTTTTCCAAAATAAGATAACCTGTTCTGATAATAGTGTTGCAGTGTTGTTACTGAATTTCAGCTGTGACTCCAAATATCTAGAACTTAGATGAAATTTATTAAAAAGCAGATATGTCTTAATGTTTTATTTTCCAAATCTCAAATAGTCTTTTGGTTTTGGAGCATCTGCTTTGTGTAGTAGTAGTACTGGGCCTGCTGATCTTATGCAAGTTCATTTCACAGATTCAAAAAAGTACAGTAATTTCACGTGTATAAGGCGCACGCTTTTGACTAAAATTTTGGTCCCAACCCGGAAGTGCACCTTATACCCCAGAGTGCCTTATATATGGACAAAGTTTGGAAATTTGCCAACCCAGAAGTGCGAGCCCGCAGCAGCCCCGAGCCAAGCCTGCCCAGCCCCAGGCAGGGCCACGGCTGCCCCCGGTGGCCGTGGGGAGCAGGGCCGACATCGGCCCCGCTGCAGCCCCGAGCGGCGCCAGACCCGCCGTCCGCCGCGGCAGCCCTGAGTGGGGCCGAGCTCGCCCGGCGCCTAGCCAGTAAATCCCGTGATTCCATTACTAATTCGTTACTTAGTTGTGCGTGGATCCTCACTGCAAGAAAAAAATGCCCCTTATATGCCAGTGTGCCTTATACTCATGAAATTGCTGTAATTGATTTCATACTGAATAGGTAGTCTGTGGAGTTTTATGATAAGGACCATCTGGGACCATTTTGGTTCCAAGCAGCAAGCAGACAATTTCATAAGTGAATAATGCATTGAGGTCTGCTAGTTGAAGAAGCTTCACTGTTGAATCAGGAAACCCATGAGCTGCAAGATATTAAGCGCAGGGAAGTTATTTAGGAGAGTTATCACTATGTGCTTTCCTTATTTGTTACTTCCATATCCATCTTTGCCTAGTTGAAGACAGTATATATGATGAGATGAACCTTTGATCTGGCTTATACACTTATAGTCATGCTGACTTTTACATTGTGGTTGTTTCATAATTATATTTTAAATTTTTTTTAGAAGTAGTCAAGGTACTTTTACTCTCTCGCAGGATTGTGATAGCATAAGGCCATTGAGTTGTATTGATTATTCTGAAAGTACACTACTTCTTCCATGACAGAAGGAAGAATCCAGTTGCTTGTCATGATGACAATATGTCCAGATATATAATGGATCCTGTGGGTTTATCTGTGTATATATAGCTATCTCATATCATTTGATGTAGATGTTCATATGTCCTGTCACATGGCAGCATGCTGGTCTTACACCAGGAGTTGTTGTAGCCTTTTTGCACTCAGTAGTATTTCTTCTGTAAGAAGAAATAAGGCGCTATGTGGACAAGGTACAGTGCTATCTGGATTTTGCAAAAAAACAAAAGTACTGCCACATGATTTTAGTGATTGAAGCCCTGGTGTTTCATCAAGATAGCAGTTCTAAGTACTTCAAAATGTGTTTTGGGAATTCTCATCTCAGCCTGTGTGTCTATTTTAGAATTTATGCTTTACCATTTGATCACATCGTCAGTGTCATCTCCTTAACAATAGCTTGGTGTAAACTACAAATAGGGAAGTTGATTCTCATTTCTTGTCTTCAAGCAAGACTTGTGAGGTTTTGTTTGCTTTTCTCTACTATTTTCGATTACTGCTTAATAACATTGCTGTTGCAAAGGATTAAAAGAGGCTTAGGGTGAAGAGGTAAAGTGGAACCTCCAGCAAGGAAGTAGTTGTCTAGGTGGAGGCATTAATAAAGTGGGAAACAAGAGTTTTCTGGTCAGAGAACTCTAGTTAATTGCTACAAACAATTCCTCACATGGTCTCAGCCAAGAATGATGAAAGAATTTGAAATTTTATCAAATAGAGACATACTGTCATGAAACTGGCTAACTTTCTAAAAGACTAACTAACTAACTTTCAGTAACTCTAGTCAGGCAGAAGTTACAGATTCACTGCAGAGATTATTGGATATTTTTGTTCTTATTATTGCTGGAAGTCATTGATCGTGCCTTGTTCTTTTGGAGACTGTCAATTTAGTAATTTTAGAAATAGTGACAGAATACATGTTTTAAACATACGAGTTTTCTAGATTAAATTTCTGAATTTTGCTGTTGTTTTATGTATACTGTTTCTTCCAGGACAACAGGGTACATATTGGACCAAAAATGGAGATTCGCGTTGTTACTTTAGGATTAGATGGAGCTGGCAAAACAACTATTTTGTTTAAGTTAAAGCAAGATGAATTCATGCAGCCAATTCCAACAATAGGTTAGTAGCTACAATTTAAATGTAATGACTTTTCTGAATGTTTGATTTATCTGCTGATTTTGGTTATTTTATGTTCATACAAAGCAAGACTGTTAAACTTAAATATTTTTATTCCAGGTTTTAACGTTGAAACAGTAGAATACAAGAATTTAAAGTTTACTATTTGGGATGTAGGAGGAAAGCACAAATTGAGGCCTTTGTGGAAACATTATTATCTCAATACGCAAGGTAATACTGATACAGCTCTGTCTTCTAGCTTGTTTCAAAGCCAGAGAGATTATTAATAGAAATAATTTATGGCAGTAGAAAGTTGTTCATCTAATGTAAAGTACAGCTGTTAGATTCATGAGCTAGTAAATTTTAATCCAGTTGGTCAGAGTGTCTACTGCATGATAAAGGTGCATTCTCCATAAATCCATCAGACAGTTCATGGAGCCAAGCAAAATTAGAACCTCTATTAAATTGGTTCTAGCTGACAACAGACAAGGTACAGCGTCCCAAAGTCTGCGTAGTGAGAAGCAGTACTTGCCAGGTATGAAATATAAATAGCAATTGAAAATACTCAGCTTTTAGGAGTCTTTAGATAGCAACTTGAAAAATTCTACCAAGTTCTCTAACTTCTGACTTGCTATTGCAGTGTAGTACCTTATTGTAGACTAGATTATTGAGTCTGAAAACATTGATGTATATAGTGCCAACTTAAAAATTCATGTTGTCTTTTTATAAATCCTCAGTAGGTTTTTTCCAGTTCAGAAAGAAGTTCCTCTTGATTGATTCATTCTCAATTACCTACAATACTTAGGAATTACAAGCACAAGCTCACATGCTCCCCTTTATGCCGCCTTTCAGCCTTGAATGCAAACTTCAACGTTTTAAATTACTCACCTTTTCAAACTTTTAAAAACTGTGTTTTGGGATTTCTGTTGTCCTCTTAAAACATACTGTGTGAAGTAGCGTGGAATCATGCCTGCCTTGGAACTGCATGTTGGAGAGAAAGCTAAGCAGTTGCCTTGGTACATAACTGTAGTAGGTTAATTTTAGTTTTGGTGTTGGGGCTTTTTTTCATCATAAACCACTTGATTTTAAATTCTGTCTTTTAGCTCTGCCCCCTTGACTCTCCAGACTTTCTGGCATCTTAGTCACTCTCTAGTGGATAGTAAAATGTAATGCTGCTATGTTAGGTCCTTGGCTATCTTCTCTGCATTGTGTAGTTGAAGCAAGCTATGCTGATTTGGCTGAACCTGTGAATATTACAGCCCATTAAGGGAAACTGAAACAGCCATATGGGAGTTAATGGAGTATAAATGGATCAAGAAATCATTTAAACTGAGATATTTAATCCACACATAGTAAATCTGGTTTTAGACCTAAGCAGTTAAAATATCATGGCCTTGATATTAGACTAGGAAAAAAAATAGAGATGCTTTCCTGGTTTTAGGATGAATTCTAGACTTCTGTTTAAAATATAGAAGTATGTAAGGAATTTTTCAGTTGTCCTGGTTGTGTACTGCTGAGAAAATTCACATAGAAAGCTTCTAGAAAAAAGAATTAACTTGAAAACTATTTTTGCAGTTTGTATTTGAATGTGTGTAAAACATTTTTCTTTTTCTTTCATAGCGGTGGTGTTTGTTGTGGATAGCAGTCACAGAGACAGGGTCAGTGAAGCATACAGTGAACTTGCAAAATTATTAACAGAGAAGGAATTGCGGGATGCCTTGCTCTTGATCTTTGCTAATAAACAGGTACTTGTGATTTGATTTTACTCCCTTTTCCTCAGCTTGTCTATTAAATTCCAACCTTCTGAACCCTCTGCTGCGGTAGGGAATGCTAATGTAGAAAGCATAAAATGTATATATTTTCCTTATGTGTAATGCTGGTCAACTAAATGTTAGTGCTAAGTGTGTGTGGTAGATTGAACAACCACGGGATTCTTTATGGTAGTAAGTAGTAAATGCATAACTGTTTGATTTGTCTTTTATGTTTGAATAGCTATTTTGTGATTGTTGCTTCAGTCCAAGCCAGTAAAATGGCTTCCAACAGAAGAATAATTGAGACTTTATATCTGATTCTCTTGCAGGATGTAGCAGGTGCTCTTCCAGTGGAAGAAATCACAGAACTGTTAAGTCTCCACAAACTCTGCTGTGGCCGTAGCTGGTATATTCAGGGTTGTGATGCCCGAAGTGGTACAGGACTTTATGAAGGACTGGACTGGCTTTCAAGGCAGCTAGTGGCTGCTGGTGTCCTGGATGTGGCTTAACTTTATATAGCTGCAATTTAATGTTGTAGTTTATGGTTTTGTTTTGTTTGCGCGATTTAGAGTGTTGTCATGAAGTCTGTTCTCTGAAGAGGGGACTTTATTTTAGTTGGTGGTTACAAAAAAATATAAACCTTGGTCCTATATTGGATAATTGGTTTGGTAAACTTGTGTCATTGTGATTTTGAAAGTTGATATATTTACACTTAGTGGGAATGGAAGAGTATTACAAGGATGCCTTGAAATTCCTTTTTGTGATATTGTTACAGTTTAAATTTTTTTCCCTGATAAAATTTGCATTGTATTTCATGTAATAATTACCATGAGGTTGCAGTAGTTAACTGGAATTATAAAAATTCTGAGTAGTTTAGAAATACCTTCCCATGAAACTATTCCAAAATCCATGTTAAGTTTATTAGAATAGCCAGCTCTATTAGTTAGAAATAAATGGTGCTACTCTTTAATATCAGAAGAATCCATAAATATAAAGGTGGCATTGAAAGTTACATGCAGCTACACCATGTAAAGAAAATATTTCCGTTATTATTTATTAACCTCCTTGTTTGTTACAGGAAGGCAGCATAACTGCACAAAAAACACCCAGAGAAAAGTGTTGCAGAGCAAAGGGGCTGTGGCATCGTTTAGCAACTTGTTTTGTGTCTTAGAGGCAGGGGTTACTTGAGTTTTTAATGCTGAATTATTTATGGACATACTATGGTGATGCTGAGGTGAAAGTGTTTTGTGCATTCTTGGGGACATAATCTGCCTTTAGAGATTGTTTACTTCTCAAGAAGTCAAATCAAATTTAAATAAAGCTTCTTGAAGAAGTAGTATGGTGTAATGTCAGTCCAGCTATGTGCTTTTATGTAGAAGTCATCATTCCAGATTAAGATAGAGGCCTTAAAATATTCAATAACACAATGTAAAAGCAGTGTACACTAATCATAAGTCTTTAGAAGGGTAGATAATAAAATGTGATACAAACCTTCCATAATTAGATTTTCAGTTTTTAGTGTATCTTCTACATGTCTCCAATGCCTCTATTTTTGAACATTACTCATTCATAAACCCATTAAATATGGGTGTAGAGCTGTTTAAATTTAGAGAAAGTTGCAATGACTTAGTGATATCTCATTTTCTGCTGGACGTGCAACTCTGCAAAACAATTTTATCTGGTATGCACATGAGAATCTTCTTCCCTTCTGTCTAAGTCCATGGCCACTGCCAACTGAAGAAGCCACTCTGTGGACCCTCTTCATGTTGGTAGAGGAGCTATGACAACTATGGAGCAGTAGATCAAAACTCTGTATCATCACTTTTCTTACTGGAGTGAAGGTGAATCAGGAGAACTAGATAGTGCAGGTGAACAGTGTTGTTTCACAGAAATGGAGATATTTTTGCCATGCTGAAAAGTGTTTACCTATGAGAGCTCTGAACCTTATGTAGCAAAGAAAGTGTATCCCATTATCTGTGGCTTCGCTTTCATTGTATTGTTAGGAATTTTATGTAGTTTTCCTACTACATACCTTAGGTAAAGCCAAGAATGTATAAACTAATAATTTAGTGCATTTGCACTTTTCTTCTAGAGGAAGTAGTTATTGTAACTACTTCCTTACAGTGATACTTGTTACTCAAATTTCACAGAAATTATGTTAAATGCAGCTTTAGATTCAGGAAGCCTAATAACTTGAATAATTCAGAAGGAACACTAAGCTTTAAAGTAGTTTAATGTTTGTGGTCTTCAATGCCTACACATGTACAGATACTGAGACAGAGTATTTACTCTTTCTTTAGACAACCTGATAAATTTGGAAATCGTTTATAATGGAGTGGAAGGTGGGGTTTTTTTGCACCAAACTTAAAATTGTTAATCGTTCCCTGCCTGTGACTTCTTGCACAATACACAGTTGGTGGCTGTAGCTTGAGTATCTGCTTAGTCTGTACTGCAGAGCAACCCCTAACCTAGTTAGGGCTGACTGTCCCTTCACAGCTCTTCTTGAAATATGAACAAATTCTGCTGAGTACAGTAGATACCTTTTCCTGCAATATTTTTAACAGAAGACATGCATTCTTTAGAAGAATCCTGATTTAGTTTTATTTTAGCTGGCTTAGGCTTCAATTACACATGCTGCTCAGTATAGTTCTACTTCAAAATGTTCAAGGTAACTAGTTTATATTTTATGTAACATTAAATTTGAGGGCAGAGGAAAAATTCTCACTCATACATACGCTTTTTCAAGTATAAGTGATTGCTTATGACACATAGAATGCTACCATGGAAGTGTTTTTAAATTGAATTTATTTCAGATGACTTGAAGTAAATGTGAAAGTGTTGCATATGTCTGTGAACTCTTCAGTGTAGAGTACACTAAGAGAGTTATTTGTATTACGCACTAATACAACATATAAACTGCTTCAGTTACAAATGTAAGCTTGTTTCATCAGTTTTACTGAACTTTAGTTTTTAGTGTACTGACTTACGGAATATGTAATTGGAATATTTCTTCAACTAGAACTCAGTAAAGCAGTGCTAACTGTTTAGAAAGACTGAATTAACTTTTCAAAGGATTTTGGTGTAATTTTGAAATTGAGTAAATGCAAGATCCAGTGACTGTGCTGTGGCTTTCTTTAAAGAACCTCATCTCAAAAACAGTATGTCTAGGCTAAATGAACAGTCATGTTTTATCACTGTTTCTGTATTCTATCTTCAAAATTATTGTGGACTAGGAGAGTCTAATTCTGGGAGTAGATGAGTAGATGTGGATGTTATGTCAAGATTCCTTTAAAGAAAGGGCTCTTTTAGTAGAAAAAATTCATGAGCTGCTGCAATTTGCATTGCCCAGAAAATAATTTCTTTTCAAGAAAAGTATGTAAAACCTTGAGAACTAATTAATAAACTTGTCTTTTTGTTTTGTTTTGTTTTGTTTTTTAAGGTCATCTCAGAATAGGGATGTGCTACATTTAACTTTCTGTAGAATTTTTCTAACTGATCCTATGTCTCACTAAATGTCCTGGTGGTAGCAGCAACTTTTGAGGTAATTAATTTGGTTATCATGCATCATATCTCAATTCATAATGAAGTTACCAGAACTGTAAACTCCCAAGTCTTTTATGAGTGTAGTGGTGGTATATGAACATAAACAGCCATGATCAATGTGCTGTTTATAGAGTAGATTTAATATTTAACTAAGTAGCACAGTAACAGGACCTTATCAACTCAGATTCACAACAGCTTGAGAAGTTGTCTGAGCTTTCAGTGTGAACCTGCTGTTTGTGGACAGGCAAAGATGGGTGAGTAATGTGATGTTTGGAGCCTGTCTTGGGCAAAGTGATCACAAAAGAAGGTTTCGCTTCTTGGGAGAAATAAGGATAGTGGTCAGCAGCTCTGCTACCTTGCACTTTCAGAGGGCAGAGTAGGGCCTGTTTAGGAAACTAGTTGATAGAATCCTGTAGGAGGTAGTACTTAAGGGCAATGGAGTCCAGGAAGGCAGAAGGAAATCCTAGCTAGAGGAGCAGGAGCAGGGTCTCCCCAGTGCTGAAAGATGAGTCAGTGGGAAAGGAGGTCAGCCTGGCTTAACAGAGAGCGCTGGTTGGAACATGGGGAGAGAGGTTTTATAACCTCTGGAAGAAAAGGCAGACAACTCAGCAGGACTACAGTGATGCTATGAGGTTATGCAGGGAGAAAATCAGAAGGGCCAAAGCCCAGCTAGAACTTGATCTGAGTTCTGGTGAAAAAGCAATAAAATGAGGGCCAATGAGAATCTCCATTCTTTTTTACATGCAGAGAGAAACAGTAACAAAAGATAAAAGAAAAAGCTGAAGTATTTAATGCCTTCTTATCTGTTTTTACCAGTAAGACCAGTTATCCTCAGAGTACCCAGTGTCCTGAAGTGGAAGACAGGGATGACGAGCAAAATGGTGTGAGGTTCAACAAGGCCCCATGCTGGGCCCTGCCTGGGTCACAACAACCCCAGGCAGTGCCACAGGCTGGGACGGAGTGGCTGGGGGTGCACGTGCCAGCAGCTGAACATGAGCCAGGGTGTGCCCAGGTGGCCAAGAAGGCCAATGGCATCCTGGCCTGGATCAGCAATGGTGTGGCCAGCAGGAGCAGGGCGGGGATTGTCCCCCTGTCCTGGGCACTGCTGAGGCCACACCTCAAGTGCTGTGTCCAGTTCTGGGCCTCACAATTCAGAAAGGAAATTGAGGTGCTGGTAAAGGGTTTGGAGCACAAGTCCTATGAGGAGCAGCTAAGGAGAAAAGGAGGCTCAAGGGAGACCTTAGCCATCTCTACAACTGCCTGAAATGAAGATGTAGCGAGGTTGATTTTGGTCTTTTCTCCCGTTAACAAATGACAGGATAAGAGGAAGTGGCCTCAGATTAGGAAAAATCTAATCACTGAAATGGAGTTAGGTATTGGAATAGATTGCCCAGAGAAGTGATGGAGTCACCATTCAAAAAACATACAGATAAACCTGGAGACATGGTTTAATGGTAAAGATGGTGGTGGTGTTGGGTTAATGCTTAACTTATTGAGCTTGCCAGGTTTTCTCAGCCTTAATGATGCTTTGATTCTGTTGTATAACTCCATGAGAAACAGCTGATGCAAAACTTAGTTCAAATTATTATCACAGTTTAAAGTAAGTTAAGTATTGCAGTAGAAGCAGTAATGTTTGTAGGACCTCAGCTAAAATGAAGCCAGAAAAAAAGACTCACTAGGCTAAAATAAAGAGAAAGCAAACACTGAA
This sequence comes from Catharus ustulatus, assembly GCF_009819885.2. Lineage (NCBI taxonomy): Eukaryota > Metazoa > Chordata > Aves > Passeriformes > Turdidae > Catharus > Catharus ustulatus. Next base: position 21,300,603 of record NC_046262.2, on the reverse strand, counting down.
ATAAAAAAATCACTGAAAAAACTAAACAAATTGCAAAGGATTTTATACACTGGCATTTTAAGAGCTGATTGTTGCTCCCCAACAGAGAAAATGTGTATGTAAACAACTAATAGATGTATATTACATTGTTTGCTTTTCATAGCAAACAGTACCATAACTTAATGTAATTTTTGATACACATAAAAAGGATTAAGAAGTTCACTCAACTTCGTATTTCTGACCTTTTCCTTTGTCAAAGATTTCTGTACTGTGAAACAGATTAATTAAGTATGAAAGATGCAAGTAAAAGTGAAAAAGTTACAAACACTATCATGGGACATGGTGGGAGTTTATCTTTAATTTTGCATGGGAGAGATGCAAGAAAGACAGTAGACTTTCTAAGAAACATGCAGATGTTTTTACTTTAAAATACAAAGTTACCAGAAATACAGAATTAGGGCACTTTAGGTACATTAAAAATAGTAGAACTAGTGATTGTTCTGTCCCAATATTTGCTGTATCTAGGAACTATAAAAAATTTTTGTTCTTCCTAGGTCCTTTTTGGGGTCCCACACACTCAGGTTTTTTTTTTGTTTAAGCTGGAAACTTCAATGCCTGCCTTACTTCACTGTTATATTAATGATGCTGATATCCTCATAGGGTTTGTCAGTTTTGGGATTGACTTTGACATTTGAGATTCTCTGAACGACTTCCATTCCTTTAGTCACCCGTCCAAACACACTGTGCTTGTTGTCAAGCCATGGCTGTTTGAGAGCACAGGAGAAAAAAAAGCATATTAAAATAGAAAAAAGCAGCATATAGATTAGGTACCAAACCAAAAAGACACTAAATGTACATGGATACATTTTATGTGTCCAGACTGTGGAACCTAAGACCCTGTAAATATTAGCATGCAAGTAAATACTATAATGCACCTAATACATATTCATATGCATTTGAACTTATATTTTCAAATTGCTTTCAAGTACTATAGAGGTCACATTCTACCAGTGCAATAGCATTGTATAGTTAAGTGTATTCTCAGTACACAGAAATGTCGTTCCAGTCTCTCTATTTCAAGGTACTTTCACAGAGGTATTTTAAGTGCCAGAGAATATTATCCAATTCAATACTCATACAGTATGCCCAATTTGAATATAGGTCCTCATACAAATTAATAAACTTCAAAACTATGGTAGATGGCTGGCTTTTTACATTAGTTTGAAGTACTGTAAGAATGCAGTTTTTGTAATTGTTACTTTTAAGGATTTGGTTTTTATGCCTTAGATGCACATACCAAAAATTCTATTGTTGGCTCTGAACTTATACACAGATCAAATGAAATTTCAAACCTGAACCTCTGCTTCTTTGTATAGCTACAATTAGGCAATATTAAAGACATCCTGACACCATATCCAAACCCCAAACAATCTAAGCAATGCCTAGGTTTCCATCAAGTTTAAACCACTATTATTAATGTAAGATACTCTAGTAATATATAATTGCAAACATGCCTAGGAATTTTGTACCACCCTCACTCCATTTAAAGGTGAAAGGCCTTTTTCTGATGGAATGTATTTCTATATCTAGGGGACAATTTTAGTGAAGTTTACATACTATACATTGTGTGCATAATTTATTTGTAAAGCAAGTACTAGTGTGTTCCTTTTTCCATGAGTAAAAGGTTGATTTTTTACCATCTAGGTAGCCTCTCATGCCTTAAACTGAGCTTTTAGTATTACTTACAGTCGGCACTACTGTTATAAAAAATTGGGATCCATTGGTATTTGGTCCTGCATTAGCCATGCTAAGTGTGTATGGTCTGTCATGTCGTAAAGTTGAATGAAACTCATCTTCAAATTCTCCTCCCCAAATGCTTTCACCTCCCATTCCTGTACCAGTTGGGTCACCAGTTTGAATCATGAAACCCTGCACAGAAATTACATGTTATCACATTATTGCATAGAATACATAACCAGAAGTGTTATATTCTAGGTGACATTTTTTCCAACTTACTTCAAATCTTTCAACAAAATGTGTTAAAATGTTGTGTGTAAGGGGAAAAAGCATTTAAGGTATTTTAAAGTGCCTGTCAAGTACTTGTGCAAAAGCAAGGTTACTCACTGTTCCTGCTAGCAAAGGACACAAACCCAACTATCTCTACCTTTTGCAAATTCTTCAGCTCTATCACTTGATTCTTGTGCAATAGAAATAAGAGGCCTTACAAGAAAGGCCTTCAGACATGAAGAGAAGTTTTAATTCAAGCAGGATAGCTGAACTCATCTTTCAATTTTCAGTTTTCTGCTACCTTATCAGTTGCAGAACAACTACTACAACTTTAGTAAATGCTAATGCTCTTTAGAATATCAGAGTTGTTCAGAATTTACAAGGCACTCTAAAGGCACTCCAACAATCTTGCTTGCAAAAGGGAAATGGAAGTGTTAACAGAGGACTGACCACCAGAGTACATTATGCAAATTAACAAACATTAACATATTGCAAATTACCTTGATGATGCGGTGAATTATGTGTCCATTGTAGTAACCATTCCTGCTATGCACACAGAAGTTTTCCACTGTTTTGGGACACCTAAAATCATGTAACAGAAAACACAGGCTACAATAGTATTTGTCTGGTGACAAGGCCATGAAGATTTCAGCCAGGTATAGGAATCTGTTGTCCTGTGCAGTGTTTCAGGACTCTGTAGGAAGGCATTTTACCAAGTAAGGAAAAAACAGTTCTCTACCTCTTCAAACCTAGAGCTAAAAACAAAAGCCTGAGAAGTACAAAACTGCATGATTACACAGAAAGGCAGCAGCCATGTTGACAGCACAGGGATGTTTAGCTGTTGCTGACCAGGGCTTATGCACTTTTCTTCTCCTCATCCCACGCCACCAGTGAGGAGGCTGAGGCTGTAGAAGGAGTTCAGAAGGGGCCCAGCTAAGACAGCTAAACCCAGCTGACCACAGGGATGCTCCACTGCACATATAGCATCATGTTAGCACATAAAAGCTGAGGGAAAAAGCAGGGGTCATGCAGAGTAATGGTGATTTGCCTTTCCAAATATCCACTCCATGTGATGGAGCCCTCTCTTCTTGGGAATACTGGGAACATCTGCCTGTCCATGTTCCTTGTTTTGCTTGGCTTGGGTGCATGTCTTTTGCTTTCTCTATTAAACTGTCTCTACTTCAGCTTGCAAGTATTCTCACTCTTCTAGTGTTCTCCCATTCCACCAAGGGGAATGTGAGCAATTGATTCTAGAGGTGGCTTACTGCTGGCTGGGGTTAAACCATAAGAGCCAGAAACCAAATCAGTCTTCTCAAGGCCTAGTTCAAGGCACCACTGACTATAGCTTCCCCAGCTTTTTATCTGCACTACTCATTTTGTTGATAAACCTACCTTTGCTCCATAAGCAGAAAGTTGTTCACTCTTTTTCCTCTACACTTCTTTTAAGATTTGCATGCAAAGGTGTCGAATGTTGCATGCAAGAAGTAAAAATGTAAAATTAAAATGTTTTGTTATTACAGAACTTGTCATCAGAACAGTTAGTTGTTCTTTGAAACTACTCACCAACATTGTTTGGTGAACAAATGCAATCTTATTGTTGCTAGAATAAAAAGGACGAACAGCTTCACCTTTGTGATTTGATTTTTTACTTCTGAGTTACTACCGAAATGAGTTTTTTTAATGACAGCTCTTCAGCTATTATAAAAATGATTAGCAGCCAGAGAAGATCTACACTGACAGGTTTACACAGTCATACATTTTTCCAATAAGGAGAAAAAGGCCAAGTTGAGTCCACAGATGTAGCAAAGGCACTCTAACTGTGAAAAGGAACATTAGCTTGGGTTTTAGTGACACTCTAAACTATCTTGTGAAAAAAAGCACCAATGGCATAACTAATGGAACAGACTAGATTATAGTACCAGTTCTTGCTGAGCAGTACACAGTCATTCATAACTTTATTTCACAACAAATTGACTGAAGGATTTAAGAGCATATAGAATCACATCCTATATGCTCTTCTTTACAGTTTTAATCACTGTGAAGTGATTTTAAATTAAAGCTCAGCTGGGAGAAAAAACTACAACAAGAAAGGACAAACCTAAAATAACCAAGCCTAGTAATGCTATATTTAAAACTGCATACAGAACATTGCAATGAAGCACCTTGCACTACTGTGCATGCAGATATGACATATTAGCCTGACAATTAAAAAAAAAAAGAATTCATGTAGCTCGGCCTGTCACTCACTGGCAAGAGCTGTACCATTACTGCAATCTATATGCTGTAATTATGAAATCCAGAAACTAGAGCCTGATGCAAGGAAAACTGGTAAACACTGCAGTAAAAGTCTGGTAGCCCTAGAGAGTAGAATTGAGGTTGCTTTAACTGTGCTTATGATCAAACATGAATCTATTTTTGGAGAAGCATGGAGTACATCTACATAATTTAGGTTTCTATGTATAGTAATATATTATATAAATTTCTGGTTAAATAACAGAATATTTGCAATTTTTGCATCAAAGGAGAGAGGATGACACACTGATATTAGCAATTGTCACATATAAAACTTTTCAATTCTATGCCTGGTTTTGGATATACACAAGACTAGTATTATATGCTGGTATAAATGTTAACGTTGCTTTTAAAGGAGCTGCGATAACAAGGTGTAGCACACTGGCCACTATTCTTCTGGCTTGCACAGATCTGCTGCCAAATTACTGCTGCTGCCAAAATCATCATTCTTTTTCAAGAACTATGCAAACAGCATTGCCTTACAATACACAGCTTACACAGAAGAGTATCATGTCCAAGGACGAAAGTTAAGAAAGGAATACCCTCCCTGAACCAATACCTAAATAAATCCAAATACAATTCCAAAAACTCCTGTGCGCCAGACTGTTATTTACACCTATATTTACCCTACTTTACTTTGGGGGGGTTAAGAATCACATTGCTACCTTGGTGTCTTAAGAAGCTGTCAGGAAACAAAGACGGCAGAAAAAGGGAAAGAAAATAGTTATTTCTAGCATGAGATAAGTCTTGGATACTGCAACCACAAGGGACAGAAGAAAGCAACAAATCCAAAACAACCGAGAAAACAGCAAGTACATACTCAACAGGAAAAAGTTTGATATGAATATCTCCCATGCTTGTGTGAATGATGGCACTGTCTGACACTCTTTTGGGACCTTCTGCCTGAGTGGCTGCCATGACCTCTTCTTTAGAAGGTTTCTCATTAAATACATCTCTGTCAGAATCTGCACTCTTCGTGTCTTCTGGTTCACGTTTAGTAAACTGAAGCACAAAAGAACAGAAGGTTAATGGCTTCCTCCTTTTTCTATTTTAAAATACACACTGCTCTGCACCCAACACAGCAATATTATTATTCAACCTGCTGAACACCCAATTCGAAATGTACAAAGACAATTCACAGTCTATCCTTGCACTGCTGTTCTGTGTTACCAGCATTTTCACAGTCACAAATTTCAGTAAAACTACATGCAAATCCAAGTAACTTTTAATAATCTGCTATCTTTAAACCTCCCCTTCACAAGAGGAGTCTGCACTAGTTCAGCACATTTTCTTTAAAAAGAGGTGGAGAATATCAGGTTGTTCTGCTATACCAACTAAATTGGCAGGTTTTATGTCAAAAGGGTTAATTGTGTTTTGTAGTCGTGCTACAAAGTTAAAATAAATCCTCTTATTCCAATACTGCATTAATATGAAACTACAGAAACCCAGGAAATTTTAGGCATAACAGACAGATCAATTACCAACCTCTATGACTGGGACCTCTCAAATCAGCTATTAACCACTCTGAAATTGCTGGTCTGTTTGGTTCCATCTCACCCAAAAACCTAACTGTGAACAAAGAAGATGACTCCTTCTTTCTTGGTTGCCTATAATGTCCTTAGTATTAGCAAGTCCTGATTCTGGTCTGAAATTTTTTTCTATTTTCTTTTTTATGCATACAGTTACTTATTGTTTCTTTGTAAAGTCTGGTTATTTTTTAAAATGTTCTTATTTAGGTTTTTTTTTTTTTCAACGAGGACAAAAGGATATAATCTCTGGGGGGAATAAAAATTTATGAAAAAATTACAGCAGTTTCTAGTTAATTTATAGATAGGTCAAGATAAAAATTCTAAATATACTTGCAATATAAAGGGATTCCTTTGTAAAATCTGCATTTGCAACTACAAAAAGCACTAGAACAGTACAAAAAGAAAAACAAAAAATAATGTAGATAAATCAATACAAGAATGGAGCTATTTAAATAGAAACCACACACACCATGTAAAACCTGTTTTTTTTAAAAGCTGTGCAGATTACTGTTGGATCTGCCTGAATATTCTGTAGAACAGGATTTTCAGATGCCTTCATCTCTATAGTGATTGCCGCACGGTGTTTCTTTGCTACTCCTTGGAACAAAGCCAGTTGCATCATTCTGATGTTCTCTTGTTTTCCCAAGATACGAATACATCTGAAGTACAAGATGTAAAGAGGTGTAACGTTCAGCTGCTCATAGTCAGAGAATACAGTAAATTCACGAATACAAGCCGCACTGAGTATAAGCCGCATCTCTGGGTGTTGGCAAATATTTCGTTTTTTGTCCATAAATAAGCCGCACCTGAATATAAGCTGCTCTGTTGTTCGCAGCGAGGACCCGCGTGCAAAAAAGTTGCCAAATAGTAACAGACCGGCGGCAGGGCGGGGTTTACTGGCTCAGCTAAGGCTGTGCAGGCTCGGCCCGCTAGGGGCTGCCGACGGGGCTAGGTAGCCCAGCCCGGCGCTGCCGCTCGGCGGGGCCGCTGGGGGCCAGCCGCCGCTGCCACTGGGCTCGGTCACCACGGCCCGGCGCTGCCCTGTGGTGGCAGGCAGGGACGGAGCCCCCCACTGCCTCCCAGAGCCGCGGCAGTGGCGGCCCGGGTCCCCCGCCGCCTCCCAGAGCCGCAGCAGTGGCGGCCCGGGTCCCCCGCCGCCTCCCAGAGCCGCGGCAGTGGCGGCGCGGGGCTCCCCCGTCTCTTCCCCGGGCTGTGGTAGGGAGCTCTCCCGCCTCTCTCCCCGCCCCCCGTGCTGCCTGCAGGCAGCCAGGCTCCACCCGCAGTGCAACAGAGTAACAATTTGTAACAATCGCAAAATGCCGACTTTGCCGCAGCTCGGCTCGGCACTCTGGCTGGCACTTCTGAGGTTGTAAATGCCAGAAAATTATTCACATATTAGCCGCTCCTGAGTATTAGCCGCATTTCCGGTTTAGGAGCAAAATCTTAGTCAAATTGGTGCGGCTTGTATTCGTGAAATTACTGTACTTCCTTTCTAACGGTGAGCTTCAGAGCACTGTAATGTAAGGCTTTCAAATAACAACACAAAAAGACTGGACATCTCCACAGTCATACCAAGCTTCAAATATGCTCTAAATTTGACTGAATAAAGACTTTAAAACAGAAATTTATCTCAATGTGTGTCACTGGAGCTTACCTGTTTGTCTCTACATTTATGACCTTAATGCCCAACATTGTTCCATAGAGAACGAAGTGTCCAGTTTCATCAAAAATTATATTAATTAATCTTACTGCATCCACTTTCTCCAGCTCACGCTCAACTGCCATACGTCGGCCAAACTCCATGTCAGGCAGTTGTTGTCTCATCTGCTGAAGTTCAGTAAACATCTACAAAAAAACCCCCAGCACCACATATTAACATACTTTAAAATTTTATCCAGTAAAACACTGATTCACATGATTAGAAAATACTGAATTCAAGTGAGATTACTCTACTCAAATTTAACTGAAGGATTTATGCAAATATAAGTAATAGTCTCTTTATTTTTATGATATAACAAGCATGTTGTAGGACTAGGCTTAAGCATGTGGAAGTGTGCAGTTGTCTATCAAATTCCTTAGAAGATGACAAATTTAATTACAGTAAATTCACGAATACAAGCCGCACTGAGTATAAGCCGCATCTCTGGGTGTTGGCAAATATTTCGGTTTTTGTCCGTAAATAAGCCGCACCCGAGTATAAGCCGCTCTGTCGTTCGCAGCGAGGACCCGCGTGCAACAAAGTTGCCAAATAGTAACAGAGCCGCGGCAGGGCGGGTTTACTGGCTCGGCTAAGGATGTGCAGGCTTGGCCCGCTAGGGGCTGCTGATGGGGCCAGGTAGCCCAGCCCGGCGCTGCCGCTCGGCGGGACCACTGGGGGCCAACCGCTGCTGCCACTGGGCTCGGTCACCCCGGCCCGGCGCTGCCCTGCGGTGGCAGGCAGTGGCGGAGCACCCCCTGCTCCCACGGCAGCGGCGGCGGGCGGGGACGGAGCTTCCCCGTGACCGTGGCGGCGGCGGCGGGCGGGGATGGAGCCTGCCTGCTCCTGCCGTGGTGGGCGGGGACGGAGTTTCCCTGCTCCTGCTCCTGCCGTGGCGGGCGGGGACGGAGTTTCCCCGCTCCTGCTGCGGCGGGCCGGGACGGAGCCTGCCTGCTCCTGCCGCGGCGGGCGGGGGCAGGAGCCCCCCGCTTACCCCACGGGCTGCGGGGATGGCAGCACGTAGCCCCTGCCTTCCCCCCAGGCCACGGCGTTGGCAGCACGTAACCCCTGCCTTCCCCCCAGGCCGCGGGGATGGCAGCACAGGGCCCCCCCCGTCTCTCCCCCGGGCGGCGGCAGAGGAGGGAAGGAGAGAGCTCTCCCGCCTCTCTCCCCGCCCCCCGTGCTGCCTGCAGGGAGCCAGCTCCACCTGTGGCGCAACAAAGTAACGGTTTGTAACAATCACGAAATGCCAGCTTTTACTAGCAAGTTGCTCGACTCGGCACCTCGGTTTCCACTTCTGGGGGTGGAAATGTCAGAAAATTATTCACATATTAGCCGCTCCTGTATATTGGCCGCATTTCCGGTTTGAGAGCAAAATCTAAGTCAAAATGGTGCGGCTTGTATTCGTGAAATCACTGTAATTAATAAATAATAAACCAGTAAGAATTCATTTTGGGGCAAAGCAATCTAAGAAAAAAGCAAGACAACACAGAAGGCCTTTTTTGCAAGAAAAATATGGGAACAAAGCTTGCCTTTAGAAATAAATGATAGCTTAGGTGAATGTGCAGGCAAACAAATTCAAGTAAGTAGAGAAAACATTTCAAAGGAGAAACGAGATAAAACTCACACTCAGAGATTCATCAAAGACTCTCATGAGCTTTCCTGTCAGAAAACGAAAAATTCTAACTTTTCTATCAGACCCAAGAGTGGCCATTTTCTTGCCATCAGGTGAAAAACTTATACTGGACGGGTAAGCCTTGCATTTAGCAAATTCATATAGATCAGTATCTGTTTTATACTCCCAGTTCACATTCTTGGGAAACTTATATTCATGAGGAGTACCAGTCCAGTACTCGATCATTCCAGACTTGTCAGAAGACACAACTGCTTTGTACACAGGGTTCAGGCGTATCTGAGTAAGTGGGGACATATGGAGTTTATCAAAAACATGAAGTGGTTGGTTATTTCCTCGTCCATCATATATAAATATTTTTCCTGTGCTTTTCTCGGATGTTGCAACAGAGGATATGGCATCTCCAGGGCAATATATCCATTCACACTGGCCAGGGTGGTAGCTGCAACAAAGAGCAGAAAGGGAAAAAAAAAAAAAGGTTTTAATTAGGTAAGAGTCAAGTTATGCTGTAAACTTGAAATCAAACATCAGAAGCAAATTTTAAACTTCATTTACTAGCTTTGCTAGTAAATATTCAGCATATTATTGAAAAGCTTTACCAAGAAATACCATTCAGTGGAAGACAATAAATTTCTACTATTCCCATATTGTTTTGTAAAGAGGCTGTAAGTACACAAAGTCAAAGTAGAAAGTGGGTAAATGGAGGAATTTGGACAGAAATCCAAATAAAAAGTGCAAGTGACATTAATAAATAGTACTCAACCCAATGAGTCAGTACCATTTCTCCTCCATCTGTTAAGTGAGTAATGACTCAGTAGAAATTAAGACAACTCCACCTCTGCCATACACTTATGGAAAAGTTCAACTAGATCTTGCCAGAAAAAAAACCACAAACCCACAAAATCTCCAAGAAGTGATATAACCAAAATTAAGACAACCCCCCTATATTCAATAATGGTTCTGAGTGCATTTAAGAAGGAAACTCATTTGCTACTTGCAAAAACATAATCTACAAATAAGACAAGTCAGACATACAGTAAATAATATGTTTGTTTTAAAGTCTGTAAGCAAAGATTCTGAAAACTAGAACTCAAACGAAATGGCAAACATCCAAAAATTATACAGTCTCTATAGGGAACTCATGTTTAGTATTCTTTTGCAAATCAAACTAACAGAAGCTGATGGATTTATGATATTCTGACATCATGACAAACACCAATAACTTGGGTATCTAATGTCTGTTGGTAAACAGAAACAAACACCTCATCTCAGGTTCATGAGAAAGAACAGGATCAAATAAATAAATATGAAGTCTCTGTAGAAATAGCCAATCTTCTCCAGATCACAGATGAAAGTATAAAGCATGTGGATTAGCATGGAGCCATGGTTGTATAGAGTAGTTAGAACTGGAAAGCTCTGAAGATCAGGGGTGCTTTTTGGAATATTATTTTATTTTTCTTTAATTTTATCAATTATGTAGTAACAGTACAGGGCTGCTATGTCAAAAATAACAGCAAAACCAAAAAGATTAAGCCTAACTAGCATTTTTCCAGAACAAGAGGGAATCAATTCCTATAGGTGAAGTACATTATTTGGAGGATGATACCGAAACTAACAAACAAAGCAGACAGCATATGCTTTTATTAATGTTCCTATGTAAAAGATTTTTTTCCTAAATTTATACTTCTATTCAGTTTCAAAATTAACCAATACATCATAGACTATGAAGAATATATTTTATAATTCTAAAAGGCTTGTAGAGTAATCAGTATTTCTACTGCTCTTGATGCAGCATTCATTGATCCTCCAGCCCTTCAAATCCACTCTCTTAACAGTGTGGGAGTTTTTTCTCCGGCATTGTTGTAATTCCTGTAACATCCATTCCTGTTTCTCTTAGATCCTTTACTATATACTGTGTATATACACAGAAATGCTACAAGACCAAAGATAACAACTGTATTGCTTGTAGTGGAAGAAGGAAATTGCACCCCTCTGACAACAAGATAATACATACAGGCCAAATCTCTTCTCTAATGGAACTACTAATAGACCGTAATTTTTAAAATTCAGTGCCCAACAAAAGAAAGAAATTATACCTAGCTGAATAACTGAAGAAGCTCCGTATCTTTGTGCATAATATTTAACACCAAGGAAGCTCCTTTCCTACTTCACTTCTCTACTGCAGCAGTAGTAATTTTTTCTATTCAGTCAGGCAGTCTCCAGCCACTGGAATCATTACAGACAATGCAATTGACTCAACTTCATCTGACTGGGGCATGGGGGAAGGGGAAGATCTCAAGAACCCCAAATTACTGACTTATCCCTTAGCAAAACAACCCCCCACTGATAACCTCAAACAAACACTTCTGAGAACTAAGTAACTTACCCAAGTTTCAGCATGTTGATCATGTCAAAGTTCACTACATCAAACACCTTCATTGCTTTGTCATCTCCAACTGAACAGAATAATGCCCCCTCTGAACTAACAGCAATACTCTCAATAACACCTGTGAATTAATTTGAAATACTATTAAGAAATGGAAAGGACATCCTTCATTTCAGTATTATACTGGAAAAACATACAGAGGTTTAAACCTGTTTCACAACTGTTCTGTCACCTTTTCCATTTAAAATTCTACCTGGCTTCAATTAAATATTTATTTAAAAAAAGAAAAATCACAAAACAACACTATAGCCTATCAGTTATAGACTCAGTAATTCAATAATGAACAATTTACCAAAAACATAGTAAAAGATCATAATGGCAGTGAGTTTAGTTTAAAATGCTCTAAGGATTTTAGAAAATTGAGAACATTATGATGGGGCAAGCATTATGTGGACCTCAGCTTGCATCTCTCAACAGGGTAAAAGCAGCAGAACTCTATAGACCATTACAATACTCAAAACTACTCTGCAATTGAGCCTTCCATAAAGTTCTCAAAATGCTGATTTTCACATGGTAGGTTTTGTTATCACGTTTTGCTTCTATATATAATAAGAACTGGATAATTAAGATCAAAAGCAGACTTAAATATTTTTGTAACTCTAAAAAGAAACCATACTTTTACTACCTATTACTAAATATTTTTCTTACTGTAATATTCTGCATATCAAACTGGATTTTTTTCCTTCAGGCATATAATAATTTCTAATACTATTGAGAACACCATTTTCAGTCCAGCCTATTTAATGCACAGTGTTGAAAAACTTAGTGTACGTATTAGCTCAGAAAATTGGGTTAAAGTTTCTCCTAATTGCAATTCATTCAGTAATTACAACAATAATGCAGAATTTACTCTACAGTTACAGTAATTCCAAATAAAAATAAATGTTTTTTTTCCACACTACAAGAGCAAAAAAAGACTGAGGTACCCTTATTTAAAGCAACATATTTTTAAAGTTCTCTGGATTTTATGAACACCTTTGTGTATCTTGTTTACTTATGTCCCAGATATTTTCCCCACAAGCAGGGCACAAGGCAATGCAAAGGCTGTAGGGAATCTGTGCAAGCAGAGTCCCATAAGTTTCATTTTCATCCTCTCCCTGCTAGAGCTTGGGAGCAAAATGTAACACGACAGAGGAATAAAAGAAAGATTGGTAGATATCCTTTAATCTCTGACTGCTCTAAAGGAACCCCAGAATCTCTCTCTCTATGTGCATTCTATCTTCAAACAACAAAGAGCAACCAGAGAGGAAAAAGTAATGTCCTTTAGATAAGAAGGAGCAATTTCTCACCCAAGTGACTTCGGAAGTGTTTAACAAACTCAATCCCTTCTTCTATTTTCTTCCAGAATTTTACATGTCCATCATGACTGGCTGTTATGATAAAATCTGTCCTATAATTACAAAAGAAAAATAAAAACAAGAATACAAATGCACACATTGTGCACCTTCCCACTCGTCAATAATTTGCACTAGAATTAACAATGTGCAGAGAAAGAAATCTCAAGAAATTACTGTGACACTTTGACTGAACGGATACTATAACTCCTGGAAAAACCAAAAAGGTATTTTAGTGAATTTAGGATTAATCTATGAAAAGTCATAGTCTAAACTGAACAAACATATAATACTATCCTTTTTGAATATGTAAATATAGCTCCTATTTTTTATCTGATTTCACAGTAGTTACTATGTGTGCATCTGTGTGTGTGATCTCTGCAGTTCTGGTGAATGGTATTTTTTCACAAGATGCAAGTCCATCTTATTCCTGTATTTCCTGAATATTTCAACAAGGATTCTAAGACCCTCCTTCAGCCTACAAAAACAGCTTATATCTCACTTCCAGGTAAGCCATTTAGCTTTTTTTAAAAAGCCCACTACTTTTTAAAAACTACCTCAGGAACACTGTAACTTTCCATTATAAAACTTGTACAATGAAAACTTGTTAGTATACACAAAAACACACCCCAGACAGAGAAATACAATGCAAAACAAAAATACTTACTTGGTACATGCTACGTGTGTAATAACATCCCTGTGCATGTAACTGCGCTCATACATCGAAGCCGATGGTAGATTTTCAAGATAAACATGTTCGAATTCAAGAACTACACAGAAGAAAAAGAAAAATCTGATTGTTTTTTCCCATTAAGTTACATCTATATTTTGTTCTCCTTTACTTATCCTTGTATTGCTTCTCATATTTATGTAAAAAATATGCAGGATTTTATTCAAACATAAATAAAGTGGTTTTAGTTCCAGTTTTGCACTCACACATTTTCCATGGACTAAAGCCACTCAAACGCTTATTTAACTCATACTGCTTTTCCTTTTTAAAGAAACTGCTACCATAACTGTCTTACTGTTTCAAAAAAACCAAAGTCAATTAACAGCTTTTAAGTTACCACCAGAAAACAAGAGGTGAACTGAAGCTCATTTCACTCTAAAACCACAAGTACCCCCGTTGTTTCTACAAGATCCGTGGTCCCACACACGTAGTATGTAGTCTAAATGTCTAAATGTAGCCTAAATTCTAAGTGCCGGTATCCACCTATTTCACTGCTTAATTGACCTAAAATAATCTGGTTTTGAGTTTTGTTTCTGATTTTTAGATCCTAGTTGTTAACACCTGTGCAACAGTTTTTTTACTGAACTAGCAAGTTTACATCTGCTGAATATGGTTTCCTTTACTTAAAGAAAACTTGAAGCAATACCCAGAGGGCTGGGAGTTGCTGCACACATCAATAGCACATGCCAAAATACAGCCTAGAGGCTTCTCAGCTTAAGGCATTGGTCTGAAATATAGATTAACTCCACATATGTAAACAGCACACCTTCAGCCTGCACAGAAGGCTCTTACAATGAAAGTGTCCTCCAGAGGAAACAGAAGTCTTAGAATAATGGAATATTAAGGGGCTAGAATAAGTCCTAAATACCATTTAGTCCCAAGCCCCCTCCTACTAGACCAAGTTGCCCAAAGCCTTATTCAACCTGGCTTTGAACACTGCCAGGTGTTCAAAAAAAATCACTGGGCAACCTGTGCCAGTGCCTCCCAGTAAACAAATTTTTCCTTATAGCTAACCTGAATTCCCCTTCTTTCAGTTTGCACCAATTACTCCTGGTGCTATCACTACAGTTTCTGTCAGAGTCAGAATCGGGCTTCCTTTTAAGTCCCGTTAGATACTGGAAGGTTGCTATGAGGTCCCCACGTAACCTTTTCTTCTCCAGGTTAAACGGACGCAACTTTCTCAGCACCTGACACCCTCGCCGTATAATTCCACACCCGAAGGTTTTCCCCCAGTATGCTCATTTCATATACGAGACAAGCTCAGGATATGCGCCCCCGACAGCTGCCCTCACCTCGCGGCCGCTTCCGCCCAGCGGGGCCTAGAGGCGACCCTACCGCTCCGACCCCAGCCGGAGGAGTTCCACTTCTTCCCTTACCTTTCCTCTTCTTTGCCTGTGCGGCCTCCCCAGGGAGCGGCCCGACCCACCGCTCCTCCTCATCCTCCTCGTCCGCTGCCGCCGGATCCCCGCCACCCGCCTCTACCTCCGGCAGCTTTCGCTTGCGCTCGCACTCGGCGGACGCCATAGTGGTCACCTCACTACGTCGCGCCGGGCGCTGTGCGAGTGACGTAATCACCACGCAAAGGACGGCGCGAAGCGGCCATGGTAGTAACGGGCGGGAGGGGCAGCGGGAGAGCCCTGGTCGGTTCGGGGAATCCCGGAGCTCCAACACCCTGGGGTCGGGGGTTGCTCTCGGCCGCGGCGGCCGTGGGGCTGCTTGGCAGGGAGGGCGCTGGCTTCCTGGCTGGGAAGGGGCGACGTTTATTTATACTCCGCTTGTGAGGGGGGGATGTCCCGCCTCACGTCCTGTTGTGCTGCAGGGGTTCTCGTTGGGGGCACAGGGGCTCTCTCTCTCACCGCTTCTGCGATGTTGTTTCTACCGTGCCGATATTTTGCTTCCTAAGGTGCCTTCGTGTCTCTTGCACAAACCTGCTGTCACTCTCTCCGCTCCCTCACGATCTCCCCGCCATCCCGATTTGTACTTGGTCACGTGACACATGTCGCCATCTTAATGTGTGTAAGTGTAGAAAGGGACAGTGCCAGGAGAATGGTCAGGCACTTCTCGGTTATTCCGAGCAGTAGGACAAGAAGCAATGGGCAGAAACTGATACCCAGGAAGTTCCACCTGGCATGAGGAAGAGCTTCTTTCCTGTGCAGGTGACCACACACAGGAACAGATTGCCCAGAGAGACTGTGGAGTCCCCCTCGCTGCTGATACTCAAGAACTGCCTGGACACAATCGTGTGCAGTGTGCTCCAGGATAACCCTGCTTGAGCAGGGAAGTTGAACAAGAGGACCCCCTATGGTCCCTTCTAACCCGACCCATTCTGTGATTTTTTTCATAAAGCCTTGGCTAGCATAGAGCCTGTACTTGGACATGCGTGTATTTTTTACCTAATTACGTAGTCCTAAAACAAGGTATGAAGGAATAACATGTTGAAACTTGAAGACATTAGCATTAATGCCATAAAACCCTTCTGTTTTCAGGTATGATGTAGAAATGCAATTTAATCATACTGAAATAGGGAAAACTGCAAGCTACAAGAAACTAGCATCCAAAAGTGACACTTCAGCGTTCGTACTGTGAAAGGTAGTTAAGAGCACAGGGTTAAGAGCTGCAAGTCAGTTTCGTTCGTGAGAGCCCTCTCATGTTTCACATTGTGTACATTTTGAAATGTTGCATTAAATCGATCCAGAAATTTAAAGTCAACAACAACAGAATCATTTTAATCATTTTTGTGTGATGGAGATTTTCTGGGTTTCTCTTCAGAGTTTTATTTCATGGTGATGAATTGTGGTATTGGAGGGGACACGGGTGGAAGACCCAAGACCTCTTTCAAATTTCTGAAGCATGGGATCCTTTTTCTCCCCTTCCTTTTTTCTTCTCCTTCCTCACTTTCTCACTTCCCCCCAGACCCTCTTTGTTTGTCTCCTTAACAGGTTTTTGTCTGAGAAAAAACTAGGACTGCTTAGCTTCTTTCTTAGTTTGTTCTTTCAGGGCAGTCTTTGCAGGGGCTGTTTCAGAGGTCGTAATAAATTATGGGAACTGGTTCTGTTTTATATTATGGAGATATTCCAAGACTCTTAACAAGATAATGATTTTCCTTTGCAAATTCCATGCTCATTAGTTCTTATAAGATCATGGTAACCTAGATTTTGTAATGTTCTGCTTTAAATGCAGTGAATTTGCAGGAAGACTTAGTAGAAGTATTGGCTACATATGAATTCTCTAGTGTAATTCCAGCATTCAGTGAGATGTTGTGATTTTCTTTCCTCATCCACTTTGCTATGAGGTACTTGAACTTTGGAAGTACTAGTTGAATGTTTCACTCCTTTTAAATCAGGTTTTTGACATAATTTTCTCTGATGCTATGTTTTTTTTCTGAAAAAGAGCAAAAGATTGAGTTAGTAATTTGTGCTTCATTAAGAAGGTAGAGAAGTGTAATTCTTCGTTAGATCATTATCTATTTTTAATGTTTCTATTTAATCTCTGTGTGTTTGGTGGGCTTAGTGGTGCACTACGGTATTTTTAAACGCTCTTGCATCTAACATGTTGGTTG
Source organism: Catharus ustulatus (assembly GCF_009819885.2). Lineage (NCBI taxonomy): Eukaryota > Metazoa > Chordata > Aves > Passeriformes > Turdidae > Catharus > Catharus ustulatus. The sequence continues at coordinate 21,283,398 of NC_046262.2, read as the reverse complement.
TTTTCCCTGGAAAAAACAGTTTGACCCATCTTATTTTTCCCCTGTTAATTGCTGATATCATTCAGGTATCTCTTAAGTGAGAAAGCTAAAATTAAATTTATGAATTTTTATGTGATTTTTTCTGACCCAACAGTTGCTCAAAATTTTTAATTTAACTTGGGTTGATTTTTCTTTTGGCTGTCTCTAGATGCCCTCTTTCCTTGGTTATCTGTATATCTTTCAGGTTATTCTGATTGTTTTTCTCATAACTTAGAGGATGCTTAATTTGTTAATCAAAAATATTCTGAACTCAAATGAAGGAGAAATAGATTAACACATTTATTGACAGAGCAGAAGTAACTGCTTAAAATTTTAGCAGATATATGGAGGTAAAGTGTGGTTTTGTAGATGTGAGATTCTCGTATTTTTTCTGTATTAAAGTTGTTAGAAAATAAAGAAGTCATTGCAGATAATCAAATCAGTGATGAAAATTTAGGACTTTGTAATTCCATTTTAAAAGTAAATTACTAGTGTCTTCTAATTTAACTTAGTTACATAGTTAGCTGATTTTACTTAACAGCTGGGTGCTTTCTACAACTGTGGAGGAGCTAGGTAGAAGCTTTGGATTAAGGGAGCTTAGGATTCTGTTACATAGTTGATCTGAAGTGACAGGTATGATTTAGTAATCAGTTATTTTAGATCTATGTGATAACTGTTCTGTTTGCTTTTTAATAGGCTGAACATTTATCAGAAATCACTAACACAGCTGGTCCTGTAGATGCCAAGGAAGAACTCTTGGGTGAATGTTGCACTATTTGGAAGCAGATGGAAGAGGTATGCAAGTATAAATGAGAGACCAGGTTTCTTATAAAGCTTTTTCAGAATTATTTTATTCACTGCATGCTTGCCCCACCCCTACAAAGAAACCATTTCAAATAAAACCAAATCAATGAACCAACCAAAAAACCCTAACAAGCAAACAGAAATCACAAACAAAAATGGAAGTAAGATCTTTGGAAAGGTCAAATGTAGAAGTGCTGGCAGGGGTGAAGAATGTCTTGTAGCGCCAATGTGCTGATGTTATGATTTAGTTAGTGTGGAAGTATGTTAGAGTTATGGAAAATTAATATTGGATTAAAATACGGAAAATTGTGTTATGGTAGTACCAGCATACGCTTCTCTCTTTAGCCTCACCGAAGATGGGATTCCGTTTCACAGGTCCTTTGGATCTTGGAAATGAGAGAGACAGAGGAGGACAGTGATGTTTCCCTAGGCTTATCCAACTGACAGTTACATTGTCATGATTAAAATTTCTCTCTTGATACATGGTACAATATACTAACAAGTAACAGTTTAGGGCTGGTTATTTTTATTTTCAGGATTCCCAGAAAATATAAACTTTTATCAGTTCTTAGGGAATACTATTCTTCCTTTAAGATTCTGCTGAATCTGATGAAAAATCATGTTATATTTTCAGAGTCTTAATTGCTTCACTCAATTTTTTATTGTACTTAGGTGCTGTTTGCTTGTGTTCTGAGCTGTTGGTTCAAAACATTAATGTACCAGAAATTGAAGTGAAAGTATTTCCAAGCTTAAAGTAGAACAAAGTACAGACAACTGACAATGCAATCATTTTACACAGGTTGATTTAAAAAGACTAATGAGATTTATTTCTTGTTGGATATTCACGTAAGTATGCATGTAACAAATGGCAGGGAATTCTGTGTCTCGGTTTCGGAACTTTTGTTTGGCACCACATTGGAGGACCTGAACTTTCTTTGAAATTTTCTAATTAGAAGAGGAATCTGAATGTTTCCTATTTTGAGTTTAATTGAAAATACTCGATATCTTGTATCTCATCCCCAGCATGCCCAAAATTGTACAAGAAGTGATGTGTTGTTTCTGGAAGTTGATGAAAACAGTAGTATTTTTATTACAGTAATTTCACGAATACAAGCCGCACCAATTTGACCAAAATTTTGGTGGAAACCCGGAAGTGCGGCTAATATTCCGGGGCGGCTAATCTATTAACAAAATTCTAAAAGCTGCCAACACGGAAGTGAGAGCCCGCGGCAGCCCCAAGCCAAGCTGGAGCCCGGCCGGCCCCGGCAGAGGTGGGAAAGCCTGGCAGAGGCGGGGCCTGCAGTGTGGGGGGCGGGCGGCTGAGCCTGAGCCAGCAGGGCGGGGCAGGGAGGGCAGCAGAGCCTGAGCCAGCAGGGCGGGGGAGCCCGGGAGAACTGGGGCTAGCAGTGCAGGGGAGCATGGCAGAAGCAGGAAGGCCGGCGGGTGGGGCTGCCTGGCAGCGGGGGAAGCCCAGCAGAATCGGGGCCAGCAGCGTGGGGGAGCCCGGCGGTGCGTGGGCATGCAGTGGCGGCCAGGGCGAGGAAACGCGGCGGCGGTGCAGATGGGAGGGGGCGGCCGGCGAGCCTGGCAGCGGCGGCAGTGCCTGGCCCGCCGGCAGGGCGACTACGTAAACAACGCAGCGGCGACGCGGCCGGCATGCCTGCCAGCGGCGGCAGTGCCTGGCCCGCCGGCAGGGCGACTGCGTAAACAACGCAGCGGCGACGCGGCCGGCATGCCTGCCAGCGGCGGCAGTGCCTGGCCCGCCGGCAGGGCGACTGCGTAAACAACGCAGCGGCGACGCGGCCGGCATGCCTGCCAGCGGCGGCAGTGCCTGGCCCGCCGGCAGGGCGACTGCGTAAAACAACGCAGCGGCGACGCGGCCGGCATGCCTGCCAGCGGCGGCAGTGCCTGGCCCGCCGGCAGGGCGACTACGTAAACAACGCAGCGGCGACGCGGCCGGCATGCCTGCCAGCGGCGGCAGTGCCTGGCCCGCCGGCAGGGCGACTACGTAAACAACGCAGCGGCGACGCGGCCGGCATGCCTGCCAGCGGCGGCAGTGCCTGGCCCGCTGGCAGGGCGACTACGTGAACGCAGCGGCGGGGCGGTGCTGACGGGAGAGGGGGGCCAGTGAGCCCGGCGGCGGCTGCAGCACCACCCAGCCGGCCCCGTCGGCAACCCTGAGCGGGACGAGCCTGCCTGGCCCCGCCCCGAGCCAGTAAAGCCCGCTATGCCGCGATCCTGTTACTAATTGGCCAGTTTGTGAAAGCTGCGCACGGATTCTCGCGACGAACGAAAGTGCGGCTAATATTCGGGGTGCGGCTTATCTATTGACAAAGACAGCAACATTGTCGAGGCACCGGGGGTGCGGCTTATAATCCGTGCGGCTTGTATTCGTGAAACTACTGTATTTGGATTTTGCATCCTGGATACACTCATGTTTCAACAAAAGATTTAAACTAATAGCCGTTTAATTAGCTCCTAGGCTGTATGGTTACATGTAATGTTCCAATGATTGTGTGTCATGAACAGTTTTTGTGGGAGAAATCCATAAAGTGTTCTGGTGTCCAAACGTTAACAACAAGGTTTCCAAAGTACTGCTTAGTGATTCTACTACTTAGTTGAATACATTCTGCCTTGTTATGGGGCAGGTTAAATTTGTGACGATTAGAAAAAAAGACAGTTTAGCAGGTGTCTCCTGTTCATGCCGTGGATATTTGTGCTGGCCTGTGTGTCACACTGCCTATACACCCCACTGCAGTCATGACAGCTGATGTAGTATGCTCCCAAAAATCAGACCACTTCTGAACTGTACAGTATACTGCCCTAAATGACTTAAAACTAAAAATATGTCTTATAATATGATTGTTCTGTTTAGAGAGCCAGAAAAGTAGCTGAATGTGTGTTAACTTCTCAGCAGTTCCCTGTTCAGCCTTGTCCATGACTCTCTTCCCAATTTCTCATGTTCTTCATCTATTCAAATGCCTTTCCCCATATAAACTTTTCTCTCATAACTTTCCTTTTTACTCAAAGGATACATCTTTCTTTAGCTACTGCTTTTCTCCCTCAGAGTTAATTAAATTCTGCTTTACTGTGCTATGATTTCCAGACATTTCTTAATTTGCTCTTCTGGGTTAGGGTATAAGGTATGTGGAAGGATCCAAGTTAAAATTCTTTTATTCCTATATTAAAAAGTTGTGTTTAAATTACTAAGAATTGTATTTTGTTCTTACAAAAGAGAAAACGAACTTTCTTTGTGCTTTATTTCTTTTATCTTCTACCAAGTGTCAGAGAAAGTTAATGCTTCTAGGAACAGAAACGATGCTGCCATCGGATGCCAAGGTAAGACAGCGTGTTTTTTAAAATGCTTCATTTTCTGTTAAGACTGTAGAATCATTGAATGGCCTGGGTTAGAAAGACCTTAAACATCCTCTAGTTCTAACCCAGGCTTAGGCAGGGATGCCTTCCACTAGATCAGATTGCTCAAAGCCACATCCAGCCTGGCCTGGAACCCTTCTAGGGATGGGGCATCTGCAGCTTCTCTGGGCAACCTGTTCCAGTGTCTCTGTGCTTACACAATAAAGAATTTCTTCTTAATATCTAATCTAAACCTGTCCTCTTTCATATTAAGGAGATTTCGCCTTTTCCTATCACTACATGCACTTGTAAACAGTCTGTCTTTTAGGTCCCATTCAGTCACTGGAGGGTTTCCCTGGAGCATTCTCCAGGGTGAACAACCTCGAGTCCCCCCACCTGTCTTTATAGGAAAGGTGTTCCAGATCGATCATCTTTGTGGTTCTCCTCCAGACTTACTTAAGCAAGTTCACATCCTTCTTCTGTTGGGGACCCCTGAGCTGGAGGCAGCACTCAAGGTGGGGTCTCACCAGAGGAGAGTGGAGGGGCAGAATCACCTTCCTTGACCTACTAGCCATGCTGCATTTGACGATTCACTTTCTGGACTGCAAGTGCATGTGTTCAGCTTTTCATCCGACAGGATCCCCAGGTCTTTCTTGGCAGGGCTGTTCTCAGTCAGCCTGTATTGATACTGGGGGTTGCCCTGATCCAGGTATAGGACCTTGTGCTTGGTCTTGTTGGACTTCATATATTTCATGTTAGTGCAGCTCTCAAGGCAGTCCAGTCCCTCTGGATGCCATATCTTGCCTGCAATGTGTCAACTGCCCCGTACAGCCTGGTGCTGTCAGTGAGCTTGCTGAGGGTAATCATAATCCCACTGTCCATGTCCCTGACAAAGGTGTTACACAGTGCCTGTCTCAGAAACAAGGCCTAAGGAATGCCCGCCATCACTGATCTCCACCTGTATGCTGAACTGTTGACTGCACCTCTGAGTGTGACCATCCCACCAATTCCTTACCCACTGAGTGGTCTGTCTGTCAAATCTGTGCCTCTCAGTTTAGTGACAAGGATGTTGTTCCAACCAGTGTCAAATGCTTTGTACAACTCCTAGGTAGATGACATCAGTAGCTCTTCCCTTATGCACCAATGCTGTCATCCTGTTACAGGAAGCCACCAAATTTGTCAGGCATGATTTGCCCCTAAAGATATGTTGCTTAACACCAGTTACCTCTTAATTTTCCACATGCCTTAGTGTAATTTCAAGGAGGATCTGCTCCATGGTCTTGCTGGGCACAGAGGTGAGACTAACCAATCTGTAGTTTCCAGATCTTTAATAATACTAATAATACTAATAATACTAATACTAATACTGCTAATACTAATAATCGTAGTAGTACTACTACTACTACTACTAATAATAATAATAATAGTTATTGTTATTATTACTGCTACTACTATTATTTTATAGTAAGTGGGATCTTCACCTGACTGCCATGACTTTTCAAATATGATGGATAGTGGCTTTACCATTTCACCTGCCAGTTCCCTCAGGTGCATCTGTTGTGAGTTTGATCCTATCTACCAGCTTAGCTGTTCATCACTCTTCTCCTCATCTGGACAGGGGAGAGGAAATACAACTGAAGTCTCATGGATTGAGATAAGGACAGATTTTCTCTTACTAATTTTGAAAAATGCAACTGAGAAATGACTAACATAGGCAGCAAAATTGGAGGAGAAGAGCTGTAACTTCAGTTCCTATTTGGACTTTTTCCTAGTCAGTGTATATGCGATTTCTTCTTGTTAAATGTCATTGTTATGCTGTCCTTCACAACATCCTTCTGGACATCTGTGCAGCTGTGGCAAGAGCAGGTTCACAGTGTGCTAGGTGAGGACCTGGCTGAAGGGCAGAGCTCAGTGCAGTGCACTGGGGGTGCATCTGGCTGGTGACCAGCCACCAGCAGTGTTCCTCAGGGTGCAGCTCTGGGACCAGTTCTGTTCCATGTGATTATCAGTGATCTGGATGAAGGATTGGAATGCACCTTAAGCAAGCTGGCTGATGACTCCAGACTGGACAGTGCTGGTGACACTCTGGAGGGACTGGAGGCCTGCATAGGGATCTGGCTAGCTTAGGACATTGGGCAATCCTCAATGGCATGACATTTAGTAACACCAAAAAAGCAGGGAAGGAGTGGCTGCTGGGCAGCCCTGCAGGAAGGGATCTCAGGGTGCTGGTTGATAGCAACTCGAGGGGAGCCTGCAGTGTCCCCTGGCAGCCTGGAGGGCAAATGGCATCCCAGGAGCCTTGAGAATGGCCTGCCTGCCACAAGAGAGGGGATTGTCCCCTGTATTTAGTGCTGTGCAGCCTCACTTGCAGTGCTCAATGCAGTTCTGTGCCCCACAATTTTAAGAACGTTGTGAAGATCCTTGAGTGCATCCAGAGGGCAACAAAGCTGGTGGGAAGGCTGGAAGGCATGTCCTGTCAGGAACTGCTGAGGGCTTTGGGCTTCTCTACTTAGCAAAGAAGGAACAGTGCCCTGATTCCTCTCTACATCTTCCTCAGGGAAGTGGATAGGGAGATGCTGATATCTTCTCCCTGATACCCAGTGATATTATGTGTGGGAATGATTCAAAGATATACGGAGGGAGGCATTAGGAAGCATTTCTTTACCTATATGAACCTTCCTCTGAAGGAGCTTCACAACTCTGCCAACTCTGACTCCTTCTCATTTCCCTCTTTTGAAAAAATAATAGAAACATTTCCTTGATCCCTGTGAGTGACTGTAAAATATTTTGAAGAAACTAGGGTCTATTGTAATAGATACTCTTTTATTTTCTGCTGTATCAATAACTCAATTTCTATCCTGTTATACCTCATTTTATGCCAGTGCAACTCAACACACTTCAAGAGATGCTTCTTTTCTTGTTATACAGCTTTCCTTGTTAATGCTGCAGTGGAAAGCTTTAACAGCAGAGCGTCGTCAGTGGCAAGCGAAAAATCCTGAAAGTAAGTAATTGTTTCCTTGTATAGAATTCTTACTTCTGCAAAGTTTCTTTCTTCTAGGCCATGAGTATACTGAATATCTGCTGATTCCATTTTCATTCCAAAATGACTTAAAAATCAAAATAAATTTAAGGCTACTTTAAAAAGTAGCATGTTTGTTTCATTTCTTCATAATTTTTGCACTTCAGTTCTAAGTTCACTTGAAATTAGAAGTGAATTCCACTATAACTTAATCCTATGATTCTGGACAAATAAGTGTGTGATTCATACCATATTCATCAGCCAGTTAAATGGAAAAACAATTATTAGTAGATCTTCTAGCCAAATAAGAAAAGTTCATTATCCTGTTACCCTCCTTCATATTCTTTTCTGTGTGGTTGTTTTTTCTCCCTATTTTTTTTTGTATGTTGTCCTGGTTTAGGGGTCAGTATTGCCAGCAAAGAAAAAGGTGAGAGTTTTTTCCCAAAATTGAGAGTGAAAATTTCCTCTCTCCCAGTTTACTATAATTTGGAAATTAAGGGTTTCTCAGGCAAAAGGTTTGGGTTTAGGAATAACAGTTCTTTACTGATATATCTACAAGACAAACAACAACAACATTAGCTATGAACAGATCAGTGACAAAACAGAACGAAACTCAGTCTGTCTTTTGTCCAGTCAGGCGCCCTCCTCCTCCACACGGTCCCGGTGGAGCCGGGGCAGAGTGGCTTTTTTCTCTTCTCTCAGTCGCTGGAACTGCAGGAGCAGGCAGGCGGCAGTGGCACGGGGGTCCCAGGTGGGAGAAGGGTGAAAGAAAAGAAACTGCCGCTCACCGTTTGCATCCCAGTTCTCAGCGCTGTTCTCAGAAGCAGGAAGCTGTAGCAGTGTCGGAGTGCAGGGCCTGGTCGCAATATGAAGAAAAAAGAAGTTCTCTCCATCTCGTTTGGGCCGGTGAGCGCAAGTGGCTCATCACAAGGACAAAGCAACTTTCAGCTATTTATCCCCACCCCTCTCTTTTGTCTTGAGTAATCAAAAGCCAGGGAGTTGCCCAGGCCAGGTTCCTTTGACATACTAATGGAAAAAATTTTCTCCACTGAGGGAAGAGTAGAAAACTCCCCCACCCCCAACATATGTCCTTTTTAGAACAGAAATACTTTGGCAAATAATACTGTCTTCATTTTGTCTTTTAAGAAGCTGATACATTAGCCATACATCCACTGAGACTAGTGGTAGTTCTTATGTCTGTAAGGCGTTATCAGTCAAGAGGTATAAATTCCTCAGTTCTTCAAAATTCTCTTTACAAAAGCACCTCTGCTGACAGATTTCATTCTCTTTCAAGGCTGATGTGGCTAGACACTGAAAATAAAAGCATTCAGGATCTAAGTGTGAGTAAAGTACTTTGTTTTCAGATGTCCCATATGGAGATTCCTAAAATAGTTCACACTACACTGTCATTAATATTCTGGTAGTCCTCATGGTTATGTCTCCTGTCAAGGACCTGTTAGCACCTGTCAATCTAGTAAAACTTCTAGTTAATCTTTAAATTGTTATATTGACTCATTTGAATATTTTTATGCCAGTAGAGACTTGGTATTTTAGTATTTGCAAAATTATAGGAATGTGTTATAGACAGCATGTGGTGATTTCCAATGTTTTGTCATTTAGCCAAATGGAAATGCCTTTTCAGATCAACATTAGAGGCAGTTCTCCAGCTTTTTTCAAAGTCTATATAGTTGCTGCATGTCATCACTAAATAAGAAAAGCTGGGAAAAATATTTTTTCTTTCTTATAAATAGGTAGTGTTGCTTTATTAGAATGAATTCATAGTTCAGTGTTGTAAGCCTCATTCCAAGAACTGTCAGCCTCCAGTGCTTCTGAGGTATGTAGACTAAAGGCATGTCATTGAATGAATTTGGAACATACTGGTTCCTGTCTGCTGTTCATTAATAAGATGCTGGCTTAAAGCAAATTAATTGAAAGAACTTAGTTTTTATCTGGGTAAAATACCTGAGGCAGTTAGATTTCTGTACTAAAATATGTATATTAAACTTCAAGCTATTGGCTTAAAAATACCCTTGGCCTATTTTTTTGGCTTGCTGACTTGCTTTGTTCAAGCATTCTTACTTCTTCCCAGATGATAATATTTCTTAGTAGAAATCTTAATTTTGTAATGAAGAAATCATCTATTTATAATTAATACTTTGTAGCCAAATCTCTGCCTTTTTTGGCTCCCTTTCCAGTGGAAGAAAAGAAAGTTGCTGCTAAGAATTTTAATAGTTATGGTACTTGTATGTAAATGAGGAGTCTATTTTGCTTACTTCTCTGGCTTGGCTTCTTTCTACCTACTATTTGTTTTGATGGAGGAATTACTTAATTGAAAACATTGTCTGATTTTATCTAAATGGAAATAGCAGAAATACTGATTTAATACAATTTACTAATAGTGCATGAATGTCAGGCTGTCTTGTTACTTTGGTTTTTGCTTTTAGTAATGGCCAGTTCATTTCCTGTAAATGAGGACCTGTCAGCATTTCAATCTTAAACCTTATTTTCAGAGGTTATAACTTGGCAGTTTTTTGAGCACAATATTGGCAAACAGACTTGAATTCATGATGCAAATTTTATTTTTGCAAAGCATTTACTTTAGTCTCTTTTTCTTTCTCAATTTCTGGTATTATTTATGTAGCTCTAGATCTGCTAAATCAGCTGAATTAAAACTTCTTTTAAAGCATTTGGCTTATAAAAATAAATTTAACTTTTACCTTTGTAAAATCAGGAAGTGAAAGCAACCATATTTTAAACCATTTCGAACAGTTGTGGTCTCCACATAATTTCTGTTCTTCTTTGCAAAATAGCAATATTCTGCCAAATACCTTTTTGTTTTATTTTAATATGAGTTTCTGTATAAACACGTGCATGGTAGTTGCTTTTGCATTCCTAGCATCTGGTAGTATTTTTCTTAGTAATTGTACTTTGTGTCACTAGGCAATTCTGCCTGACATTTGATTTTTGCAAGTGTAGTGATTCTACAACAGAAAAAGATTTATTGAGCAACCAGTGAATTTACAGCAGCAGCTGGCAGAAATGTGTTGTCCCAATGCTTTAAATCTGCATTGTTCCTTCACTGCATTATGGTTAGTGATTTCTTTCCCAGGAAGACAGGGCCTTCTATTCTTCTGTTCTATTCTGATGCTCGCACAAACACTGAATGGCAAGCATTAACTCCGGATTAGGTATCTAGAAATAAAGAAGTGTTGTGAGGCAGTTGTAAAAATTGATAGTGATTGGTAAGGAAGGGCTTATAAAGATCATGTCAGCAGGAAGTGGTCAAGGGAAGAATTGTATGGCTTTTTTTCAATATATGAATTATTCAAATATGCCAGTGAATGAGAATAAAAGTACACCAATGGATTTTATCATGTGTAGGTAGGATATTCACATAAATAAAGAAATCTCATTCTAATAAAGCACAGACCACTATCACTGCAGCTCTTTAGCTTAATTGGGAGCACAGTACTCAAATTGTGTCAGGATTTAGAAACAGTAATTCTCCAAGTAAAAGGAATTTTGTTGAAGCATTTAACTTAATGCACCTTTAACTCAGTAGTTTTTCTGATTTTCATCTCAGATCAAACTGTTTTTAAAACTACTAATCTAAAGCTTCTTAAAAATTTTTGAGGTAAGTATTTTACTATTACTAAAGAAAGTACTTTTCTTAATTTAATAAATTGACTGTTTATTTAGGAGATATTTCATGCTGTCATGAGAGAGTTAAGGGTTTCCTTTTTGTTAAAGGAGTTTTTTATTTAAATAATTATTTGTGAGGTTAGAGATTTCAAGTCCAAACTTGCACCAAAAAAATCTGTTTTATAAAGATTTTAATCTGTTAGAATAGCTTTGTTTTCTCCTGTTAATGTATTTAAATAGTTCCAAAAAATTATATGTTTGTGCAGAAGCTGCAAGTTGACATGGATCTGAGGATTGACTAGAGTCTGTTGAATGCTGTAGAAAACAAAATTCAGTTTTTATTCTGAAAATGCATGAGTCATAAATCACTGCATTTTGTAGAAGCATTCTGGGGAAACATTTCCATCTTCTTGAATTGTACTTTGCTTTTGCTTAGGTATTGCTGTTGTTCAGTGTTTGAGTTAGGATATTGGCCTTACTGGACCGTTCATCTCCCTGCATACATCTGCTCTTGTGAACAGTAAGGATGGTGACATACTTCTGAAGTTATTAAAACTGGGTTCTATCATCATGATTAAGCATTCGGGTGGCTATTTAACAAGGAATTGGAAGACTGGAAGAATTTGCCCACATTGGTAACATTGGTTGAATGCCTTCTGCTGGAAAAGTCAGGCTCAGTTGTCTTGATGTGTATAGAAATGTGGTTTTTATTCATTATGCACCTAGACCAATGTACTTGGAGCTAGTTCAGATACAAAAAATAACACACAAGCATTAGCACTGCACTTTTTTCCATCTAATTTTAGCTTGCTGAATAGTGATAGTAGGTTAGCCCAGCAGGACACTACAGCATGTGGTTAAAATGCTGCTGAAAGCAGAACTGTTTTTTTAGAAGGTACAAAAATTTCTCTCTAGCCAGGCTGCTTTTCAGTATCAATAAATCTTTATTATCCAATGCAAAAAGTAACAAATTAATTTTATTTTTCAGTAATTTCTACCAATCCAGATGTCCTGTTAGAATTAGGAAAAGAAGAGGTAAGTCTTTTTGTTTGTAAGAGACAATAAAATCCTGTTGGGAAAAAAGAAAAATAATATATGCAATTGCTGCATTTTCCTATCACTGTTCTAGGGTGGACTACTGCTAAAATGCTGTGTATTTTCCTTCAGCCGTTTATGTTGGCCGAATTCTTTTTTTCCTCTGTGGTATAGCTAGTAAAATTTCATAGTTGTAACAAGTGACGTTTTAAACAAGTCAGTGAGTAAGGCATAGTAAACGTTATTTTGCTTATGGACACACCATCTAATCACAGTAGCTCAACAAACTTATATGCATGCAACAAAAATGATGTGATAGTCAACACCCCTGCTACATTGATGCTCCAAGACCTCAGTTAGGATTAGAGTCCCACTGTGCTGGATGCCACCAGGAGACAGAAATCTCATGCCAAGGAGATTGGTGACCATGCCTTGCAAAGATTTAGCCATCATCTTTAACATCATGCAACAGGGCCCATTTTTAGGCTGAAGCCTACACACTGTACTTTTCAAGATACTTTCAATTAACATTGCACAAGTGCTTGGGCAAGAAGATCCACTCAGAATAGTGTTTTCAAGATGAACTGTGGCTGGATTTTAATTGCTAAGTGGAATTTGTTACAGAATGGCTGGAGTTAGAAGAGAGCTTGGAGATAGAATCATAGGCTAGTTTAGGTTGGAAAAGACCTATGAGATGATGAATCCAACCCTCCAAATCCACCACTAAATCCTGCCCCTAAGTGCCTCACAGGATGTCAAGGTGGCTTTTGAATATCTTAGAAGAAGGACACTCCACAGCCTCTCTGGGCAGCTTGTTCCAATGCTCAGTCATCCTCCAGTAAATCAGTTTCTCCTAATTTTCAAATGGAACTTCTGTATTTGGGTCTGTGCCTGTTACCCCTTGTCTTATCACTTGGCACCACTGAAAAGTCTGACCCTATCCTCTCACGCCTCCCTTTAAGATATTTGTGTGTGGTTTTTTAAACAAAAAGTTATATTGCATTTCATACATAATAAAAAATTATGTCATATTATGTGTTACACAGAGGAATCAATTATTTTAGACATTGAGTTCCATGGCAATAATTTGCAAATAGTTTGTTGAGCTCCTCCATTAGAAGAAAGAGCAAATCAAGAGTGCTTGCTGGTAGCATTACACTACATTGGTGGGACATAGGAATGCTATGAGACTTGAGAATATTCCTGTAACACCTTCTGGTATCACTCACAGCAGCAAACCCCACTGCTGTTAAGAGTCACTATGAAAAAGTTATTAGGTTACACACTTTGATTTGGCTGCATAGCTATGGCATGTTGGTCTGATATTTAAGGATTAGTTTTTTTCAGATGTTGCATGTATGGAGCATATTTTCAGAATTTGTATTTCTTTGAGCTAAATTCTCAAGTGCTCCTATTTTGTATGAAGCAGAAAAATTACATCCAAATCATAGGCTTATGTAAGAAACAGTATTTTGTAGAAGATCACAGTGCTTTAACAGGGGACCTCATCAATTTATAGAAGTATCTGAAGAGAATGGAGCTGGCTCTTCTTGGTAATGCTAAGCAATAGGACAAGAGGCAATGGGATGCACAAGAATAAAAGGAAGAGCTTCTTTACTATGCTCTGGAACATATTGCCGAGAGAGATTGTGGAGTCTCTCTCACTGGAGTCTCTCAAGAACTGCCTGGATGCAACCTGTGCCCTGTACTCTTGGATGACCCCTTCCTGAGTAGGGAGTTCGGACCACATGACCCATTGTGGTCCCCCACAGTGGCTAAGGAAACTTCCCTGTCCAACAATCCAGGAGCCACGGTGTCAGTCACTAAGCCCATTGGTAGCTAGACATCTCACACTCACACAGACAGATCAGGTTTCCTTACCAGCTCAACTCTAGGTTTCCTTCTTCCCTTAAGCTAACGCATCCCAATCCTTAAAATAATTTAATTGTGGCACAGTAACAGAATAACGCCTTGAGCTAGGTGCCTCTGAGGAGGGACTGAGAACAAAGGGATTTTATACCCTCAAAGCCAAAATGCTTTTATACCCTCGCAGTGTAAATGCAGGAAAGTCCAGGCGTCATCAGCTCCTGCCATGTCTCAATGTCCCCTCACCTGGCAGGGTCACAGGTCCCTGGGCCTTTGTTCTGCAAAGAGTGAGCAGCTCATGGCCTCTTGCCTGGGGCTCTTGCCAGAGCTCAACCCAGAGCTCAACCTGCAGCTCCCACTGCAGCTGCACCCTGAGCTACCTGTACTAAATGTATTCCTCAACACAACCTTATGCATTCTGTGATCATATAATGAATGACCCAGCCCATTGAGAGTCCACTGTTCCCTAGATTCAGCAATGCCTATAGCTTCTGACTTTAGTAGTTTCATTTCTCCATATTTCCTGTCCCAGATATATCCATAGCACTGAGGATCATTTAATTAATGGATGTGGTTAGTCTTTCTTTGATCTATCTTTATTTTCTGTACATTTCATGTGGTGCAAGTAGCATGGATTCATTCTTGCCAGCACCTGCAATAATTTAGACAATAGAGCCCTGGTGTTACAGAAATTTTTCTCTTCAGTCATTTGTCAGCTGTGCAGTTCACGTGTATGCTTCACAATCTGCTTCAGGTAAAATTAAACATTTTTTTAAGCTCTGAGAGATTCAAGAAGACACTAATGAGCAACTGGTTATGGTGACATTTTGAACAGCTCCTGCATTTTAAACTGGATTTTAATATTCATTAAGAAATTGCAGATGACTTTGTCCCTCTTTATCAGATTTACAGATGTAGCCTTACATAGAATACTACAGCTTGGGCTACCTGCAAACAATAGTTTAATTTCTATTATTTTATAGTTGCAGAAAGTAAAAAATGATCTTGAAATGATGCTGTCAACAGTTCAGTTAAAGAATAAGAATCTGGAAGAAGATCTGAAAAGGTAATACAATAATTTGGACTTTGGAATGCTGTAAACTTTTTTTCTTTTTTTTGACTGTCCAGAGAAACTATTTATCTGTTGTGCCACTTTCTGCTTTTCATGTTTCAAAGAGAAAAGCAGTGGTATGAGGAACAGAAACACATGCTAGATACTATTACTGAAATTGAGGAAGAGGCAAATGCCCAAGTTGGACCACCTTCCACAGAAAGGTATTTCAACATTTTTGAGTTATAAATTGAAGAATTTAAATATCAAGAGGAGCAAATGAGCAAGCAAAATCTTAAATCTTTGTTTAATAGATCAAATAATTGCTCGGTAATCCATATTTGACACATGAAAATAATGCTACTACTGTATCCTGTGGTTAAAGATGTTGAATTTCTAACAGTAGATAATAAGGGTTTTTTTTGCTATCTAGTTACTTGATTTGATCCCTTATTCTATTGCTATGTTTTTATTGTTAGTTTGGAAATCAGAGAATCCAATGAATTGAAAAATAAAATACTGAAATTAAAGGCCTTTAAGAAAGAAATCTTGAGCGCTTTTGTTGGGTTCCTGGATGAACATTTTCCTCTTATAGAGGAAGGTGGAAATACTAAAAATAAGGTAAGACTTTTCTTTACCTATTAAATTTGAAATGTTCAATTTATATTTAGTTAGATCCAATATCTGTTTAAAGTCACTAGCATTGAACCTGCAGTTGTTTTTTGAAATAAGCATAGATTTTGCAACTGATTGTCTGGCTTTAATTTATATTTTTGAGGTTGTTTTGTATTATTTAATGCTATTTCCAGCTGGATATTTTCTTATTTTTAATGCATGTACCCTTTATCCACTGAGATGCATAGCAATACATAGCACCTGCAAGTGATACCAAATTTGGAAATGTGGTGGGGTTCAGTCCAAATTGATTTTTATTTATTTTTTAACTTCACTCGGAAAGTAGATTCCTATTTTCCTTGGCAAAGCAAATCTTAATTGTCTAACAATGTTTTTGGCACAATAAGGAAAAGTGTTTATTGTAATTACAGAGTAGTTTGGAATGTTAACCATCAGATTTTGTTCAGGCAAACTGGGTCAAAAATTATCTTATAACTTCAGGGAAAATAGGCAGCCAGGGAATATTTTGCATATAAATTCAAAGTGTACAGTAAAAGTAAAACAATTATCTTTACCACTTGATAGATACAAAAAAGCTATGAAAAAGGCGAGTTTTATTTTTGATTTCAAGTACACTTAAAATTACAGAAGTAGAAATAACTTATTTAATCCAGTTCCCTGGTAACTACATAATATAATTTCTTCAATATTATCATTGAGCTCCATTCTAGAACAAATAATTTTTTACTACTGTTTCTCCTGTATTTTTTCTTCTAGTACCTCATTATTCTGTTTTGAACTATCTCATAGCTTCCAGTCTAAATTTAATCATGTCTAACACAGATCCACAGGTATTCTTATACACCAGAATTCTCCTTAGAATAGCTCTGTTTCTTTCTTGTGTTTATTCGTCCTGTTATATTTATGGTGGCAGTCTCATATCCTCTCTTGCTTTATTTTGCTAATTGAACTAGCAACACCTTTATCTTTTCCTGTTAGATAGTATTTTTCAATTCCCTAGCTTATCCTAGTAATACCCATTGTGTATTTTTGTTTTCACAGTTTGTTTCACTTGGATTCATCTTTTTTGTAACCTGCTAAGAAGCAGTATTATAAATAAAATACTAGCTAGCTCACATCCATCACCAAAGCAACAAATTATACCCTTACCTTTTTCTGTCTGTAATTTGCAGCTAATGAATCCAGATCTTTTAATGAAAAAAAAAAAAAAAGAAAAAAAGATCTTTGTTTTGCACATAAGCATATATTTTGCCCATAAAAATGCCAAGTGGAGATGTCAAGACATGATGTTAATTTTCAAAGTATTATTCAAATATCTTATTTTGTTGAATCTTAGTTTTTCTGCATGCCAATGCCTTCCTTTTCTGCTGTTAGTAAATATGGCAGATTTTGCTCCTGGTCTCTCCATTTTAGAAAAAACCTCATATGGGACAGTGTTAAATGCACTGCACAAGTTCAGGTAGATGACATCAGTTCTTCCTTTTCCACAAATTCACGATTTCACGATTATAAGTCGCACCATTTGACTAAAATTTTGATCCCACCCCAGAAATGCGGCTTACACTCAGGAGTGGCTAATATGTGAAAAACTTTCTGAAATTTCCAACCCCGGAAGTGCAGCTGAGGTGCCGAGCCAAGCACCTGCCAGTAAAACCCGGGATTGTGCAATTGTTACAAATTGGTTACTCTGTTGCACGGTGGGTGGAGGCGGGCTCCCTCCTTCAGGCAGCGCAGCTCAGGGGAGAGGTGGGGGGTTCTGTGCTACCATCCCCGCAGCTCAGTGGCTCAGCGGGGGCTCCTTCCTGCCGGCCCTGCGGCCCAGGGGAAGGTGGGGGGGCTGTGTGCCCGCCTCCCACTGGTGCCACGGAGTGGGGGACTCCATGCCTGCCTCCCACCAGCACCGCGGGAGTGGGTGGGGGGTCTCTGTGCCGAGCAGCAGCCGAGCTGGACCACCTGGCCCCGTCGGCAGCCCTGAGTGGGCCGAGCCTGCATGGCCCGAGCCGAGCCAGTAAACCCCACGATCCCGTGATTCTGTTACTATTTGGCAACTTTGTTGTATGCGGGTCCTCGCTGCAAACAACAGAGCGACTTATAATCAGGTGCGGCTTACGTATGGACAAAGAACGAAATGTTGCCGACACCTGGAGATGCAGCTTATAGTCAGTGCGGCTTGTAATTGTGAAATTACTGTCCTTTAACTCTTGTAGAAGGCCACTGAGTTTGTTGGCTGCGGATGGTCTATAAAGAAGCCATGTTGGTAGTCACTTTACTTAAACAAAAAAACTACTTTGATTAATTTCAACACAAGGTTTTGTCTTTCCTTATCTTAAATTTTATTTATGCATTTCCTGAACTCTTAAACACAGTCTGTTTTCTGATAAGTCTTCTTTCTTTTCACTCTTTGTGAATTCATAGCTTTTCTATATCTTTTGACTCACTTGGATCACTTGGCTTAACTACAGGTACTCCCAATCTGAACACAGCCAGCCATTTTTGCCTACATTTATTGAGTGTCAGAAATACAAATTATAATCACTGACATTGAAATTTGCTGCTATCTTGATTCAGGAGAACACATTATTCACTCTATTATCAGCTTGGTTCAACCTTCTGGCAGCACCAAACTCTTAACTCTGCACACCAGTAATTTTGCTTCACTTTGTGGAAGCATCTTGTGTTCACTGTGAGGGCAAATGTGCAGGGTTGATGTCTGCAGGACATGGCTGCACCATAGTTTGAACTGCTCCAAGCCTTGCTGATTGGGTTCCACCTTCCTTTCACCTGGCAACATGCATGTGGGATTGGGAGTGGGAGTGAGGACTGGATCACAGCAGCTCATATTGGCTTCCCTTGGCATGGCCCAACACTTTTAATATAGGCAGTGACTGTAGTAACAATTATCTTGGATTTTAAATCTAGGATTGAAATTAACTTTTTTTCCCCCCAAAGATAATAATACAAAAAATCAGAGGCTGAGGAATATTCTTTATGCAAATCTGTCTGACTGGAAAGATCAAGAAGGTTCATTTCAGGCTACATAATGAAATGCTGAGCATCCTGCTTAATGAATTTATAAGCACTAAGTGATCAGCATTAATTACTGTATTATTAGTAATTTTGACCAGGGAAATATGTCAGCAGAGGTTGTGAAGTACTTTCATGTTTGCTCTAAGGAACTTTTTACAGATAGGTAATGTAGATTCTATTTCCTCAGCTGAGTATCAAGGTAAAGGCACATCAATAGATGTTATTGGGCCATATCTCCAGGATTTGCAGTTTCCATGGAGCAGGTTCTCCCTGAAAACTGAAACTTCTGACTCTCTGCAGATGGGACTATTACAAACTGTGACTGGAGAAAAGGATCCAGAACTTGCCTTTCACTTATTCTTTTTTCTTGCTTGTATTCTTCCTCTGTTCCAGAAGTGGAGTTTGTATAAGGTGCTGCACACCTGGTAATATCTTAGAACTTAAATTGATATATTCAACAGCAGTGCTGAGAAAGCTAGTGAAATACTATCTCCTTTATTTTGTTGAAACTGAAGTGCATGGGGAAAAAGAATAAAACTGGAGAATTTAAGAATTGGGTTTACCGTGCAGCAGTACAAGCAGATCCTCTGACATTGCTGCCAAAGGAATCTCTATAGACAAATGGCTTGATTTGGTGGCTACAAAGAAAAACAAGTCATCCTCTAGTGATATTTTATCATTGCCTTTTTTTTCCACCAAAGGTTTTAATTATTCTATTTCTTAACCTTGATATTTTTTTTAGTTGAAATCAAAGCAAGTAAGTATTCAGTGTCAAATCTTGAAAAAAAATTAAGGTACTGTGAAATGAAGTCCTAAGTTGTATATTCTTTGTATTATAAATGTCTATTTAAAGCTCGTGAAAATATTTTTTCTCTAACAAATCTTGTTGATAGAAGTTCTGTACTACATTACATTCTGTACTACATTATAAATGTGATGTACCTGGTTTTACTTAAATGTAAACACAGGTAAAAGCATTATGATCACTTTAGATTAATTTCTCTTGATAATTCAAAAAATGTTACATTTGAAGTGTAGGATTTTGAACTGGTAGATTTAAATGCTACCTTGTATTTCTCTCAGGACTAAATCTAAGTAAAAGTTTTCATCTATTGTGTACTATGCAATCAAATAATTGTGTAATTATTTTACTTTGTAAATTAACATTTTTCCTGAGTAGTTTGGGGTTTTGTTAATTTTGTTATCTTTCCAGAACTCTTCTGCAGAGTCAGGTGTAGAACTGATATCACTGAAAGAAATTTTAGAGGTAAGATGCTTTTACTGTGTAGAGATTTGAGGGATTTTTAAATATTCAGATGTAATGATGATGATAAAGTGTTTATTATTAATATAAACAACAGTATGTGGCATTTAGTTAAGACAGTTAATCTAGAATGATTAAGAATGTTGTGTCTACAAGAGGACTGCAGGGAGACCTCATTGCGGCCTTCTAGTACTAAAAGGGGGCTTATAAAAAGATGGAGAGCAACTTTTTGCATGGGAGAATAGTTTTTAATTAAAAGAAGAGAGATTTAGATTAGCTGTCAAGAAGAAATTCTTTACTGTGAGGGTGCTTAGGCACTGGAACAGCTTGCCCAGAGAAGCTGTGGATGCCCCATCCCTGGCAGTGTTCAAAGCCAGGTTGAATGGGGCTTTGAGCAATCTAGCCTAGTGGAAGGGTCCCTGCCCCTGGCAGGGGGCTTGGAATGAGATTAAGCTACGTTCCAAACCAAACCATTCTATGAATCTAAGTCAGTTTTCTATTTTAATTCCTATCAAAGTAAACCCCAAATTGTTACAAGAGGTGGGGAAATAATGTTCAGTTTAGACTGGAGTACAACAGTCTCTTATTTCTTGATTTTGCAATGTTTAGTTCGAAGAAGTTTTATGTGCCTTAGTGGCTCTTGTTGTGAGAGGCAAATACTACGGTTAACACAGAAAAATTGGTCCATTTCATGCTCTATTTTATACTGTTTCAAGAAGAATATTTCTGTGATACACATTAAAAGAAGGCCTAATTAATATGTAGCCTCAGAAGAACCAGTAGTCTTATGCATTAACTGGATTATTAACTCATACAAGGAAATCAATGAATCTAATTCATGTATTTCTAATTGATTTTATAAGTATACGAGCATTGCTTAGTGTGAATTTTTAATTGCAATCCAATTTATGAATGTGAATTGCAAAGCATAATTCTTGTCTTAAATGTAGAATTTGAAGTGAAATTTTCTGATCCTCCTCCTTAGACAGTTCTAGACTTCTATATGTGAGATGTCCCTGGGAAAAATTTTTTTCTTGAGGCAAGACGTCATGTTATAAAAACTTTCTGGTATTAAGATGCTATTACCTAATCGCATCTAATCAGATGTCAGAAAAAACTAAATAAAAATTTGTCTAGAATAATGTATTTTGAATAAATTCTCATAATTGTAAGTACAAAAGACATTAAGTGGAACAATTCTTCTTCAGAATGTTCTGGGAAAGAGGAGCAGTTGTTTATTTGGGTCTTTTATTAGTAGCAGTAGATACAAAAATCTAAAATCTGGTAGTAAGGATTTTGAATTTGTCTTTAGCACTGAGGAGCAAACAATATTTTGTACTTACTGAAATTGGGGAAGTATAACATTTAAAAGCTCTAAGTAGAAAGATGAAATATCTAGGATAAATAGACCGCCATGGGATGGGTCAGTTTATGTCATCTGTAATGTGTGCAGTACTCTCCACAAACAATATTGTGAGGGCATGAACATGATCTCCATGAAATAGAAAAGAATGACAAAACTGATTTTGTTTTAACTTCATTAATTAATTCTGTATTTAGATACTGCATTTAATCTACATTTATTCTGGGAAAAAAAAAGAGGATTCTGGTTTTGATTTTTACATTTATAAAGATATTATGAAGTTAATTGGAAGTCCTTTGCTTTATTTCTACTTTGAACAGATCTCATATTTTTTATGTAGTCCTTTATTTCTTATGTTGCCTACATCACAGTAATTTGTATAAATTTGGTTAAAAGCGCTAAAAATCTAACTGTTTTGATAATTTCCTAAATCTTATTATTTTGGTCTTCCAGAATCTGATAAACAAAGTAGTTGCCACACCACATGAACCTTACTTAACAATCAATGAGTCATTTTGGCCACCTTACATTGAGCTGCTGCTGCGATATGGAATTGCCCTAAGACATCCACAAGATCCAAACAGAATGCGCCTCCAACCTTTTCACAAGTAGTGTGACCTACACATGCGTTTGGAAACAAAACAACACCAGTAGTCTTAATTCAGGGTTAGGACATACTAAGGTTTCATAGGAAGCTTTTTTTTCAGGAAGGTTTGATCAACCATCCCTTCTCGTTGGATGGGTTTATTTCTTTTGTATTAAAGTAGATATTTAAGAGCATGAAATGTGGGGGGGAAAAAGGTATCTAATTTAGCTGCTTACAGTTGGCCTTCAGTGCTGTATGAAGATTTGCGTTGTGGAAGGTTTATTTAACTGCTTCTGTAAGATGTTAATTCATGTAATAAACAAAAATATTTAACACTTTATTTTAAAAATCATACTTTATACATTACTTTTGTGGTTTAGATTTCTTTGATTGTCTGAAGTTGTCTCAATTTCCTTTAGTATTTTCTTGTGCTGTGTAGAGTACATGGCCTTGCAAACATTTGGAACTAACAGACAGGTATCCTCTCAAAAATGTGTTATGCCTTTGCAAACAATTTTATTGGCTCCAAGATAAACACTTAGGAAAAACGACATATCTTTCTGTGCAAAGTGCAGAAAACGTTGAGTCTGCACCTTTCACTTCATGCTTCCCAAATAGCCCATTTTGTGTTATGCTATATTGCCTTACAGTATCTGTTACCACTTTTTCAGACCTAGTTTATCAAGGTTTTAATGGGTCGGCGCTGCTGATCTCTACAGCTTCTACGTTACATCAGTTGAGAGTTACCTTCTGGCTCAATGCTGGCATTCTATGTAATCTCAGTTTTTTCTGTAGCCATTATTATTGTATTGTATTGCGTACAAAAATTGTACGCTTGTATATCTGTAGTGACTAAAACTTTGGAAAATGAGGTTTGTCCTATATTAACCGAATTGTAGTTTATTGTATTTTTATTTTATTGAGGAACTTTGGTGATTTTTAAATTTTAGAATAAAGACTTGTATACTATCATCACATGTTTTCGTGTGATGGTTTTTAGAATGATGTTTATGTGATTTGGTGTGGTGACTTGTAAAGATGATGTAGGGACACATGGAAGAGGTAAGGGGGACCAATCTAATATACAGTAATTTCACGAATACAAGCCGCACCAATTTGACCAAAATTTTGGTGGAAACCCGGAAGTGCGGCTAATATTCCGGGGCAGCTAATCTATTAACAAAATTCTAAAAGCTGCCAACACGGAAGTGAGAGCCCGCGGCAGCCCCAAGCCAAGCTGGAGCCCGGCCGGCCCCGGCAGAGGTGGGAAAGCCTGACAGAGGCGGGGCCAGCAGTGTGGGGGGCGGGCGGCAGAGCCTGAGCCAGCAGGGCGGGGCAGGGGGGCGGCAGAGCCCGGGCCAGCATGGCGGGGGAGCCCGGGAGAACTGGGGCTAGCAGTGCAGGGGAGCATGGCAGAAGCAGGAAGGCCGGCGGGTGGGGCTGCCTGGCAGCGGGGGAAGCCCAGCAGAATCGGGGCCAGCAGCGTGGGGGAGCCCGGCGGTGCGGGGGCCTGCAGTGCCGGCCAGGGCGAGGAAACGCGGCGGCGGTGCAGACGGGAGGGGGCGGCCGGCGAGCCTGGTGGCGGCGGCAGCACCACCCGACCAGCCCCGCCGAGCCGTGGCGCTGAGCTGGGCCACCCGGCCCCGTCGGCAACCATGAGCGGGCCGAGCCTTCCTGGCCCCGCCCCGAGCCAGTAAAGCCCGCTATGCCGCGATCCTGTTACTAATTGGCCAGTTTGTGAAAGCTGCGCACGGATTCTCGCGACGAACGAAAGTGCGGCTAATATTCGGGGTGCGGCTTATCTATTGACAAAGACAGCAACATTGTCGAGGCACCGGGGGTGCGGCTTATAATCCGTGCGGCTTGTATTCGTGAAACTACTGTAAGTTCCAGTATAATTGCCCTTTATAGACCAATTAAATGGTCTAAGCAAAAAAATCATTCATCTTGTGTCTTGAGTGAATGCTGTTCTTTTTACCCTCACAACTGGTGATTAAGCTGATGAGTATAGACTGTGGTGTGTGCTGTTGTGCATGAACATTGACTTCTTTTTGGTTTATATTGCTTGTGTAACTACCCTCCTGTTGAGGTTTAACCTTTCTTATTCACCTATGAGCTCTAGAGTCTGACTAATCTATACACATTTACCTTACAGTATATTTAATAAAGAATTCAAATAACTGCATTCTTTGGCTTAGATTTATAGCATTGTCTCTTAAGGGTTTTTTTCCTAATTTGTATTCAAATACTTTGTATTCTGCTATCCTTTCACCTTATTATTAATACTGCTCAAATATTTCATTGACACTGAATTACTGCTCCTTTTATGATATTGATAAGCAGAGGAAAAAATTTAAACACTCAATAGCCTCTTGTGTTTAATAAGAAGAAAAATACCAACCCATATCACTCAACTTCCAAAACCAAACCCAAACCAAAGCACTGAGGAGATAGGATAGTCTATAAACAAGTGCTCTAAAGAAGATACAATATTCATTATTTTTCATACCTAAATCAAACCTCATCCATGTAAAATATCAGAATAGATTTATATGAAAGTACCGCACATAAAGCTTTGCATTAGAAACTCACTGCCATAAAATATGTTGTAAGATTACAGATGAACTTGCAGAAAAATTCAGAGAATTGAGATTTCTAAATGGTTATGAAAGAAAACTGGCAGTCAGCAGGTTCAGAAATATCTGTCCTACTAATTGTTGGACCCTGAGGAGATACACCTAGATATTCTCTGAGATCCTCCTGAAGCTCCACAGTATCTTCTGCATTCTGTGAAGCCTTTGTGCTTAGGCCCTGGATATGCTCAGAACTGAAAGGTTCAGTGTAGAGCTTTTTCCTCAGGGCTGATTGAATCAGTGCAGCAGAGGAAAAGCTATAGAAAGAGATACTTCATTTTCTCTCATGGCCTGTAATGCATTGCCCATTTTTAAGAGAAACTGGTTTAGCTTGAAACAGAGTTCATCAAAAGCTGTAGCTCCTAGAAAAATCCTAGAAAATCAAGTAAATTGAAGCAAACCAAGGCAGTGGAGAACAGATCTGCCTTATGGAAAAAGCTGGCAGTAAGCTCTTTATCAGTATTTTCAGCAATCAGGAAGGTTGGGGAGTATGTTGAAAGAGTAGGCTAATTTTTCTATCTTTTCTCTCTGTACGTCTAAGTAGCAATTGTTTGTTTGGAATTAATGCCTCTATTAAATGCTAATATTGGGACTCTGTACATTCTATGAAATAAGGATTGTTTAGCTCACTGTCAATTTTTAACTCTACAAAGATAACATTAAAAAAAACCCAGATGTTAATTTAACATTGAGAGCTACCAAGCCTGAGTAAGCTGACAAACTGCTCTGTGAGCTGGCAGTGTGTCCTTGTGGCCAGGAAGGCAAATGGTATCCCAGGTACAACAGGAAGAGCAGTGCCAGCAGGTTGAAGAAGGTCATCATCATAACAACCTGCAAAAGGATTGATGTCTTTGATTTCAGTCATTACTTAATAAGGAAGTATTGTACTTGGCTGGGTTTATTTGATTAGGCCTGTATCTCTGGAATATTGGCACTGCTTAAATCCTCACAGCTCTGCCTCTACACCAGACAAGCAGGCAGCCTCTCCATCTAACACAACATATTCTCCCAGTATGGAGCTGGTGTCTTTAGTATGTTTAAGAGTAAGATGTCAGTCACAACTGTCTCACCAGCCAGGGCATAATTGACAGATGAACAGTCACCTGCTGAAATCAGAGGCCAAACCTTGGGGACTGGTGCTTTCCGCTGAGACTGTTTCAGTAGAAAATCTCACCCCAAGCGAGCATTACTTGCCTTTCAAATTTGGTGTGATCTTGACAACAGACTGGCATTTACATGAAAAGGAAAAAAAGGATTCATTATACAGTAATGATTCTTCTGGTATGTGCATGCTATGCAGAGCCCCTGATTCTTCTTGCTTTTTGGAATACATCAGTACAACAAACTTCCTATTGAGAGGAAATTGATCTAGCAACAGGAAGACCTTGCACATAGTTTTATGAGGTTATAAGGAAGACCAGACCATGCCTGCCTTCACAAACTCAACTCTGCGAAGAACTGTTAGGACAAACTTACTGATGTGATTTCCTAGTGACATAAGTAAATTGTCCTGCAGATTTTCAACTTTTGATTGTGGCATTAAATGCAATTGCTGTGTTTATCTGCATTTTGCTGCATTGAAAATAAATCTGATTTTAAGAATTTGGCAAAAAAGTTTCTGGATGTAAAGTTTTGGCAGAAATATACATGAGATTTGTTGGTGGTTTTGAGAGAATGCAGGTGATGCTAATGAAGACTGCTGTAGCTAGTTACAGGTATATAATATGACCTTGGAAAAATAAGCCTATCATGAATTCTTGAATGTTCATTAGTATTTTAGTAAAATAACTTTATATTTTCTGTATCTTAGATTGAATTTGAAGCTTTTATTTTAAAAGTCCAATAAAAGCATGTGATAGCAGTCTTGTAGCTGTTTAAATCCTTAAGTCATCTTTCATAGTTATGTATTCACAAAAGATAGCCAGTCCATGTATTTTATGAGAGAAAGTTGTTTCAGTGTTTTGGTTTGGTTTACTGGATTTACTCTGGGGTGGTTTTTTTGTGTTTTTTCTTTATTCTGTTTGTTTGTTTGTTAGGGTTTTTTTGGGGTTTTTTGAGGTGGGGGGATTGGGGTTTTTTTTGTTTTTTTGTTTGGGGGCATATTGGTGTTTTAGTTTTGTTTTGGTGTGCAGTTTTGGGGGGTGTTGTGGGGGTTTTTTTGTCTGTTTTGGTTTTGGTTTGTTTTACTTGCTGTTTTGAGGCAGTTGGATTTTTGTTAGGTTTTTTGTTTATTTGTTTTGGGAGTTGTTCGTTTGTTGGTTTTTTTGATGGGGGTTGTTTTGTTCTTGTTGGATTTTTACTTCATTTGCTTATTTATTTATTTTGCTTCAAACTGTTTTAGCACAAAATAGTTCGATCACAATACTTCTACTTGCTTTCACTTACTTCAACTTCTACATGCTTTCCAAGCATTCTAGTGATTAAGACAATGAGACTCTTTATTTTGTGCATATTCTCAGGTAATACACCATGTTTTAGTAGATTGTTTCCAGGTTAAACAATGAGCATTCCAAGGTACCTCAGCAGTGCCGAACTACTCATAATTATAATCAGTCATGGTTACAAGAAGTTCTTTGTTCTGCAAACGTTTCAAATTTTGTACTTAAGAAAATTTATTGTGTCAAATGAAACATAATATTGCCTCCTCTATTTGGCAGTAGATGCTGCTTGCAGGTGCTTGCAAATGAACTTTTGACTATAGCTAGCCAAGACAAATGTAATTTTGAGGGTATTCTTATTCTAGTTTTAATTTAGGTTGCATTAAATGAGTTGCTGGAAATAGTTTCAGGCAGAACTTAAAATACAAACAAAACTAGATTAGTGTTGCAGTTTACTTGATAAATACAGTAATTTCACGACCATAAGGCGCACCGGACTATAAGGCGCACTTTTTTTTTGCAGCGAGGATCCGCCCCCAGCTCCCCCCATGCGGCTGCTGGCCGAGGCCCTGCCTCAACCCGGCAGCAATGGGCTCCCGGGACCGCCTGTACCCGGCAGGGTCGGGCTATGCCTGCTGCCGCTCCGTGCTGCCTCCCTGGGGCCAGGGCATGCCCCCTGCCGCTTAGTGCCACATCCCCGGGGCCGGGCTATGCCTGCTGCCGCTCGGCACCACCTCCACGGGGCCAGGGCATGCGTGCCGGGGCACTGCAGGCCCCCGGGCCCACCTGTACCCGGCAGGAGCGGTGCGGCAGGCCCCCCTGCACCCGGCAGCTGCCAGCCCCATGGCCCCACCTCCACCTGGCAGCCGCAGCGCTGCCGGCTCCCCCCGCGGGTCACGGCTCGCACTTCCGGGTTGGTAAATTTCCAGACTTTTGCCCATATATAAGGTGCACCGGACTATAAGGCACACTTCCCGCTTTGGGCCAAAATTTTAGTCAGAAGGTTGCACCTTGTAGTCGTGAAATTATTGTAACTAGTCCATTCATTTACTTGACAATTTGCTCAAGTTTCCTTAAGATTATAAAGTGATTGTGTTTTATTTTCCTTAATAGAACTCTGGGCAATTTTGATTTGTGATGAGGCAAGCAATTGTTCTTGGTGACACGATCTAAACACATCTTTACTAGAACACTACCTTACCCACAGAAACAAATTCTGCTCAAAGCAGATATCTGTCAAAAAAGTTAATCTTCATTACTTCTATTGCTTTTATTTAACAGACTGATTAATTTCATGGCTATTTGCACTGACTGTAAAACTCTTACTGATTTATGTTGCGAAAGAACAAGGTCACAATGCTACTGTGTATGTGTAACCTATTGCAGTGGTTTGTAAATTTTTATTTGACTGGGCAGCATGCTTTTATTTCAGTATAATTTCTTTCTGTATTTGTGTCTATTTCACTCCTAAAAGGTTTTGGTTTGTCAAACTCATTGCAATGAAAGTTTTATTTTTGTTAGATTTGGGAATATGCTACTTATAGTCCTACAAAAGGGAGCTGCAATACCAGAAAACAAAGTGAAGTGAAACTGTTCAGCTGAGCTGAATTTAAAGTTAGTTAGTCTTTTCAGAATAGTTCTCCTACCTGTTTTGCAAATTAAAAATTCATCTAGACTTTATCAGATAGTTGCCAGATGGCTCTAAATGCAGGACAAACCCGGATTGCAAACAGGAGCTTAGTTTTAATGTTCTTTGCTTATGAAGGCTAAGGCTGCACAGTCAATATATTCTTTGACTGAATGCAAGCCTGACAAAAATTCTGTAACTGGATCAAAGTTCCTTGTATATGACAGGATTCTGGCAAAATTGCATGTAATCTATTATTTGGGAAGACAAAATATTGAAGAACCGGCTAAAGTATAAAAATAATACCCTAATTACATATGTGAGGGTCCCAGTAGAATTCTGCTAAGAACAACACAAATTTGAATGTAAATTTCCCTTTATGGCTGAAGCTGATGTCGGCAGCAACAACAAAGCTGAATTTAAAAAACATTTTCAAGTCTCTGGACTGCTAATTTAAGAGATGATTAACTCAGAAAGCAAGCTCTCATGTAGGGTTACAGT
The DNA here is from genome assembly GCF_009819885.2 of Catharus ustulatus. NCBI lineage: Eukaryota > Metazoa > Chordata > Aves > Passeriformes > Turdidae > Catharus > Catharus ustulatus. The sequence goes on along the minus strand of NC_046262.2, from coordinate 21,254,594 downwards.
TCAAGAACACTGAGGCTGAGAATAACAACTATGTCTTGACTGTTAGTCAAACAGTGTCTGCTCTACATCAAGAAGAGCGTAGCTGCAGCAGCATTCAAATTTTATAATGTAACACAGATATTAATTTCATGAAATATTACATCACTACATCAACTGTGAGTTACTGCAAGAGAAGCAGCACTTCTCAGAAAGCCAAGTCACATAAACCAAAGTAAATTGGGGGAGGACAGACAGAGCCCAGAATGATGTACAATAGGAATAGTGCTTACAAGAAGAAATCTCCTATACTGTGCCAGGAATGTCCTAAACCAAATCAGCTAACTCCATGTAAAACTACCAGAAGTTAGATGTAAGCCTTCACCTTAAATCAAGAGAGAGTTACTTTTCTCAGACAAATTAATTCCTGCTGAAGTTCTTTCGCACTGGAGATAAGACTGTCTGTGGGGCTATACCAGGGATGAAGCTATCCCTCTGTAGTGCTGCAGCATCAAAGAAGCATTATTTTAACTACTGAACAAAGTTATTTTTGCAACATTTTAGCAAGGCTGTTTTCAAGCTTCTACTGAAAAATGCAATCTGGATGGTAGTCAACCTGCATATAATTCCTCATGGGGACACAAACCCAGTACCAATTCTCAAAAGCAAGAGTGCCTAGGAAAAAATAGACACTGAAATAATAGAACTCAAGCGAATGTGTTACCCTTTCAAACAACTGACTTGTGGTTGCAGTTCAGAACTCAAATTAAGAAGCAAAAATGAATAATAGTAATATGCGGCTTTGTATATATGGCAGGGATCAGGCTAATAGGAAAAAACATTTTCAGATATGGGTGTTTGGCAAATTGTTAGCAAACTACACTGCTGTCTGTAAGACAAAACTCAGCTTAGTCAGACCAAAGAGAATATTTTTAATATATAATGAGAATGATATATTTTCCCACAAAAGATTTTGTATCAAAGATCTATGCCTGCTTTTTGCATGGCTAAGGAAGTCCTTTGATTTCCTGAAAATAGTAAAAAAAAAACCTAAACTTAAGTAGTAGGTATTCATCACAGTGCTTTATTAATATTTTGTATGACAGCTAGGTATTAAAATAGATTTTTTTTGTTTATAGTTGCTATTCCTTTAATAAAAATTGACAGTTAAATGATAAGACAGGATCTGATCATTTTTAGGAAGTTATTTTCTCCTTTTTGGCATGGCAATACATAATGAAGTATAAAGAGGATGCTATTGTTTTTATATATTACTCAATACACAGAAACACTTCCATACATTTTAGTACACTAAAAATTGTTTTTTAAAAATTATGTTGCTTGCTATGACGTTAAAATCTCAGTCCATGTATTGCACATACAGTAATTACAGACTCATTGTTTGCAATATCAGAGAATTATGCTTCTGCTTCTGTAACAGTTGCATTTTAGTATTGATTTCTTCAGCCAAAGTTATTGATATTTATTCACCTGCTATCCAGTTTCCATCAGGCTTGCAACACATGTCTAGTTTATAACATAAACTGAGACAAAGATACTAATCCTGCAACTAAATTTTCTCTAGAGTATGGATATCAGAGAACTCTTAAAGCTGTAGATTAAATAAATGCCTGACGAACCACACAGACAATGTTTCCTCATTTTAGTGAGAAGGGTACAATGATCTTCCATAAAATGTTGGATGGATCTTATGTAGTCCCAGAAATAGCTGAGAACCTTAAATAAAGTTGTTTTCATTTCATAGAAGTGGCTATTCCTCTTTCAAAACTTTCTAGAAAATTTGCATCCAGTTCAGATTTGCTGGTTAAATATTCATACTGCTACAGACACCTGTAATTCATAAGAGAAATGAAGCAATGCAATCAGATGTGGAGCCAAATTTTTGTTGATGGCATGTTAGGTTGGCTGCATCTGCCACTTTTTCTATTTCACTGAAACTTCCTTTTAGTACTATGAAGGAAAGAAAAGCAAAGAATCATTTTCAGTAAATTTATTTATGGCTAAGATCCCTTTCTACATAGAAGCTGGCCAAATCATAGGAGTTTAGTGTTGAATCAGATAGAAAGTTTAGTATATAGAGGCAGGAGGAATTTAAATTTAGCAGCTGCTCTGTGCCAAGTATATAGTCATTTTTCTTCAGGGATTTGGTTGAGTCCAGAAGTATTGGCAATGGGTTAGGGGAAACCTATTTTGCTTCCAGCTGGCCAGTATATGACTTTATAGCTCAGAGGTTTAAAGTATTATACTGCCTGATGTGGGATGATTGCCTGATGACCAAGTGTGAAGTTGAGAAATAAAAATTACCTATTCTGACAAGGTTGCAATATTTGTACAGAGATTCTGATCTTGTTTCCAGTGTTATGAAAAAACAGGTATGTTTAATTTAGTAAAATAACAAGAATAAAGATGGATAAGAAATATATCACACACACCCTTCCTGTATTTTAAAGAGATAATTCCTTTTAATTACTTTTATATTTTCCAGAAGGGGTAAAAAGCCATGTTCATTAATCATGCAAATTACTTTCCAACTATACAGTCAATTTGATGCCTAGAGGAGCTGGAACAGAGGCTACACAGAGTTAAGGGGAATAAAATGAATATTTATTGAAAGGCCTTCAAGGCCACACCCTGACAGTACCAGTGCCACACTTGTGTCCCCTGCCTGGATGGCTCCAAGATGGAAGCAAAAGAGGGCTTGGTCACAAGATCTCACACCTTTATAGATTTTAGTCCATTTGCATGCAAGCATCAATTGTCCAATTAATAGTCTCAAATAATGAGATTTCATCCTTCTTGCTTGCTTGCTGGCCCACTCTCCTCTTTCCATGTTCTTTATGCTTATGGCCTGAAGTTTGAAGAAACTGTCCTTGAGGCCCCAGCTGGAATAGGACTGTTTTGTCTTCATCACCCAGGCACAACGGAAAAGCACACCCAAACAGAACAGAAAAACTTAGAACTTAAGGCAGTCCAAGTTAAATTCGACTGTGTTTAAAACAATCATTTGGGTAATCTAGATCTCAAAGCACTGGTCAGAATAACCAAATTTTAATGCATAATCAGCAAGAGAAGAGCCCTTTCCCCATTCTCAGCTATAAGGAATTCTCAGTTGTGAATACGTGTTGCTTAGAAGTTCATTACTATCAAACCATCTGAATGTTTCAGAAAAAGCCTGTCCAAAAACAAAGATGAAAAAAGCTAGGTTTAAAGTTTAAAGACAGTACTTTATTCATAAGACAGGATAAGGTTTAGTGCTTTTTTAATATAACAAAGCACTATTTTATAGAAAATAAAATAATTAAAGAGCAACCTTGCTTACCTTTCCAATACCACCGTAACTATGTATCATTTAATGAAACAAACCTACATTTCAATCTGTATAAGTAGACCTGATTAAAATAGTCTAATTCTTTTAATATGAGTTTATATTGAAGTCACTAAGCCCACAAGATCTTGCCAGCTGATCTACAGGAACCTGGTTTTTTGTATGTGCAATGTTCTTTAACAAGTTAAGAGGTAAGAACCACTGGATTTGACACACATATCACTAGTAATGCATGTATTTACCATTAATATTCTTAATTTGTCTCAGAGGTCAGGGGAAGAAATCACTTTCTCCTCAATCAGGATCAGAGAGGGAGCCAGAATGAGAATAGCCATGATATATTGTTGAACCGACTGCTGATGGCTGTTTATTGTCAGTATTGCTGATCAGTGTCACTGGCTCACCTGAAAATACTGTAAGATTTCATAAGTGTAATATTAAATACTTCATAGCCAAGAAAACACAAACAAAATGGTATCCTTTTCTACAGCTTTTTCTTACTGAGTCATACAAGATTAATTCCTGTCTTTCATGTAAAATACATAATGTAAAAACGGGAAGAGCTTCTGAGAGGCTTAGAGGCCTAAATGTTAGCAAGGGGCAGAAGACACTTTGGTAGCAAGGCATGCATCCACATTTACTAGGATATATGTAACGTTTATTCCACAAGCACAAGGATTTTTTTGATAAAAAACATTCATAGTATCTAATTACACTTCATAAAATGTGCATTTTATCATCCAGTGTCCTGTTATCAAGATAAAAATACTCTTTTCTGCACATCATATTTCAGTCAATTCCCCCCAATTCTTGAATTTAAAACAAAACAAACAAACCCCAAAAACCCAACAAAACCAAAAACAAACAAGAAAACCCCACCTGGTTCTGTCCTTCTTAGAGAGCTGCAATCATCAGATAACTTTTAATCTTCAAAACTACAGTTGTATTTCAGAAGAATTACACTAATGCAATTTACATCCCATCTTTGGTAAGAAACAATTCAGCTAGCAATTTTTGTTTGAAAATTACTTATGTGATTTACTGTAGAGTACAGTGTAATGTATGTTGAGCTGACCTGCTTGTTTTAAGTTTTACACTGGGCAATTCAAGCTTCTGAATTTCTTTTTTTCATGGAGTCTCAAAAAACCTTTGCAGAGACAGTGCACCAAGTGAAATCCCTGGTATTCTTTCTTTTGTTTCATCCCCCAAAAGAAAGACCCCAGTAGCAAAGTATTCATTCATGTGCAAAGCCGAGATTCTGGGGCAGAGCAAGAGCAAAGGTTACCCCTGTACCCTCCCCCAAGCCTATTCAGAAAGAATCCCAATTCTCACCTCTGAAAGTCAGAAATACTATCTGGAGACAGAGAAAGAGAATGGCCCAGTGACAGCTTTTGGAGGATGAGAAACAGAAATACCCTGTGTCTAGACTTCAAATAGAAAGGACAGGCTATACCCACAGGTGATGGTTAAAAATAATACTTCAGAAGAAGTATGAGCCAATGCTAAGGGAATAAGCAACCAAGCAGTGGAGAAAATGGCTGTAAAATATATTTATACAAAGTATATTACATTTTTGTAAATTTATCAAAAGATAGTTTGGCCTTAAAATTTGTACCAGCTGTAGTGAAGATGGGTTCTTGCATGAATTTAAACCGAGTTATGCAGATCCTTAAATTATGAAAAAAATAATGCTTAATTACACCTCTCTTGCAGTCCCACTCGATCTGCTACAAAACACTAATGATATATGATACAGCATGAAACTAAACTTCCATTTCTGCACTATTCAAGCACTAGCTGGCATGAGAAGTAGGCAAACCTTAAAGACCTGCTTTTAAAGACAGCAGAAAAAAATTCACCATAGATAACTGCAGGTGGGATATCTCTGTTTGTGCTCTTTATGTGTTTACCTGAATTTTCTTATAAATACAATGTTAAGTTGGCTAAATAGTCAAAGTTTATACAGATTAGTGTGTGAAGAGTTGTGTAAAGTGTATAGTTAGATCTATGGAGAAAACTTCCATTGTTCGTGCAATAATTTATAGAGAAGTTTATTCTATTTATTGCCAGATAGCTTAATCTGTGGGTGAAATTGTGTACATGCAATTGTGAATGCAATGAGCTAAAAATAAATGTCCAAAATTTTCACCAAAGCTTGTGGATTTCTTTACTCCATTTGCTTTGAGTACTATTCCGACTGAGAAATCTCTTGATACACTATTAATTTAAAAATTTAAAAAATAATACACACAGAAGTTATTACCATTGATTGAGATTCAGGCATGGTGGGCATACAGAGAGGGGCTGGTGGTGGATTGTTTTGTGCTTTTTTGTTTTGTTTTGTATAAAAAAAACACTGAAGTGAGAAGTTAATATTCCAAGAACTCAGAAGGTAGATGCAAGAATCAGTGTGAATCCATTTCAGAGTTTTCAGTGATGACCAGATAGAAGATGAGGCCTCTTTTGATCTGGGCTTATCATGTAAGTATGTGTATATACAAACACATGCTCAAGTTGCTCTTCCTTTGCCCCCAAGCATCTGTGAATGATCCCACACTATCATCTTCATACCTCTGAATGGTTTTACAGTTATTTCATGCTAGAATGCCAAACTGATAGCATAGACAGTACAAGTCTCTTTAATCATAATATTAGGCATCTTGAAAGCTTTTGAGAAAAATTGAATCTTATCCTTTTGCAGTATAACTTGCATATTGATGTTAATAATCCGCTAATGGCTATAGCAGGAACAGAAGTATGCCAAATCCAGTTCATATTTCAATTCAGGGATTGTGCCCAGAATATAAGCCCATAGCTAAGAAAGGTAATATTCTGACTCCTTAGACTCAAAATTTTGTTTGTGATTTTAATGCACGGTTGAGTTTTCACTAAATGTGAAAAAGATACTTGTTATGTTGGAAAACTTACATTGCGAGTTTTGATCTTTTCTTTCAAGTCCTTTAGTTTTAACTTTAGACTGTAGCTGTATCCTTTTACCAAATATCAGACAAAGACATATGCAAGACTGAGTGTATTTCAAAAATATTTAGAAGAATAACAAGATATTCATAGCACTAATTATTATGAAGGTGTTAAATAAATCTCAAGCATCAGGGTATTTGCTCTTTCTCCCAAACTTCATATAAATGTCAGGGGTCTTTGAGAGGTTCATTTGACAAATAGCTGTGGTCACTACTAGAGGATCAGTAACTGTTCTTTTCTACAAATTCTTTTGGTAACTGCTCTCTCATGGGAGATCAGTGGTCTCACAGCAGAGCAGCTAAATACAAGATATGTATGCCTGAGTTGCCCCAGTGTGAAAGTCAAGGGATTCTTTTCTATATGTGTGAATGCCAGTGGATCACAGTGGGAACTAGTGGGAAGTGGTACGTGGTTTTAAGCTATTCCTCTTAGATTTGTACTGAAGGAGCTGAGGATTGCTTTTGACATATAACCAACTGCTGGGTCATACCAAAAGATTTATCTGGCCCTGGAGTTTGACTCCAAGAGCACCTACAAGGAAATACTTGAGTTAACTGGGCAAAAAATGGGACAAGAAAATATGGCAATTCTGCTTTCTGTTCACCAATCTGCAGTATCTAATAATTTCCAGGTTAGACACACAGATGAGGGTCAGAGCACTTACTACTGCACAGACTAGATTTATGCAAAACCAGCCAACCCTAAATAACTCGCAAAAGTTAAATGCTGGACTTTTTGAAGAGGCTTTAATAAACTCCTTCAAAGCAGAACACTATTTTCCATAAACACAAGATGTTAGTGATAATCCTGTAAAAAGTGACCAATGAAGTTACTTGTGAGGTAAGAGGAAAGAAACACATTTACTAACCACATTAATGTAACACCTTACAGCATTCAAAATAACATTTTGCATTTTTGAGTGATGCTGAAAAGTTAAAAGGAGAGAGGTGAATACTGGGATTTTTTCAATTCTTCCTCAAACCATTGTCTTAATAGCATGTATGAAAGATATTTCCATTTATAAACTATTGCAAGATAGTGTGATAGAAAGAATGCCAGAAAACCACCTTAGTTAGACAAAGTTGCAATCTGCATCCAAAGCAGTAATGCACAGTAAGCTCCAGAATCTTTAATAAATCTTTTCCACCTATACAGTCCAGGAATATGGAAAGTCCAGTTTTTTCCATTCAAAATAAATCTGTGCTCATTGCATGATCCAGTTTTACAATCTTTGACATTGGTGTATGTGTCCACATTTTTATATAAAGCGTAACAAGAAAAGGGGGATCACCACATGGTTCAGCAGGTACTATATGCGCAGTCTGTGATGTTCATCAGTGCTCTCCTTCAATTCAGAAACTTAACAAGTCACTCAGACACCTGAGACCAAGATGCGTAATTCTGCACTAGGAGTGTCATTCCTGGAGCTGAGTGCCAGACTGCAAAATGGTGCAGCGTTCTGCATGGTAGTTGCCAGGTCTTCCTGTGAGTTAATTCCAGATTTTTTATTCTAAAACTAAAATAACTGAATTCTTATGTATTTCCTAAGATTTTCTGCACAGCTTTTTTATGTTTCTGTGTACACTAATCTTTGAGGAATACTATTTGCCAATTTTTTTCATAGATATTTTCCACATACACATTTTCCACATATTGTATAATTTGTCTCAGCTTTGTACTCTCTAAGTCTTACAGATTGTTCAGATCTTATGAACAACTTTCTCTGGAAATAGGAAAATAGCAAAATGAGAATACACAGAAAAACTATAATACATATAGCTGGGAAATGTTTCCTTTAAACATGCCTACTGACCTAATCTTTCTGGTATCTCTCTCTTGACTTGGAAAGCTGGAAATGGACAAAGCAGGAAAAGCTCTGAAAAAACCCAACCTCTTCATCTGATTAATGTTTTTTTTTTTTTGGGTTTACTGTTGTTCTTGTGTGGAACTTTATTGGCTTTTTTTCTTTATTTTCTATGTTAATCTTAAAGAGGATAGCATCTGTTTCGTCTTATTTGCCCGCAAAATTTGATGTGATCCATTCTGCTATAAGACTTCCCTAATCAATTTGATGAGTCTTTGAGAGATTCCTCATCTCAGGTTTAATACATGCTTAATCTTACCCTTCTCACTGTACAGTGTTGTTCTCACTGCATTCATATTCTCTGATGTCTCTGCCCTGTTTCATCTGTATCCACCAGGGAGGAAACTGGCTTGGACATTACAGAGGCTGTCAAACTGACAAGAAATTTTCTCGTTTTGTTTCTAAATCTCAAACTAAAATAATCGTGTAGTCCAGGTTCACAGGGTCTTGCAGACATGAGGGGACTTGTGTGAGGATAAGCCCCACATCAGCATAACACACAGAGTTGTTTGTGGGGGTCCTGCCTTTGTAAGCTCTTCTTATTTAAATGAAGACATTCTTGGCAATATTGCATTGCTGGGCAGAAGTAGCCTCAAAGCCCTACTTGAAGCCAAATGCATCACTGTGAATTTTGTTTTAGAGGACCACCAAGAACAGCTCAATGCAAAAGGGATGCATTTTCCAACCGAAAGTACACTTTGATATGCATTCTCCCTCTGAAATGCAATGTAGCAGGCACAGTTCAACATGCATAGCCTGGGGTCATTTCTAGAGATGCTGTTAGATCGCCTCCTGCAAGGGGAGATTTGTAAGCAGTCTGAATTCAGACTATTTACACTGAAAAGTCAGTGAAAGATACTGGATCTCAATAGCACAATTGCCTTTAAGTATCCCTAGAATCTTTTATTTCAGGGGACTAAAAATGAAGCCCTTATGCACATCAAAAACTTTTCTCCTTACAAGCACAGAAAGTATAGCGCATATAAATGCAAGTTTATCATCACTACTTTTTCAACTCTATGGTCAATTGAAATGTTTTAATTATATACAGTATTCAAATTTTACAGTATTTATGGAATTCATATATTGAACCTAATTTTAATATATAATTCTTAAAAAGGTTTAGTCTCTCCACAAACACTGCTGGAATATTTCTAAAAAAGATAGGCTACAGTATTCAGATCTTCACTGATCAGGGGAAACTACATGGAAAAAAACCCCACCCAAACCAAAACAAACACATTGTCAAGCATATACATCCAAATGTTCAGGTATCAAAAAGCTCATATTACAGAAACACTGTTAACTTCTATATTCACTTCAGTAAAAAGTAAGATTTCTGGTATTAACCCCAAATACCTCCAAATACATCTCACAATTTCTAAATTCAGGTTCAATATTAATATATATTTAAACAAAAGAGAGTGCTTCCCAATCTTAAAAGCTGTCAGCTAACATACTAAAGGGCTAATGGTCAGCAAACACAAAGAAACTGGTAAGACAGAGTAATATGCTTTGTGCTCAATAAGTTTGTAATTCTGCTCAGAGCTTCTGAGACACAGTTGCCCAAACGGTTTATACATAGTACTAGAATTCAGAGTAAAACTCTAACTATTCCTTCTAGAAAGAATTCTAATTGCAGCAAAGAAATATTTATACTAAGAATCTGTGTACTACTTCCTGTACAAGTTTCTTTTCTAAAAAGTTGCAGTTTATAAAAAACGTATATACATGGATATTATTTGGGGCAAGGACATTAAAATAAGTCACCAAATGAGCTCACTATTTTCATCTGAATGACGTTCACTGAAATATTGTTTCATACAATAAAGCAAAACAGGTAAGTCAAACTGTAATAGTTGTTTTGTCAGAAATTCTAATCACAGACAGGAATTTTTAAAGATGAGCCAAAGCTTTTCCTGATAATAGACCAGTTTTGACTGGTATATATACACCAGTGGGCTTAGGCAAGAAAACGTAGTTGTCTGGAACAAGGAATAAATAACTTGTTGGTCTGAGCAAGTAGCTGAGTTTTGAGAAGTCTATATATCTTTGCTTTGCTTTGCTGGATTTAGAGCAGGGAGTTGAATCCATGCGAGGACCCTAACCAGACAGCGATAAGCTGTCTTTCTTTTTAGCTTGATGAGTATTTATTCAGCTATACACAATGGAGCAGATCCAACTACGAAGAGGCCAGTCTTTAACACCAGAATAGTCCCCAGCTCAGCCGTCAGACAGCAACGTGAACATTCCTGAGTCTGATCCAGGCAGAGTCTGATTTGAAGGCAAGTCTCCCAAATCCCCCGAGGATACCATAGCCATGAGGCAATTGGCTGTGATGTGCGTCTGTCTGTTCAAAAGGTTATTTGGTTCTGATGCTGAATATGTAAAAGGAGTCTCTTCACAGTCTGTCCTTTCAATAGGATAGACTGTCCCAGTACTCAGTATGTACTACTGAGTTCGCAGAAAAGATTGAGCGGAACCTGTCACGGTGCCTGTCCATGAAGATAGGTGATGTGACTCAGGTACACCTGGCTGCATCTGAACAGGTCGTGCTCCGTGGCTTTTCCATGCGAACATCGCATACAATGATTTGCTGCAGGAGAAGGAACTATGGGAATACTAACAAAAAATACTCTTGTCAATGTTAGAAATAGCTACTTTAATGAAGTAGACGAACCCAGACGTACCCACCAAAGCGGCAACTGCTCATGCACGTACAGGATGAAGAAGAAGAGGAGCGGAACTGTCTCGGTGCCGCCAGCATCCCTGCACACCCCGGGCGCTCCCCCCGCTCGCCGACGCAGGATGGCGCCCTCCGTATGAGCAATTAACCTGGGGGGAGCAGGTTGGACATGCATTTCCAGAATAAAGCGTTTCTTTCTGGATGACCCCTATTCCCAAGGAGCATTGATTTTATAGCTCCGGTTTTCAATGCAGTGACACGTTCCAGTACTCCCCTAACCATTGTTACATTAATTTGCCCGGTGACGGTAAAAGGATCCCTCAAGTAAGTGTTCACTGGGCTGTTTCAGAATGAGTGGTGACAAAGGCGACTAACTATCTAGGACGTTGCGCTTATTTTGTTAGAGCTGCAGTTAAAAGAAATTCCACATACTTGTATATAAAATGTAATTTAACTATAGTAGTAGTCCTTCATGTTCAAATGTAATTACGCAGAATTTATTTGAAACGATGAATGCCAGCCACGGCTCTGATTTCACTATCTCAACAGGGCACAAAGCCGGCCCCATCTGAGTCCTGCTGGCTGTTTGACTTTGCAGGCCGATCCTGCTCTTTTGATGCTCGGGGAAGTCCTGGAGTAGCCGTGCTCTTGGACCTTTCTCCACAATCATTTCACTGTCCAGCCAGATACCAGAGTCACCAGAAGGTGCAATTACACCTACTACCTCCGGCTGGGGAGGAAAACCCGCATCCGCACCATTTGGGAAACAGTTAGCAGAAGCTTGAAACATTAGAATCTAGGTTGGGATTTTTTTTTTTCTTTCTTTTTTTCGGCAATCGGAAATGAACTTGGTAGTTAGAGGGCGAGTGGGAGTTTCAGCCCGCTCCCCCCGTGTGACCCTGTCGCCGGCACCGCTGGCTTCCCGGAGCAGGGGCGATCGGCAGGCCGCCAGCTGCCCGCTCCATGAGCACCTTCCTGCCCGGCCGGGGGGGGAGGCGATGCTGCCGCCCCCGGCCCAGCCCCGACCCCCGCCTGGCTCCCCGCCGCAAATGAAACTGAAAGCGCTGAGCGGGCAGGGCCGGGACCCCCGGCATCGGCGCGATGCTGGCCCGGCTGCGCTGGCCGCGCGGGCTTCACACAACCGCCTGCCCTCCGCTGGAAACGGCGTTCAAGAGGTTTCCTTTTACTAACGCCCGTAAAGGGGCGCGGGACGAGCAGGGCGATGGCAGCGGGGGGCTGCCCCACTTCGCCGCCCACCGGAAGCACCCGTGCCCGACGCCACCGCCGGCACCCCGTGGCTGCGACCGCGGCTCCCCCGAGCGGGCCTGGCCGGGCTCCCCTCAGGCGGCTCCGGGCGAGGGTCCCACAGCCCCCCCGCCGCCCGCGCCCGCGCCCGCGCCCCCGGCTGCGCCCCTGCCCCCCCGCCGCCACGTGACGGGCGCGCATGCGCGGCGGCCCGGGGCACATCTGCAGGCTGACGTCAGCGGGCCCCGCGCCGTCCCCCGGGCGAGGCTGCCAAGGCTCCCCGCTGCCGCCGCGCTCGGCTTGGCCCGGCGCCGGCAGCCAGAGGAGGAGGTCTGGGGCTACTTCAACCAAACTTTCCTGAGTCCTTCCTGCTCTGCCTGCCTCCCCTCTGCTCCCCCTCTCTTTCCCCCCTTTCTGTCTCCCGGTCCCCCCTCCCCCCCCAACTCAGATGATATTCACATGGTATTTTGCACAGAGGAGGCTGCTCAAGAGGAGGGCACCCACCCCCACCCCAATATAAGCCTGTTTTTCCCTCCTTCCTCCTCTCCCCCCCTTTTTTTGTTGGAAAGACAAAATGTGCAGGGTGATAGCTTGGGTGAATTGATGGCATCCTTCCTCCTGCCAAGCCAACCCGTTTTCTAAAAACCCCTTTAGGAAGGCTAGAGAATTTTATTCTGTTGGAGAGTATAACCCTGATGGTTGCTTGCACAGAGGGGAAAAGCAGAGAGGAATACGGGAATCGTCCTGTGCAATCTCTATTGTTTGAAACTTACTTTATATCAGAAATTGAAGATGAAAACGGTAAGGAAGATTTCACGCTATTCAATGAAACTTTTTGCTTTTCTTGTGTCCCGAATAATGGTGCGTGTAGGGCTTTGGGGAGCGGGGGGAGATTTATATTGCATTAGGCGAGGTGCATTTGGAGTAATTTCAGAGAAACCTTGAGATGGGGGAAGGGGGTGCGAGGTTTTTCCAACCGATAAGAGAGGTGATTGATGAAGTACCATCTCGAATAGTGCACTTCTTAAAAGATTTTTTTTATACTTTGAGTACTAAGTCGTTGGTAGAAGCAGAAAAGGAAAAACAAAACCAAACCAAAACCAAACAACAGATGAAAACCAAAGCAGCCCCCAAGCCCCAGCGACAACCCAGGGCTATTCCGGATTGCTGCTGAGCTGAGGAAGCTCCGCTCTCGGCCGTGCCGTGTCCGGCGGTGTCCGCTGCCGCGGTCAGACAAGTGCACACTTTGTACCGGGGCTTGGAGGGTCGGCGCGGCCGCCGTCCCGCAGCGATGCTGGCGGGGATGTCGGGCTCTCGCTGGGCTCATCAGGAAAATGGAAGCGTGTGGTTTTGATTTGCTTCGAGCCGCTTGGGATTTGCCAGACTCTTAACCCCACGGACTCGTGTTTGTCGGTGTATGTCTGTCTCCGCAGTCGCCCAGGGTTCAAAGGGACTTTGTTTGGTGGGAGGAGGTAAGTGGGCTCTCGCTCCCTGGCGATGCGTGTGCGGATTTTGTCTTCGCTACTTTCTTTCATTGTTGTACGAGAGAGAAGGGAGAGAGAGGGAAAGAGTCAGACTCTTGTTTTTATTTGGGCTGCCGGTGCAACGCGTTTGGGCCAAATGCCAAGTGTCTGGGTCACACGCGTTTTATCCAAATAGATTCAGCGCTGCTGTCTGGAAATGGGCTGCTGAAAGTTAACTTTAGGATCAGCTCCACCACAGCAACCAGACTCTTCCCTTCAGCCTCTCTAGGGAGGACGGATTTTTTTTTTCCCTTCTGAATTTTTTTTGAGGGATGTGTGTCTGGTGACTTCCAATTTCTCCAGTACCAGTGTTTTTAACTCTCTGTATGTAGACGTGTACAGAAAATGTGCGAGTGTGTACGTGTTTAACTGTGTGTGTAGCCATGCATTTTCCTAGCCTGTTGACTTTTTCTTTCTCTGGGGGGTGGTGGGTGTTGATTTTTCGGTAGATGCAGTGACAGCTGGCTCTTCGGCACGGCTGGCGGGGGGGTTCATACGGTGGCAGCCCCATCGCACGCCGGGGCCCGCACAGCAGTAATTTCACTCCTCACGCCTCGGCTTCTGGTTAATTCCCGCGGAGGAGGGTTCGATCTTTTCCCTTTGTACGTGTCCCTATCCCCGACACTCCCGGCCCCCCTTCCTTTTCACCGAGCTCTTCCCGGCGCGGTCTGCGCGTCGCAGTTCTCGCCTGGGGAAGCTCCCGGGGGCACGGATAATCCCCGGCTTTTGAAGCCCTGCGAAGCTTTTCACGGCCAGCCGCGATACCTGTAATTGAATTTGTGTGATTGATGCCCGTCCCCCGCCCCGTCCCCTCCCGCCGCCCTCCCCATTTCCTTAGCAACCGCTCGTAGTGCCGGGCGGGCGCACGGCCGCCCCTGCCCGGCCTCCCCGCGGGCTCCCGCCGCCCTCACGCCCGGCCGTCGAGGGCGGGAAGGCAGCGGGGGCCGAGCCGCCGGCCCGGGGGCGGGGAGGACAGCCCCCTGTCCCGCCCGCCGGAGCCGCGGGTCGCTTTCGCGACCGTCGCTCTCCTCGACCCCGCCCCGAGGCATAGCAGCGGTCTGGGCGGTGTGGTGCCTGCCGTGTGTTTCCTGGCACCTCGGCTGCTAACGGGAAAGCTCGGCACTGCCGCCGCCGAGCGCTCCGAAGCCCGTCGATTCTGCGGTGGATGCCCTTGGTGTGGCGGTTATCTTGGGACGTCGGTATCGGATGCTTCCGTGTCCTAAAACTTGAGCTACCTTCAGGTTAAGCGATGCCTTAGTTACTTAAGGCACCTTTGTTTAGATGGAGGCTCCCATGGTGACTGCCCTGACTCACCTCCTCGTAGTCCACTTTATCACAGAATCATATGGGTTGAAGAGGATCTCTGATGTCTAAGGTCTTTGCCTTTGTTCCGGCTTTCCTCAAACACCTCTAGGCATCGTGGCCACCACCTTTCTCAGCATCCCATTCCAATGTCTAATCACCCTTTCTGTGGAGAAATTCTTCCAACCTAAACTACCCCTGTTCCACCTTGACGCTGTGTCTCCTGTCACTTGTTGCCTGGGAGAAGAGACCGACCTCCACCTGGTTACACTTTCAGACAGTTCTAGAGTCTCGATAAGGTCTCCCCTGAGCCACCTTTTCTCCAAGCTAAACACCCCCAGGTCCCTCAGCTGCCTCTCATAAGACTTGGGTTCCTATAACTGAGGCCTTTTTGTGTCCTTACAGAGTGTCGCTGGGTGGGAACCTCCTGACACCGGTGACAGGACTGCCACACTTGCCATTAGTGCCTTCACCGACGTGCAGCTGTTTTTTTATTGGCATCAAGAAACATCTTGCACTATTCCTCTCCTGTTTGGCAGAGCTCATACAGTTAGACGGGACTTGTGGTTTAAGGTGGTGGTTGAGGACATGGATCCACACCTATGTTTGCCAGTGGGTGAACATGTAGTTCACACATGACACACTAGAAGTTTCTTATTGTGAGCTTAGTGTTGACCAAATTTTGCATCTTAACAACAACCTACAGTGAAAATAGGCTGCTAAAGAATGTAGAAATAAAACAAAAAGGGTATAGAGTCTGTCCAGACTTTGAGGTTCCTACCAGATGCCATACTTAGAGTATTTTATCTTGAAGTTATCTGAGTGCTTTATCATTCACATCCATTACCAGTCTTTAATTGGAAACATTAATATAACTTCATATGGTCAGCTTGTATCCGTGGTCAAGCTGGCAATAAATATATTTGAAGAAGAGGTTAAAAATTCTGCTAAAACTTTGAGTAAGCTTGATATGAAAGAAGATTGGTCTTGTGTGAAGCTTGGAATGAGGGAGACCACTTCAGAGACCTCTGCAAGAACACTAGACATGAGTGATTGCTTGACATTGTTGAGCAATATATGGTTATGGTCCATCATATGGGCCATTTATAGGTAAATAATAATTAATGGTACTAAATAATGGGTGCTGTTAATTTATGTCCAGTATTCTGAGCTATCTTGCTCCTTTGGTATTGCAGCTTCAGGAGATCTTAATGTTAGGATAACTTATTATCAGCCTAGCAGGCTGAACATGAGCTCCCTGTTAGGATATTTTGGCTAAGTAGAAGCTGTAAGGCAATATTACCTCTATATATGGTGGTAACAAGCCATTACTGGACTACAGTGCCCAGTCTGGTGTCTGCAGATGAAAAGGGATGCTGATGAATTGGAAACGGTTCAGAGAAAAACTGCAGAAGTATTCAGTCATCTGGAAACTGGATTATACAGAATGAAATAAACCAAATAGTTTGAGCTGCTTATCAGGAAGTGTGCAGAGGTGCTTGTATCAGGTTATAACTATGCATACAACGAAAAGAAGCCAGCTCATTAGCAAACAGGGATAAAGCAAGATTCAGTGACAAGAATTTAAAACAATACATTCTTAGATTAGAAGTAAGGTACATTACTTACTGTAATAATGTAGCTGAAAGAGTGTGGGGTTAATTATGTATCTTCAAAACTTGCAAAATTCCAAGAACTGTATTAGCTAGGAAATGAAGGCTCTACATAGCAATGCAAACACAGTTTTCTTATTAATATCATTTGAGGCTTTGCCGCATGTGAGTGGCATCACAAAATCTTTATGCTTCTCCAGGAAAAAATACTACTAAGCACAAAGCATGTTTGCAAAGTATCTTTTAGTCACTTTACAAACCTGATTAAATCTTGGGTGCTGTCTTAAAAGATTTATAAAGGTCAGATTAACCTCATTTGCACATTAGTAATTAGATGGATTTCAAATTGGCTAAGGTGTTATTTAAATATTTATTGTAATGTTGGTAAATAGGATTTGGGTGATGTTGACTTTTTCTTCAGACTTTTATGTTACAGCTCTTTATAAAACCTTCATAAGTAATCCATTTGCTGCAGCTGTATTACCTGTCTGAATGAATGTTGTAAATCAATCCCAGAATTTTAGAAAGGCAGATTTATCTGGTGCATGTGTAAGTGACTCTGTATGCTTGTGGAAATTGGTTTTTAAACAAGCTTCCCTTTTTAGGTGTTCTGTTTCTCCATTGTCTGCTTCAACAGAGTTTGTGCACAGGTGTGCTGTGAGTGTTTAAGTGGACTGATGAGTACCAGCTGATACAACACATAGTTTGGTATCCCGTAATACTGGATTGTTAGTTGACTGCATGGATCTTCCATTTACAGTAATTTCACAACTATAACGCGCACCCTTTTGACTAAAATTTTCCCTAGAACCTGGAAGTGCGCCTTACAGTCCGGTGCACCTTATCTGATGGACAAAGTTCAAAAAATTTGCCTACCCGGAAGTGAGAGCTGCGAGCCACGGGGGGAGCCGGCAGGGGCATGGCTGCCAGGTGGAGGTGGGGCGGAGCAGTGGCGGGCACGCCCCGGCCCTGTGGAGGCGGAGCCGGCCCTCCAGAGGCACTCCCTGGCCCCGTGGAGGCGGAGCCGCCCCTACACAGGCACCCCCCGGCCCCATGCAGGCAGCATGGCCCCTACACAGGCACTCCCCGGCCCCATGGAGGCAGAGCCGCCCCTACACAGGCACCCCTGGCCCCGTGCAGGCGGAGCCGCCCCTCCAGAGGCACCCCCCGGCCGTGTGCAGGCAGGATGGCTCCTACACAGGCACGCCCTGGCCCCGTGGAGGCAACACAGAGGGGCGACGGTCATAGCCCGGCCCCGGAGAGTCAGCACGGAGGGGTGGCGGCCATAGCCCGGCCCCGGAGAGTCAGCACGGAGGGGTGGCGGCCATGCTTCGGCCCCACCGGATACAGGCGGGCCTGGGAGCCCGCGGCACCGCCCCTGCCGGGTACAGGCGGGCCCCGGGGCCAATGGCTGCCGGCTTGAGGCGGAGCCTCGGCCAGCAACCGCGCAGAGGGAGCTGGGGTCGGAGCCTCGCTGCAAAAAAAAAGTGCGCCCCATAGTCCGGTGCGCCTTATCTGATCTACAAAGTTGCAAATTTTGCCGACTCCCGGGGGGTGCGCCTTATAGTCCGGTGCGCCTTATGGTCATGAAATTACTGTAATCCCTGGCTGCACCTAGAGCTGCTTTTTACTATTGTTGCAAGTGTTCTAAGTGGAAAAAAAAAAGACAACAAATATTTGAAATATTGGAATGTATATGACTAATAGCTTTAGATACTGAAATTTGTTCTTTAGTATTCTAACATGCAGCATTCCCATTTAAGTGAATGGGAATTCTGCCTGCATAAGCAGAACCCTGGCCTGAGTAATAACAAAATACATGCTTCAGAAAGATCAGATAACTGTACCCTGGATTCCTTCCCACGTTCTTCCTTTATCTACCAATATATTGGGATGTGTTATTAACAGTTGAAATCAATGAGTGCATAGCACTGATTATAGATGGAAAGTCTGAATCAAATATTTGAGCTACAAGAAACACTAAATAGGTGTAAGAATTCACAAAAATAACGTAAAGTTGTTAAGTGCATCCTAAGTTGTATGCATCTGCTTTCCAAGGTTAACGGTAACTCTTTTCCTGTTTTCTTTCTTTTGTAACCTTGGATGTGACCATAAAACTGATACTATTATTTCAAAATATTGCCCTGTGTAGTTCACTATCATGGCTTAGTATTTTGCAGCATAGATCTGTTTAAATAGAAAGAATTTGCTTTGACTCATATTCTTCTGTTTTTCAGGAAAAGAAATGGAGCAAGTTCAGTAACTATCCAATCTAACATCTGTCTCATATCTTAAGGAATCTTACAAAAACTTGCTTTGAATTGAGAAAATGACTGCAGCTGTAGAAGAAAGTACCTGTCCAGAAAGTGGAACATCCTATAGTTAATTTGAAAGTAGTATAAAATAAATGTACCTGTTATGGTGCGATTCTGGAGTGAAGTTAACTTTATAGCACACAGGTAGCTCTCCAAGGAGAAAGAAAAAAGAACTTTCTGTTTTTTCTAAATTATGGAAATTTTTTGGAAGACGTGGACATGGATTTTGAGCCTAGTCATGGTTTCATCGGAATTTCACAGTAACAACAGGCTTTCATACAGTTCTCAAGGTAGGGATCTGATCTCTGTAGCTGGCAAGAAGCATGTATTTTTGCATTGTATTTGTTGTGTAATATTTTCTAAACCATGTTTATATAATTCATGAGCTCATCTGGGCTCTGCTCAGTGTTATCATGATTAATTATCATACAGATTATATTTCCTTGTTCTAATTTCTCTGTCTAGTTTTAACTGGAGGAAAGCCTTGCAAATTAAATCTCATAAAACATACTTGATAATATTTGAGAAACTTGCCATGATAAAATTAACATGCTTTTAGACTATGAAGTAAGAACCTTATCTTGTTTTTACAGTATAATCCTTTTCACTACTACTGTTTGTACTCTTGCAACTGGATTTTATAGTTTTTGTCTTTGAATGGTATCACTGGGAAAACTGCCCTTCTTAAGTTAGCCCAAATTATTTACATATTTTTTGCTAAATAGGAAAAGATAAGTATTAAAAAACTTCCATAATTCCAGTGATAAACAAATTAACAGGAAATCAAACATATTTTCTTGACTTACAAAGAAATAAACTAATATTTTATTTTGTTTTGTAAAATGCTGCATAGTGCATTTACCTGAAGGTGACTTTTATTCATGAGAGTGATGAAATTTACCCAAAAATGGTCTATGTTTATGCTACTACTTGTTGTTTCCTGTTATATTTTCTTCTCTTCTATGCCCACTCCCTGGACTGTCTTACCTTGTGATTGATTACAAAGAGGAATTCCTGTCTTACCTTGAACACTACCAACTAACAATACCAATAAGGGTTGATCAAAATGGAGCCTTCCTCAGCTTTACTGTGAAAAGTCCTAAACCCTCAAGAAGGAGGAGGAGCACGGACCCTTATGACCAAGAACTGGCAGCATCTAAATTATTTTTTAAACTTTCTGCCTATGGCAAGCACTTTCATTTAAACCTGACTCTCAACACAGATTTGGTGTCCAGACATTTTACAGTAGAGTACTGGGGGAAAGATGGACCGCAATGGAAGCATGATTTCTTAGACCACTGTCATTACACAGGATATTTGCAAGACCAATACAGTACAACTAAAGTGGCCTTAAGCAACTGCAATGGTCTGGTAAGTCCATATTACATGTTATACTGTAATAGTGTGCTTATTCCTTTTAAAATAGAAGAAAATTAAATTGGCATATCTTTCAGTTTTTTGAGTCCCTGTGGGAAGCGAGTAGACAGGGAAGCAAACCCCTGAGCCTGATCTAGGTCCTGGAGAAAAGTAGGTGTCAGTTTTTAAAGCTTAATATAAATACTGAGACTCAGTTCTGTAGTCTTCTAGAAGGCAACCTCTTTAGTGTTTATAGTGTCTGTGCTAGAGTTGCAGGATTAAGTCTGTGCTGAGATCTTTACAGTTATAAGATCCTTCCAAGCTCGAGGAGCAGGGAGGAGGAAACTGTGGATCCTCAAGAATACTGAATTTCTACAGAGAGATGATTGGACTGAACACCCACTGTCTTTGAATATTTGAGTTAAAAACTAAGTAAAGAAAAGAAGAGAAATTGCTTGGTATAGACATTTTCATGCTATAAATTCAAAACATGAAGAGAAAAATCTTTAGGAAGTAACAGCATCAGAAAGTAATTATATAATTTTTTAACCAGAAAATTACAAATCGTAAACTTTTGCATTTAGAAGTAGAGTTAGAAGTTCTTAGCTGATTTATTCTCATCTCTTCTCTTACTGGTGATCTTTTGATCATTTGACAGTAGTACATGCATGGAAAAAGAAATTAGAAAATGAAGACAAAGAAGTTGAAAAAACAGACTATTGAATAACAAAATACTGAAATAGAAAGACATGACTATGAAACATTAAATCAAGAACCAGTGTTTTCTCTAGTGAAAATATACATATATATTATGGTTTCTCACTCTGTTTTGTATTATGGTAGGATACTGGTCTATCTTCTTTTAGGAATAGAAAGATCTAATTGCTAAGTTTTAAAAAAGATTACACAGACTTACTTGCTAAACAAATTCTCCTTTGAATAATGCCTCTTGGGATGTTACTTTCAAAAAAAAGCTGTTTCAGAACTAGATAGGTTGCGTTACATCCACCTACTTGTGATGTGCCTGATACAGTATAGTTTAACATTTCAGAGTATTCCTGAGGAAAAATACTTAATGGGGGTTTCCAGTGCTAAGTGAACACTTTCAAAAAAAATGGGGCTAAAATGATGTTGCATTGAGTATGGTATTACAGTTTAGTTCATGTAGACTTATAGCAGATAGGTCTGAATTTAGTACAATTTTCACTTTGATTGCAGTTTTCATGTAATAGCTTTTTAATTTTTTAATTTTTAATTTTTTTTCCCCAGGCTTCAAAGCTAATACGCTCCATCTTTGCTTGAGTTCTTTTCAGCTAAAAATATGGTGGAGACAAAGTCCCTCCTTTCAGGACTCATTTCTTTAAAAGAGGCTGCGTGCTTCTCTATGCTTATTGCTGCATGCTAAATGATGCACAGATGAGTTGGTCCCCTTGGGTTCTGCTGTAAGTGCCATGGTGATCCCATTTCAGCTCCTCTTTGACCATGGCTAAGGGAGTGAGACAGGAACTCCTGCCCTTGCCCTAGCTGACTCTTGCTTTTGTTTTTTTTCACGTTAGAAGAATAAAAGTGGGATGAAGCGCAAAAAAGCTTGTATTTTCTTATTGGCTTTGCCCATCTGTTGCTACTTATGGCACTTATTTTCTTCTAAAAAGCATGGAAGATGTCATGAGGAAGCAGAATATTTTTTTTTTCTTCTGTGCCCAACACCCTGAGGTGACATTTAGCATGTTTTCCCTTTGACCTCAGGCTGTCCATTTTGCTGGAGTGAAGCTTGCTGTGGTTCTAGGTGTTAGTATGTTAGCTTTGTAAGTTAACTTTGATGTAGAGTGCTTCTTTGTTAAATCACTAGTGGCTGTGGTTGTCAGTTCTTATGTGTGCCTTTCAGGTGTTAAGGCAGCCTTTATCTAGTCTTTGGGCACACAAGACTTTCTTCATGGTCATGCCTCTTTACTCAGGACTTCACGTATCAGGTGTGCTCAGCATCTCTTAGGAAGATTTGGTCACAAGCATGTGAGGCTCCTGTGTTGCTCCAGAAACATCAGAAGGTGACACATGGCTCTGTCTCAGAGGCGTGAATCCTGCAGATGGTGCAGCAGTAGTCTTGACTTGATACCATCCTCTACTGTACAGAAACTCATCTGTCATCCAATGTTGGCAGTGCCTTTGAGAGCACAGTTGTATGGGAGTTACCACTCCACTCAGATAAATGCATCACAAAGTTATTTTCAAATGATGATTCCTACTAATGGATGTTTTGTTATACAGCTGCTGTTTACAACATGTTTAATAAAGCAATTGGCGGTGAATATTGAAGATAATATTACTTATTTTACAGTTAGCGGTAGCTAGGAATGGGTCGTACTTAAGGCAATTCGTTGTATTTGATTGCTGGTCTGTAAGTGACTGCCAGTTATATTCTAATAGTCCTTGATTAACATCTGTATTAAAACCAGTCATTTTGAGTTTAACTCTGAAATAGGCAATAATTAATATTTAAGAGTGAATATTGCTCACTAACAAAATATGTGCAGCATATGTACTCCAGTTGTCCTGTAGGTTTCACTTTAGCAAATAGTTCAAATTTCTTCCCCTTATTGAATATCTTGATTTATTCTTATTAGTTATTCAGAGTGGCTATGTGAGAACGTGATTTAAATAACACATGTTGTATGACTTTGAAGAACATTTATATTTGAGATAAATGTAAAGAGGCCTTTCTCTCAATTTCACTATAATAAAAGTGACAAGCAGTCAGTTTCTTGTTTCAGCCTTTCCCTCTATATTTCTCATTACCAAGTGCCCTAGAATTACAGGCTGCTACTTACTGAAGTTTCAGTCCAGCAGCTTCCATCTGCTGGGTCCTGATCATGCTATAAATTGTCTGAAGTTGTGAAGAAAGCTGTATAATCCATTGAGCATTCACGTGAGGAAATTGAAGGCCTTGTCTGCAGGCTTGCTGGCTTCCAAACTCATGTTTACTGTGGTGCATGCTACACTTGTGAAAGGATTGCAGGTTTGGCTGTATCATGAAAGAACCTACAATGAGCAGCGTTTTAGGACCTTTGGATGTTGGGTACAAGGCAACCAGATGGAGGCATTTTCTAAGCTATTTCATACTGAAACGAAGAAAGTAGTAAATGGTGGTAGACTAGCTGAAGAGAGAAGAAATTCACCTCAGGGTAATGGAGTTTGGCTGTCTCTGAGAGGAGCAAATATCAGAGAAATTCTGGAGCCTTCAGTAATGGAATCAAAACACAAACTTTTTGTATTCTGACTCACTTTTGTTCTCTGCTGGGTGTCAAAGCTCTTAACTGAGCACTCAAACAAGTTTTGTATGGTAGCAAATTTTGTAATTTTGGGCTGAAAAGGTCGGTAGTAGGAACTGTTTTGAGGCTACTGTGGTCCCAAGTAAATGGTTAATGTAAAACATGCAGTTTTTCCATACATGTGAAGTTCATGCATTGTGTAATGTTTGTGCTGGACAGCACAGTTATCCCATCCAAACAGAAATGATAAAGCAAGCACAGGTATGTGACTATGGCTTAGGAGCATGAGCTTGCTTTTTCTGTGGGGAATTATCTGGAAGACTTAATGTTTGCTTCATGTATTCCTAAACACATATATTTATAAATTATTAATATTTTTCTTAAGAGTTAACTCTTTTGAAAGCCAATTTTACTCCAAAGAATGCATCTACTTGTATAGATCATAATTTACATATACTGTGGTATTTTTGACTGTATGTAAAATTATTTTATATCAGTGTCTTTGGGGCTGTCATTGATGCTCATATGTTTTTGCAGTATGACATTAGTATTCAGAAAATTAAATACAAGCTGTCCCTATGCTAGTTTTAGGGTTTTAAGTTTTTATTACATTCCATGATGTGCTGTCTCAGGCCAGATCACTATTTATTTAATCTTCAACAGCACAGTCAGTTAATGCAATCTTTTTCCTCAGTCATAAAATCATGGTGAATAGCCAGCTGTTGACATACTGAACAACACTGACTCGTTTTCAGAAGTTTCCATTACTAGTACTTTATATTAAAAATGGATAAAGCATAAAGCCTAAAAAGATTCAAGGTATGGAAAAATTGTGAAACTATAGTGGTGTGTGGAAAAGGCATGTGCTTACTTGTCCCCCATAATTCAGTTTGCTTTTGCAGCTGATGGATGTCCCCCATCTGAAGGAGGTTAAGGCCCTGGCTGGACAGCCTGACAGAAAAAGATTCTTTTTCACAAATTCAGGGGAACTCCATGTGGACTCACAGATTTGTCTGAGCATGTCAAACTGCTGGAACCAGACCTTGTATATGTTAGCATGAGTTGGCAGTCTGTAGTGGGATTGGATAACACAGGACCTCAAACAATCTGTTTTAGATAATAATCTTGGGAATGTTCCTTGTAGTAACATACTTGGTGCATTCAGCTTGTTTCTTATATCCATGGTATTATAGCAAAACCTTTTCTGGTCATTCTTATGTCTTAATGATATTTCTGATGCTTTGGAGCAGAAGTTTAATTTATGAACTGTTAAAATACAATAGCAACACTTAAAAAGAAAATTAATTAATTTTAATGCTTTAAATGTGCATTATTTCAAACTCCTTGTCCAACTGAAGTTTTTTTTTCCTCAAATAGTGGATTATAAATCAAAGCTGGTGTTTAGAAATGTTGGTTTGGATATGGAGTATACTTCCCACTATGTATTAATCAGGCATTGCTGAATACATAAACAATGCAAGTATCTCTATCTGCATGGATTTTTGAAACTTAGAATATATGCTGGCCATCACCAAAGTACTTTTTAGTTGCAGAATTTAAAGTGCTTCTTAAAAATCAGGGATTTTACTGTTGAATCACTGTGATTCAACAAGATTTCTTGCATCAATTTAACACTGGAAGAGCTATTTTGTTTGCAAGCAAAAACACTGTTAGGCTTAAAATGGTATACCTATGCCAGGCTTATGGGAAGGGCATATGTATGGTCAGTGTGTTTCCAGTGCTTATTGAATCACTTGTCTGACTGCAGCAACTGACCACATGTATGTTTTCACTACCTGCTTGTAGATCTGTGTTAAAATTTATTTGCAGTTCCTTAACTAAAGATCTTATTTAATTAAAATGAATTTTCTAAACACCATAGCATTTGGGCAAATGAAATCAGATATCAGCTAGGCCTTGGAAAAAGTAGTGATGCTCTCCCTACTGTTTCACTGCTGGTACCTGAAGGAAATGTGACCATTGTTTCCAGATATTCTATAGTTTTTTGTAGGAGAAAATATGCAATTTGTATAGAGAATTAGTGCTGCAATTAAGTTTTAGGGTGCATGAGTTGACTTAGTTCCACTGAGGTAATCTCACCACTTATAATTATCAGTTTCAGCATCTGATACAATTACGTCATTCATGCTTAGACTTGCAAACATGGCTGGACTTGAGTACAGGCATGAAGGATGTATGCTCTGGAGAAATTTGAGTTAGGACCCACTCTGTCTCAGAGACAGTGCCACAGATTGGATGGTACTCTGTCTCCTCAGGCTTGGCATGAGGCAGACAGCCTGATGGTGTTGGCCAAAATCACTCTGCAGGACTTTCTTCCTGTGGGAACATAATACCAGAGCTTACAATGGCTCAGGATTCACTTGAACCCAGATGTCGGACATGCAGACTGGATGCAGTCCAAATTGTCAAGGTTCTTTCTGCACATCTGGCAAACTCAGTTACAATTGGTTTATATTTTCAATACTATTTAAGCAGCAGTATACCAGTAAATTATTTATTTTCTAGTAAAATCTTAGACTTCAAGTAACAAGAAGGCATTATAAGAGAAATTTGATATTGGCATCTTCCAGGTGAATTTAGATCCTGATATTACCTTATGAGTTAAAAATTGAGTTAGTAATGAAAAATACCACTGAAGAGGAACACTTATTTTTGCATTCACAAGTAAGGAATGAGTAATTAAAAGCTGCGGTCTGTTCATATATGTATTTTCACAATTTATAATAGAGTTCTATTTGGAAAACACTTGTTTCTGATGTATTACATAGGATCCTTTGTTTTGTAAGTTTTATATTGTTGTTTCAGAAGTGAGGAACAGTAGGCATTTTATGTACAAAACAGTAGCAGGATGACAGCTTTGATCAAGAGTACAAAGAAAGCTCTGATCTTTGGAAACAACTTTATGATTTTTAGAGCAGATATGGAGCAAGTGGTCTTATGGGTGATCATAGAGGTGTTAAAACCAGATTCATGTGTAGTATTTGTTTTACAGATAAAGATATGGTAGAAATTTGTGATTCATCAAGTCAGGATATGAATGTAGAAGTTCCCGCTTCCAGGCTTCTCTATGTAGAAAGTTTATACATTCAGAATTTTCCACATATGATATCAGAATTTTTTATTTAGCAGTCATTGGTGTAGAAGTCTGTCAGGGCTTATGCCCCCATATTTCTTTATCTGGAAGGATCCAAAACCTTGATTTTCTGCTAAAGTTCCATTTTAATTGCTGAAGGTTCAGGAAATTGCATAGTTGGCCTGAAATCTCCCCTTTCTTCCATAAACCACTTCCTGTTTGGAAGAAGCTGAGTTCACAAATGTTAAAGTTATGAGAATAGAATATCTACTATTCTGCACTGTAGTATGAGGAAAAAAATGTTAATTTGTTGTGGAGAATGAGGTCTAATGTGGAGTCTGAAATAACTTATTTGCTAGATTGGTGGCAAGAGTTTTTATGGAATAAATGCTTTGTAGACAGTGTAACAAGTTAATATAAATAATTTAATTTCTATTAAATAGCTCAGATTTAGGATTGTGTCTGGATGTAAAATAAAAAGGGTTTCTTTGAATATTTATTCTAAAATTAATCTTTCCTAGTGTTTGTCTTTGATGAAGTATTTGACTTTAAGCATCTAACAGTGTGGCATCACAGGGGGATATTGGACTTGACATTAGAGCTAGGCCATTTTGGCTTGGTGTAATTTTTAATGGATATGACTCATGTAGTTTCAGAACATCCCTGTGAAGAAATTATTTACAATATTCTGAGAATGCCTCTTGCTTTTTTAACTGCATCTACCAAGAAAAAAGTGAAAATTCCTTACAAATAGGACAATGATAGTTTTATTTTCTCTCACTGTTTTGTTTATAGGTACTTACCCTGCTCATACTAAAATCAGCAGGGGAGAGTTGGCTCATGCACTGTTTTGTGTGTTAGCTTCTAGCTGTGGATTTCTTCAGAGAGAATGTATTTTAAAGTTAAGTTTTGTGATAGTAGTTCCATATTGTCTATTGTAAGCTTTTGTTTTCTTATTTGCTTCTTTAAGCATGGAGTCATTGCTACAGAAGAGGATGAGTATTTTATTGAGCCTTTAAGAAATATAACAGAAGATTCTAGTAACTATAGTTACAAGAATGGTCATCCTCATGTTATATACAAAAAATCTACCATGCACCAGCAACACCTCTATGATCACAGTCACTGTGGAGTCTCAGGTAAACAAGAATGAGTGTCATTCCTTTTAAAAAATTATAACTTGAGATGTATTTTAAGATCTTGCTTGTTTCACATTTAAGACATAGGGGAGAAGGTAGCTATGAGAATCCTCCTTTTGGCTGATGTAATGTCTTGCTGAAAA
This sequence comes from Catharus ustulatus, assembly GCF_009819885.2. Classification (NCBI taxonomy): domain Eukaryota; kingdom Metazoa; phylum Chordata; class Aves; order Passeriformes; family Turdidae; genus Catharus; species Catharus ustulatus. Next base: position 21,226,744 of record NC_046262.2, on the reverse strand, counting down.
GTAGTTTTGATTTTTCTTCTTTTTTTCAGATTCAGATTGAGAATATAGTGTATTTCAAAAACTAAGACAGCAGGAGTAAGTCTTGTTTTATGCCTATGTTGTGTACAGTGGTAGAAATGAGAACAGGCTTCCTCAAAATGTGAATAAATGTACTTCATATCCCAACAGGAAAGCATGCTTGAATGACTACATATTACAGCTCAATGTTTAGTATGTGTTCCATCTCATTTGAAGAAACTTGATATGCAATAAATGTGTCAGCATTATGATTATCAATACATTTGGAGCTGAGTCCACATCTTTCTTGTTTATGGAGGTTTACAGTGTTTTGGTACTGTTTTTTCATCCAGTTGGTTGACATTATTCCATTATAGTAAGATATGTGATTTACATGTGCCTTATGGGCAGGATTATATAGTTTTGATTGAGAGTTATTTTCTTTGTAAAGTAGTTTTAACTTCTACAGATACACATTCCAAGTACTCTGACATAACCCTTGATTAAATAGAAAACTAACTTGAAGACAGTGTGGAGTAAATCTGACAATTTCTTTTAGAGCACAAAAGTAATTTTTTAACATGCTAGAAAAATGTTCTAACCTTGTTAATTGTTTATGTTTCAGTCATAACTTATTCTTTAAAGTTTAGGCAGTTGTATTCTGTGAGATTCAGTGCATGGGGCAGACTGACAATAACTAATCTTAAAATAAAATAATATCACTGTTCATTGATGTAATTTATTTTAGCTTCTTTTGGAGTTTGTAATGTTTAGTGGCACCAGCTGTCTGAGCTTACAGTACAGATTGTCTGCAAGATCCCATTCTTGGGAGATAGCTTTTTCTTGAGTGTTTCACTTAATTGTGTTTATGGAATTACTATGAAAAAAGACTTAATGTATGTAACTTCTGTTTTAGTTTGAGAGCATTATTCAGTAGATGTGCTTCTAATATTGCAAAAGTCCCTTAAATGTTACTGCCTGCTAACTGATTGTAAAATAAGGGTACTAGTATATTTTCATTTTGCTGGGAGAGCTGTCACTTAAGCCTCTTGAAATAAGTGGAAGGTTTTGAAATGTAGGAACATGCAATTTTTACCATTGTTATATCCCTACAAAAAGAAAGCATATTGGCTTCTGTTGGATCTTGTCTTCTACAGTAATGCTTAGAAGCCATTCTCCTCCAAGCCGTGAAGCAGAGGCAGCTGCTTTTGTCAGGTTGTGTTCAGTTATCCTGGTGGTATCTGTCACATGGGTCACAGGTTGATTAGAGCTATACATCTTGCATGCATTTTTTTGTAAAATATAGTATAATATTTAGCATTTATTACTTTGTATAATTTATGGTGCCTTTGTTTTGGAAGCTCCTGTGCACTCCCTGAGCTTTCATAGCCCAAAGTTCTTAATTATTGAAGTACTAAAGCACTGCTTTTTACAAGCCTGAGATTATTATGATGCTCATTCATCTCAGTTTCTCCTTTTCCTATTGTTCTGTATACTATTTCCACTCCATTAAAATGTCTAAAAAAATTTACAGTAATTTCACAATTATAAGCCGCACCATTTTGACTAAAATTTTGGTCTGAACCCAAAGTGCGGCTTATAATCAGGTGCGGCTTATATATGGACAAAGAACGAAAAGTTGCTGTTTTAGTTTGGGGGACAGGTGTCTGTTGAGAAAGGCAGGAACTTCTCTTAGAAATGGAGAATGTAAACCCTCCAACCCTCCCTCCAAATTATTATAATTTTGAAATCAAGAGGCTTTCAGGCAAAAATATGGGAATTAGGAATAACAGTTCTTTTCTAGGGAAATTAAAATAGAAATACAGTACTACAAAGAAACAAACTCCAAACCCTGACAAAGTCAGAGTACAACCTGATACCCCGTCAGGCAGGGTGTTGGTAGCAGTCCCATTAAATGGTGGCTGCATCCTCCTGCAGTGACAGATGTGGTTCAGTTGAAGCAGTGCTCCTGCAGAAGGTGCAGTTTCCCTCTGGAGGTCCAGTGGTGATGTGGAGAAATCCAGTTTTCCTCTGGAGTCCAGTGGAGAAAGCGGCTCCCTTAGTGTCCCAAAACCTGTGTTTTTATCTTGGTAAGAAATGTTGGACTCTTCCCCCAGGCTGGAGCAACTTCCAGTGGGATGCAGTAATTTTATCAGTCACACAGTGGGACTCAATGGCCATTAGCAGAAAATGTCTTGCTGGAGGAAGGATGGGTTGTGAAAAGATAAAGAACAATGCCCCGCCTGGTTTCAATGGATGCCCCATTAACAGAATATCTGCCATTGAGATAAGGATCACTGCCCCCACCCTCGACAGATGGTGATAGAATAGATAGCTTTTAGCACACTCTGTATTGTAATGTGCGGCTTATAATCAGGTGCAGCTTATGTATGGACAAAGAATGAAAAGTTGCTGAAACCCAGAAGTGCGGCTTATGCTCAGTGCGGCTTATAATCGTGAAATTACTGTACTCTCTGCCAAGACTGCCAGGTCTTGGTTTTCCAGATGACATTCTGTTTTACCCTCATGGGTACTAAAGCCTTTTAGATTCATTTTCTGAACACTGTTGCAGCTTTATCTTAAAGGGAAATGGCATACAAAACATCCTGAAATACTTGGGGAAAAAAAAGCTAAAATATGAAGTTAAGTATTAATTTTCAGTTTTGCAGCTTTCACGCCCAAGTATTAAAGCCAGGTATTCAGTGATGTTTAGGAGATTTGACTGGTTTTGGAAGTTTTGAACGATTCAATTTTGTGTTTAAAAATGCAATTGTAACAAGGCTGTAACTACCTTTTGGTAGTATATGATTTATTTTGTCTGGAGACTGATTTTAACTTTACCTTCAGAACAGTTTTCCTAGTGTTATATGAGGGAGGAATCTGCTTGAGTAACTGTGCCACTATTCATTGTTTGTCAAGTTTCCCCTACTGTAACCTAGTTTATTTTGTACCTGTTCTCCATCAGGGAAATGGTCATTATTTTGAAGTGTTGACAGAGCCAAGGAAGGTGTAGTTTCTGACCTTTCTGAGAAAAATTACAATAATAGAATAGAAAGCAGAGTACAGAATTTGGTGAAAGTTTGATCAAAATTGACTGAAATGATTAGGTGATGGGCTACTTCATAAAGGGTAGAATTATGGTAGCTAATAGAAGAGGAGAATTGGAGAGGCATGGAGAATCAGATGAGAGCACAGGATAGATTTCACTTATTTAAATTAAATTTTAAGCATTTTAACCTAAAACATTCAAAATATAAAATGTTGAATTTGTGTTTCATGTATGTATTGTCACTAATTAATTATGTTTAATTAAATACAGCTCAAATCGCTAAGACCTTGATAAGAAATTTTCCACTGCCAAATTCCTATTACTTCAATGGGATTTGAGACCACTGGATTATCTTGCAAAATGCTATATTTGGATAGGATTGAGAAACAAAAAACCCGACATATGAAAGCTGCGGAGTGGCAGTTTATTTCTGAATATCTCTACTATTTTTTGATTTATATGTAGTGATGCCACTCTTGTCAGACTTCACAGTTGGTATATTCTAAATCAAAATAAAAGCTTGCAAGGTGCATGAAATACTGGTGCTAAAATATTTAGAAAAAATTAGCTCAATGTTTCCCTTTGTAAAAATGTCATCAGGTAACATAATAAGTTTGATATTGAATTTTGAGATATTTTTCTATTTGTACCTCTTTCTCTCTGCCTTGACCACCACCCAGTATCAATTTCACACTTTTACAATGATTATTTTGGGGTCAATTAAAGTAGTTTTCCATGTTGGTTTTTTTTTTTCTTTATTTTTCCTTTTTATTTTTGCCTTTTTTTTACTCCTTTATAACTATGTTCAATATTAATGGAATTTCATTTTTTCTTTTATAATTTATTAATATGGTGAAAGAATGATGTAAGTTACCACATAACTATTTTCATTAAATAAATTTATTTATTGATATATTTTAGCATTTAAATAATTTAGTCACCATTATTTAGTGGTTTTTTTAGGGAAAAGTAGCATAAATATTGATACATCCTGGGGCACAAGGACTTTTTGCAGCTTTGTCATTACTTTGAGATCAGCTGAAGCCTAAGCTTCTCATAAGAAAATGAGTAATGGTTGTTCTTGTGGAGTCTTCTGAGAGCTTTGTGTGAAAGACAGTATGAAACTTACTTCAAAATAATCTTTTCTCCTCTAAAAGTTTTATGCTTGAAATCACAAGTTTTTAAATGTTTAGAATAATTTGAATTTTAAGGGAATTAATGAATTAATGTGGAAGCAGTACTGCCTTTCTAGCACTCCAAGAGCATCAGAAACTATCAGCATTTGTTATTTGAAAAAGAATGAATTTTTAGAAAATTTAGTACAGTAGCTGTCAGAGAAAATTGCAGACATTCCTAAGATACTGTTAAAGTGAGATGAAAATCTTTGAACAATTCAAGCATCTTTAAATTTTGTCCTATAGAGGTGAAAAACAGGAGAAATTTTGGTAGTCATTATAGAATCCAAACCAAGCTTTGGATTATACTCTGTACAGGTTTTTTTTAGAATGGATTATACCCATTGCAGAATGAGGACAATTTTGTTACTGGTGTTTTTATAACTACCAGGTTTATTTAAATTTTTTGACTTTTCTACAATATGCGCCTTTTAGAGCCAATACTGTAGCCTCAAAAATTATGGAGCACTGCAACAGTGAGACTGTTGAAACTTTGTATTCCTGGTTTTGACCTACATACATTCTTTGTGGTGTAGTTTTTTTCTTTGAAATCAATGTGATTAGCTGACTTGCATAAAGCATTGTTTTTTTAATGGGAGCTACTCTTCTCTACATCCTTAGCTGACCTTGTTTTAGTAAAAGTAATGATGCATCCCAGAAATTTCTCACTTGAACAGTCCTGTTCAGACAGCTATACAGTATTTATTAATGTCCTTGTGCTCATCTGGAAATACCAAGAATAACTTAGATATTTTGAAATCCTGCTTAGATAAAACCAGACAAACAATATACTTTGCTAAACTTTAGCTTGAGATCTGTATTGGCTCTTGTGGAAAAGGGATATGTGATACACACTAAAAAGCCCAAAAATCGAATCCATCCTTACCTTCCTTTGTAGGGAAGGATGGATTTGATTTTGGCCTGAGGACAGGAATTAGAATTCAACATCATCTTGTAATGTTTGTTTTTCCAATAATTACAGCTCTTTGGATTCTTAATAATTTATCTCTTGTACACAAGAAATATTTTTCTATATTTTTACCTGAAAGAAAAACAAAAATCAACATATTTGAACTGAAATTTGTGTTGAAATAAGTACAGCAATTATCCTACATCAGGCCATTTTAAATGTTCTATTAAAGCTAATTCACAAGGTAGATAAAATATAATCTGATAACTTTCTGAAGAGAAAATTGATTCATTTTACACATGTTGGCGTAATTACCTGAAAATTGCAGACTTTTGCAGGAGATAAAAAACTTTTGAACATGTTTACTTCCTTCGTAAATTTTTATAACTTTTACGTTAATTTTGAATTTTTGGTTTCTAGTATTTTTTTCCCAGATGTTACAGCTGTCATATTCTTATTCTTAAAATTCTAATGTGTTCTTGTGGTTAATTGTAACTAATCTTTTCTAGTAACATAGATGTGCGCGATCAGATTTATTAAGAGAAGATTGTTGATTTATCATCCTAATGAAAATTTAAGGAGAATTGAGATTAATGGAGCCCAAAGCTGACTTTTCATTATACAAGTTATTTAAAAATAATTTAGAAAATAAATAATTTTTCTTCGCCTCAAGAAAGACCTCTTTGTTAGAAAGATGAAGATGGTGATCTCAACATAAACCACCTGCATTTGAATGAGTTTTACTGGTGACTCCCTCTCAAGTATTTAATTGTTTTGGTTCCTAGAAGACCTCACAAGAAGCGGCAAACCTTGGTGGATGAATGATGCATCTGCTTTTCCGGCTTCACTTCCAGTCAATGGCACATTAAGTAGTCATAGTCGACAGAAGAGATCTGTGAGCCTTGAACGGTTTGTGGAAACGCTGGTAGTAGCAGACAAAATGATGGTGGGATACCATGGTCGCAAAGACATTGAACACTACATTTTGAGTGTAATGAATATTGTAAGTTTCATCCTTCTCTGTGTTCATATCAATAAGTGTGTACTGAAATGATAATAGACCTGTCAAGTGCTTTTTATTGCCATGAATAATGCTTTAATATATCTACTAGCTTGCAGGAATGAGTAGTTTAAATACTGAAAATCTTAGCATTTTGGAAAAAATGCAGTACTTTTTCTGTCAAGAAGTATGCTGTGATCACTTAAATTGTGGTCTTTAAATTTGAATTCAAATGATTGCATTCAGATTAGTTATATTCTACTTATGTCGACACTCTAAATGCTCATTGTGCTGGGTAAATTATGAAACAAGGTATAAAAATTACAATTGAAAAGTGTGACTCAAAAGGGGTTTTTTTAATGAATGGTCATTTTTTTGGTCAAAAATTAACTTGTATTTAGGTGACAATGATATGGATTATTATTATTGAACTACATGAGGATTTTGGGTTAATTTTTAGCCATTTAGGAAGCAGGTAGTGTTTCTTGTCTGACTTTGTGCCTTTTCTTATTTTCTGGAGGTCAGGTTGCCAAACTTTATCGTGATTCCAGTCTAGGAAACGTTGTGAATATTATAGTGACACGTTTGATTGTCCTCACTGAAGATCAGGTAAGAGCTGTTGTGCTAAGCTTTGTACCTGTGAAATACAAATTACATTATTGTATAATATAGAGTTATTTAATTATAACTTGAAGTGGCTGCCTCTGAGTACAAAACATATAATGTAATTTTTCACTACTTTAATCAAGATGAAGCAGTTCAAAGGATTATTCCTCGCCTATCATCTCAAAGATATGTATTCTTACTTCAGGTGACTATTATTACACCTTCGGGAATGTCAGTTTTATTTTTAGATCTGTATTTTGATTTTTTTTTCTGTATTGACAAAATTATTGTTAAAGTTGGAGCAGAAAGAATAGTGGTTCAGTAATACACAGCTGAACTTGGGGTCACATTTTACAGAAATAAAATATGACAAGAAGATTTTATTCCTAGAAACCACTGCTTCTAATTATAGTCCCATTTTAGTTTTCAAAAGGCTTAACAACTGACCTTAGTAATCCTTAGTAATTTGTTTGGAACATTTCTGGTATGCATGTTGTATTGCAGCCAAACTTGGAGATAAACCACCATGCAGACAAGTCCCTCGATAGCTTCTGTAAGTGGCAGAAATCCATTCTCTCCCACCAAAGTGATGGAAACACCATTCCAGAAAATGGGATTGCCCACCATGATAATGCGGTTCTTATTACTAGGTATGGTCATTATAAGTATTGTGTTTATTTTATTTCTTGTAGCTTTCTTGTTCTTAGCATATATATGTCTAGACTAGTTGCAAAGTAATATGTTTGGTAGGCAGCCTTAAAAGGAGGAGGCTTAATAGATGGCTTGTCTTAAATATATCAAATTATTAAAGTTTGATTAAGATTAAAGATTAAGAATTTGGAAAAGTAAGATCTGCAAATCACTTGCTTCTGCTGTTATTTTCACTTCATAATTGCCAATACAAAGTATTACAGTAGAAAAGATGGATCCTATTGAACGTTTTAAACTTTAATAATTGGAAAGAATTCATAAGATTGCAGAGAACAAAACAGAATGAAAATGTTTTGTTAACCATGTAAAGTATTTTTGTAAGAATTTTAAGACAGAACTTCAACTGCTGTAGTAGTATTTCTCTAAAAACAAGTTCCTGCAGATTCCAGCAATATGAGACACTGCTTTGTAGCTGGTTTGATTTATTATGCTTAATTAAGATGAGAACTGACAATTTTAATTGGTAGTTTCAAAGCTTGCATATGTGCCCATTTGTTTGCTTCTATTTCATTGTTACTGTGATAAATTCAACATAATCTGCACTGTAATCTTGTGATCCTTGTAAAAGCATTCATGTCCATCCCTTTGTAGTTTGGGGTAGGCAGCTGTACTGAGATAAGTCTCACTGTTGTTTAAGGACACTATTTATTTATTTATTTATTTATTTATTTATTTATTTATTTATTTATGTTTATATAGTTAGTTAGTTATTAAGTAGCAGCAAGTGCAGCAGCTCTAATTTGGATTAGGATTTTTTATTATGATTTCTGCTTTCCAGGACAAATTCTGTACTGCTCTGCATGTAACCTATTTTGGAATAATTGCATTCACTGCAGAAAAATTGAAATAGTGATTAAAATAATGCATCTTTTGTTTGATTTTGCATAAAATTTTTGGAAGTTGCTTTATTTTTTTTCCCTCCAAACAGTGGTGTTTTTCCTTGGTTTTGTTTTGCATAATGAACACATCTTCCTATTTTTGAGAGGAAATAGAAGCTAGTAAATCACTTGCATGTATTTTGTATTAATATTTCAGATACAATTGTTATGTATGATCTTAACTACTACATAGTAAAAATCAGTGATAAAATGCTAGTGTGACTCAGTTTTTAGATTTCAAGAAGTGTAAAAAAAAGATTAGCTCTAATACAAATAAGTTGAATTAAATAGAAAATAAAATAGTTTCATTCTAAGGTCTTAATTTTTCACAAAATCTTTTGTTTATGATCAATTTTGAGCATATAAGTAATTCCTTCGCTAGGTTTTTTGAAGCAGAATTTGTGTTTACAGTTTTGCTACATATGAAACTAATTGGTATAGTTTAGACAAGTGAAAAAGTGTAATCCATGGGTGGTATAATTGTGTCAGTTGAAGCTCCTCAATATATATAAATTGTATTGGCTACTCTGTATTTTTACTGCTATTGCTTTGTAACCTGACACTTTGTTGGTGTTTTTCTGGCACTACAAATCACAGTTTTCTTTCGCAGCTGTGCTTTAATGTGTTGTATTACTTATATTCTCTACTGGCTTCCCTGATGTGCTTGGATGTTCCAGTGGGATGTTCCTGGTATAGTTCTGAATAGTTCTGTGTTTCCAGACAAAAGCTTAAGCCAGTGTTAACTTGCAGGCCTCTAACTGTAAAAGGAGCAAGTTTTGAGAGAACATAAGTAATACCTATTCAAAATTACATTTTTTCATCAAAAACCAATAAATACTGAGGATTATTTTTTATTCTTCATTATGGGGACTATAGTTATCTAAGTATGTAGCACCTGAATGCTGCCTTTTAAAAGGGATGTAAGAATTTGATACCTTCCTAGTTTTCTTCCAAGAAGTTTACACCTCTAAGAATATACCTGTATTTTAAATCAACAGAGTGCCTCAGTCTTGTGTCTGTAGCCTAATAATACCTACCTTTATAAAGTTGAGTTATATAAGCTTTCACAATAAAATACTTCTAGTAATTTATTTATATAATAATTGTAATTCCTTAAAAATAATCACAAGGGCTGCACTAATCAATTTGAGTGGATAAATCAAACTTTTACTGAAACTGCTAGCTATCTTGGCTGTTTATAATAAAATGAATCAGCTTATGAAGAATAGATAGGGAGATTGGGTTTTTTGGGCTGGAATGAATAAAGAGAAAATTATATTCATATAAACATGGAAATCCACTAACTTCAATAATGCTAAATGAATTACTGAAATATTGATATACTTGTTTTCCTTCTGTTTTTCTTTCATTTGATGAACCAGACATAAGGCATTATATGTGAAAGAGAAGGATATAGCTATGGTTCTTTAAACTCATAATGTGCTGGAGAGGTCTTTAATAACCATGTCTATACAAAGGAATTTGAGCCTATACTACCAAACATTTTTAGCCACTCCAATAGTATTTTGAAAGCAGTTTCCTGAATCTGTCCCACGGATGCTGCTCTGCTTTGTACGCAGTAATTACATTTTTATTGACTTTGACACTGGAATCAATTTTTGCTCATTGTTTGTACTTCTATTTTATGGAAAGTAGGAAAGTTTCAGTTCAGCATTATGAATAGTTTTGTGTTGATTAAAACCAGATTTTTCAGTAAGTAATTTGATGTATTTGAAAATATTACCAAGTCCTAGCTAAGCATTTAAGTTTGCAACTACAACAGTCTTTATCTGAAATGTGGGGAAAAAGCTTTAAGAAAACGAATCATTATCTTCAACCGTGTAAATGAAGACAGCACTTAAGCTTTTCTGTGCTATCCCTTCTATTGCTTTTAAAGATGGCATGGTCTGATCTGGGAAAAACAGTATTAAGGCTGCACGTTCTTTAGGGATGTCTGCTTGACCAATGCAGACAGATTTGTGTCCTAAACAAGCTGTATGTTAAAGCCAGGTAGCTTCGCTGGGGTGGAGGTACGTCAAACTGGTCTCTAAAGTCCCATGGAGGCGTTGCCATGCCTACTAAGCCACCAGTCTTTGGACAAGAGCCTGCCTGTGTTTGGTGTGCCTGGTCATGGTCCTGCAGCCACCCTGCAGTCTGCTGACTGGGGAGGGAATTGCAGAACGCTTCTTGTTTGCTAGTTAAAAATACACAGGCCAGAGACTGGCCTAAGTAAGACCTTATATTGTGTATCACCTACATTTTTTGTCCTGTAAGATAATATATTTAAATCTCAGACTTCAATGTTTTATCCTGAAATTGTCCAAGTTGGGTTCTTGGAAACAGGTGAATTTTAAATATTAAGCAGACAGACTTGAACTATGAGGTTGATTATTGGTGTAATGCTGTTAAGACGATGTCACCATTTTTGTGAAGATTTTAGATAAACCTAGTGAAACCTTAAAATTATTTTATACTATGAAATAATAAAAATGGAGAAAAACTTGTATGGATGTCTAATCTCAAATTCTTTGATTAAAAAAGAGCTCTTGCATTTGGTTCCTGTATTCCTGCATCATTATGTGATAACCATGCTTTTTAGCACAATGTCAGCTTTTCAGATAATTAATTTTAAAAGCCGGTGTACAGCTATTATTTTATTTTTATTTATATTTTTAAACCAAGCTCCCCTTCCGTTTCAATCAGTTGTTTCCTTCTCTTGATCTAAAATATCATGAAGTAGGCTTAAGAACATCTTTAACTGTACATTATGAACAGAACTACTCGTTTTCCTGTGCACCTGTACAGAATAGTAAGGGCCAGAAGGTTGGATTCTAGGTTACACTTTGTATGAGGATTGAGAAGGTACAAAATGTTTTAAAATGCCTTTTGTTTTTCCTTTATACTGGAAGTGTTCTCTAGTGCTACATTTCTGTATAGCTCAAGAGGGTTAGTTTGATTTGTCCAGGTACTAAATAGTTGTTTATCCAAAGGCTGAGTCTTTAAACATTGCAGCAAATAGTGTTTTGCTGTTGATATGGAAGATCACTTTGCCTCCTGGTGTTAGTAGATCAAGTAAAAAAGCATACCAGACTGGGCATAGAAAGGAAGGTTTCAGGGGGAAGTCGAGGTGCTATAAAGGGACAGAATCTGGTCTGTGAGATGCAATTGTTTTAAACTTCCCAAAAAATACACCTCAACTTTCAGGTGGCACTGATAAGAGTAAAATTGCCCTGTATTACATATGGGATTTTTTTTCCTATCTTTATGGGTCTTAAGTGGGTTTGTATATGTTAATATTGTGAGACAGTGAATGAGCTCTCTTAATAGACACTTGTATTTTTGCTGGGTACCACTATAGTTGTAACAAGTAGGTGTATTGCTAAGCAGTGTGATATGGCTGCTTTAGCATTAACACCAGTATTAGTATGCAGCATTTCTCTAGCAACACTATTGAAGCCCATATGGGAGGTGTTAGCATTGTTACATGGTGGATTTTTCGAGTCTTTGAAGGAGAACTGGTTTGTGTTTATTGTATATGCATAAAATTAATTTCACAATGCTTCAGTCAATTGCTTCCTCATTCATGTGCCCTTATGGGTAAAGGGACACTTTTATTTGAGATACATCCAATGTGCAGACCAGTGCTGTCAGTTTTTCTTAGGGCACAGAAAGTATATTTAAATAACAGCAGTTCTAGACTCCTGTAATTCTTGCGGTTCATCATCTAAGAACAGAAATGTTTCTGACATTGCTGTAGATACTCAAAAGGAACAAAACATTTCTTGTTTCATTTTGCATACCTGTGTAGAGCTGACCACAATCATGCCTTTAATTCTTTAATGACATGAAGAGTTTTTGGCTGCCAGGGATGGTTTTGTAGTTGCATTGTCCAGATAGCAGTCCTAAAAGGAAATCTGCTTAATGGATACTCTTGCCCTTTTGCATGTCAGTTGCCTATGGATTAATAATGTATTTTTATTCTGTAATAGTAGCATTCCCCCATCAGGTTCTGTAATAGTTAAGGCATTTGGTAGCAAGGTAAGGCCAACCAACCAGGACTCAGCACATTCCTTTACTCCTCCAGGTCCAAGATTGTTATGCTTCTTGTCTGAGACATTTTCAACTGTTTTTCCAGGATTCTTAAGTTGTTGCAAGATTCCTCTTTTGTACAAGGCACTCTTATCCAGCTCTGTGAGCACAATTTCCTAGCTTTGTCCAGTAAGTCTATAGATCCAAAGCATTTCTGTTCTCGTGAAGCCTTGTCTCAGATCTTCATCCTGTGGCTAGTTTCTCTGTTAGTAAGAAGAGCTCAAATTTCAAGCAGTAATTCTGTGTGTTGCTTCTTACTTACTTGACTCTGAAATCCATTGAGTGGTTTTCACCCTTGTTTTTTGTGTGGTGTTTTAGCTTGTTCTACTAGAGTTCCTTGAGATGAATTTAGGCCCCTGAGAGGAGACTGTGTTTTCTTACTTAATTTTTGTACAAAAATCATGACAGTGTCCATTGACTTAGTTTTCTTGTGACCACATGTGTAAGATTGAAGGAGAAGGATATGTGTCTGTCTCTGCAGATATATAAAATGTAAGGGGCCAGCTTTCCAAATAATAGCACTAAATTCCCACTTACCTTTGTTTTCAGGGAATCGAAGGGATCTTAGAGTTATGGTGTTTCACATATGAATGTTTATTCCAAGGTTTCTATACAGGGCGTATTCCTTACACTCCTTGTTAGAGATCTGCTTTTGACCACTTGAATCAGTCATGTTGCTAGATATGGCACCAGTGTCATAGCTTTTATATTCTTACTTCTGTGTCAAAAACATGCTGAGGGTCTTTGCTATCTCTGCTAAGTCATATTCTTTAGAATGATGACCCTAAGACTGATAAAAAAGAAATTATGACTGAGACATGTAGCACAACAACAGTGAGCCATTACAGAAATATATGATCTGTGTGTAGATGATTCACTTTAGATAAACCTGGGTCTAGAGCCATGTTCCAAGATTGCAAGTACTGTGCATTCTGTGGGAGGGGAAACCTATTCAAAGATCTCAGTGAAGAATTCTCTGTTACTCATTTTTTGTCTTTTTGAGAGGTGAGAGTCTGTAGGCTGTGACATGACAGAAATCAGTAATAAAACAGGCAATAGAAGAAAGTAGGAAGTAGTTGGAAATTAATAAAATCCCTTATGTATATTATGTAATTCCCCTTTCTGTGAGAGTTATAAACTGTGGTGGGTGGGTTTTTTTATTCCCCCACCTCATGTTAGCCGAAAAACTTTGGAAATATTGTTCAGGTGTTCACTCTTGGCTGAGAATTTTTTTGTGAGTGCTCTTTGGTTGGTTGGTTGGATTTTTTTGAGGGGTAGATTATGGTAAATTATATCTTTAAACTTTTTTGCTAGATTTTGTAGCTGAAGGGAATCAAATAGACTCTGTGGGATTTGAAAGAACTCATGTGGAGCAATAAAGTAGCTAGAATGTGAATCTGAAAAACTGCTTATTGCATGGCAAATGTCAACCAGCAGGTTATTTGCAGCTAATTAACAAGTACAAGGTGTGAGTGGAATGTTTTCTAATTAATAAAATGGCTGTTGTGTTTAATTTCTGATGCCATTAGTTGACTCAGTGTACAGCTGGTTACTTACAAGATGCATATACTAATTTAGTTTATAAAATTTTAGTCTGTGAGGGTGAAAAGATGGAAAAGGTATAAGGGGTACCCAGAGTTTTGCCTAATCCATTCCAGATGGACAAAATGTGTTCAAAATGTGCTTTATTTATTTAGCAAATCCAGAAGAGTGACCAATGTCATGGAGTTAAGCTTAGATTTTAATACCGTGACTTGAAGTCTGAAAGCTCTTTACTTTTAAACTTCTTTCTGGTCATTGTTAGATTGATTAAAAAATAAATGGTACTGAATAAAAATAATGTACTCCTATATCAACTGAAATAGGAGAGACAGAAATTTTGGGCGTAATCACACAAATTTATCTTAAGATGTGCTCACTGAGGGGAACTGGTTGCAGACCTGGCAATTTTCTGAATTAGAAAACTTGAGAATATCTACCAGCACATAGGATGAGCAATGAAACTTTTGGTAATTAAATGTATCAGAATAATATCAAAGTACATATGCTGTTGATAGTAATGGTATATGTTGATGTCTTCTGTAGTTTAGAAATAAATTCTTCCATTTGAACACTAGACTATCTACGGAAAGGAAAAAAAAAACAGCGAAAAATACTTTTTATGCTCTTTCCCCAACCCCCTTTTTTTCTCCAGGCAGTCACCTTCTGAGTTGCACAAAGGGTCATAAAACTATTCAAATTATAGTTTTTCCAGGAAATGTTTGGTGGTAATAGTTTGGAATATCTGCTAGAACACTCAGTTACTGCTTGGCCAGATATCTGACAAAGGGCTTTCTAGCAGTTTAAATTGTTTATTTTGCTTTTTTCGTTTTGTTTTTAGTAAAGTACATGCACTTCTTTGAAAATTTCTCATTTTTAAGTTTTCTTAGTAGTCTAAGTAGAATACTTACTTTCTATGTTTTTCCATTCTATTAGGAATGTTATTATTTTCATAACCTACAATGACTGGCAGAATAATGCATTTGCCAGTGAGTATTTTTTTTTCTCATTCTTACCAATCCAGAAAAACATACTAGGCCAGTTTATTCTCTGGATTTTCATCAATATCGGATTTTGTTTGTGATCTGTTGCATAAATTCTGTCTCTTGCTGCACATGAATATATATATGTACTACAACTTCATGTTTTCTTCACATTTTAAATGAGTCTGGACTATTCAGTTCAACTTTACAGCTACCTTTTACTAGATTGGTTATGTATAAGAGTACATTAAAATGTGGTTTTAATTAGGAAACTGGTTGTAAATTAATTCTTTTAGTAGCAACATCATATCTATTTAATTTTAATATTCACTATTCTCTAGTTTCGCATAATTTACACCAGTCTTTCTAATGAAGGGCATAATTCTTTGTTTTGAGGTCAGTTGCAGCATGCCCATTATTTCAGTAGGATCTAGGTAAGATTTCAATTTGAGCTTTTGGCTATTTCATTTTAATTATGCAAATAGTGGAGTAAAACCTGAACTGAGCACTATCAGTTCCATGCTGCTTAAAACTTTCTGAAAAATGCAGTGGAATAATGAAGTAATGTTCATGACTGTCTCAACCTTTCTAAAATTAGGTATGGTATTTTCTCTGAAGAGTTACACATTTCTGTATTAAATTCATGGCTTTTATAAATTTCCTAATTAATTTTGAAGTATATTCAATGTGTTAAGTGTACTTTCCAAAGTGATTAGAACTACTTTCAGTTATTTTCTTCCTCCCTGCTTGCTTGTTCTCAGTGAATTTACAGCAAAGAAGTGACACTTCAAGGGAAGTGTCTGGGAATTTTCTAGTCAAAGACCAGGTGTGAATAAGCAGAAGCAGAGGATATTGCAAAATCGTCTCAAGTAAAGAAATAAATTGTACTTAATGTCTGCAGTTTTAACTCTTCTGTTTTACTTTCATCATATATGATGAAAAATAACTTCAATAGCTATTAAAATTCCGACAGAAGTAGATGGTGGAAGTAAAGATCTACAGTTAAAATCCCATACTTCAATATTTTGTAATTGCTATGCTGGACTAACCACATATGCAGGGCTAGTTGGTACTGAAGCTAATATTTGAAATCAGATTTGCTAAACAAGAGATAAATTTTTTCTTTAAACTCATATAAAGTCAAACTCTTTTGTTTTCAACTTAAATACAAATATTTTAATAAATGAGAAATTTGATAGAGAAAATAAGAAACCACATTCATTTACATATGGTATATTCACAATTCAATTACTGCCTGTGTTGCATTCCCAATTACGGTAATTTCATGACTATAAGGCGCACCGGAGTATAAGGTGCACTTCTGGGTGTCGGAAAATTTCCAAACTTTGTCCATATATAAGGCGCACTGACCTATAAGGCGCACATCCCTCCCCCCCGCCCCCAGCAAGGATCTGCACGCAACAAAGTAACGAATTAGTAACAGAAACGCATGATTGCGGGGTTTACTGGCTTGGCCCTAGCCCTGCTCGTCACTGCTGCTGGGGAGTGGCCCCTCTCGCTGCTCCCGTTGGGGAGCAGCCCCGGCCCCACTCGGGGCTGGATGGGCCTCGGCTCGGCTTTGGGGGCTGCTGCGGGCTCTCACTTCCAGGTTGGCAAATTTCCGAACTTTGTCCATATGTAAGGCACTCTGGGATATAAGGCACACTTCTGGGTTCGGAGCAAAATTTTAGTCAAAGGGTGTGCCTTATAAGCGTGAAATTACTGTATATGTGAATATGCATTCCCAGTTACTTCCTTAACTTGCATTTCTGCTTTTCTAAAGATACATGTTTTACGGTCATTAATGTATGAAGTAGGTGTAAGACACATTATACAGTTTTTGTTATATAAAGTTAACTCTGGAAAATATGGAGATGACACAGAGAAATAACTGAAATTCTGGTCAAACCATTTATTTTGTCACAGCCTGTGAAAGACCAGTGGTCTGGCAAACTGTAAAGAATTAAATGTGCAATTGTAAACACATTTAATGTCTAGCAAGTCTTGTGTAGATTTACTCTTTCATACACTATATTGCAGTTTCTCCTACCATTACTTTTTTTCCTGTTCTCTTTTACTGTTGCCTCATTGACCTATTATGAGTAGGTGAAATCGTGGTAGTGGGAGTATTCTGAGTGGGAATATACTCCACAATTTCTAGAGGGATTTTATACTTTAATTCTTACTTATTTCTAGACTTGTAAATCTCTGAACTTCTGATTTAGCTTTTCCTAGCTATATCTTCTTATCCATTTAATACAGACCAGAAATAGCAATATTATGAACACTGTGAAGAAAAAGATCTTTTCTAATACTGCATAATCAAATGTCATTCTTACTAGTCGTTCACTAAACATCCAAACATGCACTTAATGCAAAATTCTAGATACTCCTAATTTAGACTATTAATATACACTGTATGTATATACTATATGTATATATAAAATACACTATATGTATTTCCAATCTATATTGAAGCAATCCATGACATCTCGTCTCCTGTGGACTGATGAGGTCTATGTGTCAGAGAGCATCTTCAGTCACAGACCTGCCAAGAAGAGAGCTGGTGAAGAGAGCTTTAGGTGAAAATTGCTGGAGGAAACAAAACTCAATTCATTCCACTCCTACCAGTTTGATCCCAGGGCCAGCAAGAGATGCCCAGAGCTTGGAAACAGACCAGAGGTCAGCAGGAGAACACATGAAGAACAGCACAAATGAATTCCAGCTGCTCAAACCAGTAAGCTGGCTTCATCCTTCATCAAGGACTCATTTTGAGTGCCTCTGTGCTAATGCATGTAGCATGATGAATAAACAAAATGGAAACCTGCGCATGCCTGCAGGGCTATGGTATTATCCGTGTCAAAAAGATGTTGTGGGATGACTGCTATGATTGAGTGTTGGAATGGAGAGATAGGCCATTTAAAAAAGACAGAGGAGACAAGCGGAGGGTGTTGCCTTCTATGTCAGTGACCAGTTGGAGTGCACGGAGCTCTGCCTGATGATCGAAGGAAAGCCATCTATGAGGTTACAGATTAGGATTAAAAGGAGGGCAGATGACATTTATAAAGAGGGTCTGAACAGGAAGACCAAGTGGATGAGTCCCTCTATAGACAGACAGAAGCAGCCTTATGTTCCCAAGCACTGGTCTTCATGGCAACTTCAGCCATTCAGAGAGCTGTTGAAGGGACAACACAGTGGTAGAGTACTGTGTGATAAAGACGTGCACAGGGAAGAGAGGCCCAAGAAATCTGATTAATATTCAAGGCTTATCTCCTCTAGGTCAGAAGCGATGCATCCTAGCAAAGAGGAAGTCAGGCAGAAGTGCCAGGAGGCCTTCAAAGATGAGCAAGGAGTTTCTGGACAAATTCAGACACAAAAACATAAGCCAGCTGAAGATGGAAGCACGGAAAAGTAGCCTGGGAGGAATACAGAGAGATTGTGTGAGCGGGCAGGGGTCAGATTCGGAAAGCTAAAGCTCTGATAGAATTAAGCTTGCTGAGGGCTGTCAAGGGCAACAAGAGAAATTTCTCTCAGTATGTCAATGATAAAAGGAAGACTAGGGAAAATGTGGGTCCTCTCCAGGAGGAAGCAGGAGACTTGGTTACCTGGGACTATGGAGAAGGCCAAAGTAGAAAATGACTTTTTTTCTGTCTTCACTGACAAATCCTCCAGCCACACTGCCTGAATTGCAGAAGGCAAAGGCAGGAACTGGAAGAATGTACAATCACTGGTTGTAGCTAAAGATCAGATTTGAGACCATCTAAGGAACCTGAAGTTCATGAGTCCATGGGACCTACTGGGATCTATCCAGCTGTCCTGAGGGAACTGGTGGAAGCCACTGTTCATTGTTTTTTTGAAACCAAGACAGTCCAGGGAAGTTCCCAGTGACTGAAAAGGGAAAACATAACTCCCATTTTTAAAAAAGGAAAAAAAAGCCTCTCTGGAGAACTACAGGCTAGTCAGTCTCACCTCTGGGCTCAGCAAGATCATTGATCGAATGCTCCTGGAAACTATGCTGGGGTACATTTAAAATAAGGAGGTCATTCGTGACCGCCAGCATGACTTCACCAAGGGCAAATTGTGCCAGACCAATTTGGTGGCCTTGTGTTATACTCGACTGAGTTATTGTTTTGAAGGATAAGGGAAGAGTGAGTGATGTCATCTACTTGGACTTCTGTAAAGCATTTGATATTGTCCCACATGGCATCCTCACCACTAAACTGGGGAGAGATGGATTTGATGGATGGACTACCCAGTGGATAGGGAATTGTCTGGGTGGTTGCCCTCAAAGAGATGACCAGAACAGCTCTGTAAATATGTGGAGTTCAGTGACAAGTGGCATTCCTCAGGGGTCAATACTGGGACTGGCACATTTTACCTTCTCTGTTGACAACATGGACAGTGGGATCAAGGGCACCCTCAGCAAGTTCACTGACATCAGCAGGCTGTTGGGGCAGTCAGCACACTGGAGGAAAGGGATGGGATCCAGAGGGACCTGGACAGGCTTGAGAGCTGGGCCAGTGCAAACCTCATGGGGTCAACAAAAAAAGTATAAGATCCTACACGTGGGTCAGGGGTCATCCCAAACATGGATACAGGCTGAATGGAGAATGGATTGAGAGCAGCCATGCTAAAGGGGTCTTGGGGGGATCAGCAGATGAGAAGCTGGACATAACCTGTCTATGTGCATTTGAAGCCCAGAAAGTCAATTTTTTCCTGGGCTACATCCAAAGGAGGCAAGGCAAGGATGTGATTCTCCCCCTCTATCTCATGAGACCCCACCTGCAATCCTGTGTCCAGCTCTGGGACCCCCAGCATAAGAAGGATGTGTACCATTTGGATTAGGTCCAGAGGAAGGCCACAAAGGAAATCACAGGGCTGGAGCACCATTAGGCTGAGGGATCTGGAGCTGTTTAGTTTGGAGAAGACAAGGCTCAGGGGGACCTCATGGCCTTCTACAACTTCATGAAAGGAGGTTGTAATGGGATGGGGGCCAATCTCTTCTGCCAATCACAAGTAAAAGGACAAGAGGAAGTGGTCTCAAATTGTGCCAGAGAAGGTTCAGATTAGATATTATTTTTTATTAGACAATATTTTTTTCACCATGGGTGTGGAATAAGTGTTAGGATAAGTTGCCCAGGGAGGTAGTTAGAGTCACCATTTCTGAAAGTGTTATCAGTGCAACACTTAGGGATATAGTTTAGAGGTGACAGTGGTTGAGCTGGGTTGGTGGTTGAACAGCTGATCTTGAAGATCTCTTTCAGCCTTGATTATTCTGAGATTCTCCAAACTGAAAGAGGGTAGGTACAGGAATGAGTGCCCTGGCAGCCAGCAGGGCCAGCTGTGTCCTGGGGACATCAGGCACAGCATCGCCAGCCAGGCAAGCAAGGGCGGGGGTTGTCTATCTCTGCTCTGCACTGGGGCAGCCTCACCTCGAGTACTGGGTGCACTTTCAGGTGCTACAGTATAAGAAAGGTAAGAAACTATTAGAGAGAATCTAAAGGAATGCTACAAAGATGGTGAAGGATATAGAGGAAAAGCCATATGAGAAGCAGCTGAGGTCAATTGGTCGGGAGAAGACTGAGAGGACACTCATCATGGTCTACAGCTTCCTCACAGGGCTAAAGAGAGGGGCTGATACTGATTTCTTCTCTCTAATGATTAGTGACAGGGCCTGAAAATTGGCATTAAAGAGAAGGTTTAGACTGGGTATTAGAAAAGGTTTCTTCACCCAGAGAGTGGTTGGGCACTGGAATAGGCTCCCCAGAGAAGTAGTCACAGCATCACGTCTGCCAGAGTTCAGGAAGTGCTCTTGGGCACATGGTGTGATGTGCCCAAGTCCTGTGCAGAGCCTGAAGTTGGTCTCAATGATCCTTATAGGTCCTTCAACTCATGGTATTTTATGATTCTATGATTTAGATTAGTTTTTAGAAAGAAGTTTTTCACTGTGTGGGTAGTGAGGCACTGCTACGTGTTCCTCAGCAAAGCTGTGAATGCCTTATACCTGAAAGTGTTCAAGGCTTTGAGCATCTGGTCCAGTGGAAGGTGTTCCTGGTGATAGCAGGGGTGTTGGAGCCAGGTAATTTGTAAGGTCTGAGGTTCTGTGAACACTATGGAGACAGCTCAAAGTTGTATGTGCATTGCCAAGGCTTACCACCATTGACACATGTAGTAATAATACCCCAAGCTAATACATTTAATCAACAATTTGAATTTATTATTTAAAAACATATGCACATGTATCTTCTTTAATGAATGATCACTTTATTAAGAGGCAACAGTTATATTCGAGCAATTTAGAATGGTTTCTTGAGTCAAAGTGTTTCTCAATAGTGATGGGTATTCTAGTATTTGATGGTTTGGCAGAATTGTGCATAGATACTTTGTACTGAATGTTTCATGTACTTTTGTTCTGTTGCATTTTGTAATTATTTTATATCAAGAGAGAAGTGGATTTAAGTTATAAATGCTGTTGAGCTATATTTGGAACACCGGTCACAATCAGTTTCAACTATTACAAATAGGAAATACTACTTTATATGAAAAGTTCTTTCACGCTCAAGAAGCTTTTTAGGTTTTGCATATTAAGAATAAACTTGAGGTCTTATGTAAGTGGAACAAATACTAAAAGAAGTAGGGTATGTTTTATTTTAAAACTTATTTTCATACATAGTTTGGATGGTAAATTCTAACAATGTGGTAATTAACAAAAGAAAATATTAGACCTAGTGCAGGCAACCCTTGTCAACTCAAACTGCCATGAGGGTGTTTCTTATTATTTGATTTGCCAAGTTGACCCAACAATCACTCATTTTTCAGCACATATTGCATTAGTAACTTTCTCATTCTGGTTTATGTGAGAATTGTTTCTCTTGCTCTCTGGTTTGTGGACCTAACCCTTAAACCATGATTAAAAATGATTTTGATTTTGCAAACCTGATTTGTATCTTCAGAGTAATTAGTGAAGTATGCTGTACTTGCTTTTGTATACAAGGTAAGTAATCTGCAAAGACCAGTCTTAACTAGCTAAAAATCAAAGAATTTTTTTGTCACCTTTGCCACTCTCTTTTCTCATTTACTTTCATCATAGCTGGTGAAAGTATTCTTTAATTTTAACTAGAATTCTTTCTGTACCTTATCTATTTATTCTGTTTTTCTCTATTTTTTTCTCTGTTTTGAACTAGATTATCACTGTACACCCCTTCAAACTGAAATATGCTTATCTTAATAGTTTATGGAAGCTTTTACTTGAAACTTTGTCAGGCAAGTACTGAATAGATAAAGTATTTTAGTGTGGAAGGGTGTAGTGGTGAACTTGCTTTCTTTCAGAGAGAGGAGAGATATTTATTTTCAGTATGTATTTTCTTACCTGAAGATTAAAAATTCCTTTAATAATATTTATACCACAGTATGATTTTTTTGTGGTAGCACAGTGCATTCTAGTTGGAGAAAAATCATTATTTGTTACATGCAGCAGTTTTATTGCAATAAATTTGATACATCTGTTTATCTGTAATGGATAAATTGCAATTGTTTTGACCATTAGAAGAATCAAAAATATATTAAAACATTCAACTGTTAGAGACACACAGATGCAGTATGGCTGCTTTGGCTGTAAAAGAAGATTTTAATCTTCCTCAGCCTCATCCAAAATGCCTTTCTGCCACCAGAATAATATATAATTATATAATTATAAAACATAATTCTATCATCCTTTTGACCTCTATAAATTGAACTTCTCTTTAAGGGTTTCTATTAGTGAGTTATCAGGAAGAGTATTTACTATGGCTGCAGTCCTGTGTTTTGATCTAAACTCTAATACTTGTGCCAAGTGCCTTAAATAATAACTTGGCTCTGCACAACTATATATATCTAAAAACTAACTCTATGTGATATATCATATTGAAGGATTTAGGCCGTTTAGAGGGCAGAGTACTTTCTTCTTGCTTATAGGTGATAACAACTAGATTTAGTGTAACGAAGGGAGGGGCAGGAACAAAAGAACATTTTGTGTGTGTCCATGTGTGGGGAGTGACACCAAAATCACTTTTTCCTTCCACACTTCAAAGGCAACAAAACCTCGCAGATTCCTCAGCCTGAATCACCAGAGTGTCACTCTTTAAACAAAATGTAATACTTAGGACTTCTTTTACGATGTCATAGTGTTATTTTTAAAAACACATTTGTCCCGACTTCATGGGTTTTTTCCTCTGCCATGCTGATGTTGTGACTTGAGTTCAAGTTATATGACTTCCGTCGAATGAGGAAAGAGAATAAAAATGTTAATGATATTTGATTTAAGCCTGCAAAATTATTTCTGCTGTTTCAGTGATGATATTTCACTGTGCCTTCTTTTGTTAGAGGTCATTATTACTGACCTACTTGTATCTTGCTAGTATTATACCATAAGCTCTTCCCCCATGCTAGAGATTCAGATGTATCCTTTCCTCCCTCATTGTGTGTTTAAGAGAGTCTTCTCGCATACAAATCTTAAATCACTTGTTCCCCAAGTGCCTGATGCAGCTGTATAAAAGTATTTTCTGTGAGGTAGTCTGGAGCAGTGTTTTGTGGGACTGGTGATACAGATGTATTTTAGTGTCCTGTTTCTAAAATCACCTCATCTGTAGGAGTAGAATTGCTCTATTGTTAAACAGTTGTTTGGAATCATATACCCATAGCAGTGTAAAATAAATGTGTACTCTGGAAACTTTTTTTAAGGTCTAGAGACAATAGGTACATAATAAAAACTCTCAAAACTGAAGGGTTCATCAAGGTCCTTTGGCTAAGAGTTTAGTTCCTGTGCTACTCTGTAGTCTTGTGGAAGATTTGGCAGTGAGAAGTCACGTTCAACTGGGACAAATTTTTCTGATTTAAAATTATTTTCATTTCCATAGGGTATTTCATTAAGGAATTTCAACCTTTCTGTTGTTAGATCACTGTCTTCAACTTTGGAAATCCTGGTGTCCCTTGATTCCACAGAGTTGGAAATAGGCAGTCTGTGAAGTTTGTTCAGAGCCTCAGAGGAAAAATTTTTTTATATTAAGTAAGATAATGTACAGTCCTCAGTGTTTGAACCTCCTTCATAAGAGTGCATGAATTTTGCATTTTAGAGACACTGATAAATATATTTGATTTTTGTAAATGACAAGCATATGATGGAAATTTTCAGTGTGTATTCTCAGAGACAAAACACTTGGGTAATCAGTGTAAGTGGAGCTGTTTCCCCAAGTTGTCTTTCAGCTTTACTGTTTCAGTGTGTGTAGTTTCTTCTAGCTCATGATAAAATACTTTGGTTCTGGAATTTATGTATTCTGTCGAATACTTCTGGGTAAACTGCCGTGTAAGATGCTATATTAAAAACAGAATAAAAATTAAAGAGAAGAGTATAATAAAGAAAAAATTTGTGTATGGTAACACAACATCAAAGATACATATATATATATGTGTAAATGGCAGTTTAGTGCAGTATTGTGAATAAAGGGGATTATAAAGACAAAAATGAGAAAAGGTCATGACTATCTCATACATTTGATGCAATTTCATACATTACCCCTTCTCCTATCACAACAAGCTCTTGTAAAATTCTCTCTCCAGCTTTCTTGTGAACTCCCATTATTACTGGAGGGTTGCAGTAAGGTACTCCCAAAGCCTTTTTTTCTCTCATACTGTCCTCCAGGAGAGGTGTTCCATCCCTCTGATCACCTTGGTGTCCCTCCTCTGGACTCTCCCCAGCAGGTCCATGTCATCCCTGTGCTGGGACCCCAGAGCTGGTGCAGCACTGCAGGTGGGGTCTCAGCAGAGCAGAGTAGAGGGGCAGAATCCCCTCCCTGCCCTGCTGCCCACACTGCTCTGGGTGCAGCCCAGCACACGTTTGGCTTTCTGGGCTGGGAGTGCCAAGGCTGGGTCATGTCCACAGCACCCCCAAATGCTTCTCAGGGCTACTCAATTCATTCTTCACCTAGCCTCTATTTGTGCTTGTCATTGGCCTAACCTACATGTCTAAGACCTTCCCCACTCATTAATAGCAGTCTGTCTCCTTTCCTTTTAATTGCCCTAGGTTGAGACAGGCCATTTTCTCTTCCAAAAGGGCAAACCTCCCTCCTCTTAGCTATGCATTTGTTGTAATGTCTTTTGCTTAATTGGTGTGAAAAATTTCACTTATATATGACTAAACTTACTAAAACCAAACAAATTTCTTTACTGCTACTTGCCTTTATAGCTGAAAGATCTGGAATAACAGTAATTTGGATAAAATTACCAAATGGATAGTGGTCTGCTAAAGAAGATCTTGCCGTACATTTCAGAACTTGTTCTACCATGCTTGCTGTGGTAGCTCTGCTGAAAAATATTTCCACGTCTGTCATATATCGCAAAACAAGGACTGGGGTAGCAATGTGCTTCCCACTGTAAATAAAATGCAAGTTCGTGACCAGCTGAAGAAACTGAACGTACATAAATCTATAGGACTTGATGACATGCTCCTCAGAGTCCTGAGAGAGTTGGCCAGTTGTGCCAGTCAGGTGAAGTACCTGGTGAGTAGAAAAAGGTCCCCGTTGACCAGTGTATTGCCCTTTCACAATGGAGTGACTACATGAGTGGATAAGAGCTACAGATGTAATTTATCTGGACCCTTACATAGTCCCTTACAACATCCTTCTCACTAAATTGGAGAGAGATGGATTTGAAGGGTATACTGTTCAATGGATAAGGAATTGGTTGGATGATCATATCTAGAGGGGAGTGATCAATGGCTCAGAGATACACAGTTTCTATTGCCCTGGATCCCAGAAACAGTCTCCAGAAACGAAGTGCTGAAGTCTTCTAGAGCAAAGATGATGTGTATTGACAGCATTATGAGAAGGAAGCAAAATTACTACTGGTATCTACTGTTCATCAGAATTTACGTTGATGCAACATGTTCTCCCATCCTGCTTTCTACATCCTAAGTCTTCACAACCTTGATTTGAAAATTGGGGAAAATTGTTGGAGTGTGTGGAGCATAGGAAATCATACCAAATCAGTACAAACCAGAAAGAGAATGGTTGCCTGTCAATATTAGGGCAAAAAATGAATTCAGTAGTCATACTGGTAGTAGTATTTTTATGAAAAATGTGCATTTGGATAAAGTATCTTGAAGAGCTCTGTTTGTTGGTAAGTAACATAATTTATGTAATTCCCTAAAATATCTTACACTTTTTCAACTGTCACTTTGCCCTTAATACGTCACAGCATATATCGTTGTTAGGAATTATGTCAGTTTTATATGCTGAAATCAAGCTGAGAAATTCTTGTTTTTCTGTACTATACACTCCCTGAACAGTACATGAGACATATTTTTATAGTTGCTCTCAACCCAAAATCTTGATGATCTGCTACTCCATGCATCTATTTTTTTCCAAATAGTTACCAAGCAATTTCCTGTTACATTTGGTGAGGTTAAATCCAAGAATGCCAACTCATGATTGCTTCATATTTCAAATACAGCTTTTTAAAGGAAAATTTAGAAACATGGTCAGATTTCTGAAGTTTTACTTTCCACAGATGAAATTTTTTGAATTTTTTTGGAATAGCCATCATAAAGCTGTGGTTTATTATACTTGAGTAAATTACCATCTGTATGCATTTGAATGTGTTTTCCCATTAAGATAGTAAAACACAATTGAGGCGAGCTATTTGAAAAATGAAATGAGGGAGGTGAAAAAGTGGTAGTTGAACATTATACAAGTATTGTAATAGTCTTCATGCAGATTTTAAGTTTGGCAGGGGTCCTAGTAAGACAGTTTGCTATTGTTTTACTATGCTCTGTTGGAGAACAAAATTTAAGATATACCTATGTCCTATACTTTGACAGTGCAGTTTGTGTTCCATTTCTAGTACCTTTCACTGACCAGATTTCAGGTGTGTATTGTATACTTAGCAAATACATAAAGCACAGGAGGAATTGGTTCACTAACATCCAAAACTAACCACTTGCATTACACAGTCTAAGTTAAAGAATTTGAAATCTGTACACAAACAATATTTTGCTATACTTGGCAAAGAGTGAGAAACGGAATACACTAAGAGATTATGCACTTTTCTTTGACTACTGCATATGTTTCTAGAAGTAATTAGTTTTGCTGAAAAGTATGCTTCAGGTTGATTATCAACAAGTTTATTAACCCAAGGGTCAAATAAATTAAAAATATTTTTTAAACTGGTTCTTTATGTTTTTATTTTTTATTATTTTGTCCTCCAACATATTTATACTCAACACCAGAATCTTATATGAAGGGAAAAAAAAAGGCATGAAGATCTTTTTCAGATGTCACTTTGAGTATCTTCATGTTTCTGTGTCCAAATATGTTTTTTTTTAGTGAGGCAGAATATTCAGAAAGTGAAGTCTTTACTTGGAAACTAAAGATGCTAGGCTATTTAGATATAGAGGCCTTAGAAACTATTCAGATGTATTTTAAGTATGAGTATCAATTCAGCTAAAACACTAGCCTGCTAAGAACATGGGACCACCATCATATAAATTGGGGTAATATTTCAAAAGAGAAAGCTTAGATTTTCGGTATAAGATGGAAGGCATTGCTTTTGAAACTCCTTTTCTGTTTCACAACAAAAATAGGATTTGCTGGTTGTATTATAATTAAGTTATTGCCTCAGTAGATGGCACTCTTCCCTCTGAGTCACCAAGGTGCCTAGGTCATCTGTATTTAGAGTTCTCTTTTTTTTTAGATACAGTATGGAATTGATCCTGACTTCCACTGCTTATTAGAACATGGGTGTCGATTGTCATATTCTGACAAAATTTCTGTTTAACTATTACATTCTTGCTTGTCTCAGTCTTTGCTATGGCTGCTTAAGTGAACTGCTGTATGTGTTAGTATTAAAATACTTGTTATGCTCCCCCATACATACATTACTCTACCCTTCACTACTCAGCTTGCACCTAACAGGGCCTGATTGTCGAATATTTAGTCACCTAATCTTACGATTTTGGTAGAGTTGTGTTCATGTCAAGGTGAAAATTCTCTGTGTGAAACTTGCACATATAAAGTTGTGTTGATAGACTGCACTCATTGTATCCAAACAGGATCTCTTACCAGGTTCTTATTTGCTAAAAGATCTGATTGTGCCACTACAGGCATAAATGCAAATAACCTTTAAATCCTTTTAAATATTAAGTACTTAATATTTAAATACATGCTTCTCACAAGCATGTTATCGAAATTAATTTGAAATTTGAATTTTACTGCCAGTGTGCTTGGGTCATATAAAGTTACAGTCTTATAATTTTGACTGTTAGTACCTTTGTCCATGCCATGCCACAGATTCTGTGTCCCCTGAACCGGTGGGAACAAGAGCTGGGCTTCACTATCTCTTCATTAGTCTTAGTACTTATGCCAAAGACGCTGTACTTTTATACCTTCTACACTATGTGCTTTTTCTTTTAGCCCTTTGTATAGTAGATTAGGGTAGTCTGGATTCTTCTGGTTTTGTGCAGCCTGGTCATTGAAAAACAATATCCACACATTCTTCATACTTTTTCCCTACTTTCCACAGTAAGACAATTTAGCAAGTTACAGAGGGAAATAAGAACCAGGTTTAGAAATATGGCGGTATTGCAACGCTGCTCATTCTGTTTTATGACACAGATTTGAAGGCATTTCATTTGACACGTTCAAAGACTTTTGGTTTGTGGGGTGTTTGTTTTTTTTTTTTTTTTTTTTTCTTTTTTTCCTTCCTCATTTGTCTTTCATTGTTTGTTTAGTTTGGTTTGGTTTTGGTTTAGGTTGGTTTTTTTTTTGAGGGGACAGTTAAATCAGGAAAGACAATCTTAAGCTTTTTATAGTATTCAGTGAGAGCTTCCACAAAACAGAAAAGAATGCTATATACTTATCTTTTATAATTATGCTTAAGATGCTTCTTCTGCTGTTCCTCATGGATTTAGTTTCTCTCTTTAATTAGAATATTTATTTTTTCTTTGTAATCTGGTAAACTGAAAAGATAAATCCTCTTCAGCCTCCCAAACAGAAATCACAACTGAGGTGTACTCCTCCAATGTTTTGTGATGTTTTGTTCCTGTTACGTGTGATATATTCTCAACCAGCAATCTATGGCTGGTTTAGTAAAAGCCATCTACTATCTGCCCCTGGTACTGGTTATATGGTGATAAGCACTGAGGAGTAGATTCTCCCAGAATGAAATTTCTTTTGGAGGTGACTTTGAAAGCAGAATCATTATTTGGTGGCCTTTCCTACTTTAATACTCTTTTAATGTACTATCAGTCTCAACTTGCATTTTTCTCCAGATCAGATGGTAGACTATCTTTATCTCTCTAGAATTTTAGATTAGATTTAGATTTTTAGACATGATTACATTTTTAGATTCTAGGTTTCTAGATTCCTGCCTGCCTACCCCCTGTCAAAGAAGTCTTCACTTGACCTGAAATAGTTAATTACCTGGTTTTTCTGCCCAAGACCTTCATGGGCAAAGAGATTATCCTGAATATTTCCCTCAGCTTAAGTCCACAGTAATTCTGAATCAGTACCTTCATGAGTTTTCAGTTTGACAGTTTACTGTTAGTCTGCAGTCTACACATGTGCACTTTTTTTTTTCCTTTTTTAAACTGAGCAGTCATTTTGTCTTTCATAATTTTGGAATTGAAAGGTTTTTATTATCTCAGAACATAGTTGTCATTCAGGACAATTCTCTGTTTAGATAATTATTATATTTATATGTATAATATATGTATTAATATAAATTTTTCTCGAAGTAGAAGAGGATATGTGTCTGTATTACAGAAGTTACTACAATGACTGACATTGTTTTTAGCAATCAAACTGCATGAATCTATTAAGGATCTTTGAGTCTTGTGTTAGTTTTGGAGGGATGCTGTGAAAACACTCTGGCATTACAGGTACTAAAACAGGTCTGTGGATAAATGGAGAAATGTTTTTCCCTTGTAAAATGAAGTTATTATTAGTTCTCAGAAATGAGAGATTTAACTAAAAATACTTAAATATCTGGAAACAAAAACCCATGGAAATATTGCATTGTGTCAAGTCAAATACTTAATTTTTCCCTGTTTTCTATTCTGACCCCTGCTACTGCCCCCACCCTCCCGCCAAAAAAAGTGATTTTCAAAAAAATGAGATAATTTCTGATCTTTTGTTGTTTTAAAAAATTGAAAATGTTGTCAGTAACATATCTTAGCAGTGAGGTGTAATCTTGGTAGTTTGGAATTTGTGTGATCTTACTAGTTACTCACGAATGATGAAATTTTTGGAACTCTTAGTAATGGCTTTCGATTCGGTATAAGACTAACTGGAGTGTCAAATCCTGGTCAGTCTAATGGAGTGGGAAGAATATTCAGATAATTTAACTAAAATATCTTTTCATATGTTTGTATTCTTTCTGAATTGGAGACACAGTTCCTAAATAACTTACAGTTTTACATGTTTTGGAGTTTTAAGTACATGTTGACCAACATGGCTTTTCTGGGAGATTCCTAGATCTGCACAGAGTAACACTCATGCCAGGGAAACATAAGAATCTGTGTAATAGTTAAACATATAAGCAACTTACTAGGAAGTATTAACAAGAGAATAGAAGTTAGCTTGATCCACAAAGCTGACTGTTTCACTGTCAAGAAGCTGAGAGTTAATGCAGTTATGATCTTGGAGGACAAGATGCCTTAAGGTCAGAGAAGGAAGGATAGAAACTGCCAAAATTAATTTTTTCTTTTCCGTATGTCCAGTTACAAAACCTTGTTTTAAAATTAGCTTTGTACTGAATTGCAGAAGGAATGACCATCCAATACTGCTGTTTGAATCAAATTGCTGCTACACATATTTGTAATATTATGTTAGGACATCAGGTGTAAATTATTAAAGTTAATATTTTTGTTATTGCTGAACATTTTGTTCAGGTTGTGTTATGAAAACTGTAGAACTTGTATTTTTGGGAGCTGATAATAACATTCAGCTTCCAAACGTATGGGATTCTTTTTCAGACCTTTTAAGATGCCTCTTTGGATAGCACTGAGGTTGCATTTGGATTGCCTTCACACTACTTCAGCCAGACCCATGTAAATCTCTCATTTATTACTCTCAGCAGCTTGAAAAAGGGAGTGCTAAGTGATTGGATAAATAGGCAGGAAGAGGTACAGGCAGTTCCTTAGCTTGCACATTAATTCAGCTGTAATGAAAGGTATTTGCTTATATTGTTATTTTAGGACAGTTAGTTCTGCTTAGAAATTGCAAGGTCATAAGTAATGCTGACAAATGCTCATTGTCCAGATTCTTTCAGAAGAAATTTCTACCCTATGAGCTCTTTCAACCACCTGCCAAAGCAGAGTGAAATATGTTATGCAATTCTGAACAGTGTGTTTGGAATCAGTAAAGAACAAGAAATTGTACTTCAAATGCTAGCAAAACCAAGGAATTTTTCAGATGTGTAAAATGCAATCTGTTAGGCCATGAAAGTGTTTATGAGTTTTTGACCAAGACTGGTTTTGGAGCAATTCCATTTCAGTCACATTTTGGGTATGATTGTTAATTATTTAGTGGTTAAAAAAAAGAGCATAAAACAATAGCAATAATATGAAATGCACTTGGTCAGGAGAATATTTTTGTCATGCTTTGCAACTCTATTTTTTGTTATGTCTTGAGTCAATTAAGCAGATTGTTTGACAGTCCAAAAAATGTTGTTCCTGTATGTGTCCCTTCCTAAAAGTGCCACATAATAAGTAGTATGGTGCTGTTCTAGAGGTAGTAACCTCACTGAAACACGTGGGTGTTCTTTATAGTCTGTGCACTACTGAACTTGCCATTTCTCCCTGTATTGCTGGAAGGAAACTCTTTTCCTGCACATTCTCTTAAGTAGCTCAATAACTTAAATAGATTTATGCATCTTAATTTTATAAAAATTTTTAATTAATAAAAATAACATTTTAATTCAGTTTTTATGCTTTAGGCTTTTACAAGTTAGAATCATAGAATAATAGAATCATTAAGGTTCGAAAAGACATTTAAGATTATCAAGTCCAACTGTCAACCCAGCATCACCACCAATGAACCATATTTTCAGGAGTCATATTCACATGTTTTTTGAACACTTCCAGAGATGGTGATTCCACCACTTCCCTCAGCAGCTGTTTTGGTGCTTTACAACCCTTTATGTGAAAAAATGTTTCCAAATATGTAATCCAAACCTCCCCTGGCACAATTTAAGGTCATTTCCCCTCAGCATGTCACTTGCTGCCTGGAAGAAGAGGCTGACCCTCACCTTTCTACAGCCTCCATGAGGCACTTGTAGAGAGTGCTAAGGTCACTCCTGAGCCTCCTTTTCTCCAGGACAAACACCCCCAGCTCCCTCAGCTGCTCCTCTCAGGAATGGTGCTCCAGACCCTGCCCCAGCTCCATTGCCCTTCTCTGGACTCACTCCAGCCCCTCAGTGTCTTTCTTGCACTGAGGGCCCAGAACTGGACACAGCACTCGAGGTGTGGCCTCAGCAGTGCCCAGGACAGGGGGACAATCCCTGCCCTGCTCCTGCTGGCCACACTATTGCTGATCCAGGCCAGGATGCCATTGGCCTTCTTGGCCACCTGGGCACACCCTGGCTCATGTTCAGCTGCTGTCACCAGCACCCCCAGATCCTTTACAGCCACTTTGTCCCAGCCTGTGGCCCTGCCTGGGGTTGTTGTGACCCAAGGGCAGGAACCAGCACTGGGCCTTGTTGGACCTCACACCATTGGCCTTGGGGCATGATCCAGCCTGACCAGATCCCTCTGCAGATCCTTCCTGCCCTCCAGCAGATCAATAACCCACACAGCTTGGTGTGGTCTGTGAACTTGCAAAGGTTGATACACATAAAATTGATAAAGATGTTAAACAGGATTGGCCCCAACAAGTCCTGAGGGTGCACCACATGTTTTTTCCCAGGTTCTTCCAAGCAAAAGTGGGAATTTGATTAGAGTATTTGCATTTGTAAATGACTTGTATTTATTAAATAAAGCCATACTTGAGAATAATAGAAACACTAAAATAACTTACATTGAACAAATGAAAACCAGACTAATTTATAAAACAAAAATTGCAATTACTTAATTAAAATCAAATAGTGGTAGTTCCTACATGCTATCCAACCTCTATTAAAGCATTGTTGCTTTAATAAACTTCTAAATTGATCCATCCTTTTCTATAAATTTGGTGAGTAGTTAAGTGTTCTAGTTCAATAACTTTATAAATGAAACTAATAATGAAAAATAATAATTTGTGACCTTAATACAGTGAAATTCTCCCCATTTCTTTAGCCACAATTGAAAGAAATATTTTCTTGGATGTGACTTTTGCTTGTTTGTAGATCTTATGATATTTACCTGGCATTATTTATAATGGTTTAGCTACATTAATTTCTAATTTACTGAGGGAAAAAGAAATAAAGCATGCTTATTTTTCTTTCAGCTTGAACTTCCTGGATTTCTTACAGTTAGTGTTTTAGACTGTTGTGTTGACATCACAGAAGAGAATGTGCTTTATAGAACAATGGCAGGTGTTTAAAACTTCATAGTCAACTAATTGGGTAATGAAGTTCAAGAGGTTTCATGTGTAGTTGTTAGGAAGATGTAGAATTGTTCCAACTCAGAGTGGAATGGAGAGGGAGTCTCTTTCCCCACTTTTCCGTACTGATAAAAAATTTAATACCATACCATAACTGTGGTTCTAATTATGCTTTTGTTTTGAATAATGTAATTTACATGTAATTTACTTTCCAATGAATATTCTGAAGAGTTGTATTAGAATGTAATATTTATTTTTTTCATTATTATTAGTTAAATATTTTTAGATAACACCTACTTAGAATCTGTCCGAAAGGGACTTCTGTAGATCTTCAGTCCAATGTTACCCCCTAAGCAGGGTGAGTTATGAGATCAAACTAGGTTTCACAAGACTTTACCCAGGCAAATCTTGCAATACCTTTTTGGGCAGACCACTTTACTACTTGACTGCCCTCATGGGGATAAAGGTTCTCCTTAGAGCCAGCCAAAATTTCTGTTCGGCATTTAAAATTTTATAAAACTCATGGGAATAATTATTTTAATAGTCTCATGGCAATATGCAGTATGTGGTAAAAAATAACATAGTTGTTCAGGTCAATTTTAATATGAAGGAGTATATTGTCAATTAAAGAAATTAATGGAACTTTTCTTTCATAACATCTGTAGGGGGAACCAAACTAGTTTTAGAAATATAACTAAGCATTTTCAGAACAGACAAGTAACTGAATGCTTTGTGGGCTTAATAAATTTAATGAAGAAGAATTTAGTAACTTGTTTTCCCACTTCAAGATAGGTTGGCTTTGAAAGACCAGTTTACAAAGTGAAGGCTTGAATAATGTATGGAAGGTTTAAACCCAAGGAATCACTGAGAAATTCCTTTTGACAATCATGTAGTTTAAATATGGATTTAACATATTTGGCTTAGGTTGAAGAGCTCTGACATGTGCATCCCTTTGCAAGATAGATTATGGATTCTGAAGCCCATTTTCTTTCCTAGTTAATTCTGTGATTTTTTTTTTTTTTTTTTTTTTTTTTTGTTAGCAGAAATAAAATAAATTGCGCCAGCTTCACTCTTACATTCTTCAAGGTAAGAGAAAGTAGGGATGTATGCCTACAGACAGCCTGGATAGATACAGTTGACTAATCATAACTCGTATACAGTACGAGTAATGTGGTTTATGAGGAGCCACTGCTGCAAAGTCAGTTAATGTTCTCATGGCATTCAGCCATTCATTCACAGCAGTTAGTTGCTGTTGTCATTAAAATGATTAGTAAAAAATAAGTTTGACAGAAAATTATAATAGATGCTACACAAACTTTTTTTGTCTTTGATAGAGCTAATATTTCTTCCTGGCTTATATTACATGAAAAGAAGATGAAACAAAGATTTGCATGCAATTCTGAATTGTATGTCTTTTGATTTTCACACAGACACCCTTCGAAGATCCATGTGAAGTGCATGTATTCCATTTGCCAGCCCCTTTTAAAAAACAGAAAATCAAATTAAGTTCCTTCTTGTGTTAACATGACAGGTTTATGTGCTCTAACAAATTCGGACAAGATCTCTGACATATTTTTCTTCTTGTAAACTTGTGTATTTCTTCTAAACTGATCCTCTTTGTTAGAACAGTCTTTGCTTTGCCACCATTTCACTCTATGTATTTCTTTTCCTTTCAGATCAGAAGCAGACCACAGAATATGATAGCTTCAAACTTTGTTAGCTGTATTTTGCATGTCATCTGGAAAACTACCACAGATGTCCAGCACTTGATTGGCATTGTATTGTTCTTTAAGCAATCAGATCCAATTGTTTGCTATCATTTTTTGAGGAGGAGATACCCTTTATTGTAGCTTATTGTAACACATGCTTATAGAAAAAAGCACTAAACTTGCAAAATATGTTGCTGTGAGTCTGCTCTTAAGACAAACAATTTTTTAATTCTAGTCAGGGTTAAAAATAATTTGGGAATGACTGTCTTTGGTTTTGACCTTTAGAGGAAGTCAGCAAATAAACTTCATTGCATTGACTGAAGAAGGTTCTAATTACTGCATCAAGCTACTGAAATTTATCTCTTTGTGTAAATATAACTTTATGATTCTTTAATTGAGCTCAAGCACGGAGTGTACTGTTCTTATTATTTTCAGGAAAAATATGTTGTGACAGTATATGTGTAAGAGTTTAAATCTTTTGTCAAAAATTTTGTACAAATACCAACCAGAAGTAGCAAAAAACAACCACGGTTATTCCTGTTATTGGATAATATTATTATTTTTCTGAAAACATTTGGGCTATATGTCAAGCATACATTGTTAATCCAGGAAATTAAATATATTAAAAATTATTGGGAAAAGAATAAAGGATCTTATTATGCTGTTGATTAAACTGGGCATGGTATGCCTAGGTCTTGAAAAGTTTGTATCTGACAGTCTGGCCTTCTCATCTCAAAAGGTTTTTGGAGAATTGGAGAAGAGAAGCAAGGATAACTATTACAAGGTTGTATTGAGGACACAAATGAGGAAAAAATCATTCATACCATCTTTCACCACAAGAACTTGACTCTGTCTAGAAAATATAGAAGAAGAAAGTCTCAAAACCAGGAGAAGGGAGGCAACTATTTTTAATGCAAGGTTTAGCTAATGTTGAAACTTCTTGGCAAATCACTTTATGGAAGCTGGACATATATATAGGTTGAAAGGTTGGCTAGGCATGTTCACAGAAGAAAAATCCATTGAAAGTAATAAATACACAGAAGCACATCTGTCTCAAAAATTCTGAGCCAAAAATAGTTGGGAGAGTACTAGTATAATTGACATTTTATGCCTGCAGTGGTGTTATTCTTTCTTGGGCCTTCTCTTAGTTCGTTGTGAAGGCTGGGTATTGGGATAGTGGAATCTGTGGTCTGGCCCCTGTTGCAGTTCTTATGTTCTTCTGTACCAGGTGTGGTCTGTCATCCTAATGAACTGCTATTCCTTGCAGCCAATGCTTAGCCTTCTATGCCTTATGCAGTGTGAGTAAGGGTAAATAAAGTAGACATTTTGTGTACAAAGATATGTGATCTTCCCAAAGATTATAAACTAACTGTTTACAATATTCAGAAATTTAGAAAAAAAGGCCTACCTATAGTAAAATCCTAGAAAGAAATCATAGAAAAACTTATAAATGTATGTGCAATATGTTATTGCTCTAACTTAACTAATTTATTTTTGTACAACAGAGCTAAAACTTGGTTAGTAATCATAGCTGTTAGCTGTGTTTCCCTTCTGCCAGAGGTCTAGACTAGTTGCTTCCTATTTTCTGCTGTGTGGCAGGATGCCCCCAACCACACCTCTGTAATTAGTTTTGCTAGCTTTCCTTTTCCCCAGACTTGGTTGCATTAGTACAGTCTAAAAAAAACATTGCCCCACAAGCTCCTTGAGCTGTTCAGTGTCAAACAGCTTTGAAAAAAAAGCTTTATGTGTTAGTTGCTGGACTTATCCTGAATGTACCGATAAAGAAATTATTAGCAGTGTACTTAGAGCAGATATGTAGAAATTTCTGATTTATTCTCTAGCTCAGGTTGAACTAGCTACATCTGTGTAACTCCCTCTAAATTTTGACTCAATACTGAGAATAATAAAAGTTTCAAAGACTTTTGAGTTTCAGAATACAACAAATCAAGTATTATCGACACACTGGTGATAGTGCCAGAATAAGTTGTCCCAGAATGTTATTGAAATCACTGCTGGTGCATAGGTAGGTGTCTCTACATTTCTGATGCACTTGCATAATATCTTTTGTGTGGATCAAGAGTTATCCTAAGTGTCTAAACAGCACTAATAATACTACTGATTATGATAATATTGCAACTGCTATTCTATTGTTACATTGCTGAAGTTGATGACTACAAATGACAGCTTTAATTTTTTTTTCCAGAGCTGTGTTTATTTTTACTTTTTTGACTTCATTTGCAGTTTAGAGAAAGTAGTATGGAAGTGTTTAATTTACAGTGCAATTATTTAAAAGTTTTATATAAATCAGGAGAACTAGAACTTACAGCAGGAATAGTTTTTCTGGCTGTAACTCAGAATTTATCCACTCAAGCTAAGTATCAGAACAAAGTCCAATAGAGCAGACTTTGGTTGTCTGTGGCAACATTAAAGACACAGAAAACTAATAATAGAAAAAGCTATTTCTGATGAGTGATGTGTAATATGTATGTTATTCTTTTCCTTCCTCAATTTAAATAGCTCTTTTTGGTTTGAGGTTTTTGAGGAAGGAACCAAATAAGACATGTTCTTTATTTTAGGGCAGAATGCTGTTGTGGTATACCACTTTCTGCAAGGCAAAGGATGTGCTGAAGTAAAGCTTTTAGAAAGACATCAAAAATACTGTGTAATAGAGAGTATTGCTGTTGGTAACCTATGCAAAGCTAATGAATGGCCAAATTATTATAGGCATTATTTAACTCCATTGCAATTGTCTAGTATTAGTGACATCCAGTTCAATAGCATTAGTGACATTGTCTGCATTTGCAAAATGAGCACTTTTTGAATATAGCCAAGTACATGCATAAAAAAAAAGTACAAGTACAAGCTAGTCACTGGGTTTTTCCTTTTTTTTTTGTAATTTTCCATACTTTAGAAAGAGGAGTTGGAGTCGTCAGATAGCTTGAAGCTTTTGATCAATTTAAGAGAAAACTAAGATTTCAGTCTGATCTGGCAGCAGTTCAGTTTATGGTCATAGGTGTTGGAACTAGATTAATTTAATTTTCCACAATAGGTACCTTTTTACTTGGTCTTTTACATTTATTCAAAAGTAACCTATAACATCTATGATTGGGTGCATAGATAAATCATGTTGCATAGCATGAAGAATAAAAGGTAAAAAAGCGTAACTCTAATGAACTTCTTAGGTTTATTGTTGAGCGAGGGTGTGCGAGAAAGATAATCCTTATGTAAAGAGCGAGATCTTAAAACCTATAACAATTAAAAAGTGAGTATCAAAAGGTATAATTTGCTTTAAAAGTGAAAAATAAACCCTTGCTTTCAGAGATAATGTCTGGAAATATTCCCTAAAAAATGAAATATTAATAATTTTTAGTATTTAACTTTGTTTACTCTTAGTCAGGAGAGAATCAGTTCTTAGACTTCATTTTATTTTCTGACAACCTTTTCAAACAGAGTAACTGACAAATCATCTAGTATTATATATATGAAGTATGTGTTCACCTATCTGAAACTTATAAAGAGCTTCATGTCCAGTCATACATATTTGTTGGTTTTGCCTAGCCTGAATTTTTTTTTTTTTTTAATTTTTTTAATTACATTTAAATTCCATCCATCCTGGTAGATTTTTCCTCAGGGATTTACTGTGACTGTGTTTTGGTTTCCTAAACTCTTTTCCATTAAAAAAAATAGTCCTTCAAAAGCCTTGGTTATTTATGTCAATATCTATCTTAAATATTACTCATGCTTATTGGTAGCTTTCAGAGTAATTTTGGAGTAGTTTGATGTATGTGTAAGTAAACAGCTGGTCTTTCATACTGATTTTGAACAGTTTGCTCTTCTAATAAGAGGTTTCGTGCTTTACTCACTTTACTTAAATAAAACATAGCATGGGTTATTCTTGTTGATTAATGAAATTCTTTAAAGTGTATCTAATACTAGTATTCATGTACATTTCCAATCCTGTAACAGGTATATTTCTATCTCAGTGTTAATTTGATGCAAATAGTCCCTTCTGGCACACTGGACATTTACAGTAATGTAATAATAGTTTTTTACAGAGACTCTTTTCAGTTAATGGGCCAATTTGTATAATGAGACTGGTAGAAAGGCCAATGTTATCCTTGAATTTATAAATACACATTAACTTGTAAGGAGAAAGAATTCATTTTGCCTTTGTATGTACTACTGTTAATGCCACTGTTGAATAACTTTTTAAAGTCTAATACACACATTTGAGAAATTTTAAAAAGCCTGTGAGGTTTCGAAGGGAAGGAGCTTTACTGAAAAAGTGGGACTCAACTTTGCTGATAAAAGCATAACTGTATCTCCCGAAAGACACTGAAACAATTTGGTTTCTTCAGAATAAAGAGGAATCAACAAAGGGCTGAAGACAATAAAAGAAAAATCAGTTAAATTATAGATGCAATCTCTGTCTCTGAAGCACCCTAAGCCACAGAGCTGGGGACTTCTATGGGGGAAGGTATCAGTATGAGCTGTCCTGTTTTCTTTGCAAACACTCACAAATGACTGCTGTGGAAGGAAAGGCAGATAATTGGATAACTTAGGACAGTTGTTCTCAAATTATGCTCTAAGCAATTCTTAACATGAGACTGAATAGCTTTTAAGAAGTATTTTTAAACTTCTCTAGTGTCTAGAATAATTTACTTGTAATTTTATGCTAAGGGTGGATGGAAGAACAATTGATGCTTTCTTATAATCAAATCTGTGAATTAGTATGCCTCTTTGTTATTTGTTTATATTTTTAATGTAGGAATACATTTGCTATCATAGAACTCTGTGTGAGCTACATAGTTGCACAACTGCATACACCAGGCCTGAAAATTGACAGTTTGCAGGGATCAGGAAGAATCTTCTTTCTGGGTAGTGTTCCAGGAGACAAATGGCTGTATTCCCCTAAGGTGCCTCTGGGATTGGCTATAGCTGCAGATAATTTACCTGACAAGTTTGAGCAGTGCTTACAGTATTCTCAGAGAATTTGTCTTTCTTATCTGTTTGACTTAAGTGTCCTACTCAAATAATCAGGATCTTGCCAGTCATCAGATTTGCAAAGGAAATGGATTTTTCTTCAGGTTAGAGTTACAGATAAGAGAGACTTGAAGAGATAGTCTGTAGCTTACATCTATACTAATACATTAAATAAACATGCCAGCGGCTTTTTTATTGCACTGAGTACCACTGGCACAGATCTTGTTTACACACTATTAAGCTGGCTTCTCGAAAACGGATTAGTTTTGTATGTTTTGCCTTTTAATAATCATGGCCATCTCCACAACTTTTCATGGGAGTTCTTTGAGATTAGTTCTTCTCATAGTCAAATCTATGCAAGAAGTGTTTCTTAGAAAATGTTATAGAGTTATAAAACAGCTTGATAATGCAGATAGTAGAATTTCAGTGTCTAATGTGATCCCTTTCACTTTTTAATATAGTGTGCAAGTATATTTTAGCATGATGCCTCTATATCCCACCAAAAAGGACTAGAAAATTTTCTTTTTACGGTCTCCCTGTATGGTGCAGTAACTCTTGCTGTTTGATCCACAGCATAAGAGGAGTGTTTTGCTGCTCTAATCCTTGATCATGCTGTTGAACAGACAATGGTCTGTCTGTGCAGTTTCCTTCTGGCTGTTGTGTCAGTCAGAGTTGTCAGTGACAGTTGTGCATTCATCATGCATTTCCTGTCTGCCTGCTGCAGCTCTTCAGCAGCCACACAGGAATGCCTAGCACTCCCAGACCTCCTCCCCATCTGCCTCATGAAGAGACTTCTGATTTCTTCAGGGCAGACATGGCCATGTAATCAACCATCTCCCCTCCTACCTCTTTTCCATTCTGCTTCCCCAGCATGGTCACATTTCAGGGGCATTACACCCACTTTATTAGGAATTATGTGATCTTCTTTTTTGGCTTGGGTGGGCACAGATTTTTCTTGGTTGTCTCAAAATGATCTGGCTACCATCTTATCCCAAGTTATTTACCTATGTAACTGTGTTCTTTCATTCAACTTTTGTGTGGTGTCCATCTTACACCTTCTGTCAGTGAATTGAATCAACGTTTTTGCAGTTGTCATTATTGTGGCTGTTGTCATAATCTTTGATGGTTGGTTGAGATAATTGTTGGCTTGAGAATCTCTCTTTTGGTCTCTTTAGCTCCTGAAGTATTTACTGGACTCCTGGTGATCAAACTGCACCTTAGTATTGCTTTTTTGTGTGTGGCCTTTTTGTTTTGTTTGTTTGTGGGTTGCCTTTTTTTTTTTCCCCATAGCAATTAGACCTATCTAATCTCATGGGAAGTCATGATGATTTGCATTTTCAGGAGTTTCTTGGTGGCTTAAAATTACTATCTGTCAAGTATTGCATCTCTAGTCTTCCTCATTTTGAACCCAAAATCTGAAAACTAAATGGATTCCTTGAAGGTTCAAAATAATTTAAAAGAAGTGGTGTCAAAACAAAAAAAAAGTCGAGGTAGTCTGATTTTAAATCATATAAAAAAGAAGATGATGGAAGCAAGCAGTTTGGTTCATGAGAATGCAGTGAGCTTTCAGACAAATCACAAACAGAAATCATTAATACGAAAGCAATAAAATGAAAAAGTGGAGCTGGAAGATGATGTAGATAAAGTAAGTCACTGAAATTGGATACTGAAAATTTTTTCAAAAGTTCAAAATTTTTTTTCCTGGTATACTGTAGCCTAGGATGTATATCCTTGAAGGAAACTAGTCATTGTGTATAAAATCTGAATATTTAGTGATAACATGTATAGAACATATTACTACCCAGGTATGTTCTTGCAAAATAATTGGTATATTGGAAAATAAAGTTATCTTTTCCTTAGTTTTATTATCTAATTTAGGTTTCATTATCATCATAACTAACTTGTGCGTGATGAAGAACATACACTTCCCAGCAGAAACTGAAGAATACTGTGGTTTTTGTTTTT
Source organism: Catharus ustulatus (assembly GCF_009819885.2). Classification (NCBI taxonomy): domain Eukaryota; kingdom Metazoa; phylum Chordata; class Aves; order Passeriformes; family Turdidae; genus Catharus; species Catharus ustulatus. The sequence goes on along the minus strand of NC_046262.2, from coordinate 21,184,599 downwards.
CAAAAATATAACCTAGATAAAGAACTTAATTAAGATACAGTAATTTCACAAATACAAGCCGCACCAATTTGACTAAGATTTTGCTCCTAAACTGGAAATGCGGCTAATACTCAGGAGCGGCTAATATATGAATAATTTTCTGACATTTACTACCTCAGAAGTGCCAGCCAGAGTGCCGAGCCGAGCAGCTGCAAAGCCGGCATTTCGCAATTGTTACAAATTGTTACTCTGTTGCACCGTGGGTGGAGCCTGGCACCCTACAGGCAGCATGGGAGGCGGGGAGAGAGGAGGGAGAGCTCTCTCCTTCCCTCCTCTGCCGCAACCCGGGGGAGAGATGGAGGGGCCCTGCGCCGCCATTGCCGCGGCTCGGGGAGAGAGACGGGGTGCTCCGTCCCCGCCTGCTGCCGCTGCCGTGGGAGCGAGGGGGGCTCCGTCCCTGCCTGCCACCGCGGGGCAGCACTGGGCCGTGGTGACTGAGCCCAGTGGCAGCAGCAACTGGCCCCCAGCGGCCCCGCTGAGCGGCAGCGCCGGGTTGGTCCACCTGGCCCCATCGGCAGCCCCAAGCGGGCCGAGCCTGCACAGCCTTAGTTGAGCCAGTAAACCCCGCCCTGCCACTGTTCTGCTACTATTTGGCAATTTTTTTGCACGTGGGTCCTCGCTGCGAACGACAGAGCGGCTTATACTCAGGTGCGGCTTATTTATGGACAAAAAGCAAAATATTTGCCAACACCCAGAGATGCGGCTTATACTCAGTGCGGCTTGTATTTGTGAATTTACTGTAATTCTCTCCTGTCACAGTTCTTTGAGAAACTGAACCGTATTCTCAAACATCCATTTCATCTAAGGATGTATGTCTTTAATTATTTTTCCATATTAGCATTGGATATTAAAAAGCAGAAGACCTGTGTATTTCAGAAATATTTTTCCATTCAGTTCTCAACTACATTCTAAAGAATTTGGTCAGCGTTTTCTCACTAAGAAAGACTTAGCTGTCTGCTTTCTCTGAGGAGCAAATTGTGCTTAAACTTCAATAGGATTGGGTTCAGACACTGTCCTGAACACAGAAATAAAAAGCCTAGTTCCTTGATTATGTAAAAGGCAGGAAATGTTCAATAAAAATCCTTCTTTTCCACTGACACTGATGACACAGCTGAATCTGTGTCATCTTGAAACTTAGGGACATTTCAATGATTATATTTCAAGAGAAATAAGAATCTTTTTTTACAAGAATGTTGTCTATAAGAATGCTGATTTGGTTACCTTCCCCTCCTCCAGACAGCAAATGGGAAATCAGTGCACATTTGAACCACCTTGATGAAATTAGTGAACAAGAACATTTAAGTTCAAAATTATAGCTTAATCCCACAAACTGCTCCACACTCAGTACCCTTTAAAAATCAAAGGAATTCCATGTGGTCACAGCAGTCTGCATGCATAGAGAGTTTACTGGAATTGTTCCAAATTTTAAGCTTTGTTATTTTGTCCATGGATTTGGCTGGTAGACAGACCATAACTCTTTTAGCAGTGAAAGGTATATATCTTGTGATCAGACTCCTATGGGATAGCAGTCCTTACAGTATTTTTAACAGAAAATGTCTGGTGGCCTGAAATTAGTAACTATTTGGGTTTAAAATTAAAGCATAAAGATAGTATCTTTTCAGATTTTTTCTCACTTGCCTTTCTAAAGAGTAGAAATTATTTTGAAGCATAGTATGCTTAAGAAATCAAGGAAATCAGTACAAATCCTTGAAAATCAGTAGCATTGTGGGAGTGTCTGTTATCACTATTATATATATAATCACAATATAGGATTGCATATTCAAAATATGAAGGTATAATTAATGAATTGACTGCTGCATGACCACTGGTATTTTAAAAGCTATGCCACAGAAAATGTTTCAATTTCATCACTAGCTCCAGATATTTACGTATTAACTATACTAAAACTTACTAGTTTCTGTATTTTAAAGACTGTATCTACAACTAAAGTTTTTGTCTAAAAATTGTTTTTAGCTTTTAGCAGAAATGTTTTTCATTTTAGTTTGTTAACACATATTCTGAAGATACACTACAATTCTGGAAGGATAATGAGAAGGACATATAATGACATTTCATAAGATGTTTTTTAAAAAATGGTGTAACAATTAAGAGTTCAGTTTTAAAAATTAGAATCAAAGTCTTAAGTAGTACAACTTGCACTTAATATTGTTTAGTTGACAAGTGTGAGACCATGGGAAGCTTCCAATTATGTTGAATAAGTAAAACTTAGGGTTTGAGAATCAGTAGCAGTCTATAGCCATGCTACTGTAACTTCATAACAGAATGGTAGACTTCTTTATGGAGCTGGTGATTACAAAGATCCACTTTAACCATTTTTTTCTTGCTGGCAGGTGTCCCACTGGCCTGGGGCCAGCGGCTGTGAGTGTACTGCAGCTTGTGGTTTACACCAGAGCGCAGAAAATGCCGACACCAGCTGGCTGCACATAATTAAACTGATTGCGGTCTGTCAACTTGGACTGTGATACAGATATGTGATAAATATACAAAGTATCTTACAAAACGTGATTCACTGACATACTTTATCTACTTTTTTTTTCTTAACAGATATGATATCTGCACTTATAAAAACAAGCCTTGTGGAACACTGGGTAAGATTATAAAGAGAAATTTCAGCTCATATTTGCTGTTTCCTTGGTTTATACCTAGGTATTGGTATATTTACTGATTAGATCTTTTAAAGTTTGTACCTTCAAAATTTTGCAGTTTTATAAATATGAAAAAACAAAAATAATCTAGGTGGATTTTGGCTTTGATACATTGCTGGAAGGTTGAATTATGTGAGCTGGTGCTGTGTATTTCATCTCTGATAGCTGTAGTTCTGATAAAACCTAGCAGATGACTCAATTTTACTTCTTAAAGAAGAGAACTTGCTGTTTATTTCCATTTCCCGGTATCCATAATCTGGTTAAAAAAACAGAAGTAGAAGTCCTCAGGAAGGTTATAAACAACCCCCATAAACCTTACAAAAGAAATGTACTTTGAGGTTTACACTTCTGCTGTGTTGTACACAGTGAGTACAGCTTCATATTTTTCTTTTCACAGACTTACAAAAAAATAGCACAGTGATAGAAAATAGAATAACATTGAAACAACTTAAAACAGTGCTTTGATAATGGAGAAGTGCACATGAGAACCTTAGATTAAGGATGGAGAGCTGTTGTTCTCTTCATACCTAAATACATCACCAGAAGTTATTTACAACAATAAATAAGTATGGATGACCTATAATTATAGGTTGTTGCCTTCAATGGTGTTTTAATATATAAAGGGAACATTATTCAAAAACTAATATAACATTTACTTGGATTTTTTTTCCAGTTTGCATCCTTTCATAAGCCTCTTTCTTGCAAGTGATTAAAGACAAAATTCTAATTCAGCTAGTTCATATTATTAATACTTTCCTTGGTCAGAGTTCATGATTGTATTTGCTTTGTCTTTCCCTGTATTACTGTATGCTTGATAGCCTTAATCCATGTTAATTTTTTTCTGTAAGTCTGTCGCAAATCAGCACAATGCTTCTGGCACTGGAGTATAGTTTACATGAGGAAAAGTACCAGAATTTTGCCTGCTATAAATACAAAAAACCCCTAGAGCATGCTTTAGTAAAAGGCAAATCATGCTGATGAATTTCTAAATGTAGTTGATTTTATTTGACATTGGAGATGATGAAACTGAAGAGATAATGTCTGAGAAGTGGCTTTGCAAGTGTTAAATAAAGATTGAAAGAGAATGTATTCATGCATGAAATGCTTGATATTTTTATGTGATACTTTTAACACAGATCATTAGTGTAGTAGTTCTTTATCAGATTTCGGCATAAAGGCAAATTCTGCTTCACTTGAATCTGGTGTAACAGAGGCCATATTTGGCAAGATTTTATTAAACAAAAAGTTTAATTAAAAAAAAATTAAAAATAAGAGTCACATTTGATATCAGTTCCAACTTATTGTTATACGGGTTTTGGCAACAAAACCATGACAATTTTTCTGCAGTATAGGCATTGAATTGGAGAATAGACAAGGCTCTATAGTCCTCTTTTGCAAGGCATTTGATATGCTTAAGTCACACTGACATCCAATAACTAAAGTTAATAATATATTTAAAGAGTTTGTGAAAAAAACTCACTGAGAGGTCTCAGAAGGTCAAAAGAAACCTGAATAATTGGTATTCTAGGAAGAAACAGAAATAAAAGGTTTAATGTGGTATAAACATCTGTGTCCTATTTCAGACACCTGAAACAGGGAAACTTTCATGTAACCTCTTAGAAAAGATAGACCTCAGACATCTTTGCAGAGTCTCTGTGGCTCCAGTGAAGGACAAGTCCTTTTAAACACTGACTGAATTCTTAACTTGATCTCTGTCACTTTCTGCAAGCACGCTGTGGAGTTACATTACTCTGGTCTTCTAATTTGCTGAAGCAAGTCCTCAGTTGTAAGACCTGAAGATGGAGATGACTTTATCATTTAAATATGGTGCACTTTGCAGGGGAAAATGATAGTTTATAAATATGTATTGCCATGCTATCTTCAGAATTTCTTCAATTAGAACAGCATGGGTGAACTGTAATTATTGCATTTTTTTCAGGTTCCACACTGCAAACCCTCCAGACACATGTTGCCAGCTTTTGGCCATGTCAATTTGGCTATCAGAGTAGCCACATTTTGCTCTGTCCAAACTACATTTGTTTGGGAGAAAATGTGGAACACATACCCTCCAAATGGTCCATATGTGCTTACAGGAGACCTGAGATCTCTCATGGGGTGTGTTCTCATTAAACCCCTGCAGTATTTTTTTCTCTTCAGGAAGCTTTGAGCCACGTGTGTAGTGATGTTCAGTCTACAGTATTCAAGTAGTCCAGAATGGCCAAACCAGCACACAAAGATATGTGGAGAGTTTCAACATCAGTGCTTCATTGCGCTGATCCACTCCTATGGCTTCAAATTAATTGCTAATGTGGACACAGCAGGAAGCACTTATCATGTTTTGACTTCCTTGCTGTTAGCCGAAACAGAATAATTTGAGGTCCTTGCTCATATAAATTTTTTGTAAAAAGTTTGCTTTCTCTCTTTCCCACTCCCTGTTCCATTCCCCTCATCTCTCAACCAAAGTTAAACTTTTTCAAATTTTTTTTTGTTTTGTTATTTTTGGGGTTGTTTGGATTTTTTTTTTTTTTGTTGTCATTTTTCTGGGTTTTTTTTGTAATGTAGTTATCTGAGCAGGTAACTTCCTTAAAGAAAGGAAGTTCTAGGGGAGAAATATGTTAAATAAACCTGATGTTCAAAGCTTTCTCTAATGGCACTAAATTTTGACTTCAGTATGTTCTGTAATAATCTATTGCTGAAAAAGATACAGAAGAGCCATAGTCGGTAAATGCCAGTGGTGTTCTCTCTCTGAAGAAAGTTTTTAAAAGCCATTGTAACACAATAAGTTTTTAATGCCAGAAGATGATGGGTGATAAATGGAAAAGACTTCCATGGTTAAATGTGTGCTTGTTATTATCGTCTCCTCTCTCTTCACTGATGCATTCAGTTTTGTTTTTTTAATTTTTTAAACATACCATGTGAGGTTTTTCATAGCTAAAAAAGTTGCTTGTATGTTTTTATGAACCCACTAAACTTAAACAGATTTCTTTAGAAAAATAATGTGGATACATTTTGCTTTCTTCAGGCACAAGAATGTTAAAATAGAAATGCTTTCTTGAATTCCCTCTCCTGGCTCAAGTTACTAGGTGGTCCCAAGTTACCAGAAGTAAAATTTATAAATCTAACCCCTAGTCTAGACATTTTCCAGCACTGACTGCAGTTCAAAAAATATTAATGTCTAGCCGGCAAAGTGAAATTTCCCCCAGTGATTTTGCAAATGACTAGAAAGTTAACCTTTTGCCAACTGCTCCTTCTGTGCATAGAACTTATTAAAAAGAATCCAGGCATTTATAACTAGGGCTTTTAAGACTGAAACACCTTGGCATGACCCTTTGTGTCTCCTTCTGTTTATTCAGGCTTGGCCTCTGTGGCTGGAATGTGTGAGCCTGAAAGGAGCTGCAGCATTAATGAAGACATTGGCCTAGGTTCAGCTTTTACCATTGCACATGAGATTGGTCACAAGTGAGTGAGTTTAAAATAAGAATATGTTTTAATTTATCACCTTTTTAATATTAGTTAATAATCTATATAATTTTTTTTTCCTGCATTATCTCTATTCTGGTGTTTCATGTTTCTGTATATGGTATTCATGAGTGGCATTACATTTTATTTAGTATATATTACCAGGGGGTTTAAATTTAGAACTGAAGACTCATTGTATACCCTTTGATTTCAGATTCCAGTTAAATCTGTCCTTCTGAGACTTGACTCACAACCTTCCAACTCTGTTTCATATTTTTAGGTATTTGGCCTTGAAAATATTTTCTCCCCCATTACTTTTTTTCTGTCTTTCTTTATGAAAGAGAAGTGCTTAAAAGGTATTTTTTTCATTCTTTTTTATTTTATCTTTAATTCAAACTATTATCATTGAACATTGATTCTCTTGTCAATATTCACATGCTTTAAGTCCTCTTTCACTCAAGCATGATCTAAATAAAACAGGCATAGAGCACTCAGCATCGCTTGTTACATTTAAAGTATCAGCCTATAGTTTTAAAGAGTATGTTGTTATGACACTGATAAAATCTGAGTAGTGTTTGGTCGAAAAATATTTCAGGCCTTCTGTCAAAAGACAGCATTGTTAGTACATTGTGATGGCTCTAAAAAGACTGGGCACCTTCTTTTATCAAGAGGTTTCCTCTCTTATGGATTGACTGATACAGAGTTATGGATGATATGCTTTTCTACTCAATAGCTGATGGAACTGTCAAAAATTCCAGTGTGGACTGAAATGAAAGCTAGAAATCTGCTGATCAAAAAGAAGGGGCTGCAAGTAAACAATTATTTTTAGCCCATCTATTATGTTAGACAATCACTGGGAAACTATGCTCTCATTTATATTATGTATGAAAAATCCCTTACATATCTAGTGTAGATGAATTTTAGAATTAAAAGCAATTGTATAAGATCTAAATAATAACAATAACAACAACAACAACAACAATAATAATAATAGTTTTAAAATACATGTAATAACTTCACTGATTTATCTTCCTTCCTGCCTGCCTTCCTTCCTTCCTGCCTTCCTCTCTGCCTTCATCCCTCCCTGCCTCCTTGAAGAAAGAGCTCCTTCAATCACTAAATATTAATATTTCTCAAATTCCTGTAAAAAACATTTTGTATTGCATAGGTGACCTTGTTGCAAAATTTGTCATATGTATAAGAAAACCCCCAATCCTCCAATACAGTATTTTCATTCTAATTCCTATGTTATACATCTGCATATTCATGGAATCACAGAGTTTCTAAGGTTGGAAGGGACCTCTGGATATCATCTCATTCAAACCCCTGCACACAGCAGGTGACACAGAAATATGTCCAGGTGGATTTTGAATGTTTCATGAGAGGGAGACTCCATGATCTCCCTGGGCAGCCTGCTCCAGTGCTGTGCCACCTTCAATGTACAGAAGTTCTTCCTCATCTTGAGTGGAACTTCTTGTGTTTTAGTTTTTGGCTATTGCTCCTTATCCTGTTCCTGGGCACTGGAAAGAGTCTGGCACCATCTACTTGGCATCTCCATTTGAGATATTTGTATATGCTTTATACGTATTCTATATACAAAATTATTTAATATATGCAGCAATTTGCTCATGCAAAGAATGGCATGATGACCAGAATTTATTTGAAGCCCCTAGACTGGTTAGAATCTGAAAAAAAACCATACAGTGATAGCATATATCTTTTAATCATAGAAATGTTTTTACCATCAGTGTTCTCTGTGTTTGATATCTTTTGACTTCTTATACATAAGGACTTTTGAAACTCTGAAATCTCAGTTCTTTGTGGCTTTTAATTAATTCTTGAGATGGCATGATATGTCAAATGCTGATTTGATAAGATGCAGAAATCCTATTCCTTTAGCTTTTATACAATTTTTTTTTTAAACTGCGCAGTTATTAAAGAAAGTTGCACTGCAAGTTTGGTTATAAGAATTAGCATATGATCTGGATACCATCACTAAAGCCTGGGAAGAATATCTGGGAAAAAAATCTTCAAGATTTATATTTTGTGGTAGCCACAGGATCACCTGCCCTTATACCCATGCAGTGACTGAATGCCTCTACAACTATGTCAGAGTTGTTATTTTCTCTCAATCTCCTAGTTTCCAGAACGTACTAGACATTATTTGCTTATGTGAGTAAAAGAATTGTTTCCGAGAGGCTTGTAAACATTTTTCTTTGGCTATACCTCTTTTCAGACTTAAAATAGGAAATTGACTTCACTGTTTACTGAAAATTAGAGGCATTTAAAGGACATATCTACATCAAATATATAACATACAACAAAAAAGTGCTCAATTACACAGAATCACAGAATGAATCAGGTTGGAAGGGATCACGGTTGGTCATCTGGTCCAACCTCCCTGCTCAAGCAGGGTCATCCCAGAGCACAAGGCTCTGGTTGTGTCCTCGTGGTGCTTGAGTATCTCCCTTGAGGGAGACTCCACACCCTCTCTGGGCAATCTGTTCCAGTGTGTGGTCACCTGCACAGTAAAAATTCTTCCTTATATTCAGGGGGAACTTCCTGGGCATCAGTTTCTGTCCTATCGCTCAGTATCTCTGAGAAGAGCCTGGCTTGATACCTCCCCTTCACCTCCTCTTGGTACCTCCCCTTCATGTACTTAAGGCACCGATGAGGTCCCCTCTCAGTTGTCTCTTCTCATGGTTGAATGGGTGGGCACAACTCCCTCTCCCTCTTTCCTCATAAAAGAGATGCTCCAGTCCTGTGATTATCTTCACACCCCTCCACTGGACCCACTCCAGCAGCTCCATGTCTCTCTTGTCCTGAGGAGCCCAGAACTGGACACAGCACTCCAGGTGAGGCCTCACCAGGGCTGAATACAGGGGTAGGATCACCTTCCTTCACCTGCTGCTCTTTCAAATACCACCCCCACTGGATCCCATTGGATTTCTTGGCCACCAGGACTGCTGCTGGCTCATGGACAGCTTGTCCACACCAGGACCCCCAGGTCCTTCTCTGCAGAGCTGCTCCCCAGCAGGTCAGCCCCAGGCTGTGCTGGTCCCTGGGGTTGTTCCCCACCAGGTGCAGGACCCTGCCCTTGCCTTTGCTGAGTGTCACAGGGTTCTTCTTGTCCATCTCACCAACCTGCCCTTCTGAAGGGCTGCACAGCACTCTGGGGTGTTGGCCATTCCTCCCAGCTCTGTGTCCTCAGTGAATGTGCTGAGCAGGCATCTGCCCCTCCATCCAAGTGATAGGTGAATATACACATAAAAAATGTACAAGTGGTGAGGTACAAGTGGTGAGGAACAGAAAAAAAAAATTCAATGGTATATATGACTGAACATTACAATCACAATCATATTATCAGTCTCTTAAGTTTTCAAGGATAAATGCTTTTGGATAGCCTTGTCGTTAAATTAGAATGGGAAAAGTGCACTTTGAAAGATCATGTGTTTATTAATTGTATAGTTACTATGGAGTACTGAGTTTTTAAAAAACTTCTGAACTGATGATCAAAATTCTTTAGTGGTTAAAAGAGTAAAATTATGATAATACATACTTTTTGATAGATTATCCACAGTTTCTCCAAAATTCAATTTTTAAGCTTCCCTGATGGAAGTGTGGCTCAACTTGTTGTTAATATTTTACTGAATTATAGAGTGATGAAAAGGCATTAGATCCTTCAGTCTGAATTCCTGTATATCACAGTGCAATAAATTTAACTCATTTAACATTGTGTTGGTCCAAATTAGTTCTGTTTGGTTGAAGAATACCAGGAAAGTACTTCTTGAAACCTTAAAGGAACTGGTAGTCTGATTATAACAGTCAGTCATACTTTCTGTTAAATAGCAACAGTTTTAAAAATTTATTTTTTTTTGCTTCCATTCCTTACCACTTGTTGTGTTTATATGTATATAACCCAGTTTTGGTGCTGCTCTGCTGTGTGCAGTTCAGACTCATAACCAAGATGGTGGTGATGAAGATGGTGGTACACAGTGATTGTTTCTTTCTTGAGGGCATAAAAAATGGAAAAACGAACATTTTATGATTGTTTCTCTCTAGCCATGATTCAGAGAACAGTCTTTTATTACTTTTAGTACTTTTGTGAATTAGATAAATTTCAGAGTTGGCCCTTTAGACTTCTAAGTAATTTCTCTAGAAAACTGAATTTTGGTGTTTGACATACAGAATGTCTGCTTTCCTGTCATTATATATTTCACACCAAAGATGCTTAAGATTTCTGGAAAGCAAAAATCACAAACAGTGACTTGTGCCAGGAGTAACAATTGAGTGTGCATTCCCTAAATTGTCAAGCAAAGTTTGCCTTTTTCTTCTTGGTGAAGACAAGAACTCTTTGCAAGTCTGATCATGCTTTTACCTCAGACAAGTTGAATGGTGTAAGCTCCAGTACCATTTTCTGTTCTCCAGCCGGCTGAGTTAGGTGGCTCTCTGCTCTGTGCTTTTACATTTGGATATATTCTAAAATGTTTAGCTTGTCCCATGGATGCTGTACTAAGCATGCTTAGTTGAACTGGTAAGGAATTCCAAATTCCTCTGGAAGAGGGATGTCGGTAAAAGAAAATTATTTTACCTTTCATTGTTAAATTTTGTAGAGGAGTTAGCTGAGATTTGGAAAGTGAAAAACAGAGTGAAAAAGAATAACTAGAATAAAAATGGATAAACAGAGGAAATGTCAAAACAGGAAGATAGTGGACTAGTGTAGGACAGAAAGTTGCCCATAGAACTTGGAGTAAGAAAAGAATTTACTAATGACAGACAACCATTGAGGGCTGTGTGAAAGAAGCTGGTAGATAAGATTGGTGGCTAAAATAGTTTCTGAAAAGTCAGAATTGTCTTGACTTATAGATGACTTAATGAATTTAAATTTGACAGCTTCACAGTCATATCTTGATTAAAAAAAGATGTGAGAAATAATAAGAAAATATACAGTAATTTCACGACTGTAAGGCACACCCTTCTGACTAAAATTTTGATGGAAACCCGGAAGTGTGCCTTGTAGTCCAGTGTGCCTTATATATGGACAAAGTTTGGAAATGTGCCGACACCTGGAAGTGCACCTTATAATCCGGTGCACCTTATAGTCGTGAAATTACTGTAGTCCAGCTGATTAAATTGTATTCAGGATAAAGAAAAGTGATCGTTTCAAGCATGCATTTAGTTCTAAATTAGTTCATACAGCTAAAGTGTACCTGCAATTCTGGCATTTTTCAAAGTCTCTTTTCAGCCTGTATGCAAAATGAAAAATATTATAAATACCTCTCCTTTTATATGAGAAGGATGGCCTTCAGGGCTGGAGTAAAACTTGTAATCTGATGGTATTTTCAGAAGATACTTGTCTTTACCTCATTCTTCAATGACCAGTGAGCTTCATGTTTGAGCAGTGCATTGGGTTTGTGTGGCCAGGTTTTAGTAGCAGGCAGGCTACAGGGGTTTTTTTGTGGGAAGCTGCCAGAAGCTTCCTCCGTGTCCCACAGAGCTGATGCCAAGAGGCTCCAGGATGGAGTGACCGTGGTAGGACAGTGGGCCATCAGTGACAGTGGTAAGGCTTCTGGGATAACTTGTTTTAGAAAGCAGGTAGAAAATTTCTATACAACAACAGCCAGATAAGATGAGTGAGAGTACGTGAGGTGAACAACTCTGCAGACACCAAGGTCAGTGAGAAGGCACCAGAGCTGAGGTTCCCCTGCAGCCCATGGTGCAGATCATGGTGAGGCAGCTGTGCATCTGCAGCCTGTGGAGGAACACAGGGAAGCAGAAATCTACCTGCAGCCCATGGAGAGCACCATGTTGGAGCAGGTGAATGCCTGAAGGGAGGCTGTGACCTCATGGGTGGCCTGTGCTGGAGCAGGGGGGTCCTGGTAGGTCCTGTGGCCCTGTGGAGAGAGGAGCCCATGCTGGATCAGGTTTGCTGGTCCCCTGTGACCCCATGAGGGACCCACACAGGAGCAGGCTGTGCCTGAAGGACAGGACCCTGGAGCAGTTCATGAGGAACTGCAGCCCATGGGAAGAACTCATGCTGAGGAATGCTGGAGAAGGCAGCAGTGTAGGCAAAAGCAGTAGCAGTGATGTGTAATGATGGTAACCCCCATTCTCCATTCAGGAGTAAATCTGGGCCTTGAAAGAAGAGGTGGATGGCAGAAAAGCTGTTTCAAGATTTGGTTTTTATTTTTCATACTCCTACTCTTACTTGATCGATAATGAAATTAAGCTGATTTTGGCAAGTTGAATCTATTTTGCTCATGATGGTAATTGTTGAGTGGTCTCTTCCATTCTGTATTTGAACCCACAAACCTTTCCTGGTATTTTCTCTGTCCTGTTCAGCTGAGGAAGAGAGGGGCAGGCACCTGGCATTTAGCCAGGGTCTACTCACCACAGTCAGTCAAAACTCAGCTGCATTACAGGACCTGAGTTTCAATGAGAGATTTTCTAGAAGAAGTGCACATAATGTCTTTTTGATACAACTAGAGAAAGAAAATACTCCAGTCTGAGGTAATAGACACACATACACCAAACTTTACAATAGTTTTTCCAAAACTGGTTGAAACACAGCTACGATGGATTGTACTAACATCACCTCCTGTCAGCTCCCCAGGTGACGCATGATGATGATGAAGTCTTCCATCTTTAACTGTAGCAATCTCTCTCAAATCTATAGGGTGTGAACACCTTAACAGCAATCAGAGGACATTAAACTTACTCCTGCTATATGTCTAGGAGTGATGGAGTTCAAATGGCTTGAATTTTTAGGGACAGTTTAACTATCTTTTTTAGTTTAAAAACCTCAAACCAAACCAAAAAGAAACCCAACAAAATGAAATTAAACAAAGTCAAACCAACCAAAGAAACAAAAACTCAACAAAACAAAACCAACACAAACCTTCACCAAAATGTGTCCACAAGCCACTTCAGACCATACAGAACTATTTCTAACACTCTCATTCCCCACCCTCCATCTCCTACCCTTGTCTTTTTTTTGCTAAAGGAACACTGTTTTAGGCCTGCTTTTATAATATTGCAGGTTTTAAAAAGTTTTCTTTGGGACTTCAGTTTTAGTGACATGCTTATAAAATAAAATATCATAAACAAATGGCAAAACCCCCCAATTGCGTGACATAGTTATATTTAAAATATGAAAAACGTCTGTCTCTACATATCTGAAATACTATTTAAAGTTCAGAATTTGCAATACTAAAATAATTTTTCTAACATCAAAACATTTTTATTAAGGAAACTGAACATAATAACACTTCACAGATCTTAACAAAAGTGCAAGAAGAATAAATGGGGATGAAGTGGAAGGTTATCACAACCTTCAGGGCATCTTGAATTTCCCAAGCAAATCTGAGCTCAGAAGTTTGCTTCCTGTTTGGTGCCATTCCTTTCCACTCTGACCTACAGTGTAAAGACTTGATGCATTTGCACTGTTGGCTTTGCGTAGCACACAAGCCTTATTTGACATTAATGTTGTGCTTTGAAGGCTGGATAGATATGGCAGTGTAATCCAGGAGAAGTTTGTGCACTACTTTTCTGCTTTTCTGTAACAGTCCTGCAAAAGTCTGTCGTTTCCCCATAAGAAAGTTCAGGTTTCTGAATAAAATGCATTGGTTTCTTAGGAACTGCTGTGCTTTTAAGAGCCTCATATGTTATTTAATACTAAATTATGCTCATTTATAATAATTGTTTTTGATGGGATGTTTGGTTGTCATCAATAACTGAGAGAAGAACAATATTTAGGAAGTAAAAAGGAAAAATTAGGATAGAAGAGTGCTAAAATTACGCTGAATTTCATGGCAGATATGCTCTTTATAAAGCTTCTGTTATTAAATTACAGTAATTTCATGTGTATAAGGCTCACCCTTTTGACTAAAATTTTGGTCCGAACCCGGAAGTGCACCTTGTACCCAGAGCACCTTATATACGGACAAAGTTGGTAAATTTGCCAACCCGGAAGTGTGAGCCGGCAGCAGCCCCGAGCTGAGCCGAGCCGAGCCTGCCCAGCCCCAATCGGCAGTGCCGGCCCTGAGCCGAGCTAGTAAACCCTGTGGTCGCGTGATTCCGTTACTGATTCGTTACTTTGTTGCACGCGGATCCTTGCTTAAAAAAAAGTGTGCCTTACACTCCGGTGCACCTTATACTCATGAAATTACTGTAGTTTGTTTCCCAAGTTTTCAGGGAACTAACGTGTTACACCCAAGTTTAAAATTCTGCATTACTTCAAAATAAAACATTAGGGATACTCCCTAAACTGCAGAATGATGTGCAAATGCAGGAAATCAGTAGTTAAGGTTAAAACATGGAAGTAGAAAGTGAAGTATCTAATTAACCTTGACTCCTCCCTTGAGAAATATGCAATGTTAGGTAGGTTCAATACCTGCTATCAATGTTTGGAATCCTAAATTAAAAGAAATTGATTTTTCAAGACAATACTTTTCAATTATTTATTCCTTCATTTGTAGTGTCATTTAACAGTAAATTTTAATTTTCATACCGTTATATAGCTAGAACCAATACTTTTATAACATTGGCTAAAATTATATGGAGGGCTACATAGAAAGAGAAGTCTTTTAAGAGACAGTATGGGAAAAATAATTACAAAAGAAAAAGTGCATACTTTTATTACTGAGAAAACATAAAGTGTGATGATTGTAAGGTCTCCAAAATTTACCATAACCTTATAAAAATTGATAAATATTTCACTGTTAGTAGATATGAGAATAATTAATAAAATTATCATGTATGTCTATACAGAAATTGTGCTTTGTTCCATGTAGCTCATAGCTCCGATATTGTAGGAAAAAAACCTTATTCTTTTATAGTAGTTTATGTTCAGATTCACCCACTTTTTGCTAAACAAAGGAATGTTGAAACATGGTAGGTTTCCCTTTCTTCCATTGTGTATTTTCTACTGACACTAAGAAAAGACTTATTTAAAGCTATGTTTGCAGATGTAGGGAAGCTACAAGTTTAAATTTTTCAGTGTATGCTTAAATAGACATTCCAAACTATATGAAATACATATATAGATTTAAATTACACTTTTAAAGCCATTATGAGAATAAGTACAATACACTGGCAAAATTAATTAATACAAATTTTATGAAAACTTTGGTGTCTAATATAATAAACTAAGTTTCTCCAAGTAAATTATTCACTATTTGGGTCTTCTGTCAAGTACAAGAATACTTGTTCTAGCCTGCCCACACTGTGGCAGAGATTTACTTTTAGAAACTTTTAAAGTATTCTTCACGGATTCACTTTATTACCCTTCTCTACCCTCTACTTGATTCTCCAAAATTTTTGCTCAGTGTGTCTAACAGGCCGAGACATTGGAGGAAATACTTGCAATGTACCTACTGTCAAGATACTTACTTAAAATAGCCCGTTTCACTCTTTGCATGTATGTTCATCTCCTAGTACAGATAGTTAGCATCATAAAACTTCTAATGGAAAAGAAGTTCCAGTACTTGACTTTACAGTCTCTTGCTTGAGTTCCTGTGCCTTTTTTTCCTCACCTGACTCACAATTCTGTCTCTGCACACTTCTTCCTAATGCTCTTAAACAAGTGGCAGAGTAATATATAAATACACTGTTTTTATAAAAAATGGGTCAAATTCATGTAACTCATGAGTTAGTAAGAAACAAAAACCTCTGACATTCTCGATTGTATTTAGAAAAATGAAACATTAGCAATCTGTGCTTTTCTGAATGCTCCAAACCCTAAGAAAGCTAGGAAATTTTTTGATATGGAGATAATTAGTACTTCAGCTGGATAGCAGAGATGAATGGTTGAGAAATAGCATTTCACCTGAGTATCACTTTTAAGATAACTTCAGGGCTAATAAAGTACATGGTATAAAAAATAAATCTCAGTAAAGAGTATGGAAATGAATTCAGTTTGGTGTGGATCTACTTTCTCTGAATCCAAAGTGTCTGGGTAGTAAATAAGAATGGAAGTGTTCTGGCTGTCTCACAAAAATGACTGCTGTCATTTCATATCTGTCAGCAGTAAGTGTTGGCAGCCATAGCCATCATTGTTTGAAACTACCAAACATAACAGTAACCAAATGAAACTGTAAGGACCTGCAATGCTGGTTTTTTGCAAGATAAAGAAAGGGTAGACAACAAGTTTATATTCACATCCTTCGCTCTTCTTATACTCCAGGGTCTCTGCTTATCTACTGCCCTTTTATTCAATGCAGCTGACACTAGTTATCTCCCCTGTGATCTTTGGGGTTGGATCGTAAGTTGAATGTGTATTACAAATAATTCCCTCAGATAATTTTTTCAGATATAAGGAAAAACAGATTGCCAAAGGAAAAAAACCTGTTCAGTTACAGATGTTAGAAAGTGAAACAGGCAGTGAGCACTACTAGGATATGCTGCCTTATAATTTTTTAAGCGTACAGAATAGAGGAAATTTGCAGGAGGATTTCAACTGTAATTTTAAAGTTCTTAAGTGTTTCTGCTTTGCACAATTCTTTAATGTAAAGCAAGTCCTCTCTTGGGAAATGACAAACCATAATGCCTGAAAGCACAAGAGCTGCTGCGCTAAACATCCTTCCTTGAGATGGCAGATGGAAAGATAACTTCATAGAACAACTTCTGTGTCAGCTGAGGAGATTTCAGTCTCTGCTCACCCATCTGGCTGTTCTTGTAAAGACAAAATTATATTGGTACAGTAATTTCACAATTATAAGCCACACCTGATTATAAGCTGCACTTCCGGGTGTCGGCAATTTTTCATTCTTTGGCCGCACTGGATTATAAGCTGCACTTTCGTTTGCAGCGAGGACCCGCGTGCAACGAAGTAACGAATTAGTAACAATTGTGCGATCATGGGGTTTACTGGCAGGTGCTCAATTTGCACATATTTTTCACGGATCGGGGTAGCCTTTAAATGCAGTCTAAAAACTAAAAAAAATACAGAGAAAAATCACTCACTTTGATTAAACCTGCTGGCTCCACTCTCACCCAGGTGAGGGGAGGGCGTGGCCCAGTGGGGTGAGGGCAGCGGGGCCGAGCGGGCTGGGGACCTGCTGTCCCGGGCTGTCAGAGGCAGTGCGGGCTGCAGGCGGGAAAGTTTCCTGGCAAGCGGTGGAGCCCCTCTGAGCGCTGCGCCAGCCTGCCCTGGTGCTGGGTGGGCCCCGCTGCTTGCCAGCTGGCCTGGTGCTCTGCTCTGGGTGCTGTGTGGCAGCGGGCAGGAGCGTGGAGCCCAGGCCCGCCGGTGTCGGGGGCTGTAAGCCTGGCAGAGCCCCCGGAGGGGCCCCGCGGGCGGAGGTGCCGCTGCCCGACCACTGCCCTGGGCGTGGCGCAGCAGCGGGCAGGAGTGTGGAGCCCAGGCCCGCCGGTGTCCGTGGCTGCGCCGTGTGTGTGGGGGGAGTGCGGCGCTGTGTCGGGGGCTGTGAGCCCCTTGGAGCTGCAGTGGGCCAGGTCGAGGGGACTCGGCATGCCCACAGAGCTGCACGGCCCTGGGCGCAGGCTGGGCAGGGACGCGGCGGGTGGTGCGAGGGATGACGGGGTTGGCAGGGCTCCGCGGCTGCCAGGGCTTTGCAGCTCTCATGGCTCACACTTCCAGGTTGGCAAAATTCATAGCTTTGTCCATATATTGGCCACTCCTGAGTGTAAGCTGCACTTCCAGGTTCAGACCAAAATTTTAGTCAAAAGGGTGCAGCTTATATTCATGAAATTACTGTAATTTTAGGGAGGCTTTTAAAGCCAATGAAAGGAATACAGTCTGTGTGCTTAGTGAGTTTGAAATAGGTAAGCAAATTATAACAGTGGCTCCACAAAGAATATTTTATGTTCCTTAATTTCTTCTCTACCTTTCCATGCCAATCCAATTGCAAACATGCTTTTGTAAAGACCTAGTTGTAATATAATGATGGCCAAATATGACCAGCATGTTCTGATGGAAATAAAACTGGTAATTTGGTCAGAAATGTATTTCCATCTGCAATCCTGCCCACAGGATGGCAAATTACTGGACTGTAATGGCATGCTGCCACTACCATCTTTGGAAATGATGACAGTAGTTGTAAAACCCTTCTGCAAACATCAGAAAAAGTTACCTCCACCTCATGATCACATTCCTCCTAAATTCAGAAGCAAGGACAAGTAGAAAAGCCTTCTTGGAAAGGAATAGTTGATTTAGTTGAATGAATATTTATGAAGTATACCATTGGCTCATGGAAAGGCATTGATTGAGTTCCCATGTGCATCAAAAATTATGGCTTCCATTCACAGACATGCTTTTTATCAGGCACGTAACTTCCACTGTCACCAACATTATCTTTTTCACAGGGAGGGCAGGTAGAAGGAAAGTTATTAAACCATGAAGTTTGTTGTTTTACTTATACACCCAAAAGATTTCATCTCCCAGTGAACTGAAGTCTATACATTTTTTAACAAATGGAATACACTAACTATAAATAAGCTGAATGTAAGAATCATTCAACTCATTTCTATAAAGGAGAAATTTATGGATATTATTAGAAAAATAAGGTTTTCTGTTTTCAGAAATGGTACAGAGACATTTCAAAAAGGAATGTTTCTGTATGAAATACCCCAAATGCTAGGAAATAATTGGCACTGAGAACAGGTAAATAAAGCACGGTTTTCATTGTAAAATTCTGGTTCAGTTTGTTGCACAGCACATCTAAGATCTTTCATCTCCTAATATGAATCGATATTAATAAAATCATAAGAATAAACACTGGTCTGAAAGGTTCACTGCATTACATGCATTGCTTGGATGAGTTGATTAAAGCTGTATTTTTTATAAGCAGCAGTCATTCTTTATTTGATTACAGTAATTTCACGACTATAAGGCACACCCTTTTGACTAAAATTTTGATGGAAACCTGGAGGTGTGCCTTATAATCCAGTGCACCTTATATATAGACAAAGCTGGGAAATTTGCCAACCCGAAGTGCGAGCCATGAGCCGAACCGTGAGGGGGGAGGTGGCCCCATGGCAGCGCTGAGCCACAAGTCACGACTCTGCCGCGGGAGCTAAGCTGTCCCAGCTGGCGCCAGGGGTGGGTGGGAGTGCTGGGGCCCATGGCACAGGGAGGGCGCCTGGGGCTGCGTTTAAAGGCTACGCCAATCTGTGAAAAATGTTTGCAAATTGAGCACCTAATTCATTACTTTGTTGCATGCGATGCGGCTCCTTGCTGCAAAAAAAAGTGCACCTTATAGTCCAGTGTACCTTATATATGGACAATGTTCGGAAATTTGCCAACACTCAGAAGTGCGCCTTATAATCCGGTGTGCCTTATAGTAATGAAATTACTGTATATAGTAGTCTGAGGTGTCAGTCACACCTTTATAAAACAGTATATGACTCCTGCATTTGTGAGATATATCACAAACTGAGTCAAACACATATTACAGAATATGCATTCCATGGAGACATTTCCCACAGGCAAGTCAGCCATGCTTTTTTATGACAAAGTCTTCCTGATCCTGTAGGAATCATCCATCAACATTCACTGATGGTTTTTTTTTTGAAAGGAATGGTTGCCAACACCTTCCACTTGTTGGTTGTTATGATCATCTGAAGAGGTGAAATAGTACTCGGTGTATTCAGGGTAACATTAAAGTCTTGGGGTTTTATAACACATTCTAAAACAGTATGTTCAGATTAATATAACACAACTGCCACTGCTTTCAGTGAAGAAAGTGGCATGAGTGGTATTATCAGCTGATAAATCAGTTTCTTATCTACTACTTTTTGTATGCTCTTGCAGTGAGTCCTAAATGTTACAGAAAATCAACACGAAGTGCCTCAACACATTTGTGTTCCTGAAAGATGAGTAAGAAATCACAGAGTCAGTCCTTTTAGCATACAGAAGACTCCAAAGACAGACCTCTCTGATTCTGTGAAGTTCAGAATCTCAGTTTTAGCATTGTTTTGATTACATCTCTGTCTCATTATCAGGGAAGTTCCTGTGTCTCTCCCTATCTGCCACTCTGATTTCTTAAGCCCTCAAGAAGGAGTAAACTTGATCAAAGCTTAATATTTTAAAAAAATAAGAAGTGATGGAACAAAATTTTCTCCACAAATGATTGAATGGAAATAATCGAAGCCTAAGAAAGTGGAGTTTTAGAAATGTGTATACTGTTAAGAAATATTTTCAGGTGCCTCATTTGTGTTACATCCATAAGATATACATTGTTCATTGTTCTAAACTAAGACAGTCAGCAATAAATCTCTTGAAATAGATTGCCTGTGAATTTACTACTAGTTTTAATTTAATGGTTATGTTGATGATCTATAGCTCAAAGGGTTTCTAAGACATAAGGATTCTTTAGGATATTTTTTTACTAAGGCCATATCATCTTCCTTGAAAGTTAATTTCTTTCCTGAAAATCCCTTTTGGCCAAGTTGCATCCAGAGGTTTCTTACTGTATTTTCTGCTGGTTTTTAATTGTCTTCATTTTGACAATGCAAAGCTCCAACAAAAGGGCTCCAGGTCCCTCTGTGAGTAGAAACAGAGAGGGAGTGTGTGTACAGGATGGTCTTAGCAATTGCAAAATCATGTTCTGCTTGAATTATCATTGGTTGCACTGTCCCTCTATATAGTGCCTCTATAGTATTGTCACAGCAACAGCACCTATTCTTTGTCAATTTTTACTAATCCAAGAGTCTGCACTATAATAAATATTCCATATCCAGGTACCATACCAAATAAAGGTGTAAGTACTCTGTATTTGTCTTGCAAGAATACTGTTATGTTTTCTTTAAAAGCTTTAGAAAACAAATAAAAGGATTTTATATAAAAAAAAAATTAAAAATCCATAGAAAGAAAGAAGGTTATGTTATTGTGCTGTATTATGATATCTGAATAAATTGAACAGAACTTAACTGAGTCTCTACTTAGGAGTTCTCCTGCACTGTGTTCTTTTAGGTCCAACGTGGCTGCTTTAAAGGTGACAGTATGTTTTAAGCGATATATGATGCCATAGAAAAGTAATGGGCTATTTCTCTCCTACTCTTTTGAGCAGTTTTGGTATGAATCATGATGGAATTGGAAATTCCTGTGGGACCAAAGGTCATGAAGCAGCAAAGTTAATGGCAGCTCATATTACAGCAAACACCAATCCTTTTTCCTGGTCAGCTTGCAGTCGGGATTACATCACCAGCTTTTTAGAGTAAGTAATCTCTCAAGAAAAATGAGTTTTCAAAAAATTGACATATTTTGGGATCAGTTGTAGAGATATAGAGACCTGTTCTGATGGTTTATATTTTTATAATTAATAGACAGAAATATAGGGAGTAATTTAAAACTCTTTTTCTGTAGAGGATTATTTCAATGTAATGACAAAAGCTTCTTTTGCTCCGTTCACCACCTTAACAGTTCTCTATTGTTTTTAATATGCTCGAAAGATTCTGAAGTGCTGATCATACCTCATTACTTAATTAATCTGAGAGTGGGAAATAAAGGAGGGCAGATTTTGTCCATTTATCATGTTTTGTAAGCATACATAATTTGAGGGAATCTAATGAAGGGAAGATGGTTATAGCCCTGTTCCTTTTACATTTAATTATTCAGATGTTTTTCATGCAATTTTGTGGGTTTTTACCTATCAATGCTGTTTGGTACCATTGGCAGGAATATCAAGATTATAGAAGGGGATGGCATAGATGTTTATATTAATACCTTAAAATTCTGATAACCTCTACTTCTATGGTGATTTTCATCCAGAAGTAGTTTACTACCTGAAATTTCACTACGAAAAAAATCAGTCAAAATATGTTATCCACAAAAACGTACTCATATCAATATATACACTGGTATAGATGATTCATAATGAAGCCTTGTATGTGTTTCAACTTTTGAAGACAAGTACATAAACCCATGAGTTCACTGAGAACAGATTCTTAACAGATTTGTTCAGATGCTGAAAGATGGGCTTTATTGAGGGCGAATAATAGTTCATTGGCAGATTCAGTGTCATTAGTACAATCATTCCCTTAAGAAATACAGATTGTTCAGTAATTCAGACACTTACTATATTTTAAGAGAGGGCTTAATTGTCCAGTCATGAGGCATTCGCATCTTCTTTTCTTTTAGGGAAACTTCTTTCAGAATAAGATGCTGCCTTCTGTATATTTTCTGAAGGGAATCATCTAGACCAAAACCTTTAGGTAGCTTCCCACATGATGTAGAGAATCACTGACTTGGGCTGTCAAGCTGCTTGAGCTTCTGTAGAGTCAGTGGGCAGAGAGACACATTTAATGTTGGTGCTATTCAGAGGAAGAAACCTTCTCATCAGTTACTGTAATGGGTTTAAGGCATTTTGTGTCACACCTCTGAACTGCACCCCCATGCAGTTTAATGTACTGGTGTATCTAAGATGACTGTCTAAACCAAACTATTAAATGAATAAATCATCCTTACCATATAGATGTGTGTGATACGGGTTTCTAAAAGTATAATTTCATTTGCTAAGGGGATATATATATATATATATACTAAAAATATATACATAGTTATTTCATTTTATAATTACCAATTACTTATGTTAATTCAATGCTGTTCCCATTAGTAGTCTTTCTAGTATGTCATTGCAGCTTAGTTTTAACTACAAAAAAGAACATGGCTTTCATATCTCTTCTAAGATTATTTCACAGCTTTGTAGTTCTGACTGTAAGCTTATTGTTCAGGTATTTCCTTGTAGTATTCGGGAGCTTGTTCTTCTTGTTACACTTCTGCTGTTCTCTGTTGCTGCTCTTCTCCAAAAAACTCCATTTTGATCCCCTAATTGTCCGGACAATCTGTTGATGAGGACATAATTCAACATGAGGTGGAGAAATTATTTCTAATTTATGGATTTAGGAAAGGAACATGACAAAATTCAATGACTTGTGTTATTCCGCAGATATAATAGAGCTGGGTGTTTTTTCATGTGCTCATGCACAGTTTCAATAGCATGATGTATGCAGTGGTCTTTCAAATTTTTACTGCCAGTTAAAAAACATTTTTATCTTGAGCCCTTTTATACTGGGGTTTTTTATTGATTTAGTTTATTATTTACTCTTAGTATCTCTATTATTCTTTTCCATTCCCTATGTTTGATTTATGTTTAAGTTTAATTTTGAAGCCTGTGGGATGGCGGTGAAACTGCAGCTATATTAACATAAAGCCAGAAGTACTCTGTTGATTCTGTTTCCATAGTTCTAAACTCCTCAGGTTTTTTTGAGATACTTCTCTATCACTGCCAGTGTTTGCAACTCTACTTGAATTACTACCATCTATGAATTTAACAAAAAAAAAATTATTGAAGATATTAAGTGATATTTGAACTAGAAAAAAACAAAAATCTATGCATAGCAGATTCAATTACAAATTCTTTTTATACTATTTCAGGTGTATTTTTGTAACCTTGAATGGAGATGTTATTTTTTTCCAAAGCCACCTTGGAAACACATGTTCCACATCACAACTTTTTGTAGATTTTCCAGTTATATAGAATACTGTGTTAAATACTGTACTAAGAGTCAAATATAACTTTTCTTTCCTCTACTAATCCTGGAATCTGTTTACAAAATTTTGAGATTTCTCAAACATGATCTGTTCATTATAAATTTATGCTTCTTATTGTTTGTGGATCTAATATCCTATGAATGAATTGGTAATTTTTTTCCTTAAAATATTTGATTTATTATTTCATAAGGTAGAGTAGCTGTAAAATGGTACTTTGTTTCTTCAATTTCTGGTTTCCTCACTAGCTTTTATGCCATCTCAATGGCAACAGGCAGCTGCTAGAGTAACACAAATACCTGCAGGATACCTGTCAGAACCCAAAATCACTTTTTATCCATTCACACCTTTCCTTAAGGCAGAACAGCTCTAAAAGCAAGTATGTTTCAGTTGCAAGTAGTAAGCAGTTAGCAAGAAGCAAAATTAAAAATAGCAAGTTTCATGTGCCATTGTATCTATGACTGCTTTTAGAAGAGCAGGAGTCTGCATCCTGACAGGAAAAGTGATTTTTTTTTTTTCCTAATATTTCTTCATGACTGAGCAACAGGTGAGAAAAACACTGATTTAGAGCTTTAGAGGCCAAACTTTTTTGGAACTCATTTCGCTGTGTGTAACAAGACAGGTGGGACGTGAGGGTATTAAGTGCAGATAACCCAAGCAGAAACCTGGTCTGTGAGACCTTTTAGATTTATATCTTTGGACTTTTGCATGTGTTTGGGCCAGGCTTCGTGGTACCACTTTAATGCAGCTGGAATTAATTTTGATAGAATTTCATTAAATGTTCACAGTATTTTATGGTAGGGAAGATTAATGTGGATTTACTAGTTTAATGGCTCAGGTCACCTCTTGCTACAGCAGTTTTGCAATGTGGAGTAACCATGAAGTACTACTGGGAGGGTATCAGTTCAGACAGGCAGTAGTTGGGAAAGCAAATTCTTTTGCAGGAGTGCTGGAAAGAGGATAGAAAGAGGATGAATATGGCTCAAAGGATGACACCAACACAAAGCAAAATTGTGTAATGTTAATAGGTCTACTAAAATAGGTCTCAGCAAGGGTGAACAACCAGCGCAGATACTGCAATGGCCAAAGGAAATTTTTTTTTCTGGAGAGAACATTCCTTGAAGCTCATAATAGCTGTTGTCTATCAAGCTTTTAGGTAGAGTGAAAGACACATAATTGAGTTTATCAGCTGAATTGTTCATAAGTGCTTGGCAATGGCTTTAATTTCACTAACCTTATATGGAACTAATTACAGTAATACTGACAGAGAATTGAGGGCTTGGAGGGCAGTCTCAGGGGGCAGAGATTTCTGTGAGATGAGTAGAAACCTGTAATATCTGTTCATAGGAGAAAAGAACCAAGCCTAAAATTTTAGTGACTGAAAAACAATTAGTGTGAATTTCATTCTATGCAGCATGTGTGTGTATACATAGAAATTCTATGTTTTGTTATAAAGAAAACTGGCTGATTTCTGGAATCATAGCTTATTTTTCTTGTCAGTAACAGGAAAGGAGTTAAAAGAAGCAAGATGGTCAGATCTGTCTTTCAAAGGCAGGATTGTATTTTGAAGATAGAGGAGAACCAAGAATCTTAAATTATTTCAGTAAGATCTATCTCAGAAAATTCTTGGAGACACTCTATGATTGCCATACAGCATGATTTAGATCTTAGACTACAGCTTTCTAACCCTGGAAGGGAGCCTATCTATCTTGGTTCAAGCAAGCCCATGCAGATAATATAGAAACAAACAAACAAAAATCATTCAGTGTTCTGGTCCAGATATCATCTGCCCTAGAATCTTAAATATACAAGTGGATATGCATGGTAAATATAGGATACATCTATATACACCTCATATATTACCTGTGGCACACTGGCCAGTATGGCCAGTCTCATACTCCAGAAATGTAAAGTAACTTCTGAAAAAAAGTATAAACCAAGATTAGTTTGGAAAGAACACATAAATCATATCAAAATTTAGTATCTCTTTCCACAAATCAGTGGAGAAAATTTGCATTCAGTATTATGTTTTGATCTTCACTTTGAATTATAATTCGCTTATTTTCTTTAAATTATACTATGATTTAAATTCATTTCTGGTAACATGGAATTAAAGAACATGTGCCCTCATTTACTATACATTTCTGAAACTTTGAAAGTCTTATGTTTTACTTAAAAGGCTGCTTAATTGAAAAAAAGATCTAGAAGTTTCTGTAATTATGGGATGGCAATATGGCTTGAGTGTTGACTTAGCAAGTATTACTCTTTGTCTATCTTTTGATTTATTAAAATATAATGAAATTGTAAAAGGCAGAATCAGCAGCAGATTTCCATTAACTTATTTGTAGAATATCTGACGAAATAAATGATTGGTCCAGTAGTTTATACATTAGTATCCCGTGAACTCTTAAAACCAGATTTTGGTAGGAGGATGGTTTTGATAGATAAACCAAAAGATTTTTCTTAGTATGGCTTCTGGATAATTATGACAATGAATAAAATAACACTTTGAAATGCAGGGAAGTGTGGGGGTTAGTATGCATTAAAGAAACAGCAAATTTCTACCTCCAAGCAAAAGGAAAAGAGTGTGATAAAAATATTGTGCAAAATTACAAAATCTTTTGTATGAAATAATATTAAGACAGGCCCAACCTTGGCATAAAAGAATGTAAAGAAGTAGATTTTATCAGGAGAGTGAGGGATAAATCTGAATTTCCCTAACATTCAAGGAAGTTTTTATTTGGCTTCATTTTAATTTTAAGCACACCAAATCCAAACCACAGTTCTGTTATTTATGTCCAGATTATAAAAATACTTATGCTTAGATCTGTAGACTACTGAGCACTGTACAAAGTTCACCCATTCATGTCAAGTAAAGGAGCTTCTGTAACTTTTTGTACAGAACTATAACCTGGTGTTTTTAAAAAGTCAGTTTTTACTTATAAATATGAAGCAAGGATTTTGTTAGGAGCCAGATGTATTGGCATGTAAATAATTAATGGTATGTTTATGTAAAAACGATCTGAGTTTTTGTTTATAGTTTTTACTATTGCTTTTTTCATATTTTATGGCTAATTTGGTGTCAAATAAAACTTATTCTATCAGTGTACTTATGTATATGTTTAGCTATAACAGATATAACAGATATTCACAAATATTTATAATATATTTAATTTGTGATCATTAAGTGTCGCTTACATTATAGTCCACATCATTATTATGAATGAGGCCACTGTAATAAATTCAAAACCACTTTTTAGAGCCAGCATTCTGGGATATTTTCTTCAGCCATTGAGGGAGTTGGGTTATACTGTGTAAGGAGGGGTATTAGGAAATAGATACTGTAATAGGAACATAAACCCTGAGAGATCTAAATCTGTAGTTTTTGCTTTTTCTCTTTATTGGTCTTGGATACAACTGTGATATCTGTGCTGGGGTGGTGATCCTGAGTTTTTTGTTGCTCAGTCTGTAAAGATTTAGAAACATTTAATCCCTGGCTGATGTTAATTTGGTTGAGCAGTTAGTGATAGCAGTCTGAAATGTTAAGCTTTCCTAGAATGTTCTAGTATCCTTGTTATCCTTTCAAAGAGAAGAGCAATATGTTGTCCTGTGATATTAAAATACAAAAAAAAATGTTTAAATTATATTGTAGAATGTTTTACAATGATCTCTGGAGACACTACACTGGAATACTGGGTTGAAATGACATCAAGCTTAGCTATTTTATAATTGAAACAAGTCCCAGTATGTCCCATAAAACTTCACAAAATAATCCTAAAGTTAGGAAAATGAGAAAATCTTTGAATACTAGTAGTACCTTGTAGAGTAATAGAATGTAATGGTCAGTTCGAGATAGTTTTATTTCTGTTGCAGACATTAAAGATTTATCCACCCCATGTTCAAAAATGCAAGTGCTCTGCAGGGATAACCTATAGAATTTTGGACTTGGTGTACATGCTTCCTATATAAGATAAAATCACAAAGCAAAAAAGCAATTGTGTGTAGGAATTTTCTAAAATTGTGGATATGAAGTTATTTGGGGCATTCTTTCCTATCCTTTTTTACAACTACACTTTTATATGCTTGACTGATAATAACTATTAGATGTTTGTTTATAAAGTTCTCCAAAACTATTAATCTTCTTGGACCCTTTTGGTTCATTGCCCTAGATTTAGCATACATTATTTTTTCAAGTATCTGGGTTTTGCTCTGATGCAACAAAGAAAGAGAGAACAGGGACATGCACACTAGAGTATTGGACCGTTCCCAAGTCCTGTAAAAGTTTTCTGGAAAGGTTAAATGGTCCTCAGCCTGTAGTCATCTTTTGCACAGATTTGGTCAGACCTTTCATTACCAATGGAAAGTCTCTGGTTTTATTAATTGTTTGTAAAGATCATGCCATTTTTTTTCCAGGATACATCAGTTCCTGCAATACAGTATCAGGGATCAGTTTTGCTCAACTGGTTGAGATAAATAATAGAAGAGAAGCAGAAGGGAAGACACAAATAAATTTTCAGTCTGGATATTGTGATACAATGTAGCTAGTAAAAGAACGAATTCTCAGTAGTAATTTTCTCACTTAATTACTCCAACAATATTTCATTATGGTGCAAATCTGGTAATTATAGCGGAAGAGTCTTTTTTTTTTTGTATTCAGTACAAGGATTTTTGACTTGCTTTTCTGCCACTGTATGTCTTGTAGAGCAGGTATAGATTTTAATTTAGCAAATTTAAAGATTTAGAATGGGTTCTGTAATTTAATTTGAGCAGGGGTAGATATGACTGTGGAGAGAAGTCTCTGAAAGTAATGAGTTTTTTTAAATGCTGTGCCCTTGGCTGTCTGTTTACAAGATCACAGTTTACAGTCATCTTGTAAACTCTGCAATATTGCAACCTATGGAAATGTTCCCATCATACAGCAATACTAGCTCAAGCTGGTGCCAAATTCTAAACTTCTCACTGCTTGTTTAAGGAAAGATTCTAGCTGCAGTTTAGTACAGACATTGCAGAAAAATCAGCTTCTATGTCAGGTCTTTCAATACTGGACATGCACTCCTCATACATGCAAAATACAGCACTGAAATATTAGAAAAGATTGAAGGCTATTTTCCTAACCTCTGCTGCTAGAAAAGATATATACTTGCAGTAATTACATGAGATAGAGGGGAAAGTACACCACTTTTTTTTAATGCCAGAACCACACAGTTGATACTTTAAAAGTAGATTTCAGCTGAGTGGATGCATGAGTGTGGTGTGTATGCATGCATGCAGGTGAATCACACCAAATTCCTTGGAATTTGTCATCAAATACTGTGTTTTTTTCAGTATTTACCTGGTTCTTGCATTAGTTGCTATTTGCCACCTTCTGAAGTGGTTGGCAGAGGTTTGTTTTTTCATTTTTCCAAAGGATCTTTTGTAGTATTTTGAAGACTTCATCAAAATAGAGTTAAAATGAGAACATAATGTGTCATTAAAGGACGCTTTTTTGCTCTTTTTCGATCTGCAGATGAAAAGTATAGAAAATTGGAGATCTCCAAAAAACAGTGTAGAACATTCACTTCTGAAATTACGTTCCTTTGGCAAGGTGCATGGAAAAGATTTGGAAAAAAACAGAACATAAGTGCTGGCAAAATTGGTAGGAATGTCGGAAAAAAATTTTAAGTGTTGCCATAAGAATTCTTTGAAAATCCTCACTTATTCACATGTGAAATGAAAGTAAAAAAGCATCTGTCTTCTTTTATGCACGCTGACCCAATAAAACTGAATAATTGTATTTAGAAAAATACAAAGTTTTCTAAACAGAACTCAGTCTGGTTTTGGCTTTCTTTGTTATTTATTCCAATACACTGAAATATTGTGGTTGAATATGGGCATATCTTGGAAAAAAACCATCAACCACTGAACAAAACAGTGAATATAAAAAGAAGAAAATATTGAAGTTTGCAAAGATGATCCTTTTGGTTCCAGCATGATTTTTTAGGGCTAAATAGTAATCCAATAAAAAAGATCTTGGACCCATAAAAATTTGTTCACTCACTCTAGTATAGGTAAATTTGAAGTTCCTGCAGAAGTTTTACCTCTGTAACCATTTCTTCACTGGAATGAAAGAAAAGCTTGCATGTTACAACATTTTGTAATGTTGAAACTTGAATATGTTTTAGTTTTACATAAACCAGTTGAGCTGTTCCTATCTATAAGATTATACTTAGCTGTTTGAAGGATCAGAAGAGTAATTTCAAAATGTAAACCAAATTTCTTGGATGTGCTTAATTTGTTTATTTTTCATTCTATTACTAAATGTAGCTGCTCTTCAGTGAAAACAATAGGAATCCTAAACCAAAAATGAAAATCAGTCTTGTGTGGCTCAGAAATTATCACACTTTTAAAAGGATGACATATAAAATTATTTCACCATCTAAAATAAGCATTTTTAAAAAGAATAATAATGAAAAATTATTTTAATTTCCTAATTCCCTCTAAATATTTTCTCTTGTATTTCTTAAATATGGGTGTACTTTCTTACTGTCTGTTTATTGAAATCGTATTTGTTTCACACCCAGCACTGTTAAAAGTAAGAACTAGATACATTATATCATTACTGTGATTTACAGTCAGTAGAATTCCTAATTGATTTGGTCCTTTATGTTGAACAGTTCGGGCCGTGGTACTTGCCTTGATAATGAGCCTCCCAAGCGTGACTTTCTTTATCCAGCTGTGGCCCCAGGTCAGGTGTATGATGCTGATGAACAGTGTCGCTTCCAGTATGGAGCAACATCCCGCCAATGTAAATATGGGGTAAGAAGTCTTAATCCTTATGCTGAGTGTTCTGCTTAGTCATTTGTGTATATTCCTTTACAGCATAAATCTTTAGTTAGTTGTAGTAGTGGGTTACAGATTTCCAGTAGCATGTCCAGTGCCATCATTTGTAAGCAAAGGGTTAATTTTACTCCTTATGCTGCAGCTTTTGCTTGAGCCCTTTGCGTGTGCTGTATACTAAATGTGGGTGACAGTGAGCCGGGTAAGCTGTTCTTTAATTGTAGGAGAAAAAAGAGCCCAGAACACTCGAGCCCAATCCTTGTCAACTGTAATAGAGAATTTTCCCTGATTTCTGGTAATTGAGATCAGGTTTATGTTGTATTAATCTTGAAACATAAAGTCTGTTTTTTTGGCTATAACCTTTCAATATAAAACTACATTTTGAAGTTTCTTTTGTACTTTTATTGTTTTATCAGATCTGATTTTATTTTCTTGTTTGTTTGTTTGTTTGTTTGTTTGTTCTTCCCTTGGCATTGAGTCTATTACATCTCACATTATTCAGATGTCTATTTTGAAAGATGAATTATGGTTCTGGGAACAGATGAACATGAATCTAAGTAGCTGGATAGAATACTGAGTAGCAAAGTACTAGCAAATATTTGGCTGCAAGTACCAGTGTGCAATAATTAAAGTAAATAAATTTACAGTAGAAATAAAAACCTTCACATGTAGGTCATTGTGTTACAAATATTTACTTTAAATCTTCCAGCCAGAAGTATGCAGTTAACGGATGCATTCTGCTATGCTTGTTATGAAATAATCAGCTGAGACCACACTAAGTAAGCATTCAGAACATATGATTTAAAAGTAGATAGTTTTAATAATTTTAAATTTTTAGATTATTCAGACAAAATAATGAAATAAAACAAAAAATTCCATTTTTAATATCTCTGGGGTGATAAATACAGTATTACTCTTGGGATGCGTCTTTGGCAGATTGCATTTTGGAAAGGATCTAAGAGCTGTGTAGCTGGCTAACTAGCTCTGAGTCTTCTGATACCTCATCAAGCCTCTTTTGGCCTTTTTTGTTCCTCTTTGGATTCTCACTTCCCATCACTATTTTTTAATGGCTCTATTTCCTGTCTCTTCATCTAAGTCATACAATTTTTTATTTTTCTTTTTTTGTTACAAATTTTCACCAGAATCTTTAATTGCCGACTAGGGAAATCTGCAGGTATTTAATCTATGATTCATAGCACAGTCTTTGGAGACATACTGCATTTTAAATTAAGCTGGAAAGTTCATAATGTGCAAAACCTGTCTTTTCCACATATATGTAGGTTTTTTAAAACACTGTTAAACTGTGTAACCATTGTTGTGATGATCATGCTGCACAGTACATTTTCTTTCTTACACCAGTTTCTAAACCTTGGAAGTCGTGGAGATATGTAGGTTATCTTTGCTTTTTGCCTTCTGCTTTCTTTTTTTACAAAGGTTTTTTCTTTGGGATTCACTTAGAGTTACTGAAAAGATGTTTACAGTTAATTGAGGCAACGTCTTCATGAAGTGAAGCTATGTCTTTATTAGCACACCTCTGAATTAATATACGATGAGGTGTTCCATCAGTGTGCCATCAATGTGAACATAACTTCCCAGTGTCTCAGCAAATAACCACCCTATTTTTCATCATAGGACTCAAACTACATATATTAATAAACAAGTTACTGTAGAAGTCTGGTAATATCCATTCTAAGAAATAACATGCATTTAAAATAGTGTATACATTTAAAAATATTATCTGCCATGGCCATAATGCTCTGCAAATGTGATCATGATGATCATTATTTTAGAGTTTTGACGTAATGATTTTGAAGCAGGGGGGAAACAGCCTTTGGGAGATTATAATGCAGATGAAAATAGCCTACTTTAAAAAGATTTATTTATATACGAAAGGATTTCAGGACTGAAGGTTAAAACTAGATCTAAATCCCAGGACAAGCTAAATGGAATACTCTGCTCAACTCTCTTATTATCAAAAGTAAACAGTCAGTGCTTTGGGTACTTCTTTTCAGTGTACTGTTCAAAGAAGATGTCATTAATAGTTTATGGATCTCTTTCGAACAGACATATGTGCCACTATGATGGAAGAACATAGCAAAACCCACCTACAGTAATTTCACGATTATAAGCCGCACCATTTTGACTAAAATTTTGGTCCGAACCCGGAAGTGCGGCTTATAATCAGGTGCGGCTTATATACGGACAAAGAACAAAAAGTTGCTGTTTTAGTTTGGAGGACAGGTATCTGCTGAGAAAGGCAGGAGCTTCTCTTTGAAATGGAGAATGTAAACTCCCTCCCTCCAAATTATTATAATTTTGAAATCAAGGGGCTTTCAGGCAAAAAAATGGGAATTAGGAATAACAGTTCTTTTCTAGGGAAGTTAAAATAGAAATACAATACTACAAAGGAACAAACCCCAAACTCTGACAAAGTCAGAGTACAACCTGACACCCTGTCAGGCAGGGTGTTGGTAGCAGTCCCATTAAATGTGGCTGCAGTCCTCTTGCAGTGACAGATGTGATTCAGTTGAAGCAGTGCTCTTGCAGAAGGTGCAGTTTCCCTCTAAAGGTCCAGTGATAATGTGGAGAAATACGGTTTTTCCTTTGGAGTGGAGTGGAGAAAGGGGCTACCTTAGTGTCCCAAAACTTCTGTTTTTATCTTGGTAAGAAATGTTGGGCTCTTCCCCCTGGCTGGAGCAACTTCCAATGGGATGCAGTAATTTTATCAGTCACACAGTGGGACTCAATGGGCCATTAGCAGAAAATGACTCTCTGGAGGAAGGATGGGTTGTGAAAAGATAAAGAACAATGCCCTGCCTGGTTTCAATGGATGGCCCATTAGCAGATATCTCCTGTAGAGATAAGGATCACTGCCCCCACCCTCAACAGACGGTGATAGAACAGATACCTTTTATCACACGCTGTATTGTAACATGTGGCTTATAATCAGGTGCGGCATGTATATGGACAAAGAACGAAAAGTTGCCGACATCTGGAAGTGCGGCTTATAATTAGGTGCAGCTTATAATCATGAAATTACTGTAATTACAGTAAATGTAGTTCACATACTAGCTTCTTTCAAGTATTTTTAAGCCCTTTTTATTTCAAGCGTCTAGTAAAAATATGTGTAGAGCAGGTTTTCCAATAGGGAGTTCTGTGACCCAAAAGGTAATAAATTCAAATTGCTTGCATTTTTCTCTTGCTTATGTTCTTTACTGATTTTTACTGGTAAGCCATGACAAGAGAAAGAGTTGAACTCTCAAATCAAAATACATGCAGGCAGAAAATCTGCTGTGGCCTGTAATGAACCTGTTGATATAACTGGTGTTTTAAAAATAAATTTTAAAATCTTCACATTCTTTCTACTTAGAAGTTCTGCCATAATCTTTTAACCTTTAGAAAAAGTACCTCTTTCAACCATGTAGCTTAAATTTTAATGTTTTTCTTGCCTTTTCTCCCATATTTCCTCATTTGCTCCCTCTGGATGTGAAGTTAAACTGTTGCTTTAAATCATAGATCCTGTCCTAATTCTGCAGTGAATTTTTGACAGTTAAAGTTGGAACTGTTCTTACTTAGGAATGTGAAGTTAAATACATGGAGAGGTGTTTGACCAATTAAAATATCAGAGCTCAATTACAGTAATTTCACGACCATAAGGTGCACCAGACTATAAGATGCAACCCCCAGGAGTCGGCAAATTCCGCAACTTTGTGGATCATATAAGGTTCACCAGACTAAAAGGTGCACTTGTTTTTTTTCAGGGAGGAGCCGTGCGGCGCACAACAGCGTAACAAATTACTGGCAGGTGCTCTATTTGCAAGCATTTTTAAAAGATCGGTGTAACCTTTAAACGCAGCCCCAGGCGCCCTCCCCGTGCAGCGGGCCCCGGCACTCCTGCCCTCCCCCAGCGCCGTCTGGCATGGCTCATGGCTCCTACCGTGCGGCTGCGCCACTTCTCCCCGCTTTGCCGCAGCTGCGCTGCTTGTTGCCGCTTTGCCGCAGCTGCCACTGCTTTGCCGCAGCCGCAGGGGCTGCACCGCCGCCGCTTTGCAGTGGCCACCTGGGCTGCACCACCACTGCTCCGATGCCGCTGCCGAGCGGGCTCTGCTCGGGGCTGTTGCGGGCTCGCACTTCTCGTTCCCCCTGCGCCCAGGCCGGGGCCACCTGGCTTCTCGTTTCCCCCGGGCCGGGGCCAGCACCGCCCGGCTTCTCGTTCCCCCTGTGCCTGGAATGGTGCCGTCCAGCTTCTTGTTCCACCTGGGTCATGGCCGGCACTGGCTCCCTTCCTCCTCTTGCAGCTCTTGCCAGCCGTGGCCGCCCGCTCCCGCCCCCCCGTCGCGACTCAGCGCTCCCGCAGCACCGCCCCCGCATTGCGGCTTACACTTCTGATTTGGCAAATTTCGCAACTTTGTCCATTATATAAGGCACACCGGACTATAAGGCGCACTTCCAGGTTCAGTGGAAAAATTTAGTCAAAAGGGTGCGCCTTATAGACGTGAAATTACTGTACTAAAGGGACTTCAAGTTTCTGCTTCTGTGTGTGTTTGTTTACTGACAAGGGGACAATCTGGCATAAATGGAACTTTTCAGTAGTTTTGGTGCTACTTTGAGGAATACTCAGAATTACACTGTTTAGTTACATTTGGACAGAGCTCTTCTAGCAAAAGCATTGCAGCTATTGGTCAGATTTCTCTGTGTTATTTAGCGCATTAAGTGAGATAAGAAGTCAAGCTGATGCCTTAGTTGTTTGAGCTGAAAAAAATAAAACTATATTTTAACAACTAGAGAGTGATCCTTCTAGTGTTACGTGTGCATTGTTCTTTATACTATACTATACTACACTACACTGCTAGTCTATGTACTATACGGTATCCCTTCTGATACAGGGAAACATTTACACAATTTAGATGACAAAATGGGTATTTTGAATAAAAAAGGGAAAGGCAATGTGTCAAGCTATTTAAAATATTTCATTTTTAGGGTACATTTTCACATAGGAGAATGTTAAATTTCTGGTTTACAGTGAGCCAAATTCTAATGGTGGAAAACCAGGTAACTTACTGGATTCACTGCAGTGGAACATTTTGAGGTTGTTAGAAACAGTGGTAGTTCCTCTTCAGTAACTGCTGGATATCCTACATCTTCTAGGCTGATGCAGTGTGGATTTCCTTCTACTGATTATCAGATGTATCTCAATTCTCTGGTTTTTTGGTATTTTAGTTCCACTGATCGTTCAGAACCTCCTTTAGTCTTTTGGTTTAGGTGATTGTAAGGGGAGCTTTTTCATTGACTTCTGATCTCCTTATCCTTTGAGCATCTGCCTAGTAACAGTTGGCTGTTGGCTGCGTCTGGGTTAACTCAAGAATGAATTGCAGACTTGACTTTTAATTTCTCTGCTTTATGAGTTTAAATAATACCTGGAAAATGCCTGAATGTAACTTACCAATTTTGTGGTTCAAAATAATGCTTTGCTTTAGAGCCAATCCCTACATTTTTAGGACAGAGGCTAAAACCTCAGACATTTTAAAAGCAGTTAATACTTTATGCATATGGTTGGTGTTGCTGTGTTGCATTTTACGATCTGTGAAGCTGCTGGCTGCTAGCAGCAAGGTTTCAGAGATAGTAGCTTACAATTATTTGGTATAATTTTTTTGCATTTTATGCTTTTCCACCAGTGTTGGTCAGCTGACTTTAAAATCCAGGAGAGTAAACACGTTACTATATACCTATAGTTCTACAGTACTTCCACTAGGGCAAGAAGCCTGAATTGGAATTGACTCTTGTAATTGGGTGATAAAAATTTTAACATTCACGAATTAAACTCACTTTTCTCATGAAGTATGGATGTGGTTTACTCCAGTTAAATGAAGAGCAGTAGCATTGAGCTTGATATTGGAGTTTTATGGGACTATAGAAGCAGAAGCAAATTCTGAAAGCTGGTGGTCTTTCACAAGGAAAGGCAGAGAAGCTACTGTTGTATCTTTACACCAAAACTACTGTTTGCATTTTGTTCCCTCACTGTTGATACTATGCCTAGACTCATGCATTGAGTTGAATTTGGGCATAATAATAACAACTTACTGTAAAGTGCCATTTTTGACCCCATCTTCAAATATTACACCATAACCAAGTTGCTTTATTCTTAGCTGAGCATATCTAGTTTCATCAGATGGATTTATATTGCATTGCTCACAAACTGGTGTTAAAAGTACGTGTAAGCAAAGAGAGAAATTTAAGATACTGGCATCATACTCTGTCATTTTTATCAATTTTTTTTTTTTGTGTGTGTATAGGCCTTTGGCATTACAAATGATTAGAGTTTCAAGCTTTTCCTATATAAGAACTTACAGGATTGCGTTGTAATTAAATTAATTTTGTTCCCTCTTTTTTTCTAAGTTTATGATACGTATAGCCAGGAGAAGTCTCAGAACCTTTTCTCTTTCTTGAACCTAAAGCAGTTCTGCATCCTTTTTCTAACAAGTTCCTACGGTCCCCATTTTTATTTCCTTAGGTCTTCAACCCCCCCTCCTTTTTCCTTCCTTTTTGTCTTTGTTTTTCTCTTTCCTTCTCTCAGTGACACAAATGTCAGCACCAATGTGCCTGCATCTTATGAATGCTGTAAAGAAAGTGCAAGGAGAAGCTGGTGATCAGAGCAGGAGAGGTGCATTAGATGAGCATAGAAGCAATAATGAATGAGATTCCAGATAACAGAATGTTGTTTGGATAAAAATGGATAAGTTGCATGGGTTAGAAAGAAAAAATAGTACTTGGAGGTGATTGACCTTACAGGGGTTCCTTTAGTTTCCCTAAGGTTCACATAAGCAACCAGTATTTATGAAAGAATGTTGGCAACAAAATACAAAGGTGGTACTTAATTTTTGTATTCTATTCTGCATTCTTTCAGTAGTGAAGCACTAAAATGGTAGCTTTTGGGTGCTTATCTGAACAAAACTTTATGAACTTGTGAAGTTCACGTACTAATTAGGGTCTTGTAGTTTTAGTTGAGTTGTCATCTTCATTTCACCAATGAGCCTGAAAATACTCTGTTGATGATTTTCAGGTCTGAATTGCAATTCAAGCTGACTATTTTTATGCTCTCTTTTAGCAAATGCTCATCAAGAGGTGCAGCCTATTATAAATTTATCATGCTGAAGTAACAGACAAACCTAATTAAGTTTTTTAAAATTTTATGACAAAAGGTGAACCTCCTAAATTATTATAATTTAATATGCCTTGTGAATTTATTTCCCGTCCTTTTTTTAAAAATATTAATTTTATGGGCTGAACTGCTAACATTTCTTGAAAGTTTTCATGAGTTTTGAAAACAAGAACAGCACATCAATTTGATCTTTGCTCATACTACTGAGTTTTCATTGTGCTGTATTGTAACAATTTACTATGATTATTATATAGGATGCTTAGATGTTACATAATTTGAAATGCCTAAATGTAACTCTGCATGATGCAACAGAAAAAGGCTCCATCATTTATAATACTTAGGCAAAAAGAAGGTAATTTGATTTGCTGTGTTTTTTTCTCTAGATGGGTTCAGCTTTGTTTAATTTACTGCAAATACAAGCACGCGAATTCCAAAGTGAAGTCATGGAACCCTAAGATACACCGTTACAGGTTGTCATCTATCTTGTCTTGATCGTGTGAAAGGCCTCAACTTCAATTTATGTTTCCTGGATTTTTGAAACTTTTCCCTTGTTTGCTTTACAAGTTAGTAGTTACTATATCCAGACATTTGGAGACTGACTTTAAAGTCATATATTAATTTTCAGATTATGCTTCTTTCCCTTAGTTTCATTAAATTAAGCAAACAAATACAATGTTGGCAAAATATACATTATATCCATCCTTTTCTGTGGAAGAAAAGACTACTCTAAAAGGGTCACCTGTTGGTGGGTGGGTGTGGGTGGGTCAGTGTGCA
The DNA here is from genome assembly GCF_009819885.2 of Catharus ustulatus. Taxonomy (NCBI): domain Eukaryota; kingdom Metazoa; phylum Chordata; class Aves; order Passeriformes; family Turdidae; genus Catharus; species Catharus ustulatus. The sequence goes on along the minus strand of NC_046262.2, from coordinate 21,146,180 downwards.
TGCTTGTGTGTGTGAGTGAGTGAAAAAAAACCAGCATACTTTCTATTAGTGATTTTGGGCCTGACTTTTTCAGGGTAGTTTCTCTTATGTTTTTAAGCCTGGCTTATTAAAAACTGTTGGTTAGGGATGTTACAGATAGTGGTGGTAGTAAGGAAATAGCTCCAGTCAATAACTAAAGTAGTAGCAGTTATAGGGTTCATGGGCTTGAGGTGGAGAAGAGAAAGCTTTATGAACCTTAGTCAGAACTTCTTTGTTTAACTTTCCAAGGCCTGCTGAAAATGAAGACATAGCCATAGGAGTACCTGGTATTATTCCATTTTCATTTAATGAAATAACAGCACAGATAGACTTTTAAACTTTTTTTAGGTATCTTGTTTGTTTTGAAATTACTATTAATGTTATTTTTTATTTCATGTACAGGGTGATGGAGAGTATACTTCACATTCTATGTTTTCTTTTAAATGCACTGTAGTGGGGAAAAACAAACAATATCTTAGATTTGGCTATATTTAAAAGACATTACAAAAACCCTTTCATAACTGGGGGTTAATATAAATTACGTCTATGAATTGATACATTGTGTTATTTTTGTGAATCTTTGGTGCTTTGGATAGTTTTTCTTTGAGGAAATATTGTGTTCATTTTAGAATATTGTATATCTGTCTCAAACAGAACTCCTTTCTGACTTAAGTAGAGATTTCTGCACACACATTAATAGCATTAAAAAGCCCATAGTAATTTTTACACTATCATTTTGTCTTTTGGGATTTACTGAGGTAAATTCCTGTTGAGATTATGGTCTGAAAAAACGACTATCAGACTATGTCTGTAATAATATCTAGTTTTGACATATTGCTTCTCAAAACAACTGAGGAGTAGATATTTTTCTCATTTTGTGAAGTAGGGAGGTGAGTTGACCTGCTTGTTATCTTCCTACAAACAGATGAATGACTAAAATAGTTTTGGAATGCTATATTCATTAATTCACACTGTTGAATTAAAATGTCAGGCTGGAATTAGATCAGTGAATTAGAATAGTCCAATGCACCAGAGAAGCCTGAATATACAGAAAGAATCCTATTGAAAGGAAGCTGTGAAATGTGCTAACTTTTAGAGACAAATGGCAAAGACATATTAATTACTTCCCCTTATATGATAATATATAGGAAGTACACTAGTGTAGGCATATCAGAAGTGGGATTCTGCATGGAAACTCTGGAGCAAAAACCAGAATTTTGGATTAAAATCATCCTGAAACATAGATATTTTAAAACTCCGGGCAACTATCCAGACCTGATTTTTTCCCTTTGTCCATATTGGATGTTCAAAATCTTTGTTTCTTAGTACAATTGAATATTTTGCTTTTCAGAACATAGAAACAAACTCCATGAAGTCAGAACAGCTGTTAACTTAGACATTTGAACTTGGTCAGATCTAAAATAAACAGAAAGTCACAAGTAGAATTATCAGCCTGATGCTTTTTAATTTGACAATGTAAACCAACATAAAGCATGAGCGAGGAAATCACACCAATTTTGTTCAACAAAATGAGGAAGTAAATTAAAGGTTAAAGTAAATAAGGCAGGATTATAACAGGAGGACCTCATACTGTGCCTGAAAAGAGTCCATTTTAGGTTTTCACTTTGAAATCCGTACTATATTGAAGTTTGGATTATTGGTTGATTTAGATGGGAAATTAATTTAGTGTTGAATTTTAGCACCTTAGTTGCTGTGAAATTTGTAGTCGAGTTGTATTTTTGAAGAGGCTTTGTGGTCTATCTTCTATTACTTTGTTTTATTTTAGTCAGTATATTTATTTATGTGTATCTTAATTTGAAAATGTTTCAGCTGAGTGAGAAAAAATTTTGTTCATAGTTTTAGGTTAAGTAAGTATATATACTGTTTGCATTTCTTTCTTGAAAAAAAACCCAAAACACCAATTTGAAAAGTTCTGCATTGGCTCCAGACAGATTTTTACAAGCGGCAGTGTATCTCCCAAAACAGGCTTAATAGTTTAAAGTTTTCATAGAGCCAGACACTAAACCGGATGAATTGACTTAGGCCTAATTTTCAAAAATTGGATGGAAACTCCAGGAACCACCGATCAATCAGTCCATATAATTTCAAACCATTCCTGTAGTCTATTTTAAAATGGTTTATAGAGAAGATACCTTGCTTCTGCCAGTCATGAAACTAAATACACTGTACTAACATCTCTGCAAGAATGTCTCCAGCTGATTTTAAACATTTAAAATAATTTTGCATTTTTCAAGAAAAGATTCTACTGTTGAACTGTTGCTGCAGCAGCTAGAGAGTAATGTATAAATGAATCAATTTTTATATGCAGTGCAATGCAAGAAACATGAATCTCAGGGTAAAACATAACAGTTGAGCCTGTTGATGTGTACAGAACACATCATATAGGGTGTATACGTGCCAGATACTTATTCATTACCTCAGAAAAACAATGAACCTAGAGGGGAGTGAGCTGTAACTTTAATTCATTCATGCTGTCTCTTCCTTTTTCTTTTTCTTTCAAGTTTCACAATAGAATCTATAAAAGGATTTTTTGGTAGGGTAGTATTTCAACCAGCAGTTAAATAAAATGAAACAGTGAGGATTATCATAAGATTGTTTTAAAGATCTTGTTCTACTCCAAATTTAAAAAAATACTTTAAAATATCAAATACGTGTAAGAAAGTTGTGAATTCTTGCAGATCCCAAAGTAATACAGCAAAGATTATTACTCTAAAAGCAAACACCTTCTGATTCTTTTGTGTGTACACAGCTGAATCCAAGGGCATCTGATGCAACTGTGAAGATTTACAGTGTTCGCTCAATTCTGGATTATGCCCATATTACGAATTTCAACCCTTTGCTAGTTTTAACCATTTATCCCAAATATCAGCGGAACTGGCTTAATTTAAATTAATAAATGGGAAAACTTAATGAGAAAATATGGTAGGAATAAAAAGATTATTTGAAAATCTCAGTTAGTTTAAAACTGACAGCATAGGGAAATAGGATAGGCTAAATCATTTATGAAAGAGCAGCTGCAAATCTAAAAAGCCTAAGGAAATATTTTAGTACATTGGTTAGTTCTAACTGCACATGCAGTACATTAACAAGTGTTGCAGAAGAGAAATGCAGCTAGTCTGAGCTCAAAACTTTCTTTTTATGTAGAGGAAGGAAAAGTAATTGTTGCTATTTGATATCTCAAAATTATTGGTAATTTTGGTAATTTTGAGGCAGATAGCAGCCTTTATGGAGACTCTACAGCTCATTTGAAGACTACTTCTATAGTAACACTAAAATACACTAAGCCCAGTCTTAGCATAAATCAAGAAAAAAAGTAATTATAAAATATTACTTGCATGGCAAGAGTGAAAAAGTATTATTGTCTAGTTTTGAGGCTTCAAAAAAATTTTTGTTTTGTTTTTGGGTTTTTTTTGTTTGTTTGTTTGTTTGTTTTTGTTTTTAGTTTTAGGTTTTTTTGGCAGAATATTATTAGGCAAAATTTTAAGGCTTCAAAATTGCTGCTATCACAACCATCTTTAGATTTCGCTCTCCAGACCATGTCTTAATTGTCTCTGTTCAAAACAAATTTGTGTATACATGTGTGTATGACGACTGGAAGAAATTTTAGGCTTTTATTCTGATCAACTTGCTTCTGCCCTCTTTCCTAGGAAGTGTGTAGAGAGCTCTGGTGCCTCAGCAAAAGTAACCGCTGTGTTACCAACAGCATTCCAGCAGCAGAAGGTACTCTGTGCCAAACAGGGAGCATTGAAAAGGGGGTGAGTACAAACAATTTATTGTTAGAAGAAGCAGTTTATTGCTCAAAGACTACAAGAAGAAAGAACTAGAAAATGAAAATATTTCACAGCAATTATAACAGTTCAAACAAAAACTTAGTTTACCATAGTACATGTGCATCATAATGGAAAGTGTCCTACATAATTTTTTCATCGTTATTTTATATATGTAATTTAATAAAATATTTATCCTCTCTACAAAACTCTAGAGCCTGGATCAAAAATCAACCACAAAACACGTTCCATTTACTCTATATTTTTTGAGTAATTTTTTTGTAAAAATTCTTTTGGTTTTATCTTTATTTGATTTCATACCATTCTTCCATTCAGGATTATTACAACTTTAGGTTTGCCGCAGACTTTGAAAATGTGCAACACAAATCTAGTGCCTGAACTATGTCATTTTGTTAGAAGGGAAAAGAATTTTATTTTTTTCCCATATAAGCCAAATTATACAAGTATATAGAAAAAATGATGGCTCCATAAAAGGGTTTTATAAAAGCCTGTATTTTCCAGTGACCTTTCTATTTTGACTTTGAGTTATTCTTTCACTATTCAGTTATGCTTGTGTAACTGTTTAGCTTTATGGACTTTGATGTACAGTCAGATAAGCTCTTTTATGTAACAGAAAAGTACAGAAAGTCAGTGTTACAATAGATACATTTAGGATTACAATATCTGTCTGAATATGAGATTTTTGATTTTAAAACCATCTCTGTGTATCAGTAGTTTCAGACAAGAATGTTAGAAGACTGTTTCTCAGTTGCAAGGCAAAATCTATACAGATCTTCAAGAGGAGAGAAAAAGTATTTTAATTGATTTAAAAGATATGTACTGGGTAGGAAAAACTGCATTCTACGTACCTTTTTCAAAGACAGTATGTTTTATGCAGGTTTGTAAAAAGTGAAGAGAGCTTGTTACATTAAACTATTTCCAGTATCTGTGAGAGTGGCTGCATCTGTTCATGAGATTCAGTGATCCAGATTGGATTTTTTTCTGAACATGTATTCTCACTCTGACTTCTGTCATGCTAGGTTTCAACAAAGATAACAGTGCATTTTGACTTGCAATCTGATGCTTAAACCACAAGAATGAAAGATTTTGGGCAACTGTCACAGTTTATTAATGCGTGTTGACGGCTTCATTCAGGGCCCATGACCTGGTGTCGTTCTGATGGCTTTTCAATGCTGGATTTGGAAATATTGGTAAACCATGTTAAATGAATTTATTCAACCGGTCATTTAAAAAATAGAGTAAATAGAGTTAGCGAATAAAAACAGAGAGACTTTCACATAGTACTAAAAATGTTACCTTATATTAGGGTAATAGACAATGCTCTTAAATCAACAGTCTAAGTTTACTTTGGAACCATCCTTCTTTTTGATGACAAAGACTAATTTACCTCAATTTATGTTTTTTAAACCATGAGACTACAAATTGAGCTCCTTTTAGACGCTGTTGATCTATTCCCTTGTCAAGAGGTTTAAATCAGTTTGCTCTCTACCAAACTTCTTTTTCCAGTCACCAGTATCTTGTTCCATTGCTAGATTTTAGAGGGAAATGCGAGAATCCATGCCATTTTACAAAGATAAACCTGTTAACGAAAGATGCCTTTTAACAGCAGATAATTGTGTTTATAAACTGTAGCCACAAAGCTTCCTGTGAATTACAGTAATTTTACGACTATAAAGTGCACTGGATTATAAGGTGGACTTCTGGGTGTTGACAAATTTCCAAACTTTGTCCGTATATAAGGCACACCGGACTATAAGGCACACCCTTTTTTTTTCTTCTTTTTTTTTTTTTTTAAAGTGAGGATCCATGTGCAACAAAGAAACCAGTAAGTAATGGAATCGTGTGAGCCGCGTGAGCCCCGTTGAGCCGCACGGCTTGTCTCACTGCTCATCTGGTGGCTCACACTTCCGGGTTGTCAGCAAATTTCTGAATTTTATCCATATATAAGGCGCACCGGATTATATGGCACACTTCCAGGCTTCGATCGGAATTTTAGGCTTTAAAGTGCGCCTTATAGTCGTGAAATTACTGTAATAGTTACTGGTAGCAATAAACCAGAAATCATGAGCTCTTTCCAAATATATAATTTCCTTTCCCAAAGAGTAATGTGAAATAAATAGGTTATTGCACTGTAACACCTTCTTATTATTATTATTATTGCTGTTGTTATTATTATTATTGTTATTGTTATTATTGTTATTATTATTATTGTTATTATTATTATTATTGCTGTATTTGTACTCATTTGCAGTCATGCCTAAAGGCTTCAACCAAGATAAGCTCTGTTTTGATGGATTGTGTCCAAATATATAATAAATGAAATTTCCAGCTCTAAAAGCCTAACAAGATCTCAGAGTATCGTATTTAGATATTTATGTATTATGTGTAACGAAAAACTCAAAGCATAATTTGATGCAATATATATTAATATTTTATTTGCAGAATGTGTAGGGATTTCTACAATTAAAATAGTATAACTTTCTATAATAAAACCTTTTTTCAACTGTTTTTATAAACCTGCCAAGATTTTAACCCTTTGGGTTGAAACTTTCCATGGTAGATATCTGCTTACAGCTAAAGGTTTTCAAAGTGTTTTCCATAAGACTTATCCGGCTATTTTCTGCATATAGGGAAAGAGAATAAAATGGTTTCTTGTTACATCTGTTCTGTTTTGAAACTTTAACATGTTCATGGTTTGGTGAAGGGTTTTACATATCACCTGGGTTCAAAAAGGGACACTTTCCCTAATTTGTAATAAGAAGTTAAAATATGCATAAAGTTTCTCTCTGGTATTCCCAGAGATGTATTTTTAAAGGCAAATTAACTGACAGGTTTTAAAAAATACACTGATGAAGAAACTGTGCTTATAAAACAGTAAGACAAAACTGATAGGAACACTTTTGTCATGTTTTAATTTAAAGTAATAAAAATGGTGACCCTTTCTGTAGATCATAGATTACATCCATGCTATGGTTGTAAAAGAGGGGCAAACATGCAAAAAATAAAAACACAGTCCTGAAAGGATAGTTTACCTTGCTACATTGTGGAATGATTTAACTTCTCATTGGACATTCACATAAGATAAATGTAAGCTATTATTGAATATTATGCTTTCTTGCAAAATAACTGCAGAATCAATTATTCAAAATTAGTAGTTAAAATTTAAATTTATGCTAATGTTTTTCTTTCTCATACAAAATAGGAAATCAATTTTTCCCAATATTAGAGTACTGGCTGTGTGATTTTTCTAAAATCATACTGTTATAAATGTTAATTCCATAAAGCAGCTAGTACTCGTAAAAGTGCCACCATATCATACTTTATTTTCATTTGTTAGTTCCTTAGGAAAAATTTCAGAGTGCTTTTATTCTCAGAGGATTTGCATATTTGATATGTATTTGAATGCGTGACTGTTTTCTTTCTGCTGACATAATGGAAAATTATTCTTTCAATGTTAGAAAAGAATTAATACTTCAGATCTGAACCTTCCATGAAGAACTACTCTTTTAAAATAGCTGTCATCTCCTCTTCTTTCTTCATATGGTGATTATTCAACAGATCTAACCTCATTTATAGCAAATTAGGTCATTCATGGAAGGTAATACATTTCTGAAGTCCCATTGGAAATAATGAAGATTTTTGACATTTTTAATTACTCTGACAGAGATTCTATGCATCAGTGGCTTCTAGTGAAAGATAAATTTTTACTAGAAAATTAAGAAGAGACACAGAGGTGTACTCTGAAGTTAAGACTGAGACTTCCAGTCGTGCTTTACAAGGGACAGGGATAGGTCTGTCTGTCCATGTCTTCTGTGCATGTCTCAGTGAGTCAAATTCATATGGCACAGAAGATGCCTGTATTTCTTTTTGGAAAGGGGCAATAACACAGAAATTCAAGGGAGTTTAAAAACAGCAGTTGTTCAGCTTTTGGAAGGGAAATTGCAAATAAAGGTTATGATAGACCTGAGCCCATGCTCTGCTAAGCTTGTAATTGGTCCTCACCTAAGCCTGCAATAGTAGGAAAGGGTATCTAATTGAGCTACCTCAAATTCTCAGTGATACAGTAGACACCAAAATGTAATCAAAATATGGGCTTCAGGATTATTTCTGAATGGTTTAGGAAAGGTCTCTGAGTAACTAAATTATAAACTGGTTTTAGTATTAATAATTTGGGCAATTTGTCTGTCATTTTATATTTCTGATTAAAGTAATAATATTGCAAGGTTTAAATGTTTGCTTGAATGAAGTACAAGTGTCCATTCTGCCCCAAACAAGTGGCCAATTATTTTTATAAAATGATTTTCTGTACCATGTCTTATGCTTCTGCCCTACTTTTATTATGTCTGTAGTGTTAGTGATTGAAATACTGCAACAAATTCTTCCTTCATTGTCCATTCAATTTTCTTTTGTAAAAAAAAAATACTTTCTTAAAAATACTATCAGGGGAATTTTTCATTTTCTCTAATGAAGCCTCTACATGGATCTTCAGTGGAGGGTCTTTTGCCAAACTGGGCTTGGAAATGAATCTTAGTGTTTAAAAGAATGTAAGCAACTTGTAGTTCCTTAATTGTGAAACATCAAGGAAGATGATGAAATAAAAAATACTTCTGGTGTGTGTTAGGGACCTATAATTCAGGACTGAGTAGAGACATTTAACAAACCACACACACCCTCACCAATGTCTAAACATGGCTAGAAAAAGTAAAATACTAGTCTTGTTATCTATACAGGGAATGCTAATGCCTATAATTGGTCATTGTCTGACCCTTATATTTTTCTGTCTTGATAACTCTGTCAACCTCCAAGCTAATTTTGTGTTTCTTTTGTGAAATCTTTCAGTGGTGTTATCAGGGAGAGTGTGTACCTTTTGGCACTTGGCCCCAGAGCATAGATGGGGGTTGGGGTCCGTGGTCAATATGGGGAGAGTGCAGCAGGACCTGCGGGGGAGGCGTCTCCTCGTCTATAAGACACTGTGACAGTCCAGCGTAAGTAGCTAAAGTAAGCCGGAGCCAACAAAAAAACACATTTGGAAATTATTCAGAACTGTGGTTTCACTTGTTATCTATAAAAATGTTTTGCTAGTTTGCCAACATTTGTTTTCAAAACAGCAGACAGAAATGCTTAAACAGGAGTTCACTAGACTTTAAAATTTTTAATGTATCTTATGTAAAGATAGCTGAATTTATATTTAACAGTAACCAGAATGGTTTTATTTATCTGACTTACTGTTCATCAAAATATATTTAAATTACACCTTAGAGAAGTTTCTTTCAGCATATTTCCTTTAATGCTTGACTCAGATATAAAAAAACAATTGCCAGTTACTTATTAAAAAAATAAACCCCAAACCCAACACACTATTTCCAAGTTTTTCAATATAACTCCTTACACAAAAGCCATGAGTAGAAATATTACATTGCATACTACATATATACATACATATATATATACATATATGTTTATATATATATATATATATATGTATCTGTGCTGCCTTGTCCAACACTTCACTTGTGACTTCCTACTGATTTTTAAAACAATTCAGCATCTTTATTCCTTGCCACTACTCTCTCTTGGTCTATTTGTCCTCTCTGAAGAGGGGCCAGCTTCTCCACCACAGCTTGATCTGTTGTATATATCTGTAATTGTCTTACAATCTGTCAGTTTTCCAATGTCCTGAGCACTGTTCCAGAGAAATTCTGTCAGGTAAGTGCTCCTCTCTCTGTCACTATCTCTTCTCAAATGAGGAATGCTTATTTCTATTGCTGTTCTTTGCTGAATGGATCGCTCCTCTTTTCTGTTTTGGCTTTTACCTGTTCTGATTACCTCACTACAGCTATAGGTCTTTGCAGGACAGATTTATTACTCCCTGCTCTCTTCTTGTCATTTCTCATAGTCACTATCTCTGTCACCACTATTAGTTTTAAGACCACTTTTTCTCAAAGTAAGTTGTGTTTTCTTTCATGAAAATTCATTCTGTGTCTTTTGTCACTCCTTTTCTTGTCTTCTGCTCTCTGTTCACTTAGATTATTTATTTCTTATATCTGTTTTCCAAGCCAGTCTGTCCACCAGCTTTCCACTGCTCTCTGCAAGACAGATACCATAACGTCGTATCACTGCTACTTAAGGTGGCCTGTTTGTTCCCTATTATTAGCAATAACTACCTTATCTGGCGTAATCACTACTTACTCAATGGATTCAAGAGCAGAAATTATCTGTATGCATCAATAACATGTCAAACATTTCCTGGTTAAGTACTGTAATGTGAGAAGTAGTATAGATTTTTTTTTAGTTTATTTTTTATTATGAAAGTATTTTTTCTTACTGCTTTTAAGTTGCAAGCCAAAGAGCTGATGTGTGATTAATCTTCACACACATCTATGGAAGATAGATAGTGTTCTTGAACAGTTTGGGAATTTAACAGCCAATTATTTATGCTAATAGAAATCTGCTTACTGTGGAGTTTCCTCAGATGTAATACTGATTAATTCAAATCAGAGTCCAATTTCTGAACTAGAATATACAGTCTTTGCTGGTTCCAAGTATAAAACCAGTCTTTGTTGGTTTTCAGGTAAGATGAGATGATTGAAAGAAAAAAGTCTCACCTAAGTTGTTTACATGTTTCTCATTTTAATTTTTTAAAGCAAGCAAATAATTAAAACCAACTTTTTTTTTTTATCATGTTCAAAATACAATTAAACTGTACTGTTTGGAACTCATGCATGAGTTAATATTGTGAGAGATGATTTTTCAAGTACCCAGTAATATTTTGTGTGATGCAAGTCAAAGATACAATTCTTATCAAAATCTCATCTTAAAATTTCAACATATTTTATTTTTATTATCTCTTGAACTTGTATTAAGAATGCATTACTGAATCTCATGCAGTTGTGTGTATATCCTAACATATAAACATGTTTTTCCAGGCCTTCAGGTGGAGGCAAATATTGTCTTGGAGAAAGGAAACGTTATCGCTCCTGTAATACTGATGTAAGTAATTTTTGTTCCACTGTGATCAACTTGACTGGTTTACGTTTTAGCAGCAGTGGATGCATTTTTTCACCAGTTCACAAAGTGTATGGATTCTGTGTTTAACTGCCAAAGAGTCCCAAAAGGCTCATCTATATTGCAGACCCTGTGTGTTCTAGTAAATGTTAGGATTCTATCTCGATGTGGTGTCTAACTAGTGCCTTTGCATTAAGGCCTGGAGTGAGTTCCACTTGAGCTTCCAAAGTAAACGTGAACAAGGATCATTCCACATCAGAACAAAAAGCTGTCTAGTCCACTGTCTTATCTTCCAGCAGTGGTCTATAACAGGTTTTTAGGGAATAAATTATGCACTTTTGACAGGCGAGGGATGATTTTCTAATGGTTTACCTTGTGAGCTTCCAAAAGTTGTGTGTCCAAAGAATGCGGGAACTCATGTCATATCTGTACCACATCAACTGCCACAGGTTAAAATATCCTCCATGAACTTACTTTTAAGCCCTCTTTCACTTTTTATACATTGATAATGTTCACTGCTTATGTGTTACAAAATCCCCTTGCACACTCTGTGCAAATGTATTCAACCATTTTAGAGCTGAGCCCATTGGACAGGGACCTGAAGGGGTGGGACACAGTATAAATGTGTAAGGTCAAATTATGAAACTCAATTACAAATTCTAGTAACTTAAAATTAAAACCAGGAAAAAATATATATCAATAAAGAATTTCAATAATAATTTTCCTAGTCAAATTGCAGGTCAGTAGCACTGCAAACATAAAAAGGCTTTCCTACAATTTCAGCTTTAAATTCATGTTAATTTTCATCTTAAATCAAGGAAGTTTGTAACATTGAGAGAGTCTATAGCTAAAGATATTGTTTCACCTCTTTATCTTTTGATATATTCAGGAAAATAGAATAGTTATGTACCAATTCTTTAAAAAAAATTTGCATTTATGATCATTATTAATTATTGTAATTTTTGTCACTGTGAATTTCTCTTGGGAGGCTAATGTTAGGCAATATTAGAATTTTCCAAATTAAAAATTATTTTCTTACTGTTGATCACAGTTGCCCCATTCACACAGCCAAGAAGTGGCCACAGTGTAGTAAGAAAAACTGAAGTTCAGATGCTGGTCCCATAGGAACTGTGAAACTCTTCCAGTAATCCAACCTTCCAAATCCAGCGCATCATTCTGGAACCTTGACTCTGTTATTTTTTTTTCTGTAGATGTGTATCTTTGCACTTCTCTGTGTTGGTACAATTTTAATTTGAATGGGTCTGGTTTATCAGATGATGCTCTGCAATAAAATTACCATTCTCTTTACTTTCACTCAGGTGTCTTTTTGTAATGTGACGATTTCATAAACAGGAAATATTTTTGTAGTTGTGGGTCACAAATGAAAATACTGAGTTACATCAGACATCTTTCTAATTCTTATGGCTGACAGGAAATCCACTTTGAAATTTGGCAACTGAATGATGACTGCTTACTGAAATCTGTCAGTCAATACTTGTCACATATGCCTTATTGAACTATTACAACATTTTCCTCAATGTTGCCTACAACTAAGCTAAGTGACTTACCAAAATCTAAGAACGTTTCATTATTCTTTTAATTGGGAATTGTAATAAGTTTTAGTTGATAAAACTTATACAAAAATACTGATTTGTATTATTATTTATCCTTCTTTTAAACCTGTATCAGTCCAGTACCTTCCAACTTTTCTATTTATTTGGGATTGATAAGAGGAAAATAATAATCTAGAGGATTCTATTAATCCTCTTCAGATAATGGTCTTTTTACATTAGCACTGTTACAGTTTGTACAGTGTGAGATTTGTTAAAAAACACACAGGGGCACACAGCAGCCCGCCTCCTTTAACTATGAAGACTCTTGCGAAGTATTTGTCCGGGCATTATTATTTCAAATGTTGCACTTGTCTCCAATCTGCCACAGTAACTAGTATATAAAAAATTTTACATAATATGTAATCCTGTTCCTTCACAAATATACCATTTTTAATGCTTTTTTATTAATAAGAATGATGCCATATCTACTTAGACATTCAATGGAAATGTTGCTATGATTTGTTTTATTTTTATTGTATTAAATTTCTAATTGTCTCTTTTCAATCAGCTTATTCTTAGTTGTTTTTGCTTCCCTTATTCTTTATTTATTTATTACAGAGAGGAAGTTTTCAGAGTCAGAGGAGAAACACTCAGAAGGTCTCTGCGGAGGCCATTCAGGCTATTCCCTGGCACAAAGATAAAATAATTCTCAATAAACCATTCTTAACTGATGGTTAGGCACCTGACCTGTTTTGAAGTAGCTCCAGTCCAGGAAATAACATCAGGATTTTTCAATATCCTTACAGTCACTACAATTTTTGTAAAATACAACGTATGTTTTTTGATCTTTAAGATTCCTACTTACTCTTTCCCCAGTAGGATGATAACTGGTATTATTTCCTAGACTGGAACCTTTCCTGTGTTTACAGATTACTATCACGCCTGTTCTTAGTTTTGAGTACAGCAGACTATCTCCTTTTTGGCAACCACTGGGATCCCAGTAGCACACATCTTGAAGTATGGTGCACAAACCACTGCACTAGCTGAGGCCTGTCAGAGAGAACACTAATTTCAAACTTAGTTTGTCACCGTACCGATGGGATTCTGTTCATTCATTTTACTATTTTGTTATTTTTTCTTATGGTAGTGACAATGTTCATTTAGTCCAAGTTGATTCATTATGTCCAAAACTCTTTCTTAAAGGCACTGTTTAGGAGGTCACTCAGTCAGCTGTGCTTTCACAGCTAATTGTTCATGCCCAAGCATAGTAATTTGTATCCATGCAAACCACTGCAACAATCTACTGAAATGTTAAAAAATTACAGCACTCTATTCTGAAATACTGGTTTCCTACCTATCCTCGTATTTCAATCATTAATTTCGACAAGGTATTGGAAAGGGAGCTTTGGATTTCATTGTCTAGGCCAGAAAAACAACTCAACTTTGCCTGATTGCAAACTGAGGCCAGGCAGTTTGGAAATGCCATTCTAACAGTTTGTGATCCCTTTTCTTAGGATTTTTTTTTATATGTTTTTCCAGTGTGGGAACATCTTGGTACTTACAGAAGTCTAAATTTACAGTCTTAATGGTTTATGGTTCTACGTCACTAAGAATCAGAGACATTAGTAGGTTTTGTTTCAGGATTCATGTTAGTTCTTAGTGTTTGACAGTTTTAATGGGATGGTATGTTGATTAATCTAAGTGTTAAGAGCATGCAAATATGTTTTTGTTTTTATGAATAATACGCTGTTTGTACATTTTTTCTGCTGAAGTTTCTTTTGCAGTGTGAATATTCATTGCCCGTCTGTAACTTTAAACATAGCCCTGCCTAAAGTGCATACTGTTCATAATCTCATTTTGACTTAAATTTTCTTGCAGACATGGGTTAATTGTCTTCTTTTTTTTTAACCATTTTAATCCTTTGGAAACAGTGCACACACTCCTACTAGACTTATTTCTTGTCAAGCACTTCCAAAGCCATATATGACTTCTTAATTCAAAAGGCATCGCTAATGGAAACATTGAGATCACCAGAAAATAGCATCAGCTAATAAGTTCTGGAAACGTAAGGGTGGTAGAAAGAACACACTCATCAGAAAATTTTTTTCTACCACCAATCACATTATCTCTAACAAAAATTACGTATTTTTCCAACAAAGTGTTTTTGTTTAAAAACAATTGCAAAATTCTAGTAGAATTGCAAGAAACATAATTTCTCAGTTATAGTAACTAATTGATTTAAAATATTTATAAGGATGCAAATCATAAATTGACATGTACCTCTAAAATTGTAAAAGTGTCTTTTTTATATATTTGATGAAAAACACGGTTTGCTTACAAATTCTGAAAATGTTTTACGTATATATGTGTGTATACATACTTCTAGAAGTTTATATTTTTTCAGTCCTTCCGCTTAACAGAATGTTGGGATTTGGGGAGGGGGGTATTCCTTCATTATTCATACATTCAAAGATGTTTTTTGTTGCTTTCACAATTTTAATATTTTCAAGTATTTTTTTCCTGAAATTAGCTCATGTGAGGAGCCATGTTTTTTAATAGAATCTGGGTTTGAACTGTCATTCTCCTGGCTTGTTTCTCATCTCTGAGAAGGTATAGACCTTTGTTAATAGGAAACAAGTTCAGTTGCTAAATCTGCCTGACCCCAAAGTCCAAGATGAGCAGGTCGTGTGTCAGTATTGGTTCAACAATTTGTTTACAGTTTTTAGAATCAAAACATCTTCTCAGGACTCTCTTCAGACATGATTTTAAGTTCTCATATGCTTGCTGGATTCTTACCTCACAATTTGCAGTCTCATAAAAGAGCTTTTGGAGACATAAGCAGTCTTTAGCTTGACAAGAGTTATCCACTCTGTAATTGCATGAAAAAAGTGAAATTTCTTACTCAATAAAGAAAAACAGTTATTGCATGTTTACTTTAGGAACACATACACATAGAGATAGTGTCAAAGAGAAGACATTTTGTAAATGCATTTTGTGGTTTACCTTGTAGTAATTTTTGCCTTTCTATGCCTAGAATTTTTATAGGTTGGAAGGGTCCTCAAGGACTATCTGGTCCAATACTTCTCTGCAAAAACATGGTCTGGACAAGATGGCCCAGCACCCTCTTCAGCTGAATCTTGAAAGTATCCACTGGTTGGGAAATTACCACTGTTCTAAGGAAATTATTCCAATGGCCAATTGCTCTCATTGAAAAAAGTTTCTCTTCTGTGTTCAATCAGAATCTGCCCAGGAATTACTTGCACTCATTACATCTCCTCTATGTTACTCTTTGTAAAAGAGAGAACCTCAATCTTCTCTGTAGCCACCCTTCAAATACTGTAACATAGGGATAAGGCCTCGCCTAGGCCTTCCTTTCCCAAGGCTGACCAAACCCATTCCCTCAGCCATTCCTCACATGCCAGGCTTCCCAGCCCTGTGCTTTGCCTCTGTGCTCTACTCCGGACCCTCCCCAGCCTGTCCACACCTGTGCTGTGCACCAGGGGCCAAAACTGAACGCAGGATTTATTCCAGTGGAGCCTGACAAGCAGTGTGTGGGGTGGGGAAAGGACTTCATCTCTGCTGCTGAAGCCCTTGTCTGAGCCAGCCAGGATCTGCTCCCTTTCTGTGCTGCAGGAGCACTCAGGTCACTCAGATGGAGCTGAGCCCACCGGGAGCGCCCAGCCCCTTCTCTGGACCTGCTCCCCAGCTGGGGAGATCCCAGCCTGTGCTGCACTCCTGCACTGTGCTTTCCCAGCTGCAAAATCCTATACTTCCTCACAAAGTTTGCTACTATGGCAAAATTTCACCAGGATACACTTCATCCCACCTTCTAGATCACTTTGGAAAATAAACAATGCTGGGCCCGGTACCAGTCCCTGGGGACCCCCCTTGTGCCAGGCTGTCAGTTTGAAGAGAAGGGATTGACCTGGGTCAGCCAGGTGCCCCCACCCTACAGACCCCTTGTCCAGGCCATAACACAACAGCTTCTCCAGGAGGAGGCTGAGAGAAGCAATCCTGAGAGCCTTGGAGAAATCTGGCCCAGCAGTGTCCACCAGTCACCCAAGAGTAACCAAGCAGGTTACTGTGTTGTAGAAGGCAGCTGGGTTTGTCAAGCACAGTTTTGATTGCATTTCTAGAGATCGTAGCCTTTAGTTTTACCTCCTGTCAGATACTGGTGAGATACTAAAAAAAGATAGGAAAATTAGGCAGCAAGACTACATCTCAGAGACCAAATAGTGAGAATATTTTTTTGAACATAAAAAAGAAAATTTTGGTCCTTTTTTATTGACCTACATACTTTATTATTTTGTCCTAGTATAACTATTTAGATAAAGGATTTCATTGTGAAGGTGATTTGTTTAACTTGTAAGGAGAATTCAGTGCAATTAAAATACCAGTTGTGTAGATCAGGGTCAGAGCAAATGGGACTGAAGAAGTGTGAAGTGACTACTACTGGAGAGATTCAGGCTCTAGCTTTTGTAAAGACTGATCCTTCCACACCTTGAAGAATGTGCTGCAAATAGGCAAATTTGATTTGGGTTACGATTACAAACACTCTATAACTAATTATTTTAAAAATTTATGTAGTTATTTTGAATTCCCATTGTTATTATCTGAAGGATTATTGAATTAAAATAGTTGCACTACTTTCTTCTTACCAGCTAGTGCATTGTATTGAAAAACGTATTTTGAATTAGAAGGAGGTGATAAAGTAATAGAGAAAATTATAAATACAAATGCTGTCTAATGTTCACTGTTTTAATTTTATTGATTCAGAATAGCAGGGAAAAAAAAAAAACAACTCCTGAATCATATGGCAATGGGCTGGCTATTATGATATCTTCATTTATGTATGAGAATCATAACTGTTATGTTTATATATGCATTGTGTGATAAATTTTTAGCATCTGTGTTAATAGATGCTAAAACTTGAACTCCATTTCACTTAAATACATTTCAGATTCCTGCGAAGTGCTAACTGGCTTAGGTGCACAGGAGGACAAGTAAAATTCCATAAAATGGACTTTCCTCTTGCTCAAAAAGTAGTAATATTTATTAACACCTCTGGTGTCTGTCAAAAAAACTTTTCTTTTTCACTCTAAACAGGATTTTATTATGTGTTTTAAATATTTTCTCATGGAGCTTGCAATTTCAGTAGGTACTTAAACATTGATAACAGTGTTTAATGAGATGAGATTATACTGAAGATTACTTTGAATCTGCTGATGAAAAATGTTATATACAGCAAAGAATTCTATTTCTCCTTTATTCTTTCTAAGATTAATTTTACTTAACTCTACCCTCAATCCAAGTAAAAAAGTTACTTCATGGCTTTGTAATTGTTAATGAAAAGCAATGAAAAGCTAAATGAAAATTTTTATTTCTTGACACATGGAGGCTGGTAATCAGAGCCAGACATGCTATCTATTCTCTTTCTCACTCTTAAAAAAAATACTTTTGTCAAGGCTACAAGTCAGCAGGAGTGATATAGTTCTCTAGAAAATTTTTTTTCATGTTGTCTTAATAACGTGTCTCAGTACAGCTGCTTAGTACAGCGTAATTGAACCTACATCTCTAACCAATTTTTTTTTCCAGCTGTTTTTAATGTGTTTATAAGAAGGTAGCTGATGGATTGATTATGACGCGTAGTTTGACAGGATTCTGATTTTCCAGTTTTATGGAAACTGTTATGTAACACTTACCTTTCATTAAATTACTTCAGCTATTTCATACCAGCCTAAGATTGCAAATAGACACTTCAACGGCAAAGTAATAAAATAAATTTCAGAGTTAGAGCCACAAGGCAAAACCTTCTGATCACTTGTATGATTGTGTTTACAGTATAAGCATCTAAACATTTCCTTTCATGTTTATATTTGTAATAAATTAACTGGTTTGTGTAATTTTTTAGCCGTGTCCTTCAGGGGCTCGTGATTTTAGAGAGAAGCAATGCGCGGATTTTGACAATATGCCTTTCCGGGGAAAGTATTATAACTGGAAACCCTACACTGGAGGTAAGGGTTAGCATTACAAAACCATTATCATATTTGAAGATTTCAAAATTATATAAATGTTTTACAGAGAGTAATGTTTGTGAATATAACGTTTTGACTAAAATAGCATGAGCTAAGATTTTAAAGCTTGCACTTTCGCCAGTTGCTGCAAGTATTAATGAAGAGAAAAAATTCTTTATTCTAGTAGATTTTATTTTGTTGTGAAGGGGAGTCAGCATCATTGTAGAGACTCCACTTGAAAAATATGGAGGTGTTCTCCACCTGCACCTATACTAGAATTAGATATTCCGTAGGTGATCTGCAAGTGCCTCATGCTACAGTGATGAGTTTAGTACTAAGTGATGTCACAATGCGTAAAAGCATTTATAAGTGTCTCTAAAGACTACTTCAATAATTGCATTATTAATAATATCATAATTTAATATTTTTTTTCCTGTTCTAAAGCTGGATGGTATAACTTGCGGGTTTTTTACCTTACTGACTTGAATAAAATGATTTACCAATGATTTTTAGCTTAACAGCTAAATGATTTTACAAAGAAATTTTTAGAATAAAAGCCTAAGAAAGGTCCTCATGATCCTGTGATGCGAGCTATAATGTAATTCAATTGGACTGAATTCTCAACTGAAATTTTCTGATCTTGGTTTTGATATACTTTCAGCACTACATTTTGTTGCTACTCTTGCTTTTCAAATAGTGCAGTACCATTGTTTTAAATTGTTCAGTAACCATTAGGATTGTACCAGCATAGCGGCATCATTATGGACCCAGCCAACCTTGTAATATCTTACTGTATGAAATAATCTTTTTTGCAAAAGACACGAGTCAAGTAAAGAAATTGTTAAGGGGAAGTTAAATAAAGTGTGTATCTTGTCTATGTAAATTGCAGGAGTTTATGTATAGTGTTTTTAACTAAACCTTAACTTTTTAAGGTTTCTGTTATTTTTTTTCCCTTTCATTTAATTTTGTTGTCCAGGTGGGGTTAAACCATGTGCATTAAACTGCTTGGCTGAAGGGTATAATTTTTACACTGAACGTGCTCCTGCAGTAATAGATGGGACTCAGTGCAATACTGATTCACTGGATATCTGTATCAATGGAGAATGCAAGGTACAAATGTTTTATAAAGTGCTTATGGATTACTTTGTTGTGTCTGCTGTCACCTGTATTTATTTATAGTACTTGTATATTACACGAAAAGGAGTGTTGACAGGTCAAATTTTTAATGAAAGTGTAAGATTGAGACAAAAAGTTTAAAAAGGTATTGCATAAAATATACAAATAACTTGAATTTCCGCAACTTCTTGCAGATGTTAGTAGAATCAACCATTTTATCTTTTTTTCTTGCTTTATGGTTGCTGTTGAAGAGTTGATGGAAATGGCAACAGGAGATGAACAGGTTCCTTGCACTCTTCCAGGGCCTGTTCCATTATTTCAGTTAGAACATCACTGTGGTTGAAAAACACTAAATGTGAACATATTAATCTGTTTAAATAGTTCATCCCATTGCAAAAAATTCATTCTGTTAATGTAACTGAAACAGAAAGTCATCACTATTGCCCTATGGTTCAAGGAAAAAATGAGTAATGATGTAAGTATTAGGTATTTACTAAAAATGGCTAAATAAGATTCCTATAGAACTGCATTACAAGAATTTTAATAGGATTTGGGTTCTGTGCCATATTTTTGGTTATTAACATTCCACTGCTTCCTCAGTTTAGCAAAGCATTTTATTAAGTACAAGTACTTAGGTCTAGATATTTAAAAAGTTCTGCTGACTCTAAAAATTATTTGATTTCAACAAAACCAGTGACATAACCAAAGCTTAACTTAGTTCGTAAGTGCTTTGCTAAATGGAGGGCTAAAGATGTACAGTAATTTCACGACCATAAGGCACACCGGACTATAAGGCGCACCCCCCCGGGAGCCCGCACATTTCACAACTTTGTAGATCAGATAAGGCGCACTGGACTATAAGGCGCACCTTTTTTTTGCTGCGAAGATCCGTGCCGCGCACAACAAAGTAATGAATTAGTAATGGAGTCCTGCGATCGTGGAGTTTACTGGCAGGTGCTCAAATTGGAAACATTTTAACAGATTGGTGTAGCCTTTAAACGCAGTCCCAAGCACACTCCCCGTGTGCGGGGCCAGGCACTCCCAGCCGTCCCCAGCGCTGGCTGCCGAGGCGGGGCTCGGGGTGGTGGTGGTTCGGAGTGGCTCTGGGCCGTGGCGGGGGCCGACCACGCTGTCTACGGGGCTGGAGTGGCGGCAGTTGGCACTGCTTACGGGGGCGCGGTGGCGCTGCTTATGGGGCTGGTGGCACTTTTTACGGGGCCGAGGTGGCGGCGGTGGCTGGTGCCACTTTCGGGGCCGCTGCGGCACCGCTTACGGGGCCAGCGGCGCTGTTTACAGGCTGCAACGGCGGCGGCGGGTGGCGCTGCTTTTGGGGCTGCTGTGGCGCTGCTTACGGGGCCAGTGGCGCTGTTTATGGGGCTGAGGTGGCGGCTGCAGCCGGCAACTGCTTATGGGGCCAGCGGCACTGTTTATGGGCTGCAGTGGCGGCGGCGGCAGGCGCTGCTTTCGGGACCGCTGTGGCGCCGCTTACGGGGCTGGCGGCACTGTTTTCGGTGCTTCCCCGCAACACTTTCTCTCTGCTTTTCAGTGCTTTTTCGCAGCGATTTCCCGCAGTGCTTTCTCACTGCTTTTCGGCGCTTTCTTGCGGCGCTTTCCCGCGGCGCTTTCTTGCTGCTTCTCGGCACTTTCTCGCAGTGCTTTCCCGCGGCGCTTTCTTGGCGCTTTCTCGTGGTGCTTTCTTGCCACTTTTCGACACTTTCCCGCAGAGCTCTCTCGCCGCTTTTTGGTGCTTTGCCGTGGCGCTTTCCCATGGCGCTTTCTTGCCGCTTTATGACGCTTTCCAGCAGCGCTTTCTCAGCGCTTTCTCATGGCACTTTCTCACCACTTTTCAACGCTTTCTCGCCGCGCTTTCCCACGGCACTTTCTTGCTGCTTTTCGGCGCTTTCCCGTGGCGCTTTCTTGCCGCTTTTTGGCACTTTCCTGTGGTGCTTTCTCGCCATTTCTCGGTGCTTTCTCGCCGCGCTTTCCCGCGGCGCTTTCTCGCCGCTTTTCGACGTTTTCTCATGGTGCTTTCTCCCCGCTTCTTGGTGCTTTCCTGCGGCACTTATTCGCCGCTTTTAGGTGCTTTTCCACAGCGCTTTTCCGCGGCGCTTCCCCGCGGCCGCGTGGCTTGCCCCTGCTTCTCCCCGGCCAGTGACCACACCGGTTCCTGGTTTCCCCCGCCCAGCATCCGCAGTTCCTGACTCCCCCTGCACGGCCGCAGCTCCCGGCTCAGCTCACAGATCGCACTTCTGGGTTCGCAATTTTCTGAACTTTGCACATCAGATAAGGCGCACCGGACTATAAGGCGCACTTCCGGGTTCGGGGGGAAATTTTAGTCAAAAGGGTGCGCCTTATAGTTGTGAAATTACTGTATGTTTATTGATTAACATAGTGAGATCAAAAGCTTTTGCCATGTTGTAGTAAATTAATGGAAAGAATCTCAAGTTGAGAATGAACTGTGAAGAAAGCTGGGTGTCTGTCATCTTAGTGAATCGGTAAGTTGAAATGTAAATAGTTAAAATACTAATATTTTGTCAGTTATTGGAAGTATTTTAACTTTTCTTATGATGTCTGTATTAGCACTTTACAAGATGGCAAATAACAGTGCTGGAGAGGAAAGAAAGACAGCTAAACAGTTATGTTGTTGCCTTCTTTGTATGAATCCTGGTAAAATACTGGCAAGCTGCAGTCTTTCTGTTTGCAACCTACTTGTTTCATCCTAATTTTTTCTTTTCCCAAAGGTTCTGTCTTTATTTTCATTTATTTTAATTTTTTTTCATATAATACAGCACACAATTCAGCTTTTCACTGTGTTTCATTCAGCATTTATTCTTACTGTGAAGTCATTTACACTCTGCATTCATACTTGTAAAAATTGCAAGTTTCCCCTGCAGCATGTGAAATATAGTCTATGAAGCTGTAATGCCTTAAGAATACTACTTATGGTGTTTAAATGTTTAAGGATCACAAAACAAATATTTACCTTAGAAAAGCAATATAGATAGCATGAAGCTGTTGTAATATCCAATAACAACATCACTAATCATTTATTGATAAGTATAATAATTATATTATCTGCAAAACACTGTGAAATCCCTTCCTAAAAGTTACAGTAGAAATGCAAGGTTCTTATTAATCAAGATTTGATAACAACCAAAATGTGAATTCTTGTCCTTTTTAATCTCTGTTAAAGTGAAAACCCACTCAAAGCATTGGTTATCAACAACAGATAAAATCTGAACTGAATACCTCTAACTTGAGAGAAACACTTCAATGAAGCTTCAAAAATAATCGTGCGTGACCATCATCCTGTTAAAATATTTGCTCTTATCTGTTCTCAGCATGTAGGTTGTGATAATATTTTGGGGTCTGATGCTAAGGAAGATAGATGCCGTGTTTGTGGAGGAGATGGGAGTACGTGTGAAGCCATTGAAGGTTTCTTCAATGATTCACTGCCTAGAGGAGGTATGTACATATATGTCCATTCTGTTGCACAATGCTTTTAGATTACTCTTTAACAAATACCAGTGCTGCCTTCATTCCCAGCTTGGCATTGTTGCTGGTCATTCACTTTGACTCTGCCTGCCTGTTGTTTCCTTTTTTTCTGTATTAGTGTGGATTTATCCTAAATACAACAATGTGCTTAATTACTGAATGCTTAGTTCTGTTCGTGAAGTTTTTTCTATTATTTAATTATGGTGGTATATTAAAAGTCATGTTGCATAATATTTTACTGTGTATGGTAGAATCTGATAGTCATGCATGGATTTTAGAATAGCAAGAATACAGAAAAGTGTCAGAAGTTCATAATATGAAGAATACAGGAAATATATATAGGCTATTATTTTTTAGCTCAAAAAATATTAATCTTGTAGTCTTAGTGTTACCAGATTTTTTACTCCATAATTCAGGAAAACGAGTCATGCACTGCAGTCAGTTCCATCCAGTGGGGGACCAGTAGGATCATAGGGATCAGAACACTTGACTTTCTGTCAAGGAGGAGAGGTTGAGAGAACTGGACTTACTCAGTCTGGAGAATCCCCTGGTTTATGGGGATGTGGTATGAGCCCTCCAACACTATGAGGAAGTCATGGAGGAAACAGAGCTCTGCATTGGTGGGTATACATGGTGGGAGACAAGACAGTAGCTATAAACTGATAGAAGAAAGGTGACTAACCAAATGGAAGAAAAAACTATTTCCTCAGAAGGACAGTCTAGCAGTGGATCAGATTTCCCAGACAGGTTGTAGTTTCCATCTTTGGAGTTTTTGATGACCCAGCAGGATAAAGCTCGGAGTAATTCAGTCTGATCTCTTAGATGTGCCTACTTGTAGCATGAAGTTGAGCAAAATGATTGACTGAAGTCCTCTAACACTTGAATTATCTTATGATCCTAAAGACATTTAAAATATTAATTATTTAAGATACATTGTTGGAAATACTTTATTAGCACTTAAAAAAAGGAATTCCTGAATACTTAAGTTCTTGCTACTAGTTAAAAAATTTTGTATGAAGTTTAAAGAGTTTTCCTTTGTATCAGTTGAAGTAAAATGTTCAAGTACATTTGAATCCCATATCTCATTACTAATTTTTAGTTATAAGTAATTCATTAATGGTTAGTTTCATTACTTAAAATGGATGAAAGCAAAAAAAGCAAATAAAATTTATCTTTTTATTACAGGATATATGGAAGTGATTCAAATTCCAAGAGGTTCTGTGCACATTGAAATAAGAGAAGTGGCAATGTCAAAAAACTACATTGGTAAGGGAATTCTTTGTACAGCAGACAGCAATTAAAATGTCAGGGTTTATATGGTGATTTGAAGGTACAATTTTTGATTTTGCCAAACCTTACACACAGTAGAAGCAGCAGAGGGAATAGTTAGTAGTTAATACAGCTACAGAAATTTCACGACCATAAGGCGCACCGGACTATAAGGCGCACCCCCAGGGAGTCGGCAAATATTGCAACTTTGTAGGTCATATAAGGCGCACTTTTTTTTTGCTGCGAAGATCCTCCGTGCTGTGCGCAACAAAGTAACTAATTAGTAATGGAATCCCACAATCGTGGTGTTTACTGACAAGTGCTCAATTTGCAAACATTTTTCACAGATTGGTGTAGCCTTTAAACGCAGCCCCAAGCCCAGCTGGCGAGGCAGGCTCGGGGTGGCCATGGTTCGTGGCTGCCACGGTTCAGGGCGGCCTTGGCTCACACCTTGGGGTTGCTGCGGTTCAGGGCAGGTCAGGACCGTCTGCAGCTCAGGGTGGCGCAGCGCTGCCCTCTCCCTCTCTCCCTCTGTGGGGGCTGCCCCCTCCCTCTCTCCATGTGCGGCTGCCACTGGCCGGGGGCTGGGTGGTCTCTCTCAGCCTGCGCGGCCGCCAGGGGCTGGGACGAGGGGCTGCCCGCTCCCTCGCTCCTTGTGTGGCCACTGCTGGCTGGACGCTGCCTACTCCCTGTCTCCCTGTGCGGCTGCCGCTGGCTGGGGGCTGGCCGCTCCTGCCCCCTCTCACGGCGTGGCACTCCCGTGGCACTGCCCCACCTCGTGGCTTGGCTCACGGCTTGCACTTTTTTTTTGCAGCGAGGAGCTGAGCTGCGTGCAACAAAGTAACAAATTACTGGCAATTTGCAAACATTTTTCACAGACTGGCGTAGCCTTTAAACACAGCCCCAGGTGCCCTCCCCATGCTGCGGGCCCCCACACTCCCGCCCACCCCCGCACTGGCTGGCGCGGCTTGCAGCTCCTGGCTACCACTGCGCAGTCGCGGGTCCTGGCTTCCCCTGCCCGGCGGCCGCAGCTGCTGCGGACCACAGGCACTCCCACCCGGCACTGGCTGGCACAGCTTGGCCTCTTCTTCCCCCTGCGCCCGGGCCAGGGCCGGCGCTGCCCGGCTTCTTGTTCCTCCCGTGCCCGGTGCCACCCGGCTTCTTCTTTCCCCCGTGCTGGGGCCAGGGCCAGCAGCAGCTCCCTCCCTCCCTCCTTGTGCAGCTCCTGCTGGCTGTGGCCACCCACTCCCGCCCCCCCTCGCAACTCGGCGCTCCCGCAGCACCGCCCCCCATTGTGGCTCGTACTTCCGGTTTGGCAAGTTTCACAACTTTGTACATTGTATAAGGTGCAACGGACTATAAGGTGCAGTTCTGGGTTCGGGGGAAAATTTTAGTCAAAAGGGTGTGCCTTATAGTCGTGAAATTACTGTACTTTGTAATCAGACAGTATTTAGTTAGGATGTATTCTCTTCAATGGAGTTATTGAAATACACCACGCATTTCATCCTTGTCCATTCAGTGCAAAATCATGGCAACTTCACTATGGTTAAAGTGTTAGACTTGAACTGAAGCAAACGAGCAAACAATGCTCAATATGAGGAAATAAAATACTCGGTAACAAGGAAACAAAACTCAAGCTTGTGTCCCACTGTCAAGTAGTGTCTTCCATCCGGAAAGTCTCTTGGGGGACTAAACGGTTTTAAAATACAATTTTATTTTATCAGCAGCATAATTACTTAAACACTAACAATTCTGTCTCTTTACTTCCAGAGAATTTAACATATCAATTACAGTGTTGCTGCATTGTAGATACTAGAAACCATTCCTGGTTTGTAGGCAAGAAAATTAGGTGCAGAAAAACTATGTGATAATTTAAAGCATTCAGAAAGCCTACTATAAAGCATAGAATTAAATTCAGATTCCCAGATTCTTACTCATTTCTCTAGAAACTGCTAAGTGTGCTGTTTTTTCATCTTGATTTTTACAAATCTGACTTAGTTCAACTCAAGGCAATGTGCATTGCTGAAAGTTTATATACCTTGGTTTGCATAGCCATCAGTTCACAGTGGTACAAAAACACCAATTTCTTAGTCAGAAACAGATTACAGACCTGATTAGCTGTACAGCAAAATAAGGAATTAACACTAGCAAAAGCTATTACTTGTTTAAGCTGTAAAGCAGCTGCTGAGGCTACTTCTTTCATTTTGCTGTGTGTACGTGGCAAATAACACAAACATGTTGGAAAGGATTGTGGCATCTGTGGGTGTAAATTAGGCAATTATCTTCATCAGAACATATATTCCTAAGTTGATTATATTTTACAGCTGCCTGCCCCCACCCTCCTGTAATTCAGCAGATAGTCAACCTCCCTCCATTCTGCAAGATTAATAACAATACCAGCAACTGAGTGGTTACTATTCTTTCAATATCATGCTCCCCAAGGCCCCTCCCCCATGTCAAAATATACCACGTGTAAATTTGCTTCTGTATCCTGTGTTGAGGTTTCAAGCAGAGGTGGTGCGAGGGAGTTGTGCTATGTAGCCTGTCATGATAGTTTTCTGCCAAGAGATCTTTAACGTACAGCTGAAAAAGAGAACAAAAATACTGCTACAATTGATTGTTATTCCTCTCTAAGCATAGAGCAGAGATATCTGGAGAAGCATTTTGATTGGCACCATCTGAAAAAAGTAAGCAAAAAATGCAAATTTTTTCATTTAAATAGAAAATACATACAAAATCATTAATATTTAATCTGGCCACAGATCTAAAACTGAAAAGTGGTATATAAAGACTTTTAAAATATGCTTATCACAATTTCAGGGGATTCCTGGGCTTTCAAGCTGTCTCCTCTCTACCTTGTTACATGCTACAGAGCCCTGACGACAAAATGCGGTCTTCCTCTCCTTTACTAGTTTCTTGTGTTTCCAGCTTTCTAAAGGGCCATTACATCCATTATGGCTTATGGGGTATTTCATTCAGTGAGTGTGAACCGGATCTATTTCAGAATAACCATTTCTGAGGAAAGGAAGGCTTTGATTTGTCTGCTCCCTTAAAGGAACTAGTCAAACAGACTTGGTAGCTAAAATGATTGTTAAAATACATAACCCAAAATATTGTTTTATGGCTGTTTCTTTAGTGGAACATTCTGTTGTTCCAGGACAGGTTTTTGTGTGGCCACACCACAAATGAGATTAGAGAACTGGTTCTGCCTAAAAAGAAACATTTACGCACATTATTACATGTTATCTTACGTGCAGTGCTACTAAATACATGATCACAGTCTAAGAAATTAATTTAGCCATTAAAGTATACTAAATATTCTCAGTTTTGTAGTAGTTAATCTGTGCTAGTTGGAACATCCCAGCTTCTTGTGGAGGCTTGGGCTAGATGTCCTTTAAAACTCCTTTCCCACCCAGGCAGTTCTAACAAATAAACCCCTATGACACAGTCCACTGGAGCCCAGGCTAGCTCTTTGGAGGCACACCGGCACCCTGTCAGGTGTGGGGAACTACCCCAGGGTGACACTTCTTGGAGGCAGAACCTTAAGAGCTGTGGCCACGTCTAGGGTTGGCTAAAGGAGTGCTCTCTGTTTCTGAGGCTCCAAAGGAACTATTGAGGTTGGGGAATTCAGGGACAAAGAGCCCCAACCCTCCCTGTGCTCAGGATTAAATACGGGGACGAATCAGGGGGTGGGTACAAACAATTGACCAATAAGGGATCCTTAGGGGAGGAGTGGAGGGCCGGGTCTTAGAGGGTTACAACCAACGAGGGCACCAGGGGCAGGAGAAAGGGTCACAGGGGCCAATGGGGCATCGAGTAATAGGGGATTTCCAAAGGGGTGGAACAACTAGGGATTGGCACAGGGTTAGACTGACAAGGAAGGTGCTGGAACAAGGCGGCGGTTACAGTGATGGACAAGGGGCGGGGAATGCCAAATTACGTAGTTTCAGGGTTGGATACAGCTTAGGGACAAACCAACTCGGAAAAACATAGAGTTACATAGGAGCATACCATTATAACAACAAACTGAATACAGTAAACATGTGTGGCAACACCCCTCGTCCTCTGTCATTGTCACACTGCCTCCTTTATTCATACTAAGGCTTTCAAACTAGCTCACAGGACATATCCCATAATTCTGTAAACTAGAATGCAGTTCCTTTGAAATACATGACCTCGAGTTTGGAGTCCAGTTAGACAGTTCAGTTAGCTCAGTTAGCCCCAGTCCTCTCTCACCTTGATCTGGTAGATCATTTTTATCACCAGTATCACTGCTAGTCATGTGACAAAATTGGTCAAAAACCATTTCTGAAGCTGCACAAATAGTACGATATTTTAACTGATTTCTCCAACAGATAACCCAGCAGCAACAAAACTGTCTGTGTTCAGAGCTGCAGAAAAAAACCTGCATATTTAGTAGCAGTGTTAGCTTGATCCAGGGTGACACCTGGCTTTATATTCCTCTTATGCTTTCTTTGGGCTTCCTGCATTTCAAGTTCTCATAAATTAATTGATTATGCACATCAACTTTCTGTCTCATATGCTACTAGCATTTCAGCATTGCATAATTATTGTCATGTAATTACTGGGCTGCTGTTCAATAACTGACATTAGGTGGCTGTACTTAAAGAATGAAAATGCTGTTTTCTTTGGCAGTCAGGTAAAAAAATTAACTGCTTTGCTTCTGGATGTATATTAGTTTAAGCATATATATAGCATATGTTAATTTTCAGACCTTGTGGTGCTGATGAAAATGGTTACTAATTTCTGCTGAATATTATTGTCACCAGTAGAACAGTACTGTGCCTCTCACTATCTCCTGCTCACATAAATGCTCTGTGATCTGTTTTAGACAACTTAGGCATCATTGAGGCATTTTCCCTAACTGTTTAAGGTAAACCAACTGTCCACACACACACAGTTGAGAGTAAAATGTCAGATAACTGAAGTTGTCTTGCTCCTTAGCATTAGGAGGTGAAGTTTCCCTTTATCCAGTAATATTAGTTATTTGTCTCATTGAAAAATGACATGCTCTTTGATTATGGGCGTCCAACCATCATTCTTCCTTTAAAAACACTATCTATTTTAAATAAATAAATAAACAAATAAAATATGTAAAACTTATAATCTCCACCTTAAATCAAGAAGTCAATATTTAATTAACTGAATATTCACTTTAAGATACAATGTCAGTTTCATATTTAGGAACTTAGTGTAATAGTATTAAAAAAATATCAAATTCAAATCCCTGAATAATATGTTCTTGCCCATCCTAGTGTTTGGTTAGCTATGAAATTTCTGTTTTACCTACAGTAATTTCATGTTTCAAGGCTGTAAATTAAGAAGGCTAAAATATCTTACCTTAAGTATCTCCGATTAAGTAGCTAATATTTCAGTTTGTAGTAGAAATATCTTATATTTGTGCTTTAATAAGGCAAAAATGAAGTAGTGAACATAGGCAACAGAACAACAGCTGTCTTGTACCACATGTCAAACTCAATGTCCCTTCTCTTTTTTTCCTCTGTCTATGATACTTATCCCATGTTCCAACTTCTTAATCTAAAGATGAGGTTGATTACTGATTATACATTTCAGATATGTGTGTGTCTCATGTAGTTCAGAATACATTGCACATAGAGTCAGTTTTAAAGTTGAAAATACATTGCAAGTTGTATGAGGCATTCTGGTTCATTTCATGCAGCATCTGCTTGTTGAAACCTGCAAAATAATCTGCACATTGAAGATTATTTCAGAGGCAAAATTGTTGATTTACATGAGGGATGTTTTCACCAGGGCTAAAGAAAAGGCTTTATATTGCTTGAAAAACAGTGATATACAGCTGAAGCTCACATACTTCTAACAGATTAGTGATTAATTTACAATGGCTTCTCCATTATAAATGCTGCTTCCAATTTTTAGGTGGCTTGTATTTTTTTTTAAGCTTTAAAATCTGAAGAGGATGACTACTATATTAATGGTGCCTGGACTATTGACTGGCCAAGAAAGTTTGATGTTGCTGGAACGGCTTTTCATTACAAGAGGCCAACAGATGAACCAGAGTCTTTGGAAGCACTGGGCCCTACTTCAGAAAACCTCATAGTCATGGTAAAGTTATAATTACTATGTTTCTTAAATTTGAAATATGTATTTGTGTTCTGAGAAAAGACAATGCCATGAATGAAATTGGAATAGGTTGAGTTTACAGCTTGTGTAACTGGGACTTTGTGTGAGTGTTTTAACACGTTTCCTACATTTCAAAACTGATTGGTAAATATTGTGATGAAATGGGTTTTGGGAAGGACGAACATTTAACAGAAAAGTTTTACAGATATACAGAAGGTTCTATAGAAATGAAACCAGGTTTTGATATATAAAAGGTGCTTTTAATGCCGATTGTGGCTGAAACAGCTGAGAGAACAAAGGTTTAGTTGAGTTGGAAGGAGTTTTATAACTGAAGTTCAAAGACTAAGTGGCCTTCAAACAAAAGGTTAAGTCTTCTTCAAATAAGGCATGTTTTCTACCAAGCAAAAAAGCATAGGCAGACAGAAAGATGTTTTTTGCCAAAGCTGGAAGAACTTTCCACTCCAAAACAAGTCTCAAGGTTTAATAGGTAACTACTAACTCAGATAACTGACCAGTCATTAACATAATATGGTAATTTTAGCAGTTTTGATAGGTTATATGTAAATGTAAAAGGTAACGTGGATGATGCTGATTGGTTGTTATGTAATAAGATGCACAGCAGAGAAAGAGATATAATGTTTTGTAACATGAATAGAATGAGGCTTCAGGACACACAGCTTGCCTATAGCCAGCAGCTATAGTCCCATCCATGACCCACAACTGCTGTAACCTCGTCTGTGCAATAAGCAGCATCTTAAGAGCCATCTGAAGTCTCCATCTCTCTGGCTCTTACAAATGCGGAAGGAAAAAAGTCACAAAAGAATCAGGAAATGTCACAGAAAATGAACTACATCTCTGTATATGTGGTTCACAGTAATGGTAGCTAAAATTGTGGATGGGCCATGTATCATATCTCTGTATACTGCTGCCACTTGCCAGTCTCTGACAGTTCTGTGTACTTCAGTAGTTTTAAGCCTGGCCTATGTGTGACATTTATATATAACCTTACCACAGAATGAATATAATGGTATTACCCATGTTAAAGTATGTTACTGTGGTATACATTGCTCTAAAAAGATTTTATCAAGTATGAGAATGTAACAGAAGATATGACTAGGATCCTGATGCCGTCTCTGACAACAGGAAATAGTGAGCCTGCTGTGCCACTACTATGTTGAAGTGGAGTATGAGAACAAGCTGATATTTATCCAGTGTATTCTGTCAGATGCCAGATTTGCAGTTCAGTGATTGCTTGAACCAGATAGGACATTTTTTTGTAGAGAATAAATGTTCCGTAATTGCATCCACATTTTAGACAGCATTTTCAAACATTTGAATAATCTTATTTTCTGTAGCTATACATAAACTATACATAAACAGTCCATACAGAATAAGTTACAGAATTATAGAACCTTCTTTCATTCAGTCTGTGTCACTGACTTTCTTTCTGAAAGTTCTCTGCTCTTTTGCCATGTGAATGTAGGCAGATGTGCCTATGCAGAATGTAAGACGAAGTAGAAATGGATGAAAAGTAGCTCTAAGGTGAGTTAGATTGCTGCATCTAACTTGGTTTTGTGTTATTAGCAATAAAAAAGAAAGGTTTATTAGAGAGTCAAAGGCTAGTGTTGGACAGGTAATATGTAGAAGTGCAGTTCAATAGTGAGGATAGACAAAAACGCATGCTGCCTGCAGTGGTGTGGCTGCAGCAAGAGTTTTATTATTCTTTTTAAGGAATCACACGTGTGATTCCACCAAGCTTATGCTGTTGGCTGCTGCATTAGGGGAAAACAGTGGCCTCAGCAGCTGTCTGTTGGTGTTACTATTATTACTAGAAGTAATGTACTATACTGTAGTCACTAGAAATGCTAACAGGGGAAGAAATAGGTTCAAAACTATGTGGATTGTACTCATCACTTCAGTTAGAGACTGTGGCATGTTTCTACAGTAATGTGCTTTTCCAGCTTTGACCTCCCATTATTGATCAGCTCGCAAGTTATTTTCCATGAAGACTTTACAGTAATTTCACGACCATAAGGCACACCGGACTATAAGGCAGACCCCCCAGGAGCTGGCAAATTTCGCAACTTTGTAGATCATATAAGGTGCACCGGACTATAAGGCGCACTCTTTTCTTGCAGGGAGGATCCGTGCTGTGTGCAACAAAGTAACGAAGTAGTAAGGCCTCCCTGCCCACACTGCTCCTGGCACTTGGGGCCACCCTCTGCCTCCCTGCCAGCGCTGCTCCCACCCCCCTCTTCTCTGCCAGCGCTGCTCCAGCCCCCCGCCTCTCTGCCAGCGCTGCTCCCGCCCCCCTCTTCTCTGACAGCGTTGCTCCAGCCCTCCACCTCTCTGCCGGCGCTGCTCCAGCCCCCCTCCTCTCTGGCAGCGCTGCTCCAACCCTCCACCTCTCTGCCAGCACTGCTCCAGCCCCCCTCCTCTCTGCCAGCACTGCTCCAGCCCCCCTCCTCTCTGCCAGCGCTACTCTCGCCCTCTGCCTCTCTGCCAGTGCTGCTCTCGCCCTCCGCCTCTCTGCTAACACTACTTCAGCTGCCATGCTGTTCCCCCTCGCGACTCTGTGGTGCCGCCGTGCTCTTCCCCCTTGCGGCTCCAGGGAGCCACCATGCTGTTCCCTCGCTCGGCTCGACACTCCTGCCTTGCCATTCCCCATCACGGCTCCGTTGTGCCACCATGCTGTTCCCCCTCACGGCTCCACCCTGCCGCCTGTTCCTCGCTTAGCTTGGCGCTCCCACCGTGCCACTTGTCCCCTGTGGCTTGGTGCTGCCCCCATGCCGTTCCCCCTTGCTGCTCCGCGGTGTGGTGGTGCTGGCTCCCCCTCGTGGCACGGGGCTCCCGTGGCGCCGGGGCTGCGGTGGCTGG
This sequence comes from Catharus ustulatus, assembly GCF_009819885.2. Lineage (NCBI taxonomy): Eukaryota > Metazoa > Chordata > Aves > Passeriformes > Turdidae > Catharus > Catharus ustulatus. Next base: position 21,112,901 of record NC_046262.2, on the reverse strand, counting down.
GGGGAGGGGCGTGGCTCACGGCAGCTCGTGGTGGCTCAGAGCGCCCAGAGCTCGTGGCGGCTTAGAGCACCCTGGGCTCACGGCGGCTCAGAATGCCCTTGGCTCGCAGCAGCTCATGGCGGCTCAGAGCGCCCACGGCTCGCAGCGGCTCGCAGTGGCACGGAGCGCCATCAGCTCACAGTGGCTCAGAGCGCCCGTGGCTCACGGTGGCTCACGGCGGCTCGGAGCACCCTTGGCTCGCAACAGCTCATGGCGGCTCGGAGCGCCCTCGGCTCGCGGCAGCTCATGACGGTTCGGAGTGCCCTCGGCTCACAGCGGCTCAAAGCACCCGCGGCTCACAGCAGCTCACTGCGACTCGGAGCACCCATGGCTCGTGGTAGCTCAGAGCGCCCTCGGCTCACAGCAGCTCAGAGCGCTGGCGGCTCATGGCGGCTCGTGGCGGCTCGGAGCACCCGGGGCTCACGGTGGCTCACGGAGGCTCAAAGCACCCCTGGCTTGTGGCAGCTCACGGCAACTCAGAGCGTCCTTGGCTCGCGGTGGCAGGGAGCGCCCAGGTCTCACGGCTTCTGATGCAACCCGCTCCCTCCCTCCCTGCACTGCCCTGGCGCTCCAGGTGCCTTGTGCTGTTCCAGGAGCCCTGTGCCCCCCCGGGCTTTTCCTCAGTGCTGCTGCTGCCCCGATGCCGGCGGGCTCGCGCTGCACCGCCGCTGCCCCGATGCCACTGGCTTTCTCCCCTGGCCTGGGCTGCACCACCACCGCCAGCTTTCCCCCCGCGCCGGCGCTGCCCCCATGCCACTGGGCTCGCCCCAGCGCAGCGCTGCCCCGATACCGCCGCCAGGCGGGCTCTGCTCAGCTTGGGACTGTTGCGGACTCGCACTTCCGGTTTGGCAAATTTTCGAACTTTGTCCATCAGATAAGGCGCACCGGACTATAAGGTGCACTTCCAGGTTCGGGGAAAAATTTTAATCAAAAGGGTGTGCCTTATAGTCGTGAAATTACTGTAATTTTATAAAAATGGGCAAAATTTATAAAATTTATGAAACTAGCAAAATTATGAAATTTTGTCAGGAATAAGGAATTGACAGAAATATTGAAGTAATGTTAGGGGAGAAAAAAAAATAAAGGCTCATCTTGGACAATAATATTTTTCTTTTGTATATGTTTTAAAAGTCATTACAGACTTTTTTTGAGAATATCTAAAAAGAGCTACCATGACTTCCTTTATTACTTTCTTCCCATTCAAGAGAACATAAGTCATGCCTAGAATAAATGTCACTGTGTTTGCCTTCTTCTTGCTTACTTTAATGGTATAACCAGTTGTTTTCAACTACAGATTCTGCTGCAGGAACAGAATTTGGGGATAAAATATAAATTCAATGTTCCGATCTCTCGCACTGGCAGCGGAGACAATGAGGTTGGCTTTGCATGGAATCATCTGCCTTGGTCAGAGTGTTCTGCCACTTGTGCAGGAGGTAAGACTCCAGTCAAGCTACAGGGTAAACTGAATTTCAAGATGCACTTCACTGTATAATTGTCTAGGTGACTAATTGAAAACGTTTCTTTCAGGTATGCTTCAGATCTTAATGAATATTTATTTTAATCACAGTGTTTTCACAGTTGTTTTCAAGTACCTTTAATATGTTCAGATCTTTTTGTTAAATACAGTGTATCTTGGCACAGTGTCTCTCTCCTGATACTTCTGAGACTCCCTTGAAGCTGGTATGTTTGTTTTTCCCAGAGGCTTTGTTGACAAAGGAAGCAGAAGTTTTAAGTAAGGAGATTAAAAGTGAGAAGGCAAAATAGGCATCTGTACATAAAGAGATGTGTCTTTGTGTGTTTGTAGGTGTGCTTCACACAATCCTAGTCAGCCCTCCTATCCTCCAGCCACCAAAACTTAGGATGCACAAAGGCAGCTCCTCTGTAGAACATGATACCAATTGGATTTTACTTGCCAGCCCGTAGCAGTATCTGAGAATTGTTGCCCTTGGGCAGCAGTGGGGGATTTGTAGGTTGTCCCATGCGGTTCATCATGGGTGGCTTTTGCCGACAACTTACTATATTCCTAATCCTCCCTCTAGTGGTCACCAATGCAATTCTTTACCTCTGGCTGGGAGAGCAGGACAGTTGGCTTCCTTCAAAGCCAACACCATTGCTGCTGCAAGAACTGGTGAGTAGAAGTGCTGTGTGAACAGTATCTTTCTTCTCTCTGGAGACTGAATGAATCATCTACCTTACATACCTCTGTTCCAGAAGATATGAGAGAGTGCTTTAAATACGTCTCAGAATTTCAGTTTCTACGACACTGTGGACAGCCCTTATCAAGAAGAAGACACCATCTTTTTTAAAGAACCTTTGGACTTGTTGCTTTCTCCTTTTTTTCTCTCTATGGGAGGTATTCATCATGACTTACCTTTCTGCTGGAAGCTGCTATGGCTGTTACTAGTTGTATGCAGTTTAAATACAGCCTAGCCATACAAAATGCACAAAGAATAGCATAAATTCTTTTCTGTGGCACTAGAGAAAACCTTAAAACAAAATAGAGAAGGATGCCAACTTTCTCCAATATTTTTATTAATTTGTTGGATTTCTGGGTGACAGATTGATTTTTAAGTACAGTTTTAATAATAGTAAGTGTGGCAGAAAGAAAACATTTTAAAGGAGAAGTATAAAGAAGAGAAGTACCTAGCTCATGGGGAAAGTAAGTTCCACTTATCAGAGCCTTAAAGGTATTGTCAGGTCCTGATTTTTGTGATGGTAATGAGCTAATGACCTTTCTGAAGTCCTGGGAAAACTCCCATTGATTTAGGTAGAGACAAGATTTTAGCCATGGATAGTCTGTCATGAAGGTCATTGCCATTTCACACATTTGACAAAATACAGTGGAAAAAATAATTGCCTCTGAAGGAGTAGGCACTTTCTGAGATTAAAAAATTTGGATGTAATGAATTAGATTTCAAGGGATGATTTGTGAATTCCTAGAAGTGGCCGTATTTATTAATTTAAACTCAGAGGAGGTGGAGGAGAGATTTTCTTTGGTAGCTTATGGTGGTCAAACCAGGTATTTTCTCTCCTTCAGCTTAATAAAAGAATATATTGTGGTCACTTATTTTCACTGAGTACTGTACTCATAAACATATAGTTAATTGAAGTTATAATCATGCTAAAAACATGTATCTGCTTTCTCCATGAGATAACCTGCTTTTTTGCTCAGTTTATAAAACACTTTTCACCATATGCCAAAAGAAGACACAATTCTAAAGAGAAGCTGAGCCAGGAAAAAAGAAAAGGGAGACAAAGTTTGAAGAGACAGGGACTTTAACTGGAAAATTTAGCTAATATAAATATTCTATTAAATAGAGAGTAATTGACCAGAGGCTATTTTAACAGGCTACCTTATGTCCACTCAACGCTGCTTAAGTTTAATTCTTTCTAAATCAGTTTATCTGTATCTGCATTGCTTAATGACTTAGTGATTTAAGGATTTCTTAATACCTTAGTGACTCTTAAAACAAACGGCTATTAATTGATGCAGTAACCAAAGTGAACTTGAGCATATGTGCTGAGTGTCATGAAGCAGAGAATAAAGACCTTGTGGCAGTGCAAAGTTAAAATAGTTTTGGAGTACTGTATATTGCAGAAGTGTCTGATTTTTTGTGCTGTTTCTTCTTCATAGTATTTTGAGAGCAATCCACTACATTCAGCTCTTCCTAGACCTGCTAGTATGCCTTATCTTGGAGAAAGGTGACTAGAGTAGTCAGGAATCAAGGAACAAGCTAAGAGTAAGCTGGGAGAAACCTACAGTATTTGACTGAATAGTAACATGCTGTCTTTTCCACTGGATATCTATATTATGTTCATCTCTGCTGTGCTGAGAAGTTACATCAGAACAATAAAACTTCAGTTTTCCAAACAGGACCTCTCTTCTAGAGCCTGTGTTGACTTTGAAGAACAGGAAGAGCACAGTAAGTGGAATCATAGGAAGGAGAAGAAAGGTTTCCCATTTATAGCAGTTAGTAAAGTGCCAGAGCTCTGGATTCCATTCCTGCCTCCTTTTGTATCTTTCTCATGGTATTGAGCAACTAAAAGCATATATTACACTCTTACTTGCTGATTATGAGTTCATTATTTTATGTGTAACCCTCTGGAATTTCTGACCTCTGAAGCATTCAAGGAAATTTCATCATCTCATTTGAAAACTCATCCAGGCATTTTAAATCAATGGGCTCTTCACAGTTGCTATTATACTTCCTGTCCCCCTATTCTCAATAGAATTATCTGGGAGGTAAGTTAGAGTTCGTGAAAGAAACAGTTACATGTTTAGATTGCCTCTAAAAGGCAGAAAAAAACCTTATAATAGAGGCAGCCTTGTCTGTAGTGACCATGAGATCGTAGAGTTCTGTATTGAAGTAAGAGCTAGCAGGATGGCAAGAAAGATTGTAAGCATGGATTTCAGCAGAGCTAACTTGAACCTCATTCGAGGTCTTTTTAGAAGAATCCCGTGGTAACAGGCCCTGCAGGGAAGAGGGGTCCAGAAGGGTGGATTGATGCTTAAGGATTACTTACTCCAGGCTTAGGAACGATGCATCACAATGAGAAGGAAATTGGGCCAATGGGGCAAGAGACCTCTGTGGATGGATGGATGGATGGATGGATGGATGGATGGATGGATGGATGGATGGATGGATGGATGGATGAAAGTAACTGTCATTACTCAAGTATAAGCAAGAAATACACAGGAGATGGAAGCAGGTTCAGGCCACCTGGATTAAATATAGAGAGGTGGTTAGGGTAAATTCAAATGAGGCTGTGGAGGCCAGTGCCTAACTAGACTTAAACTTGGTTAAGGAAGGTTGTCAAGTATAATAAAAAGGGTTTTTTTCAAATACATCAATAACAACAGAAAAAAGAAAAAAAAAAGATAATATCGGCTCATTATTAAATTAAATCTTACCAGTAAGAGAGGTAGATGAAAGGGCAAAGTTACTGAGTGCCTTTGCATCAGCCTTCACTGACAAGACTGGGCCTCGGGGGTCCCTGACTGAGGAGATCAGAGTGAAGGAATGTTGGAAGACATTTCCTTAGTGAAGGAGGATTTGGTCTGAAACAACTGGATAGACCTACTCAAGTCCATGGCCCCTGATGGATGGATCCAGTAGTGCTGAGAAAGCTGGTGCACACCATAACAAGGCTGCTCATGATCACCTTTGAAAGGTCATGAAGATCAGGAGAGATGCTGAGGACTGCAAGAAAGAAAATGCCACCCCACTTTTCAAAATAGGCAAGAAATAGGACCCAGGGCCTACAGGCCATCAGCCTCATCTTGATCCCTGGGAAGGTGATGGAGCACATCATTTTGGAGGCCGTTTCTGTCCATATGGAAGACAAGAAGGTCATCAGGAATAGTCAGAATGGGTTCACTTAAGTAATCAGGTGTTTGTATTTCACAATGAAAGAGCACCTGGATGGATGAGGGGACAGCTGGTATTGTCTACCTCAACTTTAGCAAGGCTTTGGATACTGTCACAACATCCTCATAGACAAACTCAGGAGGTGTGGACTGGATGAACAGCCAGTGAGGTGGATGGCAGGTCCCAGAGGGTCATAATCGGTGGCAAAGGGTCCAGTTAGAGGCCAGGCACAGGTGGTGTCAGTGGTGTCACCTAAGGTTCAGTACTGGGCCTATTTTATTTAACTTATTCATCAGTGACTTGAAGGGCAGATGCCTGCTCAGCACATTCACTGAGGACGCAGAGCTGAGAGGAATTGCCAACACCCCAGAGTGCTGTGCAGTCCTTCAGAAGGACCTGGGCAGGTTGGTGAGATGGACAATGAAGAACCATCTGAATGAAATTCAGGGTCCTGCACTTGGGGAGGAACAACCCCAGGCACTGGCACAGCCTGGGGCTGACCTGCTGGGGAGCAGCTCTGCAGAGAAGGACCTGGGGGTCCTGGTGGACAACAAGCTGTCCATGAGCCAGCAGCGTGTCCTGGTGGCCAAGAAATCCAGTGGGATCCAGGGTGGCATTTGGAGGAGCGTTGCCAGCAGGGGAAGGAAGGTGATCCTACTCTACAGGTACTCAGCCCTGGTGAGGCGTCACCTGGAGTGCTGTGTCCAGTTTTGGGCTCTTCCAGTCAAGAGAGACATGGAGCTGCTGGAGGATGCTGCCAAAAGGATGGATAAAGGCTCTTCTCAATGGTGCCAACCAGTGGAACAAGAGGCAATGGAACAAGAGGCAGAAACTGATGCCCAGGAAGTTCCACCTGGCATGAGGAAGAACTTCTTTCCTGTGCAGGTGACCATGCACTGGAACAGATTGCCCAGAGAGGCTATGGAGTCTCCCTCACTGCAGATATTCAAGAACTGCCTGGATACAATCGTGTGCAGTGTGCTTCAGGATTACCCTGCTTGAGCATGGAATTTGGGCCAGATGACCCTCTGTGGTCCCTTCCAACCTGACCCATTCTATGAGAGATTGTAAACTGTGTATTTTGTAGTTTCACTTATGTTAAAGGAGAAAAGTACACATAGTTTTTATACCACTGACCTTGATCCTTTCTGTACAGGGAATCAAGAAGAAACCAAATCTTTAAAGTCTGAGATCTATTTTGATGGTTTCAATTCTTTTTTCCTAAAAAGAGGTTCTTCAGATTTACCATATAGTTAAAAAGGCTTGTTTGATGACAGACAGCTTTATTTATCTAGGATTCCTGTGCTCGTATGTAGGATGAGAATATAATTTCATTGATTTTTAATATCAGTATTTTTCTTAGTCTTGAGGATCCAGAATTGCAGCTCTTCTTTTTGTACACTGGAACCTATATATTCTGTATTGAAAAATTTTCCTTTACAATACAAATTTATAGTATCTGAACTAGTTCTTTTTTTTTCTGGGATTATTATGTAAGACTAATCTGCATGTATTCTTCAAATTAATTCCCTTTTTTCCTGAAAGTACTCTAATAACTCTTCTAAGGCAAAGGTTTTCAGAATAAAAGTGTGTTATTATCTCATATAGGTATGTCTTTATAGCCAGTGGCAAACTTGGACAAGACTATATGAAAGCAATGCCAGAGAATACTGGAATGTACAATGCTAAGTTATCTATAGAGAGTGGACTGGGAAAGAAGAGAACACAGGAAAATCAGAAAAAAATTAATGGCTACAACAAAAGATTGTCTTTAAGGACCTGAATATTATTTAATGAGAAACACAAAATGAAAGATATGTAGAAATAGAAACTGAAGCAATGCAATGAATTCTGGAAAGTGAAAGAAAAGGACAGTTTTATCACTTGTAGATAACAGAACTATGGTTTATTAACTCTTGGGCACGTCTTTCCTGATACCTTGTAACTTTCCAAGAGCAAGTGTATTACAGTAAATTCACGAATACAAGCCGCACTGAGTATAAGCCGCATCTCTGGGTGTTGGCAAATATTTCGGTTTTTGTCCATAGATAAGCCGCACACAAATATAAGCCGCTCTGTCGTTCGCAGCGAGGACCCGCGTGCAATTAGTAACAGAACCGCGGGAGGGCGGGGTTTACTGGCTGAGCTAAGGCTGTGCAGGCTCAGCCCGCTAGGGGCCGCTGACGGGGCCAGGTGGCCCAGCCCGGTGCTGCCGCTCGGGGCCACCCGCCGCTGCCACTGGGCTCGGTCACCCCGGGTCGGCGCTGCCCCGTGGTGGCAGGCAGGGACGGAGCTTCCCCCGCTCCTACGGCAGTGGCGGCGGGCGGGGACGGAGCTTTCCCGCGCCCGTGGTGCTGGTGGCGGGCGCGGACAAAGCACCCCGCCTCCTCCCCGAGCCGCGGCAATGGCGGCGCGCGCTTCCCACCCCCCCCGAGCCGCGGCAATGGCGGCGCGGGGCTCCCGCCGGCTCCCCGAGACGCGGCAATGGCGGCGCGCACTTCCCCCCCCCTCCCCGGGCCGCGGCAATGGCTGCGCAGGGCTCCCATCGGCTCCCGGAGCCGCGGCAATGGCGGCGCCCCCCCCCCACGTCGGCTCCCTGGGCCGCGGCAATGGCGGCGCGGCCCCCCCACGTCGGCTCCCCGGGCCGCGGCAATGGCGGCGCGGCCCCCCCGAGCCGCGGCAGTGGCGGCGCTTCCCCCCCGTCGGCTCCCCGGGCCGCGACAATGGCGGCGCGGCCCCCCCGCGTCTTCCCCGGGCCGCGGCAATGGCGGCGCCCCCCCCCCCCCCCCGTCGGCTCCCGGGGCCGCGGCAATGGCAGCACCCCTACCCCATCGGCTCCCCGGGCCGCGGCAATGGTGGCGCCCCCCCCCCCATCGGCTCCCCGAGACGCGGCAATGGCGGCACGCACTTCCCCCCCCCTCCCCGGGCCGTGGCAATGGCTGCGCAGGGCTCCCGTCGGCTCCCGGAGCCGCGGCAATGGCAGCACCCCCCCCCACGTCGGCTCCCCGGGCCGCGGCAATGGCGGCGCGGCCCCCCCACGTCGGCTCCCCGGGCCGCGGCAATGGCGGCGCCCCCCCCCCGCCCTCCACTGGGTTGCAGCAGAGGAGGAAAGAGAGCTCTCCCGCCTCTCTCCCCGCCCCCCCCCGTGCTGCCTGCAGGGAGCCAGGGCAACATGGTAACACTGTAACAATTGCGAAATGCCGGCTTTTACTGGCCGGTGCTTGGCTCGGCACTCTGGCTGGCACGTCTGGGGTTGTAAATGTCAGAAAATTATTAATATATTAGCCGCACCCGACTATTAGCCGCACTTCCGGGTTTCCACCAAAATTTTTGTCAAATTGCTGCGGCTTGTATTCGTGAAATTACTGTACTCTGTTCAGATCCACAAGTATTCTTTATGAGGCAGTGAACTTGCGGTATTATTTTAAAAATCTAGCAAAGCAAAGAAGTAATTCCCCATGGGTTTTTTATATGTTATGCATTTAAAAATAACTGCCTGCTCCCTTTTAAATTTCTTTCATGCTTAATTATGGCAAAAAATGACAGCATTTATTATCTGGAATTTGCCAGTAGTCCTAAGAATTGGTTAGGATTTCATTCATTCTATTAGAGTTCATCTCCAGATGGATTAAATGTCTTAGATATTAATGGTTTTTTTTATAAATTAGTTAGCATGCTATTACTATCATAAGTAAATTGATTGCTGTTCAGTTTTCTTTGCTGCTCATAACCCATCTCAAGTGATACCTACTATGTTTTTCTTTCATGCCCTCAGATTAATTATGAATATCTCTAGGCAAATAAAATGTACTTTTCCTCATCAAAGAAAATATTAGTTTGACTCTGAGAAGAACATCTTATGATCTGATGAGTGAGCTCAGAAAGTATGTCTGGGTTAACCAGCATGCACCAGTTTTAGTGATGCAAGATTCACTATGTATTGGTACTGGCATCTTTATAATAAACTGTTGCAATCACAAGCCACAATTTTTGGAATTGCTTTTAAAAATAGATACAGCATTTACATGCCTGCAATTTTAATTCAAGAATAAAATGTGCTCCTTGTAATTTAAAATTTGGCTGCTGAAAGTCATGCAGACTATTTGTGAATTGAAATCTGCAAAGCATTTCAGTTCTCTGAAGATTATGGTCACTAAACCACTGGAGTTTTGTTTTCTATTAGGATTGCATTGACCAGTCATGAGGAGATTTTATGTCTTTTATTATAAACTAAAAATCTGTAGATTTGAAAGCAGAGTGTTTCTGTTTAACTGCTTGTAATTTCCCCCCACCCCGAGTTTAAATGAACATGTTTATCTGTGCTTTTTGGATTACTTTTAAAAGAGAACATATACTCAGGGAAGAGTACATAATTTAAAAATTTTTCAATACAGGCGTAACCAAGTTGTAGTTATTGTCTGGATAAAACCAGCACTTCTAGCTTTTTCCATATATTTTTCTTGTCTTAAAAGTTATTATCTGTCTTCTTTTTTCTCTGAAATTTTTAATAAACAACATTATAATTAGACAGGAATTATGTAAATGTTATATACTGTGTGACAAGATGCTGCAGAATTTAAAAAAATGTATTTGTGTATCTCCTGGCATCAGTTAAAGATTCTTCACTTTAAGTGAATAGGGTGAATATTGTCTTATAGGTGATATGCTATCTAAACATTATTCAGTAAATAACACACTTGCAATTTTTTTTAAAACTGAACACACTGATGCTTTGTGATCATAGAACTTAGGAATATTTTCTTATTACAAAATTCCTCAAAAATGAATTTGTTAGAAGTGCCAATTTTTAGCCAAATTCTAGAAGGAAATGTGTCTGATGCCAGTAGAAAATGCATTAAAAATATAAAATTAACATCAATACTGTTTGATAAGTACAGTAATTTCACAAGTATAAGGTGCACCAGAGTATAAGGCACACTTCTGAGGGTTGGCAAATTTCCAAACTTTGTCCATATATAAGGTGCACTGGCATATAAGGATCTGTGCGCAACAGAGCAATGAATTAGTAGTGGAATCACGCAATTACGGGGTTTACTGGCTCAGTTCAGGGCCGGGCGGGCTCGGTCCCGCTCGGCGCTGCTGCCAGGGCCAGGCTGGCTGGGCTCGGCTCAGGGCTGCTGTGGGCTCGCACTTCTGGGTTGGCAAATTTCCGAATTTTGTCCATATATAAGGCACTCCGGGGTATAAGGCGCACTTCCGGGTTTGGACCAAAATTTTAGTCAAAAGGGTGCACCTTATACATGTGAAATTACTGTACATTTGTGAGAATGTCATTTATTGTTAGAATGTTTAATTCTGAAATGTGTCTAAATTCTTTTTAACCAAATATGTTCGAGGAAAATATCATTATGAAGGTCACATTCAACCTATTCAACCAAGAGAATTAAGGCAGTTTGTGACAGTTTGAGAAAGGATAAATGATTAGTCAGAACTGAACATAAATTGTATATCAGCTAGCAGTGCCATGTTACTAGTATTGCTGATTGTCTAAAGCTGTTAAATACTATTTCTTATTGTGGTTAAATATGAGTAGAAAATTGCTAAGAGTATTCCTACTTAGGTTGTCGGGTCTGATTCAAATTACTGTCATATGTTGGCAGTTTTTGCATTGATTATAAAATTCAAAGTGAATCCTGTCACAACTTCTTGTGTATTTAGATTTTTCACTTATTTTTTAAGAGCCAAAGGAGGATATTATTTCCTCCTACAAGGGAACGCTGAGAGAATTTGATTTGTTCAGGCTGGAAAAGAGAGGCTTAGTTGTGACCTAATTGCAGGCATCTGGTATCCAAAGGGAGCCTACAAAAAAGATGGAAAGGGACTCTTTTCTAAGAGCATGTAGTGACAGGACAAATGGGAGTGGCTGCAAACTGAAAGAAAGCAGATTTAGATTAGATATTAGGAAAGAATTCTTCACTGTGAGGGTGGTCAGGCGCAGGAACAAGTTGCCCAGTGAAGCTGTGGATGCCCCAGTCCTGATTAGTGTTGAAGGCCAGGCTGGATGGTTCTTTGAGCAACGTGGTGTAGTGGAAGGGTCCCTGCCCATAGCCAGGGTTTTGGAACTCTTATGATCTTCCAACCAAATCCGTGATTCTATGCTTGTCTTAAACTGAAGAGGTGGCTGTAAAGTTGGCAGATATTTGAAGCCAGCAGGTTTTAACCCCCATTTAATTGTATGCATTTCACATGTTGGAATAAGTTAAATAATTGCTTCTCTTTTGAAGAAAGGTACAGGACTTTTTGTATTACAAAGAATGCCATTATTTCAGTTTTATGACTATGCATGTTCAATAAAAACTGCACGTGAATTGCAAATACACATTTTTTTAATGCTGATGTCTTATGGCATGTTTTTAAGTGAGGAGGAGGGCTTGCAACAATACACTGTCATTATATCAGTGTTTCTTTACTGCTTTTTTAAAGAAAGCAAACAGAAAATATGCTTAATAAACTACCTTACAGTTTTGCCTTGGCAGTGATGTACCATATTTTGTGAATAATGATCAATTCTAAATTACCCTGTTGATGGTTAACAATGAAAGAGGAACTGGAAGTGCCAGGCAAAATGAGTATCAACAGAGACAAACTGCCTCTTTCAGAGTGAATTATAGTTCTATTATTTCATTGAAAAAAATTTGTAGGATAATGTATGAAAATGCAATATTGTTTCCCAGTATTGCTGGTTTGTTTTAAACCAGAGCACATAAACAATAATTCTGCATTGAAGTGTGACCACATTCTATTTGGTGGTGTTTTCTTTGGAAATTTTAGTGCTTTTACTAGGAGAGGATGGCAGACAGATAATGGATTTTGTGCTATATATAAATAAAAACAAACTTCTAGTAAATCTATAAATATATTCCCTTTGTTTTAGAAAACAAGAGAATCTTGAATTCCTCTCAGAGTGGGGTAGCCTAAAATTGAAAAAAAATTTAAAAATCATTGTGGCTAGGGGGCATTCAGACAATTTAAATTCTCACTGCTGTAGACTTTGTCCAAATAAAGTGAGATGGTAGAATTAATAATCAGTAGGTGAAATACAATTATACTCAAAAAGTAGAAGAGCAAGAATGATTAATTAATGGTCTTTTATTTCATCCCAAGGTGTCCAGAAACAAGAGGTGGTGTGTAAAAGGCTGGATGACAGCTCCATTGTACAAAACAATTACTGTGACCCTGACAGTAAGCCTCCAGAAAACCAAAGAGCCTGCAACACTGAGCCTTGCCCACCTGAGTAAGTCATTAATCACTTAAGATGGACATCTGTTTTGCATAGAAAAAAAAGTCTTCATAATCTGCAATTAATCCTGCTAACCAAACATATTTGAAATTCTCATCTAGTATTCATATTCTGTCTTATCAGAAAGGGTATTTGGGTTTGATTTTTAGTTACTTGTTCCTCTAAAAGTAGCTCTGAAAAAATGCATTGAGGAGCTCTGATTTGACTGAAGAACAACAGTGATGTTTGAACTACATCAAACATTGTCAGTAAAAAGATACTACCAAAACAGCTTCTTAGGATCTGAGTATCATATGCAGTGAGTAGTGCACAGAGTAGAACTGGGGACCATTCTTAAGGCAACAATGATAAAAGAATGCTGGGGTGAGACTTAACTTTACCCTAGTTATTAATATTGCATCTGAAATGTTTGCCACAATTGAAAGGATGGTATGTTAATATTTGTGTTGAAGTGTTCACGTGAGAAGTGACAAATATAGAAACGTCTAAGCAGACCAAATCATTACCTGGTAATAGTTTTGTCAAACTTTTTCTCCAGCATATTCAGTGTTGTACAGTAATGCTGTGTGCCTTTAGGATTAGGTGCTTAGATTCTGTTTAGATTTTTTTTTTAAGATAGCTCTATGCTGTATATTGGTAATTAAAAACCCAGCAGCTCATTTGATCAAAAATGAGGTTTGGCAAGAGCATATAGCATAGCTTAATCTTATTACAAACTTATTTAGAAATAGTTGTGATATTTTGTACTAGAAAATTATATCAGCTTGTGAACAACAGCTTTTCTTATGCTTTGAGACAAATAAGACTTGTGGAAAAGGTGGAACAGATGCAACAGTGTGTTGATTCCCAAGCTCTGGTTAGTTTGACTTTGGTGATAATCTCTAACTGTATTCCAACTGGGTATGAAGATCACTAAAACTGATTAAAAACAGATACTGCACAATACTGTGGTCACCTGTAAATGCCTCTTACAAACTGCTAAATTGTACCATGAAGGACACTGTGAGGAATAAGATTACTATGCATTAAAATCTCAGCAGGTCAATGAAGTCAGTCTCTTCAGCTGGAGTATCAGCTGCTTCTCTGGCATGGTGCCTGGTTGCCCGATGGCAGAGCAGTGTCTCTTGCACTTCATCCCGCTGTGTTATGTAACACTCAGCCAAGTGAAGTCACTGCACTGCTGGGTCACAGACAGGCCTAAATTAGGTTGAAATCATTGTCCCCACACTCTATGCGCAAATATATGTTTATCCTGGAAGCATACACATTTGTCCTCTGTTTGGTAACACTGTTTGGCATGGCTCTAAGTGCACCAGCTATGTGCACCTGAGGGCAGGACTTGAAAAGCTGTCATGTTTGATCAGTTCCTTTTTACCTAGCACATTACAATGCCTTCCTTTGTGTGGCTTAACTGTTAACAAATTAGCATTTTAAAAAGCAAAGTTATTCCAAAGTAGTTTAATTTTGGGGGTCTTTTTGGTTTTTTGTTTGTTTTGAGTTTTTTGTTTGTTTGGTTGGTTGGTTTTGTTTGTTTTGTTTTGTTTTGGTTTGGTTTGGTTTGGTTTTTTCCACTGACTCTACTTAAAAGACCCCCACTAACTAACAAAAGCCAGTGGGGTTTTGTGGGAAAGTGGGAAGCTTTTCGATTCCCCATCCAGTGCAACAGGGACATTGATGAACATGGTGAAAGTCAGGACATCAATATTTACAAAATAGATAGAGTGTATTAATTAGCATCTACTTCAACATGTCAGAGCAATTCAACCCATATTTACCTCCATTCTGATGTTCCGCACAGAGTGAATTCAAAGTACCAAACTAAGGAAAGGTTCTCAATTCCTGATTCTGTAAGTAGTCCAGTAGAAGGCTGTTCAAATAACAGATCATTATCCAAAGAAGTTTGACTGTTTTGACAGTAAGTTTTATCATGCAGTAAGACTGAGTGTTTACATGGACTGGCCAAATATTTCCCCTTTTAATTAGCACAATTCTACTCTTCTTATGCTGTATACCAAAAGCAATGAAAATTATACTCTTTCTGACTGAATGCCAGTTGCATTATATTTGATGTTTTTGAACAGAAGACTATGCTTGTTTTCAATACTTTGTTTTTACAATAAGTAACTCTTACATTTCAGATTTCAAGAAAATTCTCTTATAGTTCCGTGAATTATGAATAGTGCTGTCTTGTCATACAGTATAAATATTAATGGTATCTGAGAGAAAAGTCACTTGAGCAAAACACAGTGCCAATTAAAAATTAACACTGCAACCTCTTGAAAGATCTGAGGACCTTCAGATTCTCCTTATTGTGGTAAAAGCATAAGATTTTTTGATGAAGAACCACAAATTAATTTCCTTTTACTGGGAAAGTAACAACAATATGGCATAATTATTTCCATCTGTGTGTTGATCTAGTTTAATGTTAGGATATATTACACATAATGTAATAAAAGAGGATAGCAGCACTTTTTATTTGATAGCAGCTTGAGAAAATGGCAGATCTTACAAGGCAGCTCCAGGCATACCTCCAGGAACATCCACAGTGACTGACATGCCTGGCATTTTTGGCATGTTGGCAACATGTGATGGCATACTAGAGTTCAGCTTCATCCTTTGCAAGGATGACTCCGGCGAGTATCTAATCAATATATTAAATACTGAAGACCAAATATGCTCTTCGCTACAAAGAGATATTTCCATTTAATTGAGCTACATTAACCACTCATAATATATATAATATATAACATTACAACCAGATTAATAGCTGCTTTAATCTCTGCAGTAGCACAAAACGATCTCATATTATTTACAATTCTTGGTTTCTACTATGTACGCAGAAGGACTCAGAAATTCCCTCTACCACCTATCTACAATTCTTTAAACTTTAAACGAGTTTGTTGAGATGATTGTGTTTTATGAGTGTTATTAGTGTTTGCTTCAGTTTAAAAAATGCGAGCATTTTACATTTCAGTATAGCCTTTTATTTAAAAGTTGATGAATGTCTCAATCAGATGAGAATTAACTCTAGAAAATCCTAATTTTGAGATCAAATTATTTTATTGCGATGATGCTAAGGAGGAAAACATCTTGGCTTTTAGCTTGTGATGTAACTTTCAGCAATGGGTCCCACACATTTCCAGTTGCAAACCACTTTCACAGAAATAATTTCAGGTAAGTCCAGTACAAACCTACATAAATAGCTTCAGTTAATCAGGCTCAAACACTCCTTTCTAACTACTATAGGCTAGAATGGAAATTGCTGCTCTAGAAAAATTCAAAGTAGTGTTATTATTGGAAGATATGATTGCAGTGAGGCGTAAATTAAAATATTTAGCAAAAAGATCCATAAATTTCTACTTTATTTCACCATGAATGTGTGTATTGTCAAAAATTACTTCAGTTTAGTGATTGAAACTATTTGCATTTTTGATTTGTGCAATTATCAACTCTGTTAGTGAAATGTATTGACTGAGTCTCCTAACTGGGTTTTCACACAGATGGTTTATAGGGGATTGGTCAGAGTGCAGTAAGACCTGTGATGGAGGAATGCGTTCACGGACAGTTCTCTGCATCAGAAAGATTGGGCCCTCTGAGGAGGAGACGCTGGATGCTGCCAACTGCTTAACACACCGGCCTATTGAAAAAGAACCCTGCAACAATCAGTCCTGCCCCCCACAGTGGGTTGCTCTGGACTGGTCAGAGGTAAGGAAATTTCCCTGTGTTAGCTCACTGGTAATAGTGGAGGCAGGACCACTGACTGCTGAATATTAGTACATTTTCTGTGAGGACTTGCTAAATAAAGGATTAGTAAGAAAATTTTACAGAGGAGGTTTCACCTCTGCCTAATTGTTTTGTTTCCTGCCTCTTATGAAAATGCTCATAATCTACAGTGTGTCACTGTATCCTAAATTAGCTCCTTCTCTCCTGAAGATACCACATTCTGGTTACTCAAAGTAATTTTACACTCTGTTATCATATCCAGGCTTTTATGCAGCAAGAGCATGTAATAATTTTGAGCAAAATCATTCTAATATAGATTCAAATTCTGCTAAACTTCTGGTAGTGATAATTAATCAGGACTGTGAAAAAGTGCCGAGTTTCTTTCTGGTATGAATTTTATTTGTGTGGCTTGGCAGACTGTCTTGACTGATGATACCATTTTCACATAATGAGAAAAGTTGCTTGTTTTTATTCTGTTCATGGTTTCTAGAAATAAAATATAATACATAGAAGTCCCTATAGTAATACAAATTTAAACATTTTTTATATGTGTGTTTATATGAATTTCTGACAGAAGCATGAGAAGGAAAACAAGAGTAAATTTAAAAAATGAAGAGTTGAATACTCTTCCCATTGAAAACAATGGCAAACCTTGCTAATTTTCTCTGGAATGCAAGTTACGAAGTTTTCTTTTCATACTTAAAACAATGCATAATACATATAAAACAATTATAGAATTGTTTTATCAGCTTATGCATTTTTAACAATCAATAAAATTACACATTTTAAAAAATTTTCAGTGATTATTAACATGAAATTATTTTGGTCAGAGAAGCAAAAACATTTTGTTAACTTACTGGTTAGATGAAGTCCTTAGGAGAATTTAAATGTAGTTTTATCAAATTGAGATGAAAACTAAGGATGTCTTTCCCACTGCAATTTAGTCATTCTTAGGTAATGCCATAAGATTTTTCTCACTTTACTATAGCTGAGCTTTGGCAGAATTAACCTACCCACTCTAAATTTCCCCTTCTATATTTTTTAGGACAATTATAAAAAATATTCTAAGGATTTGTTGGGAAGGACCTTATCAGACAAGCATATATAATTGGACTTCATGACTTCCACAGAGGGAGTCAGAAATTCTAGAAGCATGTAGTAATGGAAGATCATTTTTCCTCATTTGATTGATCTGGATATTTTGTTTTCATTTTCTTTGGAAATGTAGGATCTTTATGTTAAATTTTAGTCATGTTTTTTATTTTTAGCCATTTGGTATTACTGAAGACAACCTATTTCCTTATTTCACTTCCGTTTCTGGGATTTAGTAGAATTTAGTAGAATTTTTACTATTACTCCACGGAAAGGTGTATAGCAATGTTGTTTTATTCTGGTACCAGTAGCTGGAAGGTGTTTCTCAGATGGCATCTTACACATGGATTAAAGATTGTATCTTCAAGCAGTACTAGAAGGAAGATGATCCTAAACTCAAAATATGGTCCTCAGAGTGCTGCTTGTTTGCTGACATACTCTAAAGGTTATGAAACCACATTGGGTTTTGTCATTTTGACAAAGTCATTTCAACATTGGCACTTTTATGTTTGTTTTGACAGACTGGTGTGATTTTTAGACACTCAGCTGGGAGGGAGCACATAGTTCTACTTCCTACTTAAAAAGTCATACATTTTGCATGAAATACATGTGAGAGAAAGTACTCATAATACTCCTTGGAGCCCAACTGATCAGTCATGATCATGACATTGAAGGCCTCACATATTAACTCTCATTGGGTTTTGGTCTCTGTTTATCATTAGTATTATTTGTGTAATTCTACCAGAGATCTTCTCTTACTTCCCCTCTTCGTCTAGTTTTCTAGTAGGCAGTGTGCACAAGATTTGAAGTCCCTTCAGTATAGGAACATTTGAAACTGTTTATTCCATATCAAAATTCTGAACACTGAACTACTGTTCAGATAAAGAGGCTGTACCTTGGTAGAAAAAGATTGACTAGGGTAGGAAAAAAGAGGTTACATTTTAAGGAAAGTGATTATATATCCATTTTATATTCTGGATTATGAAATCCAAATGCAAGAGTCGTCTTTTTGCAGCCCAGCTTAAGATCCTAAATCCAAGTGGAGATAACATTTGGAATAATCCTGTTCATTCCTTATGGACTAGCTTAGGTGCCTCCTTCTGGAGATTTTCTTCTTGTTCTGAAGTGTATGTAGATATGGATATAAAGTTGTACATGTTCATAGGGTACATCCTTATGCAATACTTGGAACTTCTTTAAAATTTCTATAAATTACTCAAAGATGCTTCAGGATTAGGCATGAAACAATTAAGCTTTTTACTCAAGTATTTTCTTTTAAAGAATCTTAGGAGGATTTTTTTTCCCCCCTAGCGATATAGTGAGTAGTTTTGGATGTGTGGAATGCTCTTTGGTATGTGACCTCTTGAATATTGCTCCAGTTCCACATAATGTTGTTCCCAAATAATGTTTTGTCTCTACATATTAAAAGGATTTCCAGTCTTGAACAGGTTAGCATAATCTGCATGTAATCTGCATCAGATAGTTTGTGCTGTCAGGAACTGAATCTGATCCAAATACTGCAGATATAGGTTAACATGCCAATAGAGGATTCTAAAATTGTGCTCACAGTATCTCATGTTAAAAAGAGACTGATTTGGGAAAGGGCTTGAGTTTTAATTTTGTTAGTGCTTGTGTCTTCCTCATTATGCAGCTGAGCTTCTGCGTGTGACTTGGTCAGTAGCAAAAAGGAAAGAGAAAGGCACTATGAGGAAAAATGGTGATCATCAGGCTTGCTTCTTTTCAAGTTGCTGTTTTATTGTCTGCTTGCTGTCAGAATTGCACAACAGTGATAAAAGGAGGGAAAACTGTGAAATCAGAATTAAAATTCGAATAGGAAAGGAGAGGAAAGCATGCACTGTCAGAGAGGGTACCATATTTTGATATATCTGAATGATGTGGTCTCTATGAAGTCAAGTATCGCATTTATCTTTCCTTTTGTATATTGGGGAAAAATGTGGTTTTTCCCTGTGAATAAAGTGAAATGGATAAGGACTGTACTAAGGTGATGCTAAGAACAGAAAGTCTTATTTTTAGTTATTGATATACTCAAATTTGTTTCATAATAGTATTACACGTGGCAGACCTTTCTACTTTGCAGCAGTGTTTTTCTTAAACCTGGCATAAATACTAACACTGTAGTCTAAATATAAACAGCAAAGAAAATCTAAAACTCAGACAAGCTTATACCTAATAAGACAATCTTCAGTCAGCTTGTTTGTGTTTCTAAAGATTTTAAAATTATTATTACTCTGTTGTGACTATAATTGAATTTTAAGTTCATAAATATATTGTCCTGCTTTACAGATAGCATTTCTGAGAGTTTTATTGGTGTATTACTGAGATGTAAATTATTGATTTACATGAACTTTTTTTTTTCAGTGCACACCAAAGTGTGGCCCAGGATTCAAACACAGAATTGTTCTGTGCAAAAGCAGTGATCTCTTAAAAACCTTTCCAGCTGCGCAATGCCAAGATGAAAGCAAGCCACCAGTGCGCATCCGCTGCAGTTTGGGCCGATGTCCCCCTCCTCGCTGGGTTGCTGGAGACTGGGGACAGGTGAGACAGTTCATGCAAGTCTTTATTGCTGTTAGTCTCACACATTAGCACCTTTTGGACTAAGGTGTCCCTGGAGATAAGAGATGGTTCCTATGGCTGAGGAAAACAAAAAGATTCTCCCCTTTTGTGTGTGTGTGTATATATATATGTATCTATGTATATCTGTCTCTGAAAAAATCACACTTTGAGATCAATATAATTTTTTAGATAAGGTGCATTGAGTTATATACAGGAAGCCAAATTACTCCAGAACAGGCTGATTAATGCTGCCATTATGAAGTGCTTCTAAATATGACTTACTATGTTTCCTTCTTTCTTTATGGTTTTTCATCTCATTAGTGATCAATGGCCTGCTTTTAGAATATTAAATAAATGAATAATTTTCTTTTTGCTGAGCCATTTTCCTCCAGTAAAAATGAAACATTTTAGTTTAATTAACTAGTGGAAAATGATTTGTGATATTACAGTCTAGTTGGCTTTTTAAATGGTGGTTCTTCAGATGCACTTTTATATTTAACTAATATTGTACTATAACTATTTAGTTACATAAATTAAAAATGTTTTGAAACAGCATAAGTCTATGTGTTTAAAAGATGTTTATTTTTCCCTTAAAAATAGTACTGTAGGAGATTTGAATTCTTGTTATTTTTCTTTATTCTAAAGTGTCGGTATGATATATGAAATAGAAAAAATGATATTCTTATATCTCAAATCTGAACTGTTCAGGGAGTCAATATTGCATTGCATTTTCTTTTCTTTGAAAGACAAGTACTCACATGTGTTGAAGAAATTCTGGAATATTTTATGATAATTCTTTTCTCACTTAATCAAACCTCTTCAGATGACTGTCTTCTTTAAAACTTGTGGATGTGAAGTGTTTCTCATTGCTTCCTGCTGCTTTATTTTATGTTTAGAAATTGGAAGCAGGGTCTTACATTTTTTTCTTCTTCTTTAGTGTTCTGCACAGTGTGGTCTTGGGCAACAGATGAGAACAGTACAGTGTCTCTCATATACTGGACAAGCATCCAGTGAGTGTTCAGAAACTCTCAGACCTCCATCAATGCAGCAGTGTGAAAGTAAATGTGACAGCACTCCCATTTCTAACACAGAGGGTAAGTCTGCCATCCTAATGTAGTTTATTCTGAAAAGAGTGAAGTGACATAGTCAGCATTACTGCATTGCTAAAAGTCTATATGACATCATCTCTCACGCTGTGAATGACTTTTTAAAAATTATTTTCTGATTAGTTATTGTAGTTCTATGGTAAAGTCAATGAAAATCTAAATACACACTGTTTAAAAAAATGCCCTGAAAAATATATAGCCTAAGTCATGGACAAAATACTATAGTTTGTATCGCTGATTTTCTAATCTCTTTATTGGTTCAAAGGAAATGTTCATAATAGCAGGGAGAGGATGATACACTTTTCATCCACTGATCTTCTCCCTGCCTAATCAGTGTTAAACACAACAATGTAGTGACAAGAAAGAGTAAATTCCACGTTCATTGGAAAACTGGGATCATAGATGTCATGCTAGTCATTCTTGCAAGAACAAGTCTGTTCTCTACACTTTGACATCCTTTAAGTTTCTTCTAGCTAACTTCTTTTTTTTTTATTTATAATGCCTATTCAAAATAATTAACTAACTTAATCATAACATATTTTTGGTGGAGGCTATATGAGATAATATTGTGAAAATAAATGCATTCACATTTATTAAATACTTTGGATCTGAATTTGTAAATGATCTAGGCCAAACTCCTAGGAAATGCTGACTTCAAAGTAGACTTGGAGTGCTAGGCAGTAAAAAATATGTTTCCTCATTGATTATAAAATTTAGAATAGTTGCTCATAAGTTCCATTTTGTGTGGAGGGAGAAAAGGAATAGAAAGTTCTCCAAACTATCAAGAAATTACAGCAAAAGCAGTCCTTCTAAAACACTTATTCCCTAAATTTTTATATTCCCTAAATTTTGAGTACTTGACTGCAATATTGCTAGCACTTCTGCTTTTAACATAACTAATGTCCATGCAGTATATAATTGAGTATTTTTGACACAGAATCTCCTAGTACACTGGAGTTTACTGTCCTATTTATGTGGAATAAATGCTCTGATTAAAATTTTTTAAAGGCGGGTTTGTCCTGCAGTCTACCCAGGTTTGGTGGTCATTCAATGCCTACTCTATCCATCAATGTCCATGCCACAGATTCAAAATTATTATGAAAGTCTGGCAAATAGATATGTCTGTGATGAAATGGGAGCATACTAAAGTAAATACACTGACAGTTCAGTGTATGAGCGCTGTAATTCACTATTCTTAGTAAATTTTTAATTTTAAGTAGAGGCTTATCATCTAATGATGTCATTTGAAAACATCTTCATACCAGGATTTTTCTTGGTTATTTTAATTTGCATTATTTCTCTTTAGTTCTCTCAAGAAATCTTTAAGCGATAATTATTAATCTAGGAAACTTTCTGCCTTTTAAATCTCAAAGGCTACATGATATTTTATTTCCAAACACAGATGTTGACTTCAGTCCAAATCAGGAATGTAATAAATTAATTATAAGTATATAAGTATATATTATATATATAAGTATAATAATTCAGTCCCAGTCTCCTCTTAATTTCCAGATGACAAGGTCATACTGTTATTTATAGTAATTACCCTGGTAATTCTCCAGTATTACCAGAAAATATGCTAATCTCTTATAGAAGAATGCAAGCGAGAGTTTTCTGTGTGTGATCTCTGTACACTGGGTGGCCTGAACTTCTCTGCAGTAGACCTGTGCAGTGAGTCTGTTGGTAATTGTGTTTTTAGGGACCCACACCTTCACTGGAGAATTTTTGGGATTCACAAATAGAAAATGTTGGAAAACACTTGTACTGTATTCCAGATGGTTGTCAGTTCTTTGGCCTTTGGCTCCTTTCTGACAGTCACCCAGGATCATTAGCACAGTTAGAATGAATCAAAGAGAAAAAGATATAGCACAGTACCTTCTGAAGGATACAGTTCCCAACATATTGCCTCTTAGTGTCCCATTTTTGTTTATGTGCCACAATGGAGGTATTTATCTCAAAATTCATGTAACAGTTTAAAATGCTTAGATCTTTTCAGTAGATTGTTTTGCAATCTGTGAAAGACTAAGGTTGCCCTATCTCAAAATTAGGCAAAAATTCCATCTTCAAGGTACTTTTTTCAATACTTGTAGAAGTATTTCTTAAATATATATTTTCTAATTGATACATTTTTTACAACTGCTCTTAAATAGTGAATATGAGAAGCACAAACAGAATTTGCAGAATAATGTGTGCGTTTGACACCTTTTCTGCTTTAAAAAACTCTCCTTAGACACAAGATGAGCTGATATCTCTCTGTTCAGTAAAGTATCAGCCTTTAAACAGAAGGGCTTATCTTTTTCACCATCCTAGAGATGATGGAAAGATTTCAAGAGCTAACCAATCCTGAAGAACGCAATTTTTGGAAAAGTAGTGTTTTCTGGGAGAAATTTTACAGCTCTGATATTTCGTCATGAATGTATTATTGAGTGGGGTGTACTGTGCCTCTGTGCTTGCTTCTGTCACTCAGCAGGTACAGTGGGATGTGATCTGACTATCAGTATTTGGGTTTCAAGGAAGGAGTCAGGGGTCCCAGAGGGAGGGTTTGTCCACGTGTGTGTGTGTGTAGCAGAGCATACTTGCCCATACATGAGGACTTTGTCTATATGCCACTCATAGCACTGCCTCATTGCTTTGGGTTCCATTGTGGGGCAAAAGCAACTTCAGCAGCAGCACACTGGTTTGTGCTGGTCAGGTTATCTAGTCAGATTATCTGGGCTATCTCTTCCTGTTTCAAACCCCAGAAAACCTGATTCCCTTTGCTTGCTGAATGCCTATGCTCACAGACTATGGAGCTGTTCAACAATTTCTTAGCAATTTAATTTTGCTACCCAAAGATAAATTCATACAGGGTTTTGAGGAAGCTTGAGCCACTCTACAGTATAATGATCATATTGATAAAACTTGGAAAAGTTTTCTTTGGAAAAGTATGGCTGTTCACATAAAATAAGGGTCAAAACTTTTGGAATACAAAATTACTAAAAGAAAGTTACACTGAATCGTATCATATTTTACATGTGCTTTAGCTCTGGGGTTTTCAAAATTTCATTAGTGATTTAGAATATTGTACATGTGGTTTTGATGGGCTGCCGCTGATGAGGGTAATGTTACATTTTCTGCTATGAACTACAAGCATCATCTACCACACCAATTGAAATATATTCAGAATTATTCTATTCTCTTAAAAATATGCATGTATGCTGTATCTAGACTGCTAAGCCCATCTAAAACTTTACCTGAAAAACTGTTTTGTCAATTTGTATGTAATTTCAGTTTTTCTTGTGTTTTATATGATATGTCTTTGCAATTTCTTTGTCTGGAGGCACAGTGACAATTTGTCATTTTTTAAAATGTAAAATTATAGTTAATATCATGATATCTCCTGATCTAGCCACAAAATTCAGCAATGCAGAGTTTGTAAATGTAGCTTACTGAAAGTTACTAACTTGTTACTAGAAACAAAAGGAACTCTGCTAAACCTTCTCCATTCAACCACAGTCCTATGAATAATAGGCTACTTCATCAGCCACCGTATTTATTTCAAAACTGATTTTTAGAACAGAAGTTGTGAGAAATTTTCAGAATATTCTCTCATTGCTGTCCAAGTAGCATCAGCTGAACAGGGGCCAGTTTTACTCAAGAGAAAACTTGAGTTTTAAGTTTAAGTTTTTAATTTTTAAGTTTTTAATTTAAGTTAACTTGAGTTTAACTTAAAAGAAACATGAAAAAAGATGATTCAAAATCCTCCTTTTAGCAAAAATGAAATTAGTGGCTTTACTTGTATTTAACTAAACACAGTGTGTTTTGGGGTTATTTTTGGGACTGAGTGAACATTTTATGTCTTGTTAGATCAAGTGAACCTTTTTATTTTTCACTTCATTTATAATGCACCATCTGTCTCTCTTATATTCCCAGTCTTCACAAACATGAGGACCTGAAATATTTCTGGAAGAGACTTGACCTCTTTTGTGAGGAGTTTTTGAAAGTCAGTTAAATACAGTGACCATGTGTGGCTGCTGGTAGAGAAATATATGTTTCAGCCAGCTACCCACAATGTCTTTTCTCCTGTCACTCAATTATATTTCCATTAAGAATTAAAAAATTAGAAAAGCAGTATATAAAAAATCACGTAGGTGGAGTGAAAGAATTGCAATGAAAGTGCTATATCTGTGTTAATGAAATGAAAGTTTAAATAATTTCCTAACTGCTCCTTGCTTAGCTAAAGCATGCATATTACCATTATCAGAAATAATGCTCAGACCTGTAAGTTCAGCCTTATTAATACTTTCCTAGGTTAAAGTACTAAAAATTCTCATCTACATTCAATTTACTACTACAGTATGCTTACAAGTGTTAATCTACTATCTAACGAATCTACTATCTACTAATCTAACACCCCGTCCCAGAGCAAGAATAATGTACTAGGAGATTATATGGAGACTGATGAGCTGCAGAACCTGAGTGTATCACTGAGTTCTCAGATGTAGGTCTTTCTCCAGCTGTATCAGGATAAGAACTGAGTAGGGACCAGAGTATCCCATTCCCCATTCCCGCTTTCTTTCTACAGATGCAAAAAATGAGCCAGAGAAGAACTACAGCTCCTGTAATGTACCCACAAAGTCACTTTATATGCAGTTTGTTTGGGATGCAAAAGAATGAAACGTTCCTGCATGGGGTTCAGTTCTGTTCTCCTTTCCTGGGAAAGCTACCTGCCAGCACAACAGGGCAACTGAGGCAGTAAGCCCAGCATATCGGGAAAACACAACTTTGGAAAAAAATGCTTTTATGTCTATTACAGACATAAAAATAGCTTTCCTTCTAGCATAAAATAAATTGTGGATGTGTGGAACCAAGCCTAAAGTATAATCCACCATTCAGTTTGGTCACTGAACTCACCCTGTTGGTACCATTATTCATAACACTTGTGTAATTTTCTCCATTCCTGTTAGCTGCAATGCTCATTCTGATATAAGGATTCTTACAAATGCACAGGTGTGGTGTTAAATAGTGTGAATCATGATAATGATAACTTCTCATGGATGAATGAAATAATGTAAAAAAACCCTCTCACATTTTCTAACTGTGTGAAATGATCACTTATTCCAATAAATGATAATTTTTCCAAGGCACAGACTGCGCACTTCTAAATTTCTTACAGCCCTGCAAACATTTTTATGGCTTTTAAAATTTGCAGTATTGCACACACTAGACTGTACTAGAAAGAGTAGTTACAAAGAAAGCGAGGTGGATGTAGAGAGTAGCATGTTAAGCATCAAATTTTCTTTGTACTGTAATCTGTATTTCTGATGTTTTTTCTCTTTAATGTTCTTAATTATTAGAGTGCAAAGATGTGAACAAAGTGGCATATTGCCCACTGGTGCTGAAGTTCAAGTTCTGTAGTCGAGCATACTTCAGACAGATGTGCTGCAAGACCTGTCAAGGACACTGACCCACAGGAAGCAGAAGAATGTGCCTTGTTATTATCATTGTGGAAGAGTGTCCATCGAAGAGAGCCACACAGCGGAATGAGATTGACGTCCTTGCAAATGCATTACCCTGTGGAAAACATAACCACTGGTCAGCCCCAGCTGACAGGATTTCAATATTATTTTAACTTCTGTGAAGTGGATTTATTAATCCAAAGTGCTGGACACAGTATGAGGGGATCCCAAATTTGAAAGATTCACACAACACACATAGAATAGCTTACTGTGGAACATTTGTGTTCTTTTGACTAAATCAAATAGTCTGTTTACATCCTTGGACCATTAAAATAACTTTTATTATGGACTTAGCAATGACACTGAATCCATTTCTATTTAAAACTGTTTAAAATGTAGTTCTTATGAGTAGGTCTACTATGGAAGTAAAGAAGAATCAAAATAAAAAGTTAAGTCATAGCTTAAAAATCTTAACTATTTTATCTCTTGACACAGCACCACAATTTAAATTATAAAATGAGCTTGGAAATGTTATTTAAGGAGCAGAAATTTTTTTAGAAAAAGAAGTATTTTTCCTTCATTCCGCCTATTTCCCTTTGGAGTAATCCATATTTCCTGAACACTGCTGTGAGCCATATATAAAACTATACTAAATAGAACAACCACGAGGGACTTAGTTTTAAGAGGTGCAACAGTTATTGCAGTAGTGCACGAAATACAAGTGTGCTATGAAACAAAATGAAATCTTCATTGCAGGTTTATAGCCATTTTACCATTGTACAAGTGAAGCAGATTTCCACTGAAAGGAACATATTTCAGTATCATGGGGGAGGCAGACTCCAGCAGTGGTGAAGACTGGATTGCCAGTGCCTTCACAACTACCATAAAAGTTGTTTAGGACTTACACTTTGACTCTAGCTCACTTTTGTTTACAACACCAGCCACAAAGAAGAAACAACTTTGTGGGCTTCTAGATCTGGTTTATGTATTAGCTTTGATTCTCCAAAACTGAGGAATTTGAATGCAAAAGATAAGCATACTGTGTAATAGCAACAATCCTTTGCAAAGCTGAAAGTCAAAATGGATTCCAGATGTTCCCTCCTTTGATGCCATAGCAAAGGTATTGTTTATGAGAAGGAATATGTAAATGTTCTGTTCAGGAGACTGCATCTGAGTGGCAAAGATTGCAACCAAAGAGTGAGTGAGTCATGGAGGTATCTAGGTTCTGTTCAAATGAGAAGTCAAAAGTGTGCTTGAGCCGGTTGGACTGTCAGGAGTAAGGCACACTGGAAAAGGGGTGGCTGTAGTGAATTCTGGCCCCCTTTACCTATATGGCCAGGTACCTATGTAAAGCTGCACCATATTTAAACCAAGGGGAAGCTTTCAGCAGAACAAAGTCATGCCTCTAAATTACAAGCCAGATGCCTTAACTCTTCGCGCTGCCATGCTCCACTTATTCACATTACCTTATTTTTAATATTCACCAAATACTTTGCATTTTTAAGAGTGAAATTAAACTTTTTAGGCAAGTAACAATCAGGAATATAACATTAAAAAGTTAATTGTTATGCTCCTCTTCCCCTTCACTTTTCAGTAACAGACTCAATAAGGAGATGAGGGAAGTAGGTATTTCTTTATAATATTATATTGTACTTGAACATTTTCTTTTTGCAACAGGTACTTCATGAATGTGATTTTGTGTCCAACTATGATTCCTTTGTTGTAAAGCAGTTAAAATTATGTGAACAATAATGTGTTACAAATTCTAACTCAAATAGCACTTTTTAAAAAAAGGTAATCTTTTCAGTGAAAAATAATTTCAAAATAGAGATTGAAGTGTACCAATGTATTTTACCAATAACAAACCAAATATATTGCACACTACTTACTAATGTGAATTAGCATGGAACAATAGATATTGTTAAGAGGACTCATGCTATGAAATCCCCCCAACATATTGACAATCTGTCAAGGAGTTTTGTGTAGCCACATGTCTGTACTCATGACCATCAAATTCCTGTCATCTGCTACCTCTTGCCAGTATTTACTCTTCTGTACGCTTGTGACCAGTGGAATTAATTTTCACTTGGCTTGCATGTATTCACATATGCTTGTTGTCTGTTACTCTCATCACCATGTAAACAGCTCCTGTTAAAACTGACACCAGTAGATCAAAAACATCCCAATTTTTGGGAGTTGCACATAGAGATTAAGGGCAGTATGTAGTCCTTGTCTGTTAAGTGAATTGACTTCCTATATCCTTTTGATAGAATGCCTTGGTGCTAACATGCCCTGGTTAGATCAGAAGTATGATGAAAGGGTAAGGGGTTGTTACAATATTCCCTAAGTAAGAGGCCTCTTTGTATCAAGGTCCTGTTTTCTCCAGGGCATGATTTTGTTTATCAGCTAATGTGTCATTTCAGCTATTGAGAAAAGGGTTTTCTCTGTATTGAAAAGAAACCTTTTTTTTTACCTCACTTAGGACATGAAAATTGTAAGGAATGTTTCCAAAGACACATTTTGCTCTCTTACTGGTGCTAGAACACCGGGGATTCTGATGTTTACTCTGCAATATAACGGCACTGAGGTTGGAATTTAAAGAGCTGCCTGGAGCAATGTTGAATTGTATTGTTAAAGGGAACAAAACACAGAATGTATATGGATTTACAAACTAAGCAACACTACAGACTAAGACTGAAATATGAAACCTTATTCAAATAAAAATGATTGGTTTCAACAGCACAGTTCATTGCTGCTGCTACACTGTAGCCATCTATATAATCTTAAGCTAAATAGTGATATATTCCTAAATAGTGACAAAAGGAGTCTTTGTGCAGGCTATAATTATGACAGACCTAGAATCAAATAGTACAATACAAGATGCAGAAACCTGGTGCCAGTACTTCCACTGAGCAATACTATCGGCTGATAAAGATCAAAACAGAAATAAAAATCTAAGATTAATCCTTCAAGGTGTATACATCCAAAATAGTCCATTTCGTTAGGAACTTTATAAAGGAGTGAATGTCACATAGATATCCTTAATAATACAGACTGAAATTACCTTTGTATTATTGTGATTAGTTGCTTATTATTTTATACTCAGTATTAATGTGGTACACTGTTACTTTATTATTATTATTTTTGCTTTTGTAAATTATATTCTAATTTATTGTCATGTTTCTTAACACTTGTTCTACATTCATTCTCCTGCTTGTAATAAAAACAAAAATATTGTAACACTTGATGCAGTGAAATTCCACACCAGGCACAGATTTGTTTTTAACATAGATAATTTAGTAAAATAAAAGTGCGGCTTTTAAGATTGATATCCATGGTACACTTGTCTCTTCCCTGACTTACAGTTACTAGAATTCTGTATGCTTATTGTTTGTTTCATCCAATGCATCAAAATATATATAAGGTGTCTTCTTTGAAGTAACATCTCTGTTATGCTAGAATCCTGTCCTGGGCAGCAATAATATTTGTCATATATAAACAAATAAGGAAATAACAAAAAGGAAAAGTCAAGAATATGGTCATGTACGTTATTAAGTAATATTTTAGCCTAAGCAGTAATGTAGATCAAGAATTAATGGCAGCAAAAATATTCTGTACTTCTTGGAGTTATTTCATTTACAGACAGTCAATAATAACAATAAAATGTCCTTCTTGCATTGAGCATTTAAGGTTTTATCTGAAGTTTATCTGAAGCCATGGTCTTTTTAAATATAAAGAATATAGTGATTTCAGTAGACTTGATGCTTGGGTAACTGTTGATGAGAAGTGCTTCGTTTCTTACCTAGCACAGTATAATTAACTTACTATGGAAATCTCTGATCAAGTCCTATGAAATAATTCTTATTTCTGAATTAAAATCTAGTTTCTGGTTTAATAAACATAAACACTCTACTCTTGTGAATAAGATGTTAAAGAAAGTACAGAGAACCTTAAATGTATTGATGAGGTGTTTATTGATTTTGATTATTCTTTGTTATTCTATTTACAAATAAGGATGCAAAAACCAATTTCTTTTTAAAAAAATATGGGTATTTCTATCTGTGCTTGATCACAAAATTTTACTGCCCTTCAGATCAGAAGTTAAAGATGGAGAAGTTTTAGTAAATAACACAGTTTAGTGACAGTTTTCTCTGTCATTGTAAAGCTGTTGACTTTCCTCCCATACATTCACACTGTAAGTTTCCCATTATTGTTCAGTTCATAGTGTTGTTTTTTTCCCACTGGAATAGTTGTGTTTTGTATTATAATGACAGACTGAGAACACTGAAATGGATGTGTTTCTCCCTCCTTTTCTCCTGCTACCTTAAAACTGACATAACCCACGATGACTGTAGAATTCCTGACACAAAAAAATTCCCTCCAGTCTTTTTTAAATGCGTTTTTTTCATCAGAATTTCATTCTGGGGCCAATCCTATTATAATTCTCTGTTACTCTTTTTAATTTTATTTCTTGAGGAAAAGAGCACCATTTTTACTCGAGATACTGGTTTTCCTTTCCCTGACTTCCCTTTTTGTACCCCAAAACTGCTCCTTCTAGAATATACTTACTGTTCTATCTGAAGCTCTCTGTTGTACAAGAAGCATTTCTACATATCCTCTGTAGAATTCTGAACAGGCTTTGATTACTCTCCTGACTTCTTTATTATTTTTTTACTGTTACTCCAACTAACACTTGTGATTCATCTGGATCCTCTTCTGCAGAGGTTTAGTGCAATGGACTGTGAGCCTCCTCATCTGGAGGCAGTCAGTCATCAGTCCAAGAATCTTGTAGAAGGCCATTACTAAGCTGAGGCTGTCATTCTGCAAGAAGTGACACCCTATCTGGCTGTTTTCCCTTCCCCACAAACAACGACTAGGTGGAAAGGATGGATGACTGCTTCTGTGTGGTCCCTCCAATCTTCATTCTAGACAGAATGGTGTAAGAGCATTTCCATGCAGTAATCAGAATGAAATCCCAAACAGATTTATAAGGGCTCAGTCAGCCACAGTACAAGGTTCATTACAGAACTAGTGAATTGGTCATTTCCCAAGTGTATTTGGTTCAGCTAAAGTGGAAGTTCATGTCCAGTTTAGGAAAATGAGCCACTCAAAATGTGGGGTGGTGTACATTTAAGGATATTGCACGCCTTAGTGGGGTGGTGTATGTTTGAGGATAATGCATCCTTTAAACTGGCATGCCACCTAAGCACCACATGTCATTTATTTTGTTCTGTTTCTGCACAGGACTGACATTTTCATTAAGCTGGACAGCCTACAGGACCCAGTTTATGTTCAGAGGTCATATAGCTGCCAGTCAGAAAATTATTGAAGTCTATCCTGGAGAGGTTATATGTATTTCTGCATTAAGGATTGGAAGATTAAATTTCTACAAACAGGAAGGCCTTTTCAGAGAAGATCTATCAAGATCAGTAAGTAATTTAGTACTTTAGTACTAAACTTTAGTAATCCTGTTTGAAATAAATTAATCAGATCACAGCTTGAGATAGAAAAGGAAGTGTTTTGGAAGCTAGAAGTGAAGACTCAGCCAGTAAGTGCTCCAGGCTTCAGTTGCTATGACCACACAGAGAGATCAGATTTGGCCTGGCTGATAAGGAATAAGCTGTGGATTTTGGAAATTAGATTTCTTCATCTGCATCAAGACAAGTGTATTTGTTTATTCATCACCCCAGCCCCACCTTGACATCAAAGTCTACAAATGTGCACACTCTTGCAGTGTTTATAACACAACAAAATTATCACTCACATTGTTTGAAAAACCTGTCTTGCAATATGATCTATCTTTTGCGATGAAGATCAATCTTCTGTGTAGAATCTACCTACCCTTAGAAGCAATGCTGAGTAATGTTTCTGCGTCACATTTCATCTTCAAATTACCTGTTAGGTAACATTTCTGGTGTGGGAATATCTTCCAATTATATCTCTATGAAAAGACCAAGACCCACCATAGGGATTTCAGAAGACATACTTCAGTTGAGAATTAATTTTAAGTTGTTATTGTCGCATTTGTTCTGAGGTCAACTATGTTTTATTAGGCAAATAATTTACAGAAGTGCAGTGTGCTTGTTAGGGTCACTGCCTTCTAACGTCTTTGAACACTGACCAGAAATAGGGGCATGACCTTGTGCATGAATGACAATGTGTAGTTGAAACGTTTACAGTCCATTTCCAGGACATTCTCTTTCATTCCTCAGACTCCAGTCTTCAGAATCCACACACTGGTACAGGATGTCTCTTCCCTCCATCATCTCCTCCCCCTGGTGGCTGTTTCTCCTCTTACTGCTTTAACACATCCGTGCATCCCATATACAGCAGTACTGCTGTTTTTGATCAGATATTTTAATGTGAATGTTTTTGAGAGTTTTCATATCCCTAATTTAACACAGTTATTTGTTAAAAATACTCGTTGTATGGTGGTTTTGTGAATTGTTTATTGAAGTGTAAAACCAAATATAAAATCTAAGAATTGCAAGAAAAAAGATCTAGAAACACATTAATTATTTTTAAAATAGTAGTCCAAGTAAAAATAATATTTATTTTTTTTTTCTACTGCAGGAATTAGAAGTTAGAGTACCTCAAGGTACTTTTTTCCTATTACCAAAAAAACTGAGTTAGAAGTGAATACAAACAGGGAGAACCAAGCCTCTCTTAGACTCAGATTGTCTTTCACATGTAGCCTTTGTATTGAAATGCATTATCAAAACAAGACCTTCTGCAGCAAAAAGGAATCTCAAACATCTCATTTGGCCTTTCTGGCTCAAAGTCTCCTTAGAAGTTTATTTACCTAAGATAAGGTTACATTGTTGAAACTATCCTGTCGATTAGCAATAACATTTGACTTCATATGTACTATTCTTCAAAAGCATTTTGTCAAGGCTAGGGCTTGTAACTGATTTTCTAGAGAGGAGGGAAGGTATGATGGCTATAATTACATATATCAATTCACTATATCTTGCTCATAGTTCTTGTGAAATAAAGTGCAGAATGGCCTATTTAATTAAAAGAGGAAAAATATTAAACTGCATTTTATACTAGCTTCAAGAAGAAAACACAAGGTAAAAATATTCCAATTTGATTTTCAGTGAGGTTTAAGAAGCAGGCTCAGCACTAGTTGCTCACTGCACTGTAAAATGTTTGTAAAGCTGAAGACAAGTGATCTGAAATCTATTTCCATGTAGAGTTTGGGATTTTTAAACTCTGTTATCCTAATCCATCTAGGAAAGGTCTCAAGCACTAAGACGAACACCTTTCTGTAAAGCATCCCCCCAGATCTGCAGATTTGCTATGCTGGTCTTTTCCCACTTCTTGCAGTTGTGTGATCACAAATTGCAATGAGAGAAAGACTAAGAGTGATGGGTTTGTGGCCTTGGTCTCACGGCTGTGGATGTGTCCCCTCAATCCCTGTCTCCTCTAGCTGCAAAACTGCCATGTTTCCCCCCACAGTGCGAGCAAAACAGATTTCTGGCATCACAGGCTTGCCGCCTGCTCATCTGCAGTATGGGCAGATGCTCTTGAAAGCCTCAGTGGACGAATGTGGCATCGGGTATCACAGGTGCCTTGGACAGGCACTGCATAAAATTGGTTCCTGGGGACTGTGGCCTTTCTATCCCCTGGCTTTCATGGTGGGGACAGGGTTGCAGAGCATCTTTCTGATCTGGCCAGCAGCCAGCTCTTGGTCTGCACCAGCAGATGTACCTCAGCCCTTTGTTGTGGCTCAGCTGTGGCTTGTGGCTGCTCAGAGCTGCAGCCAGGATGGATGCTGGAATGCTGGAATGTGCAATTCTGTTATAGCAGCAGGCAAGCCCTGGTGTCATGGTGTGGAGAGCTGCTGAGCACTGAGCTGTGGCTGGTCTCCTCTATGAGTGCCTGGCACCCAAGGGGAGGCTGAGAGCTGGGCATGGTTCGTGGCTTTGGTTCAGGGAGCCCTGAGTCTGGGGAGCAGTGCTTGGGCCAGGCTGAGCAGCAACCTCTGCACAGCCTCCAGCTCACCACAGCCACCCCCTCAGCTGGAGAGGGGAAGGGACTGCCACAGCGAGCAGCTGCAACAGCTCCAAAGGGAGAAAGAAGACTCTGCATGGGAACAGGATGGCTTGAGCTGGAAGGCAGAAGGCCCATGCCAGTGGTTTTGAGGGAGCTATACTGGGGCTGCTGATTTTGGGAAAGCTGTGGAAGGGCCATGGGGTAGGAAGAAAGAGTGGGGCCATGAGACAGAGCTGGGGGTGTGTGAGGAGCTGAGGAAATCTCAGCAAGGGGATTTTTGGGGCAAGAGTTAGGTGAATAGGTCAAGACCACAGGTCCCAGACAGAGGTACCCCTACAGAGGAGAGGACGCAGCTTTTGTGGGTAGATGGAATGCAAGAAACTCACAGAAACACCTTGAGCTCAGAGACATCACTTGCAGAAGGTCAGTCACCAAGGTGGACAATAGAGAGCCCTTGCAGAGCCTGCAGAGATAGGGAGACTCTTGGTCAGTTTAACCCCTTTGGCAAACACCTCAAATGTTATACATACTATTAACAAAAGAAGTATGAGTCTCTCAGTGACTTGCAACAGTGAGCAGAACTCTATACCAGTTTGGATAACCTGTTTTAATCGCCCATGCTGTATTTAGCAGATGAGTGAATTGAAAATGATCACAAAAAGTAGCAGTTGCAAAAATCATGTAAATTTGTCTGCCACAAAGACAACTGCATTCTTGAATGCCAGATGCTCACTGGGTCCTGAGTAATTCTGCTGAACTGATGAACAAATGCTTACAGGGTGTGTTGACTCTCAGCTGGTAATCAAGATAGTGAAGGACTGCCAAGAGGTATGTTGCTCATTAGAAGTATGACACTTACAGCCTTCAAAACAATGAACCTTGAATCTCCTTTGAAAACAAAGGAGAGAAGTAACATGTTTTGGTAACTTAGGACTGAAATTTTGATCATTCCTCTGTGGCTTAGGAAACTTGATTACAAAAGCAGTGACCTTGCATAGGGTGTCCAGAGTTGTGCAATAGAGTCTTGTGGTTACATGTGAAGTCTCAGCTTGATTTTGCTTGTGTTTTCCTTATTATACCATGTATATCATTCAACAATATGTGTACATCTTTGTTTTGATTAAATTCAGGCTGGTTTTGGAGGTGTGGCCCATTATTACCTGGATATAATGTATAGAAGTTTGGAAAGGGTTGGACAGACACCAGCCCTACTGTGCAAAAACCTTGAGCCAGGATTCAGAAAAAAATCATGCAACTGTCTGTGAGAAGAAACCACCAAACCAAAATCAAACTTCTGAGTTACAATTCTCTTATTAGCCTTTTTCTAAAGTCTTATGGTTTGCTTGTTTCATATTTTCCTGCTCTGTATACTGAGGAAAGCCAGAACATTACTTTCTAAGGGGCAGAACAAAGGTGGGAGACTCAATGGCTAGATTTATGCAACTAAACTGTCCTTCAGTAGAAAACACAAATATTTTAACACGTTGTAATACTACAAGAGCTAACTGATTAAGAACTAAATACTCAATTACACTTCTAAGAAGTGCCTCAGTGAAGGCAACTTTTGCAAAACTTTAAGCTTTCACTCCCATTTTACAAAAATAATGACCTGACTTAGGAAAATACTGCTTCCTTCTGGGTCATTCTAAGGGATTGTCCTCCAGCTGGAAACTCTCAGAATACAGGGCAAAGTACTGATGTTCTCTTTGTGATCTGCTAGGAAGGAGAAGGCTGCAATACCAGCTATGTACTAATTAGCTATGTACTACATCAGCATCAATCCAACTTAAATAACTTCTTTCAAGAAGATGCCCAGTGAACCTGAGCTTGTGGTCTGCTGAAGGATTCCTCAGAAGGTACACAAGCAGTGTTGTCTTCATCCTACAATCTTGCTGTGCCAGAGAAGGTGAATCTGGCCCAAAGTCAGAAAACTGATCATTCATAACCAGGTTTGAGTGGACATACACAAAAGCAGTGCCTTTGGCTTCCATTTGGGCTGATTTTCCCCCCCCCACAAATATTTTCTGGAAGGAAAGATAGAAAAAGTGGCTAACTTTGTCTTGGTAATACAATACCAAAAGACAGTAGATCATAATATATTAATCTTCCTCAAGGTCTCATTCTTAATCAAGGCCTCTGTTAATTATGTCATCAAGATTTGCCCAACTGAGACTGTAGATACATCTGCTATAAATAGTTGCAGAGCGGCTTGAGGCCGACATAGCATTGTTCCAAACCAATTTTTAAGCCGAAAAACGTACTTTTTATTAAAAGGTTGAGAAACAGTGGATTCCTGTGCATCAGTAAATGTAATGAGTAAAGTATGTAGAACTAATTATAGTAGAGCGTTTATTACAAAGCAACTGTTTAAAATATTGAGAAAAAAAGAGCAGTAAATCACACAGACACAATTTAAAATCGTTTCTAGTAAATAAGCATGGAAAAAACCCCTCAAGCTAAAACATCTTTTGCTGTTTAGAGGCAGATAATCCATTCTTAGTCCAGTGCACAAATTTGATTTACAGTGAGTTTCAAAATATTTATCTTCTTTTTAGGGTTTCCATCACTGTCTAAGCCAATAGCCTGCTGTGTTTGAAAATGTCTGGGCAGTAATTATAATTGTTTTTAAAGCTATTTTGGAAAATAGTGAGCTTTTCTGTATTTTGTAGATTTAAGGAATGCAATTATCAACATTGTATATATAATCCAAGTGACCTGCTGGCTTCAGAAGCTCAGACCCATAGAAAAAAATTAACAACAGCAAAATGTTTGTTTAATTTTTGTTCTGTAGTTGGTCAGTGCTAGGTGAATTATGTTATAGCCAGTTTGGCAATAATATGATTAAATAACAATTCCATATAAGTACATAACAGTGTTGAAGTAAACATACAAGGAAAAGAATGATTTTTCTCGGTGGATAATCTGACCCATTTTCATATGTCAGTATTTGATGAAGTACTGTGCTGATATGATGGTATCTGGGTACTCCTGTGAGTCATCCAAAACTATTTGTTAACAGTTAGATCTGAAAACTCAACACAAGGTAATACATCTTAGAAACTTGTACATAAATAAGTTAGATAAAGAACTGAGTTTTCTTTAGTGTTGTTCATTATAAACTGATAGAGATCTTTCCCAAACGATTTTGTCTCCTATTTCTTCTATTTAAAAAGAAAGCTGCATTAGTTTCCAGACTGAATATCCTTTTCTGATAGGCATCTGTTGAAGAAGTTCTAGGGTGAGGAGATTTGAAGAATATGCTGGAATTTCAACTTCAATTAAAAAAAAAAAAATGCAGCACAAGCAGCATTTCAGACAGAACTAAAATTACAAGTCAGTCTCTAAAAGCTGTTAGCAGTCTTCTTTAAAAATAAATATCCACTAGGAAAAACACTCACAAAAAATTCTTTGGAGAAACAACTTTGAAATAAAATTTTTCACCATGACCCCTATACTGCATAGCTAATATGCAATTGCAGTTTATTGACAGCACAAAAGTATTACAACCAGTTAGGGTCTCATTTCAGTTAAGCCTCACTCTGTTCTTTATTGTACCTTGACACATTTAACAGAAATCAGTTAATGCTTCAGAAAGTTCACCAACATTCCCAAGATCATGTGCAAATGAGATATCCAAGCATGAAGTTATCTTTTCACTGATAGTTGCATAAGTTTTGCATCTCTCTTATACATGACTCTGGGAAGTTCCAGCTGTATTGGATTCTGCCTTGTCACAGGTATATTTTTCTGTTAAATTTTTGTTAAAGTCTTTTGGAAAGCAGCTTGGGAATGACTTTATGACAAAATTACTGCAAACTGGCAGTAATATTTAAGCCTCAAAATCTATAAGCACTTCATTCCATTTGTACCTGGAACCAAGTGCCAAATTATACATTGCATGTTTCTACATTTATTTAAAAATCCTCCTCTTTTTGGATTAGTTACAAGTTTCCTGTTGTTTATCAAGAACCAGTGCAGTGTCACAAGATGCATTTACACTGCTTTCTGGTCAGCACAGAATAAAAAAATATTTTTACAAATATCTGTTAACAGAACTACTCAGAGTGAGCTCATTTAAAATGCTCACTTGCCTATCCTGGACTTTGTGCTACCTGATATTTCACAAGGTCAAATCAATGCGTTTAGACTGAGTCACAAGCTTGTTCCTATATCTGGATAGGGTTATTTTCCTCTCTTTGTCATGTTCACTCCCGGATCTTGCCTTCTCCCTAAGAAAAAACAAATCTCAACTCTGATGAACCTTCAGAATGTCTCTGTCAATACTGAGCTCATTTTTCTGTTCTGTGTAACCGGCAGCAGATCCTCTTTTAAATTTATTAAGAACTTGCTCTAGGCAAAGCCATAATTCTTACTCTTGTACTGTGTTCCTGACATATAGAAGCCAGCAGAGACAGACACACAGAGTGATATCACAGCAAAGAGGGAATGCTAAACTGATGCATGGATGAAATTGACTGGAAGACTTTTGGAGCAAAACTGCTGTTTGTTTTTAATGGACGTCTAGATACTAATTTTGCATGACTAAGCCAAAAAGCATATGGAAGTGAACTGATAATACATGTGAGGTGCAGTCACATGTTTACGTAATTTACAAACCCTCCAGGTCTGTTACTCCAATAGTCTCTGATGTGTTACTGCCTGGTTTGGTTCTGTCATTGCAGCTGTCTAAAAGGCCATACACAGATAGACTGTATACAAACAGTCAAGTACTTACACATTGCAAATCAGAGACTCCAAAAGTCTTGTGGAACAGAAGTAGAACATCAGTCATACTCCAGCTGGGCATCGGAAATAGAGATAGGTTTCAAAATGTTAGGAAACCATTTGTGAACCTTTTGCTGAGAGTTTTGAGAAACCATTTGTCCAAGGTAACCTCAGGCACTTTCTAAAACTGATAAAAGTAGCTGTCAGGCTGTAAACTGGGTTTATTCACACTCCTCCATTTCCTCTCGAAACTGCCTTTGGGTGCTTGTCCCTGTCGGAAGGCTTCCAAGGGGGAGTTTACAGAAGGTTGTTGATGTGTTCTTTGATGTTTCCTTTGAGGTTTGGAAGGGTGTTTCTGGCATTGCTATTGGAGCAATTCTGTCTGAAGGAAGGCTAAACTCTTGATTATGTTCCTGTGACTTGAGGTTTGAACATACAGTTCTAGTGAATAGGAAGTTTCTCCCAAAACTTTTCAAGAGGTCTTTGTGGTGCTATCGTGAGCTGATTTCTTGAAGTGATAAAGCGGTCCATACAGATGCCTGTATTTCACCGGGAATGCCTGGTCTGGAGCTGGGAAAAGCAGCAAACCCATTTAGGTAACGGGGATTTGTGTAGAGCAAGTTATTACATTTAGTCAATTCTAGAGATTCTGTTTTGCTAAATAAAGTTGTATGAGAACAATTAGGAAGATATAAAGGCAGATCCCAGAGTGGCCATGGTGTTGCAGAGTCCTGTAATATATGCTTTCTCTATTTATATCTATGTATTTCATAGTTTTAATATTATGTATATGACTGTAATAGTTAATCTCTTACCCTGTGGGACATTCAACAAAAGGTAAGATATGCAGGATTGTTGCCATTTGTAATCCCTTTTGAAGGTTAGAAGAAAAAGTTATCTATCATTGATGGAAATTAACACTTTTCCCCTACCAAGTTAATTGTTTTTTAGATCTCTGCTTAAAACAAATAGACTTGATCTGATCCTGTAGTACTGGGGACCCATAATGGCCTGTCAGTTCTGCCACTGTCAGAACTTCAGTGCTGCCAAGCTCTGAGCAAATAACTCCTTTGGGAATACAATGACTTAGAGCTTCAGTGACTTCAGGTAGTTAATGCAGTTTTGCTGATGTTTCTTGCAGGATGATAAGGGAGGTCACATCACTGATATGAGAGGCAGCAAGCATTTGGTACCTGATAATTAGGTGGAAATCCACCTTTCAGAGGTTGTAGATCATGCAGACATTCATGCAGACATTAGAGCAGGAATAAATAGAGATTTGATCTGACTAACCAGGTCTGATGATCCTTTCAGAAGATAAAGTCATTCTGACTGAGTCTTTGCTTTGAAATCAAGCAGTGCTCTTGATATGTGCACATTAAGAGGAAATTCTAATGGTCTTAACTCTGTTAGTCTAGGAGAGTTAGATCTGCATTTGTGTGATTAGCTGTTTTGAGCCTGTTAGGATAGAAAGAGAATCAGAAACTCTACTAATACTCTGCTTTCACATATATACTATTTTTTTAAAGAGCTGATAATAAACTGAAGGAGCAATAGCTTAAATGTTGCCAGGTTTAGTCACAGTCCTATTCTCAGTGTTCAAAGAATTACAGATGCTGCAAGCCCAGGTGGTAAAAAAACTGTAAAATGTCCAAAGTTTCTGTCTTGCTGGGCTGCTGATCACTCGAGGAACAGGTATTATAAAAGAGAAATCTAGTAATCATAATAAAAAGACATTGTTAATGGTCAAACTTATGCTATGTTAGTTTGAAAAGCGCAATTACGGTTCCCTTTTCCTTATCTCAGAGAATTTTAGACCAAAGGCAGTAAAGTG
Organism: Catharus ustulatus; assembly: GCF_009819885.2. Taxonomy (NCBI): domain Eukaryota; kingdom Metazoa; phylum Chordata; class Aves; order Passeriformes; family Turdidae; genus Catharus; species Catharus ustulatus. The sequence continues at coordinate 21,071,742 of NC_046262.2, read as the reverse complement.
AGATTCCCCTCCTCGCATGTTTATAATGTGTTCATTGGCTTCTCTATTAAGATGAAGCCAAAAATCCTTTCAGTGTTATATTTACTGAATTTATAGTGTGTGACTGAACTCTGTCTTATTCTTATTTTAAAAGCAGTAGAAGTTGAAGCCCCTACTGTTTGTGCCAGAACTTGTGAGATTTAAAAAAAAATTAAACACTTGGCTCTAATTAGACTCTCTGTGTCCAAGTGAGGTTTCACTTGAAATCCACAGTCAAAATGTATACTTAGCCTATCTAATGCTACTTATCATCACATATCTGTCACTTGCTATGTGATATTGAAACAGGCAGAAGCTTTCTGAAAAGATCAAGCTAAGCCTAAGACAAGTCCAGGAAAAACACAACTCAGAGTGTGTTCAAAAATAAGTCTTTTAAGATCAGTTGTACAAGGAAGAAGTACAGTAATTTCACAACTATAAGGCGCACCCTTTTGATTAAAATTTTCCCCCGAACCCTGAAGTGCACCTTATAGTCCGTTGCGCCTTATATGATGTACAAAGTTGCGACATTTGCCACCCCGGAAGTATGAGCCGTGAGCCGTGGGGGGAGCCGGTAGTGCCATGGCAGCTGGGTGGAGGTGGGCCCGGGGGCCCATGGCTGCCAGGTGAAGGTGGGCCCAGGGGCCAATGGCTGCCAGGTTGACATGGGGCCTCGGCCAGCAACAATGCGGAGGGAGCTGGGGGCGGAACCTCGCTGCAAAAAAAAAGTGCGCTCTATAGTCCGGTGTGCCTTACATGATCTACAAAGTTGCGAATTTTGCCGACTCCCAGGGGGTGCACTTTATAGTTCAGTGTGCCTTATGGTCGTGAAATTAGTGTAGTATGAGAGACAAAAAAGAAAGGTGCAAAACCACATGTAGCTTTTTTTAAAGTACTGCTTTATCTTCACTTTGCATCCTGTTTTCCCACAGTGCTTTTATAATTGTCAGCATCATTAGAGTTCGAGAGTGTTAGGATAAATGGCAAGCTTAAGCTGTAGTTAGTAATTTTCTAGTTATCCTACAATTGAATAGCATCCTTAAAAATTAATTTTTTTCCCAAATTCTTTGCCTATTTCTTTGTTTCTAAATCAAAGTATTAGGCTATGTGACAAAACATGCACAAAGGAGCTCAGAAGAGACCATAGCTGGATGAGGAGGCTGCCAAGCCCATCAGAGGGGTTGGCAGCTCACTCAATGCCCATTTGCACACAAGAAGCCAAATCAAGGGCTTCTGAGGACTGAACACATTGTCTGGTCCCTCTCGAAAAATAGAAAAATTAAGTGGAAGGGGAGGACCTTGTATGCAAGGAGTAGTCTCACAAGGTGTTTGATACAACTTTCCATGATCAGATATGGAAGACTGAAAAACAAGACATTCCTGGACCATTCTTTATGAAAGGAATATCTTCAGTCTTAATAAGCTTCTGCTAATTTTTTAGTTTAAATTGGAAATAGAATTTTTATTTCAGAGCAGTGAAAAACTAGACAAAGGTGTGTCTTCAACTGCAGTCTCATAAAAACGTGGCTCCCTTGCAAGATGAGATCTGTTTGAATGTGATTCTTGGGAACAGATCCATCAGGCCTCCACCTAAATGGTTACAGAGCTATCAAGTGTTCTGCTTCAGTGTTCCATCTATGAGCCTGTAATTGGGTTTTATACTGCCTTTCATCAACTGCTGTGGCCTTGGTAGTGAGCTAGCAAGAAACATGTCACAAAAATTTAGGTGGGATTTAATTTCTGTAAATCTGGGCTAGCCTTGTGTCTTTTTATCTTTGACTTCTAGTTTGGGGAAAACAAGCTGTGCAGATATGCTAAGGAAAAGTACCAGGAGGTACCAGTATTATTACTCAACTTGTGGACAAGAGACTGAAATTTGATCAAATTATTTAGATTTTATTTCTCTTTACCTTTCAGTACATATACACAGATACTATTTTGCACATTTTGTTTACACACTACTATAACATACTACATTGTATAATAAAACAAGGCATATTTTGGAACTGGACATATGTAAATGATCTATCTACCATATATTTTAGAACTGTTCTGCATAAGTTAAATCAGAAGCGTTGCTGATGTTGCCAACATGGAGAACATGTTGGAGCATGTTCCAACATTTAAGGAGCATTTATTGAAACACAGTTTTTTACATTCATAATCAGCAATTTCATCTACTTGTTTACAATGTTTCCTTCTTAAACCCCGAGGAAGGTAGACAAGCCACTGTCGGACACAGACGTGAAGTTTTTTGAGGAAGGGGAGGGAAGAAAAACAGAGTTCATTACAATCCTATTAGCCAGATATTTACCTTCTTGAACTGACATCTAAAGATAAAACACAGTCCTGTGATTAAAAGCAACTGTCAAAGCATGCAAAATTAAGAGATTAAGAACCATACCTTAGCCAAAAATCCTTTGTACTAGTTTCTTATACCAACAAAATTGAAGAACTAATCTGTACTTCAACCTAAGTAAACAATCAATCTGATCATCCCCCAGCCTGTATTGATACTGGGGGTTGCCCCAACCTAGGTGAAAAACCTTGGATTTGGTCTTGTTGGACTTCCTGAGGTTCATGGGGACCCACTTCTCCAGGCTGTACAGGTCCCTCTGGATGACATCCCATCACTCAGGTGTTTCAGTCACACCACTCAGCTTGGTGTCGTCTGCAAACTTGCTGAGACTGCACTTGGTCTCTTCATTTATGTCATTAATGAAGATATCAACAGTAGTGGTCCTATTACAGACTCCTTGGGGACACCAGTCATCACTGATCTTCATTTGGACTGTTGACCCATATCCTCTGCAGGTCACCATCTGGCCTGTCCATCCAACCGTCCATCCATCAAATCTATTTCTATCCAATTTAGAGAGAGAAACAGTGGCAAGATGAGGCTGAGAGGTCAGTAGTTCCCAGGATCCCAATCACCTTTTTAAAAAATATATGCAGTATTTCCCATTATCCACTGGGGAATCCAGCAATAAAAAAATCAAGAAAGGTGTGGAGCGTAAAATAAGAAGGAGAAGAAACCAAACAGCTAATTTTAAGATTAATCCATGCAGGAAACCCACAATTTGTCTGTGAAGAGGAGAAAAATCACAATCTAATTTTTCAGTGTTTTGCAAGGATTTTGGATCATAGTAGGCTGAAGCCTTGAGGTCAAACTAGTATCAGCTGAAGGCAGTTTATAACAAAGGAAGAGCAAAAAATAATAAAATCTTTATTTGATCTTGTAATTAATTGTCAGCTTTTGTAATAAAGATGTCTCTATCTTACAGACCACAAAGAAAGACTATACTTGCTGTACTGAGAAATGAGCTGTAATATAAATGGGTGAAGTCCTTCTATTTGACATTAATTTTCTAAATTTTAAAAAATTTTAAAGATTTGTCCTGTGAAACCTTAGAAAATAAACAGACCTATAACTATTATTTCCTTCATGTGAGCTATTTCATTAATGAAGTTCTAATGATGGAAAGATGTAAATGTTGTGATAGGTATTTAAAACAAAGAAGACCCTATTAGATATTTTAGAGATTCAAAAGCTTTGCACAAAATAAGAGAAAATGGCCTCTATCTCATCTTCCTCTATATGCTAATGACAGTATAAAAATAATAAATTATAAAAATAATAACATCTAAAAATAGTAATGTGATAATAATAATAATTCCACAGAATTGCTGATGTTTTTCTGCTTTTGAAATTGAACAATTATAGTTAGGATGACAGTGCTAACAAAAAAACTGTTTGAAATTCTGGATTCTGTTGTTAAAAAACCTCAGCATTTTTAAACAGGTCCTTAATGAACTATATAGGAGTTTTGCACGTAGAGCCAAATGCATTCTGTCGCTTCTTCTACATTCTGCTACTTCTAATACTTCAAGTGTTGATGAAATAACAAGGAAATCAACATACAAACCTGACCATATTTCCTGTACTTTTAAAGATTATGCTAATTGCTTTATTAACTTTCTGATTGTTATGGAAATTGACACAATGGTATCTAAGCATTCTCAAATTATAATTTGAGAATAATATATTTTTATATATTTATTGAGAATAATAATATTTTCAAAACACTTTAAACAGGTTAATAGGTCTCGTATTTCACAATTTAATAGATCAGAACTTAGTCTTGCAATTCAATGCTATAGCCCCACTTGGGTGTCCAGTTTCCAATGTCTTGGAATTATTTTTTCTGGTTTTTTTTTGTTTCTTTCTTTCTTTCTTGTCTCACATGTAGCATTGTATGGCATTATATAGCATTTACTAAAATTAAAAGTGTTATGCAGAGACAGGTCCAGAGAAAAATGCTCCAGATTATCACTTATCAACTTTGACTATGAAACCAGACACTTCTTTCTGCAGTTCTGGCTTTGTTCAAATATTTCTCCCAGTGTTTTTGGCCAAGCAGAGTGCTTTCAGAATACAGCCTTTTGTACTTCATGTGCAGCCTTGATTCACCCTCCAAGTCTCAAACATACAGAATATGGGGCAGAGGTCATTAATGAAAAATTGTTTTGTGATCATTGAAGTATGCAACATAACATCATGGACAGATGAAGGGAGGGAGTATTGCAGACTCATAGGGAGTGTCCTGAGGTTCAGGCTCTCCCTGCTGAAATGCTGTTACTTCCCTCAGTTTTAGGAATTGCCACGTTCACAGGAAAGGAATGTGGTGGTGTTTAGTCTCTTAGACTGGAATCAACATTTACACAAGAAAATGTTAGACAAGTAAGTAAATAGCTATTTACCCAACCTCAGGATTAACTCCATAGTTACAACATTAACTTAGATGAACTCCTGAAGGATTTTTTCCTTTCATTTAGTGAAGACTTTCATACTTCACATCAGTCCTCCCAAGTTCCATCTTGGATATAAAATGATACATGTCATACTGAACTTAACCGTGAGGTTTGCTCAGATTCAGCTGCCTCTCTTACTAATACAAGAACAATCAGAATTGCATGTCATTTGTGCTTGTGGCTTGTTCACAACCCCTAACTTGGGCAAGGTTCAGGCTCCCAAAAGTGAACAGAAATTTTAATGATTGTCCTGCTGCGAAAATATATGCATTGTTGTGAAAGAAATGTTGGACCGATGGTTTGGGATTTGGTTCTAAGCTTGTGTAAAATTGCTTTGTGAACTGAAACCTATTTTTCAAATTGGCAAACTGAGAATTTCAAAAGCATGCAGAAACTATTGCTAGTTCTTTTACAGAAAATATTACTAGCCTTGGCTTCAAGAAGTTCCTTTGTAAAAGACTGATATTCTTTCAACTCCCTTCCCTGTTAGATCTGACCTTACCATACATAAACAGGTAACTGAATTAATGTTACATAAGCAGGTCTTAATATCATATCTTTGTTATTCTTGAGTGATTGATTTTGAAAATCATACTGCTTTCTCCAAGGTGCTTTTTTCATTCAAAATAGACTGAAATTATCAGCTTATCAAAGCAAGCACTTTGAAGTAAGTAAGCAATTGCCAGCAATAATAGGTTGCTGTCCTCTATGTGGATTGTGGATGTTTTGACAGTGGTTTTCATAAATCTAGAATAAGGAAGTATAAAATGAGCATTTTCATTAAGATCATGGAGTTTTAAGCTCTCTGGTGTTTTTCTCTATACTTTTTTTCCTAAGAAACAACTAGATCATTTTGACTGGCACATTAAGTATGGCCTGCTTGCCTGCAGAGGCTGCTCCTCCCAAGATCTCAGATTTCATTACTGTCTTACAAAACCTTACAAATTGTGTGTCTTTACCTCTTACAGACAGGGAAATAAAATAAAAGTTAGTCTTTTGTTACTAGCATTAGCATAAATTCTAGGGGAAAGAAGCTATAGAGCTCAATCTTGGGCTTAATCTTGCTATTTAATATATTGCAGGTGGGCATCCTTGGGGTTTTTTTGTAGTTAAACAGTAAAAAAGTTTAAAAATGCAGGATTTAAATGTGCTAACTGCTGAGTGGAGTTTATCATTTGAGACTGAATAGTGTGCTAAATGCACAGTATGGCTTTTCATTCAGAGCTGGCACATGTCCTGCTGGCTGTTTGGGTGGAATTTTCATGTGCCTGCCTGCAAAATGCCATGTAAACAAAGTACTATGGGGGGAATTTCCAAGAATACGTAATGGGTAGATGCACAAGAGCATGTTGTATTAGAGTAATGGGATATCTCCCTTAGTGGCACATACCTTCACCCCTTCTTTAAGGTATTCTATAGCTTGATGTTTAGGGAGAAATGTATGAGAAAAAGCATAGGTGAGGTATGGATTCTAAGCTCAGGACAGACATAAGTACATGCACCCAGTCTCCATGTCCTGGATGCTGGTTGTTGTTGTGGAGCAGAAAAAACGACATGAGCAGCAGGGCTGATTTGTTAAAACTTGGGCAGCAACAAACTTGAAGCTGATCACACAGCATGAATCAAGTCCAAGAAGATGAAACATTGCATCCTGTTCATGTATGCAGTGTAACCACAGCATGCTCAGTTCATGAGGCAAGCACAGTAACATGTAACTGAAAACCATTAAGTGGAGCATCTTACCACTTTGAAAAGTATAAGTATATGGGCTTGAAACTAATAAAGGTCTTTGTATTAACACAGCAGAATCTGTTCCTTATTCTACCATCAGGTCATAATCACAGAGTAGGAGATAATGATGATATTGCCTTTGCGTCTTGTCTGGAAATACATGTGGTCTGAGTGCATATACCCACCAGTGAGAAGAAGTCAACACCTGTATTCTGCAATTAAGGATTAACCTAGCCCACCCCTGCTTAATGCAGCTAAAGTGGTATGCATTTAGGTACATACCTAAATCTAAGTTAGTTTCTTAGTAACTTTGGTTATTTACAGGTAGGGAGGCCTAAGGAACAAGATTTTCACGGGCATCTAAACGGATACAAGTCTTGAACCTCCTTATGAGCTTAATATATTGACTTCCCCTGTCCTGATAGTAACCAAAAAATACCTGTCATTGTTCAGCTGAAAGTCTGCCTTAAAACATTTTCCTGTACTTATGCTAATTAAGTATGATTATAAATTTTTTTAAAATCCTTTTTAAAGTATTTGTGAGCTGAATATTCTTGCAAAACTTATGCTGCATTTAAATAATATCAGAAAGTGTTTTAAGAGGTACAAGTCCTGAGGATAAGCACTGATTTTGGTGGTTTTTGACTAGCTAGAATATAGTAACTGGGTGTTTGGGGTTTTTAATTATCTTCCAAGTTTCTCGTAGTGTCTCTTCCCTCTGGGGTAAGCTATGACCTTTGGAAGTTTGGAAAGGAACAAAAATATTTGATGCATGTTTATGCAAAACAGCTCAATGAATAGCTGAAGGAGATAGCTCTATAAAAGTGGCATGATTTATAAAGCACAAGGTCAGCTTGGAGTTTTTAAGCCTTAAGAAATGGATGATTATAGTGCATCATATGTAATCAGAGATAGCATAGTTTGCATCTGAAACTGCTTTTTCAACCTTTGTACTCTGTGAAATTGATTGCCCAGAGACCCCTGAGGCTATCCAAGATGATATGACCTGACCTGCTAAAATTAAGAATAAAAATATAAGGTAAAGACAAAAAACCCCCCAAAACCACCCACCAACCAAATAAAACAAAAACAACCAATACGAAAACCAAAAAGTAGTCTAGCAGAGAAAGTGTGTCAAAAGTTGAGCTAAAAGCTATTCTAACTATGTTGAGTCAAAAAACATCACAACTCTAATTTGTTTTTGATCTTATTGCATATAACTAGCGAATGTCCGTACGGCTGTGTAGCACTTGTAACATCAGTTATGTTACAGTAATTTCACAACTATGAGGTGCATCCTTTTGACTAAAATTTTCCCCCGAAACTGGAAGTGCACCTTATAGTCCGGTGTGCCTTATATAATGGACAAAGTTGTGAAATTTTCCAACCTGGAAGTGGGAGCTGCGAGCAGGGGCGGCACCGCGGGAGCGCCGAGCCGCGTGAGGGGGCAGGGAGCCGGCGGCCCCAGCCCAGCTGGAGGGAGGCAGGGGGGCAGGGATCTGGCAGCCCTAGCCCAGCAGGAGCAGGGATGGGAGACAGGGAGCCGGTGGCCCCAGCCCGGCTGGAGTGGGGTGGGGGGGTAGGGAGCTGGCAGCCCTGGCCCAGCAGGAGCAGCGCGGGGCAGCAGGAGCGGTGCATGGGGAGGGAGGCGGGAGGCCCCGGCCGCCGCGCAAAGAGGGAGGGATCTGGTGGCCACCCTGAGCCAACTTGGAAGTGTGAGCTGAGGCCGCGCCATGGCAGCCCTGAGCCACCCCAGACTGCAGGCAGCCCCTGTTACTATTTCGTTACTTTGTTGCATGGGGCACAACGCCTCGCCGCAAAAAAAAAGTGCACCTTATAGTCCGGTGTGCCTTATATAGTGTACAAAGTTGTGAAATTTGTCGACTACCGGAGGTGCGCCTCATAGTCCAGTGCACCTTATGGTTGTGAAATTGCTGTAATTAATTTGTTCACTCAATGTCTACAAAGGCTGTAAGAAAATGGTAGGAATAAAGAGATGAAAGACAGTTCATAGGTTCTCAGCTTCGAGCAAGGTTAAATATGTACTTTAGAATACACAGATATTAAATGGCAGATGATAACAATTCAGAATGGTGCTACCTAGAGCCTGCCTTATAAAATATTAGAGAGGTTAAGATGGCTATTTTAATTGTTTCTCTTCTCAAAATTTTTACGTTTAAAAATGTCTATTGTATTAAACTTCCACCATTGCTCTTGCCCATTTGCCCTGACTTTCCTAACTCAATGCACTTAATATTTTTTTTTTCCAAATGTGCTTTTGTTATCCTATGGTAACTACAGTTCTGAATTTGTGTGTTAATTGGTGTGACCTTGTATGAAACTCTTGCTGTGGTACTGGTACACAAATTTAGTAGACAAATACTTGAAGCGTTTTTTAGAAGACAAAAAAAAGTCGTTCCAGATTCCAATTCAGTGGTGCTCATATAGGCTTTTGTTTTGTTGCACAGTAAATCTTACATTGCTTATGGTTTTCTTTTCCTCAGTGAATCCAGCTCTTTCTCATCACTACTGTTATCAAGGGCCAGGCTACACAGTGCTTTGATTAACCTGGTATGGAGGGCAGCATCCCTGTCAGAACCATAGAACCCTCCTGACTTTTAAGGTCCCATCCAACCCAAACCACTCTATGGTTCTATGAAGTACATACAGTAATTTCACGAATACAAGCCGCACTGTTTTGACCAAAATTTTGCTCCCATACTGGGAATGCGGTTAATATTCAGGTGCGGCCAATATGTGAATAATTTTCTGACATTTTCAACCCTGGGAGTGCAAACCAAGTCAGTGCAAACTGCAAAGTCGAGCTCCTACCAGTAAAGCCCTGCATTTATGCGGTTGTTACAAATTGATACTCTGCTGCTCAGTGGGTGGAGCTGCTCCGTGCAGGCAGCACAGGGGGTGGGGAAGGCGGGGCAGCTCTCTCCTGCTTGTCCCCAAGGCTCGGAGGAAGCAGGGGGAGCTCTCTGCGGCTAGCCCCGCAGCTCGGGGAAAGCAGGGGCAGCTCTCTCCTGCTTGTCCCCGCGGCTCGGGGGAAGGAGGGCAGCTCTCTCCTGCCTGTCCTGGTGGCTCGGGGGAAGGCAGGCAGCTCTCTCCGCTTGGCCCCGCGCCTTGGCTCCTGTCCCCGCGTGCCGCTGCCGCAGGAGCAGGCAGGCTACATCCCCGGCTCCCATGGCCGCCGCAGGTGCCGGCGGGCTCTGTGCCCCCCCTGCCGCCATGGGGCAACGCCGGGCCGGGGTGACCGAGCCCAGCGGTGGCGGTGGCCGGCCCTGAGCGGGCCCACCGAGCGGCAGCGCCGAGCTGGGCCACCCAGCCCTGTCGGCAGCCCCGAGCCCTCATGGCCCGAGCCGAGCCAGTAAACCCCGCCCTGCCGCGGTTCTGTTACTAATTGGCAACTTTATTGCACGCGGGTCCTCGCTGCGAACACAGAGCGGCTTATACTCGGGTGCGGCTTATTTATGGACAAAAAACAAAAAGTTTGCTAACACCCAGCGATGTGGCTTATACTCAGTGCGGCTTGTATTTGTGAATTTACTGTATTTTAAGCTCTTCATGGTTTTCTGAGGATCATAAATGTTATCTAATAACAAGAAGCTGACATGGTGATTAGGGCAGTTAAAAGTGCCACTTAATGAACTAAATATCTCACTGAAACCAAAAATAGTGATATTTCTTTAATTGTTGCCTACTGATGAAATGTGCCAGTCTGTTAACAGAGCTTCCCACAGAAACTCTTTCCTCCTCTAGAAAAGAAAAATTGTGTGACAAACTCTGGACAAGAGTGGGCACAGGCTTGCTGATAAGATGGGTGAAGGCCTTTATTTAAGTGTAAAGGCTGTTTTCTGGCTGTGCTTCATCCTGTGATTATGGTTTCGCTTTTTTAAGCTTCATCTTGTTCATACTTCTGTTTTGAAAAAATATCTTCCATGGTTGTGTGGTACTTTTCTCCACCCGTAATGTGAAGTGGTACGAGAGAAGGTCTTTAAAGAAGTTAGCAGACTAATTGACTACCTAAATCTCAGCTCCATGTGCCAAATCACATTAAGAAATTTGGTGTTTGGAGTATTTTTAAATCTGGCAGCTCAAATTTTGTACTCAAGCGTCTAAGTGCACAAATAGAGAACTGTAAGCACATATTTCTTACCTCCTGATGATAGATGTTCTTCAATTACTGAGGTTGGTAAATTGTAATAAATAGAAAGTACAAATTAAAAATACAAACTAATGTCCTCAGGAGTAAAGTAACAGTGTAATTTAGAGGAATTAATTTGGTGGACTGCTCTGGGAGAGAAAGGGAAGAGATTGCACATGTCCACTTACTGCTTTTAATCTATCAACCTTAAAGAAATGTGTCTAATTTTTATCCCTTTTATCTCACTTTGACCATGTAAATTGTGGTGTCTGCATTTATAAAAGTGCTTACTTATTAAAGACACTTCTGAAAGTGTCCTTTCAACATTGAGTTGTGACTCATATGTCTTTCAGTTGTGTTCTGCAGCTGCTCTGTAATTTCTGAGCACTATTAGTGTGTCTTCATGGCTTGTAGCATTTTTGAAATTTCTCTTAAGTGGCCAGATATATCTGGTAGGTTATTCGATTAACTTCTGCTTCTGTGAGGTTGGAGCCTGCCACTAGAGTGAACATATTCATGCTGTACTGACTGATGCAGCTGTCGGTGATAGGTGCTTTATCAGGATGAACTGCTCTCTTCAACTAAAAATGCCCCATGACAATCAACAGGAACACAGATATGGGATATCTCCTTGCCTTAAACACAGATAAATGGCCTTTACTGCCTGTCCCCATTTCTACTGTTAGGTGATCAACAGTAAAGGTGAACAGATAATCCAAAGAAATAAAAAACAAGTTTTGCAAACATGAATTCTCTGTCTTCCCTTTCTCCTCATTATTTCCATATCTTGTATCAGATAAAGATTTCCATCACTTGTATCAGTGTCAGATACATTTTTTATATTTTCTAGTGAGACTTTTCTATATCACTGAGTCTACAGCTCAATGCGTTTGTTCTCTGTCACCTTGCTTCCTCTATTGAATGTGGTAATTGCATCAATTCTTTCTCCAGCCCTTTTGTAATACCCTACTCCCAGTAACCTGTCATAAATCTTTTCTATAAGGTTTACAGTTCTCTCTTCCGCTGGGTATTTAAGTCATCTGGGTCTAGTGCTTTGTTGGCTTTCAGGAGTTCTAATTGCCTTCTTATCTGTTTTATGATGAGGGTAAATCTTTTCAACAATTCATTTCCCCAAGCCTAAGAAAACATACCTCAGTCCCTAGAATGCTTTCTTCTTCCTTTTTGTGTAGACTGTCAAGAAAAAAAAAGTACACCTGCAACATATTGACCATCTATCACTAGTTTCCTTCTTTGATCAGCTAGTGTTCCTCCTGTATAATTTCTTTTTATTTTGATGGCATGCTTGTTTTCACGGGTTTTTTTTTGTTGTTGTTGTCTTGGTTTGATTTGGTTTTGTATTGCTTTGTTTTCTGTTTGTGTGCTTGGTTGTTTAGGAGGTATTTTATGCATTTCTTTTTTTTTTTTTTCTGGTTGTTGTTTGTTTGTGGTGGCTTCTTTTGGTTTTTTGGTTTTTTGTGGTTTTTTTTTTTGCTTTATTTTTTTGCTATCCTTTCTTAGTAATTTCTCCACTTGGAACTGTCTTAATAATAATAATAATAAATATGTTATAATTATTGGGTTTCATCCCGTATGTCTTATCCATTGCTTCTCTGGGAAACATGAATTTCTGAAAATCCACTCTCTTTTTCTCTTGTTGATTCTGCTTCCTTTTTTCCCAGAATTTTATGGTTTTTTATGTTTATGATGCATGTTTTTAGCAAAATGGCACAAAAAGCAGTGTTCACATAACTAAATGTTGATCTATAAAATTTTACATATAGTTATTTCAGTAACTCTAAATACGTATTTCCTTGCCAAGTGATTCAAATCTCTTTTTACTGATTGCCTAGAACTAAAATCCAAAAAGCCTATTGGTCCTGTCACTACCCAAAGAAACAGCCACACTGCTTTGCAATTTTCAAAGCTCTCACTGCATGTTCTAAAGTTGGTGTGTGAGGTTTTGTTTGTTTGCAGTTGTTTTTTGCGTGTGTCCTAACACCTTAGTGTGGGAGGGGGAATGGAGTGAATATTAGCTGAGTGTAAATGTCTGAATCCAAAGGCATTCCACAGGAGACTGGGAAATGTGAAATCAATCTAAACAATTGGGTCCTATTTCAGCATACGAAAATGAAAAATGTAAAAGCAATGTAACATGATGAAAAAGTATGTAAAGTAATGTAAAAGTAGGAATTGTAAAGGTTTAGTTATAATTGTCCTTTTGCTCTATCAAATGATCAAATTATAATCTGCCATTTGCAGATGAATCAAAGTTATTAGATTTACAGCTACATTCAGTAACACATTCCTTTTCATAAATGTTTAGCATCTAGATTTATTTATTGCTTTTTAATTTTATTAAATTTATTTTATTATTACATTTATTTATTGTTATTCCAGCCTCTATTGCTATTTTTTGGATAAAAGTGTATAGTTCAGGAGATTACAGTAAATTCACGAATACAAGCTGCACGGAATATAAGCCGCACTGCTGGTGTGTTGGCAACATTGTTGCCTTTGTTAATAGATAAGCCGCACCCGGAATATTAGCCGCACTTTAGTTCGCAGCGAACTTTCACAAAGTCGTCATTTAGTAACACAATCACGGATTGCCAGGGTTTACTGGCTTACTGCCGAGCTCGGAAACGTTGTTTCCAAGTGAAAAAAGACACAGACGATAGCTGCGGCACCGTTCCCTACAAGTTTTATTTACAAGCCGAAAAAGACACGAACAATAGTGTGGTCATTTTGCGAGCATTCCCAACGGATCCGTGTTGCCTTTAAACAGCCGCTGAGCCACGCGGGTGGGCAGCCAAGCACTGAGCGGAGCCACATCTGCGCGCCGGCACGGCCACCCGCTCAGCCCCGCGGGCGAGCGGCCGAGGTCCCCGAACTCAGCTCTTTCCCCGTCACACGCATAGGCGCGAATGCGCCTGTCCTGTGAGCTCAGCGAGCGCCGCCCCCACCCGCTCAGCCGCACGCCCCCTCCTCCGCGTGAGCCCAGCTACCCAAGCAGCCGCACAAGGGCGGCCAACCGTGCAGCCGCAGAAAACTGAAAACACTTAAAAAAATACAGAAAAATATCACACTTTTATTAAACTTTTAAACAGTTTCATTTTTCATTCATCAGCCGCTTCATCAGCAGCTTCATCTTCCGTGAAACCGTCGAAGTCTTCGTCCTCCGTATCGGAAACCAGCAGTTGGGCAATGGTGGGATCCAGCGAACGTGAGGCGGTTTCGCCTGCACCTTCACCATCAGAGTTATCACTTTCGGTACTCCCAATGGCATTGCTGGTCAGTCCAGGAATGATGTCGGCTTTGGCGAACCCCCGGCTGATAGTTCGGGTAGTTACTTTACCCCAGGCATCCAGTATCCACTGGCACACTGTAGCGTAACTTGCCCTGCGCAGCCTCCCGGTGTTGGTATAGGAGTGTTCGCCTTCCATCATCCACTCTTCCCACAGAGATCACACTTTAGCCTTGAAGGAACGAATAATACCTATGTCCAGCGGCTGCAGTTCTTTGGTCAAGCCACCCGGTATTACAGCAAGCTTCGTCTTCTTTATTCTCACGATTTCTTTTACGGTTTCCGTCGTATGGGCACGCATGGAATCCAAAATTAGCAGTCCCGGTAACTGATTAAAGAACCTATGCAATGTGCCACCGTAAACTTCCGTTAGCCAAATATTCATTGCTTTTTCATCCATCCAGCCTTTTGAATTAACATGAACCTTTATTCCCTTTGGAAATCTGTCTTTAGGGAGGGTTTTTCTTTTAAAAATGACCATGGGGTGTAATTTCTGCCCAGCTAGCGAAACGCCGAGGACGACCGTGAACGATGTCTTTTCATTCCCCGTGGTTCTTACCGGCACCGTCGGTGTTCCGGTGTGCTCCACGGTCCTCGTCAGCGGCATATCGAATGTGAGGGGTACTTCGTCCATGTTAATAATACAATGTGGCTGTATACTATGTTCAGAGATCTTGTTTTTGCAGTAACTCCGGAACCTGGCTACCTTTTCTTTGTAGTCCGCCGGCAACCGCTGACACACCGTGGTCCGTGTATGGACAGAGAGCTTCTGTCGCCTCATAAAGCGGAAGCACCAAGACGCTCCTGCTTGAAATTCTTCTATATGCAATTGCTTTGCAATTGCTTTGGCTTGTATCCGAATGGCAACAGTAGATACACTTCGGCCAGCTGCCCTTCGCTCAGAAATCCACTGATAAAGTCTTTCTTCCAGCTCTGGCCATTGTGCTCTGCGGCCACGGAAACTTTTCTTTGTCTTCCTTGCGAGACGAAGTTCGTCCTCTTGCTTTCTCCACCTACGTACCATGCATTCATTAACGTGGAACGCTCTAGCTGCAGGTCTATTCCCAAGTTCTTTTGCATAGCTAATCGCTTTCACTTTAAACTCCGCGTCATACGCTACTCTCTTCTCCGCAGCCATGCCGAGGGAAGAAGTCGCCGAGGGGAGAACGAGCCGAGAAGAGAACACGCTGAGGGCAGAGCACGCCGAAAAAGAATGAGGCGCGGGAACTCATCCTGCTAAATACCCCCCCGTCCCCCAGTAATGCCGTCATCCACAGGCAGACAATAAGCTGTTCTCTGATTGGTTCATCGTCGGAACACCGGGAAACCATGGATTTCAGACAGTTTTGGCTCGGGACTGGACCAGCATGATACTAGGTAAGGGCAGATATCACATTTTTGTCCATAGATTAGCCGCACCGGAATATTGGCCGCATTTCCGGGTTTCCACCAAAATTTTAGTATTCTTGCTGCGGCTTGTATTCGTGAAATTACTGTACATATTAGTCTGGGAGAGACTGGGTGAAGTCACTGCACATGGTTCCTGCACATGGAGGGAAGGAGTAGCTACTTGTTGAAAGAACTTGCAGAAGCACCAAGAGACAGGAAGTAATGCCTTCTTTGTTGTTTGTTGTTGTTTTGTTCACAAGTACTTCTCCCTTCCCCAAAGGGGTAATGTCTTATTTACATCATTCTGAAGACTGTGATACCGAATGAGTTTCACTGATCTGGAGAGAATGCCTATTATTTTCATTTGAGATACCTAGTTTAAAAAGAAGAACTTTGAGTTCTGACAGATTTGTTGTACTTCTATAATAAGTTCTGTGTTAAAGGCGCATCTGTTACTTCTTATATATTGATAATGGTCTTTATTTATGTTCTGTGTCCTTTTTAAGTCATCTTCCATTTCCCACATCCACTAGGGAAGCTGTAGAGGTCCTTTATTTTGGATGGATAGTGAAGGATTTTAAATGATCCCTGAAAAGGGGACCTTTCTCTCAGTGTTTATGACTAAGCTGTACCTAATCTGAACTCATAAAACCAGATCTTATCACTTGTTAGCTGGGAGAAGGGACTGAGCCCACCCTTCTACACCGTCCTTTCAGGCAGGTGTAGGGTGTGCTAAGGTCTCCCCTGAGCCCCCTTTTCTTCAGGATAAACACCCCCAGCTCCCTCAGCTGCTCCTCTCAGGAATGGTGCTCCAGACCCTACCCCAGCTCTGTTGCCCTTCTCTGGACTCACTCCAGCCCCGCAGTGTCTTTCTTGCACTGAGGGCCCAGAACTGGACACAGCACTTGAGGTGTGGCCTCAGCAGTGCCCAGGACAGGGGGACAATCCCTGCCCTGCTCCTGCTGGCCACACTATTGCTGATCCAGGCCAGGATGCCATTGGCCTTCTTGGCCACCTGGGCACTCCCTGGCTCATGTTCAGCTGCTGGCACCAGCACTCCCAGGTCCTTTCCAGCCACTCTGTCCCAGCCTGTGGCACTGCCTGGGGTTGTTGTGACCCAAGGGCAGGACCCAGCACTGGCCTTGTTGAACCTCACACCATTGGCCTCAGCCATGATCCAGCCTGACCAGATCCCTCTGCAGAGCCTCCCTGCCCTCCAGCAGATCAGCAACCCACACAGCTTGGTGTCATGCATGAACTTAACTGAGAGTGCACCTGACCATGGATAAAGGTGTTAGTGCTGGTTCCAGTACTGAGCTCTGCCTAACACCAGCTTTGACTGGCCACCAGCTGCAGGTTACTCCATTTACCACCACCCTTGGGACCCAGCCCTCCAGGCAGTTTTTAGCCCATGAGCTGTGCGCCTGTTCAAGCCACGAGCAGCTGGTTTCTCCAGGGGAATGAGGTGGGAGACTGTGTCAAAGGCTTTAGTAAAATCCAAGCAGATATCCACAGGCTTTTCTCATCCACTGTGTCACACTGTCATAGAAAGACATCAGGTTTCTCAAGCATGACCTGCATTTCACAAAACCATGCCGGCTGGGCCTGATCCCGTGGTTATCTGGCATGAGCTGCATGATCACACTCAAGATAATCTGCTCCATAACCTTCCCTGGCACTGAGGTCAGACTGACAAGCCTGTAATTCCCTGCATCTGCCTTCCAGCCACTCTTGTATATTGGCATCATACTTGCTAATTTTCAGTCAGCTGGAAACTCCATGGTTCACCAGACTAACGGTAAATGATTGAAAGTGGACAAAAGAAGAAATAGAATAAACCTATTTAAACCTATTTGAAAATAAGGAAGACCAAGGAGAAAGGAACTTTAGAGAAACTCTAAAAAGGTAAAAGGAGAGAGAAAAAATGAGAGAGAAATGGGGCTGGGTAATATATTTGAGTTTTATCCCCTCATAATTTTTCCTATTCTTGTGCTACACATAATGCTAAAGACCTTTTTTGCTATAAAGAAGTCCAGTAATGACTCCAGAATAGAGAGCATGATGAAATTTATTTTGAAAGAATGACTACAACTTATTTCACACAGTAATCTTCTTTTTTATAATTTCATGGAGTAATTAAGTTTGCAGGCTAAGAATGAAATTATTTCCTCCCTGACTCCTTGGGGAGGGGAGCTGACTTTCCATTCAACAGTTTCTAAGAAGATGGACAGAAAGAATAACTTCTCTACAGCAACAATATATTTTTTTAGCTGTAAGGTTGATTTATATGAAAACAGCTTGAATGAGATCTTAGTTGGATTTTGCTATCCCATTAGCTTTTAAATTTGTTTTTATTTTATAAAATATACTTTTCTTTCTCTTTAGAGAGAAAACATTTGTATGCCTTACCTTGCAATTTATAATTAATTTTTGTGCAATACTGAGTACTAACTCTGATCTTGACACAATATGTTGATTGTGGTGAAGGAGCAAAAGTTGTCATCAGCCCAGACACTTTTCTTTTAGCAACTTCCAAAGATATATGATGATACCCTTCAGATTGTTCATGAATGAAGAAAATCCATCTGAATCTATTTTAATGATATTTGTATTCAATCTATTTTGTGCATCAAATGGATTTAGAATCATAGAATCACAGAATGGTTTGTATTGAAATCACCTTCTTCCAACCTATCTGCTATGGTCAGGGACACCTTCTCCTAGGCCGGGTGGCTCAGATCCCCAATAAGCCTGGCCTTGAACATCTCCAGGGATGGGGTATACACCACTTCTCTGGGCAACCTGTTCCAGTGCCTCACAACCCTCACAGTAAAGAATTTCTTACCCTCCTTAGTTTGTCCTGTCACTACATGCCCTTTTAAGAAGGTGCCTCTCCTTCTTCCTTGTAGGCTCCCTGCAGGTACTAGAAGATGATACAAGTTCTCCATGCACCCTTTTCTTCTCCAAGGGGAACAACCCCGACTCCCTCAGTGTGTCTTCATAGATCCTGTGATTGTCCTTCATTGTCCTTAGTGGCTCTCCCTCAGACACTTTTCTACAAGTCTATGCCCTTCCTACACTGGGTTTCCCAGAGATGGAGAAAAATTGGTATGGGGTTCAGTAGGACCAAGTGCTGGGTCCTGCACTTGGGTCACAACAATGTCATTTGCTTCAGAAAAATATTCCCAGAATTCTGTGAAAAATAAAACTAAAAAATAAAACTACCTCTAAACATCACATAATGCATGATGATATTACTTCTTTTTTCTTTTTTTCCTTTTTTCCTTTTTCATTTTTTTCTTTTTTCATTTTTCTTTTTTCTTTTTTCTTTTTTTTTCTTTTTCTTTTTTATTTTCTTCTTTTTTCCTCTCAAGTACTTCAGAATGGCTTTTAGGTCTCTAGCTAGTGTAAAATCAAAATCTTGAGTCTGAGAGCTGCTCTTGAAATACCAGGTCAGTACTCAATACCTAAAACTTCCCCTTGCTCTACCTGCATGTAAAATGCAATCAGGGTCAAAGTACTAAGCAGGGATATGCCCTGTTGGATTTTAGGGGAATGAAGTGCTGTCTTCAAGCAATTAAGTTTTGTTAGTGAGCATGGGCCAGTGTAGCAAGAGATTGCAGCTATATTATTTTGGAGGTGAGTTAAACTGCTTTCAAATAGCATTGTCCCTGTTTGTCTTCTGCCTCCCTAAAGCCTAAGAGAAATTTGGCATGGGTGCTGTGGAAAAATACTTGTAAAGAGAAAAATGTCATATTAGTAAAAACCATGCAATAAGATGGAAGGTTTAATACATGCTTTTCCGTTTGGTCTTCTTCCAAGACAGATTTTGGCCAAAAAATGAAACCCCAAAACAAACAGAGCTTCTTGGTAACAGTAACTTTTAATATCAAGTAAGTAAAAACAAGTTAGGTAAAAGAGAAGCAACTGTTTTGGTGCAACCAAAGTATAAAGAAGTAGTGCTCTTTACCTCTGACACCTTGTGTTTTGCTTTAACAAGAAAACAATTGTTTTTCAATGGACAGCATCACAGCATAAAAGAAGTGCAAGCAGACAGAGGAGATGTTAGCCCTGTGTCTGCAGCAGCATGCAGGTGTTTACAGCTAAGACAGACTGAGCTTCTGCAATGTGCTTCTCAGCCCAGACTGCTGCACTTGGAAATGGCTCTGTTTTGCCTGACAGGTTCTAAGTTCTGCTTGGTAGGGGAGAGGCTGAGCAATACAGTATGCATCCAGTTCAACCTTGATGTAGGATTGCTTTCACTTGGTTATGTAAAGATGAATATTTAATCTTTCTCTTTAGACCTGAAAAGACTTTTTTTGAGTGAATCTTACAGTAAAAGGTTTCAGTCTTGTTTGTCATGCTAAAAATCTTCTCATTAAAAAAAAATGAGACTGGTGTGTCTTTTGCAGGACATGTATCTCTGACTGTTGTTTGGCCAGCTGTTTCTTATTGTCCGGGAAAGAAAAATTTGGAGTCCTAAGGCACAAGCTACTCTTATAATAGCCACATCTGTTCTGATTAGGTAATGCCCACTGAAAAAGACTTGTTGAAGAAATGCAGAAGTGTTCATTTATTCAGATGATATCATATTTGGGTCTGAGGAAAGCAGTGGCTCTGTTCAAGAAGTGTCTCATTTAAGAAGGGTCAAAATTTTGAGGGTGGGAAGGGATAGAACCCTCAACAGCAGAGCATGAAGACTATATTGATACCAAGGAGTAATTACATTATATGTCCAGTATCTTTCAGGAAACATCTGTCACTTTTTTCATGTGTAATTGTTGCTCTACTAATTCCCAGGATTAAAGCAGTGTATGGAAACCCTATTTCTCTAAACTTTACTGGTATAACAGCAAGGACATGGAAAGGCAGTTGATTCCCTGTTCAACAGACTTTTCAACACAATTGGTATTATGTTCTTTAGATTTTGTTTAATGAACTAGCAGATCCCATTCACCAAAACATGCCATTTTACTCTGAGAAGATGGCCACATCAAGTTATTTAAAGTCTCACTAATGTGCAGAGAAAGGTGCAAGAATCAAGGGCTAGTTATAGCAAAGACTGCACTACACAGGACAAATATATTTGGACCTGAATAGTTACAACAATTCAGATAGATGTGTTCTGATTATGTGTCCAATATTTCAAACAATAGAAGAGGAGAGATTCACCATTAGCCTGACCACTGACTAAATAGATTCTGTTTTCACGTGCAAGGTTGGGGGTCTTTTTAGAAAACATCCCATTATCTCACCCTAAGTGCAGTTGGCTTTCATAAACGCAAAATGCTGTTTTACATTCACAGTCACCACTAAGTATTTCACACGCTTAGCATCTCCCTTATCTTCCTTCTCTGTAGCCTGTGGGGTTCCTTTCAGTGGCAGTACACTTGACTAAATTGTAAAAAAAACATGTGAAATCTGTCTAAGAACAATGTCTGAAGGCATTTCTCTTCTTTTGTGCAGACATGGCAGATCAGTTACCAAATGACAGATGAGTACAGTTGTTCTGACACTTTAATTATTTTCCTTTTCACTTTCTACATTGGTAAGAGGAATTATAACTATTCATATGAGGACTTACAGGAAATGAAATTGTTTTAATTACTATGTATATATGACACAATTTGCCATGTCAACACAAGGAAGAAGCCTCTACAGATTCCTTTTTTTCAGAAGGAGCTCCATAACCTTGGTAACATGAAAAGATTAAGAAAGTTCAGGAGTGTTTTCCTCCTTCACATCATTCTGTTCAGACCCAGAGCTGAATTTTTATTCATTTTCACACTTTCATCCAGACAACATAAAGGACTTGAGGTTTGAGGTATACTAATTCTTGCTGTTTGCAGTCAGGCATTATATTGCTACTGTTCATGACACACCTGGGGAACAGAAATGCCTGTAACTCATTGGATAACCAGGCTTTAAGCTTCAACTCTGTGTTAGCTTGTTTCATTGCTGCTGGATTTAGACAAGTATGAAAAGCATTTCTTATCTTACATAGTCTATATAATATTAAGGATAAATTGCATCTCAAAACATATTTTCCTTCCAAGGAGTAGATTTTTTCCCTCCCTCATGTAATTCTTCAGAACATAATGAAATTGACCTTAGTTTTAAGAGTATAAATTTACTTTTATTGCCAGATTGAAGTCTAGTGTAGGGTAAGAGGATTTGCATATAGCTTCACCTGTCTCATATGACATTCTGATAAGCAATCTGTGAAGTATTGAGTTGGTGAAACTACAGCTAGAAGGCCTTCCAAGCATGTTTGGGAACAAGACAAATTCATAATGATTGCAACTATTTGGTAAAACGCACCAAACCAACAGAATGCAGTTCAATATGAATGAATACCAAACACAACTACTGAGAATAGTCAATTGCTACAATTAAAAAAAACCAAAACAAACCTCAACCTGCTACTCAGTAGGTTAATAGTGAAGAATTTGAGATTTATAGAGTTTCAAAGCTGAACATCATTAAAAAAACCTGTGCAAATGGAGGAGAAAGCAAAGCCCATGCTTGGATGTGCAGATAGAGGTGTTATGTGTTAAGATTCATTCCTCTTTTCTTAGCTCGAATAAGGCTTTGGTGAGACAGCTGTTTCCAGCTTTCTTTAGGTAACACAGGTGAAGAAAAATGTAGCTGGGAGAAAAGCCAGAGAAGATTAGTAGCAATGATTTAGAGATACACAAAACATGACTGTTAGGGAGAGAACTAAAATTTTGGGGTTGTTTATTCTAGAGGAGAAAAAGGACATGATAAATCTTTCCATATATGAAATATTTCTGCAGAGTGGAAAAGGTTATTCATTCAGACTGGTACAAGAAGTCATGGGTTGTGTTACAGCAAGAGAGATTCAGGTAAGATTTTAGGAAAATATTTCTGAAGACAAGAACAGTCATGCACTGGACAAAAAAAATGTGTGGAGTATTGAAGGAGGGAGGTTAGACAAACTTCTCTCTTAAATTATGGAAGTATTTCTGATTATGAGCTGTCTGTTCTAACTTGAAATGATGTTTAGTGGCTAGGATATTATTATTTGGAAACTCAGTAGAAATAAGATGCCACATGCAAGCAGAGAGTCAAAAAAGCATGAAAAGGAATTTTGGGGAATATTTTTGGGGAATATTTTTTTCAAATGTAGCTCCGTTAGGTCTTGATGTCTTTGGTACTAAACATTTATGAGAGGTTCACTGCTGTCAAAGGATTCTAGATGTTGTTTGGTCCTGTGTGGTCTTTGTCCATAGCATCCTGTTTTCATTTATACATTATAGCCTGTTTTCTCCCTTCCTAATGTTGCCTGTGTTTCCGAAGTGCAATAATTAGTGTGCAATAGTGCACAATAATTAGTTCACTAAATTGTGAGTAAATAGCATCTCAGCCTCCAAACTCTCTTTTTAGGTGCATTCATACTATTTATAAAAGTGTACTTTAGGTATTTATGTAGAAATCAATAGATAAATTGAGGCACTGAATCTTTCTTCGTGTGAGTTATCTTTGGACTTGCCCTCTAACCAATAGCTTAACATATTTTTCTTCTAAAACTACTTTCCACACAGGGTGTCCAGAAGCCAAACGCTGTCCATAGCTGTGTGATCCAGTATTGGCTTACTCGAATGGCTCTGAATGCTTGTGGCTTTCTGTGGTCACAAGGGGCAACTACTGCAAAAGCCATGTTGTGGAAATAGCTAACACTGTCACTATGGAAGTTCTTTACTTGCTTCTCCCCCTCCTGCCTGGAACCTGAACTAAACCTGTGGTCTGACAACTGAAAGACCAACTTATATTTGTGAAATACAGATCAGACCAAAATGTCAAAAAGGCCAGAACAGAAAGAGCAACACTCCACCATCTGCTGCCAGTCTCAGTAATGTTGCTGCTTTGCTTACCCTGCTGTAATTTTTATCATACGCTAAAAAGTCACAGATTTCTACATATTTTGCTGCTGTCAGAAAGCATGGACTTAACTGGCACTTTAACAGAGGAAGAAAGGCAGCTAGTCCACAGTTCTGTAGGGTAAATAAACATTAATTTTCCATATTGAAAGCAGAACTATTACAGAATATTATGCAGTGGTCAGTGTACCATGGTTGCCCGGCTAAGATCCTTATACAGATGCAGTACTTTTCCAGCTCTTTCCTCAGTCCTTGGGGTCTCCTATTGTGCTTCAATTCCTCCAAATCGTAATTACACTTTCCTAATGAATCTGATGCACTGAGATTGTTTGGGTGTCAGCTGATTTGCACATGCTACAATGTTGTGGTGTATGTGGTAGTGCTCATCTGGTGTGGATTTTTTAATCTTAGCAATTTCCACAGTGATTTTAGTCAGCAACAACAAGAAGTTTCAGCCCCTAAAGAATTAGACTTTGCCAGAAAAACCTGCAAATTGACTAGAAGTAAAGTCAGTGAATGAAAATCGCTCTCCAAGAACTGAGCTTGAGAAGAAAGAAACATGCTTGTATTCCTCTAATTGCCTTCAGGAACACTTGGTCCTGGTACTAATTACTTTGGCTTTGAAGGCTGTATTGTCTTCACCTTAGTATTTTAAAAAAGCTTTTTATTGGAGTTCTGTCATTACTCTCCTATCCATTCTGAGACTGCAGCTGAGAATGTGCTATCCTGTCTGCTTGTGAAGTCATATGCCTGTGTTACAAAGTCCCTTTTGAAAAATACCTTTTTTGTTTTTTTAATATCCAGGTAGCTACTGAATTCACATCTATTTCTCACTTGTGCATTCATATTTCTGGTTAAACTGAGGAATTCCAAAAATAATACCAGAGAGGAAAACTCAAAAGCTCACGGCTTTTGTGGCTTTTTTCACTGAGGCCAGTTTTAGCCCAGGTTGCCAATGATCAGTCTGTACACTTTAGTTCTATATTGTATACTTAAGCTGTGTGTGCAACAAATGATGTTTTCTTAGCCTCTCCATACAGCCTATTAAACAGTGGTTGGAACACTTCCATCTGTAAAGCAAAACCTTTGGCATAAATAATATTGTCATTTGGATAGGCTAGACATACTTTTGCAAAGTGACCTTGTAAAAATATTGTCTGAGGTATGACTGAGTTTAAATTATATGACAGTGAGGTAGTATATTTTGGTCTCTCTGGTATATGAGGTCTCATCTTGTAGCAGTGAAACCACCTGAAATTAAACAAAAACCAGTAATGTGCATCAGATTTAGAAGCTGAAGAAAGCTGGTCCGAGGGTTTTTGGTTTTTTTTAAATTTATTTGCAAACTTTTATGCAAATTATTTGTTTGGCAAAGGTGAACATTGCTTTCTGTGGTTTTCCTCTCTGATGATAATTGTCTTTGTAAAATAAAATTACAGTAATTTCACGACTATAAGGCGCACCCTTTTGACTAAAAATTTCCCCCAAACCCGGAAGCGCACCTTATAGTCCAGTGCCCCTTATATAATGTTCAAAGTTCAGAAATTTGCCTACCCAGAAGTGAGAGCTGCGAGCCGCAGGGGGAGCCGGCAGGGCCACGGATGCCAGGCGGAGGCGGGGCGGAGCGACGGCGGGCACGCCCTGGCCCCGTGGAGGCGGGACGGCCCCTCCACAGGCATGCCCCGGCCCTATGGAGGGGGCACAGAGGGGCGGCGGCCACAGCCCGGCCCTGGTGAGGTGGCACGGAGAAGCGGCGGGCATGCCCTGGCCCTGCCGGGTACAGGCAGGCCTGGGGGCCCGAGGCACCGTTCCTGCCGGGTCCAGGTGGGCCCAGGGGCCAATGGCGGCCAGGTTGAGGCGGGGTCTCATCCAGCAACTGCGCGGGTGGAGCTGGGGGCGGAGCCTCGCTGCAAAAAAAAATTGTGCCGTATAGTCCGGTGCACCTTATATGATCTACAAAGCTGCGAATTTTGCCGACTCCCCAGGGGTGCGCCTTATAGTCCAGTGTGCCTTATGGTCGTGAAATTACTGTATATGAAACACTATGAGGAAAATCTTTTCA
Organism: Catharus ustulatus; assembly: GCF_009819885.2. NCBI lineage: Eukaryota > Metazoa > Chordata > Aves > Passeriformes > Turdidae > Catharus > Catharus ustulatus. The sequence goes on along the minus strand of NC_046262.2, from coordinate 21,046,375 downwards.
CTACATTTTAAATATAAGTAAATCTGGAATAGTTGGGTCAGAATTATTTGTTACTCCCCCATTTACAGCCCTTTCAAATGCTTATTTTCATTTGGGATAACTTGGTTTTTTGGGTGCTCTAGATAAAAACATCTTGCACAAGATGCACAAGATGCATGTTTCTGTTTCCCCTTAAGGATCAATCATCTCAAAAACTCTCTTCCTAATCTGCAGGGCAGGCTTAGGTATTATAGTTAAAGACCCCATTTACCAGCTCATGGCCCTGGATCGTTATCCAGATGTTCATACTTACTATACCATCTTGCCAAGTCTGCTTGAACACTTAGGGCCAACTCATGCTCTGACATTTGAAATAATTTGTGTGTTTAATGTGTAAATTCTTTGGTTTGTGTATTCTGTAAATGTAAGGGAGAGCATACTGTAGCTGTAATGGAAATCTTTTTTTTTAAATGACTGACCACATACTGGAGGTTATTTTCTGAAGTTCCAGAGAAATAACTTTTTAGATAGAAGGATAACTTTTTAGATAGAAGGATGCAATACTTTATTATACAGGTCGGACCATGCTTCCCAAGATTGTAGAGTCTCTTTTTTCAAGCAGGTGAAGGAAGTATCCTTTGAATGCAATGTTGTAATAAAATCTGTTTGACTCAGAAGTTACTTCTGAAGAAGAACATATGTGATTTTGGAACCAAGTTTCAATAGTGGCTGCAAAAATGTGATCTTTCAGACTGTGTTCAACATAAAGAGGTTCAGCTTTCAATGCTTTTTCGATGCCAAATAAAGCTGCCAAAACTAAAGGCTATCCTAGGGCTATTCTGTAACTGTGCCCTTTTACTATTACAAGCAAATCACAAAGGGCAAGTGTGCAGCTTAAATAACTTCATGAATATTGGACTGGACTTTCAAGGGTGTAATACCCATTGACACAGAAATATGACTATCATATCATGCTTTGTTCCTAAGCCAGTGCATTTCATAAATTAGAAATAGGAACCATAGTAAAAAATTCATATCAGGACTTGTTTTCTCTTCCATGTGATCATCTAGGTCATGAAGTGTAGATTTCCCACCTACCTTCCCTATAATGAATTTTTTTTATTATTTAGATTTGGTAAATCAGTCTTGAAAATGCAATTTTTTTCTGATGTGTTGAGGTTTAGGATTTTTTTTTTCCCCAGAAGGTGCTGTCTTGCTGAGTGTAGTCTTCTTTCATGTTTGTGAATATAGAGCTGTTAAGGCAGGGTCCTTGTGCTTTTTTTAAAACAGTGCTTTAAGAGTAGAAGATTATTAGTAGCAAACAATTTGTGTTTTAAAAAAAGGCCTTAATACTTTTTCACCAAAAAAGTAGCTTTCAGGATTTTTGTACTGCTTTGGAGTAATTGCAGACAACAATTGTAGGTTACAATCAGCAGATACTCATTCTGTGGCCAGATTGGGTACAATGCTAGTTTGGTATGTGTTTCAGGAATAATAATTTTAAAAGATATACAGAGAAAGTGTTTAAAACAAAAAAGAAGTATAAATTTAAATTTTAAGCCGACGCTCTGAAGCTCATGGCTTCATGTTTTTTTGCATTTGTAGTATGTACAGAATCTACACAGGCACATAATAAAATAAAATGCAGCTCCAGCTTTTGTATGTGACTTGACTGGTGGTTTACAGATTCTCCAGCTCAGCACCAGGAAGCCAGGAGACATACAGAGGAGAGGACAGTGGGACAGAGGCTAGCTATAAATGCAAAAGCTATCAAAAGGTTGAGGAGGGGGGAGGAGATAAATTCTTTCTCTGGCCCTTAGTAATAGAGGCTGACAGGGAAGGCATGATGATGAGAGAAGTGGTGTTGAAGTCTGTGGAGGCAGAAACCAATTCTTATGTGTCTATGTGAGATGCACAAGAAAGACCTGCGCAAGTGTAGGTTTTTAAACACACTGTGACTTATAAATGAAACTTGTGAGCAGGTTCTTAAAAAACCAAAAGAAGTGAAAAATCAAATGGAAAACCCCATGGGGGTTGGATACTGATAGGTAAGCGATGGACACTGAAGTGGAAGTGAAATCTTGCCAAGTACTGCGAAAATGAATTCAGAGGAATATTTTGTTGTGACAGCAGCTGAGGTGCACAGACCTCTGGCAGGCTGTGTGCCACCTGCCTTGGGTGCCTTGCAGACCAGAACTTATTCATCAGAGAGACCCCCTGTGGGTACAAGGTGTCTGTCAGTTTGCATAAGGAATTTGTGACTATCAAGTTGGAATGTGACACATCTGCTCAGGATAACCCGAAGAATCACCTTATGGCACTCGCAAACTTCTGGTACTTCCTATACACACCTAGGGCAGGAATGTGCTATCAAGGGACGATCTGATACATTCAAAAACTTCTCAGTTTATATTCTCTATGCTGTACGTATGTCATCAGGAACTTTATATATAGAGCCACTGTATGATCAGCTCATTTTTTGTTACAGAGAAAGATTAAGCAAATACCTACATATTTTACTGAAAATACACAGGTAAGAAGTCCCCGTATCTTGTAACAGCCCAAGTATGTCATCATTTAAGTAATGACAGATGCATATGTCCCTGCCAGAATGAGGCAGAGTCTGGAGCTATCCTTTCTGTCTGAGGCTAGTTTTTATGTTGCCAAAACATAATTGTGTCTTTTGCAAACTTGATGTCCTCTAGACAAAAGCAGACAGCTTTGCTGTGTAGTTATTTTAACCATTATAGTTCAGACACTCTTCTGCTGGGGAAAGGAGACAGTATGGGAAAAACCTCTTCCCAAACCTGCTCAGGCTGGAAGCCAGCAGCTCAGGGAAAGCTACGTAATGTGGCATTGCAGACTACACCCCTAGCAGCCTAGGCATAGTGGCTATTTGACAGAAATAAATCAGGCTCTGTTGTACTTCAGGGTTTTTTTAGCTCCAAAGTAAAAAGGGCACATTGTACTCACTGTTGGCATCACTGACAGCTTTGAGGCAAGCCTTTAAGCTCTTCTCGAGGATCTTGCTATTTCCAGATGTAGCCTAGAAGGACCTTATCTACTCAAAATCCAGCTGGTTTGGAAATGAAAATGTTGACTTTACCAACATAATGCTATCTGCAAGGATGAAAAGCTGTTCCCTCAACCCTTCTTTTTAGTTAGGAAAGCCACATTCACTCTTAGAAAACAAATAGCTCCATTAATGCTTATAATAAAAGAAAGACAGGGGTGACTGGAAGGACCATGTCACAGAACGTCTGTCAACACTGGCCCACTGCATTGGTAGCAAAGCTGATGTATTGAAATAACAGGTTAGCTGCCATTAAATATTAGTATGCCTTTGCTAGAGCTAATTTTGAGTTAGATTTTAAACACTGACTTGTCTACAGAAATTATTACATATCAGCATTGTGGTTTGCATCTTCAAGCTGTGCAATCTGTGCTCATAATTAACATTTTTAGGAAGTAAAGTGTCACAAGCAACTGTTAAGACAGTGCTTTTGTATTGGTAGTGCATAGACAAATGCTCCTAGCGGTATGTTACAACTATGTAGAGATTATGCTCATGTTTAGACCTGCAGGTGAGGTGGTGGCCATAAGGGTGGAACATGGGAGATGCTTAACAAAGATTTAAGAAAATATAATCAGTCAAAAATCTCATTACCATAGAACAAATTCTTTCTTCAGCCACAAAACCAACTGTTTCTTCAGTTTTCAGCCACTAACCTAGCTCAATATGACAGTTTCACAGAGACACTTGCCCACAATGTATTCCCCACTTGATTTTCAGTATTGACAAATAAAAGGTGTAACTCTGGGCAGACGCATTGCACAGTCTATAAAGAACACTGCAATGCTGTACCACTCAACACTTCAACTAATTACAGCAATGGCAGATGATGACTGAAATAGGTTGGAGTTAAACTGATTCTGCTAGCCTGGCAGTATGGGAAACAGGCAGGATTGTCACTGGCAGATTGGGAGTTACCTGTGACACTGAAAACTGCTTGTTTCAGACACTCTTAGGTGTTGACTTTACCTGTACTTTGGACATAAGCTTTTCTTAACTTTGCTCCAAACATCACCTACATGAAATACAGAACTACTTTTGCTTCAGTGAAATAAATAAAATTTAGACAACTTAGCCCATTTTTAAGTGACTACCAGTTGACTAGTTGTGATAACCTGACTTTCGTGGCACACTTACCAAGAAAATGTCAACACAGTTACTCTCTTGTTCTTCTGAGGCTACCACTCCCGTGTATGCAAGGTCCAGACCTCTTCCAAATGAGCAGTCCTAACCCCCAAGTTAGTGCTCTAGTGCTTAAAACTGTGAATCATCTAACACAGATTACTTTGAGCTGTTTCAGGTAGTCAGCAAAAATATTAATCTTAGAAGAGGTTTAGACAACTTGTCCATTTATTGACTCATGCATCCTACTTTAGCTTGGAGGAAAAAGATGTAATTAGAACATTTTTTAATTCCAGGGGCAGCAACTGTCCTGTAATTGATGCTCAAGGTTCTTTTCAGATCTAGCGCTCACTTCTCCCCACGTTCATGACCATCCTTTTCCCCCCTCCTACCTCCACCAGAATGGGGGTTTGATATGCTCATTTCTCATAATGACTGATTTAACATTTTCTCCACAAACAAAGCAATGAATAGAGGTAACAGCATGTGACATCAAATGTTCTTCACTTTGCCAGCAGCAGCCTGAAATGACTTAATGATTTAAAAGCTTTGACTCACTAGTTTGTGAATGGTCATGCTAAGGAATGTAACCCCTCTTAACTTCTTTACACCATGGCACAGCATAATTCACTCAGTCTAAGAGGAGGATAACGACAGCTTTATACAGGATCTCACTTCACACCTCCAAGTTTTCTCCTTATCTCAAAGGTTGCACTGTGCATTAAAGGAATAGAGTGTATTAATGTAACCTCTGACATTTGGGCCATATTAACCCACCAATTCAGGTTTATGTATCTCACACCTCAAACCCTATCAAGAAATTTGGCAGTGGCAGCTTGATAAGGACACCATACCTTACTCAACTTGTTCTAAAAACAACATCAGCAAAAACACTGCTCTGGTGGCACTTTTTAATGACCTTGTTCACTCTTCTTTAACTATTGGCCATTTGGGCAATTCATGCTCCTGTGCCAGCAGAGCTGCTGCAAAGAAGCAGTAATGAAAACTCTCGTTTATCTGCAAAAATATTAACACCCAGGGTTGTAAAATATGAGGAAAACCTATAAACTGGAAGCTTGAGCTGATTAATTATAGATGATAGAATACTTGTTAAAAGCAGAGTTATGTTTTTAATGAGACTGATCGCATTTTCTTTGTTTCTGTACTGGACTAATTAACAAACCAATCTTTATTACGTGCTGCTTCACAGTGACAACTCTACCAAAGAGACCTTTCTGGTATTGCAAAACATAAGCAACCACTACAGCATGTTCAGAGTATCTTTTTTTATTCATGTGGTATGGATAGTGAACACATCTAAAATATATATCCCCAGCTTCCCAAGATGGGATTTGTACTGGAATGTGTATTTCAAGGAGACAATAAGCCAGATTCTCAGATTAAACTTAGCTTGTTTCAAGAAATTTGCTACCATTCTAAAAAGTACTGCATCATCTTAATTCTGTATCAGAGTGGTTCAGGCAGGCAAAGTTTACATGTCTTTTAAAGAACAATGAAAATAATTAAAATTGTACTTTTATAAAATCCGAAAAGCCTGCAGATGTGGTTTCCATCTTCTAACCTGACCCTCACTTAGACAAATTCTCATTCATTATGTTGAAAATTTTTGAGTACCATATTTTGATTAAACAAAGATTTTGACTACTGTAATTAAAGCACAGACAGAAGTCAAGTCAGCTGTTTTATTAAATACATAATTCTAAAAACCTTTAGAGAGGTTGGATAACAAATGCAGTGAGAGCACTTGACCACACAACTTAAGAAACAAATGATAGCTCTGCTTCAAAACTGCACGACAGGTTCTTGAGAGATTCCTTTTCACACTTGTCCAGTGGTATTTTTAGAATCAGCTTACAAAAGAGCTAGTACTTTATTGCAGTCACTTTCCAAAGCAGCTCTGGCTAACTTTACACTCCTTTTATCTCCTTTCCTTTTTTTCTCTCATTATCTTCTTGCTTTCTTCTCTTCTCCTCTTAGTTACAGGATTCCGTGGATCATAGATCTCAAAAGTGTCTTCATCCTGCATGCTTGCATCTTTCACCTTTCTGCTTCTGTCTTCAAACTGAAGGACATGTGACATCCTACCAAAAAAAAAAAAAACCAAAAACCAACAACTCAGTGAAAGAATGGAAGCTACAGTTTGTAATTATGATATGCATAGCAAGATTTCTGATTTATTTCTGGGCATAGCTAAAAAAACCTGACCTGGGTTTCTTTTGTTAGTTTTGTTTTTTAAAAAAATTTCTTGGAAGATCCTTGTATTATAATGTGATCATTTCATAAAGACTTCTTTTGAAAAATATAGCTAAATACAGATAAAGTTTTCTCAGGATTTTATTTCACATATTAAGCTTTGTTTTCTTGTCTTTTTGTATTTAGCATATCTTCCAAAATGAATGGCAAGTTTTTCCCAGGAACAGGGAGTGCTTCTCAAGTTTTCCTATTAGTCATTTTAGACACCTTTCACCAGGGTGGAGGGTTTTACAAAAGTGGGGAGGAGTTTACATGGAAAACGCTTGAAGTAGGTACACAGAAGATCAAAAGGGGAATACTTAATGTTCTGCTGCTTGACATTAACTTGGTTCAGATAACGCTTTTTAATTCTTTGAATACCAGACTAAACAAATGCCTTGTTCAATTCAATTCAGTGTTTTTCCTACAGTTCATTAGAAGTTTTCCCCTCCCTTAGGTATTTCCTAATTTCAGCAAATTTCCAGTAATCTGAAAACATCACTCTTACATAGCAGAGAAGTGGTGCATGTGAACCTCAGGAGGTTCAACAAGGTCAAACCTGAGCAACTGCTGATATCACCACATGCTGGAAGAAGAAGGGATTGAAGCAGCTCTGCCAAGAGGAACTCATGGGTGCTGTGGGTGAAAGGCTGAACACGACCCAGCCCAGAAAGCCAAACGTGTGCTGGGCTGCACCCAGAGCAGTGTGGGCAGCAGGCAGGGAGGGGATTCTGCCCCTCTGCTCTGCTCTGCTGAGACCCCACCTGCAGTGCTGCACCCAGCTCTGGGGTCCCAGCACAGGGAGGACATGGACCTGCTGGAGGGAGCCCAGAGGAGGCTACCAAGATGATCAGAGGGATAGAGCACCTCTCCTGTGAGGACATGCTGAGGGTTGGGACTGTTCAGCCTGGAGAAGAGAAGGCTCTCAAGAGATCTTACTGCAGACTTTCAGTACACAGCAGAACTTACTAGGACAGATGGTGACAGACCCTGTAGCAGGGCCTATTGTTACAGGACAAAGAGTAAAGATTTTAAACCAAAAGAGCACAGATTCAGATGAGGTAATGAAGACATTTTTTTTAAGACAAGGGTGGTGAAACACTTGAACAAGTTGCCCAGAGACGTGGTAAATTATTTTTTGGGGGCAAACTCATATATCTAGGCAAAAACCACACTTTACTTTTGGATTTTGTGTGATGAATTTCAAAAACATCTTTGACTTCGATGGGACAAGTTAAGAACTATACTGATCTGAATCTAAGCATATCAATCTTTATAGCCTGTCTTTGTCAACAGTCTTTGTGACAGAAAATCCAGGAAAAATGAGCAAGTTTCAAAAGGAAGGGTTTGTGGCCAATGAAGTACTGCTTTATTGGTCTGTTGCAACATGTAAGACATTCTGAACTAAATGTTTTCAAAGAGCTTTGGTGCAAATCTCCATACATAAAGAAAGGGAGGGAGAACTAGCTCAGTTACTGCAGATTACAATATAATACTATTAAAGAAACTGGAAAAAAATCAAAGCTAGAGACCATACATGATCTGCTTGAAAAACTGAGAATTTGCATCACAACTGATTCTTGACATATGTGTTTCATAAATACTTAGGAGTTGTTTCCAGTGCAAAAAACTTAGGTAGTTTATAACCCTGTCCACACTACTAACACCCAAACTTTTTTTTTTAGTCATCTCTACAATTCAGAGTAACATAATGTACCATCAGAGTGACTCACGGTTGCATATTTGTAGTTTAATTATAAAAACATTGTCTCACAGTGGAGAGACTGAAGTAATTTATTTTAGCTAACATGCTTTCTGCATTTGTCATATTCTTCTCAACTTATTAAAGATGAGTACACATATCAAATCCCTCTGTCCTAGTCTGAATAAAGTACAGGCCTAAGAGATGCAGTCATTCCTTGGTGCATGGTTTTAAAGTGTGTTATAGGAGTGTAAGTAGAAGTGTAGTCACACTTAGTCCTTTCACCAGCTCAAATACAATTCTTGTATTTTCCAAGAATACCACAGCACAGGATATAATCTACAGGATACAACTAACAGGAATTAAAATTAAATACATCTCTAATTCTTGGGGCAGGTCGTAGAGTGCCCCAAGCAGTTTGCAAATTAGATGCAGTTGATTCAGACTAAGCAATATTTACTTCTCCCCAAGAACTGAAAGAAGTCATAGTCTCTGACTCTTATTCATAACTTTCCACTAAGACATTCCCAGCTGTGATTAAAAATAAGTCAATATTGAAGAAACTTTTTGATATTCCCAGAATCAATTTTAGATGCAGCATCTTAGAGGTAAAGCAAAATAAACACAGACTGCATTGGAGATTTTAAGAAATATTTTCCTTCTGTGAACTTAAGCTTATTTTAGCAAGTCACACATCTTCACAGGTAGATCTGTTCTGCATCTATATGAATGGTGAATCACAGTGAATACTGCTTTTCAAAAGCAATTTACATTTTTTTTTAAAAAGAACATAGGAAGCATTTAATAATTATTTCTATATTAAGCATTTGAATTTAAACTAATCTAAACTAATCAGTTCCTCCAACTGAAGTTTGCATTTGCATAGTTTTCCAAGTGCAGAGTTAGGGTGTAGTTCCACAAATACAAGTTTCATAAGACTTTTCCTTGTTCAATTTATAGCTCTCTTCCGTTCTGCATGTTCCTGGGTTTGGTGAGGAGCTGGCTGCTCAGTCATGTTTCTGCAGTCACTGTGGTGAAAGCAGTAAATTCATCTCTGTATCTCTGGCCCTCAGGAACGCACTAACTTGTGCTCATCACTGATTGTTGACAACTCATTTTGTATGAGAGACACTAAATTTTGAAGTCCACTTTTCTTCAAAATTTAAAGGATGACATGCAGTCAGTTCTAGCAAGCAAAACTCAGAAGAAAACAAAACCTCAGTTTTTCAGTTTAAGTTTTTGCTAAAAAATTGTAAAATAAAATAGCTTGCTAAAACTGATGACTCTGGGTTTGAAGTACCTAGTTGTGGAAGCCGTTGTCTTTCTTTAATAGAAGCTATAATCACAAAATTATTTTCTTAACAGAAATGAACAAGCAATCTTTGCCTGGATTTATTGCTGATGAGGTTGATTTTTACCCTGACCAGACGAAACCATCCAAGAGGTTGACCATGGTCCTATCGCATGTAATGAGGGAGAAGTTGCCCCTGCATTTCTTTCCTTTCTTGTTACCAAAGAACACTCAGTAGTTGGTTGTCTACTGTATTCCGAAAATGGAATGTCTTGAAACATTAGACTGAAATACATGAATTAATTTAAGAAAGTTTCAAAGACAGCACAGGATTTCAAATGTACATGGATACTCTTATGGCCTAGTGATATTCTCAGGTCAGCAAACAGATCAGGCTCTTTTGAACTACTCTAGTGAGACGGTACTTGTAAGAAAAGATATGATATACTGTAATCCCTCTGGCTCTTGAGATGTGTGACCCATGCACTGGATCTGAACCATATGCCAGCTGCTGACAAGTGATAGTCATATTAAGTGCAGCATAAAGAGAAGTCCCGCAGTCCAACAGTTTTGGCCTTTCCAGAACCCCCTTTGGAGAAACTGAAGTGGCAATCACAGAACTGAATAATTTTGAATCTTGCAAGAGTAAGGAAGCACTAAGCTTTTGCTCCACTGATGAAGCAGAAACCTCCAGGGACACTTATGCATCAGTGATTCTTTATACTAACTGAAACAAAAGTGCAAAATTGTATTGCTAAGAACATCCTTGTTTCTCAAACTGATACAGCTGTTGTCTGCTACCACCTGCCTACCTGCCCCCTTCAACCTTCCTTGCACAGCTGGCCCTTCAGAGCACACTTGGTGCCTGAAGTGAAACCTGGGACATTATCTTGCACACAACTACATCAGCATTTTGAATAGGAAATCATCAACAAGTGTGAGCAAAAGTTACATCCTGTCAACTCTGTTGTAAGGGTAGCAGTTTCTGGCAGAGCAGCAGTAAATTCTTAAGCAGTTTTAGACAGGTACCTGCACTTTGCAGGTGCCTGCATACAACACTGCAATTAGTGCCATACTCCATTTTTTGCACTGAATGCATACAAAATAAATAAAGCAACTAAATCATGTTGCTACAAAATGTTGAGTATCTAATTTTTAACATTATGGCTGTGTTTTATGATTGTTACTGGTTCTTTCTATCAGGTTGCTTAAAATGAACACAGAAGGAAAAAATACCTGTGTCAAGAAATTCAGTGCTGCCTCCTTCTAAAAAAATGGGACCAATATGGACCATAACTACTAGGAGTACCATTTGTTTCTGAACTAAACATTGATTGCAAGCGAGAGGCTTCCTGTTTTTCTCAATTTCACAATGTATCCCATATTTAAACAAAAACAATTATAGGTACTCAAACACTACTGCCTTCTGTAAATTATAGACTACTTGATGCTAATTTTTCCTTCAAATACAGTAATCTAGAAGTGTAAGCCTCAACCATTAACATAGGAAACACTCTAGCACTTTCCTTCCATTATCTTCAAGACACCTACACAATGGACAGAAAAGTAAGTCAAGTGAGCAGATGAGAAAACAGATGAGAATCCACAGATCAAAGCAAAGGAGATCTCTCTCCCAAGGAAAGAAAATTAGGCTATTCTGGAAGAATGAACTCACTGGCACTGTCTCTACTTCCAACAGAGTAGTGGGTGGCATAGGAAGAGGAGAGACATTTGAGAAACACTGAGAGACAGTTAAGAGATGACAAAAAAAAAATTGAGGAAGGGAAAGACTAAAAAAATACAAGAATGAGAAACAAAAACAGAGAGAAAGAGACTTATCAAAGTGTAAATCAACTGAAGAAAATTGTCAAATGACAATTAAAAAGAAGTGTAGATTTTGAATCAAGGCAAGAGAACAAGAGTGCAAACAAGGCAAAAAGAAATGTCAAGGCCATAAAACAAAGGGAATTTTGAAACAGGAAATACATCACTAACATCTAAGCTTTTCTCAGCTCTTGGATCAGGCTGCTATCATTATTGCTTGCATAAATTGTCCAAGAGCTTTACAAATAATTTCATAAACACAATGTAGCAGGAGAGAGGAAGTATGTTTGTGTCTCTAATGAAATCTGCAATCATCACTAAGTGCTCTGTGTAATACAACTCTTATGAGTAATTTCGTAGCTTCTGTTTGCCCTGTCTCACCATCCAGATTTGTGTTCCTTCTTGTGTAACATAACCCATCATCCCTCTTTTCATGCAAAGGAGTCTTGTAACCCAAGTTTCTTCCCCTTACAGATCATTAAAATAAAAACCATTTTTTACCAAGTACTTGAAGTAGATTTTAATTCTTATAGCAATGAGGGTTGATATCCTAAGTACCATGATAGACCCAGTTCATCTGGGTTCATCTCTCTAATTATCACTGTTTCACACAGCCATTTCTGTCTCATAAAAGATGTTCCAGAAAACAATTTCCTTGACTATTGTTTGTCTCATTAATTCATACTACTGGAGCTGTGCCAAATTACCTCCAAAAGCCTCTACCCCACTGAAGCACTCAAATACCTCTGTAGGTATTTAATCCTTAGACTGTATCACACATTTCCACCACGCCTAGTTTGCCAAACCAGGCATGATTTCACTTTAACTAAATTTATAATCAGTTTATAACCATAGAAACACTGAGGTTGGGAAGAACCTTTTTCATCAACAAATTTGACTGTTGATCCAGCACTGCCAAGTCCACTCAACCATGTCATGAAGTGTCACATCTACATGTATTTTAAATACCTTCTGGGATGGTGACTAAGCCACTTTCCTGGGCAGTCTGTTCCTATGCCTGAGTGGTGAAGAAAATTTCCCCCAATATCCAATCTAAACCTCCCATGGCATAACTTAAGCCTGCATGCTCTTGTCCTATCACTTTTAATTGGGAGAAAAGACTCACACAATGCTTTCTAGTAATAATTCTGGTCATAGGTTTCTGCTGTGATTGTTACCACTACAATATTTCACCCTTTCTTTTTTTCAGTACTTGTTTTCATCATTCCACTTTCCTTGTTTCTCTTTCCTCATCTCCCTTCCTAATGATGGGATGTCTTGTCCCTTTTTTTAATGCTTTCATATCACCCTTTATTTTTCATGTTTTCATAACACCTTCATATTTTTCATGGTTTTTAAAAAGAAAAAAAAAGTTTGCTATTGAGAGTTAGCAAAATCCAAATAATTTCTTTTCCATAGAAATTCTAAATGTTAAAAATGCTTAGAAGAGTAATGAGAAAACAGTTATAAATACAGCTATGTATTTGCATAAAATACTGTATACAAATACAGTATTCACATAAAATACTTACTACTTCAAAATAATATTGTTTCAATCCATGCTAATGATTATGATAGAGATTTTACACAAAAATTTAAAATTTTACCATTGGTATAAACACCGCACCCCCTGCACTCTCCTGAGGTTAATTGCAAGACCCAAAAGAATCTATTGGCTTACAATAGTTCATCTGTCAGCTGTTTATGCTGGTTTTGGAAGAGGTAGAGTTAGCTTCCTATACAGTGGCTGATGAGGGGCTGTGCTTTGGATTTATGCTGAACACAGGGTCAATAAAACCGTGATGTTTTTGTTATTGCTGTGCAGGACTCACACAGGGCCAAAGCCTTTACTGCTTCTCACACTGCCACAGTGGTGAGGGGACTGGGAATGCCTGGGAGATTGGGAGCAGACACAGCCAGGACAGGTGACCCCAAATGACCAAAGAGATATTCCATACCATGTGATGTCGTGTTCAGTATACAAAGTGGGGGGAAGAAGGAGGAAATGGAGATGTTTGGAGCAATGGTGCTTGTCTTCTCAAGTTACTGTCATGCAGGATGGGGCCCTGCTCTCCTGGAGAAGGCTGAACAGCTGTTTGCCCATGGAAAGTGGGGAATTAATTCCTTGCTTCACTCTGCTTGTGTGTGGGACTTTTGCTTTCCCTATCAAACTGTGTGTATCTCAACCCAAGAGTTTTTCAGGTTTTATTTTCTGATTCTCTCTCAGACCCTGCTGGTGGGGCAGTGAGTGAGCAGCTGTGTGGGACTTGGCTGATGGCTGGGTTAAACCACGACAGCAGGGGAGGTATTACTGCTGCTCTTGCACACAGCAAAAATGCCCCCAGTGTTAAGCAAGTAAAACTGATGAAAACATTATACAAACTCAGCCTGTACACTTCTGTTAACTTTAACTAGCCCTTTGAACTTGTATATTACAGTTACTGGAGAACTGAAAATTGGCTTAACCTCTTCAGAATAAAAAGAAAGTTCTGGGTTCTTTACAGACCAAGGAATTAATTGTTTATATTTTCTTTTTGTTTTGGCCTACAGCATAAAATGATGAGAACAGAAATTTCTAAAAATAATACTTTCTGAGATAGTTTATTTGAATGTAATATGCTTAGTTTCATCACAAAAAAATCACTGCCAAAATTATAAAAAGAAAACTAATAGTTTCACTAACCATGGGACCTCCAGCTTAAAGAGAACCTCAAAGATACCAGTTTCTGCAAAGCTAACAACAAAGTAACATAATCTTGGTGAAGGTTACTTTAGTATGGTATCCTTGTAGAGTTCAAGATAGCACTAAAAATCATTTTCTCTTGAAGGAACATTTAATTGTAAGCAACCTTCTAAGAGAATGGGAAATCCCCTTAACTATGAAAAAGCTCACCCCAGTGATAATCTGTGGGAAAATGTGATGAGTTCTCATAGTATCAAGAGAACTATGTAAAACTGTGATAATTCACTTTTTCAAGCAATAAATATTTTTCTATATAAAATTCAGTTATCCTCTCTTGATATTGCTTCTGTTCTATAACAATTAATATATATAGTATATTTACAATACATCCTTGAGCCCTTCACAAAAACGTTAAGTAGTGCGACGCAAGAAGATGGATGCTTTAAATAGACATCTGCTCCTGGTAGAGTAGATCAATATGGAAGACTAAAATGCAAATTCCAGATGTTGTTCCAGACAGCACACCAGTACAGAAAAGCTTTACGTAGCATTTACTACAAGGACATGGGAGCCACTATACCAGAATAGACCAGTGATCCATCCAGTCTAGCATCCTGTCTCTGGCAATAGCTTGTACAACAACATCTGATACTCTGAAGTCAGTCAGCAAATCACCTCCCCAAGTTAACACAAGCAGTCAGGCATTAACACTGGCATTTTTTTATCACCACAGAATTGAAGTGAAAAGAGAGTATTTCTAGCACAAAACCACTTAGATTTTCAAAACATTCATATTTCCCTGGACAGCCTCACTTTTCTTTTGCCCGCCCGCCCCCCACCATTCTGAATATACCAAATCCTTACTTCTTAAAATATGTCATTCAATGAGATGAAGTTGGGGTGCTTGAAAAGGTGTATAAATATGCAGGGAACTTAAGCCAGACTAATATAGATTTAGAAGATTATTTCTTCATTCTTCACTATATTTTCTGGCAATAAAAAAGTCAGATTTCCAGACAGTAAATCTAACACTAGATATCCCTTGACTGAAGAATGGATCATCTCTGAATGTAAGTCACAGTAGTCAAAACTCAGATGCCTAGTCCAAATAAGCTCAGATATAGAGGAATTAACAAAAAATAAACAAGCGAAAAGCCCTACTTTAAATGCTTTGAGTTTCTCAGACATGCTGAACAGCTAGAGGCAATCAATATACAATGTCAGCAGAAGAACGATTTGTTAATATGAATTACTAGAGTGAAGTAGTGGGGTAGGGGTTGATATTTACAGATCAAGCAAGGTCTGACCATATTCCATCAGTACAGGGGTGAAGGTAGAGACAAAACTGGGGAAAAAAAGGAGAAAGATTTACAGCAGAACGGTTTTTTTTTCCTCCTTCCTTAAAAGTTTAGTGGCAGTACTAAAACCCAAACAAATGCTTATTTTTTTGCCAAATAGAAAAGAAACCTCTAGTTCCAATGTGTTTCTAATACAGACCTCTGGCATTCATTTATCCTTTGTAACAATCAAGTAAGTATTTTGTCAACTTTTAAAAAATGTAGTTGAGTAAATCAATGGCCTTAGCAGGAGAGACCTAATATAGAGCCAGTTTTTCCAGACTAGTGAAGGAACGCTGGCTCAAGTCTGGATGGGAGGAGGGGAGCAAACATGGCTTGAATCCATCTTTGTGCCTTACTGGCATAAATTACAGCAGCACTTTTGCTAGCATTCCCCAAGCTAGCATCAGCATGTAAAACAGACTGCAGCTGAGTTTTCATGAGTTTACTGTGTTTGTCACAGTTAAGCTTCTGCAACTGAAGCTGCAAAGACTGATGCTAATCTTGAGTAAGTCATATTTCATAACCCTAAATTTGAGGTTTCATAGGAAAGAAAAATCTGCCTTTTATAAAATGTATACAAAACAAGGTTTAAAAAAGAAATATAACCAATATTTTAAGGTGTCTATCCTGAAGAACTTCATTTTCAATAGCATATGCTGCAATGAATAGAAAATCCTGGAAATAAAATGAAATACATTATCAAATGTTTATTACTAACTAGATCAAATACTAACAGTGTGCATTGTGATTTAGTTCCTAACAGAAATTAAATATTATAATATAAAAACAGTCTGGTTAACTTCAACATTTACCTGATCCTGAAATTGCTATTTCAGTTAAAAAAGACCCAAGCCCAAACCAATTCTAGCCTATACTCTACAACAGAAATTGAAAAGTGATGCTGTTTTAAGATCCAAATCTGCCTCTGTTACAAAACCTTTTACTGTGAGAACACAAGGTAAGTAAAATATTGTCTGTTTCCACTCCTAGTTGTGCCACATTTTTCATGAAACCAATCATAAATATTCTAAAAGACTTCCTTGTATCAGGAATAAAAACATTTCTTCAAGAAGACAGAGGGTATGACTATTGATGCTAGATAGAGAATACCTTCATTCAATATACAGATTTATTTTTTGTTTGTTCTGGAGTAAAATAAAACTATCTCTACAAACTGGGTAAAAAATTGCAATTATTATCATGGCAAAAAGAGCTTAGCATTAGCACCTAATGTTCCCACAATACTTAAGTGAACTCAGTGACAGTTTTCCAAAATTAAGAACTGGAAACAGACTGCAGTATCTGACTGATATAAACTAAGCTGCACTTTAAATGGCTAGCACTGAACTTCTGTGAGTTTTTTGCCTCTGGAACCAATAAATTAATAAAAACAGACCTACTACCTTCAATTTCTGTTAAAATCAGGTGATCTGATTTTAGCATTTTTTCATCTGATCTGGTGTAAAGCATCACTGTTGAAATCAAAATTTTTTATGACCAAGAAGAAGATATGTTTAAAAGCTTTCTAAGACACATGAGATTTTAAACAGTGTATTAAAGTAAGCATGTAATTAAAATCACTTGAATTGGTTTTAGTCCTCATTATCTTACATGCGTTTTTTTTACAAATAATTTAGAGGACAATAGCTTCAACACTAGTAATTACACCACATGGACATGAAACCATCCATTAAGCAAGACATGAAATACCTTTATGCTTAAAATAGAAGACCTTTACTGTCACTCAGTTTCCACAACCACCTTTTGTGCAAATTGGAAGGCATTTTCAGGTACTGACTTTTTCACTTTGATTAAAAAAAGTCTATTTTTCCTACACCTCAAATTAACTAACATTTAGAACAGCTTAGACTCAACACAGGAAAGTAGCCAGAAGAACTTTAGACTGAAAAACCATGTGAAAAGCTACCACCTCATTCCAAATTCCTATTTTAATCATTCTTTCTTGTCCTACAGTATATCTGAAAGTTGAATGGACTTGTTATTTCAAATAAAAAAAAAAGACTAAGTTTCAGAGTCTAAACATACTTTCAAAAAAACTTAAGTGACTTATTTACATTTGTCACTCAGTTACAGCTGTGACAGCACTCCACAGGGAAGAAAAAAGCTGATCTCTTCTAGAGATTAAGAAGCTTTATGTTTCACATGTGACACCTTACATTCCACCCAGGAAACTCTGCAGTGGTTCAATTATGAAGCACTGGCATCACGTGCTATTAATTAAATGAACTATGTAGCATGCTGGCAGTCTCAGCCAAATTCTGAAAGGTTGCAGAGTGCATTACTGAGAGCAGATAAAGGCCAGTGACGAGATCTGAATCCTGAAGAAGAAATCCTAAACTTCTAGCCAGGTGCAGAAGAAGGAAAAAATACTGGGCTTCACTGTAACAAACTTGAAAATCAACTAGGGGTCTACTTGCAGCCCTGAGCTGTGAACTGATAGGATTAATAACAGACCAAATCGTTCTAGTGAGGATGATACAGATTTTGGCTGATTCCCTGGTGGTAGCAATTTTAATGCACTTCAAGTAATCATGCTCATTTGGTAAGGAACAATTTTCATATGTTAATATGTCCGTTTCAACAATGAATATTGAAGGTACAACAGGATGGCATTTTCCATGAAGTCAAAACTGAAGAAGTAACAATGTAAAACCATATTTATCAGAATTCAGATAACCAATATAGAAATAGTTTTCAAGCAGGAACAGAATATTACCTCAGTGCAATATTAATATAATATTATTATAGAATGGTGTGGGGTTGGAAGGGACCTTTAAAGATCACCCAGTCCAACCCCATTGCCATGGGTCACCTGCCACCTCTCTGGGCAACCTGTTCTAGTGCCTCTACCCTCTGAGTAAAAAATTTCTTCAAAGCATCTCATTTAAATCCCTCCTCTTTCAATTTAAAATCATCACCCCTTATCCTGTCCCTATCTGCCTAAGTCACTCTCCCCTCTTTCTTTAATCACCCTTTAATTACTGAAATGTCTACCACAACCAGGTCTCTCTAGAGCCTTCTCTTCCCTAGCCTGAACAACCCCAGCTCTGTCAGCCTTTTCTTACAGAAGAAATATTCCAGGCCACAATGACTTTCATGTTCCTTCTCTGGACTGGCTCAAAAAAGTCCATGTCCTCCCTGTGCTGGGACCCCAGAGCTGGGCGCAGCGCTACAGGTGAGGTCTCAGCAGAGCAGAGCAGAGGGGCAGAATCCCCTCCCTGCCCTGCTGCCCACACTGCTCTGGGTGCAGCCCAGCACACGTTTGGCTTTCTGGGCTGGGAGTGCCATGGCTGGGTCATGTCAGCCTCTCACCCAGAGCACCCCCAAGTCCTTCTGGGCAGGCCTGCTCCCAGTCTGTGCTCTTGTCTCGGATTGCCCTGGCCCACATGCATCACCCTGGCCTTGTTGAACTTTATGAGGTTCACATGAACCCATTTCTCAAGTTTGTCCTGGTGCCCCTGGATGGCATCCCATCTTTCTGTAGTGTCACCTGCACTGGTCAGCTTCCTGTCACCTGCAAATGTCCTGAGGATGTACTCGGCCCCACTGCCTCTGTCACTGATAAAGACACTAAAGAGCATCAGCCCCAAGAAGTGAATGAATGGGCATGTCTTTTCAATCAATCCAAAAAATAACCCATGATGATTTCCTAACCTATGTGTCTTCCATGTCTTACAAGGTTCTGTAAACTTGACTGCTTTTGTGTGTATGTATTGTATTTTAATGGTATGGAATGATGATCAAAAGCTGTCATAGCACTAGATATACTTCAGTATGCCAATAAATCTTGCAGTTTCAGGAAGTTTGTTTTAAAAGATGAGAGGGAAGAGCGTAAATCCAGAACTGTGGTCAAGGACATGATATGTATTTTTATAGCAGAGAATCTGTTCCTCTCACACAAACCAGTATTCCATATAGGAAAGTATAGATATATTTCTTACATTGCACAAGCATGTATGGTTCCCAAAAATTCAGCTGGAGAGCCCTGTTTTTAGGAGTAGACAGCCATAGTTTAATGTCAAAGTAAAAAGCATAATGTGGTAATGGTTCATTTTCACTTACGACTATACTGGAGAAGAATATAATTACAGAACATATGCACAATATGAAGTTTTGAATGTTTATTGGAGTATTTAGAATTCATGTGATTTTGACAAACAGGAGTAGCAGTATGAAAAATGGGATACAATTCTAAGAGTGCAATGGCTAAATTCCAGTAGGAGTGATTAAAAATATGGGTACAGGACTGGACTAAGTTAGGCAACCGTTCAATAGGAAAGGATTTGTGGCTTAGAAAGGATTAGAAACCAGGCATGAAAAAGCCAGCAACAAAAAAAGTAATCCTTCCACTCAACACAGAAAAAGACTTAGCTGAGTGTTATATCTACTCTCAGACTTCACATTTTAAAAGAAGCACTTGGAACTCTCAGAATTACTTGATTGAAGGGTGTTTTACAGTAGTAAGCGTTACTCTTATCCTATTTGAAGAGGAATATTTTGTGCAAATAAACAATTTTTAATGTACTTGATTGCACCAGTATTTTTTTGTCCCATTGCTGGATTCTCTCTATGAAAAATATTTTGTCATGTTCATAGGATCTGCATCATTTTTTTCATTATCTGCAGTTGCTGTAACACGTTCTGGAATGAAATCTGTGTTTCAGTACAGTTGCAACAATTTGTTATTATCATCAGAATCCTGAAGTGTCACTAGTACCTAAACTATATGTGTCACAGTAAGTCCTAAACAAAATGAGTAGCAGCAATGTTCTGAATAAGTGTAGGCTGGGCAGCATCAAGAAGACAAACTAATCCAGCTGGGTCTTCTGTTGTAACATATTTGGTTTTCATAATATTGGTCTCTAAGCAAATTACACCTCACTGCCGCTGTCACTCATGTCACCTACATTTTTGGGAAAAGTCTTCTTGGTTAAGATTTTAAGCCAAGAATGTAACCGAGTTCTGCCAGATAATTCCTACCTACCTCTGCAGCACTCTATACAACCTTTAGGAAAGAGAAAAACCTAGTAATGCATCTGAGTCCTTCTTATTTGGATTGTAAGCAAATAAAGAACAACCAGTGATGAAACAGTACTGAAGGCATCTAACAAATAAGATGAAAGCACAAGCACTAGTTCTCAACATGAAGCCACAAGGAAAATAATGCCTGGAAGAACTCAGATCAAGAATGTCTTTCTAAGGTACCCAGATGCTGTAAAATTGTGTCCACTTACTTAATGTCAGATATTTTTATTCTTTGACCCCTTCTTTGAGCAGTTATCATGTTTACTATGATGTTTTGGAATTCTGTAAGGGAAATTGATTTTAGTTGCTGCAGACAAAAGATAATCATTATCACAGAGCAGTAGAGGTTGCAATAAAATATCTCAGCAAACATTCAGATATCCCACATTAAAACTCAGTCTTATGCATTTCTCTTCAGCACTCCTCACCAACATTTCCTCAGATTCTTAGACAGCAAAATCTGGTAATAATTATCAAACACCATACACACGGTTTACAATGGAGTCATATTTCTTCATTTTTTATTGCATAAAAAGTAGAATGCTGCTGAAAAGTGCCCAAACGTCTGCTATGCGCCATGCCAACACAGCAGCTCAGCCAAATATGCAGAGAGGAGTTTGCCAAACAAAAGAAAACCTAACAAATTGGTAATGGTTTCTATCTTGACAGAGAATGAAAATTATACCTCAATGTGTGGCCACTCATGGACACATAAAAATGTCTTAGAGGCAATCATTTTACCTCAGATAACACACTCTGACAGTAGAGCAAAGCATATTGGCAGGCTTTCCCTTCCCATAAAAACAGTAATCATGACCTACAAAATGGTCTGGAGGAGTCATGTCATTTGTGTGTATCATATATGCATATGTCACACATTAACTGTATTCCATAAAAATAAAATAAAGTAAAATTACTCTCTTTTGTGAAGCAGATTTAAATTAAGAAAGAATTTTTAAATGTAAAGTCACTATAGTTATCTCAAGTATTCCTATACAACAAAGGTACTGAAAATGTAAAAACATAATCCAAAATATGCAATTTAACTTTATAAGTGCTTCACACAATAATTAATACCTTTCAGAAGATTTCATTGCTTTGTTAATGTTGTTTATAGCCAATTTGTGTAACATACATTTTATAATTTACTTGTAAATTATTTGAAAACAGATTGTCTCATCTGTCTGTAAAGTTAAAATGAACAGTTACTGAGCTGCAAAATTAATATTATATTAATTCTTAGTGCATTATATAGCTTCATATTATTCTAAGTATTTTTTAGTGCAATTCTGAGTGTAATATTGTTTTCTGAACAAAAATACAACTTCATATTATGAAATTACAGCACTTCATTCAGTAGGAATTACAGTGGAGAGCACTACTGACAACCAGATATCAGTAGTTACTCAGAAAGAAATAGGAAAGATATGTTTGAACTCTATAAAAGCATTTAAAAGACAGTCTTATTACTGTTACAAGAAAATATTTGACATGAAGATCAAGTTCAAGAAAAGTTAATAAAAAGGCAAGATAAGGAAATCTTATGCTGGACATGGGAGTTTTAGACCAGGTATTTGGAAGTATTTCTTTACCGCAAGGGTGGTCGAACACTGGACCAGGTTTCCTAGAGAGGCGATCAATGCCCCAAGCCTGTCAGTGTTCAAGAGGCATTTGGACAGTGCCCTTAACAACATGCTATAGCTTTTGGACAGTCCTGAAGCTGTCAGGCAGTTGGACTGGATGATTGTTTTAGGTCCCTTCCAATTGAAACAGTTGCTTTATAATTCTTGGACGACTTAGAAGCATTTTGGTAGCAGAGAAAGGTCAAAGTACCAGTGCATATATCCAGCGAATATATCTAAGGATCTCAAAAGAAATATTGTATGTTATCTCTCATCCTCAAAGAGCCTGAGGTAGGAAAAGACATAATGAAGGAAGAAAACACTGTCTGAAGGACCAACAAAATAATTTTAAGTCATCGGAGATACAGAAATACTGGTTGTTTTAATGCATTTGCCAAGAACATTGTTAAGTTTCTATTGTACTGGTAATTTTTCTGTAGCTCTGATGGTTTATGCATACAACTGTGAAAAAAACTGTAGGCAAAGACAGCCTATTTTGTTAAGTCAGCTGTAGTGTTTGCTTTATAAACGGAGATGACATATGCTTACAAAACGTTTTTTGCTAGGATTTTGTTTTTCCAGACATTTTATGCATTTTAGCATTATGCATACTTTTATGAGCATTTAACAGCATGCAGCCTAGAGTATCAAGATCACACTTCAAATCATACTGATTTTTATCCCTTTGATTATCCAAGGTGGGTAGTTTGCATGAAAGATGAATATGAGACAACAGGGTACACACTGATTCCT
Source organism: Catharus ustulatus (assembly GCF_009819885.2). NCBI lineage: Eukaryota > Metazoa > Chordata > Aves > Passeriformes > Turdidae > Catharus > Catharus ustulatus. The sequence continues at coordinate 21,023,687 of NC_046262.2, read as the reverse complement.
TGACTGGGAGGCACTGAGGCAGTAACTTCTACAGTGCTTTATCAACTTCAGTAATATCCCCTGCCTTGGGGTCACCCTACACTTCAGATGAGTCAGTCTTTCTCCATCTCATCTATCATTTAAAAATACTTACAACCCCCAACACACAGTTTTAGAAGTACTTAAAACTACAGAACACTAAATGTCATCTTCTCTCATGCCTTATTTTTCAGAGTGCTAAACCTTTTAGCTGAAACAGCTGCCTTCACATTTGGTGTTTTCTGCTACTCAAATATATGCTTACCAGTGAGACTATGTTAGCACAGCAGGATTTCTATTGGTAAACACAGAAATACGAACAAAACAAACTCACCATCCTTCGTCATTATCTACGTCAGGTTCGGAAAGCTCATTTTCAGGAGTTTCTTCAATCGCCTGGGTTAACTTTGTTTTAAATCGGTCCAACAATGCCAGTGTCTGAAATGAAACACATTGCCTTAGAGAGGTTGTATATCTCCACACACCAACAGGCATATACAACATTTTTTGAAACTATTATTTTGACAAAAAGTACAATGAGAGTGATCTTTCATATGAATTTGGAAGAAACACTTTAGAGAGGCAAGTGAGGGAGTGAGAGGTGATGGTGGGCATGAGAGCGGGACTACATGGAGAGCATCCATGGAGTAAGTGGACAGGCAATGCTGAGGCAACAAGAGCAAGCAAGGAGGGACCTGTCAGGTGAGAAAAAGCACTTTTCTCACATCTGGTGGAATAAAAATGCGTATTTAAGGAACAAATATCTGTTGCTACCTATAGAATAAAACAGCTGATTAAAAGCCGCTGTTGACAATGAATTTTACTTTTGAGACTTGCTAGCTGTCTTTTAAAGCAATCCACTATTTAAACTGCAAACCATTCAAGCCTTGAAGATTCTCCTTGACACCTGAAGATCATACCATAGTTCTTGTTTCTTATCATCCTATCTGAAAATTGGAATTTGATTATACAAAAGTCATATGCCTGAGCCTTGTGATGGTAGAAGGGGGCTCTTCAAAAAAAGGAAAATGAATAATTTGTGCAACCCACAGCTTTTTTTTTGCTGATATTTGAGACATTCCTGAAAATGAAAGCATGAGGGAGTAAGTGCCTAACTGAATTTATGTGGCAGGCTACATTTGATTTGTAGGTGATAGGTTGGCAACCTATGCTGTAAAACACCTCTGTATGGCTGTGTAGTTTTGTTTGGTCAAGTTTTTCAAATTTAAAAGAATAAAAACTAAACAAGAATAGAAAACAGAAATAGGAAATACCAGAAGTGTTCACTGGAATTAAATTTCCTTCTGGGAGCAATCCTAACTTGAGGAGTTTCCTGGCTTTTGAATTCTTTAAAAAATATATTTCAGCACTGCCAAGGGCAGATTTTGGAGGACTTTTTTTGCATTTACTTTCTTTATTTTCTGTCTAATCTTCTGTTTAAGTTGAGAGTGAGGAAAGTTTTGAGGATATTTGGGCCTCCAAATCATTCTAGTTCTATAGCTTTTCATACTATTGCAAACAAACACTTCCAACACCTGAGACAACAAATCATTGCCTAGGTCATCACAAGGAAACAAACCGACCCTTTTAATATAAAACTGTGAAAAAAAGCCACATTCCTTGTGTCTTGTCTAATTTTCTCTGGTGAGAGCATTCCTGTGACTAGACCTGATGACAGAAATAATTTTGAAATATCTTAGTAGGCATTTCTGCAGTGAGTCACTAGATGCTATATTGTGCTTTGAATAACTTTATAATTTGACCTTTGTAGACTAGGAGGGCTAGGACTTCCATTATCTAGTATTTTAGGGAAACATACCTTTTCTCACTCCTCCTTAACTATTGCACTGAGAATGGAAAATGGTATTGTGCTGTAGGAACAGCACAAGGGGTGTGAGACTGGAAGAGGATCTCCACAAGTGAAATGGATTACAAAGAACTTGATTAATTATTGTTGAATAGTTGCCAGCAGGGTTACATAAATAAAAATTAAGATCTACAAGAATATATATCCCTATCATCTCATCTTGTTTTCCAGTGATGTCCAGGACAGGGCTGATATAAATTCATTAGACATGGTTTTAAGTCCCTTGATCCACACTGCCAACAGAGCTTTAGTACTCTTTGATTCAAAGATAATGGGATTTTGAATGTACAAAGTTTCCATAAACTTCTTCGTTTAGGACTAAATCAGCTTGTTGCACATATAAATGTTTGCCAAATGCTGCTTTGAAGTTACTAAGCCTCAAGTTTCCAATCTCTTCTAGATTCAACATGTGAACAGGAACATCTTTGTAGCTGAAATGACATGCACTTACAAACCAATGTGTTTGATGTACAGTACAGATTTTAGCTGATGGTATTTCCATTTCATAGGCAGTTTCATATATATAACCATTTCAGAGTTTCCTATTTTAGAAAAAGTAAATACTTTTGTAAAGCAAATCTTACTTTGCTCACATTTGCCTACTAAAGTCTACACACATCCTAACTAATTCTGAATAATAATTTTCATTGTATTTAAAACAGCTTCTCTTTTTACAGTACTTATAAGCTATTTCTTACATTTCACTACAACAAGAATATTGATACATTTAGTATTTTTAAACTGTAAGGTAAAGTGTAAAAACCCCAGCTAGACAAATGCCAAATATGTAAACGTCTGTCCCAGTGTTATCGTACGGAGAGGAAAGCAAAAGGTGAAGAAATGCAAACCCTCACAAATGTAAGGACACCTCTTCATGACCAGCATTTCCTTTCAGGTTTTAGTAACTAAACTGGGAGCCTTTTCAAACACACATTGAAAATTCATTTACCTGTCTACCTAGGTAATTAAAGTACTTATTTTTATGAATAATAACTTTTTTTTTTAATGGAAAATGAAACAACAGATTTTAAAACTTTGCTTTTATACAAATGAACAGATAAACATATTAAAAAATGAACGTAATTAATTTTCTGGATTTTTGTTGCCCAGGCTATCAAACTATTACCTGATCTTCACGGGAAACTCCTTTCTTTGGTTGCTGCTTTCGCTTGTCTTCATATTTTCTCTTCTCCTGAAGGTATTCTTCAACAACACTGTTTGGAGCAGGTTCCTCCTCTATTGAATAAGGAAACATATTTGGTTAAACAAATTTAGTTTGGTTTCATGATTTAGTGTCTTTTTGGAGATAAAATACCAAGCAAAACACTCCCATAAAACATTTCAGTTGTACTGCTTTCTCAGCAGTAGAATGATTTGCTACTTGCTGAAATGAAAAACACAACGCTGTACTGGGCAGAGAATGAGTCAAAAGATTTTTGTTTCAATTATATTTTACTATGGAGCCAGGGAAAGCAGGATAACAGAAATAAAACCTCTGATGAAAACTGTTGAAATTCCTTTTACCAGATGACCTTAATTTCTGAAGATCTTTCTCGTAGCAGTTGAAATGTTATGAGTATTAATACTCTTTGACTATTTGTTCAAAAGTAGACAAAAACAATTTATAGAAAAATTCATAGTTTTCCTCTTTTGTAGGCTGAAGTAGCCACAAATCAAGTCTTTGATTTTGCAATAGGGCAAAAACCCAGTAACATTCAAATTTTAAACATAGTCCATGTTGTCAATCAGGAAAAAAGTCTTTTTTATATAACAAAGTGATATATGGATGAGTCAAGAGCTCCTCTTCTTCATGTTTTTTTAACAGCATCTTCACTGTAGAGCATTCACAATCCCATTAAATTATTAATGAATAAATAATCTATTAATAATTCAATAGGACAAAAACTGAACCGGAAATTTGATCAACACCATACTTTCACATTATTTTCTTCTTCTTGAATAGCATTACAACACTGATTTAGTAATCGTTGAATTTATGTACACATACTTAAGGAATTGTTACTCCTGGTAACAAACAGAAAAATAAACCCCCTGGATGTCCACTGCAAACGACCAACAGAAAACATTTTTGGTGAAAACCATTTCAAGAAATTTCAGGACATATTACTTAATGAACTGTAAATCTAAACAAATTTGTTGCTATCAGGTTTTTTAGATGAATGCTGACAGCTATACTGAAAAAGTTTCTGATTCCAAACTAAATTTGCCTCATAACTCAAGTGTTCCATGAAGTTTATAAACATAGCACTTTGTAATAAAATAAATCTGTAATGCTATATCTACATATAAAATATTTGTTTACCTATTTCTACAAATGAAAGATCTAATTTCCTTTCTATCTTAATTTCTATATTGCATTTAAACCCTTTCTACATTTTATTTAAAGGTTACCAGGGAAAATAATCAAACATACTTAATACCATTCAGAGCTGGATTTTTTTGCTGTTTTTCATTTGAGAAACAGAGTATGACAGGTACCAGCAAGATAAAAATAGAAAAACCCATCTTCCAGAAGGACCAAAATAGATAAATGCATACACATACATATAGGGATGAATAAACAGTTGCATGAATGAAATCAAAACCACCATAAAAGCTCATGCAGCATAAAATCAACGAACTGAAGAGAAAAGAAGTTCATGAAAAAGCTACCACACATAATGACAAAGCCCAGTATTGCCCCCCTCATGTCAATATCTTCTACTAATTAAAAATCCCATTCTTAATTCAAGATCAACCCTTTGTCAAAATAATGCATTCGTTTTTGCAAAAATGCATGCATCCAAAGTGTTGACTATCTGGAAACAACATAACATCTTCTTTTACTAACATTTAGCCCTTAGAGAAATAATCTGAAGTACAAAATCATCTGCTTCCTTATAAAAAACAACCTTTCCAAATGTCACCAAAAGGTGACATTTTACCTAAATGAGTGTTTTGAAGGGAATTGCATTTACCCTATGATCAATATAACTGCCCACCTTGACAAGCAAAAGAACTGAGAAGAGTGTCCTTCAACATATATGAATGAAAATGTCAGTCACAATATGGCCACAAACATTTAAACCTGGAATTCACCCTTTGATATACATACACTGAATTTAAAGATGTGTTCCTTAGTCATATATGCGTTTTGACTAAAATTTACAGTAATTTCACGATTACAAGCCGCACCGATTATAAATTGCACTTCCGGGGTGGCGGCAACGTTTCGTTTTTCCTCCATAAATAAGCCACACTGTATTGTAAGCCGCACTTTCATTTGCAGTAAGGATCCGCATGCAACTTTCACAAAGTTGCCATTTAGTAACAGAATTGCGGGATCGCGGGGTTTACTGGCTTGGCTCGGGGCCGTGCAGGCTCGGATGGGTCCCGCTTTTCCCCTGCAGGGGCTGGGCGAGCTCAGATTGGTCCCGCCTCCCCTCTCTGCCGGGGACAGGCGAGCTCGGATGGGCCCTGCTATTCCCCTGCAGGGGCCGTGCGAGCTCAGATGGGCCCCACTTTTCCTCTGCAGGGGCTGTGCGAGCTCAGATTGGTCCCGCCTCCCCTCTCTGCCGGGGCCATGTAGGCTCGGATGGGCCCCGCTTTTCCCCCGCAGGGGCCGGGCGAGCTCACATGGGTCCTGCTTTTCCCCTGCTGGGGCCGTGCGGGCATGGATTGGCTCAGGGCCGTGTTGGCTCGTACTTCCGGGTTAGTAAATTTCTGTAGCTCATCAACATATTAGCTGCACCTGATAATAAGCCGCTCTCTGGGTTCAGACCAAAATTTTAGTCAAAATGGTGTGGTTTGTAATCATGAAATTACTGTAGTTTAATGTAGTACAGCTCAATTACAGTTCTCATACAAAAAGGGTAAAATTCCCCTAAAGTTGTGTATTTATGTATTTTTATCACCCTCCTATGTGTGCCACTTACTGTTAATACCAATAATTTGAATTTCAGTCAAAGCCTTCTTTTGAGATTACTGTTTCTTGAGTGTTTGCCTGTCAGAGGTTTTCGAATCCTCAACTTCATGCTCTCTGCCTCCTAGGAAAGCCTTTTCATAACTCAGAAAAAAAGATAATTAGATCCACTTGAACAAACTTCAGAGTGAGTCAACCACAAGAGCTGTGCCCTTGTATGTATCTTATTTTTGCACCGTTCATGAAAATGACTTCAAAACATGCTTGTATTTCTTCATGAAGTCTTACAGCCTATCACACAACATTTAAAGCAAGCAAGGATTTTCAAGACCCCCTAAGTCAGTGGGTTATTAACATTTTAGAATTTGAAAACTCCAATGATTACGAAACCACAGAGTACTTTTTAATATAAATTATATATTCAGTTTTTGATAAGCAGGAATTATTTAATAAAGTTACTTTGTGTCTGACTGGTAACTAGCAAGCAAGGAAAAAAGTTCAGAAGAGAGAGACTTGGCGGGAGGAAACTTTTTAAAATGTAAAAATAGATTGCTGCCTACTACTTCATATCTCCCAGTCTGCAATCCAGATTCCCTGCAAATCTTTTGCAGTTGAATTGAAAATAAGAGGAACAACAGCACTGTATGATGGACTTGACCTTTATATTAAGCTTGACTAATTTAGGCCCAGCTTGTTGATTCAGAAAAAGGAAAAGGATTGTCACTTTGGTGTTAATCTCCTTAATCTAAGAGGATTCATTCAGGCAAAACCTAATGAAAAATGACATGGATACACAGAAGTGAAATAACAATTACAGTAATTTCACGATTATAAGCCACACCATTTTGACTAAAATTTTGGTCCGAACCCAAAGTGCGGTTTATAATCAGGTGCAGCTTATATACGGACAAAGAACAAAAAGTTGTTGTTTTAGTTTGGAGGACAGGTGTCCACTGAGAAAGGCAGGAGCTTCCCTTTGAAATGGAGAATGTAAACCCCCTCCCTCCAAATTATTATAATTTTGAAATCAAGGGGCTTTCAGGCAAAGATATGGGAATTAGGAATAACAGTTATTTTCTAGGGAAATTAAAATAGAAATACAGTACTACAAAGAAACAAACTCTAAACCCTGACAAAGTCAGAGTACAACCTGACACCCCGTCAGGCAGGGTGTTGGTAGCAGTCCCATTAAATGGTGGCTGCATCCTCCTGCAGTGACAGATGTGGTTCAGTTGGAGCAGTGCTCCTGCAGAAGGCGTAGTTTCCCTCAGAAGTCCAGTGGTGATGTGGAGAAATCCAGTTTTCCTCTGGAGTCCAGTGGAGAAAGGGGCTACCTTAGTGTCCCAAAACCTCTGTTTTATCTTGGTAAGAAATGTTGGGCTCTTTGCCCTGGCTGGAGCAAGTTCTAGTGGGATGCAGTAATTTTATCAGTCATACAGTGGGACTCAATGGCCATTAGCAGAAAATGACTTGCTGGAGGAAGGATGGGTTGTGAAAAGATGAAGAACAATGCCCTGCCTGGTTTCAACGGATGGCTGATTAGCAGAATATCTGCCGTTGAGATAAGGATCACTGCCCCCACCCTCAACAGATGGTGATACAATAGATACCTTTTATCACACTCTGTATTGTAACGTGAGGCTTATAATCAGGTGTGGCTTATATATGGACAAAGAACGAAAAGCTGCTGGCACCCAGAAATGCAGCTTATACTCAGTGCGGCTTATAATCATGAAATTACTGTACATTCAACTTCCGTATCACAAGATGCAGACGATAATTTAAGCTACAGGAATCTTGAAGACTTGTTCCCGAGGAGGATCTCACCACAAAGTGTAAATAGCATGAAGCAAAGGACTTCTTCTTTAGTTTGAACAAACTGTTGTGCATATTCTGTCAGTAAGGAAAGTGAGGGGGGAAAAACCAAACCAAACCAAACCAAACCAAACCAAACCAAACCAAACAACAAAACAAAACAAAACAGATAACCTTCCTCATTGAAAATGCATTTCATCCTACTTTTAAAAGAATTTATAAGTACATTACTATTTATATAAGCTAGCTTGAGTTAGTACCAAGAAATCTTCATCTTACTGTGGTAAAATAATTTAAGTACAGTAATTTCATGATTACAAGCCGCACCTGATTATAAGCTGCACCTCTGGGTGTCGGTAACCTTTAGGTCTTTGTCCATAAATAAGCCGCACCTGGTTATAAGCCGCACTGTCACTTGTAGTGAGGACTCGTGCAACAAAGTTGCCAATTAATAACAGAATCACAGGATCGTGGGGTTTACTGGCTCAGCTCGGCGCTGTAGCTTGGCAGGGCTGCTCAGGGCTGGCTGGGCGGTGCTGCCACCGCCGCCAGGCTTGCTCACCCCATTCCTGCACTGCTCCGCGGCGGCAGGCGGGGATGGAGCCCGCCTGCACCTGCGGCAGCAGCGGCAGGTGGGGACAGAGCTCCCCGCCTCCCGCCCCATGCTGCCGACACGGAGCCCGCCTCCACCCGCCGTGCAACAGAGTAACCAATTTGTAACAATCGCGCAATCCCGGGTTTTACTGGCAGGTGCTCGGCTTGGCACCCTGGCTGGCATTTCCAGGTTTGGAAATTTCTGAACTTTTTTCATATATTGGCCACTCCTGAATGTAAGCTGCATTTCCGGGCTGGGATCAAAATTTCAGTCAAAATGGTGCGGCTTATAATCGTGAAATTACTGTAATTTATTTTCTTTCAGATTCTTCTATCCTGAAATTATGGCCAATACATGCCAACATGATGGTGTAATCTAACCTAAAACTTTGGGTTTGGAACATGGTTTACTATGATAGTCTGAAACTAAAGAAGAAATTCTGATGTCTTTAAACCAGAAAGGAGACATTGATTTAAAAAAAATATATAAGACCTTATTTTGATCACCCTTAAATAAGGAACAGTTCAAATTATGTTCAATTTTTAACTACAAAACTGAGAAGTATAACAAAGGTAAAACGTGATTCAAGGCCATTTAACTGAAATGAGTGGATGTTTTAGGGACAGATCAATTCCTAATACAAAGTGAAGCCGAAAAGAAAGCTTGATAATTTTAAACTTAATTCCTAAAGCATCTGGTACATTTACAACGTAACAAACACTGAACAAAAATGTATCAGAAGAGCTGTTTTCAGAATTTATCTGCAGTTTTATCTTCCACTTAATGAAACCAAGAAATAGGAATTATAATTCAGCTGCCTGTGGTAGATCAGAACAGCATATCACTGGTTATACTCACATTGATATTACTCTTAAAGATTGGGCTCAATTTCTGGCACTGCAGGTAGATACATACAAAATCCACCAATAGTGGCACAGATAAGGTACAATTTCACACAAATGCAGGTCTCATAGTATGCATACAATTTTCCACAGTACAAAGTTTCTTTAACAAACCTTGTCATTATTGCAGTTCTTCTAATTAGAATCTGTATAAAATTCTACAGATTTAGTTTCTTGTTAAGAAAAAGGGATAATGAAGTCGTGCATAAAAAACTTGTTGGAAAAAGAAGGGAATTTGGTTTGGCGAAAGTACTAGCAGAAATACATATGAAGGGTAGAAACAATACATATTGTGACAGAGAAAAACACATTCTGATTATGAAGATTTCATGTCACCATAAAAAAGCGAGAGCATATAGCATTGAAAAATGCTAAATGAAAGATGATTTTTCTTTGATGAGATACAGCCAGTATGAAGATTTTTACACACATTTAAGTATTTTACATTACAAAATATTCTTGATATGCAAAAGTAGTCCCATTAACTATTGTAATGCGACTTCAATATGTAATCATGAGTTTATGCAGAACTGAGGTAGGATAACAAGAAGAATGTAAAAAGATGCATATATAAAAAGGCATCCCAGTTTATTTAGCAAGGTTGTGTATGTTTGAAATGTGGTGGGTCCATAAATTTTCTTCAGTATCCAAAATGTATTCTTTAGCAACTCAGATGACACATTTCATATGATAAAAGGCCTACTAGATAGAAATTCCAAGAAATTAATGGCATAGCTAGACTAAAGGGGAAAAAGCCTCAAAAACTTCCTGTTAGAAGAGAAAGGAATTACAATTGAATGTTTTGGTGAATTAAAATAAGAGGCCTAAAACACATTCCTTTATTAGTTCAGTATATTCTACTTTTAGCTCATCAATATTCAGTTTATATTATACTCTTTTGGAATTGTAAAGGTATGCAGCACTCATTTTAAAAATCTTACTGAGACTGAAATCTTAAAAAGAGAAGTTGTTTTTGCTCCAAAACAAATAAAATCCTCACAAATTACAAAAGAAATTCTAATATGCCTTAATATTTCAGGAATTAAAACAGAAATCCTATCTGAAGTTACAAATACAGAACTTAAGAGACACATTAGATAATTAATAACCAAGACAAATACTTAACTTCTTCCAGAATTAGGAAAAAAATTATTACAGTTTTAAATATTATGTATCTGGAACTTAAAATATAGCTAAGTATAAATTAGTGTAAAAATTAATACAGCAGAAAAAAAATGAAATAATTTTATGCTTGAGAGAATTAGTAACATCCTCTCCTGTACATTTTTGTTTAGGACTAGTTCTACTTATGGTTTTCACTGCATCTTCAAGAACTGTTCAATTAATGTTGCTATAGCTCTGGGCAAAGAGCCACTGTTTGCCAAGAAGTTAAGGTAAGAGTCAGGAAATATTTAGCAACTGTGAAAAATTGAATAGGTTTGCTTACAGAATGAGCTTCCAGGGTTAGACTGATTACTAGATTTTCAGTTTGCTACAGTGAAAAAAGCAACAGTTCCAGAATAAACTTACTAGTTCATTTATCCAACTCAAATAATAAAATCTTACAAGAAATTCCTAGAGCTTCAAAACACTTACTTGAAAGACCAGAACACATTTGCAAAACAGTGTGAACTGCAAGTTTCTAGCAAATGCTTTCTGAACTTTGGTAGTTTTTAGGCACATGGTCCTAGTCTACAATACAGCTAATTTTCAAATGTTGATGGATTTTGAGTACATGCTTAAGATTACTACTAAAATCAAAGTTGGTTTGCAGCGAAGTTTTGTTCCCTTTTCTTCTGCAGACAGAGAGACAAAAGGAAAATGTATTCACTTCAGTAGGAAGGGGACTGCACAGAGATGCCAGATGTTAGGAGATTAAATGTAAAAAAAATGTAAACAGTGAGAGAAAACAAAGGTGTGCAAAGATAACACATTCCAGGTGGATACTTTGATACCATGTAGCTCTACTGTATACACTAAAAAAAATCTTCATACTTAATGCATTTATACTGCAAAGTTCCCAAACAATCAAAATTTGGATTTGGTTATTTTCAGAATGTTCTGAAGGGCACAAAACCCTATTAAAGTCCCAGACTTCAAGAAAGTATCTTTTCACGTAAGAAGGACTTAACTCTTTGAGTGCCCTTGACATTACCTAAAATTTATAATGAAACATAAATAAAACATAATGTTACACTGTAATCCTCACTTCATTTTGAGAATTTTCCAAACATTTCAATCACTTGATTACCATGTCACAATTAAAAACAAAGCACAAAATGCCTTGGTATGACATGCCTCAGTAGAACTGTTACCCTTGAATGTTGGATTTACATTAGTTGTTAGGTTTCCCTGCTCAGATAGTATTTTACAGCTTTTCTGTTTTCTCACATAAGACAATTAAATTTCATAGTCCACAGATTGTGAGTTTACAAAAATATTCAAGCAAGAAAAACTAAAATATTATTTCCTAAATACTACTACTATTTAAAAATGATATATATTTAAATGGGCTGATGCTGTATGTGTGAAGCAGATTTCACTGAAGTACACTCCCATATTTACTCTACAGAACTTTGGAAAGTGTATTTTTTTTTAATATTTGACCAAGTACTTCAAAATGCTGAACTAATTCAGCACTCAAATGATAGTGTTTGATGTAATTTCTGGCATCACTACAACAAATGTCACATGAAAGAAAAACATCTTATTTAAAGTAAGGTCTTGACAGCAGTCTGGCATAGTCAACAATACTATTCACAAACTAGAAGACTGGTTATAATCAAACATGTAAGGAGGGAATGATTTTTTCTCTGACCTCTTGAAACAATGTAAACACTTAAATTTTCACTCTCCAGTCTTTCTTAGTTAATCTAATCTCCAAATACAAAAAAGTATTAGGTAAACACAATATGAACAATTTGAAGAAATTATACTAAATGTGATGCCAATACTAATAAAGATCTGTGTAGTAGACTTAAAATAGATGTGTCATGCTGCTGATCCCTCCTTAGCATCCTATCAGAATAAGACTCAATCTGTCCAGTATGAACTAAGCCTTATTCTCACCATTCTGTCATCTTCACTGAATTTCTCTAACTATGGTTGAAAGTTTTGGCTGAAATGTAGTGTTTATTAATCAAGCATAGAACCACATTAATGTGGTTACGTAGCCTGTGAACTAACATTTTTTCCTAATGCAGCCAGCTCAAAACATAGGCAGACACAATGCAAGTGTGTGCACCGTCTGCAAGGCATACCTGATACAGCATGACAGAACTCACTCCCCATCCTACACTCCCCAAGAGCATAGGCAGAGGAAAAATTTACTGCTACTTACACATCAACTTCCTGATATAAATATTTTTAAAATACGTACAACTTCTTATATGTAAACTAATGTGGAATAGGTAAACTATTACACATTTAGAATACTGTCTTCCATGTTAATAGTTCTACTGTACTTATGAAAATTCAGGCCAATAAACATAAAATGACTGAGTGCTTTTAACTTAGGAGCAAAATTACTTATTCAATACAACACTTCTGTTAGAGTTCATGACATTCTAGAAATGTCTATTCTATTATTCCTAAGTTGTAAATTCTGTTTCACAGTAAAGGAATGCTTATTCATTTGACTTAAGATTTCACCCTTCCATTCCCTTCCCTACATAAATTACAGTAAATTCACGAATACAAGCCGCACTGAGTATAAGCCGCATCTCTGGGTGTTGGCAAATATTTCGGTTTTTGTCCATAAATAAGCCGCACCCGAATATAAGCCGCTCTGTCGTTCGCAGCGAGGACCCGCGTGCAATTAGTAACAGAACCGTGGGAGGGCGGGGTTTACTGGCTGAGCTAAGGTTGTGCAGGCTCGGCCCGCTAGGGGCCGCTGACGGGGCCAGGTGGCCCAGCCCGGTGCTGCCGCTCAGGGCCAGCCGCCGCTGCCACTGGGCTCGGTCACCCCGGGTCGGCGCTGCCCCGCGGTGGCAGGCAGGGACAGAGCTTCACCCGCTCCTACGGCAGCGGCGGCGGGCGGGGACGGAGCTTTCCCGCGCCCGTGGCGCCGGTGGCGGGCAGGGACGGAGCTTTCCCGCGCCCGTGGCACTGGCGGCGGGCACGGACAAAGCACCCCGCCTCCTCCCCGGGCCACAGCAATGGCTGCGCGGGGCTCCCGTCGGCTCCCCGAGACGCGGCAATGGCGGCGCGCTTCCCCCCTCCCCCCGGGCCGCGTCAATGGCGGCACGCACTTCCCCCCCCCTCCCCGGGCCGCGGCAATGGCTGCGCGGGGCTCCCGTCGGCTCCTGGAGCCGCGGCAATGGCGGTGCCCCCCCCCATGTCGGCTCCCGGAGCCACGGCAATGGCGGCGCGCCCCCCGCCCCGTCCTCCCCGGGCCGCGGCAATGGCGGCACGTTCCCCCCCCTCCTCCCCGAGCCGCGGCAATGGCGGCGCCCCCTCCCCCCCACCCCGGTCCTCCCCGAACCGCGGCAATGGCAGCGCAGGCTCCCCCCCTCCTCTCCCCCAGCTGTGGCAGAGGAGGGAAGAAGAGAGTTCTCCTGCCTCTCTCCCCGCCCCCTGCGCTGCCTGCAGGGAGCAAGGGCAACACAGTAACACTGTAACAATCGCGAAATGCCGGCTTTTACTGGCAGGTGCTTGGCTCGGTGCCCTGGTTGGCACGTCTGGGGTTGTAAATGTCAGAAAATTATTCACATATTAGCCGCCCCCGACTATTAGCCGCACTTCCGGGTTTCCACCAAAATTTTTGTCAAATTGCTGCGGCTTGTATTCGTGAAATTACTGTACACATATCTTCAGGTATATCCTAAGAAACTTCTTCAAATAGTTTTGCCCATTTTTATCAAATTCTTCATTATCCTTTTGGGTGGTGCAATACTTGGAACTGAGTGCAATAACACAACCACACTTCTACAGGTACTGCAACCAATCAGTGACAGCCACATCAGAGTGTAAATTCATGTTCAGTTTATTTTCTAGTACAAACCTGAAATCCTTCACTACATTTTCATTAATAATTTTAGCCTTCACTACTTGCATCTCATTTAATATCCTTTTAATTTTGCCTTAAATTTTAGAATGTTTATTTTTAAGGATTTTTAGTTAGGTACTCCACTGACTCATTCAGTATGCTCTTTCCTGCCATCCATCTTTCTCAACAGGTACTAGAACAGACCCCTTCCTATCACAAAAAGGAAAGTCAAGATTATTTTTACCCTTAGCTGTAACCTGCAGATTTTCAACTGATTTATGGTCTGGCTGCTATTTATTTCAATGAAAACACAAGGTCCTCACCAACCCTAGTATATAAGCTCCCTTTGCTTGAATAAATGGTCTCCTTCCAAACTGTACCATAGAAGTAACTATTGTAGTAACTAAGTATTACTTTAGTCTGTCACTGTAAAGGTGAATTTCCTCAAATTACAAAGTCCACTGACTGGCACCAGAACAGGGATAAGTTTAAGCAATAGTGTAAGAACTGCCATACATGGCATTATACAAGATAATTTATCACATATGTACATAAGGACTACACTTTACCCTTTGCTATACCTCTACTCACAGTTCTTTTTTTACATGGCTAGTGACAGCATTCATTATTTTTCCAGTGAGAGCTTATATTAATTCAGTGATTACCAGAATATTTTCAGAGTCAGCAATTTTTAACACTTGGTGCCAGGCTTCATACACAAATTCATGATACTGTACTTTTTATTTTGTCAAAATGCTGATCAAGCTCACCTGTTATTCAAGAGAGTCAGGAATTTTTCTAAAAATTATGTTTTGCTTTCTATCACTCTTGCAAATTGTGTGTTATCTGAATTTAAAAAAAAATAGTTGTATATATCCTTTCGTATTTCTATGGTATTGAGAACCGAACTACAAATCCACTCTAAAAGTGTGTCTCACAACCTCTGAGTGCTTAAAGACATTTTTTCATTTCTTCAGTTTGGCTAATAAAGGGTGTTTCATCCTTCTGGACTAAAATGTGCAGCTTACATGATATTATACACTTTGCAATTTATACACATTTTAAAAGAAACAGAATATAAAAACTGTCTGACAAAGAAGTGGTCAGGTGAAGATTCCATTTTGCTAAGTCTGGGAATCCTTAAAATCAGAGGGTTTTGGGAAAGCTGCAAAAAGCAGTTCTCAGAAACAGCAGAACTGCAATTAGAGCTAAGCGGCAGGCATAGATTTATCAGCAGAAAAGTTATATGAGATGCAGAAAGCAAGGACAAATAGAACAATGGTCTGTGTATTAACGCTCGGCTAGAACAACTCTCTAAGCTGCAGAAAAGTATATCTAGAAAGGTATTAGGAAAATCTAAGCTTAATAATGGAGCTCTGTGCAATGTATTTTAAGGCTTACATGCAAGTATTGCATTTGAAATAAGTAAACATTGTTTTAACCAAAGGTACGACATGTACTTATAGTGGTTGGATAGTATTACTGTCAATGTGCTTTTGCTTTCAGGGATTGGTCAAAAAAACTTTCAAAGTGCATTGTAACACTGAGTTCTGCTGCTGCTGCCGAGGACGTGTGATGCTGGCATCCTCCCACTGTCCCAACCATGTAATGAGACTGATGCTGGAAAATAAACAGCTCGAGAGGCGCTCCACAGCAGCCCCTCTCATGACTCTGTACATAAATCTGTGGCCAGCATCAGCAAAGGTTTAAGGAAAATAAATACGGTAGTGACTTTCTGAATTTTAGTTCTATTTGTGTCTTATGATACATAAAAGTTTGATGTCAGTAGCTTTGAGTTCAAAGCTAACCATCTGCATTTAAGAACTTCTCCCAGTCAGAAAGTCAAAAAGACCTTAAAAGTCACAAGGTCACAGCATGGATCTAACTAAAGAACACTTAGAGGGAGAAATATTACCTGGTTTGAAAACAAATACTACTTGTACAATATCCTTACATATTGGCATTATTACATTACTACCATCCTTAGGGAAAGAAAAAAAAATCCACATTTTAACAATACTCTGCATTTACATACATAAAACACACAACCCAAAAACCTTTTAATACCAGAATATTAACTGGAGATCTACACAAAACCTCTTACCTTCTTTCTCTTTGGGTCTTAAAGCTCTTTCTTCTTTTTTGTGCTTTGCTTCAAGCAGCTCTCGTTTCAGCTGTCGGGCTTCCTTCCGTAGCTCCTCGCTGCAAAGAGAAATATTTACAAGGATATAATCTTCTGAGATGTACAACCACTCAGAAGAAATAGAATCAAAGTTAATGGGTAGCAGACTTTTGATACAAACAAAGGGAAGGTATGGAGGCACTGATGGCTTAAAAATCACTTAGGACCTCAGAAAGTCCATATTTCCATTAGGAGGAATAACAAAAGAACATCAGCAGACATCTTACTTTAAGAACCCATTAGAAATATGTTAAGCAAATGAATAATAAAACAAGGAATTCCCATTTGAATTGTAACATTCTAATTAACCATGAGAACTACAAAAAGAGAATCTGAAACAGAGGTACTGCCAAATAAATACAGCATGTGTTATAAAATTCAGTTTACTCAAGCCATATATATTAGTATTTTTCATGGATTTTTCAGTTGGACGAGCAATGCAGTTGTTAATTTGTAGTGACAAAGACATGAAATGTATGTAAGCATGTACTATTAGATACGAAAATTAATTTTGTTCTGCAAATACCTCATGTGATAACATTAGAAAGAAGAACCTAAAATGTGCAAATCATTGTGCCAATATAAAATGAAATATTTGTCTTCACAGAATCACAGTCTGTAACGGACATCTGAAGACCAGACAGTCCAGGCTCCTGGTTCAAATGAGGGTCAAACACAGGACGACGAGAGCACTGTCCAGTCAGGTTTCCAATATCCAAAAATGGAGACTTCAAAATGTCTTTGGGTAACTACTTCTTAACCTCCCACAATGCAAAAAAAGCTCTTCTGTAAATTAAATTCCAATTTTATTTCAGCTCATGCCTGTTTGTGTCCATTTAATGGCTACCTGTGGAAAAGAACTGATTAATTCAAATTTTTCTGATACTAGAATTTGTATTTTGCACTTTTAAATTAGGTTCTGATTGATTTAAATTTCATCACGATTAATGAACTGCAGAAATTATTACAATGCAGAAACATGACACGTAACCATTTCCCTAGAGTTGTTTTATCTACCTTAATTTTCATCTGTAATACCACTACTGACTACATCCTTTTCTAAGCAAAAGACTGGAACTGCAGGGGATGACCACTTTTGATTCTGTCATTTGTATGTATACACAAATACAGAACTTCTGAAAAGCACTAGCAAAGAAGACTATCACTGTGAAGTTATTCAGCCAACCACATCAGGAGGCTCTGCACGGCAGAAGCCATACTAAGCAAAATTACAGCTTTTGCAAGAAACTACAGTTCTACTCTTCTACTTGAAAAGAAAATCATAGGGAAAAAAAGAGATAAAGGGATATTTTTAATCCAAGTATCTCCATTGCTTTTCTATAAATTAGGCATAGCACTGTAAAAAGCTGCATTACAATACTACTACATTTTACTGCAACATTTTCTCATAGAAGTTGCACAGCAGGAACAATACATGTCAATAAAAGGTTGTATGTTAAAAATACTTAGAGTGCCGGACAGTGACAGCAATACAGAGAGAGTGGTAAACAAATGGCACTTGGGAATAACAGTCTAGCACATCAGAAGTCTCTTGTGGAGGACCCACTTACTCTTTTTCTTAGTCAGCTAAACACTATTGCAGTATGAACAATGAACTAGCTAGTGACAATTATTCACCTCCCCCAACCCCTCTTTTTCCTCAGCTGAAAGAGATTTTTGTACAGAACACAAAAAAATCTTAATTCTTAGAAAGTCTAACTCCAAAATAGTCTTTCAAACTCTTTCTATGATCAGTACTAGGTCAATAAACAACTTTGATACTTGGCTCTTCACAGACTCCACACTGTGCGTATTTTTTATTTCTAGGTTCACTTTGCCAAATTAGGTTGGTGAGAAAGGCAATCCAAAAAGGCTTCCTGCTAAAGAGGAAACTGGCTGCTAGGAAAGCCAAACTACATTCACAAACCACACTGAATGGAACAGAACTAGAAATCCCTCCTGACTTTGTAAACAGAAAAATGTCAAACTGATAAGGCACAGCAAAATCAAAGTAAGGGACTACAGTCTACTTGTCCCTTTCATCTTTGAAGCCTAGGTCTTTGCATGCAGTAAATCTGCATTCAGGTTTCACACATCAGTTAGTAAGTGCCTGCTATCCCTGTAAATTTTCTCTTGCTATCACCAAGACTGGATTATGAAATAGTAGTTCTGTTCTTTGAATTCTTGTAGTTTTCTAATTTCTATTAAAATGAACACTAGTAAAGCAGAAAGCATTATATTTTCACCAAAGTTCTTATACTTAAGTTAGCTAACCATGTTATCAGAAAATGTTTAGTCTTAAAAGATGGAGGAGGAGGTGTTTGAGAACAGCCCTACTGAGAAGGACTGGAAGATGCTTGTGGATGAGAACACGGACGTGACCCATCAGTGTGCACTCAAAGCCCAGAAAGCCAACTGCATCCTGGGTTGCATCAAAACCAGCATGGCCACCAGAGAGATGGAGGTTATTTTCTGCAGTTACCTTCTTAACAAAATATATTCCACGTTTCAGATTTCTAATATGCATATATATTATTTTTCTTCTGTATTTTAGATCAGAATAATATGCAATTAATAAGAAATAAAATAAGTTGGAAATTTAGCCAAATATTTTAGGTTAAATTGATAAAATTGTTTCTAAGTGCCATGTACTGAAGTTGTTTTTTGGAAAGTAACTAATGGTCTTCTGAATTTGAAAAGCAACTTTTTTCAAAAAAGAGAAGCTCTGTATTTGACTTCACTTTGGCAAAAGAAAAGAGAAATGATTACAGAAATAAACAGTAATTTTGACTTTGGGATAGGTGACCAAATGATCATACTTCCTATGTACAAGTCCAAAACTCTACATACATATGTAAGCCTCTTTGTACTTGTAGGCTTCTGCACGTGTGTATATAAACCGTAACTACCTGTATTCAAGCACACCAAATCTCTAACAAATAAAATATGTATTATACACAGACACAAGTAAGACCTAGAGAGGCAGAGTATGTTATTCAACTGTGATTTAGGGAAAAAAATGGTTGCATATATTCAAAACTAACTCAGCTACTGCCATACAGTGATGAAAAATATCAGAAGATGCTAACATTCATTTGATGCCATATTTGAATCACAAAGTGCAGAACACTTTGCATTCTATGCATTTCCAAATTTACCCCAACTCCAGTCCAAACTCCACTGCATTTTGGAGTATCTGCTATTCCCTCTCTAAACTCCACCTAAGATCCTAGAGAGGTTCAAACTCCTAGAGGTTACAGCAGCACATAGTCATTCACTGATGCTGGTACAACTAATATTAAACAAATTCTTTCAAAACTGAAGTACTTCAGTGGTGGCAAAACAATACAAATAGCCTCACAGAGCATTTGCAGAGATAAGTGTAAATTTATATTGGAGGAGCTATTCAGAGACTGAACAACTAAAAGATTGTGCCATCTTCATGCCATCCCTGGGCCTGGAGTTTTTCTAAAATGCAAATCGTGGTTGAAACAAGAAGTAATTCAGGGAAGTGCTGTAGTAATGATGACTTATTTTTGATGGAATAGCATGTTATTTCCCTTCTCCTTTTTCAGTATTATAATTACATTGCTTATATTTTTTTAAAGACAATTTATTTTCATTTGCTGTCTTCTCATTCAGTAACATCAAAAGAAAATTACTAAGTGTTATCCTTAAATGGTAACATTATTTAAGAAGCGTTGTTCCAATAATTTCACAATTATAAGCCGCACCTGATTATAAGCTGCACTTCCGGGTGTCGGTAACTTTTCATTCTTTGTCCATATATAAACTGCACCGGATTATAAGCCGGACTTTCGTTCACAGTGAGGACCCACATGCAACAAAGTAACAAATTAGCAACAATCGCACCATCGTGGGTTTTACTGGCAGGTTCTCAATTTGCAAACATTTTTCATGGATCGGGGTAGCCTTTAAACGCAGCCTAAGAAAATACAGACAAAAATAATTCACTTTTATTAAACCTGCCGGCTCCGCTCTCACCCAGGTGAGGGGAGGGTGTGGCCAGGGGGGTGAGGGCAGCGGGGCCGGGTGGGCTGGGGACCTGCTGTCCCGGGCTGTCAGAGGCAGCGGGGGCCGCAGGCGGGAAAGTTTCCTGGTGAGTGGTGGAGCCCCTCTGAGTGCCGTGCTGGCCTGCCCAGTGCCGGGGTGGCCCTGGCGCTGGGTGGGCCCCACTGCTTGCCGGCCAGGCCTGTGCCCTGCGCTGGGTGCTGCATGGGAGTGGGCAGGAGTGCGGAGCCTGGGCCCACTGGTGTCAGGGGCTGCGAGCCCGGCGGAGCCGCTCAGAGGGGCCCTGTGGGTGGAGCTGCCGCTGCCTAGCTGCTGCCCTGGGTGCTGCGGTGTCTGAGGCTGCGCCATGTGTGTGGGGTGAGCGCGGCGCCGCGCTGGGGGTTGCAAGCCCAGCGGAGCCGCAGTGGGCAGGGCCGTGGGGTCTTGGCATGCCCGCAGCGCTGCACAGCCCCAGGCACGGGCCGGGCAGGGACATGGCGGGTGGTGCGAGGGATGCAGGTTGGCAGGGCTCTGCTGCTGCCAGGGCTCTGCGGCTCTCGTGGCTTGCACTTCCAGGTTAGCAAAATTCATAACTTCGTCCATATATTGGCCTCTCCTGAATGGAAGCCGCACTTCCAGGTTGGGACCAAAATTTTAGTCATAAGGGTGCGGCTTATATTCATGAAATTACTGTAAGCATATCCAAAAATAAGGAAAACAACCTAAAATACTCTTTTTAATTTTAAACCCATTTTAGAATGTTATAATTAATAGAAGTATTTAAAAATCGCTATGCAAGTTTAATTTTTACATGAGCTGAATCCTGTAACATCTTAATAAAATAAAATGAATACTGAAGTACTTCAACTCTGCTCATGTTAATTTCATAGCAGAAGGGACGATTTTAATTCAGTTTAGATAAACCAAATAAAAATCAAGCTATAGTACAGTATTATCCTTTGTAAGCTAATAGCCTGGAAGGTAGTCCTGGATTCAATCCCCTCCCATTACAGGCAGTCACATCTTAAAAGCATTAAAAGCACATTTTATGTTCTCTTTCTTCTATTTAGTAATGATAATTTTCAACACCCATGATTTATATGGAAAGGTCATTCCAGAACTGACAACCAGACACCTTAATAAAATCAGAGGCAATGAGAATTGTTCAGATAATAGCTTTGTTTTCTGCTAGACACTCTTAAAAAATGCATAATATTCTGTTTGAGAGTTCCAATTCTACGTTAAAATACAAATAGTATTTCCAAATAGAGAACCCCAACAATAAAATAAAACACTATAAAATGTCATGTTTGCAAAACTAACTGACTTGCAGAATGTGTGGAAGAATCAAGGTGAATGTCTGCTCTACACTCTCAGTTTTGAAGCCTTTTCTGACATTCCCCCTTCTGCTCCTTGGGGTATCTGCAAACATGCAGTTCTTGGAATGGATAGCCAATTCCCCATTTGGCATGTACATCTAAGACTTTTCTAGGGTTCAAGAATCTCAGTTTTGTCTGGATTGCATTACTGTTCATCTCTGGTAGTGCAAGAATTTTACAACCGAAAATATGAGAATAAAAATTATGTATGGAGTTGGAATATGCACTTTGTCTTTCTGCCAGCCTGGTTTTGCTATAGAAATCAGACTTGTATCTGTCTGTTTTCTGCAAATGGTGCATTGCAGCTGTATCTCAAAAAAGATGATGATATAAAAATGGTGGCGGACATATTCAGCAGTTTTGACATCAGAAAATGGTAGATGAAATATTTTAATATACCTGCTGGGTCCTGTATGGCCACCTGTGCTAACAGTAGGGCTGACAGTTAATGCTGTGTTTCACTTCAGCATCAGCTGGTACACTACAGTTCACAATTAGTACTGCAACTCTTGTGTTTTAAAAATAAAATCTTAAAAACTTCTGCACTGAATGAATTTATGGACGAAACACCAGTATTTATATATTTTACCTAGGAAATATTTCAGTGATGAAATCTAAAAGGACCAGCATGTTTATTAAAGATTACATGGGCAACTGTTACTGTCTTTTCATTACCAGAAACATGAGAGTAAACACGTGCATCACATCACTAACACTTCAGAGAACTGGAATTCTATTTTAATTATACATACTGGACTGTAAGCTACATGGTATGCCAGCAGTCCCAGTATTGTGCAGTGAATTCTCAAAGGCTGAAACTGATGAAGAATGTTACCGTTCTACTCTGCTGGGAGAAACTCAGCAAACAGTAGGGCCCATAAGCTGAACACGAAGTAAAAACTTGTGCAAGGAAGATACTAAAGGAGAGGCAATATATTTTATTATCTTTACTAACACAGATGTAGAGGGAAAAAAACCCCACAGGTTCCAGGGCACACAAGCTCTTCTTCAGCTAGTTTATTTTTCTTCCACAGTTTGCTTAATAAAAGGTATTAGTTTTCAATGTAAACTTTCTTTGCTTACATTGCTCAGCCACCAGTTACACTGCCAGAACATGCAGATGTATGAATTAGGGCATGTATAGAAGCATATATCATACACCACATATCATATATTAAGGCTGATTTTTTGCACTATCTGGAACTTCAATACTCACAGTAGATCCTGGAACAGATAGGAGACCCTGCATTTTCTCAGTTTAAGACAAAAACCTAACCGCTTACCACAAGAAAGTTAACAACTGTTAAACAAAACAAGAAAGTAGAGACTGTCAGCATCTCTCCTCCAGAGCAATGCTATATCTATATGGATTGCAAATATCTAGCTTAATGCTTGATAAAAGTAGGTTGGTTTTTTTTTTCTTTTTTATAGTAACACACCACATCACAGACCAATGGAGTTGCTGCAATGAAGAAGTTTTCCTCTTATTCACATCTGAATGATGGTCTGCAGGAGGAATTTTTGGTTTTGTTCTTTAATCACAAATAAATTTTATCATGAACATTTAGACTGGAAAAAAAGCTTACCGTGGCTTGGCTCAGGAAATACCTACTGGTAGGTTAATTTATTAGAATCTTTTTCAGTAAACCAATTCAACATGTTTTTTCTATTAGCCACTAACAAGCATCTTAAATATTCTTTTCTTATCATTTTTCTTATATTGTTCTACTATTTTAGGGGGAGCAAACTAAATCTGTAACTTGATATGAAAGGTTAGAAGCGTGGTTTCACCAGAAAAGTCAAACAGGTTCTAATATCTTAGATAAAAGTAATATATGCTTTAGAAGTAGCAAGGGTGTAAACCAAACAATTCCAAAATAATTACTTGCAATGCAAAACTCACAAAAAAAAGGACCAGAAAGACATGCAATTAAATAGTGTGCCTAGCAAGTAGTAAAAAAGTTTTAGAAGAATTTTGCATCTGTAAATCTAAAGCTAGAGCTGTCAAAATAGGTAAAAGGTCTTATGTTAGAAGGTGTATTAAAAGGGCTATGATGAGTTTTAAAAAGGAAACAGCTGAAAGTTTAATGCTAAAATGATTGAATTAACTGAAACAAGAAACATAAGTGGAGGAAGAGGTCACTAGGTCATATGGGATAAAAGGGAGTAATAAAGTAAAATAAAATCACTGCTGATTGGATAAATGATTGATTTGTGTCAGCTTTCTCAAAAGAAGATTCTAGAGAGATAACTCTCTAAGAACATGATCTGATTTGGACATAAAGATGACACAAGACCAGAGAAAAAGGTGTCAGAAGGGTAAATTTCAATCAACTTTAAGTGTGATAAAGCTCCAGAGTACATCCTCAGGAAGGAACTCAAAAATTACTGTTTCACTAACTCACCTTAAAATCAATGTTATATCAGATGACAAACACTTCAGAGCAAAAGGGATGTCCAAGGACAGCACAGTGAACTTCATGATAGCTTGTTTTAACTAATCTAGTAATTGAGTAAAAATCACCTTGAGCAGTGAGTCTCTAAGTTTTCTTACTAATCCATTAGTTTCATTCAAATGTACTGATGAAGCTGTGAATGAACAAAGTCACGGACAAGGTGAACAGTTTTAGATATTCAAAAAGCCTATACAATGAGCCCCTTTTAAAAAGAGAGTAAAGGGTGAAAAGTGGATTGAAAACAAAGCACAGAGTGAAAAAAGTTAACCAGGCTAAGATAAGAACAAGAAACCACCTTTCAGTATAACTAGATTAATACTTCAAATTAAATACTCTGAATAAATGGAGTGAGATACATTTCCAGAAAATCCAGAAATTAGAAACTCAGTTAGCCCCAGATAAAATATGGTGATTTCACAAAGTTTTAGCGCAGGAATAGAAAATGGAACAAACAGGTTCTCAGAAACTCTAATTTAATTATCTTACAGAATTGCAGAATATCCTGCAGAATGAAGTCCTTCTACTCTTTGCAAGGACTGTTACTCTAAAGTAACAGGACAAGTTAATGAAAAAAGCACGTAAACTTTACTAGTAACAGCACAATGAAGATCTCTACCAATTTGCAGTTGTGGAAAACAATAATGCATATTTATTAAGGAGAATAAACAAAATATTATTATAGTGGCTCTACAAGAGACAGCCAATATTACTCCATTTGGAATACTATAAACGAAACTGAGTATCTCATGCCAAAATGGCCGGCACAGTAATACAGGAAACTCTACAAAAGATGACAAAAATTATTCCCATTACGAAAAATCACCCCTGACATGAAGATTAAGGAAAAAGGAATTATTTGTTCCCGAAGAAGATGAGACAGAGGAAACATGAAGAAGTGTAGTAAAACCACAACTACTGCAAACTTTTAATATCTAGGCAAGAAGGCACTCAGTAATATCTCAGTAATTTAGAAAAGATAAAATATCTTTCACTTTTCAGATGAGACCACACAGTTTATTTGGGGTAAAAAAACCTTCAAATTATTAAAAGTACGTCTGACATTTACATGAAAACCAGGAACATCTATTTAGAACAATTACTGCTAAAAATGAACTTCAGAAGAAATAGAATACTCTGTGTCCTAGGACCACCCAATTACAAATCAGCTTATGGGTATTGCTGATACATTCCTTTCTCAATTCTCTGAGGCCAATGATACTTACTGGCCACTGGCCAGACAATTCCACTTGCAGATTCCTACATCATCAGTGAAGGCAAAGACACTTCAGACCATATTCAGCACATGCCAACTCATTCTGACTCTCCATTTTATGAAAAGTATAATCAGTGCTCATGATTACTAAGTACCATGATATTTGTATCAGCACCAGAGTCTTCAAAAGAATTTAATATGAGGAATGAAAGAAATAGTTTTCTATATATTCTACTAATACTGGTATACCTTAAGTTATTTAAAACACCTAACTGGACAGATTAAACTAAGAACATAATATATGCCAATTATATATCACCATTTCTTGGAAATTGGATAAACACTTGTTCTGAGTTTTGCCTGCTGTTTCCCAACATCTGATAAAAATTTTTAACAGATGGAAATGATTGCAAAGTGAACAGCATCCCCTTCATGCTCTCCATTCTGATTTAATCACAAATCCACTGAATCTGATAGTAATGAAACAATAGACTTGTTGCTGATGAGACCACCAAATGTCTTTCATAAAAACCTATCAGAAACTGTAAAATATAGTCACTACAGACATACAGTTATTTTCTGATCTGCCATATTACCTGTCAATACAAAATAGCAAATTCTATAATGGAAGCTAAAAATCTTTCACAGAATTAGCTGGCCTAGACATTTATAGATTTTAACATTCTTCCCTATTACAAAATGGCAACATTATTCCTGAATGAGTCAGCTCTGCAGTCTCCATATAACACGTATTTTAAAAACCCAAATAATATTAAATTTTTTTTCTACTGCAGACTACAACTGGGAACTCTGAGTACAGTAGCTAGTAGTTCTAATAATGTAAAAAAGATTTGAAATAAAGTATATCTTGGGGTGCCCTTAGGATCAATGTTGAAATGTCTGAAAAATCAGCTAAACAATCTGCAGAATCTAACTAATGTATTCCTTCACAAGCAACTACAGCTTTTCTTTTTTTACTAACACTTGAAATTAGTAGATCTCTGAAGAGAAAATAATTTAATTTTTTCCAAATGTCAACTTTACATAAAAATGTCATCAACTTAATGCCAGTTTAAAGAGCGTCTGCAGAATGCTTCAAGTCTAGAAATAATCACTGAGCCTCACTCAAAACAAAAAAATCCTCCTTCTTCCAATAGTACTATTTGAGCCTCAAAGGATCCAACAGGGTGATTCATCCAGCCTGGGGATCCTCCCTGGCTGCCCCCTCTTCTAGGGGCTCCTCTGATCCAGATGAGAGACCAGACTGGAAAGAATTTTTCTGGCAGCAAGAAAATAACCTAGCTGCAGCAACTGCTTTTCCCAAGCCCTCTTTTGTCACATGAAGGAACCATATGTACGTGATGTGACAGGGTAGAGATGTAGGACACTATGGGAAAGTCAAAAGCCAGGATTTCCACTGTCAGAACAATTTATATCATACTTCTGAGGAACTCCTGAAGACAGAGGTTGCTAGGTACAGGTTGGATGAGATGCTCTGGTAGCAGCATCCCGCTCCTTGTTTTCCCTTTTCCTGTTCAAGGCAGAAAACAGAGACATACACAGTAAACATAGTTCTTCAAGAAATTCCTCTCCAGAGCTGCACAACAGAATGCAATCTAAATAAGCCAAGTATTATGTTGTGAATTCTCTGTCTCTAGAAAAATTATATAGCTCACTCATCAGTCAAGCACTGTTAGATCAGTCTACACCTGCTTCTGCATCAGAACACAAGCTGGTAAAAAGGACCTTTCATAAAGCCCCTGCCTTAGTTTTATGATCTCCTCTATCTAAATAAGCTGACAGAAGGAGCAGATCAGTTTCAACTGTGATTTCGGTGAGAAAGGGCCATCAAGTCCTTCTGGCTGTCCAGTAAAAGAAGAGATCCTCATGTCAAAGTTTGTTCATAAATCAGATTTCAGACATCAGAGACAGGATATGATTAGAGATACTGGCTACAGACATTTTGTATTGAAGGTGAATTACAATAGAAATGAGATCTGAATGACCTAAAAAATATATCCAAACACACACAGGACAGAAATACCTTCAAAGAATGTAAGCTACAGGTGTTATATGCTATTTTTCATATGAAAAGGACTTGAGGGTATAAAATGAAACTGCAAACCTGTTGATTTAAAAGAAATAAAAGGAAATATTGTCTCCACAGTGCTTACTATCAAATTGAGGAGTGTATTAACACAAGACAGCAAATAGATAAAAAGCATGAACAGGTTCAAAGCTAGCTAGTCACAGAAGAAAAATATACCACCAAACATTAAACAGAAAAGGCCACATGAACTTCCTGACTAAATAAGCCTTGAACTTCATATTGTTAGAAAAAGGAAAAGTTGCCCAGTAGTATTTCAGCACTTTGTGCTTCTGTCCATCATTAGAGGCAGGACATTTGGCTAAACAGATCTTTGATCTAATTTGGCATAATTTATTCTTAAATCAGTTATGATTTCTAAAACCTGATATTTATTATCTTGATCCAGCACACAAGTCACACTGGAGAGTTCCATGTCTGAAGGTGCATAACTGTATTTATTTTAAAAATTAATTTAAAATGAATTTTAAATTATTTTAGGCATTAAATATCACTCATGCAAAAGTATTCCTCACAGAAAATGATTTGTCATTTTCTGTTTCTGAATGGAGGGATACTAAGTTTTTTTGCAGCTCCAAGAAAGATCACCCCCCATTTTATGTAACTGGAAAACTTGATGTAACTTCAAAAGCAACAACTGTGAGATATGAAACAGTAAAACAAAAAGGAAAAGCATTCTAATTTTATGCAATGCACCAATGGTAAAATAAAGAAGTAGATTAATAACCAATAGATTGATTTTGAAATCAAAGTCTGACTCAGTTTTTATGACCTGTGTGAATTTCCTCCATATTGAACACCCAATGCACAACTATCATGCCACATCTGACATAAGAGTTACCCGAAGAATGCCTAAAGGCTATAGAATTAATAACACCAATGTATACACAATCAGAAAAACTCTCCCAGCTTCCCACAGTGTTATCAGAGCATGTATTTCAGTGCTTAGAATATTCTCTATTAGCTTTTAAATTACAACTGCATAAGTCATAAAAAACAGCAAAAAATTAGTATCATAGTAAAACTACTACAAAAGAATTAACACATTTATAGCGATGGTTTCTATAACAATTATTATTAACTGTGAAGTCTGTGAATAACCAAAAGTAAGGTCCATTATCTCAAAAACCTACAAGCACCATCTCAGCTCTCGGTTATTTTACAGAGGAATATTTGAGCTGATCTGTTTCATACTCTGTGATGGATTTCACATTCTTATGAAGTAGTTTCATCTCTAATCTCTTCCCATTACTCATTCCCTACTCATGTAAAAAAAGAATGGCTCCAAAATGCCTCTTACATTATCATCCCACATCTGTACATCAATTAAGCATGGACTATATGTGAGCCAGAAAAAACATTTTGATACCTCTTTAGACTGAATGAAAAGAATTTCTAAACTGAGTTAAATCAAATCTCAAAAATGAAATCAAGTGGCAAAGATGTTTTATTGTTTCAGTAGATCTGAAACTAGACCTGAATCATTATGTTGCAATAAAAGTCTACTTCAGATGATCATCTCACCCTCAGATGTCATTGAAAAGATTTGCAATTGACTAGTAATGAATATTATTTGTATCAAACCTATTTAAGGATATTCAACAGGTTGTTTTATTCTAGTAGCCATAGCAAATCAGACAACAGATTGGCGTATACAACCATGTTAATTATTTATATTGCAAGTGCAGTATCAAATCAAACTTGGTTCATATACCGCTTTATATGTAAATAATTATATTGGGTTATTACAAATATAGTGTAAAGTATTATATATAATAAAATGAAAAATAAACAAATAAAGCAAAACAAAACCAACAACAAAAAAACCCACCAAAAAACAAAACCAGGCCAAACATAAACCCAAAAAATTTAAAACGGACATATCTATTAATTACATAGGCTTAAAATGTTGAGGCTGAAAGATTTTGGAACTATGTCTAAGTATACAAGGAAAACTAACCGTATATTTGAGCATTTTTAAGATGTGCTACTTAGCATGCATTTTATCCCACGTATAACTGCTTCAATCAGGAAATATCTGTAAGTCCCATCATTTTAGGTTTTGGTCAATTAAGTTTTTGTCCTTACTAGTTGTATTCATTATAAAACAGTTCACCAAATTTTATATTTAAGCTAAAATAAGTAACATTTTCATAGTTCATATCACAAGAACAGTTTGATTCTTGTAATAATGCCACCAACTGATATTAATTTGATCAGTAGGGGGCTACAGAGGGCATTTATCTGTCACATATAAACCTGCTGTCACACAAGTAATATTTTTAACATGTAAATATAGTACTTCAATAAACATGCAACTGCTTTACTATTGCTTAAATAATATATTACACAGTAAAACTCATATACTATAACCATAAAGTGTTTTACACTCTATGAAGTAATGCACATTGTTCTTGGTATAGACAAGTTCCATTAAACAGACAAGAAAACCAGCTGTAACACACAGAAATATTTCTGTGACCTGCTGAAGACAAGTGTTCATTTGGGTTAAGGAACAAAAAGTTAGTAACTGGTTCATCTCTGCTTTGGAAACAGAACAGGCATGTGGCATCATAACAATCTTGCAATGTGGGTTTTAATTAAGTATAGAAACATTAAGGGTGAACACTGTTTTGTGAAAAAATCTTAGCATTTACAGGAGTCTATTTGTCCCAACCTCTCAACCCTAAATGGTGTTTTATCTTTAAGCTGCTCAGAATTTAAAATCCCAGAATGCAGCTACAAATACTCAAGTCTACCAATAAACCAATAAAACTCAGTGCTTAAAAATTCAGGCAGACGTTTAAAATAATGATATCTGCACTTAGAAATCAAAGGATGCCCCTTTCTTTTAGATTTTCTTACTAAAATTACTGGTAAAGGACATTTATTGACAGTCAATAAAGAAAAATACTATTACAAAGAAAAACTAAAAAGATCATACCAAGAAGTAGTCTTTCTACAACAACATAAAGTAAAAAAGTTGCCAATGTTCTTTTTACTTTTCATCTTACGTGTAATTTCTTCACTCCACCTGTTAATCAGTGCAAAAATGATAAAGATGACAAATAATGGGTGTCATAATCCTCAATGTTACTTTTTCCTTATTAAAAAAATCCTTTCTATCATGAAGTCTATGCATAACAACATAAAAATAATACATATACAGTAATTTATGGAGTTTTACTTCAAAATTTATAGTATGATAATGCATAGAGGATATATAGTACAGTATATTATATAGTATAATATAGAGAGTATTAGTTACTTATCTTTTATCATTAGCAGCATTTTGGGATCTGGTTTTCATTTGTTGATTATTCAGCAAAATCCTGTTCCTATTTTTACTGAACTACTAAAGATAATTACTAAATATTCTCAAGTAAGGAATGTCAATTCAAAGGTTTCATATAAGACACTCTTGTGTCCCTTAAGTTACCATAAATCTAATTTTTTGTGAGAGTCCCTCTGATTTTTACAATTTACAGTAATTTCACTAATACAAGCCGCAGCAATTTGACCAAAATTTTGGTTGAAACCCGGAAGTGCGGCTAATACTCGAGGGCGGCTAATATGTGAATAATTTTCAGACATTTACAACGCCAGACGTGCCAGCCAGGGCTCCGAGTCAAGCACCTGCCAGTAAAAGCCGGCATTTCGCGATTGTTACAAAGTGTTTCTCTGTTGCCCTGGCTCCCTGCAGGCAGCACGGGGGGCGGGGAGAGAGGCAGGAGAGCTCTCTTCTTCCCTCCTCTACTGCAGCCCGGGGGAGAGACGGGGGGGCCCTGCGCCGCCATTGCCGCGGCCCGGGGAGGAGGGGGAGAGCCCGCGCCGCCATCGCCGCGGCTCAGGGAGGAGGGGAGGAGCTCTGCCCCTGCCCTCCGCCGCGGGAGCAGGGGGTGCTCCGTGCCCGGCCGGCACTGCGGCGGGAGCGGGGCGCTCTCTCCGTGCCCGGCCGGCGCCGCGGCGTGAGCGGGGCGCAATCTCCATGCCCGGCCGGTGCCGCGGCGGGAGCCGGGTCAGGGCAAGCGAACCCAGAGGCGGCAGCCAGCCCTGAGCGGCAGCGCTGAGCTGGGCCACCTGGCCCCGTCAGCAGCCCCTAGCAGGTCGAGCCTGCACAGCCTTAGTTGAGCCAGTAAACCCCGCCATGCTGCGGTTCTGTTAGTATTTGTCAACTTTGTTGCACGCGGGTCCTCGCTGCAAACGACAGAGCGGCTTATATTCAGGTGTGGCTTATTTATGGACAAAGAACGAAATATTTGCCAACACCCAGAGATGCGGCTTATACTCAGTGCGGTTTGTATTCGTGAATTTACTGTAAATCTAAAAATACCTGGAAAAAAGCTTGCAAACTAAAATAAGTAGTTGATCCTCATTCAAGCCAGCTGTACCACATTTTATTCTAAAAGTATTTTATATCTGTAATATCCTTATAAATAGAAGATTATGCTCAGAAGTTCATATTCTAAAGGGTTAAACGCAGAAAAAACAAAGTAAGAGTAAATTGAGGGATGGTAGACATGTCTCTTGAAGAAAACAACATAATGGATTAAAAAAATTCTTCAGTGTTAATAGATTATTGAGATGAGGTGGATTCTTGAGGTCAACAAATAAGTATTAGATGGTATTTAAATACACAGTTTGTCGTTTTCTTTAATAAAAAGAAAAACTTGAGACACGTGGCACATGGTCTCAGTTAGGAGGCAGCAAAAGGAGAGCAGGGGATTCAGTACATATTTTATTAACTCAGTTTTCTTTTCAGCTTTGCAGTTCACCTTTAAAATAAAAGCTTAGATACTGCTGAAAACAGCAAAATTTGTGGAAAATCCACAGGGAGGCTCCAAATCCTTGGGATTTGTGGATTTTCTGTTTGAACAGATTTTTATTGTTCCTGTTGATTGCCTCAACACTCACTCTCAGGCACCAGGCAGCTTGAGTTATGTTATCTGTGGGCATTTAAACAATACCAGCAGGTAGCTTAATTTTCCAAACTCATTTTTCCTAAAAGGTAGAATGCCAAATAACTGTTAGTAGAGACATGAAAATGTAAAAAAGAAGCATCTGATCAGTTCTGTTAATTTAACTTGGTTTAATAATTGCCACTGACTTGTTAGCTATATTAAGTTATAAAAATATTTTTATATGGACTGACACCTCTATTTTCATTCTTTTTGTTATTGCCTGATCACATACTATAGCAAAAATGGCTCTGTCTGGGCTAAATGCCCAGAACATTTGAAGCATCTCATACTGAAACAATAGTAGTCTTTGTTGAACACCATCTGCTAGGAGATTTTTTTTTAAATCATTGTGTGTCTGCTAATACAGATGCACTGCACTTCCACAAAAGTTGAATTATATTTAAGCTCAGACTAAATACTACTCATGTAAAAAGTGTTTCATTTCACATAACGACTGAGCTGCAGTTATATTGACGCAACACACACAAGATAAGCATGTTATAGGTAACCAGATTACTCAGAAATATTTGCTTCTGCTCTTTTGATTTTTACAAAGTCATCATTCATTCAGCATCATAAATCTTACCTTTCAGTGATCATTTGTGTTGTGAATTTGTTGGTATTTCTCATAACTCTGTTTCTTCACTATTATGGGTGAACTGACTTGGCTAAATTACAAATCAGACAGTAAACAGTGTATTATTAAAAATCTGCAGACACTGAATAATTGTTATCTGCAGTAAGACAACAGAAAAGCATTAAACAGATTTATGAAAATTAAAATATGAGCAGAAATGAACTCCATCTTGAAAAGAGCAAGAAAAAATCTAAGGACGATAGTTAAAAGTGCAGTTAGTCAACAGAAAGAACCCAGTAGTAGCATGAAACCCACAGACAATGCAAACAAAACTAATTAAAGACAGCACTGCAATATATTCACAGCTCTCTTTAAAAAAATTTGTGGAATTAATATTTTGGTCATACCAGTCCTGGATGAAGTTCCACTGCAAAAACGGCATGACAAATGTTAAACTAATTTTTGGAACAGCTAAAAAGGGATAGTTCAAAACTTGTAGCATATGATTTTTAAAGCTGGATTAAGAAAATGCAGAAAATCTACTAGTTTATCTTCTTCCTCTTTTCTACGAGACACATACCACTTTTTGGTACATTTAGTATAAATATCTGAAATAGTCATTTCCTTATGTTTCATAATTTGGAAAATATTTCTGATATCCAGTTCAAATATTCTGATTCTCTCTTCCTTTCAGCATCTTGGAACTCTTCTAGTTTTGTTCTTTGAAAACTCCCATTACAAATATGCTACTGTACATTCTCAGACTTAGAAAAAAACCTTTAGAAATGACCTTGTGTCCACTGACCAGTCATAACTATATATACACTCAGGTAATCACAAATATAAAATGAAGTATATTAATAAATATTAATAAATAAACCTTCTCAAGGCAATTGATCCTGTAGCACCGCGTCAATTCAACTTTAAGATTTTTGGTAAGCCAAACCAGAAGGCACTTGGTTAAGACTATATGCAGTTGTATGTCTGAACTGAATGGAATTCAAGAAGCAATGAAAGTAGTGTGGATACCTTATAATCAGATTTTCTGTTTACTACTCAAAATGCATTAAAAAATTAAAATGGATAACTGGCTTCTTTTAAAATTTCCTTATCCTTCAGTAGGTACAGCAAAAATGCAATTTGTAAAGAAAAAGCAAGACAGCTATTTTCATCATCTTAAAAATCAATTAATATTTCTAGTGAACAAAACCAGAAATTTCATAATCCACGATTATACAATTTTTGGGGGTTGCGGCCATTGGAAATCAAATCCAGTACCAAAGGAGAATTACATATCTTTTAAGTCTGGTACTCTCTGAATAGCTGATTAATATTGTATATAAATGCCTTCCACAACATACTCCCAAATGAGTTCACTATTTACACCATCACATCCTTAAAATTCTGACTTCCAAGACAAGGCTGCTGTTCATATTTCACATAATTCAGGTGAGAAAAACACTTAGTGTTCATTGTATTATGAAGTAATAATGTATTAATAAATAGACTATATGCCTATAAATGTTTCTCCAGCAAAATATTATAAATAATTTTAAGTGCCCTGTATAAAATAATCTCCCTTGAATAATTATTCTCAAAAATGATCATGCAGTTATGAACCATTGCACATTTTGTTTAAAATAAGTCTTATAATAACAAAACACAGAAAGAAAAATAATGATTTTTACTACTGACATATACTGCAGAGCATTTCACAATTAGCAAAACCAAACTCAGTTAAACAAAGCTTTAATAGCAAAGCAAGTAACACATGAAGAAACTTTCTTGTAATTCATTACTTTCCAAAGAAGTTCCGACTTCAGAATCTTTCTCAACATGGGATTTAATAACAGCCAATACCTTTTTTAAGTGATCCACTGAAGCAATTACTATCCATGAAAGCATTAATAGGAAATCATAAAGTTAAGACCTGGCAATCACTTTTTTTTTTTTTTTAAACTGTATATATAACATAAGCCCTTAAAAACCAGCAACAGTTTATTGGATTTTGGTAGGCATAACATGATCAAAGTGTTCCCTAAACCATGAAAACATGAAACTATTAATTACATGTTCAGACCATTTTTAATGTACATTCCATTTAAAAATTGCACATAAAGAAAAACTGCAAATAAAGAAAAATTGAACTCCACATTTATATGGAAGCTGCTGTGCTTACGTCTCACAGCTACATTAATATATCATCCATGCAGCTTGCCTCCACCTGCTCACAGGGGGTTTTTTTTTAAAGCTTGTTCACAGCTTCTTTTTCAGGCTTTCTTTCTTCAAAAATCTATTTTTTGCCTGATAATGAAACCTGAACTAGGCTGGCAGCTAGTCAGCTCTTTCAAGTACACTTTCTCTAGGTACTTAACATAACTGTAGTTTGGATGCAGGAAAAGAACTACCCTTTTCCCCTCACAAGAGCAACACTTATTTGTCTTGTCCTTAACAGCT
This sequence comes from Catharus ustulatus, assembly GCF_009819885.2. Lineage (NCBI taxonomy): Eukaryota > Metazoa > Chordata > Aves > Passeriformes > Turdidae > Catharus > Catharus ustulatus. The sequence goes on along the minus strand of NC_046262.2, from coordinate 20,988,238 downwards.
TCTCTTCTGCAAGATTTCACAAACTCTGCTGTTTCACCGTGTTACCAGATAAGAAAAACACCAACCAGATGATTTCTGATATTAAAACTTAAGATTAAAAAATACATGAAAAATTAAACATCCAGTAAATCCAGTACTAGCATTTATTTTAAGTACAAAAGTCCTTGATACTTGATTATTCATCATAATGAGACAATAATGCGTTTGACATCAGTTATGGCTCATGGCTCATGTGTTTTCCAGTAGATATTCTCAAAACAGTTTTTTCCTGTCTTTCTTCCAGTTATTTTTCTTTTCAGACTGTTCTACCACCTTCTTTTTCCTTGTAACAATTCATCCATACGTAAACTATTGCCAAATACTGTCTTTTTTATATTTGCATTACCATTCTTGCACAAAATTAAGCACTTGCTACAAAGAATGCAGCAACCTTCAAATTACACACTACTGCACAACTTTTGATCTGGTATAAAACATAAGAAAAAAAAAAGAGAATTAATTAATTTAACATTTCTGACTGGTATATGAGATACTGAAAAGCTATACTATGCATACTTTTATCAATACCTTTACTGAAGCTACTTAAAAAGTTAAATAGAAGGGTTACTTCATTAAGAACAAGTTTTTCCACAGCTAGCTTAAAGTTTGAAAAGATTGCAATCTGGAGCATCAGAAGTGAGTCCTACTGAAGTACAGCCATGTCTTTCACTTTCCAGGCTTCATGTCAGCCCTTGCTACCCATCCCTGACACTAAGCAGAAACGTCAGAACCCTATTACAAATGAAAGTTTATTACAGACAAGCAGAAAGACTTCAAGCAACTGCCTTTCATGCATCTACTGTGGTATAAAAGGGCACATTCTCAATATATATTTAGACATACATATACATACTTTTATATATGTATACATTTATACACACGTATAAGGCTGCACTCCCATAATAGTTGAGCTTTGTCCATAAATACTTCCCAGCTCCTCCTCCATACACTCTTTTACTTTCTATTTTCCTGCCCCTTTTGTCTGGGTTGAAATTCTGTGATAAAATCCAGATAGAAACAAAAACTTCATCCTCAAAAGCCTCCTGTGTTACTCATCCTCCCCCATAATACCCACAAACCCCCAACTAATACCATGCATGGTAAGCAGATGTCAGCCTATAACCCCTTCTGTACTGTTTTTCCCGTCTTTTCCTACTCTCACTTAAAAAAAGAGTTAACAAGAAGAACAGAACTACATTAATTTCTAAAGACAACCTTGTGATTTTGTACTCTGTATTTGCTTGTTGCATCTATATCCCAACTTCACATTTCTGATTGTCTATGGCAAAGACTGTATCCTTTCCACGCTAATACTGAAATGGCGTAAATACAATTACATAGGGTGGTATTGATACCCTCACTACCAATAATCATCAAGACTATCAAGAGTGATGGAGAATAAATTACATATCTTTTAAAAAAACAACTTTGCTGAATGCTTCAAGATGAGCAGGAATATTAAGCATAATTTTAAAAATCATTGTCAGGAGACCATCTTCCAAATGGGCAACACCATCAAGCGGCAACAAAGAAAGAATAGCCATTTACAATTTTTACATGCTTATTTTGTTAGAAATAAGCATAATTGGCTCCCAGGTTGGATTTATTTATTCACACATACAAAAAGTAACTTTTTTTTCCTCTCCAATTTTAATTGTCAAATGCCTTTATATATGAATACAGTAACTAAATGAATAAAAAGACTTATTTGTGCAGAGTAGATTATGTAAATGGGAAAAAGAGCAACCCTAAAGTTCAAATGCATATCATGAAAGCATATTTCAGGGACTAAATTCAGTGCAGTGTCTACATCATATTTTAGCAGTTAATACTGGTACAATAACTGAATACAGCTCATGGTGTTAGTCTGAATGAAGCTACTTTTGGGACAAGTGGCAACCTTGCATTCCATGCCAGTGCAAACCAAATTGGTTTATGCAGGCAAGGAATGGCTTTAGGAGTTCTTTAGGAGAAAAAAATTAATCTGTTTTTTTTCTGGGGGAAAAAAATATGGTTTTGAAAAAGTCTGCACAGCAGACTACTAAACATTATTTTTAAGAATGAAGACACTACATTTTAGAGTTTGGTAAATACATAAAGAATATATCTAAGTAGGGGTGGAGATCTACTTGTTATGTTGGGAAATGCTGTAATAATTTTGTTTGTGAAATTATCAGTTGCAATAGTTAGCTAAAAGCTTGATACCTCCTCAGACAGGCTATAGCCAGGAGAATAAAAAGAGCATATACGTTCTCTCATGTATATCCAAAACCTGCAAAGGTGTACATATTAAGTGATAGTCTGAGAGAAATAAAGGACAAAAGTAATAATTCATTAAACAGTACTTCTTAACTGAGTAGTGTTTGGTATTGAAGAGGCATAGATTTCAGAAAGTATTTTGAGATTATTGCTACACATGAATTTTTACTCATGCTTCAGGTCTTTCTTTGGGTGGGTTTTGTATTGTTTTAATTTTGAGTGGGTATAGGTATCACATAGTTGCTCTTGAAAAATTCCCAATTCATAATACCACTTGAAGATGAGTTTTACTACTTGGTGACTTATCTGTTTTGAATTCAGAAACTAGAACTCAGACTGGATTAAATATTATATATTTAATATTTTCAGGCATAGAAACAATGAAAGAAATAACTTGTTCTTCTGTTGTTCCTGTAATTGGAAACTTCCGGCTTGTCCACGTTCTTTTTAGGTTAACTTAATATCATGCAGCTTTTTCATGCTATTTTTCAATACAGATAGCAAGAATTATATGCAAAGAACTTCAAGTCAATAACCTAAAATACAGCAAGCTAAGCTTTATAAAAATGCTGGTCTGGAAATGAGTGCAAAACATGTGACAAAACAGTGCGTTAACTGCCTCAAGACATTGCTCACTCAGACTCTCTCTCCAGACAGTGTTAGCAGTCTTTTTCTGACCACACCTGTCCCACAGGAGTCTCCAGCGGAGTAGTGATGTTATGTTTCAGTCTCAATTCATGAAAAGAAAAAAGCACCCTTTCATCTGCTTGGGGGGGATATAAAATACATTTCCAGCACACATAGTGAGTTTTCATTAAAATGCATCCTTTTCCTCTAACTTCATTTCCTTAAGATACCTCCAAACTCCTCTCACCTCCTTTCTGTGCTACATGTTTATGTATTCCATAAGAAGTTCTAAGACCTGGACAGTGTTTTGTCTGTCTCTAGTTTCAGTCTTAACAAGCCTCTCCTATTACTACACAACCCAGAGCCTAGTCTTTTGAATTCAATGAGTCAGCAGCTTTTACCCACCACTGAAATGTTTGCAGAGCATGCTATGTCTCCACCGAAAGGTAAACTGTATGCACTACATGTAGAAACAACTATAAAAATTTACAAAAAAGGCAAATAGAGCCATTACCTACTTCCATTTAAGCTCACTAAATATTTAAAGCAATTTTGTGAATCTTGTTCTAAGTTTCAGAACTCACATTAATTACTACAGCTGAACTGTCACAATTTTTTTACTTGCTGCCAGTGTATACACTAGTGATAAACCATGCACAGAAACTGCCAGCTTTAAGCAGAATCAATGGCTAGCACCAAAAGAGATAAACAGATACTGGGCAAGTACGTAAATTCTCATTACACGATGTCAAGGATTTGCACTGAACTATTCATGATTAGTCCACAATAATTTTTAACAACAACAAAAGAAATAATTGTTGAAGTATTTTATGTATATGAAAACATTTGGATCAACAACTAAATGAAGAAATTGTTACTTCACTTCAGGGAGAAGGGTGAAGAAAAAAAGATGGTTATTTTAAACTTTTATCCACACAGACAGAGGGATTAAAAAAATATTAAACAGAGCCATAACACACTAAGATCCCAACTTCTTAATTTTAGATAACCCTCTACCAGTGAATGAGATAATGAAAGCAGTATGGTTCAACATTCTAGTGGAAAATATAGAGGGCTAAGACATGTGAACTCACTTACTGAAGCAGTCCTCACAAAAATAGAAAAAGATACCAGAATTGCACAAAAGATCCCTGTTTATAAGCATCCCATATAAGCTGGATTTTAGGAAAGAGCACTTCCATCTGAAAGAAACAGAGCACAAAACTAACAAAACCAGAAATATACTGCTGGAATAGTTCTGTTTGACCAAGACTATTGCTAGTACCATAAAGTTCAGCTTCTAGTAATTCAGCAGTAAAGTTCAGTACTTGGTAATACAGTAGGACAAACACACACGCAAAAGTATTTTGCTGCTGGAAAACATATTTGTATGTGAAGTAATTAAGAGACATGATGGAAGTACCATTACTTGGAACATTTTGTTCTCAACATGATTTTAAAGAATACGAAAGAGCATAATCCCTCTTGGATGAGATGACAGACTAGATAACCTAATAAATCACTTCTGTATTTAGATTACATGAATTCACTGCAATCTCCTCATTTCTAGTAGGACTGATGCTATATTCCAAGTATTGAGTGATATGACACTAATTGGTATAATTGGTTGATATAATGGACATTACTGAAACCTTCAGGATCAATACACATGGAGTGTTGAAAACTATAGGAGGAAATCAGCGACTAGAACTCTAGTTAAAAAAGACAGTGTAGAGTAAAAGAATGTCAGGAAAGTGAAATTATTTTTAAATACTTTCTAAGCTGAAGAGCTCTCCAGGCTAACTAAAAAAACTGAACGTTCTGAAAACAGAATATTTAGAGGTGTTGTCTACAAAAAAAATCCCCTCCCAAAAGAATAATACTTTAAAATTATCTGTTAATAAGGCACTGAGAGAAAAAACCAGAAATTATAGCAGAAGTTCTGATAAAAATAGCTTAAGGAGTATATGACCTTTAAATCATTGATATTGCATCCAAAACAAAATATTTCAGACTTCACTATGACATAAAGATTAGTTGGTTTTTGAATTGAGAACGACTGCCTAGAAACCACTGATTGCAAACAAAAGCAAAAATAAGAGCAAACTGGTTCACAAGCATATGAAAACAGTGTGACATTTGAGTTAGTTCTCCAACATTGATAAAATTTCTAGAAGGAATGTAGAATTATTACAAAACTGAGAATACTAGAATGCAAGGAAATTGTGATTGCATTTGAAAATTCTTAAAAATGTAAGTTAGCTGGTGCAAATCACAATTCTACAACACATAGTAAGGACAATACTGGCAGGAACCAAGACTGGTTCACTGGGAAACTGAATGCAGCAACTTGACTTGAAAAACATTACAAACAATGAGGAATACAAACAGATAAATCAAACAACACCTCTCTGTGTTTGGCAAAAACCAGAATCATGCTACATAAAAATGGTGCACAATTTTTCAGTCCATCAGTTGTAAAGGAAGTTCTTAGAATTCATCTAATGGAATAATAAATACATTTTAATCTGTCAACTTCCATTTAAATTTCCAAAAAGATTAATTGAGTGACTCTCTGTCTCCTCATCTTTTGATTTATCATATGAAAATTACAAGACTGAGAATATGCCAACCTTTGCAAAGTGATTTAGGATTACCCAGAAGTTCTACTGACCAACTGCCTTGATATCAACAAATTAGTAAATACGAAAAAAAAAAGAGAAGGGAAAAAATGGGTATTTTGTAAGAAGTAATAAATTTTCGATTATTAAAAACGTGTATGGAAAATACTTCACAAGTGCAACTACATAGGCAGCACAGAAGACAGCCAAAAAACTGCTCAGCTACTGAAGAAAATGCTTTGTATAAAAGAATCATAGAATCACAGAACGCACTAAGGGCTTGAAATGAACCTTAATCATCTAGTCCCAACCACTCCTGCCATGGAAAGGGACAACTCCCACAAGACTCACTAGACCACGTTGCTCAAGGCCTTGGCCAGCCTGGCTTTGAACACTGCGAGGGATGGAGCATCCACAACCTCCCTGGGCAACCTGTGCCACTGTCTCACCAACCTCACACCCTCCTAATACCTAACCTAAATTCCCCCTCTTGCAGTTTGTACCCATTACTCCTTGTTCTATCATTACAGTTCCTGATGAAGAGCGCCTCAGGCTCTTTCTGATACTGGAAAGTTGCTTTGAGGTCTCCACACAACCGTCTCTTCTCCAGGCTGAGCAGCCCCAGCTTTCTCAGCCTGTCTTCACAGAGGTGTTTCAGTCCTCTGGACTCACTCCAGCAGCTCCTCATCCTTATCTTAGGGGCACCAGAGCTGATGCCACACTCCAGCTCATCAGAGCAGAGGGGCAGAATCACCTCCCTTGCCTGCTGGCCATGCTCCTTTCAATGCAGCCCAGGATTTTCTCGGCTTTCTGAGCTGGTTAAGGTTGAGTTTTTTATCTACCATCTCAATCACTTCTCTGCCCAAGCTGTTGGTGTGTCTGGGACTGCCATGACCCAGCTGTAGGACCTTGCACTTGCCTTTGTTGACCCCATGAGGTTTGCACTGGCCCAGCTCTCAAGCCTGTCCAGGTCCCTCTGGATGCCATTCCTTCCCTCCAGTGTGCTGACTGCCCCACACAGCCTGGTGGTGCCAGTGAACTCGCTGAGGGTGCCCTTGATCCCACTGTCTGTGTCCCTGACAAAAGTGTTGAGCAGTATTGGCCCCAGCACTGACCCCTGAGGGACACCCCTCATCCCTGGTCTCCAAATGGACCATGAGCCCTTGGCCACAACTCTTTGTGGCTGGCCATCCAGCCAGTTCTTTATCCACCCAGTGGTTGATCCCTCAAATCCATGTCTCTCTAAATTGAAGACAAGGTTGTCATGTGGGACACTGTCAAACACTTTAATAAGTCCATTAGGGGAGGTCAGTAGCTCTGCCCCATCCACTGATGCTGTAACCCCACATAGAAGATCACCAGATTTGTCAGGCATGATTTGCCATCAGTCAAGCCATGTTGGCAGTTATCAATCACCCCTGCGTTTCCATATGCCTTAGATGAGTTTCCAAGAGAATCTCCTCCAGGATCTTGCCTGATGCAGGGGTGAAACTGACTGATCTGTACTTCCTTGGGTCTTCTACTTCCCCTTTTAAAATAAACCTGTCTTTCCAAGAAAGAACAATTAAGAAGACAGACAGTGTAAGCGTACAAATGAAATAAGAGGAAATAATACCGAGACATGAGGACTAACATTAACCGAGAAAAGCAAAAAGACATAGTTGCTGGTAACAAACGGGGCACAAATGTTTCAGAAGGTATACCCACTCACTAAAAGAAACTGTCAAAAGAAGAAGTGTCTTTTTCAAAGCATATTCTGGAATTGAGCACAACCTCTGCCTTCAAAAAACATGTATTACTGGGCTTATGAAAAGGGTAAGTGGGACAAACCATGGCATAATGAAGGTCAGACTAGATGATCTAATAGGTCCAAAAATCCATGCTTTTTTCCATTACTAGTTTACATGATGGGAAAAAGGAAATATTCACGTTTCCGTATCTTTAGCCAAAATAAACATAGCTCCTTGCCAAACATTCAAAAATCTATAATGCCCAAAGTTAACTAAGATTTATAAAACAGAACACAGACTTTTATATAGAAAGAAATGAGAAAATCATAGGTATCTGATCAAAGTTTCCATCACACACTTGCTCTTTGGACAATCATGACTATGAAGGTGACAGAATCAAGCAGGATTTACTAATTTACATAGGGAGAGCACGGTTTGCTCTAACATTGTCATTTTGGATATTTATCTACAAAAAATTCAAAAAGAAAATATGGTGAAAATTCTTTTAATATGCTGTACTTTCCAAAGCTTGAATAATATTAGACTATTTAAGCGCAAGTATTCAGACAAGTTTAATAAACACCACGGTTACTTGAGTTAATGTCAGAAACATGCAGACCAACAAGGAAAAACTCTCTTCCCAGTCTCTTCTAGGCTCTGCACAATCTATGAAGAATCAAATGGCTACATCTTATTCCTGACCTACACATTTTATAAAACCCACACAATCTTTTTAATAAACAGACAGAACTCCTTCTATACGCTTCTGCACAAATCTGACATGCTTGACGGAAGAAATATTCCTGTGTGTAATCATACCTCTGAGAAAAAGGACTGCTGGACATCTCTGAAACTATATGATGCCTCAATACATTGGGTCTATTAAGTAGGAGCTTGCCTGACCTAAGGTCTGTTTACTCTGCTGTACAACATACCTGCAAAACTCAGTTTACCTAGACTAACAGAAAAAAACGCAAAACCCTTTCATTAAGAGAAAGTATGCATGTACTGAAATACTTCTTGATTAAGCATAAGAGGTTTTGCACCTCCTTACAATCATAAGTTTAGATCAATTGACACAGATCATGAAGTACCATAGGTTATCCTAAGAAAACAGCATTTAACACAAACACTTCATACATGAATGTCCAGTATTTCCCTTGATACAAGACCAATCTGTAGTACAAAGCTTAGTTGCCTGTTATTTTTTGCTTCCTTTTAAAAGCCAATCTGTCATCCAAAAATCTGCTAGGTATCAAATTATGAAGCACTGCAACATGTATACAGACAAGTGAAAAATATGGAGGTATTTAAGGTAAAAATAGATTAAATTTCTAATTTGTTATTTAATCCGATGCAGTTTTAATTTATGTCCCTGAAGTTATTTGCAAACCCTAGTCTCAGACAAATTCAGGAACCACTAAATCCACAACCTGAATGATTCTGCTATTCCAATTTATTGCATTTTCAACGCAAAACATAAAACAGCATTTATTGAAATTGATTCAATTGTCTATAATCAACAAACATGTGGATGTTTTTTAAAGACAAAGAGCATGAGATGAAGTTAAAGACTACAGCAATACAGTGAAAATTGTCATAAGCCATGGTTTTTGACACCAAGAGGCTCAAGCACACTACTCCACCAAAAAAGGCAAAAATCCGTCATAAAGCAGAGTGGAGTCTGCTCTGAGAACCACAACACGATCTCAAACATGAATCACTGTATAACTATAGTTACTGACCTTTCTAAGTAACATTATAAAAAAACCCCATCCTCCTGAGGAAGTGGATGCCTAACTACTTCTGGAAGAAACAGAAGTTCTCACTGAGAGTTTGCATGCCTAATCCTACGTGTCACTGCAGAACTGCTGCTGAGCTCCTGTTCTCCACTTGCTTCCCATGGAGCTCAAAGCTTAACTTGGCAGCTCTGAAAGTTCTCATTGTAAAGGGCTCAAACTGTTTACCATCACATCCTCCTACACACATACAAAAAACCACAATGTCAAAAGTCATAGATATTTTTTAAAAAACATGAAAATCACGGAATCCATTAGTCTAATGACAACCATGACAAAAACGCAGTTTTAGCGATGGGTTGGCAAAAAGCGTATGTAACCCTAGACTCTTCCATGGAGAGTGAGTTGGAGGGCATTGTATGGTTAATTTCCCATTATAGAATTTTTTTCCTGTTTTATATAGTTAGAAGCACTTACATCCTGAAAAGAGCATTGGGTGCAAATGAATTCCATTTTGGTATATTTTGCAAGGAATCAGGTTTAAAATTCGTTATAAAAAAAATAAAGCTTGGAAATCAAAACACTGGGAATATTTAGCATTTGTGGTAGCATACATTTAAAATCTCAAATCAGTCCAAGAAACGGATAATAACTTTTCGCCAACTGGAGAGGACACAAGAAAGAAAGTAAAAAAAAACCCTAATTTGGGACAACACTTTACATCAAAGTAGATCAGATAGAAAAACTTAATCAGAAAGAGAAAAAACTAGGAGAGAAATAAAACAGAATAACAAGATCTCACAGTGGCAAATTACTACAGCAATACATATGCCACAGAAAAGAAAGCACAACTTTAATTGGTAATTTCTCTAGCTTTCTTTCAAAAACTTCCAGGGAGAGAGGCAAATCAACTTCAGAAAAGTTGTTCTTTTTCAATTTGTATCAAAAAAGTCTAACTGAACCTAACTGTAAACAGAAATGATACCATCTAAGCTCTTGAAAACACATTTGAAGAAGAGAAAGAATCTCATCATGTATTAGAATTCATCATGTAAGTTCCCAAGGAAATAGTAGGAAGAAATTTACTGTTCTGCATTAGGCTATTCTCCTCACAATCAAGAGAATGGTACTAGTGAAAGAAGTGGTAAAACATTGACTGTACAACTGCGACTAATGCACTCCTTCATTCATATTGAGATAGAAAACTGTTAGTGGTTGCATGCTGGAAATGAATATAAGGAGCCAGATTCTTACAAGTACGCATCTCAAATTCTAAAGGCAATAAGGACATGATTTTTTAAAATAATTGAGATATATTATTCACACATACACTTTCCTTCCACTGAGACATTGAGATCTGCTGCCTTTCTCAGAACACACTACTGTATCTTACTACTAAAAGACTGCCAGACATATAGGGAGAGAAAACTGCACATATAATCTTAAATTTGGGATTCCTGTACAAAAAACCCTGCATTTTCTTTTCCAGAATGAGTGCTGCAATAGTACCAATTCTATATAACTTTCTTACAGGAAAATGAAGTAAGTCAGTGCTGCTCTGATGAGGGTTGGAACAGGTGTGCACGGTCAGTAGCAAAAATACAAAAACAGGAGCTGGGGTTATAGGGGAAAGAGTGTAATACAAAACAGATTGGTAAATTTATTCTGCAGACCTGCTATCATTATTTGGAACTACCAAATAAATTTTAATTTTTGCTCTCTCTATTATTCAGGTTTGTAGATCATGTTTTAAATACTCATAATCACTAAGCTAGTTTATGGCATTTGTTGGGTTTATTATCTGTTCTGCTTCTGCCTATCAACATTGAGAGAACATCCAATTCAGCCCACAGCCTGAAGACTCAGAAAAAAAAACCCCATTCGATTATTACTTAATGTAATGATTTTGTGCTACTAGGAAATCCCTGTAATTGGATATCTTGTACATCTTCATTTTAATGGTGAAAAAGGTTTCTTTTTTAAAATCTCTTCTGTTTTCTTTTTCATTAAATATAGATTCCTGTCAATACTATCACAGAATCATAGTATATCATGAGCTGGGAGGAATCCACATGGATTGTCAAAGTCCCAACTCCCAACTGCAATTTTTGGTTGCATGGGAAAGCCAAAAATTACAGCATGTGCCCAAGAGTATTATCCAAGCATTTATTGAACAACAGAATACCTATTTCCTTTAACTGAAGATTCCTAAGAATACAAGAATAAGATTTTTTCACTCTTTACATCAATGCTACCACAAAATACGTATTTCTTGGCTAATCTATGGAAAAAGGACAGATGACAGAAAAAGACCTTAAGACATGAAATACATTGTTGTACTGTGAGATACGAAATATGTCTAACACAGAATGTTATGACACCAGATGTTTCGTCCTAGAGAGGAATGGAGGCTTTCTATGACAAAAATTTTGATTGGTGTAGACAGCATGCATTATTTAGCAAAGTTTAAAATGACAGACCTTGCCCTTGCAGATGATATGAAGAACCTCAGCTGATATGCAAAGGTTTTCATAACTCTATATCCTGTCGTTTGTCAAAGTAAAACTTACAGATTTGTGGAAAACAGGCTAGAAACTCACTATTGCAGTTTTTGAGAGATTCTCTGGGCAGATAATAAGATTCTAGAATTGTTTAAGTTGCAGTAGACCTTTAAGATCATTGAGTTCAACTGTTAACCCAGCATATGCCAAGTTCAGCCCCAAACCATGTCTCTAAGCACTACATCTACATATTTATTAAAAATATCTTCAGGGACAATGACTTCCCTCGGCACACTAATCCAGTGCTTGACAACTGTATTGGAGAAGGAAATTTTCTAATTACCAGTCTAAAGCACTCCTGGTGCAACTTGAGGCCATTTGCTCATATTCTGTTCTGGTTATGTGGGAGAAAAGACTGCTACCCATCTCATTACAACCTCCTTTAAGGTGGTTGTAGAAAGCAATAACGTCTCCCCTGAGCCACCTTTTCTCCAGGCTAAAAAACCTGTTACCTCAGCTGCTCCTCATAGGACTGTGCTCCTTCATACCGGGTGTAGATGTGTGTCCCACACTTAGAGTCATGGCTTAGTGGTAGGTGTGGCAGTGTTAACTTTAGTTTGATCCAAGGGTCTTAAAGGTCCTTCCCAACCAAAACAACTTCATGATTCTATCATCAAGTGCACATTGAGTAAGTTTGCAGACAAGACCAAGTTGGGAGAGTTATTAATCTGCTGGAGGGCAAGAAGGCTCTGCAGAGGGATCTGGTCAGGTTGGATCATGGCTGAGGCCAATGGTGTGAGGTTCAACAAGGTCCAGTGCTGGGTCCTGCCCTTGGGTCACAACAACCCCAGCCAGTGCCACAGGCTGGGACAGAGTGGCTGGGAAGGACCTGGGGGTGCTGGTGACAGCAGTTGAACATGAGCCAGGGTGTGCCCAGGTGGCCAAGAAGGCCAATGGCATCCGGGCCTGGATCAGCAATAGTGTGGCTAGCAGGAGCAGGGCAGGGATTGTCCCCCTGTCCTGGGCACTGATGAGGCCACACCTCAAATCCTGTGTTCAGCTCTGGCCCATAAGACAGACCTTTCTTACTCTTTGGGTAAAGAAAGAATGGGTGTTGTCATTTTGGTAACATAAATGAGAAAATAGTATTTCATTCAGTATTGCATTCAAATCAGTCTTAAAAGTCAAAGTAAGACTGTATCAAGAGCTTCCTTCTGCACAGCTAAAGAGAATTAAAAGATTGTGCACAAACAGAGACTTAATTTACAAACAACCACTATTACAACAAAGTACAGTAATTTCATGCGTATAATGCGCACCCTTTTGACTAACATTTTGGTCTGAACCTGGAAGTGCGCCTTACATCCCGGAGCGCCTTATATATTGACAAAGTTCAGAAATTTGCCAACCCGGAAGTACGAGCCTGCAGCAGCCCCAAGCTGAGCCCGCTTGGCCCTGAGTCGAGCCAGTAAACCGCACGATCGCGCGATTCCGTTACTAATTTGTTATTTTGTTGCACGCGGATCCTCGCTGCAAAAAAAAGTGTGCCTTATACACCGGTGTGCCTTATGTATGGACAAAGTTTGGAAATCTGCCGACACCCAAAAGTGCACCTTATACTCCGGTGCGCCCTTATACTTGTGAAATTACTGTATGTTCCCCATAAGGATACACTAATTTTTCAGAAAATGAAATAATAATAAAAAAAATTGATAAGGCTCAATTAAGTTTCAAGGAGCTTTACTTAAGCCAGGAAAAATAATTTTACTAGAGTAAGGGTAACCATTAAAAATGACTTGAACCTTCAGGTACAAGTCTGAACAATTCTTATTATTTAATAAAATAAATGTATGCAACCCCACTTTAAGACTGGGTCCTGATATTCTGGTAATACTGTAAAATATCCAGGATATTTGGAACCATAGAATTTCTGTACCAAATTCATCTGCAAGTGCTTTAAAACAGATAATTTCATTCCACTTACACAGATAGCAATTTGCATTGTTTGGGGTTGAGAGTAAGGGACAGCCTCACAAACCTGATAAACATAAAAATCATTGGAGACAGAAAAAAAAAAAGAAATAAAATTTCCTATAATATCTTCTTCAAACATATATGAATCATAGAAATATCTCTAAAAGCTACATTAAAATCTTACTTCCTTTCACTTTTCCCACTGTGCTGTTGTGCATCACTGTATTTATGGACAAGACATGTAGACCTGGCACTTAGGGATATGGTTTAGGAGTGGACTTGGAAGTGTTAGGCTTATGTTTGAATTTACTGATCTCCATGATCTTTCCAACCTCATTAATTCTAAATTAACAGTTTCAACATTTATTACAAAATTTCTGAAAGTACAGAATGCTGTAAAGATGAAGTATTGTAAAGATTAATTCTCTCTGAGAATTCCAAACTTCTGTACACATTAAAATATTTCAAGAATGACATTTTAATGACAAAACGTTTCAAATCCAAGGTGCTTTGTATAACATTATGTGAATCACAAATATACTTGTCACAAATGCATTTAAATAAAGCTGAGTATCTTTTGCAGTAGGCTAGGAGAGCCTGATCAAACAACTATAGCACAAACACTTACCTATAGTGAGCCCAAAAGTAAGAAATATTCAAAGATATGAAGGTAGGAAATATGAACATACTATTTAGCCTTTTAGGATACAAATTTCAGTAGGAGCACTGGAAATACATTTCTTTAATAGTCATTACATAACTCCTTGTGAGGATTAGATAATGCCTTGCATGTTTTAGTATCAAAAAATTAACATGAAAGTAGGGAGAGACAGAAATAGAACCTCATGATTTGTAATTGTTTCAAGAATTACCAAAACAGTACAAACAAGTAAGGTTTATTCCTACTTCTCAATAGATATTAGTGGACAAACTGGTTAGCAAGTGAGAATTCTGCTGAGCAATACATGAAGTTTAATACAGCTTTTCCCACCCCAAGTCCTTAGGGCTTTTTG